>NC_088343.1:10285000-12965000 GCF_036884655.1 Musa acuminata AAA Group | reverse complement strand
TCTTTCTCAATGTACGATTATCAATGCTGCTACCGTAGTTCATCATATTTTACCATTTCATCTTTTTGAGAATACGTAGAAGTTATAATATCCATGATTTTTTCTTGCTATTTTTTGTGTTATCAGACTGCCTATAATTGTTTAATACATATGTGAATATCATTGCATGATATAGCCCCATTTAGTTGAGAATATATCAGTTAGTTGTATGCTTTCTAATACTTTTCATTACCTTTAATCAAGTCACTTGCTGATCTTGAATTGTAACTCTTAAGATATTTTTTAATGGACAGTTGAGTTCTTATGCAATAAGAGATGTGGAAGAGTACAAAAACTTTTGTGACCGTCCAAAGGATCAGAGACCACAGCCTGAGGAGGTTATTGGGGTATGTCTTAGTTTACAAGGGAACTTTAGATGATTTTTAGTCTCTGACATGTTTTTTATTTGGATATGCTTGTATCTTGGTCTATATAAGTGATATTCCTTCGACAAATTAAAATGCAACAGAAATCACAGCCAAATACCATATTCTCACCTGTTTTTGGTCTCTGGATTGCTTTAGTTTCTTATCATTTGCTTCAAACTGTGGATTATTAATTAACAGTACTGTTGGCAGTTTTAAGTATCTTGCGATAAAATAATGCTGATCTTTGGGTGTTGTAGCATTTGAACGAGATAAACCACCATGTTTTTTTTATTACATTGTAACACTAATAATATGAGTTTTGGTAAGCCACTTCTCGAATCAGTCGGCAAATACTCATGAACATACTGATTTCTTCATGGTCATAGTGATTTACTTGTGGATTTAGAAAGGTAGGAATAACTGAGAAAGATGGAGTAAATGATTATTGCAGTATGAACATGTAGAAATTGCTCCAAGGAGTGCCTCTTGGAATTAATAGGTGTTACTAGCTCAAGAGTTCTGCATGCTGATATTTCTGAAGAAATAATGCAAAATTCTGCAGTATAATTATTGGGCCCAGGTTTTCCTTTGGTCACAATACAAGTCACAAGTAACTCGTGACATATTTGTTGATTCCTGCTCAAGGTTACTTAGACTTTATTATGGTTAGTTGACATTTTGACTCAGGAAAAATACTTATGGTTTTAAAAAATTGAATTTCCACATTTTTAACTTGGAATTTGGATAAAGCAAAACAATTCATGATGGTCCGAACATATCTCAAAAGATCTTTGGGCACATGGTGGGGAAAGCTGAGTTTGGTTCATGCTTGACATTTCCTTTGGCCATAGGAACTCTATAAAAGTCAGCCAAAAGTAATGATCGCTAATTCCTAATAGAGGGTACCTAGGAGTTCATGTATTAGCTAATAGCTAGCTAGTTGCTATCCAAGACTGATATTAGATCTGCCATCTTTGTGGCCATCCTTCCAATTTGACCTGTAAAATTATGTTTTAGGATCAGAACAAGGAAAACAAGAAAGTAGGGAATGCATATCTAAGGTGTGCTACAGATTTAACAGGTTACTTAATTGACTCCTGAGCTCATTTGTTTTCATGTTTCTTAATCCTTGAAAACACAACTCATGAGAAACCGGCATACTGCAATCAGCATGGTTGCTCGTGACTCTAATCCCAAACTCCCTTTTCTAAATTAGTATAAAAGGTGCACTCATCTGTCTTCCTGCCCTTAATTTTTTCTTATCTCTTTATCATTTTAGTAGAGTAAGCCTCCTGGAAACTTACATGTAGGATTATCAGACCGCTGGTGTTCTAGACTGGGAAGATCATGTGATGTTGGGAAATTTCAGACCTAAGTGTTAGAAGAAAAAGAAAAACTCAGTAGCAGATGAGCTGTTGGATCAGTTGAATTCTTCTGTTGGATATTTTCAGTTGGTCATTTATTAATGACTCGTTCCATCATTTCTATATCCATTCATCGGTTGTTTGAATGATATCCAGAACTTCTACCAGTATACTATTGTTATTTGAGGCTATTTTTGGACATCTGCAATATGTTCTGAGATTCTTCTATTGCAATTGAAGGAACGGTAAACAATTGCAAACTGCTGATTTAGCTCCTTCACTGTTTGCTTCATATTATGTACTCCAACAGCCAAGCCATTTCTCATTGTAAAAGTTACTTGCCATAAAAAGAATTTTTTTCCTTTGGGAGTGAAGTTAAAGCAGGTTCCTTGTTTCATTTTATGCTTTATTATGGTTTGGTGTTCAGGATATCACAGAACATCTAACAACTGTTCATCTATCACGATGTGAACGTGGAAAGCGCTGTTTATACGAAGGTTCAACTCCACCCAGCGGCTATCCCAATTCATGGGTATCCTTCTCTGAACTCTTCCTTATATTGTACGCCTTGCTTTCAGCTACTATCAGCAGCACCATGAACTGGCCTTTGTTCATCGCTCATCATTCTCACTAAAAAGAATTTATCTGTTTAATGATCCTGAGTAGAATGGCGCATCATACTGTACGTCTGAGCTTATAGTTCACAAGAATGGTGAAGTGCATACTTGGGACAGAGGCTATGATGATGAAGGCAATCAGGTGTAGTGTTCAAAATTGGCCGCCATTGTTACCTCCACAATATATTTATGATCTTGATCGAATCATTTGATAATAATATGTGCATGCAAGTGTCGATGTAATTGCTTATCATTTCATGTATCCAGGTCTGGGGTCCAAAGGCAGGTCCTTACGAATTCAAACCTGCAACACCACCGTCAAGCTACGACTACATGTTTTCACCTTTGAACTTACCCTCTGTGTTGGCATTGGAGAAGACATGCTTTCACCTTTGAACTTACCCTCTGCATTGGCATCCGAGAAGACGACGGAGATCTCTTTTGCAGTCGGGTTCATGATGTAATCCTGTTGGCATTTAAAATTTTATTCTATTTTTCAAATATTTGTTCTCCTCACGAACGAAAGAACGTTCCGAGAACACTGTTGAGTTAACCGCTCAGCATGAGCGAGAGATGCCCGGTTTGGGAGAATCTCCACCTCACAGCAAGAAGAAACCCGAACTCTTTGGGCGTACTGTTTTCTTGGATGCTGTGGTCCATTGGATTTTGGTTCCTGTTGTCACGCTAGAGGACGAAGGTCAGCAGTCAAGACAGGAATGCTTATACAAATGATCGATTATGCCCTGTCAAAGGAGAATTTGGCCTATAATGAAGAAGATGGTGGAGGATTGTACATAGCACAGCAGTTGCTTCAAGATGAGGCAGAGAAATTTATATGGGGCATGATAAAAGTGAAGGGTAGAGAGATTAGTGAGCGAAGAAATGGGAAGAATGTCCTTCGCTTCCTTTTTCTGTTGCATGTTTCCTCGCTTTTCATCTCTACCATCATATAATGCTCAAGAGATTGGAGCAAACTACAACAATTAATTACTTTTGCATTAGTTAATCAATCAGCTGCTCTGTTGGGTTATGGTTTATGATGAATATTGTCCAAAGCCTTCCACACAAGAAGAAGGCCAATCCATAAGCATCATCAGTGCTCGATAAGAGTTCAGATAGGCGTCAGAACAACTCGGCCCCTTAATAATTTTTAAGAAGACAGAACGATTCCATTTTTTACTCTTTTGGAGTTTTCCAATCACTACAAACATTCATCAGGACAAGTACCTTTGTCCGCACGCACGCGCCGGCACACACATGCACGCTCGTGCGGACGATAACCATGAGACTGCCATTTATTCACATTTTTGGAGCAATGATTCATACAGAGGCTGTTATACTTTGTTTATCAAAAGAAAAAAAAAAAGACATCATATTTGGACACAAAATGTTTGTTCCACAGAAACCTATAGACACCCACCCAGTCCTTCAACCAATCATGAATCATGCCTGAAACGATCATCATGTTCTTAACTATAACGCATCACTCAAATACGGCAAATGAAATGAGTAGTGTTGTCACCAAAATATGGAGGACATTGCCATTGTTATGAACATGAGGCATTGGATTCCCAGACCACTGCTCTTTAACTGCGTATCGATGCTTGAGGCACAGTAGGTAAGCCTAGTTCATCCTCCGTCTGTATCAGATCAAACAAACAGGTTACTTACACAGTGATTACTTGAGAGCAAAAAAATATTATCCAAGAGGCATTAGAAGATTCATATAGGGAAGTGGAAATACTATGCCTCAAGCATAAGAATGTCATTAACACGAAAGAGGAAGAGAACACAACACTACACAAAAAATTCTTTTAGCGGATTGTTCTCGTGAACACAAGATAGTACACAACTATCACTGCTGTACCATATCCAGAAGTTACTGTTGTATTAATACCAATCAAGTGATGGATATACCTGGGGCCTCACTCTGTTGGGCACTGCTGCAGAATTGCCTGTTGGAGCTGCAGGCAAGTTGAGTTCTGCATCCAGATCGGGTTCCTTGTCTGGTTGAAGATAAGATGGAATTGCATCGGATTCTGTCTCTGCTCCCATGTCAGCTTCCAGAGCATCTAGCTCTGCATTATCCAAACCAACAAACAAAAATTTGACATGATAAATTACACACAGAATCATGCAGAAAATAACTCTACCTTCAATAAAGTACCAAGACAACTTTAAAACGTAAGCCAAGATATCTATCTAATGTAATATTATCGTACTATCATACCACCCAAGAGTTCTTCCTCATCAATGTCATCAGGGACATTGTAGCTTCTCCCAAGAGATTCTTGGATTTCTGTACTCATGTCCATCATATCCATCATCTCGTCCTGTAAACTCTGTGCATTCCAAAAATGATTTCAGATATAAAATGTACCAAGTACTGCATTTTTCACATCCTTACAGTAAACTAACTTGTAGAAATTAGAAACGGGATGCAATCTTTTAGTACATACTACACAACAATAAAAGCAACATACATCTATGCCTGAGATATTCACAGTTTTCATCATCCCTTTCAACTCCTTGTTAGCTGACTTCAACGCTGACATCTGAAGAAGTCAAACGGTTTATTTGTGTATCAGCAAAAGCAAATGCTCCTAGAAAAATTAAATTCTAAAAGGAAGCCTGTACAACATACAGTCTGTTGAGCATCTTTAATTCCCTCAGTAGCAAAGGCAACTTGATCAAGGTTGAATGTCTGGTTATACATCATATCGCGCTGTCCCTCATACCTGGGAAAAAGGAATTGAAAATTGTCAATCAGCAAATAGATAAAGCATTAATGTGTGCAACATAATAAAATACTGGAAGTAATGCAACAGAGTTATCAGCCAGCCCTTATATTGTACTTTATAAGATGATGCAAATTATTGATTCCATTTATAAAACAAACTTTGTTTCAACAGTGCATACGCAATATGTAAAACATGCCCAGAAGTCATGTTGAGCTTCAGCCTTCAAGAGGAGATTTGTAGTTGAATATAAGGTCAAGACATCCATGATAAACTTTAAAGCTTCAAATTAATCTATTACTATGCAATTGCAAATATCTGTATACCTATAACTCATATAGGATGCAATCCACCAGAACATTGCTCGTTAACAACATATACACAATGCTGGAGCAATAATTAGTGACACTCTAACTTTTTGGCAGACAATTCTCAACACACTGCCAAATAAAAGATAGACAAAGGAGATCATTGCAGTACAACTACAAGTAACAGGATTTTTTCAGTATACTCATATTATATAATAGCAACAGCTTTGAGAGGAAAATTACACATCATTAAGCTATAGACGATATGTCCTAGAAGATATGCCACCAGCATGAATGGATTCATATTAACACAAAAAGTTGAGCAAACATAAGCACATTAAATAATAAAAAAATACACAAGCATATAGTGATCAAAGTCAGTAACCAAGGAATAAATTCATAATAAGAAAACCTGAATTTTCATATAAAAACTGAAAGGCTCAGGGAAAAAAAGGTTCCTTCTCATTAAGAAACCTCGTAAAATTAAAAGAAAAGCCAATCTAACATGACAGAGAAATAAAGTTGGAGATACTAAAAAACATAGAAAAGGAGTCAAGTTTTTTTGCATGCATAGACTATGTAAAAGATATATTCAATAAATGTTATCAGGTGAAATGCGACCTAATGGCAGTAATAATCCATCACATGTAATCACCATTTGGACATCGGGTTTGGCTAACTCATGATGATAATTAAATCTTTGGCATCGAAAAGTGTATGATGATGATATTTACTATAAAATATAAAATAAAATTTCAGTGGTCAAAGCTACAAGCCTACAATGGAATCGTATAAGGATAGAGTGGATTGTAGTAGATCCATAAAATCCAGAAATGGGATGCAGGTCAACGATAGGAGTTATGTAATCAAAAGCACCGATATAAGAGAAGCCTTCTAATGCATGAAAAAAGATGCCAAACTAGGGACAATTTACCCTAAATCAGTAGATGCTCTTAGAATGATGTTAAAGAATAGTAATGCCAGACAACATACACCAAAACTATCCATAGTATGGACACAAGCATGCCAGACAAAATCAATAAACATTGAACAGATAATAAACAAACAAATACCTATGCAAGTTAGTTTGGAGTTGATAAAAAACCCCTACATATTATATAAATCTGAAAATCACCACTGCAAAAGGAAAAAAAAAGACCTACATCCTCTTTTGCCTAAGAACCCTCATTGCTCGAGCTTTAACAGCTTCTTGAGCTGGACCTGGTCGCGTCTTCTTTATCTGCTCCTTATATCTAGCTAATTCAGCATCAAGTTTCTTGATTTTCTCATCAACAGTTTCCCCCCTTTTATTTATCTGAAACAAGGCCATTATTAATGAAGAATAATAGGAAGCACAAGAAATGATATTTACCAAACCTCCATTCAGCATGACTAAGAAATATAATAAACTACATAGTAGATTAAATTCACATTCAAGAACATCCAGAACTTAAATAGGGGACAAGTGCCTGCCAACTGACACAAGTCTGAAAGAAGAACAAGGCATGCATGAATCAGATACAGTATTGAAGATTAGGAACCTATAAGTGATAATCAAAGTTGTTCAAAAGCAGTGGGAAATTATAACTGAGTGAAGCACAGTGGCTACTGAATTATCTTGAGAAATCAAACATCTCATTTATCACCAAGCTCACTATCTACATGCCTGATGTATTCCTGTAGACAAAATCCGGACTGGCTTTATGTATTACACCAAATATAGTGTAGGATCATAAAATATAATGTAGGATCATAAGGAATGTACAAAACAGAAACAAAAATCAAAATAAGTAATTATATGCTCCCATTTAAACTAATACATATATTAGATCGTTCTTTCCAAACGTGATGATTGGGTAGAGAAAACCTGAAAGAGAGGATATCAAAAAAGATTGGGCATCTAAGAGTTTCTTTAAAGGGAACAGAATCGTTCTGGCAGCAATTTCTTTAACTTATATTATCTCGTCTGTTCTCCAAATTCATTAGTCATCTATCAAACAGACGTCTGTTTACGGGCTCTGTTCATCTCCCTGTTAGATCATAAACAATCCTAATTCCCATCATCAGTGCAATTGCTAGGTATTAAAGAGGACAGCGCCTTGCGACCATGGAGATCGTAGGACTTTATCATAAGATCCCGTCAAATCACGAGCGCCGTCACACGGATCGGTAAAAGAGAGATCTTTAAAGGGCAGGAATAAGATAAAGGGATCAAAAAGTAAAACCCTATCGGTCGCGTCCTGGATCGTCGGCGGCGGCTCCTTGTTCTTCTTGGCGCCAAAGACCCGCTTCATCTCTAAGCGATTCCAGACGAGCCTTATGCTGCGGCGACCTAGTTGAGGGTTTCGCAGGCGGGACGAAGGCTAGCAGGCGACGGAGACGGGATGAGATCGAAGGGGAGGTCAATAAGATCTTGAGGCTTCTTCACGCGGAAGCCCACCGCGACCGCGTCGAAGTGGTTCCGACTGTTCGAATCCTCTCCAAATTATGCGCATCCACATAGCTTCTTCAAATGCTCGACATCGCCCTTGATCCTCCATTCCTCACATCTGAACCGTCCGTCTCCAAATGTCCTTCCCATCAACCGTCCAATGAGAGAAAATGGAAGTTGTAGAGGATCCAACCCTTACCTTTTCCTTAAGTTGGCCAAATGGGGGATACTTAACTTAAAAGGCTTTAAGACATTAACAATAAATATAAAATAATGTGCTAAAATAAAGATATATTAAAGAAAAGATTTAGTTTCTAAAAAGGTTGGAAAAAAATTGCCTTGGAAAATAAGAAGAACCCTAACTAGGCATCAAGTGATTCACACAATAAATCTAATGAACAATATATCAATGATGAGAATAATACTAATCCATTGCTAAGATAAGTCTATTGCAGTTTAGTGGGTGCTAATAAGATATGTTTTTTGAAATAGTGACAAGTGTTGATAAGATTAAACACCAAAAGAATGAGAAATCTTAATAATTCTCATCAAATTTAAATTTCCACCCCAAGTCTGCTTGCCATGAACTAATTTGTTAAGCAGAAAATGCAAGCAATTATCAATCTGATACAATTACTTGTATAAATTCCAAGCAAAGAAAAATACTCAAAATCTACAAGCAGTATGACTCTTCTTGAAGTATATTTCCAAAAATAATCTGCTGCTACAATTTCAACTTCCATAGTTTTATCCAATAAACTTCAAATCAGTGATTTTAGATCATAAGAAAGCAATTGGCAGCAGCCAAATCTCTCCTCTCTCTGTAAGTTTCAGTTATCACCCTATCAACCCTATCACTCCCTGAAAGGTAAAGAAAAAAAAAGCTTTACATTCCAATGACCAATTCACAAACTAGTTTGTACAAACAATAGGAAATAGATTCTCAATACACCCTCATCAAGATCCACAGAGTCATGAGCATAATTAGCAGAATGGAGTCCTCGGATGACCTTGGCGCCAACTCATCCGGAAGTTGCTATAACTTGTCAGCTATTCGGCCAAGAGCATCTGCAAGTTTGCCCAGAACAGCGAGCAAGCTGTTAGTTTGGTCCTTCCTCTGGTCTCTGTCCAATTGGCAATTAATGTTTTGAGCTTCTAGTTGGGCTGTCAGCATTCTACTGTTCATCTCTAGGACTCTAATTAGTCGATTCTGTAGATCGCTGTCTTCAGCTCCTTCTGGTGATGTTCGTCTTCGCTTTTGTCCTTCTCGTAGCGGGGAGCCCTTCTCAGGGTTATAATCTTGTTGTTTATCTTTTGTTGTAGCTGCATAGTTAAAACAAATTAAATAGTTTCTAAAGGCCCATATAAATAGTATGAGCCAATTCTCAAAAGGGCAAATTTCAGCGTCAAATATGCAACCATAGATTAAGCATTCAATGTTATATTCTAAAACTTGACTATTCATGTAAAAAATGGAGAACATTCAATTAAAAAAAAAGTATTGTTTACCGTGCGCATCAGTGTTTCATGAAATCCACTTGAAGTTGTTAAGGAACTCAGAACCCAAAGCACCTTTTGGCTTGGTTGTGACAATGAAGTATGCTATTATGATTGAAAAAGGATTTATTTCATTGTCAGCTTGTAATGTGGTTCGCTTTAGTTTGTTTAGATTTCCTTGAAGATTCTATCTATTTGGCCCCAAGGAATGGTAAGGAAGATAACAAATACTATAAGCTGATAATAAGAAAAACGATCCTAAAGACTGATAAAGGCACAAAAAACTTCAATTGCTAATGTCCTCTAGTATGATTGTTGTTTTAAAAGTGAAATTACTACGATAACTAGGGCATCATAAAATAAATATACAAAAGTTATCGCACATGTAAATTGAAATATACCAAAGAGAATAATATGAAGAAAGCATCCTTTGTCTCAAGTACAGATTCTTGGCTGAACAAGACCAATATACCTGCTGTGGTTGCTATAATAACTTGGCATTATCAAATAAATAGATCCAGCTTATCTTGCATGTCAATTGCTAGATCATAGTTAATAATATGAGAAAATAAAACAACATGATGAATCATTCATGATAATACTACATAATCTTAGCATAAAGAAGAAGCCTTAAAAAATGGTAGAATATAATTTTTGTTTCGTCAACATATGTAATCAGATTTGAGTTGAGTTGGGATGTTAGGAGAGTATAACAGGAAATAAGACAGCTGCGGAGATATATATGACGACACTATCTGCTTATCACATTTCAGATAAATTTTCTTCCGAAACAGTTGCAGAGATTCATTGCTCGAACTCTTTAGGGAACTCTGGGAAGAAACATATGTATGCTGCTTTATATTACATTATAAAGAGAAAAACCTCGAGTCATTCAACCTTGAAATATGCAAAGGTCATGGATTCTGCACCCGTAAATGATTCACTCAACTCTATGTTGCATTACCAAAAGGAAAACATTAATTCACTTTTGGCCCCTTCGCACTGTGCATGTCCTATAATTCCCAAGTTTTTCACTGTTATCTACTTCTCCCCATCACCGATATCATGAAAATTTCTACTTCTCTCGCATTAATCACTCGAAATTGGGTACCAGTTAATACTAAAGATAAAAGAACATACACACCAAGCAAATAAGATAGACACAGTCAACAGAAAAAAAATTATGCTATTCCATGAAATGCCTTTTAAAGGGCATGGAATGTGCTAAAACAATGAAATTTAGCAATTCAAGCATCTACAAGTGATGAAAAGGACTGACAAAAGCTAATAGAATTGCCAACCAAAGAGAGCAAAATCCATTACCTCGGTCAGACCCCCCCTGTTGAGATGATTCGCACTTCTTTTCTGCACAAAGGAGCAATGCAACGAAAAGAAAGATCAACAAAACAAGAAGCCCTAAATGTATGAGAAAAAGCTCAAATCTTTATCAGCAAAGAGATGGCTTTTAGGCCAAACAATACTAATCATACGAATCGAACTCGAGGATGCCATCAACATCCATTTACCCGATATTGGTACAGCAGCCACCGGCTGCAGGGGCGGCGCCGAATCCTCCTCCTCCTCCTCCTCTGCTTCCTTCTCCTCATCGAAGTCTGAGAACAATCCATCCTCGGCTGCGGTCCGCCCGCTATCAAAGACCGCCTCTTCCTCCTCAGCCCCCACGGCCGCCGCCGGCCCGCTTCCGTTTTTCCCCTCCTCCTCCGCCACCGCCGCCACGGCTGCACCGTCGAGGATATCGTACACCTCTCGATCAAAGAATCCCGGCAGCCTCTTTTCCCTCCTGAGATCGCTCCTCATCGTCCAAAACGACTCCTTTCCCTTCCCTTCCCACTCCTTTATCTTCTTAAAGTCGCCAGCGAGGTTGCTCCACCGCTTCCGGCACTGCACCGGCCCCCGGTTCACCCCGTGCAACCGGCAGTAAGACGACACCGACGCCCACTTGGGCTCCACCGGCGCGGCTGCCCCTTCCTCCCCGCCGCCGCCGCCGCCGCCAACTCCCCGCCCCACCCCGCGCCCTCTCCCTCGGCTCTCCACCACCCTCTTCCCCTGTATTAGCACCAGTATCTCCTGCCTCGTCCACCGCGGCAGTCGCGGGGCCCGCCCTCCCCCTCCTCCGTCGCCGCCGCCGTTGTGGCCATTGGAACCACCGGCTTCGACGGCGTTAACCATCACCGATACCGGCAACAGCCAAAACAAAAAGATCACAACTTCCTCGTAAAACCCACGTGAAGACTTAACGGCGGGTCAACGGAATTGGGAGGGCGCCGTTACGGCCCTCCATGCATACATACCCTTAAGAAAGGAAGAAACAGAGACAGAGAGAAGGTGAGAGAGAGGGGAAAGGCAGGGAAACGAGTGCAAGAAGGGGAGGGGAAGACTTGATTAGGCCTTAATTAACATTGGTCCTTCGATCCCTGTCTATATCTAAGGTGTCATTTAGTAGTTAATGAGCAATAGAATAACAGCATGGGGGTGTGAGTAATTCTACACCATTAAAGATTAATTATGGGAAAGGCAGGGAGGGAGGGGGATATCCCTTTCCTAGTTTAAGGGTTGAAAAGGCATTCCCACCATCCTCTTTGTGTTGTTGCCTTCTCCCAATCCAACCTCCTCCTTTATCCTTGTTCCTTTGCCAGGGGAAGATTTTGTCATGTGATTCTTCTCAATCAGCTTGATCTTATATTGTCCTTTTCTTCTCTCTGTGATCTCTCTCTCTCTATCTCTCTCATCTTTTTCTCTTTCTATCTTCCAAATATCCCTCACTTAATATTGAGTCCTAATTTAAGATATTAAAAAATATTATATATATATATATATATATATATATATTTTAAATATTTCAGATCTCAAATATATACAATATTTAGACTCATAATCTAAATTTATATCTGATCTGAAAGATTAAGAGTTCAAAATATCTAAAATATTAGTCTGATGCGTAAAACTCGAGAATTTAATCAATAAATATAAAAATATTAGCTAGTAAATTTATTTATTTTTATTTTATAAAAAATTATGATATAATAATAATAATAATAATAAAATATCAACTCTGAGCTTCATAATATAATTTTTAATTAATATAAAATAATCTTAAAAATTTTTTATTATGAGCTATATGGATCCGTAAATTTAATCATTATTGATAGAAATTAAGTGATAGAAATATTAGCTAGAAATCCGTAAAAAATAATCTAAAATAATTTTAATTGATAGAAATATTAGCTAGTAAATTTAATCATTATTGAACAAATATTGAGTCATACTAAAAAAATTAAGTGAAGTAAAATAATTTTGAAAAACTTAATTTATGAAGTACAATGATTACCAAATTATTCTAGATTTTATTTTTTTTATTTTATTATTTATTGAAATTAGTAGGGTAAACCATAGGCGACCTATGATGGGAGGGAGGGAGGGGTGGGACCGGGAGATGCTGTTAGGTCTACAAGCGACACGTGAGAGCCGTGCCATTGACGTCCAAACTCGGTATAATATGAAGTGTTGTTTTCAGGTGCATTAATCTAAAAGACTTAGTGTGTGTGGATTGGATTCATTGGAGACCACTGTAAGGGGAGATGGAGATGGAGATGGAGATGGAGTTGGAGTTGGATTAAGGGGGATGGAAAGAGGCATCCCTTTCTTTCCCTTCGTGGCAATGCAATAAACAATGTGGAAGCAGAAGGGGATAGAGGTTGGCTCTCTTCTTCATGGAGGACTAGTGATAAAGATATTGGAGGAACCCAATCCTATGTATTGGCCTATCTATAGGCAACAACACTTGTATTTTTGTGTTGGGTGGAGGATCAGATAGGTCTGATCAACTTAGTCATGGTCTCTTTTTGGTTTATCTTTGAGGGAGAAGATAAGAAGGATTAAGGCTCTCACAATCCAGTCAGGCTAAACAAAAAATGATGCATTTTTTTCCTAAAAAAAATTAGCATTCTTGTTTCGAAAATAAAAAGAAGAAAGCTAAATTCATAGATATTGTTTTTTTTTTTTTTTGAGTCGAGCTAATTGATGCTTATTTCATAGATATCGACATTGTGGCTTCTTCACAAATGAAGTTTGTAATCGATAAACTTTCAATATTAACATGATATTATTTTATGAGACTTTCGGTTGTTACTAAAAATTTCTCATTGTTATCTTCGATAAGAGTCTTAATTGTATCTTAATCTCAGTGTAATTTGTTATTCTTTCATACTAACTATTGATTCTTGATAAGTTGTCACATCACTAACTAACTAATTAGGCACAAGTTGTTTTCAATAGAGCATCTCATTTTTTCAATAATATAAAAGATTCATTAAATTATAAATAAGACTAGTTTTGATGGAAAAAAAAAGAAATATAATATTAGAACATTTATTAAAGATAAGAAAAACTAAGTGTCCGATGAGAAATTACAAAAAAAAAATATCTATGATTAAAGGTGAAAAAGATAGATTTTTTTTTTCTAAAAAAATTATCTCGAAAAAATATCTATCAAAAATCCGTACATTGACCCCAATGAACTTCAGGGTTGACCTTAATGGTCAATATCCTTATTTAATTTTTTAATAATATAAAAGATTCATTAAATTATGAATAAGACTAGTTTTGATGGAAAAAAAATTAGAACATTTGTTAAAAGTAAAAAAAACTAAGTGTTCGATGAGAAATTATGAAAAAAAAAATTCTATGATTAAAGGTGAAAAAGATAGATTTTTTCTAAAAATTTATCTCGAAAAAATATCTATAGAAAATCCATACATTGACCCCAATAAATTTCAGGGTTGACCTTAACGATCATATCTTTATTCAATTTTTTCAATAATATAAAAGATTCCTCAAATTATAAATAAGACTAGTTTTGATGGAAAAGAAAAGGAATATAGTATTAGAATATTTATTAAAAGAAATTACAAAAAAAATTCTATGACTAAAGGTGAAAAATATATATTTTTTTAAAAAAATTATCTCAAAAGAAATATCTATAGAAAATCCACCTTAATGAATTTCAGGGTTGATCTTAATGATCAATATCCTTATTCAAATAAAAAATATATTTTTTATAAAATATCTTATTTTCTAAAATTTCTTATAGAGTGACTTTATTTTCTTGTTTGAATAATACAAAAAATAGGAAGATAGTATAAGAACATTTCGAATAAAATTAGAAAAAGAGTAACTTTTTGTAATAAAAATACATAAAGAAATAGACGTTTTTTTTGTTGTTGTTGGAGTAATTCATCCTCAAAGAAATGCGTATGAAACATCTTATAGGTTGACCCCAAAGAATTCTAGAAGTTTGACCTTTATGACGTCAATGGTTCTTGATTTGAGGCAGTTTAGTTGGAAGATACGATTCCATGCTCACTAAAACTAATATTACACAGCACAACAAAGTAAGTGCGACTATCTCATCTCATCCGATGCCAATATGCCCTCCTCCTGTCAAAAGTGTCATGGGATAGATGGATTAGATCCACCCAATCACACATGACATATTGGATTTGTTGTGAGAGGATTTGGAAACATGCATCTGCCAATGATCACAATAGTCAAAGAGGACGACTTTTTCTTCACCCACTTGGGAGTAATCAAATGGGAAAGGATAGCACAGCCAATGGCCCTTCGATTCAGTGCTCGAGTCACCATTGCTCTTTGGGGGCGGGGAGAGAGAGGGATCTATCAAAAGCGAATGGAATCTGTGATAGATATCAGCAAAATAGAGACTCCTTTGGCCGATCTTTAAGCTGTGGAGTGCTCCAAAAGTGTCCTTTTCGTTTGGGTGAGTGCAAAGATTTGGCTTCATTGATATGGTGATGGCAGGAACGGAGTGTCAATGGTTAATGGAGGACAGTCGCTAGTGGAAGGTTTGGCTCGGAGAATCACACCACCAAGCTTTCACCCTGGCATCATCAGAGGTAGGTTAGTAGAGTCATGCCTCATCCCTCCCAAGCTCTATGCTTCCCTTTTTCGCTGTTGATTTCTGAAGAGCAGCGTCTGTAGAGTGCGTGCCAATGGGATTCGCACCGGAAACCATAGAAACCTTGAACCATTTAGCTTGATCGATCTTTCACCATCGTAATCTGGACGGGTACCAGAAACCATTGGCAGACTCCACAACTTGCAGATATTGAATGCCAAGTGTTTGAGTTTATGTCGATTCCAGAGGCTCTCCTAGAATTCTTTGCAGGATTTGATTTGGTAGCGGGCTTCATTGGTGCATCGACGAGATGGTGTCTGCGTGCGTGTGTAAACTGCTGCAAAAATATAAATGGTTGAAGGAAAATAATAATAATAATAATAATAATAATAATAATAATAATAATAATAATAAAAGGGGCATTCCGAGAATTGAACTCGGGACCTCTCGCACCCTAAGCGAGAATCATACCACTAGACCAAATGCCCTTTGTTGTTGATCTTTTCAATTATACTAATTTATGTACATTTCTTGCCAAAGAAAACAATGCAACGAGATGATTCACAAAGTCAACACGGTGAAATAGGTGATAGATTTGCGTTCGATCAATCACGATACACTTCGATCAATCACAAAGTTTCGGATGATCGAGGAAGATCAACTTAAAATGGTTTAGCAATTTTTATTTTTATTTTAGGTTTCCAAATGCCAAAAAAATAAAAAAAATCATTTCATTAATAAATAAAGCCCTCGGTTTATAGTTTACAGAATTATGATTTTTCTCTGCATCACATTTCTTATTATTATATTCTAAAAGAGATCAAGTTGTATAAATCTCGCTAAAAATTTCCAATTAAGTCAATATTTCAATAGAAAATCATATCGAGAAACCGAAGAGTTGTTTTAATAAATAATATTATTATCATGAATGATAAAACAATGCATGAGGTTTAGCTCAATGGATACTATTAATGAAGGCCTCTATCTTTGACATCACACAAACTTAATACATACAACAACTATCAGAATCAAGAAACAGGCGGCTCAAGATTCTCACCTTCCCCTGCCTCTTCTTCAATGTTTTTGTTTCAGATGTTCCATCATACCTTGGTAAGGATATACTTACATGAATCGGGCCACAAAAATGTTACAACATACTCGTTTTGAGTGTGCCAAGCTAAGTGTAGAATTTTGAGACACTGATATGACAAATCTTCAATAGAAAGGTGATGGCATTTCTCTGTTCTGGGTTGTACGCCTGAACATCAGAAAATTTTATGATGAATTGTCAGACTCCGCACTTTAATCCCTTGGCACATGGCTGATTGGATGACCAAATGGACTAGAAATCATGATACATCTGAGAGAATTCATGCTGATTATCAAGTTGGTCATCACCTCCATCCGTAAATGATGTAGTTGCCAACATGGGGTTTTGCCGAGGGAATAACAACTTTAGGCGAAAAGCATCCACGCCATTCAGATAGTATCTGAACAGCCTTTTTGCCCTTATAAATCCTAGACGGCCATATAATGCAAGGGCTCCCTTGTTCGTCACTTCCGCTTCAAGTGTTACCTATATATTATCATACATATTCACACGTCAGCATAATGACTCCCAGGCACAAACAGAGAACACAGCTGAAGTAAGAAGATTAATACATTCACTTCTGTTCCCCATAAGCAGGGTTGCACAGCAAGAAGAAGATATATCAGACAAATCGAAATTTATGTAACAAGCAACAATGAGAAGAAAAAGTCATAAACCAGACCAGAAAAGTATCGTTGCAAGGTTAGAGCCATGATAACAATCACTCTTATTTGTTGCACCTATTACTTTATAATGGATAATTACTGGAAGTAGTTACCTTAAAATTCTACTGCAACTGATGTTCATCGTTCCTTCTTTATATGTAAGCCTATCAATGTGTCAACTAGATGCCATATATACATATGTATATGTACATGTATACAAATATGTATATGTACATAACAACTATATCCTTCTTGTAAAACAGCACCCTGTTTTCAAATGTCCTTGTGAAGGATTGGCTAATTTTAGCTGTTGCAAATAACAAAAAAGCAGAGGGGGAGAAAAAGTGAGAAGATGCAAGGAGAAAAGGACAACTAAAATAGAGGAAAGATGAAAATAAACTGGTAATTATTACCACTAAACGGAAGAAAATATTTCTATTACTATTACTTTTACTACTCACTGCAACCTTTGCATTACCGCCTACCATCAGTGTTGCAATCTTTGTCACAACCACATACATTAGGAAATAATATAAGAAGAAGAAAAAGGAGGATAGGTAGCTCTTAACCACTTGAGGAAATTGGGATGTCATTAAGGAGGAGAAGACGACATCAGTTTCAAGATTAATCACAAATCCCTTGTGCTCATTACAAAGATATGTTTTCCTTTATTTGTTTTGAGACACATCCTTATCTTCTAAGCTGCAGGTGAATAGGTTTGGATCCTTTTATACATATATAACAATTATTTGCTAATAAATAGTAGCTTCATAATGATGTCATTATATTTTTTAAATAAATGCAACAATTATTCTTCAATATGATTCATTGTTATCTCTTATATAATTATTTATTTCATATATTAGTCTCTTTTTTCAATTTACACATCCTATAGAATATGAAGGTAGAAAACATTTTACAATATACTGTTTATTCTCTAAAATTTATTTAATTTTTCTGTATTGATTTTGTGAACTAAGCTTGTGATCTAATAATAGAGGAAGAATATATAGTTCAACCAACTCGCCCATTCAGATGAGATTTAGACATCTTTAAAAACCCCATAGAACCCAGTACAATGAAAAAAAAGGAAACCCAATTGTCTTTGATCCTCTTACTCATCTGTTAAATGACTTCGCATCTTCCATCTTGGTCAAGCAATAACAATTATTTAAACAGGCTTGCAGAAGGACATATGGAAGAGAGCACCGAATTTAATCATAAAATTAGGTATGGGGAGAATCTGTGCCTTTGACTGAAGTGAGCCAGCTGGCAATGAAACCCAACAAAGCTGGGTTAAATAGTCTCTTTTGATCTAAAATGTGGTTCATAAATGCATTTGGATCCTAATCATACAAATGTTAAAGCCTGGGAAAAAATTTCTGAGAAGAGAAAGGTAATAGTTTGAGTAAGACAAGCAACATTCGTGTCGACTTAAGTCTGATGGAACAAAGGACAAAAAGAGTGATGCTAACATATGTTTTGCAGCATAAAATTAAGTGTGCAGAACAATTAGAAAGATATAGAATAATCATTAGTGTCAGATCATATTTATGAGATGAATCTTAACATAACTGCATTTGATTTGGTTACAGAAATGCTTCCATCTTCTACATCTATAGAATCGTTAACAGCATAATGCTAAAATCATAATAAAAGCAATTTACCTCATCGCACCCTGATTCCATCATCACTCTGATAGATCTAGTAACAAGTTCAGTTGCTGTAGCATAAAAAATTGTACAATGAGTTGCAGTATTAAAAGCAGTAAAACATATTCACCAAAAGATGGTAACATAAACTATAAAAGAAAACAGAAAGAAGTGTTGTGTAAGATACTTCCAAGAATGATATTAATTCCAAAGAATATCACACTAGCATCTACATCTAGTCATTCAACTTCAAGAGGTCCAAAGGAGAAAATTCATTTGACTCCTCAAAGGTCAACTCCTATTCATGCTTTGTGGAACTCAATATGCAAGAGGAAACTGTATATTGAAGGAACGTGACCCCTAAGACAAGTATCAGGCTCCTAAACAGTTTTGATAGAGTTTTATCACTATCTTCCGCCACTAGACCCTCCACATATGACAAGTCTCCATCAATAGCCCCCTCAAGATCTCTACAGGGACCAGGGCCAGCCAATAAGATTATCTAACACTGATCAACAAACTTACGTACTGCCACACCAATGGACATTTTGTGATTACCAAAAGGTGCAGCAGCAAATTAGATCAAAATTTGAGCCCTTGCACCATGTCAACCATCGCAACAATATGCCAGCTTAGCCTACATGTAGGCTAAGCATTCTCCAATTGCGTAAAGATGCTAAGGGATGCAAAGTGGTTCTAGCAGCTTTCCACCGAAATGACCAAGCATGCCACTGATACAAGTAGTGCCGCACACGAGATATGGAACCCATCAAAGCAGATTTTCAAGGTGGTGATGATGCAAATTCCTTGTTTGATCGGGTAAACAAAGGCCATTGCATCCTAGCAGTAATACAAGACAGACAGGCCAAAGACTTCACTTATGGGTGTTCAGCCAGGCATAAACTGGATTGACAACATCATCAATTCAAGGTTATTTTCAATTCTAAATAGATATTGGTCTATCAAGATTAGATTTAGGCAACAGACTTTCTATAAATAAGGACTTAAAGAACAACACGATAACATCTAGGGGTATCATTAACTATCTTCCCGCAATTTATATCTAAGATAAGTCTTTAGTTCTAGTTAGATTAATCATTGAGATGCTTCTTTTCTTGCTCAAACTAGAGAAGTGGAGGTGAGGAGGTTAAACTCCTAATATAACTTTTCAGAACGCCAAGAAAGTTTATTTGGGTCTTAGTTTTATCGACAATGCCTTCAAGAACTCTAATGCCGCATCGTGATTAGAAAGTGCTCCCTTTTCCATCACCAACCAAGAAACAGGTCAGAGTTACTTACAATCAATAGCTAAGATTAGTTTTTATCAAGCAGTAGCAAACACCAAATCAACAACCCAAAAACATTGACCAAATTTGCACATTTTTCATCTGAATCAGGCCAAAGAAACAATGTACATCACTAAGCAGCTAAAAATGTTAGATTTCGGTTGTTTTACCAATGCCTCTGCCCCTGTAGGGCTTGATGACAACCAGCATCGCGATGTACCCCCGGAAGGTGTTCCTATGATCCCCCATCTTGCATACCACCGTCCCCACGCACTTCTCCTTGTGGAACGCCTGGATTTCACCACAAAATCAAAGAAATCGTCGCTCATCCGAACCAAACAGCGTAAAAACCATAGAAAGAAAGAGAACAGCTGGGAAATTACGAGGAAAGTGAGGTTGGGCCACAGGTAGACGAAGTAGCGGTAGGTGAAGATGGAGTAGGGTTCGCTAAGCTCGTCATCGACAAGCCCCATGATGAGCGGCAGGTGGTGCTCACCGCCATAGCTCACGTACTCGATCTCCGAGGGCGAGAACACCGCTGCTTCCTCTCCCCCTCCTCCTCCGCCGTCGCTCTCCCCCGCCGCTGCCTCCTCCTCCATCGCCCCGTCCCAAAACCCTTATTCTACGATTTTACCCACTTAATCTGACCCGGTACAAACCGGCCCGAATGGCTGTCGGTTCGTGCCTTCGTAGCCGGCAGGTCCGGTTCGTATGGACCGGACTTGACCCACGTACAATTACTTGTATCGGTGATGTGGTTTCCATGGCATTGTGATCAGACAAAAATACGAAGAAATAAAACAAAATAAAAATTATACGATGATATTTATATGACATATCTCCAGTCTCCACTCTCACACTGCGGGTTTCGTGAGCGGCGTCGTCAAGTAGCAGAGCTCGGTGGGAGAATGGATTGGAACTTGAAACGATGTGATCGATATGATGCGGGCGCCTTTAATGCTTTCGAGACCCTGTTTGCTGCAGGCTCGGCAGCTACTGCTCCCGTACAGATGATGAAAGGGCATGCGGAGTTCGCAGTCGCAAGTCCAATTTCGAACGTCATCTGAGGCTCATCTTCGACTGCAGCAACAAGAGCTTGGACTCTTCGTTGTGATCGATCAGGTTGGCATCTGATCTCCGGTCGTCTCTCGCTCTCCTTCCTGTGTAATCTGTTTGGTTTTGTGCGTGTCAGTAGAAGGGAAAGGAATTAGAATATTTTACACAGCCACTGAGATGCATGCAAATTGCCATGCCACATGTTCGACGAAATGCCTCAGAGAAAGACGCTACCTCCGTCACTTCAATTCCATCATCCGTGCTTCGTTGGAAAAGGGTGTCCCCAATAAAGCGCTCTCCCAATTCAAGGTCTTCCTCCTATCGACGCCCTTTCGGCCCGACCGCTGGACATTTGCTCTTATCCTCTCGGCATGCCTCCGGTCATCCAACCTCGACACCGCAATGGAAGCTCACGCTAGAGTCGTAAAGCATGGCATCATGACTGGATCCTCCATAGCTGCTCCGCTGTTTCACTTGTATCTGAAGCATGACCGTGTAGCCGAAGCGCTACTGCTGCTCGATGAGATGTTGGATGAGAAGGTTGATGCTGTGCATGGGAATTTAGTGATCGTCAAGCTCCTGAAGAGCGGAGAGTTCGACAGGGCAAACCGGGTGTTCAAGAAAATGCCGGTCAAGGACTTGGTTTCTTGGAACTCCATGATCGCAGGGTGTGTGCAGAACTCACGTCCGAAAGAGGCCATGAGCTTCTTCGACCGGATGATGGGCTCCGGGTTCGAACCCGATGGTTTCTCGTTCTCATCGGTGCTTTCGGCGTGCGCTCGCGTCGGTGCTCGTGGGTACGGCGAAAGAGTGCACCGATTGATGCTGGAGAAGAGGATTCAGCTTAATTTTATACTCTGCTCGGCTTTGATCGACATGTACGCAAAATGCGGAAACATCGATGCGGCTGAGGCAGTTTTCAACAGCATTGCAAGGGATAATGTTTCCATTTGGAATTCGATGATCACCGGGATGGCAATCCACGGGCACGGATCTGATGCCGTCGCATTGTTCTCTCGGATGGAGAGTGAGGGCTTGGCACCCGATGGAGTGACGTTCCTGGCGCTGCTGACAGCGTGCAGCCATGCCGGCATGGTTGAAGAGGCTCGTAAACACTTCAGGATGATGACACAAGTGCACGGAATCGAACCAGGAATCGAGCATTACGGTGCAATTGTGGACGCCACAGCTCGAGCTGGGCTGTTGGACCAAGCCTACGAGACGATACGAGGAATGGCTGTAGAGCCTGATGGCATCATATGGAGGATACTGCTGAGCGCTTGCAAGAGGCACCACCGGCCCGACCTAGGTGAAGTGGCAATCAATCACATGGCAAGCCGCGGAAGCGGAGACTATGTGCTGCTTTCGAGCATCTACTCGTCGGCGAGAAGATGGAATCGTGCTGCGCAAGTGTGGGATTCCATGAAGGCGAACAAAGTCCGGAAGAAACGAGGGATGAGCTGGGCGGAAGTAGGGGGAAACGTGCACCAGTTCAAAGCTGGAGATCGATCGCATCCCGAAACGCATGATATCTACAGAGTCTTGGATAGCTTGGCGAAGAGAGCAAAGATGGAGGGTTTCCTGCCGCTGACGGAGCTCGTGTCCATGGACGTCTTGGAGGAGGAAAGGGAAGAGAATCTCAATGTCCACAGTGAGAAGGTAGCTGTCGCTTACTGTGTGCTCAAAACTGGCCCTGGCACAGAGATCAGGGTGTCGAAGAATCTCCAGACATGCGAGGACTGCCATGAATGGATGAAGGTGGTCTCGAAGGTGCTGTCCCGTGTGATCTTAGTTAGAGATAGAATTCGCTTTCACAAGTTCGAGAAAGGTGCTTGTTCCTGCAACGACTATTGGTAGTGTTGCAGTCTGCGGCCGATCGATCTCCGAGAAAGATAATATTTTCTTGCTGCCTGGAACCGAAAGCAAAACCTTCGTGATGAATTCAACAGGATCTCATATGATGCTGCTACATCTTTGATTCTGAATTCAGAGGAAGAAGCCAGCCTTTTAAAACATAAGCTAGACTTGTTGCATTGGAAGCATTTGCCACAGAAGAAGTTCGTAACAGAGACCTAGAACATTGGTGGCGGCGCCGGGAGACCATCGGATGTCGCGGCCAAGACAGAGCTGGAGGAGGCGTTGGCGTTGCTGCGTGCAAGGTGGCAGAGCTGGCGGAGCTTGGTGGGGACGTACCAGATGGAGAGGCGGGGGTGGGCGTTGAAGACGGCGTCGATGTCCCAACCATGCCTCGCCGAGATGGCCACCAGGGGCTTGTAACAGGCTTGCCTCCAGGCTCCCACGTTCTCGCCCCGCTCCTTGAAGGCTCTCCGCAGCGCGTTGGACGCCTCCTCGTCGAGGCAGTGGAGAGCGTAGCAGTGCACGTAGTGCCTCATCTTTGGCTTGTTGATGTAGCTGGCCCCGACCTTCTTGGCATATCGGAAGACTTGGTTGGTCACCTGTTATGTTCAAGCAAATTAACAGATCACATGTGGTTTCCGATGGGCTGATGAACATAATCCGTATCGGTTATTTGCCGGTGGTAATTTTCGTCCAAGAGGGGGAACGGTGGCTGGCACGAATCTCGACGTGCTCGAGAGGACGTACGCTTTCGTGGCGCTGGACCAGACGCCCGCTCTTTGCTGTACCGTGTCGGACGGCGACCGGGGGTACAGCCCTGAGCAGTGGTCAAGTCGATATCCAACCCCCGACAAGACAAGTCGTCCTACGGTAGATATCAAACAAGAGGGTCCCGACGCGTGGTACGGTCAACGGTAAGACCAACATGGCGGCCCCACACATGGCATTGCCCGACTAAGGCTCACGAGACGGGGGGGCGGCACGGTGGTGCTACGTGGAGGGAGGGGGGCTTACCTTGGTGGGGCACTTGTGGCCGTGCTCGCGGGCGAGGGCCTGCACCTGGAGGAGGAAGTGGCGGCACTGGTCGTAGAGGTGGAAGAGGTAGTCCAAACCGTTCTTCTTGGCGCGCGCCACCTCCCCCGGCTCCGTCACGATGAACGGGTGCTCCCGCTGCCGCTCCGCCCGCCGGCTCTTCTCCGACGTCTCCGAGCCGGACCCCCAGTCGTCGTTCTCGTCGTCGTCGTCGTCTTCGTCTTCCTCGTCTCCCTCTTGGAACGACCTCCTTTTATTGCTCTTCTTGTTGTGGCCGTTGCTCTTGTGCTTCTTCGAGCTCCGCTGTTGCCTGCCGTTGCTGTCCTTCTTAGCCACCCCCGCGGCTGCCTCTCCGCCGCTCCCTGCTGCTTCCTTGTCGTGCTGCACCGGCTCCTCTGACAGCCCTATTAAGCTTCCGGGGTCACGAAGGACACGCAGGAGAGAAAACGTGTATCCAAGATATCGTTCTTGAAGCCTCAGCAAGGTAATTTGTGGTTGGGCAGACCTAAAGATAGCTAAGCTTAACGTGCTGCGATGTGAAGCGAGCAGAACGGCGCACCTTCTTGGGAGAGAGCGTCGAGGGCGTTGTTGTTGCCGTGGAGATGGTCGCTTGGGAGGAGGAGGCGGCGACGCGGGTCGCCGTCGCCGTTGTCGTCGTGGCGGTGGTGGCGGAGGAGCCGGGAGTCGACGAGGCGGCGGCGCTCGGCGCGGAGGGCCGCCTTGATGCCGTAGCGCTCGCCGAGGAGGAGATCCCACCGGAAGAGGTGCGCGAGGGTCGCCATCATGTCGTCCACCTCCGCCTCCGTCATCCCCACCAGCGTCGACGCCGTGAACCCCAGCTCCCCGATCCGCGCCACCGTCGCGTACCGCACCCCGTACCCCGAGAACACCTCTTCCAGTTCCCGAGGCCGCTGCTCCTCTACCTGCGCCGCCGCCATTGGCGGCTGAGGAGGCGGAGGCGGCGGCGGGGGAAGTGGCTGGAGGAGCCGACACGGGTGAGGCGGTGCCTCTCGCGGCTC
Source organism: Musa acuminata AAA Group (assembly GCF_036884655.1). NCBI lineage: Eukaryota > Viridiplantae > Streptophyta > Magnoliopsida > Zingiberales > Musaceae > Musa > Musa acuminata. Next base: position 12,940,046 of record NC_088343.1, on the reverse strand, counting down.
CCACTTGTAGACGTTGGCCGAGAAGGCGTCGCCCGGGTCCATCGGCTTGCCTCCTGTCGGTGTTCTTCCTATCTTTCGTGTCATCCTTTCTCCGGCTCTTCGTAGCTTCCTTTATAGCGAGGCAACGTAGGAGATGGGAGCAAATTTACATGCTTACCCTCACCGAACCGCTTTTTACCTTTGTTTCGCCAACATATATCACTGTCCTCTCTTCATGTGTAATAATCCTTTGAAGTCTACAGCTAATCAAACTCCAAAGTGAAGTCAACACACACAATAAAGTTAATTTACTTAGCAAGAAAATTAATCTTAAAAAAGGTCATTATGTTTATCGCAAGAAGTTTCCGAGAATAAATAGAACCTTATCTAATATGCTTAATTAATTAGAATTAAACAGCGTCGAGTCCTACGAAGGATGCCCTGCAAAACATATACTTTGGAGTTCACATCACCAACATTGGATGGACTGATTTGATGGACGCAGGACCTACATTATAGGAGAGAACCCAAACTTGCAAAGCTATGATGAAACTGAGGATGACTCAATTCTGGGTTTTGGCTCTCTTAGCAAGAAAGAGGAAAAATAGTTTCATGTTCTGAAGTCCGGAATTAATTTGCTGAGTATTTAATATTAGGGTAAATTTCCGAATTTTTTTTATTTTTTTCGAGAAACGTTCTTTATTTTTATTTTTTTAAATAATATATTTCTTTTTACCTAATAAATAAGAATTTAATATGTTAATTATATTTTTAGTAATATAAAATATATTATAATATAATATGTTTTTGATATTGATGAAAATATTGGACTGTAATATGAGAATACTATAATTGAAGTGGTTTATATATCCTATGGATAAAAAAAAAGAGAGAAATGGAGAAATAGATTTGTAAAAAAAGAGAGAATATTGTTTTGAGAATTAAAAAAAAAGAAAAAGAAAAATTGCTATTAATGTTATATAAGAAATTATTTTCTGTAGTAACAATTCAAGAAGTCCCTAAGGCCTCATGAGCGGCAGGTGGAGAGAGGAGGGGGGAGATGCCAAATGACGTAAAGATCACACATCCAATCCATCTCTTTAAGACCATGGTCTTTTGTGTCTGACTGATTCCTGCTCTGAAATTTTTGACCATTGACCACTCCGCAGGGTCCAAAACACTGTCCTGAGGTTGAAGCCACTCGACTACTCCATGGCCATAAAATATACGGGGAGGGGGGGGGAGGGGGAGGCATGGTGGAGTTGTTGGGGGGCGGGGGATTTGCTGCTCCTCAGAGGGGAGGGGCTCAAATCGAAAGTGGCGGGAGGAGCACGTGAAATGATGAGCTGCCACCATCATCGCCGTCGGTGGTAAACGACAACCATGCACCTGTGGTGGCTTTGAGGAGGTACGACGACGTCCAGCTTCCCTCGTGTGGCGAACCAAAGAATATGATCTCTCTCTTTAGCTGCTGTTTCATAAAGACTGCAGTTTTATGTGCTTTGAAATGCTGCGTGTCAGGCTATTTTTTGTACTCCTTTTGCTCCCATTATCTATTTCTTTTGATTTCTTCCTCTTTCTCTCTCTCTCTCTCTCTCTCTCTCTCTCTCGTGGTTATGCTTGGGTTAGCTTTCTGCTAGAACAAGAGCTTTGATCCAGAGGGAAGCAATTCACAGAGCGCCTGCAATTTGGGCTGCAGCATTTGACCGAGCCATGGACAGAGCACCTGCAAACCATCTGAGGAAGAGTACCATGAAAACCCTTCCACTAATCTCTTCTGTTCGTTATTGGCGTACGAAATTGTTGGATTGACAACAGTGATCAAGAACATGATTAGAAAAGAAGATTCAAACGAGTTGTTTATTCTGATCAGGATTTTGCAACCAAGCTCCAAAAGAAAGCGGACAACAGGGGAGAATTGTAGAGAGAGAGAGAGAGAGAGAGGGAGGAGGCACTTACAACGAGAATAGAGCTGAGAAAGGCTGCCCAATGTACTTGGCCACAGTCTTCTGTTTTGTCTCATCCTCCATTAAATCTTTACACAACAGCTTCCTGTTTCGGGGCGCAGAAGAGATCAGTGTGAGAAATGAGGCATAAAAGCTTCACACTGTTTGCGTAGATAGATATAAAGAACATGTCGTCTTCGGGTACGTCGACGAGGCGGACAACCGAGGGGGATCGGCCACAGTGAACAGAGCCGATGCACGCCGACGTACGCCATGGATGGAGGTGGCGCTGGAGTAGCTACAGTAGATTTTTACGTACGTGTACAGTGTACAGGAGGAGAGGAGGGGTAGCCAATCTCCGCCACGACGTCGAATCATCCCCTCATGCGTCTTGTTGCCGTCGGCAAAACCTTGATCCCCGGCTTCCGCTTTATTGTACGGCACGCTTTGAACAGTCACCATCACGTCTTGTATTTACAGATCTGATGCGGGGTTTGGGGTCTGAAAAGATAAACAGGACGAATCATTGGCGGTAGCAACAAAAAAGTTTTCTTCTTTCTTGGATTTACGCATCATAAAACAACAAGATTAAGCTCTCTATGATCACAAAGCATCCACCTGTTGTGTTCGGATCAACGATGAACTTTAAGCTCAAGTATCACAGAGTAGAAAGACTGTTTTATAGTTTAATCGAGCTTAGGTTTTCCTCTGATGCTTTCATGTGCTGCTCTCAAAGGAAGACAAAGTAAGTAGAGTGAACTCGTAATCTAAAAGAATTCATGGCGTAAACAGGAAAAGTAAAGGAGCAGAAAAGAGATAAGCAGCAGGAGAGATTAGTGTGGCAGCCAAGCTTCCACGTTCCCATGCACTTCACAATTGGCCTGCGATCGCCACACTTCTATTACCTTCTCTCTTATCCCCTCGTCTCATGTAACGAGAGAGAGAGAGAGAGAGAGAGAGAGAGAGAGATATGACCCTTCAAGCAGTGGCAGGGCTGAGATCCACCATCGCGGCTTCGCGGGGGACCAATCCACCCAGCCATCCAGGCCTGCGCGGCCCCGCCGACCGCTACGCCCTCCGGTCAGCCGCCTACTCTCCCTCCCTGCACCTCCTGCTGCCGCCACCGAGCCGATGCCCCGCCACGGCGCCGAGGTTCTCCATGCGCATGGTGTCCAAGCAGGCCTACATCTGCCGCGACTGCGGGTTTCCCTTCCTTCCTTCTGTTGCCTCGGTTCTCTCTATAACGTTGATGGCTAACATACTCGTCTGCTTCGGTGCTTTCCATGACAATGTACTTGCAGCTATATCTACAATGACAGGACGCCATTTGAGAAGCTGCCTGATAAGTACTTCTGTCCCGGCGAGTTCAACATTTTCATCAGCACATTCAATTAGCGCCTGCAAACAGAGTTCATTCATTAAACCGAGTTCAGTAATCATCAAAATGCTTGCTCAAGGAATTTTCTACCACCTGCAGTTTGTGGTGCCCCTAAAAGAAGATTCAGGCCTTACGAACCAGCCGTAGCCAAGAACTCTAATGACACCGACGTCCGTCAAGCAAGGAAGGCACAGATCAAGAGAGATGAAGCTATCGGGTAACTTTCTACAACAACAAGCTGAATCTATTGTACCACCTAATTAGAGATGAGCAAAGATCCTGTAGATTTGTCATCCTCCTGACTGTGTTCTGCAGGCGAGCATTACCTGTTGCTGTTGTGCTTGGAGTTGCAGGATTGCCTGGTCTTTACTTCTATCTCAACAATGTCTACTAGTCTGTTTATGCAGGAGCAGCTCCTAGTTTGAGCCAGAAGCAATTCACTGGAGAACTCCCGAACCTCTTTTTCCTGGTCCAATTAGAGGTCCTGTGTTATCGAATCTCTTTACCTGCACAAATGGTCAAAAGCATTGTGCTTCTACATTTAAGATTTTGTTTGTCAAAACAGTGAGATAAGGAAGTGATGGTAATAGTTGTTTTGTAAAGGCAAAACTGTTCAGATGCAGCCATGAATCAGTATATATTGGTATGTCCAGCTTACAATATAGCAGCAGTCTTTGGAATGAATGAGATATGAAGCAAAATTATTTGATGCAACACTCTTTCTGGTCAGTGATACAGTGAAAGTATACCTTCCCAGGAATTATAGATGCACACTATGTTCATTGGCTTTTATTGGCTTCAACAAACACTATGTTCAGACATGGTAGATGCATGCAGTGGAAACTGTAGCTGAAGAAAGCATGAGACTAGCTGTAGCATCAAGATTCAACAGCAGCATGATACAGAAAGCAACAATGCAGGACCAGAAGAGAGAAAGCTGTGAGAAAAATAGGAGTAATTTGTCTTCACCAAATGACATACAAGTTGCTTTGATAATTCAACTACACATGTATATGATGGATAAGCAAAGAACTCTGATTGGAACTCATGCAGTAACAAAATTTTGTTTTGATTGATACAATACCTAGCTATAAGTTGCTTTAAGTGATACAACAAGTATTTTTCTGAAATCAAAATAAATATAAGACAAGTGGCATAGCATCACTTGGCTATTTTATGCACCCATTCATCATCTTGAATTTTATTGGCACATGATGAGCACTTAGCATAGTTCAGCAGTCTTTTCATGGTTCAAATATGAGTTGCCTTGGTAACAGAGTTGATGATTGTTGACTGTGAAACTGAAGTGTCTCCATTAATATACAAATAAAAGCATCTCAGAGAAATTAGTTCTTCAAACAAATGGTCTATTTATCTTCACTTTTCCCCTTCACTTCTCTCTAAAAACCCTCTGTTTCTATTTTTCTACCTAGTTGCTTCTGCTACATCAGATCTGTTGGACATCACTGTATATCACGGATAGGTACAAGCCCATTAACTGCAGATTCGAATACAGGGTGTTTTGCAACTGATATGTGTTTTACCATCACAGCAAAGGAGAACTGCAACTTTCTGCGGTTGAGGATGTTTGGTTGCAAATTGAAAAGACCCAAGCAAGCAAGATCACTGGGCCATATCAGAATTATCAATTTGAGACCTTTCTAAAAATGAAAAAGAATAATACAATAAGCTAAATTAGGACAATGTGACAGTGAGCAAATTGAAAATGATATAGGCAAGTGAGAGGAATAGGAAAAGGCTCTGAAGAAAAGTTGTTTGAAATTTGCTTTGCGCTAAAGTTTTCATAATGAGCAAGGCAAACTAAATCAAATAGAAAGTGACTAGGATCAAAAGAACTTCTGTTTTATTCATTCCTCTCTGATTTAGTAGCATAAATGCACTTGCAATGCAAATTGGCATGCCCAGAATGCTTGGATCAACAGCTAATCAATTGAAATTTCAACCAGTTACTGGGCTAGGGCAGATATGTACCCAGTGAGATGGATAGCAAGATAATGGACAGAAATGAGAGATGTACTTTCTAATGCATTTTTATGCCTTCATGAACATATCCTTGAATATACTACGATAAGAATGATGTGGTATCCTTCTGTTCATCTGATTGCAATTAGGAGTGTGTAGTTGAACAAAAAGTAATCTTGCACATAATGCAATAGATTCTCTCTAGTCTGTTTAGGATTGCTCATCATCAAATATCTAGACAACAACTAGGTGTCCACATCAAATATCACTATTGTTTTCTATAACATGTACATTAGCATTGAGGAAAACATCGACTTGTTCCCTTGCTCATTTTTCCAATTGATGTATCTTGTTATGTTGGTTCAAACATTACAGCATATAAAGATACTTATGTTTTTTAATGTTTTAACTCAAACATGGCAGTTTATAAAGATTCATGGAAGCTAAAGTGATAGCATTATGTTCTCCGTTGCACATTGCATCATCATGAAATCTGACTCACGAAATCAAATTTAAACAGGCTTTCAACAGAAACGAAATCAACACCCGATAGCTTTCTGTGAAAAAGAAAAAGAATCCAAAACCTCCAACGAAAACCCTGGATTCCAAAAGTGTACCAGGGATAAGAAGACCACGACATCGAAATCTCTCGACGCCTCAAAAAGATGCTTCTTTGGATATCGATCGACGAAAAGATTGCACCTTTTTTGGAATTCTGAAGCACGAATCCGGTGGTTGAGGAATTCCGTCGAACAGGTGGTGCTGATTCATGGAACCGACCATGAGACCCAACCGCACGGGCCTCCTGGTGTCTGGTGTGGAGGGACGCCTTGTTTGCTGCTCCTTCCTGCAACAGCTGCCGGCGGTGGTGGTGAAGAAGCTGAAGAGGAGATCGGAAAGATGAAGAGGCGTTGAGCAGCACTGGAGAGTTGGATAAAATCTTGGAGCTCTATTAGTGGAAAAGATTTTGCTGTGCATGCCCATAATAGATAAGATATTATTATTTTTATAATTTTTCATTATTTTACAATCTTTTTTATTTTTAAATTATTTTATTTTATAAATAAATATAAATATCTTTCTCTTCCTTTTTTTTTAAACATAAACATAAACATTTTCACCATGAAAATAAACATAAACATAAATATCTTTCTCATTTGATAAATTTTTACTAAAAGGATTCAAAACTTTTTTCAACAAATCTTTGAAAGTGACAACTAATTTTAATTGTTGATAATAGGATTATGATTTCAAATCCATGTTTTCACCATTATTATTATTTTATTTGTTCACTGACAAGAATCATGAAAGCTTGAGATGGTTAGAAATAAGCACGTAACGAAATAAACTATATGGTGTAAAACCAAATAAAAATGTTGTACTATGTAAATATTTTTAATTAAACACCGAGTGAAATGAAAAGGATAGATTGTGTTGGGAAAAATATGTTAAAGCGGAATATTCTTTTAACTCTTTGTATATCAAAATGAGTTCCTCATCAAAATATCAATTTGATATTCAAATGAAAATATCAACCAATATAGCATAAAATAATAGAGCAAATAATTAATCACACAGTGAGACCAAATCTTTTTAATGTGGAAAACTTAATGTGAGAAAAACTACGGGACCGTAGTCCACATCAAACTTCCACTATCAATAATAGTGATAACAGGTTTACAGTAAATCTTCTCTAGAAGAACTAGAGGATCACAATAACATCAAGGACATACATCTTGGCTTTAGTATATCATCATATAGAATGGATCTCTTCAAAAGAGAATTCTAGGTCTCACAAAATGAATATAACAGGAAAGTACATCAGAGAGGGTAAATTGTAGATCAACACTGTTAGGATTGTAGAGTTTACTGTAAGAATTCTCCACATAAAATTTGGGTCAAATCTGACAACGTTTGACTACCAATCGTCAAGCAAAAAAACTCAGAATCCTAATATTTCTCTCTATTTCTATCTGTGCGCTGTCGTTCGCTGCTCTCACATGCACGCTCACCTGCAATATTTTTTTTTCTCACCTTTTGCCCTTTCTCTCTCTTTCTTTTTAATTTCTTTCATTTGAGCTCAAACGTCCCAATTTGTCCAAGCCCACATATGGGCTGGACCCAATAATTCTTTCCTTCCAGCTCATATGATGGGTTGTATCAAGCCCGCTCTTTGCCTACATGCTTCAAGCTTCTCCTTAGGCAAAGACTTTGTCAACATATCTGATCCATTCTCATTAGAATACACTTTTTCCAATTGTAATTCTTTCAACTCAAGCACATCACGAATCCAGTGATATCTCACATCAATATGCTTGGATCTAAAATGGTATGTTGAATTCTTGGAGAGGTGAATGACATTCTGACTATCACAATAAACAATATATCCTTCCTGTTTCAAGCTCAATTCCTATAGAAACTTTTTCATCAATAAAGCTTCCTTGCAGGCTTTAGTAATTGCTATGTATTCTACTTCTGTGGTTGATATAGCAACATAATTCTGTAACTTTGATTGCCAAGAGACTACTCCTCCTGCAAATGTCATCAAGAATCCTGAAGTGGACTTCCTAGAATCAGTATCACCTGCCATGTCTGCATCTGTGTAATCTTCTAACACAGGTTCATCACTGTCAAAACATAAACATAACCTAGAAGTACCTCTAAGATATCTTAATATCTATTTCACTATTGCCCAATGTTCTTTTCCAGGATTAGAGAGAAATCGACTAACAACTCCAACTACATGAGCTATATCTGGCCTAGTATAAACCATAGCATACATCAAACTGCCTACTGCAAATGAGTAAGGCACTTTGGACATTTTTTCTTTTTCTTTCTCACTTGTAGGATATTATTTCGAACTAAGCTTGAAATGACCTGCAAGTGGAGAACAAACTGCTTTGGCTTTACTCTTGTTGAATCTTTCAAGAACCTTTTCAATGTAAGTCTCCTGAGATAGCCAAATCTTTCTTTTCTTCCTATCACGAAGAATCTTCATGCCAAGTATTTGTTTCACCGATCCCAAGTCTTTCATGGCAAAAGACTTACTTAGCTCTCTTTTAAGCTTTCCAATTTTTCCAACATCATGGCCAACAATCAGCATATCATCAACATATAGCAGTAAAATAATAAAATCATCATATGAAAATTTCTTCATAAACACACAATGATCAGATGTGGTTCTATCATACCCTTGGCTCATCATAAAGGAATCAAATTTCTTGTACCACTATCTAGGTGCCTGTTTGAGTCCATATAAGCTTTTCTTAAGCTTACACACAAGATTTTCTTTTCCCTTGACTTTGAAACCTTCTGGTTGCTCCATATAAATTTCTTCTTCCAAATCACCATGAAGAAATGCTGTTTTTACATCAAGTTGCTCAACTTCTAAATTCAAGCGGGCATCTAAACCAAGAACAACTCGGATAGAGGACATTTTCATAACTGGAGAAAATATTTCTTCAAAGTCAATACCTTTCATTTCATTTGACTGAATCCTTTCACAACTAGTCGTGCCTTGTATCTTTGTTGTGAGCTATTGTTTTCAGTCTTCAATTTGTAAACCCACTTATTCTTGAGAGCTTTCTTCTCTTTTGGTAATTTTACCAAATCATAGGTGTAGTTCTCAAGCAAGGATCTCATCTCTTCTTGCATGACTTTAACCCACTCATTCTTATTCTCATGTAGAATAGCTTCTTGGTAAGTTTCTGGCTCTCCCCCGTCAGTAAGCATAACATACTCATGTTGAGGATATCTAGTAGATGGTTGTCACTCTCTAGTGGATCTTCTCAATGGAATCTCAACTAGTAGTGGAGGTGCTATTCAGTTGGTTCAGTATCATCAACTATAGGTGTATCATCACTGGTATTCTCACCACAATCTTCTTGTTCATCTCCCCCATGATCATCATGAACTACAGGTGAAGGAACTGGACCCAAACTCCAAGGAATATAAACAGAGATTTCTAGCTTCTCAATATTATCACCATCATCAAACAATTGGTCTTCAAGAAATACAATATCTCTGCTTCTAATAATCTTCTTGTTCACTGGATCCCATAATCTGTACCCAAACTCTTCATGACCATATCCCAAGAAGATACATGCTTTTGCCTTATTATCAAGCTTGGACCTCTCATCTTTGGGAATATGAACAAATGCTTTATACCCAAAGACTCTCAAATGATTATAAGATATATCTTTTCCTCTCCATACTCTCTCTAGAATATCACCTTTCAGAGGAACTGATGGAGAAAGATTTATCAGATCAACTATAGTTCTCATAGCCTCCCCCCAAAATGACTTTGGTAACTTAGCGTGGGAAAGCATACACCTGATCCTTTCTTCAATGGTTCTGTTCATCCTTTCTGCCACACCGTTCTGTTGAAGAGTTTTAGGAACTGTTTTCTCAAGCCTGATATCATGGAACCTGCAATAATTCTCAAAAGGACCCCTGTACTCGCCACCATTATATGATCGAATACACTTTAGTTTTCTGCCAGTTTCTCTTTCAACACTGACATGAAACTCCTTAAAAACATCGAGTACCTGGTCTTTAGATTTCAAAGCAAAAGCCCATATTTTTCTAGAATAGTCATCGATAAAAGTAACAAAATAAAGAGCACCTCAAAGAGTTCTAGTTTGCATAGTATAAACATCAGTATGAACTAAATCAATAACATCTGATCTTCTAGATGATGGATATGTCTGAAATGCAACTCTGTGTTTTTCCAGCTAAGCAATGATCACAAGATTTAAGATATGTTCCTTGCAACTCTGGTAAGAACTGCTTTCTAGCAAGAGTTTGAAGTCCCTTCTCGATGATATGTCCAAGCCTCTTATGTCAAATATCTATACTTTTACCTTTTCGAATTGCATTAATCTCTCCTTTGTGTAGCTTAGCTTCCATGACATAAAAAGAGTTAATCTTCTTTCCTTTTGCCACAATTAGAGAACCTTTAGTGAGTTTCCATTTGCTTTCACCAAAATAGTGTGCAAAACCCTCATCATCAAGTCTACCTGCGGATATCAAGTTAAGACGAATATCTGGAACATGCCTTACATCTTTGAGTATCAATTTGCTCTTAATACTGGTCTCCAAGCAAATATCTCCAATACCCACAATCTTAGATATACCATTGTTTCCCATTCTGACAATTACCAAAACCACCAATAGTGTAAGATCTAAAGAAATCACCATGAGAAGTAACATGAAATGAAGCACCAGAGTCAATTACCCAATTACTGTCCTGAGCTACAAGGCTAACACAACCTTCATCACAAACAATAGTGATATTACCTTCAGCAACAACTGTATTGGTTTCTTTCTCATTTTTCTTTATTTCATTCTGTTCTCGCTTCCAAAACCTATACTCTTTCTTCATGTGACCTGGCCTGTTACAGTGAAAACATTTGATATCTCTTCTAGACTTAGATCTTCCTCTATAACCATGTGGATTTCTGCTATGACTTCTTCCACGTCTTTCTTGTTTTTCAGTAACAAATGCCCCAGAAGTAGATTCACTCTATTTTTTCTTTTTAACATCTTCATTTAGCAAACTGTCTTTAACCATATCTATAGTTAGAGTCCCCTCTAGCGTGGAGTACAAATTGTCACCACATATATTTCCCAACTTTCTGGTAAAGAGCTGAGAAGTAGTAATCCTTGCATCTCATCATCTATATTCATTTTCATAGCAACCAACTTGTTTGCAAGACTCTGAAATAGACTTATATACTCAATAATATTACCACAATCTTTATACTTCAAATTTACAAGCCTTCTGAGGAGAGAAATTCTATTTCCCACTGTCCTTTTCGCAAAGAGATTTTTTAACCTTTGCCAAACAACATCAGCTCTGGTTTCATCTGAAATATGCTCATGCAAGTTTATATCCATCCATCTTCTAATATAGGCAATGACTTTTCTATGTTGAACTTCCCATTCTTCATCGTCCATAGTAGAAGGTTTATCTTTAACCTTGATAGGCTTATACAAATCTTTGCAATACAGCAAATCTTCCATCAGATGCCTCCAAGTGGAATAATTTGATGAGTTCAATTTAATCATACCATTTGACTGCTCCATTTCAATCACACAAGAAAAACTAGCACAAAACAACCTGTTGCTTTAATACCACTTGTTGGGAAAAACTAATTAAAACGAAATATTCTTTTCCAATAGAACAAATAATCAATCACATAGTGAGACCAAATCTTTTTAACATGAATTACCCAATGTGAGAAAAACCACGGGATCGTAGTCCACCTCAAACTTCTACTATCAATAATAGTGATAACAGGTTTACAGTAAATCTTCTCTAGAAGAACTAGAGGATCACAATAACATCAAGGACATAGATCTTGGCTTTAGCATATCATCATATAGGATGGATCTCCTCAAAAGAGAATTCTAGATCTCACAAAATAAATATAGCAGGAAAGTACCATAGAGAGGATAAAGTATAGATCAACACTGTTAGGATTGTAGGGTTTACTGTAAGAATTCTCCACATAAAATCTGGGCCAAATCTAACAGTGTTTGGCTATCGATCGTCAAGCAGAAAAACTCAAAATGCTAATATTTTTATCTCTATTTCTCTTTGTGCGCCGCCGCTCGCTGCACGCTGCACTCGCTCACATGCACGCTCACCTGCAATCTTTCTTTTTTCCTCACCTTTTGCCCTTTTTCTCTCTCTCTCTCTCTCTCTCTAATTTCTTTCATTTGGGTTCAAATGACGCAATTTGTCCAAGCTCGGGCTGAACCCAACAAATTGTATAGGGCACAATTTGGTAGCATGTCAACTATTACCTGACTGCAGTCATCTCAGCGCCAATGAAAAGTTTTGTTGGGAAATCATGGGGGGCGACATCATATGCGTAGCGGAAGAACAAGAAAACAAAAATCCCCGATTCCCAAAAAGATGTTCGTCGTCGTGCGAAGATTTACGCAAAAATCCGTAAAACACAAAACTGCGTATAGAGATTGTGTTACCTAGGGAGATCGTATATCCCTGTTTCCTTGCAGATCCTTAGGAGAGGGTGAAGGAGGTCAAGCGTCCTCCTCTCTAGCGGTGATCCACACAGCAGGGTTGCGACGACGCTCCTCAAAACTTCAGGCCTACTCTGAGGTGGAGAGGGAGAGGAGAATAGGAAGGACAAGCAAAGACTATAGCCTATGAGGCTGTGAATCCTTCCTATTTATAGAGATCCCGTGTCAAACCCTAATGGGTCCTTCCCTAGTGGGTATTGGATCTGCATCCAATAAGACAAGGGCTCCGTCGGATATCTCATATCCGAACCTCTACTCATCGCAATGCCTATCATATGTGTGTGACCCTCTAGGCCCAATATCGAGCTGGCCGTGAGTCATACCTGTCAGAACTCCTTCTAACTCAGTGAATTATTATCTCTGTAATAATTCACTCGACTCATCGACTACGGACGTACTAGGCCACTACGCCGTAGTCCCCAGACGATACAGGGGAATCCAATCCATTGGACCTGTTTGTCCTCAGTTACCATGTACCTATAGTCCCTCATCCATCTAATATCCCAGAGACCGTATATCGAGCATGGTGCTGTCAGACCCATACGGTTTCTACTCAAGTCTCGCTCTAATCGGATTCTCCCAGAGAACTCTTTCTCTCTCAACCCGAATGACCCTGGCCAGGGATTTGTCTGAGCAAGAACACATGGGATATTCCTCTCATGATGCCGAGAGTGGATGATCCTCTGTCGACACTCAATAGCCCTCGTAAGGTCGACTACCACTCCCAATGACCAGTTGTACTAGATCTGGGACAGCCAAACCTATAAGTCTGGCATCAAAGAGTGGAGCACTCATACAGGACATCCTTGGTGTCTCAAGTCTAAGGACTAGATACACCACTAGGACTACGGAATCGCTGTCTGACAATAAGGCATCATCAACCATCCAGCATTCCGTAAGCGGATCAATCAGTGAACTCATTCTCCAATGAGCACCTGTACTGTATCCCTAGTGTCCCTACACGAGCAGCTATGAGACCAGCTGCATCCATCATATGGACGGGTATACAGCACACCAGTCTATCTGGTTATCACGATGTCCCTCTCGAGTAACCTATGACCGGGATTACTTAGGATATGTGTTTAAAGGTGAATCGATCTCATTATCGTGATTTCATCACGATCCGATTCTCATTGCACAAATCCAAGGACATCACAATATATATATGTATTTATGCAATAGTTATAAAGTGATATACGCCAAAATATAATAAGCAAAAAGATTCTGTATCAAGTCACACGTGCCATCACTCACGTGATTGGCTTGCTGGGCACCTATGACTAGCAATCTCCCACTTGACCTAAAGCCAATCACCTATGTGTATGATCCCCATCAGACTCCTGTGACGCTCAAAGACAATCTGAGACAACGACTTTGTCAGTGGATCTGCAATGTTATCTTCGGATGGAACTCTTTCCACTACTACATCTCCTCGGGTTACGATCTCTCTGATAAGCTAGAACCTCCTCAGAACACTTCTGATGAGACTCGGGTTCCCTTATTTGAGTAATCGCCCCATAGTTGTCGCAATATAAGGAAGTCGACTTCTCGCTATTCGGAACGACTCCCAAATCTGTGATGAACATCTTCACCCAGACTCCCTCCTTTGCTGCATCTGATGCAGCAATGTACTCCGCCTCTGTGGTCGAGTCAGCAGTGGTATCTTGCTTGGAACTCTTCCAGCACACTGCTCCTCCATTCAAGGTGTACACATATCCTGAATTCGACTTGCTATCATCGACATCAGACTGAAAACTTGAGTCAGTGTAGCCTTCAACCTTAAGGCTTTTACCTCCATATACTAGTAAAAGATCCTTAGTCCTTCTCAAGTACTTAAGGATACACTTTACTACTTTCCAGTGCTTCAAGCCTGGATCCGCCTGATACCAGCTCGTGACACTCAGAGCATGCGCTATATCAGGCCTAGTACATAGCATGGCATACATGATAGACCCTATTGCTGAGGCATAAGGTATCATATCCATGTTCGCCCTTTCTTCTGGAGTCTTTGGGGACATAATCGTAGAAAGCGATATCCCATGTCTCATCGGTATGAGACCTCTCTTGGAATTTTCCATGCCAAACCTTTTGACAATAGTTTCTATGTACCTGGACTGGGACAAGCCAAGCATCCTCTTGGATCTATCTCTATAGATTCTAATCCCCAAAATATAGGATGCTTCCCCTAAGTCCTTCATGGAGAAGTGTCTAGATAACCAAGCCTTTACTATGGATAGCATTCCTATGTCATTCCCAATGATGAGGATGTCATCCACATATAACACCAAAAAGGTGATAGCGCTCCCACTTACCTTTCTGTATACACAAGGCTCATCTTCGTTCTTAACGAAGTCATAAGATCTGATTGCCTCATCAAATCTTATGTTCCAACTTCGGGAAGTTTGCTTTAGTCCATAAATGGATCTAAGCAACCTACACACCTTATCTGGGCAGTTCTTGGACACGAATCCCTTATGTTGCATCATATACACCTCCTCCTCGAGGTTCCCGTTGAGGAATGCGGTTTTCACATCCATCTGCCAGATCTCATAATCATAGTGTGCTGCAATAGCCAATAGAATTCTGATGGATTTTAGCATTGCTACGGGTGAGAAAGTTTCGTCGTAGTCAACACCTTGCCTTTGACGATACCCCTTAGCCACTAGCCTTGCTTTATAGGTCTCTACCTTTCCATCTACTCCGATCTTTTTCTTAAAGATCCACTTGCAACCGATGGGTACAATACCTTCGGGCGCATCAACTAGGTTCCAAACCTTATTGGAGTACATAGAATTCATCTCAGAATTCATAGCTTCTTTCCACTTCCCGGAGTCTATACTCATAATAGCCTCCTCGTAGGTCTGAGGATCAATATCCTCTACATCCTCTGCTCTAATATGTCCCACATATCTCTCATGAGGATGGGATACTCTATCAGACCTGCGTAAAGTTGATACTTGTGTATTAGGTACCTGAACAGACTCGGGCTGTAGAGTGGTGCTTGAGCTTGGTTCTCCAACCTCGCTCAATTCTATCATTCTCCCACTGTCTCCGTCAAGAATGTGTTCCTTCTCAAGGAACACTGCTCTCTTAGCTACAAAGACCTTTTGGTCCTCGAGATGATAGAAATAATACCCACAAGTTTCCTTGGGGTATCCCACAAATTTGCATCGCTCTGTCCTTGATTCTAACTTATCGGGGTTGTGTCTTCTAACATGGGCAGGGCAGCCCCAAATCTTAACAACCTTAAGATCAGGCTTCTTCCCTTTCCATATCTCATATGGTGTAGACACTACCGACTTAGTTGGAACTCTGTTCAGAAGGTAAGCTACGGTTTCTAGGGCATATCCCCAGAATGAGATGGGTAGGTCAGCGAAACTCATCATGGACCGTACCATATCTAATAATGTACGATTTCTCCTTTCAGAGACACCATTGAGTTGAGGTGTATAAGGAAGTGTCCATTGGGATAATATCCCATGGTCCTTGAGGAACTGAGTAAACTCTGTACTTAAGTATTCACCTTCTCGATCTGATCGAAGAGTTTTGATACTCTTTCCAGTCTGGTTCTCCACCTCATTCTTATACTCTCTGAATTTCTCAAAGGCCTCGGACTTGTACTTCATCAGTAAATGTAATGAAGTAGGAGTAACCTCCAATGGCATGAGTTGACATGGGTCCACATACATCACTATGTATGAGTTCCAACAACTCATTGGCTCTCTCTCCAGTTCTACTAAATAGAGATTTGGTCAGTTTTCCACGAATGCAAGGCTCACAAGTTGCATATGACACATAGTCGAATGGATCTAGATATCCATCATTTAGCAACTTTTGAATCCTTCTTTCATGGATGTGACCTAGCCTACAATGCCACAGGTATGCACTGTTCAACTCATCTCGTTTCCTTTTGGACACATTTACATTCATGATATGTGGAGTGGTGTCTAACATAAATAAACCATTATGCAATGTTCCTTTCGTGATGATCTTATCATCTAATAATATCGAACAACCATTGTTCTCAAAAACAAATTTATATCCACTAACTGTTAAACATGAAATGGAGATAATGTTTTTGATAATAGAAGGAACAAAATAACATGCATCTAATGCAATAAAAGCTCCACTAGGCAGATGTAGGGCGACCTCGCCAACAGCTAATACAGTAACTTTTGCTCCATTACCCATCTTGAGGTCCATCTCGCCTCTCTCTAGTCTCCTAGGCCTTGCCAGAACCTGCAATGAATTGCATATATGATAAGCACTACCGGTATCCAATACCCATGTGTTATCATAAGAGTCTGACAAATGGAGACTGATGATGAATGTACCTGAAGCTTCATCAAGCTTTTGTTTCGCCCTTTCTGCAAGGTACTCTTTGCAGTTTCTCTTCCAATGCCCATCTTTACCACAGTGGAAGCACTGGCCTTTGTCCTTTGCTGGGTCTTTCTTAACAACATTTGCTTTACCTTGTTTGCCCTTGCCCTTTCCCTTCTTAAGGGACCTTTCTGTTTTCCTTTTCTTTCTGGTCTCACCAGTGTAGAGAACTGGCTTCTCTTTCTTAATAGTACTCTCTGCCTCCCTCAACATATTAAGAAGCTCTGGGAGAGTCACCTCAAGCTTGTTCATATTAAAATTCATTATGAACTGTGAAAAGGAATCTGGTAGGGACTGAAGCACAATGTCCACACACAAGTTATCCTCTAGGACCATTCCTAGACCTGTGAGTTTCTCTATCCACTCAATCATCTTTAGGACATGGTTCTGAACCGGTGTCCCCTCAGTCATCCTAGCGCGGAAAAGGCTCTTGGATATCTCATATCGTTGAGTCCTTCCCTGTTCCTCAAACAATTTACGGACATGTAGGAGAATGGATCTGGCATCCATCTTTTCATGTTGTCTCTGTAACTCTGGAGTCATAGAGCCCAATATATAGCACTGAGCAAGAGTGGAGTCATCAATGTACTTCACGTAGCGAGCGATCTCATCCTCGCTTGCCCCTTCTTCGGGCGTAGGCATCACTATATCAAGGACGTACATGATTTTCTCCGCTGTGAGAACAATTCTCAAGTTACGGAGCCAATCCGTATAATTTGGACCAGTGAGGCGGTTGACATCAAGTATGCCACGTAAGGGATTTGAAAACGATATTTTCTGAAAATAAAGATGTAGTAGAAATGAATAACATGCAGATTTTGCAAGAAATAAACTATCAAGATATGGACTTCTATCTTAATTTGCTCCCACTATTTTACTAACGAGTCACGCGACACCCTCAGCACGTGAAACGGAAGTCTCCGGCAGACTTATAGTGGGGATCAGGATCCAATCAGCGTCTTGGTGTAACCTCGAGGGACTCGACCAATCACACTAAGCCTAAAAGGTAGGCAACTCTTGCCGATCACAACTCCTTGTGATTCCCATCCTATTCGGCCTCCGAATCACCATGGCCTCGAGGGACTCGACCAACCATGATGCTCGGTTAAATCAACACCTTCGTTACAAGATGAGTCTGATTTGATGATATACCCTCGAGGGACTCAACCAAGCATACCATGCCCTCAGGTCACCGGTGACATCTCTATGTCGTAAGCAAGATAGCGAATCGCGATATAGGTGAGTCTCGAGGGACTCGACCAACTCAACCTACACCAGGAATCGGTTCCTACTCATAACGATGGAAGGCCACATGGGTCAATCTAATTGCCTCACGTTTACCGACTTAATATTATCGAGAGATGTTTATATAATTTGGTCTCCTAATATGACATGTCACACATATACATATTTAATATATATCTACATTGCATGCAAATATATATACATATCTAGTATGTGTATAAGCAATCACATCAAATGATCATGGACCACAACCTAATATGATTAGGCCCGAGCCAGTAGGCCTAATCACTCACATCAAGATCTATGTGTGCAACGGTGCATCTCCATGCCCTGTGATCGTCCATCTCGTCCTCGTCGGTTCCGTCGACATCTTGATGCATCTCCATGCATCACGATCGTCCGTCTCATGGGTCCCGCTATCGCATCCACGCTCCCGCTGCGCCTCTTCATGTGATTACAACTTAATCATAGGCACGTATGCCCGACAATAAACGAGAAATATAATGGAGGTTCGCAGACCTCAATAATAATAATCACAAGTACACACATCACACGGTCCATGATCATCCGTCCACACATCATACATCACATGTATAAATAATCATCATCATGTAGGACTACTAGATAATAATAAAAATAATAATCAACTAAACCTTTTAATTAATTAATATTTTTCTAAAATCAGGGACATGTAGGGAATTTCTCAATGGTATTTTCATAATTTGGATAAAAGACAGAAACTGAAATTTCTCAAATTCCGAGGGGCAAAACTGTCTTTTGCCCAGAAAATCCTAATACCCTTTCCCCTTTTCGCGGCTGCCGCCGCCGCCACCCTACCGGCGGCGGCCTGTGTGGCGGGGCGAGGGCACTGCCCTCGCCTGCAGGCGGCACGCCCGCTGGCGGCGATGCCGCTGCGAGTGGGTGCCCCCTTCGGGCGCCGCTGCCTCCGCAGACGGTGCTGTACCGCCGGGCGACCGCCCCTGTGGGGGGGTTTCACCCGCGGGAGCAGCGGCGGCAGGCGCCGCTGCCCTGCGGCGCCTCTGCCCATGGGCTGCCAGCCCCGCCAGCAGCAACCCTGCTGCAAGCAGACTGCCAGCCGGCTGTTGCAGGCACAGCGCTTGCGCATGCGCCGGCGCTGTGCTGCCTGGCTGCGGCTGTGGGTGCCGTTGCAGGTGGCTGCAGGCATGCAGATCGAGGGCGGCAACTGTTGCTGCCCTTCCTCGCTTTTGCGTCAACGATTTTGACGTCAATATTCTTCCTAAATACAACACACGCAATTCAAAACCAATCATTCGCACGAACAACCTGGCTCTAATACCACTGTTGGGAAATCATGGGGGGCGACATCATATGCGCAGCAGAAGAACAAGAAAACAAAAATCCCCGATTCCCAAAAAGATGTTCATCGTCGTGCGAAGATTGGTGCGCAAAAATCCGCAAAACACAAAACTGCGTATAGAGATTGTGTTACCTAGGGAGATCGTATATCCTTGTTTCCTTGCAGATTCTTAGGAGAGGGTGAAGGAGGTCAAGCGTCCTCCTCTCTAGCGGTGATCCACACAGCAGGGTTGCGACAACGCTCCTCAAAACTCCAGGCCTACTCTGAGGTGGAGAGGGAGAGGAGAATAGGAAGGGCAAGCAAAGACTCTAGCCTATGAGGTTGTGAATCCCTCCTATTTATAGAGATCTCATGTCAAACCCTAATGGGTCCTTCCCTAGTGGGTATTGGATCTGCATCCAATAAGACAAGGGCTCCGTCGGATATCTCATATCCGAACCTCTACTCATCGCAATGCCTACCATATGTGTGTGACCCTCTAGGCCCAATATCGAGCTGGCCGTGAGTCATACCTGTCAGAACTCCTTCTAACTCAGTGAATTATTATCTCTGTAATAATTCACTCGACTCATCGACTACGGACGTACTAGGCCACTACGCCGTAGTCCCCAGACGATACAGGGGAATCCAATCCATTGGACCTGTCTGTCCTCAGTTACCATGTACCTATAGTCCCTCATCCATCTAATATCCCAGAGACCGTATATCGAGCATGGTGCTGTCAGACCCATACGGTTTCTACTCAAGTCTCGCTCTAATCGGATTCTCCCGGAGAACTCTTTCTCTCTCAACCCGAATGACCCTGGCCAGGGATTTGTCTGAGCAAGAACACATGGGATATTCCTCTCATGATGCCGAGAGTGGATGATCCTCTGTCGACACTCAATAGCCCTCGTAAGGTCGACTACCACTCCCAATGACCAGCTGTACTAGATCTGGGACAACCAAACCTATAAGTCTGGTATCAAAGAGTGGAGCACTCATACAAGACATCCTTGGTGTCTCAAGTCTAAGGACCAGATACACCACTAGGACTACGGAATCGCTGTCTGACAATAAGGCATCATCAACCATCCAGCATCCCGTAAGCGGATCAATCAGTGAACTCATTCTCCAATGAGCACCTGTACTGTATCCCTAGTGTCCCTACACGAGCAGTTATGAGACCAGTTGCATCCATCATATGGACGGGTATACAGCACACCAGTCTATCCTATTATCACTATGTCCCTCTCGAGTAACTTATGACCGGGATTACTTAGGATATGTGTTTAAAGGTGAATCGATCTCATTATCGTGATATCATCACGATCCGATTCCCATTACACAAATCCAAGGACATCACAATATATATATGCATTTATACAATAGTTATAAAGTGATATACGCCAAAATATAATAAGCAAAAAGATTCTGTATCAAGTCACACGTGCCATCACTCACGTGATTGGCTTGCTGGGCACCTATGACTAGCAAGTTTCGGAGTCAGTGTGGCACACCACGTCAATACAACGCCGTCCCGCGAAGAGTGGAATGGCTCCACTCGGGTATGACGATGGTGTCGCTCGAGTACAACATCGTCCTGCGAAAAGTAGAACGACGCCACTCGAGCATGACAACGGCACCGCTTGAGTACGATGTCGCCCTGCAGAGGTTGGGATGACCCTGCTCGAGTATGACGTCATCTCGCAAAGAGTGGAACGACGCTGCTAAGGTGTGACGACATCGTCCCCGCAAAGAATGGAATGGCATCGCTCGAGTATGCCTCCACCCGACAAAGGCAGGGACAACTCCACTTAGGTGCGACGCCTCGCAGGACAACAAGTGTCAACGTGAAAGGTATGGGTTCGCCTCTTAAGATGGCGACAACCATTAAGAGGCTGGGAACAGCCAAACCCCACAGGCAGGCATAAAAAGCCCATCGCTTGGCTAACACGGGAGAGGCTTTTTGACTCACGCATTCTACTCTCACTCATTCAACAAAAAGCTAACTTAAACATCGGAGGGGTCGGATCGGGAAACTTCCCTCCTGACCTCGACCTGTGTGCAGGAGCCCGAGGACAAAAAAGACCAGCCTCGGGAGACAAGATTTCAACCCGACCTGACGCACGAGCGGAGACGCGAAAGACCCTATGCATCGAGGACCTTGAGACAAAGGGCTACACCAAACATGAGACGATCGACACCAGCTTCTGAGACCCGAGTGCTAGACCAAATGACCATGTGCATTTGGAATCGACTCTAGCTGTGCTAACTCCCCGGCGCCAGCGTAATGAGATCCTATCATATACCATACCATGAGACATATTGTAAATTTGATGATCAATCATTTTCAAGTTAAGTTGTTAAGGAAAGGAGAGTGTTCTAATATTTCTACTTCACCGTTTTTCCATCGCCATAAGATAAGCTACGGTGGTTCATTCCCCACGTTTAGGAAAGTTCCGTGGCCACCTTTTCTCCCCCACATAATCATTATCATGAATTAATTTTTACTTATTCTCGATAATTACTAAAGCATACTATAAAATATCTCATTTAGGTTACTAAGAATATTTAATATAACACTAGTTATTAAATTTTAATTGAATAGGTCGAACAATAAGCATATATAATAATACCATTATATTATTATTTTTTTCATTATATTCGAGGGTGTATATGACGTTCACAGTCCGAATGTCTCAATAGAAATATCATATTAGGCATATTGATTTAGATTTTTGATCTATAAACATCAATTATCACATTAATTATAATCTATGCTTATAAATTATGATTATAATGAAAGTTTTGATAGGTAGGTATACCACACTAAGCTCGCAGCTCCAACTAACACGTCGATCGAAGCACGTGCCGACCGAGAGGTCCAGTCGTCACGTAGTTGTCACCGTATCGTCTGACTCGACTGCGAGTGACATGCAGTGAATTGATTACGTCTCATGGCAGTATTTGCTTAGCTGCTTATGTAAGCTGCCACGTGGTTCAATACTAGAAGATGGGTTCAACCCATGTCGACCGTTGCCGTGCAATGCGACGGCTTGGCATGGTCGGACAACAAAGTATAACGAGAAGAGATGTGTAAGCGCCACGAAACATGCACAGACGCGTGCATTTATTTATGTGAATATAGATGAATACATTACATCATAGCATGAAGGACAGATTCCCGTGACCGCAGCGGGAAAAGCTAGCTTGGATGCATGGCAGTCTCTCTCGTCCTTTCATCGGGCAGCAATGGGGATGCTGTGCAAGACTACCGTCTCCACCGTCAGCCCCGGGCCGAACCCGAAGAGCACCCCCCACTCCAGCCCCTCCCCGGTGGTTGCCTTTCCGTCCTCGGCGGATCGCTTCCTCATCTCGTCGAGGATGAAGAGCACGCATGCGCTGGACATGTTCCCGTACTCGCTCAGCACCTGCCGCGTCGCCTTCATCTTCTCCTTCTCAAGGCCCAGCTTGGCCTCCACCTGGTCGAGGATCGCTGGTCCGCCGGGGTGCACGATCCAGAACATGGAGTTCCAGTCGCTGATCCCCAGCGGCTTGAACGCCTCCACTAGGCTCCTCTCGATGTTCTTGGAGATGAGGCCGGGCACGTCCTTGAGCAGGTGGAAGGTGAGGCCGACCTCCAGCAGGTGGCCGTCGATGGCGCCTTCGGAGTCGGGGAGGATGGTCTGGCTGGCGGAGACGAGCTGGAAGATAGGGCGCTCCGTGACGGGGTCCGGGTCGGCGCCGACGATGATGGCGGCGGCGCCGTCGCCGAACAGAGCCTGCCCCACGAGGCTGTCGAGGTGAGACTCCGAGGGCCCGCGGAAGGTGACAGCAGTGATCTCGGAGCAGACCACGAGCACCCGGGCGCCGCGGCTGTTCTCCGCCAGGTCCTTGGCCAGGCGGAGCACCGTGCCGCCCGCGAAACAGCCCTGCTGGTACATCATGAACCGGTTGACGGATGGGCGGAGGCCGAGGAGCTTGGTGAGCTGGTAGTCGGCCCCGGGCATGTCGACCCCGCTGGTGGTGCAGAAGACCAGGTGGGTGATCTTGGACTTGGGCTGCCCCCACTCCTTGATGGCCTTGGCTGCCGCCTCCTTCCCGAGCTTCGGCACCTCCACCACCACGATGTCCTGCCGGGCGTCCAGCGAAGGCGCCATGTACGCGCACATGTTAGGGTTCTCTTGCAGGATCTCCTCGTTGAGGTGCATGTAACGTTTGCGGATCATAGACTTGTCACCTGAACAACCATGTAGTCAAAAGACACAAAACCAGGTCACTTGCATTAGCATGCGTGCGTTACAAAGATCACAACCACACGCCTTTACCTCCGTCCTTCTTCCTAGCTAGTTTCAGAGAAGAAGAACAGTGTCTAGATGTATGTCTTTTGTTCTCAGGAAATAGTAGTTTTCTTTTTCTTAAGGCTTTTGTCATCTTCTATGTTCATAGAAATGACAAAAGCAGCTTTAATCAAGCAATGGTACTTTAGATAGTAAAGAGATCAATAGTACAAAGAGAAATAGGAGCACCCACACATCCTCTTAAACTTCTCCTTGAGCTCAGTGAGGTGCTCGCTCTTGGTGATGCGGAAGTAGTAGTCCGGGTAGTCGGCCTGGTACACGACGTTGGCAGGGGTGGCGGTGCCGATGGCGAGCACCGTGGCAGGCCCCTCGGCCCTCTGCGAACTCCTGATCTCCTGCACCTTGGCCATGGATGTTCCTGCGCTCGCTACCCTCACCGACAGCCACAAGCGAGCTGCAGCAGCAGTAGCGAGTAGTAGCTCAAGGTGTAGCGCTGGTTTGTCCTGCAGATGATACGGTGCGGCGACGGACGGCGCCGGGAGATTTATAGTCGAGGCACGTCGAATGGGGACGGGCAGATGAGAAGCCACGAGGAGCAGGGAAAGTTTGGTGGGAGACGTGGCACATTGCGTGCCACGCCACCGTCACCCTTCCTTCCACCGGCTGAAGTCCTGTAACCCGTGAAAGAAACAACTAACTTCAATTGAAAGTAACAATGAATTCAAACACATAATTATATAATTAACAATAACTGTATAAAAAATATCTAAATCATTTTCATAACAATTAAATTTTATATAATTTTAAAATTATGATAATATATTATCAAAATATTAAAAGAATCATAAAAACATCCTTTTTAATAGGCAGAGTATCTTCTCGTTCACTTCATGGCCTGCGAGTCGCACGTGCGGAGGCGTTCCGTTCGGGGGCAGCGATGATGGCGTGGCGGCAGGCCATCTGAGGAGCCGTCGCTGTCTCCGACCGCTGGTCTCGAGGCAACCTAAGAAACACGTACGAGGAGCAGGGAAGCCTCGTGACCATGACTTGAGGAACGATTCGTATTACGAAAGGCCGAACCGCACGTCTCTCGCCACGGCGCCTTCGTCGGTCTTGCCTTAAGTCGTGGGCATCAATAACGACACGTTGAACTCATCGAATTCTCTGCCGAACAAATCAGAAGATGCGAATCTAGCTGTTGTCACCATCCACATTTTTATCTCAATTTCATATCCGATTTTTCTAAAGTATTCGTCGGTGTCATCACGTTGAGATCTGTGCTCTAAATGATTATGTAAAAGACTCTCCAACATCAAAGGTAATATATCAACTGATGTATTGCTCATCTCTCTCACGCAATTGAACTCATTAATTGCTTAGTTGCAACATTTTGTTCCTGTGCTTCATTTACTGGTTGAAGTCTTTGGGAGACTCGATGGAGGCCACAGCTTGAGCTGCCAACGCACGCTGTGCGAGCTACCTAATTCACATCAACAACCAGTTCTCTTCGGCTGAGTTAGCTTCATCTTCATCCATCTATGTGGTATGGAATTCATGCATGAACTCGTTAGAATCAAACTCTCTGTCTTAGTCTTCAGCACCCATTTCTGCTCTGTCAACTACAGTTATGAGAGCAATGGTTCAAGCATTAGTTTGGCATGGGTGAGAGCCACAAGCTGAGCTATCAACTCAATGAGCCGTCACGTTTGGGCACCTATTTCACTATTGCTGGCGGTTGAACCTCTTCTTCTTCTTCTTCTCGCTCAGGAAAGGAAAACTTAGGTTCCACTGTTATCTGACTCCTTTTTGTCTGCAACGTCGCCTGAGGAGCCATGAAGCAGCTGCGATGTCTCGGTCCGCTTCAAATGCCGCAGGTACGATAGTCTTGTGGGAATGTACTCTTGCAGCTGAGATATTTCTTTTTGCCTTTCGTCTCTCTATGTTCTTTTGTTTCTCGTCACTTAATGAAGAATCAGGATGCCACTCCAAATCAATGGAGGAAATCGATTCATTGTAAGATACATAGTTAAGAGACAGTGTAGTTATCATCATCTCCACTTCCGTGAAAGTTTCAATGCTCCCCTCAATATATCAGACAAGTTTGCCTGCATAGAGCTTCCACATTTCTAACTCAAATTTAAATATGATTCGATTCATCAAACTTGTGGAAACAGATGGTAATAGTACATGGTGGGACTCTTCGATACAATAACCAAATGTCACAAATAGGAACCTCTTGGAAGAACAGGAAAAAGGAACATTTCTAGCAGTAGCATATCCAAACAAAATGGATGATAAATACTAGCCAAAACTAGACATGCAAAAGAGTATCAGCAAATGCGAGAAATGCAAAAGGTTATGCAGAATGCTTGCTTTGAAGAATAAAGATTCTCCAAGTCAATGAGTCGATTCAGCTTTATTTGCTAGGACTCTTTCGGCTGTTTTTCTCCTCGATCCCCGATTGTGAGAACCTTTTTCTGAGGACTTCAAGGACCTCTTCCATTTTGACATCCTTCAGCTTAAGCAATACCATGGCATGGTATAGCAAATCGGCCATTTCAGATGCGGCACGAGTCTTGTCCTCGTTCTCAAGCAATGTCTGGACAAGTTCCCCTGCCTCTTCTCTGCACAATGCATAATCAAAGGGAAGAAATAGATTAAATCCATCGTTTAGAAACAAACTACAGAAAGGGCAAGAGTTTAGCTGGTATTAAATTATTCCATGGATTATTAACACAGTACTGATAATGAAATTGTCTCCATTCACATGAATTATTTATACATATTTCCTTACTGGTTTTTGAACTTTTCACAATTAATTATATAGTGATATAAGTGAAACAAACTCCACCACCGTGCCAAATTGTGGCTTATCAGTACAGCCATAGTAAAAGGGATCTGGAGCAGAGATCCATCACCAATGCCTCACAACTGGAGTCTACGGGATTTCTCATAAGCCTCTGATGCAAATTGCTTAACCATCAGCCTAACGATGCAACCTTTTTCAATTCATGGGCCTTGTATAATTGTGTCCAAACTCCTGTTGTATTCTTTCCTAACACATGTTGCTGTTTTCCAGTTCAACAAATCAACTTATCAAGTCACTGACATAATATGATACACTTAGTTCAACAAATCAACAAAATCTTATTATACCCCTCACCTCTCCCTCTCTACCCTTTTAACACATCTTTAACGCCTTTCCCTCAAAATTCCTCTATCAGATCATACTATAACAATGCATGAATTAGATCAGTTTGGTCTATTGTTAACCAAAGAATAATAAATAAATAAATAAATACCACATGAAAGTATTAACAAGAGACAAGCATAAACCAAAAAAGTCTACCAAAACCACTTGAAAATATATAAAAATAAATTATGATATAATTTTTGGGTATTAATGATTCTTATACAAAAATTTTAATTGTCATCTGCTCATACTGGGAAATAAATTTTCTTCACAGTTGATTGTCATAAAGTTATATTTTTCTCTTTTTCTTTAGACAAATAAATTCAGGCATGCTAAAACATATAAATGTCAGGATACGAGAGTTATCCCTGGGGTTTCCAAAAGATCAGTTGGGTCTTGATCTGTGGCATAAAGTAGGTTTAGAAGCTTATATCGATCAGCTATAGTGTGTCTCTGCTGCAATCAGGTTATATATGTTAAGATAGAGAAGAATATTAGATAACAACAAGATAATCAGGATGTACATGTCATAGAAAACTGTCAATGCTAGTCAACCATGTTCAGAACAAACAAATCATATATTCTAAAATGCACCTGGTCCACTTATAAATTAATTCAGAAACTTACTCGGGAATCAAACACAGATTCCCAGTGAATAATAATTGAACTTTTACTTGGAAGCACAGTCAATTGACAGAAGTGAAATATGTTGGTACATAAACTGTTACCCAAGTCTCTTGTATTAAAGCATGATGACCAATAATACATAACATGTTATATATAATACATAACAAATTATATATTAAAGCATGACTATTAAGACTTCATAATAACTTATCTGTCCCCTATATTATATATAATACTTCCACATTATTACTAAATTAACAAAATCAAACACCTGTCCTGCATCACACCCCTCCCCAAAAGAGAACACACATGATTTATCTCATAATTCTCATATTTTCTTTCATTGAGTGAGCTGCTTCTTACATTTCCGTAACACTTGGCTAATGAAAGCCAACTCAACTCATTCCATATTTATTCTCATTTAAGCTACTCAGAAAATAAGAATACAAATAACACACACACACACACACACACATAGAGAGAGAGAGAGAGAGAGAGAGAGAGAGAGAGAGAGAAGTCTGTCACCACTAAATCAGAAACTACTAATCCATTTGGTCCTTAATATTAGCTAGAAGCTAAAATTAAATCCACAACAACTGCAAAATAATCAACAATTTCTCATGGTCTACTCCTTTTTTTCTTCTTTTTTGCAATAGTAATGACATATATAGATCAAAGGAAAAGCACAAATTAACAGCATATTCAATCAAACAACTAGCAGGTTCCTTACTACTTTAAACTAGGTCAAAACTTTTCAAGTCAGCTTGCTTTCACATTCTGAAAGTGAATCAACCACTTGACAGACACAGAAATGACAGTTTGGTCACAGTGTAGCCGATGTGAATAAATTTTAACGTCACACAAAATACTAATAAGAAAAGACAACAACCAGCCATGGTGCCTTGACTATTTGCAGTTGGCT
The DNA here is from genome assembly GCF_036884655.1 of Musa acuminata AAA Group. Lineage (NCBI taxonomy): Eukaryota > Viridiplantae > Streptophyta > Magnoliopsida > Zingiberales > Musaceae > Musa > Musa acuminata. The sequence continues at coordinate 12,911,721 of NC_088343.1, read as the reverse complement.
ACAGAGATTTTTTTCCTGCAATCAATTCAGGGAAATATAACTGGTCAAACTAAGATGAGTTTGTAAAGTACTAGTCTTTGTTCCAGAATTAAGTTAAAACTTATTCCCAAGCATGGCAGCATGCACACACTGTATACTCAATTTTACAGGACCTTTAGGAGCTGTGTATTTGAGAGTAGTCAACACATGCCAATGCGATTGAAACAACGAAATCTCATCCATACCTGACTTTGGAGCAAAGCAACTGTTCATCAAGAAATAGCTTCTTTGTCCATGATGGTTTCCCATTAGGCAATGAATCAATTTCAAGTTTACGCTGTGAAATTGTAGCCTCCAGCGAATACAATGTCGTAGATGCTAGCCGATCTTGTTTGGACTATCACAAACCTTTTAGTTAGATAAAATTTGATGACCATATGCCAAGAACTATGAGAGAGCAGATTGCAACCTCTTCTTGAATTGCTTTAACTAAAATAAAAAACTAAAGGACAAACTAAATGCAGGATATAATAAATCACAAGGAAGATCAAGATCACAAACCTCTGGTTCATCCAAAAGATCATAAACTGATGAATAGTAACAGGTCTCAGCTCCAGTGTGGCAAGTTGGTCCAACAGGCTTCCCTAGATATATAATCTCAACAATGGCAGCAAATGTTAGACCTCGATAAAATCCCAAATCAAGAAAATTAACAATAGATCTTTTCTTTTCTATCAGAAGCTTACTGAGTCACGATCACAATCTAGAAAAATGTCATGGACATTGATGAAGTTCATCGAGGTCTCTCCCTTTGTCCACAAAGATGATCTCGACCGGCTGTAGAAAGTTGCCTTCTGAGATGCAATGGTCAATGCAAGCGCTTCTCTATTAGCAAACCCCTGCATCAAAATGGCTCCAGTGTCCACATTCTGTGCAATAGCGACTACCAATCCTTTGCTGTCCCACTTTACGCTGTCCAATAAGCTCTCCACCTAATAGATTTGTGGCCACACCAATAAATCAATGTAACATTTTCTTGGGTTGAAGAAACCTAAAATTCATGCTTATTATTACCAAAAATGTATTTTTTTAGTCTTTTCCTTTTCTTTGTGCGCAAATTAAGCTGCAACGAAACAAAACGAAAGACTCTCCAAGTTTCCTACTACTGAGAATGGAAGATTCAATTTTTACTTAAAAACAAAACAAAAGAATGAAAATTCGAAAGGCATATCTAACAACCCAAGAGATAGTCACACAACATAAGATACCGAGATCAAATAACAAAAGAATGAAAATTCGAACGGCTAAAACCTAAAGATAGCTCTCAACCTGAAGCGATTGAGACCACTAGCGTTGGATCCTAAAACTGAAATTCTACTAGGAGGAGGGTATGGAAATCAATGGTTCCAGTGATTACCTTAGGGGTAAGCTTTTCGGCTGCAAATTGAGACAATCGCTCGGACGACGAAGCGGCGATCTTCAAGCAACTCTTCTGGTTCCAGCAATACCTCCGACTCGAGAGGCGGCGATCTCCCGCGCCACAGCTCAAGGAAGAGAGACGGACGAGAGAAGCAGCCGCCATGGCAGCTCCTCCCCGACCAAAAAGATTGGGCAGAACACGAGACCGGAAATGGGACCTAAAGAAACGCTATAGTCGAGCCCCCCTCCGACGTATGCTCCGCACATCGTCGACGCACGAATCTTCATATCAGCATCGTTATCATACGCGAAGCCGACGGTTACCCGTAATCTTGATGATCCTAGCGCTCCTGGACATGGAACGTTGGCCTATTTAGGTTTAATCCGTGTCGAACCCGAATCAATTAAAGAAGTCGGGTTTGATTAACATTAGTAGGTCATCTATCGCACCTGTCGACCCGACATTTGCAGATCGGAGACTCGAATCAATTTAAGCGGTCCGGTTCGGTTCGAATGTCACGCACGTCGCAAAGATTAGTGGGCCACTTACCGCACCCGTCGAACCAAAATTGCGGTTCGGATACCCTTCTTGGGCTAGTGATGAAATATGCCAATCAACGCATTAGATCGAACGCAGGTCGATCCTACGGCCGATGCTTGTTCAGATTTCCTATAAAGGCCGTTTAATTTAATGACCCCCTTCCTCCTTTGCTGCCGCAATCAGACGCGCGGTCCAAGAGTCAGACTCCGGTTCTAGGGTTCGTGGTGTTGCCGTCGCCGCCGAAGGCTTCGACGAGATGGTGAGTTCTTCTCGACGTCTTCACTCTTGTATCTGGTGAATTTTCTTTGCTTGTATTAGTGGCTTAAATTTCAGCATCAGTGTCGACTTCTCTGATTCGTTCTTGATCGTTAGGTTCTACCGAACGACGTCGATCTGCTCAATCCCCCCGCGGAGCTTGAGAAGAGGAGGCACAAGCTCAAGCGTCTCGTTCAATCTCCCAATTCCTTCTTCATGGTGATCCCCAATTTTTTTTCGTGAAGTTCCTCAATTTCTCCTTCCATCACGTAATCTTAGCTTCTGATACATGTTTTTCGTTTCTCGTTTATTTTGTTGAAGGATGTGAAGTGTCAAGGATGCTTCAACATGTAAGTTCTGCATCTATTAAGTGTAGTTGATGGTGTATATTGTATCCGTTTGACCATTATGGTTATGCGTCGTTCTTGAACCGATCGTTGCTTGAATGTTGCAGAACTACGGTGTTTAGCCACTCGCAGACTGTGGTGGTTTGCGGAAACTGCCAGACCGTTCTGTGCCAGCCAACCGGCGGGCGCGCCAGGCTCACTGAGGGTTGCTCTTTCCGGCGGAAGGGCGACTGAGCCTTCTCTGTAATCTTTCTTTCTTTCTTATGGCAAATTTTTTTACCAAACTTGGAATTAAAATTATGCTACGTTTTGGTATTATCTTTATCTAAGTGGTCAGCAAGGACAAGATATAATGCATATGATGTTTTATTGGAGTGCAGAGTAGAATTTGTTTGTTCCTTTTTCATATAGTAACTTGAATGTGCTTGCAGAATTATGGTCGTTATGATTGGATTGCTACAACAATTGTTAGCTTTTATTATTTGTCTTAGTTGAATGAGTAAAACCAACATGTCACCATATATTTATTTTGTATGCTCAAAAGCTATAAGCTACTTTTTTCCCATAATATATACTGCATTCATCATTAATTTTCTTAATTTTGAAAGCAGTAAGTGTTAGTCCCTCTTATTTGACCATTCGTCTTCTGATATCTGCATAACTACAACTGCATGGTGGTGGTAATTTCAAGGGACCACTTACAAAAAAAGATGTTACTGGGTTAAAAAAGATGATATAACTTTTAGGTCACAGTTTGTAATGTGTATAGTAATATAATATGCACTTCTCGCCTATAATTAGTTGGGTTTGGGTGTTCCCTCTTAATATACTTCTATGGACTTTCATATATTGGTAATAATGTCTTTTTCTGCTGTTCAATTGAACATGCTTTATTGTTAGCCTAAGCAATAGCGTCCTGCTCGTTTAGGAGATTGGATTTGCTAGATTTATCTGCCCTGGAAATTAGTGTATTTTATGTGCAATGAATGGAATTGCTTGATGTTAATGACATCAGGAAGTATGACTATGACTACAAAAGATCTCATGTTCTCAAAATATCTAGTGATAGTTGAAATTGTGTTTTAGACAGTTGGTATCACATTATCCTTAGAATCGATTGGCTGGCCAAGTGGTGTTAGGTTTATTATCTGTTTTTCTATTGGTATAGCTCGTGTCTTGCATTAGGATGTGTGCATGTTTATATTGGTTGATTAGCCACATTTGTTTATGCTTGATTCGATGATAAAGTCAACTATAATTTCTGACTTGGGCAGATACTGGTATGAAGTAATTAGTTGGAGTCTTGTAAAACAATGACTTATCTGGAACATGGGAAGTAGTGCATTTTATTATGTTAAAGCTGAAAATGGTGTTGTCTTGGGATCTCTGAAATAGCCCTATGATTTGTCAGACCTCAGCCTATTGTTTGCCAATCTGTCGTCTAATTGAATATAGTGGAGAATGTGCTTAATTGATCCTTGGTCTTATTGTTACACAGTTTCATGGTGGTTCCTTCTTGGGTTTCCAAAGCTAAACATATCATCAAAGAAGCTTTAGGAAACTTACTAAAATGTAAAATTTTCATGTTAGTTTCTTTGAGACTTTATGTCTCCATTACATTGATCTTAACCAAGGTTTATGGGATGAGGGTCCTAGCATGGCTAGGTTATGCTGTTGTAATCTCGTGCTGAATTCTTATGTCAACTTATTTTAGGAATGTATCAGTAGTTAGGAATATCATGTTGCATATGATTAGAAATTCTGCTTGTTTGTGTTTCTTTTAGCTTTAAATTTATTAGGACTTCTCTTGAATTCAACAATAGTAAATTGCATCTTAGTCATATTATAACTCAATCCCTGGTTTTTGTGGAAAGTTTATAATGCTTCTTTGGTTAGGACATGTCTTTGGACTGGTTTATGATTTATATAAAAAGGGTGGATGATTTAATGAATGGTTAAACTATATTTTTTTTGTATAATTTTATATCATTTTGTTGGTTTCAATACCTAGTCTTTATTTCTTACAGCCTATTGTTTCTTTCTCCTCTTATATTTATTCTCTACATAGAACTTTTCAAAGCATTTCTTGTGATTTATTTGCAATATTATGTAAATTCTTGAACCCACCTGAATCCAGGTGGGAAACTGATTGGCTGTGGATAAACCTGAATAACATCTTCTAACCTGAATAACTTTTCACTAGTTATGAGGTTTAATTGGTTAAATGGGGATATAGGCTACCTTTGGGAATGTATTTATATTTTTAATAATATTTGTATTTTGATATTTCGAGTGTTTGATAAATAACATATTGAAAAGTATATTGAATATTATGTGATAAATTTATCTTTTTAATATATTAATATAAAAGTGAACATATATTTTTATTTAAATTAATAAAATAAATAAATAAATACTTCTTACAAAAAATTTATATAGTCCAGATATATAATAAATGTAAAATATAATTATATAAATAAATATAAAATAATTTTTTTTTAAAATAAAGAAGTAAGATTTTATTTTATAAATAATGTTGATGGTTTTTATTAAATCATGTTGGTAATTTTATTGTGTTAGATGATGTCATAAGGTACTTTAATCATTTTAAAAAATATATTAGTATATCATCATAAATATTAAAATATTAATACTATCGTGAGATAATATTAGTATTTGTGAATTTGTAATGCACCATCCAGCTTAAATATGATTTTAAAAAATATTAAATATATATTTATATTTGTAATATGCATTTGAGTCTTTAATGCATATTTTAAATATGTTTTCAAATGCATGGGCTCTTGAACATTTCAAATCTGTTTTCAAATGCATGCATTCAAATGTGTTTCCAAATACCAATGATTTAAATTTTATTATGTTAGATGATAGTGGGGATTCAAATCACAGTGATTTAAATGTGCTCTCAAATGCTGCACGCATAAAGGATAGGAGCGATATCATCAATTATAGAAAATGATCCCCACAATCCTATCCTTTTATGCGTGCAGCATTTGAGAGCACATTTAAATCACTGTGATATCTAGTAATCCAACATCCAGAAACATAGGAGCGATATCATCAACTAGAGAAAATGATCCCCACCATTCTATGTTTCTGGATGTTGGATTACTAGATATCGATAGAAAGCCGAGGGTATCAAAGAACTAATGACAGTTCAAATCGAGGCTGAGCTGGGTGGGCCAGGAGTGATGGGTCAGCCCCAAGTCCGTGGTCGGAACGAACGATGCCGTATGGTCCGCAAGGTTAGAGCTGGATATTGGAGACAAACTAGTGAAACCAAATAGTAACCTAGCCTTTTCGTAAGCAACAGCCATGTGTATGATGGGTATAATCAGCAATGTCACGAGCTAACAAAGGTATCAGGCTGTAGAACAACAAACGAAATAGCTGCATCCCTTTAAACGCATCAGATGGATGGAGTGTTTCGAGCCAATAGGCGCGTCATCTTTTTTCTCTTGGATACGATCATCAACGTGGATCTAGACAGCATACGACGCGGCCAGCGACTAGTGTACACACACTCGCCACCCCCACGCACTCATCCTTCCACGTCTGGCTTGCGGCCCGCGACGGAAATGGATCGTTCTTGAAGGGTCCCACTCGGCGCGCGTGTCGTGACAACCCTGGCACCATCACAAATGTCTTGCAACGGCGCACGCAACTTGAGGGCCCCGCAGGCTTTCACGTGGTTGGACTTGTGAACCTCATCCGCATCAGCGACCGGCGAGTGGAGGGCGGAGACGGAGACGGAGACGGAGACGGACGACGGTGACGGCGAGATTAGGATGGAATGGACTACCTTCTCTTTTGTTGTTTGGCTCTGCGACCAGGCCAACGAGCGAGGTGAGGAAGACAAGTCACCTGCACACACTCGTGATACCTCGAGTCCTTCCAAAGAGGACAGCGGACGTTGACCTCGACTACGAGAGCTGCTCAGCTCGTCATGTCATCCCAGTTACATCACGTCCCTGTATGCATCCCCATGACACTGATGACCCTTCTTCGCCTGCTCCAGCGATTAAAGCGAGAAAAAAAACCAAGAACAAACTTGTGACCGGGGAGTCAATCTTGGCAGCCACTCCCTGGGTCGGACGAGGGCACGCTGTGATTCGAACCGTGCAGTAAGTGCCCCTCCCTCCTGGGCAGGCGGCGTAGGTCGGACGACCCCTCTTAACTCGCGAGTGCCCCACTCACCATTATTCCTTGGGGCCGACCAAGTGTCAAAGTAGTAGCCTCGGAATGCTTCAGACTTTGAGCTGCATCATAGGATAGGTTTACGGTTTAGTGAGTTAATGAATAAATCAATTATGTCGGAATCGTAACAATGTAGATGTGAGCAGATGAATACAACGTAATTGCTAGTTTGCATTCTTTTTTTTATCTCTCTCTCTCTCTCTCTCTCTCTCTCTCTCTCTCTCTCTCTCTCTCATGTTTAAGTTAATTTGGATTTAGAAGATTTGACAAGATGCTAAAGTTTTATGAGAGCAAATTTACTAAGAGATTTTGGGTTTTAGGGGTCCTTTTTTTTTATATAGCAAGGTATAGGGACTGTTGTATTTGAAATTATGGATAAATGTTTGGAACGTTTACTAGCTTCCTCTCTTATATTAGATAAGATGATATAGCATTAATTCCGGAGAACATGACATAACAACAAATTAAATGAGATCCTTTGTACTAGTTTCTGTAGGATTGGAATCGATTACCATTTCATTCGAAAAGTGATCACGTATCGATTTCATCATCATATGATGATGAGGCAGGCATCATCTTTCACCTGCTAGCACACCCACGACAATAATGATGGTAGATCATGACTATGATATGCCTTTTTATAATTAACTTGCCACCTACCTTATGGGTGAGCTCCATTTTTAAACATAGAAGAAAGTTGAATAATTGCTTCTAGAACCAATATTAAAGTTTGCTAATGGAACATGATGAGCACACATAATGAAATGTTTTATTATATTGATCTAATTTAATGAATATAGATGATAATTTTTTTTAAAAAAAATTTTCATTACAAGCATATATGATATTCAAATATAGACTCAAACATGAGATCTATTACTTATGTAATAATATACTAATCAATTCAGATGTCTCAATAGAGATAATTGACAAAAATAATTAGAATCTACAAACCATAATATAATTCTCGATGCTCATCAGATCTAACATCATGAAATAGCAAAACGATTTGACATGTCACATGACCCCATTTAGTTGGTCAATAGGAGCGTCGTCCCACTTGGAGGAGTATTGCCTTATTAAAAGCCTTCTTCATGTCAGTCATTAAAAAGAATACAAAATATAAGGAATAGAAAAGATTAGTTAAGTATCACCGCGATAACTATAGTGGAAAATATTCTTTGTGGCATCAATCATTCATCAAATGATTCTAATTATTATGTGAAAGACACGTTTTGCTAGTGCACATCATATCATGTGCATCTACATTAATTTTATAGTTAATTAAGCTATATTTCAACAAATTGTACAACATCTTCGATCACATGAATGACCATATGCTAACGTTATTGAAGATCTTTTACCCTTATTACAATCCGTTGAATTTGATCTGTTTTGAATACACTGTCTTGAAGAATGACTTTTTGGATAGAGGGAGATCGGTGCAGCAAAATTAAAAGGCTTTGGTGCTTTAGAATGCCTCCACACAAGTATTCCAAAGCCCCATGTGTTTGCCATTTTCCTTCTGCAACGTTTCTTTGCTTTCTCGGTGCAGAGATGACCGTAATGTTCCTGTGTTAGGGTTGTCTCTTTTTTGACCCCACACCATACTCTATTATCTTATATCTTTAATGGAGAAACTCTTGATGTAGACACATTATTAGTCCTCCACATTATATATAATGGTTAAAGTTTGCCTAAATACTTTTGAATCTTTAAGTGTTTACGACCCAGTGATGCTCGAATGCTCGTTAGATGACTAAAGAATGCTTGAACGTTTGTTCCGTGATTAGATGGATTTTTCTATATGATCCATTTGGCCCTTAAGTCATTGAAAAAATAAAATAAAATAAATAAATTAATAATTAGTCTTAATTATTATGACATGATAATTTTTTATATTAGGTTTAATCTGTTGAATCTCCTATTTTGATGATGAAACCAATTGATAATTGTGTTTATGTTTTAATCTGCGTTTTGAGTGACGCAGGATGCTTCGATCAGAATGAGACAATTAAAGTAGGAAAAATCATGTTGTGTCGGAGGAACATGTCAGAAGATTGGACGTCGGGCCAATGGATCGGTCGATGTATCGACAGAAGACTTCGGGCTATGGACTCGGGCATCGGGCCAAGAAGAGTGGGTATTGTGCCAAGGATATCGAAGTTACGTAGTCAACTGGTCGATTGGGCAATAAGCCGCAGGAGCGGACGATGCGCCGAATAATCGGACGAAGCGTCGAGGGACCAATGACATGCCGGACAACTTGGTTAATTGCTTAGGATTAATTGTCTCGATCAAAGTTTTGTTTTACATGTGCAGGATTAACTATGATGAAAGTAAGACATGCAGCAGGAGTTGCACCGGAGTCAAGACTATGATCACGTTGGGAGTTCGAGAGTTCGACGGAAGTTCGGACGGTCGTCGGAGGTTTTGCGGGAACAAATCCGAGAAGTCTAGGAGCTTACCAAAAGAAGCTCGTCGGAACTCGCCACATGGATCGTCGCAAGTCCAAGAGTTTGTCGGAAGTCCGTAGGAGCATCACCGAGGGTTCATCGGATGATCGACGGTAGTTCGCCGGAAGTTCGCCGAAAGCTCGCCGGAAGAAGCGATTGATGCACCGGAGTAAGTTGCAGTAAATGTCTTAAGAAATATCATAGTTAGCACGATGATTAAGTTAGCAATGGGAGGTGATCCCATTAACTTAATCTTGAGGCAATTGGGCCCTTGACAGACCCAAATTGGGCTGAATGGATCAGCCCATTCGGACCCAGATTTCTTAGCTAACGGTGGCACCGCCCAAGGCTTAGTCTCCGAGCCAGGTTGGGCGGTGCAACCGCCCCTGACAGGCGGTGGAACCGCCTGAGCTCGGTCTCCGAGCTCAGCCAAGCGGTGCAACCGCCCCAATTAGGCGGTGGCACCGCCCAGAGGCTCAGTCTCCGAGCTCTGCCAGGAGGTGCAATCGCCAGACCCCGGAATTCCGGGAGATGACAGTTTTGAGCTCGAAATTCAAACTGGTTTGGGGCCTATAAATACCCCACCCTTTCAGCAATGAAAGGGTAACCAAAAGCACCGAAAATCCAATCTTACTCTATGATTTTTAGAGCTCAAAAGTGTAGAAGTTCTCCTCCCTCTTTTCTTCCAAGTTTTCAGCTTTCAAGATAGGAGAGAAATTCTGTAAGGGTTATCTCCTAAGTCCGTCAAAAGGAGTGAAATTGTAAAATGGTGGTTGGCCTTCGCCTATTGAAGGAAGGCCTCTAGTGGACGTCGGTGACCTCGTCGGTAGAGGAAGCCAAAAGTGGATGTAGGTCAAGATTGACCGAACCACTCTAAATCTCAGTTTGCATTTACTTTGAGCATCTTATTACTACAAACCTCCTCAGTAGCTTACTGTCTTCTGCTCATTTACGAACATGTTTCATAGTTAAGTATTTTCCGAATTGACGTTAAGACGGAAATCAGTTTTATCGTACGAACATCATATTTCAGTTTGCGCTTACATTCTGATTTCTATCATAACTGCAAACGACCTTTATATCTTTGCTTTAACTGTATCTCGCTTGATCACGAGTTAAAGTGATTTACGAATCGACTTTCTTACCAAAATCGCTTTTATCATACGAATGTAGTTTTAATCGTCGAAAGTTTTCCGCTGCACTAATTCACCCCCCCTTAGTGCTCTTGATCCTAACATAATCAAGAAAATATTTTACGATATAGAAAAAAATATTCTCTAACCTAGGGTGAAATATTTTTTTTATTTTTATTTTTTATTTTAGGCTAATATGACGATGACCCAATTGTTGATCGACACCCATTCCGATTGAGTAGCTTCAGTTCAATATAATTAAACAAGTTTGCATGAGATCACACCAAATTATTATATTATCTCTCTTAATAAAATTGACTTGGAGAGCAATAATATTGTTGAATTGACGTCCAAATATATATATATATATATATATATATATATAAACACGCATAGTTCATCATGTAAACAACCAAATAAATTTTGGCATCTCATATCTAATTTAAGATGCGAGTCTCACTTTGTTTTGTGAAAAAATATATACTAAATCAACTAATAAACCAACTCAAAATGTGATCTCAGCACAAATCTTTCTATCATCTAATCAAAAAATAACAAAAAAAAATTATCTATCCATTGCATGATAGATTGCAAAGATTGGAGTCGCTATCAACTTTACGGTGTTGATATGGACAGGTGGTGATACACTTTAGGACATCTTCTTCGTTGTCGGCACATATTGGATGATCCCACCGGTTTTCTCCATATAATACCCATAGAATGGCCACTTCCAGCGTTTAAATTAATCTCCATCTTTCTTTTAATCCAAAATCGTCTCCATCTTTAGGACTTTTTGAGTTAACTTTTCTTGACTAATGGATTATTGTATGCTTCTAACACTTCAAATTATCATCATCTTCTTTTCTTAATCAGTAATTATTATATTTTTAAAATTTTGGCACGTTTATAATTGTGTAAGCATAAAATCTATAATATGTTATATATAATACGGAAAAAATTTTAGATCAATTTTGATTTTACATATTTTTTGACGCCATCTCTAAGATTCGAGCATCGTTTGTAGATCTAATTCTTTCACACGTCTACTTAAATTGATGGTTCAGAGAGAATAAGAGAGAAACTATAATTTCTCAACTGCATCTTATCGTTTAACCCATAGAGGTCTTGTTTATTTATATACAAGAATAGAGGATCTAAGATAATTATTATGAGAGTTTCTCGCATTAAAGAAATCTTATTATAATATAAACTTTTTTATTAGTTAATATCTATCATTAGAATCTAATTAATTATATTATATATCTTATCCAATTATAAAGAGTCATATTTTTGTAACATTTGGTTCTTAACTTCTCTTAGCAATACTATAAGCTGCATCAATAATGTGAGTAGATGATATCACAGGCAACATGTGGTCGTCATGGTGGATGGACCGAACTCCACATAAAGCATAAGGTTAGTAGACACCCACCGAGGTGCGAGCAAAAATAAATGATGGAGAAAAATGTGATATCACGTGGCATTGAATGGGCATGTGGATAGGACTTTCGCCACCGTGGTTATCCATTTCTCTCGTCCTCAATAGTTTCTCCGTGTCTTTTGTGGTGGGCTGAATTGGATTGACATCAATTGATGTCAACAGAGTAGAAGAATAGCGACACTACAATGCAAATAACTTTTCTTCTATCTCGCTCTTATCTTCTATGATATCTTATCGAATCATAAAGTTCGATTTAATATTTTAATGGTGTTGCATTAGAGTGATCCGATCATTTGACTGACTAATGGTAACGAGGATTTGAGTAATAGAAGAATTAGGGAGGAAGTGGATGATGACTATTGTTGCTTTAGATTTAATATGGCATCTAATGTAGGTATATAAAGGTGGTGAAATTGGAATGGTGAGGCAATCATTCGATCGTCACATCATACGTGGGTGTAAGTTGTGCTGACAGTGGTGTCGAAGGTCGAGTCACGCACACACCTCACGAAGTTTCCTTCTTGGAAGAATAGGAGTCGCTTGTTAATGACTTCGATCCAATGGAGGTCACTTCGACCGCTCAAAACAATGATTGAGGTGTTGGATTCTGATCCAATCTACATTAGTTTTCTTTTTTAATACCGCCTAATTGCATTAGTTTGAATAGTTCAAATCCTCACGGCTAATAACATTTTTAGTTATTTTATTATTTTTGCTAAACAAAATAGGATTTTTTTTAAATCTTTCTTTTTTGGCTTTTCCGATTCCTTTTTTTTTCTCATATGATATCTCTATGATCTCGTAAATACCTCTCGTCATCATCCGTTGCTCGTTACCTTCATCGCCTTCGCTTCATCGCCTTTGTCTTCACCTCTCACTCCTCCCCCTCCATCGAAGTTTGACACCATTGACTCCCTCTTTATTAGATCTTTATTAGATATTAGTATCATCGATTCTTCATCGAGCTAATAATCATATCTTTACCATCATAATAGAAGCAACCCCATCATCATTGACGAGTTTTATCACATTATCACGGACAAAGATGTAAACAATATATTTAATATAATACTCGTGTATGTTTGTATCTTTCGATTTTATTAATGCTTTACACGGTATGCAGAGGACTTGTAGAAAGCTTGACAATCTTATTTTAGTTGACTTTTGTGGTCGTTTCAAGCTTATAAACATAGGTTGTGTGTACTCATTGTTCAAAGGCAAAACTGTCTAGAAACACGACGTCTAAGAAATTATTTGTGTATAGCCGTCGAACAAAGTGTTAGCCAGCACAACATCTCGAAGCTACCCGAGTAGCACAAGACCAGATGTGCCTTTAGGGTAGTCTCCAAAGTTGGTTCGTCGCTTTGTTCCATAGTAGAATCATGCAGGCACTTGTAGGGATATTTGGTTGCAGCAGACTACCTTAAACCCTTTGTCATGTGATTGTTCAAAACTTATGAAATTTATATTTATAACTTACATTGTCTATTAAGTGTTTACTGAAATGACTACTTATAGATCCCGAGTTGAATACTTTCTTTAACTCATTTTCTCTTTTGTAGGTACTTAAGAGACCATAAGAGGTTTTAGGAAGATTGACTGTTTGCGTATGGACACACAACAGTACCGCACGACTCATGCAAAGCCAGCTAAATTCGTGATAGCATGTTGAAACCCGCTAGACCTCCACTACCCATATGTCAACGGAGAGTCAATAGTGCCATGATCCAATGAGGGAGAGGTTACATGTAAAGAGTGAGGATAGAGTAGTGGGGCAGAGGTGGTGGCGTCTTGCGATAGGTAAAAGTAGTGAGGATAAAGTAGTGGTGTCTCGCGATAGGGCAGAGGTGGAGGTCACTTCGACCACTCAAAACAATGCTTGTGGTGTTGGATTCTGATCCAATTAATTGATGAATTTTACTTTTTAATACCGCTTAATTGATGTATTTTACTTCTATCCTTACCCATCACTACTATATCCTCTCGCTCCTTCCCCTCCATTGAAGCTTGACACCATCGGCTCCCCTCTATGTGTTCTCCCTCTTTGTTAGATCTTGGTATCATCGATTCTCCATCGGGCTAATAGTTATATCTTTACCATCATGATAGAAGCAACCTCATCATCATTGACGAGTTTTATCATACTATCATGGACAAAGATCTAAACAATGTGTTTGATATAATGTTCGTGTATGTCTGTATCTTTCGATTTTATTCATGCTTTACACGGTATGTAAAGGACTTGTAGGAGGCGTAACAATATTATTTTAGTTGGCTTTTGTAGTTGTTTTAGACTTATAAATGTAGGTTGTGTGTACTCATTATTCAAAGGCAAAACTGCCTAGAAACATGTCGTCCAAAAAATTATTTGTGTATAGTCGTCATTCGAAGTGTTAGCCAGCACAACATCTCGAAGTTATCCGAATAGCACAAGACTAGATGGGCCTTTGGGGTAGTCTCCAAAGTTAGTTCTTCGCTTTATTCCATTATAGTATCATGTGGGCACTTGTAGAAATATTTGGTTGCTGCAAACTACCTTAAACCCTTTGTCGCGTGATCATTCAAAACTTACGAAGTTTATATTTATAACTTGCATTGTCTATCAGATGTTTACTGAAATGATTATTTATAGATCCTGAGTTGAATGCTTTCTTTAATTCATTTTCTCTTTTGTACGTTTTTAAGGAACCATAAGAGGTTTTTGAAATATTGATCCTTTGCGTATGGACACACAAGGGTGTCGCATGACGCATGCAAAACCAGCTAAGTCCGTGATAGTATGTTGAAACCCGATAAACCTCCACTACTCATATGTCAATGAAGAGTCGATAGTGTCATGATCCAATGACGGAAAGGTTGCATGTATAGACTGAGGATAGAGTAGTGAGGCAGTGGTGTCGCGATGGGATAAATGTGACGAGTTTATGATGGTACGAGGGGTATTACAAGATATATATATATATATATATATATATATATATATATATATATATATATATATATATATATATATATAAAGAGAAAAAAGTCCAACAATAGATTGCAAAGTTAGACGAGTATTGCTGCATATATCGAAGCAAATTGAGGAGAGAGAGAAGTGAAGGGCTATTTACATCGTACAAAAATGATTGATTCATCAATCAATCGATTGACCACCTAATTATCTTTACAATAAACATGAATTATAAAAACAATTATTTGTTTTCATGTGAGTTGAATTTGATGTGTATCTGACTCACGCCCTATGAAGCTAGAAGAAGCCCTACTCCCTCGGCAATTTGTTTATAGAGTTTATTAATATTCAAACTCATTTTACTTCCTTTTATTTTTTTGAACAAAATGTTTAGCTAATTGGATACATCTAATAAGAAAAACTTTTCTTCTTCTATTTTATTTTTTTCAAATTTCTATTATTTCCAATAGACCCCTCCTTCCCTCTTTTTTTTCCCCAATTATTTCTATTATTTTTTTTCTCTCTTCTTCCTTGATTTAAAAAAAAACCTGATTAGTTTTTATCAGTGATGAAAGAAAGTGCACAGTATGATCAATAAAAGACTCTCTCCCTTTCTCTCTCATCTCTTCATTTTTTTTTCTCAAAAATAAATAAAAAAAAGGAGTCTTATCAAACTCCATGTGCATAACCATAGGAGGGGATAATAAGATCATCTTTTGTCCTCACATCCATCCCACACAAAAAATTCATTTTTTATCGCCGTCTCCTTCAAGATGTGATTTGGTGTCGCCCCTCGAATCCAAATCTCTCTCTCTCTCTCTCTCTCTCTCTCTCTCTCTCTCTCTCTCTGTGTTTGTCTGTATGCAGGCAGAGCGGGCTTCGCTGAAAGATCCCATCCACTTCTCGTGTTGGAGCTATATAGTTTAAACTAGTCTTCGTTGCTGGGCGCGCGGGCTCTGATCTGCTCCTGTCTCCTCCCACCGTCGGTGTTGGGCTCGAGACTCGTCGCGTAAAAATAGGGTCTTTGGGCGGGTTGGTTGACCCCAGAGGCATTATATTCGGCGGCAAGAAGAGGCAGCAGCGGCTCCTTCACATGGCGGTCGGTTTGGAATCTACAGTGCCCCTTTCCTCTCTTCTCCAATCCACCTAGCGTTGGAGATCCTCGAATGCGACGGCGAGGAAGGTTCGGAGAGCTAGCGAGGGTGGTTGGGAGAAGAAAGATGCGATTTTTGCCTCTGAGTGGGACTTCTACGAGGGGTTTATGACGGTGCTGTTGTTCTGCTCGAGACGGTCTCAGGTGAGATGGAAGGTGTTCATGTTGCATTTTTGGCTTATCTTTCGCAACAAGTTGATGTCTTTTAGCCTTTACCGGACTCTTCTGATCCGTTTGGTGCCCTTTTTGTTGGTTAAAGTTAGGAGCTCGTTTGTCGTGGAAGCATGTCCTCTCCTCTGCTCGCTCGCAAGGGCCGCCAGCAACAGCGGTATGACAACCAGCTCCGGCTTGTCGCAGGGTACCTTGCCCTTCTATTCTTTCCTATATATTCTTCTTAAAGCTCTCAGTTTTGGAGTGGATGAGCTTCGACTTACTGTAGTAATGCTCCAGTGAGAAGGACAAAGATGATTTTGTTCCACCTACTGCTAGATGGTCGTGTATAGTATTCTTGAGGTAAGCAGATGTGGCTGAGAACACAAAGCATCCAGCCCACCTATGAAAGTTACCTTCAGATACCTAAATAAATCACCAGTGGAATTGTTGTTCTAATCTGTGATCGGAACAACAATTTGTAGTGTGTCTATGTCTGTCCTACATCCAACCAGAAGCAAAAGTGTTCCCAATTCCAAGCTGTGGAGTGAAAATTGGTTTTGGATTGGAAGTGACAACACTAGAAGCAGTCGTAGCAACATGGCTGCTCCAGATCTATCATGTAAAGCGTTTGTGTGATGTTCTGATGTGGATTCTGCTTCATCTGAACCAAGTGTCAAGGTTGCATGCCAAGGAAATGACTGATCCATGTATATACAATATGATAGATCGATGTTCAGTTTCTTACTCGTGTTCCTTTTGATCTGACCAGATGTATTCCTTACAAGCTAAACAACATAGACGGGGATAACCAATCCTGTGATTTGCTAGATAGAGTGGAAGTCCTCATGGTCACTTCTCCAGGTCGACTTGATCTCGTCTTCCCAAAGGTGAGAAATCCTTGTTCTCCTTTGGGAGTCAGCTCTCACAGAAAAGTTATTCTGGCTTAGGATTTCTGTGTCTGATACATCTGCTGTGACAGGGTGGATGGGAGAATGATGAGACTGCAGGTGAAGCAGCATGCCGTGAAGCTTTGGAAGAAGCAGGAGTGAGGGGAACTTTGAATGTGAGTATGCATCAAACCATTTCGTTTGATGAGATAAAATTTGTGATCATGGACTTCTTAGATTTCCATTTCCCTAGCTTCATTTCAAAGAAAATTCCTCGAAACTGGTAAAAAGATTAGCCATTATTTGAAGGCAATGAGGCACTGTGCAAGAGAACTTTGAGAAAATTCTTTTTCAAGTTATTATTCACATTCATGCATTTGATTTCTAAGAAATCAGGTGCTCTTCTCATCAGTCTACTTTCATTAGTGTGATCAGATCAACCCAATGGGTACAGTTTTCTCATATCTGATATATGTTATATCAAGAACAATTTTTTACTCCTGTAATCTTTGTGGACCCTCAAGTCAGCTGGATTTTAGTAAGATTAATGTGCTACTCGATCCAACTACCATGCATGTGATGTGTTTCTTGTCTCCCCAACTATTGCACTTCCGGTCTGCTGGTAATGGGAGGCTAACACTCATGCAAGGTTTTTTACAGGTGACTGTGGATGTTGTCGGTCATATTCACTGTAATCACTTCCCAAATAACATTTCCTCGATAGATTTACAGGAATTTATGTCTATGGACATAGTGATCGACCATTCGAATCGCTATGAAGTTGTCATTGATCTCTTTCTTCACTTGTTGCTCCAGGACACTGCTCTTGGTGTTTGGGAGTTCAGAAGCAAGAGCACACAGAAGGCCTGTAGTCTGGAAGGAACTTGCAAAGGCTACATGTTTGCCTTGGAGGTCACCGAGGAGCTCGACTGCTACCCCGAAAAGGACAGCCGTGACAGGAAATGGGTGAGTCTCTGATCACAAACGACATACTGCGATCATCTTCATCATCTGACAAACTCCGTGCTTCCTTTCTTTCCCCTAAAGGTGCCTGTGGGAGAAGCCTATAAGCTCTGTCGATATGATTGGATGCGCAAAGCTCTCGATTCGTTCAAAGATCTTCTCAGAGGAAGACGCATACCTACTGTTCCTGAGTTATCCGAGCCACCGAGCTTGTGCATCGTGAAGCCTTCCGCAGCTGATCATGCCATCGCACTGTGCTGATGGTCTCCCTCGACCCTTCAGGGTGGAGGAGAAGCTAGGCTTTGTGCCATGGCGACCTGTAGCCCGGTGAAGTGATTGCTGTGTGGAGTCTCAGTTGCAGGCATTTCTGTGACAACACTACTTTATGCTGAAAGTAGTGTTGTCAGAATGAATCAGAGGACCGCGATAAATATTTCAATTTTAATTTTCCTCTCTCTCTCTCTCTCTCTCTCTCTCTCTCTGGTTCTTTGAAAAGAGATCTCCCTGTAGTGTACTAAACCCTAAATATCTTTTTACTATTCATAACGGCACAACTCCTTCCTATTGATAATCCTTTAAAAAAATAAAAAAATATATTATTTTACCATTTATAACTTTAGTATTATTATTATTATTATTATTATTATTATTTTCCTCACACCTCTTTATTTTATCATGCTCACTTGCTATTAATATAGTTTATTATCGACATCACTTGTTATCATCGCTTGCTCGATGTTGTCCTTTCGATGAGGAAGAAGAAGAGTACGGAAAAGATAAGAAAGAAGATGATATTTATATTTATTTATAAAGAGAGAGTTTAAAAATATTAATTTCTTAAAATATGATTATAAATAGTAAAGAGAGGGTTATAAATAATAATTTTCTTATATTAATATGTTTGGATATTTTTTCTAAAAAAGTTCTCACTTTGAACTTTGGCCTAATGGCGCTCCAATAATTGATTTTTACCTAAGGTTGTTTTTTTTTATCAATTTGATAAAAATATCATTCTATCCTCCATCATCAACTTATAATCGTTATTGCCTCCACACCCGTCGATCCCTTGTCTCCTCTCATCACTTTACCTATCACCTACCCTTCTGCTAACTCTATTTAGCATTGCCCATGGGCAACAGCCTTGTCTCCCTCCTGTATTGCATGTGCAACGCAGATAGTGAAAATAGGCAACAAGGGCGCTAACGATAGAGATATGTCTCATGGCCAACGAAACCCCGTAACTAAAGCTAGAGGATTCCCTATCTTCGATCATAAGGAAGATGAAGCAATGGAGGGTAACGTGGGCAAGGATCTATTAGTCTTTAATTGTGAAGAGGGAGCAACGATTATAATGGTTGCGGTGAGTCTTTATAACTTTACACATATACTAGTTAGCTCATGAAAATTTTACTTATTTTTAATTTTATTATAGTAAAATTTAAATGAGACAAATTAAGAAGAAATAAAATTAAGATTAAATTATACAAGAGATGAGTTAACTATATTTATGGCCAATGTTCTTAAGCTTATAGTTTTGTCAAGTATTTTGAGGATATAATATTGAATTCCTCAAATACTATTATACTAAATTTTAGTTAGTTCTTTTATTAAGATGGCATCTAATGAATTGTTAATAAATTTAAACTAATTTTTAAATATTCCAATATACTAGTTATAACTTGTAATGAAATCTAAATATTATTAATAATTATCATAAAATTAAATCCTTTAGACATTTTTTTATCATTTATTTTAATTATTAGCTTCATAAAACTTTCATTAATTATGTCTATGATTTTTTAATTAGTCTAATCAAGGTCTAATATACCTAATATAAATAATACATGCTCATACTACTTATAATAATTTAATACAAAAAATATATAGATATTTATTAGAATGCATTGAAGGAAGTACCATTGTAATAAAATAAAATAATATTAATGCTTTAAGTTTTTTTAATAAATATTAAACTATTGATATAATCTCTATGTATATTTCACCTTATGATGAAATATTAATATATCTAGTATTCACGCAAAATTATTTATGTATGATTGATACCATCCTCATAGAATAATATTACTATATGTGAATATGCAACACTAAACTAGAAAGATATTCAAAATAATATCATTCTATCCTATCACATAATTATTCGAAGTAGATTATTTTTAATAATTATCTAAATCTCTTAATTATGTATATCATTATGAATATTTTTAATATTATTTATGACCAATTTTTTATGTAAATTTATAAGTTATTAGTCTAGTTTACTTTGGTTGCTATAAGACCAATACAATAATTTAAAATATAATTTAAAAATTTTATAAATGATAAAAATTTTATTATAATTCATATCCAATAAGTTTACCATCTTAGGCTACTTTATCAGCTACTAATTAGATAAAATTTAGGGATGTAAGTTACAAATAATATTTATCAAATTTCTTCAATCTAATTTATGTTGAAACAATTCAATAGTAACAAAATAATAACTGTAATAATTATCAAATATTAATTAACATAAAAAAAAAACTCATATGATAAATACAATTATGATAAATCATAAATCATGCTTTTATATAAAAATAAATATTATTCCATAATTTCAAACATATACATGTGAATAACTAAGTAAATATCCAAAAGTAATAATTAGATTTTTAATTATCGTATATAAAATTTTATTAATATCTCATATGAGAAAATTATAAAAAATCATAATTTATAGTTTTCTTAAACTCTACATAGAATCTTAAATTAGATCAGTCAACCATATTTAATTGGGTAGGACTAAAATTGAGTTACCCAAATTGAGCTCAAAGATTTGAGATAACCATTCGCTTAATTAGGTCAGTCAAAATTAAAATTGATCAAAGTAAAAAATTGATTAAGATTTAACTTTTTCTCAAATTCAATCAAAACTTGATTGATCTAAATCTAATCGAGTAACCAAAATATAGTCATGATTAGGTCATATCGAAGTATTTGATTAAAATAAAATAAATTAATCAATTCTATAATTGAAGACATAATTTAAAAAAAAAAATAATTTCTGAAGAGTGAAACTATAATTTTACTTGGGATATATAATAGAAATATATATTTTTTTGAAAAGCAGAACTATTAAAAGGACATATGTTGGAATTAAAAGATCAAAACTATAATTTTAATAAAGCACTATAGACGGATCATACCATCATGTAGCTGTGCACATGTGCCACATGTGCATACTAATGACAGCTCATAGTCATCGTGGTGTGTTGCTATACCAACTAGTTCGCTACATAACTGTTAGGTACTACAACCTTTGGCACTAACTACAACCAACAAACGCTGTCGCAACGGCTCTACTGTAGTCGCTACACGTAACGACTCTATTGTAGCCACCACATGCAACGACACTACTGCAACAATCACAAGCAACGGTGTGGACAGTGACATGCGGTGCTACTATAGTCACCTGCCTATGACCAAGGCAGGCCAACCGTAATAAGATTACTGCACACAAGCAGCAGTGCATGCAACCACTATCGATTGTCGTAGTTTATAACACTTTTGTTCCATTCGTAATCACTGCCCATGACTGGGCTGGCAACCATCACCCTCAACAATACTATCATCGATAGTAAGCTATCAAAAGTGGTCCATTAATCAAACACGAGGAACCTCGTGTCGCCTACAAGCAAGCAATAAGATGAACTGAATATGAACATGAATCAATGACACAAACAAATCATTTAAGTATTGTAAATCAAAATCGAATAATACCTTTTCACAAGTGAATGATACTAACAAACGGAGCTACATATAAAATAGATATAAAATATTTATACTATCTAAAATATTTGATTTCAAAATATGACTCTAATACCAATTGTAAATATAAAAACTGTGATTATGCTATTTTTATGCGTAAAATTTTAATATCAGAAATTAAAATTAAATAATGATATATAATATTTACAATGCGACATCAATTTCTAAAGAAAACTAGACTCAGCTTCTCATTTCTTCTTATCCAAGACCATAGGACCACTATGAGTAATGGATTATGGAATAAGGGTGATTGAGAATATCTATAATCCGATTGGGTTATTTTGTCCTTGGGAGGCTTTATCCTTTTATAGACAAAAGTAGAGGATTGAGGATAAGTAATTAAGAGAGTCTATTCCATTAAGATCATCTCCTAAAAAATTCTATCATAATTAAAAAAAATTATATTAGTCGATAATCGTCCTCAAAATCAAATTATATTTATAATATATCTTATCCATAATCTAACACAAAATTTATTTTTCTTTGCAAAGATGGTGTTTTCTTTTTTCATTGCTTCCTAACAGCATGAATATGTAGATAAATTAATCCTCCTCCTTTAAATGCCATATATGTTTTTCATGTCTTCTTTGCTGTTCCAAAATATCCGTTGTCACGCGTGGCATCCAATTACGCGTTGATTTATCAGAGAAGATATTAATCATACACCTATCGCATCATCAATAACTTCTTTCTTTTTGTCCAAATGAGATTGTGGATTTCGTTGTTTTAGCACCTACCAAATGTATTCATAGTGATCGCCATAACAGTGTTAGAATAATCTCATATGTGTAATCTTGTCATAGAAGCAATTTTGGTGGAGATTCGTGTTGATAGCTATTGGCATTTAATCGCACAAGGCAGTAGTAGTATGTTTATCTTGTCTTGGAAGCAACTGAGGAACAAGAAGAATAATTTTTTGGCAGTGCTTTGTTCCATCATATCTGGACCCTCATTCCTTCTCTTTGGTGCAGATCCTTGCCATCGTCACCTCTTCTAAAGACCTGCTCTGGTGCATCAAATGGAGGTGGTGTCGAAGTTTGAGAGTCGCGCACTTCATGGGCGCTCTAGACCTGACCGTAAAGGTGTCAAATGTTTCCCCTAAGACAAGTCGAGCGGATCTTATTTTCTTCTTCTCGTACTGTGGTACTGTCGATGAAATCCAGCTGCAGAGGTAACTCGCCACCCTCTTCCTTTCTTCATGCTCTACGTGCTGACTTCAATGACTTGCTGCTGCTGATCTTTTGGCCATCGTCAGAGATGGAGATCAGTCCCAAACGGCTCTTGTGACCTTTCGGCAGCCATATGCCTTTGAAACTGCTCTTCTATTGAGTGTAAGATAAACGATAGATTCCTATTTATTTTCCAAATATTTTACTATTATTAATCTTTGAATCATTTTACATTTTCCAAAAGGATTAACCTATGTTTCACGGGCCTATACTGATCTGATCTTACATTAGGTGGCTTGGAAAAGTTGAATTGCGTTTTTCTGGCTTTGTTTCATTAGGTTAGAGAGCATGGTTGGGTGAAAGAACCAAGTCTATGACCATATTTTGTTGGATTTCTTGTGCAGGGAGCACCCATACTGGATCGCTCCGTTCTCATATTGCCTGCGGGGAACTGGAAAGACATACCAGTAGATTGATGCTTCAGTATCTTACATGGAGGAGCTCTTCTGCATTGGATTTCTGAGGCACTCCAGAGGAAAACATTAGTGATGCTTCGATTTGGATGGATTAGTAGATTAATATCAGAGTCTGTAAACCGCTTGCTTTGAACAATCAGCTCAATTCTAAATTATATGTATTAATAAAAGAGAAAAAAGTATATATTTATACATACATACATACATATATACATATATACATACATATATACATATATATATATATATATATAATATTTTTTTTAATGACTTAAGGGCCAAATGGATCACATGGAGAAATCCATCGAATCTCGATAGATTGATCATAAAACAAGTGTTCAAGCAACCTTTAGTCATCGAACGAGCGAGCATTCGAGCATCTAGTTCAACCTCATCAAATTTTTTATATACTACAAAACTTTAATTGAGTCGGGATGTTCAAACATCACTGGCCCCTAAACACTAAAGATTCAAAAGCATTTAGGCAAGCTTGAACCATTATATATAATGTGGAGGACCAATAATGTGTCTATATCAAAAGTTTCTCCATTACAGATATGGTGTGGAGTCAAGAAAAAAAGACAACCCTAACACAGGAACATTACAGTCATCTCTGCACCGAGAAAGCAAAGAAACGTTGCAGAAGGAAAATGGCAAACACATGGGGCTTTGGAATACTTGTGTGGAGGCATACTAAAGCACCAAAGCCTTTAATTTTGCTACACCCATCTCCTCCCTCTATCCACCCAACAATTCCTCCTATACTCCAAAAGGAGAGAGACCAACACAACTGTACTCCAAAGGAATATTTTCCTTCACATGCAATGGTTGCTTTCTCCCACTTTTGCTTCCTACTTTAGCTTTCACTTTCCTGCCTTTGCATTGTGCTCACTACTTAGCCATTAAGTTTCCCTCGTCAAGTCCCAATCAAGCTATCGTTTAGTGTTGTATGTATATATATATATATACCCATGATATCCCACCAGACAAAGCCCATGCAACAGCGGTCACTTTGAGTTCCTCGTGGTCGGCTCTGTCGCTTCTGTTGCTGAGAACCGATCTCAACTCTCTACAATTCATTTCCTCCCAAATCGCTCTTTCTAGATCAACATTTCATGCTCGCACATTGCCACTTTGTCCACTGATCGATCCTTCGTCCACAACTTTGTTCGCATCTCCTGCCGTGGGTTCTACACGTCCTCAGCCGTCCAAAGATGAAGATCCGGGCTTCCTCCGCCTTGAAGCGGATATACTCCGTTGTGGTGGCCATGGTGAAGGCCAAGTCGATGGCGGTGAAGAGCAAAACCAGTGCCCTGAAGACCAGGCTCCTGGTCTTGGGGCTGCTTCATAACAAGAAGGTCCTGATGAAGGCAATCAACCACAAGATCCATGCGCTGATGGGCCAAGAGAGAGGTGAAGGAGGTGCCCATTCCGCCGAGGAACAGAACAAGGCGATCGTGCTCTACGATGCTGCTAAGAACGAAGCCCTGCCGAGTCCAACGAGCGCCGAACCTTCGTACTGTGACGACGACGATAACTATCCAGATCTGAGGCATTCTCTCTTCGACGTGGAGGACGAAGATGATGAGGAGCTTGTGAACACCACTGGATCCGTCGTTGATCTCGTCAGGAACTCCAGGGAGGATGGCTCTGAGTTCAGTCTGGAGGACGAGATCGACCACGTAGCGGACGTGTTCATTAGGAGATTTCACAGGCAGATGAGGCTGCAGAAGCTGGAATCCTTCAAGCGGTATCAGGAGATGTTGCAGAGGAGCGTGTAAGAGCACCAACAAAGGTATCAGAATTGGCTCGAGTGTGGAACTGCATAAATAATGCTATTTGGATCTGTGCTCCATATTTTTACTATTACATTAAGTTATCAGTCATTCTTTCTCATACAACTGTAACATCGGAAAGATCATACAAGATAGTATATGGGTGGGAGAATGCTTTGTACTATGATCTAAAGATGCTATGTCAACAAGGACACTCTGTTCTTTGTAGTATGACACACCAGTAGTTTCAACCATTGCAGAAGAAGAAAAGATTCATAAAACAAATCATTTTATCAACATAGTGTAAGAGTTGTAACATATAGTTCGATATAAGATGGTTGTGTTCATGCATGCCTTATCATTACATCCACCACTGGGCTGTCAGGAAGTGATCTCTCATGTCTGTGATGCTAAAAGCTCATTCTTGAAGGCACAAAGAGTCAGGAGCTTATCTGCTACGTTGACATTGCAGAAATGATGGAAGGGGAGTATGTTACCAAAAGAATTACTGAATGGGAGCTACCTGCAGTTGCCTTGGATTTGTTCTTCCTGATCGTTTTGACCATCTCAGCAACTTTTGATCCTACAGAGACTTGATCACCTTTATTTTGGTCGTTGTTTACGTCTTGTTGAGCTCGGTACACCGTGTGGAAAAACAATTGTAGAACTAGCTATGTTCTGGTTGCCCAGTATCTCTACGGATTTGTGTTTCTCCACATTTTGCTCCAGCCTATCACTTGGCTCAACTGGTTTTCTTTCATCCATATAACCATTCAAATTCTGAAAGCTTCTCACAATGCTTTCTTTAATTCCTTCTGTCATGACTCTCTCTGGAAA
The DNA here is from genome assembly GCF_036884655.1 of Musa acuminata AAA Group. Classification (NCBI taxonomy): domain Eukaryota; kingdom Viridiplantae; phylum Streptophyta; class Magnoliopsida; order Zingiberales; family Musaceae; genus Musa; species Musa acuminata. The sequence continues at coordinate 12,885,741 of NC_088343.1, read as the reverse complement.
AATGGCACTGCCATATACTTCACATTTTGGGCTCCTCTGATACTTTTCCTTGGCTGAAGCTAGTTTGCTTTCATCTCCAGTGGCTGCAGAAGCATATCTCCAGCTGTAGCCATTATTGTTGTTGTTCACATTGAGCTCAAGCGTATGCAGGTCACTGTCTTCCGAGTCTGTTCCATCGCTCTCTTCTTGATCCTCTTCTTCACCAGCAACTCTTCTGTCCATAGTTGGATAAGTCGCCATGTTGCTTCTGCTTGGATGAACCATTCGTCTTTGGCAATCACTGTCCAAGCTATCTGCAGCATCCCGTTGCGCATTCACAAGATCCTCTCTTCCCGTAGCTGCAAGAAATGCTTCAAGCTCAAATCTCAATTGGTCAACGGCTGCATTTTTCTCTTCGAATTGATGTTTGGCTTCAGAGAGCTTCATCTGAACTCTTTCCTCACGCCATTCATCAGCAAGTTGAAGCATTTCTCTCTCCTTCTGCAACTCTTCTCGTATCTTGGCAGACTCTCTTTTCATTTCCTCTACTTCAGTTTTGTTGTCACCAATTCCCCTTAGCATTTCACTGCAGACTTGTTCAATCATTTCTCTTGTTCTCCTCTCGCTTTCAAGTTCTTTACCTGCATTCGCCAGCGAAGCTTTCATCTGCGCCATCTCCATTATGAGCTTTTCATTCATCCTCTCTGCTTTTCTTCTCAACTTCTTTTCGTTCTTGACTTCCTCAATCATGGATTGAACTGCAACTCTGATCCCTTCCTGTTTTTTGCCATTCCACGCTTCCTTTTCTTCAACAAACTGCCTCACTAGATGGCTATTCTCACCGTGATCAGAATTTTTCGCTTGGATAAGCTGAACAACCTGCACGAGTGCCTGATCTAGCTCGCAGTAAAGGGCTGTAGCAAGAGAGATTGCTGATGTTTGCTGCTTCCCTATCCCACCGAAACGGATCAATATCTTCACAAGCTCTTTTGATGTCACCAAACCATTTTGCAAGTCCTTCAAACAATTCTTGCTTCCTACAAGTGAACTTCTTGGTGCCCGGCCTTGAAAACATGCTTCGTTCTGCGACAAATAAAAGCATGCCAATTAGCATGCAGCAAAGGAAGGGAAAGTAAGAGATAATGCGAAAACATTAGTTTTGGATTGCATTATGTAGGCAAATTGTTGAAGATGAGGGGTTACTTCAACTCTTTAGCAAAGCAGTACCTTCCCATCCTAAAATCTTGGAAGGATGGTAGTTGATTGAATAAGCTTAAATGATATCTAGAAATTTGACATTAAATTTGGAGAGTTAACACCAGATTACTTTACACCCATCAGCAAATTTCTATTGATCTTTTACAGATCCATTTTTGACTAATCTAGTAGTCATCGATCATCACTGTTATAATCAAAAAAGTTCTCCGGTTAGTATCATCAAGCAAAGCTTTCACAACAGGGAAAGAAACACCTTTTACACATTAAAGTAGTAAATCTACCTCCAAATTGCACAAGAATAGTTTCCAATTACCAAGTTGTGCAGAAATTGATCACATAGCAAATACAAAACAACTGCTTCCTATTTATGGTGGATTATGCTATCCACGAGATGTCTACATGCATCAAGAGTTGCAAAGAAGAAAGGAAAAGAAAACTGGGAGGAGCCATTTAACGCTGTTGCTCTCTTATTCTCAAGGTACTCCAAGATCATGGAATCCAATATTGCTCCTAAAAAATTGGAATTTGCAGCTTGAGATTGGAATAACCTCCAAAAGAACTTAAGCCAGCCATGACATCTTTTAGGCATTTTATTCCTGCTACCGAGCTTTCTGTTACCTATCTTAGATCTTGATGAAGACAACTGGACATTTGTTAGACAGGTATTTTCACAATCATTTTACGAGGGGAAATTAGAATACTATCCAACCATTTCATTAAGACTTGTTCATGCAATAATTATTGAATCATATGAATTGAAATGTTTTGTTTATTGGATTTTTATGCACCGATGCAAATGAGTCTAAAATTGATTAGTCATAATGGTCTGAAATGTGTGTCTTGTTGAAGATAAAGCAGGTTGAGTGTTGTCCAATAGAATTTGGAATTCAGACTATAAGAATTACTCAACTTTCTTACCACTGTGTTACTTAAACTAGTCAAGTACATCAGCTAAACAACAATTAGCCGCCTCCAAGATCCCTGCCATGTCTTGGTGTTGTTTATGCAACCATAATGATACTCATGTGAAATCTTCGATCAACTATAGATTGCACTTTAAACAACTCAATGCACCAATTCCTCTCTGTTTTCTCCTAACAAAGAGCTCTTTGACCTCCCAAGTTTGTGTTCAATAGAAAAGGTCAATAGGATTCTGCTTCTTAAGATCTCGATAACCAAGAAAGATTCAATTTTGTGTGTATGATCTCCTATTAACTGCTTATCAACCACAAGTACAATATACCAATCAAAACAATGAGATGGAAACAACTAGCTGCAAGTAAAAGAAGTGACGACAAGAGTCGGCTTACCTCCATTAAGTTGCCCTTGCTCTGAGAATCCACAGATGCATGAATCTTGTCCTGGCAATGAAACTTATGATGAACCAGTGGCAGCATTCTCCTGTGACCACTTGTTCGTGATCGATTACACAACTACAGAACAACCAATCAAAGACATATGACCAAAAGAATGGATGAACAGAACTTCATAGAAGCTGACACACAAATTGAGGAATCACATACTCACTTCTGAGATTGGATTGTGCGCCGAATCGGATAACCGATGAAGCAGACGACCAGCCATGGATGACCCTGATGTCCTGTCTCTGGTGTTGATCTCTGTCATCAACCTTCTCTCCTGTAAATCTTTAGGAATCCTCGGTGAAGCTGTATTGTTCAGTTCCCAAAGAGCATTGCCCAGCTTCCGAGCTGACACTGATGCTCGGGTATCTTTGACAACATCTTGGATTTTCTGGTGACGGGATGCTTCAGAAAACCCTGCGGCCGAATGTGGCGATAGAGCACGCAACCTCCAACAGGGAACCGGTGTGGTTGAAGGCCCCTTCTTTGGGACAAAGATCTCCCTCTTAATGCGGTGATTCTTCGAAGCAAAGGATGCCGACGAAGGCGATGAGCAGACTCGCTTTCGGATGTTGCAATGTCCATGGAGGAATTTGTTCCCACCTGAATTATGCCTCGGCATTCTGCATAAGCGATTCTGCTTCCCTCAGAAACAACATACAAAGCCCAGGTTTTGTAGGATCTTCCAGTTGCAGGAACAGCAGAGATGGGAGTTACGAAGGCAAGGCGAAGTTGGCACAAGTAAAGAAGGCTTCTTTAACTCATGATAAGCATTTCTGCGACGGAAAAATGGGTTCTTTCAAGAAAATATCAAGGTGGAATGATAAGCCAATGATCTTTCAACAGGGATGTCAAGCGACCGAAGGCTCAGGATCTTCACCTCTTGGACGAGTTATATATTTATATATATAACTTCTTGGGCGAAGGATGACAACCAGGATAAAGGGCGGGGTTTGATCAAAGGGCGAGACCTCGAGTCCTGCGAAGAACCCTCAAGAACTGTTAAAGATGGCATCTTTGGATCAGGAAACCTTCGATTCCCGCCAAAGAGACACGACAACCAACATTCTTTCGCTTTCTCCTCGCGTCGCCTTTTGCTACAGCGCAGCGGCTGATGACATGGGGGAAGCAGGTGAAGGCTCGGCTTCTTAAAGACGATTCCGGAAAGGAGAAGGGACTACCGGAGGACGGGAGAGAGAGAGAGAGAGAGAGAGAGAGGGAGTGCACACGGATGGAGGCCGATTCGACTCCTCGAACCCCTCGCTATCCTTCGATTACAAACAGGAGGAGGGGAGGAAGAAGATGCAATTAAAATAGAGTTGCAGGGGAATTTATTGACAGTTCCTTTGTCATTAAAATAGAGTGTTTTTTTTTGGCAATGGTGATGACATTTTGATTCCTTTCCAAACAGTGATGCTTAGAGAGAGAGAGAGAGAGAGAGAGAGAGACTGTATGATCATGCAAGTCCATTGCTACCTTGTTGTCAACTTAGGAGTAAATATGGAAGACCATGATATTGATGATTGTTTCAGTTCTTTATTATTCTTTAGAAGCTCTTTACCATTAAATATGGAAGACCATGATATTAATTATTCTTTAGAAGATTGATAAGCAAGTGTTGTTGGATTGGTAAATAATTTTGGATTCTTGAAGGATAATGAACTCAAACATTAAAAAAAAAATTGATAGAGAATTAAGATTTGATTATTCTATAAATATCTTAATATATCTCTATTTCTTAGTGCTTCCAAAATTTCTCATTAGTAAATCTAGAAAAATATAAGATAATAATTCTATTGTTCTTACATTGAGAGAATATACAACAAGATTTACATCGGACTTTATATTAGTTTTACAAAATTATAATTTATATTTTACTTTCATATTATCAAAAAATTTATTTATCAAAGAAGATTTTAATAAAAATTATAAATAAAAAATTAAATATTCTTGGCTAATTAATGTCTCTTTTTGGATCTCATTAATGATCATAGAAGATTCATGTAATCGATTTTAAATGATTAATTATTATTATTAATTATTATATTTATTATTAAATTTCTGAATCAACGATGATAGAAGATTCGTATAGTCGATTTCAAATAATTAATTGTCATTGTATTTTATTATTAATTCTTTGAGTTAGTGATAGTAGAAGATTCGTGTCGTCGATTTCAAATAATTAATTGTTATTGTTGTATTCTATTATTAATTCTCTGAATTATTCCTTTTGACATATCGTCTTTGTTTCACAATAATTATCAGATAGGAAGATGTGTGATTGTGAAGAAAAAAGAAATAAAAAAATAAGAATTATTAGTGCAGGTTATTACTCTCTACTTTGTCTGCTACCTTTGTGTCCACATCGAATAACATCGCATGATGGTTATCGATCAAACCTAATCGACTCGGAGCCATCAAAGCACCACAATAAGAACAAGAACAAGAACAAAAAAAAAAGAGCCAAAAATGTCAAAGAAAAAAAAAATAAGAGAATCATTTTTAATGATAAGATTTAGGTATGAGAGACAAGCTAATATCATGTCATCATCGTGTTTTAAGTCCAAAACAAACATCTTTGAGCGACCAAACCGTTGTAGTTTTGCAAAGGATGAGATGTGATGCAACGACAAGAGAGCGAAGGAGTTTTGGTGGTGTCGATAGGTATGAGGCGGCTATTACTACACATGGGGGGAGTTGCACCGAGGAAGCACTCCTATCCCCACTTCACGTTGCACACTAATGGTCAGCTTATCACCAACGTCGATGAGGCCAAAAACACACTTGTCCACCGGTCAATTCTCGAGGTGGCAAGGAACTGTCGAGTTAGTGTGCATGATGGAGATGGTGGTGGTGGTGGTGGTAGCAGCTGTGATGGTGAGATCATTCATGAATTCTAAGTTTTTTTTCTTTTCTCTCTCTCTCTCTCTCTCTCTCTCTCTCTCTCTCTCTCTCTCTCCGATGATTTATTGCAATGAATTGATGTATAGTAGTAAATGACAAGGGCAAAAACATTAATTCATTGGTATTTTACGAAGAATATTTTTTTAATTTTTTCTTGACTCGATTGAATTTTAATTCTTCCTATGATTACACAATTTCGACGTTACATTTTATTATAAAAAGAGATTCACGATATATTTAATTTTTTTTATTTTTTTTAAAGCATTATTCTTTGTCTTTCTCCTCTCAAATATCTTTAGGATCGACATCGAAAGCACCTTCGACTTTTATGTTAATCTCGACTTCAAATCGAATCGAGTTGTCTCTTGTTTATATGGATAATTAATAAGAAGATTAACAGTAGTGTATGTTTCATTTCACCTCTAATAACCTATATATAAGCCAACAATCATTGAGCATCCAGACACGATAAACTCTATATCATCTTTCACATCCTTCATGTCATTAGCAAATTAATTTGAGGAATATAATATTACGAACCGATTGAGAATATATGTTTTTGATAGGATATGATCCAAATGTATGCCTAATGAAGCGGGATACGTGATATTGATGAATCTATAAAAGACAAGACAGGTTTTGGTTTGAAGTAATAGTTTACCTTAATGTTATATTTCGATCAACATAAATCAAAATAGGTCCAATGGATTGTCAGCCTCACCTAATTGGAATAGCTTGGCATCGATCGAAGGGTACTTCTCATGTTGAGGACCACATTCCATCAAATCTCACTCAAACCAATGAAGAGATATGTCGGGTGTGCATCAAGATAAAAGGATGGAAGAAGAATAAATAAATTTTAAATTTAAAAACTCATATCAAGCATGACTCTCTCTCTCTCTCTCTCTCTCTCTCTCTCTCTCTCTCTCTCTCTCTCTCTCTCCCTTATCTCAAGATCTAATATCTTGAATGTCTACATCTCTACGAGGCTATCTCATTTCTCTTCAATTTTTCTATCCAAAGCATTACATTAGCCTTGATCCATATAGTATTGATTTTGATTTTAACTATGACAAAAACTCATATCTTAACTAAAATTTTCAAGTCAAAATCTTATCAAATCATGAAGTTTAAACTAATATTCCAACATTTAAATTATATCTTACTAAAAGAAGATGTACATTTTTGTTGATGCAATTTTTAGAATTACATAATGGGGTTTATAAGTATTTTTAGATTCACGAAGAAAGTGTCTTAGGACGATTTCATGGTTTTGAAATCATATGCAACTCTATGTATTGGTAGGAATAAAGGACATATTTGGAGTATTCTTGAGTTACTCTCTAACTAAAATAAAAAGGGTTAGAAAAAAAAAAGAAATATATATATATATATATATATATATATATATATATATATATATATATATATATATATATATATATATATATATATATATATATATATATATATATATATATATATATATATATATATGCGTGATCGCCATGAATCCTACGTGGGTGTGAACATTTGCATGGGGAATGACATGGGCCGATTCGAAACAGTATTGGGCCGGATCTATTCATTCACAAAACTCGAAGAATCCCAATCAATCTCGATTTATCCTTTTTTTTCCTTTCACATCACTTTTACTGAAATTATAATCGATATGAAGGATGATAATGAGGTGACTGTCCGTGATTTTATTTTTGATTTAGTAGTCTGGCTTGGTTCGAATTCGACTCTTTGGTCTTGCCCAACATCTTAATCTCTCGTGTTGATCTCAAGATATCCTTTCATATAAGAAGGAAAATAAAGATCGATGTCACGAAAAAAGAATTATTATAATCTCTTGGATGCTTTCTTGAAATGGGATCGACATGCATTAACATTCGATCACACTGAGCGTTGGATGTCGTCAATTATCAATCGTCACACTATACCATCTATGGCGATGACAGATATCATCTCCATCCAAATCTAACCTAATACGTGTCGAGATTAAGATCACCAACTTTGACTTTTATTTGACCGTCTCCCGAGTTGGAGTGAGAATACTCCTCGTTGGAGTCCCACTGGTAGCAATTCTTTAGTGGGTGAGCTGCGCACTGCCGCACTGCCAAATGTCACATTGACTTTGGACACTACACGAAGGATGATAATTAGGTGACTGTCGGTGTTTTTTTTTTTTTTTTTTTCTTTTTTTTATAGTAGTACGACTTGATTCGAGTTCGACTCATGTGACTAATTTTGGTTTCGTTCAACATCTTGATTTCTCGTATTAATCTCAAGGCATCTTTCGTATAAGAAAATTGATGTTACGAAAGAACTATTATCGTAATCCCTTAGATGCTTTCTTGAAATAGGATTAGAATATAAATAAAGTAAAACAGAACTTGAACTCATTAATCTATCTTCATGTCTATCTTTTATCTATTTTATTATTAAAAAAATAAATTTTTTAATATTATATTAATATTTTAAAAAATATTTTCTTTTCGAATTCTATCGACGTTACGAAGATATCGATTGAGATCTTTTATCATTTTTCTATAATATGACTATCGTATACATAATTAGAGAACAAAAATAAATTTTGGATCAAAAGAATCCTCCAAACAAGTGGGAGTTAACTATGAAGAAAGCCTCAAGAGGAAGCTTTCCTATAAATTAGATAAATCTCATTTATATAACTATAACAAGCTTAATCATATTCAGATCAAGTTTCATGTGACGACACACCTGAAATGCTAACAGATATGATTCATTGCCTTGTCCAATCAATAACCCACCCATCTTCTGTGACACCATTACCTTATTGTATGTGCATGTGAATTATATGATTTATTATCATGAGAAACAGATCCAAACATGGTTGATTAATCAAAAGATATCAAGATCTACAAAGCATGCATGTTGAATTGTCTTCTATCATGATGTGCAGTTAATCAAGCATTTTTACAATTTACAAGACATTTTTTTTTGTAGCACAAAAGAAAGAAAATAAAAAGAAAAAAAAAGTAGGTTTTTTTTAATGTTTTTATTTCATTTTTACAAACACAGGAGAGTTAGCTGCTGCTGCTGCTACTGCCAAACTCAAAGACTACCCTTCTTCTTCTTCCTCCTCTTGAAGCCACCGAATGGGTTGACTCCTCTGCTTCTCCTCTCGGACTCCCTAATAGTCTCCAGCTTCGGCTTCCACTGACTCGATCTGCACCTCACCAACGTCCTGTATTCCTTCTCCAACGCCTCTGTGGTGACGAGTCTGCTGGTACCGTCGCGGCTCTCTTCTTTGAGGAATTCATCGGCGACTCTGATCTGAAGCGTCCCCGACGCCGTCTTCTGGATGTCGAAGGGCCTGAGGAGAGCACGCTTCCCGGCGCCGCTGGGGGCGAGGAGGGAGGTGGCGAGGGTGACGAAGGAGAGGACGGAGTGGAAGAAGTGGGAGGGGAGGAGGAAGTAGGAGTGGCCGGGCTGGAGCTGGTCGCCGGCAGCGAGCGGCGGGACCTTCTGGCCGATAAAGAAGGCGTCAGAGCGGCAGACGAGGTGGCAGGGGTGCTCCTTCATGAGCTCCGCCGCCGCCACTGGTCTGTGGTACACCCTGACCCGGCCGTCGCTGCCGATGAGCCGGACCCCTTCCGCCTGGACCGGAGGAGTCGGGCTAGTCCGGCTGGAGGCCGCCGGCCGGCACGCCAAGCCCACCACGTGGAAGCACCATGGGATCATCTGCAGATCGAGCGACTTCAACCGCATCTACGCAGCAACGATCTTTCTCCTCGTACGCACGCTGTATCGATGCAACACGACTGACACAACCCACCGAAAAAGGATAGCCTGTGTGCTTCAATGGAGTAAGAGAAGAGAGACGAGAAGAGAGGAGACTGGACGAACAGTGTGAGGGGATGATGAGGATGAGATCAGAGGGGAGGAGGGATTTATGCAAGGCAGATTTGGGCATCGTTTTTTGTGGGCACGAGGGGAGGACGCGTGAGATGTGGGAATAGCTTTTTGTTTTGGATGTCTGACCGGAGACTGTGCACGGTTCCACATCTTTTTCGCTTTGCCACAGTAGGCTTTTGTTCTTTAGGACCGCTCGTCGGGGTTTGGTGGCAGGTTTGACGCTTTGACCGACCTCTCCAAAGTCTCTATCTCCCTCTCCTCCTCCTCCTGCTTTCAACCGGCGTCCTTTGGTTTTGCCTTCTTCTCTGTGTCTCGATTCACGTGATGAAGACGAGAATGGACTCACGAGCTAACATGAACTCAGAAAGGCATATTTCTGACGACGGATTGGATTCAACTCGGACACCTACCGGTACTTGATGGTGAGTCAGGTCAGGAGCAGGTCAAACGCCACCCATTGTTGATTCAAAATAGGGTGTTTGACCACTGAGAACACATCGAGAAGTTTGGAGTAGCCCAAGATAAGTAAAACCCGGATGTGAAGCTTTATGCACCCAATACACTGCACGAGGGGACCTCAACACTTACTGCTCCTTCTTCCCCTCCCCCTACCCTTTGAAATAAAGTGAGGATGTGACCACAACCCTAGACAAAGTCTTATTTTAAGTGTTCAAAAGCTTCAGAGGCAGATGGCATCTTTTTTTTAAGGCACTCTTCTCCTCTTCTTTTTATCGGTCTGATGAGACGACGACAGCGATGACAAGTCTGTGGACCTCATCGTCACTCTGGCCAACGTGTTCATATCAGAAAAAAAAAGGGAAAAAGACACATCTATATCATACAATCCATCCATGTATACTTAATGGGTGCCATTAGTAATTTAATATTTAGTCGGTTCTGTAATTTATTATTATGAGTCGATTAAATGGGATAATCGATGTATTATTTTCATTAAGTCTGAATTATTGACTCAAAAATATTTAAGTTTAAGTTAATAATTATATATTCCTCATGCCCCTATAAATAAATCTTAATTTATTTTTGATGTGAGAATAAATCGAAATGTTATATTTATTTTCTACCCGAAGAAGTGAAGCATGAACTGATAGAACCAACCACCAAAGCAGCTTTCATTGGTTTGATAAATAAATCTTAATTTATTTTTGTTGTTGTGTTCTATGTCTGATTTCGCCATTAAAGGCGCAGGCTTGTGCTTATAATGATGGATGAAGATGGTGTAGCTTAAATTATTTAGGATTTCTTTTTTTGCTCTCAGTAATTTCAAATTCTCGCGGCTAAAAACATAACAAAAAAAAAATTCGACCAAATTGAATGGGCTCACTTTCTTTCTTTTCAGATTTGGGCCAATGGGCCGACGTTCCTATCGCTTTCTTTATCCTGTGGGCGTAGGCATGATCAAAATAGCAAACTTCATATATCTTTGGTACCAACCCATAATATAACAGACAGAATGAAATTATGCTTTAGCAAAAAATAATTTTGTTGATATCGCCTTTTGATGATGGATAAGGATATATGTGGGAGTCCTGAGTGGAATCAACGCCCTTATTCGGTTCGACCTTGATCACCACTATGGTACTTAAGAACACTTGTCACATACATGCATATGAAAATACAATAATTTGATGCACATAGGATACGTGTCTTTGTTACACATCACAATAACTTGATGCTACCGATGCCAAGTACGTACAACCGGGCAAAATAAAAATAAATAAATAAATCGATTAAGTAGTATCATTAAAATATCTCATCCTACGATCTCTGGGGTTTTTGCAGTTGTCGTGGTAGAACTCTTGGGATTGTTTTCTGGAGGTGGAACCAGTAGGCGAACAACTGTACAAAAGGCAGGAAGGTGGTGTACGGTGGCTGTGTGACCACGGATGATATACTGAGATGGGTAACGGGTGACTATTAGAAGTTCTCCTTGTGGAAGTCGAACTTGGTGCTTGTCTTCCTCGAGAAATCCGTGGCTAGCTGGCGCAACTCTTTAGTCAGGGTCGGGGCTCCACAGTAGAACACACCTGCGAGGACGACGAAGCAATACTAAGACAATGTTCTTTCTGATAGATGGTTTATAGCAACTGCCCCACATGCGTCTTAATTACATGGGCAATAACACAGACGCACATGCTTATCATGATTATACTCTGTAAGGTGCAATCATCGAACTGTTGTGATGGAAAATGGCATATTAACGTTAAATTTCTTGGGCGTAATGATATGTATGCATGTAGTTATAGATGTAACGGAGGATGTTGAGAAGGAACGCACCGATTCGTTGGTCGCGGTGGTTGAGCGCGATGCGCTTGTAGACGTTGCGCCAGTTGGGGCGGGCGAAGTGGGACTTGACGCGGGTCCCCGACACGATGTCCACCCCGTGCTTGGCGTGGTTCAGCGACTGCAGCATCACGATGAGGGCCGACCGGGCGTCGCCCTCCTCGTACACGCTGGTGCAGAAGTTGTGCAGCTCGATCACCCCCTTCTTGTCCGCCTCCGCCACCTCGTTCATCACCCCACGGAACCACTCGAACGAACCCTGCTCCCGCGTCACCCAGTAGAAGTAGGCCCTCCTCGTCCTGAACGATGAGGACGGCGACGATGTCAGCTTCCTCTGGTGGCTGCTGCTGCCGCCGCCGCTGCCATCCTCTTCCGACCTGCCATCGTCAGACGACTCCTCGTCGGGGTCCAATTGCTTCATGTTGTTGACGATGTCCTTCACGATGCTGATGAAGGGGGTGGCGCCGATGCCCAGCCCCACCAGCAGCACCACCTCGTACTTCTTGTATTCTTGGGCGGGCGCACCATACGGACCATCAATCAGCACCCTCGGGAAGCTGTTTGTTCACTAACTCGTTAGGGGAGGCAGATGAGAACATTTTCTGCGTGTAGTGGTGCGGTTGCAATTGGCGTGTGCAAGTTTTGGGTCTGATATCGATTAGTTATAGTGAGACTCGTGTGAGATATTATAAGCAGCATCCTCCTAATGGTTACGATAAGATTGTTTGAATAACGAGGGGACGGCAGGCAAAGCCTCCTACCGTTCCTAACATCATGCCATGGAAGAATAATTCAATTTGAACTTACGCGAGGCTGCTGCGGCTCTCGTGGTCGGATCTGAGAAGACCGCTTTGCCCGCTCGTCGGTGGCTGACACACCTACACACACCAAATCCACGTTTATCTTGGAGCCCAAAGAAAAAGAAGATGGTACCCTGGTTCATGTAGAATATTCGCCAAACCACTAATTAACGAGCTTAATCATGCCGAATCCACTTTACCACAGAGTTGACAGACACAAGCGGCAGAGAAATATACCTCCGAGAAAACAGCTTTGAGCTGCCTGGTCCAGTCACCCAGCGTCCGTATATGAACACTGATGTAATCATCTTGCGGAGCCGACGTGATGGAGAATGGGTGCCTGTTCTCAATTATTTTTCTCTATTGGTAAGAACGTTGAATCATCATGGCAAAGTAACAAGCAATTAAATGTGGGTAATTACCATTGGAAGGGGGAAACAGCGGCACAGTTGACGAAGATGTATTGGCCGCTTCTGCACTTGAAGCCCTGAGGCTTGGACATTTGAAGAGTCAACACGTTGCCAGGGTACACCGCCACTTTCAAGATCTTGACCGCCCTTACGCTCGATCGGAGCGCTCGGATCAATCGTTCGCTGCCGTAGAGAATGACCGGGATTGCCAAGTACATCCACGTCTGGTGCGAGTAAACATGGACAGCGTCGTGGTCGATCAGTGACGGAGGAAGAGGAAGGGCAAAGCTGCATCATGTATGTGCGGGATGGTTCTGAGTACGTACCGTCTTCTTGTACCATTTCTTGGTGAGGTAGAGGAAGGTGCCGTGGATGATGAGGAGGATGTAGACGACGACGAAGAGGTGGTGGGAGTACCAGAAAGCGTTGAACCCGGTGAGCCGTTTCAAGGGCGTGGGCAGGTTGAGCCGGTTGCGGCGGAACCAGGGGGAGGCCAGCGTGAAGGCGATGGCCATCAGGACGACCATCACCACCCCCGTCCACCCCTCCGTGCCCTTCACGAACCACCAGTAATCGTCGGGCCGGGTGTCGCCGAAGAAACGCTTCATGGGCACGTACTCTTGGTCCGTCGCATGAAGAAGGCGCGGGAAGTCGCAGGTCAAGTGCGAGATGGCATGTAGCCCAACGCCAATAGCCACGCCCACTGCAATCACCTGTGTCACGCAGCCAACGACACAGAGGAGGAAATGAGGTTGGAGTCCCAAGAGACGCAGGCCACAGGGCTTACAGTTGTGGACCTTGTGGAAATTGAGGTTGTCGTCGAAGGGCAGGACCTTGCCGAGCCTGGTCTTGGTGCGGAGCCAGGTGATGGTGTTGCGGCAGACAGGGAGGAGGATGAGGGCCATGTTGAACTTGAGCGTCTCGGCGCCGCCCTTGGCGACGCAGACGCAGTAGCCCATGACATGGAACACAGCGCGGCGCCGGTACTGGACAAACTTCCACGCGAAGAGGCCGGCGCAGACGCCCAGCCACAGCGCCATCACCCACGCCCGCTTCCAGTGGTCCTCCAGGAAGTAGCGCGCCTCGTGGTACCACCGCACCAGTGGGTTGGGCTCCCGCGTCGGCCTCAGCTTCTGGCTCAGCATCTGGCTCAGGTTCCGGCTGTTGGTGGTGCCGATCTGCGCGGAGTAGCCCGGCGCCTGCAGCAGCAGCATCTCCAGGTTGTATATCTGAGGCCACGATCACCGTCACTTAGTTACCCGCGACTCAGATCGCCGAAGTCCACACGACCCAACTCTGCCAAGCAATTTCTCCAGCGCACCAACAAGACTTCTCTTACCTCAATGTAGCCGAGATTTTCCGGGTCCAGTTCCTCCATGATAAGCGCGGCGTACTCCTCCGCCTGCTCTTGAATGTTGGAGAGATTATTGGCCGAAGCGCTCAGCGAGATGATCTGTTTGCCAACCATGTGTTTGCTGAGAACGAATACTAGTATGATGTGCCAAAATTAAGTGATAATTAAGACGCCAATCTGCTCGTCTTCACTACAGAGTACCGAATCTCGAGCTCGATTACCTCTCGGACTTCTTCTTCTGTGATTCTTCCATCCGCGTTCTTATCCACCCTGTTTATGGGATGCCAAATTAATGACCGCGAACTTATTCCGAATTCTAATCTCTTATTCGAATTGCAAAGGAACAGAACGTATAATTAATCTAGTTTTTACATGTCGAAGAAGGTTTGGAGTCTGGAATCGAAGCTCTGGTCCGCAATCTGATCCCAAAACTCTCTCAGCTCAGCCATTGTGATCTTATCCCCTCTGATGTGTCTTCTTCTGGACAATGCATCGAACAGCTCTCCTGCGAAATCCTTCGACTCCTTCATCCCTGTCAATCCCATTGTTGTCGATTTTAAATCTAATATCATAAAAATGTATGATGTTTTCGCTCCAAGGAAACAAGAAATTAAGTAACAAAAAAACGAAAAAATAAAAAGGAGAATCAGGAAAAATTGAAGAAGTGGTGGAGGCTGAAGAGGGGAAACGAAAGAGAACAAACCGATGCACTGAGCGAAGCGAGATCGGTGGAGGTTGCCATCGACGGCGAGCTCGTCGAAGCGGCGCTCGACAGCAGCCCATCCGGCGGCACCGTCGGCCCTGCTGATGAACTTGAGGCCCTTGAGGGCGTGGGCTGCGGCAGACCTGGTCCGATCGAGCTTCCCCACCCCGCTGCGCCGACCGAACGACGCCAGCCGCCGGATCTCCTGCGACACCTGCCGGAACTTCAACGACGCCGTGCGCATGACCGACGATCCGAACGCCGCGGCCGCCGACCGCCTCTCCAGCTCCCGCGCCAGCGCCGCCACCTCCGGGTCCCCCTCCCCGTCCCCGCCGCCACCCGCCGCCTTCACGCTGTGCACCGCCACCGCGTCGTCGCGCACGTCCAGGGTGATCTCCACGTACGTCCCGTCCTCCTCCTCCTCCTCCGTCCCCTTCGCCGTCGCCGCGGAGGACGGCGAGTCCGGGACGCTGCATCGGGCGCCGTTCTTGTCCCCCAGCGGCCCGGTCAAGGGACCACTGAAGCTTATGCCGCCGGCGGTCTGCGCGCTGATAGCGTCCATTGGGCTTTCGCTGCCTGTTCCCTCTTCGTTCGATCCCGTCTTCTTCATCCCCGATTTGAGATCTGAGCTTCCAAATCTCCGATCCGACTCCAATAAAAACAAAAAAACTGGCACTAAAGATTTAGCCAAACCGAGAGAGGCGTCAAAGGACGACGAAGGGGGAGAAGAAGTACGCTTTTGGTTTCATTTTTGGGGACTGATCCAAAAACAATTAGCGGTGGTGTGGGAGGAGCAAACCGGGAGTAATGCAGCTTTCCGACGAGGTGGTTGGGAATATAACCCTCCGCGTTCCGCGTTTCGAACATGCAGATCCAAAGAATTCATATCCCATGTGGCTCTCTCCAATCAAGTGGGACCCGCGTGACTAGGATATTTAATGCACTCTAATGTGCTAAGAAACATGCTGATGAACAACGATGTTGAAGTAAAAGGGTCCAACCGCGGTAAAAAAAAAGTCCAAATAAGCATTCCATCGAGTGGTACAGTTGCGGGTCGGAAAACGAGGGATCCGTTTTATTCCTGCTAAAAGGTTTCGTTGCGGTGTCGAAGCGATCGGAGACATAAATCGGGAGATCTGTGGCTGGCGATGGCAAAAGGACGTGGGCAGCACATGCTATCGATGTCTTCTCGTCTTGTTCGAGTGAGTAGGTCGCGACTGATACCATTCAGTCAACCAAATCGATGATGGCTTGGCTGGCGCAGATGAGTTGGGGGTTTGCTAAAGAAATGTGTGTCGGTGACTGCCGCAGTGGCGATGCATTTCGTCGATCATGTGGAGTGCAAGCATCCATCGGGTGGCAGAAAACGACCACATGGCGAGGGACGAGCTAATAATCCCTCCCTCCCCCGCCCCCTCCGGGGAGAGTTTTCTTAGACATCAGTTGTTGCTTTCGCAGCATTACAAGTCAATGTTGAGGGTTTCTAATGAGGAACAACACACATCTTGTTGTTGTTCTGTGTGACAACAATGAGGAACTACACCTATCTTGTCGTTTAATACATCGAAGACTCGGTCTCGCAGATGACATCCTAACTAATGTCCAGCCGACAGTGAGGAGTGACATGCACTGCATGCACGAGGCTCGAGGTTGTGCAAAGAAGCAGTGTGTGTGCGCGCGAGAGAGAGAGAGGACGACTCATCAATTATTTTGTGCATGCGAAAGAAACGTGAGAGATTATTAAGTGAAAGCCGGTCACAGTTTTCCGGCATTATCTGACAAGTCCTGTGTAATCTCACAACAGTAAAATCAAGTTTGATATATGTAAACAAGGGTCTGAACTTTAAAGAGGTACCATAAGAAATCTAATTGTTTGTTTTAGGCTTTTCTTATTTAGTAGTTTCGTGTTTTATGACTTAGAAATATTTTTCTAAGATATTTTTTTACTTTATTATTTTTGTTGAATTATCAAAATTATCCCTTAGTAAATTTCTTAAAGTTAGCTCTAATATGATTGATATATGATCATCGTCCAATTGATGCATCATGATCACTTGATCGATATCTCAAATCTATTCGACTAATATGTTATGTGGGGTAAACGTCACCGAGGATAATTGAGGAGCTTATATGTAAATTGTTACTATATAATACATGTATTTTTTTTTTACATTTAACCATGATCCGTGAATTCAATGACCTTAGTACCATGTAATAAAAGGCTCTCAATTACACTTTTAATCATCTATTTCTTTGCAATGCAATTATACTCATATAGATTCCACACTTGACTTAACTCTTCAAAAGAGAAATTAATTTAAGAATCAGAGAAATCTTGTCAGATACTTTTCAACATGGTTTTATAGGGACGGATCTCATCTTCATCTAACAAGTGTGACCGGTGCTTATATTATCTAAGCCATGAATAATTGTTCTTGATGAGTCCTTTTCCAAACCAAAGGGAGGCAATTAATTATAATCAGACAAGGCTTTAGCTCTCGACACTACAATTAAATTTCTATATAGCGAAGCATGAGGAAAGTAGCACATGTGGGATGGATGTATGGCGTGGGTTAATCGCCACCTTTAAGGAAAAGATGTATGGAGGAGGATGACCAATTTATGTCTTATGTTTTGAGCATTCGAAAAAACGATGGTAAGAGCAATAACACATATGTAATATGTTAAGAAGTGCTATCTTATTTCTCTCCGTGTTGATATATTCATATTTATAATTCGTTAAATTCCTAACATTAATGTCCTTTCTAAACCAACACAAAATCCTATTTCTTATCTTGTCGTCGAAGACTTTTGTATCGTGTTCTATTGATATGGTGAGTGTTATTTCGCCAATTAAGATTTGACATGTGGATCCTGATCACACTGATCATGATAAAACAAGTCAATGAAAGCACATCAAAATGATAAATATATTACAACTCAAATTTGATTAAGAGAATATAAAAAGACTTCTCTAGTATAAAATAAGTTCTCTAACTCTCTTAGGTCTATTTGGATATTACCTACATTGAGTATCTACTAACTCGAATATTGAAAGAATCTTATTGGTATGTTTCTCATGTCTTTCGCGAGACACTGAGTTGAGATTTTAAATTGGATTTTTGGATTATAAGATTGAATTGACAATTAAATCAAAAAAAATCATAATGAACTAAACTTCTCAAAGGATTAGTTTGAGACTTGTCACCCTCGAGACTCACATCAGAAGCTTAAGATTAGTAGCACACAACGGGTTCAACGGGTTCAGATTAGTAGCACACAAAGAGGCAAAACTTAGGAACAGATCATATTCGGAGAGATATATATAGAAAAAGTTATTTAGAATCAATAATAATATATGTGCATATAATCAAAAAATTAATTAAAATGTAAGGTTGCTCGGGTGGTGAGGGCGAGCATTGAGTCGGGTCAGGTTCGAGCCTCGTCTCCTAAGCATGATCTTCTCTCTTGGCGAGTGGCATGCTCCTCCGTTGCTGGACTCCTGCACACAGGTCGAGGTCGGGAGGTGGATTTACCGACTCAACACATCCGAAGCTTAAGTTAGCTTTTGATGAAAAGAGAGAGAGTTTAGTGTTCGAAGTGCCTCTCCCTCCTGATTAAGGAGGGTTAACTTTTATACCTGTGAGGATGAGTTGGTCGCACGGGGTCAATTAACTACGGCTGACTTAAGCTTCTATGCAAGCGCCAACCAACCTACACGGATCGACGTCGCGCGATGTCACCCCGAGCTTTCCAGGATGGTTGTACCATGATGATGTCATTCATACATAGAGGGTGGTAAGCAACTGCCTACCACGTGTGTGTTATGCATCATATCGTACTTAAGGTTTCATATCTCCATCGTCGTGTCTGCTTGTCTAGGTCCACGTGGGTGATACCAAAATATACCCTATCATTGTCTCCCCCCCCCCCCCCTCACCCCTCACATGAGTCATGTTCCAGGTACCTCGGGGAGGGGTTCGGGGCATCGCTTAACTTCTTCATGGTGGTTGGTCCGATCGTCTTGCTGGGGCTAATCGGTTCAGTTGTTGGTCATGTGTGAATTAGTTCAACAAGGTGCGGGGTGATTTTGCTAATGCATGATTTGAGTGATGACCGATTGAGATGCATGACTCGGACTAAGACTGGACCCGTCAGCCAAGATACCTAACTTGAGCATCGACTCGACTGGTCTACTAAGGCGTAGTTTAGGTAGTGATTGGCTAAGTTGTGTGACTCAAGCATGTATTTGACTGGTTCGTTGAGGCGTGGCTCGAGCATCGGACTGGCCGAGATGTGACTTGAATGTTGGACTAGCCGCAAGGCATAGCTCGAGCATTAGACTGGCCAAGATGTGACTCAGACATTTGGACTCGCCACAAGGCGTAGCTCGGGTATTGGACTGGCCGAGATACGACTCGGACATTAGATTGGCTGCGAGGCATGCCTCGGGCATTGGATTGGTTGCGAGGCGTAGCTCAGCCATTGGACTGGTTGAGATGTGACTCTTATATTGGACTGTCTACGAGGCGTGGCTTGGGCATTGGACTGGCCTAGATATGACTTGAATATTGGACTGGTCGCATGGCGTGGCTCAAGTATTGGACTGGTCGTGAGACGTGTTGAATCTCGAATTTTGATGATGAAACCAATCGATGGTGTTTATGATCTGATCTGCGTTTTGAGTGACGCAAGAAGCTTCAATCAAGGAGAGACAATTAAAGTATGAAGAATTACATGGGCCGGTGTCGAACATGTCAGAAGATTGGACATCGAACCAGAGGATCAATCGATGTATCAATAGAAGGCTTTGAGCCATGAGTTCGGGCATCGAGCCAAGAAGAGCAGAAATTACGCCAATGAAATCAGAGTTATAGAGGTCAACTGGCCGATTGAGCAAAAAGCCGTGAGAGAGGGCAATGAGCCGAAGATTTGGACGAAGCGCCGATGAGCCAATGATATGTCAGACAACATTTGATTTAGCTTTATAGTAATTGTCTAGATCGAAGTAGGTTGTAGGTGTAATTGAGTTGGAATTAGGCTAACTCAATTAGGGGCTAATTGGGCCTAAGTTTGGGCTATGTTGGGTCAAGTGAAAAGCCCAAACAGTGACCAAACAAGTGGAATCGTAAGTGGCATAGTCTCAAAGACTATGTCAAGCGGTGGTATTGCCTAGTGGCAAGGTGTCAAGCGATTGTACCATTAGTTTGGGCGATGGTATTGCTTAGATATAGTCTCCTATGAGGTGGTATCGCTTAGTGTTAATGCTACAGATGATGGTACCATCAGTATCCCGAAAACCGGGGATGAGACATTTTTAGGCTCTAAGTTTGAATTCATTTGTAGCTTATAAATACCCCTCTCATCTCTGCTCAAATTACATAAGCACAGAGAACTTAAAAAGTAAGAAAATGCTATAGTAATCACTTGAGAAAACCCCTCCTCTAGTCCTAAAGTTTAGAATTCAGTTTAAGGAGGAGTGAGTGCTTATAAAAGATTATCTCTTAAACCTATAAAAGGAGAAAAGGGGTGTAAAATGATAGTTGATCTTCGTTTATTGAAGAAAGATCGTTAGTGGATGTCGATGACCTTGACGAAAAAGGAATCGAGAGTGAATATAGGTCACGACGACCGAACCACTATAAAACTTAGTTTATATTTCTGTTCTTGCTATTTTCCTTTGCTACAAATTGTCTTACTTGTTTACTGTTTTCAATATGATTTCGTATGTTTTCAAAGTTAAACATTTCCAATACGGGCTTTTATCGTATGAAGTTTTTAAATCAACGTAATTTTATCGTTGTATTAATTCACCCTCCTCCCCCTCTTTCATAGTGCCGACTCGATCCTAACATATAGTATGTACTCAATCGACAAGGACTCAGTCGATACTTGACAGTAACATAAGGAGGATAGAGTTTGAGTCAATAATCGAGTCATGTGAATATCATCTTAATCTAAAATATTTTAAAAAAATTTATTCATAAGATAAAATATTCTTTCAACTGAACTCATCGGAAACGACCAACAAGACAATAGTAATATAGGTTAATAATTGTTTATCCAAAACTTATACTTTGTTCGGTTATCAACTTAAGCTTAAGAGAATTCATTTTAGGAATCCATCTGACCTCGATCATTATATAGATTGATACCTAATCGAATCTATGAGATCCTCTCAAACACAACCTAAAAGCTTCCTATATACATAAATTTGAACCTAATCGAATTGAGCTAGCCTTCATACATATCTTTCACAATAACTGCATAGCCATCACTAATATATATGCTAACTTAGTTGGTAACATATTGGCATGGGATTGGTTTCCACATATCATTCCTTCCTTAAAAAATGCTCTATCAATGCGCCTCATGATGTGATGTTGTCTTTTCTTAAAGGTGGAGTTTATGCTTTATATTGTTGTGTCGGCCCTATGGATTCTGTTCTCTCATGACAATATTAAGTTATCATGGGAGTAAGTTTACCACCGGATGAAGGATATCGTCACTATGAGTTGTTTGGGAAGAAGTCTCAAGTCTATCAATGTCAAGAGCACAATCAAGGAAACCCAATGGTGAACATTGTTCTTCGTTATTTGGAGGGACAATTCCACGAGATAGATGCTAAAAGTTTGTGGATGCAACTCTTCCGATGATGTTCAAATTAGTGAGAAGCTTCCTAAGGTGTCGAGAGCTCTAATTAGATTCTTTTTATAACATATATACTTATTAATAATTTAATATTAATATACTTATTAAAATTTTATGTTAATTTAAATTTGACTCGCTTATACGATGAGCTTGACATTCTCATCAAGAACCAATATAGTTTATTCGTAAGAAATTTTTTCTTACTCGAACCCTTTCATTATGTCTAATACTAGATAGACTCTGATACCTTTCATCATAACTTAGTTTGATGTGATAATTGACATATTAAATTTGTTGGGCTTGGATTACTATCGCAATAATGCATATACTCAACTAAGTTACGAGGAAAATTTTGATTAGGTGCTCATTTAAGTAAAATAAGAGACTCTATTAGCAATTTAATTGAAAATACACATCAAAGGTTCTTTTCTAATTGAAAACCAATCTGCCTCTTCAGAAATTAGAGTATGCAAGAACAAATCAATTTTACGGGAAATATTTTCTAATGAATGATCAATCATCTAAATCGCATCTTGATAATTAAGTCGAGATCGACGTTACTCCCTTGAGGACGCCGCAAAGGATAAACAAAAGATGATGGTTATGGGAAATATGAAAACTATCTAAGATTTCATGTATGTCATGCAAACTGCCAATTGCATGCCCTTCATGAAACATTGGAAATGTAGAAAATAGTTATAGTGGGTTTTCATGAAGTCTATAAACATGAAAATGATGGCCCAACTCATTGATTTGGGCTCTAATTGGGCCTTTCTAAGAACATGATACCATCAGTAATTGGAAATGTGCTGATCGCTTTGTCTAGCTTAAACCTCCAAATCCACAAGACATGGTGGGAAGAATCAGAGGAGACATTGCTACATTTCACCATGATAGGTTGGTGGTGTGTCCAAAGCAGCCAGATAGGATGTGTACAATGCGCAGACACAAGTGTGTGAAAGTGAAGAGATCTTTTGAATCCATTTATCCAAAGTGGCATGATGGGTGGCAACAAAGTGTGGGGAGAGGATAAATAGGAGTCCTTTTGTCCCAAAGGCTAAGTAACAAAGCTGAGGGGGGGCTAAAGTTTGAAGCTTTATGGATGGGGCTTTTTTGAATCTGATTCCATTCTGCAATCTATGATGTGTGGGGAGAAAAAAAATGAAATGGTATCATGAGTTTAATTGACTCTACCAGATTTGATCCTTCACATGAGTTGCATACCTCACAATTCTACTTATCAGATTTGGAATGTGCATCTTGAGATAACAATCTATTTATTCTCATCATACTCATTATATGTTGTAATATTTATTATCCAAATTATTTTGTTTTATTAATTATCTTGGTAAAGATGATAATAGTATACGACGCTTTTGCTAACGTACTCAACTTTACCTCTATAATTAAGGAGATTATTTATGATACTTAGATTCATCTCCTATGCTATAAGAGTATAAGACATAATATCAAACAAGATAAGATGATGATCTATTACGTAGCTAATCGAGTTTAAATTATGTGATATATCATACCATCATCATCTTGCCCTATGTGCCTTGTTTAATATACCTAACTCAAGATCATCTAATTGTCATAATAACAAGTTTTGTAGCATTAAGAAAACTTTTTTTATGTGTAGAATAATATTTCATTATTCATCATCATATCGAGGATGAACTTGAATAAATTTATTAAAAATTCAAATAAAATTATTTTTTAAAATATAAAATTATTAAAGAATATAAAATTATTTTTGATGTTTCTTCAAAGAAAATCTTGTCCTCATGGGATGATAATGAGAAGATGCCAAAGAATGATTGATAGAGTTTTTTCAATGCATAGGAAGGATGATGATAAATACATCGGAAAAGCTCTTTCAACACGCATTAATATAAAAGATATAATAATAAAACCTCCTTCAAGTTAAGAAAAATAATTTTAACGAATGAGGAAATGAGAAGAAGATGAGATGTTTATAAGGAATCCAAACCATCAAGCAGTAATTTTTATTTTTTTCATATTGAAAAAGTAGAGACCATTAAGATAAATAAAAAATAAAAAAAGAAAACAAAAGTAATGAAAAGAATAAATAAAACATTTTAAACAAAATTTCCATTACTCAATCCTAACACACATTATCTGTTAAAGCATACTTGTCTGCTTGCTTCAGGAATCAACCACTGGAATCACTAGCTGATGTTCCCAGTTTTGATCCATATGACTAATGAGGGCGGGCGACTCAGTGGAGGCACCGTTTCAAACAAGCCACCCTATTTCTTCATTAGAATAGTATCATGTTATGGAATATGCACAGCTACGTGCTCAAACCAACAGTATATGTCAGCTTCGTCTACATGCAATCATGGTTCGTGTATTGTACAGCATGAT
This sequence comes from Musa acuminata AAA Group, assembly GCF_036884655.1. Lineage (NCBI taxonomy): Eukaryota > Viridiplantae > Streptophyta > Magnoliopsida > Zingiberales > Musaceae > Musa > Musa acuminata. The sequence goes on along the minus strand of NC_088343.1, from coordinate 12,861,766 downwards.
ATATCATATCCCTGACACCAGTAAGATGCTTTGGAGACGGAAGTGGATCGAGGACTATACGTCCATCTATCTATCAACAGATAGGAACAACGATTGATTGATTCGACTCATGCCTCAGATTTAGAACAGAAGCGAGAGCTGGAGGCAGGTCTGCTGAGGTGACACGCAGTGGTGTTCGCCTGATTGGTTAGGGTTGGCCATGTGCCTCAGAATCTAGCGGCAAGGGCATCCACCACCGCCACTGCACCTGTTTCTTCCTTCTCGCAGTAATTTGTGTCACTGTACAGAGATGTGGAAGGGAAGAAGCTTGAGGTTCTTGGATCATGAGAGGTCTTTATCGGGAAGATCGTCTTCCTCAGCAGCATCTTTGTCAAAGCTTATGAATGGTCCACAGAGCTTGTGATGCAGCGCAATGACAACAGGAGACATTGACAGCTTGTGGATGAAGAAGAGTATGGGGAAACCTCACCACTGATTACTGAGTTTTCTCTCACGAAGTCGTATCAGAAGTCTAAAAATCTACAGGGTCAAGATGAACTCGTAGAAGCCATAGTTAGGCTAAATAATTTGACCATCATATGGCAAGTCAAACGTTTGACCATCATTTGCTCGAGACATTGTGATGATTTCAAGCCGAAGAATTCTTCGAACGATGGTCGAAGAAACTACACTGCTATTCTACGTTAGATTGTAAAGAATTCAAAGTCTAAATCGGGTGGGAGATGGGATGGGGCCACTTGCAATGTTAGACATATTATATACCTTCCCGTCTCGTGTCATTTCTCTGTCACATTGGAATCCAAATCTTTCATTTCTTCTTCTTCTTCTCTCTCTCTCTTTTTATCCCCTTGATTTTTTTCCTTTGGTTTTCAAGATCCTTCTCCTTTTCTCTCAAACATGTCCATCGTTTGTTGCACATCTTGAATGCCATGTTTCTGTCGTTTTCCTTCGTTCTCACGAGTAATTGATGGCTGCTTTCATGTGGACCGAGGATTGATGAAGAAGGCCAGGAAGAGAGAGAGAGAGAGAGAGAGAGAGAGAGAGAGAGAGAAAGATTTGCTGTAGAAAGCGACCGAAGGGGGTGGCATAATACGTGATGATGGGGTTGGTCGAGAAGAGTTATTATTTGGCTTCTTTCTTCGAGTCTTATCTTATGGCTATGATAACCTCCGTGTAACCTAATCGTCAAAGGGTTTTGGTTCGATTTGATTAAAATATAATAAATCTCATTTATTAAGGGTTTTTAGTTTGATTTGATTAAAATTAGTTAGATTTAAATCGATTCTAGTTTGGATCTATCTATCTAGTCGAATCGATTAAAAATTAATTAATCCGGTTTAGTTAATCAAATTATAATTTTAAGTAATTAAAAAACATATATACTTTTTAAATGAATGGAACCGAATTAGAATATTGATCCAATTACATCAACATAATTCGATTTATGAAATTAAACTCATATTATTTGTGAAATTATGACATTAAAATTTATTTGAGTCAAAGAAATGTATCCTAAATTAAAATTATTTATCATATTTAAAATTAAATTATTAATGCATCGATAACCATAAGACTTTTGCATATATTATTTTAGCATGTGTATGTATGTATGTATATAATATTTATATTTTTAATATTTACACTTTTTTTTCATTTGATTTAGGAAAAGTGCAATAAATACGTGATAGGCATCATTAGAAGAAATATATTTTATCCAAGAAGACGACGATTACAACCAAACAAGAAAATTGTATGATAGCGAAGCATGCACGACAAGTCTTTTAGAATGTGGATATGATGTAATAGCAGCAACCCAATCATCTTTTGAAATATATGTTACGTATCGATGAGATGTAAAAGATGCTCTGTCCATCATCCGAATCTTTGTATTCTCTTGCACCTAAAAGTCATATCACATATTGTTCACATCAGTACTGCTCCCCATAGTTGTCGAAGTCCAATTTCACTGGTCCCGACTAAGGTAGATTGATGACATTTCCTTCATTTGTCTGTAAGAAAACAAATAGGGAGGTCAAAGTTCAATAAATTTCCTTCCAACATGTATCTAACTATGATAAGAATTTTTATCTAAATTAAAATCATATCTAACCGTAAAGTTTAATATAATAATTTTTTTTCTTTCTATTTGTAGCGTAATATTTCCGACAGTTCCATTAACAGCAAAGGTTAGACGTAATCTCATGCTTTAGACGATGATGTGAAATGTTGTAATGAGATGGTCATGCATGCCATAATGTCCCATCTACCTGTTGTTGACATGGGGGTCACCCTCGTGGGACCCAGCAATGAGCTCGATGGCAATTGTTCTTGCATGTGAGATGTTGTCGAATGTGCAGGCAGCCAACCTTGAATTATTTTGATGCCTCATAATGTTGACATCTCTTTCGTGCGATTAAACAAATGCTCGGTAATCGGCTTCATAATGACCATATTTCGGAAAACACAGAATTCAAGCTTAAGCTAAATCGATGGCGAAGAAGAAGAAGGGTGGTTGGAGCAGACGACTGATTCAACATGATGTCCCACCCGAACGATCCGAGCAGATTCTTCCTGTGTTTATGCTATGGTCAAAAGCAAACGTTGCATGTGATCTTCGTTTCCATCACTCGCCGTGTTCTTGGTTGCAAGAAATTTCTGGTTGATTCCCTCTCGGTCCTCAAGTCTGGAGATTCACATCAAGCGACAAGTTCAATGAATGCGTGCGTGTCTTCGAAGCCATGGTTGTTCGTAACGTACCCAACACTTTGGTCATTGTCACTGCCATTCGTTTCTTTGATGTGTTCACCGATCATGATGATAGCACACGAGATAATCTACCTTTGATTACTACGTCTGTGGCCACTCGAAGCTACGTTCCAACAAATGCTGCAGGATACGTCTCAGGCCGAGAGGAACCAAGTCCAGATGGTAAATAAAGTAGCTCTCTCTCTCTCTCTCTCTCTCTCTCTTTGTGTTTTCCAAAGGACGGAAGCCACGAGGAAACCGACGGACATGTCGTCACTTTTAATCAAAGTAGGAAGCGGACCACTGCAAGTGCATGCCGGAGGAGGACTCCATCATCTCCATAGGACAAAGCAGACAGCCATGACCATCCCTTTCCTACTCAACCGTGCCCTCTGTGTGTGTATGAGAGAGAGAGAGAGAGAGAGAGAGAGGTTGAAATGGTGTGGTCATCTGTGACCCCTTGGAACGTGATAGGTGGTGGGATGCGCAAATTTAAAGCAGTAGAGGACAGATGACCACACCCTATCAACGTCTCTCTCTCTATCTGGGTCTGTCACCTTTCGAGAGAACCAATACATGGAAGGAAACAATGTATCGATTACTACTGAGGGGCTATTGTCTTGGCCGGTCTTCATGTGAACAGTGAAGGCAGAATGGCTCTCTCTATGTACATACACGTCTGACAACATTTGTACTGCTAGTGGGAATATATTATACGTATATGTATACTGTTCACATTCATGGTTGGACCCTCAGGTCTCTTTCCACAGTGATGACTGTGTGATTATTCCAACCATGACAAGGAATTCGTGTGAATGATTTCAGAGAGGGACTTCCACGGTGGGTGTTCCTTTGCACCCCAGTGGAGGGCCCCTGAGATGTTATCCAGCGTGATTCGCCGACTGCAACTTCACTAAAGATCGGAGTCAAAATTTTTGATCCGATGCATCAACTTCACATATACCATTTCATGTTTTCTCTCCCTTCGAGATTGTTTTCCTTGATCCATAAATCATGCATGCATGCACTTCTAATCCTTCCTGTAAAGTATGTCATATTCAATCGAGAGCAGCCCGAGCACGACAAGAACGGACCGTGGAAGGCAAAGCACAACTCATTTAAGAAGGAAGACATGGATATATGCAATCTTGTGCTTCACAGATATTTCACATGGAGGGCTGCTGATCCCCATAGAAACCTGTCCTTGTTTGGTGTGTTCTAATTGTGCTCGAACCCACCAAATGGCGCCCAAAGCAGAGGCTTACACGATTGGACAAACCATCTTAATTGAATCATCACGATGTAATTATCAACCCCAACGTGCTCCAACACTTGTTAAACAAGCCAGCATGCAATCTTACAACACTTGATCTATAGAATATTGTAGTCAATGGCTGTGAACAGTGTCCGAGAAGCACTGGTAAGTGGACCTAACACACAGCTAGCTTCATGAGCCTACCATCATCGTTTGGTAGTAGAAAGGAAGATGATGAAGCAGAAGAAGAAGAAGAACTTTTCAGGGGTTGGAGAAATGAAAATTAAAGGTGGGTGGTGGTCATCACAACTGGTCCTTCTTAATTGCTTGAACAACCATGTTTCTTCTACCCCAGGTCAATCTTGATCCCGCCTTCACGGCATTGGACCATGCAATGTGGTACTCAGTCCCTTGCAAGCCACACAAAGGGCCACTTCGCTCTGAATTCCCCAACTCCCCTCATGTCAAAGTCACACCAAGGTAATTTTCCTTCCTTGAACCGTTGGATCTCCGTGTGATGTTTCTTGAATTGAGTTGCGTTGGAAGATTCGACTCCCACGTCGTAGCACTCTTTCTTGCTTGGAGGAGGACGGAAGGGTTGTGGAGTTGGCAAGCGTAAGCAACGTCCAGGGTTGGATTAATTAAGACAGGAAAGGGACAGGTGAGGTGGACAGATCTATAGACGTACATGTGAGCGACATCTTGAAGGCCATGTCGTCCACGAGTGATGGCGCGATCGATGCACAAGGAGAAAAAGGAGACGGGTAGATTTGTGGAAGAATGCAACGGGGAAAGGATGGCGACAGATTAAAGCCCTGGCACTAAGTCACGCAGCCCCATGGCTATCCATGGAGCCATTCACCCCGAGAGAGATGTGAGAGGCTGTCGCCCAAAATAAACAATGTTGATGTCGTGTGGACGGGAGAATTATGAGAGAGAACACGACGATTTGGTGAAACTTCGTGATCCTCCAGACCGGATGATGTATGGATCGACAACGTTGGCTGCACGACTCACAGGAAGGCGAACTGATACTTCCTTCCAGGATTGCTTTATGTTGTCGCCATCGAGCAGTCGTCGCGATTCTCACATCACTAATTAATTAATCTTTAAACGTCTTCGTGCTGCAGTTACTGCAGCGGTATAGAGATGGAATCGCCACTGTAAGGTGAGGACAAGAGCACCACCGATCGTGGTCCTCTTGGCCGGTCCCTCAGCCCCTACTGCCACACTGTCCTCGTACGCTGCAGATGCAAGGATGCCAATGGCCAGCACTTGTGATGACCGAGGTCGAACGGTAGATAGGAAAGCGTTAATATATGTACGCGGTGAAGAGAGATTGACCCTCTCTTTCTCTCTCTATTATATTACATACGTAGCGTTAATCATCATCACGCAGTGGTGTCAAACAAAGAGGGGATTAAAAGGGTTGGTGATGGGTGCAGCAGAAAACAACATCATCATCCATCCATCACCTAGACCACCACCCACTAGGCCCGCGATGCTGGGGATCGCGGACCCAAACACCGCCACGATTCCGTGGTGGCCAAGGCACGGACGTGCCCCCGCCGGCGACGTGACGTTGACGTGGCTGTGTTCTGTCACACGACTTCAATTACCTTCACCCCGTACACGCAGAGTTGCCATCCTCTTATTGTTGTCCTATATATATATATATATATATATATATATACCATAATAGAAATAATATCTTCCATTCCTTTAATTAATAAAATGAGTGGTAAAATGACTCAATAAGTGATTTACTAATTTGACTTGAAATTAATCATAAATTTCACAGACTAAAAACAGTTGATTTTCCTTTTTATTATTATTCGTAGCCTTTTTTAACACGTAAATTGCTTTTTTTGCACCAAAGCCTTGCACGCCTTAATTATTGGATTCATGTATTAGTTGACAATTTGATATCCAGAAAAATTTGGATAGCTAAATTATGCTTCATTTTGAATACAATTAAATATAAATCATGCAAGAATAATAATAACTTCTTTCTATAAGGGTAAGTGATGACGATGGTGGGATTCATTGTGGCAAGCTGGCAACTATAATTTGAAGTCACAATATAATATGATTGCGAGACAATTCGTCAAACAAAGCACAATAAGAACAGGTGGAGCAAAATACTGTGACGATATGGAGAACAGTCCAAAACATGTTCCCGTCACTTGTAGAAAATTCGCGGCTAAGCATCCACAGACTGACTTTGTCGCGTTGATGCAAGCAAACGTTGGTTCACACCGTGTAACGAGACAAGAAGATCCAATCAAATACTCTCGCCCGACTTTTCCAGCACGGTCAGAGCGGTAAAAGAGATGTTCAATGTCATCTGCATGAACCTGACAAAAAGACGCAGCATGAATTCTAGTCTCCCCTTCCCTGTGATTTCACCTTTTTTTTCCTTCACGTTTACCGAGGGCGTCGTCGTCTTCTCTCCCTTCTTCCATCTCGATCTCGTCCGCCTTGTCGTCAGTGTCGGTTCTTGACCGCCTCTCCCCCACGCGTCGCCGTGCGACTCTCAGTGCCTATCGTCCACGCGATCGATGCGAAGTCGAAGAGAAGTTTTAGGGCGTAAATAATTGTGTCATTAAACAATTGATCTGTCCGTTCTCTCTCGTCTTTACTCCTCCCTCTCATGTTATGTCGTCTTATAAATAGTACACCGCAACACCTTCCTCTTGCCATTTCGTCAGCCCTTGCCTTCCTCTCTCGAGTCTGTCCTCCTCCTGTGCCAACAGAGCAGCAGCGTGGTGGTGGTGGGAGGGCTAGATTTTTGGATTGGTTACGTGCGGAAAAGGGATATGGCCGTGCAAGCGCAGCATCCCTCCGGTTTTGCTTTCTCCCCGGATTTCCGCAACCGGTGAGCTCAGCTTACCTTCCTACTTCTACTTGCTCACGAGCGCTTCCTTCCTTTCGTGCATGGGATTCCTTATCTTGCATGTTGTCTACCTCTGCGCGGTTTAGGAAGGCTTTATTGCGTAATACGTTGATCGTATAATTCGAGGCGTTTCGGCTTTTGTCTCTTACCATTGGTTGTATATATGTGTGTTTGCAGGGGCGGAAGCTTTGTGATAGAAGATTTCCAGATGCTGCAGGACCAGGGCAATACGGTAGGGCTGTACGGTGGCCACCTCGGCGGCATTAACAATGCCACTGTGTTCAGCGATCCCCAGAGAGAGCTTACGTGCAACGCCTCCGGGAAGAGGAAGCGGCCGCTGGAGGAGCCGCCCATGGTGATGCCGCAACCTATCCCGGACTACGACAGTAACCTTGCCTCCGTCTTGTCCCCGATCTGCTACCCCGACATCACGGCATCGGCCGCCGGCTGTCAGCAGAGCCGCCTGCTCCAGTCCGCCGGTACCTCCACCAGCGGCCGGACGGCGTCCCCTCTTACCCTGAACCTCGTCTCCCAGATCTTTCACCACGGCGTCGAGATCGACTCCCTCATCCGCCTTCAGGTACTGTATCGATCTGTTCCGCGCGCTCTATCCTTTTGCATGCGTTTGATTCGTGTTTGGTCTTCTCGGTGTCTAACTCGTCATATCCGTATCGCTAGCAGAACGAGCGGCTGCAGAGTGGGGTGGAAGAGGCGCGGAAGAAGTATTTTAAGGCGCTGCTGTGGGGCATGGAGCAGCGTGCGGCGAAGAGGCTGAGGGAGAAGGAGGCGGAGCTCGAGAAAGCGCGGCGGAAGAACGCGGAGCTGGAGGAAAGGGTGCGGCAGTTGGCCACGGAGGGCGAGATGTGGTTCGCTGTGGCCAGAAACAACGAGTCCATCGCCGCCAGCCTGCGGGCTGATCTCGAGCAGATCCTCCTCCGTAACGCTGCGGCCGCCCAGGTCAAGGAGGGCTACGGCGACACAGACGACGACGCCCAGTCCTGCCGCTCGGTCGAGGCGACGGGGCGGAAGTCTATCGCGCCCGCGCCGGCACCGACTGACGAGGTCCGCCGGTGGCCCCGGGCTGCATGCAAGTCGTGCGCCGAGGGCGACGTGTGCGTTCTGCTACTCCCCTGCAAGCACCTCTGCTTATGCAAGAGCTGCGAATCCAAAACACACGCATGCCCTTGCTGCGGCACCGTCAAGAACGCATGCCTTCAAATCTTTATGCCGTAGACAAACATTTCTTCGTTCGATGGCCTCCTCTTTCCTTCTTTCTTTGTAAGGCTCGCCGCCGCGAGTTGACTGAACAAATGGATTTGTTTCATGGTATAGATTTCGCATTATTTTCTGTGGTTTCCTTCTCACCAAATTAATGACTGCCTTAAATTTCTTGTCTGCAAAGTAAGATCTTTACCCTTCCTCAATGCTCGTTCTAAAGCGAGGAAGATCAGAGAATTAATGCTGGAGGATTTCTTTGGCGTGTCAAACCTGGTCAGATCTACTATAGCAAAGATACTTCACATTGTTTCCTCTTTTAATATTCACTGCCTACAGTTTAATATTATTTATCAGTTAGATGACTCTATTAATTAAGGAGGCAAAGAGGTGTAGCAGAGCATGCAAGGGAAAAGGAAAGATCTCGTGGAGCCCCTCTCGGTCTGTGTACTATATAGGTTTTGTAGGAGAGAATAATGACATGGGAGGAACACCAGGAGCGGCAGTATTGTATTGTTTATCATGGTGATGCTGCCTCATGTGATTTGATGAATAGGTAATGGATGCTTAACGTCATGGCTAAGCTTTGCAGGCCAACCGATCGAGAAGATGCAATGCACTTTGCCGCTATATGTATCTTTTTAGACAATCAAGGAGGAGGACTTCTCCACCTCATGCCATCGATTATTTCCACTCCCTCTTTTGTTTTTAGCTTTTGGTGGATGGAGGGAGCATCGATCAAAGCAGGGGATGGTGGAGGTGGTGGTGACTTAGGTGGCAGAGATGTCACGAACAGATCATCCCTCTGCGTCTAGTTATCCTCATCTTGCAGCTGGAAGTTACCTTCAAACCCTGTGCGTAGAAGGAGGCTTTTCTTCTCTTCGCAATGGCGAAACTTAAGAGGAATTAAGCTTTGGGTGGACATGGACGGATGCCACAAGTGGCTACCGGTACATGTCGCACATGAAACATAAAACAACAGTGAGATCGTAGGCAACACGGGCTGCTGGTTTCATTCACTTCACACGCCTTGCGCGAATGCCTTCTTCCAGCCACAATTAATGTCATGTACTGGACATGAAGATTTGGGTACACACTGCTCGAACTCATAGGTCGATTGTTCTGACCGACGTTTACTGGCGCACAGTACAGCACGGTCTCGTAAAAATTGAGTGGTACTGGAATCGCGTTGGCAATTATTACTCACGCTGTGGATTTTTTTGGACTGTAGACGTTCGATCTCCTTGTGAACACTGACGAAAGATCCACGTAAAGTTACGGTCAATGACTGTGCAGAAGCCTTTCGGAAGCCCTGTGGCAAAGTGGCTGCAGTGGGAGCAGGGATTTGACAGCATCCGTGGATGCCTCCATGATTTCAAGCTTCCTTTTCCTTTTCCTCGTCTCGTCTTCGTGGCTTCTCCGTTGAGCTCGAAGGTTATGGAGCAGGGCAAAAGGAAAAGCGACATGTATCTCATCGATGGAATCAGATGCCACCGGCAAAGCTCTCTCTCACATGCCCTGCTTTACCCTACTGAACCCTGTTTCCTTTGCCCATCCATACGCTGGCTTTCTGTCATTTTCCACTGGAGTAATGGCCCATGGCATGTGAAGTGCTGAAACCATTAAGCCCACCTACTCTTCTTCCTCTTGTCCCCGGGTTCGGTGGAGAAAAAGGCAGGCCATCACCTCTTCCTTCCTTATCTTTACCGGCCCTCTCAGTGTCCTTGTGACAGTAGATTAAAGAAGCACCTTGCTCTTTCGTCCGACACTCTTCTGGCTGTTTCCATGGCGGAATAAAGCAGCGGTAATTGACCGAAGCCGAGCGGGTTACAAAGTGGATGTGGACAAGGTTTGGACAGCCTCCGCCATGGGGAATTGAGATATATGCGTTGAGACGAAGACAGGTGAACAGTTCTGATCTCCGCCTCAGTGGGTGGGGCGTCAGTGCCGCAGTTAGAGAGCGAGAGAAAAAGATCGACTAAGAGTCATAAACATTTTTATTTTTCACTTATAAAAATAAATTTTTAAATATACAAAATTAATTATTTATTTATGTTAAAGTATGATTTTTCTAAATAACTCTCTCTCTCTCTCTCAATCCTTTTTTTAAAACTTTTAATTTAAATAAAATTCTATCAACTAATTTTAAATATAATTATAATTCTTAAAAATATTTATCAATCATAATAATCTTCATCTTGATAAATATTTTTTGTTCAATTTTTAATTTAATTAAGATTATATTTAATGCATTTAAATATAATTAAAATGTCTGAAAACACTACAATATCCATCGGCCCTATCAACGATTTTGGCTTGGTCTGGTGTGCATGGTGGGGTCTGGCTGAGGTTATTTGAACATGGACATCAGTTGACCTGTCTTGCTCCATGCTCTGTAGCTTCTCCAAGGTTTCTGTCCACTGAATCTTAGGCCAGTGTGCTGGCTTTTCTTTATTGCCTCCTCGATCCACTTGGGTAGCTCTACCAACAAGGCTCCAAAATTTAATGCAATAGGTCTCCCTCGAATCTCACAACCTTGTCAACCAAAAAAAGTTGGTGACTTTTCCTCCCCTCCCAATGTCTCTGAGTTTTACTTGCATTGGCTTGCGAGATGTCTCCATCTCAGTGGACCTTTTCTTATTTCTTCGGATGAGAACACTCATCTGGGGAGCCAGGGATGCCTTTCTGGTGCCTTCAAGGCAGCTTCCTCTTAGATCACCACACTTCTTACGAAGCATTTCTTGGTCCTCTCCATGATCATGTCATGAAATTTTGTTTAGATTTGAAGCATCAGACCTTATGAGCCACCCAACATTTCTTGTCAGAACATGGCTTCACGCCTGATGATCTGATCCTGAGCTGATACAGGGTGGTGTCCGTCCATGTGCAGAACATTTTATATGAATCCTTAGATCGGGTATCATGATGATCCATTGGTCAAAGAGAAAGCAAGACACGAGAAGAGATTTGGAGTGCACGTAGGGTTTTCGAATTCGAAGATGCATCTTGTAGAAAACAGAGCTGGTCTATCTACCCTCGGCTTCCACGCAGTAACTAGGTCAAATGCTGAAGGAGTAGGAGGAGGAAGGAGAAGTAAGATAGGATGCGCTTTTTCTACAGGAAGACAAATGTGTGCATGTGACGGAGGAGGAACCTTTTCGCCACTCTTCTTCAAGTGGCCATAATGGGAGCAGCGTGCATGCCAAGCAGTACTGTCCCTGAACGCATTCATCTCCCTCATGAATAATCATGCAGCAGAAGCCATCGGTCCTTTGACTACTCGGCGTTCAATCAGCCGGACTTGTCTGGCCTCATCGTTGATGTGCTCTCTCCATCGATGCTAACTCTTTAACCGGAGAATAAATGCATTAGAGTCGATCGGGACCAAACTGCGTCCCGTCTCTTGTCTCCCTCCTGCAAATTATAATCCCCACCAGTACTTGTACCTATTCACATTCTGACACCCAGCATAATAAAAGAACGGGAGACGGGGGTAAACTCCATGGATCCCATGAGCTACAGGGGAGAAAACATTGATGGAAACGGGTCATCAGGATAAATTAGGATAAGATGCAAGCTCACGGAGAGCGGACAACACAGACGTGCTACCTATAAAGAGTCGTTTGGACAGTAGCCGGGAAGACGGGCCACAGCTGCAGCTGCAGCACCAGAGGAAGAGGAGGTGCTGTATTGGGAGAAGAGGGACGACTCCCCAACCCACAACGGTTGGAAGGTTGCGTGATTAGATCGCAATAAATGGGCCGCCTGCCTGCACGAAAGGCTGATGCCAGGGACCACCATCTCCAAGGTCACGATTGGAGGCAGCAGCTGATCCTACGAGAGAGAGATGGTCCATGAGGGCTCTTAAAACTGTGCAAAATTCTGCAAAGATTAATAACATTGGTCGGTGGGGTTGATATGAATCAGACTTCCACGAAGAAGACGAGCCATGCGGCCATCGTTGCCGGACTTGCCGTCGGTGGCACGCTACACACCGACATATAGGTCTTGATATGCATGGTTAACAGCACATTAATTATGGTTTCCCTAATGACATATAGGTCTCAGTATTTTCATGAATTAGTGCTAAACTCTCGAGTTTAAAGATCAAAGCTGCATTGGATTGATTGGGCTGCACAACAGAGAACCAGAATCAACATCTCTCTACCAGTTTGTGTTCATAGAATTGGGCTGATGTGTTTGATGGGCTTACTTCTGAGAACATATATTGGGTCTTCTTTGAACATATACAACTGAATGCGACTATTCTCTGCCTTCTAAAGCAGAACACGAAAACCACATGAAATTTACACGATATATATATTGCTGATAGCAGAAGTGGATAATATACCAAAAGATTGAAACTTTGAGACGACGAAGAAGAAGAAACAGAAAGGTTACAAACTTAATCGTCCTCTCTGATGCTTCCCGATCACTTCCACTGGTTGGCTACGATGTCAGCCAAGTCGACCACCCTCTGTGAGTAGCCCCATTCGTTGTCATACCATGCGATCACTTTCACCATGTCATCGCCCATCACCATGGTCAGCGACGAATCAACGGTCGACGACACGTCGGAGCAGCGGAAGTCCACGGATACGAGAGGCTCGTCGCAGACGGAGAGGATGCCCTTCAGCTCCTTCTCTGCAGCGTTCCGGAAAGCAGCGTTGACCTCCTCCGCCAGAGTCTTCTTGGATACTTGGACGACAAGGTCAACGACCGAGACATTTGGGGTTGGGACGCGGAGGGCGATCCCGTTGAGCTTGCCCTTAAGGGAGGGGAGGACGAGGGCCACGGCCTTGGCGGCGCCTGTGGAGGTCGGGACTATGTTTAGGGCAGCAGCTCGCGCACGTCGCAGGTCACGGTGGCTCGCGTCGAGCAGCCTTTGGTCGCCGGTGTAGGAGTGGGTGGTGGTCATCGTTCCCTTGATGATTCCTGTCGATTCATGGGGTTACGTTACTCTGCAACAGGAAAACCTGTAGATACCAAATCTTAACACTTGCATCTATATATCAGCTGCACTTCAAAGATCGAACAGCAACTGTGAATCCCACATCGACATCCACATGAAGATCACAATAACGAAGTCGAATGCAATCAGCTTGGAGATCTCGCCAGTATTGCATTTTTCGATCTCAAGTACACCATCTACAGGAGTTCATCAGATGACTATGTCATTTTCTTTGTATATATATATCTGATGTGCATGAGACAGAATTGGAAGGAATGTGTTACAAAGAGACTAAGTTTGACTTACTAACAAAGGAAATGCAAGTCAACGTTTGAGATTGGTTTGGTGAACTTAGATTGGTTTGGTCACAAAGATTATTAACCTATGAATTCAAGTAACAGATCATAATGAGAAAATAGCAAGTTGGATTTTGTTCTATAGAAAGTTGTGTTCAGCAGTCTATTCATATGGCAGATAGAAACAAATTGCAAAGCTCGATTAAAATCTCAGAGGTAAACAAAGATGCGATGCTCACCAAACTTCTGGTCGAGGACCTTGACGAAGGGGGCGAGGCAGTTGGTGGTGCAGGAGGCGTTGCTGATGATGGGCTCATCGGGGTTGTACGTGTCGGCGTTGACGCCCACCACGTAGGTGGGGATGTCGCCTTTGCCCGGGGCGGTGATGAGCACCTTCTTGGCGCCGGCCTGGATGTGCTTCCCTGCTCCTTCTCTGTCCACGAACACTCCCGTCCCCTCGATCACCAAATCCACGCCCAGCTCCCTACAACCCGAACAGATTTAGTTGGATTCGAGATGCTACGCGGCGGGACTCGAGGGAAGTGTCATGGGCGTGCACGTACCCCCAGGGAAGGTCTAGGGGGTTGCGGTTGGAGACGACCTTGATGACCTTGCCGTCGACGGAGATGGCGGACTCGCCCTCGGGCTTGACGTCGGCCTCGAAGATGCCGAGGGTGGAGTCGTACTTGAGGAGGTGGGAGGCCTGCTTGATGCCTCCGGTGTCGTTGATCGCCACCACGTCCAGGGGCGAGTCCTTGCGCCCGTGCCAGCACCGCAGGAAGTTGCGCCCGATGCGGCCGAACCCATTGATCGCCACCTTTATCTTCGCCTCCGCCTCGCCCTTTCGGTACCCGCCACTGCTGCTCACCTGCGCCGCCCGCTCGACCACCCAGGGGTGAAGCAGCGCCACCCGAAGACCCCACAACCACGTCAGGCTTCCGGATAAGAGAAAGTGCATGTTCAGGGCCGAAATAGTCCAATGAAGATCTCATGTTTGGCCCAATGCACACTTTTGGATTTAGCCTATTGGTGTTTAAAGCCCATTAAAAACCACGAGCAGCTCACCGCGGCGGTTCTAAAGGCGACGGTGGAGAGGAAGTCATCAGAGGAGTGGATCTTTCGCAAGGGAATGGAACAGGAAGCACTCCTCAGTCCGGAGAAGTCAGAGAACCCCTTGCCGGTCGCCTGCCGCCACAGCCAAACAGAACCACTATCAGTTGTCTACGCTTAACGTTAGAGCTGAAGCAAGAAGGGAGGACCCCACCTGAAGACAGGCATTGGCCGCCGTGAGAGTCGCCGAAGCCATTGGAACAGAGCGGGAGAACAGAAGCGGCAGCGGCAGCGGCGGCGGCGGCAGCAACAGCACGAGAGCTTATAAGCGGGGAAGATAGGAAGAGAGGGCAGGTTGTGGTGCATGGACGCATGAGGGAATCGAGAGGCGAGGAGGAGATGATATTTTGGATAGCTCATCCGGCAATGCATGGATGGAAGAACTCCTTCATCACACCACCGTAGACATGGGCTTCGGCTTCGCCTTGGAGCTTGATGATTGGTGGTAAGTATAGCTTCATTCCATGGTGGGATCGCATCATCATACTCCTCGGCTCTCCTTTTCTGGTGTGGTAATGTTAGTGATTATAAGATTTCCTTCATATTAATTACTATAGATGCATAGTATTCATATATTAATTACAAAGGATAAATACAAACCAATTAAAATAGCACGGTTATTACAATCCGACCCATTCAAAAAATTGATTCATAGATTTGGTGAATTTACAGTTAAACGGCTTAAGATTCTTAATTCTAAATTAGATCATCATAAGTTTTCTCACTTTCTATTTGGGGGTCGATAATTTGGTATTAGATTCAAATGAGATATTACAAGGCGGTAATTCTCAGCAAGTTTTGGGGGCACGAAGGTAATTTACTGAGCGATACCGCAAATATACTCTACCCGCTCTACCCTTATCATTCCTCGAAGCGAAAGCTGCGGCGTCGGCGTTCTCCTCCTCGCCCTCCCCCTCTTTCTTCCTTCGCGTAATTCCCTCTCCCCGTTTCAAAGGTAATTCCCGTGATCCATCATAAATCCACTCATGCCGCTAGGTTCATGTGCTTCCAGAAAACTCGGGGGTTCCTCGTCGATTAGGGTTTAGGGGTTTCTCCTGTTTCCCTCGATGTTGCAGTGGTATTTAGCCGTTCGGGAAAGATTAGGGTTTAGGGGTTTTACCTGTTACACTCGATGTTGCAGAGTACGTAGACATTCCGGAAATGATTCTGATTGGGCTTGAAATTTGGTTTTTGGTTTTGGTGGCATCCTTTCTTTTAGGGTTACTATTTTTGATGTCATCTTGTAGATGGGAGATCTATGCTGATCTTTATCTGTTCATTTATGATGCTTACATTTTTGCTACCTCTGAGTACAAGCTCTATCGAGATGTTGGATCCTAGATGGTTGGTGCTCCTCTAATGACCATTCTATCTTGTGTATGGGCCTGTTGCGGTAAAAGCGTCTTTCGAGTTTATTGCGGTAGGTTCTTGATGATCCACCAAATTATTGTTTTTGCAACAGATATATGTCTTCAGCTTTTAGGCGTTGGTAGTGTATAAGAATAGCGAAGAGGTAGCAGCAGAGATCCTCGTCCTTTTGATCTAATAGGATGAAGCAAACGGAGTTGTTCTGAATGTTATTCTTATAGAAAACTTATATATGAGCTGTTTATGACAACTCTGAAATCGCTAGTTAACATCCAGACCCTGTTGTGAATAAACATTACCTTCAAGTTGTCGATGTTGAGAGCTTTGAGATTTGTGCCTTTCGGTTTAAGAATTTTTGGATGCAATGGTAGCGGACATCAGGCTCGGTTCGTGAAAGGAGAATAGCAGAAAGTCTGCAGCTGTCATCTGCAGAGTTGCATATTGCAATTGTGAACGTTTTGAGGACTAGGAAATAGACCAGTTGTCTTTCTTCCCTGTTACACGATATATCAACAGAATTAAACTCTTATGTTTTTTGATGTGCAGATTGTAGTATTTTTGGGCTATTTGGTGCCTGATATCTCGCACTCTGAAAGTGATCTGTTATTATGAGATATCTGAAGACATCAGTCCTTGGTGAAAAAGATCCAAAACTTATCTCCTTTTATGCATATGGGACCCATCTGATGTGCCCATGCTCAACTGAGGTTTTATACATGTGAAATATCTAATCCTGTAAATAAAAAGCTACAATGGGATTTTGGTTATGGTTTACAAGAATTGGAGTTTGCTATGATAACTCTTCAAAATGTTGGAGAAACTCAATATTTGATGTAATTCCAAGCGAAATTAAATAGATAGATTGTACATTTTGCCTTGTTGTGTTGTATCATTGCAGCTTTCATTAGTTATTTGCTTTTGTTTGCTGGTGCTAAGTACTAAAATCTTTTATCAGATTATAATGTTTTCACCTGTGCTGAACTACAGTACTTTCTAATTCCATTTGATGTTTCTTTCCTGTGCAGATGAATGTGGAGAAGCTTATGAAGATGGCTGGTGCTGTTCGCACTGGTGGAAAGGGCAGTATGCGCAGGTTCAAAATTGTTCTATTGCCTTCTTACGAATAATAGTGCCTTGATTAGTTGGTTGTTTATTGTTAAAATTGGAGGGTACAACTTTTTGCAAATGTGTGATTTGTAATGTTAATTTTAGAGGTCAACTGGAGCACACACTATAAATGCCTTAATCTGATACCTGCATTTTGATCAGGAAGAAGAAGGCAGTTCACAAGACTACAACAACAGATGACAAAAGGCTGCAGAGCACACTGAAAAGAATAGGCGTTAATGTCATTCCTGCTATAGAAGAAGTGAATATTTTTAAGGATGATCTCGTTATTCAGTTCGTTAATCCGAAGGGTAAAGAACATCATATGCATAAAATGAAACACTAATATATATGCTAAAGGAGCTACTCATTTTTTTTCCTTTTCCTTTTCTTGCAGTCCAAGCTTCCATTGCAGCCAATACATGGGTTGTCAGTGGCTCTCCTCAGACAAAAAGTATGTAATTTCATGAATAACTATCGGAATATTATGATCTTGAATAACAATGTTAACAATACAGTTTATAACAATTTGATTTTGGATTTTATCGAATTCCATACCTGGATTCTTGAGTTGATATATCTCATGCACTGCATTTTCTGTTTGACAGAACTTCAGGATGTGCTACCTGGGATCATTAACCAACTTGGTACTTTTACTTCCATAAGCTCTTATTTGCTGTTTAGTGCCCTTGTTAGTTTGGCCTCCATCATGATCTCTCTGTTATTGATAATCTGCTAATTTGCAAATGCACATGCACCATTGCTTCGAGATTTATTTCTCTCATGTCTAATCTTCCTGCATCATTTTGTTCCATGTTTACTTCCAAAATGTTGAGTGCTAAGGTTGTCAAATTTTTTTCATCTACTAACTCGTATGCCATCGGTTTTACTTTGTTTGCATTTGTTTACATGGAATTGGTGAATAGCTAATGCAATTACTGCTCTTGGTAGCTTGCACTTTTAAAGGTTTCATATTTTTATGATTGTTTTGTATTGTATGACTTACTGATGATATTACTTTGAACATTATGTTATTCCATCATGACCTTTTTTCATTGCTAATCTTATAATTTGCAAACGCATATGCACCAGAACTTCAATATTTATGTATCTAATGTCTAATTTTTCCGCATCATTTTGTTCCATGTTTACTATGTTTACTTCCAAATTGTTGAATGATAAGGTTATCAAATTTTCTTCATCTACCAACTCATCGTATGCAGTTGTTTCTACTTTGTTTGCATTAGTTTCAATGGAATTGGTAAATAGCCAATGCAATTACTGCTCTTTGTAGCTTGCATTTATAATGGTTATATATTTTTCTGATTTTTTTGTATTTTATGACTTACTGATGATATTCTTTTCTTCAGGCCCTGATAACTTAGAGAACCTGAAGAGGCTTGCAGAACACTTGCAGAAACAGGCACCTGGCACTGGTGCCGCTGCCAAACAGGATAATGATAATGATGATGATGATGTCCCAGAACTGGTGCCTGGGGAGACATTTGAAGCAGCTGCCGACGAAAATCAAGCTTCATAGAGAATATATTCACCCAGATAAATTCTGGCTCCTTTCACGCTTGTTGTTTTCTCATTTTGGATCATCTGGATGGAAGTAGATTGTGCCATTTATGTTAAGTGGAGTACGAAAAAAGCAAATCGTCATTCGTTGCTTCAATAGAATGATGGACAAATACTTATTTTTGGATTGCACGCATGATATGCACCTGGGCCAGTTTATGAATTGCCCAGAGGCATTATAGACCTGTCTTATTGCTTACCAAGTTTCCTGGGAGTTGATGAATTGTTGAGCAGGTTCCCGACCGAGTCAAAAGACAGATCTTGATGTCTTATTACTCGTACAAGCAGTTCTTTCGGGTTGTTTTTTGGGTTTCATGGATCCTGATGTTGAGGTGGACATTGCAAGTGGTAAGTGCTTATGCTATTGTTTAGTTCTAGTTGATTGGCATGAATACCTGACTTTATCTGAAAGGTTATTATTCTGGAAATTTTTCTAAAATTATTTATTGCTATATCATCCATTTTAGATCTGCATAATTGAAGATAAGATTATATCTGATGAGTGGTTGAAGGTTTTCAGATCTACCTACTACTTCGAGGTTGGTGGAAAGCGACGACAAGCCTGATGCAGTCAGTTTTACGACTCTGGCAAATCGAGTACGTCACTTTTGGTCTACCAAACGACGTTAGTTGCGACTCCATAATCCAACATCTGACTCGAGATTTCTGACATGGATTTTTATTTTGGATAGATTAAAATGGTTATTTCTCATATGATTTATAATAATATACGTGAATCTGAAATGTCGACTATGGACGGATTCTCCTTATTCAATTGAAACACCGTCATAGATCCGATCTGAAAAGCTACAAGATCTATTACAATAATAATACGTACGTGAGATCCAAGAAACGTCGAACCGTATTGGTACAGGCAAGATGACGAGCTCGGATTCAGAGTGGTCCGTATGCTTATATATATATATATATATATATATATATATATATCCACGCAGGGCAATAAATACCGAATAAAACAGTGGTCAATGTATCTTCGTCCGTCTTTTGCCATTAATTTCTTCACCAACATAAGTCAGTCCACATGTTTAGCCACCAACCCATTCCGTTGCACACCGTAATCCAAGATTTCCACCTCCCCACCGCTACCTAACATTTATTCGTCCAAAGCCATGCAATGATCATCCCCAAATCCTTCTTGACTTTTCCTTCTTCCCGATGTGATTGATAATGCATGCCTTCACCGGAATGCGGTCTAATAACGTACAGGATAGTTTGGAATGGTTGTCCTAGATTTTACGGATAGATGTTAGAGATGGAGAATCTATCTCTTGATTCTCGATGGATGGATCATTCATGATATATTAACAATTTATAATGGAAAGATATTTTTATTTCCAAACTTCATAAGGATATTTATGTCAAAAAAAAAAGATTTTTATTTAATCATCTCTACAATTATTAATTAGTAATATGAATATGCGCATCTTATAATACAGACGTCGTCTCAGATCTCGGCGACGACATCTCTGTCCTTGCGTTCCGGCCTCGAAACTCTCCGCCGCCGCTTCCGCATTACCACCTTTGGTCTCCGCCGAGGCGGCTGTGGACGGCGTCACTATTTCGGGATGACGACGGGTGAGGCCGCGACGGCGTCTCCGCGGCGGAGTTTCGCGTCCTCGGACCACCTCCGGCATGTGGAGTCGATGGCCCAGCTGCCCTCCGGAGCTGGCAAGATCTCCCACCTCAACGCCGTCATCCTCGGCGAGACCCTCGCCTCCGAGGAGAACGACCTCGTCTTCCCCTCCCAGGACTTTTCTCGTCAGGCTCTCGTCTCCTCCCCCGAACAGGTGCGTTCCGTGTCTTCAGAGCCCCTGATCTGAACTCTCGTGAGCGCAAGATTAGTCATTGAGCCCAAAGATCCGGCTTTTGTTGAAGATTCCATTGCTTCCATAAGAAAAGATTCCATTACTTGCAATGTTAGCCAATGTTGTTTTCTTCAATTGATTAATTTGCTTATGATCTCTGCATTGATTTCGTAAATCATTAGTATCGAAAAATGTATGAGCGGTCGATTCGAGATCCTGCCGGATTCTGGTCTGAGATCGCTTCCCAGTTCTACTGGAAGGAGAAATGGGATCCGGAGGTCTACAACGAGAACATTGATGTGAGGAAGGGGACCGTTAAGTTTGAGGTCGGTTGTTTAATGTGTAAGCTTGATCTATTCGAAATGATGATCTGCACAGGACGCTGAATTCGTGTACCACTGTTGCTGATCGCAGTGGTTCAAAGGAGCCAGTACGAACATAAGCTATAACACTTTGGATCGGAACATTGAGGCAGGGAATGGTGGAAAAGTTGCTATCTACTGGGAAGGCAACGAACCCGGTGACGATGAGCAGCTAACCTATGCTGAGCTGTTGGAGAAGGTTTGCCAGGTATGCTTCGACCCATTCCAAATTGAATTTAAAGAACCATGAGTTTTTGTTGTTTAATTGATCGTATAATTATTCTGCGATAGCTTGCCAATTACTTGAAACATGTTGGCGTTCGCAAAGGAGCCGCAGTGGTGATCTACCTCCCTATGCTGATGGAGTTGCTGATCTCAATGTTAGCGTGTGCCCGTATTGGTGCGGTCCACTCGGTAAGCTGGTGAATTTTCTTGTCAGATCTGTGTCGTCGAGATCAGATTTAACTAGTGAGATGTTACAAGCTCTGCTCAGGTTGTATTTGCGGGCTTCTCTGCCGAGTCCCTTGCACAAAGGATCATTGACTGCAAACCCAAGGTTGTAATAACATGTAATGCTGTGAGGAGAGGCCCCAAAGCGATCCATCTCAAAGACATAGTTGACAGCGCTATCAATGAATCTGTCAAAAGTGGAGTCCCTGTAGGTATGTTAGTTTTTGCAATGATCAGTTTTAACATATTATTGAACAATATGCATATATCATTGTAGACCATTGAATTATCTGCCTCTGAATGTAGGCAGTCCTTTTTCATCCTCGACGACTTACATTCATGTTCGATTTTTTAATTTTTTAATTTATTTAATTTGCTTTTGATTTGTTTTTTATTTTTTGGATGATATATATGTGGAATATTAAATATATGCTAATCAACTAGTTTATGCAGAATTAGAGATAGACGGAGCACAACATTCTCACATTTTCTTAATGTTCACTAAACTTCTCCATATGAAATCATAAAGTTCACTTGTAGTATGATAAAACATCTTTACATGTCGCAGAGCCGGATCTTTTTTCTATTGTCAGCTTTTTCTATCTACTTCTGCATTGTTCACATTTGAACGATCTGATTACTTCTTTTTTCCTCTTCTGGTTAAACAGGCCTGTGTTTGACTTTTGAAAACCAGTCAGCTATGAAGAGAGAAGATACAAAGTGGCAGGAGGGAAGAGATGTATGGTGGCAGGTTAGTCCAATAATTTGTTCAGTGCTGGCATATCACAGATGGAACTTTTAGTTGTATGATTGGATCTCTGCCGTTGAACACTAGCAATAGAACTAGTATCTTGATTACATCTTTAATTTGCATTCAATGTTGCAATATTCAGGATGTAGTCCCACAATTTCCGACAAAGTGTGCTGTGGAATGGGTTGATGCAGAAGATCCACTATTTCTCCTGTACACAAGTGGTAGCACTGGAAAACCAAAGGTTACAGATATTTCTTGATTTTATTTTTTTTGTTAATTTTTTGATTGATAAGTGATGGATACTTATGCTTCAATATGCAGGGAGTTCTACATACAACTGGGGGATATATGGTATATACTGCAACAACATTTAAGTATGCATTCGACCATAAGCCATCAGATATATATTGGTATGCTGGCGTTTATGTGTTCACGGGTTGTTCCAGAATGTGTTTTAAGTCATTTCTGTAAAACTTACCTGTTCTGCAATGCCTTCATATCATTTATTCTCCAAACTCAGGTGCACTGCCGATTGTGGCTGGATAACAGGACACAGCTATGTTACATATGGCCCTCTTTTGAATGGAGCTACTGTTGTGGTATTTGAAGGGGTAACGATCTGAAAATGTCTCTTCCTTGAACATTAACAATGTTTAAATGTGCTTTCTGACAACAACATTCAGAGTTCTGATTTTTATATTGTTACATTCAGCAAATTGACAGATAAATAAAACTCAACTTTTTTCTCCCTTGTCCTTCGTATATAATTTTGTAATAGATGTTTTGTTTGTCAGGATTCTTTTTCTGTTTTCATGTCAATAAAATATTTTTATCTTGGTAATACCTTGTGAATGATACCTGTAGGCCCCAAACTATCCCAACTCTGGACGATGTTGGGATATTGTTGATAAATACAAGGTGACATTATTTTACACAGCCCCAACGCTAGTGCGTTCCCTAATGCGTGAAGGTGATGAGGTATGAGTCTTCGTATATTTCCTTCATAATCATTGCAGTTTTCTTGCCTAGTTTCAATTCGAACTGTTTCATCTCCTGTTCGCAATATATGCTGATATCTGCTTAGTTTCAGAATGTGAAGAATGATTTATGTTTTCAGCACCTGTTCCAGTGGATGCTACATTTGTCTTATGTACACTAAAGATGTGCCTTGTCACATATCAAACAAGTTTCATCCCTTATGCATATCCTTGACTTGTTTGTGCATGCAATACAAACTACAGGTTCCTGAGGATTTCATTGGTTCTCATTTGAACAAGTCTTCCTTGCCAAGACCTCTCACCTTAAATTGTCTTATGGAATTCTTGGACCTTAAACCATTGCCATCTACTGTGCATGTGTTTCCTCGTAACATCCTGGCATTATTTCACCAGCACTATAGCTTTATAAATTGCATTCCAGAAGCCCTTCTTTGTTTAATTCACCTTCATGCGGCACACTTTTTCATGTGTTTCCATTATTTAGTGATAGATTAAGGGGTTGTTTGGTTGTTAATCTTGTGGTGGGACATGAACTTATCCTGCAATAACCTGCCAAATAACCGTATCATGGTACTAGCCAAAGGTATATGTTTATCGGGTCAATTGTTGCTTTACTTATCGGGTTAATTGTTGTTGCCAACAAAATAACCTATTCTACCAAAATGATATAGTTAGCTCTTCCTTTAAATTGTCCATTCCTAATCTTGTTCGATGCAAAAAAGGTAATGCTTTTTTTTTCTGACGTACTTACAAAACAAAAAGAATGGTATAACTTTTCTTTTTTTGGTACGGAACAACATACTTATTCTTAATACATATTCCTCAAATAAACTGGCCCTAAGATGATATTATGGCTTACTTGGAGAGAGCTATGAATAACCAATTCTATTATCTGTTTATCAGTTTTTATTGACCCCTCGGTGCTTTGATGCAGTACGTCACTCGCTACCATCGAAAATCCCTGCGTGTTCTTGGTAGTGTAGGGGAGCCAATTAATCCTAGTGCATGGAGGTTGCCTGACTGTTTTTGGGCTAGCTTTTCAGAATTTGCTTTTGCAATTTAACAACTTCCTTAAATGTTTTATATACATTTACTAGGTGGTTTTACAATGTTGTCGGGGATTCACGATGCCCTATATCAGATACCTGGTGGCAAACAGAGACTGGTGGCTTCATGGTAAGTGAATGCTCCATACTTCTGTCCATGAATTTGTTAATTGCAGTAGCTGTTTTGGTATAAAACATATGTGGTAGTTTGGGTTCAGTTCCTAATATTAAATGTTCTTGGTCAATCTACAATGTTTTATCTTCAATAATTTATATACAGATTACACCATTGCCTGGTGCTTGGCCTCAGAAGCCTGGTTCTGCTACCTTTCCTTTCTTTGGAGTTCAGGTATGTGTTGATGTGACTTAATAATAAATTTTCATTCAGATATGTACTAATGCAACCAACTTAAGGAAATACATGTTGTAAATGTGAAATATCTTTTTTAGTTTTCTAATACTGTGAGAAAGTACTGCAGCCAGTCATAGTTGATGAGAAAGGGAATGAGATAGAAGGTGAATGCAGTGGGTATCTTTGCATCAAGAAGTCATGGCCTGGTGCATTCCGTACACTTTATGGTGATCATGAGAGATATCAAACCACGTATTTTAAACCATTTGCTGGTTATTATTTTACTGGAGATGGATGCAGCAGGTTACTTTCTTCAGAGCATCAACTGATCCAAAGTTACTCTTTCATATTCACCAATATACATTTAATAAATGATATTGCATTCAAGATATTTCAACTCTGACGAATGGTCGCTATGCAACGCAATTTAAGAAAACTTGGATTTTGATGATTCTAATGTTTTGTTATCATGTTGATTTGTTAGAGACAAGGATGGCTACTTTTGGCTTACTGGAAGAGTTGATGATGTTATTAATGTGAGGTACTTTAAAACTAACACATCCTTACCATATTGTTACAATTGGAGAGATCTTCATCAAAGCATGACATATGTCGACATTTTGGTTATTGCTTGAATCTTGTGGGCTCGATAGATTATAGCACATCAATTCTTTGCAGTGGACATCGTATTGGCACCGCTGAGGTAGAATCTGCCCTGGTCTCACATCCCCACTGTGCAGAGGCTGCCGTAGTTGGAGTTGAACATGAGGTATGACACAGTGCTGGCTGTACCACTCTAAACAGTAAGTATCGGTCATCTGTCAAATTTGATCCGATAACCTTCCTTGTTTTCAGATCAAAGGGCAGAGCATTTATGCTTTTGTCAGTCTAGTGGAGGGTGTTTCTTACAGTGAAGGAATCCGGAAAAGCCTCATTTTGGCAGTCAGAAACCAGGTGTGTTTTGCTTAGAGATGTTAGTATCTTATCAAAGTTATCTGATTAACCAGGCATCTTAAATTAATTGGCTTGATTTTTCAGCTTTATGTCATGTTTTAATCCAGCTCCAATAGTCGGGCTATAAGTGTACAATATCATGGTAAAGTACTAGTTTAGACCTACTGCTAGTGCATGTACCAAGTTAAAAAACTCTAGATTCAGCACCGTGCTCCATCCACTCAACTGCATGCCCTTGTTTGGCAAGGCAGGACCTCTTTCTCCTGGCTTAAATTTGTATTCAGTCTGATGTAGTAAAGAATCGCTGAACCATTATAATATATATGGTGACAGAGAGTTAAAAGCACAGAGATGAGGGAAGACACATAGGAAAGGGTCTTAATAATGTTGGCTATAAAAGTCATTTCTACTCATTAATTTAACTTAAAAAGGATTCGGAGTCCTGTAGAGTATTTGGCTGATAGCTTGTGTTTGGAGTTTAAGCATGATTAAGTTATTTTATATATTCAGTATTTTTACCAATTGATGGTGAAGTATCAAGTCTATTTCCTGATCATGGTATCAGTTGCTCTATAGAACATCCATTTTTTGTTTAGTTTGTAGAACTATACCGTTTTAGTTGTGGTTCAACAAGTAATTGTAATTCTACATTTTCTATCTTTGTTATGGAAGTTAAACCATTCTTTTAAATTTGGATTCTTAACTCTTCATTGCCATGGATGGAGTTCTGCAAGTATGACAAGGATCTCACAGACCTTTTCTGAAAAAAAGAGGATAATTTTTGGTGAATTAAGTGCCAGCATCAGCTTGTCATCGTTTTGCATCTTAGTGTATAAAGTAACGAGTTTGAAGTTCAAGTAAACAATAAATACTTGATTGCCTGTCTGATTGGCATTTTTAGAAGATTTTGCTTTACTATTCATTGGACAATGATAGCATCACTTTGTTCACTCAATTACATATGGATGCAGATCATCATCTTGGTAGAACTACTACGTTTCAATTATGTAATGGATTATTGTGGTTGACACGAAAACGAGTGAGCTCATTTGTCCATTGTACTAACTAAAGGAATTCCTCTTCAGATCGGTGCATTTGCTGCCCCAGACAAAATTCACTGGGCACCCGGACTGCCAAAGACGAGGAGCGGAAAGATCATGAGAAGGATTCTACGGAAAATTGCATCCGGGCAGCTGGATGAGCTTGGAGATACCAGTACGCTTGCTGACCCCAACGTTGTGGACCAACTAATTGCACTCAGTGATTGCTAGTAAAAGATTCTGATGATGATCATCCATTTCCTTAAATGTCGATACATTTGTGGTGTGGTTTTATGTGATTCTAGAAATTTATTTATGCCTATTTTTTCATGCCCGGCCGGGGTATTTCACCATAGTTAAGAGATGTGTGGGAGGGAGTCGTCAATTGGGCCAAGTGTGATTCATGGTTCTGATATTTTAGTGCTAGAATAGTTTAGCTGTCTGTATGCTACTTCAAATCATTCCAAGCCTCAATTCTGTCTATTCGAACATTTGATGAATCAATCAGTAAAAGTGTGGAACTCTGGTTTCCATGATTTGGATTCAGGTTTGCATGATGCCCTGCTGCCACGCTATTTTCTCTTTGATGGATCTGAAAAGAGGTACCATATGTCAGGAACTCAAACTGGTTTTACATGACCATATGATGACTGCATCGTATTATCCTGTTTCATAAACCTTGAATTAGATCAATGAGTCTTACTGACAAATATACTTTCAGGTTAGAATCCCTAAAAGAGATTAATACATAGCAGAAAAGATGGAGACCCATAACTCCTTCCTCTGACATTGGTATACACATTACATCCTGCATGCACGCAAATCAGATTCTGTGGTCTGCAACTTAACCACCTTTTCGCATAATTGGTGAGTAAGCCTCTCCACCATTGCAGCAGTCTCTCGAGACATGCTTGTGACCTCCTCTGCACAGAGCAATCGTTGAAGACGAGGCCACTACGTGCATGCCTCACCATAATCCTCCGCAAAAGTTAGGAAATGCCAATGACCTTCAACTGTTTTGGAAACAGAGACATCAGAAGTTGTGTTTAGCATCAGTGGAAGGGTTCATCAGATTAGGTTTACTCACGAGATTGTTCTGAGGCTCCCT
This sequence comes from Musa acuminata AAA Group, assembly GCF_036884655.1. Taxonomy (NCBI): domain Eukaryota; kingdom Viridiplantae; phylum Streptophyta; class Magnoliopsida; order Zingiberales; family Musaceae; genus Musa; species Musa acuminata. The sequence goes on along the minus strand of NC_088343.1, from coordinate 12,834,352 downwards.
CCAGTAGAACCCCTGGATGAAAACTGGCAAGATGTTGCAACCTATTAGAAGGTAGACCATGAGCGCATGCATCCCCAACCATTCCATGGCCAACACTGGCCTCCTGTAGCCATAGACATCAACCTGTAGACATCGAGAATGTTGAAGTCTGAGCAGTGTCGCAGATGCATATGGCAAAGAAGATATAGGTTATGGAGATCCAACCAGCAGATACACTGCAGTAAATAGCACTCCAGCAGCCCCGGCAGTGACGCATGTGTAACTCACTGTGTATAGAGGCTTGTTCATATGCATTCCTACAACAAAGATGAAAGCAAGACATGAACCAAATTGACGTGAAGAAGAAGAAGAAGACGAAGGGGTAATCTTGGTGGATACCGAATAAGTCCAGTGAAAAGGCTAATGCTAACAGGCAGAAGGAAGGAACCATCCACTGGATTACTCTATCCTTGTGAACCTGCATTTAGTCAATAGTGTTGAACATTGACACACACACAGTGATTCTTCATACAAGAACAGATTGAAGAGAAGACCATCCATCACCTTAAAATGTATGATAACATGACCGAATTGCAATCCAATCAAGCAAGTAACAGTTGCCATTACAGAGCTGCAGCATTGACTTCCTTTTAGTTGCAGCAACACACCCAAAGAAAAGGTAAATAGGATGATTCTCCCGACTTGTTGGCAGTGAGGCAGAGAGATAGCTGACCTGAGTAGTCCTTCAGGATCAAAAGGAGCTCGGCACCATGAAGGAGCATCAGGTGGAGGTGGGCCACTATCTGGTGAATTTATGCTGCATTGCTGAAGACAAGAGGAAGAAACTACAAGGTTATGGAGGAACAAGAATCCATGGATTGATCAATGAAGTAGATCCGGTACTACAAGTGATACCTTTGTTCTCTCATAAACAGGACGTCTATGTAGATGTTGGATGCCAAAGATCCGACGGTCGATCATTCCCACCGCGTTGCAGGCAGGTCCTGTGTCACCCCTAACTCCACATCTGACCTAATTTTCGTATATATCAATATCAATGGGAATGCAGAAACTTGATCAGAGTTGACAAAGTAAGAAATCATAGTGTTTGGGCATCAGTTGAGTAGAAATCAATGTGTGTGTGATGCAAGGCATTTGACTCACTGATAAGGATTTCGACATGGAGTCTCCCACTGCTATCTGATACTCCCAATCAGGTACATATAAGCCATACAGAAGAAGCATGTAAATGGTTGTAAGAATCAAAGCCATCAACCTATTCAGACACAAGAATGTTGCAATTAATCTCTGGTTAATGCCTCTCTCCATTCATCTCTCTCTATGTATCAGTTCCTTTCTTTTTCTTATTTTTAGTGAAGCATTTTTATGTCTGTTAAACACAAACTTCAACAGTTGCCATGATGTCATGATTGAAGAGTAACCTAGAAATAATGACAAAATACACTTGATAATTTCCCAAATTCAGAGTCATACATACAATTGCAATCGGTATCGCCTGATCAAGGAATATCCATTATCAACATTATCATCAGTTTTAAGCCAGATCTCACATATTGCTGCCAACAGATAGGCTATTGCTATTCTCTGCAAGAACAGACACTTAGCTGATCAGATAACCTGTAGAAACATAGAAGTTCATTAATCAAATAAATAATGTTTAGTAGATAATAATACAGCTCTTTAATATTTGCAACAGAGAGGATATAATCTTTAGGGTCCAATCAGCAGCTATCTTGTATAAACTCTTCAGGATCATTTGGGTTTGATGATTATGTATTCTTTGGTAGCATGATTGGAGCATATAGTGATTATTAGGTTGTGGATGATAATTTCTTGATCACAATTTATTCATAGTTTCACTTGCTGATAGGTCTAGCTGACTCTGAGAAGGACCTGATGACTACAAGAACTTCTGATCTCCATGAAACAGATGCAGTTATACATATCAGAAGAAAAATTAAGGCATTTTAGATTGAAATCAACATGAGAGTTTGTAGGCAAACTTAGAACTATAAGCTCTGTTACAAATCATCATAAAGCTGAATGACAACAATCTATGTAGCATATGCAAGCATCATTGTGGATATCCTACCTGTAGCACTCCCATCCATCTTATTCCCAAAAGATCAACTCCATAAGTTAAATTGTGAAGGCCATGAAGAAAGCCACCTAAGAAAGTTGTGACAATTCAGGAAGCAACCAAATATGAATTTAAGATAACTGAGAAAGGAACCAAATTTCCTCTAGTAAATGCAGTAGGAAAAGCTAAAAGAGTTGCATACCTTGAATCAGAAGACCTACAACAAAGAGCTTCAATGCTCGAAATACCGATTTCCTGGTTGCTACAACTTTGTTTGTGACTCCCTGAGCACAAAGCAAGTGTAAATTGCATCTTTCTTGCATTGAAATCCTTAACACACTTCTATGAAAAGTGACAAATACCGCAACGGGATGAAGCATTTCGACAAGCAATTAGGCCTACCTTGTGTGTAATTGCAAGTGCAACTCCAACTATAAACAAGAAAAATGGCATCACAAAATCAGCAAGGGCTACACCATCCCATGGAGAATGGTTGATGGAAGGGAAAAGTGCTCCAGCATCGTCTACAAATATCATGAGCTGCAGTAAATGATGTGTAAATTATTAAGAGGTGATGAGACTAAAAGAAAAAAGCAGTATAATATGAGTCAAATGTTATACTATATATCAAATATGCATTACTATTTCACTGTTCTCCTAATGATTTTTTCCGTAAAGAAGACTGAGTTTGAGATCTTCAGATTTCGATGAACAGAGGCAACCGGGCACAGGTCAAAGTTTTTGGCACTACCACATGTCTTCTCAGTGGCAAATGTAGCAAACTCATTACTTCTGTTGTACTCATCTTCTTCGGGGATGCAACACATCAAGTCACGCAAAAGTACAGGGATGGGAGCCCCGGAGGCCTTCATGGCAAATCCTGGTTCTGCCATCAAAAGAGATAAATGCTGTTTGCTAGAACAGAATGCTTCCACTCTCTACCTGCTCATACTTTCTCGGCCCACCGAAGGCGGGTGTGATGCTGTCCACTACAGTAGCTGCTATTCTTGGTGGATTGCTCGTATGGTCATACTGGTGATCGATCTCCTCCACCGTCGGAACTCATACGAACCTCCAGTGTTGTCAAATCCTAGTGGGACTCACCGCTACGTTAATCCGTTCCGGTTAAAAGATGGTGTATGTCGGCGGCAGAAAACACCTGCAACATTGCAAGGAAGTGGGAGACGACGCTGATGCATCGCAGTGCACTTTGCAGCAAGCAAACTACCGTGTCCGTGTGCATCTTTTCGGCCATTTCTCCGGAAGCAATGGATTCAAAGCAAAGTGACTATGACCTTTCAATGTTGTGATGAGATTTGAGTTTAGGATCTTACGATAAACTATCAAAATCATTATAAATTATTCCAACAAAGTATTCTGTAAAATCACAACGACATCTATCCATATTTTAATTTGGGAGAGGAATAATGGAGAATCCAAGCGAATAATTACCGAATCCTTTATTATCCCAATTATTGATTGGGAAAACACAGTTACTAAATATAAGACCGAAGAAAAAGGCGTGAGGGAATACAGCAATGCGGAGTGGACGGCTGACGTACCGCGACGGTGAGTCCCCGGAAGACGTCGAGGGAGACGAGGCGCTGCCCCTGCTTCTGGCCGGCGAACGCCTCATCCTTCCGCGACGCTCTCCGGTTGTACTTGACGCCGGCTTCCAGGTCGTCCTTGTCCTTGATGAGCTCGTACGTCCTCATCTCTCTTCGATGGATCGAGGAGCGGTGGAGACCGTCGGGTTCGTACTCGCGGCTTCTTCTGTGTGTGTCGGACGCCGTGGCCTGTCTTCTCCTCCTGCATGAAATCTCTCTCTCTCTCTGTCTCTCTCTCTCTCTTATATCTTACTTTGGCTTCGTTGGGACGAACGGGAGATGCACCGGAAGATACAGGTCATTATACATCATATACACACTATTTCATACGACACGTGACAATCACGTGAATACATATCGTATGGCATCGATGTTTCCATATATATATATATATATATATATATATATATATATATATATATATATATATATATATATACGCACACAAATAGTGAAATTATTATCAAGTTGGGGATTATACTCATTTAGACCTTATAACCATTCTTAAAATAATTAATATTCAGTTAAGAGATTCATTCATTTAATCTAATTAATATTTACTTAAGCGATTCATTCATTTTTTATTTTACATGCAGTAGTAAAAAATATATATGATAAAATAATTAATGTTAATGATATGAAGAGAGATAAAGAAAAAATTAAAAATACCATAATAGAATATATAAATAAAAATGTAACTATTATAAACCTAATTAAATATATATTTATATATTTCAATGATTAATGATAAATGATTAATGTAGTCGATCCTAAATAATTAAGATTTTATATATATATATATATATATATATATATATTGTTGATTTTGTTATAGATTCTCATTTCGGTGGGAGGACATTGAAAGTTTCTCTCTTAATTGATCTATTAAATATCATGATAGTATAAAATTTGGTATTGGATATTGTAGCACCTAATGAGATTTAATGCATGAGATTACTTCAAACTATCAATTATATTTGGATAAAGACTCACTCACACGATCGATCGATCGATCTCTCCTACCAAAGTGAATGGAAATAAATCAACCTTGAACTTAATGAAAAACTAGGTGATACAAGATAATGACACGTACAAATGATCAACACCTCACTAATATATGATGGACATATTATTTCTTAACTAACATATCTATCACTCGATGGACACATCAATATTACTCGGTTGATGTTTCATCGTAATATGATAAATACCTCAATCATAATATGAATGATACATCAATGAATATTTTCAGTTAATGAATCGTCATATGAATGACACATCAATGAATCATCATCACTCTTGAACCAAGACAAAGAGATGACAACGGGTTGTCCCCTTTCCCATGGTTGCCTTGTTTTAAATTTTCTTTGGATTCGAAAAGGAATGAACAATGCAATCATAAGAATTGTGACAATGGATATCCATCTCTTTATCTCAACTCGAGAGTGGAGAGCCCTAAGAGATCGACAATGTACAATGAAACCAATAACTTAAGAGTCATGACATATACTAAACAATTAAAGAACAAAAGAGAGCAAAATAGAAGTGAAGGTCGCCATGACACCAGTAAAGAAGAGTGTGTGAGGGGTGGATATTTATAGTCTCCCTAATGCACCTTTCTCTTCGTCTTCCCTATCTACGGTCTCTTTAATGCTTAACATAAGCCGGTGAAGTTATGGTAATTAGATTAGTCCATGACTGCTTATTCTTCTTAGGACACAACCATATAAGGGGTAAGGAATTCCATGTTAAGAATTAATTCATAAATAATTATCTAAGGTAGTTATCATATTTTAGATAGTTTTAATCATATTCTAAGTAATTCTACGTAAGTGTGATCCATGGTCTAAGAAGTTATTTTTATAGGGGTGGTTCTTATACCTAACTTAATCATAGGTGACTAGATGATGAGATAGTTATTATTAGGTTCTATAAATAGGATCATGATCTATGAAGAAAAGAAAAGGTCTACACACTTAAAAATATTTTATAAGTATTTTTAATTTTATCGCTTGTTTAATACTATTTTAATTTTCTTGCTTGAAAGTATTTTCTTTCACAGAATTCTATTTGTATCATTTTGTTGCTCCTCCATCTCTAATATTTACGGTATTAGAGCCGAGTTCAATATGAATTGGGCATCTTGGCTTCTAATAGAAATCCCATGACTCAACCCCTTCTTCCTATTTTTTCAGATAAATATTATGAATTTTGAAGTATAAAAATAAAAATACTATTCAAAATATAGGATTTTTTGGGTTTAATAGAGAATGAATATATAGATTTCGACGAAGAAACTAGTTTGAGAGAGAATAAACAAAATGACTCAAAATGACTCAAAATCATTATTATTCATTCAACAAGTTATACATGAGATAATCTTTTCAAAAATTATAGTAGCTACAACTTCAAGGCAAGCTTGATTAATACTTCAAAATAAATTTCAAGACTCAGCAAAAATGATTATAGTAAAACTTTAAACCTTTCATCGTGAATTTAAAATTTTGTTTATAAAAAATAATGAATCAATGTAATATTTTTTTTCTTGAATGACTAAAATTATCAATCAAATAAAATCTTATGGTAATCATTTTCATAATCATATTATTATTGTAAAAAAATAAAAAATTTAACTCTAAAATTTAATCATATTATTACTACAATTGAGGAGTCAAAAGATTTGTCTATTTTTTCATTTGATATAATAATGGGTTTTGCAAGCACATGAAGTAAGGCCGAATAGGTCGTTTGAGAAAAGTAAAAAAAAAATATTTTAGGTTAAAGGAGAATCTTCTACTTCACTGATAAAAAATTCAATAGAAAAAGAATATGATAGAGGAGACTTTCTTAGTAGAGAAAATAGAAGAGGAAGAGGAAGAGGAAGAGAAACTTTGATTGATATGATAAATAAAAGCAATCAAATTATAATCACAAAAATTACAAGAGTAGAATTTAATGCTACTATTATAACAAGTTTAGTCACATGAAAGTAAATTGCTGGAAAATAGAAAAACAAGCTATTTGGAGAAAAATAAAAAAAATAATAAGTTATTTATGACTCATTCGTAAGTTAATGATATCTCAATTGATATTTAATTTTTGAATAGTGGATATTCTAATCATATATTAGATATAAGATTAATGTTTAGGGATATTGATGAAGCTCACAAGCTAAAAGTTAGGCTTAGAGATAACAAACAAATCCAAGTAGAAGGGAAAGGAATAATTGAGCTGAAGACAAGTCAAGAGAAGGTAAAATATCTTAATAATATTTTCTTTATTCTAGTTTATCATATAACTAGTTGAGTGTTAGCCAATTGATGAATAATGGATATTCAATGATTTTTAATAATGATTCTTATACTATTAAAAATAAAAAATCTGGTCTAATTATAGTAAGTGATTGCATGATTCAAAACAAGATATTTTTATTTGATGTTATTGAAAAACATGCTCTTATTGCAACTCAAAAGAATTAGTTTAATTTATGATATTTAAGATATAGATATTTTAACATTAAGGGTTTAAGGTTGTTAAGTAAATATGACATAATTTTTGAATTATCCAAAATTAATATACTTGATATATATAAAGGATGTATTTATGATAAATAAAACAAGAAACCATTTGTTATTGGAAAAGCATAAAAGCATCTAATTATCTTAAATTAATTTTTGCTGATTTATATAAACCTATGAATAGAACATTATTAGGTAGATATCGATATTTTATATCATTTACTAATGATTATAGTCGTATGAGTTCGTTATATTTTCTAAAATTAAAATATAAAATATTTAAATTTTTTTAAAAATTCAAGCCACTTGTAAAAGGACAAAATGATAGATGTATATGTTAGGAACGAGTTGACACTAAGAGAGAGGGGGGGGGTGTGAATTAGTGCAGCGATAAAAATTACATCGATTAGAAAAACATTCTTACGATAAAATCTGATTTCGATGAAAACTATTTCGAAAAGATCTTTAAATTGAAAGCATATAAAAGTGTAGTTGATGTAAAGTAAGGAAGGTAGTTTGCAGTTAAGATAAATGACAAAACAGAAATACAAACCGATTTATAGTGGTTCGGTCGTCGTGACCTACATCCACTCCTCCAATTCCTCTTCCGTCGAGGCCACCGACATCCACTATCGATCTTCCTTTAATAGGCGAAGATCAACCTCCTTCTTACACTCCTCTTCTCCTTTTACCGGGTTTAGGAGACAACATTTATAAGCACACACTCCTCCTAAACAGAATTCTAAACTTAGACTATAGGAGGGGATTTCTCTAGTGATTGCAATAGTGTTTTCTCACTTTTAAATACTCTGTGCTTATATTTGTTAATCAGGGATGAGAGGGGTATTTATAGGCTTCAAGTTGATTCAAACTTGGAGCCTAAAAAGGTCTCATCTCAAGTTTCCTGGGTACTAGCGGTACCACCGTCGTTCCTAGGCGGCACTACCATTGCAGGATCTTGTACTGGGTGGTACCACTGCCAAATAGGGGTGGTACCACCGTTGGCAGCATTGCTGCCAGTGGTACCATCGCTTAGGAATCCTGGGGTGCTGTTCCCCAAGTAGTGCTACCGTCGGTCAGGGATTCAGCACCTTGGTTGGGCCTTGAATCCGGCCCAAACCAGTCCAACTTCGGGCCCAGTTGGCCCATAACAGAGTTGATGGGATTACCTCCCAATCCCAACTCTAATAATGTGCTAAGTACGATTCCTAAGATATATTCTAAGCAAGATAAGTTCAATTTCTTCCGGTGAGCTTCTAGCAATCTTTTCGATGAACTTTCGACGATCTCTCTGCAATGTTCCGGCGGACTTCCGACATGCTCCTGGACTTCTCGGTTGGTTCCAGCAAAACTTTTGATGAACTCTCGAACTCCCAACGAAATCGCATTCTTGACTCCGTGACTTCATTTTGCTTTATGTCTTGCGATCGTAGTTAATCTTGCACACACAAAAATACACTTCGATCTAGACAATTATTACTAAGTATGAATCATGTTGTCCGGCATGTCATTGGTCCATTGACACTTCGTCCGATTCTTCAGCATATCGTCCTCTCTTACGGCCTATTGCCCAATTGGCCAGTTGACCTCCGCAACTCCGATATCCTTGGCGCAATATATGCTCTTCTTGGCCCAATGCCCGAATCCATGACCCGAAGCCTTCTGTCGATACGTCGATCGATCCTCCGGCCCGACGTCCAATTTTCTGACATATTTTCCTCTGGCCCAACATGATTCTTCATGCTTTAATTGTCTCTCCTTGGTCGAAGCATCCTTCGTCACTCAAAACACAAATTAAATCATAAACACTTATCAGTTGGTTTCATCATCAAAATTCGAGATTCAATAATATAAATATATATCGGATAGATAAAGGTGATAATTTTTTTAATATATTTAATTCTTTTCTAAAAGAAAATAATATTCATAAGGAATTGACAATACCGTATACACTAAAGTATATGTGATGTTGTCAATTGACAACACCACATACACTTCGGATAGATAGAGATAATGAGTTTTTATCTAATGAGTTCAATTTTTTTTTTTTGAAGAAAATGATATTTATTGGGAATTGATATATACCGAAATAAAATAGTATAGTTAAACGTAAGAATTAGACTATCATTGAAATGATAAGAAGTTTACTTAAGGGAAGGTATCTTCTAAATCAGTTTTTGGCAGAAGTAGCTGTAACAATATTTTTTGTGCGAAATATTTTACCAATAAAGATTATTATGAATTGAACTCCTTTTGAAGCCTGATATTGTATGAAGTTATCTTGAGGTTCAAAGAAAAAAAAAATAATTACATTGTCAATATCGAAAGTAGAATATGTAGCTGCAACATCATTAGCTTAAGCAATAAGATTTAAAAGACTCGTTGAAGGTTTTCCTCAAGAACAAAAAGAAGTAACTAAATATTTGTGACAATAAAACTATAATTACAATGATAAAAAATCTAGAGTAAAGCATATAGAGATATGTTATCATTTTATCTAGAATCTTGTAGCAAGTGGAGCTATAATAATGAAGTATTATAGTATAAATGGATAAGTTGCAGATATTCTCATTCAGTCTCTTCCACTTTAGAAGTATATTTATTTTAGGTCTCAAATTGATGTATGTAACTATGAATCAAGGAAGAGTATTAAAAATTGATTCATAAGTAATTATCTTAAGTAGTTACTATATTTTAGGCAAGGTTTGCAATACTGATGTGTACCGCTCGGTATGGGCGATCCGACAGTGGACCAGTATGCAGACCATCCTCTAGTGAGCGATACCATAATATAACTCTATATCGAGCGATACGAGTTTTGTACCATATGGTAATGATCGAAATATGATCGTTATCGACTTGTATTGATCGGTAACTATCAAATTTCTACTATTACCGATCAAGGGCTAAGATAGCCCTATATCAAATGATCAAATTAATTGTTTGAACTATAGGAAAGAGTTTTTAAACCCTTTCCTCCCCTCTCTTTCAATTCATATCAGTATCTCAATCTTTTCAGCTCTCTCAAACTCATTCTCACTCATATTTTTCTCTCATTCTTGCATTTTTATTCTTTTAAACTCAATAAAGGTACAATTTATGGATTGGATCAAATTTGAGAGGATTAAGAGGAAAATCCCTTATGGTTAGAATGTGACAGAAAGAGTCGGACAACATCGAGTCAGATTGCTTGAGGAACTAAAGACACTCAACTATCACGATCATTCATCTAGTGTGCAAAGAAAAAGACAAAGGGGAAGATAGTAGCATCAACCGTACTATTGAAAAGAATCAAGTCAGGTGATGAAATATCTTATCAATCACATTCAACAACCTGCTTAATATATAGATATGACAGTATCGTGGACAGTAATGCCTCAATTGATGATGGCAACGGCGCCGAGAAGTCAATGGTCTCATCTACACAATTTAAGAGTGGTGCATAGACTGAGGAGTAGTATTTTATACATGTCATCGAAAATTTAAATCTTGGAACTCAAGAAGGTATTGACCAAGTTTATAAACATAAGGGAAAGAGGAAGGAATTGTATGATTTTGAGTAGATACAACATAAACTATACGATGTAGACATTAAAACCCTATTCTAACTTATTTTTATAAAAATTATACTAAATTTATATTTATTTATAATTTAAAAATTTTATTCTAGTTTTTCTATTTCTAAGTGTTTCGAAGGTTTTTAGCTTATTTTGAGCATACCGACTGTAATTGAGCGGGGCTTGTACATCGGTATGGATCAAAATAGTAAATCTTGATTTTAGATATTTCTAAACATAATCTAAGTAGTTTTACCCTAGTGGCTAGAAGTTCTTATCATAGGGGTAGTTCCTATACCTAATTTAATTATGGATGAGAAAGTTATCAATAGGTTCTATAAATATGATCATGATTCATGAAGTAAATATACGTGCACTTGACAATATTTCATAAGTGCTCTTAATTTTATCTCTTGTTTGATATTATTTTGATTTTCTTATTTGATATTATTCTCTTTTAATTTAATTTATTTTTATAATTTTCTTACTCTTTTTATCCCGTAACATTAGATTGATTTCCTATACCTTGCAAAGAATATATTAGGGGGAGTAAGAGAGAGATGGAGAGAATAGAGAGACGATGACCTTTTATGCAAGGTATGCAATACCATATCGTATTGGGGTTTTGAGATTGGCTCGGTACGGTATGGTACCAGCGTATCGAGCGGTACACCAAGGTGTATTGAACGGTACACCAGGGTTTACCGAGCGATTTCCTCTTACTGTAGCTCTATAGCACTGCTATAGTGTAGCACTGTAGCATGGTACATCCGGTAGCGGACGGTCTACGTATCGATATGCCGTCAGACTGGTTCGTATCGTCCGTACCGGACGGTATCATTCGAAATTACATACCATGTTTTTATGTTTCTTACTATTACTTTATAGAGATAGGAAGGAGCGCTCCAAAAGATTATTTTTTTTCCCATATGATCTAATCTATCTATAAGGTGAGGTGAAGAGACACACTAGAAGATATATTACATGTGCTAATGAACAAGAAGATTTGTGCTAGTGAGAGATACAATAATAATATCTACCAATCGGCTCATTAATATCTATATCTAATGTAATCTTATGAATTATTTTGTAAATATACAATAATATATCCATCATTTCTTTCTCATTCAGATGAAATAACTTATTTTTTCTTAAAAAAATTATAATTTATGATCTGTAGTGGATCTTTCAACATGATTTGAACCAAACATTATTTAATATCTTCCGAAAGTAGATGGTTCGTCATCTACTTCTCATATTCCATGAATAGCTAAGACGTCGAGGAAGATCCAAATACACACTATTATATATATGACATTTACGTGAATGATACTAATGATATGTTCATATTATGAAAGGAATTACTATACTTGAGAGGAACAAAAAGTACTCCTAAAATTAGAATGGAACAAAAAGTCTAACCGAGAGGACTGCTTCCTAATCAATAAAAGAAGAAGAGAGATTTATCTTCTTGTATTACTTGGCCAACTAATTGATCATTGCATTTCCCTCTCTCTCTCTAAAGACTGAGAAATTATATACATCAAAATTATCCGAAAGGGTTCAAGTTTTATCGACAATGGTTTCAAGCAACCAAAGGGATTGAAGACTTCTATGGCAAACCTTCTCTAATGAGAATTTGCGAATCATATTCAATAAACACTCATTTGAATCCATCTGAACGGCCGGCCATTTGATGTCAATTAGATGGTGAATACCCAGTCAACATATTAATAAAACATAATCTTCTTGATAGGAAAAATATTCTCTCATAATAACTATTGAACGTGTGGTGTGGTAGTACACATCATAATACAATCGATTGAGAGGACAAGATTTGATCGACAGTTAGACTACATGGATATCAGTCCAAAAATACTAGTCAAGGATTATTTCACTCATGCCTGTAAATGACAATGGGAGGAACATTGTATGAAATATTTTCTTCTATTAACCTATTACAAAATGCTATTATAGGTACGATAATCAAAGTTAATTACTATTTATTATATATATTATACTATTGTTAGTTACTAACTTAAGCGTCGGAAGGAGTCAATTATGGAGTACACCCCTGAATCCACCTCAACTCTCAAGGAGTATTTAAGCCATGCTATATATTAAGTTTCTTGTTAAGTTTCTTCCACACATGGGCTCGAATCGAGTTGGGTTGATTCGAATATCGTCGACTTTATCTCTATCATTTTAGTACTAATAGGACAGACATTGATAGGTATATTTAATCATACAACTATTGAGAAACAAAGAAACTAATGTCTTATAAGCACCAGCATTATCCTCTACCCTTAAAGGCACTTATTGGGAGTAACCTGAAATGATAAAATCATGTGAATTCACTCAAAATGGATAATTCATCGTGAGTCTTTATATTGATGATTGCAAATGATGACATAGATAATAGTATAATGGTATATTGATGTCTCTCTCTAATTTTTTCTATTATGATAAGAGAAAAATTCTATTTCAAAACAATTTAGTTAGGTTGGCCAAACCTAAATAAACTATTCTATAAAACAAAATTATGAAATAGAAAGAAGATCTTTAAGCCAAAAAGAAGAATTTATAGATTCAATATTGAAATATAAATTAAAAATAATCGACTTAAGACACATTATTATGAACTTCTTCTCTATATCCATTTAGAAAAATTAAATTTTTAATCAATAAATTATATTATATAAACAATATAAACTTAAGCCCAAATCTCTATTTGCATTCTCTCGTATAACAAATCAGGAAGAATTTTTATATATAAATAAATTTATACAAAATTCATAAATGAGACTGTTCATAAAACATAATAATATGAAGTCAACTTATGAGCCTCAACATAGTTTTATCATCAAATTCGAGTTTGGATCAACAAATTTGGTGGGAGAGTTCGAGTGATCCTTTTCTCCCAACCTATTGGAGGAGCAACCCGATGCATTGGGACCCAAGAAGAAGATGTGGAGCGATCCAAGCTCAACTACACCACTCAAAAACAAGTCAGTGCATGAAAGAGAACGAATAGATTAATGACGATCTAAAAAGCACAATGGCATTGCTACCATGGAGTCATTCAAAACCTTGATTTGCAAGAGCCCAAGGAATCAAGGATGGTCCTAACATCCACCATCCATCACATGTTCTTAAGATTAAGAAATAGAAAGATAGAGACGAAGAGTAGAGGGAATTTTGTGCGAGAGAGAGAGAGAGAGAGAGAGAGAGAGAGAGAGAGAGAGAGAGAGAGAGAGTTTTATTTTCCTCTTCACCGACGAACTCTGCTCCCCCTTGTTCTTTGTTTGTTTCTCTCGTGCCACAGCCTTCAAGCAGCTGATGTGGTTCCACATACGTGTTACAATGGGATTCTTCCCTTCCAAATCAATATGGAGGAACAGACATCTGCTTGCGGCGGTTCTCACGATTCCTTGTTCTTTGCTCTTCGGCGGCATCAACCAACTTACGTCGAAGAGCAAAGACCAAGGAACTGCGACAACCGCGGCAACCAGATGTCTATCTCCCCACATTGGTTTGCTGAATGGGAAAGAACCCCAGGGTACCATCGATGCGTAGCCACACAGCTGCATGAGAGTTGTGCTTGGCAAACCATGGTCCTCCGTCTTGCCGCCTGAGAAGCGTGCGTGGGGGAGTAGTTCGTTGATCGGAGAGGGTTTCGCCATCGGGTGCTGGTGTCACTCCGCTCTCTATGTTGGCATCAATCTATGTAGTGTCATCAATCTGCCTTCCTCTTTCGTGTGTTTGCATTGATGTCTTCTATGAGTGGTGAAACCGCCGTGCTTGGGACTCATCCACGACTTCTTCTAGGGACCGAACCATGGACTAGGAAGACAAGGAATGCATGCATTGGGTTGCATTCCTGCACGCACCCTGCACCATCGATGAGCTCCTATGTCCGTCCCCGTCTCTCTTCCATGGACCAAAGGAGGAGATGGAGAGAGAAAGGACCGTCGGCCTTGATCTGTGCTCTTAGCTTGTGGCCTTCCCTACTATTTATAGGGACAACAGGAAGGAGCGAGCTGACGCGAGATCTCTCTCGCGTTCTTCGTCCCCTTCTTTTCTAACATATCTGAAAAGGTGAGAAAGCAGGAGGATATGGGGGAACACTCGAGAAGATATGATGTGTGTGAATGAGGTATGTCATTAATAGCTACGACACATACGACGCAATATTGTGAAATTTAATATTAATATATATTCAATTTCTAATATATTCTAAGAAGACTTTGAAATAATTGGAATTATATTTGTCTTTTTCTTTTTTTTTTCTTGGGTGACGAATGTTGCACTATCAGCAACTATTAATTTGGGCTGTTGTTTATTGTAGTCGAGAGAACATACTACGGGCCATCTCTTCCGCTCAGGTCTCCATCACATCGCCGTGAGACTCGAGAGGAAACATGGACATCAGGTTACCGCGGTTGAACTTGAGCCTCTTGGCCTCGTCCCTGGAGATACGATACGAGTTGATGAGCACCTCCACCGGCATGCCTCGGAAAACCGATGCCTTCCCGACGATCTGACTCACCATGGGATTGTCGTTGGTCTTGAACGACACCCACTCGTAATGCTCGCTCCGGGTCTTTGTTATCACCACGAACTGCTGTGGGATCACCAAAAGCTGACCTTGACGGAGCTCGCCATCGAAGACGGTCCTCCCTCCGTGCCCCACCACCTGCATCTGGCAGCTTCCATTTAGGGCGTACGCTATGCCGTGAGTGTTGATGTTCCAATACGGTGCGCCGACGGTGTTCTGCGGGCAGACAAAGTCACATTACTCGATCGACACTTTTTGAGATCATATGCATCGAAGATGACCTTACCGGGCGGAGAGATCCCCTCACGGCACTCATTTGCATGAATCTTAGCACGGGGAACTTGCGACTGTTGAGTACGGTGATCCTTCCGGCGTTCGGATCGTATTGGTCAGAGAGCGTCGTGTCCCCGATGTTCTGCTTGTAATCCATCGTGCAGAATGCCTCTTCCAATCCATTCGATTCACGTCGCCTTATATCGTCGCCATCTTGTCTCTCCTGCTCTTCGTTCCTCTGTAATGGCTGTAGCAGCTGTAGCCCTCTGTCGACGCGGACTATCTCACCCCTTCCGTCGTCTGGATTCTGGATTTTCCTCACCACCTCCTTGTCGACGCCGAGCGCCTCCGCCAGTAGCTCAAGCTCGAAACCATTAAGGAGGCTGACCCCCTTTTGCTGTTCTAATCTCTCTTCTGTATGTGCACCTTGTTGTGCTCGTCTCTCCCTTCCAGCTAGTAGAAACTGCCATTGAAGACGTGAAGAATATGTTTGCTCACCAAATTAGTATGCTCTGTATGTTGCAGTAGAGAATTGGTTGGTGGATTCATCAGGACTCTCACACTGTGCTGACGATCCAACTGGTTAGCACTGCTGCTCGTGTAGGAGACCGTAATGGCTACGACAGGTGCTTCGCCATTGTTGTAGCACCAATGAGCGACTCCAGCGGGCAACGCGATGATGTCTCCCTCGTGAAAGGAATGGATCCTCTGGTGTTCGTCTCCCACCTCCCGTTGCTGTTGGAACGATTGGTACGTCTCTGGGCAACCAGGGATCACTGTTCCGGCAATACCCCTTCCTGCATGCAGGGACCAGCGACGACGAACTGTCACACCATAGTCAAACAGGACGACTGATGATTAACACGACCGAGGACAAGTGATGATCGAGCCTTGCACGACGTAGACGAGGCTGGGGGCATTGGAGTAGGAAGGCAAGAGAAGGCCCCTCGGCAGGATGGTACGGCGATGAACGGCGACACCCGCACACCGGAACTGCTCGTGGTTCTGGTCGAGGTACTCCGTGAAGCCAGCTTCCGAGGGCACGCGCATCGTGGGCTCCAGAGCGCTAAGCCTCTCGATTCGGCATCGGCTCCCCCCCGGTTGCCCTGTTTCTTGCTGCCCGAAGCCAAGCTGCGCCTGACCGCTGTGGAGCAGGAGTAGTGACACGCAAAGAGGGAAAGAGAGCATGATGAGTGCAGAGCTTGCC
The DNA here is from genome assembly GCF_036884655.1 of Musa acuminata AAA Group. NCBI lineage: Eukaryota > Viridiplantae > Streptophyta > Magnoliopsida > Zingiberales > Musaceae > Musa > Musa acuminata. The sequence continues at coordinate 12,817,552 of NC_088343.1, read as the reverse complement.
ATGCATCAGGGTGGGTGCGAGGAAGGTTCTTATAGTCTCCCGATGTGGTTGGTCACGGGCATCTCTGGAACGCTCGCTCGCGTGTCGCTGCACCAGCTCGAAGGGAGGCACAGGTGGCCCGGGTTGGAAGAAGGCGAGGACATATGTTGAGAGAGCCCAATCGCTTGCTGCGATGCAAACAGTGGGTTGGGACAGCGGCATGCAGTTGGATGGTAGCGGTGAAGTGGTGGCTTGCGGTGGTCTTCAGCAGCTACAGTGCGTTGGGTTGCTTCCCTGCAGCACCCTGCACAGCGTTTGCACCCGTTAAAGAATGGAACCGATCCAGACGAGACCAGACCACAAAACCTCCACCTTTGAGTCGGCACATGGATTGCCACTGTAGAAAACCTGGCCATGGAATCAACAGCGGAAGAGCAGCCAAGTTGTATGTTGAAATGCCTCACCAACTCCCTTGTAAACTTGCAAGAAGAAACCTAGCCACCACTAAATCAAAGTAGCAAACCATGTTCTCCTACGAGGAAGAAACCATACACAATTCACCATAACTTCCAAGAGTCAATTCTTGCAAGCATCAAACAGAAGATATCTGCGCTTATAAGAGAGATTGAGGAGTGTCGTAATATTAATTTGAGCTCAAACAATTTCATAAACCCAATTCTCATGGGCCTCGAGATACACACACTAATGGTGAAGCAGCTTCAGTATCTGCAGGAGATCTGTGGGAAGGAACAAACCGTGGTGTGGACTTGCAACAATTAAGAAACAATATATTTCTGATGATAATGAAAAGCAAATATAAAAACGAAAAGAGAGGAAAAGAAGAACAATGATTCATGGAACATTGCTGTGATCAAAATGTACCGGAGGTCGGTTTAAGCAGATTGTAAGTACAACATATTGCACCCACATTAGCATTTCTTCAAAAAGATTAACATTGAGATAGTCAAATATGAACCAAATCTAACAGTGAAACTAGTGCCATATAATGGTTTTTGACAAACGAAATTTAACCATCCAGATGATGATTCAATATACGGCAAGAGGATGATGATATAACATAATGATGGAGAAAGGAAGAATAAAGTTCAAACAAGAAAAGAAAAAGAATCAAACATTGGAAGATGCAGAAGTGAACAAAAATCAGCTTTCAGAATAAAACGCCGCTTTGAGGCTTCAGTTCATAAGAAGATGATCCTTCAGCTTTCTGAACATTTGGATCATAACTATTTGAAAAGAATCCTGGAAATGCAAGGGAGGTATCGACCAAACGAAGCCAAACATTTCCCTCTGTCGGTTCGGGCAAAACAACAGTCTCCAAATTATTGCTGGCATTAAAGCATATAAATAAGTCACCGCCATTTGAATTTAACATGTCAAAGTTCTTTTCTGACTTCAGAGCCAAAGCCAAAAATTTGCATGTTGGGTCATCCCATTTTGGCTCAGATTGATTACTTCCAAACAAAACAATGTTTTCTACTTTAAGAAAGTGCTTGCTCTGAAAAATATCACCTCTTGGGATTCTAAGTGAACCCAGATATGCAATAAATTTTGTAATTTGCTTACTGAAGCCGGTTCCTAGGCTATCCCAATTGATAGGCTTCCTGTCATCATACAATGGAGAACCACCAGTGGAGTAGCCACACTCATCCCCCATATTTAGAACAGGAACACCGAGTGACACAAACAAGACAAACAAGAAATTCCGTATCTGCTTAAGACGTGTCTCATGGACAGTATTATTGTTTGTTGGACCTTCGTCGCCACAGTTCCAGCTTAATTCCGAAGCAAGCTCAGCAGTGCTGAATTTGACCAAATCAACAAGAGGAAGTCCAAAGTTCTTTGCGACAAAATTAAAAGAAAATGCTGGGCCCGCGGAAGAAAATAGATCACCACTGCCACAAAGTCTAGTAGCAAGATCGCTTAGGAGCCCTTCACCTCTCAAAAAGTTCTTTGCATCACTGCAAAATCTCATGTTCATCTCTGCCCATGCTTTCCAATGAGGAAATTGGATTTCCATGTATGACATGTCAAGCGGGGACCAGCAGTCTGCGACAATCTTTGTCCTTGAAAGTACCGGATCAAATGCTATAGCTTCCACCAAAGGTGGGCGAGATAAATGATCCCCATTCTGTCCTCTAGCCATTGAAGAAGAATTAATAAAGCAAAAGCCATCTACATGGAACTCGACTACCCAATGCCGGAGGCTGTCTATTATTAATTGCTGAACAATGGGGTTATTGCATTTCAGGAGACTATTGGTTCCTGATCCTACATTTTTGTCAACAATGCAATAGGAAGAACTATCAATACCTCGGAATGATATCACATGGGAGTCCGCATCTCCACCTTCAACACTGAGTAAAAACAACCTCCATCAAGACCTCTATACATTCGGAATGTAGCGTCTTGATCATCACCTTCAAAGAATTGATTGCTGAAGCAGCATTATGTTCACGTCCATATTCATCCATTAACGAGAAGAAATGATAGGGGAAGTAAGGGCCTTTGTTAACATCAAAGGGAAATATTGGCTCTAGCAGGATTGCATTGACACCAAGTTCTTTAAAATGCTCTACTTTCTCACTCACACCACCGAAAGTCCCAGCAACATCTTCTGGGAGACCGATCGAGTTATCTCTTGTGAACTGCCCCACATTTAATCTGTAAACCACGAGCTTCTCTGTTGGCAACCGCGGATGAACATCACCACTCCAGTCAAATATAGGTTCTATTTCCAAAGAACCAAGATACTTGGTTGGAGTCATTGTATCACTCTGAACAGAAAGAAGATTTCGAACCATTTTGGCATACGGATCCAACAGCACATGCTGCATATCGAATCCACCTCTTTATCTACTGGTCCTTTGCAACGATAACCATAGCTCACATAGTCCACGATGCTCTCCATCGAGACGTGCCAGATATCACCTGTACGATTGACATAAGGATCCAGTCCGATCTCTAAAGATGGAACCTCTGTTTTCCCTTCATACAGGCAGAGGAAAACGCTCTCAGCATTCCTCAAAAACAAAGAGAAATTGACCATTCCATCATCGGAAACAGAAGCACCCAAGGACGCAGGATATCCTGGGCCAAAACCCACAGGCACACAAAATCTTGTCTTTCTGTGCGTTTTAATCTCCGAGGCAACAACACCAGCATCAGAACACAAATGCAGCATAAATGATAGATAAAAGGGAGCCTTTGCTGAATCAAAATCCAGATCCAACGTATACCTTCCAGAATAATTGCAAACGAAGGGCATTATGACGGCACCAATCCCATTTTCAATAAATACTGTGTTATGTTATGAGATATTTTAGTTTGTTGCTTCTTGGTAACAATTGTAACATTTAGTACATCATCAGATTTTTGTTTGCAACAATGCTGGGTTGCCTTTTATTCTTCTAGCTTCAACAAAATTACTTTTTAATTTTTCATCGAATTCCAAATAGTTGACACTGTTAGTAAACTTTTGAGCTATATTTGATCTTGTCCAATTCTTTCTAAACAGTAGATTATGGGTCCCAAACCAAGGCTTAGTTTTAAACTGCTGAATATGTCATTATGAGCATTGACAGTCCATTAGAGCCAAACTTTGTAGTTCAGATTTATTGACACTTGAAATCCTTAGACAATCATTTTGGACTGTAACTATTATTGGCCTTGGTGGGTTTAACTGATTACACTGTGGACCATGGCTTGGCACTTTTAATTGATCAACTAGACAAGATTTAGTCAACATCCTGAGAAAAAATTGGCAACACTATAGTTTTGTGGAAGATCCATTTAGCTGCCTTCTCTAGAATAGATATTATGCTTATGGGGTATTCTTCTGTATTTAATCTGGATGTCTTCTCTGTTACACTTGCTCTCTAGTCAATTCATAGTATTCTCAGATTAGTCATGGGACTCCCAAGTATGGGCCAGGTTTCCTGAATCTCATATATGATGTTGTCTCGGCATAATATGGTCCAAGTTTTCCATCATAATGACCTAATTATCTTCTTGAATAAAATTTCTTTTAACTTCTTCTACTTCTAAAGTGGAAACTAACTCATAATCTGAGTTATGCTTGAACTACCAATACAATGTAGAATAAAGCTTTCTCCATGGTTCATGACTATTAGTAAAACAACAGTTTCCATTGGTGTTTAAATACTTGTTTTCGTTATTATGATTGCACTGTTGCTCCTCCTAATCTTGGTTGAGCATGTCAAATAGGAAACCAAATCTAACAGTAAAACTAGTGCCATATAATGGTTTTTGACAAACGAAATTTAACTATCCAGATGATGATTCAATATACAGCAAGAGGATGATGATATAACACAATGATGGAGAAAGGAAGAATCATGTTTTGCAAAATATACTATTAAGAAAGTTCAAACAAGAAGGGAAAAAGAATCAAACATTGGAAGTGAACAAAAATCAGATTTCAGAATAAAACCATGCCGCTTTGAATTAAAAGCTGAAGTTTGGAATATGCTACTGATAAAGAAGAGCCTTAAGAAAATAGTTGGTTGTGTGGTAACACATAAAAATATGGACATATCATAAGATGCATTGCAAAAATCATACATTAAGAGACTGTACAAAAACAAGCATGCGAAATAAAATGGTTTAGAAAATTTTGCACTTATTCAGTGCTAACAGAAAGGATACTTCATTTTATTGATAACAGGAGACAATAGATACAGCAAGAAACTCCTGCCGTTATATAAGACAATAAGGCACAAAGTTCAATCCACAGTGGCTTCAAATAAGGCACAACTATGAGGCTTCAGTTCATAAGAAGATGATCCTTCAGCCTTCTGAACATTTGGATCACAACTATTTGAAAAGATTCCTGGAAATGCAAGGGAGGTATCGACCAAACGAAGCCAAACATTTCCCTCTGGCTGTTCGGGCAAAACAACAGTCTCTAAATTATTGCTGGCGTTAAAGCATATAAACAAGTCACCGCAGTTTGAATTTAACATGTCAAAGTTCTTTTCTGACTTCAGAGCCAAAGCCAAAAACTTGCATGTTGGGTCATCCCACTTTGGCTCAGATTGATTACTTCCAAACCAAACAATGTTTTCTACTTTAAGAAAGTGCTTGCTCTGAAAAATATCACCTCTTCGGATTCTAAGTGAACCTAGATATGCAATAAATTTTGTAATTTGCTTACTGAAGCCTGTTCCTAGGCTATCCCAATTGATAGGCTTCCTGTCATCATACAATGGAGAACCACCAGTGGAGTAGCCGCACTCATCCCCCATATTTAGAACAGGAACACCGAGTGACACAAACAAGACAAACAAGAAATTCCGTATCTGCTTAAGACGTGTCTCAAGGACAGTATTATTGTTTGTTGGACCTTCGTCGCCACAGTTCCAGCTTAATTCCGAAGCTTGCTCAGCAGTACTGAAGCTGACCAAATCAACAAGAGGAAGTCCAAAGTTCTTTGTCACAAAATTAAAAGAAAATGCTGGGCCCCTGGAAGAAAATAGATCACCACTGCCACAAAGTCTAGTAGCAAGATCGCTTAGGAGTCCTTCACCTCTCAAAAAGTTCCTTACATCACTGCAAAATCTCATGTTCATCTCTGCCCATGCTTTCCAATGAGGAAATTGGATTTCCATGTATGACATGTCAAGCGGGGACCAGCAGTCTGCGACAATCTTTGTCCTAGAAAGTACTGGATCAAATGCTATAGCTTCCACCAAAGGTGGGCGAGATAAATGATCCCCATTCTGTCCTCTAGCCATTGAAGAAGAATTAATAAAGCAAAAGCCATCTACATGGAACTCGACCACCCAATGCCGGAGGCTGTCTATTATTAATTGCTGGACAATGGGGTTATTGCATTTCAGTAGACTATTGGTTCCTGATCCAACATTCTTGTCAACAATGTAATAGGAAGCAAGGTTTGAAATTTCGTACCGTACCGGAGTTTCGACGATTTCTCGGTACGTAACGGAACGGTATACCGCTCGGTATACCGAGCGATATATGTATATATATATATTATATTTATTTTTTTTTTTATTTTTTTATTGGCCGACGTCGCATCGCCTCGGCGACGTCGCCGAGGCGATGCTTATTTAAATTATATATATATATATATATATATATATATATATATATATATATATATATATATATAGCGACGTCGCCGAAAAAGGCGACGTCGTGTCGCCTCGGCGACGTCGCCGAGAAAGGCGACGCGACGTCGCCTCGATTTGATTTAAATTATTAATATATATATATATATTAATATATATATTTTATTATTATTATTCGTTCCGCCCGGTAACGGGCGGTCCGCGTACCGATATATCATCGGACCGATACGTATCGCTCGTACCGGACGGTACGGATCGGTATGGCAATCCTTATTAGGAAGAACTATCAATATCTCGGAATGATATCACATGGGAGTCCGCATCTCCACCTTCAGCACTATGAGTAAAAACAACCTCCATCAAGACCTCTATACCTTCGGAATGTAGCATCTTGATCATCTCCTTCATAGAATTGATTGCTGAAGCAGCATTATGTTCTTGTCCATATTCATCCATTACCGAGAAGAAATGATAGGGGAAGTAAGGGCCTTTGTTAACATCAAAGGGAAATATTGGCTCTAGCAGGATTGCATTGACACCAAGTTCTTTAAAATGCTCTACTTTCTCACTCACACCACCGAAAGTCCCAGCAACATCTTCTGGGAGCCCGCTCGAGTTATCTATTGTAAACTGCCCAACATTTAATCTGTAAACCACCAGCTTCTCTGTTGGCAACTGCAGATGAACATCACCTGTAACACCCCTGATTAGTCCCACATCGAAAGTGGGCAGGATTAAGATTGACTTATAAGGGTCTGATGAGTATACTACTATCAACTTCAGCTTAAGCATTTTGGTCAGTGGTTTAGACCAAACGAAAGTTGATAGGCCAGTTAGCCCATCAGGCTCGGGTCATGATATTTGGTATCAGAGCCGACCTAGCATTTGTGCATGGTGAGGGGGCTCGAGTAGGAAAAGACTACCCGTAGACAGAGTTAGAGGACTCGTCACGGCGTGGAGCCACCACAGGGCTACGCCTCACATGCACTATGCTAGAGTTTGATCTGGGTTATGTTGGGGCTTGACGAGGACGTCAAGCCTTTGAGTAGGGGTGATTGCAACACCCCTGATTAGTCCCACATCGAAAGTGAGCAGAATTAAGATTGACTTAAAAGGGTCTGATGAGTATACTACTATCAACTTCAGCTTAAGCATTTTAGTCAGTGGTTTAGACCAAAAGAAAGTTGATAGGCCAGTTAGCCCATCAGGCTCGGGTCATGATATCACCACTCCAGTCAAATATAGGTTCCATTTCCAGAGAACCAAAACACTTGGTTGGAGTCATTGTATCACCCTGAACAGAAAGAAGATTTCGAACCATTTTGGCATGCGGATCCAACAGCACATGCTGCATATCAAATCCACCTCTTTTCTCTACTGGTCCTTTGCAATGATAACCGTAGCTTACATAGTCCTCGATGCTCTCCATCGAGACGTGCCAGATATCTCCTGTACGATTGACATAAGGATCCAGTTCGATCTCTAAAGACGGAACCTCTGTTTTCCCTTCATACAGGCAGAGTACAGCGCTCTCAGCTTTCCTCGAAAACAAAGAGAAATTGACCATTCCATCATCGGAAACAGAAGCACCCAAGGGCGCAGGATATCCTGGGCCTAAACCCACAGGCACACAAAATCTTGTCTTTCTGTGCGTTTTAATCTCCGAGGCAACAACACCAGCATCAGGACACAAATGCAGCATAAATGATAGATAAAAGGGAGCCTTTGCTGAATCAAAATCCAGATCCAACGTATACCTTCCAGAAGAATTGCGAACGAAGAGCATTATGACGGCACCAATCCCCTTTTCGATGTCTGCAACTAGTGATCCCGGAGGATCAGATCTCGACATTTCATAGATCAGCACCAACTCGTCCTGGGAGACAGACAAAACCTCAATGTGCACAGAAAAGTTCACACCTACGGCTCCCACCACCACCACCTTCACAAGGTCCCCCTTTTCGGACCTGAACATGTAGGGGAATTCCCTCCCCTCGAGTACTTGAGCTTTGCCACTCGCCACCGCCATCGGCCGCGATTGTCGGAGTGAGATCGGGGAGGTTGCACGGACCACTGAATTAAGGCATGTTGGGGGACCAAATGATGCGCCTTTCGGCGAGAATTTCCGGTTGCAACTGCACCGTCCGTGCGTCACCGCATTCCGCCGCTGCCAGATGACGCCATTATGTGGATGGCCGCGAGTCTTCGCCGCCGCACTCGGAAACCAAATGCTCGCCATAGAGAAGCCTTTCAGGCCTCCTGCTGTGAGAAATGAGTCTGATTCGGGATTAATCAATAAGGGAAAGCATTGGGTGGAGGGGAGGGTGAGGGGAAGGGGTTTTACGTGGCTCTTTCGGAGGACGGAGATGGAGGCGAAGCGAAACGGTCTGAGGGACGGGAGATGGTGAAGGCAACAAAGCAGGAGGAGGAGGGATATGTTTGACGGAGACTGTTTTGCTCTCTCGGTCACAAAATAAGAATCTGGATTTTTTTTTATTTAAGAAGAGGATGGGGATGATTCCAAGGAGGAAGACAACGCACCTGGGAATCACGTGAACGAAGAAGGGTGGTCGTTTCGTCGGTGGGACCCACAAGGTCGAGGATCACGTGTCTGTCTCATCACAGGGAGCCTTTTCCCATCGGCTCACAGGAACACCACGGACCAGCAACGGGCTACACTCATATCTAATTCCCTGTTCCCTGTCGGCGACCACCTCTCGTTCGCGCGGGACCCGCCACGAGTAGATAGCATAATATATCATATACCAACTGCTTATATATTTCTTCCCAATGAAAATACGATTCAAGTTGGATTACGTTTGCCGTAACAAGCATTCTCAACAACAATATATAGCAATCTTCGCAAGAATCGAAAGCAAAACCTGAGCAACTTGTTTATATCTTGACCTCACCATATGCAGAGAAATAGCTAGTGCAAGAAGTCCGTCAATCCTCACATAAAATAAAAGCATAGATTCTTCCGAAAGCAAAAAGAGAGAGAGGAACGATCCAAAAAGGATCATACTAAGATATTCCGGCAAAACCCAAGAATAATAAAGGGAGCATCTCTCACAAAGTAGTTCCAATGACCATCATGTTCTCTTGTAAGCAAACTAACTTTGGGAGTCCAGTAGTGGGACTTAGCAGAGCTAGACTTTCATCAGTGAGCACCCTTGGTCCACTCCCAAGCCTGGTGCAGATGAAATAGCTGACCTTGCCGGGGAACTTTTGAGATGGATACTTGTCCTTGCTCTCAGGTGGTGGTGGCAGGGCTTCAACATCTTTCATGGACTGTAGACCAGCTTCATGCAGAATTGATTTGTCTCCTATTACATAACTGCAAGGAAGATACGCGATTAAATTTGACATCAGATCAAACCAATGTATCGGTGTTGCAGAACCTGAAAACCCAGTGACCTAGTCAATTCATTGTCTGCTGGTGGCGGGAAGCAGAATAGCAGGCGCTGAAGCAGAAGACCAGCGGATTTTCTGTTTGGTGCAATCAAGACGGCGTTGGGTCCCGCGTCGAAAGTGTAGGCTGCCTGAAATTTAGCCATCTCATAAAACATCAAGCTTTGATGAATTGGCGCGCATGTAGCTTCTGTATCATACTTATTATTCTCTGAGATTTAATGCAATGTGCAAAGACGATATAACGATAGTGAGAGATCAGTGGAGAAGTGATTTCCAGATGGCCTTACATAGGCCACCTTAACCCTTTTTTAAGAGACAAAGATGATTTTCTTCCTTGGTTAAACTTTCAAATTTCCTCAAGATATTTAGACTAAATTTAAGCAACATTCCTATTTAATTTAAGCCATCTTTGAAGAACCTAAGATGTGGGGATCATGTCAGAGTCTTAAAGATTCACTTTCAGATATATACTTTCTTATATTAACTTAACTTCTTTGGTTCCATGCTTGTGAAAAAACCAGTGTTACTCTAATTTCAGATCCCATAGTCGTAAGTTCCTGAATAAATTCAATTAGATTCTAATATTCATATCCTTTTAAGTAGAAAAATTGTTTATAATACAATATGACTTGGTCTTTCCACATTTAAGTAGTTTTACCTATTCTGAGACAAAATCTCCACAAATCCTCAATTTTTGAGTGATTTAATATTTAAAAATTTAGCCACCATCCTTCCATGTCCTAAATCATGAACAATTAAGAGATTTGACTTCCTTAGTTGTGGTGCTTACTTTTCATAATTATCCTCTTTCCCTGTACTTTCCTATCTCTTATTCCCTTTTTCTTTCTCTTTTGCATGTTTTGAAATGTTAGGATTGAGAACATCATCCTTCAGAAGTCTGACAAGTGTTCCTCTTCTCACTTTATCAAAGACCCTACCCTATCCCTTATTCCCTTTTTCTTTCTCTTTTGCATCTTTTGAAATGTTAGGATTGAGAACATCATCCTTCAGAAGTCTGACAAGAGTTCCTCCTCTCACTTTATCAAAGACCCTATCTATTTCCAGATTTCATGAATGCAGAAGTCAATTTAGGAAGGCTTCAGTCTGATGGAAACAATGTTCTCGTAATCATTTAATTCTTTTGAAACTAGGATACAGCTTATCATTAATTGCTACAGCACTTGAAATCAACATCTAGTTACTCACTTTTTTTAACAAGCAAATCCATCCATGTACAGATGCAAAACTTAAGCATCTAGCAGTAATTGTCAATAAAAAACGAAACTAACTAACAAAAATCAGGAACCAAAACATTTTTGTGCTCTGGTTAATCCAAATAGATGGTAGAACTTTATATTCAATTGTTTAGTGTTCATCATAGATCTCCCATGTAATTGCACGTGCATACCTGTGGTGTTCCTTCAGACCTGTTCCATCTTTCAACAAGACTGATTATCCTGAGATATGATTGATGCAAAACAGTCAGTCACAGTTAGTGCCAAGAAAATATAACTTAAATCACATATGACTATGCTTTCAATGGTGTTATCATTCAAATATAAATTGAGTATGAATGGTTTATCTTTATGGTAGAGAAGATCATGCCTGTGTGATGTATCATTCATGTAGAATATAGGGGGGCTAGTATCCAAGCAAACAGCATGAAACTGATTACTGTCTGCACAAGTCAACCTAGCAAAAGATGCAAAATCACGATTTCTGATAGCTTCTTCCATCTGCAAAATACGACCTGGGACAACAGTCTAGAATAGACAACAAAAGATTGTAAGTTGGCACTAATTCTTCTTGAACAAGTTGCAAAATATTGATGTCAGACTCGGGAAATAGTTGTACGAGCTCTAATAAGAATAAACACTTAACAATAAGGACAGCAAGTAATCTCAGCTGACATACTACAAGAACTTTTAGTAACTGAACATAAAAAAGATGCAATTTTATCAATTGACTGACAACAAGAATTAACTATAAAAAGACTAGTTCTATCAATTGACTGAAGAAGAGATTTAACTACAAAGAGAGTGCAAGGGAATGAAGTGTAACAAAACCTGGGCTCTATGTTGTAAGAGCGGACTTGTCTCAACACTGTCACGCATGCCAGTGGTGCTACTAGTTTCCTTCTGCTTTGAACTCACCTGGATTTGTGTTTAACAAAGTGAGATATATATACTTGGCAAAACTGCACCCAGAGTGAAAAGCTGTAATTGGTGCATTCAACTTATTTTATGAATTGATGATTGTTCAGGGTCACCACTGCAGTCAAATTAAATGACAAATAATTTACCAGACTTACTAAGCTATACAAAATAAGACGAGCCAACAAGTGCCATTGTTCAGTATATTTATTTTAGTCATAATATGTTAGCATGTTTCATATTTCTGCAAAAGTATCAAATTATTGAACAGGCATATTCTGGCAAAATAATTTGGTCAAATCTATGTTTGTCCATATCATAAAAGGTTACAAGTTTGATGTAATTTCTCAACATAATGATAACGGAAATATTATGATCTAGCATAAAATCTTTCAAAAATGAAAAAAGGGTGTTTCTTACCTTTGTTATCCTTCCTCAAAACATCAACTGAACAACAAATTAAATTTCAAATGTAATATAGTGAACAAAATCAACGTCCTTCAAAAAATAACAAGGCAAAGAAAGGATCCATAGTCCATAATGTATCCAACAAAAGAAAATTACCCTTAGAGAGTTTTCAAGGATATATAAAGTAAAATTTTTGGTTCTGGATGTTCAGAGATGGGAGAAGAAAGCTAGTAGCCCTAATAATCATATCTGAGTATCTGGAGAAATTTTTTATTGGCTCTAGAAGACTCTGCAGCAATATATATCACAAGTATATAAAAAATTACCAAAGATGACCAAACTCATATCAGTGACCACAGTCTCACTATATGTTCTGAGTAGAAAAAAAATGAGCTTGTGTATGAAAGAAGTCAAGCTTGTCCTCCATGAAAGAACAGATGTACACAATAACTACTTCAAAAAAAGTCTATCACCAAAGACTAAGATAATAAAAACATTTATCAATTCACGATGTCATTGATGTACGGTGACCACATACCACTGCTATGATAATAACAAGGTCATTCCAATGTGATTCTGAAGCAAGCTGAACTGCAATGCTGTCACTTCCACAGGCATCCTGATAATCAGCAAGATTAATTAATAATCATTAACCGTGCCTCTGGAACTATATATAGTGCTTTCAGGTTATATATGTTCTTTTCATAGTGTAAACTTACCTTACCCATGGTCCATTTGACAAAACCACCATACATACTGCGACATGCACTGCCTGACCCTTGCCTACATATGAGAATGTTACTTCAATTGGGATTCACTTATAGGTAGTAATATTATATGGTTAACCGCAGTGATTTATGAGACGACGCCTAAAAATATCAGTGTCTGACAAGTGGGACCAAAGAGAGTTAAAAGTGCAGAGTGAAAGGGCATGATTATACACTGTAAGTGCAAGACACATTATTTCATCGGAATAAACACGCAGTTGAAGTAATATGCACAGACCTCGCAATGGATGAAAGCTTTCCACAATCTTCCTTCACATTCATTAGCTTTGCTAAAGTGAAAACTGTGAAGAAAAACACTCTATAAGATGATATCATGCAGATTATTTCATACAGTTTTTTGTCAGTATAACAAAACCAATATACCGACTTATTAAGTGAGAAAACTAGCTACAAAAAGTTAACAAATTTTATCAAAATGGGGCGTTGTAAGAGTATCAGCCATGCAATATCCTTATTAAGAATATTAGTCATTTCTTATTAAGTAAGAAATGTTTAACTCTCATGCACAAGGATCAAATACGACCAGTACTAACCAAAACAAGCAAGGCCAGCAGCCGTAGACGCCAATCCTGCAGCTGTGGGGAAGTTGTTATAGGAAGCAATGTGGACATTCAATTTCTGCCAATCATCCTTCCGGATACGGTTACCCTTCTTCTCATCCCCGACATCATCGGCAATTTTCCTGATTTCCCTCAAACAGCTCTGGAATCTATCTCCAGAGAGTGGAATCTCCTACAGAAACCCGTAAATTTCAGACATCGAGCCAAATAAACACTATCGATGTACCAAAACGACCTTAATCTTCTTACCCTCAAAACCCCAAAAAGAAGGCGATCCATCGAAACCCAAAGAAATAAAGCAAACAAGAAAACACAGAAGCATAGGATCCGATCTACCTTGCCATTGAGCCACATCCGATCTCTGTCGAAGGTAGGGCTAACGGCGACGGTGGTGGTGGCGGAGAGATGGTCATGATCGAGGGTGACGCTGATGCTGTCGTTGACGGGGAGGATGAGGGCCTCGTCGCGCTTCCCCCAGTACTTGATCACCGCGATGTTGGTGGGAGTTCTTCCGATCGCCATCAGAATCCAGCTCTCGGTCCCCGACACCATCTCAACACCTTGGAACTACCTTGGTGGCACCATAGGGGATGGGGCTTCGGTATAGTGTCGGGAGTTGAACAATCTTTCGCAAGTTCGCACGTTACCTTGACGGGAACTTGTTGTCGCGCCCGGCACCCGGTGAGCAGTTGTTTGTGGACTTGCAGCTGTTCGTTCAACCTTCTAAAGTCCTTGTTTTCCTCCTCTCTCTCTTTTCTCTTGTGCAATGCGGGTGTTGCTTCCTCCCACATTCAGTGCCCTTGTGAGCATGGTCACCCTGGAAGTGAGTTCCGCCACAACTTCGTGCAGATGTTGCACGGAGTCTTTGGTGTCGTCTGACAGTCGGTCAACTAGGGCCTCTACCTTGTCGATCTGGGATTCAACTTCTTCTGGTGAGCTCTCTACCCCAGAAAGCCTTTGTTGGCCATAGTAGAGTTCCTCCAAGCTCGCTCCAAGAACATCTAAGCGAGTTTGTGAGTCTCTCCTTATGGCTCCTTTTCCCAGTTGGCGCTCCAGATTGCACCTTCTCCGCTCGCGGAGAGTAGCCAACTTCTCGCTCATCATGTTCGTTGCCGCGCTCCTCTTGAGTGGCACCAACAGTACGAGAGTGAGTATGCACTTGCAGCCCACCTGTGACTGCTTGGGGCAAGGGTCAGACATGCCCCGTCTTGCTTGATTCGCCATGATGCTTTTCCATGGCGAAATTGCAAAGTTCCTTCGTTGCTTGCTCGAATTGCTTGCCCGCTCTGATACCACAATGTCACTGACTTAGCTGGAATTGCCTAAGCCGTGAAGCACCCTTGTGGCCAAGATGCAAACTTAGCTTGAGTTGCCTAAGTCGCGAAACGCCCTTGTGCCAACTTCTCGGACTTAGCTGGGATTGCCTAAGTCATGATGCGCCCTTGCGATATGCGTCCGCAAAGGTCAGCCAATTTGCAACCTCACTCAGGTCCCGAAGGACCTGTAAAAGAGAAAGTTGATTAGTTCGAAGAATGAGCGACGGACAAGTCCAGATGTCTCGCGGAAAGAGAAGCTTTACAAGCAATTCAGCGAGCACTTGCGTGCATGAGAGAAAACAGAGAAAAGAGGAAAAACAAGGACATTAGAAGGTTGAACGAACAGATGCAAGTCCACAAACAGCTGTTCACCGGGTATTGGGCGCAAAGACAAGTCCCTGTCAAGTTAACGTGCGAATTTATGAAAGACTGTTCAACGCCTGACACTATATCGAAGCCCCATCCCCCATGGTGCCACCCGGGTGGTTCCAGGGTGCTGAGATGGCTGACGTTTCGCGTTCAGCAACGGGCTGCAGAAATAGCCCGTGGCATGCGAAAATGGAGCCATTTAGGGGTTGTTTCGCTAGGCGCAGTGAGCGGTTGCACTGTAACGCTGCAACCTGTTCGAACTTACATTTTTACAAGCAAAAGCACACAAAACTATGGCAAAACATGCTGCCAAGAATCCGTACATATATGCAAAAGTGACGAACAGTTCATTGAACGAAGTTACTGTGGGTGCGCGACGACAGTTCATGACAATACGAATCCAACAGCACATGCTGCATATCAAATCCACCTCTTTTCTCTGCTGGTCCTTTTCAACGATAACCGTAGCTCACATAGTCCACGATGCTCTCCATCGAGACGTGCCAGATATCACCTATATGATTGACATAAGGATCCAATTCGATCTCTAAAGACGGAACCTCTATTTTCCCTTCATACAGGCAAAGGACAACGCTCTCAACATTCCTCGAAAACAAAGAGAAATTGACCATTCCATCATCGAAAACAGAAGCACCCAAGGACGAAGGATATCCTGGGCCTAAACCCACAGGCACACAAAATCTTGTCTTTCTGTGCGTTTTAATCTCCGAGGCAACAACTCCAGCATCAGAACACAAATGCAGCATAAATGATAGATAAAAGGGAGCCTTTGCTGAATCAAAATCCAGATCCAACGTATACCTTCCAGAAGAATTGCGAACGAAGGGCATTATGACGGCACCAATCCCATTTTCAATAAATACTGTGTTATGTTATGAGATATTTTAGTTTGTTGCTTCTTGGTAACAATTGTAACATTTAGTACATCATCAGATTTTTGTTTGCAACAATGCTGGGTTGCCTTTTATTCTTCTAGCTTCAACAAAATTACTTTTTAATTTTTCATCGAATTCCAAATAGTTGACACTGTTAGTAAACTTTTGAGCTATATTTGATCTTGTCCAATTCTTTCTAAACAGTAGATTATGGGTCCCAAACCAAGGCTTAGTTTTAAACTGCTGAATATGTCATTATGAGCATTGACAGTCCATTAGAGCCAAACTTTGTAGTTCAGATTTATTGACACTTGAAATCCTTAGACAATCATTTTGGACTGTAACTATTATTGGCCTTGGTGGGTTTAACTGATTACTCTGTGGACTATATGGCTTGGCACTTTTAATTGATCAACTAGACAAGATTTAGTCAACATCCAGAGATAATTTTGGCAACACTATAGTTTTGTGGAAGATCCATTTAGCTACCTTCTCTAGAATAGATATTATGCTTATGGGGTATTCTTCTGTATTTAATCTGGATGTCTACTCTGTTACACTTGCTCTCTAGTCAATTCATAGTATTCTCAGATTAGTGAAGGGACTCCCAAGTATGGGCCAGGTTTCCTGAATTTCATATATGATGTTGTCTCGGCATAATATGGTCCAAGTTTTCCATCATAATGACCTAATTATCTTCTTGAATAAGATTTCTTTTAACTTCTTGTACTTCTAAAGTGGAAACTAATTCATAATCTGAGTTATGCTTGAACTACCAATAGCATGTAGAATAAAGCTCTCTCCATGGTTCATGACTATTAGTAAAACAACAGTTTCCATTGGTGTTTAAATACTTGTTTTCGATATTATGATTGCACTGTTGCTCCTCCTAATCTTTGGTTGAGCATGTCAAATAGGAACCAAATCTAACTGTAAAACTAGTGCCATATAACGGTTTTTGACAAACGAAATTTAACTATTCAAATGATGATTCAATAAACAGCAAGAGGATGATGATATAACATAATGATGGAGAAAGGAAGAATCATGTTTTGCAAAATATACTATTAAGAAAGTTCAAACAAGAAGGGAAAAAGAATCAAACATTAGAAGTGAACAAAAATCAGTTTTCAGAATAAAACCATGCCGCTTTGAATTAAACACTGAAGTTTGGAATATGCTACTGATAAAGAAGAGCCTTAAGAAAATAGTTGGTTGTGTGGTAACACATAAAAATATGGACATATCATAAGATGTATTGCAAAAATCATACATTAAGAGACTGTACAAAAACAAGCATGCGAAATAAAATGGTTTAGAAAATTTTGCACTTTTTCAGTGCTAACAGAAAGGATACTTCATTTTATTGATAACAGGAGACAATAGATACAGCAAGAAACTCCTGCCGTTATATAAGACGATAAGGCACAAAGTTCAATCCACAGTGGCTTCAAATAAGGCACAACTATGAGGCTTCAGTTCATAAGAAGATGATCCTTCAGCCTTCTGAACATTTGGATCACAACTATTTGAAAAGATTCCTGGAAATGCAAGGGAGGTATCGACCAAACGAAGCCAAACATTTCCCTCTGGCTGTTCGGGCAAAACAACAGTCTCTAAATTATTGCTGGCGTTAAAGCATATAAACAAGTCACCGCAGTTTGAATTTGACATGTCAAAGTTCTTTTCTGACTTCAGAGCCAAAGCCAAAAACTTGCATGTTGGGTCATCCCACTTTGGCTCAGATTGATTACTTCCAAACCAAACAATGTTTTCTACTTTAAGAAAGTGCTTGCTCTGAAAAATATCACCTCTTCGGATTCTAAGTGAACCTAGATATGCAATAAATTTTGTAATTTGCTTGCTGAAGCCTGTTCCTAGGCTATCCCAATTGATAGGCTTCCTGTCATCATACAATGGAGAACCACCAGTGGAGTAGCCACACTCATCCCCCATATTAAGAACAGGAACACCGAGTGACACAAACAAGACAAACAAGAAATTCCGTATCTGCTTAAGACGTGTCTCAAGGACAGTATTATTGTTTGTTGGACCTTCGTCGCCACAGTTCCAGCTTAATTCCGAAGCAAGCTCCGCAGTACTGAAGCTGACCAAATCAACAAGAGGAAGTCCAAAGTTCTTCGTCACAAAATTAAAAGAAAATGCTGGGCCCCTGGAAGAAAATAGATCACCACTGCCACAAAGTCTAGTAGCAAGATCGCTTAGGAGCCCTTCACCTCTCAAAAAGTTCCTTACATCACTGCAAAATCTCATGTTCATCTCTGCCCATGCTTTCCAATGAGGAAATTGGATTTCCATGTATGACATGTCAAGCGGGGACCAGCAGTCTGCGACAATCTTTGTCCTAGAAAGTACTGGATCAAATGCTATAGCTTCCACCAAAGGTGGGCGAGATAAATGATCCCCATTCTGTCCTCTAGCCATTGAAGAAGAATTAATAAAGCAAAAGCCATCTACATGGAACTCGACCACCCAATGCCGGAGGCTGTCTATTATTAATTGCTGGACAATGGGGTTATTGCATTTCAGTAGACTATTGGTTCCTGATCCAACATTCTTGTCAACAATGTAATAGGAAGAACTATCAATACCTCGGAATGATATCACATGGGAGTCCGCATCTCCACCTTCAGCACTATGAGTAAAAACAACCTCCATCAAGACCTCTATACCTTCGGAATGTAGCGTCTTGATCATCTCCTTCATAGAATTGATTGCCGAAGCAGCATTATGTTCTTGTCCATATTCATCCATTACCGAGAAGAAATGATAGGGGAAGTAAGGGCCTTTGTTAACATCAAAGGGAAATATTGGCTCCAGCAGGATTGCATTGACACCAAGTTCTTTAAAATGCTCTACTTTCTCACTCACACCACCGAAAGTCCCAGCAACATCTTCTGGGAGCCCGCTCGAGTTATCAATTGTAAACTGCCCAACATTTAATCTGTAAACCACCAGCTTCTCTGTTGGCAACTGCGGATGAACATCACCACTCCAGTCAAATATAGGTTCCATTTCCAGAAAACCAAGACACTTGGTTGGAGTCATTGTATCACCCTGAACAGAAAGAAGATTTCGAACCATTTTGGCATACGGATCCAACAGCACATGCTGCATATCAAATCCACCTCTTTTCTCTACTGGTCCTTTGCAACGATAACCGTAGCTCACATAGTCCTCGATGCTCTCCATCGAGACGTGCCAGATATCTCCTGTACGATTGACATAAGGATCCAGTTCGATCTCTAAAGACGGAACCTCTGTTTTCCCTTCATACAGGCAGAGTACAACGCTCTCAGCTTTCCTCGAAAACAAAGAGAAATTGACCATTCCATCATCGGAAACAGAAGCACCCAAGGGCGCAGGATATCCTGGGCCTAAACCCACAGGCACACAAAATCTTGTCTTTCTGTGCGTTTTAATCTCCGAGGCAACAACACCAGCATCAGAACACAAATGCAGCATAAATGATAGATAAAAGGGAGCCTTTGCTGAATCAAAATCCAGATCCAACGTATACCTTCCAGAAGAATTGCGAACGAAGGGCATTATGACGGCACCAATCCCCTTTTCGATGTCTGCAACTAGTGATCCCGGAGGATCAGATCTCGACATTTCATAGATCAGCACCAACTCGTCCTGGGAGACAGACAAAACCTCAATGTGCACAGAAAAGTTCACACCTACGGCTCCCACCACCACCACCTTCACAAGGTCCCCCTTTTCGGACCTGAACATGTAGGGGAATTCCCTCCCCTCGAGTACTTGAGCTTTGCCACTCGCCACCGCCATCGGCCGCGATTGTCGGAGTGAGATCGGGGAGGTTGCACGGACCACTGAATTAAGGCATGTTGGGGGACCAAATGATGCGCCTTTCGGCGAGAATTTCCGGTTGCAACTGCACCGTCCGTGCGTCACCGCATTCCGCCGCTGCCAGATGACGCCATTATGTGGATGGCCGCGAGTCTTCGCCGCCGCACTCGGAAACCAAATGCTCGCCATAGAGCAGCCTTTCAGGCCTCCTGCTGTGAGAAATGAGTCTGATTCGGGATTAATCAATAAGGGAAACCATTGGGTGGAGGGGAAGGGTGAGGGGAAGGGGTTTTACGTGGCTCTTTCAGAGGACGGAGATGGAGGCGAAGCGAAACGGTCTGAGGTACGAGAGATGGTGAAGGCAACAAAGCAGGAGGAGGAGGGATATGTTTGACGGAGACTGTTTTGCTCTCTCGGTCACAAAATAAGAATCTGGATTTTTTTTGATTTAAGAAGAGGATGGGGATGATTCCAAGGAGGAAGACAACGCACCTGGGAATCACGTGAACGAAGAAGGGTGGTCGTTTCGTCGGTGGGACCCACAAGGTCGAGGATCACGTGTCTGTCTCATCACAGGGAGCCTTTTCCCATCGGCTCACAGGAACACCACGGACCAGCAACGGGCTACACTCATATCTAATTCCCTGTTCCCTGTCGGCGACCACCTCTCGTTCGCGCGGGACCCGCCACGAGTAGATAGCATAATATATCATATACCAACGGCTTATATATTTCTTCCCAATGAAAATACGATTCAAGTTGGATTACGTTTGCCGTCACAAACATTCTCAACAACAATATATAGCAATCTTCGCAAGAATCGAAAGCAAAACCTGAGCAACTTGTTTATATCTTGACCTCACCATATGCAGAGAAATAGCTAGTGCAAGAAGTCCGTCGATCCTCACATGAAATAAAAGCATAGATTCTTCCGAAAGCAAAAAGAGAGAGAGGAACGATCCAAAAAGGATCATACTAAGATATTCCGGCAAAACCCAAGAATTATAAAGGGAGCATCTCTCACAAAGTAGTTCCAATGACCATCATGTTCTCTTGTAAGCAAACTCACTTTGGGAGTCCAGTAGTGGGACTTAGCAGAGCTAGACTTTCATCAGTAAGCACACTTGGTCCACTCCCAAGCCTGGTGCAGATGAAATAGCTTACCTTGCCAGGGAACTTTTGAGATGGATACTTGTCCTTGCTCTCAGGTGGTGGTGGCAGGGCTTCAACATCTTTCATGGACTGTAGACCAGCTTCATGCAGAATTGATTTGTCTCCTATTACATAACTGCAAGGAAGATACGCGATTAAATTTGACATCAGATCAAACCAATGTATCGGTGTTGCAGAACCTGAAAACCCAGTGACCTAGTCAATTCATTGTCTGCTGGTGGCGGGAAGCAGAATAACAGGCGCTGAAGCAGAAGACCAGCGGATTTTCTGTTTGGTGCAATCAAGACGGCGTTGGGTCCCGCGTCGAAAGTGTAGGCTGCCTGAAATTTAGCCATCTCATAAAACATCAAGCTTTGATGAATTGGCGCGCATGTAGCTTCTGTATCATACTTATTATTCTCTGAGATTTAATGCAATGTGCAAAGACGATATAACGATAGTGAGAGATCAGTGGAGAAGTGATTTCCAGATGGCCTTACATAGGCCACCTTAACCCTTTTTTAAGAGACAAAGATGATTTTCTTCCTTGGTTAAACTTTCAAATTTCCTCAAGATATTTAGACTAAATTTAAGCAACATTCCTATTTAATTTAAGCCATCTTTGAAGAACCTAAGATGTGGGGATCATGTCAGAGTCTTAAAGATTCACTTTCAGATATATACTTTCTTATATTAACTTAACTTCTTTGGTTCCATGCTTGTGAAAAAACCAGTGTTACTCTAATTTCAGATCCCATAGTCGTAAGTTCCTGAATAAATTCAATTAGATTCTAATATTCATATCCTTTTAAGTAGAAAAATTGTTTATAATACAATATGACTTGGTCTTTCCACATTTAAGTAGTTTTACCTATTCTGAGACAAAATCTCCACAAATCCTCAATTTTTGAGTGATTTAATATTTAAAAATTTAGCCACCATCCTTCCATGTCCTAAATCATGAACAATTAAGAGATTTGACTTCCTTAGTTGTGGTGCTTACTTTTCATAATTATCCTCTTTCCCTGTACTTTCCTATCTCTTATTCCCTTTTTCTTTCTCTTTTGCATGTTTTGAAATGTTAGGATTGAGAACATCATCCTTCAGAAGTCTGACAAGTGTTCCTCTTCTCACTTTATCAAAGACCCTACCCTATCCCTTATTCCCTTTTTCTTTCTCTTTTGCATCTTTTGAAATGTTAGGATTGAGAACATCATCCTTCAGAAGTCTGACAAGAGTTCCTCCTCTCACTTTATCAAAGACCCTATCTATTTCCAGATTTCATGAATGCAGAAGTCAATTTAGGAAGGCTTCAGTCTGATGGAAACAATGTTCTCGTAATCATTTAATTCTTTTGAAACTAGGATACAGCTTATCATTAATTGCTACAGCACTTGAAATCAACATCTAGTTACTCACTTTTTTTAACAAGCAAATCCATCCATGTACAGATGCAAAACTTAAGCATCTAGCAGTAATTGTCAATAAAAAACGAAACTAACTAACAAAAATCAGGAACCAAAACATTTTTGTGCTCTGGTTAATCCAAATAGATGGTAGAACTTTATATTCAATTGTTTAGTGTTCATCATAGATCTCCCATGTAATTGCACGTGCATACCTGTGGTGTTCCTTCAGACCTGTTCCATCTTTCAACAAGACTGATTATCCTGAGATATGATTGATGCAAAACAGTCAGTCACAGTTAGTGCCAAGAAAATATAACTTAAATCACATATGACTATGCTTTCAATGGTGTTATCATTCAAATATAAATTGAGTATGAATGGTTTATCTTTATGGTAGAGAAGATCATGCCTGTGTGATGTATCATTCATGTAGAATATAGGGGGGCTAGTATCCAAGCAAACAGCATGAAACTGATTACTGTCTGCACAAGTCAACCTAGCAAAAGATGCAAAATCACGATTTCTGATAGCTTCTTCCATCTGCAAAATACGACCTGGGACAACAGTCTAGAATAGACAACAAAAGATTGTAAGTTGGCACTAATTCTTCTTGAACAAGTTGCAAAATATTGATGTCAGACTCGGGAAATAGTTGTACGAGCTCTAATAAGAATAAACACTTAACAATAAGGACAGCAAGTAATCTCAGCTGACATACTACAAGAACTTTTAGTAACTGAACATAAAAAAGATGCAATTTTATCAATTGACTGACAACAAGAATTAACTATAAAAAGACTAGTTCTATCAATTGACTGAAGAAGAGATTTAACTACAAAGAGAGTGCAAGGGAATGAAGTGTAACAAAACCTGGGCTCTATGTTGTAAGAGCGGACTTGTCTCAACACTGTCACGCATGCCAGTGGTGCTACTAGTTTCCTTCTGCTTTGAACTCACCTGGATTTGTGTTTAACAAAGTGAGATATATATACTTGGCAAAACTGCACCCAGAGTGAAAAGCTGTAATTGGTGCATTCAACTTATTTTATGAATTGATGATTGTTCAGGGTCACCACTGCAGTCAAATTAAATGACAAATAATTTACCAGACTTACTAAGCTATACAAAATAAGACGAGCCAACAAGTGCCATTGTTCAGTATATTTATTTTAGTCATAATATGTTAGCATGTTTCATATTTCTGCAAAAGTATCAAATTATTGAACAGGCATATTCTGGCAAAATAATTTGGTCAAATCTATGTTTGTCCATATCATAAAAGGTTACAAGTTTGATGTAATTTCTCAACATAATGATAACGGAAATATTATGATCTAGCATAAAATCTTTCAAAAATGAAAAAAGGGTGTTTCTTACCTTTGTTATCCTTCCTCAAAACATCAACTGAACAACAAATTAAATTTCAAATGTAATATAGTGAACAAAATCAACGTCCTTCAAAAAATAACAAGGCAAAGAAAGGATCCATAGTCCATAATGTATCCAACAAAAGAAAATTACCCTTAGAGAGTTTTCAAGGATATATAAAGTAAAATTTTTGGTTCTGGATGTTCAGAGATGGGAGAAGAAAGCTAGTAGCCCTAATAATCATATCTGAGTATCTGGAGAAATTTTTTATTGGCTCTAGAAGACTCTGCAGCAATATATATCACAAGTATATAAAAAATTACCAAAGATGACCAAACTCATATCAGTGACCACAGTCTCACTATATGTTCTGAGTAGAAAAAAAATGAGCTTGTGTATGAAAGAAGTCAAGCTTGTCCTCCATGAAAGAACAGATGTACACAATAACTACTTCAAAAAAAGTCTATCACCAAAGACTAAGATAATAAAAACATTTATCAATTCACGATGTCATTGATGTACGGTGACCACATACCACTGCTATGATAATAACAAGGTCATTCCAATGTGATTCTGAAGCAAGCTGAACTGCAATGCTGTCACTTCCACAGGCATCCTGATAATCAGCAAGATTAATTAATAATCATTAACCGTGCCTCTGGAACTATATATAGTGCTTTCAGGTTATATATGTTCTTTTCATAGTGTAAACTTACCTTACCCATGGTCCATTTGACAAAACCACCATACATACTGCGACATGCACTGCCTGACCCTTGCCTACATATGAGAATGTTACTTCAATTGGGATTCACTTATAGGTAGTAATATTATATGGTTAACCGCAGTGATTTATGAGACGACGCCTAAAAATATCAGTGTCTGACAAGTGGGACCAAAGAGAGTTAAAAGTGCAGAGTGAAAGGGCATGATTATACACTGTAAGTGCAAGACACATTATTTCATCGGAATAAACACGCAGTTGAAGTAATATGCACAGACCTCGCAATGGATGAAAGCTTTCCACAATCTTCCTTCACATTCATTAGCTTTGCTAAAGTGAAAACTGTGAAGAAAAACACTCTATAAGATGATATCATGCAGATTATTTCATACAGTTTTTTGTCAGTATAACAAAACCAATATACCGACTTATTAAGTGAGAAAACTAGCTACAAAAAGTTAACAAATTTTATCAAAATGGGGCGTTGTAAGAGTATCAGCCATGCAATATCCTTATTAAGAATATTAGTCATTTCTTATTAAGTAAGAAATGTTTAACTCTCATGCACAAGGATCAAATACGACCAGTACTAACCAAAACAAGCAAGGCCAGCAGCCGTAGACGCCAATCCTGCAGCTGTGGGGAAGTTGTTATAGGAAGCAATGTGGACATTCAATTTCTGCCAATCATCCTTCCGGATACGGTTACCCTTCTTCTCATCCCCGACATCATCGGCAATTTTCCTGATTTCCCTCAAACAGCTCTGGAATCTATCTCCAGAGAGTGGAATCTCCTACAGAAACCCGTAAATTTCAGACATCGAGCCAAATAAACACTATCGATGTACCAAAACGACCTTAATCTTCTTACCCTCAAAACCCCAAAAAGAAGGCGATCCATCGAAACCCAAAGAAATAAAGCAAACAAGAAAACACAGAAGCATAGGATCCGATCTACCTTGCCATTGAGCCACATCCGATCTCTGTCGAAGGTAGGGCTAACGGCGACGGTGGTGGTGGCGGAGAGATGGTCATGATCGAGGGTGACGCTGATGCTGTCGTTGACGGGGAGGATGAGGGCCTCGTCGCGCTTCCCCCAGTACTTGATCACCGCGATGTTGGTGGGAGTTCTTCCGATCGCCATCAGAATCCAGCTCTCGGTCCCCGACACCATCTCAACACCTTGGAACTACCTTGGTGGCACCATAGGGGATGGGGCTTCGGTATAGTGTCGGGAGTTGAACAATCTTTCGCAAGTTCGCACGTTACCTTGACGGGAACTTGTTGTCGCGCCCGGCACCCGGTGAGCAGTTGTTTGTGGACTTGCAGCTGTTCGTTCAACCTTCTAAAGTCCTTGTTTTCCTCCTCTCTCTCTTTTCTCTTGTGCAATGCGGGTGTTGCTTCCTCCCACATTCAGTGCCCTTGTGAGCATGGTCACCCTGGAAGTGAGTTCCGCCACAACTTCGTGCAGATGTTGCACGGAGTCTTTGGTGTCGTCTGACAGTCGGTCAACTAGGGCCTCTACCTTGTCGATCTGGGATTCAACTTCTTCTGGTGAGCTCTCTACCCCAGAAAGCCTTTGTTGGCCATAGTAGAGTTCCTCCAAGCTCGCTCCAAGAACATCTAAGCGAGTTTGTGAGTCTCTCCTTATGGCTCCTTTTCCCAGTTGGCGCTCCAGATTGCACCTTCTCCGCTCGCGGAGAGTAGCCAACTTCTCGCTCATCATGTTCGTTGCCGCGCTCCTCTTGAGTGGCACCAACAGTACGAGAGTGAGTATGCACTTGCAGCCCACCTGCGACTGCTTGGGGCAAGGGTCAGACATGCCCCGTCTTGCTTGATTCGCCATGATGCTTTTCCATGGCGAAATTGCAAAGTTCCTTCGTTGCTTGCTCGAATTGCTTGCCCGCTCTGATACCACAATGTCACTGACTTAGCTGGAATTGCCTAAGCCGTGAAGCACCCTTGTGGCCAAGATGCAAACTTAGCTTGAGTTGCCTAAGTCGCGAAACGCCCTTGTGCCAACTTCTCGGACTTAGCTGGGATTGCCTAAGTCATGATGCGCCCTTGCGATATGCGTCCGCAAAGGTCAGCCAATTTGCAACCTCACTCAGGTCCCGAAGGACCTGTAAAAGAGAAAGTTGATTAGTTCGAAGAATGAGCGACGGACAAGTCCAGATGTCTCGCGGAAAGAGAAGCTTTACAAGCAATTCAGCGAGCACTTGCGTGCATGAGAGAAAACAGAGAAAAGAGGAAAAACAAGGACATTAGAAGGTTGAACGAACAGATGCAAGTCCACAAACAGCTGTTCACCGGGTATTGGGCGCAAAGACAAGTCCCTGTCAAGTTAACGTGCGAATTTATGAAAGACTGTTCAACGCCTGACACTATATCGAAGCCCCATCCCCCATGGTGCCACCCGGGTGGTTCCAGGGTGCTGAGATGGCTGACGTTTCGCGTTCAGCAACGGGCTGCAGAAATAGCCCGTGGCATGCGAAAATGGAGCCATTTAGGGGTTGTTTCGCTAGGCGCAGTGAGCGGTTGCACTGTAACGCTGCAACCTGTTCGAACTTACATTTTTACAAGCAAAAGCACACAAAACTATGGCAAAACATGCTGCCAAGAATCCGTACATATATGCAAAAGTGACGAACAGTTCATTGAACGAAGTTACTGTGGGTGCGCGACGACAGTTCATGACAATACGAATCCAACAGCACATGCTGCATATCAAATCCACCTCTTTTCTCTGCTGGTCCTTTTCAACGATAACCGTAGCTCACATAGTCCACGATGCTCTCCATCGAGACGTGCCAGATATCACCTATATGATTGACATAAGGATCCAATTCGATCTCTAAAGACGGAACCTCTATTTTCCCTTCATACAGGCAAAGGACAACGCTCTCAACATTCCTCGAAAACAAAGAGAAATTGACCATTCCATCATCGAAAACAGAAGCACCCAAGGACGAAGGATATCCTGGGCCTAAACCCACAGGCACACAAAATCTTGTCTTTCTGTGCGTTTTAATCTCCGAGGCAACAACTCCAGCATCAGAACACAAATGCAGCATAAATGATAGATAAAAGGGAGCCTTTGCTGAATCAAAATCCAGATCCAACGTATACCTTCCAGAAGAATTGCGAACGAAGGGCATTATGACGGCACCAATCCCATTTTCAATAAATACTGTGTTATGTTATGAGATATTTTAGTTTGTTGCTTCTTGGTAACAATTGTAACATTTAGTACATCATCAGATTTTTGTTTGCAACAATGCTGGGTTGCCTTTTATTCTTCTAGCTTCAACAAAATTACTTTTTAATTTTTCATCGAATTCCAAATAGTTGACACTGTTAGTAAACTTTTGAGCTATATTTGATCTTGTCCAATTCTTTCTAAACAGTAGATTATGGGTCCCAAACCAAGGCTTAGTTTTAAACTGCTGAATATGTCATTATGAGCATTGACAGTCCATTAGAGCCAAACTTTGTAGTTCAGATTTATTGACACTTGAAATCCTTAGACAATCATTTTGGACTGTAACTATTATTGGCCTTGGTGGGTTTAACTGATTACTCTGTGGACTATATGGCTTGGCACTTTTAATTGATCAACTAGACAAGATTTAGTCAACATCCAGAGATAATTTTGGCAACACTATAGTTTTGTGGAAGATCCATTTAGCTACCTTCTCTAGAATAGATATTATGCTTATGGGGTATTCTTCTGTATTTAATCTGGATGTCTACTCTGTTACACTTGCTCTCTAGTCAATTCATAGTATTCTCAGATTAGTGAAGGGACTCCCAAGTATGGGCCAGGTTTCCTGAATTTCATATATGATGTTGTCTCGGCATAATATGGTCCAAGTTTTCCATCATAATGACCTAATTATCTTCTTGAATAAGATTTCTTTTAACTTCTTGTACTTCTAAAGTGGAAACTAATTCATAATCTGAGTTATGCTTGAACTACCAATAGCATGTAGAATAAAGCTCTCTCCATGGTTCATGACTATTAGTAAAACAACAGTTTCCATTGGTGTTTAAATACTTGTTTTCGATATTATGATTGCACTGTTGCTCCTCCTAATCTTTGGTTGAGCATGTCAAATAGGAACCAAATCTAACTGTAAAACTAGTGCCATATAACGGTTTTTGACAAACGAAATTTAACTATTCAAATGATGATTCAATAAACAGCAAGAGGATGATGATATAACATAATGATGGAGAAAGGAAGAATCATGTTTTGCAAAATATACTATTAAGAAAGTTCAAACAAGAAGGGAAAAAGAATCAAACATTAGAAGTGAACAAAAATCAGTTTTCAGAATAAAACCATGCCGCTTTGAATTAAACACTGAAGTTTGGAATATGCTACTGATAAAGAAGAGCCTTAAGAAAATAGTTGGTTGTGTGGTAACACATAAAAATATGGACATATCATAAGATGTATTGCAAAAATCATACATTAAGAGACTGTACAAAAACAAGCATGCGAAATAAAATGGTTTAGAAAATTTTGCACTTTTTCAGTGCTAACAGAAAGGATACTTCATTTTATTGATAACAGGAGACAATAGATACAGCAAGAAACTCCTGCCGTTATATAAGACGATAAGGCACAAAGTTCAATCCACAGTGGCTTCAAATAAGGCACAACTATGAGGCTTCAGTTCATAAGAAGATGATCCTTCAGCCTTCTGAACATTTGGATCACAACTATTTGAAAAGATTCCTGGAAATGCAAGGGAGGTATCGACCAAACGAAGCCAAACATTTCCCTCTGGCTGTTCGGGCAAAACAACAGTCTCTAAATTATTGCTGGCGTTAAAGCATATAAACAAGTCACCGCAGTTTGAATTTGACATGTCAAAGTTCTTTTCTGACTTCAGAGCCAAAGCCAAAAACTTGCATGTTGGGTCATCCCACTTTGGCTCAGATTGATTACTTCCAAACCAAACAATGTTTTCTACTTTAAGAAAGTGCTTGCTCTGAAAAATATCACCTCTTCGGATTCTAAGTGAACCTAGATATGCAATAAATTTTGTAATTTGCTTGCTGAAGCCTGTTCCTAGGCTATCCCAATTGATAGGCTTCCTGTCATCATACAATGGAGAACCACCAGTGGAGTAGCCACACTCATCCCCCATATTAAGAACAGGAACACCGAGTGACACAAACAAGACAAACAAGAAATTCCGTATCTGCTTAAGACGTGTCTCAAGGACAGTATTATTGTTTGTTGGACCTTCGTCGCCACAGTTCCAGCTTAATTCCGAAGCAAGCTCCGCAGTACTGAAGCTGACCAAATCAACAAGAGGAAGTCCAAAGTTCTTCGTCACAAAATTAAAAGAAAATGCTGGGCCCCTGGAAGAAAATAGATCACCACTGCCACAAAGTCTAGTAGCAAGATCGCTTAGGAGCCCTTCACCTCTCAAAAAGTTCCTTACATCACTGCAAAATCTCATGTTCATCTCTGCCCATGCTTTCCAATGAGGAAATTGGATTTCCATGTATGACATGTCAAGCGGGGACCAGCAGTCTGCGACAATCTTTGTCCTAGAAAGTACTGGATCAAATGCTATAGCTTCCACCAAAGGTGGGCGAGATAAATGATCCCCATTCTGTCCTCTAGCCATTGAAGAAGAATTAATAAAGCAAAAGCCATCTACATGGAACTCGACCACCCAATGCCGGAGGCTGTCTATTATTAATTGCTGGACAATGGGGTTATTGCATTTCAGTAGACTATTGGTTCCTGATCCAACATTCTTGTCAACAATGTAATAGGAAGAACTATCAATACCTCGGAATGATATCACATGGGAGTCCGCATCTCCACCTTCAGCACTATGAGTAAAAACAACCTCCATCAAGACCTCTATACCTTCGGAATGTAGCGTCTTGATCATCTCCTTCATAGAATTGATTGCCGAAGCAGCATTATGTTCTTGTCCATATTCATCCATTACCGAGAAGAAATGATAGGGGAAGTAAGGGCCTTTGTTAACATCAAAGGGAAATATTGGCTCCAGCAGGATTGCATTGACACCAAGTTCTTTAAAATGCTCTACTTTCTCACTCACACCACCGAAAGTCCCAGCAACATCTTCTGGGAGCCCGCTCGAGTTATCAATTGTAAACTGCCCAACATTTAATCTGTAAACCACCAGCTTCTCTGTTGGCAACTGCGGATGAACATCACCACTCCAGTCAAATATAGGTTCCATTTCCAGAAAACCAAGACACTTGGTTGGAGTCATTGTATCACCCTGAACAGAAAGAAGATTTCGAACCATTTTGGCATACGGATCCAACAGCACATGCTGCATATCAAATCCACCTCTTTTCTCTACTGGTCCTTTGCAACGATAACCGTAGCTCACATAGTCCTCGATGCTCTCCATCGAGACGTGCCAGATATCTCCTGTACGATTGACATAAGGATCCAGTTCGATCTCTAAAGACGGAACCTCTGTTTTCCCTTCATACAGGCAGAGTACAACGCTCTCAGCTTTCCTCGAAAACAAAGAGAAATTGACCATTCCATCATCGGAAACAGAAGCACCCAAGGGCGCAGGATATCCTGGGCCTAAACCCACAGGCACACAAAATCTTGTCTTTCTGTGCGTTTTAATCTCCGAGGCAACAACACCAGCATCAGAACACAAATGCAGCATAAATGATAGATAAAAGGGAGCCTTTGCTGAATCAAAATCCAGATCCAACGTATACCTTCCAGAAGAATTGCGAACGAAGGGCATTATGACGGCACCAATCCCCTTTTCGATGTCTGCAACTAGTGATCCCGGAGGATCAGATCTCGACATTTCATAGATCAGCACCAACTCGTCCTGGGAGACAGACAAAACCTCAATGTGCACAGAAAAGTTCACACCTACGGCTCCCACCACCACCACCTTCACAAGGTCCCCCTTTTCGGACCTGAACATGTAGGGGAATTCCCTCCCCTCGAGTACTTGAGCTTTGCCACTCGCCACCGCCATCGGCCGCGATTGTCGGAGTGAGATCGGGGAGGTTGCACGGACCACTGAATTAAGGCATGTTGGGGGACCAAATGATGCGCCTTTCGGCGAGAATTTCCGGTTGCAACTGCACCGTCCGTGCGTCACCGCATTCCGCCGCTGCCAGATGACGCCATTATGTGGATGGCCGCGAGTCTTCGCCGCCGCACTCGGAAACCAAATGCTCGCCATAGAGCAGCCTTTCAGGCCTCCTGCTGTGAGAAATGAGTCTGATTCGGGATTAATCAATAAGGGAAACCATTGGGTGGAGGGGAAGGGTGAGGGGAAGGGGTTTTACGTGGCTCTTTCAGAGGACGGAGATGGAGGCGAAGCGAAACGGTCTGAGGTACGAGAGATGGTGAAGGCAACAAAGCAGGAGGAGGAGGGATATGTTTGACGGAGACTGTTTTGCTCTCTCGGTCACAAAATAAGAATCTGGATTTTTTTTGATTTAAGAAGAGGATGGGGATGATTCCAAGGAGGAAGACAACGCACCTGGGAATCACGTGAACGAAGAAGGGTGGTCGTTTCGTCGGTGGGACCCACAAGGTCGAGGATCACGTGTCTGTCTCATCACAGGGAGCCTTTTCCCATCGGCTCACAGGAACACCACGGACCAGCAACGGGCTACACTCATATCTAATTCCCTGTTCCCTGTCGGCGACCACCTCTCGTTCGCGCGGGACCCGCCACGAGTAGATAGCATAATATATCATATACCAACGGCTTATATATTTCTTCCCAATGAAAATACGATTCAAGTTGGATTACGTTTGCCGTCACAAACATTCTCAACAACAATATATAGCAATCTTCGCAAGAATCGAAAGCAAAACCTGAGCAACTTGTTTATATCTTGACCTCACCATATGCAGAGAAATAGCTAGTGCAAGAAGTCCGTCGATCCTCACATGAAATAAAAGCATAGATTCTTCCGAAAGCAAAAAGAGAGAGAGGAACGATCCAAAAAGGATCATACTAAGATATTCCGGCAAAACCCAAGAATTATAAAGGGAGCATCTCTCACAAAGTAGTTCCAATGACCATCATGTTCTCTTGTAAGCAAACTCACTTTGGGAGTCCAGTAGTGGGACTTAGCAGAGCTAGACTTTCATCAGTAAGCACACTTGGTCCACTCCCAAGCCTGGTGCAGATGAAATAGCTTACCTTGCCAGGGAACTTTTGAGATGGATACTTGTCCTTGCTCTCAGGTGGTGGTGGCAGGGCTTCAACATCTTTCATGGACTGTAGACCAGCTTCATGCAGAATTGATTTGTCTCCTATTACATAACTGCAAGGAAGATACGCGATTAAATTTGACATCAGATCAAACCAATGTATCGGTGTTGCAGAACCTGAAAACCCAGTGACCTAGTCAATTCATTGTCTGCTGGTGGCGGGAAGCAGAATAACAGGCGCTGAAGCAGAAGACCAGCGGATTTTCTGTTTGGTGCAATCAAGACGGCGTTGGGTCCCGCGTCGAAAGTGTAGGCTGCCTGAAATTTAGCCATCTCATAAAACATCAAGCTTTGATGAATTGGCGCGCATGTAGCTTCTGTATCATACTTATTATTCTCTGAGATTTAATGCAATGTGCAAAGACGATATAACGATAGTGAGAGATCAGTGGAGAAGTGATTTCCAGATGGCCTTACATAGGCCACCTTAACCCTTTTTTAAGAGACAAAGATGATTTTCTTCCTTGGTTAAACTTTCAAATTTCCTCAAGATATTTAGACTAAATTTAAGCAACATTCCTATTTAATTTAAGCCATCTTTGAAGAACCTAAGATGTGGGGATCATGTCAGAGTCTTAAAGATTCACTTTCAGATATATACTTTCTTATATTAACTTAACTTCTTTGGTTCCATGCTTGTGAAAAAACCAGTGTTACTCTAATTTCAGATCCCATAGTCGTAAGTTCCTGAATAAATTCAATTAGATTCTAATATTCATATCCTTTTAAGTAGAAAAATTGTTTATAATACAATATGACTTGGTCTTTCCACATTTAAGTAGTTTTACCTATTCTGAGACAAAATCTCCACAAATCCTCAATTTTTGAGTGATTTAATATTTAAAAATTTAGCCACCATCCTTCCATGTCCTAAATCATGAACAATTAAGAGATTTGACTTCCTTAGTTGTGGTGCTTACTTTTCATAATTATCCTCTTTCCCTGTACTTTCCTATCTCTTATTCCCTTTTTCTTTCTCTTTTGCATGTTTTGAAATGTTAGGATTGAGAACATCATCCTTCAGAAGTCTGACAAGTGTTCCTCTTCTCACTTTATCAAAGACCCTACCCTATCCCTTATTCCCTTTTTCTTTCTCTTTTGCATCTTTTGAAATGTTAGGATTGAGAACATCATCCTTCAGAAGTCTGACAAGAGTTCCTCCTCTCACTTTATCAAAGACCCTATCTATTTCCAGATTTCATGAATGCAGAAGTCAATTTAGGAAGGCTTCAGTCTGATGGAAACAATGTTCTCGTAATCATTTAATTCTTTTGAAACTAGGATACAGCTTATCATTAATTGCTACAGCACTTGAAATCAACATCTAGTTACTCACTTTTTTTAACAAGCAAATCCATCCATGTACAGATGCAAAACTTAAGCATCTAGCAGTAATTGTCAATAAAAAACGAAACTAACTAACAAAAATCAGGAACCAAAACATTTTTGTGCTCTGGTTAATCCAAATAGATGGTAGAACTTTATATTCAATTGTTTAGTGTTCATCATAGATCTCCCATGTAATTGCACGTGCATACCTGTGGTGTTCCTTCAGACCTGTTCCATCTTTCAACAAGACTGATTATCCTGAGATATGATTGATGCAAAACAGTCAGTCACAGTTAGTGCCAAGAAAATATAACTTAAATCACATATGACTATGCTTTCAATGGTGTTATCATTCAAATATAAATTGAGTATGAATGGTTTATCTTTATGGTAGAGAAGATCATGCCTGTGTGATGTATCATTCATGTAGAATATAGGGGGGCTAGTATCCAAGCAAACAGCATGAAACTGATTACTGTCTGCACAAGTCAACCTAGCAAAAGATGCAAAATCACGATTTCTGATAGCTTCTTCCATCTGCAAAATACGACCTGGGACAACAGTCTAGAATAGACAACAAAAGATTGTAAGTTGGCACTAATTCTTCTTGAACAAGTTGCAAAATATTGATGTCAGACTCGGGAAATAGTTGTACGAGCTCTAATAAGAATAAACACTTAACAATAAGGACAGCAAGTAATCTCAGCTGACATACTACAAGAACTTTTAGTAACTGAACATAAAAAAGATGCAATTTTATCAATTGACTGACAACAAGAATTAACTATAAAAAGACTAGTTCTATCAATTGACTGAAGAAGAGATTTAACTACAAAGAGAGTGCAAGGGAATGAAGTGTAACAAAACCTGGGCTCTATGTTGTAAGAGCGGACTTGTCTCAACACTGTCACGCATGCCAGTGGTGCTACTAGTTTCCTTCTGCTTTGAACTCACCTGGATTTGTGTTTAACAAAGTGAGATATATATACTTGGCAAAACTGCACCCAGAGTGAAAAGCTGTAATTGGTGCATTCAACTTATTTTATGAATTGATGATTGTTCAGGGTCACCACTGCAGTCAAATTAAATGACAAATAATTTACCAGACTTACTAAGCTATACAAAATAAGACGAGCCAACAAGTGCCATTGTTCAGTATATTTATTTTAGTCATAATATGTTAGCATGTTTCATATTTCTGCAAAAGTATCAAATTATTGAACAGGCATATTCTGGCAAAATAATTTGGTCAAATCTATGTTTGTCCATATCATAAAAGGTTACAAGTTTGATGTAATTTCTCAACATAATGATAACGGAAATATTATGATCTAGCATAAAATCTTTCAAAAATGAAAAAAGGGTGTTTCTTACCTTTGTTATCCTTCCTCAAAACATCAACTGAACAACAAATTAAATTTCAAATGTAATATAGTGAACAAAATCAACGTCCTTCAAAAAATAACAAGGCAAAGAAAGGATCCATAGTCCATAATGTATCCAACAAAAGAAAATTACCCTTAGAGAGTTTTCAAGGATATATAAAGTAAAATTTTTGGTTCTGGATGTTCAGAGATGGGAGAAGAAAGCTAGTAGCCCTAATAATCATATCTGAGTATCTGGAGAAATTTTTTATTGGCTCTAGAAGACTCTGCAGCAATATATATCACAAGTATATAAAAAATTACCAAAGATGACCAAACTCATATCAGTGACCACAGTCTCACTATATGTTCTGAGTAGAAAAAAAATGAGCTTGTGTATGAAAGAAGTCAAGCTTGTCCTCCATGAAAGAACAGATGTACACAATAACTACTTCAAAAAAAGTCTATCACCAAAGACTAAGATAATAAAAACATTTATCAATTCACGATGTCATTGATGTACGGTGACCACATACCACTGCTATGATAATAACAAGGTCATTCCAATGTGATTCTGAAGCAAGCTGAACTGCAATGCTGTCACTTCCACAGGCATCCTGATAATCAGCAAGATTAATTAATAATCATTAACCGTGCCTCTGGAACTATATATAGTGCTTTCAGGTTATATATGTTCTTTTCATAGTGTAAACTTACCTTACCCATGGTCCATTTGACAAAACCACCATACATACTGCGACATGCACTGCCTGACCCTTGCCTACATATGAGAATGTTACTTCAATTGGGATTCACTTATAGGTAGTAATATTATATGGTTAACCGCAGTGATTTATGAGACGACGCCTAAAAATATCAGTGTCTGACAAGTGGGACCAAAGAGAGTTAAAAGTGCAGAGTGAAAGGGCATGATTATACAATGTAAGTTCAAGACACATTATTTCATCGGAATAAACACGCAGTTGAAATAATATGCACAGACCTCGCAATGGATGAAAGCTTTCCACAATCTTCCTTCACATTCATTAGCTTTGCTAGAGTGAAAACTGTGAAGAAAAACACTCTATAAGATGATATCATGCAGATTATTTCATACAGTTTTTTGTCAGTATAACGAAACCAATACCGACTTATTAAGTGACAAAACTAGCTACAAAAAGTTAACAAATTTTATCAAAATGGGGCGTCGTAAGAATATCAGTCATGCAATATCCTTATTAAGAATATTAGTCATTTCTTATTAAGTAAGAAATGTTTAACTCTCGTGTACAAGGATCAAATACGACCAGTACTAACCAAAACAAGCAAGGCCAGCAGCCGAAGACGCCAATCCTGCAGCTGTGGGGAAATTGTTATAGGAAGCAATGTGGACATGCAATTTCTGCCAATCATCCTTCCGGATACGGATACCCTTCTTCTCATCCTCGACATCATCGGCAAGTTTCCTGATTTCCTTCAAACAGCTCTGGAATCTATCTCCGGAGAGTGGAATCTCCTACAGAAACCCGTAAATTTCAGACATCGAGCCAAACAAACACTATCGATGTACCAAAACGACCTTAATCTTCTTACCCTCAAAACCCCAAAAAGAAGGCGATCCATCGAAACCCAAAAAAATAAAGCAAACAAGAAAACACAGAAGCATAGGATCGGATCTACCTTGCCATTGAGCCACATCCGATCTCTGTCGAAGGTAGGGCTAACGGCGACGGTGGTGGTGGCGGAGAGATGGTCAGGATCGAGGGTGACGCTGATGCTGTCGTTGACGGGGAGGATGAGGGCCTCGTCGCGCTTCCCCCAGTACTTGATCACCGCGATGTTGGTGGGAGTTCTTCCGGTCGCCATCAGAATCCAGCTCTCGGTCCCCGACGCCATCCCCCTCCGATCCGACTCCAGCAGCAAACCTTGCTGGTGGGAGAAGGCAGCGAGCGACAGGAAGGGAGAGCCGGAGCCTCGTCTATATTTCGATCCCCAGAGAGAGAGAGAGAGAGAGAGAGAGAGGACGGAGTCACCAAGCAGCTGACTGTTCGCTTAACTGGACTGGCGCAACCCTTCTTATTTCCGAGGCATCCTTGATACATGTATCTCCATTTAATATATGCTGATCTCCTTCAAATAAGAATATATATGTATGTAATATATGATTAGTGTATATTTTAAATACATAAATGGTAACGATTTTGAAATTTTATCCACTATATATATATATATATAAGAAAATTAAATTGTACAATTTGCTTTGTCCATGTTATCATTTAAAGAGATGCATGGACCCTGCAAGATTCGCTGTGCGCATAGAAGATATCTGACTCGTTCGGCGAAAAATGTGGGCATGCATAAAACGTGCGAACCTTACCAACCCGTCTGCTCATCTTCCGCTCTTAAAACAATCATGTATGAATAGAATCTCACAGTGAGGGGAACTCCCTCCCGATCTGTTCAAGGAAATTATACACCAAGAACTTGAATTAAGATCTACGCTAATGTTGCTTTTCCATATGTGGAGCCCCATGCAGTTTGTAAAAGGGACTTGTAAAACAGTATATTAAAAAAGAGAGAAAGGAAAAGGAAGTCTTTGGTGGACATAAGTGCTATGATCCTTCTCGTCGGAATGTATAAAACTATCCGACTAAATCTACCATAAATAGATTGATACAAGACTGCCTACAGAGATGATGTGCCTCTGCCACAATTACTTGTTATGCCTCTGCATCTGCAGAATAATTCTAAAATAAATATTTACAAGGAGGCCGATCACTGGGCCCATCTTCCAGCAGGAAAGGGAAGAACCTCATATTCATCCAAAACAGATGAGTATTTCCGAAAAAAAAGAGATTAACTCCTGGTTGCAAAAGTAGGATTCCACGGAAGATAAGTTGTTGAACCTACCACCTGCACTCTTATCTTGGTCTCCAGTAGCCACATGCTGCAAAATTAAATCAGAATACTGAATCTTCCACCACATAAAAGTCATTCCATTAAAAAAAATTGAAAATAGACTATAACATAGTCAAGATTAGATTATCTTTTTCTGTGTAAAGGTAAGTAATCCTACGACCTTACTATCAACAATGTCGATAAGATCTTTATCAGTTAAAACTAGTTGACATCTTTAGATTAGATGATTTTAATACCAGGTAGTGAGACATATGATGAAACATTCAAGAAAGAAAAAAAGAAAAGGTTGTATTCAAGTGTTTCACCTCCTGCCACTTTTGAAGTGGCACCCTCTATTGATGGTCTTGATGTAGGTATAGAGTAATTTGAAATCCTTGGAGGATGTGACCAACCATTATTACATGTCACTGATGGGAGTTCTGACGTACAGCCATAGGGGGGAAGAGAAGCAGGTGATACTCCAACCTTGTCACGAAGAGATGAACCTATAATGGGGACAGAAGTTCCTGGTTGGTGATAACACATTTTTTTCATTTAAAAAGAAAAAGTTGTCAGGGTAAATCATAATGCACTACCAGGCTGAAGCACTGGAGATAATCTGTTTCTTGCAACAACATCCTGATACAACTGCCCTGTAGTCACTTGATCACCATGCAAACTGCCCCTGTGGCTCTCATGTGCATACTGAAATCTCTCAGGAAATGGACAGTTACCCCAAGAATGTGCTCTTTGTTGAGGTTCAGCCTGTACATAAGAAAATTGATTTGAAACCGTTGGTGGAGGTGGCCGCAAGCGATAACCGGTGTCCATCAAAGAAGTGCTGGCTAATGGCTGAAAGTCATTCCGATACCGATTGCACGGATGAGAAGTAGTGACACCGCCATAGGGAACAGAAGCAGGTGGTGGCATCTCGCCAGGAAGACATCCATAACTGGGGCCATACTGTGGCGCAGGCTTACTGGACATCAAATGGGCATCTTGATTAGAAGGTTGTTGGCTAAAATAATGGGATTGTTGATTTTGCATGTTCTGCACATAACACAACAGAAATGCTTAAAACACAGGCAACTAAAAATCTGACAAAATCTCCTGCAATTTGTTTGAATGATACTCACAGGATCAGTTCTAGGCAGGTGCAACTCAATGGCATCAGCAAGGGCATGAACTCCTGATTGCCACTGTGGAACAACAGAATGTGTGGTTGAACAGGGGGAACCAAGAGGAGGTGGTGGTGGCAGAGGAGGAGGAGAAGATGGCAAAGGGGGTGGAGATGGTGGCCTGTCCTCTGGAAGTGGCGGAGCAAATGGTAATAAATGTTGCTGATCAGTCTGATGATGGGAGTGAATAGTATAAGATCCTGAAGAGTTCATTTTCACAGGAGGGGATACATCTTCCATCTCAAGTTCAACATCCACATCTTCCAAGACATGGGGATTCTTTTCTATAGAAGTTTGAATTGTCTCCTTCTCACCATCCATTTCAGCACATCTTTCTGGAGTAACAGCCTCAAAACTCTTCCCATCAGAAGCATTTCCTTCTTCATCTTCTAGCACATTAGTATTCACCAGGAATGGAAGTTGAAAATTGCTATTGCTGATGTTAACAAAGAAAAAAAAATCATGTAAATAAACAGTTGCTTATATCAAGAAACAACCAACATATCTAAATATAACCATGGATGTATAAACATAAGAACCATTTTGTTTACGTAAAAATAGTATCCTCAAAATCAACAGTCAACAGCATATATAGGGCAAAAAAGTACAAGATCAACTAAATTAGTGGAAATTAAGCAGAGGCAATTAAGATCACCTGAGAAAAGAGAGAGATGTCTCCTACATTAGTGAAAGTATTAACTGAATTTCAGCCATTCAGTCCAAATGCTACATGAAGAATAAAAGACAAATGATCGAATGGGGAGATTAGGATGTAGAAGACCACAGCATGAGTGATTCAGTAGGTTTTGATTCATATATGTGAATACTCACATTGCACTTCATCGTAGGGCTTATATAAGATCCATTTATCTAGATATAATCACATACGTCAAGAAATTTGTATGCCTTAGTACAAGCTTGCACGGTTTGAGAAAGGATTTCCATTGATAAAAAAGAATATATTTCAATTAGGCTCGACCATACATAATACTAATCACACAGGGGTGGGCAATTAGCTAGTGCAGCAGGTGCCACAGTGAAACTGATTGAAATGAGGATAAATCAGCCACATTAAGATAACCGTCTAAAGAGATTCATTTATCAACTGAAAACTGCTTAGTCGAACAAATGAATAGTGTCGGAGTAAACCACAAAAGTTTAGGGTGCCCTAAGATTCCAAAAGCTATTTCATTATTATTGTCCATTGACCATACACTCAATAATCCTCCTTTTCTCAGAGTATTGCCATTGTAATCTTAAAAAGTTTTTTTTTTTCGACCAAGCTTCCGATAAACTTAGATTTTCGACTTGTTCAACACTAACTCTTCAATAAACTATTTGCTGAAGGTATCCCTGATTCCTTTAATAACAAGTGGGACCAAATAATACAATTATGGTATTTGCTGAACCATACCACATAGTTCGAGCAACAATGAAAATAGTTTATATTATAATCAACTAGCAATCTCTGTAGCTTGATGTCAATCAAAAATTTGTGTGAAGCCTATCCATTACAATACACCGTCAAACCACAATATTATCCTCTTATAAGCATAAATTTAATTTACAACTTTGTTTACAATCATCACTAGGATCTTTAAGTGATATCTAATTGGCCCTAAATAAATAGAAAAATCAGAGCAATTGTTACTAAGAATGATGTTTCTAATGACTATTTTCGCACATGGTTTACAGCCAAAAATTTGCAAAAAAGGTCATGCACTGAAGTTCAATTTTAAGATGA
Source organism: Musa acuminata AAA Group (assembly GCF_036884655.1). NCBI lineage: Eukaryota > Viridiplantae > Streptophyta > Magnoliopsida > Zingiberales > Musaceae > Musa > Musa acuminata. The sequence continues at coordinate 12,776,267 of NC_088343.1, read as the reverse complement.
ACATTCATAATGCAATGTTGGAACTTCATCAAATCAGGATTCAAAATGCAACAAACTGAAGCAGACAAGTGATCCCATAAGCAAAGAATCACAAAAGAGAACAGCCTACTCTTTGTCAGTATGCACATGGTATGTCAGTCTGGCCATGGACCAGCACCAATCCAGTACTCGTCCAACCTCCGTTCTTAGTGTTTGATGGTTGTTCAATGGCTAGCTGACAATGCAGATTATTCTACCAGGATTTAGTTTATGTTGGCTAATTGTGATCGAGTTTCAACCTTAACGATACAAAAGAAAATAGTCTCTTAATTTGTTTATTTGCAATTCAGTGCAATGGAGGAACCTGAATTTGTTAAGATATTTATATATTTCCAAAACAGTGAAAGGGTACATTGTACAGGCAGAAATACCAGTTTGGCTCCACACACTATGATCTGACGAACTACACAGAAGCAGCTAGTTAAACAAGCAAGCAAGAATATATACACATGTATACACACATTTAGAATGAGACAGAGTTTTCAGTTTTTGTCTTTATATTAGTTTTCAATTCACACTGCAACAGTGGGTATTATGTACCAGTGTCACAGGTCACTGGTACTGTGTCCAGTACCAAAATCAAAATCCTTGCTGTCAGTACCATTAAAAGGGCAGCCACACAGGCAAATATTCGAGGCCAATTCTAGTAGCATCAGGACAAACATGTTTAAGAGCAAGAAACAAGGGAGCCAAGTATTGCTTTTCATGCTTTATACTCCCTTTTCCAAAAGGGTTGACTAAATTTTGCATGCATCACACATTAGAAAAAAGTAAGCAAGAGAAGAGTAGGAACTGCACCTTCCATACTCGTCAACAAGCATTCCCTCCATTTCCCTGAGAGGATCATTAAGAGCCCGCTCTGTTCTTGATGGACGCCGAGAAGAACTACTACTATATGACAGTTCATTTGTGAAGCCAAGTTCTCTCATGTGATGACGAACAATTGATTCTGGAAGGGTTTTCCTTTCGAGCCATAATCTCAAAACCTTATTCAACAAGTATAACTTGATAAGCATTAGCATTACACGGTAAACAGAAGTCGAAAGCAATTGCTTAATGTTCTTGCCTTAATGCATTGCCTGCGGTTCTCGGATGCAGCATTTCCATGAGGTGCAGCAGCAGATAATAAACGTGAAAGCACTGATTGGACAAGAGAGAGGTAGACATCTCCCACTCCACCTAGAAATTAAAAGATGCAAATTTTGACTTATAACCTTAAAACCAAAGATAATGGTCTATATGAAACATATTTAATTATAGTACCTTTCTGACTCCTAGAACACTGAGTAATTGAATCTACAAGGAAGAAAAGATCTATCCTTTTGTGCAAGCTCTGTTCTTTTTCCAGGTTTTGAAGAAGAAGTTCAATTACCTAGTACCATCATATGGAATGTAAACAGACAAGAAATTGTCAATATTAATGCAAAATATATGCCATGACAAAAATGCATTAAAAATTATCTCAAACAAATTCACATTATTCCATGAACATAATAACAATCTTTTGACACCAAAAGGCCTTGATATCAGATTGGCAACTAAGTTCCCACAATTGACTACGAGCCTGAAACAACTTGCACATTAGCTATGGATATGCACAGAGCAACATAATAGATGTAATTATACTAAAAGACTAGATAAGTTCCATGAAAACATAAACCAAAAGGCCATTTAATTCCACCATCTTTGACGAACTAGCAAAATTATTATTCTTTTACAAACTTGGCAACTGTTGTTGAAACACATAATTAAAAATAAGCACTCAAAATGACAACATAGAGAAGAATTTAACTCGGTAGAATTACACCAATAGCAAGCAATAAAGTAACCTGCTCTTAATCAAAATGGAACTGAAGTTCCACAAACAAATGAAAAAGGAAAAGCATTCGCAGAACTAGTAAGACACTGGGCTTAGGTAAGGCTCAATAATTCTTCAATAAAGTTTCTTTTCCCCTGAAGGTGCTCGCTCACTGTAAGGTCCTGCCTTCACCATTAACACTTTGGAAAAAAAAAGTTCTTTTTCCCATATTATAATGATGGGAACAACACCAATAACTTCTCAGCAATGTAGAGCTCTACCAATGCTAGACCACAGAAAAAACATCTTCCAAGATTCAGACATGGGAAGTATCCCAAGTGAAGAGCAATTCAAGCTGACATTGCCTTGCACCAACCTAAGTTCATAAACATGCTCTGAAAGAAAATGAAGGCTGTTTGGGTTTCCATTTACAGTAAAGGCTATATGAAAATAAATTAACAGCTCAACGAGCAGAATCATTTTCAATATCCAGCAAGTCTCAATTAAGTATGAACAAGAAAATGGTTAAAGAGTTCAGAAAAATAGGGTCTCAATTGCATGAAAGAACATTGTGGGATGAATCACCTTAATGTACTCTTCTCCTATTGATATCTATCTCCTTTTCTTAAATGATTATTCCTGCTTTTGTCTATATTCTTCTTCCTTATCAACTTTTATGATCATGTGTATGAACCATAGCTATTAAACAAACATTACTTGCTAACATTTGACGAATTTCGAGACAGCACTATATATGAGAATCAAAATATCAATTTAAGGCACCCTTCTTGGCCACAGCAGAGTATCAACAGTAATCATATCAAGTTTAGCAACTTGGGAGAATTATTTTCTTTCAATGTTTTCTAAGTAAACTCCCATGTCATTTTGTATCTATTTTATTCATGACTTAATAATTCATGTTAAATTAGATCATGATAATCACCATAGAAGGGATATTATATCTTGTCACCATAACCAAAGATTTGGAGGTGATGAAATGCAACTTCCAACTAAAATTTCATCAAGGGTCAACACAAATACAACATATTTAAGCCGAAGTGAATGGTACGAGACAATTATACAAGAACAGGCTAGCAACATGATGCCATGAAAAACAAACTCCATGGACTTAATAAAACTAAAGATCAAGGGAAGGGTTCAACCAAACATCATATTAGAAAGCAAAACTGGGCTCAGCTGTTTTATTTTTAGCCCTTAAAATGTTTAGCTTTGCCCATACCCCATGAACAAGGACCATGTCCAGACAATAATGAGACTCGTATCTGCTCTAAATATTTCCAATAAGGTTGTTGTTCAGGTATTATACCAAAACTTTAACTAGCATGGACTGCAACCTGGCCTGAGTCTCAGGCTTGGTTTGACAGATAATGATTAGCATGCAAGTGGAACAAACCTAAGCTCAACCTTGCCAGATGGACGTTGAAACTCCAAAGGTAATCATAACATACTCTATAATGAATCTAATAAAGACATCTTATTAAGCACAATGAACAAAAATAAAGTACCTCATATTTTATACTTAATCCAAAAGGTTTTAAGGTACACATTTTTAGAGCACAAATAAAAGAGGTAGAAGGTAATTTTTTAAAGCAATTAACCAAATGCAACAAAAATACATTTTGAATGAAAAGTTACATGCATAATTTTAATTTATCTAACTCTGAAGGGAACAATAAAGGGATCCTCCAGAGAATGCAGTGCAAGTTGACAAGTACACAAAGTAGCGATTAGGTAATAACTATTTGGCATATGTTGTTTGGCTTTTCACTAATTTTATGTAGGGTGTCCCTGAGATCAATCATTTTCCACTTCCTGATTCATAGTGGCAAAAAACTCAAATATTAAGCATGTGATTTTTTGGATTTTTCTAGCTTCTCTACCACCATTGTTCTCAAACAAAAGCTGGTCTACATCTGCTAAATTCCATTTAATTGAACCATATTTAAGAGCACAAAGGTGCACACACGTTCTTCAAGTAGGCTATGGCTCATGTAAATAACTTTACGACAATGTAAGAATCCGCTTATTATCAATAAACCACAAGCATATGCAATTAAAAACAAAAAAATGAACATCAAGTTACAAAATATTCAGAGAGAAAGCTTTTCCAAAAGCATAAAAATGGTAAAATTCTATCAGGTATAGGAGTGTCAGTTGAAATTTGATACCTATCTGCTCTAAGAGAATGTAAATCTGCAGAAAGAAAAAGGTATTGCACTTCAAAAATTGAAATCCAATCTAACAAATAGCGATGACACAGACAGATAACAAGAATCATTCGCTAAATTATCTACACTGAAAAGAACCTGCTAGACTATTCTGTTTGTTAACTGAATACTAAACCTTAATATTTTTCACCTGCGAACACACCAGTCCACAATCTGTTACAAATTGCTAAATTATCATGCTAGTGAAATGCATACAAAAAAACCAATTATTGAACAGCATAGCCTTAGCATAATATTTAGTTGAATTTTAATCAGCAAAACTCTTATATTTTCCCTTCAAACGAAAGGAATATTCACAGCAAGAGTATAATTCATAAATAGATTAAACAATTATAGCAGGAAAGATTGGAACATAAATATGGAAAAAATGATAAATGTTTAACAAGAAAACAAAAAAGTAAAGCGCAAATGACTCTGACCTCTGCAGCCAACCCGTATTTAGCACAATCAATTGCAAGCCGTGTTGCTCTGCCTATGCTCTCTTTTGTCCTAGTCAGTGTACAAAGTAAAGCTTCAAAAGTTTTCCATGCTGCATTTGCTTCTACATGGTTAGATCTGTTTGTGCATTTCAGTTGCAAACTAAAGTGAGAAATTTTGCCGCCATTCTGGGATGAATTGCTCATATCATCGCCAGTAGATGTATTGTTGACCAAACTATTTGGAGGAAAACCTTGCCCAGAAAAGTCTCCTTTATGGACTAGAGATGGGCTTACTATTGCATCTGGAACAATTTTACCATCTAAATAGCTGTGAGAAAAGGAAGTGGAGCGGGACACAATTCGCTTGGCCTGAGCTGCAGCAATCAGTTCTTTCATGGGCATCAAATCAGGAGAAATACACCTACCTTTTGGAGTCTGTCTGTGTTGAGTTTCTTTAACAGCACCTTGCCTGAATGCAATGACAAGAAATGTTTTCTCATAATTCAAATTTTCAAATCAAGATATACCAAATGATTAGTGTAAAAAAATGCAAACTGGACAACAGAATAAAAGCAGACAAAATAGCTAATGAACCAAAGGCACCCATAAACATATAAGTAAACTATGTCCTCTTTCTGATGTCCAGCTTAGAGGAAATATTGTTGAGAGCAATTTTACCACCTCGCCCTATAAAAATAATATCACAAGGATAAACTCACCATTACAATGTTAGCTTAAACATTGATGTTCTGATATCAGGCTCATTGCAAGATCAGATATAAATGTTCAAACTCATATCCTGATTTTTAAGTTTGGTGACATTGCTTCAGCTAATTTTTCTAACAGATCAAGCTTAAAAGAGGTGTTGAACTATGCATGTTTTTCCTGGTTGATCAAGCTAGGAAGAAATGGCTACAAAACCAGACTGATCATGAGAAATTTGCTAGCCTGTGATGATGTTTTGTATTAAACTTGAGCTTTTCATTATAGTAATATTACATTTGCTTGATGTTTTCTTTTCCAGGCATACCTCATTACTAATTGTAGACCTACTTGAATTACAAGTGGGATCAGCTAAAAGCTGGACTACTTCAAACATAAAACAGGTCTTTTGCTTAGTGTAAACTTGAAGATCAAGCTGTCTTTAGGTTCAAACAGAACAATAATAACTTATGTGTGGAACCATCCCATGGATAGCTTCAGAACAAAGGAATCAGAACCAGACTAGAAAGCAACCCAACCAAAACCTGGGTCACTGGTGGGACCGGTGAGTCAACTGATCCAACTGCACATTTAATTCAAATATATTTTTCAAAACATATATAACAATTCAAATTTATATAGTAAAAATATAATATGCCAAAATTACTAATGAACAATGTTAGACAAATGAAAACAAAATTTCAGTTGAATAGAATATGATAAAATTATTAACATCAACCAACACTATAAACATAAACCTTTATCCAAATTAAATAATATGCGATAAAATTTAAAAAGTTAAAGTGTGAATATGTAATTAAATTGCTGAACTAAGAATTTGGATATGGATATGACATATATTATGATGAAAATAAAGTAAAATTATATTAATAAAATGAAGTAGTGAAGTACAATAAAAGAGAAGACAATGAGACGATAACCACATGAACAAGAACGATTGGGAGAAGAGCAGACCACAAATTATTGAAGAAAGAAAAATAAATAGAAAATACGAAAAGAAAAAAGAGTGATGCGAAGTAGATGAGATGAAGAGAACACATGAGAGGGGAGGGGTAGAGGAGAAAGAGATCGAAAGCGTATATATGATCGCTTTTATTTAATCAATCGATTCATGCGAGTCATCCAACAAATGATCGGTTCAACTGATTCATTCCAATTTTTCAACATAATAAATCCAATAAGGGAACCAAAACCGGTTAATGGTCTGATTTTCAGTTTTTTCGATTCAACCAACCAGTTTGTCTGGTTCTGATAAGTATGCTTCAAAAATAAAATGTTCAAGACCAACTTATTACATAATTTCACAAAATAATAGTAAACTACTTGAAGCCAAAAAAATATTAAAAGAGATAACAACTTATTATCTAATTATGAAGCACAAACAAATAACAAGTGAAGAATAGACTGTTGTCTCCTCATATAACTCTGCTTCTTTTAGGAGTGTTTTTGTTCAGTGATTGAAAGAGGCGCTCGGGCGCTCGCCTAGGCGCTCGGGCGAGGCGAGGCGAGGCCCGAGCGCCTCGCTAATGTCCCAGGCGGCGCGCTTCAAACAGGCGCCGCCTGGGCGCTCGCCCGAGCCCAGGCGCTGGGCGCTTCGGGCGAGCGCCTGGGTAAACCAAGTGACCGAACCAGGATTTTAGGTCTGGTTCGATCCTGGTTCGGTTATTAGTTGGTTCAATCGAACCAACTAAACCGATATAACCCTTACCCAACCCTAACCCGCCACCGCTGCCGCTCCCGATCTCGCTGCTCGTCGCTCCTGCTCTCGCTGCCGCTGCTCGTCGCTGTCGCTGCTCGCGCCTCCTGCTGCTCGCGCCTCCCGCAAGCCCTCCCGCTGCTCGCGCCTCCCGCTCCCTTTCCCTTTCCCACCGTCGCTCGCCGCTGCTTCCTTTCTCCGTTAGGGTCAATATACTCTTAATATTAAGTTTATTTGAATTTTGAAATGATTAATTTTCATTAATAGATTAATAATATATTATTTTGATTTTAATGTTATTAATTTTTATTTATTTGAAATTATTGTTAGGTTTCAACATAAATGGCAAGTGTAGAGAGCAACTCAATAGAGTCTCCAATGGTATCAAAAAAAGATCCTGCATGGAAGTATAATTATTTAAAGGATCCGAAAGATCATAAAGCAGTGACTTGCATATTCTGCGATAAGACTACCAGAGGTGGTATTTTTCGTGCAAAACAACATCTAGTAGGAAATTTCAAGAATGCAGCAGCTTGCAAAAAATGTCCACCTGAGGTAAAAGAAGAGTTGTTGAGTTATATAAATGAAAAGAAGACACAAAAGAATGAATCTTACGGGAATTTACCAGAAGACAATGTTGAACATCTCAGGGATGAAGAAGAAGATTATTCTATGAGTATTAACCCAAGTGAAAAAAGAGTATACGACAAAAAGGGAAAAGAAGTTATGAGTACTAAGAAAGGTAAAAAAGGACCGATGGATCTATATATGCTTCAAGGATCCCAGAAACAACAAGGGCAAGCAGGAGGCTCAAAATTTAGACAAACAAATATAAGTGATGCTTGTGATAAAGAAATAAGAGGAAGAACAATTCAGCGCATTGCTCGCTTCTTCTATCAGGCTGGTCTTCCCTTTAGTACAACTCGTTTAGACAATTTTAAGGATATGATTGAAGCTATTGGAAGATATGGTGCAGGATTAAATCCTCCAAGTTATTATGAGATGCGAGTTCCATTGCTGCAAAAAGAGTTAAATTATACAAATGACTTACTAAAGTGTCATAAAGAATCATGGGCAACACATGGTTGTTCTATTATGTCAGATGTTTAGACTGACAGGAGGCGCAGGAGTATAATTAATTTTATGGTTAATTGTTCTTTAGGGACTATGTTTGTGAAGTCAATAGATGCTTCATCTTTTGTAAAATCTGGAGACAAGATATATGATTTACTTGACAACTTCGTGGAAGAAATTAAAGAACAAAATATCGTTCAAATCATAACCGACAATGGAAGCAACTATGTTTTAGCTGGTAATATTCATCTTTTGATTTTGTTAATTATTTTATCTTCAATTAAGCATGTTAAACTCTTAAGTCTTATCATTTTTGTTATCCTTTGTCTCAGGTAAATTGCTTGAATCAAAAAGACAACACTTGTATTGGACTCCATGTGCAGCACATTGTATTGATTTAATGTTGGAGGATATTGGAAAGATCTTAAAAATCAAGAAAACCTTAGAAAGGGCAATTTTTGTTGTTGGATTTCTTTATAATCACATTGGGGCTTTGAATATGATGAGAGAATTTACAGGGAATAAAGAATTAGTGAGACATGGTGTTACCCGATTTACTACTTCATTCTTGACATTACAGAGCGTGCATCGTCAAAAACATACTCTGAGAAATATGTTTACCTCTGAGAAATGGGTGACAAGCAAATGGGCAAAAGAAGCAAAAGGCAAGAGGGCTACTGATATCATCTTAATGTCATCCTTTTGGAATCATGTAGTTTATATATTAAAGGTAATGGGCCCTCTTGTTCGAGTCCTTCGGTTGGTGGATAATGAAAATAAGCCTGCAATGGGATATATTTATGAGGCTATGGATAGAGCAAAGGAGACGATTAAAAGATCTTTTAATGAAAATGAAGAAAAATATGAGAAAATTTTTACAATCATTGACGAAAGATGGAATTGTCAACTTCATCGTCCCTTACATGCAGCAGGATATTATTTAAACCCTGAATTCTTTTATAAGATTAAATCTGTTGGATTTGATGCAGAAGTTCTCGGTGGGTTATATCAGTGTGTTGCAAGATTAGTTCCCAGTCTTGAGGTTCAAGATAAGATTATTCATGAATTATCTTTATATAAAAATGCTGAAGGTCTTTTTGGAATTCCAATTGCCGTTCGATCCAGGGCAACTACATCTCCAGGTATTAATAATTTGATATAATTAATTTCATATATATTATGTTACTATGTTATTGCTAATAATAACATAAATTTTGCAGCTGAATGGTGGAGTCTATTTGGAAATTCCACCCCGAACTTACAGAAATTTGCTATCAAAGTACTTAGTTTGACATGTAGTGCTTCGGGTTGTGAGCGAAACTGGAGTATCTTTGAGCATGTAAGTATTACTAAATATTTTTGTTTTAATTAATTTATTTATTTTGATATATGTATTAATATATTTTTAAATTATATGACATGACAGATTCACTCGAAGAGAAGAAATCGGTTAGAACATCAACGATTGCACGATCTTGTTTACATAAAGTATAATCAAGCTTTGAAGACTCATCATGATTTGAAAAATAGATTTGATTCAATCTCATTGCAAGATATTGATGATTCAAATGAGTGGTTAGTAGGAGAAATGGGTGCTAACTTGCAAGATGCTGAAGACAAGCTTGTATTTGAAGATGATAGATTGACATGGGGAGATGTGGCAAGAGCTTCAGGTGTTGGAGAACTACAAACATATACAAGACAGATGTCAAAGAGAAAAATGAGTGCAAAAGCATCAAGCTCGGCTCTTGCTATTGTTCAAGACATAGAGAATGAAACATATCTTGATGAAGAGGAAGGAATCGAAGGACAAGAGGAAGAAGACGAATTCATTGAAGATGATTTGTGTGAAAATGACGATAATATTGATTATGATGAATGACTTTGATGTAAAATTTTATTGTTTTAAATTTCGAAACTTTTTGTTGATGTGACATTGTGATTTTGTATCTTAGATTTTCTTAATTTAATAGCATTTTTTATGTAAAATTTTAAATAATTATATTTATTAATTATATTATATATTTTTATATTTTAGCGCCTCGCTTCGCTCGGGCGAGTGCTTGGGCGAGCGCCTAGCGCCTCGGGCGTTTTTGGACCTTGGCGCCTAACGCTTTTTAAATCACTGTTTTTGTTGTAGAAGTTTTCTAACATGAACCTAGCGCCTCGGGCGCGTTGGGCGAGCGCCTAACGCTCGGGCGAGTGCTTGGGCGAGCGCCTAGCGCCTCGGGCGAGCGCCATTAGAAGTTTTCTACAACACGTGTTTCAAGATAAATGGTGATTAAAAACAACTAATGACAACCAGCAGAAGCATCTGTAAACAAACTAACATGAACCTGAGATAGTTTGCTCAATCTTGGACTCATCCAGGTTAGTTACTATGTTAACCCAATTAGACTCTTGAGAGAGAATGGCAATGCTCTTAGCAGTTTCAATATGTGAACATTAAGGATTTTACAACCACTCATAAATGAGTTTTGACCAGAATTAAGCAAGATCAACTTTACCCAAAAATTCATGTAAACTAAATTTACAAAAAAATCATATCTAAAGTGGAAAAGCGAGAGTTTTTATTTGGGATTAACAAGCAAATCTTAAGTATGCACTGAATGTGAATATTTCTAGATCATCCTAAGCTCGTTAGTAAATTTTGCTTATCTAAAAGCATTTTTGAAATGTCCTACTGCACAATTTTTCTTCTTTTATATACTGAAAAATCTTGAACACAACCTAACCCAATGATTAAACTTTAATACAAAATAAATTGGTATATAATTGAAATATTTACAACAAAGAGCAGTTATAATTAAACAACGCAAACTAAATAACACAATAATTACTAAAAGCTTACATGTTGACAGTTTGACTGTCTTCATCAGATTGAAAAGAAGACATTGTGGCCCCGGATGTGCTGCTTGCTATTGAAACCATATCTGCAGCTGATACAGTTAGAACAGCTTCATCAGGAGGCACAAAGTGAATACCCCCATCAGCATTTAAAAAAGCATCCTGCTTATGTACAACAAGTTCTACACTTTCATCTCTATTAATGTGGTCCATGCAAACATGGTGGTTTCCATCCTTGTCTTCCATCATATCCTTATTTGTTTTATCCAATGATAGACGTGCCTTATCGGCCAAATTATCAGAGGGTGTGACATTAACCTCCTCGGTGAACTTTGAAGAACATGGCTGTGGACTTTCCTTCTGAGTAATACCAACAACAGCTTTAGATACACTAAATCCATTGCATTCAGCAACATTCTGTAGAATTTTATTGCAATCCTTATTTTGTGGGCTCCTAACAATTTCAATGTCGGCAAGAATGTCATGTGTTTTTACTTCTGAAGAAGATAAAGAAGGAATGTCTAAATTCTGTGTGACTGATCCTGATTGACTAATTGCATGTGTGTCACAGTCAGATGAGCATATGCTCCGCAATCTTACAGGGCTTCCGAACTTTGCATCAGAAGCCATGAAGATATTAGCCTCTATAGCCCTTGTAGATTCAGTACAACTTTCTGTAGCTTCAGTAGCATTAGCAGACATAGCTTCCAAAGCACGATGTAGGCGCTTTGATGGAGGCAAAGCGGCTTCAACATCTAGCATGGAATTCTTTAATTGATAATTTTTGGCCTTCCAAAACATAAGGACCTTTCCTGAAGGTGGAGAGCAATTATTTAGTAAAGACGAATTTAAGTCTTCTTTACCTGTTAACAATGTCCCTTCGAGAAGACTAGTATTTGTAAAAGTAGGGGATGTATGCTGCTCGTCACAACTAGTCACCACGGTTAATGTTTCCAACTTTTCATCACCACAGATAAGCTCACCATGCTGTGCCTCCTCTGCAACCGGTTTGCCCATCCGGACCCTAGCTCTCTTCACCAGAGGAAGGTGTTCATCTCCATCTGCCTTCTGATTTATTTCCTTCATTGCGTTGAAAGAATTTGGTGGACTGTAACCAGACACAACTTGTAAATCATCATCCTTGTTCAACACAGCACATTCTGCAGCATCATTTACTTGTTTTCTATTTGATTTTATTTTCTTATGCACAGAAGATTTTGTGGGGAGTTCAATATTTCGATTCAACTTATCTTTGTCACCCAAGCATCCATTTGTAGAGGCTTCATGAAGACAACTGGATTCTACAACACCTATGTTCAGTTGACACGCCTCATAATCTTTTGCTACAATTTCAGTACCAGTTTCCTCTCTGCAACCATTTGAAGGCATACTAGCAGTACAAGGCACATCCGTGACATGAAAATTAGATATATGAGATGCATGCTGCTTAGTCTTGCTTTCTGCATTCACACCAAGAATCACATCAGGAATCAAATCACCTGATAGATCAGAATCATATACTGAAGTGGACTCCTGAGTTATTGAGGAATCAGCAACCAATGAACTCTTAAACCCCCTACGTGATGGCACACTTTTCTGTAAAAATGAGCTATCCTGGGAATCATCCCTAAATCTTTTCTTCTTTGAAGTAATACTAGCACCTAATGAGTTTTGTCTAAGTTGATCAAGAACGGTTACCATTTGAAGTGGCTCATCAATCACTAAATCCTTTTGAGAATCATCTGCAGTTGAGGTTGCAGAAACTTCTTCAGAACCCACCGTATCATTGGTTTCTTCCATGTCACAGGCAGTTTCTAACTTACGGTCAGAATCTACATGTGAGCCAAGTTCCAAACGGTTCCTAAAGCTAAAAGAATTGCTTCTAGTTCCTACAAGTTTCAGATTTTCAGCACATGGCTCGACTTTATCATTGCTTGTATTAGATTCATACAGATCCTGCTTCTTTAAAGTTTCATAAATATCAATTATCTCATCAACAGCTCGCACAAAATCAGCCCCTTTGCCCTGGCGCTTAAGCAAAAGAGATTTCTTCTTCTCCTCGGTGAAAGCTTCAATATCAGCATAATTGCAGAAGGCACTACACAGAAGATCACAACAAAAAAGAATATCTATTCAAAAAAGTGAAAAAAGAGACATAGTAAAGAGCTACAAGCAACAAGGTACCTTAAGCACATATCATAAACATGAACTTATCTAACAGAATAAAGTGGAATAAACCCTGAGCAGCAAGTCAGATGCTTGAAGAAAAAAATAAAAGTAAGCTAAAGTTGGAATATTACATAACAGAAAACATGTAAATGACTTGAAAATATTTGATGTCTGTAAAAATTGTTAAACATTATATTGCTTGAACTTCATAAAATTGGCTTTGTAGTCATTTGTGACTTAAAAACTCCCATTGCTCTATATCAAAACTTCCCATTACCAGTCTTTAAGATATTTTCAGTACAAGAGAATAAAACAGCAGAATGACCTGCAGGTTCAAATAGGCTGAGAAACAACCGCAAGGCAGGTTCTTTAACCACTTGACTAGCCTTTAGTACTAAAATCTATCTCTTGTTCAAATGTGGTGTGTTGTCTAATGTGGTAGGTAGTTATTTAAAATTTGAGAACAGGCTGCTAGCCATCCAGTAAGATCTGCTTTTATATTCCATAGAGTTCTCTCTTCCTAGAATTGTATGGTATATAGAATGATCTGCAGAAAAGGGCAACAGGAAGTATTCGGTTGAATCCACATACTCAGCTGGATAGCCAACGCATAGGGATGCTAATTAGCACTACTATCCTACACATCTGAAATACTTTCCAGCTAACTAAACAATCGCCATTCAGATAAGGTGATGAATGCCTGTATTGTGAATTGGTTACAGCAATGATGAATGCCTAAAACCCATTATACTCTATAGCCTATACTACAAATAACATGAATATCATATAGGTTGCACCTGTAAGTTTTAATTATTTTGAACATTACAACCCAAATAAATTCACAGTTACAAGTGACAAATTATGAAATTTCTCCCTGGCAAGATTAGATCCATATTACAGTTAAAATTTACACAACTCCAACTAGGGTTATAGAGCGCAAACTTATAATCTTGTTATCCTATCAACCTCAGGTTGATGTCAACCACTGGCAGTTCATTGTTGGCTGCTCAAGGTCTTTGGATCAACTCTGGGATTTCATGGCCTCTAAGCTGCAACATTAATTATCCTTCTTCTAATGAATGTCATTCCAGAGCATGGGTGCAGGAGGGGACAGACTTAGACAGAAATATTACTTGGCAAATCAGAAGTCTTATTTGTATCTCCTTATGGTCCTTTGGCTTATTGATGAAACTTTCACAACCGCGAAGGCAACATCATCTCTATTTGCACTAAGGTGGTTACTGGTTACTACCACCAACGAATTCACCAAGAGTATATTTAAAAACGAGAGAATTGGTCAGACCAAGGTTATAAATATCATACTATACCGGTATACCGATCAGCTGTCGGTATGGTACGTATCGAGCTGCACCAAGCATACTGACACATAGTACACTAAGGTGTACCAATGTACTGCCCATATCAATCCTTTATCGGATTGGTACGTACCACTCGTACCGAGCGGTATGGTATGGTATTGCAAACCATGGTTCAAACACAACACACTGGAGAGGAATGCTCTCTATCTGATTATATAATGCGATGTGATGGATCTTTCCACACAATCTAATTTTTCAGGTACAGGTTTTGTCATCAAAAAGGCGAAGCAGGTCGGCAGCAGCTCGACGCAATTTTGGATGTGCCTAAACCACCCTGCATGTTGAATATAAGGTGATTTTGGAAGGCCCAAACTATGTTAGACAGGAGGGGCTCAGCAATGTTTGGGTGCAGTCAGACACCCTGCATATTGAATACAAGGCAATTTTGGAAGGCCTGAAATATGTTAGACGGGAAGGGCTCAGCAATGTCTGGGTGCAATCAGATTCGGAGGAGGAGGTGAACTTTCTATATGGTTTCTCTGTCGTGCCTTGGCAAGTTCAATCCATTGTAAAGGACATTTTGAAATTTGTTAATTTAGTTAGAATGGTTAAATTCAGCCACATTCACAGAACAACATTACCCATCAATTGGCCAATGTTAGATGCATCAAATGTAAAAAATCTTTAAGCCAGGGAGAGGAACTCCACATTACTCTATTCCTGAAGATGTTCTTTACCTTCTTTGAATGAATAGGTTTTCACTTTTTTTAAAGAAAAAGGCCTATCGTCTTTAGCCAATTTAGTTCACCCCCATAAGGGAAATCCAACTGGATAGCTTCATTACTCTTAACCCAAAATCATTCACAGAAGTTCAAGTCTATTAATTGGGATGTGGGAATATCATGGGATATTGCATTCCTATATCTTAGAACACAAAATAGCTTTCGGAAAGTTGACTTACATCAAATTATCCTAAGAATTTGCCCCACTACAACTACATTGATGAGGTAATTTACCACTCAGGTATGTGCTTAAAGTTTGGCAATCTTTGTAAAAATGAAATAAAAATATGTCTTCATAGTAAAAAAGACAAACACAATACAGTCAGAAAAAAGTTGGTCTAAAATAAAAAAGTTTCAGACTGAAACTGAAATTAGAACCTAACCAAATTATAGGATTCAATGATATTTTAAAACACCAGAAGCCAAAAGATAAAGCCTTCATTTGTAACAGCATGACCTCGAGAAGACAACTCTAAGAATACCATGCTATGATATGCAGAAAAATATTCAGTCGCTGCCTTGATATATCAGCTTCAAAATCAATGTGCAATTCTCTCTACTCATTTTCACAAACCTCTAAGAAAAAATAAATTGGAGAGTGATCTATTAAAGCACCCAATTCCATATCTAGCTAAAGATGTCTATACATTGTATTTTTAGTAATTACCTTAGTATGATATTGTTAGTATAACAAAGTAGTGAATGAATTAGGTATTAATCAACAAAAATGTTACAATATAGAAAAGACTGACAACAAATATTTTGATGTCTAGGTCAAGCATAATTTGACAACGTCAAGGAAATAATATAAAAAAACTTCAGCTCTATAAGTAAGCTACTAGATGTACATATGCTATTTATCATAATGAGGTAATATGAACAAGGAAAGAAAGGTAGACAAAAGATAAGGAACATCAATGGGTAGGGAAAAAGAGGAGATGAAGCCAAAGTATAAAAATAGGACTGACCAGTCAGAATAATGGAAAAGCAGCGACCAAAAGAAAAATAAGATGAATATCCCGAAGTTGTTAAGAGTTGAAGAGGGTCTCCATGATTTGCATCTAGTGATTCTATTCCAACACCTCCCCTAAGCCTCTGATATGCAAAGGTCTTTAGACCAAGGATATTAATTTCGAATAATTCTGCCAATACCGGATAGTACATACCGGTACGTAGATCGCCAGCTACTGGGCAGTACCGTCAAATGGGGCTGTTTTCGTCCCGTCACCACCCTAAATCAGTCAAAGACGATCGATTTCGACCGTCGCCGCCTGCTACCTGGTGGTATTAGCCGAGGGAGAAGAAAGAAGAGGGAGAAGAAAAGGGAGAACATGGAGATCCAACACCGCTCTCCCTTGACGATCTCGATCCGTCGCCGCCCTCCCTCGTCGAACGCGGTAGATGAGATGTCATCTCCTCCTCGTATGAGGCGATGAGGCCTTAGTGTCGTCGACGACTTCTCATCCGCATGGGGAGAAGAAGACTCGACAATGTCACGGGGAGAAGAAACCATGCATCATCGAGGCGACGTTTCTTCTCCCCATACGAGCAGAAGAAACGAGGCGGCGACGTTGCCTCATTGCCCTTTTTGGCGCGGGGAGAAGGAAACCTTGGTTTCTTCTCCCCACGAGGGCAAAAAAACGAGGAGACGTCGCCTCGACGATGTCGTGTCGCCCTTATATATATATATATATATATATATATATATAAGCGGTACACCAGAACGTACCACTCAATATACCATTATCGTATCGAGTTGTACTCGATACTCCGGTACGATACGAAATTACGAACCTTGCTTTAGACATCAAGTAAGCCCAAAGAACTTAATCCAACTTCACTCCTCTTAAAACCTATCTTCTTACTCAAAAGGCTGCACCCACTTACTTTCACATACATGTGTCAATACCTTGCAAGTGCTACTCAGTCTACATGTTGCAGGAGCACAATTGAGGGCCTTATCTGCATATGAAGCACAACTTGCTTAAAACAAGTGTTTGTGGACACACGCAGAATCGTGGGGCACTCTTTAGAACAATGCCACTAGAAATCCATCTTGTTTGACTCAACGCTCATGCAAATGTCTAGGCCAAGGTGCCTGCATTCATCATTTTCATCCAAGAAATTCCATCATATCTCATACAATACAAACCTCAACCCTCTCATATTATGAATTTTCATCTGAAACTCCAACTTAAGAAGTCCCTTTTCATAAACCAATTAGAAGCTGGAATTTAACTGGAAACACCTTGGCATTGAACTAAAACTATGCAAATTTTAAAAAATATAACATTTAGATTTTTACAGAAGCACTGGTACCTAAGAGCTCACATTTCAGACATATTGATAGACATTGAATTGCCATCCGACAGATATTTCCATATCTGCTGCTTCCACTGATTCAGTGATGTATCAAATGGATCCCTATAGATTCTAAAATTAGCTCCCCTCTCTATCACTCTACAAACTTGATCACACTGTTAACTGGATCTTCTTATAAGTTGCAAGTGGCAACACACATTAGCATAGCCAAAATTTCCTATGAGACATGGGAAATCTTTGATAGTTGAACTCTAAGAATCCTCTAAGATCTTAAAGAAAAAAGGTCTTCCAACCATCAATTCTAAAAATAAATATATAATAAAATTCAAAATAAAAAACAGTATATAGTTTTTAATAGAAGATCCTACATAATTAGTTCAGATAATTATCAAAAAAAATCAAACAATCTGACAACAAATCCCCTAGCCACCATGATTGAACAATCAATAAGTGACAGTCTGTAATGTCTGAGATGGGAAGGAACGGCTAAGAGTGAAACATAATTCATCATCAACTAAGTTATTAATTACCACAATGCAAGTAGTATTATGATTACATCAGGAACATCATTTATACTTGAGATTCATAAAATGTTATATCTGTATGTCATTGTTTGCTTCATACACCAAAGTTATATATAATTTTATAAAGGCTTATGCATGAAACTAGCCTCTAGGCTCTATGATCCTCGAAAAAGGGTATTGTACCCGCCTTAATTTTTTTGATGTGTAATTAAATCAACATATAAAAAGATGCAATCAAAATGTGAGAGATGATTGAAGAACAAAAAAATAATCAAATAAACAAAATTATTTTAATTTTAATTTTTCAAAATTCTGAAATTAAGTCATGGAGTAGTTATGCTTTAGGAAAATATAATGTTTTGTATGTAATGAAATGTTGTCTTTAGCCTTGTTGGTTGATATATTATGGTTATTGTATAAGCATATTTTATATGTAATGAAATGTTGTCGATAGATTTGAATTGATATATCGTATAAAAGTTTTAAAAAACCTCTCATATTTGAAATTTTGAAATATTTATTTTACAATGATATGAACTTGTGGTAAATGATTAGAGTTCTGATTATATAAATTCTTACGCTTATGGATTTATAAGTGTGGTTAATGTTTTGTTAATTAGTTTGGGTTTTCATAAAAGTTTGAGTGATGTGATATATGATTATAAACTGCACAGGTTTTATGAATGTGAATTTTGACTCGAATGTGTCTCAGCTTTTCTCAGTTTCTTAGTGTGTAATGTTTTGGTTCAAAGCTTCTGCCAAACTCTGAAAATCATTCTACAAAAAAAGCAATAATTAAACACCTTGTCCCACTTTTTCCACCAAAACATGGCTTGTATTGCACACTGCAAATTATCATCCATAGACAAGACATCAGAACATAACACCAAGTTTAAAGCTCACTGGTAGTGATAAACCATATGTATGACATTTAGCAACTTTAAACTGCCAGAAAATTCGTTGAAAAGTTCAACCTTAAATGGACAGAACCATGACTACAAAACCCAAGCCAAGGTCTCAAAAAATATAGAATGAGATTGTTGCATCTGATCGTGATAAATTTCACATTGCTTTTCCATAAAAGTTACATGTTGCTCTTGGAACAAAAAAGGGACATTCTAACGTAAGCTTTGCATGTACGAAACCTAGAAAAATATAGCATCTTAAACCTTAATTTCTCTAGCAGTAGAAGCTATCCAAAAAAAAACACACACATTAGAAAACCTCTCTGTAGTAGTCTCTAGCAGCATAAATTATATAAAAGATGCTTCACATGTAAATGAAAAACACATATGAAACCATTTTTTTTTCCAGTAAACTTCTGTCAAATCATTTGAGGGCATATATAAAATAAGCATCCAACGCTAAAGTACTCACATTTGTTTAGTTCCATAGAAGTAAACAAACAATTTCTTACGCACAGCAGAGAAGCCCCACTTCTCTGGTTCACTAATCTGCCAACCATCAAAAATATCAATGAGCAAAGTCTGTCAAAGTCCACAACCCAGAAAAGGCAAAGAAAATTCAAATTTACTGGAAGATTTACAGCATATATATATCCCTGTGCACTTCAAGATAAAAAAGGAATAGAAAAAATCAGGCTCCGCAACAACAGAGAGGTATTTAAATCAAACAAGAAACAACGTTTATAGAGATTTACAGCATAATCTTCAGAGTGCATTTCGTGGTCACAAAATCAACGAGTAAATCAGGTTTCGCCTAGGTTACACAATAAACAATGGTTCATATCCATATCAACAGAAAAGCAAGCACACAGCATCGCGTAGGGCAACCGAAGCAATTTCTTCTCAAGCCCAGATCTCTAATTGAAACTAAAGTAGCCCGAAAGATGATCTCTCTTTTGCTTCACTTACTTCGATCAAGAAAGTCAAGAAAAAAATGCGTAATCGTTACAGAATCAAACGAGGGGAGCCAGCAAAACAAAAGGGGAGAGAAAAATAAACAAAGTCAAGAAAAGATGAATAACCGGTACGAAATCAAGAAAGGACAGCGCAGCAAAGCAAAAGAAGAGAGTTAAACTCCGTTGCAGAAGTTAGGATGGATCGAAGGACCAAGAGGATACCATGGCCGGCCACGCCGGAAAGCCCCTCATCTTGGCGAGGACGAGATCACCGACCTTCCACTGCTGCTGCTGTGAGACGGCGGCGGCGGCTCTACCAGATCCCTTCCTCCGAGAGGTCCCCATCGCGAGAACGAGAGCCGCCGACCCGACCGCCTAGTGCTAGGTCATGCGATTCCCGGATCTGAACAAGGGACCGAGGGGCTGCCCAGGGAGATCTCCCCTCCTCTCTTCGCAAAGAAAAGGAGAGCTTACTACGGGCGACAGGGCTCGGCAGTCGGCGGAGGGGCGCGCAGGCATCGAATCGGCGGCACCGGAGGAGAGGGGCGGTTCCGGTGGCGATGTGGCCTCTCAAGCAACAAGAACCCCTCTATTATTATGTCTACAAGAGAAGCGGAGCGGCGACGGGATCTTTATGATGGTGTGCGGAAGTCCGTTCATATCCCTATTTCTCCCGTCACTCGATATGTCAATGCACGCTGGAAATACATACGCTCGCACATACACCGTATAAACAAACGTATGCAATCAATATGTAATGGCGACTAGATAAAATAAATAATTAAATCATCATGGTGAGATGAGCCCAACCCAGCCCATGGTCAACCTGTCGTCATCCTTCGCCTTAGTGCCACGAAAATTCCAACGGACACAACCAGAACATGCGTGAAACTGAACGCGGTGGTGCCCAAGTCTCGTTTCAATTGCCTGTCATCATCCGATACGAGATCTTCACCCACCTTTAGCATCTTCCTTCTGATTGGAGAACCTAATGCTCTATAGGTGGGCCCTAGTGGGTTTTACCAATCAAACGGAAGATACGAAACGCGGGTGCGTTTGTATACGAGTAGCAAATGAATCGGTCCTTGCCCAATTCCAACCCTGGAGAACACATTAATGGCCGGACCTTCCCCTCTTTTCCGAATTCTTCCCTCTTTCTTTCCCCGATCTCCATCGCCCCACGCCGATCCCGAGTCTTAACCCTGGGAGAGCTCCATCGCTCGATCTCTCAGAGCAAAGCCCCAGGTCAATTCTACCCCGAGGCCCCGCGACGCGCCTCGCCGCGCCCTCCTCGAAGATCCGTCCTTCCGAGATCGATTCCGCTTGCCGATCGAATCGATCTGCGCTCATCGAGATGGGTAGCGGTAGGGTATGCGGAGGTGGAACCTTCGCCCGGCCTTTCTCGTCCTCCTCCTCGTCGCCGCACCTCTCGGCCCCTCCCGGGCCGCCGACGGAGACGGCGTCGACGTCAGTTACCGACACGGTGAACGGCTCGCACCACTTCAAGATCGATGGGTATTCGCTGCTCAAGGGGATGGGCATCGGCAAGTACACGGCGTCGGACACGTTCACGGTGGGCGGTTATGACTGGGCCATCTACTTCTACCCCGACGGGAAAAGCTTGGAGGACGGCGCCACGTACGTGTCGCTGTTCATCGCGCTGGCGAGCGAGGGGACCGACGTCAGGGCGCTTTTCGAGTTGACGCTTCTGGATCAAAGCGGGAAGGAGCAGCACAAGGTCCATAGCCACTTCGGGAGGACGCTCGAGGGTGGCCCCTACACTCTCAAGTACCGCGGCAGCATGTGGTAAGTGAAGCTCATGTGAATTGGCTATTTACAAGTTTTTAATAGTTTCTTTGATTATTAGTTATTTTTATATTTTGCATCTCCGGGGCATGTGATTTGATTTTGTCTATGAGTTGCCACATAACATTCGTTGAGATGGCATCGTAACCAAGTAATCGTTCTCTGAAAATATTCCTGTGGTTAGTGGATGGTGATTTTTTGTTTCTCCGATGTAAAATGACCATGTTTTAAAACATGTATTATGTCTTTTCTTTTCAAAATTTAGTTTCAATTGATTGTCTTGTGGAAAAAATTATGTACTTGTAGAAGGTGTGTGGAGGGTTCAATTGACCTAAGAGGAGTTCACAAGTGAGGAAGTTTGTTGATCAAATTGATTGTTAAGATATTTGTTTGTCTCTTTCCAAATTTGTGGTCATATTGCCTTTATTTGCTTATCAGAGATTCATTCTTTGGGCAACAATATTTAGTGTATTACTTGAACAAAGTTGGCAAAAAATACTTATGTTATGAGATATTTTAGATTGTTGCTTCTTGGTAACAATTGTACACATTTAGTACACCATCAGATTTTTGTTTGCAACAATGCTGGGTTGCCTTTTATTCTGCTAGCTTCAACAAAATTACTGTTTAATTTTTCATCGAATTCCCAAATAGTTGACTCTGTTAGTAAACTTTTGAGCTATATTTGATCTTGTCCAATTGTTTCTAAACAGTAGATTACGGGTCCCAAACCAAGGCCTAGTTTTAAACTGCTGAATATGTCATTATGAGCTTTGACAGTCCATTCGAGCCAAACTTGGTTGTTCAGATTTATTGACAATTGAAATCCTTAGACAATCATTTTGGACTATAACTATCATTGGCCTTGGTGGGTTTAACTGATTACTCTGTGGACCATATGGATTGGCACTTTTAATTGATCAACTAGACAAGATTTAGTCAACATCCTGAGAAAATTTTGGTAACACTATAGTTTTGTGGAAGATCCATTTAGCTGCCGTCTCTAGAATAGATATTACGCTTATGGGGTATTGTTCTGTATTTAATCTGGATGTCTTCTCTGTTACACTTGCTCTCTAGTCAATTCATAGTATTTTCAGATTAGTTATTTCAGTCCCAAGTATGGGCCAGGTTGCCTGAATCTCGTATATGATGTTGTCTCAGCATAATATGGTCCAATTTTGCCATCATAATGACCTAATTATCTTCTTGAATAAGATTTCTTTTAACTCCTTGTACTTCTAAAGTGGAAACTAACTCATAATCTGAGTTATGCTCGAACTACCAATAGCACGTAGAATAAAGCTTTCTCCATGGTTCATGACTATCAGTAAAACTGCAGTTTCCATTGGACACTTGATTTGGTTATTACGATTGCACTGTTGCTCCTCCTAATCTTTGGTTGAGCATGTCACTGTGAATTTTATTTAGCTGATGTCTTGTGGGTAGTTTTGAATAATTCAAATGGTTATTCAGAATCAAAGATATGCACATGAGGGGGAAGGAAACTATCAAGAGTATCAACTATCATACAGCTTAACAGCTAAAGTGGGTTGGATCAGAAATTGATTCTGTGCCTTAAACATGACAACTGTTGGTTTTGTTGTCTGATTCTCTTTTTTATTGTTTTTCATAACCAATAATGGGATAGTGGTTCTTTTTTTCTTCAAAAGTAGCTTTTAATAAGGTAATGTACTTTTCTGTTTTTCATTGCTTGGATTTGTAATTTGTACATTTTGGAATTTATTACTATGTGCCTTCTGTGCATAAAAATTTCTGCAAGGAATGAGTATTACGAGTGACCTTACACGTGGATATTACACTTTAAATGTTGCAGGGGCTATAAGCGTTTCTTCAGAAGAACTGCTTTGGAGACATCAGAGTATCTTAAAGATGATTGTCTTCTGGTTAATTGTAGCGTTGGTGTTGTTAGATCACGCACCGAAGGACCCAAGGTTTACACCATAGCAGTGCCACCACCTAATATAGCTCAGCATTTTGGACAGCTTTTAGAGAGTGGAAGGGGAACTGATATAAGTTTTGAAGTTGATGGTGAGATTTTCAATGCCCACAAGTTGGTACTTGCAGCTCGATCACCTGTGTTCAGGGCACAATTATTTGGTCCAATGAAAGACAGCAACACGCATTGCATAAAGATTGAAGATATGGAAGCTCCAGTTTTTAAGGTAGTGTAGTTTTAATATGATGTCGGGTTTTGCTACTATTTTACTTAGATGAACCTGATTTTCTAATTTAATCCTTGCCTCCTTTGTGTAAGCTCTTATAATTATTTTTTTCTTCTAGAGATGGGAGTATATACTCTCTTGTTGCATCTCTATAACTTCCATTTCCAATAGTATCAGACTATCAGTTTACTTCACTTTGGTCTTGCCAGTTGCTTCTTGGGCTCGTAGCACGCCACTTTCTACTATAGTTACTTTTTGCAAGAAGGGAATAACTTCTGTTGTTGTTGCCAAATTTTCATTTGTTCATAGTAAAATTTTTCATAGAGCTTACCTTTACCACTAGCACCATAATGTATGGTTTCAGCCGAAATTGATTTATTGCTACATGCTGATGATGATCATTATGAATAAGGCATGAAGATTTTTTAAATTTTGATATGTAGATGGATTTTCTAAGGACACATAGATGGTTAACTGTGTGACTTCACTTTCTATAGGGAGCAAGGTTAAGAAGAAAAAAATTAACGACCAGTTTGTGTAATGAAAGTGAAACCTAAGCTTATCATCAACTGAAACAATATTATTAAATATGGAGGCTGGTGATTGGCTGTGCCCTTTTCTTTTGGCGCTAAGCCTTTTTTTTTCTGGTTTTATTTGACACAAGAAACACTAATCCTGATGGATGTTGAAGCAATAATATAATTATCTGCATTTCTATTTTTATTTATTTTCACGGACCATTGAGGATCCACTAAACCTGAGATTCTGCGACATTGCAATTACTCTCGACTACATACACATTATTGAACACTCAACGTAGGAAGATACCCTTAAATGAGTTCTGAATTGAAAAAAAATCAGTCCAAGAGCTTTCTACAACCCAAATGGGTTTGTGGAACTTACTTTTCATAATTTTGGGGCTTATTGTTTATAATTTATCTTCCCAAAGGTCTAAAGTCAACACCCTTTATATTACACATTTTTGAAGTGTCTCTTTCACTTGATATTGGCTGGATAAAACACATGTTCATAATTGTAGGCATTTCATTCACAAGCTATTCTGCAGTCAGTTTAACTTGGATTATCATCTCTGACAGTGACATCCACTTTTTACTCCACCGTTATTGCTACTCTAATTCTATATGCTTCTCCATGTTGTTTAAGTTATCTAATGCCCAGCATGTCTTTGTCCAGAAAACATTGGAATCTCATATTAGGCAGTGACTGTGATGAACA
The DNA here is from genome assembly GCF_036884655.1 of Musa acuminata AAA Group. NCBI lineage: Eukaryota > Viridiplantae > Streptophyta > Magnoliopsida > Zingiberales > Musaceae > Musa > Musa acuminata. The sequence goes on along the minus strand of NC_088343.1, from coordinate 12,751,217 downwards.
GAAACAGCACAAGTTGTTTGGTAATATTGCTTGCAATAGTGAGCTTTCCGTTTCATAGAAATTTGTTATCTTTGAGCATGCCTGAGGGCTTGTTACATGGAATTCAATCTATAAGACGGGAAATTATTTGATAATGTTATCTATTTTTCCTATTACTATAATTTTCAGTAAGGAAAATGTGGAATTTGTTACTTTTAAAATCATTTATTGTGTATTGTAGCATAAGTGATATGCTTGCACATTATTATCATCATCATCAATTTAGCCCAAAAAAAATTGCTTATTCTTATTTTCAGGCTCTACTCCATTTCATATACTGGGATTCTCTACCTGACATGGAAGAATTTACTGGTCTGAATGCAAAGTGTGCTTCCACTTTGATGTCTCAACATTTGCTTGCTGCTGCTGACTGCTATGCGTTGGATAGGCTTAAATTACTATGTGAAGTCAAGTTATGTGAGGATGTTGCTATAAATACAGTGGCCACTACCTTAGCTCTGGCTGAGCAGCACCACTGTATTCAGCTCAAATCTGTTTGTCTCAAATTTGTTGCATTGCCTGAAAATTTGAGAGGTATAATCAGCATTCTATCTTGAGGGTTCCATTTTGCTAAATACACTTTGATAGTGGCACCTTTAGTATACCAGTATCAACACACTATACTTATAGACAGGCACAAGTGCTGGTTCGCCATCATCTAGTGGCATGAATCGCACAGGTGATCTTTTGATTGGAGTATGAATTTCCATGGGACTCTTCTTAAAAGTTCTCTTTCCATTTTGTACTATTTATCTTATTCATTGTTATAAAACTAGCTTTAGTTCTTTCAACATAAGAACTGCTATGTTTATAGTGCTTTAGAGGTCAATTTAAAACTGCATCTCCATAACAGGGTATTTGCAATTAATTTCTAATTATGAGATATGTACAAGCAATATAAAAAATCGAAAGGTGCACACAGACATGGTAAACAGACAAATTCTGCTAGCAAGATAATTTGATTGAAACTTATCATATTTTTTAATACAGGCTTGCTATATCATAAGGTAACAGACTGTTGATTGAAACAATTTTTTTTGCATGCTTAAAATTGTTCGACATAGTTATCTTACTGTTGATATGGGCATGAATTTTAGATGTACGTACATGTCTCCCTCTATGGCATCACAAAACCATTTTGCCAGAGCATCTCATGGTCAGATTTTTATTCTCATCCACTATTTGCTGTGTCCTTTTTTCGGTAACCAGGCAAATATGGCCCCCTCTGAACAATGGGCTTTTCATGCATTTCCTTGGCATACATCATGTTTAGTTAGAGTGTATGCTCTGATGGATCCCATTTCAATTTTATTCTGATGCATGTCGATCTCTGAATTTGAAAATTGTAAGGTCACAGCCTATTTTTCCAATCATTTGACACGAGTGATTGATTATAACTTTTTATGCCTACTTTCTGAAATATCTTCTGTTTTTCTAGTTGTGTGTTGGTTTGACTAGAATCCATGTACCATCATCATCCAATGTATTTCTGGCTTTTCATATCTACTGTAGTACCATGTATCACAAGTGGTATAGTAAGAACAAACACTGTATCGCCTTGTTACATGATGTTTTCTTTGCAGACTTAAATGCCTTGTTTTTGTTTTGGTCCAAGGTCAGTGAGAAGCCAAGCATTTTGCACGCATATATAACTGCATATAGTAAAAATTCCATTGATACATTTAATCATTGTTTGGGCGACCATATGTGGTCTAGAAGTTCCTTAACCGTTGATGTTCCTCCTAATTCTGGTAATATTTTGGTTGTGCTGCATTTTGCAGCTGTGATGCAAACCGAGGGATTTGAATACTTGAAGGTCAGTTGTCCATCTATTCTGACGGAGCTCTTGCAGTATGTTGCTAGGATTGGTGAAATTTCATCAGTTTCTAATGTATGTGCAAATGATGCACTTGACGGCTGTGATATAACGGGAAGACGGGTCAAGCCTCGGATCTGATATATGCAATGACTAATTTGTTATGGCTGTAAGTTCATTGTTTGTTGTGCTATGTAGTAAACTTTTGCTTTCAACTTATAATTTCCTAATTCAAATACTTGTATCTTTGTTGAACCGTAACAAGATAAATGTCAATATAGCATAGCAAGAACCATGAAACACCGGATGTATTGTGAGCTATGATGGGATCCTACAGCTTTCTGGTTATAATTGTCACCTTTTGAAAATTTGATGTTGGACAAAATGGACAGCGTGATTCAGATTATTTGTTTGCGTCAATTTGTAAAGAACTGCATTGCTATTGTGGCCGTTCAGATACCAGCGATGTGTGCTGCCAGCCATTAGCATGCATGTTGTCTTCAGGTTCTTGTGAGATTTTTTCCTTCTCCATGGATTGTTGTTGATTGAATTATATTTGTGGTGATTGTGCATTACTAAACCGTATTTTACTTCAATCTCTGCAGATGTTTAGTCTCTGATGTAATCTGACATTTTATCTTGTTTCAGAGAATAATTATACATATTTTATCTTTCAACTGAAAGGAAGCAAATCCTGTTGATTAACACATAATCTTCTCCCTTGTCTTTTACTTTTCATCATTTTCCTATCTTGGTCTGGCAATGTATCGATTAAAGAACAGATGATGGATGCCATGTCCAATTTATGTTGCAAAAATGTTTTCTATTGTTTCCTCAGCTTTGATTCACAATACCTTCTATGTGCTATTATTAGACTTAAAAGACTAATAAGATCATGATTTAATGATGCCATATAAATCCAAGCGGTTCCTTCCCCACCACTTGATGTGATCACGATCTCCCTTTGACCACGCTGCAACCCTTGTCGGCGCTCACAAGCCACCGCTCCTCGTATTCATGCTACTCTTGTGGAGACTCAATCTTCCATAGGAGCATTACTAACCAAAAAATCTTATTATTATAAATTGGAATTGTGATGAGTTGTTGCGTAGGGTAGTTAGAGATCACATTAGTGTATCATTCATTGAAGAAGCTATTGAGCAAAAAGGAAACATCTTCCTAAAATTGTTGAACTTGTCATTTCGAATCTTATTTGCCATGTATTGAAAGAATAGTGCTAACTGGTTAGCACATTTTACTTTTTTTTATTCTTTAATCTAAATCCATTTAATTTTGGACGTTTACATGACCAAAAAATTGACTTATTCAGCAATATATTTTCTGCTTTTTAATAATAAAAAAAATAAACAACAGCACGGAGGAGGGAGGATGGAGCGATGCTCCTACCTGCCTTCTTATTGGCGGGCGAAGTGGGACCCGTTCGTTTTCTTTGTTTCGTTAGATACGTAAATTTCTCATACATATTCCCGTTGCGTGCGGATCTACCTTCAGAGTTCTCTATGCAATACCGGTTCCGGTAGCCCGCGGTTGCGTCATCCTTATCTTGTTCCTTGCTTATTGTATAGCGGTCCCGGCAGCGTGAAAGGAGGAGAATGTGTAGTTAGCGGGTGATGCCCGGTTAGCGATACACATCCGACGGAGGATTTCCGTATGATCCGACCCGATCACCTTGAGGGTGCCCTTGTTTAACGACTACCAGCGGTTCAGCGGAACCAGATTCACCATCATTAATTAGGAGGGAGGGATAAGCGAACACGAAAGCGAGAGAACAGCGAGGAGAGAGGAGAGAGAAGAGATAAATAATAATAATAATAATTATAAAAGGCAGACGGAGAGGGTTGGGTTAGTTTTAGTTTGCTGGTTGTGAGTTGGGGCGAGTCGTGAACGTGAGAGAGACGATGATCACGATGGAGATGAAGTCAAACCTTGAGGGTAGGAGGTGAAAGAACAGGAAGCATAGATTGTTGGGAGGAGGAGGAGGGCGGCGTGCGCTGGAGTCGGATGGTATTGATCATCGGCGGTGGGAGTCGGCGATGGGCGGCGGGGCGGCGGTGGGCGGTTGTTGGTAGAGAAGAAGAAGGAGGAGGAGACAGAGGAGGAGGTGCAAGGTGGGAAGGTTGGGAGGATGAGGAAGGGGAGAGTTAAGAGCGGGCTGCTGCCGAGCTCGCTGCGGATCATCTCGTCGTGCCTCAAAACCGTGTCTTCCAACGCTGGGTCCGTCGCGAGCAGCGTCCGATCCGCCGGGGCGTCCGTCGCCGCATCCATCGCCGTGCCGGCTGAGGATGAGAAGGACCAGGTTGCTATCGAAAATACATATCTCCCCTTTTGCTTGCTTTTGGACGGAAGAGAGGCGTTATGGCATGTTGATTTCCGTGTTGGATGACAGTCTTGTTTTCAATTTGGCTTGCGATGACATTACTGCTATGTGATTACTTTTTTTCATGGAATGAACTGTGATGCATGATCGGTACTTGATAGGACTTAGGTCTATGGCTCTCTCAAGCTTCTTGATTCTCTAGGTTTGTTGCTCAGGCTTCTTAATATCAACTGCTGGGTTTGTCAATGCTTCCGAGGAACAGTTTTTCCTACCTAGAGTTTAATTAGGAACGACGACCCAGGAGGATGGAAGAGTTTATGGTTCATTTTTGTGAACAAGTAAAAAATAATTGAAGGGAGAATGTAAATGATTATCCATCTTAAATAGATACTTTTGTTGGCCAAAAGCATCTTGTTTCGTGTCAGGGAAACTAAACACTTGCATGCTGCTCATTCTTGATGCTGTTTTCAAATTCTTGAGCCTTATGGCACATAAGGAGCCAACTTGCACAGTTTAGACACTGACATGTATATTCAGTAAAAGAATCTTGAGATCTTTTACTTTTTCCTGGGAAACTTACATGTACAATAACTTTAACCCTTGGGTTAAAGCACAATGGAGGCTAAGCTTCGGTTATGAGTAACAGGTTTCAGTCCAAACAATATATAGGTTACATTTTTTTATCATTGTTTGTTTAGATAAATACTATTACTGGCTTTAGAACCACATTCTGAGTAATAGATAACAGATCCTAGTTCAGGGGAGTTTTTGGATTAGTTATCTTGTTGGTATTCTGAGTAATAGATTACAGATCCTAAATCAGGGGAGTTTTTGGATTAGTTATATTGCTGCGTCAATGGGATTTGAGTTTGAAAAGATCTAGATGTTCCTCCAGATGAGAATTTTTATGAATTTTTTAGAAGAAAAGTCCTGTTTTACTAGTTTAAATTATTCTAGTCTTATTAGAGTTAGGATCTCGGTCTTGATGAAGTTTATTAATGCAAGAGTAGGTGATATTTTTACTCTGAACTATTGGAATCTTAGTGCCTCACATCCTGGTTGAAAAACCATAGTAATTACTTTGATTTGGTTGTAGGATTACAGGTAGGTCCAGTTTCCAATGAGAATAGGATCACTGGTTGCTTGCCCGTTCTTTTCAAAATTCTTTACTAGGCATGTGGCACTATGAATACAACTTGTCAAGTTGGAACTTATTGTCATCTTGAGTTTTGGTGGTGCTGCTGCTGCTACTGTTTTGGTACATATAAGCTGGTGGGTATAAACTCATTTTTCTACGTTATAGTATTGCCAAAGTACTTTTGCATGTTTTTACAATTAAAAGTTGGTGTATATTAACCACAAGAGGAGATTAAGGGCAGTTGTAACCAAGTGGTCATGGTAGTGGAGTGTCAATCCACCATGCACTGGCTTAATTTTCACTGTTCACCCTATATATTTAATTAATTAATTATAAAAAAAGTACTCCATGAAGTGGATTTCTTATAAGCCTTTTTACTGCCATCAAAAAGCAAAAGTTTCACTATATTTTTTCCTAGCTTTGATGAAGAGGTTCCACAACAAACTGGCCTAGTTAACTTGGTAACTAAAGATATACATAGCAGCCTTCCATATATTTGGTGTAATAGTAGAAAATGCAAAAGCAGATTTACACAGGAACTTATTTGTGCTGGTAATTTGCTTCGGAAAGTGAAGAGAGTGAGGGATATTAGGGAGGCTTGTGAAGGTGCACTTAGTTTGAATAGTTTGATTATATTAACTATTTAAATTGTGCATAAGAAAATGAACTATGAGGCATATGTAACTGTGGTTATGTAGTTTTGACTAGTTTACCTTATTTATGCTATATTTGGTTAGTAAACATATTTCATTTATTGGGCATTATTAAGCCGTTTTTGTATAACATATTGTCACCAGAATCATCCACAACATCGTCCATATATTTTCTGTGTTTCATTTTGATCATAATCAATTATTTCTCTAACAGGTTTTATGGGCTGGCTTCGATAAACTAGAGCTTAGTCCATCTTCCTTCAAGAATGTTCTACTTCTTGGTTATTCTAATGGATTTCAAGTGCTTGATGTGGAGGATGCCTCTAATGTCTGCGAACTGGTATCCAAGCGTGATGGCCCAGCTACTTTTTTACAGATGCAGCCCACGCCAATGATGTCTGAAGCTACTGAAGGATTCAGAGCCTCACATCCTTTGCTCTTGATTGTTGCTGGTGATGAGACCAATGGCACAGGTATGGTCCAAGGTGGCCGTCTGAGTGCATTAATTAGAGAGAGCGTCAATGAACCTCAGGCAGGAAATAGTATCACTACTCCTTCAGTTGTTAGGTTCTACTCACTCAAATATCATAGCTATGTTCATGTTCTGAGATTCCGCTCTGCTGTATATATGATTCGGTGCAGTCCTAGAATAGTTGCTGTGGCGCTTGCTGCACAAGTAAGCAGGAAATGTACTATATTTTTTAGTATCATGTTGATATGGGATTCAACATAATGATTTATCTTTTCTGATTGCTTGAATTTTGTTTTGGCAGATATACTGCTTTGATGCTGTTACTCTCGAGAACAAGTTCAGTGTTCTGACCTATCCTTTACAAGGAACAGCTGGTGTTAACATTGGTTATGGTCCGATGGCTGTTGGTCCTAGGTGGTTAGCTTACGCTTCCAATAACCCTCTTGTACCAAGTACAGGCCGCCTTAGTCCTCAAAATCTTACTCCCTCTCCAAGCGTAAGCCCATCAACTTCACCCAGCAGTGGAAATTTAGTTGCTCGTTATGCAATGGAATCTAGTAAAACGTTGGCTGCTGGAATTCTTAATCTGGGAGATGTAGGTTACAAAACTCTCTCAAAATATTGTCAGGAGTTACTTCCTGATGGTTCTAGTTCTCCTTTGTCACCACATTCCAACAGGTCTGGAAGATTTCCACCAACAGGACTTCCAACTGAACCTGACAATGCAGGAACGGTGTGTATATTATCAAAGTTGGATATGTTCCTCTTATATTAATGCAGATGGATTTGAAATCATATGGTCTTTTTTTTGGATAAATTAATTATTTGTAATGGTTCTATGCAGGTTGTTATAAAAGATTTCATTTCGAAGGATGTCATTTCACAATTTAGGGCTCACACCAGTCCAATATCTGCTCTCTGTTTTGACCCAAGTGGTACCCTTTTGGTTACAGCTTCAATACATGGGCACAATATAAACATTTTCCGGATTATGCCTACCCGTGTACATAATGGTTCTATCTCAGCACATTATGATTGGACATCATCACATGCTCATCTTTACAAACTATATCGTGGGCTAACAGCGGCTGTATGAATCTAAGAGTTATCTTTATAATGTTTTGTAGGGCAACTGACATGTCAGTTGTTTAGTATATTTGATGGATTTCTTTTTTTCTTGTACCAGGTCATACAGGATATCTCATTTAGTCATTATAGTCAGTGGATTTCAATTATTTCATCCCGGGGAACTTGCCACATATATGTTATATCGCCTTTCGGTGGTGATGCTAGCCTTCAACCGCAAAATATCCATGATGGACCGATTCTTACTCCTAATCTCACGTCGCCATGGTGGGCAGCTTCCTGTTGCATGATCCATCAACAGTTACAACAACCACCACCTCCAATTACATATTCTGTAGTTAGTAGGATTAAAAATGCTAATTCTGGTTGGCTAAGCACTGTTAGCAATGTTGCTGCTTCTGCAGCAGGCAAGATATCTGTACCATCAGGTGCCGTTGCTGCTGTGTTTCATAATTCTTTGTATCATGACACTCCACGGGGTCCCTCCAAGGCCAACTCGTTGGAGCATCTTCTAGTTTACTCTCCATCTGGTCATGTCATACAACACAAACTTCTTCCATCTTCTTTTGTGGAGCCTTGTGATAGAAGCTCGAAAACAATACCTACTTCTGTGTTGCAACTTCAAGATGATGATTTACGTGTAAATGCTGAGCCAGTTCAATGGTGGGATGTCTGCAGAAGATTGAATTGGCCTGAGAGAGAGGAAGATATTTCCAGAATATTCTGTAATGATCAGCAAACTAGTGAGACAGTTATGGATTCCGGAGATAGTGAAGATAATGAAACTTCATGTTCCATGTCGACTACTGGCAGTGTACCTGGAGCAGAGTCGGCAAGAAGTGAAAGATTCCACTGGTACCTTTCAAATGCAGAGGTACAGATTAACTCGGGAAAGATCCCGATATGGCAGAAATCAAAGGTGGTCATTTTTTCTGTTTCTGAGCTGTTCATAAAAATGACTAATTTCTCCAAGTTGTTTGATGATGTATCTAATCTTTTTTTTTTATCATAGATTTGTTTTTGTGTGTTGAATCCATCAAGAGCTAGTGAAGGTTTTACAGAAGATGGTGGAGAGATTGAGATTGAAAATTTATTTTTTGATGAGATAGAAATAAGGCGAAAGGATCTACTTCCTGTTTTTGAGCAATTTCGCTGTATCCAATCCAGCTGGAATGATAGGTACAGACTTTATCCCATTCATTTTTTCAAATTGCCAATCATGTTCAATAGTTTGAGTTTCTGAGTCTTGTTTCTGTTATTTGTTACTCGTCTACATATCTGACACCATTTTGGTAGTTTGGGTTGAGCGTTGACTCTTGAAGAACCCAACAAAATGGAAAATAATTGGAGTCAATATCAGAATAAGCAATGAGTACTAACCAAGGATACAACCTGGCCATTACATGATCTACATTTTCAGGGTTGGAGGTAGATATCAAACTTCATCATCAGGGGTTTTCCAAGCTACAGATGAGTTTAAGCCTGTATCTTTTGCATGTGGATCGGATTTTGGTAAGTAAAAGTTTTGAATTTGAAGAAACTTTGATATGGAATTTGGTAATCAGAAACTTACTAATCCCTAAATGTTTATTCTAGGGTCAGGAACTACACAAAGTTTGCTCGATTTTGATGAAACAGGATCTTGTGAACCTGTTAGCTTGCAGGCAATAGAGAAGACTACAGCTGATGAATCTGGTCACGGTTCGCCTTCAATCATCAGCAAAGGTATTCCTGCATTATCAGAATCCAAAGCATCCACTACACTGCCAATAAAGGACTCCGTTAAAGATTGCACCCGACTTCATTCAGAAGACACCAATAGCAGCTATTCTGTCAAGGATGACTCTGTCACTGATGGTGTGTCGACAAGATCAAGTAGCCTGTCATGTAGTGGTAGATTACTGGTTGTAGATAATGACTTTATGAACGATAAAGGAAGTGGTAAAGTTCAAAAGGCATGTTCTACAAACACCCACATGGAACACGCTGAAAGATCTGATTCCCACAATTCAGTGGAGTTTGCCCAATATTTCAATGAGGGTTATTGCCAAGTATCGGAACGCGATGACTGCCGCGAGTTGACTGAAGCTGTAACAGATGCAGACAGCAACAGCAGCCACTGCGAGAGAGAAAAGCCTGAGGAAGATGGGGACGACGACAACATGGTGGGAGGTATATTTGCCTTCAGCGAAGAAGGTGAACCTAAACTTGCAAGATCTTTTGTTCAGCACTGAATCTAAATTTTCTGTGTCAATTATTTTACCTTTTGATGATGTGGAACAGGTTGATGATGTGGAAGTTGGTGGCTTCATCATACGATGTCTTTCTACAAGCAAATTTCTATCTTGGATGGCTGAAACAACCTACAAACCGGAAGCTATCGACATGTACTTCTACAGCTACACTTGCTCCTTCTATTTGATTCTCATTTTGCAATCAAAGGTAGATAATGCATTTTTAGTTATGGAGATGGAAGCAAAAGGTCTGCCAATCCAACCACCTAGACCACCACGGTCACTGTACATTCTGTAGATATGGATTTTTAGTTCATGTAGTTGGACGTGCTTCCCACAGATGAGCTCTTCTTCCTGTTTACATTTACACAAGTATTCACCATTAATTAGTTTCAAGGGCGATTCACTTTCCTCTTCGTGGTGAAATAAACTTCAAACTAGTTTTCTATGTTTACAAGCTGGACTTTGTTGCTTATCAAGACTTGTGTGCTTTATGTTACTCGTTTCTGTGACAACACACTGTGTGGTAACTTAAGGTTCGCATTCGCTGGCCAGGAATCCTCAGAACGAGAAAGGGAATCAATCCTTGGCCAGGAATCAGTCGGCCCCAAAGACGAACCATACTTGACAAGGCCTTCCTGACATCTGAAACACGATGGGAACGAAGAAGTAAAGCCACTCTCTTTGGAAACTGGCTGCCTTACGTCGAACAGTTAGTTTGCTGCGTGCTACCCGACGCACATATCATGGACCATCTTCCCGGGGGCAAATTGCCAGTGGCGCGTACAAGCTTAGACTCTCCCCCGCAAACATGGCCACCGCATCGACGTGACACTCTATTGTCGTCTTCTCGGTCGGCTGATCTGATCACCAGGTTTGCCTTAGCCCCACATTCGTCACATGACATGTCTCAGAGTTGCAGTCAGTCGAACGAAGAAGACATCTCCCACCTGAGACGAGGGCCTTTCTGTACGAATTGAGCGCAACCGGCACGTGGCGTTCCAAGGACGACTCCGACATGGCCGCCACGCCCTTGTCTGACGTGGCCACTGAGGTGTCCTTCCCTCTGTTCCCCGTACCGCACCACCGACCCCCGAACCACTTGCCTCGGACAGCCGTTTATTGTTCCGGACCAAAACCACCAGTAAGATGACAATAATTAGAAGGCAAAACCCCGCACCACGCTTATAATGACGATGATGATGACGACGACGATAAAGAACCCTCCGCTCGCTGCAGAGGCGGGAGGAGGCATCGAGTACCCACATCGATTTCCCCTTCCTCCTCAAGCCAGCATCGATTACTACCATCTTCTGGGACACGAGACCCTCGCCGGCAACCAACCCACCGCAGAATAGAAAAGAGAGGGAGGCTTCTCCCCCACGTCTTCGCTCTTTACGGTTTCCGCCATTAAAGTGCTCACGCCCTTCCCCACGAGAAAGCCAGCAGGCCAACGTAGAAAGGGTGTACCGTGAACCCTCCGTCTTCTCTATTAAAACCCCCTCTTTTCCCCTTTGCAGCTCAAGGAAAGAAAGGAAAGGAGCGGTCGAAAGGAGGGGAGCCAAGGAAAGCAGAGCAGACTTTGTACAGAGCCGATGCGGTGATGGTTGTGACGATGGCGTTGCGGTGCTGCTTCTTGGGGGGTCTCTTACTTCTGCTACTGCTGGTGGCGTCGTCGAAGGGCGTGGTGGGGATATTGGACCCGGTGGACTTCCTGGCGCTGCAGGCCGTGCGGAAGCGGCTGGAGGACATGCCCGGGTCCGACTTCTTCTCCGCGTGGGACTTCACCGACGACCCTTGCGGTTTCCCGGGCGTCTTCTGCGCCGGGGACCGCGTGGTGGCGCTCGCCCTGGGTGACCCCCGCGCGGGCTCCCCGGGCTTGCAAGGCCGCCTCGACCCCGCCCTCGGCCGCCTCTCCGCGCTCGCCGAGCTGTCCCTCGTCCCCGGCCGCGTCACCGGCCCCATCCCCGACGCCCTCGCCCGCTGCAGCGGCCTGCGATTCCTCGCCCTCAGCAAGAACCTCCTCTCCGGCCCCCTCCCCGCCGGCTTCGGCTCCCTCCGCCGTATCCGCACCCTCGACCTCAGCTACAACCAGCTCTCCGGACCTGTTCCCCCCGCCCTGACCGCCGCTTCCGCACTCTCCAACCTCATCCTCTGCCATAACCAGCTCTCCGGCCCAATCCCGCGCTTCCCGCGCTCCGCCGCCCTCCTCCGCCTCGACCTCAAGCACAACCAGCTCTCCGGCCCCATCCCGCCGCTGCCGTCTTCCCTGCAGTACCTCGCCCTCGGCTCCAACGCGCTCACCGGCAGCGTGGACGCCGTGCTCCCCCGCCTCACCCGCCTCAACTTCCTGGACCTCAGCTCCAACCTGCTCGAGGGCCCCATCCCCGGATGCGTGTTCCGACTCCGGCTCGAGGCTCTCCAACTCCAGCGCAACGCCTTCTCCGGGCGAGTGGTGCCCCAGGGAGACGTGGTCATCCCGGTGGTAGACCTGAGCTACAACCGGCTGTGGGGATCCGTTCCGCCGCAGCTGGCCGGCGTGGACCGCCTGTACCTCAACAACAACCGGTTCACCGGGGAGGTTCCGAGCCGCCTGGTGCAGCGGCTCAGCAACGGGATGCAACTGCTCTACCTCCAGCACAACTTCCTGACAGGGATCGAGTTCGGCCCTGCGGCAGCTGCCATCCCCGTTGGCGCGGCCCTCTGCCTGCAGTATAATTGCATGGTTCCGCCCTTCGACACGCCCTGCCCGCTCAAGGCCGGCACGCAGAAGATGCGCCCCGTCGACCAGTGCCCCAACTGGAGAAGCTAATCCGCCCCTTCGTGACCACCATCACCGCCTGTTCCAAGCAAGCACGATCGAGTCAGCCGAAGACTTACAGAGAATTACTACGATAAAAAAGTAGCTTATTAACATACGGTAATAATAAAATTCTTTTATTAATTTTGGGTTGTGGAAGAAGAGCACGAACAATTTTATATATATATATATATATATATATATATATATATATATATATATATATATATATATATATATATATATATATATGGGGATTTAAGGACGGTAATGTCATGTTGTTCTCCTTAATTATGCTTTATTGTAAGATAATGTAAGTTGCTGTGTAGAGAGATTACGAGCTTTGGCCGTGTATATTGATGTCGTTTGCAGAAGTCCGATGTGAGCAAATCCTCGTCAATCTTTCGTTGGATTCGGTACGAGATCCACTGGTGTTTGTTTGGTCCGGTCGAGCTGATATGACCAAGTGGATTGATCTGTGATTTTTGTACCCTTCAGTGCATCCATGGGTGATGTTGATGCCTTTGAGATCTCAGTGACATTTTGGATCTGTAGGAAGAGGTTGGTTGGATTCAGCAGCGTAACCGAGGTGGCATGTTAGAACACCACCTGCAATATCCAAACACCAGAAACACATCTGTGAGGAGATCGAACAACATGAAGAATACTTGCTGCCGAATGAATTGCTGTGATTGTTCCAAACCTTTTCATCTCCACGTATCAATCATGCTCTTCCCTAAGAGAGAACAGGCTGTATAATTTCTTTCCCCCAGAGTTTGCAGCTCCACCAGGTCTGGTAGTACACTGTGGACTCTTTCCATGGATGTTAATGAAGGCATCTTACATGAACACTCTCACCAGCATCTTGTTTCAGAATGTCAATTGAGTTCTCTGATTGCCTAAAGAACTTTGTCATAATAATTGAAAGATCACCAACTATAGCTTATACAGAAGACATTTGGGTGCTCATTTGATTCAAGTTGAGGTGTTGCACTATCATTTAAGAGTTGTATCTGAAAATTCTTCTGATGGATGCTTTACTGTGTGTTTTCTGTAAACTGGATCTTTCACCATCAAGCCAAGGTGGAATGAAGGGGAATAATACCATTGCCATGATCCAGCCACCAACTTATTGATTATGCCTGTAATAACCAAGGATGATGTGAATTCTGAATCAAGAAATAAACTTTCGGATCTAATAAATGGGAACAGCTAAGTCAGCAATATAAAAATAATCACAAAAATAAAGGCATGTATGCTTTAGGTTATTCAAGAAAGAAGTTTGAATAGGCTTAAGCCTTCTCATGAGACAGTATCAATTACCCAAAGCAGTAAATAGCAATTTACAGGTTTAATTTGGAATTGTGATATGGTCAATCATTGTCCTTTTATGACTGTTCTTCTGAAATTCTACTGCAACATTAGTAATCACATGACAAATGGTGGACCGACAACCACAGTAGACTCATCTGCAAACTGATATATGTCTTACAAAGACAACAAATTTCAAGTGCTATTTTCCATCTATATAATAAAAGTTTAACGAAGTTCATGATATAGCCTTTCGACAACATTAGTTAAGCTCAGGGTTGTAATATCTGAGAAAGGTTTTTGATGGTTGTCACCAAAGAAAAACTTTATTAGAAGAATAAAATGAGTAGTTTGGCTAGCGATATTGCTCTAAACTTGATAGTAGGAAAAGATCCAGGCTTGTTATTTAATTAATCCTCACCAAAATTATAAGCTAGCAAGTATCTGAACTGCAACATTATAGATGTCAAATAATTACATTTGTCGCAAATTATAGTATTTTTCATAAGCTCCTTCTGCAAATCACTCTAGTTTAATGATGCTGATAAAGGTCGAGGTAAGCAGACACAATCTCGTAAGCATCGACAGTTCAGGTACTAACTGGATGTAAAATCCTAAAGATTCACATCGCAGCAATGAACATAATATATACAGAAAACTGAGATATCTGGACACCTCTAAGTAGCCCAAGTGAAACAAGATTTCAATTGGAATGCATGCAAATATTAGTCATGCTAAAAAAGGGCATGAATATTATTATCCAATTGGATACCAGTCACGGTGACATTCTATCTGGTGCTGTTTTTTTCTTCCAATTTAGGATAAAGGAGGGGGTGAATCCATTCTAGAAAATCACCTTCACAAGGATTCAAACCTCTCTCTCTCTCTCTCTCTCTCTCTCTCTCTCTCTCTCTCTCTCTCTCTCTCTCCCCACCAGAGTACTCCTATCACCTCTGCACCGCCACTCAAAAGACCTCTGCCGCTTCACTATTACTCACCTCACATGTATACAAGAACAACCAGCCAAGCGGTCTGGGATAGTGGTCTGGGATACAAGAATGTCTAAACCTTAAATGATTGCAACAAAATCTTGATCTATTCAGAATTGCCACTGGCCATCAACTATCCATAGAAGAAGGCACGGAACAATTATTCTTTGGGCACAAACAGTTAAAGCAATGCAACCGGAAGCTTTTACTAAGACTGTTTCAGGAACTCACAATGTATCGTTGATCTGGAGAAAGAGATCTATCGGCAATTGTCCACCTCAAGCTTTTGGCACGGATGTTCTTCCCACTTTCCACTCATTATCAACATTGTATATTAGCACACGGCTTCCCTATCACACAACCGACAAACATGAAAAGTTAGACACATGAACAGATGCCATTTTGCAATGAATATATCGGTCAGTAATTCCAGCAAGCACCTGGAGTTCAACCACAAACGGTGAACCATCTCCGAGAACTGCGAAACATACGCCCGGCTATCCATTCTGTCCACAAGCCACGGGCTATCGACAGACAAGTACTGGTCAAGAACATGGGAGCAATCGGCGGGTCAGATAAAAGATCTCAATTTCCATACCGGAGCAAGCAGCATCACCAACACGCATAGTGTCGTTCTTGTCGGTATCCATGTCGGACGTGCCCATGCCATGACCCATCCTCGGATGGTCTTCTTCAGCCCATCTTAGTCAAGAATGCTCCTTTTTCATCTCAATCCCAACATTGACCTTCTTGATGATGATAAACCCCGGAGATAACACCAACAAGCCAAAAACGACTTCAGTATTCAACGACGCATGACACAAAGAAACAACCTTTTGACAGGACTAGCTATCTCCCAACACTCAAGAAATGAAATGTCTCGGAATCCAAAAAATGCAACGCTTGTTCCAGAATCAATTCTACCTCTGGTGGTTTCCATAGTCGTCTCTGAATGAGGTATCGGACGCGATCACGTCCGAGCCCAACGTGGAAGGTTGACCCGAACCGAATAAATTCTGCTAACGTGGAGTTGAGATCCCATCCCAAACTCGACGAAGTGATACCGAAGTGGGTGCTCCCGAGAGAAAACTTGAAGGCTCTCAAACCACTCGTGATTAGAAGATTGGTTATGGCATACTTGATGAAGATGGATACGACTGATCCCCAACACTTGAGATTATCCCAATCAACTTCATAAGATTTAAATTGTAGAGTTTTGGAGAGAGGAGGAACCCTCGAATTGACCTAATCTAATCTGTTTTGGATGAGGAGAACATCTGGCACTCCCTTTCCTTTTGACTTTTTGGTTCTTGTCTTTGACAACCACGTCAACAAAAGTACTCTCACTCCACGTGCTCCAATTTGCTGCTTACAATTGAAGCAATGAGCAGAGCAGGCTTCTGTTGCTGTTGTTGTTGTTGTTCTTGTTGTTGGGACTTGCAGTAAACAGTGACACATAAAACTCTGAAAAGGACTGGTTATTGACTGGTAACGAGGAAATGTAGCCAGCATGGCTTACAGGGCTGCCCTGCCATTGGAAGCAGACAAAGGTTGTCCAGTCCAAAGGACAATAATAATTTGCCCTGCACCTAATTATATGACCAATATGTATGTATCATATCACACCAAGTACTGTGGATGGAATATGGACTGCGTGCATTAAACTACTACTCCTGCGAAGAATAGAGAGAGAGAGAGAGAGAGAGCCGACTAACAACCATTTGTCAAGGAAGAAGAAGGCATCAGAAGTCAAGCAACAGTGCCCACAGGTCCCAGTGGTGGCCATGTACTTGGAAACCAAGGCGAAGAAGCCACTGGCTGCCTTGCCTGTTGGCTTCTCCTCCCAAGAAATGGACCGAGGAAGATCCAAAACCCTCTCTCTTCTGATCAATGTTACATGCAAAGAAAGGAATCACAGGAGGGCATCTTTATACCAACACAAGATCCATGTTACATGCTGTATCCATCTTCCCGGACTTGACTCACTATACACCCTGGTGTCCAACAGATACCACTGAAGGCACCAGCAGAAGGAAGAAAGGCAAGTTACCTATAGAGTTAGCACCATCTTCCAACCTCGTGGAAATGGAATCAGGCATAGGAAGATGATAGAACAGCTCCTTCTTCTTCCTGCTGCACATGGACTATAAGTTAGAGGTAACAAAGTGCTTGATCTCCTCCATTACTTCGTAGAAATGGTCAGTGTTGGGCAACAAATAGAAGCCGATGGTGGCCTGTTCCCGGTAGACGAGCTTCACATCTTTGCCGGCCGTCTTCAACCCGTCGGCATAGGCCAATTGCCAGTCCTGAACAAGATCCAAGCCTGCCACTATGACGAGGCTCTTTGTGAAAGGAAGCTCTTCGAGGGGGACGCCATTGGGACCGAAGGGGTTGCAAGCTGGGTGGTCCCTGTCGGCTCCCTCCGGGAGATACGCCTTCCAATACCAATCCCTGTCCTGGATCGTCACAAAATACTTACCATCCAATCTCTTCTCCGACTCCGTCCGGTGATTGCCGCCGAACATGGGGTTGAGAAGGATGTTCCCGGATACCTCGATCCCGGATTCTGCAGCCCTTACGGCTACGTGGTGCGCGATGTTGCCCCCGGAGCTGTCGCCGCAGAGGAACACCCGAAGTTTGGCGTCCTTGCCGCCGTGGAGCCATGGCTCGGTGGAAGCCCACTTGAGGGCCGCCCATCCGTCGTCGTAGGCGCAGGGGTACCGGTATTCAGGTGAGCGACGGTAGTCGACGGAGATAACCACTGCTCCGCACAGCGAGACAAAGCGCCGGCAGAGGGAGTCGTAGATGGCGGTGTTCGGGGAGGAGTGGGCGAAGCTGCCGCCATGGAAGAAGATGATTACGGGGAAGGGATCCGGGGAGGGAGGCCGGTGGAAGTCGGCGAGGGGCGTGGTGGCGGGGGACGGGTTCGGAGGGGCGGGGCGGTAGATGCGGGCGAGGAGATTGTTGGTGCGGTCGATGAGGATGTCAAAGGAGACGACGCCATTGACGGGGGCGGCGTTGGCGGGGACCTTGCGGTCGAGGAATTCGGCGAGGTGGCGGTCGAAGGTTCCGTCGGGGCGGCGCAGCATGTTGTAGGCCAGCTTGAAGTTGGAGATGAGGACCCATGTGTTGAGGGGAACCACCATCTGCGAGGGAATCAAAGCCAAAAAAAACACCGAATCAAGAAAGAGGGTGAGGAGGCGTCCTTCTTGGTTTCTCTGTCTTCATTTACGGCAGGAATTGGCCGTGAAAGGGAAGCAAGATTCAAACTTTTTGCAATTGCCGGGAGGGATTTCCTGGGAGCTTCAGGGCATGTGTCATTTCATTAGAATCGAGGACAGAGACGAAGATAGCGAGCGAGAATCAATAGGGTTTCTGTTTGGTTTTACTGTTTTCCTCCTCGGATAACGCCAAAAGATCCAAACTTTTCGCGATTTCTATAGAGCCCATGGGAGATCGACAAAGCTTCTTCGCTTCGGAATGCACGAACCCGAAGCAAAGACCCCCGTCCCCCCATCAAGCGAATGAAAGAACAGAAAATAGCCAAATGCAAGAGGAGAAACGACTGAAGCCGATCAAAGATCCGACCTTTAACCAACCGAATGGACACGGAAATCAAGATACACCCCAAAATCTGGCGAAGAACAAAAAGCAGCGAAACCACCGATCGCATCATCGGCACAGGAAGCACGGGCGCAGAGATTCCATAAAAGAAGGAACATTGACACCAAATCCAAAGCGAGGAGGGAGGCGAGAGGGTCCATACCCTGCACTCGTTGGCGTTCACCTCGTTGCTTCCCGCCATCGCGATACCGCACCCGGAAACAGAACGCCAAGAACAAGAGAAGAACCAGCCGAGCCAAAACGAGCCCCGCCGGAAGCCAACAAAAATCTCTCCTTTTTCCTCGTGAACTGAAGTTGACGGATCGAACCGTCAACGATTCGCTCCCGAACGCGCGAACTCGCTGCTTCTGCTCCTCCACGGACCCCCGCCGCGCCGCTCACCTCCTTCCACCGCGCAGCTTCCCGATCCCGCCCAAAGGAACCACCTTTCGAGATCCAAGCACCAAGATGGAGCCAGGAGAGATCCTCGACGGAGGGAGAAACCGATGTGGGTAGGAACGAAGAGACGGGAGGAGGTGAGGGGAGAATGAAGTTATTAAGGGGGAGAAGTTGGACGGGGCACGCGAGCAGAGAGAGAGAGAGAGCGAGTTAAAGAAACGGCAAAGGGTCGCGAGTGAGGGACGCAGGAGACGACAAATTGGGGCGGCCGAAGGGAAACAAATAATAAAGAATCCCCAATAGGCATACCACGTCAGCAATGTATCGTGCCATGTCAGCATGACATCAGTGCGATACCTGCGTCACAAAAACGACAAATAATGACACTATTTGTCGATTAATGCGGTTTTTGGGGTCCAATTTGGTGGCTTCTACATAAACATTATTATTTATTTTATGCATGGCATGTTTAATACCTTTTTATTTTTATTTTTATTGTATTTTCAATTCAAATCACAATGGGTCTTTTGTCCACCGCTGGATCTCATAAATAGATCAATCAAACTCACATCAAATCATCAAAAGAGGAGGCTCTCGGCAGAGTGGACTGCCACGTGTACAAAACTCAGTCACTGGGATATATATATATATATATATATATATACCATATAAATAATTTAATCTAATTGAAAAATGGGTTAAATATTGCCATGGCCTCCTTTCATTTATGTGGTCCAATAGTCAAAAAAATGAATTTTTATTGATGAGAGATTGAGCTTAAAATATTTATTTTTTTCTCAATATGAAATTTTTATTTGTAGTGTTATACACATACACATATATCAAGAAATTACATAATGAATATTGCAAATTGTGGAAACAATAGCCTTGGAAAAGAAAAAAGAAATGCTAAAATCATACTGGTGAAATAATAATATACAAAAGTTCAAAATTTTCCCACAAAAGTCCAAATGTTCACATCCATTTTAAAATTCCTTTTAGGGTCAGTGGGAAACCTCTGAAGAAGAGAAGAATATGTTTCATTTTTCCCTTCTTCAATGTAAAACATAATCCTATTCTATAATATATTGACCCTTCTTTTGTTCTTTATAGACTCGATGACGTATACATATATGTATGTCCAATACCATCCAACCTTTGTGAAACTTATGTACAGTGAACATACAACTCAAGACCTTTGTCGGCAAGCTTCTGCAATCATACCGAGAGAGAGAGAGAGAGAGAGAGAGAGGGGAATGGAAGGGGGAGAAGGAGACAAAAGTTTGCTGCGTGAGGACGAAGCGAAGACGCTACACCACGACAAAAAGAAGGCAGCCCTACCACCTTTACTCGACCCCACAAATGGAGACCTCCCCATCCATCGCCATTCCCCAACCTTGTGTTTGTTGTCTTCCTCCTTCTTTAATGGGCATCGTGTTGACGTGCCCAACCAAAATGCCACCCTCGCTCCTTCGTCACCCTTAGCGTTTGTCTTCACATGTAGAAAGGGATGGGAGTGCCTTGCTTTCTTTTGTGGTAGGGATCACATTGTCCGAAAGAGGGCGCCAAGTCAAAGTAAACCCGAATAATTCAATTGGATGAACGGGAATGGCTTTGCCAATGTGGTGATTCTTCATAATGGCCATCCCTAAGTGCTCGCTTTGTGGTGACTTTAGGGGCCGTCGCACATTCTTTTTCTTGGGAACCCAACATTTACTACTTGGGTTAGTCGGAATAATCCAGATTGTTTACTTGTCATGGGTTTGGTGGAGAGTAGTTTATGTTCTCACAAGTTGTTCCACATGAACGACAAAGGTAGATGACATTGATGAAGCATAGGATTTGTTCTGTGTTGTTTATTCTAAAGGTTTCTTGCTTTGGTCCAATGACTTCGATTTCTGTTGTCATCTACATCGACTTGACCTGTCATGCATGATCGACTTTGAATCATGCAGTTGATGCATGTGACATGCACTCATTACTACCCATGTTTTGGAGAGAGAGAGAGAGAGAGAGATGGAAAAAAGGGGAAGAAGGTTTTCTTCTTTGAAGCTGTGTTATTTCCCATCATGCGTTCACATCCAAAGTGTCATTGGCACAAGCAAAAGATCCCACGCGTAGAGGATGGAGATTCCGGAACCAAAACGGGGAGGCCTTTTGACCGAGGCTGGGATTTTGGCGTAGATTTTGTCGGGGGTCAACTCAAATAATCCACGTCACAAGTCAACGGTACAGACGCTGCTGTTACAACACATCCTCCTTGAAGGAATTAGAAGCCATGCATACATGCAAGTTGGGATCCTTAATCATCTCGTACAAGGATTCGATCCACTTCAATCAACTCAAACGAGGAATCGATCGACTCTCTCCCTCTCTCACCGAAACCTCTTCTGCTTCTTCTACGGACCCCTGTTGAGGTTGATGAAGGGCTTAAGCTTGAATTGGCGATGATATGAATTAAGATCGCGATGAGGAGGAGAGAGAGAGAGAGAGAGAAAGAACGTCGAGCCAAAGGGATGTGATGGTGATGGGATGATGCACACACAGTGCACACATCAGATGATGGATGGATGGATGGATGGATGGGGTGGGAGGACGATCACGGGTTGGACGTGATATGGATGGATGCATCAACAGAGCACATTAATTAAAGGGAGGAGGGGGGAGGGGGAGAAGGATGCTTCACGTAAGCATTAATGGTGCGCCCCCATGTGCCTTGCCTTGTCCTTTGGTTGGACGTGGCTCAACGTGTGCTGCATGCTCTTTTAGACCTTTTCCACTTTGTCTTCTTTCTTCTTCCTCCTCCTCCTCCTTTCTCCTCTGCTCGAGTGTCTGATAGATTGTGATCCAGTAGAACGGTCTGATCAGC
The DNA here is from genome assembly GCF_036884655.1 of Musa acuminata AAA Group. NCBI lineage: Eukaryota > Viridiplantae > Streptophyta > Magnoliopsida > Zingiberales > Musaceae > Musa > Musa acuminata. Next base: position 12,729,470 of record NC_088343.1, on the reverse strand, counting down.
TCGCACCAATCATCTGCTACAGTGTGGGAATTCTGATCCTTCATGGAAAAAGTGTGTGTTTAGCTTCTGTACAAGGGAGAGAAGACAAAAGAATCCCAATCGCTTTGGCTACACGTTTGACAAGCCAAGTTGATGCCTTGTGATGCTCGGTTGTCGTTTCCTCACCAGCTTCTTCAACCCAATCTTTGATGGTAATATAAAAAGATGGGGACAAAGAGAATTATACATTTGTTCCTCACCTTATTTTACTTTTCTTCTTATAAAACAGTTGTCCTCTTTAGTGTCATGATCACGCAACCTAATCAATGTTTTGATCACAGCGAGAGAATCTTTAGCCTCTTCGTTTTGTTCATACTTAATGCTCGGTCTAGAACATGATCCACAGGAAAAGGCTGGAAGTACATGGCAGAGTGCTTGGATTATATCAATCAAACAAACAAACAAATAAGAAAAGCCTGTGGCTGACTGACTGCCAAGTCTATCTTTATTAAGCTGGACAAAATATAAGTCAATTTTAGGATAAGTTTGGATTATCTTCGGTGTCATTTATCTATGTTGTCGCTTGAAACATGAGAGAAGCAATAGATAGGATGTCTGGAACTAGTGATGATGCTTTCTTTCCTTGTTCTTATTTTGAAGGAGAATTTGAATCCAGAATTGTTTCTGGTGACCAATGAGATATGCCTTTTGAATAATCCGAAAAAGGTGCACCAGAGACACTGTTGGATACTGTACATTCACAGGAGAAGCAGAGGCCGAGTCCTTTTGCCGTGGGGGAAGATGACATGCATCTTGTTCCTTTTGGCCCTCACTCTTTTCCTTGCTGCTGCTACTGCTATTGCTACTGCTACTGCCCCCCTCCCTCGTCTTCTCCGCTTCTGATTCTTGCGAGTCTTCTCCCACCGCTTTTAATGGAGACAGAGGATGATGGGAAACCTGCGGATCCGCACAGTTGTGTAGTCCATGGCATCTGGCGGCGAGGCTTTCACGGCACTCTGTCAGCACCATAATTGGCCACCGGCCATTATAAATCACCGCAAGACTCTGTGTGTACAAGGAGGAGGAATAAACAATGTGTCGATGCAGGCTGTGCTGTGGCAGTCAGCCTGCCCAAAGTAAACGACGTTCGGTACTTGCTTCGAGTCTGCTACAGCTCTCTCTGCACTTCGTGTGTGCGCATTACTTCTTTTGCTTTGTGAATCTTTGTTTGTAGTCCAAGACGAGTGGGCTCAGCAGCCCATTTCTTCTTCAAGACTAGTGGGTGGGTTATGGACTGGCCTAACCCATAATCTTTAGTCAGATCTTGTCGGTGCCGCTTCTGTGAGCGAAGATTGACGCAGAGATGCACAAAGAAGTCAACCGCTGTGGGTTAGAGGTCAACATCTCATTCCATGAAGCAGTGGTTAAGCTCAGCAGCTCACGGAGCTCGCTTTGTTCACTGATTCAGGTCGCTGATCCTGCGTAGAGGTGGTGGTTAATCTTCGGCTCACCAAGCAAATTTCTCCATGAGACAGTAGAAAAGAATGCCGTACATACTGTGAATTCCTGACAGCTGGTGGAAAAAGGACACCGCGCCAGCAACCCTCCACCGTGAAATTGGCTTAAAGAACAGGAAAAGGAAAAGCATGGTGTGAATAAAGAACGAGAAAAAGGAGCTTTGGTCTTCCTTCTCCGCTTCCTGTTCTCGAGTTCTCAGGGAGCGGAAGAAGGGAAGGGCGGGTGGCTGAGGAGGCAGTGAGAGATGGGCCTCGGGATCTTCCTCCTCTCCTTCGTCTTCCTCGCTCTGCTGCTTGATTCAGCCAGATCTGGTGGTAAGCTTCTTTCTTTATGGTTACGTTATGAAATGTATGGGAAATGGAATCAATCCTTTCATCAAAGCCCCACTAGATCGATAGTAGATTCCCTTCTTCCTGTCTAAATAGAAGTTCATGGAATTGTTCTGCTCTCTATTAGAGGCTCCTCTTCGAGGTAGGGGATGAGACAGATCTATAGATTTACGCAGAAAAGGGGACTTGTTGACTGTGAGTTGGATGTAGCATTTTCATTGCTCTAAATCTGCTTACAGTTTGATCATTATGAAGCTGGTGACCAAATTGGGGATGAACTAGATCTGTAGCATAACACAGAGAGAAGACCTTCGAGCTCATGAGCATCTCAAACAAAGATTTCTTTAGTTATCGATCAAAACTTCTCGAGACAGGAAATCTTCTTATGATTTTGCAGAAGCAAAGATTATGATTTCTTGAAAAGCTTAATGACAATATAATACTCAAAACTATTAGCTTTAATGACAACATATATTTCATTGGTTGCAGTACTTTTTCTGATGGAAGCTTCCTAATACTCGCTTTCTTCGCAGATACAACCGGTCAGCTTCTTCGAGGTATCAACGATTACAGAGTCTCCCTCAACCTTTCATCACTAACAGAGAACGAGAATGCAGATTGCTTGGCTGCACAGCTTGCATCAGCATTCAAAGGCCAAGACTGCAGCAACACCACTGGATCAGATACTGTTCCCGGCACGGAGGAGCAGTTCCCCGACTTCCCTGATTATTTGACCGCATGTCATCTAAACGCGACGGTGACGAGAGACGGGTTCATAATGCCAACTTGTGTGCCGGACTTGGCGCCTGATCTTGTCTTGGCCAACTACACCAAGTCTCAATACAACCAGAAGCTGAACGACAGCAGCTATGCCGGAATCGGGATTGCTGAGGAAGGCAACTGGGTTGTTGTAGTTTTGACCACAAATACGGCCACCGGAAACTATGCTTCAGCTGCAGATGCAAGCGCTGGTTCGTTCATTTCAGTTGCTGATCACAACTATGTGATGCTGTTGCTGCTGGGTTTCGCCGTTTACCTGGTCGGCTAAGTTCTTTTCTTGTGTGACAGTGGAAGTGTTCTTTTTTTTTTTCCTTGCTTTTTGTGAACTTTTTGAAAAAAATTATATGGCATAAAATATAGTTCACTCAAAAGGATTTAAGAGTTATTATCTTATGATATCTTTGTATGATTATATCTAATTAGGTAAAATATATTATAGAAATGAAATACTATGAAATACCGACTAATAGAAAGAAAATTTAATTATGAAATACTATCCTAATTATCTTTTGTGATAGTCTATAAATAGATATGACTTTAAATTATACATACTTATCTAGACAATTTGTTATCATCTTTAAATAGATAGTATCTCTTAGGGACTCGATGCTAAGATTATAAATTCTCTCTCATTTTTTCTTAGTCTTTAATTTATCGTCTATAGTGACTTTGTGAAGGATAGAAAAAGAAAAAACATATGAGTCTAGTTCTCATTATAGATCGGTATCATTGTATCTTTCGGATCTAACAATGGTGTGCTTACATATCAAATAAAATATTTTTAAATAGTATCCAAAGATACATAATCATATTCTTAATATATCATTATTTGATTTTAATTATGATATTAAAGTTTTTTTCGCATAACACAAGTAAGATTGTAGTTTTTATACTTACAATTGTATCAATCATATTTTGAAATCAAATATCTTAGATCGTAAAAATATATCAAGTTTATTTTATATTTAGATTTATTTGTTAATACCATTCACTTACAAAAATGTGATCCGATTATGATTGTATCATGCTTGAATAATTTATCTATTTGTCGATATGCTTGCTTATCATGTCCATCTTGTTTGATCTTTGAATTTATTCCTCTGTGTTTCTTATATACTAGCAACATAGGTGAAACCATGACAGAATATGTTGTTCGTATTTGTTCAACGTGCTATCATCGACAGGTTGCTATTGACAATAGCACTTTGAGGGCGATGACCTTCGTTGGTCACCATTCCGATCGTGGGCAAAGACTATGCATTGTTACTAATGTGTGTAGTAGCCTAGGCAACGAAAGTGTTGTGACGACATCATTGTGTGCGATAATTGCCACCATGGGTAATGGCATTGCTATTGCCTATGGTGGTAAGATTTGGTTATAGGCGACACTGCACATGCAACAATAACGCGATAACGATTTGGTTATAAGCGGCATTGCACATGCAACGATAACACGATAACATTGGTTGCATGCAATAGCCATATTGGGCACTGTCCTTGATCGACGGTGAAGGTGGCTATGATTGTGAATGACAGTCTGTGAGCGATACACCCTCACATAGCATCATCGGGGGTTGGTTATGTTGCGAGCTACGTTAAAGGAGTATGTTGTGATGGGCTCACTGGTCGATAGATGGCATTGACAATGGGTTGCATTGCATGACTCATGGCTATGATGTGTTGATCGCACGCAACGCTGGTGGTGACCATAGGCAATGGGGTCATTGGTGAAGGTTGGTCAGCGTGTGAGTACAATCGTACAGTGAAACATCGCAACAATAAATGGGGTCGTCGATCGACCCTATGAGAACGATTGCTCACCATAGTAAGAGACTCTCCTAATTACTTATCTTAGACTTTATGCTCTCATAGACAGAACTTCCTAAATATTTAATATATGTCACTAAGTTATATATTGAGATATTATAGATTTTTTCTATCTCTTCTTAGTCCCTATTTCATTTATAATGCTCCTATAAAGGATATGAAAAGAATAAGAGATGAATCTACTTTTCTTTGTTGAGGGATATTACTATAGCTTTCAGATCCGACGATGAAACACTGGTAGATCAAATAATTTTTTTTTAAAATAATATAAAAAGATATATAATCCTAATCTAGATATATTATTATTTAATTTTAATTTTTATATTAAAATTTTCTCATACAATTGAAACATATTTTTTACATATAACATAAGCATTATTATAATTTTTATGTTGACAATCATCTTCACGCATAAGAAAAAGTTACAAGATTTTGTCTCAGCCAAGTCTCTATTGTGACTCATAAGCTGATCTAGCACTTCATTCCTTTTACCTGAATTACTTGAGTATAGTGGTTGAACTCAGTCTGAAATCTATAATCGAAATGTATTTTCTTGGTGTTACGGCTGGGTGTAGAATGCTGTGTTTTTATTCATGCTGATGCCAAACTTACTATTATTTTGTTACTATGATTCATGTCTTCATATTAGAATAATAGAAATAATTTATTGGACCAATTAGTCCCACTCTGCAAACAGTATATAGGTGTCATGTTCATGGCACATCGCCCTCTGATCTCCTCTGCAGCCTTGCAAGCTCTGCTCCGATCCCCATGGACTTCTCCTTGCCCTCCTCCTCTGGTGAAGTCGTAATGGCCGCCCTCCTGGGCCTCCCCTCCGCCTCCTTTTCGGATGTCGCGCGCTCCTTGTCCTACGACCTCAGCCTCCAACGCCGTCGCCTCGCCTTCCTCCTCGTCTCCCCCTTCCACTTCTCCCTCACCCTCTCCTACCTCCGCTCCCTCACCCTCCCTCAGAAGACTCTCCTCCTCGCCCGCTATCTCCTCTCCTGTCTCCGCAAGCTACTCCCCTCCCTCTCTGGTCCCTCCCACCCCCTCCGCCTGCGTGACCTCGACGCAGCCCTCCTCCTCCTGGCCATGTGCGACGCCTACGACCCAACCGTCGCCCGCCTCTCCAACTGGCACTCAGCCGTCTCTGACAACGTTCTTCGCTCCATGCTGAGCCCCTCGGGGCTCGGAACCGATGCATGGGCCGTCGTCCGCCATTACGTCGACGCCGCCGTCAAGTGCCGGCGGTTGACGGAAGCTCTCTCGGATACTGGGGGCGGCGGGCAAAAGGTGGACGGCGAAGCCGGCGCGTGGGTGGCGGCCGTGGTCGCGCTGCCGTCGGTGGAGTGTAGGACGGGAGGGTGGGAGTGCGTGATATGCAAGGAGGAGATGGCGGCGGGGAGGGACGTGTGCGAGCTGCCGTGCAGGCATCGGTTCCACTGGGGGTGCGTCCTGGGGTGGCTGGGGAAGCGGAACACGTGCCCATGCTGCCGGCACGAGCTGCCGACGGAGGACGTGTTCTGTGAGATGGGGAGACTGTGGCGAGCTGCGGCTAAGATGGGCGATCAGTGGACGACATGAGAAGGCTACGTTTGTGGCCGGCGTCGCAGTGGGAACCGGTCTTGGTTTGCAGCGTTTGTATACTCGTATTGATGCTACGTTGACAGTCGTCTGTCAGTCAATAAAATCCTACACGTGGAACGAAGAGGGATCACAAAGATCTGATCCAATTATGTCTTACGTGGGGCCCACCAGTGGGCCCCGGTTATATCTAAGGCCCGTATGTATCTTGTCGAATCAACGCGCGGTAGCAAAATGGGTATGATAAGATAAGTAGAACAAGTAATAGACGATCAAAAGAAAGCAACCTCGACCGCCTCGTTATCTTCGACTAACGGTCAGATCCAGTCAAACCACAACGAACGGACGGATCTGTTTCGTTCCCGGAAACGTGGCTATCTGAGGGGCAGCCAAAGCACTTGCGACGGAGACAAGCCGAAGCACAGCTCGCCTGCGACGTCTCTCCGTCTCTCTCTCTCTCTCTTCCTCCTCCTCCGCCGCCTGGTAATCTTCTTCTCGTTCTGTCCTCGATGGCCGTTCTATATGTTTGAACGAGTCAACTTGTGACCTGGGGCTGAGATCTGCCACTGTAACCTTAGTTTATTTCCATCGGTGCTTCGCTAAGCATTGTGCATGCACTACCGTCTGTTTCACGTTGTCAATACAAATCATCAACACTTGAGCTGATGCATGTCAAGATGGCCCAAACCATGTACTGCACTCGCAACAGGTTGCAGGATTAGCGGGTGAGGTTATGAACTGCAGAAATATGTGCGACTTGTTGTTGAATGAATCATGCGATCGTTCTGTCCATAGCCACTTCCATGCAGACTTTGCATTCCTCTAAAGAGACATTCATATGTTGATTCAGATATCGCACCATATCAGTATCATCACCATATCAGTATCGTTCTGTCCATAGCCACTAGTATTTGTTCGTTGGATGCTAAATGGAAAGCAATTGGAGTAGTTGAATCAAGGGACATGGAGCTCTCCATTAGCGTTCCTTCCGAGCTGCAAACCATGGGTTACATGAAGCGCTCGAACTATGCCATGAAAGAAGAGAAGAAAACTACCAGAGAAGAAAAAGCAGACAAGAGGTGAAAGATCAAAAGAGCTCCTCCTCAACACTTGAATCCACTCAATTCCTCCACTCTGTTTGCCTCTCTCCTTGCTCGTTCGGTTTCAGGGGGATTTTTCTGCAGCCCGATCGGAAACGTCTGTGGTGACCTTATCGATCACGGTGATGGTTTGAGATTAAGCTTAACTTAATTAAAGACAATTTTATTGGATCATCTTGAATGAAGAAAAATTTTGACATCTTAAAAACGATATGAATCTTTTGAAAAGAAAAAGGCCTAACATCTCTTACTTAAATGATTTTTGGATGCATTACCTATGTTCATATTTTAGATCAATGAAGAATAAAATTAAATAACAAAGGCTCCAAATATATTTTCATTGGCTATAATATCCTATCTAAAATCTAGATGTTATTTGATCCGAAAGAACACAAAATACATGTGAGTAGAGATGTGGAGTTTTATGAAGATAAAGTGTAGAATTGGAGCACAAAAGGTGCAACATGAAGATAAAGATAAAGTGATAAATAAAGAATTTATTGTTAGATTATGTGATCCTATTTAATTAAGTAAGATATATTATAGATATGATTAGATTCCAATAATGATTATTGATCAATAGAAAAAAATAAAGTAGGATTGTTAGGAGATAATCTTGATGGGAGGAACTCTTCTAATAACTTATCCTAGACTCTCTGCTCTCGCCTATAAATAAGCATGACCTCTCGGGGCTAATTGATGATCTTCTTACTCAATGTAGTTGAGAGATTAAGATTTTTTCTCTCAATCTTCCTCTCCCCTAATCCCTTAATTCATCCATCTGAACAATTGACATCAAAAGTTACGCATCGTTAATTAGATCTAAGTATATGATACATAAAGGTTATTTTTACATTTAATATAGCATATTTCATATTTTTATGCTTATACTTATACTTTCATCATCTCCTATATCAAGTTTGTCTTTAGAAGAAAATCTAACCAGAAACACAAAACAAGGAGCATACAAGAATTATATGAGATACAAACCTAACTCAATCTTGTTTATCTTTATGCTAATGAAGAAGTTATTTTTCTTGACAATGTAATCAAAGATAAAAAAATGAAAGAAAGCAATAGATGAGAAAATCAATACCATAAAGAACAATAAGACATGAGAGAGGCAACTTTACCTAAAGTCATGAATCTATACAGATAAATGGATTTTCAAAGTGAAGAAGAACACATAAAGAGAAATTTAAAAATATAAAGTAAGACTAATAGCTAAAGGATATAAGCAAAAAGTTGATATTGACTATGATAAGGTATATGCTCCTATTGCATGAATAAAAATTATTAGATTATTTATCTCTTTAGCCACTCAAAACAAATAAAAAATTTATCAATTAGATGTGAAGTCCACATCAATAAATGATTTTATTAAAGAAGTTATATTAAACAACCTATCGAATATATTGAGAAAGGACATGAAGATAAGATTGAAAAAAAATTGTTATAGGTTAAAACAAGCTCCGAAGACTTAGAATGCTAGAATTGATGCTTATCTTAAGGTTAATGGTTTCATGCAATATCTTTATGAGTATTTTTTTTTTCTTTAAAGAAGAAGATGAAAGCATATTATATATTTGCTTGTACATAGACAAATAGATCTTCACAAGGAATAATCCTTATATGTTTCAAGACGTCAAGCAAGCTACGATAAAGAAGTTTGATATGACCCACACGAGGTTGATATCTTATTTTCTTGGCATACAAGTGAAGCAAAAAAGATATCTTTATTTCACAAGAAGTATATGTAAGACCAGTTCTCAAAAGATTTAAGATGAAAGATTATAACCCAAATAGCACACTAATAGAATGATGAAGACAAAGCAATAGATGCGACTCTTTATAAGAGTTGATTGAAAGTTTGAGATATTTAACATGCACAAGATTAAACATTCTATATGGTGTCAGATTAATAAGTTGATTTATAGAAGATCCTACTTCAATTTATCAGAAGGTTACTAAAAGAATTTTTATTACATCAAAAGCACTCTCTCCTGGGATTTATTCTATTCAAGTTCTAATACTTTTTTAATTTCTTGAATATTCTAATAATAATTTAGGAGGAGACCTTGATGATAAAAGAAGCACATCTGAATTTATGTTCTATATGAGAGATATCATAATTACTTGAACAGTCAAAAAGCAATCAATTGTAACACTCAACTTAAATATGTTGGGACATCATCATGTGTATGCAATGCTATATGGTTAAGAAGCTTGTCAAAGAAGATACATATCAAACAAGAAGCAACATAAATTTGTATCAACAACAAATCTACCATTGTACTAGCAAAAAATCTAATGCATCATGAAAGGAGCAAGCACATTGATTTGAAATTTCACTTCAAATAAAGTTGAACTCATTGACTCAAAACCAAATAGTCAATATGTTCACTAAACCACTTAGAGTTTAATTATTTATCAAGACCAAGATCGATGAAAGAAAAATTAAATTTAAGGAGAAGTATTAAGATTAAACTTAATTTAGTAAAAAAAAGGTCTTAGTTGACCATTTTGGATGAGGAAAGATTTTAACATAGGGACATAAATCTTCGAAAAGAAGAAGAATGTCTTGGATATTTGAAAAAAAGATGAACTACTATTAGAAGATATTATAATAACTTTTATCTTCTTCCTTAGTTGTTCTTCTTTCATAACTCCATCCATTGTTCTTCTTCTTTCATAACTTTTATCTTCTTCCTTAATTGTTCTTCTCCCGCTCAACTCCATCCGATCTAACGATTTCCATGGACAGGTATGTCCATGGCTTCCCACTCTTTCTCCTTGTTCGCCATGTTCTTGCCCCAAAGATTCGAGTAGAGGCCAACGATAATAAGAACTGATCCAACTACTCAGCACCCACAAGAAAATATGGTGGACAACTGTGTAAGTCAAGATGATGATCTATTTTATTATTCGGAGAGGTGTTGCTGTATCAACTTTCTTTGATGGACGTAAAGCAATCAGTTTTCTTCTTGGACGTGGTGTATGAATGTGGCAAGCTTACCCTCCCAAGTAGATCTTCTCAGCAAGGATGAAGAAATCCCATTATGGCCAACTATAATCATCGTCAGAGGGCTGAAGGCAGAGGCAAAGACGGGCCCTTTGTCCTGTATCACCCGACTTTGAACATAGTAGGCAGTGCAGCAAATGCCCCGTGAGATCTTGCAAGTATAGGAGAGAGAGGAGGAGGAGGAGGAGGAGAGAGAGAGAGAGACTGATTGCATAGGCAACAGCAACGAGGTCCATATCCAACCCTATGTGCCACACAGAAACATTGTGCTCCATGACAAAGGTGACAACAATGGCTTGCAGAGTGCCCACAAAGCATATCAATGAGGTGAGTGAGAGGGGAGCATCATATCTTCTCAAGGCTGCAGCTTGTTGAAGCAGGACGAATTGCCACAAAGAACAACTTTATGAGGCACTGCAACTGTTACATATCAAACAAGGATTACCTGGCGGATGAAGAGAGAAGTCCAAGCCAGGGTTGCAATGACAAGGAAGATGCAGCCCTTGAACCAGTCCTTGTCGGTCGACGCTGCAGCAACAGGCGGTACGTTGGCTTGGTGGGGACGGTCATGCATATGCTTCGTCCACACCATCTCCATAAGAGGCCCCTTGTACAGGGTCATCAACATGGCCCCGGCCACAGTCACCAGCGTCCCGACCACCTTGGCTTGGAATCTCACCTTCTTCAGATCAACCTTCTCCATCCTGTCATTGGACGACAGCATTAGATTAGCAGCACTTGCACTTGTAATGGAGCCATGAGAGCTGCGATCGAACTTGTCTACCTGCATAGGACGGCCAGCACGAAGGTCATGGCGGGCGACGTGAACTTCAACCCGGCGTAGTAGAAATTCTGGTCTATGACCGGCCTAAACCATGTCAAACATGGCGTCAAGTCTTGCAGAAACTATTAGCTGACAACTATGTCATCAAGCTAAGGTACAAATATCTGCATGAAACTATTAGCCCTAGCACAAATTTCTGCATGAAGATGGCGAAGGTGAGCAAGCACGATGAGTGCAAGAGCTCACAAGTCTGTATCGGAAGTCTGTGCGCCTTTACCTCTCGAGGATGAGGCTAAGGGGGCTATGGATGTTGGGTACAGTCTATACGTGGTCTTGGATAATTGGATCTATTGAATTAAAAAAAATTAAAAAAAAAGAGAAAAGGTGAGAAAAAAAAAAATCAGATTACGACGTGCATACGAAAGAGGAGAGAGAAATAAAGAGAGAAAGATTAAGTTTTTAAGTTTTCTGCTTGATGATAGGTGGCTAAACGTTATCAGTTTCGGCCCAAATTTTATGTGAAGAATTCTTACAGCAAACTCTACAATTCTAATGGTGTTGATCTGCACTTTACCCTCTCTAAGGTACTTTCCTGCGATATCCACTTTGTGAGACCTAGAATTCTCTTACGAGGAGATCCATCCTACGTGATGAAGATATGCTTTTCTTGAGCCAAGATCTATGATCTTGATGTTATTCTGATCCTCTAGTTATTCTAGAGAAGATATACCATAAACTTGTTATCATTATTATTGATAGTGGAAGTTTGTGGTGGACTACGGTCCCGTGATTTTTCCTATATTGAATTTTCCATGTTAAAAGGATTTGGTCTCACCGTGTGATTGATTATTTGTTCTATTGTTTATGCTGTGCTGGTTGATATTTGTATTTGGATATCAAGTTGGTATTTTGATGAGAAACCTATTTTGATACATAAAGAGGATAAGAATTATTCCGCTTTAACATGTTTCTTCTCAACAATCAACAATGGACAAGGTGGCGAAGGCATGTCGATAGACGACCAGCACGCAGTGGCTCATCCCGTCGTCGAGGGAGACCTTGGTGATGATGTTCATGTCGGCGTAGCCGAATTGGAGCAAGATCATGGCGACGTACGGCTTGCAGACCTGGAAGAACTTGCTGCAGCTCCGTTGCCTCCTCATCGCAGCAGGAGAGTGTATCTCTGGATTCGGCATTTATAAGCAGCACTGGCCAGTGAGGTCATCACAGTGGCAGAAAGAGGAGGAGCATGGTTGGGTCTTGGGCACTGCTTCAGTGGTGGGTGATGGCAGATGCACCCATACGATGTGGCGGATGCCGGTGCGTGCTGTTGACGATGTCTTCCCTATCCTCATGGAGGCATGCTTGGCCGTGGGCAGAAGCAGGGGATTCTTTGCATTCCTGCTTGCATTAAGATGGAGGTCTTGGAATTCCACCTGCATAACAAACGGGTCTCGGGTCTGATATGGCCGTGGATCAAAGCGAGACCCGACATCATTCCGTTAGGCCGAGTTCGGGCTCCGAAACCGTTGTTTTGGCTCGAGTGGAAGTAACGCCACCTCGGCCAGCCGTTCGTTTCGTCGCCTCGCTCCGTCGTCGTCTCCAGCGCCGCCCTCCTCTGCGCCTCTCCTTTCGGTTGGTTCCCGAGGAAGTATCAGCGGAGTCCTCCCTCGGCGATCATGGCCGCGGAGGCGGCGGAAGAGAAACGTCAACCAAGGACGAGGCCCAGATCCAGGCTCATCGTCCGCCTCGCCGGGTTCCTCGTCGCCCACAGCGTTCTCGTCAGGTACTCTCTTCGTCCTTCTCACTCTCTCTCTCTCTTACATTCTTTTTGGTTGATGCTATTGGAGTTCTGACTGATCCAAAGCGTGGTGTGTTGCATAGCGGGGTCGATCGCTTTCCTCCTCCTCCCCTTACTGGCCAAGAACACTTACGTCTCCGAGAACGCGCTGATGCCAGGTTGGTACCTTCTCCGACCTTAAAATTGCCCTGCCTCCCTAATCAATTCACGGTTCTTTCCCTGCATTGGATCTTTATGCATCGAATGCCTACTTAATTGTCTCCAATTGGTTGTTCTTTGATAGTCTCATTATGATTTGTAGATCCTCTGAATGTGTGTCAGATTCTTAGGTGATAGAACTCTAGGGAAAACGAAGGGAATGTTGCTCAGGCTAAAACGGACATATGATGATGGGAGAGCCATCGTGTCTTGTAAAATTCAATTTTGTAGAAAAGGAAAGTGAAAAAACGATAACAACTCAATGACCAAACCCAACCTACATTGATCAAAATGATCATATTTTTTTACCCTGTTATATTCGTTGAAATAATGATTTGTATGCTCTAGCATGTCTTTTATGTAGAATCATACATCTAGAGATGGAACCAAGTCTTGATGCATGTCCCTTTAAAATAAGCTGGTAAAAATTCTGAACTGAGCATGTCGTTCATTCTTAATGAATGGTTGACTGTAATACCTTCTCTATGAGCATTTATTGCTCAAGTTTATAACTGATTAATTAGCATTGAATGTACTTGACCAATAAAAGGATCTGGTAACAGGTTCTGCCAATCCAATGTTTTCTTCTCAGGATGTACTCGAAGCAAACAGATTTGTCGAGGAAATGATTGATAAAGAAAACACAAAAGCTGCAGGAATGTATGTCCGTTTACTTCTGTGTATATAGTTTTTTTATAAACTTGATTTTTTCATGGATAACTTTGGTTTTTCCTGGTCGTTCTCTGGAAGTTTAATGCCTTATTATAAATGAGATGTTGAAACATGTGGCACCAGATCCATAGTGTGTTTTCTTAGGTTGGTACTGATTCACTTGTTTTCAGTTGCCATGTGCATGCTTTTTCATGGACACTGACTTGCAATAATCAATACTATTTTGCAATGTGTATTTTTTCACACGGTTTTTATGGCATGTGATAAAATTACTATATATGTTCTGTTAACATTTGGTCAAGCTTAATTTTTTGTTTTCTGAAACATGCATGACACCTACATGCATGACTGCTATCTGTTGTTGATTCACATGATTTTTATAGAAAATCATGTGAATTGACAAACTGGATAGCCAGTTAATAAGGTGTTGACATATCATGTTTATGGACAAGATGATATATGTTTTTCTGGCTAGGAGACTGGGAGTGGTCTAGAGATGGTCTGGCCAGGAGATTGGGGATGGTTTAGAAGATGGTCTAGCTAGGGGATTGGGTATGATCTAGTAGTTGGTATTACAAATGATGACTGTTCTATTCACACATGCGCAATGGTGATTAGACAGTTCCAATCCTTGAGGAGGTTCTTTGTTTTGTTTTAAGGGATGGTAACTAAGAGACTTACCTTGTATGACATGGACAAAAGTAATAAGAAGGGTAGTTTATAATATAAAGAAAATCTGAGTGATTAGATAGAGGGTGTTGCTTGTTATACCTCATTTATTTTACCGTTGCCTTTTCCACAGGTTATCAGACATTGTTTTGGAATCAGTCAATAAAATTCACTTGTGTTTATTGAAGATAATCTCATAACGAGCAGCAGCCATAGTTCCAGCACGCTTAAAAATATTACACTTTGGTCCATTAACCTTTAATTGATCCATAAAATGGTGAATATTTTCTTCAAAACATATACCAGCAACTATCTTCCCTGAATCACTAAGGAAAGAAGGATTATGGTAGTCTTTTAGCCAAGTATCAACTGCTATATACTCTCCATATCTGGAATCTGCAGCTAACCAAACTATATCCTTTGCAAGCCATGTAACTCTGCTAAGAAGTGAAAATTGAGAAGGCAAGCCCTAGTGATAAGGCTTCATCCTGTCTGAGATTCTTTGCATTGTAAGGAGTTACCAACACAATCGATTCTTTCCCATCACCACGAAGCTCTTGTATAATACCAACAGAATTGAGACCAAATGATGTGCAGCTAGAGTTATCTTGCATCTCCAAAGTATTAGTGATGGAAGAGAAAAAATGAAGAGGATGGAACTGATTGGCATGAGGTTGGAATTTGTGGTAATACAATTCAGCACCCACATCCACCATCTGCTGACCTATCAATTTTGCTATTTCTCTGAAATTTTTGGGCAGTGTAAGATTAATAATAACCAAAGAAAAGTGCAGTTATTATTGGAAAAAAAAAACAAATAACCAAAACTTGCAATAAGCAAACAGATATAACAGATCGTGGACAAGGAGGAAGAAAGAGATTGTGTTACTATACATGCAGAGGCATCTAATGGCCAGATGCCTAATCTTGATCTTATTAGTATTGTTCGTTATTTAGCAGTTCACAGACAAGGTCTGCATGTAAAGATTGAAACCATGCAATCATTACTTAAATCTGCATTGCTCAAGTTTATTGGTGAAATGCTGCAATGGTTTGGTAAACTGGCCAAACAATTTAATCCAAAATGGAAATTTGATATTATAGCTGCCGAATATGTTGAAGGCACTGCCAATCTTGCAAGCTCAATTTATTATCAGGTTGAAATCATAGACCTTGAGTTTGCTGATTTTTGGTTTGCTTGCCAAGCTTAGTGAGTTGCTTTTCATTTTTGCAGGCCATTGGTGTGCCAACTGGGTCCCATGGGGCTTTCCGTGATTACCAAGTGGATGCAGTTACTCTTGAGCTCTCCCCCAGATTCCCTCTTAATAATGACAACAGTCGATATGCATTTCTTCTTAGGAGTGGCAGGTTAGTTTCCGTAGGCATCTTTATAAATCATTTGCACATGTCGCTTTGGGCACTTGATGCTTTGGGATTATTATGTGATTCAAGACTTTTCTTGTTTGGTCCTCTTTGGTTGTCCAAATTATTTTGTGCTTTTACTGCTAGCTCTTAATTAGTCACCTCTTTCATTGTCTGGCTTAATTTATGATTTTGATGGTAGCTCTTAAGGATGTCTATTCTGATCACTGATACACTATAGTGTTTGGCATTTTATATTATGCATTTTCATGTTCTGAAGTAATAATATCAATATCCCATCATATGTTTTTTGATTCAAGGTTCAAAAGAAACAGGAACCGAAAGAAAACCAATTGGTAGGAGGGTATTAACTACTAAATTGTTTTATAGAGTAAAAATTTCAGTTACATGGCTTACTCCAATTTTAGTAGCTTCTAACTTTTGCCTAATCTTACAATGCGGAATGGTCATTGATATATTCGATAAAAAAATAGTTTCTTTTTGAAAGATGTCATACTTAACTTTTTGCATTAGAGCATTGGTGGTACACTTAATGAAATAGGATCTAGAGTAAGCACATAAATTTTCGGGCTCTAGAGGACCTAAAGTTGATTTATCAGTTTAGCTAAATTAAATTTGAATCAATATAGACAGAGAATTCTAGTCTGCTTTAGGAACACTGAGAAATTGAGGGAGGGGTTTTAAATATATAAAAAATAAAAGAAATCTATATGTTCCATGTCAGCCAGTTAGGTATTGGTAAGTTTATTGCCTAGTTAGGTTAGGAATGGTAAATTTAAATCCATGGCTGGTATCCATGATGGTCATATATGTTAACTTCATAGTTCATCATTATTATTCACCATATGGAATTGTTCAATGAGTTGAAATGGTTATTGAGTATGAATGCCACCTTTGAAATAGCTTTATTATTGTAGAAGAAAGACATCTTATATTGCAGACTCAAGGACCAAAATCAGGTAGAATTTTGTAACTTGTTAGCTAACATCTACGAAATGCATCTAACTTTTTATGCAGGTTAATTGAAGCAGTCATCCGCTCAGTAAATAACCTTCTCGAGAAGTTTCATCAGTCATTTTTCCTCTATCTCTTAACAGCTCCTCATAAGTTTGTGTCTGTCGGAGTTTACATGATTCCATTTGCACTGCTAATAGCTCCTCTTCCAATAGTCGCTGCTGCTCTCTTTTCTGGTAGTGATAAATTAGGACTTTCAGCAGATGAAATGAACCCAGAACCTGGATGTGCCAGTCACACAGAAATCAGCTCTGGATCATGGAAATGGCTTCAAGCTGCAAAAGTGGTATTCATGATTCACTTATGGGGGATCATCGTGTCATTGCTGCCGAGCATTCTTTCCCAACTCCCCCTTATAATCCCAACAAATCTCATGTTAGTTTGGGCTGCAATAGCCATCGGAACCCTGCTGATCTGCTACCTGGTTTTGGGCACTTGTTCCACCCATTGTGGATGGGAACTTCTGAAATCTGTGATGATTGCTGCTGCCTCAATGGGTCTGAGCTTAATGTCAGTCATCAATTTCTCAACTGCACAGACTGGGGCCATGCTGATTGTTCCAATGTGTTTGTTAGTTCAACCTCTGAGGAAGCAGGTGGAGGCAAGTGTTTGTCTCAGGTCGGCACTACTGGTGATCTGCAATTTAGCTCTGGCTGTGGTTGGGTTTCCAACAGTTGCATTACTGACATCTAGAGGTTCGTTTGAGGATTTTGGAAAGACAAGTATCGGTACCTTCTGGGAATTGGCACAGCTCTTATGGTCATGGAACAGCGCCACTTACCTGTACCTACTATGGATTCATCTACCTTGTTGGGTTCTTTGCTTGCATATTTTGCTCTATCCATGTATTGGGAGGTCATCCAAACCATGAACATTTTTTTGAAGCCGTTGATATTGTCATATTATGGGATCACTTAGTTGCAGAGCAAATACTGGAGAATTCTTGTTATACAAAGCCACTCAAGCTCATTGGAAAAATGCATGGAGTTTTAGCAAAAGCTATTCATCTCGTGCCACTGAAGAATTGTACGAAAAAGATTTCCCTTTCAAGATGACTCCAGAGAGAAAAAGAGGTTCTAATTGTTCTGACAGAGCATTATTTTGATTCGTGATTTGACACTAACTGTTAAGATTTTGATATTTGCTGATCCATTGCTCGCCCTTTCAACATGTTGAATGCCTTGGGAGGAGTTGAACATGACCATATAGTTAATTTTATTTCTGCAAAGCATGTCCACAAGTTTGTCATTTGGATACAAAGCATGATAACAAAAGAATTTCGATATATGCTGGAGATTCTGTGTCACTAATAATATCTTGAAACATGTTGAATGATCCAGAATAATATTGGAGAAACACTACATGCAAGTAAAAAGGTCAAATAATTCAAGAAAAAAAATTGATAATTCAGAACATAATGGGACAGCACCAAAGCAATTTCCAGTTGCTTGTTGAATTCCAAGATCATGTGTCTCACATGCTGGCCTTTGCAATGAAAATTAATGCTGCCTTGCTTTAGTATTCTTCAATCTTTAATGAATGAAGAAATGCCTGTCAGTTGCAAGGAGCTTTGGCTACTGCACTCATGTTGACCACAGAGATTCTGAGTCCTGTCAATCCAACCCACACATAGGACCACAATTAATGCTCCATATTTCTAGTACCTTTAAATTTTGATGTGTCAGAAGAAGCATGTCCATTTAATCTGTCTCTTACACACTCCATCTTTTTAGTTCATAAAAGCATGACGGCATGATGATAGGATAATTGTCATTGCATAACCTAATCTAGACTTTAATCAGGATGAGAATATAGTTCACATGGTCATGCCAAATAATTGAGTACTATTCAATGAGCTCCTTGTTCATGAGCTAACATGGATCGCGGACCCTAGTGTACTGCCATGTCCAAAGGTTTCACAGGCAGCATGTGACCTGTGCTGTCACTGCCAATATAAGAACACATAATGAATGCCCAAACAAGCAATCTAATGATCCATGTTCCAGTTATTGGGAAAAATTCATCGTATGTTTACCATGTTATTTCTCTTTCGGATTAGCAAGACATCTTCCTACTGATCATGGTATATAGACAGCTTTGCTATGTTTGATATGATGATGATAATGATGCTTAATTAGACTAAAAAGATCAATTTTGTTATGCTTGTTGAGAATGCTATCTTTGTATTCTTGCTTGGGTATTTGGTTGGTGTTGGTTCTTAAATATTTTTTTTATCATAGTATTAGTGCAGCGCCAAGTGACACTGCCATTGTGGTGCTGGTAACTAAGTGCCAAATAGAAATATGTTTGAATTTCCTGTAAAGTAATTGACTAGCAAAATTGCCAAATGACTGTAATGAAATTAAGGTGGGAAATCTCTCATCCCTCATCACTGACATGGTTTGCAGAATGAAGACTGTCAGTAATTTTTATAGATAAAGGCTTTCCAAATGGAATGGAACCATGACATATGTGCTGGCATTTGTGTTGACATTATATGGGTTTCAGATATCTGCTGGTCTTCGGGTTTGACTCACAGTGGATGAACTTCTGCAAACAAAGCAATAAAGATACTGCCCTGCAAAATATGATGATTTATTGTCTTTCATATGACCAAGTAGTCAAGTTGGCAGATGCAGATAGAAGTCAAAGCCAGCAAAATCCATTAAAGATGTTGAAGTTTTGTTTTAAATGTTCATCAAGATGCATGGAATTCAGGGAACACATGACAGGTATACCTCAAAGAGGAGACAGTAACCACATCATGCAACTAGTTTAAGCATGTGGAAACATTTGGAGAAAATGGCAAAGTCTGAGCTAGATCAAATACATCTTGAAAGAATTACTATTTTGTTTGTGTGGAAGATGCAAGAAGTCAAAGTGAAAGGGATGCTCTGTCTACTTACCACTCACTGATTCTGTAGCTCAAAAATAATCTCCATTTGGCTCTTCATAGAGAGATTGCAAGATACAACCATCACATACCAATGTCATCAAAATCTAAAATTTCAGATACAGACTGAAGGCACATTACAATTTGGACCATCCAAAAAATGAGTGAAAGCACCAAACAAAGTGGTCTTTTACTTTTTTTAATGTTTCTAAGAGACTTTCATAGTCAATTCTGTCAGGAGGGACTATTAAATAGTAGCCAAGCTCAAATCCCTAGTTGCACTTGGTCAAACCAGTTCTTGTTACCATTGGAAAAACTTTATTGCTGCATCTACTACTGTGATCTGCATTCATGTGGACTTGTCACATGGAACTGTCATGGCAAGGATAAAGAAACCAGTCTCAACAGTGTATGATTGCCATGAAGTCATGAATATGCTTGGATTCTAAACTACTCAAGGATCTGAGTGTGATCCAACAGCTACCTCCCCCACAGTTTTTCTTCAGCCACTTGACACCTCAACCTTCGTTGGATTCTTCAGTGTCAGGAGCTGATGAATAATAAACAGCAGTAGTAATCCAGAGGTGGGGATGAAGAGAAACTACTGAGACAGAGGCTCGGGTAGAAAGCAGATCACATGGCTGTCATGTCTTCTCTCATGTGACACTTCTGAGAAATTCAGTGTCAGTGTCAGTGTCAGTGCCAGTGCCAGCTTCTTGTCTTCTTCCTTGTGCTTCACACATCAACATCCAGTGGCAGCAAAACATATCACAGCTGGATAAAACAAATTTTTGCATGGAGACCAAATGTCCTGTCACTCCTTTTTATTGCCTAAGCAGTCTTTCCAAGTAATGGTTTGAAGGTAAAGTTGAAAAGAGATGTTCAGCCTTTCACACACTTTGACTTTCATATATTCTTTTAAACTTAAGATGAAATTCTATATGAAAACAAATAAATCTGTCACATTTAATGATTTGATGTGAACTTCCTCAACTTAGTAATACTTAGCCTGTAGCAAGTTATGAGTAGTATATAACAAGTTGAAGGATTGCAACTGACAAAATCAAAATACACTTTAATGATTAATAAGATCTCCTAAACCTGGTTGAGCCATTCGGACTTAAATAAATGCTTCCTCTTATATACATATATATATATATATATATATATAATATTTCTAGGGACAAATTTGGTATCCTCTAGTTTCCTTCGAACTAAATGACAACAAACGTATGGGAATCGGTAATCATCCCTGATAGCAGGTCCTAACCTCTTCATCTCCTAGTTGACATCTTGAATTATATGTTGATGGCTAACAACACTCTACATTGATGATTGACAATAAATCACTCATATTAACTCATCCACTACGACGTACCCTCATTAATACCTTTACCATCTCGATTAACACAAGTCGAGAATATAAAGCACCCATATTAACTTTTTTCTCTCTTATTTTTATATAATTTAAATTATTATTATTATTTGTCCTCTCAATCTTACTTTGACTTACGTCAAAGAGATCGAGTCGAAAAATTTCTTGAAAATGACAATAATTAAAAGAGGATCTCGTGATCGAACAGATCCGATTCCTCTATTTGGACTCAACACTCCAAAATTAAATTATCTTAGTAAACCATCTCTCTTATAGATTTTCATTGCTAGTTCACCGCATCAATACTCCCACGCTAATACGAAAGAGACACAAGGATGAATTAACACCCTTGACAGAGAACCAATTATGCCGATTGGAGTCGACCCTTTCATAATCGATAAATTTGAACAAAATTGATCAATAGAGAGGGTGTACTTGGCCCTTGACGCGACAATAGATCTGAGCCATCCAATTCCGAATCCAACGGCTGGAAGAAAAAGGTCAAGCTGATGTGCACCGCCACGAGACAACGTTTGCGGTGTAACTGCCACGTAATTACGGACTTAACCCCGAAACAAATGGAGGATAGAATGGCCATTAACTGAAATCCTTCGAAAGGGCATTATCGTCATCTAAGATTATCTATCATTTTCAAAACTCAAAGCACCGGTTCCCGCAAGCGAGACCCGCGTCCGACAGCCGTCCGATCTGTACATCGGACGGCCTCCGAGAGATCGTCAGGAGAAAAAGGAGGGAAAGAGCTTTGGCCGTCCGATCCTTTTGGGTCACCTATATGAACCCCTTGCAAGGCTTCGCCTCGCCTCGAGCCCTTCAAAACCCCGTTCTGACACTCTCGAAGCCACCCCGATCCCCTTGTTCTCGCCGGTAAGCCCTCCATTCCGCGATCCATCCATCCTTCCACTCGTGGCATATTGCTCCAAGATCTTTGCGGTATGGAGTTCTTTTGCTTTTTCCCGACGGTTCTTGCAATTCTTTGTGGTGAATGGTTCGTTCCGATCGAGGAAACAGAGTCTTTGGGTTTTTGCACGAGATTTCGAACCAATTTGTTTTGATCCGTGTATAATTCTTGAATATGAGTGGGTTTTTGGTTTTACCCACATTTCTTTGAGAACAAACTTTGAAATTTCAATTTAATGGGTTTGAGTTCATGTGAATTGCTATGGCATGCTTTATATGGATGAATGTTGTACTGTTGATCTGGTTGATTTGATCTTTGGGATGATACGGATCTGCATTTTGTTCTGTGTTTTGGCTTGTACTGGGGAGTTTTCCCAGAACAGTTCTTGATTTCACCATCGTGGTGAGATCCCAGAGCCAATGCTTAGGAATGCGAGGATTTCTATTTTCTTACACGATTCTTTGCATTTGGGTGAATATGCTTGGATCTGTTGTCTTACGCTTCAATTGAATATTAGGGTTTGAATTCTCTGAGGGTTTTGGAGAACCTTGGGAAACCGATTCCGTTGTCAGTCCTAATCTTGCTTCGTTTTCTTTGATTTAGGCAACAATGAGAGAAATCCTCCACGTCCAGGGCGGTCAGTGCGGTAATCAGATCGGGTCTAAGTTCTGGGAAGTGGTGTGTGATGAGCATGGGATCGATCCCACCGGGAGGTACACTGGGACGTCAGATCTCCAGCTGGAGCGTGTCAACGTGTACTACAATGAGGCTTCCTGTGGGAGGTACGTCCCCAGGGCCGTGCTGATGGATCTGGAGCCTGGTACCATGGACAGCGTACGAACTGGGACCTATGGCCAGATCTTCCGCCCTGATAACTTTGTCTTCGGTCAGTCTGGTGCTGGAAACAACTGGGCCAAGGGTCACTACACTGAAGGAGCTGAGCTCATTGACTCGGTTCTCGATGTGGTGAGGAAGGAGGCTGAGAACTGTGACTGCCTTCAGGGTATAATTGCCTTCTCTCTGCATTCTGATATCTTTTTGATTTGATTTGTTATCCCATGAAATCAAAGCAATACTTATTGATACTTCAGAGTGAACTCAACCCTTTCTTATCGCCTAAACTTCAATTTCTTTGTAGAAATGCACTTAATCTTAAGAAATTTCTCTAATCTTGGCATTTTTATTCTTTTGTTTGCTATTACAAAAGTTGGTAGAATGTGATGTTTTCTTTACTGTTTAGATATCATGAGCTTGTTTATTACACATATTTAACACTTAAAATGCACTTTCACTCATAGTAGATGTGTTTTTCTTTTCAGGATTCCAAGTATGCCACTCTCTTGGTGGAGGAACTGGTTCTGGAATGGGAACTCTGTTGATATCAAAGATCAGGGAGGAGTATCCTGATCGGATGATGCTCACCTTCTCTGTTTTCCCTTCACCCAAGGTTTCAGACACCGTTGTTGAGCCCTACAATGCAACCCTTTCCGTCCACCAGTTAGTTGAGAATGCAGACGAATGCATGGTACTGGATAATGAGGCACTTTATGATATATGCTTCCGCACTCTCAAGTTAACCACTCCCAGCTGTAAGTCACACCATTTAATGTTTTCTTATCCTTGTTCAAACTTGTGGTTAAACTATGAAATATGGTTTTTATTTCAGTTTAGCAACAAAAAGAGGAGTTGCTTTTGTGCCAGAGTCGTTTTCTTGATAATGATAGCACGTTTAATAGTTATGTTGTCATGAAGATGATACAACAGCATTTATGCTGAGGAAGGCCACAATGGCACTTGATGAGAAACAAAACCCTTTTTTTTTTTCACCCCTCTATAAGTAAACATCACATTTCTGTGATGTTGAAAAGATATAGTTTCAGGCTTTACACCTTAAGCACTTTTCGAAATTGTGGTTTATAAAATATGCTACAACGGCACTGCTTTTTTCCTCCATGCTCATCTATTGTCAGGACATGTTACACCAGTAGGTTTGGTAGTTAATGAGCCAATTTACAAAAAGTACATGGCAGCACTGTTGAACTGGTGTAAACTGAATGAAAACAACCAACCTGAATTGTTTGGTTTGGTCGTGTTATTTCCTGTAGTGTCTTTGACTTGTTATGCTTTTTATTTGCATTCATTGTTTGTATAATATTTGTGTTTATTGTTGGCAAAACTGGTACTTGGAATCTTATATCTTGGTTGCTCTTATCAGTTGGAGACTTGAATCACTTGATATCTGCAACCATGAGCGGTGTCACATGCTGCCTCCGGTTCCCTGGGCAACTCAATTCTGACCTCCGAAAGCTGGCTGTGAATCTGATCCCCTTCCCTCGTCTCCACTTCTTTATGGTTGGTTTTGCACCCTTGACCTCACGGGGATCACAACAGTACCGTGCCCTGACTGTCCCCGAGCTGACCCAACAGATGTGGGATGCTAAGAACATGATGTGTGCTGCTGATCCTCGCCATGGTCGCTATCTCACAGCCTCTGCTATGTTCAGAGGCAAAATGAGTACTAAAGAAGTTGATGAGCAGATGATCAATGTCCAGAACAAGAACTCATCCTACTTTGTGGAGTGGATTCCCAACAATGTGAAGTCCAGTGTGTGTGACATACCACCTAGGGGTCTCTCTATGGCATCCACCTTCATTGGGAACTCGACATCGATTCAGGAAATGTTTAGGAGGGTGAGTGAGCAGTTCACTGCCATGTTTAGGAGAAAGGCTTTCTTGCACTGGTACACCGGGGAGGGTATGGATGAGATGGAGTTCACTGAAGCTGAGAGCAACATGAACGACCTCGTATCAGAGTACCAGCAGTATCAGGATGCCACTGCCGACGAAGAGGGTGATTACGAGGACGAGGAGGAGGAAATACCCCAAGAGATGTGATATGTAGACGAGGAGGAACTAGACCGAACAAGTTGCTGCATGTAGCGATTATCTTGTGGTATTGCTTTTGATATTACGTGCCAGTAGTAGCTATGCATTTCTCTGGTACTGTAGCAGCTAATGTACCTGAATCCGTTGTTATGATGACATATTGCTTAATATGCATGTGTATGTTAATGAATCAGATGATCGTTCAAGTATGTGGTGTAAGATAATTATCTGCTATTGCTGTCAGGGCGATGCCAGTATTTGATGCCAATGAGTGCTGGTGCTCGATTCGAAAGGGTGTGCTCGAGAATTTTCTGTCCAGTATTTGATGTCTTAATGCCAGTGTGGAATGTTTGGCCTCCATTAAGATTTTGGATGCAATGATCAGCTCTTACAGAACCTGGAGAAATCTCCATTAACGCAATGGCTTTATAAAACAATCTTACATGGAAGTCTGAATTATTTTTTTAGAAATTACAAAGAAGGGCAATGGGTAGTTGGTGAAGTCAGAATCTCCAGAATCTTATGATAAACCATTAAAATGGAGTCTATTAAATTTGCGAAAAGATCATATTGACCAGATTTGGTTACAATCCATGTACCAAAATGTCTCAAGAGAACAGGAAATCTTCCTTAAATTTCTGTAACTGGAGCTTCTCAGTCTCCCCTTGGTGGAAGTGTATAATTGAGCTGTTTAGAGTACAGCCAATAAATATGATGTGCAGATTGCCTTTACGAAAGAAAAGAAATGGAAGGTTTGTGGCAGCCAAAAGTTCTTCTCTATGAAAACTAACTGAACTGGTGTCGACCATTTGCCCCATTCCTAGTGAGGTTTCTGGAGTTGCAGAACAGCTTGTCCATCGTTATGTGCTTGCTTTGGAATCTCTTGCAACTCCATTACTTGTATCGTCGGCTGCATGCATCATATGAATAACAAATGAATCACTGCATTTACAAGACAAATTGAGCCAATCAACTGGGCTGCACTCCGGAAGAACTTCCTCCGGTAGTGGATCGATCCGGACGAGCTTGCCATGCCAGCGATGACTGTGCCAGAGACAAGAACACAGTCGAGGTGGTCCTCGAATGGAGAACGACCCCAAAGATCGAATTTTGACCGCGGACGGAGAACTCGGACAGGTATCGGTCCTTCTTTATGCCGTTCAAATCAGTTACAATCGATGTTACCTTGCGCCGTCAAATCTTCTTCTCGGCTTTAACGAAGAAAAATTGTTTCTTTCCAAGGAGGAGCACAAAAAGATGGGATTTTTTTCCCTGGACGGAGGTTTCTTCAGTTAATTGCACGAAAAAGAATCTAAATTTCTTGGCAAGGAGAGGAGGGGAAGAACGTCTTCGACACCTCTCTCCCCATCTCTCACCGATCAAAATGGATCACTTTTCTTTGTGATTTCCCCCTTTTGGACGAGCCCAAATCCTCCCCAGACTGGGGAAAGAACGGAATCGAAAATCCAAGCCGCAAAGCTGCAAAATTTGTCTTCCCTC
Organism: Musa acuminata AAA Group; assembly: GCF_036884655.1. Taxonomy (NCBI): domain Eukaryota; kingdom Viridiplantae; phylum Streptophyta; class Magnoliopsida; order Zingiberales; family Musaceae; genus Musa; species Musa acuminata. The sequence continues at coordinate 12,703,237 of NC_088343.1, read as the reverse complement.
TTTCCAACATCGAAGGAGAACAAAAAGCATCGCGGCGCATCGACCGCGACGATCGATCTTTTATCTAAATATGACATTTTTCAGATTAGTCCCTGTTCCATTTTACCCCTTTGCATAAAACCCTTTCATCCACTGTATTAATTAATCCCTTAAGTGAAATTTCGATGGGTCTTTTGGACTATAATGAATAATATTAAGAGTGTAGTAATTTGTATTCGGAAACCGCCTTTTTTCACATTTGCATATTAATCCTCTACAAATTATATTTGCTCATTAAACCCTGAAAAGTGAAATCTGAAGATATCTCATCAGGGCACGCTAAAAATCGTGCTCTCTAAGCGCTAGTGCTAATCTAAAAGCGCCCATCGAACACGGGTTATGTGCAACAAAGAAACTTCTGTTGATAATGAAATCGTATCATATATATATATATATATATTATCATAAGTTTTACATGCATTTTTGTGTGCTAGAATGCAAATAATTAAATCTTCCATACTCAATTTTTTTGATCTCACATAAATAATCGAAATTTTCAATGAAACAAGAGTTAATCTTCATCTCCTACTCAATTAAATACTATTTTATATCTAAGATATTAATATGAGAGTGATATAATATACTACATTGTTATAGTGTCAAAATTGATCATCGAGCTGTGTCAATAAAAATTAAATCAATCCATCACATTTGTCGAATCTCGTCACATCTTTAGAAACGGATCTCGGATGATTCTGGAGTATGATTCTCTTAATTAGCGTACTAAGTTTAGAAAGTAATCTTAAAATAATAAATATATATTCTTCCTTCAAACTCCTATCAATGTGATGGATTTTGAATAGTTGAGCTCCACAGGTCGAATTCTAATTGGACAGAAATATATATCATTCCACACTCTTATTTCTTTTCTTTTTTTTGTTCTTTCTTTCTTATGGAATAGTGTAATTAATGAGAACATAAAAAGACTTGTTCATCAAGATAGGATCAGATGGGATTTGCTATCAAACACTACAGGACTATGGAACCCAAACTCAGTCCACCTTGTTCAATCCTCTTATCCTACTTGTGTTCATCAAAGTCAACCTAGAAAGGTCAGAATAGATGAGCTAAAGAGGAGGGGCTGTCTGATGAGGAAGAGCAGCAGAGGATACAGAGCAAGACAAGCCCCTGCAGTCCTCAGCTGCTCAGCAATCTGACAAGTCCCCTCATGGCTTTCTTGGAAGATGTCAATTTATAGAACACATACTCTTTTTCATGCTCAGCAATCTGCAAGTGAAGTCTCACCCCTTTTATACTTTTTGGATGGTGATAGAGTAAAATCCTTTATTTATTTATTTTTACTCTTTATTTGGTATGGTCTACAGTTCTTTCTATCTTTGAGGATGAGGAATTCAAGCATCAAGAGAAGATACTTCAAGTACTTGTATTTTTTTCTTTTTTTCTATGTGAACATAAGTAAGGAGTGTCAGATTACATAAATCTTATATCGATCTTTTCGATTTGTATTCGATTATTAATCTTTAGATTTTTTCTTTCCCTATTGAGGTCTTCTCCCATTGTCATAATAATCAAACAAACAAGACAAACTTGGTTGAGATTGTTCAAAAGCTTATTAGCATTGCAATTTGGGAGTTGGATTGGACTCAACCCTAACTGTTGCTGAATTGAAACCCAACCCATGTCCACTGCAAATGTAACTGCTACATCTCCATCATTCATTTTAGGACTGTTGATTACCCTCTGCTTCCCATGTTACTGTATGAAGATGAGTGAGATATCTGCTTGCAGAGCTAGCAACATTGGAATATTGTGCTGCTGGAACTTCCTTTTCAACATCTTCCAGTTTTCTATGTTTCTTATACCTTTAGTGGCTAACAAATTCTATCTTCAAGTGTTTGTCCTCATGCTGTGATCCCCTCTCCTGTTAAGCATGAATTGGTGCATCAGTCATAGCTGACATCAACTGCATTTTGATTATAAAGATGTCCAAGATCTACCTCAAATTATACTCAGACAAGCCTACCTACATATGCCAGATTGTAGTGGATTAGGTTGAATGAGGTTTAACAGGCTGCGACAGGGTTTGCCACCACCAAGCTCTAATCTTTAGATACAACATGCATCAAACAAGCTTTCAAATGATGGTGGCACTATAAAATGGTAGATTTGTAGTCAAAGGTGAAGCAAAAGTGAGCAACTGGAAGGATGAATCAGTATCACAGTCGAAAGTAAAGGTAAAGAGACCATAGCAAATCTCTCGACTTAAAGAGCTACCATCACTGCCTGCACCTCTGGATTCTTTAATGAGCACGACAATGATTGTAGTCTGAGAAATGATCTCAAGCAGAGTAACCGATTGACAGAACTGTGTGGCAGGAGTAAGATCAGTAACCTGCTGGAAGCCATTGATGGATGAACTCAAAGAAGAATTGATGCTTGTTTCCAGGGTAATGAGTTCTGCTGTAAACTACAGTACAATAATTTATGGACAGTTAATTATCCTGGCAGAGGACCAACTCCAGCTTTTAATGATACTTGTGCCCCACAAGGGAGCTCTTTACTCAGTTGGATGGTCCATCATGGAGCTAATATCAACCCTGTCAGTCTCTTGATTCTATCCTATTCACTGATATAGTGCAATAGATTTACTAAGAGACACAGCAGGAAATATTTTATATAACTGTATTAAAATCTTAACATTTTTTTAACTTCAATCTAATCTCAAACCTTAAACAAAGTGTTTAAATTAGTATGGAAGGGAGACATCTCACAACCCACAGACACTATCTCAAGTGTAAGGACTAAGAATCACTGCCCAAGGAAGGAGCTCACTGTCATGGTCCAACCAGTGGCAGGTGTTGCATCTTCTTCTTGCTTGCATCCATCAAAAAGTTCATTACCCAATGGCTACCACAATTGTGGGGATAATTAAATTGCATCACAGAAAGGAGTCCTCTCACAGTAACACTGAGAGAAAGGACATGCTCAGTACCTTTTTACTTAGTGATGAAGTAACTTCATACATGGAACTCTAATAGAATCAATCCTCCTTGTGCTGTCTACATTGGATCAGAAGTGTCAACACTTGATGTGAAGAAATCATTTAGGGTTTTCAGGAGCTTCTTGCAATGGCATCAAAGTTGCCTGGAACAGCTTTAGTTTTTCTAGCCCTAGCTTCTAGGGTTTGCCTCCTTGTCTGACATTAGCCTCTTGGTTCTGCTCTTCCCTATGCTACCACCATTGCAAACCCCAGTTGAAGCTTTAGTTTAGGCTCTGACTCTGACACATTCTACTTCTCCATGAGTTCCTTCCTAAGACCAGAGAGCAAGCCAATGTGGTTTGGCTTTACATGTGATCTTATCTGCCACAAAGGTCAATTTGCCCAAGGACACCATATGACAACCACTATTCTTTTGATCCAAGAAAATTCTCTGGATTCTGAGAGGGGTGGGCTTGTTTGAATTCCAATAATTGCCCCAAGCAAATGTGTCTCCTATCTCAGCACATGATTGGTACAACAATTTGTATTGTAAAAGCAGTGGTTTCTGAACCACTTTCTTCTTCCTATCACATTCCTAAATCATCAGGCAATTTCTTCTACTGCTTGCCCTGAGTTGAATGAAGAATGAGGAGGAAGAGGCAATGTAATGTGCAAATGTCTTAGCAATGCCACATGGGTGATGAAGGCTGCTGAGCTATTGATCTTTCAGAATGCCAACTTGCTCTCTGACATATCCTGTGGATTTGATGTGGCTTCATGTATTGCTCATCTACTCTTTAGATCAAATGTCATAATTCGATTCATCTGTTTAATCTATATTTATAATTATTTTTTCAATATATTTTAATATGATTTCACTTTTAACTTGTAGATAAATCTAAGTTCATATTTAATAGATAACAACAACTCAATTGTCTTCTTCTCAAGCTTAATCACTGAGGTGCACAGGAAATTAAGAATTGCAACAGCAACTTCTTTGTTCTGGGCAGCTTAAAAAGGGGTGAGACAGAATCCCAAGCTGCCAACATTGAGATGTGGCATTTCCTTCCAAATGACATAAAACAGATGCCATCATCAATCACCTCCTCAAAGCTGTAAAAGCAAAAGAAAGGCGACTCCTTTACCTCCTCGCCATCTCCCCTCCTCTCTTTTGCTTCGTTCCCACCTTCAAACACCCTTCTCTTCAGCATCTTCGCACTTGGGCAAGGGAATCCAACAGCCCTTTCTCCTCTGCAATTCCCAAAGATCTGCAATCTTGGTCCATCGTTGATCCTTTGTTCTTCACTTCCTGTGACTCGTTTCGTTTGAAAGCTTCTTCCTTTTCTCCTCTCTACTCCTGAAAGCTGGAAGCTTTGCTCCGGTCTTCTCTTTTCCTGCTCATCCCTCCCAAAATTTGATTTTTCTTCCCACTTCTTTGGTAGTCTTTTTCGCGTGTGAATCTGAGTCTTCTCCTTTGAGGATTGGATTTCTTTCTGCCCCTTGTTTCTGTACTTGGATTCGTGGTTGTTGTTGCAAAGCGAAGATGTTCTACCGACTGCTGATGCTTCAGTTTCTGATTGGTTTTACTGGATCCTGACACTTGGAGCTCCATACCAGAGTCTGATCTTCTCCAAGATTTGATCTTTTGCCTTGGACTTGGATTTAGACTCCATGGGAGGTTGCCATGGAAAGCCACTACAAATTCCGGAATCCCAGGAAGAGGGCGAGCCAGTCCCCAACAACGAGGAGCCTACAACCGTTCCAGGCACCCCGCGGCAACCCAAGTTCCCCTTCTGCAGCCCAAGCCCCCTTCCGGGCTATTACAAGAACTCGCCGGCCAATTCAAGCGTGACCTCGACACCACTGCGATTCCTCAAGCGGCCGTTCCCTCCTCCGTCGCCCGCAAAGCACATTAAGGCCCTACTCGCTCGTAGACATGGCTCGGTGAAGCCCAACGAGGCACCGATCCCCGAGGGGAGCGAGGTCGAAGTCGGCTTGGATAAGAACTTCGGTTTCTCGAAGCAGTTGTTCTCAAAATTCGAGCTTGGCGAGGAGATTGGGCGCGGGCATTTTGGTTATACGTGCACCGCAAAGGTGAAGAAGGGTGATATGAAGGGGGAGGAGGTGGCTGTGAAGGTTATTCCAAAGGCAAAGGTTGGTGTTTTATTGCGGTTGATCTGTGCTTATGTTTCTCTATTCATTGTCTGAAACCTTTGGCATTCATCTTTACATTATCTATGGAATTCAGCATGTAATCTCACATGCATAATTTTTTGTGAGATCCACTGGTTGGGGAAGAAAGTGGTAGTTAGTGTTGTCCTCCCACACACATGAATAATTTCACATGCATTCTCCTGTTCTTCACATTTTCTCCCACTTACTGGACACTGTCTTTGAATGGGGTAAGATGGAAGATGCTTCCACTTTTACAGTGGAACTCACTGTTGTCCTACCATGTGCATGAATGTTCTTGTACGCTTCTCCTCTTCTACCGCCAAGTATGTTTTTACATGGCTGATACAGGAAAGGTTCTTCTCATTTTTGCCACCACTCACTGGACTTTTTCTTTGGAAAGGATCAAGATGTGAAGTATGTGGGAGCAAGCAGCCGAGATCCTCTGTTTTATCATGAATGCTGGCTTATAGAATTTTCGTCAGACCTGATTACTTGAATGCAGCTTAATATTCTTTTCCATGTAGTTAAATCTTCATTCTGTTGATGACAATTTTGTGCTGGTTGTCATCTACCTAAGGCACAGCTAGTTGTTTCTTTGAGCTTGGCCACTGTAGCATATTGTCCTCAACAGTTATCCTCAGTCGCATATTTCACGTAACTTTAACATTCATTTAAATTAGTGGAAAAACACACAAATTTCCTCTGTCTAGTCACATGTGGAAATACTTTGCAGATGACAACTGCTATTGCCATTGAAGATGTGCGGAGAGAAGTGAGAATATTGAGTTGTCTCACAGGACATAAGAATCTAGTGCAGTTCTATGATTCCTTCGAGGATGAAGATAATGTGTATATCGTGATGGAGTAAGTGTACACTGCTTTTCATGTTTCTTCAAGGTTCTAGTGCCATATTTGTTCATGGCTTAGAAGGGGCATAGATTCAACTACTGTGTGCAGCTGATTATTTAAAACAACTCGCTCGATGTTTGATCAATTTGAGTCTACTTTCTTTGGAACAGGTTATGCAAAGGTGGTGAATTACTAGAAAGGATTCTCTCGAGGTAAATTATGTATTTAGAATTGTATCTGTCAATTACCTTTCCAAGGATGTTGGTGTTGTAACAACCCCTTTGCTGGACTTGAATAAGGAGGTTCAATAATAATTATTTTTTAATTTATAGGGGAGGGAAGTATTCAGAAGAAGACGCAAAAGCTGTCATCGTGCAGATTTTGAGTGCTGTATCATTCTGTCACCTTCAAGGAGTTGTTCACCGAGACCTCAAACCAGAGGTAGTTGCTTTTATAAACTGGAATGCCAGAATTTTTCACGTTAAGAAGTCTAACTTGAGAAGGGTTTTCTGATGAATCTTTGGTCATTTCTTCATGTTAAGGTTTAGTTTTCACCATCTTGGTAACTCATGTTCCTACTTTGTTGGTTTAGAACTTTCTTTTTACTTCAGAGGGTGAAAAGTCTACTTTGAAGGCCATTGATTTTGGTTTGTCAGACTTCGTCAAGCCAGGTTGGTCGTTAAAATATTTTAGTACCTTGATAAAGTTTTCACCTCTAGATATTTCTTTTTAGTTCTAGATCGTAAACTAACAATGTTGACATCACTGGATTTACAGATGAGAGACTGAATGATATTGTTGGAAGTGCATATTATGTTGCTCCTGAAGTTCTTCATAGATCTTATGGAACTGAGGCAGACATGTGGAGTATTGGTGTCATTGCATATATATTACTCTGTGGAAGCCGCCCTTTTTGGGCGCGCACGGAGTCAGGTATATTTCGAGCTGTTCTGAAGGCAGAACCAACTTTTGATGAGGCTCCATGGCCTTCTTTGTCTTCTCAAGCTAAAGATTTTGTCAAGAAATTGCTGAATAAGGACTATCGTAAGAGAATGACTGCTGCCCAGGCCCTTTGTAAGTTTATTACCTTGGTATAGTTTATTAAAGGGAATAAGCTGGTTAATAACTGTAATCACCTGATCTCAGGTCATCCTTGGCTGCGGAATACTGAAGTTAAGATTCCTCTTGATATTATTGTCTACAAGCTTGTAAAAGCTTATATATGTTCTTCTTCTCTGAGGAAATCAGCATTGAGGGTATGCGCTATCTTTCAGTTGACAAGGAAGAAATTATTGTCTTGTAACTTTTTGGAACATTGAGATTTTTGTACCTTCTCACTCTGCCTTATATCAACTAATGAAACCTTCAAAGAATGAGTTAGGTCATGTGGAGGAAGGATGAGCCCTAGTTTAAATTCAATTTACATACGGTCCAGGCTTTTTGAGATAAGATAATGAAAAAATTATTTGGTCTTCAAAGGGTCAAATTGCATCTTAGCAGAAATTTTCAAGGGTTTGAAATATGTCATGATTAGACTCACAAATATAGTTATGTAACTATTATGGTAGTTTTATGTAATCATGTAATAAGTGCTGTTAGTAATTTTTAGAATTTAAGAGAACATGGCGCACACAGGTAAAGGTGTTCATTAGAAGTCTTGAACCTTTCTTTTGAGATCGGTTGAATGACAAGTACATCGGCTGGGAAACTCAGTAAAATAGTATAACATTAATACATAGTTTAAGCTCATATATATGTCTAAGCATTTTTAATGCTGATAATAGGATGAATTTAGATAATCAGAAAAATGTAATCGAATACAGTTTAGTATGAAGACTAGTTTGACTTTAGAGTATTCATATGTTCTGGTTTGCTTTTCTGCACCATGCCATCTACCAATTCGAAGAGTATATGCCAGCCACCAAAAAAATTAAAGAAAAAGAAAAGAAAAAAAACCTGCCTTCGTTATCTATTGATTCTTTCATACGCAACAGGCTCTCGCCAAGACGTTGACAGTAGATCAGCTCTATTGCCTTCGAGAACAATTTGCTTTGTTAGGGCCAAACAAGAGTGGCTACATCTCCCTTCAAAACTTAAAGACGGTTAGTTACTCATATTGAAATAAGCACCAAGTTCCTTAATCATAGATCTTTAAATTTATTTTTATTTTTGCAGGCCTTGTCGAGAAATTCGACAGAAGCAATGAAGGACTCAAAAGTTCTTGATTATGTCAACACGGTATTCCTCTTTGGAACACACTGATTACCTTAACAAAATTCTGTCAGTTAATGTTACAAACTTAGCAATTCATCCTCCATTGGTTCTTTTGGAATTAGGTGAGTTCTCTTCAATACAGAAAACTAGATTTCGAAGAATTTGTTGCCGCAGCCATAAGTGTGCTTCAGATGGAAGCACTGGATACTTGGGAACAGCATGCTCGTCATGGATATGAATTCTTTGAGAAGGATGGGAACAGGCCTATCATGATCGAGGAACTTGCATCGGTACATATCATGTCTATTTGCCTCACATTTTTTATACAGCACATATGTTAAAAAAATCCAATCGATCCTTTAATTACTTGGATTCAAATCCTCATTTAATGGCAGTCATTCTACTTGGCACTCACAAGCGCTAGCTGTTGTCATTCTTTACTACTTTTGCAATGTACCTGATAGCGGCAATCTTTACTATGCATGCACAGGAACTCGGCCTTAGTCCATCGGTTCCCGTTCATGTTGTCCTCCAGGACTGGATAAAGCATTCTGATGGGAAACTGAGCCTCCTGGGATTCGTTAAACTTCTTCATGGGGTTTCTTCACGCGCAATTCCAAAATCTTAGCAGAACATTCTTCATCAGGCACGGAGAATAAGGCAGCAGTGGCTGATTGCTTAATGAGTCGACTGAAGTAGACCGAAGACAATCTATGCATGCCCCTAATGAGGTTGATCGAGGAGACCAGCCAAACCAAGATCATCATAGCATAGCCATGGTGACACACATGAAAACTTCCTCTGTGTAAGATGCTTCGCATTTAGCCATATTGATGATTAGTGTTATAATGGTTGTCCAGAAGAATGTACAGATAAGAACAGCATGTGTAGACGAAGGTTGAAGGAAATGGAGGCCTGCTGACCGGCTTGTAATACTTTCTTTTTACTGTCAACAAGGTCTTTGCAGGGTTACATGCGTCGCATCGAGAAAGATTGCGATCGGTAATACTGTCGTAGAAAGAATATCTCAGGCATGAGAATGCAGAATTCCTGCAGAATAAGTAGGGAGTTTATACTGTAAGATTAGAGGTACAGACTTTGGTTTGTTGAATCACCTAAAACACATTGGTTGCTGAGTTCATCTCTAAATTTCAAATTATGATTGATAATGCCACCAATTGCCTTATGCTGATGATATTTGTCTTGCAAAATCGACTCTCAGTATCCAGCAATAAAAAAATCTGTATATTGTTTTAGCTTGTAATAAAATATCATATTGGTAAAATTTGTTGTTCTAGCTTAATAACAATGTCTGACTAAATCTAAGATAAAGAATGATAAAAGCTTTAATGCCAATCCATTTGCAGTTCATGGAATGAATAGGTGGAGTTGCTGATGGAACAAAGAACCTGCAATGTCTTGGTGCATGAAACCTGAAACCCCAGAAACAGATCACAAAAACTTGGCAGAGAGTAGTTCAAAGGACTTGGGGTTTCACCAGCAACTTAAAACTATCAATCAAGATCGTAAAATGCTCGAGTTGGAACGGAAAAAATGAGAAGCTAAATATGTAATTTACATTGAATTCCTTGTGTCCAACAACGATCCATAATCTGCAAGAACAAGCTGCAGATTGCCATCAGGCTCGATCTCATAGCTTTTCAGCTATGTTTGCTACTAATCATCTCTACAACTGATGGATAGTGCAGCAATAATTTTTACGTCCTCCGTCGTGTTTTGGGCATGATGGAGTATGCACAGATGATGCTTGAACCAGGACTTTGATGAAGTCTACTCCAAAGCATCTGCCGGCCAAAGCTGTCTCCACTTGGATATTTCATCCTTGCTTTTGAGTTTTCTTATTCCTCCAAAAAATCCATCTGTTTCATTACCCCCTTCTCTGTGATCCTTCGGGTTGATTGATGCTCGTCTCCACCTCGAACCAGGTGTGTACTGGTTGAATTCTAAGACAACAGTGTCTGGTAAATCACATAACAAATGATTGAACTTTAGCTACTACAAGATGAATCATAATCACAACCATCAGAGAACCTACAACGCACTGATAGAGATAAAATAAGCTTAGTGCAGTGCTTAAGGCATATACACATATTCTACCAAGGCTAATAACATTACAAAGGCTAATAATAGTTTAGCTTTTAATAACATTACAAAGGCTAATAATAGTTTAGCTTTTAATAACATTACAAAGGCTAATAGTTTGGCAAATTTGAAGTTCATGCACTCGGAAGTTACATGAGGTGGACGGTACTGAAGTCAACCTATCAATATACTACAAGCCAGTTTTCTTATTCCTGCCTCACCTCAGTCACCAAATTTTGTTTTTATTTCAAATGAACTCCTAGAATGTCAAAAAAGTAAAGTGTGGCTGTCGATAGAGAGCTCGTGCTAATCAAAGTTCGCACGAAACCTAAGTACTTCTATCATTGTGAATTTTTTGATGAATAATACAGAAAATTAAGCTTAGGGAATTCACGAATGCCATTATTCACCAAAACCAAAAAAAGACAATCTTATCCGTCAACAGTAGATTAAGACCAAGTAAAATCAGGAAGTAATGGCAGAGGAGTCATCACTTGCAAAGATACTTCTGTTTTTTGGATGGCTGGAGGAGAATGCAGCAAGAATTTGAATATGAATGTACGATTAAAAATCTCAGACCTGCATACATCAAAGAAATAACTGCAATGGAAACAATTACTCTGCTGCAAACGTAAGGCAGATTTGGCCCTGCATTGGGCTGCCCTCTTTAGAGTCGATCCTGATAAGGTGTTTGGGAGGAAGCTCCTAAAATGAAATGCTTTGTGCACGAATGATTTAGAACAAGTGCCAATCATCCTATAATTACCAGCTGAAATGAACTTAACCGAGGAGAAATGTATGATAATGCAGGCAGACTTTGTTTCTCTTTTTAATTCATTTATTTTACAATAATGCTTAAGCATGATTTCATAAGGCCAAAACCAATTGACGTAATTGTCAGATATGCTATCATAAAAAAGTAAAGGATGCATGATGCCTGATTGAACTGGAAGATGAAAAGACTTGCATGCTATTCTTGTGTATGTAAGTTAACAAAGGTTGAAGACAGAAGTCATAATTATTCGAGATGCATCAAAGATAAATACTAATACTTGATTAAGGATAAGCAACACTACATTACTGAATTTTGACAGCAAATGAATGTGCGAAAATGATAATTGCTTGCATGCCATCATTTTCTGAAAGAAAAGGCAGCACCAAATGTAAATAAAATCTAAATGGTATCCAAAAAGCAATAGTCAAAGAGCGAATAGATAAGAAAAAAAGATTGATAGAGTCATATAAAAGAGAACTCCCACAACAACTTGAGCAACTTCAAAGAACAGCTCATAGACCATCCTGATTTGATATACTGAAAGAAAACAAGGGAGAAGCACCCTAAGACTCTTTAGTCTTCCACAATAAAGTTTAATCTACTATTTATAAAAACTCCGTTTAAGAAATTTCTGATCCAAGGACGGTGTTCAGTAAAATTCCATAAGATTTAAAGGTTGCGCAAATTATGAACTTCTAGACAGACCTTTTATCACTAACATCTAGGAAGCAAAAGATCAACCCTGGGATATACAACGGCATAAATTTACTTACTGCTAAGATGACACCAGCAGAAATGCTCATTTCCATCACAAGGCTCCAAGTGACCAACTACTCCATACCACCAGCCTGCAAAACATAATGAGACATTGTTGACTTATTCTCCTAAATATCTGAACTGTATGACACTTCTTACAAATAAGAAATTGAGTCTTTGTATTGAAGTAAAGACAAAATGAAAAACTTAATGTGCTACATTGATTTCATCACAACCAGGAAGGTAGATCAATGCTAAAGCACCCACCATATGGAAACTCCTTGCTCCTCCTCCATTGAATCTCAATATGATCGCCAGGACGTAAATCATCGAGGCAGTCCGAGATATGAAGATCATGAGCAGGAGTCTCAACAGGGGGGGCCCTTAGCCTATCCCACTGCACTCCCTCCTCCACGACTGTAGTTCGCCGTCCATGTGGCGGGTACCTACAAGTGATGATGATAGATATCAAAAGCTATGTACAGGTATTAAATCCAGTTATACACATACATACTACAAGACTGCATAATTTACCTTTTGAAAATTCGTGAATGTAAACTTCAGTGATTTCATGCTCATATTTTCAGTTTCAATACTTACCAAAGCTTTAAGTTGTAAGAAACTTTAGTGATTTCATGCTCATATTTTCAGTTTTAGTACTTACCAAGCTTTAATTTGTATGATGCGCTAGCATCTTAACAAAAACATTTTACACAGAGCAGAAACTTTGCATTCAATGAGGCCAATCTATGGATACCTTGCATGAAAAGTGTCTGTCTGGCAATCATATCTAACTGCAGCATCGTAGCACGATAACATAAACCCCACATGCCCATGCTGCAGAGAAGCATTACAAACTCTTAGTAATTTAAGCTAAAAGGAGAAGAGCTATAAACAGTTTTTCTAGGACAGCAAAAGTTGTAAATATTAAGCTGCAAAATATTCAGACAGAACACTTGAAGATGGGCGTTTATGACATGAAACATGATCATGTATCTCACATATTAATTAAACAAATAATGATCACTAACAACTTGACACTATGAAACCACCATCTATATCATAATCTTGCCTAATTTAATGTACAGGCACAAGGAATCAGAACCTAATGCTTGTAAGACATAAAGCATATGCATGCGCAAAGGGATGGAAATTGCACATCAAACTTATTGGTACTGGTGAATTTGTACAGATGATTACCTCCCTGTTGTAAACCTGAGCTGGGAACCAGAACTTGCCACTCTCCAGTGACTGGTACCAGGACATAATGGAGTCATCAGGCAGAGGATTCTTGGTCTTGCTACCACCATCAATCCTAGATTTCAGCCAGGAAATATGCCACACACGAGAGAGCACACTGACCACCCACTTCTTGCTGCTGTTGCTGCCGGCGATGCCTGCCGAAGAGTCCTCTCTCGAAGCCAAATAGAGCTTCCAATCTCTGCGTGCCGCATCGCCAATCACTCTCTCCCATTTCTCCTTCATGTGCTTCTCCCAGAGGTGATCGCTTCTGCACCTCTCTCTCAAAGAGCTACAAACAGCTGCCATGTTAGACAGCCCGGCCGGTGACAACTTCCCCAGAATGCATTCCAGGGCCAGCTCTGGCAAATCCAAGACCGACATCTCCTCCGCATTCTCCACCCTTTGGCCACATATCTTCCTTGGAGGCGTCGTGACCGACGATAAAGCACCAAACTTTCGAGCACTAATCGGCTTACACTTGTCGAACAAATGCAGCAGAGAGGACAATAACTCCTGCCAGAACAAGACAGAGAGCAGTCTCACCTCACCGGCCCATGGAGGCAGGGGCTGCAGCGGAAGAGACTTGGAGAGGAGGAGAAAGAAGGGGAAAGATGGCATGATGAAGAAGAAGAGCATCAGAGAGGTGAAGCCGCGAGATCTTCCCGAGGGGTGCTCGATTGGGTTCTCCACATGAAGATGAAAGAAAGAAAGACAAACAACTCCCAATTGCTCGAAAGGCAGCGGCTTGACAAAGATTTGAGGCGTATCGGAACGAGGAATGGCTCGGTGCTGACGCGACGAAGCCCACTAGAGCTCCATCGCAGCAACTTTCGGATCAAAGAAGCCCAAAACACAGGTTTGGGAGCGCAAGAATTATGAAACAAACAAGAAAAGGGACGAGGCGATGAGAGGTAATGGAAGAGAGGAGATCGGGTGCAGCCAACACCAGGATTGCAGAGGTGTGAGAAGGACAGAGCTTGAAGAATAAGCTGGGTGATGGGGGTCAGGAAGAGAGGATTGGAAGAGAAGAAGATGGAGCTGAACATAGAAAATGGTGGTGGGGGTGGCCCCTCCTCTCAGTTCATCAGTATCTTCCTCCCAACCTACCAAATCCTCAGCTCCACCAGCGTCCCTCCCTCTCTTTCTTCCCTTCCCCTTCCCTGGGGAATCACAGATTAAAGAAACGGTGAGGAGAGACAGATTGAAAGAAGGATTAATTAACTATTATCTAATCATACATGGGACATCAGCTATAAATGGCTGAGAGCGAGTTTAACCTTTTACTTTTCTTTGGTTGTGTCAGGCTGCATTAGAAAATAAGGTAGCCAATCATTATCAAGAAACACATGCGCACCTCTCTCTCTCTCTCTCTCTCTCTCTCTCTCTCTCTCTCTTTCAGCCACCAATGGCTTATGTGGTTGGTAGAGATAATAGCTCAAGTCACAACTGGGCACATCACTGCTGTGGAAGAGGAAGGACCATGTCTTCTTGTTGCTGGTGGGTTGAGTAAAAGTTTCTTGTGCTGATTGGGCATTGGAAGCCTGCAAGGTTCCTTCTGCTGTCTCCATCTTACATTTATCAGACATCTTTGATTGAGTCAGATGACATCTACAGCAATGAAGTAAAGTTGGATGGATGATTTAGGACTGATAATGGATGCATGCCATAGTTTAGCCATTACCTCTCTCTTTCTGCTTCATAAATCCTTGATCTACTCTGGTTTGAGCTAGCCTGAAGTTTTATAAATTGATCAAGATAAAAGATTACATGGTTTGTGATCATGTAGTTGCCATTTAAGCACTGTACAAAGCATGGATGGATATGACCTTTAGATGAATTACTTTATACACTGAAAGTGACCATCTACTACAGAATAATACAGCTTGTCAAAAGATATATTGCTGTAGTGACCAGCAGTACTTTGCACATGCATTTCAGTGAGCTCATACCATATCAAGGAGTCCATTGCATCACTCTCATCATTCTTGTATGTGACTAATGATGCACCAAGCAAAGAACTGACAAGCTTTTCCTATTGTTTTGATGCTAATAATGTTCAACTGAAGAAATTTTAAATTGAAACAGATGATACTGAAATAACTAATACTGACATGATAATCTCAATGTATGAACATTCATAGGAAAATGCAGATCCAGTCACTACATTAGCCACAAAGTTAAAAAAGTAGGCTTAGCAAAAGGAATGTCTCTGGAGGAAGTCATGTGTTTAACATGCAGGTAATCAATGAGCAAGTGACTTGCTCAAGTAGTCCTCAAATTTGACCAAAGCTTTAACATGGGGGAAGTAGCAGTCAATTCATGAACAATTTCAAGATTTCTTTGTCACCTTTCTTCCCAGTTAATTGTTTTCTCAACAAGTGTACTTGGTCAGGGTATTGGGATCTTGAGCTGGATTGTCTTTATCCTCAAAATCTTAGGTGCACTAAAGATGGTAGACTAATAGAAAAAGCAAGGCTCAGGAGATACACAAATTCCCCATCATCATTCTGCTTGGTCTCCTATGGTGGTAACAGTCCAGCATGGAGTCCACAATGGTAAATGGATGACTTCATAAAGAGAGTGGCCATCTTTAAGAATCAAGTAATTTATTAATTGACACAAGCTATTCTAAAGGGATTGCCAAAACCATTATATTTCAGGAGATTGGATTGCCAAGGAACTAGCCTCTGCTAAGGGGAACCAAAGTGGGGCAGGGCCTAATGTTGTGCAAACTTATAAAGTTGATAAGATGCAGCAAGATATGAGATTCTGACCAATGTTTGACAAAAGCTTGTGCAGGTTACAAGGTTGGTGGTATAAGAAAGTACCAGTCTGCTGTGGTTTGGATAGAGTTACAGGAAGATGGTGGAAAGCCAACATGCCAATGGATGGAGTGAGGCTTGGTGCTTGCTAAATGGCATAATTGCATCTGCAAATGCACACTGTAGCATCCACCTTTTGAGAGGAAAGGTTGTGACAGAGGCAAGGAGAACATGCCCTAGTCATGGGAGATATTTGTGGGCCTTCCAAAGATTTTGAAGGGTATGATAGAGAATCAACTAGCTGGCTTTGGGATTCCTGGCACTTGTCATTTGTTTAAGGTGTCACCTAAGAACTTTTCCTTCTGGAGATGAAGACCAGCACATTGCATCAGCCTGCAATTAGTGGAATCTGATTCATTTGCCTGTGCATCAAAAATGCAAAAGCCTATCTCATTCAAGCTCCAGGGAACAGTAGGGACTTGCCTTATCAGTGGCAATGGAACTCATTAACCACTCTGTCCTCCTTGTAACCAAGAACTGCTCAAAGAAAAGTTTCCAATGGCATAAGCTTTCAAACTTTGACATTTTTAACTCAAAGCATAAAGTCAAACACAGCAAAAAGATGGATCAACTTTGATGGACACAATGATACATGGTTTGCAATAGATGTTAATACACTTGGAGTTTGTCATTACCTTCAATTGTGATCTTAATTACATATAGATATCATAGAAAATTACATGATAGTATAGTCACTGGTGTTAGAAAACTGGAGAGTAGTGTGTTCAGTGAGTTGCCTATTTGTATAAGATTATTATGGTCTTAATTACCTATAGATATCATAGAAAATTACATGATAATATAGTCACTGATGTTAGAACACTGGAGAGCGTGTCCAATGAGTTGCCTATTTGTGTAAGACTACACCAAGCATCGACATCAAGTAATCTACCAATAAATTACCTAACAGTATCTATTTGCTCCTTTCAATGAAAGAACACCAACAAAACCACCCAAAGAAATGGAACACAAGTGCAGCAAATTAAACGATGCAGTCATGCAGGTAGTAAGAAATATCTGAATCATCCTCAGACATCCGTATGAGTTCCTTCCTCATATCAATCTGGAAGAAAGTGACAATTTTGGGTCTCAAGGAATAAGACGTTCGATTGTGAGTGCAATGAATGAGTTGCCTACTAATTTACCAAGTTAAACACAGGAAACAAGGAGGACCTGGACAGGAGGCGTGGGCGAGAGAGATCGCAGGGGAACGAGGAGGAAGGAAACGAGGTGGTGGGCGAGAAGAAGGCATAGATGGAGAAGCGGAGGATCGGAGCCTTCAGCTGTTCGATGTAATGCTTCACCCACCCACCGTTTCCGATTTGCGCTCTCGTCTTATGCACGTCGGTACAACGCACAGTGTGAGAACCAAATCCAGCTAGAGTCAACGGTAAACCGGAGGTCGAAGTCAACGTTGCCGAAGTAGTGTGTTCTAATCACTAGTCAACGAGACTCTAATTACGTTTCACTTCTGTTTCCCACTTCTTGGAGATTTTTTGGCAAAGGATAAACGTTGTTGACGAGATATCATCCTAAGATCCTAAAGTAATCTAAAATAGCTAACATCTTCAATTGTATCTGCCAAAAGATTTTGCTTGCTCCAAGAAGCACATCACGATTTTGACTTTTACAGAAGGTTGAAAATAGAAAGATCAACATGCAATTCATATCTCCAACCTTTTCAAAAGGTGTGACAAGCTATAGTCGTAGACAAACCATACAAATTTAAAGTTATGATTGATATAAATTGAAGCTGAGCTTCCCATTATAAGATCCATTTACAGTTCAGATAAATGAGATTACTGAAACATTCTTTTTTTTTTCTCTGTGAGTTCCATTATATAACATGACTTTGCCTGACAAAAGTGAGGTGGAAAAAAACCAGCACTTTTGGGCTATATCTGCAATTATGGTTGGTTACTTCCTTGGTTTCGCCATCTCAATCAATATTTCTACATGGATTCCATGAATAGCTTCTTCCGTTAGGTAGATTTTGGATGTTCCATTTCATGATTGCCTGCTTCCCTTCTGGATGTGCTTTCAAACACTTTACCCACAATGCCAAGACATGGAGGATATCAGTACCATGTTCTCTCATCAGCATTCATCCCCCTTCCCTTTTGTGTCAAATGAATACATCCCTTCTCTTCTTTGGGTTGGGTTCAGGGTTCCCCTTTCGCATCATCGCCACAAACTCATCGTAGTTGATTCTTCCATCCTGTGTATAACAAGTGAAATGTATTAGTCTCTTCCACCGTGAAACAGCTATCGCAAAAGCCACTTGGTTGTTGCCATGTCAGGTCTGCAGTAATACTTACATTGTCGGCATCAGCTTCAGCGATGATATCCTTAATTTCCTGCCCGTCATACATTCCCTTCTCTTTGAGAGCTTGTTCAAGTTCCTCCCTTGTGATGTAACTGAAGTGAAAGCAGAAGAAAGCAATTACAGAAGTTCAATACAAACTGCTATGTCATCTAAAAGATTATTTTGTTATCAACAACTTGTGTTTGCCTCCAGGCTTGTTCGAATTACCCGCTATTATCTTTATCGAAGTACTGGAATGCCTTGTAGAGGTGCTCCTCTCTATCCATCCTGTTCATGTGCACTGTGGCTGTAATAAATTCATCATAGTCAATAGTTCCATTGCCATCTGCATCAGCCTATGTCAATGCAACATCATTATTCACAAAAGTAAAAGAGAAGAGAGAAAACATTAGATTCCTTCCTTGTGGATGCACTTTTGGCCAATAAGATAACAAATATATTTGCCGCTTACTGCTTCCAGTAACTGTTTGACTTCGTCTTCAGATAATTTTGTTCCTTGCTTCGTAAGACCTTCTTTCAACTCTTCGACAGTGATGGTTCCACTATTGTCCGAGTCCATGTTCTTGAACATCTCTTTTAACCCTTTGATCTCTTCCTCTGATAAGCACCCTGCTATTATCTATACATCACAAAGGAAACGAGTAGGAGTACATGAAAAGGGTACAAATACTTGATTATGAATACCTAGCAATTTGCCTTCTAAATGTCCTATACTCTTCATACTTCTAGGAGACTGTTTAAGTTTACTAAGCCTGTTATGCCTTGGCACATCAGAAAGCAAAATTTGTTGCGACATTTGAACTAAGGTTCAAAACAAAGAGATACCCTTTAGGATATCATGATAAAAGAATTTGAATTCACCATCAGATCCAAGTTTAAATTGTCATGGCTATTAGGTCACTCATTGTACCATGATTTATTCAGTTTGATATGGTGCAACAACAAAATTAGTCTTCAGCATTAAAAAATTTCCATCATCAAAGGGTCGTAGCAATGAAATTTCTTCTATCACCAAAGGCTACTTTTAGTGATGGAAGTGGTGTTTCCAGTCACGGTTATGTTTTAGCAACATGAAACATATTCTACAGCTATATCTTGATGAAGTGGGAAGAAAAATAGCCATCCTGGTACTTTCTGTGGCTATAAACTTGCTCCCTGAAATAGTAATCATCTAGTCAGTATTATGTGCATGTAAAGCAAGGAACTACCTTCAGAGCAGCTTTCTTGAACTGGTTCATTGCTCTAAAATGCTTAAGCCTGTTGAAAACAGCACTGTCAAGTGGTGTATCAGGTGCTTCTCCATCTTCTTTGATCCAAGGATGGTCTGCAATGCAACATTCACATAGTCAAAAGATTCATACCTGCAAACAAATATGAACTATTATAATACATTAAAAAGGAACATGTTGTGCCCCTTCTAGCCCATCATTACTGTCACATTGGGAGAGTCTCATCTAATTAGGATATAGAATCAAAAGGAAAATGTCCAACTGAAAATGAATATGTTTCAAAAGTCAGATTTTTCAGGCAACTAAGATGTTCACTATTTGCACAGGGAAGATGCTAATAAGGCATTGTAAATCACAAGTTACATAATAAATAACTTTGACGAGGTAAAAGGTTTACCCTCAAGAATAAAAGAGGTAAAAACCAAAAAATAAGCAGAGTATGCTTGGGTACTTTTATAACATGCAAACCTAACACAGAATGCATAAAGATTTAAGTGAAATAACCTTTTAAGTCAAAACTTCAGTGTTGTTGGAAACAACATAATATTGTTCTATAATTATGGTTGCAAAGTGACACACTTCACATGCCACAACTGACATATGTCAATAACAAGTGGGAAGAAAAAATAATTTGTATTTTCAAATTTCAATGATCATGCCCTAAGTTTCATGTAAAACCAATAATTTAGAAAAGCAATGTTTCGATATAAAAAAAGAAGTTATATTACTAAGAACTTGAAATGCTGTTAGCCTCTCTGTGGGATCCAAATTTAGCATCTTTCTCACTAGATCCTTGGCACCAGGTGAGATATTGGGCCATGGATCACTTGTGAAATCAATCTGTCCTCGTAGAATAGCTTCAAAGATCCCATGTTCTGATTCTGTAAGAATGAAAACTGTGAGAGATATTATCCTTTTTCATAACGTTTCATAATATGAACAAAGTAATATACAGCATTACCAGCCCAAAAGGGGGGCCCGCCACATAGAAGAATATACAGCATAACCCCAGTGCTCCAAATGTCTGCTTCTGGTCCATATTTCTTTTTGAGGACTTCAGGTGCAATGTAATATGCGCTGCCAACAATATCTTTGAACACTTCACCTGTTCGTGAGAGAGACTTTCAGATGCAAACATATGATTCCGCAATTAGGACAAGCTTAAATAACAACATAAGCAAAATACTGAAGTTGTAGCCTTCAGATGAAGAAATACTGTTACAGAGATCAGACAAGCGTCTTGCAGAGTATAATTCTAAAGATACTTGAGAACCATTATAAGCAACACCCAGCATACATCTTTTCTGCTTATAATATGAATGCCTCAACTTTGTAGGACTTTGTTGACCTAAAGTTATTACCTAGCATAGATATTAGTGCCTTCAAAAGGTCATCACTAAAATTTAAAAAAAATTGGGGGCTTATTTTGCTTAGTTATTCAGGTCAACAGCATAAGCAGCATATGGTGATTAATCTTTTTCTAACAAAGCAACACATGGTATGATAAATTGGAGTTTACAGAAAACAGCATTCCAGAATTTATTGAAAAGATTCCAATATCAGGATGAGTCACTCATCTTTACTTGAGGAAGGAACTGATGCTACATGCATGCACGACTTTTGCCCATCTGAATTCCTACAGCATACCAGTAAATGTGACTGCCTAGAAGAGCCAGATCAACCGATGCATAATAAGTTGTTACTGCAATGAATTATAGATATTCCAGATGAGAATGCCAATGTTTGTATGCAATCTTGCCAGAATGCAACTCATTGTTCATGCAGTTGTTCAGGCTTGGACACTTTCTTTTAGGAAATCAGGAAATTTGGGATTGCAATTGTTAAGGTTTCTCTTAACAGTGATTGAAGTATGTGAAATGGATCAAACTCAAAGCAAGGGAAGCAAGTAGTTTCTAACATAGAAGTCAATACACATTTGCTTGTAGAACCGAGTATTAGAATGGTAAGTTTTCGGAGTTCAAGATAGACTGATTTATGAGACTGTCAGGTCGCTTGTGGAGAATGTTTAAAAAGCTAGATTTAATTGTGACGGTCTCAGAAGAATTGTTGCAAACAATTGGAAGGCAAGAGCATTAGGTATACAGCATAAGAAAATTTTAAACAAATTTTTTTGCTTCTAAATTTAAATGAGTTGAATGGATGTTTTGAGAAAAAGCAAGGCATCCCTGGCCCTGTTTTTTTTCGGTTCATTACTTGATATTTAGTTTCCTCTATGATTAACCATGGATATTGTGATCTTTGATGGCGTTGCAGCGGATGTCTAAGAGAAAAAATAGGATGAAATGAGAGAAAAGAGAGGAAAAGAGATATGCATGAGAAACACCACCGGACCTTCCTTGAAGAAGACGGAGAGTCCAAAGTCCGTAGCCTTGAGCGGCGCATCCTCGTCCTCGTTCAACAACAGAAAGTTCTCTGGCTTGAGGTCTCTATGAATCACCCCCAGGGAATGGCACGTGTGGACTACCTGCACGATCGTCCGCAGCAGCGCCGCGGCCGCCCGCTCCGTGTAGTGTCCCCTCGTGATGATCCGGTCAAATAGCTCCCCTCCGGCGCACAGCTCCATGACGAGGTGCACCGAGTGCTTGTCCTCGTAAGCCCCCTTCAGATCGACGATGTTGGGCTGTCCCGACAGGTGGTACATGATCTGCACCTCCCTCCTCACGTCCTCGATGTCCTCCTTGGTCCGGAGCTTCCGCTTGGCGATGGTCTTGCAGGCAAGCTCCTCACCGGTGGCCTTGTGGGTGCAGCGGTGCGTCACGCCGAACTGGCCCCGCCCGAGCTCCTTCCCGATGGAGTACATGGTCCGGATGTCTTCCATGGGGCGACCGAGCACCGGGCCGATGGGGCCGGTCTTGGCGGGCGGAGGGGAGGGGGAGACAGGGACGACGGAGGCAGGGTTGGAGGCGCCATCGGTGGTGGAAGGGCTGGGAGTTTCTTCCTTGTTGAAGCAATTGCCCATGGCGGGATGGAGGTGGGTCGGAAGGGAGGGGAGAGGAGGGCACGGGGACGGAGCGGGAGGGGCGGAAAGAAGGCGGTTTGCGTGCGTGAAGATTATGAGGAGGGGGTAAAGGGATGGATGACAAGGGAAGGTGAGGAGAGATTGGCGGGAATTGATTGTTCTGTTGTGTCTATTTATAGGGATTCCTTTTGTTCGATTCGAAAGGATTTAATTAATTGCTTGCTGTTAAAGGTTAAGATTGTTGGGGTTTGACTAACTGTTGACTTTATAGCACTAATAATTTCGTATAAACTGGGCTTTACAGCACTAATCATTCGGGTTGGTTCCAAAAATATTGCATAGAGACATTAATTAAGTAGGGAAACTCTTCAACCAAAAAATAAATAAGTAGAAAATAATGGAGGTGCGGGGAATCGAACCCCGTGCCTCTCGCATGCGAAGCGAGCGCTCTACCATATGAGCTACACCCCCGAGTTGATTAAGTGTTCTTATTGATTCTATTTTAAGTAAATATGAGCTAACCAGATTTACTTATCTTCTATCGGTTAGTAATTAAAATGAAGAGATTGATAAATACATTATTTATATAAATTAAACGATTAAAATTGAGAAAGACAATGTGATGATGGACTACATTTTAGATTAATAAAAAAGTAAAAAAATAAAATTATTAGACAAGGATATTTTATGAATAATAAATATGTAAAAGATTTATATAGTTGAGATAAGAATATTAAGATGAAGACAAGTTATATCTAAATATTATAAATAGATACATATATTTTAAAATTTAACTAAATATATTATTTTTTACAAATCTATCACAAAAGGAATACATATAGTCAATCTAAAATAATTAATTTGTTATCATAAATTATTATGACTACTACAAAACTAATAGTTTTAACTTCATAAGGTCATTTAATCTCACATTGGTTAAAGAATATGAGAACCAAAGGGCTCATAAGTCTGTCATGTCTCCTTTACCCTTAGTGGTTTTTTTCAGAGCTCACATGCTCGTAAAGGGTAAAATCATACAAGTACGTCCATTGCTCAAAGTCGATAATTCCTCGCAAGCCAATGGGCCGCACCAATGACCGACCAATCATTTGATAAGACCATTTAGTCCTATATTGATTGAGGAGTATGGGGTCTCCTTTTTAGAGCTCACATCGAAAGGACACCAAATGGTCCCTTATCACAACTCCTCCCATAAGATTATGTAATAATAAAATATGATGACTCTTTTTAGAGCTCACATGCTCCGAAAGGGCAAAATCGTATAGGTATGCCATCTGCCCATCGCCCAAAGCGAATAATTCCTTGCGAACCTACGGACCGTACCAATGATTGGCCAACCAAATGGTCCCTTATCAGATTTGTGTTAAAAGGAGGGCCCTCGGTCTGCACCTCGACCGAGCTACGGGAGGGAGCACTGACAAAACCATTTAGTCCTACATTGATTGAGGAGTATGAAGTCTCCTTTTTAGAGCTCACATACTCCAAAAGAGTATCAAATGGTCCCTTATCACAACTCCACTCACAAGATTATGTAATAATAATAAAACATGATGTTCATCTTATTCATGAATTTATTTTATTCATGCACTTAATAACTTTATTATTTGTGTATATAATGAAGTTTTTGATAAACCGTTAGCAGAAAGGAGAATAGGGTTCATATCGTGTCAGTTGACGGTAGCATAAAGTTCATTCAAGATGGTGGGGCTTTTACTTGGACGTTGGGAAAGGGGAGTACGAGATAGATCAAAACCGAAACCTCTTTAGAGGCTCTTTTTAGAGTTCACATGCTCCGAAAGGGTAAAATCGTACAGATACGCCCATCGTTCAAATCGAACAATTCCTTGTGAGCCTACGGGCTACACCCATGACCGCCTAATCAAATAGTCATTTATCAGATTGGCGTTAAAAGGAGGACCCTTGGCCTGTACCTCGACCGAGCTACGGGAGGAAGCATTGATAAGACCATTTAGTTCTACATTGATTGATGAGCATCAAATGGTCCCTTATCACAATTCCACCTATATGTAATAATAATAAAACATGATGTTCATCTTATTCATGAAAATTATTTTATTCATGCACTTAATAGCTTTATTATTTATGTTGTTGTATATAACGAAGTTTTTGACGAACCGTTAGCGAAAAGGAGAATAACATTCATTTTGTGTCAGTTGACGGTAGCATAAAGTCCGTTCAAGATGGTGGGGCCTTTACTTGGACGTCGGGGAAGGGGAGAGCGAGGTAAACCAAAATCGAAACCTCCTTAGAGGCTCTTTTTAGAGCTCACATGCTCTGAAAGGGTAAAATCGTATAGGTACGCCCATCGTCCAAAGCGGACAATTCCTCGTAAGCCTACGGGTCGCACCCATGATTGACCAACCAAATGGTCCCTTATCATATTGGCGTTAAAAGGAGGGCTCTCGGCTTACACCTCGGGCGAGCTACGGGAGGGAGCACTGATAAGACCATTTAGTCCTGAAAAGTATGAGAGTTTTTTTTCATAGCTCAAAGGACATCATATGGTCCCTTATCACAACTCCCCACAAGATTATGTAATAATAATAAAACATATGTTCATCTTATTCATGAAATTATTTTATTCATGCACTTAATAGCTTTATTATTTGTGCTGTTGTATATAACGGAGTTTTTGACGAACCGTTAGCGGAAAGGAGAATAGGGTTCGTTTCGTGTCAGATGACGGTAGCGTGAAGTCCGTTCAAGACGGTGGGGCCTTTACTTGGACGCCGGGGAAGGGGAGAGCGAGGTAGACCAAAACCGAAACCTCCTCCGAACTCGAGGGCAGAAGCGCTCGAGGCCTTTCCCTCTTCTCTCTCCATCTTGATATCGATCGCTTCTTCGTCCCACCAAGAGATCTCTCCATCTCGATCTCTGTTGAGGTCGATCGTTGCTGGGTGGAGGAGCCATGGCGGAGCAGCTCACCGACGAGCAGATCTCCGAGTTCAAGGAGGCCTTCAGCTTGTTCGACAAAGATGGCGATGGTCAGACCCATTTTTCGATCCCTTGATTCCTTTCAATCATTTTCTTTATCGATTCGAGAGTTCTTGGGATCGAATCTTGCTTGCCGATCCAGGGTTTTGTCTGTCGAAATCTTCGTTTTTGATTGATGATTTTCTTTTCTCTTTTTCTGGTATCTTGGGATGTGGATCCTTGAAGCTTTTGTTGTGTTTTGGATTGCTCGATCGGTTCGCTTTGATCTTTTGTGTTGTGATCCGTGTTTCAGAATGTCTTATATGGGTATCTTTCCTGTCGTAGATAGATATGGCTAGGTTGTTTAAGATGCAATCGAGTTAAACCTTAGAGGACCTTCCTCTCCTTTTGATTTGAACATTTTTTTTAATTTGGTATATTTCAGCTATAGTTACGCTAGGTGTTCATGCATTAATTCCTGATCGATTTCGATCTCATCAAGATCAGGTTTCGTGGGTGACCGCTCTCTTCTTGTTGTGTGGTGGACTATGTTGATGGTTATGTCTTTGCATTCGCTGTCACAGTACATATCTAATGGACACTATTAACTTTTTAATAAACGATAGGATCCATGTGGCTGTTTGATCTCCTCTTGCATCTTTGTTTAATTTGGCGTAAACCATAGTCGTATAATAGGGAAAATATGAAGTGTGGACGATTGACATGGCCGTCCGGATAAACTCGTCCACTCGTCATATGGTTGCCATTTGGTGGCATTTGCTCAGATGAGTGACTGATACGCTTGACTTTACGTTTTTCACATGTCAATGATGTGAAATTACTTTTTGTCCGGAACATATACTTGGCCATATTGTGGGAGGCATGCGTTGTCACTCTTTTGGATTATTGGATATATGTCAAAGAGGGTCTATTCACAGAATATGATAAGGGTTCAATAGTTATTAGACTTCATGCCCGGACCAAATAATTTACCATTATTTTTATGTGCAAACTGTTTAGAGGAATACATGTGTCTCATGTTGCATATGTTGAATTTATTTATACTTACAGCACCACACCTAACCTTTGCATTTCACTAATTCACCCGTTTACAACACAATTCGACATTACATTTTAGTTATTTATCCCTTTGGTTCTTACAGCAATTAAAAGCTTATAACCCTCTGCATACAACATAGGAATTCATTTAGAACCCTCACAAGTGCAAGTGCAGCCTAACCTTATTAGATTAAGAGATTATATTGGTTATTCAGAGATTGGCAAAAGATAAGAGTTCCACCCTACTGGGTTTTGCAGAAGTTGGCAGAAGAGATCATCATGCAGAGTTGTCGATGATAAGAGCTTTTGTAGCAGTAGAAATAATAGAGTCAGTGGTGTCTGGTATATTACATGTGTATCATGCCTAGCTATGCAGGTTAGCATGTGCGCATTATGACCCAGCACGCAATGACGTGCGCATATCATGCTAGTTATCTTCCATGCCAGACCAACAGATGATCAATCAGTTTCTCAACAAATCCTGATAAAATGACTAGTAGACACTGGTTTCTTGGTGGAAGTAGTGATTTCTGTTTTTTCTATGATGCTTGTAACTTTCAACATGTTTTTTCTCTTTTAACAAGTGATTCATGATAGAAATGTTAGTAGATCTTCTTTTTGCCTTTTCCCCCCCATAACCATTTAGTAAACAGGTAAACTAATTTTTAATAGTTGTAAAGTAGGACTTGGTGCAACTGATAGTCTTATCCGGAAGATATGAAATATCTACTTGCCTTGCACAACACACACTGGATTTCCTTTCCTGTTTTCTCTTCTGGAAGGATGTTATAAACCAACAAATTGGTTAGCTAAGTTTGGGAGGCTACCACTTGTGACTGGCCATGTCCTTCCTGCATGTCTGTCTCAAATTTTGTCATTCAATATTCTAGGGATGCTTTGTATGAGGAAGCATAATTAGTTTTCTTTTCTTTCTTAAAAACATAATGGAAGAGACAAATTGTAATCATGTCTTTTGCAACCATCTGATCAGGATCATCTGGTTATGTTATATGAAACAAAAACCAAAGGCCACACAAATATTTTGGTATTATCATCAAGGTTGTTTTCAAATTCCAAGTAATATTTATTACTGAGGTAGTCCATGTAGCGTACGTTCCTTATGTTGGGATATGCAATTAATTACTTTTTTGTTACCAGATAAACACATGTAGAAATTCTCACTGATGAACATGCTAGATTTTGTAGTGTACTGCCTGTTAGAAAATATGTGCTTGTGCACAGGAATATATGGAAATCTCACAGCTTTCACCATGAGCCATACTCCAGGTGGCATCATTGTCAGTGATCAGATTTATCTTCATATTTGTTGAACCATTGCAACTCTTCCTTTTTGTCTACTTTTTCTAATGAAGGATGGCTGTTATTCAACTTATTTAACTTGTGGCTTAGCAAGCTGAAAGTAAAAGTTTATCCTTGATTAGGAATATTACTTATGATACTTTGTTCTTGACATGAAATTGTGAAACTTATCATTGATGGGTTTGATTAATCTTTATTGTAAGTTAGAGAAAATTACTTCTGGTAGTTTCTTCATGACCTGAAAATTTCTGAAACTTTTCATTGATTTTGTCATAGGTTTTTCATATAAATATGGATTCAATAGTACTCAATAATTTGAATTGTATTTTCAGGAGAATTATGAGGCGTACCATCAATATCCGCGTATTCGTTTGACTAAGCTGTGTTAGTTTTGATGAAAGAATCATTAGAAATGAATTCTAGGTGAAATAAGTGGGTTTCTATGGTGAGGCAGATATGTAGAGAGAGTGGCTCATGGACTCAATGATGATAATTATAAGCAGTAGTTTTTTTGTTTAATCCTTATGATTCATTGGATCGTTGCTTTTTGTCAAATCAGTGTAATCCATTGGATTTTTGTCAGGAGCATCTCTCGGTAGACTTTTCAACACTCTAGCAGATGTTGTTTTTAAACATCTATTGCATGTCACATGTAGCTGTTGTTTGGGAGTATAGTCCAATGTCACGTACGACTAGTGATGTACTAGGGAGAAATATTCTAAACAACTTTTTTGTTTCCTTAGAGTTTTCATGGATGAATGAATGTTGGTTTGTATTATTAAAAGAAACGTGAAGAACATCATTTGCTAGGCTTGATCACTCCACATCCAAAGGAAAAATATCTGCACTCTTAAAGCTTGACCTTGCCTTTCAATTATCTACCTCAAAGTTACACTTGTGCTTTCAAAAATTGTTAAACTACTAGTTTAGTATTATAATAATGCTATTCCTTTTTATTGACATGCAAGTTTCCAGTTCCCCGTGAACGATGTATGCTAGTTTGGATGGAACAAGGGTAGATCTTTGAGTAACTTGCCCTTAAAATTGAAACCCAAAAGAATGTTTGGAATTATCAAGTTCACTCTTCATGTGGATACTTTAACATAGCATCTTTTTTTGCTGGAATTTAAATAGGTTGCATTACAACTAAGGAGCTGGGAACTGTGATGCGTTCTCTGGGCCAGAATCCTACCGAAGCTGAGCTACAGGACATGATCAATGAGGTTGATGCAGACGGCAATGGTACAATTGACTTCCCGGAATTCCTCAACTTAATGGCTCGCAAGATGAAGGATACTGACTCAGAGGAGGAGCTGAAAGAGGCCTTCCGAGTATTTGACAAGGATCAGAATGGTTTCATCTCCGCTGCAGAACTCCGTCATGTCATGACTAACCTTGGTGAGAAGCTGACTGATGAGGAGGTTGATGAGATGATTCGAGAGGCTGATGTTGATGGTGATGGTCAGATCAACTATGACGAATTTGTTAAAGTCATGATGGCAAAGTGAATCCCACAAGATAAGATAAATGTTGGGAAAAAATCATTGCACACTAGTAGGAAAACCTTCTCTTATATATTCTCCTATCTCTTGTGGTGGTTGTGCCTTGTTAGACTATGTCTTTTCTTGTTTCTGTTGATTTGTCTCTTTATTCCAGAATTCTCAGGTCTCACTTGCATCTCTATGAAGACCAATATGTACTGATTGTCTCCATCTCATCATATTCTAAACGATTCACCCTAAAAAGCATTGAAGATGTTCTGCTTTAATTTTTCATCAAGCCTTGGCTTCTTATATGCAAATTCATTTTCACTTGCTATCATATTTATTTATCAAACTGCTGCCTTGTGATGGTTGTTTTAGTCATAGCACTTAAAAATCTTTGCAATTAGATGGACTATCTTAAACCTCCATAGTTTCTCGTTAATTCTGCCAGCTACTGGAGGTAATGCTGCAAAGACTGCAGCTGGATTTTACCAGGTATTATGTATGCTTCATTATTTATATTGGTGGATTCTATATGTCTGCTCATCTTGTCACATATCAATTGGTTTAACTGCTTTCTATTCCATCATTTGAAGCAGGGTCTGAAGTTCTAACCTGAAATTATGGTCCAGATGGGCATTTCTGTGTTTTTTGAGCATGGACTGAGGAGCATAGCTAGGTTGCATTTGGTCAGTTCAATTTCGCTCATATGGTTCTGTTTCCTTTTCTAGTAATTGGATTCTCCTCCTCACTATAATGGTACCAAAAGTTCTCATAAATAGTCTGCAGAAACATAAGCAAATAATTAACCAGATAAAAGTTGAAGAACCGGAAAAATGTAATAGTGCTAAATGGGGATTATAAGGAAAATAAAATGCTTAAATGGTCAATTAGAAGCACACCACTAACTGCTAATGTATGAATAACTAGGGAGGCAGAGTTAGAAAGTTACACAATGCAATTAATTCAATAAATAATTTTTAATACCAAATTTTGCATAATGATGCATATCTGCATACATAAACATGGCACTTATAGTCTCATAAAAATCAGCCCAATGGTCTGTGTCCATGGCTTTGGAACTCTGAACGAGAGATGGAATGCTGTCAGCCCACCAACAAAAAGTATACCTTATGAGAACAAGTGGTGAGACTTGGCCTCTCATGGACTTCCAGACAGAATCATGATACTTACTCCTTTCTCTAAGAATGTTTAGCCATGAGAAGGTGAAGACATATATACAAAGCTGCTCAAAGAGAAGTCTCTTGTGTTTGAAAGACCCAAATACGACTGAACAATACAAGAATTCCAACAACTCTACAATTCCTTTATGTTTGGTGAAAACAAACTGGCAGATACAATCTTATCTTTGCCAGTTCAAAAGGTATAGGAGCACTGTAACTTGGGCAGATGTTTGGCCAGGCATTTCAATGGGCCTGGTGAATTGTTCTTGGTTACTGAAGCATTCACTCCTGTATTTGGATTGCTCGACTTGCATCAATGTTTGTTTCCCTTCATAGTGTTTTTAATTCAACAGAAGTCCCCTGGATAATGGAAAGATAGGAAACAGTTTGTTTCTGGAGCCCTTCGATCATGTTGCTGTATGGGAATTATCTTTTCTTACATGCTTTTGATGTCTCAGTTATCTTCACTACCTCTACCCAACTCAGGATGAAAAGTTACAGCAAGATTTTCAAGGATGATAGATACGAATTATCTGTGGCTCTGCTCTTCATTAATCAATGTCTGTTTCTGGAGATGGATGTATGAGCAGCTGCCTTTTGCATTTTTAGATGCTTTGGACTGCCCTCTATATCACTCAACTGGCATTTTCTTCCCAATTGCTTATCAAAGTTCAAATTTTTGTTTGTAGATTTCTATATTTTCATACATGAGGAATGGTTGTTTCCTACCCATTTGATTTCTTGGATCTCAAGTCATCTGTCTCAAACTGCTTAGAATTCTGTTGATCATATTCGAACTATGCTAACTCATTTTAGATATGTTGTGGAAATTGATTTGGACACATTTGCAAATGCAATTTGAAGCCTGCTTTTGAGAAAATTTGCTTCTCGACTGACTATTTACTTATTTATTTGTTGCCTATATCAGTAGTGAGAAAATTTATATGACAATGACCATGTTTCTTTCTGACAAAAATGAAATTGCAGCTGGATCCTTCAAGCATTTCTTGTAAGCCAGAACTTGCTAACTTCTTACCATCCTTGGTTTTTGCCTGTGGTTGATCAAGATTTTTCCTTTTTCCACAAGGTAAACACCAGCCTAGATTGTCTGTTTCTTCTTCCACTATATTCTCTTGTCCTTGAACAAAGCAGTGCAGCTAATGCTTTTCCAAAGTATCACATTATTTTAACTGTGGCTCTTCTGGAAGCAGCAATCTTTTCTTAACCTACAAGATGAGAGGACACCGAAAGCATGTGAGCACTTGCTTTTATTTCCACAAAGAAGGCACTGATAGGAAGTTGGTGACAATGCTAAGGGACATCATAGTAAGAAGAGTGTGAGATGCAAGCCTGAGCTTTCTCTTTCCAACTGCTCTGGCATTATTCACTGAGATGCTTCTGCTTGACAGCATCGTGATCTTTACATGAGTATGTCCGAGTTCTGGACAGCCTTATTTCTCACAACCAATTCAAACTTCCCCTTCTTTTTCTCAAGTGAAAGTTCAGAAAAGTGGAAAGCGACCACCACTTAGCCAGCAACAATGCTTCCAGGACCAGAATTTGATGAGATTCCCTCCCTGACACTTGCAACCAAGCTGCACTGATGCTGATTAGGTTGGTGATAAGGATGTGTGTTCGAACTGCAAAGCTAGTTGGTTGTTTCTGACATGCTCAAACAAGAGCAACTCAGCTTGCTGATCTGGATGGTAGTTGGATCAATGTCGTTGATCAACCGCCTATTTGGATTCATCCTTGCCAGGACACAATTCTTGTGCAAAGCTTTAATTGCAGACCGTATATCTTTCCTGTGGGCATCAGTTGCTATCATCTTGACAATCATCTCTGTCTTCATCCTTCCTGAATTATTGTGTTATTCATGAAGATGCCCAGAATTTGACTTGATCATGTGGAACATTTTAGCTCAGATAAAAGTTCTCATCCTTCCTGAGTTTAACTGTTTCTTTTATTTGGTGCAGTAATTACAGAGTTCATGGTGAGCAGAGGCAATAACTTGGAAGATGTGATGGTTTAACCTTGTCCATCTGCAAACAAGTAGTTTTAGATATGAAGCAAGGACACAGAAATCTCTGTGCTTTTGTTGTGGGTAAGCATAAACTACAAGCCTTCACTTTTCTTATTTCATCTACTTAGGCTCAGAGTTTTTTGGCTTTCAATTTGAAATCTTACAAAGTATGATGATCTCTTTAAATTTCTCAAGTCTTTTATGTACATTGAAAGGCAAAAAAAAAAAAAGGTTTCCCAACTCCTAGGCAGCCTACTCATACAAGCTGCATGTTAGTAAATATTATCTCATGCATTGTAGGTCATCTACCTGATGCTTGGTAGTAATGCTAAACCACTTCAAGGCCTCAATTTCAGAACCAGCTACTTGATCTAACCCCCTTGGGTTTACTTAAATCTCCACAGAAATCAAAAGCTTATCTTGCATCATTGGATAGGTTAGATTTGAATTTGCTGTCTCTGGACAAGACCCAGATAGTCCCCAGGTGGCAAAGTCATTTGTCTAAACATGAGGAGCACCATTTCGACACATCTGTCCTACAGATTTACCAAGGGAGACTGGTGATAATTTTCAAAGGAGATTTAGCACATCTTATCCCTGTTATAATATGATCTCACAATTTAGACTTGTGTAGGTATACATACATCAATCATCCTTCAAAAGTTAGGTTCTAGCTAGCTAATCAGGGGGTGGTGTACACAAGAATCTAACAATTGAGAGTTTGCATATCTGGAAAAAAGAGATGTATGCTAGAATCTTTATCAGGAAAATACAAGATGCTCAATATAAAATGCTCAGGGTTTTTCATGCACACAACAAACCCATGGATAAGTTGCAGAGTTTTGTGTTTCCAGAATGGAGAGAATGAAAAGGAGCTGATAAATAATGTGCTGTTTATATTTGTAGAGTGGAGAATATTTATTACCATATATGAGGATGGATCTTGATACAATGTTAAGGTCCTCCATCACATTAAAGATCAAAATTGGAGGCAAAGAAATTGTGCCTCCCAAGTATAGAAGAAAGGCCATGCATATTGATTCTTTTGGGATTCTATTATTTTTTATTTTTATTATTTTTGATATATTATTTCTAATGATTGACATTGTAATCATATAGATTTTGCTATAGAAATGCAAGTCTAAAAATTGGAGAAATAATTTACCTTCACAAAATATTTGTCATATTTTAAAATAATAAATAATTCAATTTGATAGTTCTCAACCTTATAATAATGTTGAACATAATGTTGCTAGAAATTATAGTATATAACTCTTTGGATTGTACAAGGATTATGTCTATTTAGGTTTTTATGATGCAATTTTTGTAGGATTATAGATGTATTTTAAGGAGATTTTAGTGATGCGATATATAAAAAAATTCCAAAAGGTTATAATAGAAATTATAAATAATAATTTAAATATATTAATTTAACCAAAACTATTATTCTATATAGAGCTTAATGATAAAAATATTAGATTTAAGGATAGTGAAATTAAAGATATATATCGATTCGTTACAGCGTGACATAACAGTCCGCGTTATCGATTCGATGGGACAGCAGCGGCTCAAAATATCTTACCAGGTTCGGTGCGCCGTTACGCTCGGTCGTCGCGCCGTTAACTTGTCTTCGTCATGTTCCGTATCCTCTGGTATAACGAAAACCTGCGGCCCGGTGAACCCCGAGAGATCCATAAATGTCGAGCACTTCCTCCTCCCCCGAGCCCTACTCCGTTCATCGAAATCCCGTGATCGATCCCTAGATTCGCCTCGTGTTGCTTCTGCTACTCTCCGAGATCTGCCTTCTCGCGGATCAGGTTGAGATTTGGCTTCGTTCGAGTCAGTCGAAGCTCGGCGAAGCTGCGTGGTTTCGGATCCTTGGGGAAGTGGTTTTGCGGACAAAGATTGGACTTTCGTGGGAGTTGGGAGCTTCCGAGGTTGCACCCGTCGGCGATTTTGAGGTAATTTCTGTTGCACTTTAAGCCATGTTTCTTTTGTCTGCTCTTCTTGGATTTCGAGCTAGTGGCCAATCGTCTATCTAATGTTGGTCTATTCGGTTCAAAAAGATTTGAACTCGTCATCAAGGAATGATGCGAGTTTGTTTTCTGGAGCTTGTTTTCCTTCCAAAACTCTTGATTTCGAGGTTCGGCGTCCAAGGTTGAAATTTTCCGTTGGTCACCGTTCCTGAGAAGGGCTTCCTTTTAACCTGCTAGCGTTGAGAAAAAAAGGTTCGTTTTGGGCGTTGAAATCGATCACAATTATGGGATTCTTATCTTTTGTTATGCAGATCATTAGATCGGTGCATTCCTTCCTTTGTCCCGGTGGAAAAAAGATCTCAGCTTGCTTTCGTCGTCAATGTAACCATGACATTTGAGTTGAACAGGAGGAAATCCATCAGAGGATCTTTGTTCGCGAGCGTCCAAAGAGAGTGCTTGATTGCCCAACAAGGGAACATGCAGTCCAAATCCCGAATCCATGCAGACCCCTCCCTCTACCAGGACCACTTCGATCAAATTCCAGACTCCCTTGTCCTCCTCATCTTCAACAAGGTCGCCGATATCCGGTCCCTCGGCCGCTGCTTGGCCGTGTCAAAACGCTTCAACATCCTGGTCCCCCAGGTTCACGACGTGTATGTTAGGATCGACCGAGATGTGTCGGTGGATGGTGACGCCGAGGAGGCGTTGACCCTGTCTTCCCCTAAACCTCGAAACCTCCTTGCACATCTCTTGAAGCTCATGCTGTTCGCTATTCTCAAGCCCTTTCAACACCTCCAGAACTTTACTGCCGGGCATAAGCCTCTTTTGCCGCATCTCTCCCGTCACTCCCCTGCGCAAGTCCTCAAGAAGTTCACCCATGTCCGCAACCTGAGGATCGAGCTCCCTGCTGGCGACGTCGGAACGGAAGATGGCGTCTTCTTGAAGTGGAGAGCGGAGTTCGGAAGCACCCTTCAGAACTGTGTGATATTGGGTGGGACCAAGATGGATCGCAGGCCTTCTTCCGCCAATCTGGAGGGGTCAGTGGAAGACACTGGGAGCATACCGGAGCCGTTCTATACGAATGGAGGTCTGAAGTTGCGGGTTGTTTGGACTATCAGCTCCTTGATTGCTGCTTCCACAAGGCACTATCTTCTCCGACAGATAATTAGGGATCACCCCACGTTGAGAAGTGTGGTCTTGACGGACGCCGATGGCCAGGGAACATTGACCATGGGAGCGGAGCAGCTGAAAGAGTTCAGAGAGAAGCCATTGGCAGCCTCTGCATCATCAAATAGGACTCAGGTGCCTGCATCAAACATGAAGCTGAGATACACTCCATACTTGGAGCTGCCCGAGGGAATGGCATTGCAGGGAGCCACGCTGGTGGCTATCAAGCCCGCAGAAGAGGGCACCAGCAGCGGCAATTGTAGCAGGAAGGACGCTGAGGCATTTGTTTGTGGGGCATTTGACGGGCCATTTCAGGCTGCAGCGAAGGCACTACTGAAGAGACGAACTTATCTCTTGGAGATGAATGGTTTTTGAATCAATTCGGCCTCTCGCCTTCGTTCTCTTCCTATGGCTCGCGGTGGTTCGTTTTGTTTGTTTATGTGGAACCAGTTGCAGAGTGCCATTTCCTCAGGAACAGAGGCATCAGCATTTGCAGTAGCCATCCAATTTTCCTCCATTCCTGCATTCCTGTACAGTAAGAATGTTTTGATTTACTGATCTACATGTTATAGTGCATAAAATGGAGTACCAGTCATGAATTCTCATCTCAATGCTGAGCATGTTGTGTTTTGGGCTGTACTAATGTGTTGCCCCCACAAAGTTTCAGTATCAGTTGTGTACTATAGAGTGAGAGTATGACTTATCACCCACCTCTGCATAATATCTAAGGCTCTTTTAACTGCTCCTGTTTCTTGTCATATAATTTCAAACCTCACTGTGACATCTCAAGGGAAAAACACACTCGAAGAAGAACACTACTACCAATACTTGTTTTCATTGTATATTTTCTTTCTGTTTTATCTTGGAATGGCACATATCATTGTGAAACAATCTCTCAGCTCTTTTGTACATCTACCTTCTACTAAGAAATTTTAACAGCTTCAGCTTGATGTGCTTTTGTTTTGTTAGAGCTAAATATTGTTCTTCCTGCTCCATCTGCTTGAGCTGTGATATCTGCTATTCCTCTTGTGTCTTAGGTGCTTGCTCTGTTCTTGTCATCAATACATTTCAATCTCTCTATTCCTAACCTGGTAAATATGCACCTTAGAACAGACATGTTTTGTTTTCTTCCTTCATTTCACTCGAAATTTTCTTCTTCTTTTGTTCTTATTTCAACATCATGGGTTTGTAGGCTCATTCCAAGCAGCTTCCCACCTCACTCTGCACCAGATCTAAAATCTTGTAGATGAGCATATAATTTGTTGTGGCTTTTGTTTTCAGAGTTTGACAACCTAAACAATCTGTGGACAGCAAAAACATGGTTTGGTTACAACAATGTGACTTGTTAGATGCTTCTTGGTGAAAGGACTAGGAATATTACTATACTATGTGCATTAAATACATAATGAAATCAATCTTATGTAGCATTTGGTAAGA
Organism: Musa acuminata AAA Group; assembly: GCF_036884655.1. Classification (NCBI taxonomy): domain Eukaryota; kingdom Viridiplantae; phylum Streptophyta; class Magnoliopsida; order Zingiberales; family Musaceae; genus Musa; species Musa acuminata. The sequence continues at coordinate 12,666,181 of NC_088343.1, read as the reverse complement.
TGTAACCCTGGATGCCACAAAGACACTGTACAGAGTTGACTTACTAACAATTGTACTACTTTTTTTATGAGTTCAGATACAGGTTTCAAGCTTCTACTTGCAGTCAGGTGCTGACTATATGTGAGGATGACATGGTAACAATATAATAGTACAGTTGTTTGCAACTGCTACTGCACTGATGTGCATAATGATCTCACATGATAATGTCACTAATGCCTCAATTCACTAATGCATGACAATGTCTGAGCTTTTGTGGTCACTCTGGTCTGCTTCACAGAGAGAGAGAGAGAGAGAGAGAGAGAGAGAGAGAGAGAGAGAGAGATGGTGTGAAGAAAGTCCACATCAGTGAATCAATAAGATGGTCTTATGAATAGTGATTGACCAGAGTAAAGTTAAGATGGCATGAACTTGATTCAATTAGCCTGCAGTTAAATATTTGTGGATATAAACTTAATTATGTCCACTTAAATTGTCATCTCAAAATGAATCTGAGTTAGGTTGACCCAATAAATCCATATGGAGAATTTGAGGCTTATGCATGATCACAAGAAGCCATCATATACTCCAACTCAATTAGCTCTCATACTCTGACAATGTTATTAGAAGATGGCATGATCAATGTTAATCAAGCCCCAATTCTTTTGTTTAATCCTTCATAAGTATTTCAATTAAATCATATCGAGACTTGCTAAAAAAAAAATTATTGTAGGATGTAAATGTGAATGTATAGAGTTCAATTGTAAGGAGAGTGAGTGATAAAATGATTAACATTAGAGGTGTAAAAATAAATTGAAAAAGAATTAAAATACTCTTAATTTAACTAAAGTTATGTCTTAGCTCAATAAAATAGTTGAGTTATCATATCATGATGATCTCTCCCTCCTCTATCACCATGAGAGAAGAGAGAGGAGCATTAGGATAACATACAGACAGAAGTAGCAGCTTAAAGAGGCTGCTGTTGTAATGACATATCTAAGCTAAATGTAATGCCACTCTTAACAATAACTTGAAAAATGAGATCACCATAAATATGTAAAAAAAAAAAATCACACCTTATTTTCATGTTAATATTTCTTTTGGTCATCAATTTCATATCGGATTATTCCTGATTCGAACTTTTCGACGCTTAATTTAGGTTTTAGTTGTGATTCGAGAGATTCAATGGTATGTTTATCTAATAGTAGAGTCCAAAGATTGTGAATACTTTCAAAGTGACATCATTTGTTATTAATATGCCAATAACAGTTTTCTCCATAATATTTATTTAGCATTTGTTGCTGCAAAAGATGATCCACGGGGAAGCTGTTAATTCAAGGTTATCAAACTCGCGATCTGGGCCGTAGGTTCGTGCGATCATACGGCCCAGATCAAGCCTGACGAGTCGGCTGCGCCTTTCAAACGTGGGTCTCGTGGCATCGGGTCCTCTTGCGAGTCGACTCGGTGCAAACGATCGACTCGTCCGAGTCGACTCATCGGGCTCCTATAAAAGGAGATCACAAGCCGACGCAGCGTGCACGGGACGAGCGATCCCTAGCGTTTCAGCTGCCGGCGACGCTGGCCGAGTCGCTTCCGTTGGACAATTGTCGGTACTATTTTTCTTCTCTCCTCTCTTCCGTCTCCTCCCCATATCGTCTCCTTTCGTCTCTTCTCCTACCTTGGAGGTCTGGTTGATCGTAAGGTCTCCTCCCCTCTCTTCACAGTCGCTCGCCTGTGTTTTCCTCTCTGCCCCTCTCCTGTTTCATCCACGGACCTCCTCTCTTCTCCTCCCGCTTTCTCCCCTCTCCTATGCCCTCCTCTCTTCCCCTCTTTTGTTCTGCCCTCTCCTCCCCTCTCTAAAACTTGCTTAGGTCTCCGTTGCTCAGATATTCGGATTTAAGGGGAAAAGGTTATACTTATACATGATGAACTCAGCAATTCTCTGCGTTCACATGCTCAAGTCTTGCGGAACCATGCAGCTTTAGAGTTGACGTTCACCGACAGAATTACTTTCCTCCCTCTGTCCTCTCTGTCCCGTCCGTCCCTCGTTGTATGAGTTGGTTCATTCAATTGCATTGTGTTTTAGTTCAACAATTTGGAAATCTTCTATTGTTATACTCTTGGAAGCTAGATTTATCTGATATCATTATTGGACTTTTCTATCCTGCCTAAACACGGGTTAAAGGTCTAAGTTGTTCTGTCTTCAACAACTCAACAGCAAAACTTGAATCCTATTATAATCGAAGGTCTTTAACACTTTAGAAATGGTACTGTTTGTTGTGTACTCCAGCTGTTTGACAAAATTCCTGACTTACAATGTAACTATCAAATGTCTGATTGCAATAGTTTGTTCTTTCAAGCAAATTTGTTAGTTTTGGTTTTGTGCATCTAAGTTAACACTCCCGTGTTATGCCGTCAGATGGCACTGGAAACAGGACATGATTTGTTAACTGAACTGAGATTCATGGAGCTTGCCTTGGAGCAGGTATCTTGAACTTTAAATTAATCTTGAGAAGTTATAGCTTTACGTGCTGATTATATTAAAATTTCTTGTTGTCAGGCACTCTACATTTCTCCTTCTACCTCTTGCATTAATTTCTGTGTTATATATCTTGGTGTTACGTTTTGACTGTCATCTTTGCATTTATAACTCAAAGTACAACCTGGAATAAGTGTTTTCTTGTTAGGCTTGAAAGTCAAGTCCATTATCCATATACTCTTGTTTTGTGAATTATCTTCTGCTGTGCTTTATGTTTTGACTTTCTTGTTAGTTTGCCGTTACTATTATAATCTGAAACTGGAAAGGATTATCATTCTCCTGTATTTCTCCCTTTCCTAACAAATATTGAATGTTAAATCACATAATGCTTTTAAAAATAAAGATGTATGATTGAGAAATTGTTATGTTTTGTGCTTATAATTTTTTTCTACACAGGAGTTGACGTAACTTCACATTAGAACAGATCTGAAGTGTATTGATTATATTTATCTTCAAAGTATAGTCTTAAGGTCTATGATAACTAAATTCTGATGCTAACTTGGATGGATATATCTTTATTGAACTTACTATAGGTTTAACTATTGGATCAGGCACATGTCATAGAGATTGTGTTTGTGGATACTTGTATTAGAACTAAATTTGCTTGGTTTTGATGGTTATGGCCTATGTGTTATAGTGTTTGGACATGCTGATCTCATGAATGTGGTCATGAACCACTGGGTACAGATAATTTTCCTTGGCACATGGACCTTTAAATTATCTTTTCCTTGTATCTTTCATACTTTTCTTAAATAGGGTTCTTGTTGCTTGTCTCAACACAACCATGAACACAAACCATTGATGCTTCTATATGGGAACTTCAGAACCATAATACTTTACCAGCCATGATCAATTCGTGCTATGTACATTAGTATGGTTTAGTGTCATAGAACCTAAAATTATTTGGTGTTTGCTCAAATATTTTATATATTATGTTTTTGAAAAATGGAGACTGATTTCTGTTCCGTTTTGTGCTTATTTTCTTCTTATATCTGTCAGGCCAGGTTTGCTCTCGAAAACCTAGAAGTTCCAGTTGGGTAAGTTTATATTTCTCTTTCAAGAGATTTTATTTAATAATTTTTTTCCAATTGTTTTTTAAAAGAATGGTGGAGGATCTTGTTATAATGCATTTGTAGCTTACATATCATAATCCTTCTTTCTTTGTAATGACCATTTCCTGTCTTTTTGGGTTGTATTAGTTACTTGGTTGAATGTTGTGCACTGATTCTTACTATTATCTACTTGGAAACATTTTACAAGTTCTTGTTAATAATATAATTTGGTGCAAAAAAGAATGATAATTTGTCACATAAGAGATCATGAACCTATCACATGCACTAAATTGTTTCTGGAATTAGAGATACAGATGGACATCATGCGTCTGTCTCCTTAAAATTTTTAGAGTATATTAATGAGGATTCAAATTCTGGCACTGTGTGTATGATTATTTTAATTGATTCCATCCTATCATTGAACATCTCTTCTTGAATTACTAGATGTGTTATAGTGGAGGATGGAAAAGTCATAGCCTCGGGTAGCAACCGTACCTCAGCAACACGAAATGTATGTATGCAATTAGTTGATTTCTATTATGATCTTTATGTATAGCAACCTTTTTTTTTCTTTTTGTCATTGAGTCGACCAACAATGGGTTCTCTGTACTCCTAAAAACTAAAAAAATCAATTATTTATTGGAAATTTAACTCTGATATGTAGATTTATGTTCCATCCAAGTTTTAGGTTCAATATGTGCACAATTGTTGCAGAACATAGATGTGTTTCTGGATAATTTTTATGAACTTTTAAGTGTTTGTCGAACCATCAGCACAGGTGCATACAATATGTCAATGTAAGTCATGGGCTGAAAGTTAAAATCAGTCAAAATATTATTTACTACCTGTTAGCCAAGATAACTGATGTTAACTACACAAAATTTCTTTCTCCTTCGATATATAATCTATGTACTCTCAGTGTATTCCTCACATTGAAAACCTTCTATTACAAAGTTTTGATATATGAATGACATTAATTGATTATATGATTCACTCACCATCTTACCATCATTAACATATGTAATTAACTAATGGTATCGAGTCTACATGATATGTAATATATGACATATAAGTTCACTCTTGTTGAACTCGAATAGTATCAATAGCAAAAGGAATTATATTATGTTAGTATACAAGAATCTAAAGTGGTCTTTTCATAACACCATAATTTATTTGATGGAAAAGCTGTGTGCAATTATTAAAAGCGAATTCTTTTAACCAATGGTCCTGGTAATGTTTTTCTTTTACATTGTCAATATACTCACCCTTCTCTTAGCTCTCTTGAGATGGAAAGGATCCAGCAGAGTGTGATCTGTCAATACTCTGCTTCTCTACTCATGTATCCTCACTGTTATTAGTTGTCTTTCTGGGAAAAGCCCAGCACTTTTTGTTCTTTTTTCCTTGATAGTCTACCACAGTGTGCTGTTGTGCATCTGAGAAAGCTTACTTATAACTTGCCTAAACTTATTATTGTGGAAGACTGTAGTTCTTATATGTATCTGAGAAATTACTTCCTGTGATCTTAGGAAGGGTAATGCGAATGTTATCACCATCATATGTTCAGGCTACTAGACATGCAGAAATGGAAGCTATTGATACGTTACTTGAGGAGTGGCAAAAGATTGGTCTTGGTCAATCAGAAGTTGCAGAGAAATTTTCAAGATGTGATCTATATGTTACATGTGAACCATGCATAATGTGTGCAACGGCTTTGTCCATTCTTGGTTTGCTCATTCTACCTTCTTCAGCTTGATATTCTTCCATTCACATCTTAGTTTGTCATTACTCTTGATACTCCTTTTTTAGGAATAGGAAAAGTATTTTACGGTTGTTCCAATGATAAATTTGGAGGTTGTGGATCTGTCTTATCCCTACATGAAAGTGCTTCTGAAAAATTGTCCAGGTTTACTTCTAAACTGTCATCATTTCTTATTTTTGGTCTTTTTCTTTTAATGAAAAATTAATATTGTTTTTCTGAGTTCCATAATACTTGTTTATATTTTCGTTGTCTAGGAAAATAATAGCATGAAATATTTTCTTTGTTTTTTTATGGTTGTACTTAAGGTCATAGAAATTTAGCACCTTCCAGAGGCAGGTTAATTTACCCCATGGATCTTGAATTTGCTTGAGGACCGCTTGAATGAATCGAGGATGGTAGCTGGATTAGCCTTCTGACTTGCAAACATGCTTTATATGGCATTTTTTTTCATTTTTATACTTTATTGTCAATTTCATGTTGAATAATAAATCTTCTGAAGCTGCTGTCTGTTCTTTGTATTTGTTTCTTCTATCCAAATTGCTTGGAGTTTTTATTGGATGTAAATAACATTGTTCTTCTTATTTGTAAGTTTCTTATATCCAAGCTGCTGGAGTTTCTCTTGGATGTCCTGTTCTTAACTTTAAATAAAATTTAAAGAGCTTTGTACTTGTATACTTCAGGTTATAAATTATAGCTTCTTCTGGATACCAGTGAAGCTAATTGAGCATGTGTGTGTGCCCCCTCAACTGTCCTCTTCATGTACTTTGATCAGCCACCTTAAGGAAACTACATAGAATAGAATATCTCCCAGTGAATTTTCCATTCTTGTTGCTTTCTCTTAGATGAAAGATTTTCCTTCTTTGTTAAATTATAACTGTTATTGGTTGTTCTGTGGCAGAGGTGATTTACAAGCTAAGAGTTTCAAATGTACTGGAGGTCTAATGTCAGAAGAAGCTGTTGCACTTTTCCGAAATTTCTATGAACAAGGAAATCCCAATGGTACTACTTCTTACCAACATAGTCGTTTCATTTATTGATGAACTTCATCTTTTCTGATTTCTGTGTCTTTTATTATCAATATATTCACTCTGAAACCCTTAATTATTTTGAAGACCTACTTCCATAATTACCAATTCATTAATCAAATTAATGTGGACCTCGTCTCACATTGAAATTCTGGATATGCTCCTGTAAACTTTATAAAACTCATATTGAACATGGTGTCGCAAGGACAACATATTATCTCTCTTGGTAATTTTCACTTTGCTATACTAAATAATCACCACATTCAGAGAGCAGCCTTTGAAGGCAAAGGATTTCCCATTTGACTTTACCATTCCAGATAAAAAATGAAACTTCTCATTTCAAGGTTCCTATGGTTGGTGTTACTTTGCCTGACAATTGGTTTCTTTGGTTTTTGGCTTTATGATTGTGTTTCAAAAATTATTCATCACTCTTTATTTTCTTATGGTGAAGGCCTTAGTTTGATTAGCCAGTTTGATTGATTTGACGAGTTGTACTCATGTAGCCCATGTTTTGCTGGAACATCATGATTGCAATACAGTAGCAAGGCTGTCAATGCTTGAATGTTGAAAGTTTGAAACATCTTCATTTTATAAACTCGCCTAAGATTTGTATTCTCACATCAATTTTAGATCAGCATAGTATTCTCACATCAATTTAAGATTTGTACTCATTTTTCTCAACCAGTTATAATCTTCTGGTTCATTTCCATCTCCTTATATTTTTTTGTACTTATTTTATGGAGGAAAACCTCCTGAAAGTCAACTTCCCCGAAGATGGTACATCACCTCATGATCTAGCATGCTTCATCCAGAATTTGATGTTGTTTCTCCTTTCAATTGCTAAGTTACATGCTTCAGGTCTTTCTCCTTTCAATGCCTCATGTTTGTTCCGAATGTTCTCTTGTGAGAATGCCACCTATCCCGAGTTCCATCATCTATCAAAATCTTTATCCATGTTCTCCAACATGATACTTTGCCATGTTAACCTGCATGGTAGAACAAAATTTGCATCTTAAACCAGTTTTTTGTTCTTTTGTAAGACCCATATTCACCTTAACATCATGTGCAGGTGACATGAACAGGATGGTTTAAGAATGGATTTGATGCTTATCCAGTGAAGCACAAAGACTTACAAATTAATATTTTGACCTCAGTTCTCCAACTTTTATTAGCATACTTAAAGTAGAAACCAATTTGTGAGTCACATCCTATGTAATGAACTGATCCAAGTGTATGCAACTTTGAGATTTTCATGATGACCTACACAAATAACATGACAGATTTCCAACCCAAACAGCAAATAAATGAGAGAGGATTGTTATGTTGGTAGATCCGAGTATGTGGTCCGCTACTTCCTTCTAGTTATCAGTGTGAATTGACTTTTCAAAGACCACATTGTTAGGTCTTGTTCCTTTTTTAATCTAAACTAACCTTTTTCCTTTAAATTAAATTGTTTTACAGCAATATAATGTTGTCAAATTTTTATCATGTGTATTGCAGCTCCAAAGCCTCACCGACCTGTCCGAATGCCTCAATCAACAGAATAAAGTTGACTTTCTTATTCATTGATGCCGAATTTCCCGAACTCCATGTATCTGGTACAGCTTCTTGTATGCTGAAAAGCTTTTGAGAGAGACATTGGGGATCATAAGGGCGATACATTCCACACAAGGACAGCTGAATGCACCAAGACAATCATCCTTATCAGTTGATGATTGCCTTAAGCTTAAGCTGTTACCCTCGTACTTTTCTTACAAGGAACATAGTCAATTAAAATTTAGAGTCGAAGGACCCAAATCATGTAACTTAAGTTTTTAACTGTATGTTTTCAGAGAAAGTTATATTAATTGTCTCATAGGCAGCATTATCTGACTGATTTTATACAGGTGAAAATTGTTTTGATTGCATTATTATTGTGAAAGAACTGAAGAATTTCAAATTAAAGTATAATTTCTGTGCATAATGAGTTCTACAAATTGAATCTTATGCATTATTCTCAGGTGACTTGCTCTATCAGATAGGTATGTCAATACCGACTCTCATTGTTGTTGTTTTTACTCTCCAATGTAAATACCATCATTGCAGGTCATTACATATGATTTAAGCTGCTTTAGTTGCTCTCTAATATAAATACTTATCATTGCAGGTCATTTACATATGATTTAAGCTGCTTTTAGTCTCTCGCTGGAGTCTATGCATTGAAAGGTTCTATTCAGGGGACCTGGACAGGGAAATGCATCCTTGAAGAGTTTATGATTTGTACAGCCTGGTAAAGAACACTTCCATGCCTTCTCTTTGAGCCCTATGTATGCCTGCAATTCACAGGAAAACTAGCAAGCAGAAACTTCGATCACTCCTTGATGCTAAAAAGGCAATGCTTCATTCACAATGAAGCCCATCCTGAAGCCAAGACCACAAGACTTGCCATGAAACTTATTGAGAGCTCAAACAACACAAAATACAAGCATCTGTACCACAAAATAAAGATCAGAAAGGAACTGATCTCGTTCGGCGGAGCTGGTATTTTGTTTCTGGTTGTGGTTCATGAATTGCTGATTCCAATTCCTGCAAATAAAACAAAGGTAAATATAACCCTTCACCAGCAAATATGTATATATGTTAGTTCATGAAGTATAATGGTGGTATGAGCTTTTTTTATTAAAGTTGAATCAAATCCTTTTGAAATTAAGATTTTTCTTAATCTTTTGTCTTACCTTCTGCTTCTTCAACCTCTCATTCTCTTCTTGTAGGAGGGAGATCTTGTTCTCCAGCTCATTCGTGTAAGCCTGTGTAAAGAGTGAAGCAACCTTAAAACGCAGAAGAGGAAGCCAACACCTTGCCTTCGCTGTAGATGATTCCACGGTGGGGAAGTAGAGTGACCCACCTGCTTCCTTGCTCGTGACCGTGCAGCTGACTCCCGGTTCTTGATCAGCCTCTTGTGCCTCCTTTCCGCGGTCTTCTCCGAGACTTCTCCTCCTGCGGCCCTCTTCCGCCCTGGCGTCTGCGGATCGGACGTCGCTGGGTTGTCATTGGCCAACGCTGAAGCTTGCAGCTGTTGATGATGGTGATCACAATGGCGATGCTGCAACCAGTGCTCGCGAGGCATGAAGGCAATACAAGAGTCTTCAGCTCCCACCTCGGCATTCACCAGGAAGTCTTCTAGGATCATCTCACCCAGCGCAGGCTGCTGCTCTCTGCTCTCCTTCCTCCTCCGTTGTCGGATGTCCCTCCACACCTCGTCCGCCGTCGTCCTGTTCACTGCATGAGGTGCCGGAATGCTTCCCTTGCAGCCGCAGCCTCTGTCGGCTTCCATCATTGCCCGGTTCGTAGGCCCACCCTGACGGCTTTGGAGCTCACCAATCTCCGTCGGTCGCCACCGCCCTCAGTTGCCCTCGTCCCGAACCTCATTCATCAACTTCCTTTGCTCTCAGCGCTCGACCAAATCCACCAAAGATTGCACGCAAGACTCGACACCCCTCCTCCGATCTGCAAGACCAAAACAAAACATCCAATGAAGAGGAACTAATCAAATCCAAGATTGTAATCAGCCAGAGGAACACAGAAGACATCTGAACTGGTCTTCTGCAGGAGTTCTCCCACCTGAATTCTCAATTCTACACCAAGAAGCTCTCTGTCCTACATAAGGTCAGTGGTCATACGTTGCGCTCATGGTGATGTCTCTCTGTCTCTCTGTCTCTCTCTCTCTCTCTCGCTGTTCCCACTAAAATACCATGTTCCAAAGATTTCCTCCGATGACAGCCTCAGCTTTAATCTAACGAGAGAAAGGACAGCCAAGCATTCGAGATCACATGTGTGCATCATCTAACGACAGAGTCTCCCACCATCTTCCAGCTTTTATGGACTCCTCGTCTTTGAGCCGTGAGGAGATGCCATTGCTCAGTGCAAGGACACGTCCGAGAACCGCTCATCTTTATTCCAGTGGAGCAGCAACTAGACCATGAACCTCCCTCGTCATTGGTTGGTTCGGCCCTTTTATCTCCCGTCCTCTTCCTCAAAGTACCGTGCTCCCGGTGCAGAAAGGACAATGGATCTGAAACCCACCTCTCGAACGCCGGTTTTCTAATGCTAGGGGATGACCTTGATCTGAGAAAGGTCAAGTTCGAGGTCAAGCATGCGAGTTCCCATGAACGCAGGTACGGCCTTCATCTGCCTTGGTAATCGCCTGCACAATTAGCTTAAATGACAGGTGGAGCCTGTCCTCGCATCGGAGAGCACTTCTCTGAGCTGCAACGCCACAAAGGCCTAAATCAGCAGACACCGGAGGACAAGGCCATCGAAGTAGGCGACGATCAGATTAAAATGGTCTCCCTTCACTAAGACATACCCCGAGATGATGGCGACGAGAACAACATCGGAGTGGCCTGTTTTGGCATATGCAAGGTTAGCCCAAGCCAGATGATGAAGGAGAAGATGAAAAGGTCACCAGACCAGAGTGCTTGTGTCGAAGACACCCGCTCGTCGTCATCATGCGTCGAACAATTCCATCCAATGACCGATAGAGAAGTTCGATCGATGACTGAGGAGATGGTCGAAGGAGCTTACACCATCAAAGCGACTGAAGAACCTGTCTTAGCTTCATAATCTGTGAGTTCCATTTACTGCTGTCCATTTTGAATGCACAAGAACATGCGTCAATGAATTAACATTTCCATAAATGTCATAAATTGAGACAACATCAGAATAGAAAAAAAAAGAATTTTAAATTGGAACAATATTGCTGTTTCTTTATGTTAATTTCAAGTCCATTTTTCTGTTTTTTTGTGTTCCTGAGAGAGAGAGAGAGAGAGAGAGAGAGAGAGAGAGAGAGTCGAAGGGCCACAAGTTATGATGGTTATGAATGTTAGGATTTCAACAAATAATGGTCAACCTTTGACCATTGTCTTTAATACGAGTCAACACAACAGCGAACATACTATTATAACTAAATGGGACTACGATATGAATGAGCGGGACTTCGTCAGCTGTTGGGCCGAACCGTGTCCACGCAAAGGCCGGTTCGACAGCCCCCCTAATTAGACAGGAGTTGAGCCTAGTAATGATCGAATTCTGGCCGTTCGATGAACTCTGTTCCGAACCACATTACCCTGCGCCACGTGACGATGTTGACCTTTATCCATTATATTATATTGTCGTGTTGCCGCGCCAAACCCTAACCCTAGAGGGCTTGCCGTCGTCGACTCTGCTGCCATGGCCAAGAAGCGAAAGCTCACGCCTTCCTCTGCCGTCAAAGCGCCCGCGCCCGTCGTAGAACCCAAGGAGGAGCCCGTCCAAGAAGAGTCCGGCCCGGATGTCCCGATCGATGAGTCCCAGGAGGAACGAACCCCGACCGGAGCCGATGCGAACCCTCCGGTCCATGAGAACGCCCAATCCGACGCGGCCTCTGAAGACCTTGGTGGCGCCTCCGCCGGGGGCGTCGGTGTCGGCAACGACGCGGAGGAGGTGGTGGAGAACGATCCGACCTCGATCCAGAAGCTCCTCGAGCCATTCCCCAGGGACCACCTGGTCGAGCTCCTTCGCGACGCCGCTGTGAGGCACCCGGACGTGCTGGCGGAGATCCACCGCATCGCCGACCTGGACCCTGCCCACCGCAAGATTTTCGTCCATGGCCTCGGTTGGGACACCAACGCAGAGACGCTCACCGCCGCCTTTCGCCAATATGGCGAGATCGAGGACTGCAACGCGGTCATGGACAAGGCGACCGGCAAGTCCAAGGGTTATGGCTTCATCCTCTTTAAGCACCGTGCCGGCGCCCGCCGCGCCCTCGAGCAGCCTCAGAAGAAGATCGGCAACCGCGTGACCGCGTGCCAGCTCGCGTCCGCTGGTCCTGTGCCACCACCAGCACCGCCGGTGTCGGAGTACACCCAGAGGAAGATTTTTGTCAGCAACGTTGGGGCGGAGATCGATCCCCAGAAGCTGTTACAGTTCTTTGCCAAGTTTGGGGAGATCGAGGAGGGGCCACTAGGGTTGGATAAGCTGACCGGGAAGCCCAAGGGGTTTGCTTTATTTGTTTACAAGACGATTGAGAGTGCAAAGAAAGCATTGGAGGAGCCCCACAAGAATTTCGATGGTCACATTCTGCATTGCCAGAAGGCAATCGATGGACCGAAGCCAAACAAGCTGGGGTTCCAGTTTCAGGCTACAGCGGCTCACCATGGTAGCTTGCATCAGGTTGCTGGTGGACTGCTTGGTTCACACTTTTCGAGGACTGACAAGCCCGGGTATTTGGGAGGTGTCGGGAGTCATCTGTCTAGTGCCTCAGGTGCTGGGCACCTGATGGCCCCTTCAGCGAGTGGATTGGGTTTCAACCAGGCTTCTCAACCAGCTGCTGCTGCAGTGGCTGCAGCAGCAGGGTTGAATCCTGCATTGGGGCAGGCTCTGACTGCATTCCTTGCGTCTCAAGGAGCTGGTTTGGGCTTGACGAACCTTGTGGCAGGATCAGTCGTGAACCAGGGAGTTCCTGGATCATTGGCAAACAGCTCTGGGCATGGATTGAACAGTGGTTATGGTGGTGGCCTTGGGGGAAACATTAATACGGGGGTGATCGGAGGATATGGCTCACAGGCACATACGCAGGGTGGATATGGGAATGCTTCGATTGGACAGGGAGGCGCTGGAAGGAACCAAACAGGATTTGGGCAAATGGGTGGCCTAGGCCCTTACCTGGGTCGTTAGTTAAGTGCAGGTATAATGTTTAGCTAACTCCAATTTTTGACAATTCCATCTCATTTACTTGAATCACAGTTAGAAGCAATTTTAGATGTCTTACCGTTATGATTTTTTTATCATCCGCTACATTTCTTTCAATTTTTTTAAACATCAATATACATATACATAATGATATAGTGTAAAAAGTTCAGAAGAGTTGTCCTATCTATCTATTTGCTGCTGTTTCTCGTCATGGCTATCTTCTACTTCAATAGGAAGTTCTTTCCCGATTGGTCAAGATAATTTTATTTTTAGGATTGGTCTACGAACTAATTCGTGGTCGTATAGGAACGAACTATGTGTCTAGACGTTTATAAAGGTGGCAATATGACCTTTATTAATCAGTATCAGTATTGGCTGATGACGATACAATCACGTCGGTTGTAAAAAAATTTTGAACTGAGAATTGATAGATATTAATCATTATAAAATTATAAAAAAGATAAAAATATCTACAATAAAGATATAGAGAATATTTTAGATCTTGTTATGACTACTATTTATATGTATTGTTGCATGTAACCTTATATTTTCAATCATGTAATATATTGAAAATGTTATTTGGAAAAAAATAAAAAAATCAGGAGAATTAAATAATTAAGCTATAAAAGGTTGATTACTCTGTCAAGGAAGCACCAGAAAGGAGGTCTTTTAAGTGAAAAGTGTTCTCTGTGAAAATTTCCATGCAAGAATACACACCATCGTTCTCTATATATCCTGCATTGGTTCTCTTTTCCCCTCTCTTCATTTCCATTTCCTCTGAAAACAGAGTTGCTTCTGATTGTTATGCATCCATCTGCTTCAATTTGTTTTTCTTTGAACAATTACATTGTGTCTTCTTTTACTTTTAAATGAATAATGTGATATCTATCCCATTAAAGAGCTTTGATTTACAAAACGAAGTAGAATATTTGAAGAAGCGAAAAAGGAGTAACAAGTTCAATTCACTTGCTTGTTATGGACATGTCAAAGTTAAACAATATTTTTATAGGATCATACAGTAACTTTTTAAATGTATTGCAGTGGGTGGTTTGAAAATTTTTATCACTTGAAATGCTTGTGTAAGTTCGACAGAATTTGGATGATATGATACTATACTAGTGCCATCATGGAATACACAGCAGATACATCGGGGCAAATAATTATAAGAATTCTTTACTCTAATTTGCTTCAAATAAATAACTTAGTTTGAACAATTTCTTTCTTCTTTAATATTGATCATTTGTTTACTGTTAACCTTCAAATCTCAAGCATTCAACATTCCAACTAATTGCATTTGTAACATAGAAATATTACTAGGTTATCTCTGTGATGAATGCCTAGCAAAATGTTGATGAGGTGTTAAGTAACTGATTGATTGGATGTTAAAAGAATTTTAATTTGCAATAATGTCTTCAATATGCTCTTTTGTCGTGAACATGTACTATTGTCTCTGTGCTTTGATTGTGAACTCGTTAGTGGAATGGTGTGGTCTAGCAAGTTTTATGAGTAATATTAGTCAAAGCTTCAGTTGACATTTGGCATTTCTCAGCATCAAATGTCTTGCATTTGTTTTCTTTCCCGATTATCTGCTTTCATCTAGAATTATTTTCTGGTAGAAAAAACACAGCTGATTCTAGCTTTCCAAAATCTTTTGAGGCTAAATTTTTGTTGTCTGTTTGACAAGTAATTAGAAAATGTAAGATGCCAACCATCTTGACAACCTTTGGTTTTCTAGTTTTTATGCATATTTGGAAACTTTATTGTCTTTCACAGTTGGCATCAAAACTGGTTAATTGCATGATTTGCATATCCAGTTGCATCAATAGTTTGAAGTCATATCCTCTTTCATCTTTTTCCCTTATACAAAATACTTATTGCCAAGCTTCCTACATTAGCTATCATATTGTTTGGATTTTCTTGTTCAATTTTGATTCTATCAGGTTCCATTTGATTATTTCATTTTTATCTTATACAGCCTTTTTATCAAATTGTTATTGCCTTTTGTAACTTCCATCCATTAATTGTGGATTTGAATGGATAAGTTTTCTTGGCAGTAATTTTTTTCATGCACAGTTCTTTAGTTCGAAGCTTGGTTTTTTATAATTTCACACTTCCTTATATTGCAGATCCTTTGTAGGTGCATAAATCTATTTTGTTCTGGGCAGATGATCCTTCTGGAGTTCCTGCTTCTGCGCTCAATGAAATGCATCTTTTCTGTAGTTTGCAATGAATTTTAAACTAAAGTTTTTGGAACCACCTTGTGATACTTAAATTTCTTTTATCCTTTCCACTTATGCAATATTTTGAGCTACTATATTTGCTTCTTAAAGCCCTATAAATGACTTGTTGCTAAATTGTAAAAGAACCTTGCGGATTTAAAGATTATTGACCTTTCTAGTTTATTAAACTGTTTTTTCTGATTTGTTGACTATATTATTAATTTTTTCTAGTTACAGGTATTTATTTTAATTGGTAAGATACCATTAGCATTTTATTTATTTGGCTTGGTTTCTGTATGTAATTTTCTTAAAAAGTTGATTTTAAGTTGATGGTGTTGGTTTTTTTTATTATTATTATATGCATGTTTTGCAAAATGTGAGTATGAAACGTTTGAAACCTACTTTTGTATTTTGAAAATGCTGGTTATTTTATGGTGAAATAGTTCAAATGTTGTGGTTTGTAATGCTTGTTCAGGTTCAGTTTTGTTCTAAGTCCCAATTTTGATGTGTTTGCTAATTGATTCATGATTAAGCTTTCCATCACTTCATCTCTTTCATGTGAGGCCTTTCTTTTATTTGATTTAGTGATACCTTTATTGCACTTGTTGGTATATTGATGCACCCAGTTATTAGACACCTGAAACTGGATTGGATGGTATGGAGAAGTCTCAACGCTTTGGTTTGCTCCCTGTGCAATTTGCACGCTGTATAATCTAGTGTTCTGATTGGGTGGGTTTGGTCATGTTAAAACTGTTGTTTTTATGGTTCTGCTTCAATGGTTAATATTGATCAGGTAAATCATTTCATGGATTCATTATTTGAGTCCATCTAGGAACCTTTAGAAGTGTGCACTAGTGGCCAACATACATTGCTGTTATTAGTTTCTCAACATGATCCATCAATTGTGATTGATATAGATGTATTTTAACTGGATTGAAAATGTTTTAGGGCTTGAAAGGCAGCTGGTCCTTGTAAGGGATAGCAGGATGTTGATATATTTGATTCGAGTTACAGATATCCTGATCTAAGACATTGAGAATCTTGGTATATCCAATACTAAATACTTGTGGTTGGCTTTGTTTCATATGTGGTAAAACTGTTTTACATGATGGAAGTAATTTTGTCTTTGCCCTGGACCAGTATTCCTTCTCATCTCATCTCTGTTCCTCTCTGTCTCCCTTCTCAGTTCTCTTTCTGTTTGATCTACTGAAACACTTCATTTCCATAACATAACAATGATCAGCAAGCCTTAACGTGTCAGCCATTTTGGGTTGCATACATGATTCTTTTTCCTGCCACTGAGCTCTGTTTAGGGCAATATCTTTGGTTAAACCGAGAGTTTTTATATTTTGCTATTGCTGTTTATTAATCTAAGGTGCATCTATTCTAGCTGAATAGCTCTCCTTTAATTTCAACAAATTCCTGGGCTGCAGCAATGCTAGCGAAAGCCCTTACTTTGTAACTATGTGGAGATGGTTATATGGAATTTTTCCCACATTTGAGCTTTGTTTTAGGGTCAACACTGGTCAAATTAACATCATTTAAATCTGTTTTGATTGTTTGTTTAGGGCAATATTCCTGTGATGTATCATATGTCACTGAATGGATCCTTAAATTCACATGTTTGTCTCGTTTGAGATGGTGTTATCTAATGCTGCAATGACTTCTTAATCCCATCTATACTGTTCTATTTGGAATCTCTGCTTTTTCTTTCTTTTGAGGAGCCCTTGAACCAAATTGTTTGACCACCAGTTTATAGCTACTGAACTTTCAAAGTATTCCATCTTTGTGGAAATTACAATGTAGCTTGATGTGGTCCCTCTGATTTGGATTCTACAGAGATAAGCATTTATTATCACAGCATGAGGTATGAAGCTAGAACATCAAGTGGTTTAAAGTTTTCATTGCTGTCACTTTTTTGTAATTATGAACATTAGTCTTTGTAGATCACTAAGTTTAACAAAATTCAGCTGGGAGTCAAGGAGTAGGATGAAATGGCTGAAGGTTATTTGAATCATTTTTTGGGTATTTAAAAAGATATGACCCAGTAAAAAATATCTAACAGTTAGATAGCATGTGTTGACAGAAAAAAAAAATAGTTTGATTTTGTTGTTATTTTTTTTATTGTTTAGAAAAATTTCTCCCTTTTGGAGAACCTATGGAAATAATATTTGGTGCTTGTGATGTTTCTGTAGATGTTAGACATGTCCATCATATCAATTTGACGTTATTTCTCCTTTGAAAATAACTGAAGTTTTTAGTGGAAATGTGTTTAATGATTTTCAGAATCAGTCAGAACACTAAGATCATTTTTAATGCTCTTTTAGTGATTTCTAAATTAAGCACTGGATCACCCTTTAAAGACATAAATTTGGAAGTCTTGGTTCCAAAATGTAGATAGAAGATTTGCAGTGGTATTTTGGAATGCTCTATCTTTAGGTGAAACTAAATGCATAAGGTCTTATGAAGCTAATTGATTGATTGTTTGTAGGTAATTATGGAATTGATTGATTGCTGAGGATTTTGTCTCAGTTGTTTAGCTCTTTTCGTAATGACATTTGAAGAAGTTTTTGAAGGATGATTTTTTGTGGTATATCTATGCTTTAGCTATAAGATATGCAAACCCGCCTGAAATTATTTACTCTTCTAGGGTGCTGTCTTTCATCTTTAACCCCATTTGTTAGAAATTAAACCAGATTTTCCCAAGATTAGATGAGGCTGTTGGTCGATTTGTGGCATCATTGGAGTATTGGTTGTTGTTGGGAGTTGATCTTCTATGGGCCATGCCACAGTTTGAAATTTGCGGTGGCATAAAACAAATGTTCACTTTTCCTTTTGAAACTAGTATTAATGGCTAATTATTATTTACTGAAAATGTTTATAACATAATGGGGAATTCCTTTACAGCAAGAATTTTCTACAGTGCGTGAAACATGCAGGTTATGTAAATTGCTTGGTCATTCTCAAGTTGGTGATAGAGATGATGCATGCGTCAAGGTAAAAGGGAAAAATGTGTTCTTTAATATGCATGGTTAGTCATTATGTGGGGATGATGAGATATATGACTGATCTGTTCGTTCTTGATTAATGCTATTTATCAAACTTGGCTGTCGGCAGTGAGATAATTATTTCAAAAGATATGATTGAATCCAAATTTGTGAGGATGAAACAGGACTTGATATATGATTGTTCAGTTGCCAGTTCGTTACACGCCCACTTTCTTGTGCTCATAACCAGCACAAGTTGGATGTCTGAGGGTTCAAAAGAATAATTGTGGTTGTGGTATTTGTGCCTACTAACCTAACTGGTAAGGCAACCTTTGAACTGGTGTTGAGGAATTCATATAGAAACTAACTGGTCGATATTCTTTTTTGTTTTCTATTCATGAAATTTATTGATGTGTTCTCATTCGTGTTATCTAATGATCTCAAAAGACAATTCTTCCAGCATCATTCAAGCAAGTATTACATCATATAAAGATTATGATGACCTACATATGTACGTGTGTCAATTGTTTTGTTTTGATATCATACGGTGCTGAGTTGCATGTATTAGAAACTTGGTGTGGTACTGTAGCCTGTGAGAAATTATCAGTTTTCTGGAATTTTCATGCATAAAATGTGTTCATCAGTGTCCCAAGTAGGAGTTGATGTCTTTGGACCATTTCAGATGATTTATCTTTTGGCCGGTAGTATGGATCTGTGTTTATGAGAATAAATCTGACACTTGGTCTGAGGATTAACTTAAATCATTTGATAATTTGAGTCAAATTTAACACAAAACTGTCTGTTAGACGAGGGGTTTACTTGTAACCGAATTATTTGACTGCAACAACCGATAATTACTTGTAACAGTCTGTTAGATAACGTTTGCCCCGACTGAGTACATGACTGGAGGATGTGGCCTACATCGAGCGCAGTCCCTGCCGATTTCCTTCATCCCTCGAATCGTCCTCTAAGTCGGGAGATTCTGTTTTAGTTAATTATCTCTTTGTCCTCTCTAGCCATGTTTATTCCTATTCTCTACTCCGACCTTTTCTCCCCTCCATGCCGAGGAGGAGCGGAAGCGGAGACCCCTCTCGATACTCGCCTCCTCCGCCATCTGGCCTTCGAGATCTCAGGTAGCCACAACTCCCTCCTCTATTTCTTGGTTGTTGGCTCAGAAGATTGGAGATTCTTGATCGATCGGTTGGCCTGTCTCTCTTTTCTCATTGTTGATTTCGGATCGGAACCTATTTGTGTAGACCTTGTAGTATTTTGCCCCTCTTTAATATCTTGAACTTGATTTCTTGGCCAAATCCAACGCCCCATTCGTGTTCTTGCTTAGATCCGTGGGTGTACGGTTCGCTTCTGAAAGCGAAGAAAACGAAAACGATGGGGCTTTACCTTTGCAAAACTCTTTAGCCGCCTGTTTGCGAAGAAGGAGATGAGGATTTCTGGACTTATTATGCGCAGGTATATACAGAGCACTTGCGCAACATCTGGTGAGGGTTTGAGGGTTTGTACGAGGGACTTGATTGGCTTTCCGGCAACATAGCCTGCAAGGTATCTGCTCCCTTTTCTGAGCATCCGTGTTTTCATTGAACCTTTATAATCCAAGCCAACGCTTGCCATGTATGCACCAAATAAATCGTGTCAGCCTGAGGAGAGCCATTTGCTTACTATAAGAATCGATCGTATGTTGCTATGTGAACAAGTTACGGTCGTTAATCCAATAACGTGTGCTGACATGAATCATCTTGACAGTAACGAGGGTGGCTCCAAAGTTACATCAATATGCACAAATGTAATTTGTCTTAGAGAGTTCCATTTTTCTTAGTTGTTCTGATCCATGGTGGTAGAGGAAAGCAAAACAATAGGGTCACCACCAAAGTGGCAACGAAGAGTAGCTGCAGCAATATGGGAGCAAAGAAAAGAAGTATCAGTGGCAATATACCTTTTCTTTGGTGGGCACTCGACACCAAGGAAAAGAAGACTCAACAACAACAACATAATATGTTCTGACTAATGGCCAACCCCTTGTCCTGTGATTCTGCAAGAGAGAGCCCCACAGAGCTCATCTTAACCGAGTCATAGTGCAAATGTTCCCTAAAGTTAAGATAATACGAACGCATGACAGTCAATTAGGGAGGAGCCCAAAAAATACAGCCAAACAGGGGTGTGAACATGGACATGTTTGGTTTTGCTTCCCATGCTCTCCTGAGCCATTTGCTTCCTGTATTAAATATCATTGCCGGCATCACCAAGCTTCGAGACAATGCAATGGACCGAGGGAACAGGGATACAACCAAATCTTGAGAGATCTAATGAGCATCAACCTGATCAACCCTTTATACATCTCCTGTTTAGTTTAATCCTCTCTCTCACAATCTCCCACATGTCTTTGTTCCTCGAATATCTTAAATTGCATCTTCTCAGGTTCTATGGCATGTGCCATAAAAGTTTAAAGAGTACTATGAGGTCTCTGGGGCAGTGAGCCAAAGAGATGAACTAGAATCTGGAGACACACATCACACATCCACTATGCTTTGTTTCTTCCGTTTGGCAAGCATCAAACGAAGCTCACCTTGCTGTCATTCTCTTGGAGTGCTCCTTGTTATCATTCAAGGCTACCTAGCCTTCATACTGCTTCAGTTGAATGACATGGAGAACAACCTTAGGAATATATTGCTGATCATCTCACAGAAATGCTATTGTGACATGCATATATTGATTCAGAGATTCGTGTGTTTAATCGCATGATAACTCACATCAACCTGATTGTCTTCGACTAAACCCTCTTATGTGAGAACACGATAAGAACGGAGTTTGTATCAACTTGGTTTATGACTATTATAGTGGATTTGCATGTTAACTGTTCTTGCTTTCAGAAAGTCATGATTTTTCCTCTCGGTGGTGATTTACTTTGTTCTTTAAGTCTATTTAACTACATGTCCATACTGCCTGTTGCATAATTGTGGAGTACATCAATCCACTTCACTTTCTTCATTAGATTCCTTCTTGATTCAGAATGCATAAGTTTAGGCATTACCGGTATACTTTGACACGATCTTTTGGCTTTTACCTTTTATAGCTTAATGACTTCATCTAAACCATACATCGTTCTTCCTGATCTTTCACAGGGACCAAATGATGAGTCCTTTTTATCTACTTGATCCTGAACGTGGCATCAAAATTCTGCTAAAAAGATTGTGGTTTATCTTGAGCAGAATTTGAGTTGGCCTTCTATTTTAGTCGACTCTGAACAGATCGTTTAGATTGACTAAATTGCATCTAAAATTTGATTTGGTTGACCGAAAACAATCACACCATCTTTTGTTTCTGCCATACGAGTTCAGGACGAATTTTTCAACACTAGATTAGTTTGATTTCTGCTTTGAAGCTAAAAATTCATTTTATTTGGAATTAAACTATAAGCAAGTTGTGTGATTGCAATTAGCAATCTTTGATGTGTATGCTAATCAACTGTCAACATTATCTGATGAAGAGTTGTTGTCAACCAAAGCAAGTTAGTATCATCCTTTCGACTCCAACCATGAATACTTATGGAATGCACAAGTGAAGCATTAGAAAAGGTTCCAATTAAATCATTATTTCAAAGCCCAAGAACCTCCAGATTTAGCAAGTGATATTAAACCATTTCTTCAAACAACTTCAGAGTTTTGTATCAGAAGAAACTTAGGAGAGAGCTATGGATGATCCTTGATCTTCACTGAACAGACAAGGCTACCTGTGTCAAGACGCCGATACCGTAAAACTAGCTTAGAATTTTTCTCTTTAACCTTCAGCACAAAATCAAATGGTCGATGAGACTGGTCTTTTGGACCTTTAAATGTAAGTTTGGTTTAGGGAAACTTGTGATTGTAATAGTTTTGTTACATAGAAACTAAACAAAAATCAATCATAGAACTGAATTCCCTCCATGAAGCAATAAAAAGGTAACTCATAAAATTTTAATGCACTGCAATTAATTAACATCTTTGGTGCATTGCCATGATCAGGGTGCAGCACTGCAGGAAGACATTTCTTTTAGTTTCTCTAAGACATTCTTTTTTAGTTGCACATGGCTTGATCCCTGATATTTATTTCATCATGTCTGCAATGTGTTCAGCTCCATCCTACAGGCTTCAGAGAACGAAGAATAAAATATTATTTTGTTGCATTTTTCCATCACAATATTTCTTTTTTTATGTTCAGATGACAGATGCCATCTGCTAGGTCTCAAAATGATTGGATCAGATGCCGAACTTCTCAGATATATTACCGGTAAGGTGAGGCTTGGTGCAGGCAAGAACATCACCTTCTGCATCTTGAGAGCTCATTCTTGATATATCCTCCCTATGCATTGGGGCTAATGGTTTGCAATCAAATGCCATTTCAACTTGAAATATTTTGTAGGCAAGAACATTTTGACCTGCTGTAGTTTGAATCTAGAAATTCATCATCATCTGTAGACAAGTGCAACTGATAAATGATGTGGACTGAATTCTGAGGGTCTCTCAATCATCTTATACTTTTAGTAATAAGAATCATGTGCAAAGGCATACAAAATTCAATCATCTAAATCATGTCATCCTCTGTATGTTTTCCTATCTGTCATGACAAACTGGGGGTGGCTGGACTACTACTAGCAGATTGGACAGAACAACATGTGCATCTGCTGCAGTTTGGATTTCTAATTGTAGATCTATTTTGGTGGTAGGAGGTATATCAAATAAAATTCTTCAATGATCTTATAACTAATCATCATATTATCTATCAAGTTCAAGAGTAAGCTGAAGAAATCACTGATCTTATTCAAAATCTTTTTTTTTTTTTGTTCCTTTACTCGAGAAGAATTCGATGAGAGCCTCAATTTTTTTTGCTTTGCTGAAGGATGCTAAACAATCCTTGCTCTCATCTCACAATGTATTCTTCCTTTGTATGTGCTGCTTCATCACCAAAGATTTCTTTCCTTGATCAAAAGGAAATGGATGGCAAACCCTTTACACTTGTACCATCCAATTCAGACAAAAGAGTAGGAACAATTTGCTTTTCCACAGGATCCTGTGTTTCATAGATGTTTGTAATCAAGTGTCATGCTTGTAATCAAGATGAGGGAGTGTCAACAGAATTCTAGTCAAGATGAGGGAGTCCAACGGAATCCCCACCCACCAAATGTCATGCTTGTAATCAAGATCGAGTCGACTTCAAGAACCAGTAAGCATCTGACTAATAAGAATTCACTGCTTTGTTCATTTTGGGAAGCTCTAATATGATAATTTCTTGGCATCTTCTTACTCTTTAACTCTTTGATGAACACAGGTTTTGGTTGGAAATGCTATCCAAAGTAAACAAGAAAACAACAATTCAAACATTTCCCATGTTTAGCCCCTGCCGACACCTAAATCTCTACTTCGCCCTGCATTAAAGTATCGATAGATACACAGATGCACACACACACAGAGAGAGAGAGAGAGAGAGAGAGAGAGAGAGAGAACATCTCATCCACACAAAAAAGTGGATGAAACACGTAATCAGAAACATAAACAGAAAAAAGATAATAAAATTCCCAAGTTGATCATCCCCAGAGGATGTAATGTAATCATCATCTCCCTTACAGCAGCAGCAGCAAAAACACAACAATCTTAGCTCATTTAAGGGCATTAAATCCACACTCTTGTCCCAGTCGGCACCGAGTTACTACTACTGCTCACAACTCTGGCCTTCTTGTTTGTGGCTTGTGGTACGTCGACATGGGAAGACTGCAGCATTTTAGTGGTCCAATACCTCAATTTGGGTGTCAATGTCTTGATGTCGCCTGCTGCCACGGAGTCCCATTGCACATGCCTTCCATTCTTATCATCGAAGTCTTCATCATGAGGCAGGCCACACAAGCTTAGTCAAGACTGGCCAGCTTTTTCTCTTCCCCCTTTCCATATGGTCCAAATTTAATGTTGAATGGATGGTACAAAAATTCAACTGAATACTACAAGTCCTCAAATAATAAGTGGTGTATATACCCTGCAAAGACATTTACATTGCGACTATTTAGGATCCATAAAACTTGTAGAATCTTTTGGTATTTCTTGTGTAATGTATCACTGGTTAGAAATAACTTCTTCCCATCCTTTTGAGCATAGGATGATGTGTATCTATCTGAATAGTTAATTGGGTGTTTACCAGAGAGGTACAGTTCTGGTCCAATAATGTGAAGAAAATGGTTCCTTGGTTGGTTACTACATCACACACAGCCTGAGTATGATATGACAATTTATCTTCAACCATTGTTCTGAAACAGAAGAGGAGGATTTAACTCGGAACTCTGGATTTCTTTCATGTTTGAGCTGTTGGAAGGTGTTCATGTAGGAGGGCCTTCTTGGAACAGCCTGTTGTCGGCACTCTGAGACCGGTATCAAGATGAACAAAATCTGCGGAAGATGAAGTTAGAAAGATTGCTTTTTGGTGTCTGATGATTACCACCAACCTCATTTTTGATCCCCTCCTGGAGCAGTGGCAGGCAGTGCAATCCATGGCATTCAATGAATCCAGGGGAAGACTCCAGGAAGGCAGGCATTGCAGCAACGTCGACTCCATCACTGTAGGCTTTTGGCTCCGTCTTAGATTTCCGTCTCCACTACTGGACAACTTTTATCCACATCCAATCAACCTCACATCACTTAGCATTTCCTTCTTTCTTTTTAACCCGTTCTCTCTCTCTCTCTCCCGTCGATATCAGCGACCTCTATCGCTTCACATGCGACCCCGACAAGCCCACCTTCCACTGGCGAGAAACGGAGAGAAAAAGGAAGAGAGAGAACGCAGGAGGCAAAGAAGAGTGAAGGGCTATAAAGCGACGGAAGGGAAGAGCACCAGCTCCGCTTCTTGCCTCCTCTAATAAAAAATCTGTGATCTCTGTTGCCCATCTAAAATTTGCTCGGAGTTGGAGATGAGCGAGTATGGGCTAATATTGGCGTAAGGGGAGACCAGAAGCGGGGATAGAAGCTAAAAGGTCCGATTTTGCGTTCTCCTGGCTCGTAAAGGCGACTCCTTTTTCGATTGATTTCTACCTCTGTTTGGTTTCGGCTTTCTCGTAGTCAGCTCTTCCTTTTCTTTTCTCGGTTTTCGAGAGTAGCTGAGATTTCTGCTTTGGTCTCTAGGGTTGCTTGCTTTCTTCTCTGCCTTCTGTGGATCGGTGGTTTAAGGATTCTGGCGTCGATTTGGTTGCTCCAAGCCTTTCCTTCCCCTGTTTTTTCTACAGATCATCGATCTCTCTGCTTTTCTTGTCGTTCTATCTCTCTGTTGCTGTTGAAAACTTAAAGCGATAATGAAACGAATCGATAAAACTCTCAACAAAATCCTTCAAAGTTGACATTTTTTTTTCCTTTTTTTTGTTTTCTACAAGAGAAAAAACAGATTTTTTCGGCCATTTAGTGCTTGCTTCATTCGCCACAAGCAGAAAAAGGATTTAGTTCGATCTAAAGACACGAATTAGAGTCCCTTTTTGGGTCTCAGTGAGGAAGAGAAGTTCTGAGCGAAGTTTGAGCATGTTCTTCTTCTGCTTCTTCTCATCTTCGTTATTTCCTGCTGTCTTGCATACAAAATCTCCACCTCTATATCATGTTGCATCTGATAAGATCCACCGAGCTGATGAGCATATTGGTTCTGTTTGATCTCGGGAATGGATTTGAAACTTGGATACTTGTTTATGTGGCCAACTTTACTTCCATTTTCGTTTCATACTGATTGGGATATTGTTAGTTTTCCTTCCTTCCTTTTACATGTTCTATGGATAGCAACAAAGTGTTCATCTATTTGTCTATGTTTCCTATATTCATTGTACTGTTCCTGCTGGGTCTTTCATAGATGTTTTCTTTCTTAGATTTGGTAAAAGGGGATGTTATCTTTTGATTGATTTTGCTGCATCTTGTTGAATTTGTATGACAATGGAATATAATCTTTATGCTGGATTGGGAACTGTTCATGTGCTTGTTCAGTATTAGCAACACTATGTGGAGACAAAGGTTGCCTTATCCTTTTTCTGATCTTGAAACATGGCCTTCTGATCATTCTCTGATCCACATAAAATAAGGCAATTGGTTGGTGTTAGTGATTCTCAATTTACAGTAATAATTGATCATCGGGAATTGTCAATTGTTCCGATCAAGAATTTGGCGGATCAGATCTGATGCCGATTCTTTTACGAGGATCATAAATCATGAGCTGTGGCTGTAAAGCTTGCTGCTGTTCTAATCTGCGTTTGACGTTTTCGGATAGAGAGTAGCTTATAGAATTCTTTGTGTTTTAAGATCTGTTTAGAAAGTATTTTCTCGTTCTGTATCTTTCTATGTGCCCGGCGAGATGCCGAACCGAATTGTTTCTTTGTACGACCTTTGTTGGTTGCTTGTCGTAGACTACTTACTACTAATGCCATCTACAAAATATATTTCTTCCGAGATGAACTCGCGGAGCGTGTTTCTCATTTATGTTACTTGTGGAAAACGTGATGATTCTTGATTTCCATGTAATGAATTTAATAAATGCATATTAACTTTGGCGATACGGGAATAGATTCTTTGGCTAAGTTAAGAAAATTCATCATGTGTTTTCATCAAATTGCTTAATGTCACAT
Organism: Musa acuminata AAA Group; assembly: GCF_036884655.1. Taxonomy (NCBI): domain Eukaryota; kingdom Viridiplantae; phylum Streptophyta; class Magnoliopsida; order Zingiberales; family Musaceae; genus Musa; species Musa acuminata. Next base: position 12,639,293 of record NC_088343.1, on the reverse strand, counting down.
ATTTTCTAGATAATAATTTCACCTGACAGCGTGATATGGTTGAGGATTACCGCTGCCTGAACTTTATTTCTCATGCTCTTGCAGTGAATATTGCATCTGCCATTCGACTCCGAGTACATAGACCTGATCCGATCGCCTCGGCTGATAGCGATGATGGGGGGGCTATTAATGGAGGGCATGGTGTACCCTGGAGGTCCTAATTACGCGCAACTTTTCGCCTCGAATGATGAGAAGAATCTTAGTTATGGTAGCCTCCTCCATCAGCCTTCATTGGGTGAATGCATAGTGGGAGAGGGAGACCTGGTAGATCCTCCTCCCGAAAACTTTGCTGAGGCTGGTGATGAAGAAAGTGATGAAGATATCGACGTAGAAGAGCTCGAACGACGCATGTGGAGGGATCGGATGCGCTTGAAGCGTTTGAGGGAACAACAACAGAACAAAAACAAGGAGCAAGGGGACACGGCAAAGCAGCATCAGTCACAGGAGCAAGCCCGCCGAAAGAAGATGTCTCGTGCACAGGACGGGATCCTTAAGTACATGCTGAAAATGATGGAGGTATGCCAAGCTCAGGGATTCGTTTATGGTATTATTCCAGAGAAGGGCAAACCGGTTAGCGGCGCCTCTGACAACCTTAGAGGTTGGTGGAAGGAGAAGGTCAGGTTTGACAGGAACGGACCTGCGGCTATAGCCAAGTACCAGGCCGATAATGCCATCCCTGGATCCAGTAGTGAGGCGATCCCTGGGACTGTGAGCCCTCATTCTTTGCAGGAGCTTCAGGACACCACGTTGGGCTCTCTCCTGTCAGCTCTTATGCAGCACTGCGACCCACCGCAGCGGAGGTTCCCCCTGGAGAAGGGAGTTGCACCACCGTGGTGGCCTACTGGAAGGGAGGAGTGGTGGCCTGAATTGGGTATTCCAAAAGATCAGGGCCCGCCACCCTACAAGAAACCACATGATCTGAAGAAGGCTTGGAAAGTTAGCGTCTTGACTGCGGTGATCAAGCATATGTCTCCTGATATCGAAAAGATTCGTCGGCTAGTCAGGCAGTCTAAGTGCCTTCAAGACAAGATGACTGCTAAGGAGATCGCAACATGGCTTGCTGTTGTGAAGCAGGAAGAGGATGTGTATTTGAAGCTGCACCCGAATACTTGCCCTCCCCCATCCTCCGGGAGTGCCATCTCCTTCAACAGCAGCTGCAGCGATTATGATATAGAAGGTGCTGATGAAGGCAAGAGCGAGGATGCAGTAATTCAGAATCCTGCTGCCGATGGAAATACTTTTAGCCTGAGTGCAACCGTGGGGAACGAGAAGTTTGTCATCTCCGTGCCATTGAAAGAAGAGATCAACTGTGATTTCATCCAAAAGAGAACTGCTGCTGAGCCACAACTGATGCTGAACCAGCGCGTTTACACCTGCGATAATGCAAAGTGCCCACACCATGATTTTCGCCAAGGATTTACAGACAGGAATGCTCGAAACAGACACCAGTACCTCTGCAAGTATCAGAACACATTTCCTCAATCTCTCACAATGCTATCTGACAACTTTCAGGTGAATGAGAGCAAGCCCCCGGTTGTTCCTATGTCATCAAATGCTCAACCTAATGCAACTCGGCTCGGGTCAAGCCTCAATCCTGTACATGTCTCTGATTTGGGAATTCCTTCTGATGGACAAAAGTCGATCAATGAGTTGATGGGTTTCTACGACAACAATGTTAATGGTAACAAGAACTTGACTTTGGGAAGCGTTTCTGTGTTGGAAGGGTCAAATTCTCTCCAGAGCAGAATTCAGATGGAAGACAACTTCTTCAGGCAGGAGACAGGAACGGGTGGCAGTCTCTTCGAACAAGTTGGCAGCTTGGTTCAGCAACCACAGTTCTTCCTCCGTGAGGACATGATGCCATTCGGGCAACAAATCAGCAACCAACCCAATGAATTAAGTGGTGGCTTCAGATTCAGATCTGGCTTAAACATACCTGCAATGGATTATTCTGATGTATCGCAGAGAGGAATGGGGGGTTCACTGCAGAAGCATGATGGATCCAGCTGGTTCTACTGAAATAAGTGGTCATGACCTGACCAAGATAATATGAGCCAATGGATCATATGATCAAAGTATCGTGCAAGATGCAGTGGAGTAGATTCTCAATATAGAAACCTCATGTTCAGGTGATCTCGCTGCACTATATCACAGTTTCTTCTTCTTTAGTAGACCATGCAAGAATTAGTATTTCAGAGTGACTTGGAGAGAGTACATGTCGTAGGGTTTGTATGAATCGCAGGAACTGATGAACCAAGTAGTTTGATCCAATCTCTCAATAGAATCTCGATAGACAACTTATGTATAAACTTTATGTTGTGGTAATTAAAATGTAATTTTGCTGTTGTTTAGGTCAATATGGATTGTTTTGCATAACTTTAATGTCTTCTAGTATTGGTTACAAACAAATGAATCTTGTGCCTAAATGTCTTCATCGGAAGGTATGACTGTCATACCTTTCTATACCTTGTTCAATTCGGTATTACTATTGCCTTATGGACTTAATCCAGCTGAAAATACTTGAATAAAGTCTTTGATTTATGTGCTCTGGTTATTATTACCTTATGGATGTTCCAATTATCGCTTGATTTATGAAGGTTGGGAGAAAACCTTCTGAAGCACAACTTCATGTTGTTGCTGTTAGTCCCCATATCTCAAAACTCACCACAATGCTTGATGTTGCATAGGCCATCTAATTCCTCCTGTTCTGCAGTGCTGTTGATAAAGCAAAGTTTGGCAGCTCAAAGTCTTAAAGTGCCTTTTAAAACCTGCCAAGTCCTACCTGACCTTCCTGATGTGACTCTTCTTCTTAGAGATAGGTTTTATCCGGTGCAAGCACCCGAGGAATTATCCCCTCTTAGGATAAGCCCCCCAAACTCTAGGAGATATAGACATAACTAATATGAGACTAAATATGATCTTATCAAAACTCCCTTCGTTTCGGGATCAATGTTTCTCTCATATATCATGACATAAATCATTATTTGTTTTCATCATTACGAGCACAGAAACTCGCAAGGAAGTGTCTGTTCTAGGATGGACCCCTTACAACATCTTGATTTTCTAACTCTCAAAATTAACATGAGATTAGATATGATCTTATTACTTCATGACTCGGGAGGGCCATGCTAGGGAAGGGGCAATCCAAAAGGTTGAGATTGAGATTTCTGTGAGAAGCATAGCATTTCTGCAACACGTGAAATGTTCTTGTAAATGATGAGGATGAGGTCAATCAACTTGGAGCCATATATGAACAGGGTAGAGTTGTGCATGGGCCACCTTGAGGATATGCTCAAGGGGCACATTCCAAAATATGTGGCTCCCTTTGAGAGCTTGAAGAGTTGATACACATTCAAGTCCCTTGAGATGTGACTGTATGGTGTCTTTTACATGGAACACTATCATCATTTGATTCATTTTAATATGTATTCCACTTCTATAATCATGTCAAAAATTTGATCAAAATGGGAGACTGGTCCAAAGAGATTAGAGAACACAAATTCTATTGGTCTGAACCTAACTATCACTTCATCCTATGCATACTGGGGAAGAAAGATTCTATAAGCAAACCTTTATATAGCAAGTGACAGCCCATTCCAGTCCCAGTTGTTCAAGATGTGATAGGAGGATTGCTTTCATCAGTGGCTGCAAACACACTACAGCCACTGGTTTTGCTCAGACCCATCTTGTCCTCAACTGTGGTTTTCTTTCTTTGGCAGACATTGATTGGATATAATTTTCCGTTGGTCCAATACATGATCAGAATATAACATCTCTTGGCCCTCATTGCTGTGATCTGCAGATAAACTCAAAGAACATGTCTCTAGGGTTTAGACTGTGTCAGAGAAGTTTCAGCATCAACAACATGGACACTTGATTACTAAATGACTCATTTGATAAGGATGTGAGCTAATAATCTATATGAAAGTTCAGTTCTAGATAAAGAATTCAATTCCAACATGTATGACTTACAGAGATGTGGTTTACATTTAGCTCTAGAATTACATCCTAATTGGCTGATGAGCAACTATAAACAACATGCATTATCTGCTTAGAGCTGAAGTCAGCAAAGTGGCTTTCTACAACTTTCAATTTAATTAGAGGAACACCATAGGTTAGAGAACATATACTTATTAAGTGTTGATTTTGTCAACATTGTAGCAATTAAACCTATCAACCTACAAAAATTCTGTCATTTATAATTCTTTTAAGCTATGATTTAAACTGTAATTGATGTCTTTATAGATATTAGTGACCTTTATTGTGTGTCATCAGGAGTGCCACAATGGAACCTTCACCATGGAATTCAAGACAAGGTTTCATGTGGGTACTCCTGGGCTAATAATCCCTACAGTTATCCACTACTGTAGACCATCAAGCTGACACAGAGTAGAAAGTCTTCCGATTTTTTGGCCCATGTTTGGTTCTGAAGAGGGAGCATCAGCTCTAACTATAAAACAAAAGATAAAATAGGGTTGCATCAACTCTAACTATAAAACAAAAGATAAAATAGTGTTTTTCTTTTTCTGAGACAAAGTTAAAACCACTAAATTGCAAAAAAATGCAGAACAAAAAGGATTGGAACCTCTAAGAACTGTGCCTCTTACTGTGTATTAATTACAGGAGTTAGAGTAGTAGTTTGTGACAGGTTTAAGTTGCAATACTACTTCTCGTCTCTCTGTGACTGTTTAATTGACTCTCCATCTTGCAAGAAGTAGTGCGTTCAGGTATTGGTTTGTTTGGTGCTAATTTGCTTGTCTAGTGGATTGGCTGCTCCACTAGTGCAAGTCATGATGCATAAATCAACTTCAGAACATATATTAAGATGATAATTTTAAAGGTTCAAGAGCCCAAGTGTTTGACCAGGTATTCTGTGTGGGAATTAATGTCCCTCTCTTTTAATTCTCATAAAACAGTAATAACTAGACTGTGCAGGAACTACCTCATGAAGGGACCAAACTCATGGATGGCCTTTATAATATCTTAATCTCCCTCAACATATAATGATCACATTGTATTATGTAATCTACACTAGAATAAATGAAACAACTAACAATATAATGATGAGAGTCTTCAGAACTGGAGATTTATGTTACCCTTATTTCAATGTCAACAACATGGCATCAGAATGATTGGTTCTTCAATATCTAAAACAATGTATTAGATATCAAAGAGTCATTGTTCAGGCAATTTTGTAATGTGAATGCTATCAGGAAACCAGCTCACAAAAGGGAAAACCAGATAAAAATCAGTCCAATAGCAATGGTGTGGTTCATTGTTTGTGAGGGTTGGACAATGTCAAATCCATCGATCGTATGGTATACTTTTTTCTTTCTTTCCTTAGCAAAACATCTATAGTTTACTGCCTGGACAGTTCATTTCACTGGAGTGCTGTTACTCAGAGGCTACTGCTACAAAATCTTTCAAAATTAAGGGAGTATCAAACTTATAATCTATATCCAGCCAACCTACTCATCTAAAACATGTAAGTTCTCTGCATCTCAGAAAGGTTATTGTGGATGGTTGAGAAACTTATGGCACAACTGTAAGCAGTCATTTTTGTGAGTTCTTAGTTCTGTTCAAACTAACATGGATAAGATTTTTCTTCTTCTATTTCTTTTAGATAGCACTGGAAGCTGGTAAATGTTTCAAGTGCTAACTACCCATGAAGTATAACTATTCCATGACGCACACACAATCTGAAAGCAACACATTTCTACTTCAGGTACAAATGCATTAATTATACAGAAATTCTGTATTATGCATGATTGATGCACATACAGTAGGCAAAGCTTTAGCTGTGTTTGTGAACTGAACTAGAACTATAGTTACTCCAAAAAGCTGAATATATACATATAGATATATGTCACTAGAATGCAACTCAAAATACTTTTGGTCATGACACTACAGATAACTAATGTCAAAATAATGACCAGAAGAACAACCAGCAACAACACAATGTAAACAAAATATATGTACAGTAACTAAAACATGCAAGTTTCAGAAGTCATGGTTGTTCAACTCATTCTTCAAATCGAGTAAAAGATTAAAGGTTTACCCCATATCAGTAGGCCCTGAGCAGGTCACCCACATGTGAAGGTGCAAAGCAGAATCATATATCCTCGTACACAAAGAAGCATGGATCTGTTTCCAGACTGCTTGTCCTGCTCCAGAGAGACATGAGGCTGAGTCCACATGCCAGTTAGGTGAGCAAAATGACATGATTCATGGAGGTGGTCTTCTCTAAGCTCAAGAACCACATCAAACCCTTCCATGATTCGGGGCAACGTGGAATCTGATTGAGACCCACCTGTTTGGAGTCTTCTGTTAGCCTGGTGCTGGATGGTGCATTTATACAAACAGGTGTCGTGCAGCCATGGAAATCTAATCAAGCAGTGTTGTCAATGCAGGCAGGTATAACAAGACGGTGACACATTGAATCTGGAAATCGATAGCTGTAGCAGCACAAAGTTGAGGGTATTTGGCCTTGTTGGAGTTACCTTCGTGTTGGTGTACGTATCACAAGATGTGTACTCCGCAGGACACACAGCATACAGTCAATAGATTAAATAGCAGTATCTAAACGTTATAAACATAGAGAGAGAGAGAGAGAGAGAGAGAGAGAGAGAGAGAGATTACGAAAGTCAATAATTTTCGGCATTAGATTATTATTAATGAGAGAATCCAATAATTTTCAGCATTAGATTATTATTAATGAGAGAATCCAAATAGAAATCATGACAACACACGTCACTTTGGACTTCTAAACCGCCTCCGACCGGTTTAGGGCGTTCGAACCGGGTTTGGGTTTGCGCACCGCATTCGATCCGACCGGAGATGTTAATCGCAGCGGGATTGGGCCGACGCTGACCGCCTTGCCGTTTCGGCAGCTCAGAAGACCGCTGCATCTCCGCTTCCCGCCCGTGGCGGCGCAGCGCTCGCGCTCCTCCCGGAAGGAGCGGTGGTGACGCTCCACTGGACGCTCGCCTCGCTGGGCGCATTGGACGGTGGCGGTACCTCCGCCTCAAGGCCCCCACGGAGATGGTCGCGGGAGTCGAGGGAGTCGGGTCGGCGGTAGGTCGTCTGGGTGGAGAAGCTTTCGATCTCGAAAAGGTCTGAGCTTGTGTAGCTCGCCACGTCGTCGTCTGGCGGGGGATTCGGGTGAAACTTCGGCGGTTTACCTGGTCGGAGAATGGGAAAACCACGGCGGCAAGTTGTGAATCCGGTGGTGTGCTCAGCGCTGCTGCGGTATGCCTGGTTGGCCGGAAGACCTCCAGGGATTCTCGTGGTGGCTCTTCGGCGAGGTTGTTCAAAGAGGACGGATTCAACACGGGGCAGGAGAAGACATGGGAATAGCCGAATAGGCTGCTGGAATTCACCATCCGGCAACCAACTTCGGCGGGAAGCAAGGACCGAGTCAAATTAGCTAAGAAGCTGGGACTTTTGAGACGATTTCCAGGAATTATCTAACCTTTATCATCTCCTCGAAGCCAAACTCGTTCTTGGTCTCTTCCGGCATCACTCTGTCCGGGAAGCTATTGAGGCCCATTTCCCCTGTCCTAAAGCAGCGATTTTTGGCGGTGGACGACGCGTTCAAATCCGAACCAGAGCGAATCGAGCTCTTGGGTTCCGAGCACGTCTCATCAACGTCGACGGACTTCCTCCCATAACACGGGCAGTTGCGGCCGAAGAGACGGCAAGCGGGGAAGGACGGCGGCTTCGCTGGTTCGTTCAAGAGCAAGGCGCTCGCGGCGACAGCGATGGAGGACGGCGGGGTGGGAGAGGAGCCCCGACTGGCTATTCCAGCTGGCCTCCGACGAGCCTGTCGGAGTCGAGTAGAACGAACGCGTTCGGCCGTGCCTCGCGTAGCCATCGGTCGAGGAGAACGAGAACTCCCTCCATGGGTGGAAAGGTTGCACCTTTCGCCCGCTCCGTCGAGAATCACGGTCCCGCTAATGCCGCCGTGGCCTTCGTTGTAGTAGCGCTCGGCGTCGAAGATGCTGTTCTCGGCGTCGTCCACACAGCGGCCAAAGCGGTGGTCTGCGCCGGCCGCGGTGTCGGATCCGGGAACACCCGAGCGTATGGGGGTTCCCTGAGGTGCGGTTTTGGCGGGAGAGAGATGAAAGAGAGACTGCTTTGGAACGTGGTTTGCACAAAGCTTGCTCTCTCCATCACACTGATATGCCTCTCTCAAGGCGGAACGAGAGAGATGTTAGTTCGGGAAGACGCAGCCAATTGAAGACTGTACAATTCAGCAGATGGCTGAAGCTACTGAGAAGCTTATGTAGAGTTCAGTTTTACTTCAAAAATGCAACCTTGTAATGTGACATGTAAAACTTTATTTACCAGCTGCATCAAGTCAATAAGAAGATTAAGATTCCTTGATTGCATCTGAGAGATCATTATCCGCTACATTTTCCGCCAAGATTCCATGTGAGATCATGTAAGATCCTCATGTGAATCTGAATCAGTAAACCAGGATGGAAGGGAAGAATCTTTGGGTAGAACAATACATTGGATACATGAAAAAGAAGGAATGAAGCAACTGTGTGTTAACCTCTGCATGGCTTTTGTTTCAGATAATTAACTCTGTCTTGTTGAGCTCAGACAAAGGTGAAGAACTGTATGAGATCAAGGCCACTTTGCTCTGCTGAAAGCTACCAGAGAGAGCAGCATTTCATCTCATCTTCTTCATCAAATTTTCATATGAACCAAATGATGTTAAAGCAGTGCATTTGTTCTCAGCCGCAAAATTGTTTGTTGGCTCATTTGAATTCTTTATGACCAATTGTTCTAAACACTTCCCGAACCCTTTCTTTCTCAAAAGAAAACTCCTGTCTCTCCTCTTAGCAAGAAGAGAACACCTGTTCCTTGTTGAGTCATCAGAAAACTACAAGGTCTTAAACATCTCTGTTTCCTGTGGTGTATTCTACTTCTCTTTCATGTCCATCCCTGTGTAGGACCTAAACAGTAGCAAAGACAAGGCCAATATGTGGGTCTCAAAAGCAATGAAAGTTTCAGACTGTGTCATGAAATTTACTCTTCACCTCTAAAGTAAATTAGATGCTGCTCAAAGAGGCTTAGATAAGATGATCCACATGTAATAGAGAATGCTAAAGTTGGCAACTCATGTAGATAGAATGTGAAATGAACTTTCAACAAAATGAAAACAGAGTTTGCAGTGGACTTCTGTACCCAAACAAAAACTAATTTGAAGCATACAATTTTATTGAAGACATCAGACATCCATCCTCTTACATATGTGATCTCCTTCAATCAAATTAATTGTAAGATCCAGAACACTTGGGAGATCTGTAGTTCCAAGATGTAGTGTTTTTTATGCACTCTGCCAATGCAATTGAAGAAACAAAGGTGCAAATACAATTAAGATTTCTGTATTCCAGCAAACACTATCAAGTGCATACAACACCATAATGATAAATAATAATAGGAAAGCTACAAACAGCTTCAGCCATGGTAATAATTAGACACATAAGGATGTGGTAGATCATTAAATTATGACAAGAGGTGAGATTGCTTCTGAAATTGTGATCACTGGAAGAGGCATTTGATTCTGCTGATGCCATTTCTCATGGATTAAGTAGATGTTGATACCTGTCAAGAGGTAAAAATCATATTAATCTTTCTCATGAACTTTATCATTGCATGAAAGCAGAAGTGTTCAGACCAATATCAGCTCCACTGAACATGGAATACTAAATGGTCTCTGAGTGAAATATCATATATTTGAGACTTTCTAAGCTTGAAGATGGATAAGAAGTAACTTATTTTGATGGCATAGCATATAGTTCCAAATCATAAATAACACACAAGCATCAAATAAAGATAAAAACTTTTATATGTGATATAAAATCTGATCATTCAGCTGGAATGAAGTAGATCACATTTCCATGTGCTACTATTCACACCATGGGGTATGTCTTGTTCTTCGGATAAACATGAAGATATGTGTATACACACATGTGCACACACAGCGAGAGAGAGAGACAGAGAGAGAGAGAGAAAGAGAGAGAGAAATGGATATTAGAAGCATTAATTGTTTTGAGAAGCTCACCAAGAAGTAGCTTTCACCCATCTGCAAGCTCTGCAGTAGAATTCCGTATTCATTGATGGGAAGAAGCTCTCCGGAGGAGTGGACGAGCATCACATTTTGGCCAAACATAGCTCTCAAGTCTATAGGTCCTCTTGGAACTTCTGATGGGATCCCATTGATGAAGACAGTGATGGTCCCTGCATTCAAACATGCAGTTGGTGAACTCAATATTTCACTTGTTATTGCCTCAAAATAATCTTTAGCATGCTTCTCATCGATGCAACAGAAGAAAACAACAACAAGACATTAGGAGAAGAACAGGCATCATCGATAGAAAACATGAAACGATCGATTTAGTTGATGCTGAGAGTGCTTGCTAACATGCTTCTTTCTGATTCCAAAAGAAGGAGCTCCTTTTAGTCGAGCAGAGAAACACAAATCATTTGCTTTTAGGTCGACATAATCCTTTTTGTCGAGCTGTCGAATTCGAGAACCAAACAATAAATATAATCCTAATTTAGTTGTGATATGTGTAAGTAAATCTTACTACTATACATCTCCAATGAGCACCCACTAAAATCTTATGCAAAAGGAGTAAGCACAAAGCCATGCGCTAACCAGGCTGATAGTTCATTGGAGCGACGTCAGGATAGCACATAAAAGGATTCTGGCAACTCTCCATGAAGCCCATCTGGCGAGAGAAGAAGAGATCATCGGCACCTCCATCATCCCCCACAAGGCTAGAGGATGAGGAGGAGGAAGAAGAAGAAGAAGAAGCAGAAGAAGAGCAAGCAAAGAGCCTGCCTCCGCCAGACGAGTTGTTCGATGACATGCCGGTCGAGGTCGGTTCATACAGAGCTGCACCACCGACCTGGCGTGCGTGCATCGCAGCTCCGGGATCCGCCGCGAGGCCCGCGGCTTGCAGCTGCCGCTGCCGGCGGCGGGACCTTGACCGCCGGTTCTGGAACCAGTAGAAGACGTTGGCGTCGCCGACGGAGCCGAACTTCTCGAGGAGCTTGCGGATCCTCACCGTCTCATCCTTGGGGGGGTTAACCATGCCGCTGTTGAAGATGGACTCCAGTATGAGGATCTGCTCCGGCTTCGGGGTCCAGCGGGAGCGCACGGGTTCCGCGCCGGCGAGACCGCGGTTTGGGCTGCCGTTCCGGCCGTCCATGGCGAGTGCAAGAGATGGGAGAAGAGAGAGAAAGATCGAAAAAGACCGAACACTATGCGCATATGCCTGAACAGCACAAGCGTGGGGTGAGGTATTTATAGATAGCTTTGTTGGAGAGGATAAGGGGCTGTCTTCTTTGGCTTAGGACAAACTCAAATGACCAAAATGACACCGTCTACCTTTTATCTTCCGCATGGTTCTCATGAAATATTGCATGCAATGTGGGCTCTTTTGGTCAACATTGACCTTGGAAGTCTAATGTTTCCTATGTTGGGTGTCCAATTGCAGTGTGAAGGGGGTGCTGCGAAGCGTGGGGATGTGGGAGGACCGAGAGACCGAATGGTCAAAGAACCGCAGCACCGAATCATTAGGGCTGACGTCGCACGCATGGGCACAGAGAACCCATGGCAAGAAGGAAATGACAGGTTCAGATGAAAGCAGCAGAAGCATATACGCGGTGTGGCGAAGGATGCGGGCATAGGGTTGGCCCAAAGTTCGGCTGGCTTTGCCGTCTTATCACATCAGAACCCGATGTGACAGCGGAGACTGCGGAGGCCTGTTGGTGTCGCCTCTGTCGCCTTCACCATTACGCATGGTTTGTCCTTGTCCTCGAGATAAATCTGTGGGAGACTCGGTCGTCTTCCTCTCCACGGGAGTTTTACCGCAGCTCAGCTCACCATGCATGACTGCTACGTAACTCCATGCAACAAATCAGTACAAGGCAGGCCATCGATCGACATTCCCAGTACCCGAAACAGGATAACATGATCGCATCGAGAGAGGTGCAGTCTTCATCTTCTTCTGGTCATCAGAACTATTCCCAGCTTAACATACAGCAGTTCTGCTGCTCCTCTTGGAGTTACCTTGGAACAAAATCATCCTTATAATTTACTGATGTGTGTGTGGATCCATCATACGGTGGCAAATGGACAAACCGCCCGAATGGAATCAGAATAATTCTGCAAGAGAAATCTGTCATCCATGCACTTTCACCAATACTAAACATCACCCTAGAAACGAGGGCATGAGACAGGAGATGATGCTTCATTAAGCAAACAGAAGCATCTTGGTTGGTGACCTTAGTCAAAAAGGTCAAGTGAGTGATGTTTGTTTGTCAGGTTGTCATACTTTAAGCAATTGCACTGTCAAAGATGAGAATGTCATGAACTCGCTCTCCTCAAACAAAGATGATCCCTGTCATGAAGATTCCCCATTACACTTCCTCAAAAGGGCCCTCCATGTGCCACACTGTTCGGTGTCACCTTATTCTGTGTCTTCCAAGGTTTTCCGCTGCTTCTATCGACCAGAGTTTTTCTTAATTAGGTTACAAGGCTCTTCAGACCAGATCTCTGAACTGCATGTTCATTGTCCACCCTAAGTGATCATGGAGCTCCTTTAAACTATTCTTAAAGCTACTGGCAGTCAAACCAGATACAAAGAACCTTTTTCTGCCGTTTTGCTTTTGATGTAGTTCTAATGTTAACAAATGGCATTCAACATCATAATTGTGCAGACAAGCAGTACTTTGCTGATGGTTGGAACTTGCTGCGTTCTTTGAGCCGAAGAGCCGCTGTCGGTCGATTTGATTATAAGCTGCTAATGCACGACACTGTTCGGAAGGCAACACATGATGGAATCACGTTATCAGCTGAAGCTGGTGATTCATAAACATCTACCGCCATACTTTTGTTTTGGATTCCCCGGCAAAGGTGGTGCCGGACATGACAAAGGAAGGCAATTGTATATTGTGCAAGTACAAGACGTTAATAAAGAAACTCCTGTGATGAACACAGGTGAGTCTGCTTCCCGTGGCTTTTTGTGAGCAAGCAACAGTGAGCAGGCGAGGATGGGACCGAACGAGGAAGGCAAAGCTTGGTGCAGTGCCGCAAAAGGGTCCAAGCTGCACCGATCTCAAAAGCCAACCCGCTTCCTTGTGCATGTGCCCCAAAAGCCTAGCCGACGGGCTCTTGGTCGGTGTCTCTCGGCAGCTACCCTCGTCATGTCCTGTGAGTTACTGTGTCCACACAGTTGTCTCTCTCTCTCTCTCTCTCTCTCTCTCTCTCTCTCTCTCTCCTCTCTCCCTCTGCTCGGAAGGCGATCTCTGTACTTTGGGGAGGGGGCGTCTAGGGTTTTGGGCCCTGAGCGTGTGGGTGGAGCAGACCGGATAAAGATAGCTCGGGGGTGACGAGATGAGATGAGATCCCTGACTAGAGTTTCCTTAGCAATGGCCATTACTGCATTCCTGTGCTTCCATTCGACTTCGAGGACTGTCCAATCGAGCGACGTCGACGAAATTAGTCGTCCGGGGTATAGTTATTAGCACCACAGCAGATGCTGATCGGATCAAATCCCGAGTCATTGACTAATTGATCGAATTGACGTGGCGATTGTCGATTGGATAGTCTGTGGACCGGCTGCAAAAGAGGAAGGCCGAATCCACCCGAGATTGGGCTTCGAGCGACTGACTTATCCATCCGATGTTGTCTGCCAATGGGCTATGATGAGAATTTGGGCCGCACGGCCCAATTAGGCCCAATACAATTTGAATGGTTTGTTAGGAATCAAAATCCAGCTACAATATTTTATTTCTCTAAAAAAAAGTGACCGTACGCGTGTCCTGGTCGATGCAACAACGGCGCCGTTGCACGTGTCAGGACCTCCCTGTCGCACGTAACGCAACAGACGCATGAAGCATAAAACGGTTTCGGAAGCGTCCAACCCGCCATAACGAAACGGCGATAACGTTTTCCGGGAAAAGGCGATAAAAGGGAGCTGTAGATGCCACGACGGATGACAGAGAGAGGGAGTCGCCGAACGCGTCCCCGTTACGACGCGACCGGAGCGTTACGGGTTGCCGCCGCGCCCCACACATGCCTCTGAGCGTACCTCCAAATTAAAGCTGCCCGTAGCGGCCGTCCTCTGCCCATCATTTCCCTGCACCGAAGATTTCCAGCCATGGCTGTGCGCCCCTTCAAAAGATCCTGAAGGCTGTCAAAGGAGCAAAAGGAGAGGAGAATATTAATACCTTTGTGGTGGGCTGTAACACTGAAAAGGATTGGAGGAGAAAGAGAGAGAGAGAGCGAGGAACAAAAAAAGATGTAGGAAATGGGACGGGTGGGTGGGTCGGTGAAGGGGAGAAGGGAAGCAGTTCGCTCTGCTGTCTCCCTGCCCACCTGCAACTGCTCCAGTAGAGGCCAAATGTGGTGGCTGCCATCATGCGCCTAGCCACGGCAGGGGATGACTGATGAGTGCCTACCTAAATTGACATGATATAAGATGAATCACAGCAATGGCTTCTGAGCTCTGTTAGTTCCTCATGTGATGGTGCTCAGCATCATGGTGTGAAAAGCTTGGTCATTAGTTTCCTTAACCTCTCTCTCTCTCTCTCTCTCTCTCTCTCTCTCTCTCTCTGAGCTAAGAGAAAGCTAAATATGGCAATTCCATTGAAGTACTCTGCATTTCCACAGCTAAGAGAGCTAAGTATGGCAATTCCATTGAAGTACTCTCTTACTGATACTCTGCATTTGACCCAATATAATGATGTGATTGAAGCAGTCCAATATGTTGCATTTGAGTCCTTTTTTATGCAGCAAGTAGAGGAAGGCAAGTGGTGGGGAGTTTGATTAGTGTTCAACTGGTTTATGTTGGCAAGGCAATTGGAATATATTAGGCTAATATGGGCGTACCAACATCAGAGCTTGTTTTCTTATGTTGCAGCACAAGGAGCTGAATGTTTACAGGTAGAAAACAAGAAAGCTGAATGATAATGCTGATTGATTAATGCAGCTCCAGATAAATGTTTGATCAAATCAGCAGTTTTAGCAGCTTTATGGCCTTATACAAACATTAAGCTTCATACTTTGCATGAACTCTATGGGCAGTAGTAGTGATGTCAATGGCCATGAGAGAGAGTCACAATGTTATCATGATTCTGAAAGCAAATATATGTGTGATGAACATGAAGAAAGAAAGGTTGTGATGAGGCACACTAGAGGACAAGAGTGAGAAAAGGAATACATACCCCTGTAAATAAAGTTGTAACATAAAAATGAGATGGCCAACTAGCAATTGTACTACTGCCTCTACTGATGTGTTACAATTTCTTTTCCTTTACCTTTATGTTTCTGTCCTCTGTCTTTTCTTTTCTTTTCTTTCTGGGGTTGATAAAACAGGGAGGGAGCTAATGGACAAGAGAGTTCTGGTGCTTTTGCCCAGGCTTGGAGGGACAGAGAGCAGCTCCAATATAAAGGAGAATGGTAAGGGACTCGGACTCCCAACCCACACGAGTGGTTCCCTTTTGAACACTGTGCTTTGCGACCCCCGGTGCTCACAGCCCGAGTGCTATCAGTCTGAGACTAAGGGAAAGCATAGAGAGAGAGAGAGAGAGAGAGAGAGAGAGAGAGAGAGAGAGAGTCATGTTGTTCTCTTGTACCAAAGGCTAGTTATCTGTCCCTTTCTTTGCCAATCTTTTAAGTTCATTTCTTAGATGAGTGTTTGCAGTTATCCATCCTGTTCTAAAGGCTTTGATCCCCTCACACTTCCCTTGAGTATTGGTATTAGCTCATTACACTCTTTTTTCCTTTGTCTTTCAATTTGTTGTAGCTCTCATTCAGTCATCTTTGACCTTCATAGGTGACATGGGGTTGTTTACACCACCGCCACCACCACCACCTTCATTTCTGGGGAACATGAGCTCTTCCTCAGGAGAGAGGGAATGCATGAGTGGTGAACAAGCTTTGGGGTTTCAGTGTCTGGCAGGGGTGAAAGAGCATTATGAGGAAGATGAAGGTGGTGATGATACTACACATGAGAGTGGCCAGCAGCAGAAGCTCTGTGTTAGGGGTCATTGGAGGCCAGCTGAGGATGCCAGGCTCAAGGAGCTTGTCTCCCAATATGGCCCCCAAAACTGGAACCTGATTGCTGAGAAACTAGATGGAAGATCAGGTTCTCATCCACCCTCGTACACAAATATGAACAAAGACTAGGCATTTTGTTTTCCTTGTTTATCCTGGAAAGAACTTTTGGTTATCTACTTGCATGCATCAACAGGGAGAAAATGTTGTCTACTTTTGCTGATGTATGTGCAGTTCCTCTGCCGTATCTTGTTTCTGGGTTTTAACATTTGTGGACAGGGAAGAGCTGCAGGCTGAGGTGGTTCAACCAGTTGGACCCAAGGATCAACAGGAGCGCCTTCAGTGAGGAAGAAGAGGAGAGGCTTTTGGCTGCCCATAGGCTTTATGGCAACAAATGGGCACTGATTGCCAGGCTCTTCCCTGGTAGGACAGACAATGCAGTCAAGAATCATTGGCATGTGATCATGGCCAGGAAGCACAGGGAGCAGTCCAACGCTTATAGGAGGAGGAAGGCCTCCAATCTTCCCTCCCTCCATCCTCCCTCAACTCAGGCCCTCCCTAGGAGGATGGAGGTGATCGCCAGCATCAATGCTTGCAGTGGTGAGTCCACCATCACCAGCATCAGAGACGAGTCTGCTTCCACCTGCACGGACCTCTCCCTCAATTCCTTCACCAGCAGAGCTTTGCCTCACCTCCTCAACATATCCACCTGCCCAACCCAACAGTTACATCCCTATGCCATCTACAATGGTATTCCTTGTCGAAAGCTGTCTTCTTACATTGCCTACGAGACCAAGTGTTTGGTAGTTCTCTTATCTCTTGCTTGCTTTACGTGCAGGTTTACATGAGAATGTACTTCCAGCAAAGAATGGATGCTACGGGAAGCTTAGTGTTGCCCCCATGGAGTTGCTTCCCGGAGTTGATCAGGCAGATTACCCTTATTCCACTTCTGAGGCTTCAGCAAGTGACACAGTGGCCTTCCACATGAGCAATGCTTGGCCCCAAGGAGAAACTGCTCATGGAAGGGAGAAGATAAGGATACCCTTCATTGACTTCCTAGGTGTCGGTGCAACGTAGGAAGAGGGTAACAGTAAAGTTACATAGAACCACAAAATGTGAGAGAGGGGAAGTTTTGTGAAGCTATTGCTGTTGAGACCTTGAACCCTTCATCATATGACCTTTGCCATAGTCCCTAGTATGATCATCATATGTTCTTAGTATAGAACAGTATATATTCTCAGTTGCGAAAAGTAGTGAAAGTCATGGTTTAGAACTCCATGAAACCTGCAAATGTGTTCTCATATGTGATGCAGAAAGAATCTTATGATTGCTTTAATATTTGCTGCTCCAATCAAGCTCAAACCAAGTTGTTCCTTGTTTTCCTGGTCAACTGTTGCCAGGTTTGTCTTTCTTTATGCTTTAAGTCCAATTCAGTTCCCTTTCTCTGTGAGAGGCTCTTTTGGAAGCTTTCTCCCATTGATGTGAGACATGATGACAATGGGGCACATCATGTGGAAATTCTCAAGCACAGTGTCCTCTTTTGCCTGCTTGGAACAGCCTTCATTCAACTCACAAGCAATGTACCAAATCTTTTGTTGGAGGAAGTCATCTCTGCCTCCTCAAACTTGCTACATAAACAAGAAGTAAAAGCATTGGAGCAGATGAATTGTTGCTACCATTTCATGAGAGATTGGACTAGAGACATTAAAATGGAAACTCTATCAAGCATGACAAGTTGAAGCAGGTGACAGCTCCAATTAACTTGTTAGTTCCTAAGCTGTGGACAAAGTTGCCCAGAAGATAGAGAGAGCAGAAGTTTCATTCCCCCAGAAGATTGCTCACAACAGATTTCTATTGGCCATGTCTCCAAACAACATTGCTCCAAGTTGATGAAGAACATACAAGAAGAGAATGACAATGTCACTCTCTCTTTTCTGCAATATCAGCATGAGACAACTTACTCTTGTGCAGGTGGTGTGGGGGAGAAGTGAAGGCCAAAGTTTTGAAGGCTGTAGCTGGTCATTCTATCATGAATAGCCATGAATGGTGACTGGCAACTGTGACACTCTTTTTCTCCTCTGCAACTCTTGGTTTCCAAAGGTTAAAGAGAGGCCACCCAAAGATTTCCCCAGTGGAACACTGAGTGCCTCCATGGAAAGAGGCCAAGCCAACACTGACTTCTCTTGACATCACTTCACCTAATGTCCTGCACCAGCACAGGCTTTCCTCTCAGGATTAGTAACGGCCCCCCTTCACAGCAACAGCTCCCTGGCTCGTCTGGCTCAGAATGCTATGGTGGGGTCATGATTTCCCCACCCATATATGGCAAGGGAGAAGCCATGGGTGAAAGCAAGTAAAGACCCCTTTGTGTTGTCTTTTTCCCCCAGCTCTGAGGACCATTTTGGTGCTCACAGGTACTACAATCATGGTGAGGAACAGTTCACTCCCAGCAAAGCGTTTAAATCTTTGGGAAAAATAGAGGAGAGGTGAAGAGACTGTTGACAGTGTCTCAGTCTTTGACAGGGTGGTGAAAAGATGCTTCATGCTCAAGCCAATCCACAGCACAGAAAAAAGAGAGAAGAAAAGTAACATGCAGCCAAACTCACATGTAAACCTCTTTGTACTCTCATGGATTCCTCAGCAAGAACATGTGAGATGTGCATGTAAGAATTGGATCACCTTGTAGGTTTTGGATAATCTACACAAACAATCAAAGAAAGAAGCCGGATGAGGTGGGCATCATGAAGAGGCTGCAGAGGTTTGAAGGTGCCATCAAACTAAACTGAAGAGACACCATTTAAGGGGGTTGGCAGGTGACAGATGGGACAGCCAAACCAGAAGCCATGGGATTCACAACTATGGCCAAGTATTAATACTGCAGAGATTTGGTGATCCTTTTGAGGTGGATCTGATGTCAATTATGGAATCAGAGGGGGAGGAGAAGGAACAAGGAGCCACTGACTTGTGGCACGTGGGAAGTCTGCAAGCAGTTGGGTGGGCAAAGCCTAACCCACTGCAGAATTCTGAGTCATCCTTCTTCTTGGGATGAACTCTAGGCATCACTTTTGCTTGGAAAGCGCGACGCTGGGCCTCATGCTGGTGGTGGTGACTGCCTCAAGTCTGAAACCTGTTGGGCTCTCTTGAATCAGCAACTGTAGCAGCTGAGATCTGTCTCACAACAACAGGATGAGACTCACTGCTGCATGGTTCGTTCTAATGTAAAGCTTCAGACATGAACACTTCTTCTTTGCTTCTCAAAGGAAAAAACGCACTCGAATTTAGTAGATTGATCACTCAAAATCAATACATTTCCTCCACATTTCAACTTCTTAGGAAGGAAATGGCTATCCACCATTCTCCAAGTCATTCTTCATCATCCACATGACAGTAAATTTGGACTTACAAAGAAGATGACACACTAAAAAAGATGCATATTTACTCAGATGAAAGAATCAAGGAAACATAAACATTGTTAATTGTGTGATGGCTTTTATGACCATCCAAGTTCCAAAGAAAAGTGTTGGCATTGCTCCCTAACACTTGGTCCCCTGTGTGGTTACCTCAAGAAGCCAAAAGGACATTGATGACTCCTCCATTGTTCTTTCAGAATGATGTGCTTACTTTTGGTAAGCTAAGCATAGTTATCGAAGACAACAGCCAAGTCTTTCCAACCAAGAAATAAGAGTTCATGGAGCAATGGGCCTTTCCATTACTTCCCACAGTTTCATATTGCATCAATAACTTCCCTCGACCCAGACTCCGTCTGCCGCGCCTATGATCACCATGGATGACATCTCTTTTGTGGTCCTCCATCGCCGGGAGGAAGTCGCCCCTTCGGGATTCATGGCATTAGATCTCTCTTTTGAATCGGATATCACTCTTGCCGGAGTCGAGGAGGAAGGCAACGTCATTTCTGAAGCCGAAGCTGCTCCCCTGTCGCCTGTCCCCGGTCCTTCGTCAGCCTCCCCTGCTCCCCTTACGAGCGACGGAACCGTGCTCAGGCGACGTAGTTCCCGGTTACTACAAAAGAGAAAGCTCGAGGATGCATGTACGCCGGGGAGAACTCGCCTCAGCTCGGCCTCCATTGGGAGGACCGGTGGAGATCGTGGAGTGTGAACTGAAGAACAACAATCCTCTAGGAGAGATATGGCACAACAACAATGCGCCTTTTCGCACTGCTCTTTGTTGCCTTGTGATGAAACCGAGTTCTAGATTTCGAGGATGGAAGAAGACGAAAACGAAGGTCAACCATTTTGACTTTAGGAATTGTATTGGACAAAGTCAAAATTTGAGGAGTTTTATTCCAGAACGACTAAATGTGCTCTTCGATCGAACTTTGCAATTAGATCCGACCCGTTCAATGGATCAAACCTGGATCAAAGTTGTCGGATTTCGGGTCGGATCTGATGGATCCGATCATGAGTTGGATCGGGTTCGGATCAACCACAACTGGACTCCTATATAAGCCCGACCGCCTCGTTTTATCTACCCGTACCCGCTTCCGGTTCATTCTTCCAGGGCTTCTTCTCCTCCCGTTCTCGGCCGAGGCTTCCCACCTTTTCTCCTCCGCAGCTCCAATCGCCTTCGACGCCGATAGTTGGTTCGCCTCTTCCTCCCTCTCCGCCTCTCATTTTCCTTCTTGATTTCGAGATGTATGTGATACCTAATGTCGGGCTCGGTTTGTTGGTGATTTCGTTTCTTCTTTCTTTTCCTCTAAGATCTGCCAGATTCTTTAGCGGCAGTTTGGCAACAAGGATGGAGCCGGAGGTGGTGGGCTCAGAGATGGTGTTGCCGGCGGCTCTGCCCTTCAAGCGGGTGCAGATGTCAGACAAGTATCCGAAGGGACAGTCGAGAGGCCGCCACTGGAAGCACCTCAAGCAGATTCTCCAAGCCGAGAACTACGCCTCCCTACCTGCCCACGAACCCAACTGTTAGATCTTCTCCCTTTTCCTTTTCCTCCTTGTCCACTAAGAGTTTCCTTTTATCTGATGTTATGCCCAATTAGATATTATTGTTGATAACTAGATCGTAGAAAAAGGAAGGAAAGTCTTCATCGTTGTCCTTTTGTTGATTTACTTGATTGAGTGGGTTTGGTTAGAGCAAATTGCTCTTCCGTAGGCAGTAATTTTAAAAAGTTGGTCTCCTACAGAATGAAAATCGAGTATATATGTGGAACATCGATCCACGAGACATGCATAATAAGGGTTCTTAGAAACTCAATATTTTATTTGCGAGATACAGAAAAGAAGGTATGGAAAAATGAAAAGGAAGGGTTTGAAAGCTAGGGAGAAGGAATGGGGAAATATGGGCAACTTGAATTTATATGGGAGACTTCTAAATGGAAATATATGTGATAGCGCTACGCTGTAGCCAAGCTTACTGCTAGCCTATCGGCTAGAGCCAAGCTTCGACCACAATTACTTGCTGCGTCTGGCCGCCTTATTCTGTCACCTGAGATCCAAGTCAGCACCAGCAAAGATCTATTGATTTTTTGTGGCCGGGCCAGGCCGGCTTGGAAGCAAGCTACATGTCGCCTATCTCACGCCGTGCTTTGAAGGGTGAGCCTTCGCTTTTTGGATCGTCTTCTGCCCAATGCGGTACCCTCCTGTTTTTTGGTTCCCACTCCATCGGGTTTACCTTGTTCACAGGTTGACCCCATGGCAGCAAGAAAAGACGATCTTGTGGTATACTCTGGTGAAGATTTCATTGGGAAGAAAAAAAAAAACTTTTGAGACTTTCTTCAGATTGTGGACAGTTCTTTATTTAAAAATTTTGAGAATTTTAAATGCCTCATGTAGAATTGAAAATGGGGATGCTTAGTTTTAAATCTGTGCATTCACATACCTCTAACATTCATTTTTTTTTTTTTACGTAACAATGCTTTTTTCAACATTAACAATCATTTTCTCATTCCAGATCTAAATATCGAGTCACCTCCATCCTTGTATCCATCAAAGAAATATTGTGACATGACAGGCTTTGAGGTAAATGCTTTTTTTATATACTTCCAGAAAAAATAGTTCTTTTAGTCATCCATCTACCTACTTGCCTATGGATTTCCTTTGTTAGGTACTGTATTTTCTGAACCATGAAATTCTGGCCTTCTAAATGCTCAAAAATTTTGTTCATGCACTCACTGGATTACATATATGTCTTTCGTGGTTACCAGTAAAGCTAATGATTTAACTAGTGTGTTATTGCTGTAGATTATTGTGTCTTAACTACCTCTGCAATTTTACACATGCTAATTACTGGATTTGCAATGACAGAATTCTTGTGAACACACCAAAAAGCAATTTTCTAGCACTCTGATCTATTTTACATACATTTAAATGCACTTTTCTATACTAGAACAGACTTTATCACAATACATATGATTTGGGATGATTATCTTTTTTTTCTTCCTTTCCTTGTATATATACGTATTACATTATCAATGTGCCGTGATAAACAGACTATATCAAACCTACCAATTGTATTTCTTGGTTAAGAAGATGAAAAAACCCAAGACGAGAAAACCATATACAGTGTATATAGAAAATTGGTAAAAAGTTATAGCATATAGTCTCTCTGTATGCAGAATTGCTGAATTATAGTGGATGATATAGTTTTTTATATCTGGTCTATATCAGATTATTTTTCACCCTCAATGTGAATGTATTTATTGTGCATGAAAATGCAGACGACAATGGCAGCAATAATAAAAAAACCCATAATTTCTTAGCTATCTGAGATGGTCTTTATGCATGTGTTTCCACCATTTAGCTATGCTGAGTGCAATATTACCAATCAAACCAGGAGCAACTTCATAGGCTTTGCTCCACATCGGTCACATTCTATTCACTTCATCTAACTGAGGCATCAAACTCCTAAGGATATGTTCATATTATCAATGGTTTCCTGTCACTTCTCCTTGATTGGAACATCTAAACTGTCCATGAATATACAGATTTCTTGTTCTATCATTTCTAATAACAACGTACATCCATCTCAACATTCTTATTTCTGCAACTCTTAACTTTTGTAAACAAAGGTGTTTCTGGGGGGTAAAAATCAGTTAGTGGTTGCCTCAGTGATTTAAAAAGCGCTAGGCGCCAAGGTCCAAAAACGCTCGAGGCGCTAGGCGCTCGCCCGAGCGAAGCAAGGCGCTAAAATATAAAAATATATAATATAATTAATAAATATAATTATTTAAAATTTTAAATAAAAATATGCTATTAAATTAAGAAAATCTAAGATACAAAATCATAATGTCACATTAACAAAAAGTTTCAAAATTCAAAACAATAAAATTTTACATCAAAGTCATTCATCATAATCAATATTATCGTCATTTTCACACAAATCATCTTCATTGAATTCGTCTTCTTCCTCTTGTCCTTTGATTCCTTCCTCTTCATCAAGATATGTTTCATTCTTTAGGTCTTCAATAATAGCAGGAGCCGAGCTTGATGCTTTTGCACTCATTTTTCTCTTTGACATCTGTCTTGTATATGTTTGTAGTTCTCCAGCACCTGAAGCTCTTGCCACATCTCCCCATGTCAATCTATCATCTTCAAATACAAGCTCGTCTTCAGCATCTTGCAAGTTAGCACCCATTTCTCCTACTAACCACTCATTTGAATCATCAATATCTTGCAATGAGATTGAATCAAATCTATTTTTCAAATCATGACGAGTCTTCAAAGCTTGATTATACTTTATGTAAACAAGATCGTGTAATCGTTGATGTTCTAACCGATTTCTTCTCTTCGAATGAATCTGTCATGTCATATAATTTAAAAATATATTAATACATATATCTAAATAAATAAATAAATTAAAACAAAAATATTTAGTAATACTTATATACTCAAAGACACTCCAGTTTCGCTCACAACCCGAAGCACTATATGTCAAACTAAGTACTTTGATAGCAAATTTCTGTAAGTTCGGGGTGGAATTTCCAAATAGACTCCACCATTCAGCTGCAAAATTTATGTTATTATTAGCAATAACATAGTAACATAATATATATGAAATTAATTATATCAAATTATTAATACCTAGAGAGATAGTTGTCCTGGATCGAACGGCAATTGGAATTTCAAAAAGACCTTCAGCATTTTTATATAAAGATAATTCATGAATAATCTTATCTTGAACCTCAAGGCTGGGAACTAATCTTGCAACGCACTGATATAACCCACCCAAAACTTCTGCATCAAATCCAACAGATTTAATCTTATAAAAGAATTCAGGATTCAAATAATATCCTACTGCATGTAAGGGATGATGAAGTTGACAATTCCATCTTTCGTCAATGATTGTAAAAATTTTCTCATATTTTTCTTCATTTTCATTAAAAGATCTTTTAATCGTCTCCTTTGCTCTATCCATAGCCTCATAAATATATCCTATTGTAGGCTTATTTTCATTATCCACCAACCAAAGGACTCGAACAAGAGGGCCCATTACCTTTAATATATAAACTACATGATTCCAAAAGGATGACATTAAGATGATATCAGCAGCCCTCTTGCCTTTTGCTTTTTTTGCTCATTTGTTTGTCACCCATTTCTCAGAGGTAAACATATTTCTCAGAGTATGTTTTTGACGATGCACGCTCTGTAATGTCAAGAATGAAGTAGCAAATCGGGTAACACCATGTCTCACTAATTCTTAATTCCCCGTAAATTCTCTTATCATATTCAAAGCCCCAATGTGATTATAAAGAAATCCAACAACAAAAATTGCCCTTTCTAAGGTTTTCTTGATTTCTAAGATCTTTCCAATATCCTCCAACATTAAATCAATACAATGTGCTGCATATGGAGTCCAATACAAGTGTTGTCTTTTTTATTCAAGCAATTTACCTGAGACAAAGGATAACAAAAATGATAAGACTTAAGAGTTTAACACACTTAATTGAAGATAAAATAATTAACAAAATCAAAAGATGAATATTACCAGCTAAAACATAGTTGTTTCCATTATCGGTTATGATTTGAACGATATTTTGTTCTCAAATTTCTTTCACGAAGTTGTCAAGTAAATCATATATTTTGTCTCCAGATTTTATAAAAGATGAAGCATCTATTGACTTCACAAACATAGTCCCTAAAGAACAATTAACCATAAAATTAATTATACTCCTGCGCCTCCTGTCAGTCCAAACATCTGACATAATAGAGCAACCATGTGTTGCCCATGATTCTTTATGACCATTTAGTAAGTCATTTGTATAATTCAACTCTTTTTGCAGCAATGAAACTCGCATCTTATAATGACTTGGAGGTTTTAATCCTGCACCATATCTTCCAATAGCTTCAATCATATCCTTAAAACTGTCTAAACGAGTTGTACTAAGGGGAAGACCAGCCTGATAGAAGAAGCGAGCAATGTGCTGAATTGTTCTTCCTCTTATTTCTTTATTACAAGCATTACTTATATTTGTTTGTCTAAATTTTGAGCCTCCTGCTTGCCCTTGTTGTTTTTGGGATCCTTGAAGCATATATAGATCCATCGGTCCGTTTTTACCTTTCTTAGTACTCATAACTTCTTTTCCTTTTTTGTCGTATACTCTTTTTTCACTTGGGTTAATACTCATAGAATAATCTTCTTCTTCGTCCCTGAGATGTTCAACATTGTCTTCTGGTAAATTCCCGTAAGATTCATTCTTTTGTGTCTTCTTTTCATTCATATAACTCAATAACTCTTCTTTTACCTCAGGTGGACATTTTTTGCAAGCTGCTGCATTCTTGAAATTTCCTACTAGATGTTGTTTTGCACGAAAAATACCACCTCTGGTAGTCTTATCGCAGAATATGCAAGTCACTGCATTATGATCTTTCGGATCCTTCAAATAATTATACTTCCATGCAGGATCTTTTTTTGATACCATTGGAGACTCTATTGAGTTGCTCTCTACACTTGCCATTTATGTTGAAACCTAGCAATAATTTCAAATAAATAAAAATTAATAACATTAAAATTAAAATAATATATTATTAATCTACTAATGAAAATTAATCATTTCAAAATTCAAATAAACTTAATATTAAGAGTATACTGAGCCTGACGGAGAAAGGAAGCAGCAGCGAGCGACGGCGGGAAAGGGAAAGGGAGCTGGAGGCGCGAGCAGCGGGAGGGCTCGCGGGAGGCGCGAGCAGCGACAGCGACGAGCAACGGCAGCGGGAGCAGGAGCGACGAGCAGCGAGATCGGGGAAAATCTCGCTAATAACCGAACCAACTAATAACCAACTAATAACCGAACCAGGACCGAACCAGACCTAAAATCCTGGTTCGGTCACTTGGTTTACCCAGGCGCTCGCCCGAAGCGCCCAGCGCCTGGGCTCGGGTGAGCGCACATTAGCGAGGCGCTCGGGCCTCGCCTCGCCTCGCCCGAGCGCCTAGGCGAGCGCCCGAGCGCCTCTTTCAATCACTGGGTTGCCTTGGTACCATATCTGTTGTCTTATAGACCTGTGCATATTGATGTAGATCTTTTTGTTGTGTTAAAATGATAAAGGTAAAAATAATTGCTGATCGTCATATATAACTTATAAAGCTGTCTAGAAACATCAGTTAAAGAAACTATTATCATTCTTTAGTTGCTGACATAGCTCCATCAGCAAGTGCTGGTTGTGTAACAAAATATTGGCCAGATTGTGGCTGAACCCTTGATCACGTATGATGTCCCTGACAATAATTATAATTGGATGACACTTGATATGGGTCTCTTCTAAGGCTTTTCGAGTAAGTATAAATCTTCATTGTGTATATTGAAAAAATACAAAACTGGACTTCACCTCTAGGTAATCCCTGAAATCCTTGTGGTTTGGCTTTTTGAGCTGGTCCTTGAGTTGTGGGGTGAGTTGTTTTCCCCATTACTTTTTTTAGTCCTCTTTCTCTTGAAAGTTGGTCCCTTCCTCCACATATAATACCTTTTTTTTACTTCATTACTCTCTGAGGTTTTCCCTTCTGCCTCTAATTCTTCTCATCTCATGCATTACTGGTCACATTTCTTCTGTCTCCAATTATCAGCCTGTATCAATGGCTTTATAACAACTCTCTTGTGGGGTGAGTTGTTTTCCCCATTACTTTTTTTAGTCCTCTTTCTCTTGAAAGTTGGTCCCTTCCTCCACATATAATACCTTTTTTTTACTTCATTACTCTCTGAGGTTTTCCCTTCTGCCTCTAATTCTTCTCATCTCATGCATTACTGGTCACATTTCTTCTGTCTCCAATTATCAGCCTGTATCAATGGCTTTATAACAACTCTCTGCAGAGTATTTTGTTGTGCCAGCTTGCTGCTGCTCGCTCTGCTCTGTTTTCTTTTTGGTCCATGATCACTGGAAGCATGCCTCACAGTCTCCATATGTCTCTAACTATCAAGGTGATATCCTATGTGGATTTCTATACATTCTTTCCACAATAACCCAAAGAGTTGTTCTAATATCTTCTTGAATTTTACCTCCTCCCATTTGTTCTGTCTGCTGTTGATTCAGCTGGTAAGGCGATGTCTGATACTTGTGGGTTGAGTCCACATAGATCTTGGTTGATTCCTTTAATTATCTTTTTGTTATGTTCATCTCATAGCCTTTTTTTTTTCCTCATCAAGAATTGACTTGCTATCCGGCTTCAAATTTTCATTGAAGCCTTATGGTTTGATTTAGATATACTGTCAGAAAATGGAGAATTTAGTGCTCATCTAAAGATAAATGTTTAAACTCTTCTTTCAGTTGTTTTTTTTTTTGTTTATCCATATTGCTTGGGTCTTAAGAGATTTTTCTGTATTGAAAGCTTGTATATCCTCAATTCGATTAAATTCATTTTGGGGACTCGATTTTTTCTATCATTTATGTTGAAAAAAAAACAGTATTAGTTGAACAAACATAAAAAAGGATTATAATGCTTGGTCATTTTATACTATTTTAGTAATTGGTAAGGATTTTGTGGATGTAAGAAGTTAGCTGACCAGTCTGATGCTGACCTTGTGGTATTCTTTTCTACTATGCTTAAACTGTATTCAAGATACCGTATTTGGCACAAGGAAATAAAGTCCAATTTGCTGCCATGATGATGAATCACTCTCTTTTCTGTTGCTATTAGTATCCCTCAAAGATTCATGTAGCTGATTGGTTTGTCTCCTACTGCATTGTTGCATTTTGCTTTTGTTTCGTGTACTACCCACCTCAAGAGTTTGCTAGTCTTTCATGCCGACCTCGATGTTTCATCAGCACAGACAACACATTTTTATTTAAATAAGCTTAATTAACACGGCGAAGAAACTGTTCTGGATTTTTGGCTTGCAGGCACCATACACTGATCCAAGGACGAAGCTACGGTATGCAAATCCAGATGTGTTCAAGCGCGTTCGATCACTTCCTAACGAGTACGTCCAACGGTATCTGGCTTTGAGGAACGCTGCGATCATTTTGCGATAGGATCTTGTTCCCTTTGATGTCTTCCAAGTATATGGCTTCGCCATCGTTTTAATTAGGATCTCATCGAAGACGATAGATAGTAAACCAGATGAATGTTGTGGAACTTTTGCTTAGGTATTACAACTCATATTATCTTCATCACTTTTGTAAATATAATCATGTTTTCATGGTTGCATATTTGTCACTTTGGAATTACTTACCAAGTGAAATAACAATTTGTATTAGGTGTTCCGTGTTCATGAAATTAGGAAGTAACTGCAGATCTATATCTTGGTGGAATTGGACGATTTTGTTTTGGAATCCAACAAAACTTTTGGGGATATGTTTGAATATGTCGATCGACTGGTGGGATCAAAGCTCCAGAACATTCCTAGATGGGATCCTCGAGAACATTCACTTCAGTTGAACCTTGGTTTGCACTTACTGTCGAGTAAGGAGACTGTCAACAGCTTTCAAAAATCAGGTTATATCTTTCGGTTCATGATAGGATAAGGTTAAGATTGACTTATAAGGATCTGATAAATATAAATAAGATTAAAGTTTCGCCCGATCCCATCCCAAAAATGGTGAAGGGAAATGCTCCCGCTTCCGCAAAAGATCTCGAGGCACCAGATGATCCTAACCATCAACCTCACACCCACCATCCATAAATGGCTGTCTTCTTTGGTTGTTTTCTTTGGTGTCTAAACACCACTAATCTACTTCATCGTCATCTCTCTCTGGATGAGAAAATGTTAGCACTCCAAGGGGGAATGTTTCTACACTCACACCCACCATGCATGAATGTTTGCTTTCATTGGTCTCTAAACACCAGTATTCATCGCCATCAAGTCTCTATCGATAGAAGAGAGCACACCACTGCACGTAGTCTCGAATGAGCTCACCATAAACAAATATCTGACTCGTTAAGCTTCATGTGTGATTGTTTGCAGTGGGTAGAACATGTCCTTGCACTGCTGACAGTTGCAGGGTGAAAATGCCACGCAGACCCAACTCTGCCACCAGTTTCGTATCCATTTGTCTCTTCCTGTTTACTACACTGCATTTGCTTTCTAATATTCCAATTGTCACTACTAATTAATGTCCCAAATGCCGTATTATTCAAATCATGATATATATATATATATATATATGTATATGTATATGTATGTATTTATATGTATATATGTAAATATGTATATGTACATATACATAGCTACACTTTGTATCATCACTAACCTAATACCCACTTGATTGATCTTCTAATCCGATATGCTCGCTAAGTGGTCAACACATCGTTGCAATTATAACAAACGAACTATTTGACATCTAATAATCTTATAAAAAAATAATCTTTTCGCCATCGATGATATCAAAGCTCTTAGGTATAAAAAAAAATGCTTTAAAGAGATTTTCATCAAACATATCATAAAAAATAACAATATCACTCGGAGCTCTTTAAATCCTCTAAATCTTACTTTGTTATTTCATAATGTCACTAACTTACGCTTAAAGAGATTTTCATCAAACATATCATAACTTCATTTTCCAATATCACTTAGAGAGCTCACTCGCCTTCTTAGTTGGAACTCGAAATAAAATTAATTGCATAATTCAGTACGTCGAACGATCAGAATACAATCTTATCATACCATATCATAACTTTATTTTCCAATATCACTTAGAGAGCTCGAAAATTCCGAGTTGAAACTAAAAGTAAAATTAATTTCATAATTCAGTCTGTCGAAACGATCAGAATACATCTTATCTTACCAATAATAATCGATAATTATCAAACAAAGCCTCTCGATCTAAAATTAATGAATCGAATACATCATTGTCCCAAATAATATTTACATGTAAAATTATATTATCGGATGAGACGATATAATTATTTACGTGGCCAAGAAATAAGCACCAACTCAGACCACAACCTGTCGCTATCTTTTTGCCACGTGGCATCCTTATAGCCACGAATTTGATCTACCTTCGGAGTCGTGACCCCACCACTAATCCTCCATCTTACTATCCCATAAAAGTGGAACATTGAATTCGCCCGTATGTATGTACTCCAGACTCCGTCTTACGCGATCATATATGGGTTCGCGTCGAGCAACACCTGTCTGTAAATGATTGGAGTCAACGAGGCGCCTGTCCAATGGAGATGCAGGTATGTCGACGGGTTTATGACGCTGAGATTGAAAACTCTTGGCTTGCGCGTGACTGACATTGCCGGCACCACCGAGACTATAAATGGGCAACCCTCCATCTCGACGTCTCCCGCCACCACCGGTCTCGCCTCGTCTTCTCGAGCGACGAGGCCACTCACCGGCTGCTGGCGATCGGCGAGCGACTCCCAGAGGCGATGGCGAAAGTACACCCCAGCGCCGCAGCCGCAGCAGCGTGTACCGGGGGCGGGGGGGTGAGGCCCGCCGCGGTGCTGACCGTGTGGCGGAGGTCGCTCCTCTTCAACGGGAACGGGTTCGCGGTGTTCGATGCGAAGGGGAACTTGGTGTTCCGGGTCGACAACTACGCCTCGGGCAGCAAGGCGGAGGTCCTCCTCATGGACGCCGCCGGCAAACCGCTCCTTACCATTCGGAGAAAGGTATTCCTAAAACATGGATTTTCCCAATTGCACAGTGTATTTATTACTTTACTCACTCTTCGGCGTACGGATGAGACGTTTTTGTTTGTATCTCTATTTTCTTTTCCTTTTCCAAAGGGATCGACTCAAATATTTGAAATCGAAGACCAAAAACGAAAGGCAAAAATTATGAATTCTCTTGTCGATCGGTCATATCTGCATCGATTGCCCTAATGTTGAAAGAATCTAATGCTTCATCAAAATTTAGCTGATCGAATGCTGTTCATCTCATCAAAGTTGTTCTAAATCAGGATTAAAAGGCTTGTGCTCTCTGAGTCGATCAGCTACCTACTGTTGTGATGCAGAAACTGAGCCTAAAAGACCAGTGGCTGATCTACGAGGGAGAGGAGGCAGCTAATCCACGGTTCGCGGCCAAGAGGCATGTGAGCCTCCTCCACCACGGGGCACTGGCACATGTCACTCCATGTGTCTCAGGAGCCAAGCCTTGCCATGCCTACGAGATCCAAGGCTCCTACTTGCAGCGGTGCTGTGCTGTCGTCGATGATAAGAGGCGGCAATTGATGGAGATCAAGAGGAAGGAGCCTGCCAAAGGCATCACCTTTGGCCTCGACGTCTTCCGCCTGATCGTGCAGCCAGGCTTTGACACCTCATTCGCAATGGCTATTGTGATGCTTCTGGAGAAGATGTTTGGATCCCCGTCATAACTTTGATCCTTCAAACTAGTGTTCGATATGTTTGCAAGTGTGATCGTAGGAGGCGAAGGGCTAAAGATTAATGATGCTTCCATTGGATGGATGATGGATGCTATGGGACACAAGTGTTTCGAAATTTTGATGCCTAAATATAATAACAGAAAGCTTGTTTTGGGATTTACAGACCAGGTAATTTCTGCTGTAAAAGGAAGCAGATATAGTCATTGAATGTGATTCAAGAGGGAGGTTGTCTCTAGAATACAAACAATGTCACTCAAGACCATCTTATTGTATGAGTTTGATACTTGTGAAGTCCCCTAAATATACTTGGGAAGCAAAACAGGCTGCTAATTAGGTCTGAAATTGGTATGTCCCAGAGTCTACTCCTAAGGAACTTAGTTCTTCTTTCTACTCTAATATATCTGGGGCTCATTGTTTGGCATATGATTTTTGTTAACTACAGGCAGGCTATTTGAGATTCATTGTGGGGCACGGTTCATTGCTGTCATTCATAAAGCAAATAATGTCGATGCATAAATTTTCCATCATGTTGTGCTATTAGATTTCATGCATTTCAGAAAAAAGCAGTTCCTTTTGGTGCCAAATAATTCTTCATGCTACATCTGTTGGGTTTCTACTTCCACACAAAAATTATGTGCATGCCCAATCTTGCTATAGAATGTAAGAAAAATTGTGAGTCAGATGCATAATCAAGTTATCTAGATACAGAATAGCAATAGATTGAACTGCTGCTATATATGCTTCGGAACAGTATAAATCTGCTAGCAGGATCACTGTGGCCATCCATTTATCAAAACTGGTACTCTACTGTGTCTGTCTATGGTGTAATTTAGATGTCCAGTGAAAGACTAGCAATGAAACATATGAGATAAAAGAGAAATTTCTGTCTCAGTGCTGCTTTTTATTAGCAAAAGTACCATATGGAATTTTCTGAAGAACCTTTGCATCCAGCACTGCATACTGCTTGTTGATCGCATGGATTGCCTTCTCAGCAGCAGTGTCAACATGATCCTCATAGTTCTCATAGAATACTGGTCCGGTGTACAGAATCAAAAAACCTGCAACAGAAAACATAATCCGAGGCTCTAAATGACAAGCCTATATGTATCTCGTCTCTGCTCAATCACAACATCCATGTATTGGAAAAGAATTAAAAAAAGATGCATCTATGAGAGATCAAAGCATCTATGAGAGATACTTTGATCGTATAATACTTTGATTATGCTCCTTTAAATCAGAACATCATGATTTAAGATAAATTAAATATATTCTGTACAAACATTTGATTACGCAACTACTGTGGTGTGGTGTATCGGCTGACAAACACTCCAGAGCTAAAGGACCAATAAAGGGTGCATAATGTGCTCTATGTTTGTTTAATCTACCTATTAATGTTTCAGTATAACTTAGCTAGTGTCTTGAGAACAAATAATTTTACTCGATGTATAGTACTAAATTTGGATTTAGTCACCTCCTAAAGGAGTCTCAGATATGCAAACGGCTGCATCCATCTCTTGCAGAACCCTCCTTTCCCTCTAGTATATGAGTCTACGCTGGAAGAAGTTTCCATATGTTGTTTTGTTGAGAAATGAAATGAACAAAGCCAGTCTCTTCTCATAATTTTGTTACTTCATTCTATATTTCATCTATTCATTTCTTCTTTTTCTGGTGGAATCTACCCAGGTCGAGACCTGGGTAGATCAGATCTATTCTGCTGTTCTTTTGATTTTCTAAACAAACCCTGAGGTTATTGACAAATTCAGACCGAAGAGTATAGGCATTTGGGCTATACTATCGGATGTATATTTAATTATAGGCATTTGGGCTGCACCAATAATCTGGCAGACATGTATATTTAATCCTAACTATCAGATGTCTCCCTAACTTATAGGAAGCTTATGGCACTGCCAGTGTATCTTTTATTATCTCAGAAGAAAGAAAATTCCTAAGTAATAAGCATCTCAAGTGTGACCTGAGATAACATATAAACGCTTACAATCAAACTATCACATTTGAAGAACCCTGCCTCCCATTAATACATAATAATGAGGCAGTACACCATTACATATCAATAATATAAAGAAGTGGAAACCCATTTATTCTCAAGTCGATGGATCCAAGTTGAATCGTCATTTAATAAAAAAAAGATGGAAGCAAGAGATGAAAAAAATTAAGTCACCTATGTAGAAGAGTGTCAAGAAACTGAACCAGCTGCCAATTACAGAAAGAATCCACAAGCCTGCAATTACCTGCATATTCGACTTACTTGTTAACATCTTGAGCATAGAATGCATCAGAAAAAAAAAAGACAAACGAAAAGGAGGCATTAAAATCCTACCATCAAAAACCTCTTCAGATCCTTTCCACAAGCAACATAATAGAAAGTTGCCAAAGCCTCATTAATTTCATATCTTACTGATTGAGCTATAGTTATAAATAAGTCCTCAGGCAAGACAACCTCAGGAAATTTGGGCGGGGACCTGGATATGATGAATTAGTTACGTAATCCAGAATTTAAAAAATTGCAGAATGTCAAGCAGTCACATTAATGATGGGCTAACCAATGAAAATTAACAAATATAAACCTTATCATATAGTTATAGGCTTTTTTTTTTATCTTGAACAGAGGAAGTATAAAACTCAAAAAATTCAAAAATATGTATCTCATATATACAAAAACTCATGCTAATGTAACTGCTGAGAATTCAGAGTGGCATTAGAGCGACTAGATTCAAGGTTAGTGTTAATGAATATCTCATGCCATAATGCAGCTAATTGTTAAATTACGTGTCCACATAGACTCATCTGCATAAGAGACTATGCATGAGCAAATCAACTCGAGTGGCAAAAACATGTATGTAGAACACTCACTGTAAAAGCCAATGTATAACAAGTTTTCAGCAAAACCATACTGTTACCTGTTGACAAATGATGCACCGTTGGACCAGAGGAAAGACACTGCTAGTACAAGTATAAGAAAGTGGCAGATAAATGTCAGCAAATGATAGCCCATCCATACAAAGAGAAGCCAGATAACAGTGACTCCAGTAAGTATGCTTCCTGACAGTTGTTTATTTCTCCACAGTATGATATCAGCAGCTAAAATCAAAAGAAACTTATTAAATAGTGTTCTATGTGTTTTCTGCTAACCCAAATATAAAGGAAAATGAGAGATCCTAAAAGATGGTAAAAGCAGGAGTATTGATGATATCTATTGAACTTACAACAACATTGTTCAGCATAATAAAGTTGCTTGTGTTGTTGCAAAAGTTTCAATATGTAAGAATATTAGTGTAATTCAGTGATTTATATAAAATTCAAAGAGCTGTAAAATTACTACATAATAAAGAAAAAGTTACCAGTGATTTATGCATGATTAAATCAAGAAAAAGAAGACATTTTTGTTATGTCCTTTATTTTTTTTTCTTTATGTAACACTACCAATTTTGAACCATTAAAACAAATTAAAGACCAAAGTACAGAAAGTAAAAACTAATAGCAAAAGTGAGTAGCCCAAGAGGGATTATTAGGTCTGACAAAAGATTAAAGGATACAAATAAAATACCAAGTACAAAATAATATTTCAAAGAAGAAGAGCTTCCTAAAGTTCTATTCAACTAGGCATTAGGTAGATATGATTCTTTTTTCAAATATCATAATTATATAAACCAAAATGTCTTTGTAAATGATTCAATAAGAAATAAGAATATGACATGAAGTTAATAACGCAATGCTCATATGAGCTAATACAAGACAGGATGCTGGTCAGGTATGACAAATACAACACTAAAAGAAGCCCTTTCAGATGGCTGTATAAAGGCCAGTCTACCATTGGCTTATCTAAATGCTGTAGGATAAACTAGATTGCTAGTTCCAGATTGATCCTTTGGATCCATGAAACAGTAAATAAAAAAAATTGAAGTCTCGAAGCTCCAAAATTTATGTCTCCCTTCTGACTATATTGCTGCTAATAAACACTTCAATCCATTTGTTCACAATCCTTCAGTCCATCCTTCTCATTTTAATAAAATTTCTTTCTTTGTGAGGGAAACCCTTCTTTTCTATTGTGCTAAGATCTCATCCTCCAGTTATCCGGCAAGAACAGAAAAAATGTTGAACATGATGATTTAGAGTGAGTCTCTTTCCATAAAAGAAAGCAATAGAAACATCAGAATATAGGATAAGGGTGAGAGCGAACAAAAAATGAAAACAGAGGATGAACGGAAGGGACTCCTAAACCCTTTTAAGATAGTCGATCCAAAAAACAACCAGTCCCCGACAGTTGAGATTAATGCAAGATCAAGATAAACTCCGAATAATCTAATTGTGTTCTAAACTTAGGCACCAAAATTATGATGATGATTTCTGAGAAGAACCAGAAAAGCAAGGGATAAAGGGCATCAAACATATTGCAACTCATGATTCAAACCTAAAATGACCTACGTCATTCTTCTCTCATTGCTTCCAACATCTGGCATCAAATCCGCCGTCTGCTAACAATCAATTGGAAAATGTCAAAGCCACATTAGACGTATTCAAGAGTAAACACAATTACACAAGAATGTAGCAATTCCAGATCACATCATCTATTCGCAAGTAGAATAATGAAAACACATATAATATCATACCCAACAAAACAAAATTGATGAATGGAATAACCAGCAAATTCGATGAAAACATACATTTTCCTCCTCCAAGGACGGTATGCACAGTATCCTTCCTTCCAAACAGTCGTTTCTTCCTTGAGTTCTGAAACGAGGGCTTCTCATCATCTGAATCTGACGACGACGAAGACCCTTGGTACTCGTGAATCTTCTCGTTGATCTTCTTCAAATCACCAACTTCTGACATCGTCACCTGAATCATTCAACCCAAACACCGATCCATAACCATCAAATCAGATCCACAGCCGACCATAAAAGTTCATCAAGACTAAAACACGAACGGATTCCAACAACATCGCTCCATCGTGCAACAAAATATTCATCAAGAAGAAAATTCTTATAACATCATCTTACGTAAAGAAGCAGAAAATTGATCTCAGAACCAAAAATATTTCGATTTCTCAAAGAAAAGAAATTAGAAACGAGAATAGAACGATCTACGAACGAATAGAAACTTTTGCTTGCCTTTCTTCTTCTCCCGTTCGTTTCCTCGTTTCTCTCGCTCGAACAGAAACGGAAAGCAACGGCAAACGAAGAGGAGACGAGGCCTAAATATATAGGTCTCAGTCAGGGGAATCGGACGGCTAGCGGAGTTTCTACGCGCAGCTATCGGACGGCCAGTAGAGATTCACCGTTTGGGAGCCACGACGAGGAGATGACGCCGTCTGACTTATTTGGTGTCCACGTGGATTTAACCGCGCGGTTTGAGGAACGGCAGGGAAGCGGGTTCGAAATTAAATGAGCGGATCAAATTACCGAAACACCCATAGAGTTCCCGCAGGATGATAGAGGATAGAACGGTAATTTAAGCGACTCGCGTTCCAAATCGATCTACCGTGCATAAAAGCGGATCACGAGTATTTGGCGCATCGGTTCGTATACGGTTAATTCCCAGTTACTGGATGTCTCCGCAGCACTTAGCCGTAATCGCCAAGTTAATCTAACATCAATCATCTAATCAATGAAGAAAAGTCTTGTCATCATCCATCATAGATAGAATCAGCACCTGTTTATAATTATATACTCTACGTGCGACGGTACAGGAACTATGAGCTTAAGATACGAGGCAAATTAGAGTGTGGAAAATAGGAGCAACTTCAACAACCAGACATCATCGTCTCTACAAATCTGTAGAGAGATGCTGTAAAGAAAACATATCCAGAAAGGAGGTTATCATGAACACAAACAATTAAGAAAAAGGAATGGATCACGTTGAATTGTAAGATAAAGGTGTCATAACATGACTGAGAATTGACATCCAAAACTAATGTGCTGCAAAATTAGACGGGCAATGATATAGTTCTTAAAACAGAAAGAAGCTAAATTTGCTGCAAAACCAAACAGAAAATGATATATAGTCCTCCTTTCGAACAGAAAGCTATTGAATCATCATCATCCACCAGTGACCAATTCTAAGAAGATTCTGCCATGGGGGCTGGCAAGAAAGCCCTTCCAGGTCGGCGATCAGCGACTGGACCATGGCACCCAAGCAACTGCACAACGAAAGATATCAGACTTTTATTGATGGACAACAGAGTGAGAATGTTTCTTCTCTACCATTGTCGATCCTCGACATAGAAGGATAATGCTAAAAAGACTTATTAATGCAGAAGGGTAAGCACTAACATGCTGATTCCTTTTAAGGACAATTTCCTTGGTAAAAACACATCAGGAGAGGGAAAAAAAAAAGTTGGAGTATAAAAGATTGGTTTGACGATACCAAAACCCCAAAAACATACACAAGGTCAAAAATCACTGACCTGAGGGTGAAGACTTTCCTTTTTCTATATACAAACATATATAAATAAGAAAAACTAAGATAGTTTACCACATGGATTCACTACCACAGATGACACGAATAGTTAACACTAGCATATTTAAGGTGCTCAAAAGTTGTGACAGAGGATAACAGGTTGACATCACGGTAATTCCGAGATCCATGACTTCAATTCACTACCAGAAATAGCATGGAGTAGGTGGTACTAGTAAATTTAAGGTACTCAAATGTTGTGACAGGATAAAAGTTCACGTTGATGCACTTCATCCATATACAAATGTCTAACTAAAATGGAAAAGCAATCATGGTTATATACATAGCATGGATTAGCACCCTACCCAATGTAAATTGGGTGTACCATCCTTGCCATTCTCCCTCCCCCCATTAGCCCTTATAAGATGCTAAGGAAAAAAATTTTGCTAAAAAAGCCTGTAAGTGTCAAATGGTTTCGTCCACCCAATCTATTCATCTATACACTAGTGAGGTACATGCACCAGACAAGTAACATATTATGGTATGCATAGTGAGACTCAAATAAAATGAAACAGACATCGTATAAAGGTCATGCACATACCTTTGCATTTACACCATCTGGGATGATTCTGTTCTCACTCTTCCACTTCAAATAGTCAGCCCGGCTAAACTTAGTGAAGCCCCTGAAAATTAATTTGAGTAAGAATCTATTTAAGCAAATAGGAGACAAATACCAAATGATCACATGATAGCCTAAATATTATGCTCTTTAGCATCAGTTAACCAAGAGGTATAAGACTAATTTCTTATTAGAGAAACAAAATGAATACTGAATTGTAAGATTGAATGCATTAACAAGTTGACTCTAGTATTAAGTGTTGTTTTCTAATGCTCACCACTTTCCACTGATGATTATCTTTTGACGGCCAGGAAACTTGAACTTGGCACGACGTAGGGCTTCTTGAGCATTGTTGCTATTACTATCCTTGCAGCGAACAGAGAGAAGGACCTGACCAATGCTCACCCTAGCACATGTCCCTTGAGGCTTCCCAAAGGCCCCACGCATTCCAGTCTGGAGCCTATCAGCTCCAGCACAAGAAAGCATCTTGTTGATACGTAAGACATGGAACGGGTGCACTCTCACCCGTAGGTGGAAAGCATCCTTTCCAGCAAACTTTGTCATGTACTTGTTGCATGCAATACGAGCGGCCTCGAGAGCCTCACTAGAAACATTCTCCTTTTCCCAACTCACCAGGTGAACACAGAAGGGAAACTCATCCACTCCTTTCTTCTTCATTCCAACATCATAGATCCTAATCTTAGGATCTGGAACACCACGGCAGTACCTTGATTTGGGGTATGGCTTGTTTTTAATCTGGCGGTAACATCTCGCAGGTCCTGCATAAGGAATAGTCAAATCAAATCCTCATCCAAACCCTACCAACAAAGTCAAAAAAATTCATCAATGATTACATATCGCTCTGAGGAAAATTTAGAAAAGGATCAAAAATATGATCATGAGATGCCAAAGTCTATGATCTCAAGATTGTTTTATCCGGATGCAAAGTCTACTGGATTCTTCATTTTTAATATATATAGACTTACAACGTGCAAAAATTCCAATAACTAGGATGACAATCTCTAACTGAGAAGAAATTCTAATCTTGGATAAAACATATAGTATTACATCTAAAAAGCTAACCAAATGAGGCTTATCATAGGCATAATTCTGTTAACCACAGCTCAATACTATTTAAATGAGAGGTTGACTTCCAGGAGCCTCAGCTCCCCTCTTTAAACCTCTCGTTATGAGTAGACCCTCCACCCATAACAAGTATAAAAATAAACACAGATGGGTATGCAATACCAAGTATGAGCTTGAAGGAGAGTGTTTGACTAACTGATACTGGTTAACATTTGTTTACAAGTGCAATTCCATCTTCACTATTTCACCTCTTCTTGTTAAGGCCTCGGTTTTTAGGCTAAAGAAGGATGCAGCCATCAGGACACAAATATGCAAGTTGAGAACGATGTATCAGTCCTCGACAACATTATGAACAAGCAAGAAACTTACTGCAGAGGAAAATCCTTCTGTATTTCAATTGCAATAACTTGTAAATTTCAAGAAACCTCTATTACACGTTTAAATAAACGAATGCAGTTGTTGATTGTTTACTTAATTATGAAAGGAGATGCGATCAGCCTTTTCTCATTTTTGGGAACCTGCTTTACTTAGATTCTTCTTTCTCTAACAGGGACTTCGGAAGCCCATTTGTTAAAAGAATGGACAATTAGCCTTCGGACACCTTTCTGTACCATCGAAAAAAGAAGCTACTCTATAAGTCATTGCAACACACATAGCAAGGTGTTTATAAAGTATTCCAAACCTAAGTTCGAAAATGATAAATGTAACTATGGTGATCCAAGTGCCCTCATTTCCTTGGCATAATGTGATTCACAAGCATGCGGCGCGTAGAAACAACCCTGACCACCATACATGCATTTAATCCTCATATGTTCCCTTCAAGTATGACCCTATTAAAGCCTCCTACATTTCTGCAATGCCTAACACATACCGTCTGCAGTAGATCAATGAGGATCCCAATTGATGAAACACCGGATAGCACATCTCATCGTTTCAACAAGAGAAACTACACCGCTAGTTTCGGCTTATTTTTGTCTTCATAGATCACTCAGAAGCAACAAAATCAAGCATAGATCCGCTCAATTCCACCGCACGCAAACTGAAGAACGCGGAAGAAGCTGGAAGAACCGTCGAATCTCGCTCAAAAAATGGGGAAAAAAACGATTCATGACAAAACAAACCCATTCAACCATCGCATCAAACAAAACTTGGAAATCCTTCTAAACAGCGATAATTGTCACATCGATCGAACTACCACCCACCGACACATCGAGAAAAGCGAGGCAGAGATCGAGCAACTTACGCCTCCCCATCGCTGAAATAAACAAAAGCTAGAA
Source organism: Musa acuminata AAA Group (assembly GCF_036884655.1). Classification (NCBI taxonomy): domain Eukaryota; kingdom Viridiplantae; phylum Streptophyta; class Magnoliopsida; order Zingiberales; family Musaceae; genus Musa; species Musa acuminata. The sequence goes on along the minus strand of NC_088343.1, from coordinate 12,598,055 downwards.
ATCCTTCTAACCAGCTATAATTATCACATCGATCGAACTACCGTACGACACATCGAGAAAAGCGAGGCAGAGATCGAGCAACTTACGCCTCCCCATCGCTGAAATGAGGGCAGAGGAAGAGACCCACGCGCAAACCCTAGAGCGACCCCGACGCTGGCCTCCTTTATATTGAGAAAGGCAACCCTAAAGATATGAAACCCATTCAATAATACGCCGTGGCCCTCCTTGGGCCGGCTCAATTACTTTCTTTGTTGTCTGATGTTGGGACCCATGGACTGCTTTCAATCACAAGGCAGGTAGGCTGCCGCGGAACTTGATGGGGTAGGAAAATTATTGCTCTTCTTTTCGATACGCTCTCTCCTGTTACCATTACAAGTATTATTACCACAACCATTTCTAGTAGTACTCAATTCCACACCCTCTCTTCCTACGCGGAAACCATCATCATCACCATCGTTACCACAATTACTATATCTTCAAGATTATAGCAGTCTATGTTTCTGCGTTTGTTGCTGAGAGAGACAAAAAAGTAGATGATAAGACTATCTATACAACCTTCATGGTTTTAGGACTCATAAGTGTCACCTGCAATGCTCAGGTTTCTTCTAACAGGTTCATTGGCTACATCTCTCTCAGAAGTAAAGCATGTCCTCTGCTGAAGCCATGATAGGCTGATTCATATAGTTGAAGTTCCATGGACTGACGATGTTGTCAGTGAACTGAGGACCATCACACAGAAGGTGATTGCTGCCGTTGTTTCCATTCAGGTTGTGGAGTCTGTTATCGAGGGATTGCAGCCTACTGCTCAGCTCCATCATCTGAGCCCTCAGCACAGAATTCTCGGCCTCCACAGCAGCACAGTGCTGTGTAACGAGCTTCAAGATTGCGAAGCCATGGCTGTTCTCCTTCCTCAGCTGGTTCGCCTGTGCCACCAGATCATCCAAGTGCTTCTGCTTGCGCAGCCTCGACCGCCGCGCAGACTCGCGGTTCGATATCAGTCGCTTCCGCTTCTTCTCGTCCATCACAGCCTGCAGACCTTCGTCGGAACCAGAGCCGTGGAGCAGACTGGATGCGGAGGAAGTCCCACCGGGAGAAGCCATCAAAACTTGAATTTTGGCCAGAAAAAGGATACCTTTTTAGTTGATTCACAAGATTTAAATGTGGTGCTTCAAGAAATATTGTATTTTGGTGGAGTTGCAGCTGAATCAAGTAGATTGTGCTCAGCTCTCATAACAAAACTCATGGAAGACATAGAACCAGTAAAGAAGGACCACAGAGAAGGATTGTGCAAGGTAGCTCATGCGCTGAAGAGCGGAATTTAGCATGAACTACGAAGGGACGATTTCACTTCGGATAGGCAGCATCAATCAGAAACACCGAGAGATAAAGACGCTGCATGTGAATGGCGGAAAAGGAAGAAGAAGCCTCGGTTCATAAAGCTCAGATCTTGGAACAGAGAGAAGGTAAATAGAGTCCACCAACAGGAAGAAACCAGCCAAAAGCGAGGAATCTTTCCACAAGAAATAGTGGAACTGCAGCAGGAACTTGGTTTTCAGTGCGCAGCTAAGATCAACAGAAGCAGGGGAGGGAGGCAATTAAAGCATAGAGCAGTAGAACCTCAGTAAACCTAAGCAAGAGAGAACAGGAGGAAAGGGAGTTGAAGCTTCGGAGGAGGTGGCATTTATAGACAGGATAGAGCGACACCAACAAAATAATGTGTGTGTGTGTGTGTGCGTGTGAGAGAGAGAGACGGAGAGAGAGACTTGGGTCAGAAATGGTCTTCCACATTCGAATCCAATTCTAGCTGGTGGATTGAATAGTTCCTCTTCCTCAGCCAACCTCTACTTTTTTTCCTAGATCTTTCCAAAGAACTAAAAAGTTGTTCTTGGATCATACCACTGATAGAATCAACTGTAGCTGCCAGCTTGTGCTTTAGCATAGCAATATGAATCAAAATTTGCTTTCACCACAAAATGTCAGCTTATCAGCCCCTGATAAAGAAACATGTAAAAGCTATCTAAAGTAGATCACTAGAAAACACAACTTTAGGCATTGAAGGATATGCCTTTTTTTTTTTCTTTTATGGTCACCTCAGATGAGGTAACCATGGTAAATATCGATGAACTTATGTATTATAGCCAAGGTAGCATGGTTTGATTCAGGGGTCGATATCCGAAGTTCTTAGTCGATTGGAAAAAGTGTTAGAGCCGACTGGATCAGAGGTCGGGATGGCTGTGCCTCCGGGGGTAGTTGAGTTCCTGCACACAGGCCTTGGTCGGGGAGGTTCCCGACTTGGCCCCTCATAGATTAAGTCAGTGGTCTTGTTTTTCTCCTTTTTCCTTTCCTTTGGCCAGGTGTCGACCAGGGGTTTTTATACTGTTGTTCAAGGATCGGTAATACGCGGACTTGGCGCGATGGCCGACCCCCGAGTGACGAGATGGTACCTTCATGCGGTCGTAGCCCAGTATGCGTGGAGTGGTGCCATACGGCGTCATTCCGAGCTTTCTGGGACGGGACTTGCTGAGGGGGATCCTCTTTGTACGGGCTTCGGTTCGGCACGGGAAGTCAGCCCTCGTGCTGACTCGGTAGGGGCGTGATGTGGCGTGGGTCATGACATGGTCGGGATCCAAAATGTGCCCTATCACTTCTCCACCTCCCTTCGAGGCACCATATTTTACGGCTTGGGCAGGAGCTGGACCTGTGGGTCGGGCAACTGAACTTGAGTTCAGGTTGGACTGGTGAGTCGCTAGTCGGCAGATCGAGCTGCGTGAAAACTGAACCTGTTGGTCGAGCAGCTGGACTCGGATTCAGGTTGGAATGGCGAGTCGTTGGTCGACGGACCGAGCTACATGACTTGGGCAAAAACTGGACCTGTTGGTCGGGCAACTGAACTCGAGCTTAGGTTGGACTGGCGGGTTGTTGGTTGGTGGATCGAGCTGCGCGACTCGGGCAAAAACAAGACCTGTTGGCCAAGCAATTAAACTCGGGCTTAGGTTGGATTGGCGAGTCATTGGTCGGTGGACCGAGCTACGCGACTCGAGAAAAATCTAGACATGTTGGCCGAGCAACTGAACTCGGGCTCAGGTTAGATTGGCGAGTCGCTGGTCGACGGATCGAGCTATGCGACTCGGACAAAAACTGAACTTGTTGGTTGAGCAACTGAACTCGGGTTCAGGTTGGACTAGTGAGTCGCTGGTCGGTGGACCGAGCTGCGTGACTTGAGCAAAAACTGAACCTAGTGGCCGAGCAGCTAAACTCGGGTTCATGTCGGACTGGTGAGTCGCTGGTCGGCGGATCGAGCTACGCGACTCAGGCAAAAACTGAACCTATTAGCCAAGCAGTTGAACTCGGGCTCAGGTTGGGCTAGCGAGTCGCTGGTCGATGGATCGAGCTGCGCGACTCGAGCAAAAACTAGACCTGTTGGCCAAGCAACTAAACTCAAGCTTAGGTTGGACTGGCGAGTCATTGTCGGCAGATGGAGCTGCACGACTTGGGCAAAAACTAGGCCTGTTGGCTGAGCAACTGAACTCGGGCTCAGGTTAGACTGGTGAGTCGCTGATCGGCGGACCGAGCTACACGACTCGGGCAAAAATTGGACATGTTGGCCGAGCAACTGAATTCGGGCTCAGGTTGGACTGACGAGTCGCTGGTCGGCGGACCGAGTTGCCCAACTCGGGCAAAAACTGAACCTGTTGGCTGTGCAGCTGAACTTGAGTTCAAGTTGGACTAGTGAGTCATTGGTCGGTGGATCGAGTTGTGCGACTTGGGCAAAAATTGAACCTGTTGGCCGAGCAACTGAACTCAGGCTCAGGTTGGACTAGCGAGTCGCTGGTCAGCGGACCAAGCTACACGACTCGGGCAAAAACTAGACCTGTTGGTTGGGCAACTGAACTCGAGCTCAGGTTGGACTAGCGAGTCACTAGCTGGCGGACCGAGCTACGTGACTCGAGCAAAAACTGGACTTGTTGGCCGAGCAACTGAACTCGGGCTCAGGTTGGATTGGCGAGTTACTAGTCGACGGACCGAGCTACGGGACGGGCAAAAACTGGACCTATTGGTTGAGTAACTAAACTCGGGCTTAGGTTGGATTGGCGAGTCACTGGTCGGCGGATCGAGCTGTGCAACTCGGGCAAAAAATGGACCTATTGGCCGAGCAACTGAACTCAAGCTTAGGTTGGATTGGCGAGTTGTTGGTCGGCAGAGTAAGTTGCACGACTCGGGCAAAAACTGGACCTGTTGGGCGAGAAACTGAACTCGGGCTTAGGTTGGACTGGCGAATCACTGGTCGGTGGACCGAGCTATGTGACTCTGGCAAAAACTGAACTTGTTGGCCGAGCAGCTGAACTCGGGTTTAGGTTGGACCGGTGAGTCACTGGTCGACGGATCGAGTTACGCGATTCGGGCAAAAACTGAACCTGTTGGCCGAACAACTGAACTTGGGCTCAGGTTGGACCGATTTGGGTGATGGCCGCCAGACGATGCACATGTAGTAGCACACGTGCATGTCACAATGCATGTGCCATAATGAGCGGAGCAACGCAGGTTCTAACCGGAAATTTCCTATCACGAACGGGCTTTTTGGCGGGAACTTAAACTGGGGAATCTGGGGAGATTCGGGGGGTTATGGCGGGTTTAAATGTTGTGATCATCTCTTCCCTCAGGGAGCCTAAACGTCGCCTTAAGGGGGAGACAACACCATACAGGGGGAGTTATGGTGGGTTTATAAGTCCTCTTCTGGAGCGATCACCACAACACCATCCAGTTTCCTATTCCATGTCTCAGATCTCTCCTCCTAGCCTCGGGGTCGGGATGTCTTCATCTTCCTCCCTTTCCTCTTCTTCCTCCTCTTCCTCAGGTCGGTTGATTCCCGAGGCTCATGAGTCGACCTCCGGGAGCCCAAAGATAGAAGTAATTAGTTCTTCCTCGGGAGGTATGTCCCCGAAGGACACCAAAACCTCTACCGCTCTCGAAATAATGAGATCGTGGTATGATATAGACTCGGTGGTAACCGAGGAGCTCCTAGGTTTGATTCGGGACCGTTATTATATCCCGATGAGCTATGGGCTCCATGCTCCGTCTCCTGGTTAGTGTCCCTATGATCTGTTCCCCGATGGGTTCGGGCTAAACCACAGATGCCCTTGAGGCGAGATTACGGTTTTCTTTGAATCTCGTCATTGAGGAGTGCCTCCACAGGTGGGGAATTTTGTCATCCCAGGTGGTGCCTAACTCTTGATGCTACCTAGTGGCTTTCCTTGGGGAGTGTCGGGGTGAGGGAATCGAGTCGACCCGAACGCTCTTCCTTGCCTGCTTTTGCCTATACAAGGGGCGAGGAGGGTACTACCTGACCACCCGGGGTGGGTTCAAGATCAGTAATACGCCCTCCAATAATAAAAGGTGGAAAGCCCGTTATTTTTTTGTGAGTCATAGTTGGGTGTAGGGTTTTAATGTTGGATGGACTTCCCGAACCATCAACAATATTCCCCCATTTCTTTCTAATGGAGAGACCGAGGACGTGAACCGTTTAAGGGAGATTTTGTCTTCCTCTCGAGTAATTGGAGGGATGACCGAGGAGTGGCTGGTCGAAGCGGGACTAAGCCCAACACCTAAGGGTACGATCGCTTTTACGTTTTGGGACGTTTACTTTGCACCTAGTGCGGTTGACCAACTGACTCTTTGTTTGCAGAGATGGTGATCCTTCAGATGCTGAAAGGGATGTCTCGTTCCAAGGTTGCCATGCAACAATCTTGGGAGTTGGAGAGCTCTAGCATCGGCAATGCTTTGAAGAGGAGCACACCCAAGAAGAAGTCGGGGTCACCGGGAGTGAGTCGACCGAAGAAAAAGGTGAAGACAAGAACTCGAAAGATGTCCAAGGGCTCGACGACCCAGGAGAGGGAGGCCTCGGGGATTCCCGAGGAGGGGGTTGCCCCTCCCGACGAGGGCTCGGTGAGGGGGAAAGGGGGCATCGGTTCGTCTGGGGATGACCCTATGAGGAAAATGTCAACCTGCCCGAAGTCGATGCAGGACTTGTGTTGCATCCGGCCTCATTTCGAGGGCGAGTCGTTCTGGTCTTCCGGAGGGAGAGGCAAGAGCTCCCTATGCTTCGTAGTGGCCGACCCTCAAGACCGAGAGTCAGATCTGGTCCAATAGGTTGGCAGCTCAGGAGTTCTCCCAAGGGGCAATCCATCTGGTGTTGGCAAAATAGCTCTATGGCTCTCCTTCCGTGGTGCTGATGGATCAGGCGGCCAAATCTCTCATCTGGGCAATCATCTGGGTAACTATGAGTGTTTTTCTTCCCCTCTTCTTCTATTTTTTTCTTTACGAGTTTTGACGTTGATCTTTATGCAAGGTCAGCATTATACCATAGAGCTGATCGACCGTGTCTACGATGCTGGTCAGGTGATCGAGCACCTGGGAGAAGCCAACTCTAGCCTCCGTTGAGAGGTCAAGGAGCTAAAGAGTGGGCCCAGTTCGGAAGTCGTGGCCGCGTCAAGCTGCACGCCTCAGAGTTGGAAGCCGAGGTGAGCCGTCTGAAGGTCGAGCTGAAAGAGAGTCGGGTCCGCGTCCGGATGCTGGATGATGAGCTGTTGACTCTCTCTCGGGATGTCGAGGCCTCTAGGACTGCTTCTTGGGCTACCGAGGAGGCTTTGAAGGAGGAGCGCCTGGGGGTGCCAAAGAAGATTAAAGAAGAGATTACTGAATACAAGAAGTCTCCTGGGTTTGAACTTGGCTTGCAGAGGTTGGGGCAAGTGATGTACGAGTTCGGATATCAAGTGGCTTTCGCTCGTTTTTGCATGAGATACACAGATCTGGAGTTGGATCGAATCCCTTTACTGATCTACTAGAGGATCAAGACGTCGATATGCCGACAGAGGTCCCCTTTAACGATAGCCAGGAGGTTCCCCTGAATTGAGGGGTGTAATTTTTATTTTGTCTTGGTCGGGTCAAATCTTGGGTTGTAATGCCCCGATCGTAGTGTGTACACCCTTTTGATTAATGAAAGTCGGATTTTCTGAATCTCGACTTCTTACTTTTATGGGTATAACTTTTTCAGATTTGATGTGTTCCAAGTCCTCGGTAGGGGGCTCCCCCCATGGTCTCGAGGTGGTAAGTCCCCTCTCGGACCACCTCGCTGACGCGGTAGGGACCTTCCCAATTTGGGGCAAGCTTCCCTTTTACTCAAGTTGGGTCACTTATTTCAATCTTTCATAGGACAAGGTCCCTGGCTTTGATCAGGCATGAGCGGACTTTGCGATTATAGAGTCGGGCTATGGCCTTTTTATATGCCTGGGTGCGTAGGTGCACCTCGACCCTTCTTTCTTCAAGTAAGTCTAGGCTAGCCCTGAGGCCTTCCTTGGAGTTGTTTTCTTCGAAAGTGTCAGTGCGTTAAGTTGGGAATACCATTTCGGGCGGGAGGACCACATCGGTTCTAAATGCCAAGCTAAATGAGGATTCCCCCAAAGCGGGCTTGGGGATCGTTCGCAGCACCCATAGGACACTAGGGAGTTCATTTACCCAGGCTCTGTGTGCTCCGGTCACCCTCCTTTTGAGGCCTTCCAAAATTGCTCGGTTCATGACTTCGACCTGGCCATTGGTTTGGGGGTACGCGACCGAGCTGAACTTCAATTGTATCCCATAGGACTGACAGTAGGCTTTGAACTTGGCATTGTTAAATTGGGCTCTGTTGTCGGTGATGATGGCCTTTGGGATCCTGAACCGGGTGATGATGTTCCTCCATGTGAAGCCTTGGACTTGCCTTTCCGTGATGGATGCTAGGGGTTTGGCTTCGACCCACTTCGTAAAGTAATCGACCCTGACTATGAGGAAGCGTCGCTACCCAGATGCTGGTGGGAAGGGCCCGAGGAGGTCGAGGCCCCAATGGGCGAAAGGCCAGGCCACATCCATCGGGGTGAGGGGGACTGCAGGTTGGTGTTGTAACCAGGCATGCCTCTGGCATTGTTGGCATCGCTACACATATGACAGTGCGTCTTGGAGCATGGTCGGCCAATAGTATCCTTGCTTGAGGGCCTTGAAGGCCAGTGTTCGGCCACCGATATGCTCCCCACAGATGCCCTCATGGATCTCAGCGAGGATTGTGTCGGCCTCAGGTGGTGTGAGGGAGCGTAGGAGGGGTTGAGAGAAGGCTTGGTACAATTTTTCGCTGATCTCGTAGTACCATGCTTGGGCTAATCTTAGTCATCGCGTGGCCGTTGGGTCGTCAGGTTGTGTCCCATCCCTCTTGAAATGAAAGATTTCCTCCATCCAATTCGGGGTCACCTTGGTCCCGACGAAGTCTCAAGTTGGCATCGTCAGGGCCATGAGGGACTCGATTGTTGGAGCTCCTTTCGGGTTGCGAGCGGAGGCTAGCTTGGCTAAGGTGTCAGCTTGTGTGTTCTACGCGTGTGGTATCCTTGTAACCAAGAGGTGGTCAAAGCAACTAGTGAGCTGTCTCACTTCAGCTAGGTATAGCACCATGGTTAAGTCTCGGGCTTCATAGCTCCTGTTGATGTGTCCCGCCACCAGGTGAGAGTCGCTGAAGGCCTCAAGGTCACACACATGCATCTCCAAGCCGAGGTGTAGCTCGTGGAGTAATGCCTCATATTCGGCTTCGTTGTTGGTGGCCTTGAATCGTAGCTGAAGGGCCCGCTCATATGTTTCTCCATTTGGGCTCCTGAAGATGAATCCGGCCCCGGCTCCCTTAACGATTGTCGATCCGTCCACATACAGGGTCATGTGTGCTTGTTAGGTCCCTATTCAATAGCATGGTCCTCGCTGGTTAGTTCGGAGATAAAGTCGGCCAATACTTGGGCTTTTATGAATGTCTTGGGGGCGTATTGGTTGTCGAATTCGCCGAGCTCGATCGACCACCGGAGCATCTGACATGATGCATCGAACTTTGAGAGGATTTATCGCAGGGGTTGGTCGGTTATCACCTTGATTGTATAGGTTTGGAAGTATGGTCATAGTTTTCGCACCGTCTTTATCAACGCGAGGATCAACTTCTCGATCGGGAGGTACCATATCTCGGGTCCAACGAGAATGTGACTGACATAATAGATAGGTTGTTGTGCCGATGGTGCCTCTTGGGTTAACATCGAGCTGACCTCTTGTGCTGAGGCCACCAAGTAAAGGCCGAGGACCTCACTTGGCTCGGGTTATGGGAGTCGGGGCAATCAAGCAAGGTACGCCTTTAGCTTTTCGAAGGCTTCCTCGCATTTCGGGGTCCATGTGAAGCTGTCGACCTGCCGGATAGCTCGGAAGAAGGGGAGGCACTTGTCTCCTGAACGCGACACAAACCTGCTGAGCACTACTAGTTTTCCAATGAGGCGTTGCACTTACTTGTCTCTGTTATCGCTTGAATCTTTTTCGGGTTGGCATCTATTCCTTTATGGTAGATGACGAACCTGAGGAACTTGCCCGAACGGACCCCGAAGATGCACTTCGAAGGATTTAGGTGCATGTCGAATCGCTTGAGGGTCTGGAAGGTTTTGGCTAGATCGGTCAAATGCGTGCTTGCCAACTTGCTCTTTACGATCAAGTCATCGACGTATACCTCCATATTCCTGTCGAGTTGTTGCTTGAACACTTCATTGACCATTCTTTGGTACGTTGCCCCGGCATTTTTTAGGCCGAAAGGCATCATTTTGTAACAATATACTCCCCTGTCGGTAACGAAAGCAGTGTGCTCTTGATCTTGTGGTGCCAACCAGATCTGGTTATAGCCCGAGAATGCATCAATGAATGTGAGAAGCTCATAACCTGTTGTGGCATCTACCAACTGATCTATTCTTGGGAGTGGATAGCGATCTTTGGGGCATGCTTAGTTAAGATCGATGTAGTCGATACACATCCTCCAGCTCCCATTGTATTTCCTAACAATGACTATATTTGACAACCACCGAGGGTACTTCACCTCAGTTATGAATCCAACCCCTCTAAGGTGATCCACTTCGTCGCTGATTGCCTTTTGTGTTGGGAAATCATAGGGGGGGGCGACATCATATGCGCAGCGGAAGAACAAGAAAACAAAAATCCCCGATTCCCAAAAAGATGTTCATCGTCGTGCGAAGATTGGTGCGCAAAATCCGCAAAAAACACAAAAACTGCGTATAGAGATTGTGTTACCTAGGGAGATCGTATATCCCTGTTTCCTTGCAGATCCTTAGGAGAGGGTGAAGGAGGTCAAGCGTCCTCCTCTCTAGCGGTGATCCACACAGCAGGGTTGCGACGACGCTCCTCAAAACTCCAGGCCTACTCTGAGGTGGAGAGGGAGAGGAGAATAGGAAGGGCAAGCAAAGACTCTAGCCTATGAGGCTGTGAATCCCTCCTATTTATAGAGATCCCGTGTCAAAACCCTAATGGGTCCTTTCCCTAGTGGGTATTGGATCTGCATCCAATAAGACAAGGGCTCCGTCGGATATCTCATATCCGAACCTCTACTCATCGCAATGCCTACCATATGTGTGTGACCCTCTAGGCCCAATATCGAGCTGGCCGTGAGTCATACCTGTCAGAACTCCTTCTAACTAAGTGAATTATTATCTCTGTAATAATTCACTCGACTCATCGACTACGGAAGTACTAGGCCACTACGCCGTAGTCCCCAAACGATACAGGGGAATCCAATCCATTGGACCTGTCTGTCCTCAGTTACCATGTACCTATAGTCCCTCATCCATCTAATATCCCAGAGACCGTATATCGAGCATGGTGCTGTCAGACCCATACGGTTTCTACTCGAGTCTCGCTCTAATCGGATTCTCCCGGAGAACTCTTTCTCTCTCAACCCGAATGACCCTGGCCAGGGATTTGTCTGAGCAAGAACACATGGGATATTCCTCTCATGATACCGAGAGTGGATGATCCTCTATCGACACTCAATAGCCCTCGTAAGGTCGACTACCACTCCCAATGACCAGCTGTACTAGATCTGGGAACAGCCAAACCTATAAGTCTGGTATCAAAGAGTGGAGCACTCATACAGGACATCCTTGGTGTCTCAAGTCTAAGAACCAGATACACCACTAGGACTACGGAATTGTTGTCTGACAATAAGGCATCATCAACCATCCAGCATTCCGTAAGCGGATCAATCAGTGAACTCATTCTCCAATGAGCACCTGTACTGTATCCCTAGTGTCCCTACATGAGCAGCTATGAGACCAGCTGCATCCATCATATGGACGGGTATACAGCACACCAGTCTATCCGGTTATCACTGTTGGGAAATCATAGGGGGGGCGACATCATATGCGCAGCGGAAGAACAAGAAAACAAAAATCCCCGATTCCCAAAAAGATGTTCATCGTCGTGCGAAGATTGGTGCGCAAAATCCGCAAAAAAAACACAAAACTGCGTATAGAGATTGTGTTACCTAGGGAGATCGTATATCCCTGTTTCCTTGCAGATCCTTAGGAGAGGGTGAAGGAGGTCAAGCGTCCTCCTCTCTAGCGGTGATCCACACAGCAGGGTTGCGACGACGCTCCTCAAAACTCCAGGCCTACTCTGAGGTGGAGAGGGAGAGGAGAATAGGAAGGGCAAGCAAAGACTCTAGCCTATGAGGCTGTGAATCCCTCCTATTTATAGAGATCCCGTGTCAAAACCCTAATGGGTCCTTTCCCTAGTGGGTATTGGATCTGCATCCAATAAGACAAGGGCTCCGTCGGATATCTCATATCCGAACCTCTACTCATCGCAATGCCTACCATATGTGTGTGACCCTCTAGGCCCAATATCGAGCTGGCCGTGAGTCATACCTGTTAGAACTCCTTCTAACTCAGTGAATTATTATCTCTGTAATAATTCACTCGACTCATCGACTACGGAAGTACTAGGCCACTACGCCGTAGTCCCCAGACGATACAGGGGAATCCAATCCATTGGACCTGTCTGTCCTCAGTTACCATGTACCTATAGTCCCTCATCCATCTAATATCCCAGAGACCGTATATCGAGCATGGTGCTGTCAGACCCATACGGTTTCTACTCGAGTCTCGCTCTAATCGGATTCTCCCGGAGAACTCTTTCTCTCTCAACCCGAATGACCCTGGCCAGGGATTTGTCTGAGCAAGAACACATGGGATATTCCTCTCATGATACCGAGAGTGGATGATCCTCTATCGACACTCAATAGCCCTCGTAAGGTCGACTACCACTCCCAATGACCAGCTGTACTAGATCTGGGAACAGCCAAACCTATAAGTCTGGTATCAAAGAGTGGAGCACTCATACAGGACATCCTTGGTGTCTCAAGTCTAAGAACCAGATACACCACTAGGACTACGGAATTGTTGTCTGACAATAAGGCATCATCAACCATCCAGCATTCCGTAAGCGGATCAATCAGTGAACTCATTCTCCAATGAGCACCTGTACTGTATCCCTAGTGTCCCTACACGAGCAGCTATGAGACCAGCTGCATCCATCATATGGACGGGTATACAGCACACCAGTCTATCCGGTTATCACGATGTCCCTCTCGAGTAACCTATGACCGGGATTATTTAGGATATGTGTTTAAAGGTGAATCGATCTCATTATCGTGATCTCATCACGATCCGATTCCCATTGCACAAATCCAAGGACATCACAATATATATGCATTTATGCAATAGTTATAAAGTGATATACGCCAAAATATAATAAGCAAAAAGATTCTGTATCAAGTCACACGTGCCATCACTCACGTGATTGGCTTGCTGGGCACTTATGACTAGCAATCTCCCACTTGACCTAAAGCCAATCACCTATGTGTCTGATCCCCATCAGACCCCTGTGACGCTCAAAGACAATCTGAGACAATGGCTTTGTTAGTGGATCTGCAATGTTATCTTCGGATGGAACTCTTTCCACTGCTACATCTCCTCGGGTCACGATCTCTCTGATAAGGTGGAACCTCCTCAGAACATGCTTAGATTTCTGATGAGACCTAGGTTCCTTCGCTTGAGCAATTGCCCCGTTGTTGTCGCAATATAGGGAAATCGGCTCCTCACTATCCGGCACGACTCCCAAATCTGTGATGAACTTCTTTAACCAGACTCCCTCCTTTGCTGCATCTGATGCAGCAATGTACTCCGCCTCTGTGGTCGAGTCAGCAGTGGTATCTTGCTTGGAACTCTTCCAGCACACTGCTCCTCCATTCAAGGTGTACACATACCCTGAATTCGACTTGCTATCATCGACATCAGACTGAAAACTTAAGTCAGTGTAGCCTTCAACCTTAAGGCTATTACCTCCATATACTAGTAAAAGATCCTTAGTCCTTCTCAAGTACTTAAGGATACACTTTACTGCTTTCCAGTGCTCCAAGCCTGGATCCGCCTGATACCTGCTCGTGACACTCAGAGCATGCGCTATATCAGGCCTAGTACATAGCATGGCATACATGATAGACCATATTGCTGAGGCATAAGGTATCATATCCATGTTCGCCCTTTCTTCTGGAGTCTTTGGGGACATACTCGTAGAAAGCGATATCCCATATCTCATCGGTATGAGACCTCTTTTGGAATTTTCCATGCCAAACCTTTTGACAATAGTTTCTATGTACCTGGACTGGGACAAGCCAAGCATCCTTTTGGATCTATCTCTATAGATTCTAATCCCCAAGATATAAGATGCTTCTCCTAAGTCCTTCATGGAGAAGTGTCTAGATAACCAAGCCTTTATTGTGGATAGCATTCCTATGTCATTCCCAATGATGAGGATGTCATCCACATATAACACCAAAAAGCTAATAGCGCTCCCACTTACCTTTCTGTATACACAAGGCTCATCTTCGTTCTTAACGAAGTCATAAGATCTGATTGCCTCATCAAATCTTATGTTCCAACTTCGGGAAGCTTGCTTTAGTCCATAAATGGATCTAAGCAACCTACACACCTTATCTGGGCAGTTCTTGGACACGAATCCCTCAGGTTGCATCATATACACCTCCTCCTCCAGGTTCCCGTTGAGGAATGCGGTTTTCACATCCATCTGCCAGATCTCATAATCATAGTGTGCTGCAATAGCCAATAGAATTCTGATGGATTTTAGCATTGCTACGGGTGAGAAAGTTTCGTCGTAGTCAACACCTTGCCTTTGACGATACCCCTTAGCCACTAGCCTTGCTTTATAGGTCTCTACCTTTCCATCTACTCCGATCTTTTTCTTAAAGATCCACTTGCAACCGATGGGTACAATACCTTCGGGTGCATCAACTAGGTTCCAAACCTTATTGGAGTACATAGAATCCATCTCAGAATTCATGGCTTCTTTCCACTTCCCGGAGTCTATACTCATAATAGCCTCCTCGTAGGTCTGAGGATCAATATCCTCTACATCCTCTGCTCTAATATGTCCCACATATCTCTCAGGAGGATGGGATACTCTATCTGACCTGCGTAAAGTTGAAACTTGTGTATTAGATACCTGAACAGACTCGGGCTGTAGAGTGGTGCTTGAGCTTGGTTCTCCAACCTCGCTCAATTCTATCATTCTCCCACTGTCTCCGTCAAGAATGTGTTCCTTCTCAAGGAACACTGCTCTCTTAGCTACAAAGACCTTTTGGTCCTCGAGATGATAGAAGTAATACCCACAAGTTTCCTTGGGGTATCCCACAAATTTACATCGCCCTGTCCTTGATTCTAACTTATCGGGGTTGTGTCTTTTAACATGGGCAGAGCAGCCCCAAATCTTAACTACTTTAAGATCAGGCTTCTTCCCTTTCCATATCTCATATGGTGTAGACACCACCGACTTAGTTGGAACTCTGTTCAGAAGGTAAGCTGCGGTTTCTAGGGCATATCCCCAGAATGAGATGGGTAGGTCAGCGAAACTCATCATGGACCGTACCATATCTAATAATGTACGATTTCTCCTTTCAGAGACACCATTGAGCTGAGGTGTATAAGGAGGTGTCCATTGGGATAATATCCCATGGTCCTTGAGGAAGTGAGTAAACTCTGTACTTAAGTACTCACCTCCTCGATCTGATCGAAGAGTTTTGATACTCTTTCCAGTCTGGTTCTCCACCTCATTCTTATACTCTCTGAATTTCTCAAAGGCCTCGGACTTGTACTTCATTAAGTACACATATCCATACCTTGAGAAATCATCAGTAAATGTAATGAAGTAGGAGTAACCTCCAATGGCATGAGTTGACATGGGTCCACATACATCACTATGTATGAGTTCCAACAACTCAGTGGCTCTCTCTCCAGTTCCACTAAATTGAGAGTTGGTCAATTTTCCACGAATGCAAGGCTCACAAGTTGCATAAGACATATAGTCGAATGGATCTAGATATCCATCATTTAGCAACTTTTGAATCCTTCTTTCATGGATGTGACCTAGCCTACAATGCCACAGGTATGTACTGTTCAACTCATCTCGTTTCCTTTTGGACACATTTATATTCATGATATGTGGAGTGGTGTCTAACATAAATAAACTATTATGCAATGTTCCTTTCGTGATGATCTTATCATCTAATAATATCGAACAACCATTGTTCTCAAAAACAAATTTATATCCACTAACTGTTAAACATGAAATGGAGATAATGTTTTTGATAATAGAAGGAACAAAATAACATGCATCTAATGCAATAAAAGCTCCACTAGGCAGATGTAGGGCGACCTCGCCAACAGCTAATACAGCAACTTTTGCTCCATTACCCATCTTGAGGTCCATCTCGCCTCTCTCTAGTCTCCTAGGCCTTGCCAGAACCTGCAACGAATTACATATATGATAAGCACTACCGGTATCTAATACCCATGTGTTATCATAAGAGTCTGACAAATGGAGACTGATCATGAATGTACCTGAAGCTTCATCAAGCTTTTGTTTCGCCCTTTCTGCAAGGTACTCTTTGCAGTTTCTCTTCCAGTGCCCATCTTTACCATAGTGGAAGCACTGGCCTTTGTCCTTTGTTGGGTCTTTCTTAGCAACCTTTGCTTTACCTTGTTTGCCCTTGCCCTTTCCCTTCTTAAGGGACCTTTCTGCTTTCCTTTTCTTTCTGGTCTCACCAGTGTATAGAACTAGCTTCTCTTTCTTAATAGTACTCTCTGCCTCCCTCAACATATTGAGGAGCTCTGGGAGAGTCACCTCAAGCTTGTTCATATTAAAGTTCATTATGAACTGTGAAAAGGAATCTGGTAGGGACTGAAGCACAATGTCCACACACAAGTTATCCTCTAGGACCATTCCTAGACCTGTGAGTTTCTCTATCCACTCAATCATCTTTAGGACATGGTTCTGAACCGGTGTCCCCTCAGTCATCCTAGCGCGGAAAAGGCTCTTGGATATCTCATATCGTTGAGTCCTTCCCTGTTCCTCAAACAATTTACGGACATGTAGGAGAATGGATCTGGCATCCATCTTTTCATGTTGTCTCTGTAACTCTGGAGTCATAGAGCCCAACATATAGCACTGAGCAAGAGTGGAGTCATCAATGTACTTCACGTAGCGAGCGATCTCATCCTTGCTTGCCCCTTCTTCGGGCGTAGGCATCACTGTATCAAGGACGTACACGATTTTCTCCGCTGTGAGAACAATTCTCAAGTTACGGAGCCAATCCGTATAATTTGGACCAGTGAGGCGGTTGACATCAAGTATGCCACGTAAGGGATTTGAAAACGACATTTTCTGAAAATAAAGATGTAGCAAAAATGAATAACATGCAGATTTTGCAAGAAATAAACTATCAAGATATGGACTTCTATCTTAATATGCTCCCACTATTTTACTAACGAGTCACGCGACACCCTCAGCACGTGAAACGGAAGTCTCCGGCAGACTTCTAGTGGGGATCAGGATCCAATCAGCGTCTTAGTGTAACCTCGAGGGACTCGACCAATCACACTAAGCCTAAAAGGTAGACAACTCTTGCCGATCACAACTCCTTGTGATTCCCGTCCTGTTCGGCCTCCGAATCACCATGGCCTCGAGGGACTCGACCAACCATGATGCTCGGTTAAGTCAATACCTTCGTTACAAGATGAGTCTGATTTGATGATATACCCTCGAGGGACTCGACCAAGCATATCATGCCCTCAGGTCACCGGTGACATCTCTATGTCGTAAGCAAGATAGCGAATCGCGATATAGGTGAGTCTCGAGGGACTCGACCAACTCAACCTACACCGGGATTCGGTTCCTACTCATAACGATGGAAGGCCACGTGGGTCAATCTAATTGCATCACGTTTACCGACTTAATATTATCGAGAGATGTTTCTATGATTTGGTCTCCTAATATGACATGTCACACATATACATATTTAATATATATCTACATCGCATGCAAATATATATACATATCTAGTATATGTATAAGCAATCACACCAGATGATCATGGACCACAACCTAATATGATTAGGCCCGAGCCAGTAGGCCTAATCACTCACATCAAGATCTATGTGTGCAACGGTGCATCTCCATGCCCTGTGATCGTCCATCTCGTCCTCGTCGGTTCCGTCGACATCTTAATGCATCTCCATGCATCACGATCGTCCGTCTCGTGGGTCCCGCTATCGCATCCACGCTCCCGCTGCGCCTCCTCATGTGATTACAACTTAATCATAGGCACGCAGGCCCGACAATAAACGAGAAATATAATGGAGGTTCGCAGACCTCAATAATAATAATCACAAGTACACACATCACACGGTCCATGATCATCCGTCCACACATCATACATCACATGTATAAATAATCATCATCATGTAGGACTACTAGATAATAATAAAAATAATAATCAACTAAACCTTTTAATTAATTAATATTTTCTGAAATCAGGGACATGTAGGGAATTTCTCAATTCCTAAGGGTATTTTCATAATTTGGACAAAAGATAGAAACTGGAATTTCTCAAATTCACAGGGGCAAAACTGTCTTTTGCCCAAAACCCTAATTCCCTCTGCTGCTGCCGTCGCCGCCACCCTGCCGGCGGAGCCTGTGCGGCGGGGCGAGGGCACTGCCCTCGCCTGCAGGCGGCACGCCCGCTGGCGGCGACGCCGCTGCGGGTGGGCGCCCCCTTCGGGCGCCGCTGCCTCCGCAGGCGGTGCTGTCCTGCTAGGCGGCCGCCCCTGTGGGGGGGGGTTTCGCCCGCGGGAGTAGCGGCGGCAGGCGTCGCTACAGGTGGGCTCCCCCTTCGGGCGTCGCTGCCTCCGCAGGCGGTGCTGTCCCGCCGGGCGGCCGCCCCTGTGGGGGGGGTTTCGCCCGCAGGAGCAGCGGCGGCAGGCGTCGTGCGTCGCTGCCCTGCGACGGCAGGCGCCGCTTCCTTTCGGTGGCAGGCGCCGCTGCCCTGCGGCGCCTCTGCCCGTGGGTTGCCAGCCCCGCCGGCAGCAAACCTGCTGCAAGCAGACCGCTGGCCGGCTGCTGCAGGCACTGCGCCGGCGCTGTGCTGCCTGGCTGCGGCTGCAGGTGGCTGCAGGCATGCAGATCGAGGGCAGCAACTGTTGCTGCCCTTCCTCGCTTTTGCGTCAACGATTTTGACGTCAATATTCTTCCTAAACACAACACACGCAGTTCAAAACCAATCATTCGCACGAACAACCTGGCTCTGATACCACTGTTGGGAAATCATAGGGGGGCGACATCATATGCGCAGCGGAAGAACAAGAAAACAAAAATCCCCGATTCCCAAAAAGATGTTCATCGTCGTGCGAAGATTGGTGCGCAAAATCCGCAAAAAAAATACAAAACTGCGTATAGAGATTGTGTTACCTAGGGAGATCGTATATCCTTGTTTCCTTGCAGATCCTTAGGAGAGGGTGAAGGAGGTCAAGCGTCCTCCTCTCTAGCGGTGATCCACACAGCAGGGTTGCGACGACGCTCCTCAAAACTCCAGGCCTACTCTGAGGTGGAGAGGGAGAGGAGAATAGGAAGGGCAAGCAAAGACTCTAGCCTATGAGGCTGTGAATCCCTCCTATTTATAGAGATCCCGTGTCAAAACCCTAATGGGTCCTTTCCCTAGTGGGCATTGGATCTGCATCCAATAAGACAAGGGCTCCGTCGGATATCTCATATCCGAACCTCTACTCATCGCAATGCCTACCATATGTGTGTGACCCTCTAGGCCCAATATCGAGCTGGCCGTGAGTCATACCTGTTAGAACTCCTTCTAACTCAGTGAATTATTATCTCTGTAATAATTCACTCGACTCATCGACTACGGAAGTACTAGGCCACTACGCCGTAGTCCCCAGACGATACAGGGGAATCCAATCCATTGGACCTGTCTGTCCTCAGTTACCATGTACCTATAGTCCCTCATCCATCTAATATCCCAGAGACCGTATATCGAGCATGGTGCTGTCAGACCCATACGGTTTCTACTCGAGTCTCGCTCTAATCGGATTCTCCCGGAGAACTCTTTCTCTCTCAACCCGAATGACCCTGGCCAGGGATTTGTCTGAGCAAGAACACATGGGATATTCCTCTCATGATACCGAGAGTGGATGATCCTCTATCGACACTCAATAACCCTCGTAAGGTCGACTACCACTCCCAATGACCAGCTGTACTAGATCTGGGAACAACCAAACCTATAAGTCTGGTATCAAAGAGTGGAGCACTCATACAGGACATCCTTGGTGTCTCAAGTCTAAGAACCAGATACACCACTAGGACTACGGAATTGTTGTCTGACAATAAGGCATCATCAACCATCCAGCATTCCGTAAGCGGATCAATCAGTGAACTCATTCTCTAATGAGCACCTGTACTATATCCCTAGTGTCCCTACACGAGCAGCTATGAGACCAGCTGCATCCATCATATGGACGGGTATACAACACACCAGTCTATCCGGTTATCACGATGTCCCTCTCGAGTAACCTTTGACCGGGATTATTTAGGATATGTGTTTAAAGGTGAATCGATCTCATTATCGTGATCTCATCACGATCCGATTCCCATTGCACAAATCCAAGGACATCACAATATATATGCATTTATGCAATAGTTATAAAGTGATATACGCCAAAATATAATAAGCAAAAAGATTCTGTATCAAGTCACACGTGCCATCACTCACGTGATTGGCTTGCTGGGCACTTATGACTAGCAATCACGATGTCCCTCTCGAGTAACCTATGACCGGGATTATTTAGGATATGTGTTTAAAGGTGAATCGATCTCATTATCGTGATCTCATCACGATCCGATTCCCATTGCACAAATCCAAGGACATCACAATATATATGCATTTATGCAATAGTTATAAAGTGATATACGCCAAAATATAATAAGCAAAAAGATTCTGTATCAAGTCACACGTGCCATCACTCACGTGATTGGCTTGCTGGGCACTTATGACTAGCATTTTGTCGGTCGGGGGCGAACTTCCTCGGCTTCTACTTCACAGGTTGTGCCTCGGGGTAGATGTTGAGATGGTGCTGGGCCACCCCCAGATTGATTCCGAGCATATCTTTTGAGGACCATGCGAACACATCAGCGTTTTTCTTCAGGAAATCGATGAGCTGGAGTTAGTTTGCTTTAGGGAGTATTGTTCTGACTTTCACAGTCATGTCGGGTCGGTCCCCTTTCAAGGGTACTTCGGGGAGTTATTCAGGTGGTTCTAGGTGTGTCTATATTCTAGCTTCCTCACGGGGATCCGAGGCTTGCTAGGGTCGTGACTTCTTCGGGCACGTGATCACTATTAGATAGCACTGCCTTGATTCTCTAGGATCACTTCGGGATAACCCGACCCCTGCCGAGGTTAGAAACTTGATAGCTCGGTGGTAGGTGGAGACTACCACTTTCAATTTATTGAGTGTCGGACGGCCGAGGATGACAATGTAGGCTGAGGGAAGGTCGACTACCATGAAGGTGGTTATCGTCGTCTTGGCTCTTGGTTCTTCCCCGATGGTAATGAGGTGGATGGTGGTCTCGAGCAGGGAGATGGAGTCCCCTGTGAATCCAATAAGCATCAACACCATGGGGGTGAGGTCCTCATTAGTTAGGCCGAGCTTCTTGAAGGCATCGAGCTATAGCAGTGATGATGTCGTTGTGCTACTATCGCCAGAAGCTGATCTGCCAGTGATGATGACGATTTGCTTCTCGACGGGGCCCCTGGGTGCGGCAATGCTTCTCTTGGTTCCTTGAGGTAGCGCCCGAGGTGACCTCTTCAGATCAACTCCTCAATTTGATTCCGGAGGTCATGGCAGTCTTCCGTATCATAGTCATAATCCCGATGGAACCTGCAATATTTAGATCGGTCCTTGTGAGTAGCTTTCAAGGGATTGGGTTGTCGCAATAGTCATTTCTCCCTGATCTGGAGGAAGATCTCAGTACGAGAGGTGTTCAAAGGCAAAGGCAGGGGCCTCGAGAGTAGCGGCTCAGGCCGGTCGGGCCTTTTACGAGGTTGCGCTACTGGTGACCCCGAAGGTGTCCCTCGGGCTTGTTCCATTCTCGGCCTCTTGCTATCCTTGCGCCTTCCCGCCATAAGGCTTCCGAGGCAATATACAGGTTGGTGCGTTGGAGCATCTCGGGGATGGTTGCGGGTGGCTTCTCAATTAACGACCAGAAGAACCTCGAGGGTCACAAGCCCATCAAAAATGCTTGCATGGTCAGAGAGGGATGAGCATCCAGGAACCCCCAAATTTCAGCAGCAAATTGCGTGAGAAATTGGGAAAGTGATTCACCCTCGCATTGCGACAATCCGAGCAACGTGGCCAAGGAAGGCTTGGGTCGCATGCTGGCTAGGAAATTTTGCTCGAACTCTCTTGCAAGCTGATCAAAAGAAGAGACCGAGGCTGATTGTAGTCAGCTAAACCACGCCCGCGCCGGTCTTCTGAAGGTAGTCGGGAACGCCCGACACATCAGGGCGTCGGAAGTGCCATAAAGGGCCATTTGAGCCCGAAATGCAGCGGTGTGTTCCGTGGGGTCGGAGCCACCATCGTATATCTCTAGTACTAGGAGTCTGAAATTAAGTGGCAATGGCTTGTCCTAGATCTCCTGAGCAAAAGGGGATCTACCCGAACTGCTTTTCCCAGTCTCGCTGCGCAACTTTTGGAATTCATGTTGGAACTCGTTTAGGCGATGGTTGACCATGGACAGCTGGACCCTGAATGAGTCGTCCGCCGAGTCTGATGATAAGGTTTCAGGCTCGAGGAGCGATGAAGCGACTTGGCGAGGTGCGGGCGCGCTCTACTCGGGGAGGTTTCTAGGGGTTACAGTTTACTCTTGGGCTTCTCCTATCCTGACCTATTCCCCGTTTGGCCTTTGCGGTGTCGAGTCGATCGGGGGAGCCGCTTACTGCACGATCTGCGGGATGAGCAGGATAATTGTTTGTATCATTCCCGTCAAGGTTTGTACTTGCTTGGTCAGGCCGAGGAATGCCTTGGGCGAAACGACCGAGGGTCCCATAGTATATCCAGGGGGAGGGAGTCCTGAGTCATTGAATAGGCGCCAGTAGCGATCCGACGTCGGGGTCGGGATGCCCCCATCCCTAAGGATAGGGAGGGGCTGATCACCGAATCCGAAAGGGAGGTGATCAGCTAGTGGTTCTCCCTCGGGGTGAGCTCCTGCGGGGTGCTCCTGAGACATCGGCCCTCCTTCTAGCGCCAAAGATGTTGGAAAACTTATGCGTCGTGGCCAAGGAGTCAACATGGCTTGGTCCACGAGTCGATGTCCGGAGTTCTCGGTCGATTGGAAGAAGTGTTGGAGCCGGCAAGGGTCGGGACGGCTACGCCTCCGAGGGTGGCCGAGTTATTGCACACAGGCCCTGGTCGGGGAGGTTCCCGACTTTCTCCCCTTGTATATTAAGTCAATGGTCTTGTTTTTCTCATTTTTCCTTTCCTCTGGCTAGGTGCCGACCAGGGGTTTTTATACTGCTGTTCGAGGATCGGTCATACACAAACTTGGTACGATGACCTACCCTCGAGTGACGAGATAGTACCTTCGTGTGGCCGTCGCTTGGTATGCGTGGAGCAGTGCTATACGGTGTCGTCCCGAGCTTTTCGAGACGGGACTTACCGAGGGGGATCCTCCCTGTACGGGTTTCGATTCGGTGCGGAAAGTCAACCCTCATGCTGGCTCAGGGGCGTGATGTGGCATGGGTCATGACGTGGCCGAGATCCAAAAGTGCCCTATCAGTGAAGATGACTAGGAAAATACTACATGTCCTCGAATCTTTGTCTATGAGTTCCTGTTGCATTTGCTGAAGTAAAAAATCAAATCAAATAAGGAGACAATGGTCACAGTTGAAACTTGAAAGAGATGGCTCAGCTTGTCCTACTTCAGTACACTCAATAAAATAGACTGGTACTGTTGACATTATTAATGCTGTCAGGAAAAATGTATGTGCTATTAGGAGTTTAGTCAATTTAGAAAGTGACCATTAGATCTTTTGTCTGACAGAATGACACTGTTCATATCTATGGGACCATTGCACACAGACCACATGTATTAGCAAGGATGGCCATAAAACCTGCTTATATGATTAATGCTCTCACAGATGACCTTTGATTGACTGTGGTTTCAAAGGGACTAATATTTATAGTCTGATTATGATGCTATAGACAACATCTGTATTTTTCTATAATGCTAAACAATCAAAATTCTATCAAAGAGACTAAATTATCCACTGTTGTTCTTTGTTTGATCAACCAGTAGCTTCATTTAGTTGCATCAAGCTCTACAACTCAAAAAATTGCAGGGTTAGACCACATTAATGTTAGGTCTGCATATTAGCAGAACCTCACAACTATAGCTCATCACCATTTAGAAAACATTGAAGGAAAAAACATCTAGATTTGGTTCTATTCAGCACAAACAAGGAACATTACTCATGAGTGGCAAGAAGAGGAAATAGATTGCAGCCTTTTATTTTGCAGTACTAGAACAGGCAAAGAAGACAGTGATGCTTTATTAGCTTTCTCCAGGAGCACTAAATCATTTCCAAAGGGGAGAAAAGATGAGGTATTTAAAAGGAAGAAGATGTCACCTATATACCAAGAATAAACTTTGAAGGCTAAAATTTTAAGGTGAATTCAATGAACTCTGTGAATCAGGTAGCTTCAATAGGTTTATTAATGGTGACCTATGAGGACCCAGCTGCTCTCAACAACTCATGATCTTGCAGTCTCACTGGACATACAAAGCTATGCCACTGACCAACCACACACAATGGTTTTGGCCTTTAGGCCAACTTAATGGTCATCAGATTGCAGTCTGTATCCTTGGGGAAGAAATTGGGAGCACCTAACAGAGTCTGGTACTACAAGGATTCTTGCCTCATCTTTTCATCACAAGTGAAAAGTAGATTCTTATCCAATTATATATCAGAAATCACAGATTGGGATTTCTGTAAGGGACAAAGACTTCAACAGCAGGATTTCAAGAAGGCTCCAAAAGATGATGGCGCTGTAAAGCACAAGGACAACTGAGACATTGAGTAGCTGCTAGAAAGCAAATGTTCACATAGATTTAGAATAAGAGACCAAGATCTCTAGGAATGCAACTTATGTTGGGCAACACAAGGTAAAAGCCATCCCTATTTCATTAGCTCCTAGAATCCAAGGTCAAGATATGTAGCACTCCTCCACCATAATTTAGACAGGAAGCTTGTGCATCATCACACCATCCTCCCCACCCTGCCCTTCTCAAGCACATCAATAAAGTAACAAGAAGCAGAAAAAGAAAAAGAACCACAGCTTCATCTTTGTGCAGCAATTCACCATGACAAGCTGCAACATGGGCTGAAGAATGCCCTCTCAACTGGATTCCTTCTGGAGGGGGCATAACAAGAAATTATGCTTCTCCACACTTCCTAATGCATGTGTTCACTTTCTTAAATTGAGATGTATGTTTGCATGCCAACCTACTTTGCCTTTCAACTGTCCCTTTTTCCTCCCCACCTTAAAACCATTAATATTACAAGCAGCTCAAGGTTAACGCACTCGTTAGCTGATAAGCAGCAAAACCTGAGGGAAGAAGGGAAGAGGAATACTGGATCAAATAAACTAATGAGACATGAAACATCAAATAAGTACAGTAAAGCTTTCACAAAAACAACGTAAATTAATATATAGAAAACTCTAACACAATTTCTCAATCATATATACACAAATACAAGAACTGATGAAAAGAAGTAGTACTGGTTGGAAATCCCAGCTCTCTAATTGTAGATTTTTGCTGAAAAGCTTCGTGATTGTACTTAAAATGTGCTTCATATCATCTACCTGATAGATCCCAAAATGTGGGGATTGGTTGTTGTTGTTGCTGCTGCTGTTGCTTTCGTGCCTTCAACTTTCTTCTTGGATCCTTTCTTTAGTCATAGCACACAAGATTTGGTCGGTTTGTGGAGTTGTGATCCCACCAAAAAGGAGAGAAAAGAACAGGAAGGCAAGATTTCTTCTCTTCTCATGTTCCTTTTCTCATAAAGCAGACACAGCACTGCGAACATGGAGCTGCATTGAAGTACCATCACATCCCGCTTTGCCTTCTTCCACATGAGCAATGTTGCAGATCAAATAAGCAAGGCCTTCTTATCACCTTTTGTCGCGAGTCGATGAGTACTTCCTTTCAGAGATTACAAGACCGTCAGCAGCCTCGAGCATGTCCTGGAAGCCGTAGTTGAACATGATCAGATGCATGTTGGTGTACATCAGGAGCTTGAATTCGACGCTGGCGAGCGTCACCTCCTCGGAGAGGCCCAGCAAAGCCTTCTCTAGCAGGAGCAGGGGTGGGCCACCGCAAAGGGGGTTCGACGACGGCCGCGTTTGACGGTGAAGCCGTGATTCTTGACGGTACATTTGACGGAAATCGTTAGATTTGACGGGTTAGTAGGAGGCGAGACTAAAGTGGGCTCGTGCGTCACAAGTGGCAACACCTAACTCCGTTAGTGATATATACATGTGTATATATATATATATATGCGTGTCCTTATCAATAGTTAAATTATTCTAAAGCCGAATGAATTGAAAGAGCAGACTGTTGAAAGGTAACACAGAGAGGAAAACTTCTCATACATTGAAAGTTGAAAGGGACTTCACATTGTACCTTCTCATGCATGTTAGATGCAGTATTCCTCATCCTTATCTCCTCATGATGGTTTGAGTCCACAAATCTCTCTCATCCAGAGTTCTCCTTGTCTCCATGGCAACTAGTTTCTGCCTTGTCGCCCCCTGCATCTGCCCCACTCTTGGCTTTTCCTTTGTCCGTTCATGGACAAATGCCACCTGCTCTCATAGGTTTTGTACTCTTTTTATTCCCTTCCAAGAAGCTTCCGTGAAGAAACTTGAAGATTGTCACCATTGAAGCATCGGAAAAGAACACAAGCCAAGGATTAAAGAAGTCTCGTTCGTGCGGATCTAATCAACCAATCAGATGCAGAGTTAACCTATGGCACGCGCAAGAAACTCTACTGACACTCATCGAAGACAAAGCTGAAACCTGCTGATCTGAGAAGTGTATCGTGATGTAGGCTCTCTTTGCATTCACACTTGAGTGGCTTCCTTTTCCTGTTACTTTCCGAGACTTGTGGATATGAGAACACCCAACTTGCGCTGTGCTTGATTTCGACGAACCCGCCACGACGTATCCATCGGCTGCAGCGTAAGCTCACCCTCGAGTCGTCATCCCACTGACGATAGAGATGACGCCTGTGAACTAGACTGCTCGACGTCGCCCTCTCTTCCTTGTAGCTTCCTCTAGCCATGTATTTCCGTGAATTTTCCTTCAGAACGACAACTCTCTATATAAGTAGATGAACACCTCCCTCTCATTTCCCTTGCAGCTTAATCGACAAGTCGTCTAGGTGAACAGGGGAGGAAGGATCGATCAGGCTATGTCGTCGTCCCCCACGAAGGTAGCGGCCTCATCGGTGGCCGACCGGCCAGCGGTCCAGAGCTTGATCAGAATCCGGGAGACCGCCGCGCATCTCGGCGTCATGCTACGACCTTTGTTTTTCGAGCATGCAGCGGCCAAGTCCACCTTCGATGAGCTCATGGATTCGGTATCGAGAGCTCTCACCTTAGCCGTCTTTGAGGAGACAGCGGCGGTGGCTGACACCGGAGAGGATCAGCTGCGCGAGATCTCAGGTGGGAAGAGTAAGATCAGCTCGGTGGGAGAGAGGAGAAGACTTTGCAGGAGAAGGTGACTTCCTTTGCTTCCTTGTTTGTCTTATCTATAGTAGATAGGTTAGATTAGATTGCAACCTAATCTTAGTTTTTGTGTCGTATAGATACATTTCTTAGACATATATTGAAGCATATATGTTATTTTGGCTTGCAGATCACGGCCATATTCATGGACAAAGGTCATATCATCGTCTTTGGATGATGGCCACACATGGAGGAAATATGGGCAGAAGGTTATCCAAAGTGCCAAATATCCAAGGTACTTCCTATTTGCCATCAAACTACTGTTTGAGATTGCCAAGACTGTCATGGCAATGGAGGAACTGAGTTGATGACACTGCTGGTTCTGATGTTGCAGGAGCTACTTCAGATGCACCCACAAGCATGATCAAGGTTGCATGGCCGTCAGGCAGGTCCAGAAATCACAGGATGATCCCTCCACTTACATCGTCACCTACTTGGGTGAGCACACATGCAAGAGTCCCTCCATGGCCCCTCAGGTTATCATCTCAGCCATGGACTCCGGGAACTCCTCCCATCTGATTAGCTTTGGAGCAGACTCAGAGAAGATTACACGAGAAGCCCCACATCCTTCTCTCAAAAAGGAGTGCGATGAAGAGGTACTGAGCAATCTGACCACCGTCAGCTCATCGCCGGCGGCTACCTCGAACCCTGCAGTCGCTGCACCAGTTGCTCCACTTGCAGGTCATGACCATGGCGATGTGACTTCCGGGTTCCAGGCTCCTACCAGCAGTGTGGAGATGGAGTTCATGGAGGGCCTGCTTGAGTGGGAGAGTCTGCTTGGCGTCGACTCTGATTGTTTCTTCCTGTAGAAGAACTCAGGTTCAGAAGACTTGGACTTGCTCACAGTTCTCTCATGGTGTAAAGCTAGTATAAGTTTGTGTGGCTATGAGGTTGCAGGTTGAGAGTTGCACCTCTGAAGCCAGTGGGCTACAGATGCCCTTCTTCTTCTTCTTCTTCATGTACAGTGCAAGCTGCACGCAGCAGACTATTGTGATAGCTGACTAATGGAGTCCAATTTTGGATCCGATATGCTGCTTCTTGAATCCATTTTCCCTGTGTCAATTCTAATGCGGATTTGCTATGGGTTTTAACCCGTTTAAATAACGGGTGGAGCCCACTAGGAAAGCGGGTCTAACCCAATAAGAGCCACAAAAAGGATTCAAGGAATCCGTTTCCTCTGTGATCAGTGGGAAACGGAGTCTAATGTTATCTTCGCCGCCGCTCGCCTTCTCCAAGAGCAGTTGCGGTAGGGGCGCGGCCGCGGCTCTACTGAGAATGCTCTCTCGCCCCTCCGTGAAACCCAACCCTAACCCTTGTGGATTCCCTCTCCCCATGGCCTCGGGGGCGGAGAAAACCGTGACCCCTCACCACCACCACACCCTCAATCTCTCCGGCCCTAACCCATTCATTCCGAGTCCCCGGAGCCTCCAGATCGCCGCACCGCGAGTCCTCTCTGGAGCCAGGGGAATTACCTCGTCGGTCGCCGCCTTGAGCTCGTCCGAGGCTGCGGACGGTCCGGCCCCCCTTCTCGTGGTAGTGTCCTTCTACAGGTTCGCGGATTTTCCGGACCATGCCGCAATGCGGCAGCCACTGAAAGATCTTTGCGAGGACGTGGTAAGTGGAAATATCTCACCTCTTCGTGCGTTCCGACCGTTCTTGAATTTTTGATTTCGTGTTATCTTAGCATATAAATTGTCCTTTTGGTTCTTTTCTGTTCCTGAATGTGAGTGATGTCTGGTGCCATGCTGTGTGACCTCATGAAATCTTTCGGATGTCATTGTTCACAATGGTTTATTTCCTTTCTTTGGGTGCTTCCTATTTATGAAAGCTTGCAAAGAACAAGCAGATTCGAAACCAAGAATAGACGTGATTAGGGATTTCAGGGGCTAATATACACATGTGAGATTTAGGGGATTGATGTGGAATCCCTAAGATTTTATGTACTACTGTGCAAAAATTTTCTTCTTCTTTCCGTCATGTATGCTAATGATGTGTCATTTTCTTTTGTTATTATCTTGGAATGCATGCTAAAAGGAAACAACTAGAGGAATTTAAATTACAATTTTAGATGTTTCTTGTCTTTTGTAGTTGATAGACGTCAGGTGCATATGTTTGTCTGTCCAAGTATAATGGAAGAAAAGGAAATCGCAGAATAGTAAAGGATATGCTGACTTAACCACCCAAAATATTGTTCGTATAAACAATCGAGTAATTTTAGTAGATATGAAATTTTACTTGAGATGTAGAACATTAAAATTATTTGTTTAAATTAAAAGATTGACTTGTACAGGATGTGAATGCTTATCTTGCTATTTGGATAAAAAACTATAGGTTTAGAGGACAATGCAAGTCCATCTTAGTTAGAGAGTTAAGATTCATGGTTGAGAATATGCGTCCATAGAAGTGCCTAAATCAACACTTATGAAAAGACAAACTCATTTGGACTTGGATGCTTATGAACTCCTTTACTATATTTTGACTAAATAGGGTATGCCACTGACTTGAAAAGCAAAGTTCAGCCCAGGATACATTGTTTTAGAGGAAAGCCATATTCCTTGTTGATATGAGTAAACCCAATTAGGTTAATTGTACCAGCATGTGTTAACTTAAAGACCGGAATAAAAAGTTTACTAGGTTTGTATTCTGGCTATCACAGGCGTAATCTAATTAATGCATGTGGCACATAGTTAAGGATTTTAGTATGCTATATTGGTCCATAAAGGAGTTCTAAATTTGATGAATAAAGAAAACCATGAGATGTAGTAATAATAGTTATGAAATAAATGTCTGTTTAAAAGAAAAGAGGATATATCTACTATCTTTTTTTTGTAAAAAAGGGCAAGCATGTTCATTTTTGTAAGATTTATGATAAATATACAATTAACTACTACTTTTAAATTGAAGGTAATTAGATATTACTACTTGATGGCAAAATACAGAACCTGCAGATTCAATCAGGTGATTTTATATGAGAAGACATAGATGGATATATGTATTGGACCTATATTTTCAGGTGCCACTGTGACAGACTTTTACAAGGGTAAAAAATTAGAATGTTGATCAATGTCAGAATCAAACTACTGTTGTAATAGTAAATTCTGTTGAAGAAGGGGATTCAGCCACCAAACTATAAACGTTCAGAGTCTAAACATCAAGAATAACTAGCAGGAGCTTAGGTGATTAATTCACATGAGATCTATGTACTAGTTGAAACACGAATCATTGACTAGCCAAGAGTAAATGTCACCAAGATGATCACCATGAATATGCTTCCCACCTTAGGGGCAAAGGTTAGATGGATGTGTTTGATGATGGCAAAACACCTTATAATCATAAAATGGTGAAGCCCTTTGGGTAGATAGTCAACTGAGTGGTAACAAATGTCTTTATGAAGACTGACGGGCGGCAGATAGATTGCACTTGTTAGCCCTTCCAGAAGGACATTACCATTTATATTTACTACGCGACTGTCTTATGTTTCATCAACATCATAAAGTAGATGCTCTCTTTCTTTCTGCCACAAGTACACTTTCATGCAAGTCGGAATTATAACTCACATAGCTGATTCTGCTCAGCGTGTCTCAGGAGGTATTATTCTTGCACCAGAAGGAATAAACGGCAGCATATGCGGGACACCAGCATCAGTGGAGAAGGTTTTGAAATTTATTCAGTCTGATGAGCGACTGAAGGGCCTTAGATTAGTGGAGTCACCTGTTAGTCCTGAGGATGAGGCTATCCACCATGGACATACTAGCCATTCCCCCCTTGGTGCAGGTGAAGATGCACCATTTCGGTGGGATCATGTTCGAGTCAAGCTGAAGCAAGAGGTATTGTTGGTCGACTTGAAAGAATCTTCCTTCATCCTCATGTAAATTGAGGAAAGCTGTGAGCTTTTTGTTTTCTAACTTTGTTGATTTTTTTCCAAATAAAACTCACATTGTGTTTTATGATGATGCTGTATTCATATTTTTAGATTGTTTCTTTTGGAGATCCAAGAGTAATGCCGACCAAGATGGTAGGCCAATATGTAAAGCCAAAGGATTGGAACACATTGATAAGTGACCCAGATACTGTGAGTAGCTTGAAGTTTCAATTTGCTATATTGCTTTACCAGTATATATGTATATATATATGTGTGTGTGTGTGTGTGTGTGTGTGTGTGTATTTATTGTTTATTCATATTGAACAAATGGAAGTGGAAATAATGGTCAATAAGATCATCTTTCTTAATTACAGCTAAACTGGGAAATGCTTCTAGCTGTTACTAATTTACTATCTTACTAAGTGAGTGAATACTGAAAGCAAGGGAATATAGCAAGAATTGAAAGTAATAATACCTCTGCACAGCCTCTCTATATAAATCTTTGCAAGCTTTATTTTCTCCTCCGGTGCACTTCAGAAGTTCCTAGTGGCAAGTTGATTCTTCATCCACTATGTTATCAGGATTTTGGAAATCGATTTATTTAGTTTTCTTGTGTAGTTTTGTGTGAAAATGCTGTTGTCATTCAAGTGTCTGATGTATTACCAGCGTTCACTTGTGCTCTTTCATTCAGGTTAATGAGGTGAATGTTTCCTCTGTGCTTCACTAAAATTATTATTAATATAACATGTTGTCTTAAACCAGTTTTCTTTTGAATCAATGTGTTAATGCAAACATCTAGAAAGTACTAGTGCTTTTGCTGACTGGTTCTGTCCTACTGTTTTAATTTTAGACATGACAGTTTTTGTACTATGAACCTTAGTTCCAGAAACACAGTTTTGTTTATTTATTTTCTTCTAGATGATGTTCTTATTGTCTTCTATCAACCATGTTTTTCTCTTGGGCTGTATCAGATGGTAATTGATGTCCGTAATACCTATGAAACTAGAATTGGAATGTTTAGAGGTGCAGTTGATCCATCCACCACTGCATTCAGGGAGTTCCCATCTTGGGTGGACCATCAATTTCAGTTGGTTAAAACAGAGAGCCACCAGTCAGATTACACTGCTGATAACATAGGTGAACTGAAGGAGACTCAAATACAAGAACGTACAAAGTTACCTCGTGTAGCAATGTATTGCACGGGTGGAATCAGATGTGAGAAGGCTTCAAGCTTTCTCCTTAGCAAAGGTTTCAAGGAGGTATGTTCGAAGCTGAATTCTGATCATTTCAAGGGGTTGGCTCCCAGGATCCCAACACGAGATGTGATCATATTTAATGTACTTAAACATGATTCGTGACTTGCTTCCTGAATCCTTGTTGGAATTTCTTCCAGGTTTATCATTTGGAGGGCGGGATTTTGAAATATCTCGAGGAAGTTCCAAGGGCCGAGTCTTTATGGGATGGGGAGTGCTTTGTGTTTGACAAAAGGGTTTCTGTTGAACATGGATTAGTGCATGGAACATATAAACTGTGCTATGGGTGTAAGCAACCTGTGAGCGATGCAGACATGGAAGCCCCGGAATGGGAATATGGTGTTTCTTGCCCGCATTGCTTCTCAACCAAATCAGAAGAGGAGAAGGAGAGGGCAAGGGCTCGGCAGCGGCAGTTCGACGCCTGGGGGATTATTGGTGGACCAGATAAAGGTCATCGCAATCGTGACGGGGTGGTGAAACATCTTTCTGGCTCACTGTAGCATGGTTTGTTCCTGCTTAGAGGGAACTGTTGCTGGTTTTGTTACAGACTGTTAATGTACTTGAGCTCTGATCATGTTTAGAATACACCCAAAGACATTAAGATTGTTTTTGGGTATTGCCATGTGGTATGTGCATCCGATGATGTGATGATCAGGTATGTATTATGACAACGGATTGATGTGGCCACAGTGGAATTGTTTCCATCATACGTATTCCAATAACTTCATGTAGCCTTAATTACTCGACTTGTTGTTCCGTATTTCCACATGTAGGAATCTCGAGTGAGAAGCATATGCTCTAAACTCTCATGGTCTTCTATTTTTGTCTTCTACAGTTTGATTAGCCATTAGCATTCACCCGAATCAAGTTGATGGTTTGGAGTACACGACAATGCCTGTATATGACCTCAAACACTACTAATGCTTCTACTCAACAAAGACATGTTGGACATAAGCGTCCTGTCCACTTCAATTCGATTTCAAGAATCCACAAGAATAATGACACGATGTCCTGTGCAAGATAGAGCATGTCCACTTCAATTCGATTTCAAGAATCCACAAGAATAATGACACGATGTCCTGTGCAAGATAGAGCATGGTACGGAGGGAGACGATTAAATTACAACGATGGAAGTTGACGGCGGCGAGAGGATGAACATTTTGCAGTCATGAGAGTCGACCTCGGCTCCAAGTCTTCCAGCCATGTTTCCTTCCAGGGTCTCATGCTGTGTTAAAGCAAGACTAGATCAGTTAAACATGCAGCAAGAATAGAGAAGAAGAAAAGGAGATAAGTATAGCTAAGATAGCTTTCCTGAATTGACAATTTCCTGTTTAGGACCAAACAATAAGTCAATCATATTCAATCATGCAGCAAGAATAGAGAGGAAGAAAAGGAGATAAGTATAGCTAAGATAGCTTTCCTGAATCGACAATTTCCTGTTTAGGACCAAACAATAAGTTTGATGATGTGAACAAAAGATTGTTACTACTAGTGTCGAACTCGCTACAAAACCTCCCCAGTACACAACCAATGGTTGATTGCCTTACCATTGTTCAAACCTTTATTTTCGTCTAGGAGATATTTACTGATGAAACATAGGTTCAGAGTATACGTGAACCATTGACCTTATATGGTACATTAAACTGCAAACCGCACCTAATTTGTATCAGTGGTTGATACGGCTGCCCGTTTCAGATGGACCCCAGAGCAGGTGTTGAGTGATCCTGAATGCTAAATATAATAACTCTAACAGGAAGACTTACTCTGAATAGCAAACCTTCAAACTAGCTATCACTGGATAGATTGAAGTCCCACTAGAACTTGCTGTCCATAGGACACATGAGCAATTTGCATCATATGATTAGTTTATTTTACTCTATGATATCCTTTAAACATTGATACAGGATCATTTATGCAAGTACATAAGCAAACAAGATCCTGCAAGCTACCTTTAGTAAACAAAGTTACACGTACCTTCCACAAATCCCTTACAGAAAAGCAAGTTGTGTTGTCGAGACCAAGTGTTTCCCATGTAACAGTAATTGTGACAGCTTGGGAACATCGGTTCCATAAAGCCACAACCAAGCGGTTTCCGGAAAGAGGACCAGCCCAAACCTGGATTAAGACAAGCACTTTTAAACAAATATAAAAGAAACACAAACAACAAACATAAATTCATGAGCATTCAGGAAAATAATATAGTCAAGATCATGTGCACATTAGTCAAGTGGTATGGCCACGCCTCGAGTTTAAAACAAAAGCACCATGAACATCAGAATCAATTCAAACCAAAAGGCAGCTCAGTGAATGATGTTCCATCATGCAAAGTCCGAGAAGTGTTTATGTACACAGCCTTTAACTTTTGCGAACGGAGAGGATGTTTTGGTGATTTGAACTCTAGTCATCCATGTCAAAAAGGAGCAACCTTATTAATCTTGCCAAGGCTTGTATTTTATAATCAACTTAAACATAAAATTTTTAATAAGTAATGCACCGGTATCATTTTAAAAGGTTAGTTAACATTGTACAAGTGCAGATGCCAACAAAAAATGAAGGAAATAAGTACAGAAAAGTGTCTAGACTGCAAGCTGTTCGACTACATTAAATAGAAGGAACAAAGAAACAGAGTTGGTCATGAAAATAATTGAAGGATTAGATTCTGCTTGAAACATGGCTTAGTACCACACTCTGTGGGACAACTAAACTCCTACACCTATTAAACATACCCTTCTACTGCAGCTTCTGTATGCATACGTCAAACCATTGATTTTCATGCTCATACAACTGATGCATGTAAAATTTTCAATGTATAGCTCACATATGAGCAAAGTACTCCTTGCAAATTAAATATAATTACAGACCCCACCTCCCCCCTCCCTCTCTCTCTTTTGTCTTCATTTTCATTGAGAGTATTTGGTTTATTAAAAATATTATCATAATCTTCTTTTAGAATATATCAGAGCTATTGATTTTGGTTATTCTTGAAATAATAATAAGCTTGTGAATGAATATTTAAGAATTAACATTTTTGCAGTTTTTAGCTGTAAAAACTGTAGAAACAGCTGGTATATAAGAAAATTTAAGGGCATTTCACAGCTGCAACCTGACTGCATTCATCATTTCCTTCAGACAAAATCTTCCTTCCTTGAACACCAAGAGGATCTGCAGGAAGAAGAATGGAGTTCAACCATTCGTTAAGAAAGAATCAATTCATGATGCTTTACTAAATTAAAGAAAAATTTATTAGTAAGCAAAGATAAGTACAGGTTCAATAATACTAACCTTATATAGACAGATATATAAAAGTCAAATTTGACATGCTTTGGTGTGCAGTAGAATTGATAGTTCCCTAATACAAACTAAGGACCTACTTGAATACTAAAACACCATGCAATATTTCATCCTTCAGATACAACATACACGAATTTTAATACTCATCCAGTGACTTCTGATGATTCACCTACAGAGATTTAGTGGGGAATGAAGACTTGTATGAGTTAAAGAGACCAGCAAGAAAAGTGTTACCTTGGTTTACAGCAATAATTTCTTCATTGCTTAAGATTTCAAATGTTTCAGCGGCCATGTTTCTCACATCACAACCTATCAAAAGAGGAGCCTGCAAATGTTGGTAATGATCAGGAATGTTAAGACAAAGTAACTGAGCATTAAAATGATGGCTCAGAGCTTCGGACATTCTTTTATGCAACCAATGGCTAGGTTGGATAAAATTTTATCTGCAACAACACTTGCATCACAGAACATATTCATCTCGATGCTATTGAATATCCAGCAGGTACTTCAGCCATATTGAGTTAGTCAATGCCTTCAATTTGAACCAACAATGTCTACCATGGTGAAGATAAAGCTACGATAAAATACTGTTGTGAGCAAAGAGAAAAAGAACCAATAATTGGTCGGATATAAAAGTGACCTTCATCAGAGCCCAGATGCTAAAATGTGAACGATACTCTGCATGGGTCATGCCACCATTGCCAACCTCTAACATGTCAGGGTCTGTCAAGGAGGCAATATGTATAGGCAAGTTATGACAGATTAAACAGTAATTTGATTGAAGATCAAATTAGGGATCACATCATACAGAAACGGATTTAATTAGACCAATGTACCATTCCATCCACCAGGTCCCGCATAAGAAGCCCATTTATTATTTAGATCAGCAATGGTAGTCATGCTAGAAATAATCATAAGCTTATCAGTTATCCAAATGCAACATTTTAAGCCTGTATGAAAAAATCTGGGAAATAAAACTTACCTTACCCATGAGTCACTGATATCATCTGTTGTCCGCCAACTATTCCCAACTTTTTCAGCCCATAAGGCCGGATCATCTACACCCCTGCAAAAGAAAATAACTCTAAGTGTAATCGCATGCTGAATACAAATGTCAGCAATCAAGACAAAGATGTTTACCATTCACAAAGAGAGTAGAAAACAGCGCGCCCAGTGGAATTTAATGCATCACGCATTGGGGGGTAACTAGAAAAAGGAGTTATCATAGAAAATCCAAGTTTGCCAATAAATGATATCTGTTAATTAACACATATATGACTGTAGACATGTAAGATTAGTTGTACCGTTTCTCTGGTTTTATTCCCAAATTGAAACAATTATCATACTTTAAATAATCAACTCCCTGAAGAATCAAGCAAATAATAGCATCAATACACAGTAAATAGTTACATAAGGAAAAAAATTCCATCATAATATAAGGCTCATTAGAAAGAAAGCCAAGAGTTTGCACATTCAGAAATTCCAACGAAGAATGCAGTAATACCCACCCATGAGGCAAAAAGATTTGCATCATCCATTTCATGGTATAGGGATCCAGGTCGAACTTGACATGTGAACATCCTGAAAATTTTCTTTGATTAAGAGAAAAATTTCTAGGAGAGAATGATTAAGGAGTCTGAGTAGTATTATTGTTGAGAAACCAGCTATTAGTTATAATGTCGTAGAACTTTATTTTCCTCATAAGGACCTAGCCAATGTCCTATACTTAATTAGCTTAAGTAGTTAACATCCTACCCAGCATCGGAATAGATACCAAGCTTGAGGCCTTTTTGATGCACATAATCTGCTAAAGCTTTGATGCCTGAAGGGAAAGTCTGTGGATCAGGAACCAGTTCCCCCTGAATATCCAAAAAAGTTGGTATGAGACAACTTAAAATGTGTGTGGAGGTAGGAAAACAAGCATCAGAATGCAGGCATAAAACACACTCATTTTTGAGCAATTATCCTACACAAGGGATGACACAGGAAATAGATCCACAGCCAAATCACTGAATACAGGCTAATTAGAAATTTCAATCATGAAAATGGATATGGAGGTTTATAAATTATCCAATGTACTGGAGAACTATAACGATTTTTCCTCTTCCAACTTTTCCTCTTCATTTATGACCTGATGGCAATAATTATTGAGAAATCTGATATCATGCTTAAAACTTGAATTTAAAGTCTCCATTTCAAGGATAATCTGAGTAGACTCTCATTTTGATTGATTAAAAATTTACCAATTCTAATTGAAGTATTGAACATATATATTTAAAAGTATGCGAACAGATCTGCACCTGGCGTATCCAAGATATGAGAACACAGAGCATACATGATTAATTAGCTTAAGTATGCTCTGTGTTCTCATATCTTGGATACGCCAGGTGCAGATCTGTTCGGCAAATGGTAGAGCTGCAGACTGTCCCATGACTTCCTCCAGATGATAGTGGTATTGTTCCTGATAATCTAAAATTCAATAGCCCCCAATTGATTTTCATGTACTCCATGGACTTGACAGGGAAAGTGCCACTAGTTTAATTTAAAATCAAAACCTATACTTTAGCCTTTCACAAAGGAGAAGAGGGACGGGAAAGGGGCCATAAAGCATTTTGATTATGGTTAAATGAACAATTTAACAATACATCAATGCTGAGTTATTAACATATAATTTCCATTTGCGTTCCAAATAAAGAAAGCTCATATATATAGGATAAGGTCAACTACTTAAAAGAATATATAAAAAGAGAATGTTTGGAGAGAATAACAGTATAAAACAAACCTCAAGATTTCGAGTTGCAGA
The DNA here is from genome assembly GCF_036884655.1 of Musa acuminata AAA Group. Classification (NCBI taxonomy): domain Eukaryota; kingdom Viridiplantae; phylum Streptophyta; class Magnoliopsida; order Zingiberales; family Musaceae; genus Musa; species Musa acuminata. The sequence goes on along the minus strand of NC_088343.1, from coordinate 12,559,754 downwards.
AGACCAACAATCATCTGTTTGAAAATATGAAAGAATAAGGGTATCGAAAAGATAATGAATTTGGATAGTCAATGGTGAGAAGGTCAATTCAGGAATTACCTATATTAACGTGGTTGTAGCCTAGAGCAGCCAGTCCAGTCGAAACGAGAGCATCAGCTGGAAAGCAACAAACAACAAATTTTGCAACTCAGGCTAAGCAATCTATCCATCTACTATTTGATGAATTACTCAAAGTCCACTGAGAAATTGTCAGCAAGAACAATATATACTGTGAAAATCTAGGTAACAAAAATCTGAAAAGTAATACATGTTATGCCACAGTGACATAATATAGTGCAAGTGATATGCACGGCTAAGTCATGCTATTATGTCAGCAAGAAAGCAGCAGAGGCACTAAAAATGATTTATCAGGAGTTTCTTACAAAAATTTATATGCAATGCATTTTGACTACTTTCACAACATATTACAACCAATGTGGATTATGTGCTTGCTTTACATATATAATATGAATGCCCCACTTTTTATGCAAAAGCAAACCAAAGATTGCATCATAACATCTGAGCACATGCTTAGCCCATCCTTGATGCACCTCATGTCTGTCGTCGAGATCGGATGAGTTTCATCCATCATTGATTGAGTTGCTATGTTTTGCTGAGCATTGCACATGTACTCCATGGCTAGTGCTAGTCAGTATGCACCATCCCAACATAAATTGCGCTTATGAAGGTGTGCCAAAACAGTGTTGGCACAGCCTAATCCTGTAGGAGTCAGCACATCTGGTGCTTGGCATGAAGGCATGACGGAAAATATTGTGATCTACATTTTATAATTCCAACAATACAACAACCATAATCAAGAACAATGATTTTAGAATCCTCTAAATTGGTCCCATGTTCCTAGCAAAAGAAAGTTTTAGGCGATGGATGTCTTGACTTTCTCTTCGGAGGAAATAAAACCTACAACGTCGGTGGATGCATAGAAAGATTCACCTCAATAGTTGTCATTTAGAAGCCTTCCTGAGCTTGAGAAGAATCTAGGAAACCGGTAGAAACAAGCTTCTCTTGTTTAATTCGTAAAAAAGTTGGCCATGAAAATAGGCTCTCCTTCTCAAGAAACAGACCACCAAGTTGTATCTGTTTTGCTTCTTTCGTGATACCGATCTTAGTATTAAATAACTTACTCAATATCCTGGTAAAGAAGAATTCTTGCTTTAATTTTAAGCATGAACCAAAGATTTATGATATTTGGAACATTTTAAGACTATAGTTAGAGAATGGAGAAAGTTCCATATAGGAGTTCAAGAAGGAGTAACAAACAAAAACTTCTGACCCACTTCGATCTTTTTTTAACTCCATATGTTCAACCGAGATTACTTTATGGTTGCCAACTATAGAATCTATTAAACTATACAAATTATTTGCAAAAAAAAAGAAGAAGGGCATCGATTGATCATAATATGCACCCTATCCAAATAAACATAGGCGATCGGTGGTCAGACCTGTTTCCTTGATGACCGTCTCGTTGATATTGCAAGCGAAGAAATTCCAACTGTTCCATCTGCATCCACAAAATTCCCTTCGTCAACTAACTTATCCAAACCAATGCCAAATAGACGAAACCCACGAAAACCAAAAACCATCAATTCTTTAGATAAAAGAATCGATCAAGAACCCTTTCCCTATACGAAGATTTGGAAGACGAGAGCATTTGCTTCACACCGAGATCAAAATCCGCGTAAAACCGAACCACGAAACAAGGGATCAAGAAGAGACGAAGAAGGAACCAAAGAAGCAGACCCCATCTGTGGAGTCCGAGCCAATCCGTTGTCGAGCTGCAACTTCCCGTAGTTGGAGGTGTCGAAGATGTCTGCTACGGCGCTCGGCCGCCCGAGTTCCTCGATCAGCGGGGTCAATCTCTCCGCCGCGGCCGCGGAGAGACCGAAGAGGCAGAGGAGGACAAAAACGCATGTCGAACCCATCAGCCCTTCTTCCCCCTCCTTCCCCGTGTCGGAGAGCAAGCGTCGAGAGGAGGCGACGGATCAATAGCGGAGACGGTGACCCGACCGCGCTCGGTAGCCGTCGTCACGGGGAAGTACTCGACTTCCGTCACTGCTCGGTGGATGTAACCCGCGGTCACCGGGACCCCGCGTGGAGCGAGCGTCCCTTAACAGAGAGGACTTATGGTTGATACGGGTCCCATTAAAACCGGATGCGGATCCTGATCCGATTGATTTTATTAGGCCCGTATTATTATTATCTTATGACATTTTACAATTAATGCATGGAATTAAAAATATGGTCGAGCAATTACTATTTATATTATATTATATTTTTTTCTTTTTCCTGTATAAATATTCCCATCATTATGAAGAGGTGGAATCCAATATCTATCCCTTCATCTGAAATAAGATGTCCAATTTATAATCCGCATTAAATTACTTGATATTTACATAATGACAGTCAATCTCGATCCTTATCTGTATCAATCACATTGCACGAATGTCAAAGCTACCTCAAAATTTTCCCTTCGAACTCATCACTGGCCGCCATGTGTTCACCTAACTGCGTGGATATAATAAGATTCCAACTTATCAATGGATGGTAAGATGACACGCGAACAATAATTAATGTCGACCCCACTGATAGCATAAGATGAGACATCATTTTATTGGATGTATTGTTGAGGACGAAAGGGAGTTGCTTAAGAGTGCAAGCCTTTCCATGGCAGGCATCGCAATCATGGCTACCCACTCGAAGAGAAGAGAGAGAGAGAGAGAGAGCTGTGCACCTCTGCAAACATGCAAGCCACCACCACCCTCTCTTATGTATAAGAGAGAGAGAGAGAGAGAGAGAGAGAGAGAGAGAGAGAGAGAGAGAGAGCTGTGCACCTCTACAATCATGCAACCCAGGTCTTGATCATGGCTACCCACTCTCTCCATGAGAAGAAGTACGTGACCACCACCACACTCTCTTGTGTGTATACAAAAACATGCATGTCTATGTCGAACCCCAACTTAACTGCAACTTAGAGATCCTTGAGAAAGCGAAACAAAGTAGCCATTCCATAGCCTCCTGATCACCGGCAGCGCCCTCCATCGACAGTTCCAAGGATGATAGACTTGGTTTCCTGCGACTCGAAGCTACTCCGGACATGGAGGAAGCTCTCATGGCTCCTCAGGCCGCCCTTCAAGCGGTCGTTCTCCATACGAGCCTTGAGGTTCCGAAGCCTCAGCCGCGGGGGGGAGAGGAGGAGCTGCTGGAGCGGCAGATTCCGATCCTTCCGGCTCACGCTCTGCACCTCGAGGCAGCCGGAGGAGCTGGACAGGCTCGGCGAGCTCCGGAGCATGACGGAACGAGATCGGTTCCGCGCACCGTTCCCGTCACCCATCACTCCGGCCTACGTCAAGCTCGCGAGTCTCCAGCCGAGGGAGCCCGAGGAGGGGCTCGACGAGGTGGAGGCGGCGTGCCGGAGCTTCCGGAGCTGCCTGGCGGAGATGCTGGCGGAGGAGGGCAGGGTGGAGGATCTGGTCAACGTCGAGGAGCTGCTTCACCATTGGAGCAGCTTGAGGTCGCCTGCTTTTGTTGAACTGGTGTGCAGCTTCTACGAACAAGTATGCAATGAGTTGTTTATAGGCAGCGAGGAGGAGGAGCTGCTTCATGAAGACTTGTGAAGGACACATATTTGTCTTCCTTCAATAATATTGTGGACTCCATACATCCTCTTATTCTTTCTTGCAATTATTTCTAAATGATTCATGTGAAGATTTATGAAAGATATGATCATGCATTTATGTTGGATGACTATATGTTATACAATCTTAATTCTATGTTTTATTGTTAGGTAAAGTATCTGTCTGTATTTTACAGATAGGAAGAGAATTTAATAGTGTTTTAAAAAATAAAATAATTATATTAAATAATATATTTGTACCTATCACTTACTTCATTCACGTCTTATTCTCCAAATAAAGATAAAATAAACAATAGCCAATAACATGGTGTGACTTGAACAAAATAGCTAGAGATATCAAGTCCAAACTTTTTTCAACACTTAGATTTGGTACTTGACCAAATCCACTAAACTCATTGCTGACTTAAGTATCAAAGTTGCCACAAACTTTGACTTAAATCGAAATAAGATCCAAATCCGTATTCACATCCTAAACCAAATTATGCTTTAAATAGAGCTAGATAGAGAGTTCAATAAAAAAATATTATAAATAATTTAAGCATAAGAGCTACCATTGAGGCTGAGCAGTAACATAGATGGCTGCAATGGTATCATACCACCCTTTAGTGGGATAAAGTCATATTTCCACATAATTGAGCATCAACAACATCGTAGAAGATTTAGTTTTCAACCCTAACATGGCTAAATTACTCAAAGATGTGGCTCCCAACACTAATATAATTGAACAGTTAAAGATGTGACCGAATAGCTCGAAGAGTTGGCTCCTAACATCAACACGGTCAAACCACATAAAGAGGTAATTCTTGCACCAACACGAGCAAATAACTCGAAGAGGTAGCTCCCAACACGATCGAGCCATCTAAAGAGATAACTATTAACACTAATATGATCAATGGGGTGGCTAATAACACTAATATGATCAAAATATCTAAAGAGGCAATTCTTGATGCCAATATAACTAAACTGTTCGAAGAGGTGTTTGTGATGCCAACATGATTAAATTATCTAAAGATCTGACTCCCGACACCAACATAATCGAATCGACTAAAGAGGTAGCCCTTGATACTAACACGACTGAAACACCTAGGCTCCCAACATTAACACATTTGAACTACCTAAAAGAGTGGCTCCTAACACAAACATAGTTGAAATACCTAAAGAGATAATTCTCAAAACTAATATGATTGGATTGCTTGAAGATATGGCTCCCAACACTAACATAGTCGAGCTACATTAAGAGACAATTCTTGACACAAATACAGTCAAACCACCCATGGAGGTGGCCCGTGACACTCATATGATTGAATCACTCGAAAAGATAATTTTTGACACCAATATAGTGTCATGGATGATTATTGTGCACCTGCAACATCTTTGTTAATATTGTTTGTCACTTTTATTTGTTTATACATATGTTTGATAATGTGTTTTATGTTATTTTTATTTTTTGCTTATAAACTATGAGTAAGAATATTTTGTAGGGCTATAGAGTGACTGCTCAGTAAAATAGATAAATTTGCTCTAGTATGGCCAAGTTTTGTATGTTATTACTTATTTTCTATAAGTTACGATGTAGTATGAAATGTTAGCCATCTCAATACCCTAAAACCACCTAGGTGGCATAAGGTTATATAGGAGTTTCGGTAGTGTTGGGCATTGAATGGGTTCACAAGTTTGCATGTAAATCTTATAGTGACTTGTCAATATATTTGACACCCAGTGAGTAGTCATTTATGGACTTAGTGACTATTTATTTATCTTCTAAAGTCTTTATTTTCTCCTTCCTCTTTTTTTTCTCTCTTGCATATCAAGTGTTTATTAAATTACTTATAAAGATGCCCTCTTTATAAGATATCGAGACTTATTTGTCGCTTATATTTGGAACTAATTAAATTATTATTTTATAGATCCTTCAGGACTTGAGTGAGATTACAACTAGGTTAATCTTTTACAAATGGATAACACAAGGGTATATTATACTTTAGACAATTTCAGCTAAGTTCGTGATATTTTAATATCAAAGCAAATAAGCAATTTGAGTAAATAGTCAAAGTTGTCAATCTCGCCATGGCGAAGCACCATGGCAAATCAATAAAGTTGGAGCAAGCCGGACCATTGCCCCAAGTAGCTATAGGTGATTGCAAGTATAAGCTCACTCTGAAATTCCTAGAGTTGCTCAAGAGGAGCGCAACAACGAAAATGGTGAGTGAGAAGTTGGATATTCTCCGCAAGCAGAGGAAATGCAATCTGAGGTGTCAATCCAAAAGAGAAGCTATAAGGAGAGGCTTTATAACTATAGAACCTTAGTTTGATGTTCTCGAAACGAGTCTAGAAGAACTCTACCGAGGTCAACAAAAGCTTCTTGTGATAGAAGACTCATAAGAGGAAGCGAAATCTTATATTAACAAGGTCGAGTCCTAAGTTGATTAATTAATGGAAGACACCAAACACTTCATGCAATACCTACACAAGTTGTGACAGAACTCACATCTAGGATTATACTGCTCACAATGGCTCTTAATGTATGAGAAAATAATACCTATGTTAATTCGTCACAAAATTTGAGGGTACGTAAGTCGCATTGCTATGGGGGTGCTAGGGATACGAAAGAACTCAAGAATTTTTTTTTCAATATAAAATAGTACCTCCATGCATGCTAGGAGGCTCGATTATAAAGAAATCAAAGTTTTGATAGCAACCATATATCTAAATGGGGATGTAAAACTTTGATGGCGAATACATTTGGAAGAAATCCAACAAGTTTGGTGTTAAGTGGCAACATGAGAGGATTTAAAATAAGAGTTAAGAACTTAATTCCTACTCGAGAACATTGAGTTCATCACAAGAAAGAAGCTAAGACAACTATGCCAAAGCACTTCTATTCAGGACTACGTAAAACATTTTTCAACACTGATGCTAGAGATATAAGATATGTCTAAGAAAGATAAGTTATTCAGCCTTCTCAATAGCCTGAAGCCATGGGCACAATAAGAATTGAATCAAAGGAATATATTCGATTTGATCAAGGCGATTACAACTGCAAAAAGTCTCTTCGTTGGAGGACTCGAAGAAGAAGAAACAATCTTTAAAAGATTACCCATCTAAGTATTCCCACGGGAAGGAATCCACAATCGAGCAAAAGAAAAAAAAAATTTCATAAAGTGCAAAGTTTAAAAGGTAAGACCTCAAAACCTAGCAGAGACTTCTTGTGCGGAGGACTGCACATGCCCACATAAGTAAGCATCCAATACATTGACAACATAAATTCGTTTCTCTAAGTCGAATAAGGATAAGTTTATTGTCATTAGTTTAAGTAGTTTGGAATCCATCGACAATGATAAGGAGTCACAAGGACCCTAGATGGGAGCAATGTATTTGTTGAATATATTGTAGAGTCAAGTAGGGGAGAACGTGAAGAGAAAGTAATAGAAAATAAGAAGCAGTGAGCTGATATACGTAGACATCAAGCAAAATGGTTGAACAACTCATGTGATGGTGGACACAAGCATTACCTATAATTTTATTGTCGATCAAGAAGTAAGGCGACTTAGGTTGAACCTAGAGAAGAGCCCAAGTCAAATAAAAGTTGTGAACTTGAATGCTAGCAAATGTTCAGATTGGCAAAGAGGGTCTCTATCAAAATCATAACATGGAGTGGAAGCACAAATGTGATGGTTGTACTATTGGACGACTTCCAAGTAATTCTTAGAATAAAGTTCATGCACGTGATGAAGATGATGCTAATGTCATTCCTAAACTTCCTATGTTTGATAGGAGACGATGACCCATGTGTGGTTCTAATTTATTATGAAGGAATTGAGGACCCACAACAAATATCAGCTTTGCAATTGAAGAAGGGGGTGTGAAAAGATGAATTAACTTTTGTGGCGGTTATAAAACTGGAGACACTTGGTATAGAGCCCACTCATGAATCTATTACGGTGGTGAATGTTGTGAAGGAGTTTACAGATATTATGTCACTTGAGTTGCTAAAAATTCTATCATCACACAGAGATATAGATTACCGCATTAAGCTGGAGCCAACAGTGAAGCCTCTAGCGAGACCGCCATATTGCATGACCCCTTCAAAGTTGACATAACTGAAGAAGCAATTAGATAAACTGCTAAGCAGGATTCTCATATGCAGTTTTAAAGTATCATTCAATACTCTAATTCTCTTTCAGAAGAAATAAGATGAGAGCCTCCAATTATATGTCGATTATTGGGCCCTAAATAAGGTGACGGTGAAGAACAAAGATCATATCCCACTCATCGCAGACTTGTTTGACTAATTATGCAAAGTAAAGTATTTCTCCAAACTTGACTTTTGGTCGGGGTTCAGGCTGATATATATAGCTAAAGGCAACAAAACAAAGACCAAGTATGGAGCATACAAGTTTTATTCAAGGAGTATCTAGATAATTTTATACTTATCTATATATTATACTATAACTTCCTTTCCAAAATTAAGGATAGACTATATAGTAATCCCCATATAGTAATCTAGATGCAACTGATTAAAGAAAGTAAGACATAATGATTTTAGGTCTAAGAATGACTTATCTGCACCAAAGGAAATAATAGAGTTTATATTTTCTGAGTGGATAATTTGATGTATGAACTCTTGAGAGAGTCTCATGATTCTTACATCTAGGTATTCACCAAAGGTTGAATATATAAAGAGGACCTTCTATTAGTCGAAGATAGAGACTGATGTGAAAGTATATATTCAGACGTGTCTTACTTGCCAATAAAATAGATAGAGCAACGAAAGCCAATAAGTGTTTTGTAAGCATTGTTCATACTAAAAAGATTGTGAAAGTGCAATTCTTTAGATTTTATATCAAGCTTGCTAACGATATAGTGGTGGATTGATATTCATAGTGGTCAATCGATTTTAAAATTATGTAATATTCATTGCTACACCCGTACACTACTCAATGGAGGAGACGACAAAATTGATGATAAAGAAAGCGATGAAGTAATAGAGAGTTTTGTACAATATCATTAGTAATCAAGAAACATAATTCTTAGAATAATTCTAAATTAAATTATTTAAATTATTGAAATCTGATTTATACTTCTCCATAAGCCTTCATCCTCAAATGGATGGTCAAACTAAAATAATAAATTCACTCTTTGAACAATATCTTCGATACTATATCAGTATCAATCAATGGGATTGGATGAAGTTATTGGATATAGCTCAATCCTCCTACAATGAATCTTTTCATCCAATAAGAGATCCTTGGAGATCATTATTAGATAACGATCATCAACTTCTCACGCTTTAACGATTGATTATACTGAGAATAACCCGTTAACATATAACTATACAAAGAAATGATACTAAAATACTATAATAAGAGCAAATCCACACAACATACTTCCTTCTTGGGGATGTGAGGATGGCGATAATTTCGGTAACAAATTAGGATGACAAATAATGTATTCGTATAACATAAATTAGATTATCTCAGTACTATTACAACTATTATAGTGATAAGAGTGAAAAACCATTAGCATCTTTCGGCATGTGACGAACAAACGAATATAATTCTATCATCTTCTCGATAGTAGAGTCACGTGTACCTGAGGTACGTGTTGGAGAAGTCACGTGACGTATTTCTGCAACGACAGAGAGGATCATTGGACCGAGACAAGTGTTGGCACGGCCGGTGGCGGTGCCGAGTCGGTCGGCGGCTCACCGAGCACAATGCGCCTCTCCCAATCAATTATAGTCACAAAAGAAAGGAGAAAGTATTCCGTCGATATGAGACCGTCGAAACATTTGATGTCTACTTGACCAAAGGGTCCTTTAGATGTCACCTTCATGACCGAGTCAACTCGATACAGAAGGTTGGGGAGGGGGGGTATTTTGGTAATTTAACTAACAGGTGATGGGAATAACGGAGGAATAATTAAGGAATCTTCGACGACCGAGGCAATTAAAAGTGGAGGGTGGGGGAGGGGAAGGTGATGGTCCGCGTTCTTCCTTTTGTCGCCATCATTGATTGGCTTCCAATTTCGCTTTCTCCTCTCCTTTGTTAGTCAATTCGCCACCTGATTCACAGCTAGCGCCCCTTGTGGTTAAATCTCTCGGCAACTCTTGCAGCGCACTGTCTCGGCGTTGCCTCTCGCTCGGAAGGTACCGTTTGCGCTTTCTTCCCCTCGGTTCTTCCGATTTGGTGGATGGTTTTTCTTCAGATCGTCTTCCACGATGTTTTCTCGCATCGTAGTGCCGAAAAGATCCCATTTTTGTGGCATTTTTCTTTGAAAGATTTGGTTTTGTTGGATTCCGTATCGGTTCGCTCAAAATTATAAAGATCCGATTTTCACGGCATTCTTCCTTGGAAGGTTTGATTTTGTTTTGATTTTTTCTCGCTTCAAATGTCTGTTTGGTTCAATATTTGTTTTTCTAGTTCTATTTGCTGGTACTATTGTTGTCTGATTATTATTTGACTTGCTTGCTGGATGCTTCTTTATAGACCGCTGTATAAACAAGAATCTACATTTATTTAGCTTTATCGGCCCTCTTAATCTACCATGTCATATTGTTATTATTCAATTGTGATCGTTTTTTACTTCCTACAAAGGATCTAATGGATGGTTAGATTGAAAATCTTGCATTTGCTATGTAGTAATCTATAGCCGAAGTCTATTTCCATTGCTCTGAAGCATTGGTTTTGCTGTATATATTTTGCTATTTAGATTGGCTTGCTAGTTCTTACATTTTGAAAGGACAAAATTAGCCCCCTTTTTCTATTGGAACATGTTTGCTCTATATTTGGTGATGAACCTCATACTTTGTGTAGTTAGTTTATCTGCTCAAATTTTACAGGACAGTTGATAGGTATTAGAAAAATGAGAGTAGTGAGTTTGGATGAATAAGTTGAAACATAGAGGTTAAGGAAGAAGACACTGTTTTGGGAAAGAAAACTAAGATAGCAAAGGGAAATCGAAACAAGGGAAGCCACAAGAAAAGAAAAATGATGCAAGAAACTCTAGTTTCTTTCACAGCCATCAACCATCTAATTAGTTTCTGCTCAAATGACAAGTAAACAACCTTGTCCTTCAAAAGCCAAGTAAACAAAACCTTATTTATGTACCATTACATTAGCGCAGTGATGCATCAGTATCCAAGTATTTGTAGCATTTACGGCACTAGTGGGTAAACCAAGCTTGATCCGTTGATGACTCAATTGAACCAACTCAGACAAACCTTTTAAACTGTTTTTGTTTCGCTGCAAGTAGTTATATCTAATATGGAATTAAACTATAGTTTGTGTTTCTTTTATGATTTCCAGCTGAAATTTGGAAGACAAATATCAGGGAATGCAGAAAGATGTGTTTGTATGTCAAATCCCCGTCTAAGGTATACAACAGTGTTGCCCAAAATGAGGTCTCTGTGGTTGCCCCAGTTGACGTTGGAGTGCACATCGATATCCAATCCATGCTTGATGCACAACCAAACAATGGGGCTATAAGTGTTCATCTGGCTCTTGTATTTTATGACCTTGTGGAAGACGGTTGAGATCAACTGTGCCGAATTCCTTTGCATCGTAGAAAGCATAGATCACCCTAGCAGGGGGGAATAAGACACTGTTTTTTGGGTTGTAGCTATATTAGAAAATGGAAAGGCAAAATAGAGAAAGTGTGTTGATGCAGAGGTATGAAGTTGGGAGATTGCTAGGGAAAGGAACTTTTGCCAAAGTTTATTATGCTAGGAATGTGAGAACTTCCCAGAGTGTTGCTGTTAAAGTCATAGACAAAGAGAAGGTCTTGAAGGTTGGGCTTATCGATCAGATAAAGCGAGAGATTTCTGTAATGAGATTGGTGAAACACCCAAATGTTGTGCAGCTTTATGAGGTCATGGCTACCAAATCTAAGATATACTTTGTCCTGGAATATGTAAAAGGTGGTGAACTTTTTAACAAGATTGCAAAAGGAAGGCTCAAAGAAGACGTTGCACGGAAATATTTCCAACAGCTGATCAGTGCCATCGACTTCTGCCACAGCAGAGGTGTCTATCACCGTGATCTAAAGCCTGAAAACCTTTTGCTTGACGAAAATGGAAATTTAAAGGTTTCAGATTTTGGCTTAAGCGCTTTTGCTGAGTCCAAACAGCAGGATGGCTTGCTCCATACGACTTGTGGTACTCCAGCATATGTTGCTCCTGAGGTGATTAGCAGAAAAGGATATGATGGTGCAAAGGCTGATACCTGGTCTTGTGGGATCATTCTGTTTGTTCTGATGGCTGGTCATCTCCCTTTTCATAATTCGAATCTGATGGAGATGTATAGGAAAATTGGGAGAGCGGATTTTAAATGCCCCGTTTGGTTCTCATCCGATGTTAGAAGACTCCTTGTACGAATTCTTGACCCAAATCCTAATAGTAGGATCTCATTTGCAAAGATTATGGAAACTCCTTGGTTTAGAAAGAGACTTGATGACAAACTATTTAAGAACTCCAAGGAAACAAAGGAAACTGATCCTTCTCATGTTGATGAAGAGTTAAGTTCCTCTGGTAGCAACATGGCTGAGGCAAAACAGGAGTCGGGAAAACTTGCTACGTTAAATGCTTTTGACCTCATCTCTCTTTCAGCAGGATTTGATATTTCAGGTTTGTTCGAGGAGACTGACCACAGGAGAGAAGCAAGGTTTACGTCTGATCACCCAGCGTCTGTTATTATCTCAAAGCTGGAGGAGATTGCCAAGCTCTTGAAGTTAAAAGTGAAGAAGAAGGATCAAGGGGTACTAAAAATGGAAGGATCAAAATCAGGGCGAAGTGGCGTTTTGGCCATTGATGCTGAGATCTTTGAGGTTACTCCTGAACTTCATCTGGTGGAGATCAAGAAGACCGACGGGGATACTTCGGAGTATGAGAAGCTGTGGAAACAGGACATTAGACCGGCCCTGAAAGACATTGTTTGGATGGACATGGCAAGGTGATCAGCAGCAACAACAGCTCTGACTTGTTGATGAAGTTATCTAGGTTCTTATCCAGGAGGCAGCAGTATAACTTGTCCAAATAGTCTCTTATTGCTATCTTTGTTTAGTTTGTCACCTTGCTGTAGTGGGTATCTTGCTTCTGGTAAACTTGTTCAGTGTGGTAATACTTATCTTCCTATAGAACATTTGTTTCAATGAGCTTTCTATATGGATCAAAGTGAAGAAAAATAGTCCTCACCATCTCAGAAATGAAACCTGTTTGTGGATCTGACACTAAGAAACATGCTCCTTGCTTATGGTTTCTTAAATTCTCTTCCTGTTAAATTACATCTTTACCAAATCTTTGCATGGAAGCACTTTGGACTGACATAGAACAATACATGGTTGCAGGAAATATGGCAGTAGTCCTCACCACTTTGATTTGTCCTGCATCATGAACCCGCAAGCTAGCTCTGAATTGGCTGATTGAGATTGATGAGGGTGGATTAATTGTTGTCGTTCTCAAACAAGATCTCGAGTATGATGTAGGTGTGCAAATTCATTTCCATTGGCAAGCTGTGGATTGACATGGGGAAGCCTTTTATGGGATTAACCACAGCGTGCTCATTATGAAGAGCATGGACCACAGGCTTCACAGGGCAATGGAAAGCCGCCACCACCATCACATTTATGTGCCTGGCCATGGAGGCAAAAGCCCCAAAGAAAGGGCAGCTTGACCTCCTTCGAGGGAAAAGCAAAAGATGAAGACGGAGTGCTCACGCTCCCACATGTTGTTGTGAAATCCCCTCTGCAACTTTATTGCCACTTGAACCGTCTCCTTCACTCCCCCCAACTTAGATCTCTCTCTCTCTCTCTAATGTGTGCAAAACGTTGCAAGTGCTAATAACATAAAAATGACTGGGTTTCGTGCAGTGTTCTTCGGTGATGTTGCAATGTGGTCCATCTCATGTTCAAGAAGCGAAGACTCCAAGGTATCGGGCAAGAACCGAAAGCAAAGGTGTCTGCGTTCCATGTCCCACAGGCAAGGAAATGAATGCCTCCCTCTTCGAAGATGGGCAAGAAGAAGTCGAGAGGGTCCCAATCCTTAAGTTGGACTGCGTGATTGCTCGCAGACTTCTCCAACTACTTTCGACGCGGAACAGAATCCAAGACATGGAGATGGAGAAGCAGACTTTGATACGATTAGATACGGCACCAAGATATGCCATTTCCCTGTCTGTCATGTCCTCAGCTAGAGCGATGCCAAATAAGAACCAAAGACAAAAACAAGGAATCATTTTTTTGTATTTTCTTTCATTTAAATTCCATTTTTTTCGACATAAACGGCAGAGTTATGATTTAGTGTTAATGCTATACAGTATTATCATTCACGTTATGCTTGCCATTGCCGTCGCCACTGTCAGCATTGGCTGCCGCAGCCAGCGGTAAGCTCTTGTTGGCGAGGACGTAGTGAGTCCATGAGGCGTAGGCCCAGTCCCAGGCATTGAGGACGATGTAGGTGCCGATGCCGCCGATGAGGCCGTAGGCGATTGAGTAGGTGAGGGGCATGAGGAGGATGGTCATGAAGGCCGGGATGGCCTCCTTCATGTCCTCCCACTCGATCTCCGTCACGGCCTTCATCATGAGCACCCCCACCAGCACTAGCGGCGGGCCGACCGCCCACGCCGGAATCGACGCCAGCAACGGCGTGAAGAAGAAGGCGAGCAGGAAGTAGACCGCCACCGTGAGCGCTGTCATCCCGGTCCTGCCCCCCTCCTTGATCCCCGTCGACGACTCGATGAACGCCGTGACGGGCGACGTGCCCAGCAGCGAGCCCACCACGATGGCGACCGCGTCCGACATGAAGGCGAAGTACTGCCCCTCGAAGTCCCCGTTGGCGTCCACGTAGCCCGCGAAGCGCGCCATGGAGTAGAGCGTGCCCGTGGTGTCAAGCACGTCCACGTAGAGGAAGGTGACGAGCGCCTCCCAGAATCGGCCGGTGCCGATGCCCTTGAGGCTGAGCGCGCCTGCTGTGGACTCGATGCGGTGGACGTCCACCACTTTCTTGAAGTAGCGGTAGGCGTCGCTCCCGGCGGGGGTGTTCGGGAAGGCGGTGACAGAGGTGTGGCGGAACCAGGAGACGGCGGTGACGAAGACGATGCCGTAGATCATGGCGCCCTTGATGTTCTTGATGAGGCAGAAAGCGATGATGAGGAACCCCACGACGGCGAGCCAGAAGGTGGGGGACTCCATGCGGCCGTGCAGGCAGAGGACGTCGCCGGAGACGGCGCCGCCTGGGATGAGGGCCACGGTGCCGTTGTCGAAGGTTTGGACAGGCGCGAGGTAGGCGCGATACTTGCGGGGGCAGGCGGCCAGGGTGACGAGCGTGGACGAACTGTAGCCGACGAGGCCCACGCCCTCGTTGTTCTGGAGGCCGATGAAGGCGAGGAAGAGCCCGATGCCAGCGGAGGAGGAGATACGGACTGGGCGGGGCACGAGCTTGGCGAGGCGGGCGCGGAAGCCGAGGGCGGAGATGAGAAGAAAAAGGAGGCCCTCGAGGAAGACGGCGGCGAGGGCGGTGCGATACGGGAGGTCGCCGGAACCGTGGAAGCCGACCACGGTGTAGGCGAAGTACGCGTTGGTGCCCATGCCGGGAGCCAGAGCCAACGGCAGGTTGGCGAAGGCACCCATGATAAATGACCCGACGATGGACGACGCGGCGGTGGCCACAATGAGGTCGCGGCGAGCGCGGTCAACGCAGGCTGCGTAGCCCGGGTCCACCGGCGGGAAGCGGCAGGAGGGGGAGGGGCGGAGGCAATCGTCGACAGAGCATGTGGCGCCGGAGTCGGAGAGGATCGAGGCGTTCACGGCGAGGATGTACGCCATGGTCAGGAAGGTAGCGGTTCCGGCGCGCAGCTCGGTTGTGAAGGTGGTGCCGCGCTCCGCCAGCTTGAACCGCCGGCCAACCCACGACTTAGCCACCGCTACGTTAAACCGGCCTAGTCGTGATCCCCTTCCCGTTATCGACGTCGCCGCCACACCGGACGCCGACGGCGGAGATTCCGCCGTCGAATCCATAGTAGGAGAGAGTAGCGAGCGCTCCGTGAAGGAGGAGAAGAGTGCAGCTGGTTTACATTAATAATGACACTAATAATATAATGCATATAAAAATATAATATTTTATCTCCCCACGTGTCATTTCCACCACTTCAGCAGTCCCTCGCGTCTTCCCTTCATGCCTTGTTTCTTCCATCTAATCCCCACTTGGACGACGACTCCTCCCAAACTTGTTCTTCTCCCGATCGCCCGATCGAAATCGGACGGTCATGAAGGGTCCCGTCCCCATCACAGCCGGAAGATGTTGAATGCACGCTCCAGATTTCAGCATCAATGCTGTGTGAATCAAAGAAAATGAATGGGGGCTCGGAATTATTTGTAATCTGTATCGGTCCTCACACGCAACAACAACAACGAAGACATCTGTTTTGTTTCCATGCAGGATGGATACGCGAATCACCACGATCATTGCTCTGCAAATCACACACCGTTCAGAACCGATGACTCTGCCGTTGACTTTCTTACCATGATTAGCATAAAAAATTATAATTATTATATAAAATTTTAATATCAAAAACTAAATCTATTAATTAAATATGTATATTTTTCGGACGTCTTATGAAATCTTTATTCAAAACATATTTCGTATTCTCATAGGTCAAAAGTAACAGCATAAAGTTGTAGGATGAACTAGACTCATCAATTGTATGTCATCAACGTCTTACTACGACACTATCAATATTTTTTAAGATAGTTTATAATAACCCTTATAATTTATCATTTCAAGATAATCATATTATTATGTTCAATTATACTATACATATACATAAATATAAATAGGATAGTAAAAATAAATAATTTTAATTAAGTAAATAAAAAATAATAATAATAATATCCAATTAAATATGTATTATCATATTATCAAAATAATACTCAAGTTCTCAATTGATACTTGTTATTTCTAGATACTTTCTATGATCATCAAGTAATTTTTTTTGATACGTATGAAACTACTAGTACTTATCATTTTTAGAAAAAAAAAAACTACTATGGTATTTTCTCAAAATATCCTGAATGGTGTGACAATTGAGTCAATCATACTAAATTCTAAGATAAAATTTTATAACTATAAAAGTATATTTATAGCCTTAAAGAATACCCTAAATTTAACTTATGATGTAATAAATGATTATTTTACATTTTTTCAAAAAAATCTCTTATGAATATAAATCCTGAAATGAGCTTCATACTGTAGTAATTTACAAAATTAGCATTTAAATATCTCATTGCTTTAAGTTGATTTGATTTTATGTATATGAGCATATAATCTTTTATTCCTCATAGATATTTCATCATTTTCTTTGTAACTTTTCATTATTTCATTCCTAAGTTGTTTTGATATCTATATAGCGTTTCAATTATAAGACTAATATTTTGTCTTATATAAGTTTGATCATATAATAAAATTTAAATTACACACGCATAAGTAATATGATTCATTTGATTTTTTAAAAGTTATTTTTATTAAAATTTTAATTTTTTATCTCTAATAATAGGTGTATCATTAGTCGAGTAAAGTTACGTACTAAATCTCTTTGAGAGTTCATCAACATATTCTTTTTGAGAAAGTTCTAATAATTTTTGAGATCTATCCTTTAATATTTTAATCTAATAACATAAGCTATCACCGAACGTAGCCTCTGCCCACGGTAGCAACTGCTACACACAATGCCACTACTTCCCATAGCGACAACTATTGCACGTAGCACTGCCACATGCGAGTTCCTTAATCGCTACCCATAATAATAGCTGACGATAGTAGTATCATTGCCTACGGTAGGATCGATGATCATACTAGGTTACCACTTTTGATAATGTTATCGTTGCCTTCAAGCTACCTAGGATAAACCATCGACCAAACATGGGTAATATGTTGTCCTTGCTCTACTTGCATAAAGCGAGAAACTTTGCATCGTCCACAAATATGTGACAAGATGGACGAAATAGCAAAGCATATTGATAGTACAGATGAATCGTTTAAACATTGTATAATTAAAAATCGAATAACAACTTTTCGTAAATGAAGTATAGTAACAAATAGATATAAAGACAAAACATATCTGATATACATTTATGATATAACGTATTTGATTTCAAAATAGTAGTCTCTTGTACCAATTGTAAATATAAAAGTTATAATCATACTATTATTATATGAAAAAAATTTTAATATCAAGAACTGAAATATAATAAACATAGATAAAAAATTAGATGTACATATTCTTGGATGTCATTTTAAAAAAAATTATTTAATCTGAAAAAACACTTTGTAATCAATACCATAATCAAACTAAATTTTTATTACTTTCTATTTAGTCTCTATAAAATTAGGAGGGTTCCTCCCATCAAAATCATATTCTAAAAAATTATTTTTTTCCAATTATAATTATAATTATAAATTATTTTATCTGATCACATAATCTAATAGATTCGTTCTCAACCAAACCTAATTTTCAACTTTAATGAGTTAGGAGTTGAAATTCCTATATTATACGTACAGTTTATAAGTGCGCGTTAGGCGTTTATAGGTGCATTCCTATTACATATGCACATCAATGAAATTAATAGAGAAATAGACATTCAATAAAGATTATCTTACAACTCGGATAGGGAAGAACTTGATGTCCAACAAAAGTATGAACACGGATGAGATGTCTCAAGATTCCTTTTCCTAACGATACAACATTTGATCAGGGATGGGCCGATGTTGACTTGTGTTGGTTGACCATCCTCTGATGTTTTAATCTTTGTTTGACTGACTATTTGGTGGGAGAAATGTATGATCGTCAAATAGAGGAGGAGGTTCACAAGATAATACCGTAATATATACTTATTATTTTGTGTTATTTTCTTTAACTTAATGTGAAAAATTATCTTATTCTTATAAAAATAATCACATTGGAGCTCATATTTCTTTTTCTTTTTTTTTTAGAATTACTTTTTCGAGTATGATACCAGTGGTCAATGGTAGTCAACATCATGGCCGGTTCACGGCGAACCGGGTCCATCTCCCCCTACTTATTGTAGGCACCGACTCGATTCTGTCACGATAGCCCAAAACCCTGCGCGCTTAAACCCTAGTCGTCGTTTTCCCTTCCCCCCTCCCACCCCAGAAAAGATCCTTCCTTTTCTTCCTCCTTAAACCCTACTCGTCGTTTTCCTGCCTCCCCAAAGATCCCTCTTCTTACTCCTCGTTCGACTCGCTTCGACCCGCCAAAACCTTCACGGAAGATGTCGGGTTCCGTCTCTGCTGATTCGTCGGACGCCGGTAGCGGCGGAGGCGGCGACGACGGAAGGCGGCGGACCCACCAGCTCTACAATCCTTATGAGTCCTTCAACAACCCCTACTCCTTCCCCATGTACCAGCGCATCTACGACCTCCCCACCTCGCCCGAGTTCCTCTTCCAGGAGGAGGCCGCCCTCCGCCGCCGCTCGTGGGGCCACAACCTCAGCTTCTGCGCCGGCGTCGGATACCTCTCCGGCGCTGCCCTCGGCGCCGCTCGCGGCTCCCTCTCTGGTATCCGCGCCGCTGAGCCCGGCGAGTCGCTCAAGATCCGCGTCAACCGGGTGCTCAACGCGTCCGGCCATGCCGGTCGCCAGCTGGGGAACTCCGCGGGAGTGATGGGCCTGATCTTCGCGGGGCTCGAGAGCGGTATCGCCGCCGCCACGGGGGACGAGGGGGTCGTCAGCACGGTGGTGGCGGGGCTGGGCACCGGGGCGGTGTTCAAGGCCGCGTCCGGACCGAGGTCTGCCGCGGTCGCCGGGGCGATCGGAGGGCTGGCGGCGGGATTCGCCGTCGCCGGGAAGCAAGTGGTGAAGAGATATGTCCCAATATGAAAGGATTGATCTTTGTGGAGGGCTTTGCTTCCGTGCTACAAACTGTAGTGGTTGAGGACTTCAAATGCTTTTCCTTTGTCCTCTATGCTCGATAGATTTAGTATTGGAGCAATTAGAAACTGTAGGGGTTCGATTAGGATCTTGCCGTTCTTTTCTCTTCTTTCTCTTTTATTTTTCTTGTATGTTTGGTAGCCTTAGTACTGAAACTCTCTGTTCCGTAGCATTGAAATATTTGAGTTTGTTCACAGTGTTGTCTCTTGCTTCAGTAGTATTGGAGGGTTTAGATGTTTCTTGAAGCATTTTGGTGGTGGATTTTGTTCTCTCCTTATGATGCCCTAATGTTTGAATTGACATGTTGATTTTAGTTTCATTAGTTTCAAGGATGGCTATTGGGGCAGTTCATCAAGTTGAGCTCAGATTGCAGACTTGAAGCCAGAACAATGTGCAGGAGGCTAAGTGATTCACCTGTCTGGTAAGTGACAAGATGGCTTTTTTGTCTTTTGTTTGCATTATTAGGGCATGGAGGGGAGTTGTCTGACAGGAGCCATGTTTCAGCTGTTCATGTCTGTTATTCAGTGACTTGCTCAAAAGTTGAATGCTTCTGCCAGGAACTAAGTGTTTTTATTGAGTTAATTATTTTTGTTTCTTTGTCAGGATCTAAGTTCCATTTGCTCACTGTGAATCAGCTGCTTTTTGCAGGACCACATCCTGTAAGTGACCTTACATTGGTAATCTACTAACCTAACGTCAATAAACTGTTTTCTGCAAGACCACATCTTTGTTTATCTGATGACCATGCTAATCTACTAACCTAATGTGGTATTCATGGAACAAGCTAAGTATCAGCTGTTTATGACTTTAATTTTTAGTGGTTGATGAGCCTGTGCTAGCGAAACCGATTTATAAGTGCGCAAGACGATGACCTGTAACCATATCTTGCTGCTATTGTCATAATACTTAGCATGTGGCCCTTGCTAATATCTGATATTTGAATGTTATTTCGTAAAGCTAGTAAATGCTTTCTTCCACCATAGAATTTCTATAAAACAGCCATGATAACTTATATTTGATGAATTCATTGTTAACAGCTAGTAGTGTTGCATTCTGCAGTCTTAACACTATCGGTGTCCGCCTGTTACATTATAAACTCTGGTGCCTGCAGATGCAATGACAAAAAAAGAATGCCCTGCTGAAAGTCTCGGTTCCACTTGAGGTTCAAATCAGTGGTTATGACTCTCATCTGCATATAACCTTATGTCATTTATGGGCAGTTTTAGGTATGATGTGAAGACTACCTTTTAGTGAGTAGCCATTATCCCCATCTGGAACTGTAAAGTGGATAGCTCAAGTCATTTAAAAGAATAATAGCAAGAACAATGGTGATGATAAGGTATGTATGCTCTTGAATCTTGTAAGTTCATCCATCAAGGTATGCTGTATTGCTTGCATGTGTGTGACCTAACTATCAGGTCCCCGTTGTGCTACCTGTTTACCATTCTCAGTTGTGGTTAATGATGGTTATTGGAAACAAAGTAGGATTCTTATCTGTGTTGCTGATGTTTTACTATGGTGGATGCTTCCACTTGCTTCTTTGTATTTGGGGCGTCATGTCTTATGTGTATTATGTTTAAACTATGTGATTTTAATTCTAGTCACAGTATAGTTTTATATTTATATAAATATGCTAAATGTAGCAACTGCAGGCGTTTGAAGTACCTGATCAATGATCTAAGGCACATAGGCCTTTTTGACCGTTGATGGAAGCATGAAATCCAACCGATGGATTCCTCCCGTCAATGTCTTTTTGTTCATTTGCATGTGATGTCAATGATCATTTTGGGCTCTACTGTATGGCAATCGAGTGGTCGTGGATGTGCCACGTAGGTTCTAATATCCACCTGTCGAATTAATATCGGAAGTTCCTCGATTGAACACGCCATCGATAACTCTCTCACATGTTTGGACGATCGTAAGGGATCCCGAAGATTAAAATGGTAAGATTCGAATAATATAAGGAAAATTTATGTTACGATGCGGTCTGCATGTGTTGGTTGGCACAAAGCTATATAGCGCGACGGCAAGATGAGTGCCTCGAGCTGTCCACGTCGATTCTTCAACGCCCTCTTTACTACCGGATAGTCAACTGTAAGAGGCCTGGACAGGAGAAATCACTTAGTAACTCAATTATTGTTAGCGTAAACAACTTTAAGTCGTGGCCTCGGGGTCGACGCGGCTTGGTTCGGGTCCGATTGATGGGGGATCTTCTTGGAACGACCCTTGAGGCTGCTAAGGTGATCGACTGCGGTGGTCCGATCGGGACGGGATCACCGTTTCCTCCGTGAATAGTCACAGGAGATTTTTCTGTTATCTTTCCTTTCTTCACCTTCCTCGGAGCGTGAGGGTTTTTATAGTGAAGGTTATCGTTGCTTGATGTGCCCGCTCGCAGGGAGCAGGATCATACTCCTGATAACGTCTGACATCGACATTGGCGTGACGTGAAGGATCAAGCCTAAGCAGGATATTAATGTGCCTCGATCGGCATTCCGGTCTGTGTTGACCAGGTGCTGTCAGGTTAACAGAGGCGCGAGGTGTCATCCGGGGTGGCTGACGTCAACCCGAGTTTTATCGTCATTATTACCCTCGTCACTTGTCATGCACAGTCCGCTGACAGTGAGATTACAGTGGGAGCAGTCACCGATTGCAGCCACTGTCTGATGGATCACATGCTCAATATCAATCATACAGAACATCTCTAATCTTCTTGATTCTGCACGATGGATCACATGCTCAATATCAATCATACAGAACATCTCTAATCTTCTTGATTCTGCACTGGGTGGTAGTTTCCATTGTTTATCGTGGTACAGTGTATACAAACGTTTTGAAGAAGCCATCTCGCTTCCACAAAGTTTAGATGCCAGCATACCAATGCATACAACTTATTCCATCGGCATCAAAGGGGAAACTTTTTGGTGAGACAGTGCAACTGACGGAAAAGCTGCGTAGAGTGGTGAATCTATTTTCTGTCGAGAGAAGTTGGCTAGCAGTCTCTGATGGGGTGAATCGAGGGGTGGCCGGTCTCTTCGACAGAAGATAAAAGGAGAACGGGAGAGGTCAAACGCACGGTGCTTTGTTTCCTTGTATATATGGAGCGGTGACCTTCCAGGAGTCGAGTAGGATTGAGGATGAGAGCGGCACAATCGGAGCAGCCTCGGCTCGGTGATCCCGATGAAGCACAGCAAGTTCGCACAGGGGGGTGGATCACCTTCCCCTTCATCTTAGGTCTCTCTCTCTCTCTCTCTCTCTCTCTCTCTCTCTGTGCGCGTGCAAGTGCCATCGTCTAAAGAAGTAGCATTGCTTGGGTTCCAGTGAGCAAGCTGGGGCTGGGGCTGGCTTTGTCGGGAGCAACAGCCAACCTCATCGTGTACTTAGTCGAGGAGTACAACGTGAAGAGCATCGACGCCGCCCAGATCGGGAACATCGTCAGCGGCAGCATCAACCTTGCACCCGTGGTCGGGGCCATCGTCTCAGATGCCTTCTTTGGTTGCTACCCTGTTATTGTCTCCTCCTCTATCATCTCCCTGCTGGTACTTTGACTTACCCTCATAAACTATCACACTCCATATTCCGTCGTTGCATGCTTATGCCGCTCCAAGAACCTAATTGGCGGTTCTCATCAACCTGAATCCGTTGCAGGCGGTGGTTCTGTTGACGCTGACCGCCGCCGTCCGGTCGCTGCAGCCACCGCCATGCGCATTCGGCTCCGACGCCTGCGAGGCGCCGACGGCGGGTCAGATGGCGTTCCTCTTCACGGCGGTGGCGCTGGTGGCCGTCGGGGCTGGCGGGTCGCGGTTCAACATTCTCGCCATGGGAGGAGGCCAGTTCGACGAGGTTCGGGACCAGGTCATTTTCTTCAACTGGTACTTCATCGTCCTCTACGTTTCGGCCGTGGTCGGTTCCACCGTCCTCGTCTTCGTGGAGGACAGCGTCAGCTGGACTCTGGGCTACGCACTGTGCACCGTCGCCAACGCCGTCGCCGTGGTCGTCCTCCTCCTCGGTACCAAGTACTACAGAAGGCCTGCCGCCCAAGGAAGCCCATTCACCGGCATGGCTCGAGTTATCGTTGCCGCCTTCAAGAAATGGAACGTGAAGGTGTCACAGCAGAACCCAAGTTATTACTACGGTTCAGGTGGGGATGACGATCCTAACAGTGATGTTCCGACTCAAAGCCTCAGGTAGAAGCTATACATGACTCCGTTCGTAAAGGAAAGCTGCATCAACAAGTGTTTGCAGCTGACGTGTTTGTGCTGTGTCCTTTGACTTTGACCGCGGATGCATGTCTCCAGGTTTCTGAACCGCGCTGCATGGATCTGCCATGGCAACACGCGGGCCGACGGCTCCATCGCCAGGCCATGGAGCCTCTGCACCGTCCGACAAGTGGAGGATCTCAAGGCCATCGTCCGCGTGCTCCCTCTCTGGAGCGCCTCCATCTTCCTCAGCATCTCCATCGGCATCCAACTCAGCCTCAGCGTGCTGCAAGCCCTCACCATGGACCGATCTCTGGGCCCCCACTTCTCCATCCCCGCCGGCTCCATGGCCGTCTCCTCCTTCGCCGCCACCACGGTATCTCTCTTCCTCCTCGACCGCCTCCTCCTCCCCCTCTGGTGCCGGCTCGCCGGCCGCCCCTCGACCCCGCTCCAGCGCATCGGCCTCGGCCAAGTCATCAACGTGGCCGGCATGGCCACGTCGGCTCTGGTGGAGCGGCGGCGCGCGGCCGTCGTGCACGCGCACCACGCGGAGGGCCAGCCCGGGTGGGTCGTGCCGATGACAGCGCTCTGGCTGGTGCTGCCGCTGGCGGTGACCGGGGTGGGGGAGGCGCTGCACTTCCCAAGCCAGGTGGCGCTGTACTATCAGGAGTTCCCGCGGTCGCTGCGGAGCACGGCGACGGGGATGGTCGCCGTGCTCGTCGCGGTCGGCTTCTACCTCAGCACCGCCGTCGTATCCTTGGTTCGACGGGCCACGGGGTGGCTGCCGGACAACATAAACAGCTCCAAGATGGAGAACGTGTATTGGCTGCTGACAGCGTTGACAATGGTCAACTTCGTATACTACTTAACGTGTGCAATGCTCTACAAGTATCGAAGTGCTCCCAAGGAGGCAGATGGTGTCGCTGCAAATGAAGGAGGTCACTGATCTCCATGTAATAGCGTTGCTTGTTGATGTTCATGAGATCATTAGACCATTGCCTATGAATTATTGTTTGCATTTTAAGGACTTGTTCTCCATCACATCATGAGAAAAATATTCTGAATACTTTCTCCTTTTTACTAGAATCCTTTTACAACTCAGCAAAAATCATTATTATATGATGAGAGGGGATCTAAGAATCCATATTATTAAAGTTGAAAGCTTATATATATATATATATATATATATATATATATATATATATATATATATATATATATATATATATATATATATATATATATATATATATATATATATATATATATTACAAAATGAGACCAAATTTTAACGTGAAAAACATAATGCAGGAAAAAACCACATGATCGTAGTTCAACTCAAACTATAATGATAACAAATTTATAATAAGTCTTCTCTAAAATAAAAAGATGATCATAATAGTATCAAGACTTAAGAATAGTATATCATCATCACATGGATATCAAGGATCTCATCAATAAAAGGTTTAAGTCTCATCAAGTGGGTATAGCATGAAAATACCTATAGATCAGCATGGTTAAGATTGTAGAATTTACTATAAGAATTCTTCACATATAATTTGGGTTTAAAGTTTGATTCCTGATCGTAAGTAAAAAATCTTAAAATATTATTTTTCTCTCTTTGTATCCCGTCGCTCTTAGTACGTTATCTTTTTTTTTAATTATTAATTTGAGCTCAAAATCTAATTATCCGGTCCAAAGTAAAACAATTACAATCATCAACTCAAAGTAAAACCTGATTAGTTCAGTTTTCTCATAGGTAATAAAATTTAGGAGCATCATATGCTCCTTCACGATTGAGAATTCGACCTTTTTCTTTTTCTCTCTGTGTTCTATATCTTTTCAACAAAAAAAAAATTTGGAGGAGAGATCGGACGATAACGAGCTGTTGTTTTCACTTACTGTGGACGGCACTATCGAAAAGCTCCACTTATCCTCACAGTGTGCTATTATTATTTGCATAAGAAAAAAAAAGAAAAGAAGAACGTTTCTTTCAAGAAGACTAATAATACATTGTAGTGGGACCTCAAGTGGACACATCTCTCTTTCCTTACTAGCTGAACATTCACAGTGGCTATATCACCCTCTCATTCACAGTGGCACAAATGCTCCTAAGAATAAGGAGACTTGGAATTGTTTATAAGAAGAACAAAAGGATCAGTGCAAGAACAAGAAATAAAAACTTTCTTTGTTTTGCCAAACTATTGTTATTAGATTTTTCTTTTTTCTCATTCTCAGACAAAATTTATGAACAAGTGCATGGCATGGTACAAACTAATTAGAAGAAACATAAATATTAGATGAAATAAAGAGAGGTAGAATAAGATTCAAACTCCTAATCAACTACACAATCTCATTCATGATTTCTTTAAAATGGAGAATGTGTCACGGATTTGAGGAATCACCAACATTATGTTTTTGTAGAGTTAGACTCATTTCAATCAAGAATTCTACAATTAGAACATGTTACTGATCTCTTGCACAAGAGAACAAGAGTTGTCTCATCTTTAGGGATAACAACATTTGACTCTAAATCATCTGTATTTAATCTCTATCCTAACTCATATCATGATTTGCAACATAATATGACAAATAAGGATTGATTTATGTTACTTTCTACTCCTATTGGTTTCGAATTTGATCATTAATTCGAGTATTTAAAATAACATGATCTGTTAATATGAATCTCGAGCAAGCATTATTAATGTAAAAGGAACTTGAAGAAGACCTTCTTTATATCTATCTATTGCGTATGAAAAGAGACTGAGAGATTGCTCAATGAGTGAGCTCATTTGACGATGAAATAAGTTACCGCTCGAAGTGAGTAAATAGTTTGAGGCAAAGTAAAATATGAAAGCGATAAAAGATATCTATCCTCAATTGTTTACCATTAAAATTATTTTTTGATTCGAAGAATATTTATTGTTATATTATTAGCTTGTTTTATCTTTTTCGACCACATCAATTCCCATCTAAAATTATATTTATTGGAAATTGGATCCAAATTGGGATGAGAGTCCCAACTCACCTTCCCCACATCATCCAACCCCGGAATGCACCTCTAAGCTTCGGGAACCTACTGAGGACGAAGATAACTATTTAATGCGGTACACGCCAACCCACATTGCATAATGGCAGCCTTTGCCTTCAAATCATAATGGACTTGCCATGGCCCCAAACATCCACCATCAAAGCACCCCCAACAACCATCATCCATACCCATCCATACTTTAGTGTTTGAGGACAATAATACACCATGACATGTAGAAAAAATGTCACGAAAGATATAGATAAGGATTTCTAGATCGTGTGTTCATTTGCCAGATATCATCTTGGTTGTATAGAAAATAAAATAGTAATTGAATGATTGATTTAGCCTTTGTCTACGTGATTGGATGATCTTATTTATTTAGATCAATAGATTCTTAAGAAGCTTTAATAATGATCAGTAGAGAAGAGGTAATTAATTCTATAGAAAGTGGCTTATTAATGTTTGATTTGCTTATAAACCACTTGTAAACATATGTATCGACAATTAAACCTTCTTAAATAACACATATTGCACTTGGACATTGAACTATTAAATCAAAAAAATATTAGGTAAATTCTTAAAAAATCTCTTCTTTTTAAAATTTTTTATAGAGCATTCGTACATTAAAAAAAATTGAAACAATATATTTATTTTGATAAAGATCCTTTTACCCATGTTGGTAATCGCCTTTCGCTCACCTCTAGCCCATCGATCATTTTCTTTGTCTCGAATAGTCGTTTGTAGTTCTCGTCGTCGTTTGTAGACTCGTCTTCTTTCTTCACTTGCGGCTCTTATCATCGACAACAAGGGAAGAAAGAAGAGGGGGTAATCGTGTGCTAACCTTTAGCGGAAGCAACCCTTGTAAGTCATGGGTGATGATGAGTTTGATTGAAAAAAGGAACAAGATAATCTTTTTATATGATCAATCTTCAAAGGAGATGACGGGCGATGATAGATTCAACGGAAGAAGGGATAAAATGATCTTTTATTTAGTTTCAAAAAATTTTAAGATGGAGATGTTATAAAAAAAATTCCAAAAAATAGTATATTTTTTAAAAAAATTGTCCAACTTATATTTTCCTCTTCTTCTCGACTTTAATTTGTATAACTATTATCTATTTCTTTTATCTTTGGACTTGATAGCCGTCTCTTCCCTCGTTAATTGCTTCGTGCATGATTTTTATATTTGCTAATAACTATTTTAATTTTGGTCTACAAATGAACACCAATGCCATAATTGGGATTATAAATAATTGAATTAAAGATTATGTGAGAATTACTTCAACGAATCATCCCCGATTTATTAGCACGATCACATGAGAAGCAACCTTTAAACTATATTGCCGAGTGATTTGCTCGCACGGAACTCGATATGGTCAAAAGAGGTAGGCTTGACTTTTTCGTAGATTTCCGAACCAAGCACAACGACTTCAACCGCACCCACAGACCCGCACCTGCGATGACGCCCGCGCACTCGCACGCGGTCTCGCACCTTCGCGACCGACCTGTTAGGTGGCGGGGCCCAGAGTTAATGACGCCGCGGGTGCGTGGGACCCGCCACACCTGCCCTTCTTTCTCTCTATATAAAGCGACCCACCCAACCCGACCTCCCTCCCTCCCTTGGTTGCTCACCGAGTCGTCAACTCGCTCCGACTTCGATCGTCCTCCCACAGCTACCCTTCCTTTCCCTTGGTGCGTGCGAGCGCGGCAAGAGAGGCGAGAGAGAGAGAGCGAGAGCCAGAGGGGCTCAGACCGGAACTGGCTAACGAGAGCGGAGAGAGCGTGGAGGACCGCAACAAGTGGGCAGTGCTCACGCTGTATGAGGCCCTGAACGTGCGGGACGTGGAGCGGGTGCAGCAGCTGCTGGCCCCCGACATCGAGTGGTGGTTCCATGGTCCGCCGGAGCACCAGCACATGATGCGCATGCTCACCGGCGCGGACTACGAGGAGACAACAGCCGCCGCCGCCGCCTTCCAGTTCAAGCCCGAGCGAGTCGCCGCCTTCGGCTCCACCGTCGTCGCCGAGGGCAGCGGCCCCGACGCCGACACCGCGTGGGTCCACGCCTGGACCATCGCCCCGGATGGGATAATCACCCAGGTCCGCGAGTACTTCAACACCTCCCTCACCATCACCCGAGTCGCCGCCGACTCGGCCTCCAAATCCGCCGCTTCCTGCTCCTCCTCTTCTTCCTCCGGGTCGGCTCACGGGACTCCCGTGTGGGAGAGCAGCCGCCCCGAGCGCGCCGGGAAGTCCTTTCCTGGCCTCGTCCTGGCTATCTAAATCGACATAATCCCAAATAATAAGTTGTTATCGCGATAGATAGGTAAGAGGAGGTGAAGGCTTCGCCTGTTGCCATATACCGTATATGGGCTGAGGGGTTCTTCTTCTTCTTCTTCTTCTTCTTCTTCTTCTTGTTGGAATCCGAGTCAGTCGTGTCTTAGGAATCAAGTCTGGTGTGTGTGTGTGTGTGTCGTGTTAGGAGTCCAAGATGAAGAGGGGAAGGAGAGGATTCCTTTCTTCTTCTTCTTCTTCAGGTCATGCTGCTGTGTGTTTGTTTGGTTACATGAATAAGAGATATCCGTGTGATTGCTTTAAATCGACGTGCGTAGATGGTAAAGGCTATTGGCAGGCGATAAGATTTGAGACGAGGAGAGGAAGAACCTCCACATCGACATCACGATCGATGGAACACAGGAAAGCGAGGATGAATCGAGGAAAGCTAGCGTGTGTGGACCAAACAAAGACAGCGGAGCGATGGCCACGTCTATGAATCGTACGTTGTGTCTCCGTCGCTACAACCTATTTCCAGCTACGTGAGTGGGTGTGCAGCGGGGAAGATATTTAATGGAGGAAAACGTGTGATGTTGTGGGAGACGATAATTTACGGGTCATTTGGTCTCCGAATTGCCGTCTCTTCTGAAACCATCGATCCTCCATTCACACGATGAGAACGAATGGGAAAGACACAGTACGACCAAATTAAACAGATATAACTTTGGGTCGTCGTTCACCTACTTTTGCTGGTCTGAGCCTCCAACCATCAAGTGCTTGTCTTGACATCATCCCTTCTTTGTTCCTATAACGACTTATTTCTGTTAGCCGGTCATATCAGTTGATGTAAAATCCCTCGACTTTATCGGCAGGGCAATTAATTTGTGACATAGCGTGTAGCTATAACTACATAACAATTTTTATGCATGGCTTGGGATCAAACAGTAATTATAACATCACTTTCGCATCCCAATCTGTGGGCCCACAACATGCCACATGAAAGCTCACAATGATGTGTAACGGAAATACATAATTATATAAACTTAATATTATTCACAAGCTCACAAACACAGTAACCTCAGACTACAGCTAATTACAACTACTAAGTTGTTATTAAGTCAGGGATATAGCTATAGTAACTCTAGTCAATGCACCATCGGCTCAAAAACCCAGCAACCGTTGCATTATAAAGAATATTGTAAAAAAAAAAGAATTAAATAGGATAAAATAAATATCAGATAAATCTACAGGAGAGGCAGTAGTCACTTCAACATGTAGCTAGAAGAGTCTTACTGGATAGAGGGAGCGTGTAGATCACGTTATGCCATCACGAAAAATCAAAATCCTCGTCATACCCATAATCTTCATCACCAATCGCATTGTAATCATCATAACTGACTTCTGCAAAATTGTGGTCTTCAAATTCTTCAGGCCTGTCACCATCCTCCGTAGCACCTGGATCAACTCCATGATTCTCAATGTTGTCATGGAGATTGTAAGGATCAGCGGCATCTGATTCGATTTTTTGCTTTTTCCCATTGTCTTGTTCAGACTGTTGAAAACACATGATCACTAAGGCAGAATAAAAATCTAAAACTACATTTAAAGAAACATTTCTTTCATAATAATTCCCAGTGCATTGCATTTAGTATATCATTTTGCATTTACTAGGTGGTATATCTATTGACAGTCCAAACTACTATTCCAAGAAGCTCATAAGATGCAGAAATGTCGATACAACGGTCAACCTTACATATTGCAATATTTTGCACTACCTGTGAAGTTTACCAGGATTCTTCCGTAACGATAATGAGAGAGCTGATAGAACATCATTATTCATTCCTTAACTCCCAGTGCGTCAAAAGAAAAAGAAAAGTTCTAATGGGACCAATGCAACTCTTGGATATGTACTTTAAAGCAGAAAGATTCAGAGACTAATATCAGTTATTTCTAGAAATGCATTGTGTATTTGGAATCTCCTGTTCAATGTAAGATATTGCAACACTAGGTGATAGTTCAAAATAAACTAATTTTTACAAAAAACAACAAGATTCTTAAACTACAAGAGATGTATGATGAAATGATCTATAACAATGCTTTAACTACACAAAAAAATTAAGAGCATTTCTCCTGGTATATCAAATAATTGTGTGGCATAAACATGAAGAAATTGCAGTTCTTAGCATAAAAAAAGCTCATTAAGAGAAGGGACAAAGAATTACAGTGTATAGAGCTTCCAATGCTTCATAATTGACTTTCGAACTGAAGGTCTGTAGAAAAAAAAAGGCATATTGATTAGACAATAGAAAATGTTGAAATCCATGAAACGATATGAACACTAGCAAAAATCTCCCATTATCGCAAGCACATGCAATGACAACCTATTAAGTTAACAAGAAAGAGCACCTTTTTCTTGAGCATCTGACGGGTTGCTTCGAGAGGAGTCTGAGCAGGAGCTGCATTCTTGGATTCCTCAGCACGTCTCTTTTTTCGTTCCTGTATCCGAGATTGCATTATAGCAGAAAAAAAAGGTGCAAAAACAACTTTGATCATATTTCAAATGAGAAATATTTAGAATGTGAATACACCATCACAAAAAACAAATATACCAAAAGCGAACAGATTTGACAATAAAATTTCAAACGTCAGTTTTCGGCACAATATGATTGTTGTAACCAAGGTTTTAAAAACTGAACTGTACCAGTGCTAACTGTTCAGTAGACCAGGCAATTTCTCCCGTCTGGTTTGTGTTAGGACTCTAGCTAGGAGAGTCATAATTAAGAGGGACATTCATGTAAAACCTACCTAAGCCGACCCCTATTAAAGAGGTGAAGTGGCCGGCTAAAGTTAGGAGGTTATTTCTTAGAGAAGAATAAGGAGTTGTAAAGGAATAGGAGTCTTGAGTAGGAGTCCTATTAGGAGTTGGTTAGAAGTAGGATTCTTGATTAGGAGTCATATTAGGAGTTGGTTAGAAGTAGGAGTCTTAAGTAAGAGTCCTATTAGGAGTTAGGGTTTAGAAGCCCTATAAATAGTCATGTATTCCACCTCTTTTCATAAGCAATAGATGAATCTTTTCTGCAGCCTTTGAGCAGCAACTTGGAGGGAAGAACCCCTATAGAGTTCCAAGGAGGCCGATCCCCTAAAGAGATCAACCCCAAGTTTAGAATCTGCAAGGTTTCTAACAGTTTGACACCAAGCACACCCGGTAAGCTAATTGGTACCAAGCGATACTGATTGTACACCTACTGCCTGGTAACCATACACCTGGCTAACTAGTATTGGTATCAACTGTATCCTTTTTTTTTTTTACCTTTAGCTCCTTCTTACACTGCTACTTCTTCTCATCCTACCTGCCAGTCACTGTTGGCTCCTTCCCACTATAGCTCTCACTCCTCTTTATTTGCATCCTTATTTCCATCCTTTCTCCCCCTTTTTTTCTCCCTTCGCTTGCAATGGTCTGACTGGCACTGTTCAATAAAATATCAGGTATACACCATACAGTACCAACATTGTACCAGTGACCATCAACCATTGCCGTACCGGATCAAAATCTTAATCCTTCATTGTAATGCTATCCTTTACAATTCACAAACTTATACAAACTCTTGGAACCATAAGCCACTATCCCTAGAGTTAAAAGACGAGACACCCAATCAAAAACAACATAGGAGTTACTAGGATAAGGTTGATCTATGAGAGACATATGGAGCACTATCTGACACCCAAATGTTTCTGACCACCAAGTCCTGCAACATAAGCTGAAAACATAACCTTATTGCGCTGATTGAGGCTTGTCAAAATAAAATCAGCACTACTTAACACTGATAGAGGACACATCTGCCAGCAAACAAGAATCAATAGACAATAGCTGTTTTCTTATATACTAGAAACATATGAACCTCATCCCATCAAAGTTTGAATCAAAGTATTCGGTAAAAACGATCAGCCTCTTCAGATTTGGATGGAGAGGCAGATTAGCCGAGTTTGACTGGACTGCTTATCATCAAAGTCATATAGTAGGCATCCGTATACTTGAGCCTGATGTTTCACTCGCTCACTCACTAAAAGAAATTCCTAATTGGACTCTAAAAAGTCTTCTGTGCTGCTGAATACAAGGGAAGATTGATGGAGTGTTCCTTGCAAGAGAACTAATAAAATTCTTACAAGGCTTTTCAGAAGAGCCACATTTGAGAGACGGTTGCTAATATGTCAGTGACTGTCATGACACAAAAAGTATATGTTTATCATAAATCCGTTTCTTCTCAATGTTTGTGACCAGTGGACCACACCTCACCTATCCATTTCTACACATGTTTCTAATGCCAACATTTTCTCTTCTAATCCTCTGACCACCCAACTATGGTCCTAATAGGCAATAGCTACTATATTGCAAGCTTTTAGGACCAGTATATGCTATGGTTGCTGCATGATTGCTTGAACAAGATCACCTCAGCCTCTTCAGCCACCATCCCACCTCATACCATGTCCTTTTCTTTATGAATCTGTAGGCTGGGACATATATGAATTACAAATCAAGTTAAAGTCCTCACAAAGGTGCAGTGCCAAGCAATTTTGCAATATGTTTCTAGGAGTTGTACCAGTACAAGTTAAAAAAATTATTCCATCCAATGATAACAATTAATAGGAGTGAGCGAGGGCCTCAAAAAAAAAAAAATCAGATGTTAGACATCTTGATTATTCTTGAAAGAAATATGAGACAGACTTGTTTATCACTATCAAGTCTATATACGGATGTAAACAGATTGAGCCCAATCACATCAGGATTAATCAATATCCGATCTCTGGTGGCTGGAGTACATGATCCAAATTAAGAAATATTTATTATGTTACCATTTTAAATATATATATAGGTGGACAAAAGAGCTACCATAATGTATATATTACATGTTACATATGATATTATATGATACCATATGGAATTGGATGAAGAAATTTTCAGATCAGATGGATCCAATCTATATCTGGTCAGATTATAAAAAGGATCATCGAATCAGGTCACTGTTTGAATCATCAGATCATTAACTGAATATATATCCAATTCTGACAGGATCACATCTTGAATTGGGTCAAAAGTGATCCATTGACAGTCATATAAATGAAGAATGAACAGCACCATCAGATACCAAGTGAAACCAGTATCCAATTTATGAATCATCTAGTAGGTCAAACTATTGAAGAAGGTGCATCGGTGGTATATATTTGGAGGGGAAAATTTTTGAAGCCCATAGATTATGTTATAGGAGGTAACTTGGCTGCTGTCTTCAAAAAAGAGAAGCCTCTCCTAGCTTTCCGCCTGATTTGATTGCTAATCTCTCGTTATCTGATTCTACTTTCTTTGCTCCTTGCTTTTCCTTCTTACAGTAATATCTCTCTGCATGACTAGATTTGATAATAATTTGCCACATGTTGAATACATATATTCAGATCTAAAATTCCTGCAGGTTTCTCTTTTGTAGCTGGTTTGATAGTTTTCTAACAGAATATTAGATACTACTTACTAAATTTTTTAGAGAAGACTGTGTGAATAACTTTTGTACTATATATATATAGTTTTTAATTTGGGAGCATAATCACATTGGTAATGTCTTTGCAACAGGAATCAACAAACAGTTAACTGTTCCAGAAGCTTACAATCTGCCACACATTTTCATCCTGATCTGCAGGCCCTTTCAATTGTGTCCTGCATCCTCAGGTATCCTACTCCATGGCAATCTCATGCTATAATTATATAGGCAATTATGCAACTAGCAGATGACATATGCAAAAGACTCGTAAAATAAAAGATAATAATTACAAAAACATTTCCATATATCTTATCAACTATTTTGCAGCTTCTGACAATCATTTCTTATT
This sequence comes from Musa acuminata AAA Group, assembly GCF_036884655.1. Lineage (NCBI taxonomy): Eukaryota > Viridiplantae > Streptophyta > Magnoliopsida > Zingiberales > Musaceae > Musa > Musa acuminata. The sequence goes on along the minus strand of NC_088343.1, from coordinate 12,524,755 downwards.
GTACTAGATGGAGATGCCTTCATCAGAACATTTGTATTTATTGCCCATCAAAACAAAATTAATCGTTAACTTCCGGATCCAACACCAATATTGCTTTGTGGTCAATAAATTTTCCCAAGAGTTTCATACTTCCTTGATTTCCTTGGGCAAGCACAATTATATCTACAAAGTCATGTATCAACAAGAAACACAACAATAAAGCTTAAGCTGCCTCAATGAATTTGGAATGGATCTCGGGCGCAAACAATTCCTCATAAAGCCACAAATAATGAAGACCTATAGAACCTTCTGGAAATAGGTAGCCATGAAAAGGTCTTGTTGCCCGTCTATTTGTTTGCATAAATGACTCCATATTTAAATTTTTTTCTCCATAAGGGGAGAAAGTGAAGGGCATCCCAGGATGTATGCCCCTCTTGAAAAATAAGTTGATATTTTTAAGCAACTATCCATTTGCGAATAATTATCCTCACATAATAGATGCTATTTGAAGGAGTCAAAACTTAGATTCAGATTTTCTTCTTATAAAAGGACAAAGCAATTTTCTTAGCACTGGTGAAAAATTAGAGAAAATGTACAAAGAAAATGGAAAAGAACTAGCAATTTAAGGACATATTTGGGAAAAATACAATATTCCTAAAGCCCTAGATTAGCAATTTGAAAGAAAAAAGCCACATAAACAACAATTGAATTATGTACCATGCCACCAAGTCATTAAGCATCAGTACCTTTCTGGACTTTGCTAGGGCTGCTGCAGTTGCTTCAGCAAGTTCCTTTGCAGCTAAAACATCTTCTGTACCATCTGCAAAATTAGCTTCATAAGCCTCCTTGGCAGCTGCAACAGCTGCTTCCTTGGCCGCTTGTTCCTGCAAAGATTTGACTTCAACAAATCAGATTTATTAATCAAGGATATACCTAATCAACACACTATAAATCGACCCTCATCACCTCAAGATACTCTTTGTTCATTTCTTCCCATATAATCTTTTTAAGTTCCTTCTCTTCCTCATTGTGTAGATATCCATTAACCTAGAAAAAAAATATACTGATTCAGATAGAATCAAAACTCTTCCATATATGCAGACATTGCTGGTGCACAACCACTAAAAGAACAGGTGCAATATAGAGATGTCTATAACTCAAACTCTGAGCTTGGCGTCCACAAAAAAATTTCTATCAACGATGACATACCTCAACATCATCAATATCAGAAAAATTTTCTGTCTCATCATCTGCTGTGTCGTCTAAATCCTGTTGTTCTGAGTCCAAAGAGTTGTCTCCTGCAGATCCTTGCAAAAACAGAGAATTTCCCAACCAAGTCATTACTGTTTGTAATAGAATACATACCAAAAAAGGACAATAGATGTTAGTGGGCTTGATAGTTCGATGATTTCTTTAAATAAAGATTTTGTGCAACTAGTGATGGTACCAGCACTTTCAGGGTCATTTGTTGTTTTCCCTTCGGCTTGGCCAATATCTGGAATTTTAGCAGAACCGTTTTCCTTGTCCTGGAAAAATATGCCACCACAGATGACATCAAACTAGAATAGGATACCAATAAACGGCAACTGTCTTACATGATACAGATCCACATGCAAGAGTAGCACAAACAATTTCCAGATCAGTCATGATACTCTGAGATAGTTTTAGATATTCCCAATGGTGATTCTGGACTATAGAAGTGATGCATACCGCCATTACTTTATGGAAACTCATACAACAATAGAAAATTCCTAATTGATAATATTGACGTGAATGTGGAAAAGCTAGAAAAAAAGCTTAAAAAGGAACAGAATATGCAATGCATGAGGTGTCCCCCCATAATATAAGATGCTTTATTAAATGTTGAACAAAGGTGGCAGGGAATCTGGTCAGTTTCAGAACGTAATGTCAATGGCATGATGATTCTGGCACCTGATATGGTGGCAAAAACAAACTATCACTAGTTTTACAACTTTGGCTTTCATAAAATAAACATGAACATAGTCTTTTATGGAAATGATTAACAGGTAAATAAAAATCTATTGTTGTTATAAGGACCTTAACTATCAAAATACAAAATGGTGCAAGAAAAGGCTGTGAGGATGTTCATTTGCGTAATGAATAAAAAAAAGAGGAAAAACCCAAATTAGGAAATTAAAATGATACGATGCATAATTCATGAATCAAGTAGAAAAAGGTACATCATAGTGATGTCAAGTTGGGCTTAAGAATGCCTATGATATCAAACATGGCTTAAAAACAGGGCAATCCCAACTACGAAGAAGATGAAGAACATCTCAACGGTCCTTCCACTTGCAGAAAACCCCAACTTAGGTTTTGCTTCTTTAAATTAAGTTCTACACTGTAGGTAATCCTCCTCAAATTTTGACTTTGTCAAAGAAGTAATCTCTGAATTATTTGGTATAATTCTCAATATTTTCATTTTAAAGTTTAGCTGTCTTTTATTATATTATAGTTTCATTTGGATCATGTACTACACATTGTTCAGTGAATCCATAGGCTTCTTTATCAATTGCTATGATCTCTTAATTATTCTTAAATTATTCCTGATTTATCTATATTTGTTCTGGCTATTCTTTTTCTTAATTTTTAAGTTATCATTTTTCTGAAACACCATTTGGCAATCTGATTTAGCAGATACTATCTAATGATATCAAATTCAGTTGCCAAAGCCTGAAACTGATCTTGATCTTTCAAACTTAATATGTAAAAAAAGATCAATCTACACAGGAGTAAGGTTCTCAAACTTTTTTCCGATCCAAGAGCCCTTTGAAGTTTAAAAAATTCACCAACCCAGGTGTAGATAAAAAGACACCACAAGTCATACAAATAAAAGCATATAATGCATGAAAGAATCCAATCTTATATGGTTTTTTGGTTAAAAGTGAAATACTGACTACAAAAAAAAATGTAAACAAGCAAAATGTTAGCTGATGGCACACATGAATAGATCCGCTCTTCTCATAAGTATGGTGATTATCTAGGTTGGAGTCTCTCATCTTTTTCTCCTTTTCTTCCTTTTCCATCCTTCGCCGCTCAGCTTGCTGAAAGGCTGGAGGTTCAGCACCACCTTGAAGTCCTCCTGATATTTTAATGAACTGCAGAAAAAAAAAAAAGAAACACCAGTGTGAACAGTGGTTAACATTAAGATAAAATTTTGAAGGAAAAAAAAACTAGGATGTACCTTATCATAGCATTTTCTGCAAAGTCCATGTGCAAAATGAGGCACCTCGGAATCTTTATGTTTACACAGAACTTTACCCGCCTTAGGCAATTGGTCTAGCTCACTCTCTGCATTTAGTTCATCAGCTGTTGCAAGGAACTCCTCTATCTAAGGACATTACAAGAAAATGGGTAACCCTGAAATCTCAGGAAGAATTCCTCAAACAAATAATTGCTTATAAGAACTATCAATCATAACATATGCAAGCACAGATGATTAGTTGCCGGCCTTTAGATACAGCATTATCCAAAAATCTTTGTTTTGTCAATTGCCAGTGTGGTTACAGTGGTACTTCAAAAGGCCATGTGACACCTTTTGTGTCTGTGTCCCTTATGAGCCTCTCAAACCAAATAATGTCAGCCATATGGATAATTTAGCCCAATTCACCTTAACAGGCACTTAATTGTTGCCACCTTAAACATACCATGAACCAATGACTTTTCACTGTATCTATCCATGTAGCTACATTATCAAAATTCTCAACTTACCAACTTAAATTCTGGGCACGTTACTTCCTTGATCTTTATCATTTTTACATAAAGGATAGCTGACATTAAGGACATTCATATGAACAGTCACAAGCAACTCATAAAGCAGACTGTGGGCAGCAACCTTATGTCCCTTCTTGGATCTACTTACCTGATCTTACAAAAAAGAAGCTTGTACTCCTGCATATCTCTAGACATCTAAGTGCACAGTCTAAGCTTAATTACCTAAAATTTAAGATAATGGTTCGCAGGGCCCGATGGAAAATCATTAACACCTGGATATGTGGAATATCTGATTATTATGGCGATTTGTCACATTCAATTGGTTGGATAGTAAACAAAAAGGTTTTTACATGGATGACATCAGCTTAATAGTTGGTGGAATGACAAATGTCACCTGTACCATACCAGTCAAACCTGTTGCCAAAATCAATATTACATCAAGATTTAATCTTTGAAAAATTATGCCAGTATGTTTTGTTCAGGACATGCAACAGATGATAGCAATCAGAGAACCAAGAATTCTGAAACAGATTGAAATGTTAAGAAAAACTCATTCATATTAAAATATGCAGCATAAGTTATTAAAGACCAATGAGTCTTTGACATAAATTAACTTGTAAGCATCATATCCAGTCAAACTTTCACTTAATACTCATCGTAGTCAGAGAAACTTACTGTTAAGCTGCCAGACTCTGTATTTTCAAACTCAATCAGCCGTTTGGTCAAAGTTGCTTCACAAACATGTACAACTGAGACCTGATTAAACAAGAAGGATGTGTTGCAGCAGTTGGCAAAAGAAACAAGAATCAAAGATTTAAAGCGATATTTGTGTTTAAATATCATAGAGAGATATATTTATAAAGCCACTAGGAAAGCCTTCCATTAGTTTTAACAAAAACTAAAATATACAAATAAAAAAAAATTGAATATCAGAACTACAAAGCACACAGTTGAAGGTAAAAATCAATTTAGCTGACTTTATGACTAAACATTAGATGTTAAACTCTAGAGTCTGTGCCTTTGCAAGGATTTCTGAGGCTTCCAGGCCAAATAATGACAATCTTGGACCATCATGTAGGACAAGATGACAAAGCATGTGACATTGCTTGCTCTCTTGGAGGTCTTCAACAAATCTGTTAACCTTAATATATTTGAAACAAATTCTGACAGTTTAAGTAAGACATGGATTTGACTTACCTTGTAAAAGAGGTTCTCAGTTGGAATAAGAGAAATAATTATTGCTACACATCCCTTTTCCTTCTTTTCACAAGCAAGATGTGAATAAAAAGGAGATTTCCAATTAGTTAATTATATGTTTTGAGGGTCATGGATGGAAAGGGTATGACTACAGAAAATTCTACCAATTGTTTGTCTTTCACCAATATCTCCTCTCTTAACCTTAGATTTTTCAACTGTATCCCCATTTTCCCTCTTTCATATGTAAAACGTCATCAAGTAATCTTTTCTTCTGATTGTTCCCTCCAACAGATTACAATTTTGTGGCAAGGGGCACATGCCATGTTGTGTTGGACAAAAAATATCCTAGTCATGTGTCAGCATGACCAATATGGATCAACACTGTTTGGAACAATTTGACCTGGCCCGATAACATGATAAACCTTAATATTTTTAAAATAATATGATAGTCATTGTTTTCCATAACATCATATATCTTTCAGCTTCTTCCTCTTGACAGCATTTCTGTTCTGTTATTCTAACACCATAACAGCATTCTTTTACTTAAAAAACATTTTCACAATGTAGTCACTAATTGGCCTGCAGACTTAGCATATCAAGTCACTAATTCCTCCATAAACCTAAGAAGAACAGGATAACTAATTTACCAAGAAACAGAAGATCATAATTGACAATTTTTGTGTGCCAAATTTGCTATCATATTCTAAAGAAATTCATATTAACAATCAACCTTATATCTCATAGTGGAAGCAAACCTACAAAATTTTACTTACAACATCTATTTTGGAGTACTTGAGCCCATGAGAATGTGCAGATATGTACAGTGCTGCACCACATAATCCACTAGGTTTTCTCCCTGTCTAAAAATATAACATGATATAAGAGATAAAATAAAATCTATGATCTAATGCATTAATAATTAAATTTACAAACGAAAAAGATAGAACAAAATGCAAATAAAAAAATGTATACCTGCATCCAATCTCTCTTCATTCTTGCAATGATACGGAGAGCAGTTTCAGAAACTGCATTATTCTTTCTGCCCAATAACCCTACAATGCAAACCAAAATTTAAAATGATCTGTTATTTAAACTAATCTCAAAATTAACTCTTACAAATGACCAGGGAACATTATGAATGGAAATGAAAGGAATAAGCAGCTGTTTACAAAAAAACACTTAACTACTATACAAACCAATGATTTAAAAAGCGCTAGGCGCTAAGATCCCAAAATGCCCGAAGCGCTAGGCACTGGCCCGAGTAAAGCGAGGGACTTTGACAGTGGAACTTTTGGACGGGGAGAAAAGAATTGTGCCCGAGCTAAGTGAGGGGGAGAAAAGAACTGTTAAGAGGGGAAGAAAAAGTCATCGACAGTGTAACTTTCGGACGATAGCAGCGATAGTGGCGGACGATAACAATAGCAGTTGCAGAAGCTGCGAACAATGACGTCGTGGGCAGAGGAAGCTTTAGAGGTGCCTGTCGGTGGTGGAAGAAGCTGCAATCCTCTTTTTTGATGGTGGAAGGTGCTGCACATGGAAACAGAGGTGGCAGAAGGAAGCTGCAAACAAAGGCTAGGTCGTCAGATCCATCCATCGACAATAGAAGAAGCCGCGGTCCGTTGCGTCTGTGGCGAAGGTAGTGGCGGTAAGTGTCGGCGGTGGAGACAAAAGCTGTGCTAGGGTTGATGGCTCGGGGTCGCGTGGGGGTGCAGGGTGTGGCTTTTGCTGGTAAGAAAGTGACTAGTTGGTTCAATCGAACCAACTAGCCGCTGTTTAACCGAACTAGATTTAAAAGTCTGATTTAAGTCTGGTTCGATTGCTTAATTTGAATTGAGCGCTCGCCTGAGGCTCCCAGCACCTAGGTTCAGGCAAGCACCCAAGTGACACCTCACTGAAGCACGTCGCCTTATCACGGACTTAGCTGGTTTTGCCTAAGTCGTGCGGCACCCTTGCGTGTCCATCCGCAAAGGTTAGCCTCCCCGAAGCCTCCCATTGTCCCTTAGGACCAACAAAAGAGAGAACGGGTTAGAGAGAACGCCTCAGTCGGGATCCACAAGCAAACATCTCCGAAAAACACTTCATAGACAATGCAAATTACAAACAGACTTTACAAGCTCTGAACAGTGGCACAACAAAGGGTAAAATGGTCCATTACAGACCGAAAATCTCTCGCACGTGTTCACATGACACAACCTTTATTTACAAGCCTAAAGAGGCCACCAACCCAACTAAAATGGGACTATTAAGCCTTCGGCCGCCCCTCTAAATGCTGTACAAGGCATGAACATGCCAAAAGACACGGACATACATAAGCATTATATCAAACATCTTGTTTAGAAGTTTGTCCGTGACATTCTCCCCCACTTATTCCTTCGACGTCCTCGTTAAAGCCTTTGTCGACACTGCAACTCCTCGCCTTTGCTGAGTCTTCAATCTTCTGCTCCAGCTACAATGCGCCTCTTGGCTCCTAGCTGCTCTCCGCTGTTGTTTTTGAGTAGTCGAACCTTTGATCCGCCATGCTGCTTCAACTCACCAATGACTCTGACTCTGGTGTGGGGTTGGCTGAGTTGTGTTGATCCTTGTTGATTCCTGCGAATCCCCCAGATGAAGGAAAAGACCATCCTTACTGCGCCAGTCTCTCAAATGCCTCATGCTGCTTGAACTGGGTGGATGCTTGTTGGAGCTTTAACGAACATCGTCTCGCAAACTTCTAAAGTTTTGGGTCCTTCCTCCACAACATTTGCTCATTGACTCTTCTTTCGCTTAGTTGTCACATCCAAGTAGATTCGCATCACTTCCGCTTTCGATTGGCATTTCGTTGGGAAATGAAGCGGACAATCTACTCTCAGTAGCACTGATCACCGTTGGTGAGGATTTGACAACTATTGTCTTCCATTATCTTCGAAGGGTCTTTGAACTTGTGCAGAGCTCCTCTGCTGGATACATAAGAGAATTGGGGTACTCGGTTTCGCCCATTCTCTTAAGGGTTGAGAAGGCGAAGGTTACTTGACTTTGCCCGCTTCCTCGAGGTTGTACTCCATGCATCGAGCTGGTTACTAGCCTTCGCCTGCTCTTTGCTCACACTTCTGAAGCACTTGAAGTGTTTGCACTCCTTGCGTTGAGTTAGTTACTGTGATTCACCTTCTCAATGCCATCGAACTTCTGGAATGCAGGAAGTTTTCACCCCAACTTGGAGTAATTCTCTCATAGGTTTGGTCGCCTCTGGGATTGTACCGTCTTCTCCATCAACCCTGCCGCCTACTCCACTGAGTAGCAAAGGTACAACACCGCGTACTGCCTGCTTCGTTCCTTGGTTATGCACTCTTGTATGACCCGAAGTCCTTCACTTTCGGCTATCTTGATGAGAAGCTCAATGACACCGGTCTTACGAAGTTCCTCGGCCTCTGCCCTTCAGCCTTGTCTCGGTACTTGGAGATTGCCTCTGTATGCTCCACCTCCTCGGCCCCTTTCACGACCAAGCGCTCTCCCTCCATGAGAGCAAGGGATCAATGACTTTCACGGAAGTCCCGCCTCTGCGGTACCATGGCGCTGCCATGTCCATGGCCCTACTATCCATCGCCTCGCATCTGCATCCCTTTTCTTCACGATCAGTATATATGTCTCCGTGGCACTCCTCTGAGTCCACCTTCATTCTAACTGATCCTTGATTTTGGGTAGCTAAGTCCCTCTGGACTCGTCGTCGCTTCCTCGCCCCTTTCGACCCCCTGCTTCAACACCTCTGTGTTCTCCAAGCAGTCTGTTTGGTCGATGGAAAGACAGACTGCAACTCCCATGCATGGCCTCTGCCATCACGTTGTAGGGTTTGCACCGATTCTGTTCTCCTTAGCTTCCTTGGTAGCAACGTTCGCTTACTCGACCTTGTCCTCTGACTTGCCGGGCTCCCTTAAGTGAATATGAGCTCTGGAGCAGTCCAACTCTCCAGTTGCTTCGATCATACCTCTGCATGATCAAGTCCCTCCCATGGAACTCACTGGTACTTGCATTCGAACTTTTCCCTTGGTGGAACACAGCCCCCATATGCTGATGACCAAGATTTTCATCCGATACAAAATTCGATGTATGCCCGAAAGACCCGCCTCTGCGATACCATGGCCTTCACTCCTTGAATCCATAGCCCTTCTTGTCGTCGTGTTGTTCACCGAAGTGGAGCTCCCAGTAGCTCCCGATCATACCTCCGTATGATCTAGTCCCTCACGGGACTATGTCATGTGTATCGCATTGCCACGAACTGTTCCACCACGATCCGCTGCACCATGTCGCCTCCTGGTGACATCTCCATTGCATTCTGATCCTTGTGGAATAAACTCGAATTGTGAACCCTCCATGTGTGGCCTCTGCCAATATATCGCAGGGTCTCCTCCACCTTCGATTTTGTTCGCTCCTTTGGCAATCGACCTTCATCCACCCACTCTTGGGTCACACCTAGATGAAGCACCGCTCTAGGACAGTCCGTCGCCTAGTAGCTCCTGAAGTCCACCGACTTCACTGTAGTTTATGCACCATTGTCTGGATCCTGGGCCTCTGCCCCTACCAGCACAATCTCCGCTGCGCACCGCTTCCTTCATGGCAACTTGAATGGCAACACTGTAGCATATTCTTCAAGAGTACCCACCTCTGAGTCCTCTTGCCCCGTGCTAAGGCCTCCCGAACCCAACTTCGCCTCCGCAAATTGAGTTGCCTTAGTTCCTCCATCAAATGCTCCTCCGAGATAAGGTGCATGTGCCCAGAAGCTCCCTTCGTCTTTGGCACCATGCAAGATGAGTCCGCTCCGTCAGAATGAAGGACCCATGGAACAACATGATTCTACTCTTGCCTCTGCAAGAGTTCATGTCCTTGACCTCTGTCTAAGGAAAGCACCGTGCCTCCGCTCCATGTTCCAACTTCTATGCTGGCTCCCTTCATTCGGCTTGGGTACTTCGCCAAGTTACACCCAAGTTGCTCCGCTCCTCGTTTTTGCATTGAGTCGATGGTGGTCCTCGCGCCCACCATTCCACGGGTCAGCCCTCCCTTGAGTCCGATCTCCATATCGACTCCAAGTGTGCCTTCATTTGTGTTGCTTTGGGTCGCTCCCCCACTTAATCTCGCAATGCATCCACCAATGCATTCTCTCAAGCGAGATCATGCGACGACTCCTCACCGCTTGCTCAGTCCATTGAGCTTCGTGGAGTCGTTGTTTGTTGAGGTACTCCTCCTCAACATGTGAGGTCCGTCTCACATGATTCTCCCTCTAGAGAGCCGGGACTTATCCCTCCTGGATAACTATCCCATTGGAGCAACATCTCTCTTCGTTTCGGAGACCACCATCCCCTTGGACTACTCCGATCTGCTGAACAAACTGTGCATTGTTCTGCCTCCTGCAAACGCACTTGCTAGATTGCGACTCCATGTCAATACAACCCCCGTTACACCACTCAAGGCCTAGCAACATGCTGAACTCGTTGCACACTTCAGCCTCCTACGGACGTATCCTTCCCATGCCAAAGAGAAAGTTTCAATGCTCCATGGCGCCGAGTTTCGATCGCCTTGAGATGGCCACGAACATTCCATCGTCCGCATACAAGCCCATGCATGAGTACCAAATTCTTCGAGTTAGCAATTCCCTTCACCTTTGTGAGCTTTGCATAACTCTTTTGGTCGTTACGCAACTCATTCCACCTTGCATGGTCTCATCCTTTACCAAGCGCCTTGCTTGTCTTAAGCACCATCAAGTATGGTTGTCAACGTTGAGCCGTAGCTCAAACTCAACCATCCCAACCTTTGTGCGCTCCGCATTCTTCCAAGTTTGCCTGTTCTCGTGGTGCCTCTTGCGCGAAGGGTTGGCTATTCCTCTGAATGCCAATGTCAGATGCTCGCTCCTCCGAGCGACTCTTTTTCCCTACATCTCCATGCTAAGTCCGTGACAGATGCTAAGTCCGTGACAGATGCTAAGTCCTCTGAATGCTAAGTCCGTGACAGATGGTATCAGAGCGGGACAAGCACTCATAGAAACACTTAACATGCAAACGTGGGGGACCTAGCGGGGCTGCGTTGAGGGCAGTCAGCACATGCGCGACCGTTTGGCAAATTACAAACAGACTTTACAAGCTCTGAACAGTGGCACAACAAAGGGTAAAATGGTCCATTACAGACCGAAAATCTCTCGCACGTGTCCAGATGACACAACCTTTATTTACAAGCCTAAAGAGGCCACCAACCCAACTAAAATGGGAATATTAAGTCTTCGGCCACCCCTTTACATGCTGTACAAGGTATGAACATGTCAAAAGACACGGACATACATAAGCATTACATCAAACATCTTGTTTAGAAGTTTATCCGTGACAGCCTGGTCCATGCTTGAGGTGCTCAGGCGAGGCAAGGCCCTTGAGGCGCTCGGGCGCCTATTTAAACCGCTGATACAAACATAATACCAGAGGCAAATGTGTCGCTGCTTCAAATAGTTTGTCCACTACTGAAGAACCAAAGTTTTTGAGCAAATATAAATTTTCAAAAAGAATTATAAAATCGCTTAATAATCTTATATACACTGCAAATACAATGTTTATAATGAAATCACTTACTAATCTATTATACACCATTGTAAAATTATACTTTCACTTAATGAACTTTAGGATCTTCTCTGCAGCATAAGGATTTAAGTTCCTTATAAAAAGAAAATTAAGGTAGTTTTACAATGGAAAAAATAATTTACAGAAATAGTGTAAAAGATATAATGCACTTACGTTCTGTAAATCTGTGAATGAAAAGACTTGGATCTACTAATTTCTGAACAATTGGATGCTCCAAAAGGCTCAATGTTTTGCAAAGCTGCAAAAACACAGCACCTAACACATAACTGAAAAAAGATTACTTTAGAAAGCATGATAACCGATATTTATAGTGAAAAAGGACTACTATGTTTAATTAGTACAGAGGGCAAATAGACTGCAAAGAGCCAGATGCTTCATACACATTAATCTGCAAGTAGTCCGAAAAATCGATGAGAAGATATGCCTTTTTAGTTTGCCTGTATAAAGGACAATATAAATAGCTAAAGCGTCAATTCAATTTTGATACTTGATCCTTCAATTCACTGCAATAATAAAAAATAATAGTTCTTTCCTGCTTCCAAGCAACATCACTGCAGAAAACAATGTTTTTGTGTTGTCATGCACTTCCTACATATAATTTTCATGAGAGAAATAGAGAGCTAATACAACTATATGCTTTCGAAATGAAGATAAAACTGTATCCTTAAAGAATGCCACATAGGAAATGAATGTCATTAAATTTAACTAAGGAGAACTAAGAAGACATTTTGAGTCGAGTTAGCTATGACAGAAGCAATATAACCACAAAAGGCAATAAGCATGATTACATGCTGAGGAGTGTTCTATCCTACTTCAGCTCATTGCTTTAAATAAAGGGAGCAAAAGACCATTTATGATAAACCTGGAGGAGATTCCAGCTCCCTTTCTCTGAAAAGCAACATTTTACATTATTTTCCAAAAAAATTGATGAAAATCTGTTATCAAACAATAATATTTTGCAAGAGAAATTTTTTGGTTTAAAAGTTGCAAAAGGCCTGGTCCTTTTATAAGCTGTAGAAAGCAGTGATTTAAAATGGCGCTCGGGCGCTCGCATAGGTGCTCAGGTGAGGCGTGGCGAGGCCCGAGTGCCTCGCTTAACTTCCAGGCGGCGCGCTTCAAAGAGGCGTCGCCTGGGCTCTTGCGCTTCGAGCGAGCGCCTGAGTTAAACCAGGCGACCGAACCGGGATTTTAGGTCTGGTTCGATCTCCGATAGTTAGTTAGTTCAATCGAACCAACTAAAACCTATATCAGCTGTCGCTGCCCAACCCTAACCCTGCTCGTTGCCGCTCCCGCTACTGCTGTCGCTCCTGCTCCCGCTGCTGCTGCCGCTGTCGTCGCTCGCCGCTCCCGCTGCCTCCTTACACTCCCGCTCCCGCTCCCGTTGTCGCTTCCTCTTTTCTCAGTCAGCACCCCCTTACACTCCTCTTCCTTCTTCTCCTTCTATATACTATTAACAGTATACAGTATACTGTTAACAGTATACTAATAATAGTATTTGTATTTATTAGATTAATAATATATTATTTTGATTTTAATACTGTTAATTTTCTTAATTTAATAGCATATTTTTATTTAAAATTTTAACTCGTTTCGCTTGGGCGAGCGCCTAACGCCTAACGCCTAACGCCTCGACCGTTTTTGGACCTTAGTGCCTTTTGACACCTAGCGATTTTTAAATCACTGATAGAAAGATGTCTCGAGTCTCTATTCTCAGTTACCAAAGGACCCTGAAACTTATCATTTCCTTGTGTTCTTGAACTGACCCTCAAAAGTGTCTGTGTACCTATCCACCTATCCAACTTCTGATGCTTTCTATGCCATATAAGAGTAACTAAATGACTGACATCTGATTCATCCACAAGGTAGTGGGAGAAGGTAACTGAACAAGCAATGATAGTCTTACAGTCACAAGTCCCTCCACAAAAATAAATAAGAAAAAAAACCCCAACAGTTAAAATGTCTAAAAGTCCACTATCATTCAGTCAAACAAACCACCCAGACTTGACCCATTAAAGATAATTTATATGGTTCACAGATTAGGTCCAACTCAAGGAATCTTCAACATTAGCAAACCATATGATTCCCAGATGATTAGATTTTGCACAACATCAGCACTTCAAATTGCTTGTCAGCCATGTTAGATACATAAAAGAATTTTTTTAGTCAAATTTGCGGAACACACATTAAATAGGCATTCAAATTTGTGGAACCATCAAGCTGTCATACCTTCCATGCATTGTCCATGCTATCATGTAGCAAGTCTTCATGAAAACTTAAAAATGTTTACATAAAGTGATGTCAACCCCGATACAGAAGTGAACAGATAACTAAATTAGAATGCCAAACATTAAAGTCTTATAGCAACTCTTTGAAGGACAACTGATGAGTCGATTTCCAATTCCCTGCTGGATAAAGCCAATGAACGAAACTATCGTGGCTGCATTCAATATTAGGTTGGTTTCAGCAGTGACAATACCTTTAACCTGACAAGTGACCACTTAATGACCCACTTGGTTTCATGGATCATTTCAGAAGATCTTGACTGGCTGACAAGTTGGATCACGTTTCATCCGAGTGTATGTTTGTCCAACCAAACTCAATCCCATTTGATCCTTTTTTTTTCCTTAAAGAATACCTGCCATTACCTACCAGGAGGATCTAATTCGACCCACCCCAACCCAACACACCAGCTATATAAGATGGTTCAGATTTCACCCACATGAAGCCGAGGTTCAAATCATGCCTATATACAAATGGCAGCCTTGGTTCAATTTGAATTGAGTCAACTTGTCCACAGATCTAACTGGATTAAACACTCATGGTGTAAAGAATTTAACCCAGACAAGCAGCTAATGGCTTTCATAGTCCTGAATATTAATCAAAACTTCTAGAGGGTCCTCATAAAAAGAATCTCTATTCACATCTAAACATATGTTCCTCATAAACTTATGACATGCTATAGGTGGATCTAGTTTGAGCTGATGTGTTAGTGAACAGTGGATAATGTTCTGTAATCAGCAATGAGCAGTTGCTGGCCATCTGGACTAGAATAAAACTGATCCATCCAGAAACTCGATGTCATACTTGCTTTAGAAGCTTTTTTATCCTTTGTTTCCCTTAATCCAGATACATAGCACCAAGAAGTTGAAGTCATTCGGTGAATACATACTATAGCTTTTACATGGTGTAAACAAATGAAATATAAGGAGTAAATCCTTTTTCTTTGGAAAAAAAAACAAAAAAAACTTGCATATTACTTTAATCAAGTTGTCTACAAGAAAATAAGCAAAAAAAGGAAAGTGCCATCTCTTAAAACATAAAAAAAATACTTAATGGAGGCATGATAGAAACCATAACAGTGTGGCATGACTGATATTGGAACAATCATGTTCATATTTTAAAGTGTGTACCTCACCTACAAGCAATATAAAGACATGCAGCCGCAACTTGAGAAGTTCTACGTCCCTTGGTAAAATTCTTGTCAACAGCTATCTTCAGAGAATGGGAAATTGAGATTAAACTAATATGTTTATATTGCACTCACCACAAATCAAGCTTGAAGTTACACTTTGTGTACCTGATAAAAAGCATGAGCTTTGTTGATTATAGAGTCTCCACCACCAACACGCAGGCTATCAACAATATGCCTAATCTCATCTCTTCCTGGAGAAATAGGAGCGTAAACCAGATTGAGAATTAATCTTAAAACACTTGTGCACTGGAACAAAACGTAAACTGCACTTTTGGTAACATAAAGTTGATAAGAGACATTTACTTTTAATGCTTACATGGAGAAATAGGAAGGGGGAAGAATCAGATAAAGGATGTCTAAAAAAGATTATACATACAAGTAAAATGAAAATTACAGCTGTTTATAATATAAAATTGATATGCTTTTACTTTAGATGCATTAAGCATGATAAAATTTTGCTACTAGAACCAAAGTTAAATGCTGACACCAGCATACACATCCACATGGAGAGAATGGTAAAACTTGCAAACCCATTGATCGAATAACAGTTAATTTAGCACCAGTATTCTCATAAAAATTCAAAATGGTCTATTTCTTCATTAGCCTTTGGAATAAAATTTTTATACATTTAAGAGACAAAATTCTACAGTACACTTGAATTTAGAAGTCAGTAGCCGAAACTCAAAAGGTACAATAGGATTTGTAATTTCAGACATGCTATATTTCCATAATTCATTACAGCAAACAATAAGACTAGGTGAGATATGACAAGGGCCCAAGAACAGGCCACCAGTCATGGTTGTTCATTGTGCTTATTAGCTGCGAAAAAATTACAATGATCCAGAAACTTATACAGGAAAGTAAAGATTTCTAGACTTCATAGGCAACACTTGTTTTATGTATGCATCTGCAAACTAAAAATGGATGCAGAACCTAGTCATTAAGAACATCTCTATAGATGTGCACTAGTATGCAGAACATCTCTACTCATCTATGTTGTATCGAGTGGCATTTAAGGTTCATCTCTACAAGTATGGTCATGGGGCACTCGAGTGCTTTCCTAGGCGCCTGTGCAAGGAGAGGTGAGGCTCCAGCGCCTCTAAATTCTGCGTGCAAGGAGAGGTGAGGCTCAAGCGCCTCTAAATTCTGCGTGCAAGCAATCTTGATTGGGAGCCGCTTAAGCATGAGCCTGGCCCAGAAACTAGGTGGTCCAAGCAGTAGTCTGGCCCAAATCGACTTTGATTGAGCTTGAGTTAAACCTGAATTAGTTGATTTGATTCAACCAAGCAAGCAAGCTAACTTAACTTATTCACTCCCTCCCTCCCTCCCTAAAATCAGGCATACAATCCGATGCAAATGTAGTACCAAAAGTTGCAAAACTATCATAAGTTATGTTGTTGCAGAAGCATTATTTTGGTAGTTACCTAAGCTGAGAAAGATTAAACCTTGAGCAAAGACAAAGATAGTAGTCCTATATTCAACACCCATAAACAGATTAGGTCCTATATGCCAGCATACCCTTCATTAAAGTTCTTTCATGTGATGCAGAATATCCACTTTGAACACTATGCATGATGCTACCAGCGAATCGGCTCTGGAAAATGAAAAACAGAGCAGAATAGATAAGTTGACATATTAAAATAAAGAAAAGACCATAGGCTTTAAATGAATCTCGGAAATCCATGGGTTGACGCATGACAAACCTGACCACTGCTATCCTTCGCAAAGGTGGGCCCAGTAAAGTATATATCTTCATCAATAATCCTTCCACATAAGGCACAGCATCTAAAATATCATCATGGAAAAGCAATCATCCAAGAATAATATAACAATCTAAGTGTTTTAGCATTTCAGTGCCAATATAGATCTAATCAACAAACGTAACTAAAAACAATCAAGGAAAGAATAGAATGGAACAAAGAACCACTTACATGTATCCTTTATCAGGATCTCTAACGGTCGGGCATTCTTCAGCACAATGAGTACACCAACCCATTGAGGGAACCAACAACTTAAGACAACCTAAAAATGATTCCAAATTAGCTATTTCCATGAAATATTTCCATTTGAAAACTGAATAGATTGCCAATGTCTACCTCAATGTTCTGGTACCTAGTGAACCCAAGGAAGGATTAAAGACTATAATGTTCAAACCAGAAACGAAAAACAGTTTACGGGTTGGCCTGAGACTCTACAGCTATGGAATGAAACATTGTGGTGGTGGCAGTGTTGTCAAAAGTGCTAGGCCTTAAAAGATGCCAAAGTTCAAAAAATGCCCAAAGGGCGCTCCCCCAAATGAGTCTCATCAATATAAAACTTATTTAAAAAATAATTAAGTAAAGTTACAATCATTAAGATGAAGATTGGATAATATATAAGTTCCATATCATTTTATATTCAAAATATCACAACTGAAACATCGAATTACATCAACTATCTAAAAAGCATTAAAGTGCTAAATTGTCCAAATCTAATAACAAAAATAAGAAAAAAAGAAAGCTTACCATCAAAAGTCCAAAGTCCAAGAACTTTGACAAGAATTCTAGAAGTGAGAATTCAAAATTCTATCAGCGACAAATTGGGTAATTGAGATAATTCATAAACTATTAATAACAAGAATTCATTACTGTTATTAACAACTATTAAATTCAGGCGGAGGCGAGGGAGGAGGCTGAGAACTGGAGGAGGGTTCCCAGAGAGGGGGAGGGAGGGCGGTGAAGGCAAGAGAGACAGGGAGGGGTTGCCCGTCCTGTGACGGCAGGGGAGGGAGAGAGGTAGAATAGGAGGTCGGCGAGGGGCTGAAAATGGCGGAAGAAAAGTGGAGGACGAGGAGGCAGGGACGCGGCTACCGGAAGAGAGACAGCCGGGAGAAAGAAGGAGAGCCAGGGGTCGGGGAGGTGGCTGCCGGAAGCCGGGGGAAAGCAGGAGAGCGACAGCGAGAGGGAACTGGGGAAGGGAGAGAGAGAGGGGAGAGGGAAAACTACGAGAGCGAGGAGGGAGAGAGAGGTCACCGTCCGCGAGAGGAGAGGTACCGCCGGTCGCCCGTCGTCTACAGGGAGGAGGAGAGCCGGTAGCGGTCGTCGGTCGCTGCGAAGGGCAGCAAGGGATGAGGAGGGGGTTTGGGTTTTTACTGACTTCGATCAAATCAGACCGAGCGGCTGGAATCAGGATCTAACCAAACCAATTGATTCGAGCCAAGATCTTATCCAAACCTTAGCAATTTGATCAGATGCGCTGGGCCACCCGGCGCTCGCGTGGGCGGCGTCCAGGCCCACGCGCTTCGCGTGGGTTATCTTCCTAGCCGAGCGCTGGCAGGATGCAATACGAGGTGGCAAGAAGATGGCAGCAAGCACCTGCACGCAGAACGCGGATAACGGGGATGGCAAGAAGATACCAAAGAGCTTCCAGAAAGGAAGCAAAAAGCATCCAGCTTCAGGTTTACCCTAACTGACTGGTGCCAAAACAAAAACAAATCAGACAAAAAAAAAAGAAGAAAGAAAAAAGAATCCTTTCAAGAACATTCGCATTAAGATGAAAACCTTCAAGAAATCAAGAAAATATAACCAAAAGGAAAAACAAAATAGGGCAAAGAGAAGAGAGAGAGAGAGAGAGAGAGAGAGAGAGGATGAAAACTAAAGCCTTTAGGCAATCGCAAGATCGCGCTAGGCACAACAAGAAGCAAAAACCGTTCAAGAACCCTCAAACCAATATGCAAATGAAAACTAAAGCCGGTAGGCAATCGCCGAGATCGCAGTAGGCACATCACCATGCAAAAACCTTTCAAGAACCCTCAAACCAATACGCATACTATTTACCTGACAGAATTGGACCATCATACATCAACAAAACCATGTAAATGAACCGCAAGATCATTCGGAAGGACCTTCCGAATCAATCAAATGAAAACCCTCAGACCTCTAGAAATCAAGAAAACAGAACAAAGAAAAGAATAAGAAAACTAGGGCGAAGGGGAGGGAGAAAGGACGGAGAAAAGTAAGAGCACCTGAAGGAAGGCAGAAGACGAACCAACACCGCGGCGGCCGCGCACGAGGCCACGAACGAACGAGTGGGAAGGGCACCGGAGAGAGATTGGCGAGGCTACTTATATAGGTTACGGTTCGAAGTGCGTCAGTTTCAACCCGACCCAATAAGGCCCAGGGCTTCTTAAGGTCGCTTGGACTCTAATTGAGTTCGGTTCAATCCAGTCGAATTGAAACCCAATTTGCTCGGTTATTTAAGATTGGGTTCGAAGCTGTTTCCTGGATGGATGCAATCTGAATATAACGATCTGATACAATGTATAATGTATCCTTCCAATGCCCCCATCGCTACACATGCGTCAACAAACTCTGGACCAGACGATCTTAATCAGACGGTTATAGTACGTACCGTGACGGTGATATGACCCGAGAATCCACAACCACTCCCGAGTCTGGTGCGCCACTGTATATGTAGTCTACCTCTCACCTTCCCACTCTCCTCCTCTTTATAATTATTTTCATATATTTTTTACTTTATTATTATTATTATTATTATTATTAACACAATACATATTTTTAAACAAGAATTTAAGTAATTTGCCCTTTTTTCTTCTGCAAGACATCATTTTAAAGGCAAATCTACAATATAAAAAAATATAAATTTGACTATGAACATCAATAAGAATTCAATGTTCAACGTATCCAATCAGCAAATAGCACATGCGTGACATATTTATCATTCTCCGGACCAACTATTAAATTCAAGAAAATAAACAATTATCATCTGAAGTGGCAAAAATAATTGGCGACATGCTGTCGATATGCCATATTAAAAACAAAAATTCTCACATCGCAATATTGCAGAATATCAAAGACTAGAAATTGAAGAAGAATTACCGAATGTAAAATATTATGAGAAATTGCAAAGGAGAATCGAGATGTTATACAAATTTATCATTTTGCATGATCATACACACAAGCAACTCTATCTAAATTGAAGAATGAGTTAAATGTACTTCTTTCAAAAGAACAACATCAGTGCAGCAATTTTTATCATTACCTCTGAAAGATAAAGGAAAGGGCCAAATAACATCTCCAATTTACAGTCTTAACAAAATAAGGCAGATCACACCAGCATCCAGTGAGAAACTTATAGTACAGACCAACAGAAAAAGAAGAGAAAAAGGAAGGAGAAGAAAACACACTAACTTGGTAATTCTAAAAATAACTTCGTTTAGAGACTAAGAAGCCCGATATTAGAGCAGATAAGCAAAGTGCTGCAAATGTCAACAAAGCCATGCTGATTGCAGCTACTGATGCATCTGTGAAGGTATTCACTACTTCCTGTCGCATGCGGTCTGTGATTGGGATTGCTGCAGATGATGCAGAGATCAGCAGGTACGCAATCACCTACAGTAACCAAGTTGTTAGTTTCATTGTATCACCAAGAAAAGCATCTTGATCTGGATTTGACAGGTGAATCTACATACACACAGCAACAATTAATCATCCCTCTTTTAGATCATTGGTTTATTAGAGATGCGTCGCAAACCAAAAGAAAGGAACTCCAGGATATCAAGGTGCAGTGGTGAATAATTGGACACATATACATGCTCATGTGAAATTAGCTTCCCTGAGATGTTGACTTAGAAGCTGTTGATTGGGTTTCTGACTTCTGTTGTGGAACTTAAATCTCTTTAAATTCATATGAACTTTCAAGGTCATGGCCCTCTGACCTCTTAAACAAGAATTTGCAATTCAGTAAATTGTCCTCGTTTATGGTACCAGAATCAGCAGAACCACTGGAATGGCATCAAAAGGAAAAACAGTATGTTACAAAAGTTATACTATATTTAGCATTGAAAACACTTAATGGTCTACTCTAGCATGTGTTTGCTTGCGGGAAGGTATTGGATATTTAAAGTTAATACTTTTTACGGCTCAGATGCATGGAAGTAAAGTCTAATGAACTCCAACTCTCACGAAGTGACACTACACTGCCTACTTTTTAATGACTCGATAAAGAAGTATTATCATCACTATATCTGTGGGTGCAGTTAAAAATGCTCATTACTGTGATTTTGGGCAGAATACACTTAGGAAAAGAATATAGGGATGAGACAGAATCAAACCTTTTGGTACCCCATGACCTAGTGGATTGAAGGTGAGGTTGATATCTAAAGTACTGGGAAGGAGAAACTGCTGGAGCAAAAACAGAGAGAAGCCTTACAGTCATATGGAAATATTTTATATTCTCGTTACTTACTCAATTTTCTCTTTAGTATGTATAGCTTTAACCTTAACTATAGTAGGAGTGAAACTCCGATTAGCAATGTACTTCATATTTCACATAGGTTCTGTTTCTGTTAACCCAGATTGTACCCATACAAACAGTGCATTCCAACATCAAAAGTAGTCTTTCCTGTAAAGACATGTACAATCACTAGCACTCCTATCTTAAGATTGCTATAAAATATATGGAACTGGTAAGCAAATAGAAATTCAATGCAAGGTACCTAAACAGGAATGTTATAAAGGGTTCACCAAATTGTCTGTTCCATGATCACTTTTGATCTCAATCATTAGCTTATTTCGGTCAAAACAAATTTATAATTTTTTTTGTGGGTATTATGTATACATATGCTTTTGAAGTTTGGAAACAGCAGCCAGCCCTCTAACTCTTGATACAACATATACATCCCTCCAAATAATATAAATCTTACTTCTATCCCTTCAAATATGTAACAGTCCTCCAAAAACTCTACTCCTTTTCGCATCCATCCAATGAACTTAGAGAAGTTTGAATGAGTTTGAAAATGTATTAATTTTATATACCTAAAGCGCTCCCTATTTCTTTAACCGATTATTTGACCTTCTGTTTTCTAGGCTCGAAATCATCAATTTAGTCAGGGTAATATATGTAATATTTTTTGAGTTTCACTGTTCAAGTGTCATTATGCCGACCCTATTAACTACAATAGCATATGCATAAGCTTTTTGTGTTTTTTCAATATATATCTACTTAATCTCTTCAGAGACATCCGATAAGATTGGATATAGAGAAGATTAGCATGACCGCAAGGATGACATGCAAAAATCGAGAAATGATCCAAATTTTTTTAAACAATTATATATATTTTAAAGGGTTAAATAGAAAAATCAAAGCACTTCTGCCTCTATTTATTTTATTTTATCAAGGCTAGTGTTTGAGATCAAAAGTGACAGTATATTTTCTTCATACATTCCTGGTAAGCTGCATAAATTTGCTTACTACATTTAACTATTAAGGAATTCTCTCACAAAGTTCAAGCAATCTTCCTTCAATAGAATCCACAGGCAACAAATTTTGCCCCAGTAATCACTTCACAAACTATTACCGGATCTCATGTGTTCAAATTTCATATACCTAAAGGCAAAAAATGTGGAATTCCAACCAACCTGATCTCCGGCGAAGTCCACAATCCCGGAGTACTGCTTCGGCGCCAAATCCTTGCCGGTGCCTAACCGGTGCGCCTGCCTCAGCACCTGCGCCGTCGAGTACACGAGCGCCACCACTGCGACCGCTAACAAGTACCTATAAGCCAAAATCCACCACCGACTCAATCCACAACCCTAGTCGAGCAAAATCCATTCGTCGAACCCACCGGTACTCCTGGTAGTGGTCGAAGCTCATCCATCCCCCGCGCCGGTTGGAGGCCAGGACGGCGACGGCGATCAGCGAGAAGATCCACGCCAGCGCGCGGAGAATCAGCCCGCTCTTCTCCAGCAGGTGCTCCCTCCTCCACCTCCGCACCACCGATCGCACCACCGCGCTGCCCTCATCGGCGGGAACAGCGGCGGGGAGGGGGCTCGGGGTGGATTTCTCGATGCCAGGCGGCGGCCCGGGGGCCATCACCGGCACGATCGACCTCGGTTCGGCGCTCTCGTCCTCGTCGTCGGCGGCCATGTGGAAGAAGCAGTACACTAGTGGAGTGTGGGGGGGAATAAATAAATGTTTGGTGCTCAAAGACATAACGAAATATAATTTTCGCACCCCAATGACACACACACGCTGTACGTTTCCAGCGAGAAAACCTGTTTTAGTGGGTCCCATCAAAATTCGCCGAATGCAGATAGAGGTATACTTGGGGAACAAAACAAAGGAGTAATTTTATTTCGCGTTTTTATTATCTTTTGCAAGGTGGATAAATTATGAGAAAGAAGCACAAAGTGAGTGGAATCAGATGAGAAAAGGAATGCCTTTGGCCGGATGTGGTTTTGCATCTCAGAAGAACATGTTCTGAGGTCCCATCAAAGAAAGTTTGTTGATGCGTGTTCTTTGTCCCTCAAGATGCATGAGGAGCAGGCAATTGTAATCCTTCTTTCACCTAAACAAAGTGTTAGTCTGATCTGCTTAACTGCTGCTGCTTCACTACAGTCTGAGATCAAGACTGGAGTTTACTGAAGACGATGAACTGAATGGATGAGCCTCTCTGTCCTAAGGGAAGAAGAGCTTGTTGTAGAAGAGCTCATTCCAGGTGTCCTGGAGGCCAGGCAAGCACCAATGCACGCAGTCGGCGTAGCTCCTCGGGTTTCTTCTCTGCTGGTTCGTCAGCGGGTACCTTTGCTGCTTGTAGATGCTGGTGTGCGCGTCCCTGCGATACTCCGAGAGCTGTGTGATGTTGAGGACGGTGATGGGAAGCTTCGTCTTGCCCAGGACCTCGGAGACCACCTGCATCACGCTCTTCTTCGAAGCAGATCCCCAGTAGGTTGGGTCAAATATCGGCATCCTTTGCCCGTAGCAGTTCCCCTGGCGATCCCCGCCCCAGTCAATGCTCCTGCCATCTTCTCAGGCTCGAGTCAGATGCTCTGTCTTGTACATGGACATGTGGAATGAGCAAGGTTTACCTGAAATGAGTAGGTGACATGCTTGTGAAGAAGACTCTGGTCTTGAGGGGATCCAAGTTCCTCTCCAGCCACCTCACCATCCTCTTCAACACCAGCCGGTACGCCTTCTCAAGCTCCATCTCCTTGATGAACTTTGCTCCATCTCGAGAAGCCCCGCGCCTACAAATCTCGATCAGTATCTTCTCGAATTGGAAGGCAAAAGATAGCGGAGGTGATCGTGAGAGTTACAGCGTCTTCATGTTCGTCCCTGTCAGCCACCACGTATACGTGTTGAAGACCAAAACATCTGCTCCCTTCCAGTTCTCGGCATGCTTCTCGATCGATCCTGGATACAGATGTATGACTCGTTCCTTCACCCGGTGATTCGTCGAGTTGTCGCAGTTCGATTCGACGAGAAATGGTGCCCAGTAGAACTCGATCGTGACGTTGTACTCCTACATGTGCATGGTGATATCAGCAAACACTTTTGGTTGCATGCCCTTCACGACATGGTTCTGTGCGATGAGTTACCGGAGCTGCGAAGATGGTAAGGGATGGAGAGTGTTTATGGCCCTTGCGGAAGCGGGCGATGTGTCGGTCCAGGAGACACACCATGGAGAAGAACTGGCCGCCGCTCAAGGAGTCTCCGACGAACAAGATGCGCTTGCCTCTCAGCCGTTCCAGCATGAACGTGGCGTTGAATCTGCAGTTTTAGCATGGCAGCACAGTGTTGACAGTCTTCTCACAAGAACAGTACGTTTGACAGCCTCATTTTACCTCTGCAGAGAGCATCCATGAGGTTGCCATCTCCAAAACTGGTAAGCCCTGTCGGGCCTCCCAAAAGCTTCGCACTTGAACTGAGGGTTGATGTAGCGGCACTCCTGCTCGGCGTAATGAGGCATCGACGCCTTGTCGTACACCCACTTGCCGCTGAACACATCACACCCTTCTTCGGTCCTCCCGACGGCGAACGGCACATACTCATCGTCCTCGCCATCCACATACACGTCCAGTTCCTCTTCCTCCTCCTCCTCCTTCTCCTTCTCCATCCCTCCTGCGGCGAGGGGCGCACCTGCACCCTTCGTGGTGCTCCCATTGGCCATCTGCAAGCTGATATCGTTCGCTATCTCAGTGGTGAATGGCATGCCCACGTCCTTCCACTTAGATTCCTTGCTCTGAACCGGCACGTACTCTTGCTGTATGATTAGCTTCAGCTGCTGGGGTTTTTCTAGAGACCGCTTCTCCGTGTAAAGAATGGCAACGAAGACGATGAGGGAGAGAGTCGTGAGGTGGATAGTGAAGGAATTCATCTTTACGAAGGAAAAGGTAGGCTGTGAGGTGGAGAGAACGGCTGTGGCTTCTTCGGCCTCGAAGAGAAGCGAAGCTTTGGACCATCAGATATAAGACTTGTTCTCGGTTGCTGCAGCTGCGTGCAGTACGAGTAAGCCAGCGGGATCAGAGCTTCGGTAGAGACCTCAGATGAACACTCCAAAGAACTGCATGCATCAGAGCTGTGTCATGAACGGGACACACCAACCAAACAAGAAGGTCACGAGGCAGGACAGCCTGTTGTTCCGCCATCCAAATCATGGTATAAATGAGTTCACTTTGTACAATATCCATCCCTCGAACAGGAGAATGCCATTAGGTTCATACAACTTCCCACGAGGAAGAGTGTTATGATTGGATGTTTCCGATGGTACTTCGCAATCATGAGCGGTGATGCTGTTTTGGGGAAGCATCAAACTTTAATTGCACTGAACATGAAGAAATTTGAAGTGCAGGCTATCTACTACCTTATTGACTCGTATCGAAGGTGTTCGATGAAATGGCTCTGAGCAAAATTTGGGAAAGAAAAGGGAGGATTCATCAGTTGTAACGAAGTTGGAGAGCAAAATTGTAGGTAGAATCTGACGTTGCAGATAAAATGGGACAACTTTGCAACGAGATTGACGTGAATTGGGTGCTTGTGGGAGAAACAGGTGTGGCTTCTTGTCTTGTTCATCCGACGCTGGTTGGCCTGTCACTGCTTCGGTCACCATCGATGATGTCATCCACGCTACGACTGCACAGCTACCCCTCATACATTGATATCCAGTAGGTTACTGTTAATTTAAGTGAATTATACATCAGATTCATCAAATTAATTAAATAATATATCAATTTTTTCATGAAATTAAACAGTGATATCAGATGTTGAGAGATTCAAATAAAAAAATAATATCATAAAATTATTATTGAAATAGATCGCATGTGCATCCTACTAGCATCTAATTTTGGGTTATGTTTAAACAATGATGTTGAAAGCCTTTTAATGAGTAAGATTGTGACATGACATCATAATTTAATCACACAATTCATGGATCAGCTACTACAAACTCATCTATAACATTTTGGATAAGTAAATAGATCAATCATTCCTTGAAACATTTGAAATGAAAAAACTCTCATGTTTCATGTTTAGATATCTGACCTACTGAATTGTGATACCAAATAATTGGGATTGGGATGTATAAATAAAGTGATCAGGTTTAGATAATCAAGTCTAGAAACAAACAAGATACATTTCATGAGTACATTATCCAATATGGGATACTCACAATTAAGGATCCTATCTTAAAAGGGAGCAAATCTCAATGATCATTAATCATGATCCAAGTTTAACTAGTGTTACAATCTGAAAATTGCTGCAGCGTAAAGAGAGAATGACAGACTTTTAAAAGGTTTAAAGCTCAAAAACTAAAATCAAGAGGATCAGGATGAGCTTCTGTGATGATCTTTGGCATAATTTAACTAAACATCAAATCTTCAAGAAATTCGACACTAAATGAGACTACAACAAAACTGTCTTGATTTATAGGGCTGCATGCTGCATTTCATGCAGTCTCGGTCAGAGGGTACTCGAAGACAACATCCTTTCCGCAAAGCTTTCGATAGACACCAGTGAATGACTCCAGCTTGTACTCCGTGTTGTTGCGTTCCTTTGGGTCCAGGAATATCTGATTCAAACAAATTCATATTAAATAAAACCATCGCTTGCCACAATGCATGCAAAAAAGGGAGATTGCTTGCAAGTGACCATAGAAGACAATGCCATCAAAATTAGATTCCACAAGGGGCAGAACCTTAATAAAAAAAACATTGCCTTCTAGTTATGCTGCAGATGTGTGCCATTAAATGAAATTACCCAAAAGAACCCATTGTTTGAGATAATAAAGTGATATGGACAAATCATTTAGAGGTTAGCAACGATCGAAAAGCATCTTGACAGCTGCAAATATAAAAATTGGTGGTTCATGAAAACCGATAATCAACAAAACAGAACCATTTGGAATCAAACCATTTGTTTAACTTAATCACATCACTGAATGCACATCTGGGTTCACCTAGAGACTGATTTTTAATAAGAAACTATATTAAAATGTTGCCGGCATTTAAGTCAATAAACATACATAAACCCACAAAAGAGAAAACGCTAGACCTCCAAGGTCAAAAAAATCAAGAACCAATAACCAGAAGGAACTGACCTTCACAATCTTGGAGCCATCCAAACGATATCTTATGCGCTTCCCAACAATCTCAGCTGGGTAGACAACATCCTCCAAGATGCCATCGTGAACTGCAGTGAGAGTGCGGCTGCGTGGGCGCACAACAGCAGAACCTTTCTTTGGAGGTCTGAGTATCCTCCTTGTTGCAATAAGAACCACATCCTATTGGAAAAAACAATTAACATAGCAACACAAAGAATCATGAATAAAGAAAATATAACTTAAACAGCATATAGCCATCTGCAATGTACAGAAATAATAGAATAGTTCATTACAACTTCAAAGATAATAAATAAATATGACCAGTAAAGATACAATCTATTTCATATAGCAAAAGAATCATAACTCTCAATGATTAAGAATGTAAAAATTTGAAAATTTCCACTT
Source organism: Musa acuminata AAA Group (assembly GCF_036884655.1). Classification (NCBI taxonomy): domain Eukaryota; kingdom Viridiplantae; phylum Streptophyta; class Magnoliopsida; order Zingiberales; family Musaceae; genus Musa; species Musa acuminata. Next base: position 12,497,001 of record NC_088343.1, on the reverse strand, counting down.
TGATTAAAAGATGTCTATACATATGATATGAGATAATAAAATATATGATTTCATCTTCCAGCAAACAAATAGTACATCAGTATTTCTATCTTGGTATTTGCCTCAAAGATCCCACTTCCTTAACATGTAGCACAAAAGAACATTGGATTTCAATCAGCAATGCTGACAAGAAAATCAATCACATAGTTGAATTTCAAGATTAGCTCAAAAAAATAAAGTAACAAGAATTTAGTGTAAATTAAAAATATATACCTCACATGAAAACATTTAGAAGCTCAAGATAGACTATGTAGGTTTTCTTAGAAATATGAAAGTAGGATCAATTCAATCACTGTCATTTAATTAAATAAAGTCAGAGCATCTTATTCCAGTACAAGCATTCAGCGATCATGCTGAAGATGAATGAGAACTATAAACATATTTTGAGTGTCCACGGAAAAAAACTTCATCTTACAACTTATAATATTAAGAGGCAAGAAGACAGGAAAATGAAGCCTAACCTTCCCACTGAACTTCTTCTCCAATTCTCTGACCAGCCTCACATGAATCTTCTTAAAGGCCTTTTGAAGCCTATAAGGAACATGAATAACAACAGCTTTCCTGTTGCCCGCTACATCCATTTGACTGCATTAGAGACCATAGCAGACAACAAACAATTCAGCTACCCTATCTCTTGGACAAAAAAAAATGTACTCCACAGGTCAAAATTGATACACACATGGCCGAATTGATATAGAGGTCCTTCAAGTCGCTCTTCAGCTCCTGATTACCATTCTCCAAATCAAAGAATGCCTACAAGAAGTAAAAAGCCTATCAGCAACTAAAACCAAAACTTCAAAAGAAAACAAGGCTAAAGCATGTATCCAAACCTGAGCAACAGTGTCCTCAAACTCTGTTGGCTCCAAACCCTTTTCCTTCTGGATTTTCTTCCTTGCAGTAAACATTTTGTTCTCTTATCGCTTAGCCTACATAACATTACACCAGAGGGTACTAAATAAAGTATTATGCATATGAAATGAAATAATATTATCATTTTTTAATAGAAGCATTTGACTTCCATTTTATGGCTTACCGATCTACAACACAAAAAAAAAGTAAATCATCAACTTAACAATGTGCCAATTCGATAAATATTTTTCACGGCTCATAACACTTCAGAAATGAAATAATATTATCATTTTTTAGATAAATATCTTGCATAAGTATTATGCAAATGAAATGAAATAATATTATCATTTTTTAATAGAAACATTCGACTGCCATTTTCTGGCTTACCAATCTACAACACACACACTAAGAAAAAAAAAGCAAATCCTCAACCTAACAATATGCCAATTAGAAAAATATTTTGCACGGCTCATAACACTTCAGAAATTAAATGCCTAACCCTAAAACACTTACAAAGAAAAAGAGACCTATTCCTAATGCATGAGGTCAATGTCATTAAATCCTCTCTTCGCAGCCACGGCGAGCTCACTAAAGACTTAGTCCGAAAAGCCAGTGCCGAGCGAATAAACATATAGCAACTAGCAACATGATCTAATAAAAGATCGCTTCCGTCACGTTTTGCAGTCTGCGGACAGAGTCTTGTCCAACGACAGTAGCATCTGTCAAAATCTTTCCAATCGTTGAGAAATAACATGGTAACTAAGTGAGCGTCAACTAATTCAAAAGTTGGTAAAAGGCATAAAGAAACACATCAAATGGTATCAACCTCTAATCACACTCTACCAAGATGAACACCATTCCACCCTCATCAAACCTAAAATGCAACAACTTGCAGATCTTACCATGAAAAAAATTACAGCCATGGACAGCAAAACAAGAAATCAAAAAATTGCACCAAAGAAGAACACGGCGACCCAAGGAAAAGAACGTGATGATTGTTTTCCCAGAAGAATAAAAACTGGAGTGAAGAAAAGAGCAACCAGCTGGCACCGATCGGAAGTCTCAAACTCGAGATCGGGTGAAAGGAGGTACCTTTGGGGCCGAGGAGGACGCAAGTAACGTACAGAGATCACAGCGGCGCCCTGAGGGTTTCTTGGTCTCAAGCCGCACCCTCTTTATCGCTTGACGGCAACGAGGGCTTTCATGTTCCACATTTCCAATTTTACCCTTAATTTAGTGACATTGATTGATTAAATCTGGACCGTCCAACAGCGTAAACGATCGCTCGACGTCAACGCAAGGTGGGACTGATGTCAACCTGCGTCACTCTGCCGCATGCTTTCTTGACATGCCAAGTGGACGGTTGAGATGGAATAGATGTGATGACTGTTCACGGTTGAGATGTCGACCTTTTTCTTCCCGTCGACGAGGAGGAGAGGCGAAAAGGGGGGTTTTGGATCTCGATTCCTTCGCAAGTGGAAGAGATAGCAGCGAGAGATGGATCAGATACTGAACAAGGTCGGGTCGTATTGGATTAACAAGAGAGCCAACAAGGAGATTTCCTCCGTCGGTGACGACCTCAACGTAAGCGCTCCTTCCGATTCTCCCCTCATTTCAGTTGTGCGCTTAATTCCAGCTCCCGCTCCCTTTGTGCTTTTGGGCTTGTGGATTTTGGGTGCTTTCTTGCGATTGTGATGCTCATTCCTCCGTAGAAACCTGGATTCAATCAGCACTCTGAGCTCACCTCTAGCTCGTTCACTTTGTTGATTTCTTGAATCTTTTTCCTTGGACATTCTTTTTCCTGTCGATGGTTACGTGTAAGACTATTCATGTGGATCTAAGAATTTCCAGCAAAGAAAGGTATGATCTTTGTTTTAGTTTGGTGCTATGATGTTCCTGTGAAAATTGCCAACTTAACTTGTGGTATAAATGTTCCTTGTATAACGGCCAATCAAATTGTTGGATGGTGCATGAAAGGTGGAACCTTTGAGCTACTCAAACCGAAGTTCGCACTTAAAAGAACCTGAAGAGAGGTTTCAAAGAATGTGATACAGTTCGATGGTTTATCAAGATTTTAAAATACAGTTTTTATTCTTGTTATTTGATGATCTTGTCTCTATTATGTTGCTTCAGTGTTTGGAGATGATAAAGAAAAATGTGGTGGATCATCCTAAATGATGCGTTCTGCTAATTCTTTTAGCCTCAGCGTCAGATTAATGCTTGTTAAACGTAGGCTACTCATTGGATTCGGTTTCGATTAATGAAAAGTGACGGGCATTGAAGATACTAGAATATTTTGGAGCTTAACCAAAAAATTTGGATATTGTGGTCATGCACATTCCTGTCATGAAAAAGGCTTAGCTTCTGTTCTTGAAAAATGTCAAAGATGAATACCGGAAGAGGAGCAACAAATTAAAATTATGTCACATAAAGATAACAGGTCGTGAGAGATACTAAAGAATTTTTTATTGACGCGTCAGCAAGAATGAGAAGCAATTTAGGTGGACTATTTTCCATAATAATGTATTGTAGATTACTTCCATATTTGCTGACCATGAGAGGGCGCTTAGTTGAAATAAGAAAAAAGTTGAAGAGAAATTTTAAATATTTGAAGAGTTTGTTTATTAGAGTCATATTAAAAAATTTGTGAGCAGGAGAGATAATGATGGACTGCAGAGCCAATTTTTCATGGTTATATATATTATTGATTTGGTTAAATTTATTGTAAGTTGATTTGGTTGATTATTATAGTCATTTTTGTTGATTTTTGCTTCGCTATGGTTCCTTCTTCATTACTCTTTATTAACTTATTGTTTCCTTATTATTATATGTTACAACTTTTGAGAAATAGAAATGTGATGAAATAGTGAATTATGTAATGCGACCATCTTAAAGTAGATTGTATGGGAGTTTACATCAAGACTGGGTATCAGGTGGCCTGTCACAACCCGGGTCTGATGGATTAACTGGCCTATCAATTTTGTTTGGTCCAAACCACTGACTAAAATGTTTAAGTTGAAATTGATAATAGTACACTCATCAGACCCTTATAAGTCAATATTAATCTTGTCCACTTTCGATGTGAGACTAATCAGGAGTGTTACAATCACCCCCACTTAAATAATCATTATAACATAACAAATCAATTATCATTATTTACTACCCATGAAATTTCGAAAGTAAAACATCATTATGGTGGAGAATGAGGGAGAAGTAGCCCTTTTATATAGGAGAAGATAAGATCTCCCCGAAAGGTAAGTAATAATTTAATTTTTATTTTTAATTTATTTTTCGTTTGTTTTCACACACAAAGAAAGTAATATAATATTCATCTCTTATTATTCACATACAAAAATGGAATGTAAACTATTTAATTCCTAAATATCAAATCACTCATTAGGAAATAAATCAATTAATAATTTAAATGATTAGTAAAATTCCTAACTTATTCATGTGATTAAGGAAACTAAATTTAATTATTTCCTTAACTATAGTACACAGATATAAAAGTTAGTAATAAAGTGATACATCATTTATAGTAATTAATTTATGTTAAGGGAGAAATTATCGGTGATTACATTTCTCCCCCACTTAATAGGAATTTGGTCTCCAAATTTGATTAAACATAACATTAATCAATATAGTTAGCTTTTGAAATACTAAGCCAAAGGACAAAACTAAATTAGCTTATTTAATGTGTCACTCTAAAACTTTTAAGTCAAAAGATATATATTTTTTTAACATAAAATATATGAAAAATTAATGAAACTCATTGAATAAATTTGATTTTAGATTAACCTATAACAAGTATATTAAATTTTATATCCGATAGATCAATAAAACTTTGAAGTTTTAAAAATTATTTAATTGACATAAAATATAAGTTAAGGTACAACTCAACAAACAAAAGCAATTGAAATGATGAAAATTTATCCAACTATTCAACATATATTCTTTTATAATTTCAAATGATTTATATATTATATATGTCAAAGAAATAACATTATATTTAATTCTTATTAGACTCATCATTGCATTAAATAATATCTTATAATTAATTTGACATTAAATCAAAACCCTATTTAAATTAATTACTCATATAATTAAGTTTAAATATCAATGCACAATCAAATTTATTCAACTTCAAAGGCACATTTTGTTACCGTCAATAATAACTTCTAACATATGTCAATAATAACCATCCTAATATATGTCAAATTTAATATCAATTTTAAGAATAATATATGGTAACAAAAATTATAAAGGTAAATACTTTATATTTATAAAAGATCCTATAAAATTTTTGCACTTAAAATTATCAAAACTTTTACAGAGAATAACTAAAGCTTACTATAATCTTCATGAATAACTAAGTCAATTGATATTATTTATTTTTTAAATTAACAACCCTAATCTACTTTTCAAAAAGGGGACAAAAGGGTCATGGAAAAATTATATTCAAAATGTAAAACCTTATGAGAGTATAAACTAATACAACACTTATTTTAATTTAGAGAAAAATAAATTTTCGACTTTTTACTCTATAATCCCATTTCAAGTCATTTAACGAGATTCTCTTTAAGTAACATCTTTAATCAAATTTTTTTATAAACAAAATCATATTTGACTCAAAAATGATCATAATATCTTAAATTCATATTTTAGTTACATTATAATCGAATTCTCAAAATCTAAATCTCAAAAACTAATTGGGTCATCACTCACTATGATGGGTGGTTGTACTCCCAATGTGTTGGAATTACTCTATAAAAAGAGCGAATGTCACGACCCAAGTCTGATGGGCTAACTAGCCTATCAACTTCGTTCGATCCAAACCACTGACCAAAATACTTAAACTAAAATTAATAATAATACACTTATCAGACCTTATAAGCCAATCTTAATCTTGACCACTTTCGATGTGAGACTAATCAGGGGTGTTACATGGCCAATGGACAGTTAGGATTGCAATGGTATGGATCGATATTTCATGTGTTGATACACATTCTTACCGGAAACAGAAGCAAGGACGGTGGAAAGGAGAAAAACTACTTCCCCTCATAAATTCTTGCTTTAATCCAGGTGTGATTCAAGAAGGGGCTAGGCGATTGAAGTGGACTGGTTCAGAGGGATCAGGTCACCAAGAAATCAATATCGTCAAAACTCTATGTTTCAGCTGTAATGCAATCAAAATGTCAAAAACATGAGCTTTGGTCAAGGCAAGCTGAAGGCAAGGGTCGGCATACTGATTTCCGCTACTGGACTGTATATTGTACAATTTGATTCCTTTAATGGTTTGTCTTTTTTACTTTTAGTTCAGACCTGAACGTACTGCTGTAGGAAAGTATAGTGCACATCTTAATTTCCTGATGGATGGATTTTTTACAACAATTTTTCTTTTGAGATCTCGTCGCTGAGTTTGTGTAATGTTATATATTGTTTGCTGGTACATTTGTTTTCCACTCACTTGAACTAAAAAGTTGGTGACATAATCTTTTGTTATTTTCTCAGTCACTCTCTAGCAGCATTGAAGGGGGTGCAAAATGGTTGGTCAATAAGTTAAAAGGTGCAATTTCTGAGCTCCACAGATTCCCTACTGCATTCTATGCATTATTAGCATATAAAAGCTACTGATCTGACTAAAACCTAACATTGTACGGGATAAGGCTTGGTAAGTTGGATCGATTCGTGTTGAGCTGTAATCTCCAATTTGTTTCCATGTAGTTCAGACAAGTTGGTCAAATTTTTGTAATGATACTTGCAAGCATCATCTAAGGTTACCCTTTGCATGGAAGAGTCTTTTTTTTACATCCCAGGACCTTGCAATGATCTTTTATCTAACCTTCTTAAAACAACAAAAGCAGGCTCATCTAGAGTGAGATTAAAAAAAAAAATCAAATTGCTGGAGTTTCTCGATAAAGACTCTTCCGTGACACTTTGCTGAATCTGCCAAAATAAAGCATAGAAAAATAGAAACATTTATTTTGGGGTTCTCGGTAATTTCTGTGGTCATGATAATTCCTGTGCGCTACCTGGACTTGTCGTAAACAACTCATGTTTCTTTTTGTCAACTTCCTCTAAGATCATATATACATGTTCTCATATGCAATGTGCAAGACATTTCTTTCTGATAACTCGATTTTCTTTTGTTCAGACATTTTCAATTTGTGCAATGCATACTGGTGGTTTTAATCTCTCATGAACTTGCTTGAGCAAACTCATAGAAGAACTGTATTGTTCCAGGAAAGATGCAGAAATCATTGCCTGAACTGCTGAGGGAATACGACATGCCAATAGGCCTCTTTCCACAAGATGCCACTCACTATGAATTTAACGAAGAGACGGGGAAGCTGACTGTTTTCATACCCTCCATATGCGAGGTGGGTTACAGGGATTCCTCGGTCTTGCGATTTTTAAACATCGTGACTGGTTATCTGGAGAAAGGAAAGCTAGTTGACATAGAAGGAATCAAGACCAAAGTGCTGATTTGGTCGAAAGTAACTCGCATCTCCACGGAAGGATCCAAAATCCATTTCACTACTGGAGTGAAGAAAACCCGGAGTCGTGATGCATATCAGGTGCTCAGAGCTGGTATCACTGTGGATAAATTTTAGGCTGATTTGAGATGGTAAATTACTGTGTGTGGAAGCTGCTAATGTCAGCTAAGATGTCATCATTTACATGATGTTATCCTATTAATCTCTAAACCCTGCACTTCAAGATGCTTCTCTATTGTTTTCTTTTTCTTAGTATGTCAATGTGCTTGTAATTAAAGGCACCATTTCTTATCAGCTTTATGCAGCTTACAAACTGTTCCCATGTTGCAGTCTTAGTGTTTCTTCAAATTGGATTGTGATGATGAGTTTTGTTGTTTGGTTCCTGCTGTCAATTTTTCGTTTCTTGCTTAAGAAAACAATTGTTCTATAAAATAACAACAACAAAAAATCAAAAATTTTCAATTATTTGTGATCGACAATTCGACATCACAGGCATAAAAATCAACTGAGGCATGACAAGTAATCATTAACATACAAAAAATCACTTCCACTCTTCAGGAAGCCAATTAACATCATCCTTCCATTGAACGAGTAATCTTTTCATGATTTGTCTTTTCAACTCTGCACATACAGAGAACAAAATCAATCTTCGTTTGAGCATGAGTTTCCAACACATTGCATGATGATGTGATGATGGAATCATGATCCCACATTAATTCCCACATCCAAGCATGATGATCATTTCTTTCAACAAGAAAACTTGTACAGATACAACTTTGGAATAGATGTGGGAGTAACACAATTCGACAGCGACAGCCATGGCAGCATACATTATTGATGCTGGTTTTAATCGGTGAAGGGCATATTTCTGTATGAGATGATGTAGAACTCCGAAAGAGAAGCATTCCTTTTGGAATCTTGGGATGCTCACTCGTGGTCATTCAGCTTTTCAAAAAAGGACTTCATTGCTTCATATGTCAACCAGCAAATAGGCGCGGCTGGTGCATGAAACAGCATTCTAGGTTTCCATCCCCTCATCAGCCCAGCATAACCGTCGCACCTTAATATTGCCCGTATAACCTCGTTTATAGAGCTGCTTGAATATCTATCACAACCACAAACACCCTGTTTGAAGAACGGAATAATAAAACTTCAGATTACACAAAAGAAAACAGATTATGGGAACATCCAGTCGACTAATTCCACAAGTCATAAAAGTCACTTAAGAGAGCTGAAAAGATAAGTACATAAAACAGTTGACAGATTAAGAATCAACAGAATATGCAAGGGCATGCAGAGAACATATTCAAATGCTAACATCATGACTATTTTTTTATGAAAGAGAGAGAATACCAAATCAACCATCACAAAGATGACATACAACATTAACCAAGAACCCAAAATAATGGTTCGCCAACTTTCATTCTTCCATGAGTCAAAAGCTTCCCGTATATAACTTCTAATGTCTTCTTAACTCTAACAATCAGTAATCAGCATCTAGGTGACACTGATTTACCAAGGTTGTTGTGCTAAGATGGAGGTTGACTTTGAAAGCCAATCTAACAAAGAAATATACTGGTTCAGCCCTAACTAGGAAATAAGAAGCATTTATAGTGCAGGATGATGTTGCACCACCTATCAGGCAAAGAGTAGCACCAAGTCGCAGGCTGTACCAATTATGAGATTAAACGTCTAAAACAAATCCAATGCACCAGCCTCCCACCAGAGCATAGTTCAAAAATTCAGACATATGTAGACTTATCCTGTCATTCGGAGGGACAATTTCTATGACTTAGAACCCTTTGACACCCTTCTTGTGCTATGGCATAATCTTCCTGTGCAAGCACCCTCTATCAAGGTACTTTCCCTACCGTGATTGTAGGACTAGCAGTACTGTATCCAAGTGTTCTTATCCTGCACAAGCAATCGGTCTCTGCTTTGTTGAATTTCATCATATTTTTCCTCATCAAATCAGTTTGATACTGTTGTCTCCAATTCCATAAGTTAGATCTCAACCAAGCACACATGAATACATAAAAACTCAAGAACACCAGTCCAAACAAAAAAAAAATCAGATCCTGTATGGCCAGTGACCACAAGCAGAATGTGAAAAATGAGGAGCTTGAGGTGCATTGTTATCATGTTATGATATTAATTGCTATGCAACAACTGACATGGACAAGAACATGATACAGAGACTTTGCAACTTTGTTATTATCTGCCAAGGACATGATATCAGAGACTAAGTGCCACTTCATGGAACAAACACCAGATGCAAATACTAAGAGCAAAAAAAGATTCCATCTTTAAGCTACTATATATTATAGATTGGCTTGGAAGCTTTACCTGACACTGTAATTGGGTCTTCACCACATCGAGCGGTGTTGTTATAGCTGCTGCTAAGCCACCCGCCGCAGCACCAGCGGTGGCGTGCACCACCAGCCGCTCATCACTGGCACTCTCCGGTGAGATTTCCATCAGCCCCCTCTTGGCTGCCTCGTACGTTGTGAAGTGCACGGCTGTATAGGGGGCGTTCATCACGACGGTCGTCTTGTAAGAGGCGAAGAACGCCCTGCTCCCCTCCTCCCTCAGAACCCTGGCGACGTAGTCCGCGACACCCTAGTACGGGCTACTTCTGAGCTGGAGACGCTGCTTCACGGTGTCCATGGGCGTGAACACGGCGTCGCTGGCGACGGTGGCGAGCACCCCAGAGGCGGCGTGGGCGATCGAATTGTTGGAGTTCTCCCCGGAGAGCGAGTCCTTGGAGATCTCGTAGACGGAGAAGTACACGGCGTGGGCGCGTCCGGCGCCGAGGCTCATGGCGCCGAGACCGCGGTAGAGGCCGAGGAGGCCCTCGGCGCGAAGGACAGAGCGGACGGCGTGGCGGAGACCGAGCGGCGGGTGGCACGGAGGGGAGCCGGCCTGCATCCGGGTCTTGAGGGTGTCGACGGGGAACTGCCAGAAGTGGAGGCCGCGACGACGCCCGCGACGGATCCGGCCACCATGAACTGCCAGAAGTGGAGGCCGTCGTGCTGCTGCTCGATGCTGAGGTCGCCGGCGGCCGTGGCCGCCGGCGGTAGGAGCTCCGGCGGGCGGAACTTGGCGGAGGCATCGGCCATGGAAGAAGATCAAGCTGCGAGGGTTAGGGTTGATCAGAAGGGGCTTAAAAGGGCATGCATCTACCCGGGGTTTGACTCCCACGCAATAATTCAGGAGATTCGGAGAGAGTAAGCGTCACATCGGATCGAAAACAGGAGGAGAAGAGACATCGCGAGAGCGACAGGGGGGAAAGGTTTTGGATCGAAGCGGTCGTGGACAGCACCGTCTTCGCTTCGCCTGATGCGGAGTTCGTTTCCCCCATGCCTGCTTCTGTTTCTGCTCTCCCTCTGTTTTTGTTTTCACGTTTCCGTGTGCACATCTCTTTTCTTTTGTTTTCTCGCTCTACCAATTTGTTTATGCGTTTCCGCCTCCGTGTGAATTTGTTTCTTCGATTTGTTTCTGTTTTCGCCGTCATGTTCGAAGAGAAGAATGTAGTCAGCGTTGCCGCTGGAAGGAGGTGGTGTTAGTTAATGCTGGGGGCGCGGCCGCACGGTTCTCGATTGAGGACTCATATCTTGTGTGGGACCCGTCACTAATCCATGTTTGGCTTCTCATTCTCGTCTTTCAGTGCCAGGACGAGCTGAAGCCTGCAGCGGGCTTGACAGTGAATCTCTCCCATCGGCAAGAAGGACTTCAAATCCTCCGTGACTCACTTCTAAACCGTAGGATCCGAGAAATGGACGGTTTAGATGTGGGAGTTGAAGAACTTCATTCTTCGTATGCTGTGGGGAGGATCCTAGCTAATTCTCTAACGCTTAAACGCTGGCTCTCACAAATAATATAATAATATAAATTCCTCTCGTAGAAATATTCTTTACATTAAACTGCACATCAAATGTTCTCACACGAATTCGTAATACATTTTCACGACCAAAATATCTCAACATAGAAATATTCTTTCCAAAGATAATACGGCCAAACCAAGCAGCCGTCAATTGGTGAAGAAGACCGACACGAGCGACAGCGGATAAAATCTTGGGCGAAAGCTGTGGCTGCGCTCTTCGTTGCTCGCGTCCTCCACAGGCTCCAACGAGATAAAGAGCACCGCAACCCCGTCGCGGTCATCGCTTTCTTCCCTGCGCACAGCACGCGCGGATAGCACTGCCCGGCGACGACGACGCGAGCTTGTGCGGCGGGAGAGGAGCCAGCTGTCGCGTCCCGCCACAGCTTTTTCCCTCGACGTGTTCCCGTCGACTCCTCAGCCACCGAAGCAGACGCAGACAAGAAATGTCGACATTGTTATCGAGTTATCCCCCCCCTGTTCCTCGTCCTCCTCGAGGCCTCGCTTAAGCAGATGACACAATTCTGCGTCGGAGTGAGAAGGGTCAGCACCATGTCGATGAGTGATTGAGGTCTTCGTCCTAAGGGTCAGTGAGAGATTGAGAGAGAAACCAGACGTGGGATTAATATATGATGTGACGGTGATCTGTTCCAGAGAAATAATATTGTGAGGCTGATTCAAGTACACTTTTGGGAATCTTGCAGAAGGTTGATCTATTGAGTTCTCGGTGGAATGGTCATTATTTAAGCTACGATTATATGTTGACTACAGCATCGACAGCTTGAGCTGAATCAACGCAGGGCTAATAAGTATCTACCATCGCATTTGAAAGAAAACTGATGAGATCGGCAGCTCCATCTCAACATCAAGAAGAAGTAGACGTGCTGCTTTACTATTTTACTCAGTTTCTTGGTTTCTATCTCAATCAAACTAAAGCATATATTGTCATTTGTTTTAGTTTGGATTGTTCTGAGTTCATCCCTAAGCCAAAAACTCTTTGGCTCATGCAGCATCTTTGCATGAGCAACATTCTGACAACAGAGTTTGTGGTATAAAGAAGAACTGCAAGCACATTCTTTACTCCTCAAACACATGCGTGTCGCACGTACACGTTCGGTAGTCATCCCCGTTGCTTAACCATCACACTTAGTATAATGGCAGCACAGAGAAAGCATAAGTTGCCAAATGCCCTACTTCTAGTTTAATCCTGCAGCATCTGAATGCGAAGGATCTGACAACACAATGTAGGCCAAGAGAAGAAGGTCATCACGGAGCTGCAGAGGTTGCTTCTAGGTTTTTCTTCTAGGAAAAGGATGACGGGAAGAGTAAAAGTTGGACATATGATTCAAAATTGGCAGCTGCCCTCATCTTTCTCCCATGACAAGCATCATCACCCTATGATTCTGACAAAGGGAATTGTGTTAGGAAGAACAGCAGGAATCTTCCAGTTTGTGTCTGTAGCGTTTCTGCCTACCTAAACATTGCAATGACGGGGGACACGTACGTGGAAGAATCACTTGATCCATGTGAAGATAAGGATGAGCGGAACACCGACCCACCGTGGAGCGAGCTTGTTAATCTCTGTAGCAAACAAGACAAAAGATGCTACTCCATGTCTCATCTGCTTACGGCCGAGGCACCGTCTAGATTCCATTAACAGAACAGAAACAAAGGTTTCATGTCCATGGATACTCTCTCTTGAGAGCCTCCTGGGGTACATTGCTGGTGGATGGATGGTTCATGAACTGAGCCATGCTGCTGAGCTCGTTGTGCACGACGAAGGACTTGTCGTCGGCGTCCATCTGCGGCTCAGGCAAGGCCGGCTCCTGCTGCATCTGAATGCACAGGATCTCCGCCTGCGCCACCGCGAGTTGCATCTGGAGCTGGGACACCTGGTTCTGCAGGTAGGAGATGGCCCCGACGCAGCCGTACACCGGATCCCTCATCCTTGCGTTCGCTTCGTACACGAGGCTGCTCACTGCGTCCGCTCTTTGGTGTAGCGGAAGCTCCTGCAGTCGATCGTCAAAGGGCATCAGTTGGCTCCCCCACATTGAAGAAGAGGAAGAGGAAGAGGAAGAGGAAGAGAAACCTGCAGCATTTTGCTAACGTTGCTTGCGCCAAACACCTTGTGGACCATGGCAAACTTGTGGGGTTCATCGGAAGGGAAGAAAGGAGCAAAGATGCAGTCCTTGGTGCATCGCCTCCGGAGAAGCTTGCAAGAAGCACAAGGCGAGTTGCCACCCATTTGACAGGGCAGCAAAGAAGAAGACTGGTTATATACTTGCAGATATGGAATTTGGCACGGTGAGGTTAGATGGAGATGCCTCTACTTATTTATCATTGAAGCCTAAGCTGATTACTGATTTGAATACCAGAAGAAAACAGTAATAAAATCTTAGGTTTCAGAGAGGGAATCTGACCTTCTTCACTACTGTGGTCAGAAAGATACAGGAAGAACTGTTCCTATAGCTCATCATCAAGAATCCTACTTCCAAGTCACTCACTCAGCCAAAGTTCAATCAACTGCATATAAAACTGTGCTACAGCGCCTCTGCTCATCATCGAGCATGTGATCATGTGACGAACATACTGGTTTACATGCTATACCTGCAGTCAAATATACAGTAACCTCATATTAAGCTACTTGCATGCCGTATGCAGCCATTGTTAATGTGATGCTCGATGGACAGTAACTCTTAAACCAGTGCAGCGTTCAGTCTTATTTTATGATGTTACATAAGGACGCAGATCAAAGTGACTACAAGTACTGATCCCAACTCAGCCTTCAGCAAGAACACATTTATGGTTGCCCATACTTTGTGCGCATGACATGTAGTAGTAAACATGAAGCAAGGAGGGTAAGACAACATCTTCTTGGTCTCGTCGCACATGAAGTATGTTACGAGTTTAACTTGAGAGGTCGAGAAGGAAGAATCTATGAAACACCAGGTGGGAGGGGCGTGCTCATCGACAACATGTTTGATATATACTCCATCCTCCACAGATTATATATATATATATATATGTGTGTGTGTGTGTAGGCAGTAGATTGTATTCTATCGTCTCCTCTCACGTACATAGAGAGATGAGAATCTCCATTAATGAGGGAGGGTGTGGAAACGACGCAAAACCCTAACTCTAAAGGAGAGGAGAGAAGGGCTCAACGTGAATGTTTGTTGGCAGACGTTCACGTGTTCACGAGTTCTTGTTCTCTCTCTCTCTACCTATCTATCTATATGAATACAGACGAAAGCTTTCATCCACCACAAGATTTGTACGAACTCGAGCCACTTCCCATGTATGATTAGTAGAAGAAGAGTAGATGTAGAGCTGATGAGATTGCAGGCATCACTGCTATGGCTTACATGTACACATGCATGTAGCAGCGAAGATTGGAAAACAAGGAGAGAGGAAACTGTTTGACGAAATGCAAGCTAAGGCTACGTAGGTAGAACTTTGTCCTCTTTAATGATCTCCGACATCAATTTAAAGCACAGAGATCATAAAAAAGACAACAAGCAACCCATCTCGAGGGGGTGGTGGGAAATAATAAGGCTATTGAAAGTTGAACCACGAGTTGCTAATACCCAAGTTCTACATCCACCACCACTCTTGCATTTAATGCCCTCACATGACAGCCTTCGACCTTACACTTGCTCAACCTGCTGCTTGTCATGGCCTTCGCCCGCCATGAGCACCTGCAGTAAGAAAAGGAGCAGTGTGATCTTGGTGACGGGGAAAACAAAATGATTGTTTTGCTTCCAAAGCATGTCTCTTGTGGGGTAGCTCTAAGCACTAGGGAGGAGAGGCCTCTAACTAAGCAAAAGACAGACACAGACATCTTTCCGTTGCTTGGAGAATTGCAACAATTAATGCACGCTGTTGTAGGGAGATTCCTTTTGGATGAGCCCATTAGCTATACATTGTGTGTTGGTCTTGGTGTTGTGCATCGAGTGCTGTAACTCTTGTTGCTTAACTCACAATGCATCTCAACTTCCCTTACGATGAAGGGATGTTTATATATGTGGATTGTATTCATGAAACTTATAGTATAACAAGTTTGTACTATCAAATTTAATAGAACTCATATATATATATAAGCATTGAAAGGTAGAAGAATAGTGTGTGCTTGTTTCTGCTCTTCAGATTAGTTATCTTCTTTTTGACATACCCGATGTCTTACCTTCCATGAAATTGGCGATTGGATACGGGGTCCCGGTGGGAACCACCTTTGAGACGATGTCGCGGACCAATAAAGAGGCAAGAAAGTGAACGGGAAAGAGATCCAAGAATAGAAAGGGCTTTCTTTCTATTTTTATAACATTAAAGCTTCCCTTATTTGGTACCCGTCGGCCCACCTTCAATGACATTCGTGATTGGACAGGGGCTCCGTGTGGGAGCCACCTTGGGGACCACGTCATTTACCAATGAAAAGGGTAAGAAAGTGATCGAGACGGAGATGGACGAGTAAAAAGGGCTCTCTTTTTATTTTTAACATTGGTATTGCTTCTTTCTAACGTACCTGTTATGGTACCGTCCATCTCATTGGAGGTTAGATAGAGTCTACGTGGGAGCCATCTTTGGGACCACATGTTCATCCAATTAAGTGGCAAGAAGCTGATCGACATAGAGAACGATGAGTACAAAAGACTCCCGTTTTATTTTTTTAAGCATAGTATCCCTCCTTTTAGGGATACTCGTTGGCCCACCTTCCATATCATTGGGGATTAGACCACGGTGTCCGCATGGGAACCACCTGTGGGACCATGTCTTTATCCAATGACAGCAATACCTAACTAAAAAAATTATATAAAAAAGTAAATATTTCCTTCGGACGTACCCATTGGCTCACCTTGTATCTTATTGGAGATTAGGTTGGGGTCCACTGGAAGCACCTTTTGGGACCATGTCTTCCTCCAATGAAGAGGAAAGAAAGTCTTCGAGAAACATATGATTGAATAGCTTTGATCGTAGTTTCCTTTGTTTTCGGAGATACCCGTTCGGCCACCTACAAAGGCATTGGAGCTTCGACAGGGGTCCGCGCGGGTACCAAATGTGGGACCATGTCTTGCTTCAAAAATTATTATACGAAGAAAAATAAAAGCATCAAAAATTTGTGGCTGCTGGGATTCGAGCCCAGGTCTCTACGGCCACAACGTAGAATTCTTACCACTAAACTACAGCCACATTGTTGTAATTATGTTACAACATAAATATTTATTTATACTATTTACAAATTCATGATGCGAATCCACCTCAGAGAAAATGAAGTCAACATAATTGTCCATATCGACGACATGGCACGATTTATGCTATCGAATAATTCAGTCATGAATTCATAAGGAAATGACAACCCAATACATTTCTCGAACGTCTTATCCTGATCGAAAATTATCCCCTGCCATAGCATGCTTAATCTATGAAAGGATATGTGTTGGCCTATAGCAACTTGCCACGATCTACATGAGTTAAGATGTAGTTTCTCATGTGCTACTGAGATCAGTTCAACGAAGTGTTCATCAGGAGAGGTGAGCCACAGTGAGGTTGCCAAACTACTATGTGATTATTAGGTTTTAGGCCCAAATTAATTAGTTAAGATATATTAGGATTTTAATGTGAGGGACTAGAATTTTCTAGGATTTTCTGGCAATCATATTATTATATAAATTTATTCTCTTATTATCGATAGTTGATTATCATATCAAAAAGTACCCATCGTTGTTTACTACTTTAAGCTCTTAACTGGTTCAAACCGGTTAATCAAATCAACCCAAAGGCCTAATTTTACAAATGACATGAGCTCAATTTCATAAATCTTATTGTATTAGCCCAATTGAATCAAGATTTCGATTCAGATTAATTAAACCCGTTCGTTTGAAATTTTATCTTTCAAATTATTTGAAATTAGAAATTGGTTAACCAGTTAATCAAATCAGATTAATTGGTTTTAAATCGATTTAGTTACGTAGGACCGAATTAGTTCAGACTCCTTACTTTAATTACTTTAATTGAATCAAACTAGATAATCAATTCGGTTTGGTTTGACCCTTAATGGTTCGATTCGAATGGGTCTAAACACCCTTAATCTCGAGACATGCGAGGGCATTGAGGCATACTAACTTGAACAACTCACGTAGAGACATCAAACTCAAGAGACGTCGAGATTGTCTAGATGTGCTAACTTGAACAACCAACATAGAGAGTGTGGAATATAGGAGATTCATAAGGCTGTTGAGGAATATTGAATTGAATTACCTACATAAGGACTATCAAGAATAGGAGACATGCAAAGGGTCTAGGCATATTGACCTAAAATATCTATGTAAGGAGCATTAAACAAATGTAAGAGAAGTACAAAGATGTCAAGATATACCCACTTAAGAATCTATATAAAGTGTATCAAAACATGGGAATAACATGAGGGAGCCAAGATATATTGACTTAAACTATCCATGTAGGGAGTGTCGGATGAAGCATACACATGAGGGCATGAGGGCATGACATGTCAACTTTAACTGCTCATATATGAAGTATCGGACATAAGGGATATATGAGAGCAATTGGCTTGAATGACTCTCATTAGTAGTGTTAGACATCAAAGATGCATGAGAGTCTATAAGCATATCGACTTGAACTTACCATATAAAGAGCATCAAATATACTATATGTATGAAAACATCGAAACGTGTAGACTTGAATGGCCTCTCTAAGTATTGTTTATTGTAAAAAATTGCAAGCGAGTCATTACATGCTAAGTTAGAATGTTGAAAACATGTTAGGGTGTCGAGGCATGCTAACTTGAATTACTTATATGGGGAGCACTAAATAGGCATGCTGACTTAAAATGCCTATGTAGGGAGCATTCAATACAGAAAACATATAACAACATTAAGGTATGTTGATTTGAATTGCCCATATGGGAAGTATCGAATGTAAAAGATACACAAGTATTGAAGAATGACAAGATAAAGAAGATGTGGGAAGGCATCAAGACATGCCAATTTAAATTGCCCTCATTCGGAGTATCAAATGCAATAAACATGTAAGGACATCAAATCAAATTGATTTGGAATGCTCGTGTATCAAATATAGGAGATGTATGAGGAGATTAAGGCATGCCGACTTGAATTATTAACATAGAGAATGATAAAAGGAGACATATGGGGGATTCAAGGTATGCAGTTGGAATTGCATGCAAATGATCATCAAAGACGAGATATATGAGGGCATTAGAGGGTTACCAACTTGAATTGGTCATGTATGGAGCATCTGTAGGATACACACGATGACATAGGGATATGTCCACTTGATCTGCTCACGTAGATAACATCAAACATAACAGATGTGCAAAGACATTGATGCACGATGACACCAACCGCTTATATATGAACTATTGAATGCAGGAGACACATAAGGATATCGAGGCTTATCGACTTAAACTACCAATGTCAAAGTGTTAACCATAAGAGACATAGGAGGTTATCAAGGTGTGCTACTTGTGTATTGAACATTGAATGCAAGAGATGCACGAAGGCTCCATGTGTGCTGACTTGAATTGCCAATATAAAAAATATTAGATATAAGAGGCATACAAGGGCATTGAGGTATGATAACTTAAAGTGCCCATAGAGGGAGTGTCAAACATAAAATATATGTAGGTATATTTAGTTGCGTCATCATGAACTTCCTATGTAGGAGACACTTAGAGAATTTTTAACCTAGGATACACATGAGGGCGCCTAGTTGTGTTTGCTTGAATTTCCCATATAGGGTGCATCAGACATAGGATACATGCAAAGGCACTAAGGCTTATCGACTTTAAGAGGGAGTATCAAATATTAGACATGCGTGAGGGCATTGATGCGTGTTGAGGAGATGCATGAAAGCTTTAAGGTGTGTTGACTTGACCTATACATGCAGAGAGTATGAGAAGCAGAAGACACATGAGAATATCAAAGTGTGTTGATTTGAACTACTCACATAGAAAATTTCAAAAATAACATATGCTAGAAGTATCTGAGGCATGCCGATGCATAGAGCATGTTGGATACAAGAGACATGGGAGTGCATCAAGTTATGCTGACTTGAATTACTTATATAGAGTATTAAATGAATGAGATATTAGAGGACATCGAGGCATGCTAGCTTGAACTAACCACATGTTAAATCTCGTATTTTGATGATGAAACCAATTGATAATATTTATGATTTGATATGTATTTTGAGTGACGCAAAATGCTTCGATCAGGATGAGATAATTAAAGCAGGAAGAATCATGTTGGGCCGGAGGAAAACATGTCAGAAGATTGGATATTAGGCCGGAGGATCGGTCGATGTATCGACAGAAGGCTTCGGGCTATGGATTCGGACATCGGGCCAAGAAGAGCGGATATTGCACCAAGGATATCGGAGTTGCAGAGTCAACTAACCGATTGGGCAATAGGCCATAAGAGAGAACGATGCACCAAAGAATCGGACGAAGCATCGAGGGACCAATGACATGCCGGACAACATGATTAATGCTTAGTAATAATTGTCTAGATCGAAGTGTGTTTTACATGTGCAGGATTAACTACGATAGCAAGGTATGAAGCAAAATGAAGTCCCGGAGTCAAGGACGCGATTTCGTTGGGAGTTCGAAAGTTTATCGGAAGTCTAGACGTTCATCGGAAGTTCTGTCGAAACCAACTGAGAAGTCTCAGAGCTTGCTAGAGAAGCTCACCGGAACTCGCCAAGAAGATCGTCATGAAGTCCAGAAGCTTGCTAGGAGTCCGTTGGAACATTGTCGAGAGATCGTCGGAAATTCACCGGAAGATCGTCGGAAGAAACTAGACTTACAGACTTGTTTAGCTTAGAATATGTCTTAGGAATCGTGATTAGCATATAATTAAGATTGGATTTGGGCCAACCCAATTAGGGGCCAGTTCTGCCCATGTAAGAACTATGTTGAGCCCAATGAAAAGGCCCAAACAATGCCCCAAGAGGTGACATCGTCGTAGCACAGTCTCCGAGATTGTGTCATGCAGTGGTACCGCCTGTTAGGATCGAGAGCACTAAGAGGGGGGGGGGGGGGGGGGGGGTGAATTAGTGCAGCGGAAATCTTTCAGCGATTAAAAACGAAAGCTGCGTTCGTTCGATAAAAACTATTTTGATGCAAAAGCCGATTCTAAGATTACTTATGATTAAGTGCAGTTTACGTCTAAACACAGTTTGCGTCTAAACGCAGTTTGCGTTTAAACACAGTTTACGTCTAAACGCAGTTTACGTCTAAGCTCAAATTGCGTAAATCACTTGTTTAGATCAAAAGCAGTTTAAGCATAAGTATAAAGACAGTGTGCTGCTATTGTACAGCCCAAAAAGTAATCTGCAAAAAGCAGATTTACGTCTAAATGTAGATTTACGTCTAAACGTAGATTTACGTCTAAACGCAGATTTACGTCTAAACGCAGATTTACGTCTGAACTTTGAAACTCGTTTGTAGACTCGCAGAAGGCAATATGCAGTTCAAGACATAAATGTAAACTGAAATCTGATGATTATACGAGGAAAGCCGATTTACATCTAAATGCAGTTTTACGTCTGAATGCAGATTTTCGTCTAAACCTTGAAACTCATTCGTAAAATTGCAGAAGACAGTTTGCAGTTATAAATAGAATCAAAACGTAAATGTAAACTTCAAAGAAACTCGTTCGTAAAAGCGCAGAAGACAGTTTGCAGTTACAAAACGTAATCGTAAACTGTAATGTATGAAAATACGATTTACGTCTGAATGCAGATTCGGAAAGATCAGCACTTAGAAACTTGTTCATAAAGGCGCAGAGAGCAGTAGCTATGTAGGAGGTTTGCAGTAATGATAAAGTGCTCAAAATAAACGTAAACCAGAGATTTAGAGTGGTTCGGTCAGTCTTGACCTACTCCACTTTTGGCTTCCTCCACCGACGAGGTCACCGACGTCAACTAGAAGCCTTCCTTCAATAGGCGAAGGCCAACCACCCTCTTACAGATTCACTCCTTTTGACGGGCTTAGGAGACAACCCTTACAGAAGTTTTCTCTCCTCTCTTTACAACTCAAACTTGAAGAATAGAAAGAGGAGAACTAGCAATTTTGAGCTCTAAGAAACACAGAAAGATAGCAAGATTTCGAGTGTGTGTTCTATGCTTTCAGTGCTGAATGGGTGGGGTATTTATAGGCCCCAACCCAGTTCAAATTTGGAGCTCAAAACGATCAAATCCCGGAATTCCGGGATCAGGCGGTTGTACCTCCTGACTGGAGAGGTTGCACCACCTGGCAGAGCTCGAAGACTGAGCCCAGGCGGTGCCACCTCTTGACTGAGGCGGTTGCACCTCTCTGCCAGAGCTCGAAGACCGAGCTCAGGCGGTGCCACCTCTCTGTCAGGGAGGTTGCACCGCCCAGTCTAGCTCGAAGACTGAGCTCAGGCGGTGCCACCTCCTAGCTGGGGAGGTTGCACCGCCCAGTCTCGCTGGGAGGCTTAGCCCAGGCGGTGCCACCTCCTGGCCTAGGCGGTTGCACCTCCTGGTGCAATCAGGGTCCGAATGGTTAGCTCCATTCGGCCCAATTTCAGTCTTTCAGGGGCCCAATTGCCCCAAGATTAAGCTAATGGGATCACCTCCCATTTTCCAACTTAATCAATGTGCTAACTACGATTAGATCTAAGATAATTTCTGCAGCTTTGCTTTGGTGCGTCAATCGCTTCTTCCGGCGAGTTTCCGGCGAACTTCCGTCGATCATCCGATGAACCCTCGGTGATGCTCCTGCGGACTTCCGGCAAACTCCTGGACTTTGCGATGATCCACTTGGCGAGTTCCGTCGAGCTTCGCTTGGCAAGCTTCTGGACTTCTTGGATTTGTTCTCGCAGAACCTCCGACGACCGTCCGAACTTCCGTCGAACTCTCGAACTCCCAACGTGATCATGAACTTGACTCCGGCGCAACTCCCGCTGCTTGTCTTTCTTCCATCGTAGTTAATCCTGCACACTCAAAACAAAAACTTCGATCGAGACAATTAATCCTAAGCAATTAACCAAGTTGTCCGGCATATCATTGGTCCCTCGACGCTTCGTCCGATTCTTCGGCGCATCGTCCTTTCCTGCAGCCTATTGCCCAATCGGCCAGTTGACTCTGCAACTCCGATATCCTTGGCACAATACCCGCTCTTCTTGGCCCGATGCCCGAGTCCACGACCCGAAGCCTTCTGTCGATACGTCGACCGATCCACCGGCCCGACGTCCAATCTTCTGACATGTTCCTCCAGCACAACATGATTTTCCTGCTTTAATTGTCTCATCCTGATCGAAGTATCCTGCGTTACTCAAAACGTAGATTAAATCATAAACATATATCAAGTAGTTTCATCATCAAAATACGAGATTCAACAATCTCCCCCTTTTTGATGATGACAACTACTTGATGACGGAGTTAACCTTAACTTCCGGAGTTTAAACAAACTCCCCCTATCAATATGCCATATTGATAGAAACTCTTGGATTCAAAAATCCAAGCAACATGTCATCATAAACGGAGTTAACCTTAACTCCCAGAGTTTAAACAAACTCCCCCTATCAATATGCCATATTGATAGAACCTTGAATTCAAACTGAATTCAAGTCATTGCAATATTCATCATGAATACTTGTAACACGTTATCATGAACATATGCATAAACTTATGCATCACATATCATGTCATCAACATACTTTCATCAACATACTTCTCCCCCTTTGTCATCAACAAAAAGAAGAAGTATCACAATCAAGTGTTTGTGATATTGGTTTAACTCATTGCATGAAAAACATAATATCAAGTTTTATCATCATGCAATTTTGCTGGAAAATATAGCAAGTGTTGAATCATGCTTAGAATATTCAAGCTATCAAGTTTTAGATATGCAAGTTTTATAGCATACAAGATAGCACTTGGTATGAAAATTAGAGATGTTCAAGATAGCAAGTTCTACATCATGCAAGCTAGCAAATTAGAGATGTTCAAGAAGGCAACTCTTGCTTCTTGAAATATAAAAATTTTGTCCACTTTGCTAGATGCGCAAGTTAGCATGTTTTGCTTCTTGAGATAGGCAAGATAGCACCTTTGTTCTTTTTGTTTCTTAAGATGTTCAAGATAGCAATTTCTTCTCTTTTGAGAAGTGAAAATTTGCTTTCTTCTTGAATTGTGCATGCAAGTTATCTCCTCCTTAGTCATTGTCAAAAAGAAGGGAAAACCCTTTCTGTCAATTTCTAAATCATGACAAAGGTGAGTAATCATTCTTATTTCAAAATTCCATAATTGAGATAAACCTTGAATTCAAATCAAGGCAATTTTAATCAAGGTTCATATCATATGCAATACATTACGTAGAAAGCATAAGTATTGCATGCATCATTTTAGCAACAAATCGTAGCATTTCATCACATGGCAAGATATCATCAAGTAGAATTACGATGCAAGTTCTTGATATCTTAACATGATGAAAATTCAAATATGGCACTTATAGTATCAATTCATATATTTCTCCCCCTTTATCATCAACAAAAGGAGAAGTAGCTCTAGCTATTTTAAAATATATACAAGTTTTTATAACATGAAGCTATATTTTCATCACAACATATAAGCACAAAAGCATAGCAAGATTCTTAGGTTCAATCATGGCAATTCAACACTTGCTTCATATGCAAGATTGCACTTGCTTTTCTTTGCATGTTCTAACTAGCAAAAGCTTTCTCCCCTTTGTTTTTGTCGAAAAGAAGGGAGAAATCAATGGCCAAAATTTTTTAATTATTATACAGGCCATATTACAAAATCTTGTCATGATATCAAGAAAGTTCAAGAAGGACATGATCCATTCAACAAATCCTTTTAATAGGGCAAAGGAATTATATAACCAAGAATCATGATTAAAATATTTCAATATCATAGATCAAGTCATGATTCGTGATTCATCATAAAGCAAATTAATTTTCAGTCATCACATAAGGCATTTAAAGAATTTTTGAAACATAGAAGAATGATTAATTTAAGCATGTAATGTTTCAATCAAAATCAAGTCATGAATACCAATACTTTCATATTGTGAGTATCAATTCATGAATACCAAAAGATATTATTTGTGATTTCAATTTTGCAAGATCATGATTATGATTTAGACATAACTTATTCAAATCAAATCGTCAACTTGAAACTCATAATCAAGTCATTAAAATTAATTTCGAAATTCACAAAATATCATGAAATCAAAAGACAAGTTGCATTTCATTTGAAGAACTCCTTTTTTATAAATGTAGGGAGCATAATGAACGATCTTGATTTATAAAGAGCTTCATGTTATAATTATCAAGATCATGATTTTAATAATTATTCTCTTTAGCAAAGAATCACAAAAGCACTTTATTTTTGCATAAGAAATCTCATTGTATTATGATTTATAAATTCTTTTTCTACACATGAATCATAGGAGATATGTATGTGAAACAAATCTTTGCAAGCAAAGACACTATCATTCATATTTCAAGATGGAATTTATAAGCAGGAATCATTTCATCAAATCCATTTTAGAAAAATATTTTTCAAAAGTGTATGAGAAAATCCGATTGTTAGGATACCAATTGTTAAGTGAATCCGAAAATGAAATTAGTACTTTCATGCATTCGGATAAGATTTTGCTATAGATTTTCAAGTTCAATTATGAAGATAAAACATGCTCATGATCATAAAAATTTATGTATCCAAAACATATAATTTCCAACATGTTATAGTGTAAAATCATCATGACAATTAAGTGTTTTGAACATTGAATCAAGAATGTCCGAAAAAATAATTTTAACACGTTCATGCATTCGAGCACATTTTTGCCATAGTTTTTCAAATATACTCATGAGAATAACACATGCTTATCGTCGGCTTAAAATCTCATGCATAAAATTGTTAATCAAAATATTTAATTTCATCATTATGCAGTTCTTCAAATCAAACATGATCTTTAATCAAAATCGAGAAATAACAATGGAAATCAACGTAATACACATGATTTCATATTTTCAATCAAGATCATTTTATTTGTTTATCATAAAATATGCAATATTATAATTTTCGAAATTACTTAGTATGATCATAATAAATTTTTTTTTAACATGTAATTTTTAAGAAAATTAATTCTAAACTAAAAGAGAAAAATACATCATGAAAGCATCAAGTAATTTCAAAATAAATTAGGGGGATTTCGATTACCTCATCATTGTAGGCTGTTAAGGCGTAGTTTGCCGCCTTGCTTTTGTTGACTTTTTCTTTTTCGGAGGAGCTCGATTCATCCCAATTTTTGTTCTTCTTCTTGCGTTTAAAGCAAGTAGTTCGATTCTTTTTGCTTTTTAATTTTCGTTTCATTTGTAGTTTAAGTTCACCATCACTTGAGCTTATGCTCGCGTGGTCTTCAAATGTTCTATGTCCCAAATCCTTCCTGTTCTTTGGAAGGTTGTTTTGTTCATCATTGTCCTCATCACTTGAGTCATCGCTCAAGTGGCATTCATTTGTCTAGAGTTCCAAATCCTTCCTGTTCTTTGGAAGGTGATTGTGTTCAACATGTTCATCATGTGCATTGTGCACCATTTCATGTCATCAATGAACCAATTAGTTCTTCAAGTGGTAAGTTGTTTAGGTTTTTAGCTTCTTGTATTGCAGTTACTTTTGAATCCCACTTCTTAGAAAGAGAATGCAAAATCTTGTTTACGAGTTCAAAGTCCGAAAAACATTTTCCAAGAGCTCTTAAACTATTGACGACATCCGTGAAACGGGTGTACATGTCGCCTATAGTCTCGCTTGGTTGCATTCGAAAAAGCTCGAAATCATGCAATAAAAAGTTAACTTTCGAGTCTTTGACACTACTAGTTCCCTCGTGTGTGATTTCAAGTGTTCGCCAAATGTCAAAAGCTGTTTCACACGTAGAAATCCGATTGAACTCATTTTTGTCCAAAGCGCAAAATAAGGCATTCATAACCTTTGCGTTTAAAGAGAAATACTTCTTCTCCAAATCCGACCATTCGTTCGTCGGTTTAGAGGGAAGTTGAAAACTGTTTTCAACGATATTCCATAAATCCAGATTTAGAGAAATCAAGAAAACTCTCATTCGAGTTTTCCAATAAGTGTAGTCCAATCCGTTAAAGAACGGTGGACGAAAGACCGAAAAGCCCTCTTGAAGAGCCATTTCTCTCGGGTGCAAATCCGAAATGAGAAATACCCCGCTCTGATACCAATTGTTAGGATCGAGAGCACTAAGAGGGGGGGGGGGTGAATTAGTGCAGCGGAAATCTTTCAGCGATTAAAAACGAAAGCTACGTTCGTTCGATAAAAACTATTTTGATGCAAAAGCCGATTCTAAGATTACTTATGATTAAGTGCAGTTTACGTCTAAACACAGTTTGCGTCTAAACGCAGTTTGCGTTTAAACACAGTTTGCGTCTAAACGCAGTTTACGTCTAAGCTCAGATTGCGTAAATCACTTGTTTAGATAAAAAGCAGTTTAAGCAGAAGTATAAAGACAGTGTGCTGCTATTGTACAGCCCAAAAAGTAATCTGCAAAAAGCAGATTTACGTCTAAACGCAGATTTACGTCTAAACGCAGATTTACGTCTGAACTTTGAAACTCGTTTGTAGACTCGCAGAAGGCAATATGCAGTTCAAGACGTAAACGTAAACTGAAATCTGATGATTATACGAGGAAAGCCGATTTACGTCTAAATGCAGTTTTACGTCTGAATGCAGATTTTCGTCTAAACCTTGAAACTCGTTCGTAAAATTGCAGAAGACAGTTTGCAGTTATAAATAGAATCAAAACGTAAATGTAAACTTCAAAGAAACTCGTTCGTAAAAGCGCAGAAGACAGTTTGCAGTTACAAAACGTAATCGTAAACTGTAATGTATGAAAATACGATTTACGTCTGAATGCAGATTCGGAAAGATCAGCACTTAGAAACTTGTTCGTAAAGGCGCAGAGAGCAGTAGCTATGTAGGAGGTTTGTAGTAATGATAAAGTGCTCAAAATAAACGCAAACTAGAGATTTAGAGTGGTTCGGTCAGTCTTGACCTACTCCACTTTTGGCTTCCTCCACCGACGAGGTCACCGACGTCAACTAGAAGCCTTCCTTCAATAGGCGAAGGCCAACTACCCTCTTACAGATTCACTCCTTTTGACGGGCTTAGGAGACAACCCTTACAGAAGTTTTCTCTCCTCTCTTTACAACTCAAACTTGAAGAATAGAAAGAGGAGAACTAGCAGTTTTGAGCTCTAAGAAACACAGAAAGATAGCAAGATTTCGAGTGTGTGTTCTATGCTTTCAGTGCTGAATGGGTGGGGTATTTATAGGCCCCAATCCAGTTCAAATTTGGAGCTCAAAACGATCAAATCCCGGAATTCCGGGATCAGGCGGTTGTACCTCCTGACTAGAGAGGTTGCACCGCCTGGCAGAGCTCGAAGACTGAGCCCAGGCGGTGCCACCTCTTGACTGAGGCGGTTGCACCTCTCTGCCAGAGCTCGAAGACCGAGCTCAGGCGGTGCCACCTCTCTGTCAGGGAGGTTGCACCGCCCAGTCTAGCTCGAAGACTGAGCTCAGGCGGTGCCACCTCCTGGCTGGGGAGGTTGCACCGCCCAGTCTCGCTGGGAGGCTTAGCCCAGGCGGTGCCACCTCCTGGCCTAGGTGGTTGCACCTCCTGGTGCAATCAGGGTCCGAATGGTTAGCTCCATTCGGCCCAATTTCAGTCTTTCAGGGGCCCAATTGCCCCAAGATTAAGCTAATGGGATCACCTCCCATTTTTCAACTTAATCAATGTGCTAACTATGATTAGATCTAAGATAATTTCTGCAGCTTTGCTTTGGTGCGTCAATCGCTTCTTCCGGCGAGTTTCCGGCGAACTTCCGTTGATCATCCGATGAACCCTCGGTGATGCTCCTGCGGACTTCCGGCAAACTCCTGGACTTTGCGACGATCCACTTGGCGAGTTCCGTCGAGCTTCGCTTGGCAAGCTTCTGGACTTCTCGGATCTGTTCTCGCAGAACCTCCGACGACCGTCCGAACTTCCGTCGAACTCTCGAACTCCCAACGTGATCATGAACTTGACTCCGGCGCAACTCCCGCTGCTTGTCTTTCTTTCATCGTAGTTAATCCTGCACACTCAAAACAAAAACTTCGATCGAGACAATTAATCCTAAGCAATTAACCAAGTTGTCCAGCATGTCATTGGTCCCTCGACGCTTCGTCCGATTCTTCGGCGCACCGTCCTTTCCTGCAGCCTATTGCCCAATCGGCCAGTTGACTCTGCAACTCCGATATCCTTGGCACAATACCCGCTCTTCTTGGCCCGATGCCCGAGTCCACGGCCCGAAGCCTTCTGTCGATACATCGACCGATCCACCGGCCCGACGTCCAATCTTCTAACATGTTCCTCCAGCACAACATGATTTTCCTGCTTTAATTGTCTCATCCTAATCGAAGTATCCTGCGTTACTCAAAACGCAGATTAAATCATAAACATATATCAAGTAGTTTCATCATCAAAATACGAGATTCAACACTGCCCAGACACAACCTCTGAGGTACTGCCCATTATCAGACTAACACTTGCGGTGGTACCACCTGTACTTAAGAAACCCGGGATAAGATATTTTTAGGCTCCAAGTTTGAATCAACTTGAAGCCTATAAATACTCCTCTCATCCCTGGTAAACTAACACAAGTATTGAGAGTAAAAAAGGATCGAAACGTTGCTGTAATCTTATGTGAGCTCATCTCAAAGTTCTAAGTGTTAGAATAGTTTGAGAGAGGAGTGAGTGGGGGCGTAAGGGTTATCTCCTAAATCCAGTAAAAGGAGAATCAAGCCGTAAAATATGGTTGGTCTTCGTCTATTGAAGGAAGGCTGATAGTGGTTACCGGTGGCCTCGACGGAAGAGGAATCGGCGAAGTGGATGTAGGTCATGACGACCGAACCACTATAAAATCTGATTTGTATTTCTTTGAGCAATTTACTTTAACTACAAACCTCCTTACTTGCTCTTTATATCCACTACTCTCTTACGTATGCTTTCAAGTTAAGTTTCCGAAATCGGTTTTCAACGTAAATAGATTTTATCGTAAGAAGATTTTTTAAACCGACGTTATTTTATCGCTACACTAATTCACCCTCCCTCTTAGTGCCACTCTTGATCCTAACAATACAGAGTATCAAATATAAGAGATATGCGACGATGTTTGTAAGAGAAGTGCGATAGTGCCACGACATTTTATGTTGAACTACTTATATAGGGAGCACCAAACAAAAGAGATATGTGAGGGTAACAAGATGTGTTGAGTTATATAATTGTATAGAAAGCATTAAACTAAAAAACATGTAAGTATATTAAGGCATGTTAACTTAAACTATCCATATAGGAACCGTAGAACATAAGAGATATATGAGAGTACTAAGTTATGTATCCTAACTTTAACTACCTATGTCAAAAGTGCTAGATATAGGAGACCCGAATGCACTTAGGTGTGCTGACTTGAACTGCTAATATATATCAAACATAAACAACTCTCTAGGACCTTAAAGTGTGTTGACTTGACTAGCCAACATATAACAAACACAAAATACTTCATAAGGACAACGAGGCATATGGACTTGAATTGCCCACGTAGGGAGTTTTAGTCACAAGAGATACATGAGGACTTCAAGGCATGCTAATTTAAATTACTCGCATAGGGAATATCGAAAAAACATAAAAGCACCCAAAAATACTAACTTGGAGTACATATAGAATGTTAGGGAGATGGTGCCAAGTACTTGAGATGTCATGGTCATCTTGAAGATACATCGGGTGGAGACATTATGACCAACTTGAAGATGTGATGGACAAATATGTTGATATTATAGCAAATAAAGATATCATGATCATCTTGAAGTTATAGTGAACGGAGACATCGTGGTCTTCTTGAACTTGTGGCAAATAAAGATGTCACATCTGACTTGATATTATAGCAAACTGAGACATCATGGTCATTTTAAAGTTGTGACAGATAAAGATGTTTTAGTTATCTCAAAGAAGTCACATATGATGATTGGAGCCACACATCGAAGGAAGCCATGGATGGCTGATGATATCATGGATGGTAGATGAAGTTGTTGACTATGGAGATGTTGGAGGAAGTTGCAAACATTAAACATATATGATGATTGAAGGTATAGATGTTGAAGGAAGCTATGGACAATGATCAAAGCCATGAATGATCAAAGCCATGAATGTTGGAGGCAGCCACAAATGAAATTATGGATGGTGGGCAACGTCTTGGACAACAAATAAAGCCATGAACCATAGACAAGGTGAATTGTTTACGATAATGCCTGTTAGGACTCTTTTTCTTAGCTTTTGAATAATGTTTATTGAGTTTGTTTAGTCCAGTTGTTTATTGAGTCGGTTTGGTTCAGTTAAAATCAAGTAGAGATTTATTTAATATTTATTTATTATTAGAGCGGCTTCTTTTCAGAAATCTATGACAAATACTATTATGTATTTAGATAAACCCTAGGAGGTCGATCCCCTCGAAACGATCATGGTCTTATCATTTGGTATCAAAATAACGATCATTGGCGTAGCCCCCCTAGCCTCGCTTCCCTTCTTCACCACCACCACTACAAGGTAACTCACCGCTCGATCTCCTCGCTGCGCCATCTCGTTCAAAAAAGAAACACGAGAGGAAGAAGAAGCCGCAGCCACCCCTGCTTCCGGCCAGCCCACCCGCCGCTGCTGCTCTCCGGCCAGCGCCTACCATCGCCCCGCTTCCCGGCTGGCGACCACCGCCGCCGCTGTTCCCCGGCCAGGAGGCGACGCTGCCAGCGTCCATCCCAGCCCTACTGCCGCCGCCCGCCTCCCCTTGCGTCGCAGCGCAGCCGCTCGACCTCTCCTCGTCGGCGATCGTTGGTGACACTGCTCCCAGCCGCGCCACCACCGCTGCCTCTCCACCGCCGCCCGCCTCCCCTTGGGTCGCAGCCGCAGCCGCCGATTGTCGCCCTCCTCGCGGCGACCGAAACAGGGCAACTCACGGATTGCCCTTGTTCCCAGCCGCGTCACCACCACTTTAAACTCCCAGCCGCATCGCCGCCGCTCGATCACCTGGCCAGCGACCTCTTCTCCTCGTGTCCCCATCTCGCTCGAGCAAGAAGGACCGCCGGCACCGCAGCCGCAGCCCCTCCTTGCAGCGGTTGCAGAAACAGAGCTTCCTCTGTTGCCGCAGCCCCTCGTCGATCGCAGCCACGCCTCGAGCGCCGTCGCCTTCCAGCCGACCCACCACCACTGCCAGCCACCGTGCGGCGACCGCTGCTCGCCTCCCAGCCGCCGCTCCCCCTGGCTCGGGTGAGAACGACCGCCGCCACTCCCCCTTGCTCTGCCCCCTTGGTGACCGAAACAGGGCAATCCTCTTGCTGCTGCGAACGGTTGCCACCACCGTCGCCGCTGCTGCCCAGCCAGCGACGACGCCGCTCGCCGCCCAGCCTACCACCGTCGATTCCATTTTCCACTGCAGCCTCAACCTCGGCAACACCACCGCAGCCGCCCTCCAACAGCACACGCAGCAAGCTCTTGTGCGGCCGCTTCAACCTTGGCAACGCACGCACCGACTCTTCTCAACCTCGTCCGCTTCAAAGGCACCGTTGTGTCCTCAACCTTACGTGATCCCTCGACGTCACCAACGCCTCCTTCCATAGTGCGGTAAAGATAGAGCAACACTGCCTTCCATCTGCACCGTCGCAACCATCGCAGCGACAGGCTCTTGGCGACGCTGCCCCCAGCTGCAGTCACATCAATGTAGTCGCCTTCCAACCCCGGCGTTCTCACCCCACGCAGCGATAGAAACAGGGCAGCTACTCTTCCTCCAACGCAACGACCGTAGCACTGCCCTTGCCGTCCACCTCCTCGGCAACTTCGCATCGACAGTGTTGATGCCCTTGACCCGACACCAAAAACAGGAGTTGAGATTATAGATTTGTAGTCTTACGCAATGGCCACTGATAACTCGGTGAAAGCACAAATGGAAGCGTTGGAAATCAGAATTTAGAACCGACTGCAAGAAACACTTAATGATTTCAAAAAGAGCCTACTGGAGAGCCTCAGCAAATTTCAACAAAATGAAAAAATTTTTCCGTTTTCACATAACCCCAGAAGAATCTAAGGTAGAAGTGACTTTAATCCAGCTTGAGGGAGATGCACTCCAGTGGTACGATTGGTATGAAACTTTCCACGGAGTTCCTTCGTGGGAGCAGTTCAAAAGAGGGCTTCTTGTTCGCTTTGGCCCATCCGAATATGAGAATGTTGATTGCCAGCTCGCCAAAATTTGTCAGACATCTACAGTGTTAGAATATCATAGTAGGTTTGAAAGATTGTCAAATCAAGCTAGAGATTGGTCGGACCGACAACTTCTGGATACATTTATTGAAGGGTTTATTCCAGAGATCCGGTGTGAAGTTAAGGCTCATCAACCCCGTACTATGATAACTGCGATCTCATTTGCAAATCTACATGAGAAAAAAATTAGCAAGGAAAGATCAGCAAGGGGTTTGTACTATGATGAAAAATAAAGTATGGAGCACCAATGTAAACAAGGGCAATTTCTGATGATTGAACCAATTGGAGAGGAGCCGAAAGCTAAGAATGTGGACTCCGATCATGAAGGTATAAATTCTAATGAAGACGTTGAACCTACCGTACATACAATGCATACATTAGCCAACTACTCTAACCCGCAAACTATGGAAGTTGCCAAAACTCTAGAGCATCAGCCTATTATAGTTTTGATTGATACTGGTAGCACTAATAATTTTATGGACAGTGAGATTATTGACCGATTGACCCACTACATTGAAGACTATGACAGATTCGAAGTAAAGATCATTGATGGACGTATTTTCACTTGTGATAGTAAAGGTTCAAAAATAAAATTGATTATATAGGGCCAGAAGTTTCATGCAACGATTACTACACTGAAAGACCGACCTGTTGCTTACATTATCAAAAAGTGGAGACCATACTTACTTGAAGAGGAAGGAACTGTTAGGACACTTTTTCTGAGCTTTTGAATAATGTTTATTGAGTTTGTTTAGTCTAGTTGTTTATTGAGTCGGTTTGGTTCAATTAGAGTCAAGTAGAGGTTTATTTAATATTTATTTATTATTAGAGTTCAAGTCCTGATGGACTCTGGGTGGAACTCTATAAATAGGGATGTAACTGCTTCTTTTCAGAAATCTATGAAAAATACTATTCTGTCTTTGGACAAACCCTAGGAGGCCGATCCCCTCGAAGTGATCAAGGAGGCCGATCCCCTCGAAGCGATCATTATCATCCCCATTTCTCCAATTTCTTCCACGATAAAACTTTAGGGTCTTAACATTTGGTATCAGAGCCACGATAAGACTTTAGCGTCTTATCAATACCTTGACATATAAGATCTCCTCTCACTATATATATAACAAAGATCCCCTACTTTCACTAGATCAAGTTGAAATGTTCAAGCTGAACATATGACAAAAAAAAAGGAAAAAAAAAAAAAAGAGGGAGCCCAATCGACATGCTTGACTAGGCTAGGTCAAGAGGCATAAAAAATAAGACATGATACTTAAACCATGGGTAGGGCAAAATCACATGACTAACCTGATATAAGTGAAATCGATCGACTAACCCATGTCAGGTTAAACCCGAGCCTAGCCATTGAACCCAACTTGACCATCCCAAGTCGAAATAGCTATGCATAAGTCCAAACCACACATGATCAGGCTCGAGGCTAAGTTAGATTGCTTGTACCCAACAAGGCAAGCTTAGCATGAGTAGCCTAGGTCAAGTATCTATAGAGCCAATGTGTAGCTCGAACGGGCACAACTCAAGCCTAAGCCTAATTGTCATGCTAGACTTGCTCACACTTGATCTATTGAATATGTGCTCGATGCTGAACTAAGGTCGTTTGACTACCGGCATTCACACGCCCTATGTTGATATGCGTGCATTTGACCGTTGACATATGTACTCGATGTGAAACTACTCGATCCTATATCAATTTGTCAAACATCAACTTAAGTGCTTAACCCATGATACTTGATTAGGAATGCGCTTGAGCCCAACTATCGTATGCTTGAACCTGGCATGCCCCTTGACTTGCCTTGCATCCTATGTCAAGCCCCCTTGCATGCTAATCTAGGCATGGCTTCAGCCCGCATGGCCCTTTTTAGGCAAAAGGGGGAATCTATTCATTCTTCCTTATGTTCAAACTAGACGACTTCAGATAGATCGCTCTTATCATTATGCAAGCCACCACTAAAGTTTAAAATATAAAACAAATATACATAAATATGTATTTGAGCCTAGAGCCCAAGACCCAACACATCCTAATAGGATGAAGTATATGGAGCTCGATGAGGCCGATATGGTTCGAAGTATTTTTTTTCTGTGAAGAATTATCTCAAGATAAAAAAAATCTAAAATATTTGATGTGTCCCAAAGTGTCTTAATGCACGTGATTCGTCCGCCCAAGATAAAGAAATATTTGTAATGCCCAATGCGACTAAAACATCTCTTTGTATGTTATGTATCCACCTATAGTTAAAAAATATATTTGAGGCATCAAAAGCATTCCTCTTATGCATGCCTCCTACGAAAAAAAAAAAAAATCTGAAGTATCCAACGTAATCCAAAATTATCTTTCTTATATGTGATGCGTCCATTCAAAAACATTTTCAAAGCATCTCTCTTGCATGTGAGTTTTTTTGTCCATGACAAAAAAATAAAATCAAATATGTTTGGCATGATTAGTGTATCTTGTTTATGCATGAGACATTCACCGAAGGCATTATACGTTTAACATGACCAAAACATCTCCTTCTACATGATGCAATCGATACTCTCTAAGCATCCCTCGTGTCTACGTTTAATATTAGATATGTCCGACATGATGTGCATCTTGTCTACGCATAATGTATTCACCCAAGACATTTTACATTTAACATGACCAAAACTTCCTATTCTAATTATTTTTTAATACAAGGATCAACATCAACATCCCAAAATGGAGATTATGCTATGGGACGAGACATCCGTACTATAAATCCAGTCAATACTTATTGGAGGTATCAATATTGCTCATGTATTTGATGTGTGCACACTATCGAGTGAAAAGATTATTATCAAGCATGAGAACTCCATGACTTCTTCAGGCATGAGAACAGCTCAACGACAGCTTTTCATATCAGAAACGACATTGTTCTTCATGAGTTCATTTAATACTACTATAGAA
Source organism: Musa acuminata AAA Group (assembly GCF_036884655.1). Taxonomy (NCBI): domain Eukaryota; kingdom Viridiplantae; phylum Streptophyta; class Magnoliopsida; order Zingiberales; family Musaceae; genus Musa; species Musa acuminata. The sequence continues at coordinate 12,461,429 of NC_088343.1, read as the reverse complement.
ATCTCACAAAAGCATCGCTGCAAGAGACTAAGACAAGGAAAACAAAAGGACAGCAAAGCTCCACATCCCATAGCCATGGCGGATTGATATGAACTCGTTGCTTCGACTGTCTCTGCTCCGTCCACCGCCCTCCTCCATCTTCTCTTCTCAGGTTTATCGAGCAGAACCTTTACAGGTGACCTGTGAACTCGTCACTTCGCTTCCGAACGAGGAAGCGATGCGAGCGAAACGATGCATTCGTGGGTCGTACGTGCCGAGGATCAGCTAAGTTGTGTTGCATCATGATCGAAACGTGGACGGTCGAGATGCAGCACCGACATGTCATGTGCAGGTCCGGTTAATGACGTGGTAGAATCATCACGGATGAAGCAAGAAGACAAATGTGCCGAATCAAACATCGGTATCTGCGTGTGCATGACATGACTGAAACATTCCATGTGCCACATAAACATAACATTAGCAGATCTTATAACATTGCTAAATGTACGTAATGTATATCAAGCAACTTTATTATGCCGCACGCAAAACCTACACCAACGGAGGGAGAGGGATGAGCGAGGTTTGGATGGGCCCCGCCGCTCTTTCTGTTCTCCCCACTCCTCTCCTCTTCGACCTCTATATATATGTATATCCATACAGTAATTAGAGCTAATTAGTAGAGCGAGCCCTCATCTCCCATTACCACGTCTTGGCTTCGTTTCGGGGGATCTTTGGCGAAGGCGAGGCCATGAACGCCTACGCGCTCCACCTTGCGATGGCGGCGCTCTTCGGAGCATCCTTCGTCGCCGTCTCCGCCTACTACGTCCACCGCAAAACCCTAGCACAGCTCCTCGAGCTCGCCCGCGCCGTGGAGCGCGATCGGGACGGCGGAGCCGACGGCGACGGCGGCCTTAAGCGGGGTCCCTTGTCGCGCCGCGGCGGCCGAAGAAAGGGGCCTGGGTACTACCGCCGCGGCGCAGGCTCGTTGTCGCTGCCGGATGTGATGGCGGCGGCTGTTTTGGATGGTGAGGAGGAAGAAGAGGAGGGGGATGATGATGAGCCGATTACGAGGCGACGGCCCGTTGTGAATGAGGATGAGGATGTTCTCCCAAGTTTTCCGATTCCCCCCGGGTTACCTCGTCTGCAGACGGTTCCGGAAGGTATATATGGATCACCGTTCTCTGGCCCCTCGAAGTGACCGGGACCGATGAAGTTTACTAGTTGAACCCTTATAAGTGGTAAAAGATGTAATCATTTCAGGACATGTCAATGTTAGTTGATCGAGGAGTAACTTTGTGTTCCAATCTTCATGTTTTTATGTGCAATGGATGGATTGAACGAAGGCATATTCACCAATAAAATTGAAGATAGACATTTTCTTGATAAATAGTATATGTATAATTTTTTTCCTATAATGAGACAGGAAATGTCCATTTCAGGACTAGATATTAGTTGACTACAGAAATATGTTTATATGGAATGAAACTAGATACGCTTTCCAAAACATCGGCTAGATCATTTAATTGTTGTCAATCTGGTTTTTACTTCCCAAACTATAAATAGATTTTCTTGTTTGAAAAAGACTGGTTGTTTTTGTTATATCTTTAGCTTTGTTCTTGTATGGTAAAAGTACCTTCTATTTATTATATCTAGTGTTAATCGAAGTGATAAGTTCTTTATTCATTGACATATTTGCTAATGAATCATCTTTTCTGGTATCTGTTTGATAACCAAAGGATGTCACTACTTTGTATTCTGGGCCAATATCTTTGAGGTATGTAGCATTTAGATACATTTGCACTTCATGGGAATAGATGGATAACTGACATATTCGTCAGAAGTTATATCACTAATAAATTTGCACCAAATTGTCATTGAATCTTGATATAGACTGAAATCATAGGCTTTCAAGTATGCATCACATGTTACTTAGTTTAACTCTTTTTGGGGGTATTAAAGGACAATCTTATAGATGTGTCATCAATTTTATATGTCTATGGTTTAGCACATGTAGAAAGAAATTATGCAAGTGAATGCCTGCATGACTTTCTTGTGGGCTGTTATAATGCATAGAATGACATTGGTTTTCATGATGTGTCAGGCAATAAGCAATGTGTCCATGCAAGTTTCAACAAAAGAGGTGGTATCAGACCAACTTCTCCTAAGTCTCCTGTTGCTAGTGCTAGTGCCTTTGGGAGCCAAGAGGGATCTGATGAAGATGATATTCTGCCAAATGATCCGATCCTTGCTAATACATGCTTGCATACAAATGGGGACATGGTAAGTTCATTTCTTTGTTCATTGTTGACAAAAAGACATAATGTTGTATTCTGTGGCATATATATAAAGTAACATTTAGTCTCACTGTCTCAGTCTCTCAGATAGCATTTTCAATTATTCCTTCCCTTATCTTGCTGTCATTATGTAGGGCTGACATTGACACATCTTTTTGGGGACAAATGAGCAGTGGTTTCTGCATTTTTTGGAGACAACTTACCTGTTTCACTTATTTGCTTATTTTGTGGAAATGTTATTTGAATACTTAAAAATACATTTCTTGAGGTCAATAGTATAAAATGAAAAGTTCTCTAAGACGGTGAAGTCATACTGAAGTCGTGGCATGATGCATGAGAATTAACTGGGTACTAACATTAAAAAAATGAAAGATTCCTAATGAAAAGCTGAATCCAACACAACAATAGATTTTCTTGATTTTTCTTTTATTATGGGGATCTAGAAAACATCATAAAGGAATTAAAACCTCATTTACTTTTTTGTCCCTCACAAATCAGTATGAGTGGGAAGACACAAACATGTCATCCGTGGGCAATCAATGGGTTAGGCAGTGGCAAGGAGTAGAAGATATCATGAATCTTGACTGAAGACTAGGTCTTCATAGGCATCTAAATAAAATTTATAGCTTAATCATATAACATTTTTTCATATTTCAATTATATAGGAGCGCCATGCACTGTGGTCAAAAACTCAAAATAATATTAATTTACAAAATTTGGTCATACTATATAAGTTTTACAAGGATAAATGGGGGGACATGGCAGATATGTTTAAGAAAAATACTTGTTCAAAAGAAATGAATTTTCAGCAAAGTCACAGGATTATAATTGGGATCAGCTACGGAAGATGCAAGCAGAATTGACGGGATTGTTTCCCTTCATATTCCTTAAGATATCTTAGAAGGATATTAGTAATATGAAGGAGAAAGAAACTGTATAATAGTAAAGAATATGCTTTGTCCTCTGTCCTGGCTTGTGCTTCGTATGCCATGATTCTTTAACTCAATGTTTTTCCTCTGCATCAGTTACATAATTCTTTATTAATTTATTTTGTTGTGGTCAGAGTATATGAGGATACAGGCCATTTCCACAAGGTGATCTTAATAATTTGATATCTAAATTCTGAGGTTTTCTTTGAATTTTAGTACCATGGATTGCTTTATGTTTATTTGCTAGAAGCTTAGAAGTGTTTGTTATTGTTATATTTCATCTTATACAGTCCTGATATGTTGCTAGTAATTTTGGTTCTTTTTTCTTGTCTTTGATGTCATAATGATTTTCTTTAAGGCATATTTGATAATGGAGACCCAGGTGGTCAAATCTGATTTTCATGGAATGTATTTGTCAAAGGGCCCAGAGAATAAGGACTTGTTTCAAGCATTGCCTGATCATATCACTGACAATGGGGATCAGAAATCATTATCTGCATCTACCATCATTCGATCTCACAGTGTATCTGGTAATCTGCATGGTGCGCAGCATGACCCAGTAGCAGCTGATATTCTTAGAAAAGAACCTGAACAAGAAACTTTTGTCAGATTGAGGATTACACCAAATGGTATGACCCCTTGTTAATGGTAATTATGTTGTATGAATTTATTCTACTCAGGTCCCTAGTTCCTTCTATGTTATTTTCACCATGGCTTATTTTGTGTGATATTAAGGATGTTTTAAAACTAGGATCAAATGAAACCGCCATGCTTGTTTGCTGATTGAACTGATAAATTAAACCTTATTTTTCATTAGCATGAATAGCATGCTGCTTATTCTTTAGGCTAAGTTTCTGGGAAGAAGTTCATAATTGCTTCTACCATAGCCCTTCCAACTTGTTATGTTATTCTCTGAACAGAAAGGTTTTTGAACATATATCATTGAAGCTAAAAAAATTACAAAGACGTCCATTATATAATAACTAAAGCTCAACTTATGTCCTTAAGTTTATTTAGCTGATTGCATTCTCTTATCATTGTTGTGATTTCAGAGAAACCATCTCCTGATGAAGTTGAGGTCTATAAAATTCTCCAGAATTGTCTTGATCTTCGGGAACGTTATGTCTTCAGAGAGGAGATTGCTCCATGGGAGAAAGAAGTCATAACTGACCCTAGTACACCAAAGCCTAATCCTAGTCCATTCGCCTACACTCCTGAACAGAAATCAGATGTGAGTCTTGATCATTATCTTCTTTCTTTACCTAATATTCTCTGATTTAACTTTGAAGTGATATTCTCTATGCCTTTCTTCTTCTAATTTCCTGAATGATTCTTTTTGTAGCATGTGTTTCGAATGGTAGATGGAGTAGTGCATGTTTATGCGAGTAAATATTGTGAGACATCTGCTTCGACTAAATCTGTTTTCTTTGTTGCTTATCCACATCTTCAGTTGTGTTGAGTCTAACTCATTTTCTTTTCCCTCTCAGCGATGGATAGAAGACTTCTCCCTGTAGCTGATGCTACAACCTTTTTTACAGACTTGCATCATCTTCTTCGAGTAATTGCTGCAGGAAATATTAGAACCTTATGCCATCGTCGTCTGGTTCTTCTTGAGCAAGTAGTTTCTTTTGTCACTTTTTGTGTATATATTGTTTGATCAATTTATTTTCTGCTAGATAAACGTGTGATGATTGGATATAATTGGTATATTATTTTTATTTGCACAATAGCAGCTAAGATGTGGCATCTATCCTGGTTGGAAATCTGCAGAAATTTAATCTTCATTTAATGCTCAATGCGGATAGAGAATTCCTTGCCCAGAAAAGTGCACCGCATCGTGATTTTTACAATGTCAGGAAGGTCGACACTCATGTTCATCACTCTGCATGCATGAACCAGAAGCATCTGCTCAGATTTATAAAGTCAAAGTTGAGGAAGGAGCCTGATGAGGTTAGACTATTTAAGTTTCTTTTTATGGTGTCTGAGTAATTAAGTGTTTTTCTATTTAGTTGAAATTGAACCCTCACTTGGATGCTTTTCTAGGTCGTAATTTTCAGAGATGGGACATATCTGACATTGAAAGAGGTTTTCGAGAGTTTGGACTTAACTGGGTGATGGAACTTGTCTCAAATACATATATGCAGGAACTTTTGTCAGTTTTGTAGATTCACATTTTTAACTCATCTGCTTATGAACAGGTATGACCTAAATGTTGATCTTCTAGATGTCCATGCAGACAAGAGTACCTTCCATCGTTTTGACAAGTTCAACCTCAAGTACAATCCATGTGGCCAGAGTAGGCTGAGGGAGATCTTTTTGAAGCAGGACAATCTCATACAAGGTATGCATTTCACTTATTAACCATGTGTGGCTTTGGTCCTGTTTGTACATTTTAATGTTTCGAATATATCTGTGAGTTTTCTGGTGATTCTTTAAGTTGCTGGTATGTCACCGAACACCACCACTGTTTTTGTGAGCCACTCTTTCTACATATAAAGAAATGGTTTCTTCAATATCACTCAAATGTATGTTGTAGCCTCTCCTACAACATTATAAAAGTACCTTGGCGACCACCAAGGTACTTAAAAGTGCTTCATGAACATTATATTCTAGTATACTATGGACATGTTCCAGAGAAATTCCTGTGCTCATTGTCTCTGTTCTATTTCTCACTTCACAACTCTCTTAGAATAGAAACTTTTTCTTGCTATGAAAATTTGGAAATTTCAGAGTAAATTAAAATATCTTATGTCATCCAATTGATCAGTGTACGCCGGTCACCAAAGGATCTATCTGGCATGTTTTAATTTCTGTTTTGTCCTGTGGCCATCCACCTTCAGTTTGCACATTCTAAATTAAGTGACTCATTTATAGATAAAAAAAGGTATGGCCCTAGCAAAATTGTCTGGTTATTTAGCTCCATTTGGTTTTGTGAATAGTATCTAATCTTGATGTCATGCTTCAACTTTCAAATGTTGCATTCATTATGCCTTTGGTAATTGAAACTGTCTTCTGACTATAGCTTGTTTGATGATCTTAAATGGTTGTTCCATACAAGTGATAATTGAGATTGGCATATTTGCTCATTTTCGTTTTAGTCACCTTGAGGAACCTTTTGTCCAGATGCTAGAGCTGCAAGTGTTGCTTACTTTTTTGTCATATTTTTTATTTTATTAGGTCGCTTCCTTGCCGAGCTGACAAAGGAAGTTTTTACTGATCTTGCTGCAAGTAAATACCAGGTATCATCCTTTCATGGGCCTTCAAAGATCTCGCTACTTGGTTTCATGTGATTTTATTTGCTGGTTTTTTAAATTAATATAGATCTGACATTAATGTCCATGTGTCTTCATATCTGTGTCTATTCATATCGTTTGGCTGCACAATAACCACATTTAGGGTAATCTCTTGAAAAAAGAAGTGAAATCAGTGCACGAAGCTTCCGCCAATGCAAGATATAAAGAAGGTCAATGGATTGACTCTCTTCCTTGAAAGCATGAGATCTATTACTTCAAGGCTGTCATTGAATGTCTATAATATCTTGTCTAGATTTAGCAGTAGTTCAATATGGATTTCTTTATGCAGGTTAATAGACAACTTATCCATTGACATTTTATGAGTGTGGTTCTTCGTTTTTAGTAAGGATCTACAATTTTAGCTAACAGTAGAATTCTTGACCATTATTTTAGTTTTTCTGAATTCTCAGTCAAGTACAAATATAGAACCAACATGGAATTGTGCTTGTATAGACTTTATTCTGTGAAGCATGCTTGATTTGTATGAACTGAACTATTACTATTTAATTAGCAATAATGCCAAGAATTGGTGACCTTTCGTACTTGAAAAAAAGCTTTCAGTTCAGTATTTTGGTGAGGAGTTGGAACTTGGATATGCACAAGTACAACTATAGTGGAAGTTTAATGCTTGGTGACCTTTCGTACTTAAAACTAAGGTTCGTCTTATTGGTCCGAACCAATGTATTGGTCGGTCGACGGTACAGTACATATCGCTCCATATTGACATACAATGTGTTGATATGGCAAACTGTGTCGTTATGGTGAGGTGTACCAATGACAAGAAAAAATGATAAAAAATAGCTCCAAAATTTCTTAAAAAATATAAAAAAGTTAGATTAGGATTTTTAAGTTGAAAATAAATATAAATTTAGTATACTTTTAGCAAAAATGATCTAAATTATAAAAGAATAATGGCACATATCTTTTTTAGATTTTAAGGAGTAGCTTTGTGGTACGTTCCGAACTGTCCTTCCATTGATATTAAATTATCTACAAAGAAATGATTTAAATTATTAGATTATTTGTTAAACAACTTAAACTTTAAGATTTAAATGAATCAAGTAATCGATCGATGGATATACCTGGTTCTACTACCAAGAAGAACGACGAGACTCCATGGGTGATGGATCGGGGTCCTCAATCCTATGTATCTGTATATCAATTTGATATGTTTGTCGAGCCCAATCCTAAAATTGATCCCACGACATAGTATACTGGTGCATCATATACCATTGGTACATCAATATGGTGATGATCGTAGTCTAATTGTCTTAAACCGCACTTGTTTGAGACGACTCCCGGGGTAAGTATAATTATGGTATGTATTTGTGTAGAGCATGGAGAATGTTAGAACTTCTACTTTTGCCATTGATTTGTTGCTTCGTATCATAAAATCGATCATCTTACTGTTGCGTAGAGAAGAATGACCAACTATGATGTTGAGCTCCATGATTTGAATCTTAGGTGGCATGCGTAAAATGCTGCTTCTTATTCCATTCACCACTCTCAAACTGTGTAAATGGGACTGTCGACTCCCCGACGTCACCACCATCGTTGATCGAGGCACTGCTGTTCACGTCGTTGCCATGTCTCCGGATTGAGCGAGTTGCTGAATGCTATCATTGATCGAGGCACTGCTGTTCATGTCGCAACTTTATGAAGTTTTAAGAGAGTGCAAATGTGAGAATGAGAGAAAGAAGTGAGTGAGAAAGAGATTGAGAGAGTGAAATAGGTTGAAAGAGGGGGAGGAAAGAGTTTAAAAACCCTTTCAAATGGATTTGACATATCTGACCTGTTTGTTGGTAACGGTAGAAATTCGACCGTTACTGACAGTTACAGGCCTGTATTAGGCGATACAAATCCTTTTAGTATATACCACCTGATACAATGTGGTTTGCGTACTGGTCCCTATCGGACTAGTATGTACCGTCCATGCCGATCCCTATCAGACTAGTACATACCGCTCATACTAGACAGTATACTGTGGTACAGTGAACCCTGCTCGAAACAAAGCTTTAAGTTCAGTATTTTGGTGAATAGTTTGGAGGAACTTGGATATGCACAACTACAACATTGTGGAAGTTTAATACTTAGTTAAATTGCAAACTGGTGACGATCAGAACAATATAAACCTTATCTCCAACAAACAGTGGCCACAATTTCTAGTTACCTGGCAGCCTTTATTGTAATCAAATGCATTTAGCATAAATACTTGTTGACACATAAAAGATCTGTTTTTGTTATTTGGTTTTATAATATTCAAATGCCAAATACTTGATTTCTTTTGCATCCTTATCATGCTTCCATCTGATAGACTTACTAGCTGTATTACTATTACTTGAGAAGAATGGGCGATTAGTCATGTGGCCCACAATGCAAATTCTGTAGCTACCAATACTAATTTTAAGTTGTGGGATTTACAAGATTTATCTCCATATCCAAAGGCTTAGTGTCATTGTAAGTGACTCAATGCCAGAGGCCTAACCCAATATCCCATGTGCAATGCATAGCACCAATAGTGACCCCACATGGTGATGTACCTGTTGCATTGGCAACTGATATCACCTTTTCCTATTGGTTTCACTAATCCACATCTGATGGGCGATCTCGGCTTTTATGCACATTATCTGAGATGGCTTGATAGACCAACTATCCTAATAACTTGAATAGATTGGCTCATAGTTTTGTGGCCCAAAATGTTTTAAGTCAGGGTTATTGGTAGTAAGCCTATCAAATTTTATATGGACCCAACCAATTATCCATTGCCAAGGTGGGACCATTGGAGCATTACATCATTAGTAGACTATGTTGAAGATACCTTTTATTATATAAAAATCTTCCATTTATTAAATAGGTAATATTTAATAAGGTGGGACTATGTTGAAGATACCTTTTATTAAATACGTAATATTTCATTTATAAAAATCTTCCAAAATTTTATTGTAATGTCTCTTATTATAAATCAGAATTTTCTATTGGAGTTTCTATCCTCAAATCACTTTTTTATTAGATAGCTTAAATATCTGTCTATCTTTGTCAGATGGCTGAATATAGGGTATCAATATACGGAAGAAAACAAAGTGAGTGGGATCAACTAGCAAGTTGGATAGTGAATAATGAATTATACAGTGAAAATGTTGTTTGGCTGATTCAGGTATTTTCATCAGTCTCGCCTTGTTTTGCTTGTTTTCTTTTTCATTCAAGTGCGTAGCCTTCAATTCCTTCTATGGTCATAACTTCTTTTTTCCTTGGTTTCGGTTGTGTGATGTGTATATTGCTTTATGTTTTGCCCTCTTGTGAAATTAAGATACTTTATCTACCTTATTCTGTCCATCTTTCATTTGAGCATTATGTAGTAATTATGATCGACTTCCAAAGTGATCTTGTTCATGACTGCACGATATCTGCACCAAGGTGTTACTTTGTATAGCTCCATTATTGGCTAACATTACCTAAATACTAAGCTGAGATATCTCGTTTGTCTTTCTTTTTTCCTGTGCTTTGATACCGAGAAACATCATAGTCATCATGTAGTTGTTACTATGCATGTTAGTTGATATTCATTAGATAACTGCACATGAAAACCTTTGAGAGTTTTTGCACTGATGAATATCTTAACCATGGAGTACTGACTATTATGTAAAACATTGATGGTGGGTTGCATGATGGAACTATATTGTCTAGGTAAATTTTGAACATTGTTATTTGACAGTAATAAAATTAGTCATCATTTAGACTTTGCTTCTTTGCTACTGATTTTTTGCTTTTGTTGAAGAAGGAATCCTTTTCTAGAAAATAAATTTTTATTTCTGGGTAATTAACCATGCGCATCAGTGTGTAGAAATTTGATGTTGATACCTTCAATGTCCTATTAATTAGAAATTATCCTGAGCACACTTTTGTCTGAGCGACCTTGCCAAAGAACTACTTGATGAACTAGTTTTTACTTAATGGTGGTTGACCTTCAGATTCTACTGTAAGTTTATTAAACAATTCTGGGTGAAATCTGGGCTTGAGAGCATTTTGGGCCTTCAGTCAAAAAATATTCCTATCTTTGAATTCCATGATCTCATCTTGAAGTCACACCAAAAATATCCTTTTTTACATGACTTCGGACTCAAAAATGCTGGGTGGACAAAAATCTGTCATTCATATTCAGAAGGCCTGTAAAGTGTTGCTTGTCGCATTCCATAGTCAAGTCATTAAGATGGCGAGATTTTGCATATAACTTGCTAGGAAAATTAATTCAGACTGTCTAAATTCTTCTTTGATAGTACTTCTTAAAGCAACCTTCTTTGATCAAATTCACAGAGTTACAGTTTTCACATTTAAGTAGTCAATATTATTGTTTGATTCCTTCCCAAAATTATCTACTTGAAGTTGGTTTGACTAGCACCATTTATCCTTGCAGCTTCCACGTTTATATAACATATACAAGGAAATGGGCATAGTTACATCTTTCCAGAACATGCTCGACAATATTTTCCTTCCTCTTTTTGAGGTCACAGTAGACCCAGATTCACACCCTCAGCTGCATGTTTTCTTGAAACAGGTATCTCTTTATCCTATTTGTTTATTTGTAGTCTAAGCTTTATCTGCATGTCCATCCACTTGTCTGGTTTGCCTTTCCATAATTAATTCTTATGTTTCTAACTTGGCTTTCATGTAATAACAAACAGAAGTTGGCGGATTGACATAAATTTAATGTTCTTTAAGATGACATTTAAAAAAAAAAAAATCTTGCAATCCATTTTGTCTGCTTGATTGACAAAAATCCACCACATTGTTAACAATTCTTTAGTCCTGAGTTATGAGAAATTAGAAATTTATTTGATTTTCTGATGTCATAAGTAGATACTTTTTGCATGCAATATATTGGTAGCATGACTTTCAATCATTTCATTTTGATTGGAACGTTTCATGCTTCCTGACATGATTTTTTGTTTACTAATTGGACTTGGCGGATTGAGTTCATATAACCAACCCTAGTTATAAACATTTGTATGGTGGATGGAAAAGCTTGGAATTAGAAACTACTCGGCCAGTTCCCTTGAAATCCCTTGTTTCTGAGGAAGTCGTGCTAGCTGATATTTATGAACACATATTCCTTCTTAAAATCTTTCATCCTCTAGAAACCATCAGTTTCCTATTCAGTTTAAACTTTTGTTTTTCATAGTTAACTATCATATAATAAAGGACTGAAATAGTGAAATGTTTGTTAGAGGCATGTATGCTGAGTAAATTTGATCAGGGCATATGGTTATTAGCTTTCCCTTTGGTCCGTTTAAACATGTGCTTGTTTCTATTTGCTTTTGTTTCTCATATGCCAACATCAAATGCATGTGTTTATTGGGTACTTGAATGTGTGTGAATTACCTGATCAGGTATTTTTTTAGTTATCCTGCTCAATCACCAATTAATTTAAGTGGTGCTAAATGTATGAAGTCAGTGCTAGGAAATTTGGGAATGAGTTGATAGTCATGACTAAATTCTTTACTACTGATGTAACTGGTAGCATGTAAGAGTATTGAAATAATTTTCTTGGTTATCAGCTAACAATATTATTAGTGTGTCTTCCATGTTGGTTAGTTCTTCCTCTGGTGATTTGACCTGCACTTTGGGTGCTGTAGACTTTCTATGAAGAGTGTACTCCTTGCTTCTTTTAGAGCTCATGTCTGTTTGATTCCGGATATATTTGTTTGGATTGGCGGGAACTTGGTGAACTGGGCCATCATTTTACGTATCTCCTTGCAGCTTTTCTACTTCTTGTGCTTCCTTCTGTGGATATACACCATAGCTTTTTGTGATTGAGTTGTCATTGTCACACAACCAATTAACCAGTGATGATCCATATAGCTCATGCCAAACAATTGGGCGTTAAGACTTGTTGCTGTTCCTGTTCTTTTACTTGTTCCAGGTGAGAGCCTCACTTGAAATTTCTACTTTGAATTAAAATTACAAAAAAAAGCCCATTAGGGTTTTGCATGCAAATAATTTGTTTCCCTATCAATCACTGATGGTTTACTAGGGTCGTTTTCATTGAATCTGTTATGCATAAGAGCATATCATACATTTCTTTAACCTAAAAAATGAAGGTATCCTACAAATTCCCTACTGTAAACTTCATCTGCTAGTGAGATCCATATATTTTTTGCCTTTTCATCTTGCCCTTTCTGAAGTTGTGTTCTTCTCTAATGCTATTAGTCCATCTAATTATAGTTTCTGGACCTGCATAAGATTATTTGTGATTGCTACTATGTCTATCAGGTTGTGGGGTTGGATTTGGTGGATGATGAAAGCAAACCAGAAAGACGGCCAACAAAACACATGCCAACACCAGAACAGTGGACTAATGTTTTCAATCCTGCATTCTCGTACTATGTGTACTACTGTCATGCCAACCTGTACACACTCAATAAGGTAGTTCTTCTACTCACTCAATTCAAAGGGATATTAGTTTAATGCATCATTACCCAAAGCCTCCATGTAATTTACCGTCAATATCCATATACAACTAAATTGGTATCTGATTATGCTTTAGATATTAATCATGTTTTAATTCTATAGAGATCTGTGATGATCTTGAGTAAGTTCTAAATGCCATTGACATGTGTCAGCTCCGTGAGTCAAAGGGCATGACAACTATCAAGTTTCGACCCCATTGTGGAGAGGTAATATTTGGAAAGATCATTTTCATTTCATAGTCATATATGTTGCATGTTTTCAGTGGCATTAGTTATCCACAGGCTGGTGACATTGACCACCTTGCTGCAACTTTTCTTTGTGCAAATAATATTGCTCATGGGATCAACCTAAGAAAGTCGCCTGTTCTTCAGTATTTGTATTATCTTGCTCAGGTAACAAACGCTGTGTTCCTTGTTTGGAGCTTAGACTTGTTTTATTGTGCATATATCATCGATGATTCCTTGTGATGTTGTGTTTTCATTTTTCTTTATATTCCACAAACTAATATGTGACTTGACTAATATGTCATCAGATTGGTTTGGCAATGTCTCCTTTGAGCAACAACTCCTTATTTCTTGATTATCATCGAAACCCATTCCCGATATTCTTCCTTCGAGGTCTAAATGTTTCACTTTCAACGGATGATCCTCTGCAAATCCACCTAACAAAGGAACCTTTGGTGGAGGAGTACAGCATTGCAGCCTCAGTAATCTTCATCTAATCTGCTCTCTCTCTCTCTCTCTCTCTCTCTCTCTCCCCTTGTGTCCCCCTCCCTTTCGACACTTACTCTGTCCTAGCTATTCTTTATTGATGGTTTACTTGTTGATTTTACAGGTTTGGAAGCTAAGTTCATGTGATTTATGTGAAATTGCTAGGAATTCAGTTTTACAGTCTGGTTTTTCACATGCTCTCAAGGTATGTACTTTAGGTTAGGCAATATCAAATGATTGTGCCAAACATACAGCAGATGCTGTTGTTGCAAGCTGAAATGGCTAGTGGATTTTTTCGTGGATGAAATTGGATTTTTCTGATTTTTTAGTGTTTGCCATTATGTTTTGGCTGCTGCTACTAGATCAAATAAGCCCTATTATATATTATGCTTTCTGAGTTGTGTGAATGGTAATCAAGTCAATCATGCAACCCCAGGTGCTTGCATTTATCTGTTTTTCTTGCAGTCTGCCTTTACAAAGTCATATCACTGCATATCATTTATTGTCATTTATCTTGTTTTTCTTGCAGTCTGTTTTTCTGTTTAAACATGTCATTTATTGTCATCTTTATTAATTATAATGCCTTTGCTTGCTGTACATGATAATTTATCAAGTCATCTATTGTCATTTACAAGTCATATCTGTTTTTCTTGCAGTCTGTTTTTCTGTTTAAACATGTCATTTATTGTCATCTTTATTAATTATAATGCCTTTGCTTGCTGTACATGATAATTTATCAAGTCATCTATTGTCAGAAAATTCATTTTTGATATTGTCATCCAATTTCTTCTAGTCGCATTGGATTGGAAAAAGCTACTATAAGAGAGGTCCTGAAGGAAATGATATCCATAAAACAAACGTGCCTCATATCCGTGTTGAATTTCGCTACATGGTAACTGTCTGCAACTTAAAAATTTTATTTTCCTCAATTCTCTGATGTTTCTGGTTTGTCTTGCTTCTTGTGTGTATCCATCTTCCACATTGAAATTTCAGATATGGAGGGCAGAGATGCAACTAGTGTCTTTAGGAAAGGCCATCATTCCTGAAGAAATTGATAAGTGAATCCTTCTGGCCAGCAGCTTGAAACCTGGTAAGCTATATGCTTGCAGAAATAGTCCTCCTTACACCAGTATTTTAGCACTGGTAGTTAACCTAGGGCCATCACGGTTCGAGAATTGCTGGTATAGGGGCTTACCTTGTAATAACTTGCAATAGAGTTTACATGATTTATCTTTATTGATCAACTGTTACTTATCTAGTCTATAGCCAAACAAATTGCAAGTATTCATTTTCTTGTTATTCATGGGGCAACAAGTATTTTTCTCTTGAGATTATCATCGATCAACTTTGCCTGTTGCCTTAGCATTTGTTCTTGAACCAGATGGTTTTTGAGTAAGATGTATTGATACACTCTTCAATCTGCAACATCACATATTATATCAAAGTAGCTCTTCCTGTTACAAACATGAACCCAACATAAGTACTGATTCTGTGTGCTTTTGGCCATATGTTATGGAAAGCAGACTAGAGATGACCTCGCCTGGGCACTACGTTCTGGCCTAAGCTAGAAAGTATGAACTTAGTCAGCATTACCTATCAGCAGAATAATGGATCAGGAAGAACGAATCTGATGCATGATATCAAGGCCACCCAGGGGGGTTAGAAAGAGCATATATTCTATTAACTTGATGGATAATTGCAATAATGTACATAATTTCTCTTTTACAAGCAGCTGAACTAGTAGAGGGTGTGATTCATCTATTTGTCACTAGCTTTTTTTGCTGCGCTTTTGTTTTCCTACTGATTCATTGTTGTAATAATGTCTTCTGGTCAATCAACTCTCCGAAATAAAGAAGCATCTGTTGGTGAACCAAATTTTCCAGAGTGAATGATAATATAGTCATTGTTATGGAGGTTCCATAAATTTCATAAAGGTTATCATAAAGGCATGCATGCTTGTTTATCAAGGTGAGTTCCATTCTTCTTGTGATATGAAATCAGAAGCTCCATGGAGCCAATGGTTCAGATTTTTGTATGTTGGCTTCTAGTTGATCCTAAATTTTCCAATGAGATTTGCCAACTGATGTAGTTGACAATGTATATGAGTGATACACTCGATCCTACATGGAGCCAATATTAAGATCATGTTTGCTGATATATTTCACTCTTTATTTATGTAGTTGAAATCAGCATTTTTGTCCTCTCAATCCATACCTTGATCTCCTCCATTCACCCATGCATGGATAACTCTGCTTCTCCTTCCTCCTCCGTATATACCTATGGCTGAGTCGTCTCAACAACAACGAGCACACAGCGATAGAATGGCCGCAAGGACCTTGCTTCTGCTTGCGCTGATTCCCTTCTCCTACGGCAGACCGGCGCTGCGATTGACTATGGATCGGCTCTCACCAAGTCATTGCTCTTCTTCGAAGCCCAGAGGTCGGGGAAGCTTCCACCCGGCCAACGAGTGACCTGGCATGGCGACTCTGCTCTCAACGACGGCAAGGATAACCGTGTGTGTCCCTCTCTGTAGCCCTTCGTATCACATACTCTTCTCAGGTTTTACAGGTTTGGCGGATCAATGTGGAACAGGTTGATCTCACCGGAGGATACTACGACGCCGGGGACAACGTGAAGTTTGGGTTCCCGATGGCCTACGTCATAACCATACTCACCTGGGGGGCGTTCCAGTTCGACGCCCGCCTGGTGGCGAAGAAAGAGCTGCAGAACACACTGGCCGCTATCCGGTTGGGCACCGACTAACTCATCCGTGCCCACCCCCGGCGCAATGTCCTCTACGTCGAGGTCGGCGAGGGCAGTTCCGACCACGAGTCCTGGAAGAGGGCGGAGGACATGACCACCCCTCGCACGTCCTACAAGATCGACGACTCCAATCCTGGCTCATCTCGTCACTTGGGCCGAGCAGACCACCTAAGCAAAAGCAAAAATATGGGTGCTTCCACCAACCCCTTTTAGTTGCCGATAAGAGATCAACCTGCGATCCTTGCCGGTTAACTTCCTAAAATGAGCTCGCAGGAATCATTCGTCGCTAAAAGGGTCACGCCCCCGCATTATTGGCTAAAAGGGTTCGGGTCCATCTATCCCGTTCAGGTGCACCACAGGAGTGCGTCCATCGTGTCAATCAAGTCGAACCCGAAGTCAATTGGGTGCAAGGAAGGATTCGATTGGTTCAATAAGAACGCGCCGGACCGTAATGTGCTGGAGGGAGCCCTCCCTAGATCGACTCCCGATCCAACTACCGGCAAGCAGAGCCCATCACCACCGGCAATGCGCCTTTAGTCGGCGTATTGGCGACGATCGCACCGCTGTCATAACATATCATATCGTATCGTAATATATATATATATATATATATATATATATATATATATATATATATATATATATATTTCCTTCATTGCAACGATGGTTAATAATAGTAAACTTGAAACCATTGAAGAAAGTGATGCTAAATAAAAGTCGACAATTTCATCTCGAATTAGCACCCGTATTAATTTCTTTTACGTGGGATGCCCTTGAGATAGTGAAAAGACAAGTGTGTAACTTGACCTTTCTCCCTTATTATATTACTGGTTGGGACTGAGTGTAAATCAATCCATTTAATCAAATCGGACAAGTTTGGTCCAATTTTTTCAAACTTTTTTATGTGTCTCGATGTTATGAGTCACATGCAATCTTTTAAGTCCATAACTTCAAGATTCTAACTTAATGTGTATTAAGTCAAAATCAAGTTATTCAATAAGAATATAGATTCAAAACCAATCGAGATTCTATTTCACGTCTTTCGTGTCATAAACAGTCAAATCTATTATGTGTCTAGTTCTACAAAACTACATCAATGCACATGATAAACCTCCTTTGATTGGACTACAGTTTCTGAGCTGAGGTGTTAGCAAGGTATGAAAACTTATGAAATCGAAGGCATTGATTGGACGAGATGTTATTTGTCCCTTGGAATGTGTCTAATGGGGCTTTTTTTTGTGTGACTCATGGGCTATTATACTCGCATTAATGTCAAGGACGATTTTACATATTCCCTTATTTAGGTGGAATTGTGTCCTACTAAATTAGGAGAATGAGCGATTACGTGATTGATAATGTTCGTTGCACATGACCCAATAATTAGTTGGTGCTAAATTATCAACCACTTAGCATTGAGTTAACAATCACTTAGCGTTGAGGTGTCGATCATATCACTATTTCCACCCTTGATAAGTCTCTTTCTAGGGGTGCTCTTGAGATGGTGAAAAGACAAGTGTGCCATTGTCCTTATGTATTATTATATTAGTGGTAGGGTTTGAGAGTGAATCGATCCATTTAATCAAAACGGATAAGATTGGTCTAGTTTTCTCTAGTACGTGTGACTATGTTATGAGTCATGTAATCTTTGAAGTCCAAAACTTTAAGATTCAAACTAAATATATCTTAAGTCTTCAATAATGTAGATTCAAAATTAACTAGGATTCTTTTTCACTTGTCTCTTTCGTGTTAGGAACAATCAAATCTAATAAGTATCTAGTCTTACAAAAATTACGTCAGACTGCACCCAACAAATTCCTTTTGGTTGAGACACTTTGGGCTGTGTTGGTCACATCATTGTTATAGGACTCACTTTGGGCAACGTGGACTACACTATCATTGCAGATAACGCTTTGGGTCATTTCAGTCACGTTATCATTGTAAAGAGTACTTCCGACCATTTTGATCATGATGTCATTATATAGAGCACTTCAGGTCATTTTTATGGTGTCATCATCGTAGAGAGCACTTCGAGCTATTTTGGTCACATTATCATCGTATAAAGCACTTTATGTCATTTTAGTCATGCGATCATTGTAAAGAGTGATCTTGACCATGTTAGTCATGCTGTTGAGCTCACTTCTAGACTTAAGTGATACATTATTGAGAGCGATACCTTTCTTTACATGTCACGGCATGTGAGGTATCACCATCACCTCTCCCACCCGTAGGCATGTAGCTTTGGCCGTTATGAAGTATCTACCCAAATTTGATGCTTGACATCATAAAATGATGGCTTGACATTTTTCTTATGTAGCTTCCCCTTATGTCTCCATGTGTCGATTTTTAAAACTGTCAAGGGTTCTAAAAAATCATTATGATGATCCATTTAAATGATAGCTCGTTGGGAAGTGACATGTCACCCACTCCTCAAACTAATATGGAACCAAATAGTTACTTCGTATAGGCCAAGGATCACATTATGCTTCTATCAATATTGGGCTACTCTTATTTATTTCCCTATGCCTTCAATCAATTCAGAGCATTTGAGAATCAGCATTCAGACTCCTCTTCTTTAAACTTCATTTCTCATATCAAGATTCAAATGACTTCTAGCTCCTCCTCGTCCTCTTCTTACGATTGGGACTCGAATGAGTTATCAATATTATCACCACCCTTGGTGTTGGTGAGTGAAACTTCTTTCTCTTACAAAGGAATCAAAACGGCTATTCCAAGAGAGGTTACCTCCTCAGAGGTGAATCCCTTGGAGAGTACACCACCCTTTGGTAGGTTCTTTCGACTTTGACTTAGTCATTTATGTTATCAACCTAGAGTACATTCAGTAGGCCTTTCATGTTTTGATCGAGTTTTAACTAATTGTTGTTTGGCATGGTGACCAAATTAAGGGAATGAGCGATAGGTATGATATGGTCAGTAACATCCAAGAGATAATGACACCCTAGTCGCATATAACCCAAAGGTCAGTTACTTGGTGCTAAGTTGTTAACCTAATAACAAGTGTAATGGGGTCGTGGTCAAGGCATGATGAGATTCTCTATTGGTTGCCACTACTAGTAAAAAGCTATTGTTAGGCCTACAAGCGAAAGGGGTAAATCACATCAATTGATTAGTGTTATCATTACTTTGGGTCATATTGGCTACATTGTTATTGTAGGATACACTTCGGGTAGTGTTAGCTACAAAGATATTATAGAGAAGATTTCAGGTCATTTTGGTTACATCATCATTTTAAATAGTGCTTCGAGCCATTTTGGTCACAATATCATCATAGACTGTACTTCAGAATATTTTAAATATATTATTATTATAGATAGTGCTTTGGGTTATTTTGATGGTGTTGTCATCATATAGAGTACTTCGATTCATTTTTTTTATATATTATCATTATAGAGAGTGCTATGGGTTATTTCAGTCATATTATCATCATAGAGAGCGATCCTTGCTATGTTGGTCATGCTAGTGAGCTCACTTCTAGACTTGAGTGATATGTTGTTGAGAGCAATAACTCTCTTTGCATGTCTCATCCACATGTGTGACATGCTATGGTCGCCTCTCCCACATGTGGGTGTGTAGTTTTGGTCGTCTATTCGTATATGTCCAGATTTGATGCCTAACATCTCAAAATGATAGCTTGACATTTTTTTTTTTATGTAGCTTCCCCTTATGTCTCCATATGTTGATTTTCAAAATCGTTTAGGGTTTTACAAATTTGTTATGATGGTCCATATAGATGAGAGCCTGTTGGGAACTGCTACGTCACCTACTCCTCGAACTAATGGGGAGCTGAATGGGTACTCAGGGAGGCCAAGGGTCACATTCGACTCCTATAAATAGTGGGCCACTCTCATTTGTTGCCCTATGCCTTCAATCGATTTGGAGCATTCGAAAATTAGCATTCAGAGTCCTCTTCATCAAACTTCAATTAATCAAGGTTCAAATGGCTTTCAGCTCCTTCTTATCCTCTTCTTCCAGTTGGGACTTGGACAAGTCATCGATAGTATCACCACCCTTAGTGTTGGTAAGGAAAACCTCCTCCTCTTATGAAAGAGTTGAAGTGGTTGTTGGTTAAACTCGACAATAAATACCCACCACTCTCGATGGGTTTATTTATCTTTGACTTGGTTATTTATGGCTTCAACCTATATAGTTGGCTTTTTATGGTCTAACCAAATTCTAACTAATTATTGCTTGGCCTAGCGACTGACTTTACAAGTTGTGTTACTTCTTTTGCATATGCACTGATACATTAAGGTGGGTCTCAATTTTTTCCTTAAATACATGTTTTTTTTTAAGGGTTGTCACAATTGAAAATTTTTGCTTGCCTAGATGGCATTGAATTCATGGCATTATCCAATACCTTTTGTTGGGAAATGTGGAAGACTATATTACCATGACGTCGATTCTATGCTATAATGTTTGTTACAAATATTTAACTTACTTCCTATTTGTCCGCTCTAGCTATAAAGTATTTGGAAGTCTGGGAAAGCATCATATGTATAGCAAAAGAATAGAAAACAAAAATTCTAAATTTTCATAGAAAATAGTTTCTTATCATTGTACGAAGATTGATGTGCAAGAACCTGCAAAATCAAAAAATCGCATGTGTTAAGGGATATGTATTACCTAGGGAGATCGTATATCCCTAAAATTCTACAGATTTATGGGAGAGGATGAAAAATATCAATTATCCTCCTCTCTAGCAGTGATCTACATAGTAGAGGCTATGAAGATGCTCTATAAATCGCTACACATATCATATTTACGCGCACCACGGGATCAAGAAGGGGCCAGCCCTTCTTGCTGTCCATATGCCATAAACAAGGGCTATTGGCTGAGGAGGAGAGGGGGATGTCAGCCAAACGAGATTGAGCCTATGGCCCTTTGGTTCCCTCCTATTTATAGAGATCTCCTGTCAACTTAACCCTAATGAATCATATCTTATTGGGTATTAGATCTCCATTCAACTATCTAAGCATCTTAAATTAGTAGATCTCTACCCAATAATCTCTCATTGACTCTTATTCAATCTTATACATAGGATATAATAATTCAGAAGCTTATTTGATATCCAAAAAGATAAGGGCTCTAGTGAATATCTCATATTCAAACATCTAATCGTCGGAACACCTACCATATGTGTGTGACTCTCTAGGCCCAATATCAAGCTAGCTAAGAGTCATATCGGTCAGAACTTCTTCTGGCTTAGTGAATTATTATCTCCATAATAATTTACTCAACTTATCGATTGCGAATGTACTAGGCCACTACACTATAGTCCTCAATCGATACTGAGGAATCCAATCCTTTAAACATATCTGTCATCAATTACCATTATATATAGTCCCTTATCCATCTAATATCTCAAATACTATATTCCGGGCATAGTACTATCAGTGCCATACAGTATCTATTCGAGTCTCGATCTAATAAGATTCTCTCAGAAAACTCTTTCTCCTTCAATCCGGATAACCTTGCCTAGGGATTTGCCTAAACAAGAATATATGAGATATTCTTCTCATGACACTAAGAGAAGATGATCCTCTATTGACACTCAATTTTCCTCGTAAGATTGGTTATCATTCCTATTGAATAATTATGCTAGATCTGAAATTTCTAAACCTATAAATTTGATATCAAAAAGTGAAGTATGCATATAAGACATCCTTAGTATCTCAAGTCTAAGGACTAGATACATCACTAGGACGACGAAATTGTTGAATATCGGATTTTGACGATAAAACCAATTGATAATGTTTATGATTTGATCTGCATTTTGAGTGACATAGGAAGCTTCGATTAGGGAGAGACAATTAAAAAGCAGGAAGAATCATATTGAGCTAGAATGGAACATGTCAGAAGATTGGACGTTGCAGAGGTCAAATGGTCGATTGAGCAATAGGCCGCAAGAGAGGACAATGCACCAAAGATTCGGACGAAGCGTCGATGAACCAATGACATGCCAGACAACATAATCCAAGCTTTGTAATAATTATCTAGATCGAAGTAGGTTTTACTTGTGTAGGATTAACTATGATAGCAATCAAGGTATAAAGCAAAATGAAGTCCTGGAGTCGAAAATGAGATTTCATTAGGAGTTTAAGAGTTCATTTGAAGTACGGACGATCGTCGGAAGTTCTATCGGAATTGACCAAGAAGTCTAGGAGCTTACTAAAGAAGCTCATCGGAACTCGTTAAGAAGATCGTTGTGAAGTCTAAGAGCTTGCCAGGAGTCCGATGGAACATTGCCGAGAGATCGTTGGAAGTTCGTTGGAAGATCGCCGAAAGTTCGTTAGAAGAAACCAAGACTAACCGGATCAGATTTGTTTAGTGTATGTCTTAGAATTCATAGTTAGCACATAATTAGGATTGGAATTGGGCCAACCCAATTAGGGGCCAGTTGGACTCATGTATGAGCTATGTTGGGCCAAGTGAAAGGCTCAAACAGTGACCCAATAGGTGAAACCGTCGTGACATAATCTTTGAGACTATGTTAGGTGGTGGTACCGCCAGTCTGGGCGGTAGTACCGCCCAAACTTAGTCTTGTTGAATCTCGGATTTTGATGATGAAGTCAATTGTCATTTGTTGTCTAATCTATGTGTTGAGATAAGTGTGCAGGATTAACTACGATGAAAGTTAGACAAGCAGCAGGAGTTGCGCCGGAGTCAAGTTCATGATCACGTTGGGAGTTCGAGAGTTCGATGGAAGTTCGGACGGTCGTCGGAGGTTCTGCGAGAATAGATCCGAGAAGTCCAGAAGCTTGCCAAGCGAAGCTCGTCGTAACTCGCCAAGTGGATCGTCACAAAGTCCAGGAGTTTGCCGGAAGTCCGCAAAAGCATCACCGAGGGTTCATCGGATGATCGACGGAAGTTCGCCGGAAACTCGCCGGAAGAAGCGATTGACGCACCGAAGCAAAGCTGCAGAAATTGTCTTAGATCTAATCATAGTTAGCATATTGATTAAGTTGGAAAATGGGAGGTGATCCCATTAGCTTAATCTTGGGGCAATTGGGCCCCTGAAAGACTGAAATTGGGCCGAATGGAGCTAACCATTCGGACCCTGATTGCACCAGGAGGTGCAACCGCCTAGGCCAGGAGGTGGCACCGCCTGGGCTAAGCCTCCCAGCGAGATTGGGCGGTGCAACCTCCCCAGCCAGGAGGTGGCACCGCCTGAGCTCAGTCTTCGAGCAAGACTGGGCGGTGCAACCTCCATGACAAAGAGGTGGCACCGCCTGAGCTCAGTCTTCGAGCAAGACTGGGCGGTGCAACCTCCCTGACAGAGAGGTGGCACTGCCTGAGCTCGGTCTTCGAGCTCTGGCAGAGAGGTGCAACCGCCTCAGTCAAGAGGTGGCACCGCCTGGGCTCAGTCTTCGAGCTCTGCCAGGCGGTGCAACCTCTCCAGTCAGGAGGTACAACCGCCTGATCCCGGAATTCCGGGATTTGATCGTTTTGAGCTCCAAATTTGAATTGGGTTGGGGCCTATAAATACCCCACCCATTTAGCATTGAAAAGATACAGACCTACACCGAAATTCTTGATCTTTTCTGTGATTCTAAGAGCTCAAATTTATGTAAAGTCCTAAAGTTCTCCTCTTTCTGTTCTTCAAGTCTTGAGTTGTAAAGAGAGGAGAGAAAGGTCTTGTAAGGGTTGTCTCCTGAGCCCATCAAAAGGAGTGAATCTGTAAAAGGGCAGTTGGCCTTCGCCTATTGAAGGAAGGCCTCTAGTTGACGTCGGTGACCTCGTCGGTGGAGGAAGCCAAAAGTGGAGTAGGTCAAGACTGACCGAACCACTCTAAATCTCTGGTTTGCGTTTATTTTGAGCACTTTATCATTACTGCAAACCTCCTACATAGCTACTGCTCTCTGCGCCTTTACGAACAAGTTTCTAAGTGCTGATCTTTCCGAATCTGCATTCATACGTAAATCGTGTTTTCATACATTACAGTTTACGATCACGTTTTGTAACTGCAAACTGTCTTCTGCGCTTTTACGAACGAGTTTCTTTGCAGTTTACATTTACGTTTTGATTCTATTTATAACTGCAAACTGTCTTCTGCAATTTTACGAACGAGTTTCAAGGTTTAGACGAAAATCTGCATTCAGACGTAAAACTGCATTTAGATGTAAATCGGCTTTCCTCGTACAATCATCAGATTTCAGTTCACATTTACGTCTTGATTTCAACTGCATATTGCCTTCTGCGAGTCTACAAACGAGTTTCAAAGTTCAGACGTAAATCTGCGTTTAGACGTAAATCTGCGTTTAAGACGTAAATCTGCGTTTAGACGTAAATCTGCTTTTTGCAGATTACTTTTTGAGCTGTACAATAGCAGCACACTGTCTTTATACTTCTACTTAAATTGCTTTTGATCTAAACAAGTGATTTACGCAATCTAAGCTTAGACGTAAACTGCGCTTAGACGCAAATTGTGTTTAGACGCAAACTGTGTTTAGACGTAAACTGCACTTAATCATAAGTAATCTTAGAATCGGCTTTTGCATCAAAATAGTTTTTATCGAACGAACGCAGCTTTCGTTTTTAATCGCTGAAAGATATCCGCTGCACTAATTCACCCCCCCCCCCCCTCTTAGTGCTCTCGATCCTAACAATTGGTATCAGAGCCCGGTTAACTCTCAAACGGATTAAAATCCAAGAGAGATGGCTTACGCCGGAAACCAAGAGGGCCATTCCATTACACGTCCACCCATGTTCAGTGGGACGGACTACACCTACTGGAAGACCCGAATGAGGATCTTTCTTATTTCTATGGATTTTGAACTATGGAATCTTGTCGAAAACGGTTTTTCAAAGTCTTCTCTTCCAATGATCGATTGGAACGATTCGGAAAAGAAGGCTTTCGCTCTTAATGCAAAGGCTATGAATGCCTTATTTTGTGCACTTGATAAAAACGAGTTTAACCGTGTTTCAACTTGTGAAACTGCATTTGATATTTGGCACACACTCGAAGTGACCCATGAAGGCACAAGTAGAGTAAAAGAGTCAAAAATCAATTTGCTGTTACATTCTTTCGAACTTTTCCGGATGAAACCGAGTGAAACCATTGGCGACTTGTTTACCCGTTTCACGGATGTCGTCAACGGTCTAAAATGACTCGGAAAGAGCTTTTCAGATTTTGAGCTTGTTAATAAGATACTAAGATCCCTTCCTAAGAGTTGGGATCTTAAAGTCACGGCTATTCAAGAGGCAAAAGATCTGCGAAATTTTCCTCTTGAAGAACTAATCGGGTCATTAATGACCTACGAAATGACTTGTAAAGCTCATGAAGAGCAAGAAGACATCCTTCCAAAGAACAGGAAGGATATGACACTTAGAACTTTGGAAGATCACTTGAGAGAAAACTCAAGTGATGAGGATTGTGACGATGACTTGGCACTTCTAACTAAAAAATTTAAAAAATTCATTAAAAGAAACAAGTTTAAGAATGATACTAAAAATAAACTTGAACCCAAGAAGGATCAAGTTACTTGCTATGAGTGCAAAAAGCCGGGACACTACAAGAGTGATTGTCCCCAAGCCAAAAAGAGAACAACAAAGAAGAAGGCGCTCAAAGCAACATGGGATGATTCGAGCGCATTTGAGGAAGAGGAGTCCAACACCGAGCAAGTTGCTCATTACGCCTTAATGGCCATCGGAGAGGAGGTAACGAATTCATTAAATGCTGATTTATCTTTCAATGAATTATTAAATGCTTTCAATGACTTATTTGATGAATGCAAGAGTATTAGTAGAAAATACAAATTGCTGAAAAAGGTGCATGATAATCTTACTTGTGAGTTTGACAAGTTAAAAGTTGAACATCATGATAGTTTAAATTCATGTATCAAATGTCATGATTTAGAAACTTTCCAAAAAGAAAACCTGCTACTCAAGGACACCTTGAAGAAATTCGAGGTTGGTAGCAAGTCATTGAACATGATCCTTGCAAACAAGGGTCACGTTCCAAAAAGAAGTGGAATTGGATTTGTGAGAAGTCCTCACCTAAATCCAACCACTTTTATAAAAGGCCCCATCTTACATGTTCAACACCAAGCAAAATGCAACTTTTGTTGCAAAATTGGACACAAGACACATTATTGTCCATTCAAGAAAATTAGTCCAAATAAATTGATTTGGGTTCCTAAAGGAACCATGACAAATTCTATGCAACATGATAAGAAGTGTAGATCTATTTGTGAGGCACCCAAAAGCAAATGGGTACCTAAAAATCATCCCTTCCTATAAAAACATTAAAATTTTAGGCTGGAGCAAGAAATAATATTCTGCTCCTTGATTCTCGAAGAGTCAAAAAGGAACTCGCAACGCTTAAGTAACAAGTGGAAGTTATGAAATCACAAATGCGATTTGGATACAACCTTATTAGAAACATATGATTCCCAAATTCACATGTCCCCTTGATCTTCGAACCCGTCAACTCTATCATCTACGAATTAATTCTTGTATCATGAAGAAACTAAATATGTCATGATCTTAAAAGGGATACCAAACAAACTATCCCATCAACTCTATCATCTACGAATTAATTCTTGTATCATGAAGAAACTAAATATGTCATGATCTTAAAAGGGATACCAAACAAACTATCAACATACGTGCGACATACGCACGTTAAAAGATCTATCTTGATCATACAAGAGCTTCTTCCTTAAATAAAAACTCATACGAAATCACGTAAGAAACGTTAATTGCTCTGAAATGAAAAACTCTCCTCAAGGCAAAGGCTTCCTGATCAAATCACATTAGGTGCTCACTGGCTGCAAGCAGTGGCACCTCTCCAGCTAGCGGTGGCACCTCCAGCTACCACGGGTTGCCAGCGGTTGCACCGCTCCAGCCAGAGGTGCAACCGCCCGCAACTCTGCCTTTTTAAACCCACGCTAGGGTCGGCGGTGGAACCGACCCCAACTCACTCCCATTTCCTCCTCTACTCTTCCAAGTCTCCTCCATTCTCATTTCACTCCTCTAAGCTTTCCAAATACCTCCCATTTCGGAGCAAAACATCAAGAATCCTTCCTTCTCTTGAAAATTTCACAAAGGTACTCTCTAAGAAGCCCTTAAATTCTGTTTTGTTCTTCATTTACTCTTGCTCATCATCATCCCTCTAAACAGCAGTAGTTATGGGATCTAGAAGATCCTCAAGGGACAAGGGAAAGAGGAGATTAGTAGAAGAGTTTGATTTCACCCTTTTCGATTCAAAAAACTATGCTGAAAAATTTCCCTCTTTCGAACTTAGAAGTATCAATAAGGGAAAATACGTAGATCTAAATGAACTAAGAGACTTAGAGACTATCCAATGGTTTGCAAACCTAGATCTACTTCCAATCTTGCAGATTAACGAACCCATCTATCCTAGGCTAGTTAGATTATTTTACAATAACATGCAAATAGATGATGAAGGAAGAATGTCCACCTATCTTTTAGGACAACACATCTCAATCACTGATAGGTTCATTTGTGATATGATAGGTATTCCCATAAAAAGCATAGGACTTTACTTTAGAGGATCATGGGATGATGAAAGTATTGGAACATCCTATGTTGAAGCCTTAGGAACAATTTTGCCAATCCTAACATAGCATTGGTTCCTAAAAGTTGTGAACATCTACTGCCTTTGAACACTAAGATACTTCATCATATCATGACTAGTATAATTCTTCCTAAACAATACCATCATGATGAAGTAAGTCAATTAGAATTAGGAACTATGTACTTAATCATGAAGGGACATGACATCTGTCTTGGTTATCTTATCCAACAAAACATGTTAGAATTATCTAAGAAAGATATGATGCTCCCATATGGAGGTATAATCACAAGAATAATGAAAGCTTACGACATTCTAATACCACCAGAAGAAGAAGTAATAAAAGTAGATAGATTCAGCATAATAAACAAAAATCTACTTCACCGACTAAGATGTTACTATAGAAACGGTAACTGGGTTAGAATCCCTAGAAGGACTGATCACCCTCAACCTGAACCAGAACCGGAAACACCAGTATTTAGGGGTACCCAATCTCCTCCGACCCTTCCCTTTGAGGAAACACATCCAGTTGAGCAAACTCATACATCCATCGAAGAAATTGGGATTCGAATGGATCGATTCGAACAGAGACAAGAACGGATTGAACAACGACAAGATCAAATCCTATCTGAGCTGCAGCAAATTCATAGTCAATTTGACTCCTTGTTTAGGCACTTTAATTTTCCACCTCATCAATGAACTTGTTGAACACCTGTTGTTGTTGTAAACTTCTTATGTTACTCACTTCTGATGTGCTAGCTGTAAACATCTATCTTGCGCCTTGTGGTAAAAGTTATCTCAGATTTGTATGGTATCATTACTGTTTGGTATGTGATGTGTCCAAATTAAGAATGTTGTGCTTTGAAACTAAAAGTTTTGAAAACCTTGTGCTTTGATTTCAAAGAGAATTAGGAATGTTGATGTGTCCGAATAGATAAATTTGTTAAAATTATTTTTTGGACTATATTGAATGATCAAATCACTTGATTGCCATGTTTCTATGATTATATGTGAAAATCTGCAACAAAATCTTGTCCGAATGCATCTTATTTATTCGAATGCTATAAAACAGATTTTCTCGTACACCTTCATGAGAAATAAGTTTCTGAAAAAGATTTGATGAAGTGATTCATGTGTATGTATTCCATCCTGCAAAATCTTTACATAGACAATGGATTATAACAAAAAGGGGAAGAAGTATTTAAAGCAATCTATGTAAAATTCCTCTATAAGCTTCCTATTATTATTTTTTCTGGCATCATAATTACTATGCTTTTTGTTGATGACAAAGGGGGAGATATATGAATTGATAAACACTGCCATGATTAGAAATACTATGAGTGATGCTATAAACACTGCTATGTGATGCTATAAACACTGCTATGATTATGCCATCCTTGCATCACCAAGAGATATATGAACATGTGCTAAAGTTTGCATTATGCCCTGAGTTGATATCTTATCATATGAAGAAAATACAAAACTTGCTAGAATATTTCAAATGTGTGCATAATGTAATAGTGCTTCACAGCTTTATATGATAATACATGATGAATAGTTACAATCACAATCATACAAACTTGATGATGTATGTCAAGCCTTGACATCATCTTTGAAGAGATACCTCATGATGAGTATCATGATGGGAGTATTGATAAGTTTAACTGATCTAACTTATCAATACGTCACTTAAATTCTTAGGTCTTGAATTCAAGGTTGACTTATCTCAACTATTGCATATAGACAGGAGGAGTTAAGGATAACTCCATTATCAATTGATTGTCATCATCAAAAAGGGGGAGATTGTTGAATCTCGGATTTTGATGATGAAGTCAATTGTCATTTGTTGTCTAATCTATGTGTTGAGATAAGTGTATAGGATTAACTACGATGAAAGTTAGACAAGCAGCAGGAGTTGCGCCGGAGTCAAGTTCATGATCACATTGGGAGTTCGAGAGTTCGACGGAAGTTCGGACGGTCGTCGAAGGTTCTGCGAGAACAGATCCGAGAAGTCCAGAAGCTTGCTAAGCGAAGCTCGTCGGAACTCGCCAAGTGGATCGTCGCAAAGTCCAGGAGTTTGCCGGAAGTCCGCAGAAGCATCACCGAGGGTTCATCGGATGATCGACGGAAGTTCGTCGGAAACTCGCCGGAAGAAGCGATTGACGCACCGAAGCAAAGCTGCAGAAATTGTCTTAGATCTAATCGTAGTTAGCACATTGATTAAGTTGAAAAATGGGAGGTGATCCCATTAGCTTAATCTTGGGGCAATTGGGCCCCTGAAAGACTGAAATTGGGCCGAATGGAGCTAACCATTCGGACCCTGATTGCACTAGGAGGTGCAATCGCCTAGGCCAGGAAGTGGCACCGCCTGGGCTAAGCCTCCCAGCGAGACTGGGCGGTGCAACCTCCCCAGCCAGGAGGTGGCACCGCCTGAGCTCAATCTTCGAGCAAGACTGGGCGGTGCAACCTCCATGACAGAGAGGTGGCACCGCCTGAGCTCAGTCTTCGAGCAAGACTGGGCGGTGCAACCTCCCTAACAGAGAGGTGGCACCGCCTGAGCTCAGTCTTCGAGCTCTGGCAGAGAGGTGCAACCGCCTCAGTCAAGAGGTGGCACCGCCTGGGCTCAGTCTTCGAGCTCTGCCAGGCGGTGCAACCTCTCCAGTCAGGAGGTACAACCGCTTGATCCCGGAATTTCGGGATTTGATCGTTTTGAGCTCCAAATTTGAATTGGGTTGGGGCCTATAAATACCCCACCCATTCAGCACTGAAAAGATACAGACCTACACCGAAATTCTTGATCTTTTTTGTGATTCTAAGAGCTCAAATTTGTGTAAAGTCCTAAAGTTCTCCTCTTTCTGTTCTTCAAGTCTTGAGTTGTAAAGAGAGGAGAGAAAGGTCTTGTAAGGGTTGTCTCCTGAGCCCATCAAAAGGAGTGAATCTGTAAAAGGGCAGTTGGCCTTCGCCTATTGAAGGAAGGCCTCTAGTTGACGTCGGTGACCTCGTCGGTGGAGGAAGCCAAAAGTGGAGTAGGTCAAGACTGACCGAACCACTCTAAATCTCTGGTTTGCGTTTATTTTGAGCACTTTATCATTACTGCAAACCTCCTACATAGCTACTGCTCTCTGCGCCTTTACGAACAAGTTTCTAAGTGCTGATCTTTCCGAATCTGCATTCATACGTAAATCGTGTTTTCATACATTACAGTTTACGATTACGTTTTGTAACTGCAAACTGTCTTCTGCGCTTTTACGAACGAGTTTCTTTGCAGTTTACATTTACGTTTTGATTCTATTTATAACTACAAACTGTCTTCTGCAATTTTACGAATGAGTTTCAAGGTTTAGACGAAAATCTGCATTCAGACGTAAAACTGCATTTAGACGTAAATCGGCTTTCCTCGTACAATCATCAGATTTCAGTTCACATTTACGTCTTGATTTCAACTGCATATTGCCTTCTGCGAGTCTATAAATGAGTTTCAAAGTTCAGACGTAAATCTGCGTTTAGACGTAAATCTGCTTTTTGCAGATTACTTTTTGAGCTGTACAATAGCAGCACACTGTCTTTATACTTCTGCTTAAACTGCTTTTGATCTAAACAAGTGATTTACGCAATCTAAGCTTAGACGTAAACTGCGCTTAGACTCAAACTGTGTTTAGATGCAAACTGCGTTTAGACGCAAACTGCGTTTAGACGCAAACTGTGTTTAGACGTAAACTGCACTTAATCATAAGTAATCTTAGAATCGGCTTTTGCATCAAAATAGTTTTTATCGAACGAACGCAGCTTTCGTTTTTAATCACTGAAAGATATCCGTTGCACTAATTCACCCCCCCCCCCCCTCTTAGTGCTCTCGATCCTAACAAGTCTCTGAGGCTGTTAGGTAGTGGTATCGCCTAGTGATAGGGTGCTAGGTGGTGGTACCATTCAGTGTCAGAAAGCATTAGCGGTGGTACTTGAGAAATCCACTTGAGGCCTATAAATATCGCTCTCATCTCTGATTAACACACACAAGCACATAGAACTTAAAAGTGAGAAAATGCTGTAGAAATTACTTGAGAGATCCCCTCCTCTAGCTTAAACTTAGAATTCTGTTTAGAGAGGAGTGTGTGCTTGTAAAGGGTTGTCTCCTAAACCTATGAAAAGCAGAAGAGGGGTGTAAAAGGGTAGTTGGTCTTCGCTCATTGAAGGAAGACCGTTAGTGGATATTGGTGGCCTCGATAGAAGAGGAATCAACAGTGGATGTAGGTCACGACGACCGAACCACTATAACTATAATTTTTTTGAGCAATTTACTTTAACTGCAAACTTTCTTACTTGCTATAGTCTTATGTATGCTTTCAATTTAAGCATCTTTACGAAACAGGTTTAATCGATACAAAATTTTTGAACCGACGTGATTTTATCCGCTGCACTAATTCACCCCCCTTCTTAGTGCCGACTTGTTCCTAACAGGAATCACTGTTTGACAATAAGGTATCATCAATTATCCAACATTCTGTGAACGAATCGATCAATGAACTTATTCTCTAATGAGCACCTACACTGTATTCCTAGTGTCCTCACACAAGCAACCATGAGACTGATCACCTCCATTATATGAACATGTATATGACACACCAATCTATCCGGTTATCTCGATGTCTTTATCGAGCAACCTATGACTAGGATTATTTAGAGTCTATATTTAAAGACGAATCGTGCTAGTCATAGGTGTCCTACAAGCTAATCACATGAGTGATGACATGTGTGACATGACACACAATCTTTTTGCTTATTATTATTGTGGTATTTTCTCACTTTATAGTACTTATTGCATGTATATATTGTGATGTCTATCGATCTGTGTAATGGGAATCAGATCATGATGAGATCATGATAATGAGACTAATTCGCCTTTAAACATAGACCCTAAAAAATTTCGGTCATAGGTTACTTGAGATGGACATCGAGATAACCGGACAGATTGATGTATTATATACTTATCCATATAATAGAGGTGGTTGGCCTCATATATGCTCGTGTGAGGACACTAGGGATGCAATACAGTGCTCATTGGAGAATGAGTTCACTAATTAATCCGCTTACGGGATGCTGGATGGATGATGATGCCTTATTGTGAAACAATGATTTCATCATCTCAGTAGTGTATCTGGTCCTTAGAATTGAGACACCAATGATATCTTATATGAGTACTCCACTCTTTGATACCGGACTTATAGGCTTGGAAGTTTCAAATCTAGTATAGCTGGTTATCAAGAGTGACATCCAACCTTATGAGGACTATTGAGTGTCGATAGAGGATCATCTGCTCTCAGAATTAGGAGAGAAATTTTTCATATTTCTTGCTTAGACAAATCCTTGACTAGGGTCATTTGAATTAAGAGAGAATAAGTCCTTCGGGAGAATCCGATTAGAGCGAGACTTGAGTAGAAATCGTATGGTCCTGACAGTGTCATGCCTGGTATATGTTCACTGGGATATTAGATAAATGAGAGACTATAGATACATAATAATTGAGGATCGATATGTCTAAATGATTGGATTCTCTTATATTGTTTGAGGACTATGACGTAATGGCATAATACGTCTATAATCGATGATTTGAGTGAATTATTATGAAAATAATAATGAAAATAATAATTCACTAAACCGGAAGGAGTTCTAATAGATATAACTCATAACCAGCTTGATATTGGACCTAGAGGGTTACACATATAGTAGGTGTTATGATGAGTAGAGGTTCAAATATGAGATATCCGCAAGAGCACCTATCTTTTTTATGAGATCCAATAAGAGCCAATAAGAGATTATTGGGTATAATCCTATTAATCTAAGAAGCTTAGGTAGTCAGATGGAGATTCAGTATCAAATATTATAGGATCCATTATGGCTAAGTTGATAAAGGATCTCTATAAATAAGAGGGAACCAAATGGTCATGGGTTTGGTTCTTTTTGGTTACCCCCTCATATTTGTTGAGAAATCTTGAGGGCGACATCACATACGCAGCGGAAAAATAAGAAAACAAAATTCCCGATTCCCAAAGAGATGTTCGTCGTCGTGCGAAGATTGGTGCGCAAAATCCACGAAACTTAAAACTGCGTATAGAGTAGATTGTGTTACCTAGGGAGATCGTATATCCCTGTTTCCTTGCAGATCCTTAGGAGAGGGTGAAGGAGGTCAAGCGTCCTCCTCTCTAGCGGTGATCCACACAACAGGGCTGCGACGACGCTCCTCAAAACTCCAGGCCTGCTTTGAGGTGGAGAGGGGGAGGAGAATAGGAGAGGCAAGCAAAGACTCTAGCCTATGAGGCTTTGAATCCCTCCTATTTATAGAGGTCCCCTGTCAAACCCTAATGGGTCCTCCCCTAGTGGGTATTGGATCTGCATCCAATAAGACAAGGGCTCCGTCGGATATCTCATATCCGAACCTCTACTCATCGCAATGCCTACCATATGTGTGTGACCCTCTAGGCCCAATATCGAGCTGGCCGTGAGTCATACCTGTCAGAACTCCTTCTAACTCAGTGAATTATTATTTCTGTAATAATTCACTTGACTCATCGACTACGGACGTACTAGGCCACTACGCCGTAGTCCCCAGACGATACAGGAGAATCCAATCCATTGGACCTGTCTGTCCTCAGTTACCGTGTACCTATAGTCTCTCATCCATCTAATATCCTAGAGACCGTATATCGAGCATGGTGCTGTCAGACCCATACGGTTTCTACTCGAGTCTCGCTCTAATCGGATTCTCCCGGAGAACTCTTTCTCTCTCAACCCGAATGACCCTGGCTAGGGATTTGTTTGAGCAAGAACACATGGGATATTCCTCTCATGACGCCGAGAGTGGATGATCCTCTATCGACACTCAATAGCCCTCGTAAGGTCGACTACCACTCCCAATGACCAACTGTACTAGATCTGGGATAACCAAACCTATAAGTCTGGTATCAAAGAGTGGAGCACTCATACAGGACATCCTTGGTGTCTCAAGTCTAAGGACCAGATATACCACTAGGACTACAGAATCGCTATTTGACAATAAGGTATCATCAACCATCCAGCATTCCGTAAGCGGATCAATTAGTGAACTCATTCTCCAATGAGCACCTATACTGTATCCGTAGTGTCCCTACACGTGCAGCTATGAGACCAGCTGCATCCATTATATGGACGGGTATACAGCACACCAGTTTGTCCAGTTATCATGATGTCCCTCTCGAGTAACCTATGACCGAGATTATTTAGGATATGTGTTTAAAGGTGAATCGATCTCATTATCGTGATCTCATCACGATCCGATTCCCATTGCACAAATCCAAGGACATCACAATATATATATATATATGCATTTATGCAATAGTTATAAAGTGATATACGCCAAAATATAATAAGCAAAAAGATTCTGTATCAGTCACACGTGCCATCACTCACGTGATTGGCTTGTTGGGCACCTATGATTAGCAATATTCTCCTATCTTCCTTTCCTTCTTAACCTGCAGGCCCTATTTGGGGCGTGTGGATAACAAAAAGGAGTAGCTCCTTTTTTATTGCGTGGTGCGTACAATGAGGAGGATTATGTAGTGATTTGAGGAGTATCTTCACAGCCCCTACTATGTGGATCATTGTTAGAGAGGATGATAGTTGACCTCATTCATCCTCTTTTATAGATTTATAGGTTTTCAGGGATATACGATCTCCCTAGGTAACACACCTTTCTTATACATGCAGTTTTCGGTTTTGCGGATTTTTGCGCACCAACTTTTGCACGACGAAAAAACTTTCTTTTCTATGAGAAATTCTATGATTTTAATTTTCTATTTTTTCACTACACATCTGATGTCGCCTTAGATTTTCTAACAAATCGGTCTCATTATCGTAATCTTATCACGATCCGATTTCTATTGCACATATTCATAAACATTACAATACATGTAGGTAATATAAAGTAAGAAAAATGTTAAATATATAATAAGCAAAAAGAATATGTATTATATTAAGATATTTATAATTAGCATAAAATTAAGAGAGAGTTAGAACTCTAACAAAAGTTAAAAGAAGATCCTTTTTTATTTCTTCTTAACCCGATCCATCTATAAGTTTAAGAGGACACTAACCTCTAATAAAGTCAAGGTGCACCTGTATGTTTTCCAACGCCTTCCCGAGGCTGCATGGGTTGGAGGAGCAATTCTGCTGAATTGCTCGTCTTGTCCAAGTCTACCACCCTACTTCATATGAGCAAGCAGTGTTGCTACAAGTCTCAACCCAACATGTTAGGGTAAGGTATTAGATTCTTCTTAATTTTTCTTGTTTGTCTTACTCGAGACTAATCTTGCTTTGCATTTAGCAGATATGAATCTTCGTGGGAATGTCTTATGAGCAACAAAAAAGTTGAAAACGAAAAAGAATATCATGGTAATGCACCCATCAATCAGGGCATGCCATGAGAAGCAAGCAGATCGAGAGCAAAGCAAGCCTCTCTCATAGATTCAAGCCTCTTGAAGCCTCATATTAAGCATCCTGAAATGGCCAAGTAGGAAAGGAGGGCCCTCACTAGAAGGGCCACAACCCTCCACCTCCTCTACCCACTCGAGTATTCCATCATCTGTTAGTGTGTTTGATGTCTATCCAAGTTAGTGGACCTCATTTTGTTATGAATTGGTGCCAAGCTAGCCTGAGGAGGTAGAGGATCCTCTTACTTTTAATTGGGCAATTTTGGAAGCCAACCACCCTTGACAGGTGTTGCGAGAGGTTGCTTACTAGAACCATAGCATTTTGCACTCGAGTCAAATGAAAGACCTTTAGGTGAGGCCCAGGACCTCATGGCTGATGCCCATAAACATGCTATAATAGTAAGTAGCCAAATCTCAATCATTTCTACTTTGAACTTTAATTCCTATTCTTTCATCTTCTAACTTGTTATTTATTGTAGAATCATCACCTCATGACAACATTGATTGACCAAGTCCATCATGTCCATATAGATGAAAGAGAGGGATGAGCTAAATAATAAGATGATCGAGAGTGACTTCTATGATGAGCAAGCTACACGACTCCAACTTCGGATTGAGGAGCTAGAGCACAAGATTGAGGCAGGATGAAGGTCCATCGTAGAGCTCTAGAACCAGTTAGATGTGTACAAGCACACATTCAATAAGTGAAGGCTAAGAGGATCATAATTTGTGAGATGCTCAAGTTAAGACTTTACACTCCAAGTTGATGTTGACTCCTCCAATACATATTGGAGCACCTGACTAATTAGCTTTAAGAAGAGGAGGCATATCGTATGGAGATCAATGCTGAAGGAGTGGCTGAATATAAGTCATCTCAAGGGTTCGAGAAGGGGTTAGCCCAATTGAGTTTTGACTTTTTCAACTTTGGATGTGAACTCAGCGATTTCACGATCATGTTTCGACTATGCTAGGCTCAATGTTCTTGAAGATCCTAGTGCGAAGATGCCTAATCGATAATGAAGTATCTTTCATCGGTATGATGGAATCGATGACTACAGTGAGTCTTTAGCTCATGCAGAAGAATGTGAAGTCAAACTCAATGAAGAGGTCAAGTGATAGCCAACCGATGAGGTGACAAAGCTGACACCAGAAATAACCTACATCGAAGTAGTTAAAGGAGTGATCGTGGAGCTTGAGACCTCAACCTCATTCCTATCAAGACCCTCACTATCGATTCCCTCCACTTTGTCAAGTGCTTCGATTAGGATGGTGATAGCAAGGAGGAATACAATGGACTCTTGATGAATCGGTGCAATGTTTGTTGCATTAGGGAATGAACAACAAAAGGTTGGTTCAAGAAAGATGAGATTTCCTAAAGTTCTTAAGGTCGGACTAGGGTGAGGGAACCAACATGGTTTTCTTGAAACATGTTCAAAAAGATTATATGTGCAGTGGAAGAATAGAAATAAAAATCTCAAATTTTCACCAAAAAATATTCTCTTGTCGTCATGCGAAGATTGGTGCGTAAAAACCCATGAAACAAAAAATTACACGTATAAGAAAGATATGTTACCTAGGAAAATCGTTTATCTCTAAAAATCTATATATATGTGAGATAAGATGAAGAAGGTCAACTATCCTCCCCTCTAGTAGTGATCCACATGGCAGGGGCTGCGAAAACGCTACTCAAATTGCTGCTCAAATCTCCTCGCTGAGCGAACCACGCAATCAAGAAGGGGCTAGCCCTTCTTGCTGTCCATACACCCTAAGCAAGAGCTGGTAACTGAGGAGGAGAGGGGGAGAGGAGAATAGAAAGTGGCAGCTAAAAGAGGTCTAGCCTGTGACCATTTATTTTCCTCCTATTTATAAATCATACCATATTGGGTATTAGATCTCCATCAAACTACCCAAGCCTCTTAGATTAGTAGGTCTTTACCCAATAATCTCTCATTGGCTCTTATTAGATCTCATCCATAGGATCTAATAATTTAGAGACTTATTGAATATCTAATAAAATAATGGCTCCAACAGATATCTTATATCTGAATCTCTACTCATCGCAACACTTACCATATGCATGTGACCCTCTGGGTCCAATATCAAGCTAGCCATTAGTTATATTTATGATAATTTCTTCTAGCTTAATGAATTATTATCTTCATAATAATTTACATGACTCATCGATTGATTGAGAATGTACTAGGTCACTACGCCATAGTCCCCAAACGATACAAGAGAATCTAATCTATTGGACCTATTTATCCTCAATTATCATACATCTACAGTCCTTCATCTATCTAATATGATAGAAACTGTATACCTGTCATAGTGCTGTCAAGCCCATATGATTTTTTTACTTGAGTCTTGATCTAATCGGATTCTCTCATATAACTCTTTCTCTCTCAATTTGAATGACACTAGCTATGAATTTGCCCGAGCAAGAACATATATGATATTTCTTTCATGAGAGTGGATGATCCTTTATCGATACTTAATTACCCTCGTAAGGTTGGCTGCCACTCTCGATGATCGATTTTGCTAGATCTAGAACTTCTAGGCCTATAAGTCCGGTATCAAAGTATGGAGCACTACTGAAATCTAATACCCATGTGCTATCATAAGAATCTGACAAGTGAAGACTGATTATGAATGTACCGGAAGCTTCTCTAAACTTTTGTTTCATCTTCTCTACAACGTACTCTTTGTAGTTCCTCTTTCAGTGCCCGTTTTTGTCGTAGTAGAAGTGCTGGCCTTTGTCCTTTATTGGATCCTTCTTGGTAACTTTTATTTTACCCGGTTTGCCCTTACCCTTACCCTTTTTTAAAAACTTCTCTATCTTTTTTTCTTTCTAGTCTCACCATCATAGAGAATTAGTTTTTCTTTCTTGATGGTGCTCTAAACCTTCCTCCACATATTGAGTTTAGGGAGAATCACTTCAAGCTTGTTCATATTAAAATTCATGATGAACTATGAAAAAGAATATATTAGAGACTGAATTATAAGATCCACACAAGTTATTCTCTAAGACCATTCCTAGACCTGTGAGTTTATATATACACTTAATTATCTTAAGGATATGATTCTGAACCGATGTCCTCTTAGTCATTCTAGCTCAAAAAAGACTCTTAGATATCTTATATCGCTGAGTCCTCTATTCCTCAAGCAATTTATCCTCGCTTTCCCCTTTATCGGGCATAAGCATCATTGTATCAAGGACATATATGATATTATCCAACGTGAGAACGATTCTCAGGTTGCGAAACCAATCTATGTAATTTGGACTAATGAGGCAGTTGATATCAAGTATTTAACGTAAGAGATTTATAGGCGATATTTTCTAAAAATAAATATATAACAAAAATAAATAATATGTAAATTTTATAAAAAAATAAATAATTAAGATATGGTCTTCTATCTTAATCTATTCCCACTATTTTCTCATAAAACACACAACTCCCTTCGATATGTGAATCGAAGACCCCCAACAGATCTCTAGTGGGGATCGAGATCCAATCGACATCTCGCGTAATCTTGAGGGACTTGACCAATCACGCTAAGCCTGAAAAGGTAGGTAACTCTTACCGATTATCACTTGTTGTGGTTTCTGTCGTGTTCAACCTCCGAACCACCATGACCATGAGGGATTCGACCAAACATGAAGTTCGGTTAAGTCATCACCATCGTTACAAGATGAGTTTGATTCGATAAAATACTATGAGAGACTCGACCAAGCATACCATGTCCTCACGTCACTGGTGAAATGTTTATGTCATAGGCAAGATATCGAATCATAATATAAGTGAGCATTGAGGGACTTGACTAACTCGACCTATGTTGGAAATTGATTTTTCCTTATAATGATAGAAGACCACATGGGTAAATATAATTGCTTCACCGACTTAATATTATCGAGAAAGAGGATTTTTGATTCGATCTCCTATAACGTGTCATATACATATATATATATATATATATATATATATATATATATATATATATATATATACATCGCATGTAAATATATATACATATCTAGTAGGTGTATAAGCAATCACATTAGATGATCATAAATCACAACCTAATGTGATCAAGCCCGAGCTAGTGAGCCCAATCACTCACATCATGATCTTATGCATTGGCACATCTCCATGCCTTGTGATCGTCTAACTCGTCCTCGTTGATTCTGTCAGCATCTCGATGCATTTCCATGCGTCACAATCGTCCATCTTGACCTCGCAAGGCCCACTATCACCTCCACACTTCGGTTGCGTCTCCTCGTATAATTATAACATAATCACATATATGTAGGCCTGACGATAAATGAGAAAAATAGAAGCTCATAGGCCACAATAATAATAATAATAATAATAATCACAATACACATATACATCACATCACACGGTCGATGATCATTCGTCCACATCACACATCACATGTGTACATCATCATATAGGACTACTAGATAATAATAATAATTAATTAAATTAAATTATTTAATTAATCATTCTATAACCCTTTGGGGTACCCTACCCTAGGGTGCCCCCATGCGGCCAGGAAACCCTAGTCGCTAGGATTACTCATACGGCCAGGAATCCTTAGTTGCAAGATTACCTTAGGGGGCCAAGGATACCTAGACCCTAAGGTTACCTCTGGAAACCCTGGCTGCAGGGTGTGCATGGGCGGCTAGGAAACCTTGGTCGCTAGGTTACCCCATCTAGCTAGGAAACCCTGACCGCCAAGGGTACCCTTTGTAGCCAAGAAACCTAACTATAAGGGGCTACCTTTCCCCAGGTCGAGAGCACCTTTGTTGCTCTTAGCCTTGCTACCTTTGGCCAAGTCGAGAGCATCAAGATGTGCTCTCGACCAAGCAGCAAAATTGCTACCCTTTTCCTATGTTTTGTGACAATAATTTTAGATAAAATATTATTCTAAAGCACCTTTTAGTAGGGAGAAGATGTGCAGTCTAGATCTCAAAACTATAACAAAAATCATAATAATCGTGCAAAAATAATTTTACACGATTAAACACAACACGTGTAGTTTATAAACTAATCTTTCACATAAACAACTTGGCTTTGATATCACTATTGAGAAATCTAAGATGACATCATATGCGTAGTGAAAAAATATAAATAAAAATCCCAGATTTCCATAGAAAAATAAACTCTTGTTATTATGCAAAAATTGGTGTGTAAAAACCCGCAAAATTAAAAACTACACGTATAAGAAAGATGTATTAGTCAAGGTGATTGTATATCCCTAAAGATCTATATATCTATAGGAGAGGATAAAGGAGATCAACTGTTCTCCTCTTTAGCGGTAATCCACATTACAAGGGTTGTAAAGACATTCCTTAAATCATTGTTCAAATCTCCTTATATTGAATATGGGAAACATATGAAAAGCACAATGTTGTTAGTAACATTTAGAGGATGATGCCATATCGATCGCACACGACCAAAGGTCGACCACCTAGTGACGACTTACTGATTGCTTAGTGTCAAGGTGTTAGTAACATCATTATTTCCCTATCAGATTTGAAAATGAATTTGAATATACTCAAAACTTTATAGTTTAAAAAAAAATAATACCAAATTCAATAAAAAAAATACCCTTAAAATTAATTTAAAATGAAAAAAATTATGAAAAGTTTAGGTAATCTAGAGAAAGTAAAATACACTCAATTATAAATTTAATAATAAATACATTAAATTCAGCATAAAATATTCATAAAAATCATCCTAAAATAAGACAAGTAATGTAAAAATTATTAATATCATATTTGACTCCTATTACGAAAGTTTTAGGGAGGACTAAGACGAGGAGCAAAAATAGGCGGAGAAAGAGGATATCTAATATTTGTAATGTTTGTAAGAAGGTGGAAAGCCAGTCATGACTTGTAACGTTTGCTAATATATTTTTACCTTATAATTATTCTTAACGAAAATGAAAAAGTACCATTTTTGTTGGAATTTTGGTGCATCTATCTATTTAGTTATCGAAAACTTGAAAGTTAATGTCGATTTAAAATGTCATCCATTTTCACCCTCTTTTCCATTCCACCATTGGCATTAAAGTTTTTCTAACCAAGAAATGTAGTCGACGAATATAAGTTAACCTCTATATTTGTTATCACCGCCAAGCTGGCTCGACCCAATCCAATGTGGCCCGTGATCGGGAAGATCGTGTGAGCTCGGGTTCGACATCGACCAACTGAAGCCTGCGTAGTTCATCCCAGAATTGACGTTACGTACTTATCCGATTAAGTGCTAAGCAAATCGAGTATAATCATTTAGAATTTCGTCATATTTGTAAATATAAGCATTTCCTTGTAAGCTGCATAGCCATGGCTCAAAGATGAAGAGGCCATAAGTTCTTAGCCTTCTCGGCTATCTCATGTTGGAAGGGTTTACATACGATTCACCCGTGCATGGAAACCTCCTGCTGTCTCCATTCTGCTTCTCCTTCTTCCTCTACTCTATATAACTATGGCTGATCCGCTCTGTGTCGCCACAACGGCGACAAGCGCACAGCGATCGACTTCTCCCAGCGCTCGAGAATGGCCCCGAAGACGCTGCTTCTTCTTTCGCTGATTCTCGTCCTCCTCCTGGGGCAGTCTTGCGCCACGAAAGACTATGGACTGGCTCTCACCAAGTCCTTGCTCTTCTTCGAAGCCCAGAGGTCGGGGAAGCTGCCGCCCGGCCAGCGAGTGACCTGGCGCGGCGACTCTGCTCCCAATGACGGCAAGGATAACGGTGTATGTCCCTCTCCATGCGCTTCCGACCATATAATCTGTCTGGTTCTAGAGGGATTGATGGATCCGTGTGGAACAGGTTGATCTCTCCGGAGGATACTTCGACGCCGGGGACAACGTGAAGTTTGGGTTCCCGTTGGCCTACTCGTTGACCGCTATCGCATGGGGGGTGGTGGAGTTCAACTCCAGGCTTGAGGCGAAGAAAGAGCTCGGTAACGCTCTGGCCGCCCTCCGGTGGGGTACCGACTACCTGATCAATGCTCACCCCCAGCCGGACGTCCTCTACGTCGAGGTCGGCGACGGCAGCTCCGACCACGACTGCTGGCAGAGGCCGGAGGACATGTCCACCCCTCGTACGTCCTACAAGATCGACGACTCCAAGCCCGGATCCGACGTGGCCGCAGAGTCTGCCGCCGCCTTGGCCGCGGCCTCTATTGCCTTCAAGGGTTCCGACCCCAAATACTCCGGCACACTTCTCACCCACGCAAAACAGGTTCATCTTCTCTTAGCTCTTTCTTGCGCTTATTCCGATACCAATGCCGTCTGCTCAACCTTAACCTGTTGTATATATGGTGGTGCAGCTACTCGAATTCGCCAGAAACCATCGTGGTCTCTATCAGAACAGCGTCCCACAAGCCGGACAGTTCTACTCCAGCAGCGGAGACGATGTAAGCCTCTCATAACCCTTAAGGAACCAAACATTATAGTTTGCATTAACTGGGAATCACCCTTGCACCAGGACGAGATAGTCTGGGCCGCTGCATGGCTCCACCGCGCAACCGGCGAGCAGACCTACCTGGACATCCTCTCCTCGGGAAACAACGGCGGTGTCCGCAGTATGTTCTCCTGGGACGACAAGTACGTCGGCGCCCAGCTCCTGGTCACCAAGGTATCATCTCTCTCGCCTACCTACCTCTCGTTCTTTCCCGTTGTAATCAGGAATCCCAGATCGATAACGCTCGCGCAATCCTGTACAGCTGCTCCTGGAAGGCAAAGTTCCCAACTCCGGTCCCTGGGCGGCGTACAAGAACAACGTCGACATGTTCGTCTGCTCCGTAGTGCAGAAGGGTAACAACAACGTGCAGAAGAGCCCCGGCGGAATCTTGTGGTTCCTGCCATGGGCCAACCTCCAGTACGTCACCTCCTCCATGCTGGTTGTCTCCACCTACGCCGACTACCTGTCCGCCGCAAAAGCCACCCTGAGTTGCCCCCAAGGCAGCGTCAGCCCCCAAGACCTCATCTCCTTCGCCACCTCGCAGGTGGATTACATTTTGGGTGCCAACCCAAAGGCCATGAGCTACATGGTGGGTTTCGGGTCCAACTTCCCTGTTCAGGTGCACCACCGGGGTGCCTCCATCGTGTCGATCAAGGCGGACCCGAAGTCAATTGGGTGCAAGGAAGGGTTCGATTGGTTCAACAGGAACTCGCCCAACCCTAATGTGCTGGACGGCGCCCTCGTCGGCGGCCCCGACGCCAACGACGCCTACACCGACTCCCGATCCAATTACCAGCAAGCGGAGCCCGCCATCGCCACCAATGCGGCTCTGATCGGCGTATTGGCGAGGCTTGCATAAGCGGTCTGTCACAATACAATGAAATAACATGTCGAAGACATTTATAATACGTTTTTGGTTTGTAGTAACTACAATAAACTCGATATTTTTTTTCCTTTTGTTGCAAGTATGGTTGATATTGATCAATTGGAATTTATTGAAGAAATTGACGTTTCATAAAACATAAACATTCCTTGGATATATATATATATATATATATATAT
Organism: Musa acuminata AAA Group; assembly: GCF_036884655.1. Lineage (NCBI taxonomy): Eukaryota > Viridiplantae > Streptophyta > Magnoliopsida > Zingiberales > Musaceae > Musa > Musa acuminata. The sequence continues at coordinate 12,416,452 of NC_088343.1, read as the reverse complement.
ATATATATATATATACATACATACATATAAATATACATACATACATACATACATATATATATACATACATATATATATATATATACATACATACATACATATAAATATACATACATACATACATACATATATATATACATACATACATATATATATACATATATACATATATATATATATACATATATATATATATATATATATATATATATATATATATATATATGAATGATAAATGTAAAACCTGTTTAGGTTTATTAAGTCGAGAGTTCCTGCACCCTTTACCTACCTGGCTGATCAATGAAAGCCAGATCTGGGTCTCCAAGAAGAGTTCCGTGGGGCCCTCAGATCCGTTAACGGGTGGGAATGTATTTGAGCAAGTCGTAAACGGCTCGAAAAAGTATATCCTTGTCTTAATATAGGCTTCGACTCGCGACGTTTAACGCAACGACTATTTCCTCTCCCTCGCCGACGACATCTATCAAAGAAAGCAAAGTTTCGGTCAGGAATGGAGGACGAAGGAGTGGTGCCTGGTGGCAATGGCGGAGGAGGAGGTGGAGGAGGAAGAAGGCGGCCACTGGGAGCCCTGTGCTGCCGGGAGCTCCGCCTCCTGGAGTTCCCCGACAGGTACGTGGTCCGGTCCGCGGACCCTGACGCTCCCGATCACGCCTTCTCCGTCGGCCGCTCTGATGGCCTCATCGAGCCACTATTCGGTCAGTCGAATTCCCCCTCTCGTCCTCTTTCCCCCCTCGATGGCCCGATCGCATCGCTTTGACCCTTTCGTTCTTGATGTTTCTTGTGCGCAGTTTGGTCCGGTGAGTAACTTGCTCTCGACTTGTATTAAGGCGATGGGCTTGTGCTTCTTGTTCCTGTTTAAGATTCGGCGGCTTCATCGCTTTGATCCTCTCATTTGGACCAATAATATATTTGCTCGTGAATTGTGTTTTTGGCTACCGAGTTATGCGTCTTGATTCTATTATAAGGGCGATAGGGTTTCCTGTAAGGCAGCAATGCTGAGATTATAACCAGATGGAATTTTGCTTCAACAAACGCTACCTTGGTTTTTTAGTAGTAGATTATATATTCGAGGAGTACCTCAGAAATTAATGATTTGGGATAAAGATGAAGGATTTTGGAAGAATTAGGGCGGAGTCATGAAGCCAAAAACTGAATAGTAAGACTATTAAGCGAATTTATCTCTCTGATCAAAAAGTATTTCATCGTACAAGCCTGCAGATCAATCAAAACAAATATCGGTTAGCAAACTACATGGTTACGTTCAATCCTGAGCCTAGAAGAGACATGTATCTACTGTCCTGCATTGTTTTGGAAACTTTTCTGACCTTTGTGCCTATGCTGACAAGAAAAAGTATATTTCGCTCTTGTTAATATGCTTTCTATATGTATCTTAGACTGTTCTAATTCTTGCACTTAGATACCGTGCTGATTACTATGTTTAATTTAATGATATATGTGTTTTTTTAGATCTTAAGACTATTACAGATGTTAATATTATTCACGTCGTGCTGATGCATCTTTGTCATTGCAGAAGATTCTAGTTCTTTGACCCCTAAAGTCTCAACGATTTATGGAGTGGTCGGGATTATAAAGTTGCCTGCAGGTACTTTTGTTCATTAGTTACTTTTCCCGATATGTAATCAAGTTTAGCAGCAGGTGTGAACTGTTAGTTATTTTAGTGAAGTTTGCAAGCTTCTATCATGTTAGGGGCATGGAATCATGTTGGGTCATTGTGACACTATTATCCTTCTGCCCATTGTAAATTTACCGGGCGATGACAACTTTTGGGTGATTTTTGACCTCACTCTTGTGACCATCACGCTTTGCCTCTTTTTTTTTTGTTGTTTTTGTAATTATTAAAGTTTTACATGATAATCTTATAGAATTGGCATCATTCTTAATATATTAAACTTCCATGTTTAAGACTCCTTTTTAGAGCTTGACCTGCAAATATGGACCTTTGTGGGTTCCTGGTCAGACCGGTATCCATGGAACTTCTTTTAAGATTTGAGTATATATGGTGCCATGATCTGCATCATCGAGTGGACAGGTCATCAGACCGGTACATACTACATGGTATGTCGAACCAGGTTGCACATTAAAATTTCAACAACTCAACTCTGTCTATAGACTTTCCCTTAAATCCTCCATTTTCATCATATACTTAACTATGAAAAACTTGAAAATGTTAGCTACATTTTAAATCAAATGTTACCATTTTTGGTAGAGAAATTATGGACAACATCTAGAAATTAGCATTTCAACCAACATCTTTGTGCATAACTCTTTTTTTTGCTTAAGTATATTTAATCAAATTCTATCCTGATGCTATCCTTGAGGTGATGTTATTCCACAAGTATGAAAATTGGTTTGCATCATTGTCAGTATCTATAATGCTATTAAATCTACTCAACATCCTTATTTGTTTCTTCATTGCATTGAGTAAATATAATATTTTTATATTCACTATGCCACCATTTCTGAGCACTTCTGCAATTTATTGGGGTTTGCTGATGGGAAACTTTATTTCTAAATTTCATGTGACACAAGATGTACCGAGTAAATGTAAGCATAACTGTATTATAATCTAGTCATATCCACTATCTGATTGTAGTTTGTCTCTTGGAGTGACTGAGAAGGGTAAAGTTATATGGTGCGATATATGCCTATGGCATTTTTTGTTTTTCACCATGTTTCATTTTTTTTTTTGTTGCTACATCTGTGGAAATTCATACAAGGTGAAGCTTTTTTAGCTGTTTACCCTTAATGTTTGAACTTTAAAGAACAAAAACAACATCTTCACATGCATGGTTAATGCTGCACATATTTATCCTTTACAGATTCGGCAATAAATGAGCCCATGAACTAGGCCATTCTTTTCCAATTTCCATGCAGTTTCTTCCAGATATATCTTCTTTGATACGGGGAAATGTGCTTGGGATTATTGTAGGTTTTCCAAAGAACATTGTGAAACTTTTCAGGCTCATACTAAAAGAAGATCCTTGATGCTTTGACTCTCTTAGCTGTCATGCATTTAATACATTTGATGCTGGATGTTCCGTCGCTTGTACTTTTCATCTTATTTTTCTCTTGAGCTGAATGTTTTATGTTGATACAGGAACTTATGTGCTACTTATTACTTCTCGAGAGGAAGTTGGTTCTTGTCTTGGTTTCTCTATATTCCATGTGATGTCAATGAGATTTTTGTCCTGCAATGGGTCTCTAAAGCATTCAAAATCGCAGGAAGTATGATTTATTAATTGATTGATCTTCAGTTTGATTTTAGTCGCCATAAAATCCTTGATAGGCTAGTCATCTCTAATGCTCTAGATAAAAGGGAGGAGGAAAGAATTCCAGTTTCACTGTTTGATGCTTCTTTGAGCAGTTTGTAAATCTTCTAAATGTAGTTTTGCTTTACATGCAGAAAAGAGATGAAGCTTACTTCATGTCTCTTCTGAGAACCCTAGAATCAACCCCTGGTTTATATTATTCATATGAAAGGGATTTAACACTGAAGTAAGTATTATGCCTATACTAGTTTGTGGTTTATTTGAATCTGGTGCTTTAAACTTCGATTGCATTACTTTTAATAAATTGTACTGCAATTGTTTCCCTGGTAGGTGATTTTAAAGTATTGATACTATGTATTACATCAAAGTTTCATGTTACTAAGCAATAACTATGACTGGTATTCTAGCTTACAGAGGACATGCAAGTTGACTGAAGAAAGGATGCACAAGCCTCTATGGAAACAGGTCCTATTAGCCTATTTTTTTATTGTCTTTTATACTTTGCCTTTGTGCAGACTACTTACATAACATGTTTGCCAATGTCTGATTGTTCATTTATTTTGCTCCATGTTCCTCTAGCTAAATTCCTTATTCGTGAAACTCAATTATTAAATAGAGACATAAAATATTTCATTGGTTATTTTATTTGGAATACAAGTAAAATGCACCTTATTACACTTTTTCTAAATCTCTGAATGAATAGATTATCATGTGCATGAAGTTCTTGAAATTGATATCATTAGTTTGTATCTGATGTCATTAGTTTCATAAATAACCTCAAAATAGATTTGGTTATATGTTTATGCTCATGGTGAAAATGTCACAATTTCCAATCACTGCAACATTTTACAGATATCTTCAATTTTCAGTTTCCTGCCAATGTTATCTAGCTATTTTTTTGTACTTAATTTTAAGTTTTCTTTTTTAAACTTTTACAGGCCGACCCACGCTTTGTGTGGAATCATAATTTGATGGAGGATCTTATTGAGAATAAGGTTATAACTTATAAGTACTCTAATTGTAGTTCTATGAAGTTGCCAATTGTGTTATCTCAAGTACTCATATATCCATCTGTAACTTTTTGCAGCTTGATGCCTTTACCATTCCTGTGATACAAGGAAATATCCTAAAGTTTGTAGTTGTCCTTCATAAAAGGAAAATGCCAAAAAATACTCATTCGATATGCTTGCTTTTCTTGTTCCTATGGAATGTCTTTCCGGTGCATATTCTCATATGTGAATTCAAATGTTACTTCATGCTTCCATGATCAGGTTGGTTTCATTAAGTTGTTATGACATTCAGTTTGATTGGTGGATTGCTGGAAGTTCTTTTGCATGTTTACCCACAAATTGCACCTTAAGCTATTTTCATGTCAAGATACTTGAGGGCTTCTCTTAACAGTGGATTAAGCTTTCAGTCTGTACAGTTCACCTTAAAAGATTCACCTGCCAGAATTACATTGATCTCAAGAAGGTGCAATCGTCGTCTAGGTACAGTTAAATTCACAGCATTTTCATGTCTATATGCTTCTCATATTGTGTTGAAACAAAAATGATGCGCTTATGGTCATGTGTTGACTTTGGTTCAGATTTGATACAATACGTCCATTATTGTTCTTAAACAGGAACTAGGATGTGGAGAAGAGGAGCAAATCTGGAAGGTTCCACTGCTAATTTTATTGAGACTGAACAAATTCTGGAGTTTGAAGGTTACAGATCATCATTTATACAGGTGATCTTATCATCTAGTTGCACAAACATAACCTAGCAAATTTCATGATTGTCATCATGTACAAGAGGTCATGTATTGAATCATAGTTTGCAAAACACTTTGCTTGTACTCTGTAGAAAAATATTCAATTTGAAGAGAATTAATCATGCTGAAATTGTGCTGTCCTATTTCGAGCATACATTACATTCTTGTAATATATGCCACATGAAATGGAAGCAACTGCTGAGACCATATTTCATTATTTAATATTTTTATTTCTTTATATTATGGTTCACCAATATGCTCGGCATTATAATTCATGGTCAGACATGTGTTTGTTGTGTTATTATTTTTCAACGATGTTGAGATTATCAAGGCAGCTGATTTTTTAATAAGGTCGAGTCATACTGGTGAAGTATTAATGTGACTCTTATCTATGGCAGCACAGATATCCATTTTGGCAAATATCTAGAAAAAGAAAGAAGAAATTTTTTGCATATATCCTATAATATTATATCAAAATTGCATATATGCTTCTTAAAAAGTGATAATATGAGTGGGTACAACTCTTAATGGTCCATATATGTGAATATGAAACTCTCAGGTTCATATATGCAGAAAAACCTAAAAGGGTAACATAATTATGCACTTCCTGTTGTTCATTTACGTTAACACTGCCTGGTGCTTAGGTTCAAATAAACATGTCTAGTTGTTTCTTTTCATCTGACCACCTTGATTTACCTCTGAGGTACAAACAACAACAATAACAAACTGGAATGCCCCAAGCTTGATTTGCAAAAATTCTAACTAATTTACTTTTGCTGAGGTGCACAAAGAAAAACTTGATCCTCAGTAAGAATTTGCTGTCAGTAAAAATAAGTTTTTGAAGCTTGAGATTACTTTCCTTTTGATTTTAAGTGAGACTAAGTGTGGCGTTGTAATGTGTTAGAACTTTTCAGAGTTTCATTAGGTTTTGCTAAAAAGGTTATCTATCTATTATCGCCTTTTTTTCGTTAGATTCGGGGTTCTATTCCACTTCTTTGGGAGCAAATTGTGGACTTAAGCTACAAACCACGGCTCAATATTATTAACCATGATGAAACGGTAAGAATGCCAGTTCAATATAATTGTGTAAATTTATTATTTTATCCTTTACAAAGGAATGTCTTCCAATACTTTAATTTATTTCTTATTAGCCAAAGGTTGTTGAGCGTCATTTTCGAGATCTTATACAGAGGTATGGGGAGACGGTTGCTATTGACTTAACTGATAAAGTAAGTTTTTGTTTGCATTTTTTATCTGTAACATGAATAAACTTTAATTTGTAATTTTACAATACATTAAATGAAATTTCATCTTATCTTTGTGAATCAGATTTATTAAACTTTTCCTCAATTAACTGGCCTTTTTTTTGTAAAACCCTAATAGTCCCACATTGGGAAATTGGTAGTGTGTTAGATTAGCATATATTGTTAGATGAGTCTACTAATAATTGGCCCAAGATTTTAAGTTCATGTGGTTCTAGATTTGTTATATCTAAATTATTAAATCAGTATATCCGTTGGGGTGGGCCATATCAAGTGGTATTGTAGGAAATCTTGGGCCATTCAATGTGGGTTGACATGTGCCATGATGTGTTACCTAAGGCACGTCAAGATGGGGATATCCCAGAGTTAAACATACATTGGAGCCACAAATGAATTCTGATCCAGATATGTTATTTCTAGTTCATGTGGTTCTAGATTTGTTATATCTAAATTATTAAATCAGTATATCCATTGGGGTGGGCCATATCAAGTGGTATTGTAGGAAATCTTGGGCCATTCAATGTGGGTTGACATGTGCCATGATGTGTTACCTAAGGCACCCCAAGATGAGGATCTCCCAAAGTTAAACATACATTGGAGCCACAAATGAATTCTGATCCAGATATGTTATTTCTAGTTCATGTGGTTCTAGATTTGTTATATCTAAATTATTAAATCAGTATATCCATTGGGGTGGGCCATATCAAGTGGTATTGTAGGAAATCTTGGGCCATTCAATGTGGGTTGACATGTGCCATGATGTGTTACCTAAGGCACGCCAAGATGGGGATCTCCCAGAGTTAAACATACATTGGAGCCACAAATGAATTCTGATCCAGATGTGTTATTTCTAGTTCATGTGGTTCTAGATTTGTTATATCTAAATTATTAAATCAGTATATCCATTGGGGTGGGCCATACCAAGTGGTATTGTAGGAAATCTTGGGTCATTCAATGTGGGTTGACATGTGCCATGATGTGTTACCTAAGGCATGCCAAGATGGGGATCTCCCAGAGTTAAACATACATTGGAGCCACAAATGAATTCTGATTCAGATGTGTTATTCCTAGTGAGGATGCCAAACTTTTAAGTTCATGTGTATCCATTGGGGTGGGCCATATCAAGTGGTATTGTAGGAAATCTTGGGCCATTCAATGTGGGTTGACATGTGCCATGATGTGTTACCTAAGACACGTCAAGATGGGGATCTCCCAGAGTTAAACATACATTGGAGCCACAAATGAATTCTGATCCAGATATGTTATTTGTAGTTCATGTGGTTCTAGATTTGTTATATCTAAATTATTAAATCAGTATATCCATTGGGGTGGGCCATATCAAGTGGTATTGTAGGAAATCTTGGGCCATTCAATGTGCGTTGACATGTGCCATGATGTGTTACCTAAGGCATGCCAAGATGGGGATCTCCCAGAGTTAAACATACATTGGAGCCACAAATGAATTCTGATCCAGATGTGTTATTTCTAGTTCATGTGGTTCTAGATTTGTTATATCTAAATTATTAAATTAGTATATCCATTAGGGTGGGCCATACCAAGTGGTATTGTAGGAAATCTTGGGCCATTCAATGTGGGTTGACATGTGCCATGATGTGTTACCTAAGGCATGCCAAGATGGGGATCTCCCAGAGTTAAACATACATTGGAGCCACAAATGAATTCTGATCCAGATATGTTATTTGTAGTTCATGTGGTTCTAGATTTGTTATATCTAAATTATTAAATCAGTATATCCATTGGGGTGGGCCATATCAAGTGGTATTGTAGGAAATCTTGGGCCATTCAATGTGCGTTGACATGTGCCATGATGTGTTACCTAAGGCATGCCAAGATGGGGATCTCCCAGAGTTAAACATACATTGGAGCCACAAATGAATTCTGATCCAGATGTGTTATTTCTAGTTCATGTGGTTCTAGATTTGTTATATCTAAATTATTAAATTAGTATATCCATTAGGGTGGGCCATACCAAGTGGTATTGTAGGAAATCTTGGGCCATTCAATGTGGGTTGACATGTGCCATGATGTGTTACCTAAGGCATGCCAAGATGGGGATCTCCCAGAGTTAAACATACATTGGAGCCACAAATGAATTCTGATTCAGATGTGTTATTCCTAGTGAGGATGCCAAACTTTTATTTGGGAAAGATTGTTGTGCTCTAGTAGTTCCACATGGGAAATTGATGGTGGGTCAGACTAGTGTATAGGGCTAGATACTCCTAATACTACTAACTTTGGTTTAAATATTTTTAGCCACTTGTTTCCACTTTCCAACCCCATATTTCCAAATTATTTGGCCCATAGGTTTATTAGAGTTGAGCCGTATGTTTAAGAGAAGTATTTGTGGTTGACATATATCCTATATGCAGGATTTAAATCTCGATTGCTTGTTGGTTTCGAGAACCAGTCAGATGGTATGGTACCAATATATAGAATAGTATATACGTACCTCCTAGCATCAATGAATCGATTCTATCAGATGGTACCAATATATCGGATAGTATATACTTCTCGGGATAGTCAGATGGTATGGTATTGATATCGGAAGAATAAAATGATAATTTATCAAATACATGCAGTCCAGTACAGGTTCATTGGACAGCCATTTCAAACCTTGCTTATTACTGACCTACATTACAATACTGCCATTTAGCTGCACTTCTTGATGCTACATTCCATTTTTGTCATTTTACCCTCCATTTTACCTTGATTATTAATTGAAGAGCTAATGCCAGGCACTGGTTACTGTAAATTGGAAGTGTTTATGGAAGTATGTACCTTTTGCAGACACTATAAAAAACATGTTTTGATTTTTGTGATTCATGAATGTTAGTTCAGATTCCATGGTGTAATTATTTGTCTGCAAATCAACATAAACAGAATGTTTTTTATTGAGTTCAAATTTGTGACAATGGGTGGACTTAATCTTTTCCCCTTCTTTACTCTGTATTCCTATCCTCTATCCATGGTGTCCCTTGGCAATTTGCCTTACTAACTGGAAACAAGGTTAATTTGTTATAAACTGCATTTTGAGTTGTTTAATTTTGTCCGACATATGCATATACATGCCAGTCTTGAAATGCGGGGGGAAGAAAGAAAATTCCAACGAAATTTGTAGAAGGATATGACCTTATCTTTATGACGCTTCGTCTCCTTTTACTGGATGGTTTGGCAGGAAGGTGATGAAGGCCGGCTGAGTGATGCATTTGCTGCTGAGATGGAAAAACTTCCATATGTTAGGTATTTGTGGAGTTACTTTTTGTCAGCTTTCCTTTTGTTCAATTTTGTCAATGACTAATTGCATGTAAGCAGCCACCTTTTACCTTATACTCAATAAAATAGTTGCTTATAAGTTATAACTACCGTTGGAGATAATTATGGCAATGTCTATTATGGAACATTACTACTTAAGAATTGACCAAGGTAGCTGATAATTATTGCAAGTTCCTTGAAGTACCTACCTTAGCTATAAATGTAACTAAACCAAGAAGCACTACACCAAATTTTTGTATAGCAGGGTTATCTCTATAAAATCAGACCTGTCAAATTCCATACCTATTTGCTAACAAAAGGTCACCTCAATTATGATAACTTATATTTATGAAAAAATTAATGAGCTCATGAACCTTTGAATTTCTACTATGAAAGTGATAAATGGTTCGGTTGAATCCTAGCTTTATGCAATACTTGATTAGCTGACAATTCCTTTTGGGAGATAACTAAAACTATGGGTTCAATTTGTTACGCATAGTTGCAAGGTGGGTTTGCTGGCAGTATCCATGTGTATGAGTTAAACTGGGTGAATGGCACATTCAAGTGTAGTAGTATGTCCAACATTTATGAAGGCTTGGAACTATTTAATTCATTTCTAGTCAACAACACAAAAGCAACAAAAGAAAGGCATTAAAATTGCAAAACTCATGTTAGATTGAACTGTTCGGAAGTATTCTTAATTTTTTTCTGTATCCTTTTTTTTTCTGCATCTTTTTGTCATCTATGACTCTATCGCAGAGACGTTTTATGTTGTTTTAAGCCCTCTCTGCCTAAGTTTTCTATATCCATTCCTTAACTACCATAGTTTATCTACTCATCTTTGTTTGTTTTAGTACAATATATAGATTTAAACATTCGAAAAGATTTGGGTACTTGTCATCATGTTCTTTTTGTTGAATACTTGAATTAAGATGACAATAAGTCAAAGTTGCATTATGCGAGTTCCTTGGACATTGTTTTCTGCTGTTTTAGTGGAATGGACATTTCTTGCTGTAATTGACTGCCTGAATATGTTTGCTTCCAGATACGTGCGTTTTGATTTCCACAATGCATGTGGCAAAGGGATTTTTGATAACTTGCAACTACTTTATGATCAAATCAAAGAAAATGTGGAAAACCAAGGGTAACTGAGTTGAACAAAGTATCAATTTTGACTTTTAATATTTTGTATGCCTAGTTGGTGCTTCACTTACCGTCATGAATGTCAGCTGTAATTGTTATGAATAATGTGTTCTTACTGCAATTATCGTTCCAGCTGAGCAGATATCTTTTGATCAACACTGATGGAGAAATACTAATACAGCAGAATGGAATTGTCAGGGTTAATTGCATTGATTGCCTGGATCGGACAAATGTTACCCAGGTTTGCGTGCTCTAATCTCAACGTTTTTTTTTTTTAACTTGTGATCAAATTCTTAGAGAAATATGGGACCGCCAATACGGCAACAATAGACAATTTCAGATGGTAAATCTCTGTGCTTTCTTCTAAGTGGACCACCATCAGGTGCTATTACCATTGTCATTTTCCCTTAAAAGTATTGAGCTGCTGGTACATGCAAGGAACAAAAAGAGTTGATTGCTATGAGTTTTGACCTCTGGTCATAGCAATAACCTGTAGATGATATCATGATCTCTATTATAATTGATTAGTATCTTTTTCCATGATATCAGTTTGAAAGTAAACGATCAAACTTTTAACCACCTTTTACGAGGCCTTCTTTCATGTTTCTCTTGCCAAAATCTGGAAAAATTGTGGGAAGATTCTCTTCTATTATATTTGAATTTAGTCATTGAAAAGAGCCTCAGTATCTCCTTTCCTGCTTGCAGAGTTATGTGGCTAGGAAATTATTGAATTTACTACTGCAGCAAGTGGGAACATTTTCATCAAATGAATGTATATCCATGTATACTGACATCTATGAGAAGTTCAAGAACTGTAAGGAAATTTTCCATAATATATTTTGCATCATCAACTTTTTTTTCATTTAATTTCCACAAATCTTTGTATCTTATATGGACATATTTGTTAGTGTGGGCGGAACATGGAGATGAGATAAGCTTGGAATATGCTGGTACTCATGCTCTGAAAGGGGACCTAGTACGGTAAAGTTTACCATGCATTTTTCATCTATTTTTACCCCTTGCATCTTCTAAACATACAAACACCTTGTGCCAATTTTGGGTTCATCATGTGCAGATATGGGAGACAGACTGTATCTGGAATAATAAAGGATGGAATAAGTGCTCTCACACGATATTATTTAAATAACTTTCAAGATGGCATTCGACAAGTATGCTATTCCAATGCCATAGTATTTATCGTTAAACTCATATCATAATCTTTTACATCATGAGTGTTTCATTTACTATTTTAAGCTGCCCATATAGTGGGAAAGACTTAAAAGACTCATACAATCATTTATTATGCTTCCAAGGATGCGTTGGATCTTATTAGTGGTCGTTACACTGTCAGCAGAAGTGGTCCTCCTTTCCGGCTGAATCGGTTTGAATCATCATCAGTAAACCATGCACACATTATCTTAATTATTTTTCGTTATTAGAAAGTCGTGGTCATATTTAGCTTATTTGTCATGGCTTTCTGTTCAGGCCTTGCTTTTTGTTAATCATACTTTATCATTTATCTGCATGCAGTATCTCCCGGTGGCCTCAGCTCTCATCGTGGGAGGTCTCACAATGACAACAACACTTACATTAAATCAAGGTCTACCTGTAAATTCTTTGGATTTTCAGGATGTTTATATTTCTTATTCAGTTTTTTTTTATCACCAGGCGGAAATAGCACACATGTTGTTTCTTCTGTACTCTTGGCTGGCTTGTCTGCAGGAGTGGTGCCTCTTGTTAAAGCTAATTGGAAGCAGTTCTGCTCCAGGCCACGCTTGTGTGGCCTCTTGTAAGATTGTGTTTTATATTGATATTTTATTAATTTTGGACGTGCTGTGCAAGCTCAATTTCATTTGCTATATGTAACTATGAAACGATTTGTTTGTCATTTAATCTAAATTGATTCCATAAGTTTCTTATCATAATGAATATCCACAAGTCTCAGCTTCTTGCGAGATATGGTTCATTGGATTCCATGCTCTGCGGTTGGCTCACTGCATGAGGTACCTCTCCAAAACTTAAGTAGGAATTACTTCCTCTAAAATTGGCAAGATAATTTGCCCACCTATTAGCAGATCTAGGGACACACCTTTCCATGTTTTTTATAACTTATAACTGATGGATTTATTATTATCTCTGACATCTGTAGCTAATAGATAAAGGATTTCCATATCTTGTACCAATATCTGATATCTGTATGTTTGATATGATGTTGGATCCAAGGTTCGCAATATCGTACCGTACCGGTATTTCGACTTGGGCTCGGTACCGGTACTGTACGGTATACCGAGCGGTACAACCAGGTGTACCGAGTACTGTAGCACTGCTACAGTACTACAGTGCACTCGGACTAGTAACAGACGGTCCGCGTACCGACAACCTATCGGACCAGTATGTACCGCTCGTACCGGGCGGTACAGTTCGATACTACAGACCCTGGTTGGATCAATACATAAATGTCTTCTATCCTTGTTTTTAGTTATCATTGATGATGCATATTAATAAAGTACGATGAGTGCTTAATATCTCAATAAAAGAAAACATGTAATAGCTTGATAAGTCAACCAAAAAAATTAGGCTTTACAATCAATGTATGTATGCAAATAAAACTGTCCCATAAACATATTAGGTTGAGATTCACTTACCAAAACAATGCAGCTGCCGCCAATGCAAAACAATAGAGAACAAAAAACTTTCTGTATGGTTACACCAGCTAGCATGAACAAAGTAAGACATGGGTCTCATTATGGGCCACAGTTGGACTTCTCTTGGCCCAACACAAGTTTGGCCCAGTCTTTAGATTTATATGGTGTATCGTGTTGTATATGGGTGGATGGTTATATATTTATAATGATATCATGATTAACAAGAAATATTATTATGATCTGGGTTTAAGCTCTATCAAGTCTCACAAATTTTGGTGGTAAAGATTGCACTTTAGTTGCTTAGGTTTTTATTCCATATTTCTTTTTTATCATTTATAGCAAATCTTCTTACATTTGTCATTCAGACTCATCCTAACTGGCTCATCTCATTTAATTACTAGATTTTCATTGCTTGGAGCATGATTATACAAAAAGAGGAAAAGTTGTTCTTTCAGGTCAGAGCAACAGATTGGTTATAATATCCAACAATGAATTAATGAGATGTTATTGGAAATGAAAATTTGGAGTGTTTTTAAGAAATTATATCTGAAATTTATGCAATGTTGCCAAATTGTATATTCAGGTTGCAAAAATAGCTAGACGTGCCTAAAAATTTTCTTTTCTAGCAAGTTTAGGTGATGGTAACTGCGAAAATGTATGCCATGTCGTGATGAGCAATATTAGACCTGCAAATTAGAACAAGATACATGGTTCTTATTGGCAATAAGCATGATCATGTCTGTTGCAGTGACAACTGAGCACCTTGTTCTTGCTTAGGATGGAATGGTTGAATTCTTCAATGCTGGTTACTGGGTTAGGCATGCTACAAGTATCCCTCTCCATGACGAAAAATTCAGCAACATTATCATTGTCTTCAGGAGAACAATTATAGCAGATTCACCGCATGATGGTTGTTGCAACCAGACCTGTGAGACCAATTGTTTATTTCACTTTGGTCTTTCATATCTCCTGTGCATATCAATTTCAGCTGGTTGAGTTGCCCACTAAGTGAGCCTGAGTGGAGTTATCACTAATTAGAATTCCAGTCTTGGGAGAGGATAAACTGCACCGGAACCACTAAGTTGGCTACCCAGACTTTTTCCCTCGCACTAGTGGTTATTCAGTCTTATTTGACCCTCCAGTTGTGTGTGTGTAGGGGATATCAGCCTGGGACTTGCTGTGTGTGCTGTGCAATAGATCTTGTGCATCTTTTATAAGCATTACGTTATCAGAGGCAACAATTCAGTGTTGTTCATCCTGGGAATGTGCTGATGGATTTTGACCCCCACCTTGTAAATATTACAGTATGCTCATATCTTCTTTTTGCCGCCTTTCTTAGATGTCAGCTGAAAGTCCATGTTGTGTGTGCCAACTTTTACCTGAGCTTTGTTTTGGATGATGAGTTCTCCTTCAGTGAATTCTGACTGACGTATCATCTTATGAATTCTACCAGTTCACTACTTGGTTAATGAAGATAAAGAAGAGAGGCCTCTCCAGATTTATATGCAGGTACTGATCACCAAGAACAGAGTTCAGGATTCATGTCCCAGCCGGCTGCTATTCCTTCCAAATCATGTGTATGTATGATCCCCAGGTAAACCACTGCAATCTTTTTCCAAAAGGAGCCGCAAATTGTTATTTCTTTAGATGATAGACTACTATGTAGCAAACAAATAGAACCCAGAAAAGTGTCATGACCAACTACCCAGTGAAAGTGATGTACTAAATCTCCCACGCGAGGGAAAACCGTGCAGATACCTCCAACCTCATGAATACGAGATCTCTCACCCACCCACCCACCCACATGAACACAGCTTGTTCATAGGTCTAGAAAAGCAGATGGGAAAGCAACGAGACCTTTTCATTTAGTCAACTCACGAGCTCTTTTATATATATCATGTAGTTATTTCCTAACCGGAAGTGCAGTTCCATAAAAGAGTCTAAATTGTTCCAAGATCAAATTATAGAAGTCGATGGTAAGGATCCAAATATTATTGATTCAATCGATATATTATCCGATGGATCGATTAAATAGGTATGTGTAGTTTTCCTGTATGTGTGTGTGTGTGAAACGAAGTTTCGCGGCAGTTGCTTGAGGCCTCGATGAAATTGTGGCATCCACGACCTCCACATGACACCAAGCAAGACCTCTGATTCAAGGAAGACGAATCCTTTTCATCAAGGTCGACAAACAGCTGCAGTCATCTTTGATCTATCATTCATGTCAGCATCATGAGGATAAGAAGATGACAGAGTAGTCTCACGTCATTTTTGATCAATCAATTAGTTTGTGTTACCAAGGAGAACTATTCAACCAAAGAAAGTTCAGAGCTTACGACAACTGCTTCTTCTTCCTTCTATGTCGGCATTGTCTCGCTCTGCAACTCCACGTTGCCAAAACAATTCATTTCCTATTACCCCATTTTCATCACGTTTTTTTTTTTTGCCTGCTGAGTCCCTTTCAGCACCACCACCAAGACTACAATACGAGCACAACTCCTCCTCCTCCTCCTCCTCCTCCTCTCTCTCTATCTCTCTCTCTATACGGTCTTCCTTCATCCATACATATATATATATATATATATATATATATATATATATATATATATACACACACGCACATAGTTCATCTTCCGCACATATATGCTCATGAAATAGCGATGCAGAGCTCTCTACAAGCAAATAGACACGCTTGCTTTGTGGTCGAGCAGTGACCCAAGAATCAAAGGATTAATCCAGCAAGTATAATCTCCTTCCATGCACCTTGATGACACGTTTGTGCTCGAGTTGGAGGAGTTGATCGAATATATTTGAGCCGAGAACTTCGTCCATGGATTGCCTGCGAGACTGGCCAGAGCCGGTTGTCCGGGTCCAGTCGTTGTCCGACAGCGGCGCCACCACCATCCCTGACCGCTACGTAAAGCCGCAGTCGGAGCGCGCCTCGGTCGATCCCGGAGACATGGTCGGGATACCGGTCGTCGACCTCGCCATGCTAACGGACGACGTCGCCAACTGCGAGGCCACCGTGACGGCCATAGCGGACGCCTGCCGCCAGTGGGGCTTCTTCCAAGCGATCAACCACGGAGTGAGCCCGGGCCTGATGAGGGGGGCCAGAGAGGTCTGGAGGGGTTTCTTTCATCTGCCCATGGACGAGAAGCAGCGCTACGCGAACTCGCCCAAGACTTACGAGGGCTACGGGAGCCGCCTCGGGATCGAGAGGGGCGCCATTTTGGACTGGGGCGACTACTTCTTCCTCCACTTCCTCCCCTTGTGCCTGATGGATCACGACAAGTGGCCCGCTCTTCCGCCCGCCTTGAGGTACCACATCACTGCTCTGCCATCAAGCTCCGATCTCCTACGGCTGGCTTGTCTTCGCTGCCGCCGGCTGGAATCCAATCTTAACGTGCATGCATGTGCGCACAGGGAGACGAGTGACGAGTACGGCGCGGCGTTGACGAAGCTGTGCCGGAGGCTACTGAGAGCGCTGTCAATTGGCCTGGGACTGGACGCCGCCTGCTTGCCGGTGGCATTCGACGACGAAGGGGTCTGCATGAGGGTCAACTTCTACCCCAGGTGCCCGCAGCCGGAGCTCACACTCGGGCTCTCAGCGCACTCCGACCCCGGCGGCATAACCGTCCTCCTCGTCGACGATCACGTCACCGGCCTTCAGGTCCGGAAGAACGATTCCTGGATCACGGTGCAGCCAGTCCCCGATGCCTTCATTGTGAACGTCGGCGATCAGATTCAGGTGACCGCTTCCTAGTGCTCTTCCTCCACTTCGTCCGTATGCAATAAATACTGAACGCATCGGAAAGGCGTGGAAATAATGTTTTCTTTCCTCCTTGTTCTACTGCTAATTTTGTCTTCACCGGTATCGTCGAGCTTCCTCACATCGGAGCTCAACATGTTCTTATCCTCGTTCATTAAGGCCTCGTCTCTTGTCTTATGCGTGACTAAGCAGACACCACCTAATAGGATCTCATGTTTTATAGTGCATTTCCATTTCATCAGTTGCCGTCATGGTTGGAAAACCATCGAGTGCTTCCTGCTCAGGATAAGCTCGGTGATGGATAGGCATCTCTGCATGCGGCTCAGAATGGTTTGAGCTGCGCAGTTACTTTCCTAAGACTAATTGGTTTTTATATAAGAAAGTGGAATCCTTTCAAAGGCACGTGTTCTCGTCTGCCCGCGCTGATCTTCTTCTAGTCCATAAACAACAAGATTTTGGTGTCTGTTCTTCTTCCACTTCCACCCCTGTGAGTGACATATCTATGCATGCAGCTGACATCTATTTGTTTGTCAGCTTAATAATAATGATACTTTTGACGGGTAGAAAGATGCATGCGCGCTGGGTTTCATTGGTGGTGGTGATGAATGGGTTGGGTTGCAGGTGCTGAGCAACGCGGCATACAAGAGCGTGGAGCACCGGGTGATGGTGAATGCGGCGGTGGAGCGGCTCTCCATGGCCTTCTTCTACAACCCGAAGAGCGACGTGCCGATAGGGCCGATACGGGAGCTCGTCACCTGCGATCGCCCCGCGTTGTACCGACCCATGACCTTCGACGAGTACCGCCTCTTCATCCGGAAGAAGGGCCCCCGTGGCAAGTCGCAGGTCGATTCCCTCGTGGCAGCATGACGACCCCTCTCCCTCTTTCTCTCTCTCTCTCTCTTGTGCCGTGTATGTATCCATCATCTTTCATTGTATCTCGATCGTTCTTTGCTTCCTGAAGCAGAATGATGGAGGGCGTTCGACGGCTTGATAGCCGCCGCAACTCGCTTGTAAAAAGAAGATTGGAAACGCAACCAAAAGATGACAAGGAGATTATTCTACAAATATGATTTCCTTATTGTCTCTTCGTGGTGATTGTTCCTTCAATATTATTCTTTGAGGCCAAGTTGGGCGATAATGGCAGAGTGAGGTCTGAGTCTTCACATGCAATAATCACATGCGTGTACCAAATTCACTTACCTATGATTCGAAAATTGAAAATTCAACAGATAATTTTCTTATATCCAAAACATTAGTCTGACAGATATCTTCTATCCAAAAAATAAGAGCATGTAAATGACCAAAATCATAAATGACTCTTCTATGATAAGTTTATTATATCTGAAAAACATAGGAGCATGTGTATATGTAAGACCATAGAATTATCAGTGTGATGGGATCAAAACAATGCATTAAAAATACAAAACAGAAGCATGTACATGATCAAAATCATAAATGTTCACCATGAAGATGACCTTGAGGTAAAGTTCAGCTAGTTTCAGATTTAACTAAGAACGATCATCAAAATTTGTTCAAATGATTGTTGATAGCTGTCATGATTGTGTTGGAAAAATAATTCATGTGCCATATAAGATAGGGAACTCCTGAAAGATTGAAGTTTGACTAATATCATATCACGATCATGATCAGTCTATATAAAATGTATAATAAGACCCAAAGGGGGGCAGACACTAACGAGTGACACCAATGAGTGTCCAAGTATCAATGATACTTTATAATAATAATAATAATAATAATAATAATAATAATAATAATAATAATAATAATAATAATAATAATAATAATAATAATAATAATAATAATAGTAATAAAGCCAACACAGCTATTTTTCCAAAAGATATCATTGAACCAATCTTATAGTCATATCATTCACATGATCACAAGCCACTCACTTCATGCAATTGTAAAAGAAGCACCATTATTTATCTATCACGCTCCAGAAGAAAAGAAATGTTTCGGCGCCACCCGGTTCAAAGGGGCCACAGATTTCTCGACACCTTAAACCACTTTGTGATTCTTTTTCACACTCTTATCCATTTTCTATAGCTCTATGCATCGTTTTCACACTCTAAAAACTAAAGTGAGTGTATTTTCACTGAACCATTGATCTAAAAACTTAAATGGATCTCTTATCCCATTAGGACAGATCATGACAAAAGAACTTTATTGTCCAGTTATGAACAAGTCATAAAGTTCTTGCACATGCCAAAGATAATTTGCATCTTCTGAGACTAAATCTGTTCAAAGTCAAAATAAGAAGGTTTCAGACACTATTGTTTTTGTGATTTCTAAAACGTGAGCTTATAAATACTCCACAAGTGCCTGTGTGGAAACATAGCAAAGAAAGTTTGGAAAAAGATAGCATGTGTAAACAAGTTGGTTAGTGGACACATCCAAGCATGTGCCATTATAAGACTAGAAAATGTGCAGTGAGGTCATGTGATGATGATGTGTTCTTTAAAGCCCAGTGCAGTTTTGCCTGTCATTTATTTTTCTTTGTCATTATGGGTATCAACATGATGTGGTGTTTTTATCTTGTACTACAGCTTTTTTATCAAGGAAACACAAAAGTATTAAAGCTACTCATGAGTCATGCAACATCACCTTTGCCACGTACCATCTTCTTGATGCAGTGACTAGTCATAAACCCTCGTTTGTAGGATCAGCATCAGACTTCATTTCTCTTTGCAGCAATGGAGGATGGGCTTCACAGACACCTCAACCTGACAAGACAAATGACCAAAACAGCCTCAAAAATAGAGAAGATTAAGCTCATGTAAAACATTCTTCCACTCCAACCAGTGTGATCAACGCTAGCTGGAGTTATGCTGGTCATCGACGCATGTGCCTTCGAATTGTTATGATGACTGAGTGAATGATGGAGAACTTTGAACCTTGCCTAACATCACAGAGAGGTTACATTTAGGATGCAATAAGCAAAAAAGATACATTCAACATATGTATGAAGCTACAATGGGAGAAACAATGTAATGTTGGAAAATAACCTTGCATGGACAATAAATATAGTACACTAATTTTATTGTTGAATAATGATGTTCTAGAATTTTTTTTACTTGATTAATTTTATGGTTTGGAGGCAAAGCTTTTCTCTTTAAACATATTTGAGCATTCAAATAAGCAAATTCGATAGAACCAGACACTTCTGACAGGTGACATGATGAAAAGTTAATCTAGTCTATTAGTTGCTGCATTATTATGAGATGAAGTGCAAGTCAAGTGTTCACACCTGATGCTGAAATCTATGAAAGATTATTAAAAGAATAGAA
The DNA here is from genome assembly GCF_036884655.1 of Musa acuminata AAA Group. Classification (NCBI taxonomy): domain Eukaryota; kingdom Viridiplantae; phylum Streptophyta; class Magnoliopsida; order Zingiberales; family Musaceae; genus Musa; species Musa acuminata. Next base: position 12,395,989 of record NC_088343.1, on the reverse strand, counting down.
AACGATTTACCAAGAAAAAAAAAAAGCATGTGTGGTAGTGCATATTTAGTCATGAAGATCTGAGAATGACATAATTTATAGACTTAGAAACCTATTCAAATGAAGTGAATGTTCCTTTGGAAGTCACTACTAGGCAAATCCCATCTTAAATTTGATGTGACCCTCACAATTTTAGTAAAAAATGCACATAAATTTAAGAAATATATGAGGTTAATAAATAATCAATCCAAGCAACCTTTTTGTACATGACTCAGATAATCTGATTCTTCTTGTTCCAGGAAACATATATAACTTGGTCTTACACAACTAATGTGTAAACATCTTATTGCATGTCTGAATAAAAATGTAATACTCTTGCCATCTAATCCATATATGAAGAATAGCAAGTGGAATGTGTTATCTAATGTGCATGTAATTGCTATGCGAATCAAACCTGCTGATAAATGTTGGTGTCAAGTTAACATTCTTTAAGAGATATCATCTAATGCTAATATGCATAATATCCTTAAAGAAGAAATTTCCAAGGGGAATATCCAGAGATCACCTGTTCTTGCTATGCTATTGAATCTGACCACAATATAACTGCATGCAATCAAAATTTTGAAATATCATGAGATCAATTTGTACTTCCATTACTGAATCTGATTATGAAATAACTGGTTTCTAACAAAATGAAGAAGTAGAGGAATTCACCTGTCTATTTTAGCCACGCCGCAATGTGCTATTTAAATTCTTCCTTGATTAACAAACTTGATAGATGCAGCTCCAGCATTCAGCTCAATTAGCAACAACACAACTCTCCTAAAACAATTATGTTGAAGAAAGTCATTATAAACAAAGAAATCCTTAGTTCAGTTACAGCTAAATGAACAACAAAAGACCATTAGATTGAAATCCTTATGGAATTGTTATCTACTATGTAGACTACCAGATCAAGATGGACTATTTTACAAACAACAAGCGAAGTAACAACATGGAAAAAGGCAACAATCAAGATGCAACATATCACATAACATGATGTTTCCGTTCTGTTCAACAAATTTGTTCAATTTGTTTGTATATTTTCCTGGCATCACAGAAAAACTTTGTGAGCCTCAACATCCCCCATCGCTTTTCTCCATTTCAGTCTTCTCCACTGAACCTCTTTCTGTTTCCAAAACCAGAAATTAAGAGAAACAGAAAACAATGAAAAAATCCCCTTTTTTTTAATATTTGAAGATAACTTGATGCTAAATAACACTGATACCACAGCTTGCATATACTAGCACACCATTTGGGTCAACAATCTAGACTGGAGTCTTCTAAGCAAAAACATGCTCATTTGTAGTCCAATAGAATCACAAAGGACAAAGATATAACTCAATTGACACACACGCAGAGATAGACCAAACATCTTTACAATCAGCAAATTAACTTGACCTACGTCATTAAGCAAACTAGAAAAGAGTCTCGTAAAGTTACTTCGAAAAAACAAAAAAAAGAAAATTACAGTCCATCTTAAATTCTTGATCTTCCAAAAACCACGAAGTGGGGCATATTAAGTAATATACATTCAGTGTCATAAAGGTATATGCCGGCCAATCAGGAAGGAGCCAACAGTTGCTTGATGCCAGCCTTCTGTTCAGGTGTAAGTCTAGTGGGAAACTTAATTTGAAATCTAATCCTTAAGTTACCCTTCTTAGGTGCTTCCCTTGTGATTGGCATCCCTTCTCCCTGAACAACTTCCTCATAGGTGGGGCTGATTATCGAATTGATAGGAATAGTAAGATTCCGACCATCTAGAGTTGTGAGCTGTACAGTATAACCTGTGAGGGCTTCAACAAGAGAGATTTTTTGGCTGACGAACAAATCATTTCCATCTCTCTTAAAGACACCATGTGGCCTTTCATCAATGATAAAGATCAGATCTGAAGGAATCAAGTTTCGGTGTTCATTGCCCTTCTCTGGGAATGTGATTTTTGTGCCCTTCTTCCAACCAGGCCTGATATTGATCGTCAATATTTCCTCTATAGTAGTTGGTTTCCTACAAAATATACAAAAACAAATGGGTCAACTATTGAATCACAAGTGAGAAGACAAGAAAATTTTATGTTAAAGAGGCATGGGAAAAAATTAAGCAGAATCAAATTAAAATAAATCAGTAATACTGCCTGCATGTATTTGTGTACTTTTCTTAAATTTAGCTCATTGATGCTGAATGATCAAGCAGAAAGAAAAGAACATCCACAATAAAATAATCATTTAGAATTGATTTCAGCTATGCAATTGCTCTTTAGTATGATTTCTTTCTCTGGCAACAAAGAGAAGTAAGTAAACTAGAAGAAACTTCAGTTGCCGATATGATCATACAGGATCATGCAATTAAAACTACATCCTCAATTTATCCAAATTGGAAAAGTTTGGTATTCACTATCATGCAATATATACATAATGCAGGATATTGAAACAATGTAATGAATAATGAACCAGCTCTCAGCTGATATCCAACAGAATCATCTTGTATATGGCATGATTTTTCATGTATGCAAGAAGCTGCTATGTAACTGCAGTTGTATCAAAAAAAAAAAAGCAGTTTTGTATACTGAAATTTTGCATACTGGTTATATTTAGCACTGATTTTAACTAAGTAAAAGATTTTAACTAGGATATTAAGTAAGCTGAATTCTGATTGTCTGAAGAACAGAATTAAGAACAATGTCCAACAGGCTGACACTGTTAGTGGAACTTAAAGAACTTCTTGCACAAACAAATTTCGCTTATTGAGATGTTCATGAAAATTTATATTTCATATTTGGTGTGCCACACAGGAAGGAAACAAGTGCTAGAAAGTATTGCCAGCAAAGTTCCATTGAAGGATTGTTTAGATACAAATTTGGGCTGCACTTAGCTCAACTCCTTGCAGCCGAACTGTCACGGACTTAGCTGGAATTGCCTAAGTCATGCGGCACCCTTGCGGCAAAGTCACGAACTTAGCTGAAGTTGCATAATTCGTGAAGCACCCTTGCGCCAACTCCTCGGACTTAGCTGGGATTGCCTAAGTCATAAGGCGCCCTCGCGACATATGCATCCGCAAAAGTTCAACCTAGTTGCAATCTCGTACAGGTCCCGAAAGACATGTAAAATAGAAAGTTGATTAGATTGAAAACGAGCGACGGACAAGTCCCAACGTCTCGCGAAAATGGAAGCTTTACAAGCAATTCAACAAGCACCTTGAGTGCAAGAGAGAAAAGAAAGGAAGGAGAAAACAAGGACTTTAGAATGTGGAACGAACAGTTGGAATTCCACAAACAATTGCTCACCGAGTGCCGAGCGCGAAGGCAAGTTCCCGTCAAGTTAATGTGCGAACTTGTGAAGATTGTTTAACGCTCGACAATATACCGAAGCCCCATCCAGCCCTGTGTCACCCGGGGGGTTCCAGGGTGCTGAGATGGCTGACATTTCGTATGTAACTGCGGCGTGCAAAAAACAAGCCGTGACACATAAAAACGAAGCCATTTTGGGGCAGTTCAGCCTGGCGCGACGAGCGATCATATTGCAACGCTGCGAACTGTCATTGCTTACATTTTCCAAGCAAAAACACACAAAACCAAGGCAAAACATGCTGTCATACCACTGTACAAGCATGCAAAAGCGACAAACGGATCGTTGAACGAAGTTATTGCGGGTGCGCGACAACCGTTCGTGACAGAACGGCCCATTTTTCGTCTGTATTCATATGCATGTTTTCAACAGCATAGTGTAGGCACATGGAGTGAAATGTGGATGGGTTATGCACCAAAGAAGAAGACCAAACCCAACAATATTAGTCGGCATTATTCTTTTATTACAATATCAATCCTATAGTTCACTGAAATCGATATCAGATCACGATTTAAATCCTTCAATCCAACAAACAATAACAGGTATGATCAAAGAAAAACAGTTGCATCAAATCCAAGTTGTGTAACCAGGTCAATTAGTGAGGGGATCCAAACCCTCATTAAGGGAGAAGTTTGCTTAAGACACGACAATATGATCTAAGTTATATTCCACTCATTCATGTTTAACTGACACATTAGACCTAACAAGATAAAGAAGAAAACTGAAAGCGGAAAGTTTAACAAGTGAATTTAAATTGCATAACCACAAGTATGCCACCAAATACAGAAAAAAGGAGAAAAATTAGGCAATTAAAAGGAAAAAAAATATTGGGCCTCTTCTAGACAAAAGCAGACACCATCAACGTTAAAGCTAGTGCATATCACATGATCTTCATCTTTTTTCAAGTGGAAGAAACTGAATAAAGAGAGAGAGAAAGAAGCCGTGTGCATATCCTTGCCAGTTATAGAATTAGTTTTATACTCATATCCAACCAATTCCAATCTTATGTCTTATAAGCAATACCAACTCTGACTATCAAAAGACCTATCATGTGATCTGGAATTTAATAACAAGGGACTCGTTGGAAAAATACAGGAAGAACAAAGGAGACAAAAAGAGAACCACACATGAACACAAAAGTTTACATGGTTGCCAATAGGGCTACAGCCATGCATGAAGCTGATGAATAAAGTTCAACTAAGATGGAAAATGAGTACAAACATGATGTGGACAAGAGCCACCCAAGTTACAAAAGCCTATTTCAGAAACCATAAATACTAAACAATGAAAGAAAATATGTCATATCCCTACCTGTCAACGCACATGAGTTGTCCAAACAAGACAAGAAAATTAGATTGATCTGCCCTGAGGGAACATAAGATTATGGTGACCTTATGCAGCTCATTTTATCATTAGGTTGTATATAAATTAAAGTGCAAGTCATTGCAACATATATTATTAGATTATTTATGTAGCTACATCATAACAGATTACTGATTTTGAGGCCATGTGGCATGATGAGAATCTTCTTTGCTGAATTAACAGGTATAACTTTTTAAGTCAAAGTTCATGTCAATATTCCTCTTTATGAGCTACACAATCTGAGTCAAAAATCTGATACTATCATGCGGTGATTTATGCAGAAAAGCCCCAAACAGATTAAATATACAAAAACACTGGTCATACTTACAGTTTGAATTTAAATCTATATTCACCAAACTGAATATGAACATCCATCTCGGTTTAGGCAATATCACCATAGGCAGGTGGGAATAGTGTTAACGGATAAGAGAGCATATGATATTCCAATGGTTCTAAGAATTTCCAATTTAACTAGTATAGTTGCATAAGATCCCAAATAAACAGAATCATGCAAAAGCAAAAGCATGCAAGTCCAAATCTGAGCCCTAGACATGGCAAGCTTGTAAATAAGAGGGGTCTTTTAGAAAGAAAACAATAATAATTTGCTGTCATGTTTTATTGGAGCACACTAAACTCAAAGGTCAAGATTTCTAGTCAAGAATTCAAACAACTAACCCGCTAGCGTCAATAACATCCCTCGAGATCTTCATCTTCTTGGTGGCCCCCTTGTACAGATCCTCGAGGCTGCAAACCAAAACCCTCTCTATCGCGGGCGCCTTCCTCAGAGCACTCGCAGAGGCTTCTCCGCTGCGCCCGCTCCCAAATGCAGCAAAGACATCTGCAAACTTGGTGCCGCTGCTGCCTCCGCCAAAAGGGCTAGAGCCGCCGAAGAACTCGGAGAAGATCTCGTCAGCGCTCCTGGGGTTAAACCTGAACTTGGTGCCGGCAGCACCGCCAAAGAACTCGGAGGGCCCAGCGCCGGGAGGCGGGACTTGGCCCTTGAGCCCTTCCTCCCCGTACTGGTCGTAAATTGCCCTCTTCTGAGGATCGCTCAGCACCTAAAGAAAGATTTGGGAAGCACGATCGCGCCTTTAGGGTTTTGGGGTTTGCAAAGCGGAAAATAAACGGAAAGGCGTAAGGGCGGGGGTGAGAACCAAGAATCACACATACATCATAGGCTTCAGAGATCTGCTTGAACTTGGCTTCGGCGTCCTTCTTGTTGTCGGGGTTCTTGTCGGGGTGCCATCGCATGGCGAGCTTGCGGTAGGCCTTCTTGAGGTCGTCGTCGGAGGCATTGCGGTCGACTCCCAGCGTCTTGTAGTAGTCCAATCCCATCGGTCGCGCTCTTCGGTCTCCTCTCGCCCTTGCAATCTCTTGAAGGGCAAGAAAGGAAGAGAGCTGCCTTCGTAGCGTGCGTGTTAGTCGATGCTTGCTGCTTCACTTGGGATTCTTTTTATGCTGCGTCCTTCTCCTCGTCTTCTCTCTCTCTCTCTCTCGGGGTTCGTCGAGCAATCTTAGACGCGGGGTGGATGCTGCTAGCGGGAGTCAAATCGGGTCAATGGATCCTATTCGAGTCTTGTCAATTTAGACTTACGTCAACGATTAAAGCATCAATGTTGATATCCATGTGGCAGGCATACCATGGCTCACGTGATCTGGCGAAACGCATCTCCATTTGGTGAAGTGAGACCGACACATTTTACCAAAGAATGCGTATATACAAAACAAGTCACTAACAACAACTCCATCATTAGATTAAAGAAAAGACTTCGCCATGTATGTCATTTGTATTAATCTAAGCATTAAAAGCTTTCCCTTGAAATGAAGAAATCAGCTTTCACACGCTTGGAATGCAAATATTGCATAGCTTAATAACAAGAGAAATAGCTAAAATTTGGGCAACCACACAAAGAGACAAGTTTCCAATGTTCCCAGATGAAGCATCATTGATGCACACAACATAAGAAGCATCAAGTTTCTATAAGGTGAACATTAAGCACAGCAGAACATACTACGATGGATTTTAACCGTGTGTTCCTGCAAAGCATTAGACCTGTCCAAAATAAAGCGTAATTTTAAGAAATCTGATGTTGCAGATTACACAACCAAACCAGGATAAGCTTTAGTCTGACCAAATAAAAATGACAGAAAGGCTCCTGATGTTTATGGAAAAAGGGATGTAATCAACTCAGTACTTCAGTGGCGCAAGGATGTCAAGCTGGGAGCCGAGCTTCTCCCCGGCAGTCTTCTCTGCCTTCAACCTAAGCTTTGTGAGCTGCTTTCTCCTCTCATAAGCCACCTTGGCCCTCTCTTTCCTCTTTGCCTCGAGCACCTGCACAGGCATTTGCATGTTTGGTCAGTTGAGCTCACCATAATAAGCTATCTAGGTTTAGCACAACAATAAAGAAAGCTGATGGCTAGGACGCAAACTCTTTCGAAGCAACAAGTATGGACAATGAAGTAACTGCCTAACAAACTGAAGAAAGCATGATAATACCATCAATTAATAAATTCTGAAGCAGCCAATCATTGTTAGTCTATCTACACAATGATGTTATACGCTAAATTATATATACAATTAATAAATTCTGAAGCAGCCAATCATTATTAGTCTGTCAAACAAGAAAGTATGTTATTACAAGAGCATGTTATACTCTAAATTGAATTCTGAAGCTGATCTTCACTAAACTTGTCATGCTACAAAATACAAAATGTTTTCAAGTATACATCAAGACCCAGAATGCAAGCTAGGAGCTGATACTCCATGTACGGTCAATCTATTGACAGCCTCGGAATAAGATTTTGAGAATCAATAAAGATGTCTGATAAATGAAGGAAATATTTTTTAGTACCAATTTCTAAGAATACGAAAGGTATCCAATAATGTTATATTTATGAAGCAATTAAGATAACATGACACCCTATGAAACCGTAAATAAGATGTGAAATGGGTATTTCCAAGAAACGATTTGGTTTTATGTCTCAAATAGCAGATATAAAAACTATTTATTTAGAAGACACTCGATGAAAAAAGTATCGAGAAAAAAGAAAACTTTGCGGAAAAAAAATTTACGATAGTCCCTAGAGGTTTACAATGGTGAGATTTAGAAAAGAAATTTATATTCACTAACAAGATTGATATTATAAAAGATATACACGATGGTGCAGTCACTAATGTTAGAATTACATTCAGTTCATCTAGGAAGTTTCCTATTAGTACCATATTAGGTCAATGATCAACTTGCTAAACATGCATAGAATATACCTCAACGAGGCATTTTATTTACCGATGATATTGTTTTAATTCATGAGAGTTTAAATGAAATTCACTCTAAACTTAAGATGCAATCTCGGTAATATTAAGAGAATTGTATACAACTAAAATGAATGGGCAAAGTTTCAACCAGTAAAAGTTTTAGGTATCTCATAGTTGGATGGTTAAAGTGGAGAGGAAGGTCAAATATTTTATGTGATCACAATTAAAAAAATATATCAAACAATTGTTCTTTATGGTTTTCGATACCATGTGATCAAGAAATAACATGTACTAAAAAAACTAATGTTGCTAAAATGAGAATGTTGAGAGCAATATATGAACTGCTAAAAGAGACCAAAAATAAATATTTTTGTTTGTGAAAGGGCAACTCCAGGATAAAATAAGGGAGGATCATCTAAGATATCATGTACATTCTAGAAAGACTTAATCTGCATTTCAAACTATAAAACAAAGTTTGTTATAGTTCTTAAAATAAACCATGATTCAGCTAATACGTGTCATGTTTTTCTCACATTAGCACATCAACATAGACATCATAACAGATCTCCAAGCAATATGCGACTCAGAAAAGTTAGGATGTTAGCATGAAAATGTACAAATCAAATATCCTCTGCAATTATAACCTCCATCTTAGATACCTGTTAAGATCATATATACTATGGGCGACAACAAATAAATGATAATTCCAATCTAAATCCCAAACAATGAAGAAGATTAAAGACAATGAAAAAGATACAACATAGTTATGCTTCAGGTTGAAAAATAAACGATAAATTTTGAAGCCAAGTCGATCTAACCTTAACCGTATCATAGTAATTCCATCCAACCTCCGATGACAGTCGACCTAGCAAACAATATCTATGCCCAGGCTGAAGCCTCAATACCCTGACAGTAGATCCACCATCTCATCAAGAAAGCTGGCAACGTTGCGTACATTTCTATTCAAAATCATTTGAAGAAGAGCACTATACTTGAGGGCATCCGGAATAACCATCCTCTTTGTTTTATCGTAAGGTGGCGGCACACCCTCATACGCCTTGAGCCTTGCTAGCGCCGCAGCCCCACGCTTCGTTTTGTGAGGAATCATCCTTAAAGGATAAAAGCAAGAATCATACATAGATCTCTAAACCACCAACCCAACAAAGAGAAAAAAATCACCAAGATCGAACTTTATATCCTGCCATTGATCCGTTCCCACGAGGCAAAAGAACTTTTACCAAGACTAAATCATTAGCATGCCATATATTACCCTCGGATGGTGCGCCAGAGGATCTTAGCGGGGGCGCGGAAGTGGATGGGGCCGTGCGATGGCTTGGTGTTCATGCGCTTGCGGAGGAAGCGGAGGTACTTCATCTTCTGGCGGACGAGGCCCCCGGAGAGGCAGATCTCCTCGCAGCGGACGACCACGACCCGCTGCCCGTTGAGGAGCTCCTTGGCGACGATTGACGCCAGCCGTCCTAGCATGTGGTGACGCGCGTCCACCACCACCCGTCGCGCGCACAACCCCGACCCAGACACCATTGCAGCAGACTTCGCCTTCTTCAACGCCTTCCCGTGGCAAAGGAAAGCTCCTCACCATCTTGGGAACCTTTATACGGATCGGCGGCTAGGGTTTTTTTCCGGTCTTTCACGATACAGAACGGGGTCGAATCGATCCGAATCCGTTTTGTGTGTGCGCCATTTTGGTCAGCGGTTCGACATGAACTACATACATTTCACATAAAAATATGGCTGAAAAGAAGAGCCTCCTCGACAGCAAAGAATCGAACGTCGTCTTCTTTCTTCGTCATCCATCCACCAGAACGCAACCAATAAACATGACTCTCTCTTATCGTTAAGAGAAGTCAATGTCCACTCTGTAGGCATGAAGGCGACATCTTTGCCATCTATCTCGCAAATAAACAAGAAACACCAAAAACGATATAAATTTGGACAAACTAAATATATGCTTGGGATGAATAATAATACTGCATTTTGCATAGTTTGACTAAGTCGGAGGATGCTGGCGACGGAAGAAACATGATAGATATATTTGAGTTGATGCAAACAATGCATGTATAATAAATGAGAAAGGGATATGATGAAAGAAAATAAACCACAGAAGGAAGTAATTCGGAAAACCTGAGTATTCTCAAGACAATGCTTACTCATATAGTTGTCTCATCTCATCACAACCAAAATATCCACTTCAACCTGACTGGTTATGAGCACATTTACATGAACATATACACATTTATCGATCAAAGCAAGAAATCTGCTTTTGGACTTCATAACTAAGAGATAATTGTTCATAATAGTCGGCTAATACCAAAAACAGATATCCATCACTCTTTACATCACCAATGTATTGCGAGCTCATAACACATGAGGTAGTTCAGGAATTTGAGACACAAACAGTACACTCAATAATTACATTGTAGGAAAAAGAAATATCACTAAATTGTAAAGTACGATAGAAAATGCAACTGATGTTACGTGAATCTCGAGTACATTACTGGAGTCCGCCCAGCGATCATTTCTCTCAGCTCAACGTGAAATATTGTCAGCACCCTTTATCAACTTCAGTTAATGCAGTTGGTGCCGCTCTATGCTATGAAACCTGATACAATGCTTGCTCTGAGGATCACCAAACTTGTACATCTTCGGATGAACCCAACCATTTTCAGAGACAAGTTTAATACCAAGAACTCAATTTAATGACATGTCAAAGGCAAACTTCAGAACTTAAATCGAACAAAGTAGATATAGCTCAACCCACCAAGAAAAAGTTAAAGAGCATAATGGTCATCCGATTCATGAATGATACATAGACTATCCGGACAATCTCATCCAATAAGAAGCAAAACAAATCAGGCTTTGTCTTGATTAAAGTTCAAAGAATCTAATTCTGAATAACAGTTACAAATATTCCATCTTTATGTCAACAGAAAAGGCTAAAAAATTGCTGAAGCTCAGTCCATAAAAGATAATCCTTACGCAAGAAGCCCATCTATAAGTTGATCCAAGATAAAGTTCTTACAAAAAGGCAAAAGATTGGTACACCAAAACACAAAAAGATGAATGTATTACTATTATTTCCTTCTTTCTGAAATTGTTGTACAAGAATAATACAGAAAAAATAAGTGAGGTATATGTCATGTGTAACTCGAGATAACATTCCACTAAATGTACTCATATGCATTACAATCTGCAACCCCTAGAGCAAACAGACAGAATCATATTGACCAGGCACAAAAAGGTGGCAGACAACACAAGAAATTGATGATGTAATCAGGGAACATTAAGCAACACCTGATTATTTGGTTTCTTGTCAGCAAAATTCTTTTTCAGTTCTTAGCTTGTTAAGAGAATTACCAGTTAACAGCCAGGAAAAAGGCTAACCATATCAGACAAGCAGGTTGTTTACAAACAAGTCTCCTGCTTCCACGAAGTTGCAAAATCTCTTTAGACTCAGCTGACAGCGCTAGATTCTTGCGTTAACTCTGTTGCTACATCTGCAGTAGAACTGCCGGTGTCTGCAGCCTGGCTTTGACTAGTCTGTCCTTGGCTATTAGCTTGTAAATCTTGTACAAGTCCTAAAACCACCTGTGTTGATCTGAACACAGCATATACAGTCTCTGGCATTCAACATCAACAAGGAGAAAATCAATACTGTAAGAACAGAAAACAAAAGTTATATTCACCTGGGCAAAGATGAACGTATGTTTGGCTGGCTAGCATGCTCAACCAAAGGAGGCCTCAGCACAGGATGTTTGTTCAATGCATTTTCAAGCTGTGCAGCTGGCAACTGTCCACCAAGTGAAAAAGGATGAGTGCATCAGTATATTAAAAGAAATCTGCATTAGGCAGGCATCAGTAGAAAAGTGACAAAAAATGTGTGAACATTTCAAAACTATGATGGTAAGAAAATAACATCTAAAATCAAAGTGATTGATGATGGGATTGATATTAAACAACCATGCCTTATTGACAGAAGTTTGAATCAGTGATACAGGAAATGTAGTAAACTTATGATGTTGTAGAAAAAATAGCATCACAGATGAAGTAAGGCTGCTTGAAGGTACATCAGACGATATACTTTCATGCCCTAACACACATTTCTAGTCATTCCTAGTTCCATAAGTTTTACATAGGCCACACAGATTTGCTCACACTTAATATTTTTAGCTCAAGTTTGAAACTTATTTATAAACCTAAATATGTCAAAGGTTTTACTAAACTATCTCTATGTCAACCCATATTACATAGACCACATAGAATCTACTAATAACTTCCTACAATTTTACATAACAAAATAAAATTACAATAAGAATCTCTTCAAAAAATAATTTTATGGTTTTGAGATATTTAATGCTTTGTTTTTTATTTGTAACAATGTGGTAGGAACTCATATGGCATGTTGCTATTAGTTGTTGTGAGAATAGTTTACAGTACAAGCATGACAAACTATCTCTCTGTTGTTTTTCTCTCTTCCTCTGAAGCAAATGGAAGACAAAGAGTCAGCAGAATATGAATATTGTAGTATAGACACCTAGAACAAGCAAAAGCAGTACCAAGATGAATAATAAATATAAATTTACTACTTCCTTCGCAAACCAATGAAATATTTTCTCACCATCAGTAGAAAAAGGCCGGTAATTCTAGCTAGCTATCCAACAGTTTATGTTGGATATCACAATTTCCCAACTTAAAGCTGAATCTACCTTTGGGGTTCCAATATTTCAATATACTGATGGACACCATCTCGACACTCATTAGTCAGTATAAGGAGGCCAAAGTGTTGGTTTATTGCCAACTCTCACATCTTGACTCAATAGATCTGACCCAATGAGTAGGATGAAGTATAAATAGGCTAGAACTCATGCTGTCAGTAGTAGACAATTTACCTTTGGGGTTCCAATATTTCAATATACTGATGTACACCATCTCGACACTCATTAGTCAGTATAAGGAGGCCAAAGTGTTGGTTTATTGCCAACTCTCACATCTTGACTCAATAGATCTGACCCAATGAGTAGGATGAAGTATAAATAGGCTAGAACTCATGCTGTCAGTAGTAGACAATTTAGTTTTAGATACCAGCATAACCCACTTCTAGTGTGGGACTCACTGGGGCTAAACAACTATTGAACCCAATGTAGCTTATGACTCATAATTTGAGTTCAACTATAAGTATGTAATAAAATCAATAGGATCTTTTGCTTAGTGGCATTTTCTACTTCTCAAAGACTATAAGATTGCAATAAGATCAATAAATGTAGCTTATTTTGATGTCTCCTTTTCAGAGACAGAATTTCAAAATCAGGTCAATAAATGATTTTTTAAACTACTTTCTGAATGATTCTCCAAGACTTATTCCCAACATCCAATCTTAACAATATGCAAATCACAATCCTGGTCAGCCTATCAACTTAATGGATCTTACAAAAAGCTTTGATTTATTTTTCAATCTTTTTAGCCAGATTAGCAAAGCACAAAAAGACACTGATACATGCACAACAGTCTGATACCAAATTGATGCACACACCATAGAATGTTTATCATAAATAAAGGGAATAAAAGACGAGGGAGGCAGAAGATTGTAGTTAGAAGTCAAGGGCTAGATGCAGCAAGATTTTTTTACACAAGGAATAAACATGGCTATTGAGACAGAAAAGATTGACAAAGAGAAACAGAAAAATTATAATATGAAGATGAAGGTCAAGAGATGGATAATATAATTAAAGTCAAATGGAGAAAGGGATGAACGAGGCCACACGACCTATAATCTGAGCATTACTTGGTATTTTATCAGAACATAATGCAACATATTTAATTGTTTATTACACTTTGGAGCTCTAAAAAATCATTATATCTTTTGTGGTTGGAATCTCATTCTCAACCAAATTGGTGTCTCCCCTTTTTTATCAAATCTAAAATTATTTGGACAGAAGAGCACTTGGCTAATTTTCTAGAAGTTCACTCTTTGAGTTCTCAAGAAAATCTGGACTACAGAATAATCCCTATAAAACTTCATTTGAAAACTCCTAAGACCCGACTTAAAAGAGCACTCAAGACTAACTTTGACTCAATGACTCAATATGAATTCAGAACTGACTCAAAACAGTATTTAACCAAAGTTGACAAAGGAAACCCAAATTGATACAGGCTGCAACCAAGTTAAACTGGTCCAGGTTGGGTGATGCCATGGTTGCATCAGAAACATTAGTGATGGTAATCTTTGTTCCAAGAAAACATGTATTCTCAAAAAAAAAAAAAGAATTGCAAATGTTTTCTTCACGATACTCTTCCTAATTCCAAGAGAGTTTTTGGTCAATGCAATCACTAAAAATCCTAGTGCCTACACCATCAAAGAAGTGAAAACCAGTAAGCAAAATTGTTTCTGTTTTAACTTTTCAAACACTCTCATCAATGTTATTGGCATTAAAGTGACTTAAAGAATGCACTGAACAAAGATCAGTTAAATTTTGTGTCACCACAACGTACTGCATGCAATAATAGCAAACCTGTAGCACAACAGAAAAAGACTGAGGCATTGTCTGAGTAACACATTTCAAGAATCCCACCCATAGTTTTGGGTACTTCCATATCTGTAGAAACAATCGAACAACAGGCATAATTACTTTGCAGGAGTAACCTCATAAAATACCAATTTGATCTTTTTCAAGGTGCCTGTATATAATACAATTGACTACCTGCTTACTTATAAGCCGTAACAGGATCTCCATTACAAAATCCACCTACAAAATAACAAACAGAAAATAGATTAAGTTGACACAATGAGCTTAAGATACAACACATTTTTATTTTAAACTTGCTCGTAAAGATTCCTAAAACTCCTCGTGTCAACCAAGGAACTCGATTTTGCAAAGAACGGTTCGTACAGGTCAATATTTACTGGTCCATGTGTGAACTACGACACGGACCATCCCTTATCAGATGGTCCAATTCCTCGACTTCTGACACTGCCAAACCTCCTCCTCGTGTTCCCCCTCCCCCCCACCAACCACAGCATAAGATGAAAAAAATAGTACAATAAATCAGAAAAGAGAGTACGAAAAACAAAATATGCATCCAAGCACTAGACAACTCAAGAAGTAACAAGATCTGGACCATGATACTTCTTATCTCCAGGGTATCCTGAAATGAACAAAGACTTGTTATGCTTTCACAAGTCTGGGATTTCCAGGTCTATCTTTTAGCCATTATTTCACCTTTCTGAGTGCCAAGTTGTTTCGACAGGCTCCTCTATTGTCAGTCCGTGACCTCTGGATGGCAAAGGTGTCCTTCGGGTGATCTTGTAGTTTCTATGGGGTGGAGATGATGGGTCAGTCCAAAGAAGGATAAGAAGTTTATTTTATTGAGTTATATCGATTGAGGATCTGCAATCAACCTCATGAAGAAAAGGAAGCTAGCACTGCTAGGCAGGTGTAGAAGTTGCCTGCCAGCTAGTTAAAGACAGTAACTTTGATTTCTTTACCTAACTTCTGTTGAAGATCCGGACACCTGCACTAGAAGAGAAATCTAAAAAAACTCAGTTCAAGATCCTTATTTTCTGTGTACATGGAATACAATTAGTCAATGAGCTCTCAGGATCAGCCTATACTATCAGTTACTAATGCAACTCAATCTCCATAAACATGTTATTGGTGGCTACAGCCAACTAGCAACGCAATGAACGATTAACCTCAAGGGAGACAGCCACCAGCCTATATTTGTCAGTCCTATCCCCTTTATAAGCAGGCAATGAGCTTGTGGTCTCGTTCATGCCTCATCCCTCATCATTTGCAAGGCTATCTAGGGAAAATAGCAGTGGAAGCAACATAGGTCAAGAATAGGGGACTATGTTGCTGCCGATTGCTTCTTCCATTTTATACATCCATAAATCAACATAGGTTACCATATCAATAATCCATGATCTTTGAGAAGGTGAGCTGACAACTATCATGTTCCTTTTCCAAATATGCCCTTGATGCTCGCAAGGAAGGCTCCACCTTTTACCTTCGACAACATATCTCAATCTGATCTTTCCACCATGACTCCAGATTTGACCTGATCTCAACACACTGCAGAAATGACAGTAAGCTCAAATATAATCATCCTAGTTGAGAGGCAGTGATACTAAGTTTCTTCTTTTCCTCTCAGTTGAAGCTAGCTTTTGTGAAAGATTTGAGGTCTTTCCAACTATTTATTGATGAAAGATGGAGTTCCTATCAGAAAGAATTACCAGCCAGTTAGCACTCTCGTAAGAACCATTTTATGGCCACTAAAACAATATAAATGTAAAAGAAAAATAACTACTAAAAATAAAAAATGATCCTCCATAAAGTTTATTACAAAAAAATCTAAACCTTGTGTTACTGAAAACCAGACATGATGCTGAACTTGAACATGACTAAACCCGGCCTAAGCAAATGCCAGTCTGAATCCTGCATTGACATGAAATCCTGCCATCCTCAATGATTCACTAGAAACCGTCTTATCGCAGGGCAACATCTTTCTTAACCTGAGGACAATCTAGCGTTCAATTAGTTTCAAGGATATTTTTATGTGTCTATTGACCAAAGAAGTGGAGTATCATCACCAAAGCATCAACAACTGAGAGCATATTGCCTCAAACTATCCAACATAGGAACCAAGTTTACATTTTGTGCTGAATTGCTGATCTTTAAGGTTAAGCAAACTCCATCAAAACAGACACATCCAGCCAAAGTCCAACCGCAACAGATTTGGATTGTGCTAAAATCTTACTCACTACATAGTCCACCTAAAAGACTTTTTTTTAAGTATTCTCTAATAAAATAGACAAACATTATATACCAGTTATTCACTAAGTTCCAACATATAAGCATTGCTAATCTCAACAGATAGAATTTATACAGAACAAATCATATAGAGGACACTTTGCCTAATATTCCCAAATTTATGATAAAATAATTACAACTTACCAATGAAGGGAATATGCCAATTGCTTGTAAGACAGTTCGCATAAACAACAAAGGAAGAGGTATCTGTTCAACCTGCAAACCTAGCTTTGCTAAGTAGCCATTATGTATAATAAGATATGGAGCCAAAAACAGTGACATGGTCAAGTGATACATACTAATTGATTCAACACCTTTGCCAACACCTGTTGAGTAAAAACTTTCCGCTGCTCAAAGCAAGCAGAGCATGCATCAATAACCTACAAAGCAAAGGCTTAGTTGTTTGCACTTTCACAACTTCATGGTAAACATTCAACTAATAAGAAAGGAGGGGGCTACAGACCTTTTTGAGTGGTATCCCATCTTTCACAGGATCTATCCCATGAATAGCAATCAAAACTTCAGCTGGGGTGAGGCATGGGCCAGTTTTAGGCGTTCCCTGATTAAATATCAGCAGAAAAGGGATATTAGGATAAAGATTTGTGATCCCCTCTCCAGCCAACAAAGAGGGTATACCTGTGAAATGATACCACTTCATGAAACCTAAGAAGAATTTATCTGATTATTAATTAGTTACCACAGCCTAGTTAGGATTGTGATATATCACGACTAGAATACCCTCCTCAACTGTGACACTTTGATCTTGTCAATTATGATAAGATTACACGATTTCTTGCAGCTTATGCATTTTTCCTAATATTAATGTTTTGAGATACACTTTGTTCTGAGAGCAAAACCCACTGCAACCCTTAACATCTTGCAATTAGATCTTGAGGTCTAATATATCTCGAGGATTTTAATGTTCAAAACCTTGCCAAGCATTGATTTATGTGATGCTGTAAATATTGTATGCATGAAAGTAATAGTGTACTGTGCAAGTTGCTCTTACTTATCATGTATTATGGACAATCAAGAATTTTGGCTCAGTCTTTATGAAAAAAAGACCATGGTAGTTTAAGACCTTAATTATTTCTGTTACTTTTTTATGTAGAGATTAGACCTTGGGCATCAACACGAACTTATGTTGTTAATAGATGTGGCCAAGCATACAAATATCTCATTGAACTGGGGTTTTGAAATTGTCCACCTTTCCAGAATATGGTTTCCTCAATGATCCTTCAGCAGGATGGCTAGACCACTGCTTGAGATCAACCAAACATGGTGCAAGAGGACACCCCAATAGCTTAGGTCTACCATAAGATCCATCATATATTTCATAGCAACCTGTCTGTCCCAAGAGTTTATCTGGCAACACAATATGCTCCCATGGGACCAGCTGCTTGACCATGATTTATTACTTCTTTTGGTATTTGTTACTTTCTCATTACTGTCTATGATATGTTCTCTAATTTTTCCCTTCTTTCTGTTTTCTCTCCACACCACTCACAACATTTGTCAAAACAATAATAACCCACCCAACCATGGATTCACACAACACCAGTGTGCCAAGCTGGGTTCGCTTCATTACAGACATCTCAAAGAGTATGTTTAAATCCATTTAACCTACAATGCTTTTAAATTTCGCGTAATTAAATATAAAAAATGAAAATTAGATAATTCTGGCATTGGCAATGAATCTAAAATATTTCTTTGTTTAGTACAAATCTTGGTAAATCAATAATTAACCACCAAATTAACGAGATCTAAGAGAAAACTACATATTGCAAAATCGTTTAAACAAAAATAAGGCACTCATGATTATTAAAACAATAAACTTATTGGTGACAACAATTAATATAAATTATTTATGACAACGCAAACAATGACTGAAGCAACGTAAGATGCAATACTTATGAAGTGAAAAAGGAATACCTGAAGCACACGACTGAGGGCACCTTGAAAATTTTCTATTGGCAGATTAACAAGATGGGGAAAAATTGGAAATATCTAGAAAACACATCAAATAAACCAATATAAGAATCATACTCAGAATGGCAAAAAAAGCAAGAGTTAAATTGAATTCAATAAAGGAACAGTGACCATGAAATATTATCATCTTCATTGTAAAGACTGAATAACATCCAAAGAAGCAAAATGAAACAGGACAGTAAAAGTTAAATTATATTGATAAAGAAAATTTAAGCAAGAAACAGCCTTGTTAAACTTAATATAAAATAACAGTTTTTGCAGGTTTCATGGACACCATATGAAAATGAATTTTTTTTTTTAAAATTACCAGATACAAAGCAACAAAAACTATCATATGAACCAATCCTTTTAATTAGCAAGCAGGAAAAAAAAATATTCAAGCTTGACATTTTAACAGCACAGTAACCAATTAAACAACATGTAACTTGCATGTGATATGATGGGCAGGATCACAATACTCCTAAATTTCTAATAGAAGACAACATGCTCATATAAGTTACTGAAGATCCATAGAAATGGAGGCGGATACAAAAACCTCATCTTTTGTTAGGAAGGGCAATACTGGAATCAGAACATCTGCATCCTGCAATTAATAGCAACATTGATTAAGAAATAAGGTAGACATATTTTCATCATCTCAAAAGATATATATTAATCTACCTTCATTCTTGAGTGATATAACTTCTTAACAGAAGAAATCAAATCTTGTGAAGGAACGATGCCATCTGTTAATGTATGTAAAACCTGCACAAAAATTACAAATCTGCACACAGTTAAATGTTGAGTGAAAAAGATAAGAATTATGCTATCACCATCATCAAGGGCTTTCCTTCTTTTGTGTCTATGACGGAAGATCTAAAATTATATTTTAGGAACTCAAACACATTTTAATTTTGTACTAAGTTCCTAAACGCCAAAAAAATATAAATGATATCCTCTCCATTAGTTCAAACCAAGGTTCACCATACCATCGCATACCGCTCGGTACAGGTGGTATGTCCCGGTCCAATCGGGGATCAATACGAGCGGCATGGACTAGTCTATCGATACACCCCATCGTACTGTATGTCAGTACATCGATACATATCATACCGACAGCTAGTCAATACACCGGGACGAACCGGTAAGGCGAACTATGGTTCAAACGACCCATATTTTATAATGAATTGATGAAGAAAAAATAATATCATTATACAGACATGGCAAATCACAAGTACCAATAGGATATGTACCACATCAAAATGGAAACATTCATTATTTTTTTTGTTATATTAAAATTTCATATGACAAACAATAAATTATACCGACACGAAAAGAACCAAATGTCCTTTAATGACAACAGTTATCCTACTTATCCACCACAGTTGTCAAGATGCTGAAACAAACACCACTTGATCCAAACAAGATGACTTGGAAGCATTATTAGCATCTCATAGGTATATATATTTTTTCATAATTCCTTAAAATATGCTCCTCTTAACCAGGGTCTGCCGTACCGAGCCGTACCGCCCGGTATGGGCGGTACGTACCGGTCCGACAGGTTGTCGGTACACGGACCGACTGTTACCAGTCCGAGAGTACTGTAGCGGTGTACTGTAGTACTATAACAGTACTACAGTACTCGATACACCTGGATGTACCACTCGATATACCGTACCGTACCGGTATCGAGCCCAGGTCGAAATACCGGTACGGTACGGTATTGCGAACCTTCCTCTTAACAAAGCATACAGCACATATCAACCATTTTAAGGTATCAATGTTTGTACAGATCATCAAATATTTATTCCGGTAATAAGATAAGTGGTCCTTGAGCTATTCGCGGTAGCAAAAGACATGATATTTTTGGCCTATTTCTCACTCATAATAAAAGGAAATTTAAGATTGACCACAGAGTGCATTGTCTTATTCTGAACACCTTCATAAGAAGATCTTCACTTCCAGTTGGTGGATCTGAGATGATAGCAAGGAGTTCAGGAGAAGACCCTACAGTGCGAACCAAGATGGGAATCTGCCTGTGAACAGCCTGCACAGCTCCAATGGTTTTAAAAAATGCAGTTGATGAAATAGCTGAACAACATCTGTCACAAAGATACAACTTATGATTGAGATAAGGACTACACCTCTTTTGCAGCCTTTGATATGTTTTTATATATTGTGAAAATTTCCCTGAGAAGAGAATGCTTCTGCAAAGTAGCATGAGAATTTGACAAATTAATTCAGAACAAGAATTGAAGTATGAAAAAGCACATGATGGAAGAGAATGCAAGCCTATTAATACCTTCGTGCAAAGGGCAAAATAAAGTGACATGCACCGCTGTGCCTCTGATATCAGAGAGGACATTACATTCTGATCTAAGTGGGTACTGGACTTTAATGCATTGTCAGATTGCTGCCCTCTGCTACTAGATGGTTTTCCCAATTTAGAATCCTGCAAAAGTCAAAAACAAATAAATGGCAAGAATCATGCTATGTCAAAGTAAAACAGAAGTTTTCTTTCACAGGACAACAGTCCATGCAAGATATTGAACAATGAAAACACTGAAAAATATATTGTTTAACAGAGACTTCAAGAAACATGAAAACAGCCATGAGATAACCATCATCAGCCCAAGATGACCTGATGACTGAAAAATAGAGGTGACAGCTGGTAACAAAAGGCAGGCATGTTCTTCAAATTTGTTGTCAAATGACAGAATCTCCCATGACTTCAACAGTTATGTGAACATAGATACAGTATTACAACATCCACAAGATATTCAAAAAGAGTTCACAATAATTGCATCAGTACTGAAATCAACTAGGGAAAGTACAAACAAGATCACCAGGACCAATCAGATCGAGTTGATGGAATCAAAATTACAGAAGTTAGTATTAAAAATATAAAAGTTCATGATAATAGAAAATAAAGAAAGAACTACAAAAAACTTCTAGAGCAAATTATATGCTAAAAAGATTTTTGATCTACATATTTCATAAAATACCAAGCTTCCTAAAAAATGAGAGAGACAAAATTATACATTAGATAAGAATAAAATAATGAAGAATAAATCTTTAGAAGTAATTATTACAATAATTTATAAAAAAATCAGACTTCATATAAAGACAATAACATAGTAAATAACCAATATATATCATACAAAATACTCAACCACTTTAAGCTTTAAAGATAGCAATAGAACCCAATAGGGCACCAATTCAGACAAATAGAACGGCAAACAAAGAAAACACTTATTAAAGAGAGCACCCATCAAATATGAGACTACTGACAAAACTCACAAGATGTCTCTTCTATGTTAGGGGATATCATATTTCCTTAATAGGTTCAGAATCATCCTTTATTCTTCTATTTGCTTTCTCAATATCAAATCCCTTGTCTTATTGACAGTGGACGAAAGACATTGCAAACATTGCAATAAAGGTGGCACAGTTAACAGAAATAACAAACACAATAGTCGCACCGTCTTTTCACAACCATAGTCATAGGTTTCTTTTCCATTTTAGCTCAATCACGATTTCCCTTTTCTCCTATTGAATTCTTTTCCTCTTTTCTCTTCCACTGAGGCTAGAAGTTGCCAATATCGTCTCACTCCAATCGAAATTGACCAAATCTAACCGATTTCAGCCAAAACTGAGTTGATATTGCATAGCAACAGTAGGCATCGGGTGTTTCTGAATCAACCAATACCATGAGTCATTTTCCTAATGGTCTTTTCCTAATTTGGCACTATTTTGAATTCTTCAGAAAGATTTTTATTCAAAGGCTAAACTAAAAAGAGAATCCTGAATTATCAGTAAATAGATACTGACGTAGTGCTCTAGTTCTTTCTGCACCCCATCCATGAACCAATAGTGAAATTGCTTGACTTCCACAGCACACAGCACTAGTTAAAAGTCAAGAATAGTGAAAAGGTCAAGATTCTTTTTAAACAAACCTCTTGCAATCCAGAAGTTGATTCATCAGTGTCCATGTCCTCAATTGCAGGAACATCATCTATGACTGAGTGAAGTTTGTCATGAGCAAATTCTTCAATTTTTTGAGATACGCCTGGCATAGGAAACAGTTTATTTGCTACCTACAAGTATCAAAGAACAAAACAAGACTATATTAGACGAAAAGAGTATTGTTAACTCCAATTTCTAGAAGGTGTGACCTCCCATAAGAATTACCAGGCGTATTGCTTTCATCCGCACTTCTTCTGCAGAGTGTACTGCACTCTGTTGGAAAAAATAGAATAAGGAATAAAAATAGACATAATGATGGAAAAATTGATTGTACTTACTGCAAGAAAAAACCAAACTAATGCTAACTAATGAGTGGGGAAAAGATGGATAGACCAGGTGAGATGAAAATTCCTGTTTTACCACCTATATAGCTCGATCACAAAGATAAATGTAGTGGATTGTTCTAGTTATCTTGCTGGATTTGCACCACTTAGCTCATGCCTCACTTAGACCTAAAGAATTCATATGAGCAACTATTTGTCCATAATAAACTGCCACCACATTTTGGGAGAACATTAAATAAAATGACTACATATCTAGGCAGAACATTAAATGTTCTCAATCACAAGAACTACAATGACTACATATCTAGAGACATGGTGATCTGAGTCTTCAAATAAAACATTAGGCAGTGTCAAATGACAGTCACGCACAGAGATATTAGCAACTTCACCAACCGATTCCCATAAACAAAAGTTGATAAGAGAATAGCACAACTAGAATACCTTGCGCCCAAACACTAGGTAACAAACTAAAAAGTACATGTAAGGTCATATTCATCCTTTGTTAATAATTCAGTCGCCCATTAAATTATGATTAGAAATAAGCAAGAAAGAAGGTACTGTCTTCCACTGTTGATGGCATATGAGAAAGGAACAAAACATTACGATAACTACTACTAGCACAAACTAGACAGTTTAAACCAGGAGGTAGTGCACATAATAGAAAGACACTTATTCCTTATTTACTGGTGTTCTAGCATGGCGCTCATCATTCAAGAGGTGGCCATCAACAATTTCCAGAATGAAATTTGAGATTTTGCAGGGCTTTCGTTTCATATTTGACAACTCAACTAGTAATTAAGCACCAACTGAAGCAAGAAAACTTTGCATAGAATACAATTCATGATCATCTATAACAACATGAAACTGTATAGATGCTGCACCTACTCAAAAGCTTATCCTTTCTTTCAATTATGATTATTCAAAAACTTGTTAAAAAATTTATACTCCAGAAGCATCATTTAGCCACTAAATTACTCAGCAACAAATAGCGATGTAATAAAAACACTTCTCTTATAGATAATCATTTCAGTGAACCAACCCGCAGACTAAAAAAATTAAAATCTCTGATATGCAGTTGCATAATCCAAAAATCCAAGTGCAAGTTAAAATATGAAAATTACCACCAGAACTATGATTTAATAATGCCATAAACTCAGAAATAATTTCCCTTTTTTCTCAAACCATGACCCCAGTAAATGTTGAGATCTGTCAATTCAGCTGTGATTTGATTTGATATGTCAAGATCTGCTACGATTTGATTCTTGACATGCTACCTTATTTGAAGTGATAGACTAGGATATAATTGCTGATTCATTCCTAGTTGTATTACCATATTTGTGTACATTTGCTAGTTGTATATAACTATATATACTAGATTAGCACCTAGATTTATTTAGGCAGCTCTTTCCTTTCTTTTCTCTTGTTTGACTATATGTACTTCATCCTATATACAAACAAAAGAGAGAAATGAGAAACTCAATTATATTATCTTGTTCCTGGTATTCAAGCAAGATTAGGTTCTGTTTTTCTTTTTCTGCCGTCTGTGGTATACGGTAAATTAGTTTCTTTCTCTCGGCCTTAATTATCTAAAGTCCACTCTAGTGACTCTTCTTATTTCCAGCCATGTCTGAAACTCCTAAGTTTATTTTTAATCTTCTTAAACATGCCCACACTCAGTCTTACCATCAATTTGAGAGTCATACCCATAAGATCTCTACCGTTAAACTAAGCTATCAAAATTTCATGAAATGGTCTCAATCCATGAAGATCTCGCTAATGAGTAACAGGAAGTTCAAATATGTGAATGGGGCAGCAAAGGCATGAGCCTTGGAAGATGCTTCATACGAAACTTGGGAGATTGAGAATGCGATGGTGATGTCGTGGCTATTTCACTCCATGCAACCAGAAATCAACAAGACATACCTTCTTCTTCCTACAACCAGTGATGTAAATAGGCACTTGGGCACTCGCCAAAGCGCTCGGGCGAGGAGAGGCGAGGTGAGGCCCGAACGCCTCGCGTGTGGACCAGGCGGCACGCTTCAATGAGGTGCCACTTGGGCGCTCGCTCGAACCCAGGCGATGGGCGCTTCTGGCGAGCGCCCAGTTCAATTAAGTGAACCGAACTGGTTCAAGTCTAGTTCGGTTCATAGTTTCTTACCTCAAAAGCCACGCTTCACGCCCGCCTGACATCGAGGAACCTAGCGCTGCTTCTGCCTCTGCCACCGACGCATTCTATTGCTGCCTCCGCCACAGACGTAGCGGACCGAGCCTTCCTCTGTTACAGACGGACGAGTCCGACGACCCCTATAGCTTCCCTCCACTGTCGCTTCCTTCTATTGTCGAGGGAGAGGACCACAGGTTCCTCCGCCACCGACGAACACCCTCAGGAGCTGCCGCCGCTGCTATTCGCAACTTTCCCCGCTGTCATTGCTAGTGTCCGCAACTTCCCTCGCTGTCGCTACCACTGCTGTTGTTCACAACGCTGCTACAACTTATCTTAAACTAATCCTCCGCCGTAGTTGCTATCTCCCTCTGTTACTGAACAATTTTTTTCTCCCCCCTCTAACTTTAAGCAATATACTATTAACTATATGTTTTTAATTTAATATCATATTTTTATTTAAATAAATATATTTTTAATTATATTATATATTTTTTATATTTTAATGAATTTTTTCTCCCCCTCTAACTTAAGTAATTTACTGTTCACAATATATTTTTTAATTTAATTTTTTTATTTAAATAATTATTTTTTTAATTATATTATATATTTTTTATATTTAATATTTCAGAGCGTCTCGTTCCGCTCGGGCAAGTGCCTAGCATCTCGGGCGTTTTGAGACCTTACGCCAAAACCTAGTGCTTTTTAAATCACTATCTACAACTAGAGATATTTGGGATGTTTGTCAATAGAACTTACTCCAAAGTAGGTTTTATTAAGATTTTCCAAATCAAAAGTCAAATTCAAAAGATGAAGCAAAGTACATCAAGCATCACAAATTACTACAATAATCTATGAGGTCTATTGGCTGAATTAGACCTATATCAAAATCTGGAGATGGAATCAGCTACCAACACTAAAAAGCTGAGAAATCTGTTGGAGATGGAGAGGGTATTTCAATTCTTATTGGGGTTAAATTATGAATTTGATCGGGTATGTAATCATGTTCTTAGTAGACAACCTTTTCCTGATCTTGATGAAGCATTTACCCTACTTCGAAGTGCTCAAAACCAACAGGAATTGCTAAGCAGTAAACAAACAAATTATGGCAAGCACATGGGGGAAAACTCTGCCTTGGCAGGCTCAAAAAACTACCCAACGCCAAAGAAAAGATGGGAGATGATGTGATTATTGCAAGAAACCAAAACACACCACAGAGACATGCTGGAAAATGCACGATAACCGTTAAAACTAGAAAAACAATAAGAGTAGCAACCAAGGGGTTAGAGGAATGTAGGCAGCCACAGAGATTCAAGTTGGAGGAAATCAAAGGGGCTTCGAGTCACCTTTGTTCAGTAAAGAACAGCTAGAACATCTGTATGGACTTCTTAGTCAATCTCAAACCAAATCCATCTCCTACATGTTCTCATTCAAAACAAGGTAATATTCCTACTACCCTCCATATTTCCTCTAACCAAGCACTTTGGATAGTTGATTCGAGTGCTAGTGATCATATGACCCATCTTTCTCACATGTTCTCCTCCTATACTCCATGTCCTGTAACCTTAAGTTCATATTGCTGATGGATCTTTGTTGTCCCTAGTTGCAGGAAAAGGTTTTGTTGTTCTCTCAAAGAATCTAATTTTCAAATTAGTTCTACATGTTCCCAACCTATCATATAATCTCTTATCCATAAGCAAACTCACTAAAGATTCAAATTGTATGGCTAAATTCTTTCCAACTCATTGTGAGTTTCAGGATATTGGCTCGGGGAGGATGATTGGCAGTGCTAGAGAGGTTGATAAACTCTATTACTTTGACGGCAATGGTTCCTTGGATGGACAAGCTCAAGCTATAGGTAGTTTCTCTTCCTTTTCTGATATGGATGAAATAATGTTATGGCACTAAAGATTAGGCCATCCTAGTTTCAAGTACTTGAACAAGTTATTTCCTTTGCTTTTCAAGAATAAGAATACTCCCAATTTCAGTGAGAAATGTGTCAACTTGCCAAACATCATTGTGTCATGTTCCCTTCACAGCCAAACAAACCGTCCCAACCTTTTTTTTACTCCATAGTAACATTTGGGAGCCTTCAAAAGTCAAAAATACTAATGGAACTAGGTGGTTCACTACTTTCATTTATGATCATATTAGAGTTTGTTGGGTATATTTGTCAAAAGAAGATTCTGAAAATGCCATTGAGTATTGTATTTCAATACTTCTACAACATGGTCAACACCCAACTCCATGCCCAAATACAAATCCTTAGAACTGATAATGAAGGATAGTACTTTAAATCCATTCTTAAAAACTTTCTAATGGAAAATGGTATATTATCCATCAAACCTCTTATGTTGATACACCCAACAAAATGAAATTGCTGAAAGGAAAAACAACCATCTATCAGTGATAGCTCGAGCCATTATGTTTACTATAGGAGTTTCTAAATATTTTTGGGGAGAGGCTGTACTGATTGAATCCTATTTAATCAATAGGATGCCAACCTGAGTATATCATTTACAAAAACCCCTAAACATCCTCCTACAAACCTATCGACAAACCCGAATCTTTAGTAATTTGCCTCCGAAGGTGTTTGGTTGCGTAGCATTTGTTCAAATACATAGTCATAACCAAGGATTGAAATATCGTACCGTATCGAAGTTTCGACATTCGCTCATACAGTACGATACTGTATACCAAGCGATATATCGTTCGGTATACCGCTCGATATATATATATATATATATATATATATATATATATATATATATATTTATTTATTTATTTATTTATTTTTATATATTTTATATAAATATTTTTATAAAAGGCGACGTCGCGTTGCCTCGACGACGTCACCTCGTTTATATATATATAAGGTGACGTCGCGTCGCCTTTTCCTTCTCCCTCGCAGGGCCACGCTGCCTTTTATAAAAATATTTATATATAAATAAATATATATATATATATATATTTTTTTTTTTTTTTTTTTGTCCAGTAACGGGCGGTCCATGTATCGGTCAACTGATGAACCGGTACGGGCAGTATTATTCGAAACTGCATACCTTGGTCATAACTGCACCAAACTTGATCCGCGAGCGAAAAAATATGTTTTTCTAGGCTTCTCACCACCTTAGAAGGGATACAAATGCTTTGATCCTCTTGCAAAACAGTTCCTATATAAGTATGGATGTCACCTTTTTTTAAAATCAAACTTATTTCTCCCAAACTTCTCTTCAGAGGGAGAATCATATGGAAGAGAAGTTTTGGGAAACTATTATAACCCTACCTGTGAATTCTCCTTCTGAATTCATTCCTATCATACATACATCTCTTGAAAATTCACCTTCCGAATCTATTCCTTTGACAGTCTTACCTTCTCAGCCACCATCCTATTCCATGTACCACCAATCCAATGTTACAACCTCAATCTATTGTGTCAGAACATATAAAATATGATGCAAGGAGAGACTTAGTGACTGATAAACAGCAAGCAGAGCTACGTGTCTATACACGGAGGCATAACCAACAAGGTTTAGGGCAACAACCACACAATGTCTGCCAAGAGTTAGCTCCAAGTGCAATTGATCATTAAACTTCAAGTACTCCAGACCATTCTTTGTGCCTAGACCCTAGTGAGTTTCAAGATCCCGATGTTCCTATTGCTCTTAGAAAAGGAACAAGGTCATATATTATTCATCCTATTTCCGATTTTGTGTCATATCACAAATTGTCCTCCTCTTTCAAATCCTATGTTTCTAATTTGTCAAATACAAATATTCCTAAGTCTATACTTGAAGTTCTAGCTGTACTCGAGTGGAAAAAGGTTGTGTTCATGGAGATGAGGGCATGGGAGAAGAATGACACTTGGGAACTTATAAATTTACCTAAAGGAAAGAGACCTATTGTTTGTAAATGAGTGCTCACAGTGAAATATAAAGCTGATAAGCCAATTGAGACATACAAAGCAAGACTAGTGGCTAAAGGATACACTCAAACATTTGGGATAGATTATCAAGATACTTTTGCACCCATGGCAAAGATGAACAGTGTTCGAGTCTTGTTGTCTCTTGCAACATTTTTTTATTAGCCTCTACAACAATTAGATGTTAAGAATGCTGGAAAGTTAGACAAATCACACCATGTTTTATGAGCATGCTAGTAGTGGAAATGTCTCAATACTCATTGTGTATGTAGATGACATTATATTGACGGGTAACGATCTTGTAGAACAAGAAAAATTAAAAAACTTACTAGCCAAGGAGTTTGAAATCAAAGATCTTGGATCATTAAGATACTTCTTGGGTATGGAGGTGGCTAAAACTGAGGGGATCTCATTGTTACAAAGGAAATATACATTGGATTTACTCAAGGAAACCGATATGTTGCGTTTGCAAATCATCTGCAACACCTATTGATCCCAACCACATGCTGAGTGCAAATACAAGTAGTGAGATAGATAAGGGATCATAACAATGCTTGGTTCGAAAATTAATTTTTTTGTCACATACTAGACCAGACATTGCCTTCATTGTTGGTGTTGTAAGTCAGTTTATGCACTCACCTAATGAAGAACATATGAGGGTTGTTGTTGGAATTCTTCAATATCTCAAACGAACTTCAGGCAAACGGTTGCTGTTTAGAAGAGGGCTGATGTATATGTTGAAGATGACACAGAAGCTGATTGGTCCAACAGGATGGATGATAGAAGATCTACATCTGGATATTGTACTTTCATAGGAGGAAATTTAGTGACTCGGAGGAGTAAAAAACAGAATGTAGTAGCTAGAAGTAGTGCTGAGACTGAATTTCGAGCTATCGCACATGGAAAATGTGAACTCATTTAGGTAAAAAGACTTCAAGATGAGTCTAGAATTTCTTGCAACCAACCAATGAAGTTATATTTAAGATAACAAGGCAGCAATTAGTATCTCTCACAACCCAGTACATCATGATAGAACAAAGTACATTGAGGTTGATCGGCATTTTATTAAAGAGAAGTTGGATGAGGAACTGTTATGCATTCCATTTGTTCCTACCAAGCAACAAGTTGTAGATATTTTCACAAAGGGGCTTCAAAAACAGTAGTTTGATCACTTAAATAGCAAGCTGGGGATGTTGAATATCTTTGAACCAGCTTGAGGGGGAGTGTTGAGAGCTGTCAAATCTGTCAAATCTATTGTGATTTGATTTGATAGGTCAAGATCTGATTCTTGACATGTTACCTTATTTGAAGTGATAGACTAGGATATGATTGTTGATTCATTCCTAGTTGTATTACCTTATTTGTGTACATTTGCTAGTTGTATATTTCCTAGATTAGCACCTAGATTTATTTAACTAGCTCTTT
Source organism: Musa acuminata AAA Group (assembly GCF_036884655.1). Taxonomy (NCBI): domain Eukaryota; kingdom Viridiplantae; phylum Streptophyta; class Magnoliopsida; order Zingiberales; family Musaceae; genus Musa; species Musa acuminata. The sequence goes on along the minus strand of NC_088343.1, from coordinate 12,365,400 downwards.
CCTTTCTTTCTTTTCTCTTGTTTGACTATATGTACTTCATCCTATATAAAAACAAAAGTGAAAAATGAGAAACTCTCTTCTTCTATTATCTTGTTCAGTAAATTCCTATACTGGAAGTCACTAGAGAATTTCCAAATCAGATATATCAGTATAGTAAATCAAAACATTTTCAAGGTGCCTTTAACCATCACTAGAACTCCAACAAGGAAAATTCCAAGGATTTTAATTTTGAATGACATCGCCCGTAACGGGCGGTACCATCGATTGGGGCTGTTTCAACCCCGTTACCACACAAAATCGATCAATGACGGTCAATTTTGACCGTCACTGCCCGCTACCGGGCAGTATTAGCCGAGGGAGAAGGAAGAAGAGGGAGAAGAAAAGGGAGAACCTGGAGATCCGGCGCTGCTCTCACTCGACGATCCCGATCTGTCACCGCCCTCCCTAGCTGGACGCCACAGATGAGATGCCACCTCCTCCTCGTCTGAGGTGACAAGGCCTCGGTGTCATCGGCGACTTCTCATCATCCTCGCAGGGAGAAGAAATGAGACGACAACGTCGCCTCTTTTTTTATTTTTTAACTTTTTCATATTTTATATTTATATATATATATACACACACACACACTGAACCATACGCCATAATATACCGTTCGATATACTCGTACCATACCATACCGTAGCAAGCTAAGCTCGATACTCGTACGGTATGAAATTACAAACCTTGAAATTTTCACAAGACCAATTCTGCTAATTCACATTATATTGAGTTCAAAATTTTTCTTTGGACCCACAAAATCCTTTGTCGTCAGCTAGCCTAGAAGAAAATATGCCGAACACAAAAGAACAAAAAAACAAACAAATACAGAAGGCCAATCAGAATAACAAGAATTGCTAGACAAAAAACAACTCTTAATACAAGAGATCACAAAGATAGAACATGAAATTTCAGAGGTAATGCAAATGAAAAGCCAATACCTGTAAAGCAATAAGGAGACATCTAGCTCGACTGGAAGGTCTAAGCAAAATTAGATTCCAAACAGCACTCAGGCCTTGAGTAACTCGGTCACCATTTTGAAAGTCCTTTTCATGTTTCTCACTTCTGTCAGGACAGCACAAACCCTCCAACAGTTTCAACACTCCCTCCGACAAGTAAGGCACTTCAGCAAGCAATCTGCCTAGTGATTTATCTGTGGCAGGGAAGGTATCTCGAAGGGATTCAGCCTAAAAAGCAATAGCAAGGTTATGCAGGAAAAATCAGATAAATATCAAATACAAGAAGGATCAAAACATACCACGGCCAAAAGAAATGTTTCATAAATTGATATAGCAGTCCTTGATGAAAGAAAGTCTTGATCCTGCTCCGTTTCCCGATATAACCTGTATAGGATACGCAAAGTCAACTCGTGTCCCTGATAACATTGAATTCGTGAGTTAGGAAACCGGATTTCAGGAACAATAAATGGAAGATATGTAGAAGCCTTTATTAAATCAATGTCATGCAGAAAAAATGTTCGATAATAAGTCAACTTATAAGACTTCCTGCAATTAAAGAACTAATTTAAACTCAAAATAAAAAATCAAATAAAAAGAAAAATAATATATTAAGAAAAAAGGTCACTACATTTAAATCTCTTTTATCGAATAAGAAATCGAATTAACAAATCAATTATGTAACCTGAAAGAATTACAACAACAACAACGCCATAAGTTCCAAGCTTAAACCCTAAACCTGAAAGAACTACAAAAATCAACAAATAGAACAAGATTATATTTACTCAATCTTCTGCCATCCCTGACTAATATTATACATATATACACACGCCTGATCTAAAACAAATATTAGAAGTTTCATAATTGAAAAGAACCCCCACCCTTCCCAACCTCTCCACTGCCGTTCTTCCATGCTGGCTGTTGTTGTCCCATGCCGCTGTTGCTGTCTCGTGCCGCTGCCGACCTACATTGCCACTCCTACTCCTTCCAATCAGCTCTAACTCCCTCCACCACTGCTTCCACTCTGCCATACCACTACAGTTGTCCTCATCTGCCTCTCTTTCTGCCCCACCGCCATACCACTACAGTACACCTTTCAAAATGTGTAGCTCTCTATTTCTCTGTCTATCTATCTATCTTTCTGTGCTTGTCGTGGTCCAGTGACTCCACACAATATGGACCAGTGCTGAACCATACCAACACTTTGTACACAGGCAGTACCAACACTTGACTGGTTCAGCCGCCAAACAAACATCAGAATCAAACTGAAACTTTAATTCTAGTCTTGGACAACTGTATAATTGTTGTTTAAATGTTCTGTAATTTCTGAACAATCCAACACTCCTTAAGCTCTTGACAATATTATTAAGAAGATATTTTATGCTTTATTAGCCTAGTATCCATATGGAATAATTGCACAATTTTCAATTTTTTCTTCCTATGAGCTTCCATGCTTCGGATAGTATCCATGGAATACTCAACACCAGCTCACCAGTTTGTGCAATTTATCAGTTAATCAAAGATGCGTGCATATTTTTGTACAAATTGCAAATTAACAAACTTGTCAACTTAGGCATGTCAATTATCCAAAAAATCTTCAGAAAATAAGCAAACAAATGTATATACAATATGATCACAACAAGAGAGAGCAGATATCCATACAAAAAGCCAGATATATGATCAAGTGTATGCTGTTGCATATAATATGTATGTATCTTTTTTAGTTTGGACTGGTCATTGACCGATTGAGCTAATCAAATACACGGTTTGGACAGCTTGGTAATTAAATTGTCACCAAATCAGATAACCTAAACAAAATACTAATGATCCAGAACAGTGATTTCAATAGGCGCTCGGGCGAGGCGAGACGAGGCCCGAGCACCTCGCTTCATTTCCAAGCGGCATGCTTCAAAGAGGCGCCACCTGGGTGCTCGCCCGAGCCTAGGCGCAGAGCGCTTCGGGCGAGCGCCTGGGTTAAACCAGGCGACCGAACCAGCATTTGAGGTATGATTCGGTCTCCAACCCTAACCCTGCTCGTCGTTCACGCTATTGCCGCCACTACTCGCTGTCGCTACTGCTGTCACCGCTCGCCACTCTCGTTGCCGCTGCTCGCTGCTACCGCTGTCGCTCCCACTGTTGCCGCTCTCGCTCTCGCTGCTACCGATGCCACTGTCTCCACTCGCCACTTCCGCTCCCGTTGTCGCTGCTGTTGCTCGCTGCTGCCGCTGCCACTGTAGTCGCTCGTAGCTGCCGCTCCTGCTCTTCTCAGTCAACACCCTCGATCTTCCAACTGTTCCCTTACACTCTTCTCTTTCGATAGTATATTGTTAACAGTATACTGTATACTGTTAACTGTATACTAGTAATAGTATTTGTATTTATTAGATTAATTTAATAACATATTTTATTTAAAAATTTAAATAATTATATTTATTAATTATATTTTATATTTTTATATTTTAACTCCTCACTTCACTCAGGCGAGCGCCTAACGCCTTGGGCATTTTTGGACCTTAGCGCTTTTTGGCGCCTAGCGCTTTTTAAATCACTGATCCAGAAACAAAATTGACCATTTTGGTTAACCAGCACTTTTTATTTTAATTTCCAATTTTAAATTGGTTTTCTGGTTTTCTGGCAATATATTAATACCATAGTCAATTATCTATTTCTGCAACTATGTGGGGTGACATCCTATAAGTAACAGAGTCATTTAGGCAGGAATCACATAATGACTTAATCAAAAAAGGGATTACAACATAGTGCTTTTGATGCATCACCTATAAAACTTTCAGAATCACAACTAGGTTGCAGATCAAGCTCAACTGTCAAATACTCAAATGGACTTGATCAGGCTAAAATTCTACAAGAATTAATGATTAGCAAGATAGAAGTATATAAATATTTATTTATTAAAATGTATAGTAAAACATACACAAGAACAGCCTGAGTAAACAGAATGATAAAAGAAAAAAAATTTGTAATCATTGCCTAGTTTAAGAAAGAAGAGAAGATTATTTATTCAAAGACATTTTCAAGAAATCAAAGATAATGCAGACAATCTGGTAATTACCTCATGGTCCATATAATCAGACAGAACATGTTTTTGCAAAAGCCCCCAAGAATCTAGCTCCAGCGGGAACTACAGGAGAAATGGATAATTCATTAAATATGTTGACCACTAAAGGAATTGATTTCACCAAAAGAATAAGAATAGGAAAACGGTACATGTCATGACAGTAACCAAAGAGGAGAACAAAAAAAAAAGAAATTAAATAACTTATGCCTAAACTACGATAGAGAAACCAGAAAGAGGAGAAGCAACATGTATATTCATAAGCATACATCTACGCATCATGCATTTATGCATGTTTCTGTATATGCACACGTATAAGTGATTTGAACCATAGAACAGATTAAATCAAGCAAAGAAGCACTCATTTCCACCACTCAAGACAAAACAACAATTGCAAATAAAGAGAATAAGAAAACTTCATCAACCATACAGTTTCAATCAACAGTATCAGAGAAACATAGATTCGAAATAAATGATATTAAAGCTCCAACTGACAACTGAAAGGATAGGGAAGGACATTGTAAAAGTATCTGCAGCAATATGCCAATCTGTATATATAATAACAACCATATTTATTAAAACTGCATTTTTATATATGCATCATTGCCTTCAAAGACCCCAATAGAAGTCCGAAGGAATATGTTGATGTTAATAAACAAAAGCAACCATACTTCGTAGAACTACATTCTAACTTTTGCATCTTCTTCACCTTCAAAGATCCAACAAATGTCAAATTCAAAAGCGTCCAATTTATACTGCATAATGATCAAATAGCAAAGGAATAAGAAACCAGGCAGCAATTCTGCCAGAGAACAAGTAAACCTTTCTTTAAATACTCATATTCTAAGATGTTTACAGGAATCACATCGCTTTTAAGCACGAGGGTATATACCTCAATCCCCAAATGAGCAAGCAACGAACAGCGAGCATCTAACCCACCAGAAATTGCTACTTGCTTATAAGCATCAAGTATGCGAACAAATGCCACTTTTTGAAGTTGATCCTTAGCTTCATCGGTTAGATTAACATCAAGAATCATCATCTTTGGTAGGACATACTGGCATGAAGTGACAAGAGAAGCTGCAGAAGATGCCTGACTAGTATCAAAAATACCAACTCCGGTACTCTGGGTTTCTGAAACATCAGTTGCCATGGAACAAGTTGACAAAACATTAGAAGGCACTAAACTGCCCAAACTTGTGGCATGATCTTGACTAGAATCATTCACTTCAGGGTTCGAAGAATGAGAAGCATCAAGTGATTCTTGGATTTCATCAATAGAACTGGTTGAATCAACACCAGGTATTACTCTCTCCTCTGTTGCCGAATTTAGAGACAATGAAACGGCTGAACTGCCATTTTCAGTAACAACTGGAAATGGTGAAACTGAAGCAGGCAAAGTAACAGGCATCATTGCACCACCATCACTTCCACTAGAGGATAGTAAAGTTGTCTCTACTGTATCCATTACTTTTTCCTCGCTGCTCTGATGGGATTTCTGCAATTGGAAGGCAAAATGGGATAACCTTAAATCACAACTCCATAATGAATTGCATACTTTGAAAGAAAAACACAGAAACTTACAGCAACATCATGAGACATTGAAGGTTGTATATTAAGTAGTGACGCTAGAAGAGGACTCAAACTTGACAATGAATGAATATCTGAAATGAGTGGTGACGACTGTATAGATGGCAAGACACTGCTAGCTAAGCAAGAAGGATAACCCGTTTCCGAGGCCACATCATCTTTGTCAGTCTTAGGACATGTTGGAGGGAGATGTTGCATATTAGCCATAACTACTTCTGCAAGCAAGTCAGAGGAGATACTCGAAATAAGAATCTCCAGTGAACCAGCAGCTTTTTCGCCTTGCGCAACCAAGGCACCAAACATAGCAACAAGTTGCTGCACAGGTCCAGAGCTCTTATCCCTAGAAGACACAGAACCAACCACAGGGACACTATTTGATTCCTGATCAGCAGCCACCTGAAGTGGTTCATTTGGCAGATCCTGAACTGTATGAGTTGAATGTCTTATTCGTTTAACAGAAAGACAATCATCTTGCAGCAAATCATTGTTCAATTCAGCTACAGGCCTCTTACGCACAAGATCACTACTTGCCTCATCACATGCTTGCATTGATGAATTATCATCCTGCAATTGATATAATCCATTTCAAAAAGGCCCAACAGAGACGTATCAACTAGTCCACAGACCTACATCTTAGTTGCCAAATCGGAAGATAGGCTTACCTTTAGGGGTAATGACTCTTCATTGCTTATAGAAACACCTCCAGAATTCTTATTAGTTGCCTGGCCTGACAACTCACTATCATTAATAGCTTTCAGAGCTTCCACCAAGCGGGCACGCCACTGCAGACAGAAAAAACAACATACACTTCAGAACATTCTCAAAGTTCAAATAGTTTTACACAATATATCTCAAAAAAATCTGTAAAACAACAGAAGTATTAGATATGATAATTATTGCTTGTAGGTTCTCCTACATGTAAAAACAATCTCTGACAAGATAACAACCATGAACAATATAATATATAAAATAGACATATCATTTCAACATTTTAAAATAAATTGCAATCAACATTATATATATGAACATCATGAGAGTTAACAGAAAGAGTTACCGGTTCAGCACTTGAGTGTGTACATTCCAAACATGCCACAAAGGCAGTTTTTAGGGCATGGTGTGCACCTGGGACTTCCACCCCTTTCACAATTGAAATAGCCGGATCCAAGCCGAGTAAAACTGGTAATATGCGTCCATAGAAGGAAGGCCTTTTCGTCGCAATAGCTGAGAGACTGGTAGAAAACATCAAGCCAGCCAAGGAAATGGTAGGTTTCAAGTACTTTGTAGCATATGCAATTTAAACAAAAACGAACCACTATATATCACAGTGCAAACCAGAATTCATCAAGAAAATGATATCAGGTAGAATATAGAAAAAGCACAGATTGATGTTATACAGAATTACCTGAAACTAAAATGACAAATTAGCACCTATCATTCCAAGAAGATGTTACAACATGCAACTTTTGTGTTATCACCAATAGAGGCAGGAATAAGAGAGCATTACAGAATACAAACATAAACCAGTCTGACAATATGCATTGTCATCAATTATCGTCAAAAAAGGATTGTGTTTAACAAACTAGAATAGATGTGAATATAGTCATAAACTTCATAAATGTACTACACACTTGTACAATATGTGTGAAGCTACTTTATCAGACTGTAATAACTGAAGCTATTTCATGAGCTGGAAGGTCATCAGATATCCCGGTTCCAATCATTTAATTAATCTTCCTAAACAAGATACCAAAACCAGACAGGTGGCAATTAGCAAGGATCAGAGGCATGACCATATAAAACAACAAGTCCTGCAATATCAAATCTTCTGCATAGCTGCTTCCATCAATGCCCAAAGAAAGCATGGATCTTTTATTTTATATATATATATATATATATATATATATATATATATATATATATATATAGGAGCACTCCATGCCTTATGACAAGTTACAACTAAAACACCCCAAGTAAATAGTGTCGGAGGATGTTCCCCTTGACAGAGAAACAAGCAAGAAATCATGTAACAGGCCATACAATAGTTTCCAACAAGAAATTTTTTCTTTAGTTGGTGTAAATCAATAAATTTTTGCATTGACTATGCAAGTCTACTTGGCTAAGATGTCAATGATAAATAATTGATTATATTAACTGGTACTGATATTATAAAAGCATGGACGAACTCTTTTTACGTGTAAGAACAAGAATTTGGGCGTACAAGTGGGCACTCAACCATTGGCATCTATTGGATCATACATATCATGCCCCAGCTGGGCAGTGCCCATGCTAAGACAATCCGTTCCAACGAAAAGATACTTCCGGAAGAAGTACGATGTCAATAAAGATGCATATAGTATCTGAAACAATAGCCACTATAACATGACAATGGAAGTCATAACAGTTCTTGGAAGCAAGGTTCGCCATACCGATGTGTACCGCCCGGTACGGGCGGTATGTACCGGTCCGAGAGGCGACCGGTACGCGGACCGCCCTCTACCGGGCGGTACACCAAAAAAAGTATATATCGGGCGGTAACGGTCGAAATTTCGACCGTTACCGCCCGGTACCATTCGGTAACGGTCGATTTCGACCGTTACCGCCCGATACCACTCGGTAACGAAATCGACCGGTACCACTCGGTAACGGTCGAAATCGACCGTTACCACACTGTAGCAGTGCTACAGTGCTCCAACGGTCAAATTGACCGTTGGAGCCCTTTCTCCTCCTATTTAAACTAATCTTCTCTCCCCTATTTCATTATACTCTCTTAAACTCTCTCTCAAACATTTCTTTTCTCTCATAAACTCTATAAAACAACGATTTGTGAATTCAATCGAGGTAAATTTGGGAAGATTAAGAGGAAGAACTTTCTAATCAAGAGGTATGTATTCGTTTTCTTTAATTAGAGAGTAATTAAGTTATTTAATGCTGCGATTAGTTATTTTAATGATGATTTAATCGAAATTTGTTTGATTTTATATCAATTTAATGTCTTTAATACCTATTAGGGTATTTGTCATGTTTATAGTGGTGAAAGAGAAGTAAATGATTAGTGTAGATAAATGATAAGTTTATCATAATTTGAATTTTGAATCATATTGGATTAAAATTACATATTTAATGTTTCTTTTATGTGTTTAACATATATATGATGGTAAAATAAGTTTAATTATGTTTTATTAAAGTTATTTAATACTGTAATTAGTTATTTTTACGATGATTTAATCAAAATTTATTCGATTTTATGTGAATCCAATATCTTTAATATCTATTAGAGTATTTGCCATGTTTATAATGTTGAAAGAGAAATAATTAGTGAAAAATTAACTATATTAATCACATAATTAGTGTATCTAATGATTTTAATACTTCTTTTATGCACGTAACATATTTATGATAATAAAATATGATTAGTTATGTTTTAATAAAATTACTTAATATTGTGATTAGTGATTTATGATCGATATTTGGTCAATTTAATATGTTTATACTTTATAGTTTATTTGATTTAAATTTGATAGGATCATGGCACCAAAGGAACAGTCACACGATGATGCATGGGTTCATGCCCGAAAGCTAGATGGAAACCGTCATCATTGGCAATGTATTTATTGTGACTACATTGGTAAAGGTGGAGGAATAACTCGAGTAAAAATGCATTTGGTTGGTGGGTATCCTGACGTTGCAAAATGCAAGAAGGTTCCAACGGAGATCCGTAAATTATTTCAAAGCAAGATGAAACAAGCAAAGGAAGATGCATTAAAAAAGAAGGCAAGAGTTGAGGAAGAATATCATAGGGCTACACAGGAACCAGTTTATGATCAGTATGAGGGTTGCGGCGATGAAGTCGACCCGGATCTCACAGCTGGGATTCGTGCATCATTGGAGCATCAGCATACGGTCGATGAAGCAATGAGGCATCGACGACCTGACTCACAATTAGAGCATGGTAGTGGTAGTGGAATCCAGAGGTCAACCAGCATGAGGCAACCAACTGCTCCTTCTCAGTTAGGCCGAACTAGTAGCATGAGGTATGGTGGACTCCGTGGTTTTATGAGAGGTCTTGGCAGGAGGTCCGCACCAGATATTGTTGATATTGATCCGCAAGCCTATCCCCCACAAACAGCGAAACAGACACGGATTGACGATGCATATACAAAAGAAAAAAAACGGGATATTGGGAAGGCAATCTCAAAATGGTTCAACTTTCATAGGATTCCAGCCAACACAGCCCAAGGTCCATATTATCAGAGCATGATCTCCTCTATTCAAAAGTCTGGCACGGGGATCCAACCTCCAACACCGAAGGAGATTCACGGCGTGTACTTAGATGAGGAGGTGGCAGAACTAAAGGATTGGATCAAATCCTTCAAGAGGCAATGGGATGAATATGGGGTGACATTGATGTGTGACAGTTGGACAGGACCAACAAGAATGAGTATCATCAACTTTCTTGTTTATTGCAATAGAAGAGTGGTGTTTCATAAGTCCGTTAATGTTTCTGAAAAGATCCAAGATGCAAACTACATTGAGAGCTTAATGGACACTATGGTAGAGGAGATTGGACCACAGTATGTTGTCCAAATAATAACCGACAATGGAGCGAATTTCAAAAAAGCCGGTTTGCAATTGATAGAAAAAAGAAAAACTTTGTTTTGGACTCCATGTGCAGCTCATTGCATAGATCTAATGCTAAAGGATATTGGTGAGTTGGATACGGTCAAGAAATGTGTAGCTCGAGCACAATCAATTACAAAGTTTATATATAATCATCATTGGGTCCACGCATTAATGCAAAAGTATGTAAATGGTGAGATACTTCGACCTGGAATTACTCGGTTTGCTACAAATTTTATTGCATTAAAATCATTACAGCAAAAAAGACATGGCTTGAAGGCAATGGCTAGCTCACAAGAGTGGTCTGAATCCAGATATTCGAAATTGAGTGATGGAAAGAAGATAGAAAAGGCCATTCTTTCATCTAGATTTTGGGAGACTATAGCAGAAATCATAAAAGGTGTGGAACCACTTTATATTGTCCTCCGTAAGGTCGATTTGGACAAGCGTCCACAAATGCCGTATCTTAAATATATGCTGATTTCAGCAAGAGAGGAGGTCAGGAAAGCATTCAAAGATGATTTTAAGGCCGACCAATACGTACGAATCATTGATCGTCGGACCGAAGTTCATATGGATCAAGATATCCATAATGCAGGTAAATTCATATTCAAAAATACTTAATTTATTATTATTTAGATAATAAATTATCATACTAACAAAATTATGTTTTGCAGCGTATTATCTAAACCCGGCAATTCAATATCGATATGCTCTCGGAACGCAAAATAATTTCCTAACGACACTACGAAATGTTATATATCGACTCTTGCCAAACACTACCGAGGCAGCCGATGCTCTTATGGAGGGTCGATTATTTCGAGAAACAGTTGGTTCATTCTCCGACGTTGTAGCTATATCATGCCGTTACACTATGGATCCTGGTGAGGAAAAGTTATGCATATTGATTATCAATTATATTTAATGTTAATTATTTGTTATGCTAATAAAATCTTATTTATATCTTTTTGCAGTCGAGTGGTGGTTACAATTTGGAGGCGATGCACCACATTTAAGGAAGGTTGCCGTTCGTGTACTTTCACAGACAACATCTAGTGGTTGCGAACGTAATTGGTCAACGTTTGCGTTGATTCATACGAAAGTCCGCAACAGACTCTCCTACAGACGGTTAGAGAAACTAGTATATGTCCATTATAATATGCGGCTAAAATTGCGATGTGCTGAGTTGGATAAGGAGCCAGAGGAACCAGATATTGATCCCATTGACCTCCAATTCTACAACGAAGATTCAGAGCCAATGTTAGATTGGGTTGAAGCAGCAGAGAACCAAGAGGATCCTCTACTTGATGAGGCGGGAGATCCTCAGCGTCCTTCACGTTTTATCACCGAGGCAATAGAAGAAGAAGAAGCACAACCCCAACGGGTAGAAAATCCCCCTCGATTACAACATGGTATGAGTCAAACTGCTCAAGGAACTACCGATACCCAACGGTCACACTCGTCCGCCCAACGTGCAAAGGCAAAGGGGAAGGCAATAGCATCAGTTGCATCGTTGGAAAGAATCGAGTCGGGCGACGAGACACCTTCACAATCACTTTCTCTTTCTCGTTCGGTCCAGAGACATGACAGCAACACGGACAGCAGTGCCTCAACAGATGATGGCGGTGATACCGGGCAGTCGTTGGTCTCGTCTGCACAACTTGAGGGTGGTGAATGGACTGAGGAGCAATATTTTACACATGCCACTCAAGATTCAGATCATGGAACTCGACAAGGTACTGGTCAAGTTTATGCGCGGAAGGGAAAGGAGAAGGGGAAGGGGAAGGCAGTGGATGAATATGAACAAATGCGACAGAGCATACATGATATAGACACAGAAAGAGACTCATCGTATTCACAGCCATCGTATTATGAAGAATCATATGGGCAACAACAGTATGGTGATAGTTGGTCATCCTTCTCTGAGCAACAACATGATACAGAACAACACCAATATATGCCTCAAGAGCTGCCTCGGACAAATATGATTTATGACGATCAATCTACGATCAGTACCACATTGATGCATCAATGGCATACGGTGTATCAATACACTATGTCATGGGATCAATTTCATGATTGGGTCCAACAAACGTATCATATTGATATGTATCGGATCGAGGACCCCGATCCACCACCCGTGGAGGCTCGTCGTTCGTTTTGGTGGTAGAATTAACAATCAGGTATATCTAGATATATGATTATTTAATTCATTTGAATTTTAGAGTTTATATTGTAACAAAATAGTCTAACAATTCAACTGATTTTTCTATAGATATTTCAATCTATAACGAGCTGAAATACGAACCTCGAACAAGACTACCTCAAAGCCCGAAAAAGATATGTGATGCTATTTTTATCTAATTTACATTGATTTTGCTAAACTTATACTATTACTATATTTATTTGTAACTTGAAAACTCTATCCTAACTTTTTTTTTAATTTTCAGGTATTTTCGGAGGGATAAATCGGTGAAATTAAGTGTACCGAGCGGTACACCTCGGTATACCGCTCGGTACGCCGTACCGTACCGTACCGAGCCGGCGTCGAAACGCCGGTACGGTACGGTTCGGCGAACCTTGCTTGGAAGGGTCCTATCATCATACATTGGGATGGCCACAGAAATAAAAGGAGCTAGTGTTACACATTTTCTATTTGCGAGATGTAAAACAGGTGTAACGTTCAATTCTAAATCATGATAATTTATACCTTGAATTGAATTCAATGACACCTAAACTGACAGTTATCAGCCAAAAACAAACATTGTTTTTTACTTTTTCATCATAATCGTTAAAACAGATGACAACAGATATCACAATGATATGTATTTAAATGATAAAAACTACTGATGTGAAAACAACGATGACCAAAAAAACCGATTGCATAAAGGTTCCACAAACGATAATAAATGAGTAATATGTTCAAGGTTTAAATTTTTAGTCCGAAACCTATACTAGTCCCTGGTTGAATCGAGTATGGTTCCAGTATGGTGGGGCATACCGACCATGCCGACCATGAGTCCAGTCGAGGAGGAGAAACAATGGTGGTGGAGGAGGACGAGGAGGAGGAGGAGGGAGGGAGGTGGTGGCAATGGAGGAGGAGGAGGAGAGAAGGAAGATGAGGAGAAGAAAAATGTACCAAATGAGATGGCGGGTGGCTATATGAGGGGGAGAAGGTGCGGTGACAGTAACAACAGTTAGATGGGAGCAGCAACAGTCAAGGCTACAAGGTGGAGGGAAGAGACAGGAAAATGGGAAGAAAATGAGAAAAGAAAAAGAACAAGAGAAAAGGTTGTCGAGGCCATCAACAACAGTTTTCAGCCAGAAAGGAAATTTTGAAAAAATTACAGGTTTCGATTGGACCGAGCAAATTGCTCAGCCCATGCACAGCTCCCTATCAAACTTGTAAATATCAGGCTATAGCGGACAACTTTCCCAGTCCATGCCAGTTCCCTATCAGATCAAAAAATACCAACTCATACAAAGTGGTACATCCGGTATTTAAAACCTTGCACATGACAAAATATTCCCCATAAAAAATATAAGGAAAAGACATTTGTACTTCATGGCTAATTGATTTCAAAGTCCAAAATTATTAGCCTATTATAAACTAAAATGTCTCAAGTTGAATATTTCTTGTTATATGCCTCCCATGTACTATATCAAAAGGATAAACTTCTAACACAAGGCATGATGCTCTTTGTCTATCAAAGATGTTTACAGGAAGGAAAAAAAAGAAGCAATAAACAAATTCTGTAAAAGAACTAATCTAAAGTAAACATATCCAAATGGGTATATGATAAATCAATTGCACTTTTGCTCCTATGCATGACTGTCTCAACAAGTTATAAGAAAATGAGAGGTGTTCCAACACCACCCTTCCAAATGCAGAGGAAGGTAAGAATGCTCTTGCTCAGTCCAAAGACTACATGAATGGCCATTATCAAATGTGAGGTAAGGCAAGGAAAACTAACCTTTTGATTAGCACAATAATTATTGAGTTACTGAGTGATTTCACTTGTGGGGACCGCAAATGATCAAGTAATAATCCCAAGCTCTGACTGGCTTCCATGGCTAGCTCTCCAACATTAAGCGAAGGATGACCACCCCTTAGCCATGAAATATTGAAACCTAGCCCTGTAATAAGTACAATGAACATTTCATTATTTTGGCAGTAAAATGGGTAGTCAAAATATGATATTATTTCTTTTCTGAATTTAGAAGTTCATAATTACCATACACAGGTTCTTGAGGTGGATCTGCGGAAATGTAAGGATCTGGTGTATAAAGAAGAACCAATGTCTCAACAAATTTCACAGCAAGCAACCTAACTCCATCACTTCCAGACTAGGTGAGAAAATATTCTATCAGAATGGTAGCAAAGCATCTCAAATTAATCTAAAGCACCAAGAGAATAACATAAAAAATACCTGGACAGCAATATGGAGTACTGCATCTTTGAACTTTAGCATCCATGCCCAAGATGATTTAGTGGAGTCATCTATTTCACTAGAGTATAAACCCTAAACCAAAAAACAACAAACAATCATCTGTAATCCTCATTTGCAATAATTTAATCAAGAAACACTATCTTACTTGACTGTTAATTTTGTTGTCATTGCCTTCACATTTCTACATGTATTGATAGTAACGGCATACAACATTCACTAGTACACGAAGACACCAATTTCAGAAGTAATACAAGATATGAATCAGTTCTGCCCGGTTGTTAGTAAAAATTATGTATGCAAGAAGTGGTGCAGCTTCCTCTCCAACATTGTGTTTACCATTTCTGCTCCTCCATCAGCTGCCAAACACTTATGTTCTTAAACATATACGACAAAGAAGAATCTCTAGAATCAACCTTAGTTGAGCACAACTGTTTTACCCATGTTTTCTTTACTATTTATGTCGTTGTCATATATTTCAACAAATGTGATGGCAATTTAGTAGAAATAACCAATATTTGAAATACAAGATTTTGATACATATGTTCTAGGACGCTTCTGCACAACAATATTTTGACGGTCTCACTTTCATACTCATCAACTACGAGTCAAATACTTATAAAAAAAAAAACTACGAGTCAAATAAATGAACAAGATATGCCAACATGATAAGATCACCATGACAATTATGTGACTGTAGTCAACCATGGATGAACATGAAAATTCTAGTTTAATAATCATCAATATATGTTTATTAAGAAGAAGAAGAGAATGCCCTTTAACATCATACTTATGCTGAATAAAAGCATTCAGTTTTTCCATGATCAAAAGAAAAAAAACAACACTCTGTTATTATCTTCAGGTCTCAAAACAGGAACAAGCTTGGTGTTCAACAAAAAGGAGGGGTTTCTTGCAACTAATGCACACTCAGGATATTACATGTCACACACTATTTAAAACCCAGCCCAGGTAGGGCACTCATAACAACCTTTCATTTCTATAAAATTTTCAAAGCAAAACAGGCTTTCAAAAAAAAGCAAATGAACTTATTTTTCCCAAAACATACAAAAATAGCATTCTCGAACATGTTATGTCACTCTCAAGATTTAAGAACAAAATAGAATAAAAATCAGGCATAACTCGAATGAAGCAATCACCAACTTTAACTTAAACTTGAGAAATAAGATCCCAAAACAAAGAGGTGAATGTATCAACATTCGTCTTGTATATTTCAGCTGGCTCATTTGTTATTCTTCCCTCCCTTCATAACGGAGAACTACCACCTCAAATGTAGAAAGTAGTTTAACATCACATCACCATATGGAAGTATCTTTTTTCCAGGCAACTTCAACTTCAGCAACCTTCTAATACTACCACCACCTTTTTTTTTAAATACTACCACCTTATACTTCAGCTCCAGCAGAACTCAACGGTTTATCTAGCGCTTATTATTTTAAACTAAAGGCTACTATCACCTAATCATAATTTGAGCTAATTTTGTCTATCAGCCAAGAACTAGAATATGCTTGTCTGGTCATGCAGTCCTCTTGCTTTTATAACTTGACTATGCTAAGCGACACATACAACAAAACAATTCACACTTTTTGTAGTATGCCATTAATATCCCATCAGGTATTGTAAGTAGTAACACATACTCTCAAGGTTTTTACCAGGAACAACAATTTTTTTTGCCACAAATTACCAGTCATTCCTTACTTTTATAACTCGACCTTGCATGCAGTTTTAATTTTGGGTCATATTCGAGCTTGACAAGTTTGTCAAGCCCTAAAATGGGATAGATCATAATGACCACAAGTTTAGTCTCACATCAAGAAGTAGGCAAAAGATTTGAATTTGCTAATAATGATGTGATAGGAATACTACCACTAGCTTGGACTCAAGCACTTTCGGACAGTTGTTCAGTTTCGATCAATGAAGTTAGTGAGTTAGTTATTCCATCGGATCAGGTCGTATAATTTTTCATCATTGACCATGAGCATAAAAAAGAAGGGTTACATAATGCAATTGAAACCAACATAGAACTTTGTCAAATCTTATTGAGCATGGATATATTATCCCCTTCCCTCAAAAGATCCACGAAGAGAAAATGGTTATGGCCTAACGCTTATGACATAATAGTTGGGATATTATGGCCTAACGTTACTATATTTCCAATATTATTTGTTTGCTAGCTAATTTCTTTATGTTAGACTTTTTGAGATATAGTTTATTGTTATAGATATTTATGATTGCGGATTGCGCAGACAGACTGACTTCGCGTAATGGCATATAGAAAGGTGGTAGAGGAGGAGAGCTCAGGGAAGGAAGGTGCCGACAAGGCGATGACAAAACCTAGGAATCCCGCTGGTCAATCAAAAAAGAGGAATATAGTTCCAACTTCCAAGGCCAACAAAGCATAGAGGTCAATCGAAGCATAGGTCAAGGAATCAGGAACGTCCCTTAAGCCTTCTTTCCTGGCTGTGAATGAAGTGTTTTTCCCTGCTATGACCTTTGTCACAGTGGATATGGTATCAAAACCAGTAAATGGCTATCTTATTCTTCATGGCACCCTTGTGTATTGGCATGAGGAGTGCCTTTTCTCAAGATTGTTGGCATCCAATTGTATTCACATCTCATGGTGAAAGAGAAGGGAACGAGACTAAGGTCAGTCACCCACCTGTCAGATAATGCTATTCCAATGCACCCGGAGGAGAGAGATAGAGAGAAAAGAATCCGCAAGCCTGAAGCTGTGATTGAGAGAGGCTGACATCCCTTTCTAAGCCTTAAGCTGTGATTGAGAGGCTCCCATCCCTTTCTGCTAGCCCGCAAAGAATACAAAGCTAAGTTGACCCCCCTTCGACAGACCTGTAAGCTCATGGAAGGTAGAAAGGGAATCTATTCATTCGAATAAGCGGGTTACCTGACAGAGCTTGCAGAGGTAGAAAAGCTATTCGAAATCGGATCAGGGAGATGTTTTCGTTAGAATGATCGACATACAGCCTTGACCACTTAAAAGACAGGTTCGAAGAAAGGTTTAGGAAGTGTCCGGATTATGATTCCAGCATCGCATTAGTCTCTCCGGTAGTGCAGGTCTATACGATATGCCTAGGAAGAATGCGGATTATGATTCCAGCATCACTTGTTGATTTTGTTGATTCTATTATATGTTAAATCAACGATCATAGTCATATCTATGATATGACGAATATTTTTCAACCAATCAACACTCAACGTAGGGAACCCAGTCAGCCACAAAATAATAAGAAAAGCCAACAAGGCTTATCATGTTGATTCAAAAAATAATTATCTAGCACTTATAGCTAGGATCTCCGGACTATGAATAAGGGTCTCTCGAAGTACAGTATGCTCTCTTTAGCACTTACAATTCTTACTTGGACCTTCTCGATCTTCAGGCCCTACCTCGGGCATTTTCCAACTTGAACGTCGGAGGGGTTTTGACGAGCACACCCGCAGAACATGTTTTGTAGGGAGTCCAAAGACCGGTTCGGGAGCCAAACCATTCACTCAAGTCGGCAAGGCTGCTTGAATAGTTCCCCAAGGAACTCAACTCAAGAATCTACAACGCTACCCACATCTCAAGATTCCAAGTTGGAATTCCGAGTGAAGACCTCACCTCAATATTTGTGTAGACTTTTGAACCTCAAATGCAACAAGATTTGGAAAAGCTAACTAAGTGGGATCAATCTCAACACTTTGAATTGGCTACCAAATTTGACACTCACATGGCCCATTACACATATTCCAAACTTACTCATATTTCTTTTGCATGGTCAACAGAACACCATGCATTCATGATATCTAACATGGCATATATACCACGAACATAGAAGAGAAGATACTACTGGTGAATGTTACTTATGCCCACATATGGTGGGCAAACTAATATATGACACAATTGTTACACAATAGGTCAATAATTTGCTGCCTTCTTTCTCAAAATTCAGAGATTTAAAAGTTCTCCCAGCGCTTAAGTCATTGCAATTGACCGCTAATAATTCTAGTATATAACCGTTCACTTGTGGCAATTTAAAGTAAATATTAAATATACAGAAGAACCTAGAAAAAAGCCATCTAAACCAGTAACTATACATGGAGATCAAATCATCAAAACCCATAAACAGAGATAAAACATAACAGTATGTCATTGACAACTTAAAGAGAACTCATCCATCTGTAAATTTAAGTTAAATGCATCAAACTAACCTGAATTACAAGCTTTTCTAACACATATCCAAACAGAGAGGTCCCCGTTGTAATTGCTTGACGAGCGACAGCCGGAGTTTCATCCTTTAAAAAAGCTATTAGACAAGGAACCATCTCCGGCAGCAATTCTATATGCTTGGATCCAATGTCACCAATCATCCTACGTTAATTAGAAGCATGAAGAAAGTTCCATTATAAACCTTAAAAAATACTAAGTGCAAGAATTAAGTTAGGGGAAAGGGAATCAGCACAACAAAATATTGAGATGTAAAGGATTCGTCCCATGTTTTAATTAGGGCTGACCTGTATTAGATCGGGTAAAGCTACTATCAAACTTTCACAAACACTTGAACCGTGTTTATGATGCACTTTAAAGCCATTTAGTCTATGAATGGGTGTCTACAAGAATTAGTTTCCTGTTATAAAACCAATATAGTTAATTTCAAGCACATTTAACACAACATCAATGGAAGCATGGAAACCAATCTTCTAGCTCCAGCCTTTAATTAATAGGACCCTAGAAGGACCTACATACATTATAAGAGAGATGCACAAGTGAAAGAAAAAGAAAAGCAATACAAATTATTCTTCCCAGCCTGTTCATGAATTTGAAGCAACAGTTGAGTTGGAACATCTTGACAAATATCCATGATATGGATGCAAAGAGAATGTTTCACCGTGGGCCCTTGTATCTTTCCATATGATCTTATCACTCTGTAATTGTATTCATCAATTCTTATCAGCTGTCCCTATCGGATTATCACTTCAGCATCAGACTATAATATATTTGTAGTCAATAATAAGTCCTTATTAAATGATAGCAGTAGCACAGAGGCAATGATAAAAAAAATGTTCTAAAAAATATGTCTGAATATAATTAATTTTGGGGCATACAGAAATATTAACAAGCATATATAATCAAAATGTATCTATGTAAATGGATAACATGGTTAAAGTTAAGACCTGATGTTTTAGAGTGATGAGGAATGCACCGTAACCTGAAATCGAGTGAGTAAACAGATAGAAGAAGGTTTAACTTTTTGAGAAGAAAATATTCATCCTAAAGGAATGTAGTTACTGTAAAGCCCTTACTAGTTACATGAATCACTGAAAACTACCAACAAATGCCTTCATCAACCAATTTAAAATTATCTGTTTCCCATTCTAATAGGCCCAGTCGGTCGTAGTTAGGCAAGTTATGTCATGTCACCGGAGCTGTCCTATTTTTCCCTTATAATAGGATAATTGACTCTTGGATGCCAACGTCTCATCTAATGGACTGCTGGTTTCATGAAATAGACTATTACAAAATATTTCTGCAGCTTTAGATTCTCAAACCTATATCATTTCCTTCCCTCTTGCTGATGATCCAGGATCATACCAGTTCCCCGCGTGTCTTTCCGCAAGTTATGTCATGTCAACCAAGAATCAATTCAGTCCTTCTGTAAATTCCCATATCACGAAATAGAAAAAGATAAATTCACGTAAATTCAGTCAACCAAGAATCAAATCAGTCATTTTTCTTGGAAGAAAAATGACTTCCTCTTTTCATTCATTTTCTATTGTAACCAATCAACTAAGAATCTATTTGGCTCGGCTGTAAATTCGCGTACTACCGAATACAAAAAGAGACGCCTTGTGACCAGAAACACATTTTCTTGGAAGGAAAAGATCTTCCTCTTCTCTTTCTTTCTCTACTCTAACCAACGGATGGAGGCAAAGGTCGCTCCTCCATCACTCACGCATCACCGAGTTTCAAAAAGCACGAACACGAACAGGGAGCCGAAAGAAACGAAGAAGAAAACCAAGAAAGCAGCAAGAAAGCAAAACAGAAAGGGGGCTTACTCGGCGAGGAACTTTCGAATGGGGCTGGCCCGCTCACTCTGGAGCTCGGTGAGGCGCGTCACGAACTCGGGCAATAGGGGTGGGTCACGGTGCAAGAGGACTGCCTTCAACTGCCGCAGCTGCTTCAGCTTCGAAGGCACCTCGCCGGCCGTTCTTGCCGACTCGAGCAGCCCGACCGCGCGCTCGCCCCAACCCGCCGCCGTCATCGCCGCCATCGGCGCCGGATCGAAACCCTAGGCTTCTTCGGTTGGTGGATAGGCCTCGCGCGTCGACACAGGAGAGAATGGCGAGAGTGCAGCGGAATGCCACTCCGGCGAGCGTCAAATGGATTTGACCGGAGCGCGGAACGGAGGAGGAGGAGAGAATAAGGGTCTCGGCAGCGTTACAGGAAGAAAGAGTCGGCCTTCGTCGGGTAAGAAGGGGCGGTTTTATGGTGCTCCGCCGGACCACGATAAGTTGATAGTTGCGTTAGTTGGGGAGGACGTTAGGGTTTGTCAATCCTATCGGCAAAACTCCATTAAAAAAAATGACAAAATAAATATACAAAAAAATAACTACTCATAATTTAGTCTCAGTTTTATTTTTTTCATTAATTCTGTACCAAATTGGATCTTTAATGATCATTGACTATTATAAGAAATGTTAGCGATTTTGAAGTCAAAAGTGCTATTTTTGTCTTTGAATTGACAAATAAAAATCTTATATTTCAATTTTGTATATAAATATCTTAAATTACATTATACTTCATAATGCACCAAATAACATATATTATATGAATTCATATTATATATATATATATATATAAAGATGTAATTTTTAATATAATAACATATATGATATTAATTTTTTAATTAGCTTGGTTGGTAAAAGGCTTTAGCCATTAATAGTAAGATATTATGGGATCAAATCTCACCTTCACTATTTATATTTTTTATATATTATATATAAGAAAAAAGGAAAATAAAAGAAAACTAAAGAGTTAAAGAAAAGAAAATTTCATGTTTTATAGGTGGGAGTTTAATTGTAAGAAGAAAAGGTAAAAGAACAAACAACGATTGGTGGCTTCGACGAAGAACAAATACAATTGCATTTTTCTTGTACTTGGTGGTAAAAACTATTGAAAATAATAAAAACAACATGATATGTAATTTTTCTCTCAGATGTTGAGATGGAACGCCCAAAAAAATTACATTTTTATATGAATATTTAGCCATGATATCTTCAAAAAATTTTGTCTTCTCCATCAAACAAACACCGAATATTTCGTATATGGTCTCGTGAAGACTTTTGTAGAAGAAAAATATCGGAAAACTTCACGTTTGATGTTGTTTGGCAAATTAAACTATTTTCCTTCTTTTCATTTTTTTTATTTGTTCGAATATTATATCGAAAAAGGAAGTCTTTTATTTATATATTCTATCACTTTTTGAGATATTAATGCTTGATTTTTTGGCAGTAAGTTTTTTTTTCTTTTTGCTTAATGGTTTGGATTTACAACAGTAATGGCATGTATTTAGCTACAACCAAGTGCACAGTAATAATAAATATAATCATATTTTTTTATAATAAAAATATTATTAATCTATTTTTTATATATTTCCATAACCGCATAGATGCCGCGATAGTAGAAAATATAAAAATCCATTGTCTACACAAATTCAAATATAAAAGATTCTCAATTGTCAATACAAATCCAAGCAAAAATTATTATCTAAATAATTTTTTATTTGATTAATATTTCTATATGTGGTTAGACATATGACTATACAAAAGGAGCTCCAACTATACAAAAGGATTCCTTACGTGGTTCTTTTCTATTATCTGTTTAATATATAATTTAATATTATGATTACTCATGAATATTTTTATATTCATGATTTCTCAACTACTATCTATTTAGTATCGTTGTTGCCTGGGTGTCGTAAATCATAAAGTCAACATGGTCTGATTTTATCCCGAAGATATGGACCTATCCGAAAAGCCCACTCGGATCACCTAGGTGCGATTTAAGCGGGAGGCTAGGATGACAAGTGACTTCTGAGACGTTGAAGGTTCATGATGACTGACTCGTGGTTGTCCCGAGGTGTAATTAACCTGTTGAACAAAGCTTGGGGTCGTCCCGAGAAGTACCTTGGTTTTGTCTAGAAATACTTTGTGTCGCCTAAAGGTACTTCTTAGATGTGTCGAGATATTGCACAAACTATTAGTATCGAAAAGCATCTCAATTCGACCCCTGCCCAAGTTAGTAGAGTAGGTGAAGAGGGTTTAGTGGAGCTCAAAAAAGTTTATGATGATCCTACTTATCTCGTTTGATTTTGAGAGCTAGCTTTTTATACTTGATTCGTCGATGGAGGGTGGCTAACTGTTCATCCTCCTCGAGACTCTTATATTGTTAGGGGTTCATTTATGTCGGTGGTTAGTGAACACGTATTCTTATCGATCGTGTCAAGGAAGGATGATTGAGGGCACACGTGAAAATGGACAAAGGATAGGGCTTGGTGTCATGTGCCCAAATAGGAAAGCTTGACGACATTATCTAGGATTAATGCCTTTTGAAATGATAATCGAGGGTGACGAGTTGTTGGCGATCGATGACACGATCGAGGGGAAGCTAAGAGTATGGGTTTGGTCACCATGTATCGATGGTCAACTCATACGATTTTCTCGAGATTCGTGTTCTGATCGACGATCACGTGAAGGAGCGAACAAGCCCTTCCATGTTCCAAGTGGTAGCTGTCAAGTTAGCAGTGCATACTTTCCCTATCAACTATTTAATGTTTTGATATTATGATTACTCATGCGTTGGCTAGTTTATGATCCACTCGAGGAAGCAAAGGAGAAAGAGACCAGAGCGGAGAACTAAGCTCCGGCTTCATGGAGGTTCCCCTGGCCGTGCCTTGAACTCGGAACCCCAATCCATGGCCTCTGCAACAGCACGCTGCCGATCCCCATCCATCTTCTCATCTCGCTTCCCCTCGCCGTCCACCCTTCTCTCGATGCTCCCTTCACTATCGGTCGATGCTGCCGTAAGATGACTAAAGGCCGCAACCACGTCGGTCATGAACGGGCGCACCTCAGCCTCCTCCTGCAGGCACATAGCCGCCACGGCGACAGCCTGATTCAGCCCTCTCTCGGCGTACTCCCCCCGAAGAAGCGGATCGACCAGCTCGCGGTACCTCATCTGATCCCTGAACTTCGGTTGTGCCTACAGAAACCGGAACGAATCAAGAGCCACGTCAAAGATCATCGGAAGAATGGCATGGATGATACCCAGGTGACCAGATTCTGTTCGTCCGTCGGTCTGGTGGTGTCGATGGCTCGCCTCCCTGTTATCAGCTCCAGCAAGACGACCCCGTAACTGTACACATCCGACTTCAGGGTGAGCTGACCGGTTCTGGCGTACTCCGGCGCGCAGTAGCCGTACGTGTCCATGACCCTGGAGGAGACATGTAGCTCGTCTCCCACAGGGCCAAGCTTGGCGAGCCCGAAGTCGGAGAGCTTCGCGTCATAGTCCTCGTCGAGCAAGATGTTGGATGACTTGAGATCGCGGAAGATGACGGGGGGCTTGGCTTTCTGGTGCAGGTACTCCAAGCCTTTGGCGGCACCCAAAGCTATCTTCATCCTGGTGTACCAAGTGAGTGGTTCTTGATCCGGACTGATCTCTGCGAGGGTAATGCAGCGCGCCCGCGCGCACAGCGGTGACGAGAAAGGGGAAAAGGCAAGACAAGCAAAAGGATGCATGCGACTCACCGAGCAAATGATCTTCTAAGGAGCCAAGAGGCATGTACTCGTATACCAACATCCTCTGATCTCCGTCCGCGCAGTAGCCAAGAGGCCCGCACGTTCTTTCTCTGGGTGAGAGGAGAGAGAGGGGGATGAAAGGTCGCTCCTTGCTTTGGGGTTCCGACATGGGTCTGAAGTCCGGAAGAGGCGGGCGGGGGGCGGCGGCGGAGGAGGAGTTGGCGGTATCGCATCACGTCACCACTCCCATTCGGCCATGTAATCCCCCCACCCGACATAAGGTAGATCGATGGTTAAGATGCGAGAATGCGGAAATATGGATCTTTCGATAATGAAAAAACATCATCGACGAACAGAGTTGTAGGAACATGAAACAGAAACCAAGAAATATGATAATAAATGGATAATTTTCTTTATTTTACTCACAATATAGTCCACAGAAAACCTCGGCATCATGGACGAGCAGCAGGATTTCCAGCCGCAACTGGACGAGGACCTTGACCAGGTCTTGCAAGATCATCCTGCATTACAGGAAATAATGGGAAAAGTTAGGCATTCAACATTCATACAATAAAATATTTGGGAAAGATACACATGTTTTTCCTGCTTAATGGAAAAAACAACATACCACCTAACGACAAAAGCCATATCAGAGAGATCACTGGAAAACCTACTGCATGATTAACATGATTACTTTTCATAATAATGTCTATTACATTCAAAATAATTACCTCCAAACATTTTCTGAAGATAATGTCCGATGAACATATGCACATAATTAGTCAACAGAAACTGCTAACCAGTATTTTTAATCTAGTTAGCAGCCACTGATACAAACTTTCTGCTAAAAGCTTAAGACCTTCAAACTACTTTCGAATTCAGCCATACATTGTCATGTTGACGGGGGTAATTGTTGATGTTGGAGACTTCGAGCTGTGGGTTGTACAGTACCGCGATACCATGACATTTACGGTCATGGATAGTTTTCGCATCGAACCATGAACTTGCAACATTCATGAAAGACCTTTCCCTACAGAATCAGGTAATTCACATATATGCGGCCCCTGCAGCCACTCCAATGATAATTGCCATGACCTGATACACCATTGGATCACTGCTAAAGACAGAACAGGCCTTTAACCATGGTTCTTAACATGATCAAGCTTAGGTTACTATAGACAATTTCATATATAAATTCCACATACGTTAGCCGTGCAAATTCTATATACATGTCTGAAAGATTGCAAAATATACTAGTATGATGAACACCTTTTAATCATGAATTACACTTGGCATTAATAGGGTCAACAAACTCTGCGCACCCAAATGAATTCTTACTATCCCTAAATAAATTAAAAAGTTCAAGCATAAAAAAGAATGTGCCCAAGTCAAACCAGTCATTGACCTAAGAAATATGAATCCAACTAGAACATATCCATTGAAGGAAGTTAACATATACTACACAGGAGAGTCAATGGAAGAAAAAAAAGCATTGCATTTACATCTGAAAAACTTACTCGCTAAAAGACAGATGGATTTACATCTGTGAATTGGTTTTGAGAAAGGAATCATTCACATGGATTACACATTAAGCACTATATGATTAGCAATCCATATAATATCAAAAGAAAGCTAATTGACTTCAAAACTACACAACATTATGAGTTCTTTATCCCCTAACTTGGATTTTTTGCATACAAACACCATCGATACAGATATTAACCATATGCAAATTTTGATTTTGAGAAAGTAAAAAACAGCCTGTTGATAGAAAATAATGGTACTACAGACATATCGGTAAAGAAAACTATGATAGAATAGATGAACGCAAAAAAATCATCAGAGAAATAGTACCCGGCGTCTAAAACGCTGCGGCGGCTCACGGTTCCTCCTGTCCGTGCGAGACCTCACCCGAACAACCTTCGAGTGGATTGCACAAGAGACACAGTACTGCATCTAGATATATAATTTTGGAAGAAGGTACCCTAAGATATGTAACGAATTAAGGTAAAAACACAATATATGTTGCACCACAAAGAGGAGG
Organism: Musa acuminata AAA Group; assembly: GCF_036884655.1. Lineage (NCBI taxonomy): Eukaryota > Viridiplantae > Streptophyta > Magnoliopsida > Zingiberales > Musaceae > Musa > Musa acuminata. The sequence continues at coordinate 12,338,826 of NC_088343.1, read as the reverse complement.
GAACAGTATTCTGATTAGGATTATAAGCAAGAAAAGTGAGCGATTACCCTCATAAGCACAAGCCTCACGAGGAACCTCTTAATTGCCTTGTCCTTCCGGAAGAAATTAACAGCCGCGAGTTGCGTTACTAATCACATACATTCATGATAGGTGAATCACGAAACAGACGGAAACCAAGAAATGTGATCCCGCTATCAGGATTTCAAGGTCAGATTCTTAAGAAATCCGCCAAAATCGAAAAGAATTAATCGCTGAAGGCAAGAAGGTTAAGGAAGAAAAAGATGAAACCTTGGGGCAGCACTTTCCGCAGTTGGAGCAGCGGACGAAGTTAACGTGACCGCGGCCATGCTTGTTGCGACCGCCGTTCCTTCGCTTGAAAGTCTGCACAGCAAATGAGTTAATCGAGATCAGATCTCAGAAGGCGAAGAAACATCGAAGACAGAAAAAGAAGAAAGGTAAGGGAAAGAATCTAGGGTTTCGAATGCTCACCATCTTCGCCGCGGTATCGACTTCTTGTGGTCTAAACTCCGAAGTACGTAGCCGATTCGCCGAGCAACCGGAGCAAAAATAATATATAGCCGCTCTGTTGCATCATCGACCGTTCATCTTAGATCAGACGAAAGGGAGCTCGCAAATCTCCATGCTAACGATGAAATATACGCAGCGATTTATTTTTATTTCATTTAGTTTCACGATATATAATATATATGTACAACCATATTAACTCGATTATATACAATCTAGTTTGACCCAAATTCGATTTTATATTATCATATATGCGTTATTACTTATATATTACATTTCAACAAAATTGATACATATTTTTTGGGTAAATTTATTTTAATGTAAAAGAAAGGACAAAAATTGAAGGAAGCCTTATTTTGATTTAGCTGTGATCATGTTAATTAAAAGACATGAAAAATAAAGTACATATGATATATATATATATATATATATATATATATATATATATATATATATATATATATATACATATCATTTATACCAATTACCAATACAAACTATTTCTAGCAAACATATAAAAATCACATCTTTTTGTAACCTTCTATCATTTGGCAAATTATACCTCATGCTTTACCATCCAGTCCAAATCTAAGCCTTATCTTTACCAGTCCAAAAGCCAAACACTTCAAGCAGTTCAGCTTACTTAACAATTCCTAACAAGAGATATTAGGTACCAATCCATTCTATCCTTGCTAAAATGGGTTATAGCTGCAATCTAACCAGATAAATAGCAATGGATTCGTATTACACTCCCAGACATGACAAGATGCAGAAATATGAAAGATCAAAGGGCCTTAACACTACACAACTTCAGTTGACAGATTCCGTACTGGCAGGGAATCTATCATACACACGGTACTGGCAGGGATTCCGTAATGGATTCATATTAGAACCTCTTATCATACACGCCATAACTGCAGGGAGACAAGTATAGACTCATACACATGCATATATCCACTACCCTTGTCTACAATAACTTCAGTTTAGCTTGAAGAAGATGAAATGATGCAGACACATCAGGCACCACGGCCCATGGTTTGTTCCATGGGAGGCATCATAAGTAAGACTGGTCGCATATTGAGTCCGGGGTGGGGCAGCCTGCGACGCAGCTCACGACCTTCCTGGCAGAGGGAGCAAGTGTGGCACATGTAATGCGTGGCGAAGTCACATACTTGTTCCAACTGCTCACGTCTCAGTTCATCCTCGGCTACTCCATGGCAGCACCCACAGGATCTGGAGAATGCCTCGAAGCTACCCTATATATCAGAACAAAGGAGAGGCAACATCAGTAAGTTAGGAGCATTTTCTCAAATTGAAAATCAGAGAATTTAGGCAACATCTTCAGCAGAATATCCACCATAACAAGACCAGAGTAATGAGAATGGAAACATGCATATGTTAAAAGTTGATAGGAAGAAAAAAAAAAAGAGAATATATCTCAGTACATACAACAATGACATGGATCTTGAAGGCCATTGAAACCAAATGATGTCATTTGTTTTCATCTTAAAGTTGATGTTACAGACAATACATCTTAAATCAAATAATACAAATAGTGGAGAACAAAAAAAATTATAAAAACTTTTGGGCAATGAAAGAAGTGTTAATTGCATTCTCCTGATTGAACAAACATAAAAGATATATAGTCCAAAGGGATCATAGTTAAATGATGAAAACACAATTATCTTACTGAAGGTAAAAACAATGGTCTCACTACCCGCAAATTCAATTTTTTGCCAACCTGGGAAGGAGAAGTGTAGAAGGCTACATTTACATGAGATGAGCATTTTTATGAGTTGGCCTTTAATTATTACCACCAGATGAGGCTACTAAAAAAGATCTGCTGTGTTCACGATTGTGTTAATTTCATGCACATGTGCAACTAATGATATACAAAGATTCATGTAGCCGACTCCAAATAGTTGTGACTTATGAATTTGTTGTTGTTGTTAGTTGTCAGAGCAATATCAGCTAGCATCATCATTCAACTCTTAGAGAAAGGATGTAAATTTTACAACTGATTAAGATCCATATTGATGACAAGCTAAAGGGATCTTTTAACTGCAAGTTTTTCTTCATGATTTAAAGTCCAATGCTAGCTATTTTATGCAAATCAATAGACAAAAAAGGGAATGCGAATACACATTCCCTTGAAAGTGGAAAGAAATTACTTCAAGATTGAACTTGCGACGTATGGCTGTCCGGCTAGGATGTGAAAACCATGGTGCAAGGCAGTTCCAACCAAAAACAGCATTCCCAAGCACATAAAGACCAATATAAGGCAAGCAGTTATCGACGAAAGACCCAGGAACTGCTCCAAGCCTCTCTGCATTACTTCCATACAACACACATGGAGCAAAGCTACCAAGCAGACCTGAACATTGCCACGATAGTCAACATGAGATAACCAAGCTATTGATGCTTAATGATGCATACAAGACCAGATAAATGACATAGTTAGCAACCTGACAAGTGCACAGTTACCTGTTCAAGGCAACTTTTTTCATATATAGTATAAAAAGTGGCATTGCCCATTGTTATGGATGCTTAAAATTTTGATCAATGAAATGGCATAAGCATAAAAGGAAAATACCTTGCCTAAACAGAAAACTACGAACTCCCATTACACAGTTCATCTTTAGAAGACCCAAATACTTACAGATAAAAGCCAGATAACAGAAGGATAGGAAAAAAGTTAGCACCAGACTTAAATACAGTTGTTCCTCCATTTTCCACTCTTTGGTTTTCCATTAATACTGTTATTTGTAAACTTTGTAAAGATGCCTTCTCAAACATTGCTGAGAACATTTATTAGATAGCACACGCTATATATTTTTACAAGGTGAAAGCTGACTATGTGAATGTTTATGTTTCAAGAATTTCGGTATGATTGCAAAGCACTTCTGGTCCTTAATTAAGTTCATGAATTTGATAATTGAACCTGAAAATCGTTCAAATAATGATGGATATAAATGAGTGCTAAAAGCTCTGCCTTCCCTTTAGATGTCATCCGTGATTTGCATGCAAATTTTGTTCTAGAATATGCACACAACCACTAAGAAGGATTGTAATTTGTCCATATTACCATGAGTTTGAAGACATACACTTAAACTTCAGCAAACCTACTGTGCTTAGCCCTTGATAACAAACACAAAACATGTCCAAAGTGAACTGCATATGAGGTTAGTGTTATTATTTCGAAGAATTTTTTTTTTTTTCAATTTTTAGGGTTTAAACGAAGCAATCCTGAATTTATTGAGAGATAGATCCCATTTTCAGACAGAAAAATGCATGTTTACGGCAAAATTAGCTGACTCGACACTACCAATGACCTATATGGCCAAAAGAAAACGTGTTCACAATGACACGCCGTTGTGAAATTAATTGAGGATGGTCTCCTTAACATTATCAGCCGTGGAGGGTTCTGAACAACAACGATCTAATAGATCTATGAAAAGTATTATCCAAAAACCACCAGAAAACAACCAATATATGTATCAGATTCGAAACCCCCATCTTAATCAAAGTGAAAGAGAGAGATCGACCCGATGTACGCCAAAATATACCGAACGATGGAAGATACATAAAGGCCACGAAACGAGAGGGGTTGCAGAACATACAGACTTCCAGATCGCTGCTGCAGAACTCATCGTTGCGGCCGAGGCAAGCAAAAAGGCTGGAATTCCACTGGGCGCGCCCGACGGGCTCACCGACAACGCTTCCGCATCCGACGGGGAGCCCGTCGGCCGTCCACCCGGTTGGGACCGTCGCGGCGGTCAGAGGCGGCTTCTCCTGGAGCTTGGGGCCGGTCTCTAAGGGCACCTTCTCATGCGGCTCGGGGGCCGTTTCCGGTGGCGGCGCCGGTACCTTTTCCGCACACTCGGGGGCGGCCTCCTCGCGGCCGTCGGGGTGCTTCAGGAGAGGGCTGGACTCCTCCAAATTCGCCATGGGATCGAAGTGGAGCAGAGAGAGAGAGTGAGAGAGAGATCAAATACGCCCGGAAGCGAGAGGAACGAGACTAGGGAAAATGGATTTGGGAATTTGGCAATCTGGCCGAGTCTCACACGAAGAAACTTCTGCGGTAGACCACAAGAAGAGTTGGCATCATCATCAGTAGCAGGTATCCGATGCCGCATCTTGACCGTTCATCAAGGACTGGTGTCCATCAAGGCTTGCAAATGACGAGGCAATCATCAACCGTAGAAGGTGTCTGATGCTATATCTTGATCGTTCATCGAGGATTGCAATTGTCTAGGAAAGGTTCCAAATGCTACTTTCCTAAACCAACATATGAAGTAATGTTCACGATCATATTGGAGTATAAATAAGAAAAATAGAATAATTGTGAAATATTTTATAATCATAATCCATTTTAATAACGGCATAATCATTGTGAAATATTTTATGATAGTTATGTTTTGGTCATTGGAAATTTTCTTCTGCAAATCCACATTTCCAATGACCAAAACATAACTATCATATCAAAAGCAGATGATTAGCAGAAGAAAATTTCTTAGAATGATGTTCAGCCATTCCATGATATAAATATAAATATTAGTCAGTTTCAATGTTACATCCGATTTGATTATATCAACACCATGTATATCATTTAATGAATTAAAAATACTTCTATTTTTTTTTTAAGTCACTTTCCATAGAAAGTTGTAATAAAAAAATGACAAAAAAAAACCAATAGATAATATTAAAAAATGGTAATAAAAAAATAATAGATAATATCGAAAGTAAGGATTATAATACCGAATGATATCGCTAGTATTGAGTGGTAACGTTGATCAAACCTTGTATCGAATGATACAAGATAGTATTGAGGGGTAACGATCGATTTTGACTATCGTCGCTTGTTACTTGATGGTATTAGTTTGGTTATAATGTGAGAAAAAGAAGTACCGAGGGAGAAGAGAAAGAAGACGCTCGAAGAAAAAAGAAAATCAAGAGAAGCTTGATGCTTCCTGATCTAGCATTATCCTCCCTTGATAATCTCAAACCAAGAGGTAACGGAGAAGTGACGGTTCATCTTCTTCTTCGCCGTGTTCTTTGCTGAGATGTCTACAACCTTCAGTATCTTCATCAAACGCTCTATATGAGGAGAAGACCGTATTCTTCTCCTCGTTTGACATGACAAGAGAAGAAAATGAGATGACGTCGTCGAGGCAACATACATCTCTTATATATATCTAGATATATATATATATATATATATCATATAAAAATATAAAAATTAATATACAAAAAAAAAGAGATGTACATTACCTCGATGACATCATCTCCTTTTTTTCTCTCATCATGTCAAACGAGGAGAAGAATACGACTTCTCCTAATATGTAGCGTTTGATGAAGATACTGAATGTCGTAGATATCTCGACCTTTGACAAAGAACACGACGAAGAAGAAGAAGAATCGTCACTTTTCTGTTACCTCTTGGTTTAGGATTATCAAGGGAGGACATATATATATATATATATATATATTGTACTAAACAAAAATCAATACGTCCGTACGATATAAAATTATACAGAAATCTGTTGTGATAACAAGAAAGAGAATAATTGGATTAATGAGAATTTTACGGGAAAATTCACATACCTGATGTGGCATGTACCTTCTCAGCATGAAGGAGGTTGATTAGAAGCAGAAAAAGCACACGAAATTCCAGAAAGCATTAAAACATAAACCAATATCCCTGCAGGAACACCAATCATCATCAAATAATGGAATTTTTGTAACTTGAAAGCATTCGTGGCAAGTTATTTATAAGCAATACTTTCTCTTCACTGCAACCAGAATTGGATAGGCACATGAATTTACACCGATCAAATCATACAATTATAATACATCAGCTGCCCACCTATTTGGCTTACGTGTAATGAACCCATCCCTCTCTGCCTATAGAATCTTAGAGTTAACAAACTGGTGTGGCAGCCACGCAATGGGTGTCTTCAGTCGATTGCAGGCGGAAGCTAATGAGAGGAAATCTTCCACGAAGTAATGAACAGCCCAAACTAAAATTAGCTCACCATCTGCCACCAAACAAGATGTTTGATATTTCCCTTTAGTTGATACTTCCAGCAGTCGTAGCTAAGAAACTTGCTGCTGTGATCATGTATTGTAACTTCACTTTCATGTCAGTATAAAGATTGTTTGGCCTCCTTTTTCCCCACATAACATCAGAGTAGAACAGCAGTAGCAGGCATGCAGCAACCTTTTAGTTTCCATCTTAATCTGAATCCCCACATGATCAACAATAGGAATCAGTATCTACAGATATAACCGAGGCCTAATAGACCGTGGTTGTCCAGGAGAACTATCGGACTTCTGAGTTTTAAAATTTGCTTTATTGGCTTTGTTGCTGTTCATACTCAACAGTAAAGAAGCTGCATACACAAAACGAGGACACAAATTTACAGTCAAAACAAGATCTGCATCAAAAAATCTGGGCAATACCATGAAGGTACAACATTTATGGAAAACAAAATGCATCAAAATATGAGCTGCTTATTTTATTTGCCAACAGGAACTTTAGAACATTCGGAATGGACAGCTGCAAAATCACTAGTGTTAATTCAATTATTCACTATGCCAAATGTTAAAAAGTCTTCATACTCCTCCAAGGAAATCAACTATTTTTCTTTTTTCGTGTCATATTGAATAAGTACACATTTTTATACACTGAGCTTTTAGCATAATCACATGTAGAGATTTTGTAATGTTTTTTTAAAAGCAGTAGATAACAATAGCATGAAAACTCTATATGGCAGAATGGTAGCTATTTTTGTGCCCATAGTGTAGTCATTGTCATGCAAAAATCTAAAGCTCAATCCAACACCAGTTTCGGTAAATCTATTGGACTGGTATGGTACCGGAATATTTCCGGATGTATTCTGACCTGCCACCTGGTATCATCCGCAAAACAAAAAGGAAAATAATCTACGGGTAGCGGAACATATTTGAAACCATGGCAATTTGTATTAAAGAGGAAAATAATTAACAGTTGTAATGGGAAGGTACAAACCATCATCATTTAATAGGTCCATCTGAGTCTCCTTTGGTGTGACCTGTTGCCTCGAAGTCAGTCCATTTGAAGGGGTAGAGTCACCATGAGTTCCACCAGCAGCAAGTCTAAGAGATGTCCAATCATCAGAATTGATCCCATTCCCTATATCAGTGCCATTAATCAAGTCATCTTGAAGGGCAACTCCTACTGGCTGACTAGGAAGAAAAATTTGCAGAGAAGGGTCATCATTTGCAACTGCTAGGGGATTATCACCTAAGCTTCCTAGCATTCCAGTACCAGAATGACATTTAAAAAGATCTTGGATTTGTGCAGTAACTTCTACACCATGATTAGTTGTCAAACCATAGCCACTAATTGGTGCACACCCAAGGGAACTATGTGAATCGGCTAAAACATCTGGGACCTCTGTTCCAAAAAGTTGAAAGCCAGGACCTGACTGAGGGCATGCATGCAATGGCCAAGTTTCAAATACATCAGTATTGTTATATAATCCAAGGAATGAAGTTCCACTTGTGTCTGGCCCATTGTTTTCAGAATATTTTTCTGAAACCCCAGGATGGTTGGGAAAAGGGATTGTATTATTACCAGAAGGATGAATGCCATATGCAGTTTCAGGAGAAATCAGTGTATCATCAGAGTCACTCAAGAAAATCACATTAGGATCTTCGAAGGGTGCAGGAGTTATATTCTCAATACTGTATGTTGGATCAAGATTGAGAGAGAGAGAATCAGACTCATGGCCATTGTTCAATGACAGATAAAAAGGTCCCCCAACCTCTTGATTTACACTTGGATCTTCCCCGTCTCTGTAACTTCCAGTCGCACTACTGCTCATATTTATTATGCCTTCACAAAGATTTTCAAGCTTACCAAGACTAGGACTCTCAAAAGATGGAAGCCTATTATCTTTAGGTCTTCGCTTTGGATTTGACTTCATTCCTGAATTCAAACTGAAGTGCCTCTCTGAAGGGCTCTTCTGCTTCATATATCTCAGATTCCCCATGTAAGGTTTTACTTCTGCATCTGTAATAGCATAGAGGGTACCATCAGGCAAATGCGATCGAGAAAGATCAGTGGATTCTAGTTCATTTTTTACACGCCAAGAACCATCAGGCTTCACATCAATCTCAGTTACATCTTCTCCACAATTTTGCAACTGTTATCAGCAAAATGAAAAGAAATAGATCTTCAATAAGAAAACAATGAGTAAACTAAATGTAACAAAACAAAGATCCAGGAAAACCTACCATCGAAGTGATGCGATTGAAATATGGATCAACAATGATGTTCTCAAGTGAATAGTTCTTAAGGCATATTGGACATTGCCACTGCATGACAGCAAAAATTTCTGAGTCTGAACAACAAAAGGAAAACTGAACAGAGAAAAAAAGAAGGCACTAAGAAGTAAGAACAATCATAACCTTCCGAGAACGTCGATTTAGCTCCACAAATGTTTCCAGATCAAAACAGCCCATATGAACACAAGGCTTAAACCTGCCTGCTATTCTTATCCGAGACCCACTCATCTGCAAATATGCAAAGAAAAGAAACTCGTTGTCTTTCTAAGGATGTTAATAGTCATGAAGCAACAGAAGTTTAACTACCAGAATTCCTAAAAATCAACAAATTTGGCACCACTATTAGGTACAGGGACATCAAATGATCAAACTTCTATATACAAACTTGTACTACAATTAAAACAATGTCTACACCATTGATTATGTAGGAACACAATCAGCCTGCTGAAATTTGTATTTGTGCAATCCGGTATGGCCACAAACAACAACCACCTTTGGATCAATTATTTCTTGAGCTTATTCAGTTCATGATGTCCAACCAGCTGCAGGACAAAAATTTCATACTTCCATGTCGAAGTTGACCAAATTACATGAATTTTAGAGTCAACATGAAAAGATAATCTTTGTGGGTGCTAAATATTTGTTTTAAAAGGCTATTTACTAATACTAGTTCTTGTCAATGCATGACCTGTGATGTTTAAGTTCTAACACAAATCACAAAGCTCTTAGATTGCTTGGTCTATATGATCCTTTTCTGTTGTTACTTCTTAAATAGGCAAGTCTCAAACTCAATTTTGTTTCAGATTTAAACTTCATATATTGGGTAGAGGAATATGACTAGTAACATGTTTTCTGTCCCATGATTCCTGTTCATGTTTGACCTGATAGGGTTGCACCAAAATGTACACTGTCACTTACCGGACAACGAAGATTCACTGTGACAGAATCAGCTACCACTTCTATATCGCTATCACTGTCCGCATTCTCAGTAGCAGCTCCACCACCAATGCAGCGACAAACACGAGCAAGAGCATCCTGGAAACACTCACCTTCTTCTTCCTTGGGAACCAAACTAAGGACCTAAATGAGAACTACTTGCTTTAAAGAAAGAACAACTGATTCAACATCAAAAACTAAAAATAATAAAAAAAGAAACTGGCATTCAGAAATTTAATAAAATTTCCTCATTCACAACCATAAATTGCATGAAAAATCACATTGTGAAGGAAAAAGTAATATCCAAAAGCAAAAATATTCCTTTAAGAAAATTTCTGATTATCATCTATACTGTTCAAAATCAAAAAATGCCAAATGAGTCAAAAGGTGTAGTTGTGTCTTTCCATATATGTAATTTTCTGAATGTAACTTTTGAGTGAAAATTACCAATGCATACCAACATCTTCCTCATCCATGGTATATTCTCATGACTGACACACATAATTACAACACTGCCTTTACCAAGATGAGTTCAAAAAGTTGCCGAATACCATTGATGTTCAAGTTCAAGATCCTAGCAGTTCATACTTGCTTGTCAATTCCAACCCTATTAATCCTTCAAAATCTTGACCTACAAAAATCAAGCCCCAAGGTTCTAACTCTGGAAGACCGGTACTTTTCACATCATTTAATATGCTGGAATCTAATTCATGGAGTATATGACTGATGGCTGTTGCATCTGCAAAACAAATCCAAAAGAAGTTCCCACAAGTTTCACTGTAGACAAAATGATAAGCACACCATATTTTTTCACATGATAAAAATGCCTGGACATATGTAATATAGTTAATATAAAGGGATAAACAGAAAATATATCAACCTAGTGCATCAGGCTCCTGCCAATGTTGGGTCTGAAATGTGACTCAATCTGACAGTTATGGAAAAGAATTACAAATCAATGCTGGTAAGAGGAAATAATCTTGGGTTTGCCTTTCTCCTAATGGGTCACCTAGATATTGAGTCCGATATCAGAAAATGATAAACCAACTAATTGTTGAGTTCTATCAAGTCTGCTGTGATTTGATTTGATATGACAAGATCTGTTTTGAATCTTAACATGCCACCTTATTTTAAGTGATAGACTATGATATGACTGTTGATTCATTCCTAGGTGTATTACCTTATTTGTGAACATTTGCTAGTTGTATATTTCCTAGATTGGCACCTAGATTTATTTAGGTAGCTCTTTCCTTTCTTGCTTTTCTCTTGTTTGACTATATGTACTTCATCCTGTATACAAACAAAAGTGAGAAATGAGAAACTCTCTTCTTCTATTGTCTTGTTCATGATATGAGAGCAAGGTTAGGTTCTGTTTTTCTTTCTGTCGTCTATGGTATATGACAGATTAGTTTCTTTCTCTCGGCCTTCATTGCTGAAAATTCTCTCTAGTAACTCTTCTTGTTTCCAATCATGTCTGAAACTCCTAAGTTTGTTTCTAATCTACCTAACCTGCCCACACTCAATCTTCCCTTCAATTTGAGAGTTATACCAATTACCATCCATATCTCTACCATTAAACTAAGCGGGAGATATTTTATGGAGTGATCTCAAACCATGAAGATCTCTTTAACAAGGAAAGTTCAGATATGTGAATGGGGCTGCAAAGGCACAAGCCTTGGAAGATGCTTCATACGAAACTTGGGAGATCGAGAATGCGACAGTGATGTTGTGGTTGCTTCACTCTATGCAACCAGAAATCAACAAGATATATCTTCTTCCTATGGCTAGATATATTTGGGATGTTGTCAATAAAACCTACTCTAAAGTAAGTTTTACTTCTTAGATTTTCAAAATAAAAGGCAAATTCGAAAAATAAAGCAAGGTACATCAAACATCACAGATTACAATAATAATCTGCAAGGCCTATTTTGGTGCGGAGCATAGTAAATGTCGGAACTTCTACTTTCGCTACTGATTTGCTGCTTCGTATTGTAAGATCGATCATCGTAGGGTCAAATTGACTGTTTAAAATAGGGCAATTTCAGCCCTTGATCGGTAACAATCGAAGTTCGATCGTTACCGCCCAGCACCGGCCCCGTATCACCCGATATGAGATCAAGTGACCGGTACCGCCCGATAGAGGGTGGTCCGTGTACCGATATCATGTCGGACCGGTACATACTGTCCGTACCGAGTGATACGCATTGGTACAACAAACCTTGACTCAAATAATAAGGCAGCAATTAATATCTCTCACAACCCGGTGTATCATGATTGAATAAAGCACATTAAGGCCGATCAACTTTTTATTTAAGAGAAGTTGGATGATGGACTGTTATGTATTCCATTTGTCCCTACCAAGCAACAAGTAATATATATTTTCACAAAGGGGCTTTAAAAACAGTAGTTTGATCACATAAATAGCAAGCTGGAGATGTTAAATATCTTCGAACCAGCTTGAGGGGGAGTGCTGAGATCTATCAAATCTGCTATGATTTGATATGTCAAGATCTGCTACAATTTGATTCTTGACATGCTACCTTATTTGAAGTGATAGACTAAGATATGATTGTTGATTCACTCCTAGTTGTATTACCTTATTTGTGTACATTTGCTAGTTGTATATTTCCTAGATTAGCACCTAAATTTATTTAGGTAGCGCTTTCCTTTCTTTTCTTTTGTTTGACTATATGTACTTCATCCTGTATACAAACAAAAGTGAGAAAAGAGAAACTCTTTTCTTCTATTGTCTTGTTCACTAGTAAGTAGTAACTATTCATATAACATGTGATTAGAGGGGTGATCACCAATAAACTGTTTGACTCCTGCAAAAAGAATTGTTACCTTATATAGCAACAAATAGCTAGTTTATACTTATCAAAAAAAAAATAGCTAGTTTACCTGTGGTACTGTCCGCCTCTTTGCAAGTCTTATCCCAAAACAGAATATACGAGAATCGCACCTTGATAAAACAATTTTGTTCATCCCTTCCTTGCTATATGTGGTGATCTGGGAAAATAAATCAAATAATATGAAATAAACAAGTTAAAAAAAATGAAGAGATACAATAAACATTAGGTTTGTAGTAATACAGAACCAGGAGACATATGGCACTGTATTTAGACTGCTTATTTATCTTATGTTCTCTTAGGTTCATAATTAGATATTCAGTAATAGCAATCACAATGGAGGTACAAGTAAATTACAAAAATCCAAAGCCCCTAAAAAGAGTAGGCACAGAATATAATGTGACTATGACAACAGAAGTGAACTGTGTAAGTGTGTATCAAACAAGGGGACTAACCATTGGACCATCATCTCGGCCATTGATACCCAACAACTGTGAGCCAGGTCTAGCAACCACTGTGACTGAAACACCTGTTAGCAAATGGAAGATATTCATATATAACTAATTCTCTAAAGCTTAAGTACACCAGCAATCCTCAAATCTCTATAAAAGTGGTGATAACTTTGTCACACAGTTCTACTGTACCATTTCTAACATCAACTTTTAGCAGATTACATTCTACTATTGTGAAAAAGAAAAGGATCATTTTTGCTCATGCAGTCTCGGTTATGATTAGCAGGTCTGCGCTTTTGGATCACAGTATGTGTGAAACTGCTTGGTCGCTTACTACATTACATAAGTTGAACTATCAAAATCCTATGAATAATATTTCTCAACTGTGGCCTTTTGGTTTTGTACATTTCACATTCAATTTTGACAAACTTGCCATTAATGAAGCTAACGAAGTTTGGTTTGGTGGTTTAATTTTAAAAGGAATGGGCAATATGCAACGCCAGAAACAAGGTTAAAAAGTGATGCAATGACTAGTTTCACTACTTGCTAAAAGGAATGGGCAAAATGGAAGGTAGTGCAACACTCAAATGACATTGGCATCATACCTCCAATTTCAACTTTAAAAACCTGAATTTAGTAAAGAAAGCCTTATGCAATTAATTGTTAAGAGTCAAAATTTAAATATAAGAAATGATATACATAATTACCACATCAGCGGGAGCCTCGAGCATTGGGACTGCCCTTAAATATACATAATTAACATCAATAATATCTGGGTGTGCAAGTAAAAATTACATTTAGAACTACCACCATTTCAATAAATCAACAGAAAACACATCAATGACAAATAACACAATAGTTACAAGCACAGTTTTCTTCCATACCATTGACTTTCAACTCTGTATGCTGCGGCCATTGCATTCTAAATGGGACCTTATCATTGAGTAGTAGACACCAGGCCTGCACAGGGCCATGACATCAATGACATATGCTCGGTAATTAATTACTTTGCATGAGTAGCAATACAAAGGACAATCAGGAAATCGAGCAGATTTTGCTTATATAGTAGAGTTAAGAAGGATCAAGAAAATAAACTAGTCTTCATTTCAAAGTCCTTCTCTGGTATTGGAATCTAGAATGATCATGAAAATACTTTAAAAGCCATTAATCAAAGAACAAAAGAATAAAATGACAAAAAAAACCCTCATAATATAGTCACCTAGAGCCTCATTTTACAATTGCAAAGTTTTCATGTTAATTCAGGCAATTAAAGAGAATAAATTTAAGACTTCAACTAGCTTTTCTTAATGCTAAAATCTTCAAAATAAAAAAAATATAGTAGAGTTAAGAAGGATCATGAAACAAAAAGAGAATTTCACACTGAGGACAAGGCGACAAATTAATTCATAAAAGGAATGGTCTTTCCTTGATAACCATAACACAACAGTCTCTTGCAGGTTCAATTCTATGGATTATGGTAACATTTCAGGACAAAAAAAATGTAAATTCATTGTTTATCAGTTTAATTAATTATTTGCTCGATTCATGAACTCAAAATTCTGGTTTACTATTTGATCCTGAGACAATTAATTGTCAAATAGGAGAATTACAGCAAGCAACAATGGCAGAGGATTGACACCTTAAAGAAAGCAATTTATGAGTCTTATCTCATAAGTTCATCTCTTTTACCAAAAGGATGTATAATTAGGACAGCCACCAGGTAAACATAGTTAAACAAAATATGAAAACTAGAAACAAACCTGAAGATCATATTCAGGTCTCGTTAACAGTTCCTTATCTGATCTTGACAATTGAAATGTTCTCTCCACATTGTGCACTGTGATTGTGCTGGAAAAGATGTAAACATAGCCGCCATAAAATTAGCATGCAAAAATAAAAAAAATGGTAAGTATATGATATTAGTAATGCCAGATTATACAAGCAGTCAGTTCACAAATACCAACCAATTAAATAGTGAAAAAACTTCAGAAATTGTCCATATAAGATCTTATGAAGTAAGGTTCGCAATACCATACCGTACCGGTATTTCGACCTAGGCTCGGTACCGGTATGGTACGGTGTACCGAGCGGTACACCCAGGTGGAAACGTGCTTATGTTCCATTATAAGCACTTCGTTGGATTAATACATATAAATTGAAGCAGTATTTTATATCATACAGAAAACTACAGATCCTAAGATACAGAAACACTTCTTAATGACACTAACGAATCTTACATTCTTCCATCCACCAAATAACTCCTTAGTTTCATATTTGCAATCAGAAAGTTACAATATCCACACTAATATTAGTCACAACAAACTCTACAACCTTTTTCCCATTGATGCGGTACATAATTAACTGGCTTGTTTTGCCTTCTCATATCTTTAGTTCTGTTGACCAGACACACATAATGTTAGTCTTATTATGAAACACCATACCTACATACTCTTATCTTTGTTATAGTTCTCTGAAGTATAAACTATTAGAATTCATCTCATTTTCTAAAGTGCAATTTCAATCAGTGATTTAAAAAGCGTTAGGTACCAAAATGCGCTAAAGTCCTAAAACGCCCGAGGCGCTAGGCGCTTGCCCAGACGCTCGCCCGAGCGAAGCGAGGTGCTAAAATATAAAAATATATAATATAATTAATAAATATAATTATTTAAAATTTTAAATAAAAATATAATATTAAATTAAGAATAATATATTATTAATCTATTAATAGTATTGAAAATTAATAATTTCAAATAAACCTAACAATATTAACAGTATACTGTTAACAATATACTGACGGAGAAGAAGGAAGAGTGTAAGGGGGTGCTGACTGAGAAAAGAGGAAGCGGCAGCGGCAGCGACAGTGTAAGGAGGCAGCGGCAGTGGGAGCGGGAGTGTATAGAGGCAGCAGCAACGGGAGTGTAAGGAGGCAGTGGCAGCGGCAGCGGCAACGAGAGCGGGAGCGGGAGCAGGAGTGTAAGGAGGCAACGACAGCGGCAGCGGGAGCAGGAGCGGCGACAGCGGCTAGTAGCGATAGCGGTAGCGGCGAGCAGTGGGCAGCGGGAGCAAGAGCGGCGAGCGGCGACAGCGGCAGCGGTTGTGAGCAGCGACAACGGTTGCAAGTAGCGACAGCGGCGAGCAGCGGGAGCGGGAGTGGCAGCGGCAACGAGCAGGGTTAGGGTTGGGCAGCGACAGCTGATATCAATTTTAGTTGGTTCGATTGAACCAACTAACCACCGGAGACCGAACCAGACCTAAAATCCTGGTTCGATCACCTTGTTTAATTCAGGCGCTCGCCCAAAGCGCCCAGCGCCTGGGCTCGGGTGAGCGCCCAGACGACGCCTCTTTGAAGCGAGCCGCCTGGAAGTGAAGCGAGGCGCTCGGGCCTCGCCTCGCCTCGCCCGAGCACCTTTTTAAATCACTGATTTCAATGTGACTTCAAATACAAAATGTGTGATAATTAAGATGCCCAAGAAATAATCTAAAATTTCTTATTCCTAACGCAGCAAGATATTTAAGATGTTCAAGATGTAGGGAAGTGTGGAAGTCTAAATCGATCCTAATCCATTTGGGGCTGCAGTTCCATAGTTCTGCAAAGATTTCATGTGAACCAAAGTTACCAAACACAAGTAGCCAGTCCATCAAAACTGAATTTCCCTTCGACCCCTTCCTAACAATTAGACATCCCCCAAATTAAACAGTCGTACAGAAGCATTAAGAAAGACAGTACATAAACTATTAATGAAGGAGCACACGCAATACTTGCAAGCCAACTCGAGATGCTTGGCATTCTAACATTCAAGGGAAGTAGATTAAAGAACAAGAGATCTTTTAATATACAGTATCCTTATTTTAATGCAGACAAAAAAAAAAAAAACAATAACAGGCAGAGAAATGTGAGCCAAAAGTGTTTGGCTAGAACTGAAACAAGGTGGTAAGATATGAACATGGAATGTGAGTGTATATGGACTCACAAAAGATTGTTCCAATGGAGGAGCTGGAACTTCAAGAAGTGATTATGGCTCTGTTATACAATTAACGGACATATCATCAATTTCAGAATTTTCTATTATACAATTAACTCCACATACATTCCCCTAAGCCTCTGTCATTCATATCCATGTAATTCGACCAGATTTAAATAGTTCAAATTAGACTGCAAAAGTAGAAATACTCAATGTAGAGCCAGTTCTAACTTCCAAAATTCAAGTAATAACAAGCATTAAGACTTTTTATAGCTAACATCAAAATGTTTGTTTGCCCTACTGACTGACATTAACATAAGAAGCAAACATTTTTAGATTCTTCAACAAGCCATGGACAAACTTAGAAAGATTTGATGAGGACTAACCCATCAGCTGTGATGCCTGCTGATAAAAACTTTACAGGATGCAATAGATGCCCCATCGTCACCCAGAATCTGCATGTCATAATCAACACTATCATGATCAACTGATTCTATATACAAAAGTGAAGAACAGCAGTAAACAGACAAAGAATTGAATTCGTCAACCTATATACAGGACCCAGATAACAAATATAAGAATTAAATTAGTCATTTAGAAAGTTCTTATTACGTGTCCACAATATAAAGTCATGACCCTGTCAAAACATTATAGATATCTAGCCAATAACAGCAGTAATAAATGGTCATGAATATCCTATACCATTGTATGAAATCATTAATTCATCAAGATAATCACGAGGGGGACAAGATATTCAGGGCATGATATCATAAAAAGAGATGCATACATTTACAAAAATATTTTAAAAAATATTACCAGTCAAATGAAAAGTAATTTGGCATGCATTGTATATGATGCAAGCATAATAATAAGTAAAGAATTTCCAGACTCTAAATAGGAAGACAATACATTTCCCAAATCCTACAAACAAGCTTCATGTTAAATGCAACTAAACCTAATAATCAGAATGAATTTCAGCATCTTGATAATTTATGATGAATCGTATGATATATCAACTGATATTATCTGGCAAAAGATCAAACGAAAAGGCATTCTGTGATGACTGCAATCCCACAAATATTATCAAGTTGAAATGAAACAGAATAATGACAGCCTTTGTGGAGGGTCAAATATATAAGTAAGAATCCACTATAACATTCTAATAAGTAATAACTACAACAGGGATGAATATGCCATACGGGTCTGCTCTGTTGATTCTGCAAATTTCACAATAGAAGTGAGACGGAACTTCAGGAGAAGCACCCTCCATAGATTTTTCAGGTATAATTACACAAACAATATGCTGCCAGACTCGACACCCAGAATCTTCACACTGCAATAAAAAAAATGTATAATTCTTGTAAAATGAGGAGATGGAAATAAAGCAACTAAAGCACTATCAGTTAGCAAACAATTGTACAAACAAAAGATAATATGATACTAGGATAAAAAAAAGCGGAACACTAGTAGAAGTTTGGAAAAAGAATTCAAGGATGACCATGCACCAGTCTTCTAGAAAAAGAAGCTAAAATGATGCAGTATAGTTGACTCAAGTTTCAGACCTATTTAGTCCAGGACTACAGGATGATAAGACATCTTTGGATGAATTTTCGTCCTTATTTATAATTGCTGGATAAGACATCTGTAGAGTCAGTAATTTCATTTTCCAAATTCTATTATAACAGTATGACTTATGAAAGTTGCTTACCTGTTAGTATGTGTGCTTAGAAAATTCTAGGAAAAATTATTTCTATCTAAAGTTGGACTCTCTAGGAAATTTTACTTCTTTTCTGCTTTCAGTTTTTGTGCATTCTCTTGTTTTATGACTAACAAAAAATGATAAAGAGAATCAAACTCAGATTTACCCTGAAATAAAAGTTTGAGAGGGTAAGAACTCCTACAGTTTCTTTTTTTTACTTTTCCTTATCAGGTTGTATATGCGAGTAACAACAGCAAAAGACAGTCAAAAAATCTTTAAGCTGAAGTACCAAAGGGCACAGTTTCTAGTTATAACTTTGGAGTTGATCAGAAATTAGTGATATTAGAAGTGACTAACCAGAAGAAAAGAAATACTATAAGAGAGTCCAAATGGATCACTAATCCACATGGATATAAAGATTGTAACACTAACAAAAAATCCATGGATAATGCCATGTGAAACTTATTTTATTGGTTACCAAGATCCAGTGCTCCTCAAGTTTATTTTAGAAACATCGAATCTGAAGCAGCAGAACTACCTGAATCATTGACTCAGAATTAGATGATTTCCCACAGGGGCAACGTATTTTCATTTCTGATTTATATGAATCAACCTCCTTAGGTTTCATGTGATTGAATTCTGTACGACTGTAGCTTTTAGATGCTAAGTCTGTAGCACCAGGAATTTGCATTTTCCTGCAAGGGACATATCAAAGCACAACACACTGTAATAATTTAGAGTTAGAAGCATTTGACTTAAAACAATAAGGAAATATAGGTGAGGGTAAATGTGATAATCACCTATAAGTATCATCAATTATTTTAGCTACTCCTCCTTTCCCTACAAAGTTTCTCCTTCCCCAAACTTGTGGCTCAGGTACTGTGAAATAAGAGAGATAAAGCCAAACATAATGAGGATCTAGAGCAGGAAAGGTGGGAGAAGCTCATATATGAGTGGAGGTGGGGAAAGAAGTCAACAGTAAACAGAACAATGTAAAGAAATTGGCTAAGCTGGTAAAAACCATGAAACAAGATTAGAGAACATAACTTGGCAATATACTTACATGATATATGTATTCAATTAGATTCAAATAATACACAGATAAGATACTCATTAATCACTGGTAGAATGTTGAAACCAAGGTCTTCAATTTCGAATAATACCGCTCGTACCGGTCCGTCAGCAGATCGGTACACGGACCGCTCGCTATCGAGCAATTTTTTTAATTTATATATATACATATAAATATATATATGTATATATATCTCGGCGACGTCGCAGATTTTTTTTACTTTTATATATAAATAAAGAAATAAAATAATATATATATATATACAAGGTTCGCAATACCATACCATACCAGTATTTCGATCTGGGCTCAGTACCGGTACTGTATGGTATACCGAGCGATACACCTGGGTGTACCGAGTACTGTAGCACTGCTACAGTGCTACAATGCACTGCTATAGTGCTACAGTACCTTAGACCGGTAACAATCGGTCCGCGTACCGAAAACCTCTCGGACCGGTACGTATCGCCCGTACCGGGCGGTACGGCTCGGTACGACAGACCTTGTGTATATATATATATATATATATATATATATATATATATATATAAAGGCGACGTCGCCGTGGGGAGAAGAGAGGCGAATTTCGAAACTCTGGTACGGTACGATGTTTCAATCATTGATTGAAACAAAAGAAAACATGAGAACTAGTCAGATTGGCGATGCATGAAGATGGATTAAAATAACCGGCAGCATTCTCACGATTACATAAGTTTACAAGACAATATTTAGGCAGCTTATATAAATCATAACTGCAAAGAACTTTAGGAAAAATGAGATGAGGGGAATATGTATCGAAAAGCTGATAATATACAATGCTGATGGAAGAATGAAAGTACAAGGTCATAATTATCCATCTTTAAACAATACCACAGAAGGATGAAAAAAGAGCAAGCTCAACAAGCAGAAAAAGAAGTCCAAAAATATGGTCAGGAAGAAAATTTTCTGATTGCGAAGAATATGGTTTGACAAAAAAGATCCTGACAAAAGAAATAGATTTTATAACTGGGGACTGAACAAAAATGTCCATTGAATGACAAATTTTACTAGGAATAAATTTAATGAAATAGAACAAATAAAGAAAACTACAACCAAAGTCACTATATGAGAGAATTCATTAAAATCGAGTTATGTAACTCTGTGGATGTACAAAACTCCACATGTATAAACTAAAACTAGAAGAAGTATTCTGAGATACCAATCATCTCTATGTTTTCTTTCCTATAGAACGTCTAATTTCCAAAGAAAGAAATATGACATGCACATTACAGTTGGTACTTCTCAAGATGAAGTATAATAAAACTGCCACTAATTCTGAATATTCGAATACCTTGTTCATCTAAAACCAGTGCTAAAATCCTGTCCATGAGATCCTGCATAACATACGATTAATAAAAGGCTATTATAAAATAGATCAAAGAAGAACCAAAAGCAATGTGTAGAAGATAATATAAACTATAAAGTATAAACAAAAAGAAAAATGTGATTTGGCTAATAATAATCAAGATCTGCATGTTGGCATCACTGAACACAAAATAAGTAACTACTGGATCTGAGTTGTAAAATGAGTATCCTATAATGAGAAGTGTAATACAGCTCACAATGAATTATCGAATTTTACAATCAATAGTATTAACATGGTTGGTACAAGAAAATAGACTACAGTTAGAAAATGCAAGTCTAAAATAAAGCTTAATAAACAGGCAGAAAAGCTCCATCTCTTGTGGCTGTTAAAGAGGCACTTATCACAACAAAATGCCAAGTTGCATGCTTATGACATTTGGACTAAAATAACTAGATGGTACCCTACAACTAAAAGAAACAAAGAAGAATGACTCCTAACCTGCTTCTTTCCTTGCTTTGCCAAACCAAGTTGAGTCAAGACATCTTTAAGCTCTTTTATTCTAAAGTTTGCCAATTTATCCTGATGTAAAAGGACAGAAGAATCAAATATGAACAATAAAACAGAAAGCTTTTACCGCAAGAAATACAGATTGGATTAATTATGCAGACAATCAACATGTTTTAACATAAAAGACCCAAATTTATACTGTTCTCCATGTCCATGCATACACAACCTACTGATGTAAGGAACACAATACAGTTAGAAAAAAAAACAACAATAACATAATTGAAATGTGTCCACTAAACAGGGCATGTTCTGCAATCCACATGCCCACAGAAACTTACTTTGTTGTTTTTTGCTCTTTCTTCCAATCATGAAAACTTTTGTACCTTATTAACTTTGTCAAAGAAAATGAACATGTAGGTACCACAGGCCAAAATGTTTCAATAACAAACCAGCTTATATCAGTATTAACCGAACTACATCCAACAAATACAATGGTCATCCTCCAGTAGCCAAATTGGCAGAACAAAGGATCGGCTATCAGATGAGAAGTAACAAAAATAACTGTTGGGCAAACATATATATATATATATATATACACATATATATATATATACACATATATATATATATACACATATATATATATATACACATATATATATATATACACATATATATATATATACACATATATATATATATATATATACATACATACATATATATATACATACATACATATATATATACATATATATATATATATATACATATATATAAAGATGAAATAAAGGTCTAATGTACATTGTCAAAAAAGAAAAATCAAATTGACAATGCTTTGGACGTACACAATTTTTCTATTATGCTATGCCAAATATTCTAAAAGAGACCAAACAACTTGCCAAGTCTAATTCACATTTGGTAACTTAGAGACATAGACCTAACCCAAATAACAAAATTATCCATGAAGGACTTGTTTCAACTTATATAACCAATGATTGCCTCATGGCACAAGGATGTGCCACTACCATGTTGTCAGTCAACAAGCCCCTATATCTGTTAACACACACCAAAAATTGCACTAGCCATGTGTTTGTACCTCTGTCGCAGGTCAGTGTGGCTTGTGCCAGTATCTTTCTAGGATGACACATTCTGATAACTAGTCAGCACCACACTCCTAGATCTTTAACTCTTAAAGAAAGAAAAAATATATTTGATTTTGAAAACACTTTCAAAGGAACGTTATACAACTAATCTACAACCTATATAAGGATAGGATACATCGTACTTATCTAAGTTCAAGAAATAAGTAACAATATCTACAATTCGACATCCATACATGGAAACATATACTCAAATATGCTTATGTCTGATTGCACGTACAGATAGTTTTTAATACATAAGACAGATCAGTGTATCTAATGTGTTCTGAGACTTGTCTACTGCCTAGGCTCTAGCCCAGGCAACTATGTGACAGCCAGTAACAAATGCAGAATGGATAACAGGGGCTGTCATCCTGTAACATAACTACAATGTCAATAACAAGTGCTTGTTGCAAGTATTATAATGATAAGTACATGAACCGACATAATAAATAAATGATCCAGTAACTTAACCATTTAACTAGCGAACTAACAAGATTCAGAAATTTGAAATAGTGATGAGATTCCCTGGCAAACGGACAAGAGTATACTGTTGCAAGCATCATGGAAATATTGCTTCGCACCTTAAAAGTTGGAATTGGTAATTAAGCAGCACTAAGATTTACATATGGTGATTGTCTCACAAGAGAAAATAACACAGACGACTTTGCTACTGAAGGTGACTAAAAAAAAGATAACATACTCTAGTTTGGCTTACAGAATTAATCATCTGAATCAGCTAGAACTATTCGAGTGATTTCAGTGGCTAATACATAAAGGACAGAAAAGATGCCTAATGATCATCTGTCGAAGCACTCAAAAGGGACCAGCAAATTCAAAAAGACACTTCACGCAATATTTCAATTAGCCAAAAAGAACATTAACCAATATCAGTTCATAACTCCAAAGTTTTCCTCAGGAAAAGACAAATTCAATCCCAATACTTCTACTACCTAACTCTAATAATCATCACGATAAAATCTCAATCCCAACTTATAGTTTAATGATAACGTAGTAAATAGGAAACGAAATTCAGAAAGCATGAAAGGAAAGAGAAGATACCCGACAACTCGCGACGAAATCCATCGATCGAAGACCCTCCACGCACCAAGAAAACCGCAGCCGCCGTCACAATTAACTAAAACTAGATGCCGGGGGCCAAGATATCACAGAATTCACTCGACCGAGAACCACACCGGCAGATCTCTGGATCAAAGAAGAAGCGCAAACGCGAGCATAATCGCCCAAGATGCCAGCCTAAGACTATCAAAAAAATTCGGGCCGGAAACCACGTGTCGGCGGAGCGACCCGTTATGGATCGAGGTGATCAATCGATGCGAAACCGAAGGGAAGAGATCGCCGCCGCTTGTCACCGTCCGCGGTCGAGATGCGCGAGCTCTGTTTGATGAAGGGGTGGGGAAGAGCCGAAAGGTTTGGTCGGGTGACGGACCTGTCCGGCGGATTCAAATCGGTTTGTTGCGCATGGAGGAGTCCGCGGCATCGCTTACGTGTCGTCCACAAACAATCCTTCGCTACGTACTAGAAACCTATACACACACGGATCCTACCCTTCTTTTACACTGGAGGCCCCACTGGACTGCAACATCAGGAGCTGGATTGGCGACGTGGGTGCGAGGGAAAAGGGTAAAAGAATTTTTGTGGGTCTAAATTATGTTATCCTTTTAGCGTGACAAATGGGGGCGTTAGTGTACGGCCGAGATCGGAGGGACTACGAGGCCTATGATGTGCGGTACGAAGGGGATTGACTGATGTCTACGACGCTCGACAGCAGCGTGATCTCGAGCGCAGCGACGCGAGGACACCTGTGCTTTGGCGCCGGCCGAATCACCCTCGAACAACAATCTGCAGGCCCTGCTGCCGACGTTTCTGCGGGGTCCACATGGCAATTTCTGCCATGTCAGATTGATGGCGTGTTGGACCCCATCATCTCACGTCCCAGACTGGAGCCCTGAAAACGGCGTGAAGACGGTTTCGAGGGTCAAGTAGGTTTAATTAAATTTACTAATTACATTACAGCTGTTATTTATATTTTTCAGAAAAGATTTTAACTATAAAATTGTATGCATAGTATCTAACCATCAAACTATGCAATGATGTATACCATTCAAATTGAACAAAATACTCAACCTAAATAAATTTCATATTTGTTATCTACAAAATTGATGGTAAAGTAATATACCAAAAACGATTCTATCAGGTTCGAACAAAAAAAAATGAAAACAAGTTGTAAAGTAAGGCCTATGTGAAAAATCATATTGGGTTGGCTAGTTGAGATATGTGAAAAATGATTAGTTAAATTGGAAGTAAATTTTATTTATAATTTTTATTAAAATCTGTTTAGTCTTTCACTATCGATTCTCGTACTATTAATAATAATTATTTTATATGTCTTATTACTCCATCGGAAGATTTCTTAAACACATGTCTAAATGATTTTAAATGATTTTTTTTCATCTTATCTTCCATTGAAGCGATATTTAGTGAACGACTATTGCATTTGAAGATCTTCTAAGCATATGTTTATATCATCTTAAATGATTTTCTCTTCTCTTAACCTTTATTGAAGCGATATATGGTGAACGACTATTACATTCGAAAGTCTCATAAACATATGTCCATATCATTTTATATGATTTTTTTCTTATCTTATTTTTTATCAAAGCGATATCTAATTATTCATAAATAATAATATTTTTTTTCTTTCTTAGTAACTTCACATATCCTCTTAATATTCTCATCTCGAAACTATATATATATATATATATATATATATATATATATATATATATATATATATATATATATATATATATATATATATAGTTTCTTAATTACCCAACACTCAAAATCCATAAGCCATCGTTGGTCTTTAATATTCATGTAATATAAATAAATATTAATAGTTTAATAAAAATGATAATATATTAATTTATCATAAAACTTATGCATTACAAAAAGATAATAATTTCTTACATAATAAACAAAATCATGCATCAACCATATGCAACACATGCATAATAACTAGATAACAAAGGCGTACATCACACCCGATGGTGCACTCTCCCAATAACGGATAGAGAGATATTCCATGGGATGGATTCCTCCAAACAACGGATGAAGATAATTCATATTGCACTCCCAACAGTGGATGGAGTGGTATCCCTCACACGCCCAAGTGGAGACATATTCCTCCCAACAGCAGATAGAGGAACCGTTTAACCATTACGTTTGACGGTCGGTCCACTAATCCCCGAAGGGAATCGTCATACTTGCCCTCGACATGGATATATAAACATTCATGATCATTCATTTACACTTATCTATTCACTCACGGATGCATCAAGAAATAAATATGATTAAATATTATAAGAGACCATACTTGATGTAAATATGCTATACTATGTTCATTGGTGGCACCTCACTATAATAGGCCCACAGCTCCTTTCACAGATTGCACTTCCAATGTGAATTATTAGCCTAGTTACATCTACTACATGATAACAATCATATAATTACCATAAACTTAAGAAATGTAAAAAATTAATAATCATTTTTAAATGATGTCTTCATATAAAACCTTTAAGTTCATCAAATTATAAATGCATGAAACATCAATCTCTCAATAGTCCTCAATCAATCAAAATCCTAATTGGAATAGCTAAATTGACTCAAACCAAGCTTAATTGGATTATGACCTAACAAAACCAACCTCAAATCCTTATAAAACTGGTCTGGAATCACCCTACACTAGTCTAATTTAGATTTGATTGATTTCGATTAGGTCAAGTAGGTTGAATTAGTCAAGTTAATCTAGAATCACCCTAAACCGGATTTAACTGATCAAACATATTTGATTTAGTCAATTAACGAGCTTAAACCAATAAAAGATGAGAAATTGGACTATGTCATATAATGTTAGCCCAAACCGAACCAACCCACTTAAGTCTTGGATTGGTCACATGCGCTGCACATGCCTATTCCAAGTAATATGTTGAGTTGAGATACAACGGGCTAGATAGATAAGCGACGATGTGTCTAATGTCAATCGTATAGTTGGGCAGACTTAACTTCATAGACTAGGCTAAGCCTCACTTATAAGTTGGGCTGAGCTTTACTATTGAACTAGGCCATGTTTGGCTCGTGAGTTGATTGTACCTAGACACGTGAGTTGGGATCGTACATGATCACATAGACTGGGTTGTACCTAACCGCATGAGCTGACACATGCTTGGCCATATAAGCTAGGTCATACATGACCATATGGACTAGATCGTACCTAACAACATGGGTTGGGTCGTACCTTGCCATATGAGCTGACTCCTACATGACCACATAGGTTGAGTCATGTCAAGTTACATGGGTTAGGTCGTACATGAACACATGGGCTGAGTCGATCTGGTTTTATAGATCAACTTGACTCAAGACAGACCCTAATTAGACTCCTCTTATTAAATTAGATTTCAATATCTAAAATTATTAAAAAATAATTTAAATTTATTAATTAAAAAATTAAATTCATGATCTTAAATTTAAAACTAATTACATTATAGAAATTCACACATAATTCTTGAAACATAGATATATCTAATTAAATAAATTAGAACTATTATACTAATCCAAAAATAAGAATTTTAATAATTAAATTAATATTAAAATTCAAGCTTAAGAGATCAATATAAATCAAATAATCATTCTAACATCACAAATCAATTATCATTATTTACTAATCATGAAATTTCGAAATTAAAACATTATTATTCATCATAAAATTATAACAATCTCAACATTAAGATTTCAAAAAATAAATCAAAGTTAATTAAAAAAAAAGGATCATACCTCTCTTCGGCTATCCTTTCATCGATATTATCTCATGAAGTCCTCTCCTTAATTCTCCCATTATTAGGCTCGATGAGGAATAAGGGAGAAATAATCCCCTTTATATATAAAAAGATGAGATTTCCCCGAAAGGTAAATGATAATTTAGTTTTATTTTTAATTTATTTTTATTTTCCTTTCATACATAAAGAAAAAATATAATATTCATTTCTTATAGTTCACACACAAAAATGAAATGTAAACTATTTATTTCCTAAAAATCAAATCATTTATTAAGAAATAAAATAAATTAATAATTTAATTAATTAGTAGAATTTTTAACTTATTCATATGATTAAAAAAATTAAATTTAATAATTTCCTTAACTATAGTACACAAATATAGAAGTTAATAATAAAGTAATACATCACTTATAGTAATTAATTTATATTAAGGGAGAAATTATTGGTTATTACATTTCTCCCCCGCTTAACAGAAATTTGATCCCCAAATTTGATTAAAAATAACATTAATCAATATAGTTAGCTTTTGAAATACTAAGTCAAAGGATAAAAATAAATTAGCTTGAAAAATATTTTGATTAAATGTGCCGCTCGAAAACTTTTAAGTCAAAAATATATATTTTTTTAACATAAAATATATGATAGATTAATGTAACTTATTGAATAAATTTGATTTTAGATTACCCATAACAAGTATATCAAATTTTATAACTAATAAATCAATAATTTTTTAAGTTTTAAAAATTAATTGATTGTTGACATAAAATATAAGTTGAGGTACAATTCAACAAACAAAAGCAATTGAAATGATGAAAATTTATCCAACTATTCAACGTATATTATTTTATAATTTTAAATTTTTATATATTATATATGTCAAAGAAATAACATTATATTTAATTCTCATTAGACTCATCATTGCATTGAACAAATAATATCTGATAATTAATTTGACATTAAATCAAAACTCTATTTAAATTAATTACTCATACAATTAAGTTTAAATATCAATACATCATCAAATTTATTCAATTTTAAAGACATATTTTATTAATAATATCATCCTAGCACATGTCAAATCTAATCTCAATTTTAAGAATAATATATGGTAACAAAAATTATAAAGGTAAATACTTTTTAATTTATATTTTTAAAAGATCATATAAAATTTTGAACTTAAAATTATCAAAACTTTTACATCCGAGAAAATAATTGATACTTAATATAATCTTCAATTAGTAAAACTAGATATGTTAACTATAAATATTCGTAACATAAGATAAAACTGTAAAAGATAATTAATCATCGATCATAAAGAATCCACACAGTAATAAATATGTTTTATTAAATTTATCCTATTCATAATTATAGATAAAATAATATTCTAGAACAAAGGGTAAAAAAAATATATGTTAAACTATAATAGAAATTATGCCAAACTTCATTATAATCTACTTTAAATTTATAACAAAATTATATGAATAAATTTTAGATCCCCAACAGAAAAATGATATGATCGAAATAATAAATGCTATAAGACTTATGCAAAAAACTTAATTTATTTACTTTTTTATAAAATAAAATAAAAATCTAAATATTTTACAATGAACATAAGCATCATATAATATTTCTAATTAGATTACCAAATTATTATTATTATTTTTTAGTATTGGATATAAATCTAATATGTGCATCTTCACTAATAACTAAGTCAATTAATATTATTTATTTATCATATATATCTCAAAAGGAAAATAATACATTTTATAATTAAATTAATAACCCTTATTTACTTTGTAAAAAAAGGGGAGAAGAGGGCAATGACAAAATCATATTCAAAATATAAAACCTATAAAATCATATTTAAAATGTAAAATCTTATGAGAGTTTATAAGATAAACTAATACAATACTTATTTTAATTTAGAGAAAAAATTAAAATTTTGACCTTTTACTCTATAATCTCATTTCAAATCATTTAACGAGATTCTCTTTGACTAACATCTTTAATCAATTATTTTTTATAAAGAAACTTATATTTGACTCACTAAGATCTTAATATCTTAAATTCATATTTTAGTTGTATTATAATCTAATTCTCAAATTTTAAATTTCAAAAACGAATTGGGTAATCTAATATTCTAACCCTATGATCCCATATTCTAATAGGTCCTCAAAATCATTGCTACGATACCATTAAATTTGTCACATCCTAAATTTATAAAAAAATAATAAAATTAGTATTTTATTATCCATAATTTGCATTATAAACTCTCTCATTTTTTTTCTTTTATTCTTCAACTTAAATCCTTGTCTTTACAATACTAAATATTCTATTAACTAGAAAAAGGATGACATTTTCTTGGTAGGGTTACAAGCCTGTTTCACCTAAGCTTCATATTTATTACAAAGTAATAGATTACACTAAAAATAAATATAAGATAAAAACATATCAACAACCACACATGCTGCTAGGAACCTCAAGAAAAATCATAAAAATAATCTTTAATATTCATGTAATATAAATAAATATTAATAATTCAATAAGAAATGATAATATATTGATTCATCATAAAACTTATGCATTAGAAAAACGATAATAATTTCTTACATAATAAATAAAATCATGCATCAGCCATATGAAACACATGCATAATAACTAGATAACAAAGGCGTACACAACACCATCGTGCACTCTCCCAATAGCGGATGAAGAGGCATATTCCACGAGATGGATTCCTCCCAACAGCGGATGGAGATAATCTATATCGCACTCCCAACAGCAGATGGAGTGGTATCCCTCACCCGCCCATGTGGAGTCATATTCCTCCCATTAGCAGATGGAGGAATCGTCTAACCATCACATTTGACGGTCCACTAATCTCCGAAGGAAATCGTCATACCTACCCTCGGCATGGATACATAAACATTCATGATCATTCATTTACACTCATCTATTCATTCACTGATACATCAAGAAATCAATATGATTAAATATTATGAGATATCATACTTGATGTAAATTTGCTAGACTATGTTCATTGGTGGCACTACATTGTAATGGGCCCACAGCTCCTTTCACATGTTGCACTTCTAATGTAAACTACTAATCTAGTTATATTTACTACATGAAAATAATCTTATCAATATTATAAACTTAAGAAAAGTAAAAAATCAATAATCATTTTCAAATGATATCTTTAAATAAAACTTTTAAGTTCATCAAATCATAGATGAAACATCAATCTCTCAATAGTCCTCAATCAACCAAAATCCTAATTAGAATAACTCAATTGACTTAAACCAAGCTCAATTCGATTGTGACCGAATAGAACCAATCTCAAATTCTTATAAAACGAGTCTAGAATCACCATAGACAGGTCTAATTTAGATTTGATTGATCTCGATTAGATCAAGTAGGTTTAAATTAGTCTGAAAAGGAGGTGATCCAATCGCACCTTTTAGTACAGCTACCTTGTTATGACTTCACTCCAGTCACTAGCCCCACCTTCGACATCCCCCTCCTTGCGGTTAAGGCAACGACTTCGAGCATGGCCAGCTCCCATAGTGTGACAGGCGATGTGTACAAGGCCCAGGAAAGTATTCACCGCAGTATGGTAAGAATGAAACTCAAAGAATTGATGGGGCCCACATAAGCGGTGGAGCATGTGGTTTCGTTTCTCTTAATTCATCAACGTCACTGAACACAATATATCAAATCAAATAACAATTAAGTTAGCCTAGAATCACCCTAATCCGATTTTAATCGATCAAACCTCTTTGATTTAGTAAATTAACGAGCTCAAACCAATAAAGGATGAGTCACATGTGTTACACATGCTTGTTCCAAGTAATAGGTTGAGTTAAGGTACAACGGGCTAGATAGAGGAGCGACGATGTGTCTAATGCTAATCGTATAGTTGGGCAGGCTTAACTTCATGGACTAGGCTAAGCCTCACTTATAAATTGGGCTGAGCCTTACCACTGAATTAGGTTATGCTTGGCTTGCGAGTTGGTCGTACCTAGACACATGAGTTGGAGTCATATCTGACCACATGGATTAGGTTATACATAACCACATGAGCTGGCACATGCTTGTCCATATGGGCTGATTTATATATGGTCACACAGACTAGATCATACCTAGTCACATAAGTTAGGTCATACTTGTTGAATCTCGAATTTTGATGATGAAACCAATTGATAAGTGTTTATGATTTAATCTACGTTTTGAGTGACGTAGGATGCTTCGATCGGGGAGAGACAATTAAAGCAGGAATAATCATGTTGGGCCGGAGAAACATGTCAGAAGATTGAACGTCGGGCCGGAGGATCGGTCGACGTATCGATAGAAGGCTTCGGGCCATGGATTCGGGCATTGGGCCAAGATGAACGAATATTGCGCCAAGGATATCGGAGTTGCGGAGTCAACTGGCTGATTGGGCAATAGACCGCAAGAGAGGACGATGCGCCGAAGAATCGATCGAAGCGTCGAGGGACCAATGACATGACGTACAACATGATTAATGCTTAGTATTAATTGTCTAGATCGAAGTGTGTTTTATATGTGCAAGATTAACTACGATAACAAGGCATGAAGCAAAATGAAGTCCCGGAGTCAAGGACGCAATTTCATTGGGAGTTCGAGAGTTCGTTGAAAGTCTGGACGTTCGTTGGAAGTTCTGTCGGAACCAGCCGAGAAGTCTCAAAGCTTGCTAGAGAAGCTCGTCGAAACTCTCCAAGAAGATCGTCGTGAAGTACAGGAGCTTGCCGGGAGTCCGTCGGAACATTGCCAAGAGATCGTCGGAAGTTCACCGGAAGATCGTCGGAAGCTCGCTGGAAGAAACCGGACTTATCTTGCTTAGATTATGTCTTAGGAATCGTAGTTAGCACATAATTAGAGTTGGAATTGAGAGGTAATCTCGTCAACTCTGTTAGGGGCCAACTGGGCTCAAAGTTGGGTTAGTTTGGGCCGAATTCAAGGCCCAACCAAGGTGCTGAAAACCTGGCCGGCGGTGGCACTACTTGGGCAACAGCACCCCAGGAAATCTGGGCGATGGTACCATCGGCAGCAATGCTGCCAACGGTGGTACCGCCCCTGTTCGACGATGATACCGCCCATGTTCGGCGATGGTACCGCCTAGCCACAGATCATGTGACGGTAGTACCACCCAAGAACAGCGGTGGTACCGCCAGTACCTAGAAAACTTGGGATGAGACCTTTTTAAGCTCCAAGTTTGAATCAACTTGAAGCCTATAAATACCCATCTCATCCCTGGTTAACATACACAACCATAGAGAGTTTTAAAGTGAGAAAACTCTGTAGAAATCACTTGAGAAATCCCTCCTCTAGATCTAACTTTAGAATTTTGTTTAGAGAGGAGTGTGTGTGCTTATAAGGGTTGTCTCCTAAACCCAGTAAAAGGAGAAGAGGGGTGTAAGAAGGAGGTTGATCTTCGCTTATTAAAGGAAGATTGATAGTGGATGCCGGTGGCCTCGACGGAAGAGGAATAAGAGGAGTGGATGTAGGTCACGACGACCGAACCACTATAAATCAGTTTGCATTTCTGTTTTGCCATTTATCTTAACTACAAACTGCCTTCCTTGCTTTACATCAACTACACTTCCGTATGCCTTCAATTTAAAGATATTTCTGAAACGATTTTCGTAGAAATCAGATTTTATCGTACGAAGGTTTTTCTAACCGACGTAATTTTTACCGCTGTACTAATTCACCCGCCCTTTTAGTGCCGCTCTTGATCCTAACAATGCTTAGCCACATGAGTTGAGTCATCTTGGCTACATGGGTTGGGTCATACCTTATCACATGAGCTGACTCCTACTTAGCCACATAGGTTGGGTCATGCCGAGTCATATGGGCTAAGTTGTACTTGGCCACATGGGCTAAGTCAAACATGAACACATGAGCTGAGTCGATCCGGTTTGATAGATCAACTTGACTTAAGTCAGATCCTAATTAGACTTCTCTTATCAAATTAGATTTCAATATCTAAAATTATTAAATAATAATTTAAATCCATTAATTAAAAATTTTAATTCACGATCTTAAATTTAAAACTAATTACATTATAAAAATTCACACATAATTCTTGAAACATAGATATGTTTAATTAAATAAATTAGAACTATTATGCTAATCCAAAAATAATAATTTTAATAATTAAATTAATATTAAATTTTACTTAAGCTTAAGAGATCAATATAAATCAAATAATCATTTTAACATCACAAATCAATTATAATTATTTACTAATCATCAAATTTTAAAATTAAAATATTATTATGCATCATAAAATTATAACAATCTTAACATCAAGATTTCCTTATCATCTTGGAAGTCTTCTCCTCAATTCTCTCATTGTTAAGCTCGATGAGAAATAAATAGTCCCCTTTATATTAGAGAAGATAAGATCTCCCGAAAGATAAATAATAATTTAATTTAATTTAATTTAATTTTTAATTTATTTTTATTTTATTTTTACATACAAAGAAAGAAATATAATATTCATTTCTTATAGTTCACACACAAAAATAGAATTTAAACTATTTACTTCCTAAAAATCAAATCATTCATTAGGAAATAAATCAATTAATAATTTGATTTATTAATAGAATTCTTAAATTATCCACATGATTAAGGAAACCAAATTTAATCATTTCCTTAACTATAGTACACAAACATAAAAATTAATAATAAAATAATATATCATTTATAGTAATTAATTTATGTTAAGGGAGAAATTATGGATGATTACATTAGATACAATAAGATCATTGATCAAACACAGCAGAATCAACCAGATTACTGATCAAACACATAGTTGAACAACATCCAAGCAACGATCTCAAATCTAAGGTTATGATAGATACAATCATAAGAACACCACGAAATCCCCACGTGCATACATACTCCAATTTGACTCAACAAAACTTCAAATCAGACTCACGCTAGAAAGAGTTCGGATGTACCCTCCAAGAAGAGACAAAATCACCAATATTATTTACTAAAAGAAGGATAGCCAAAGTCAAACGCACATATCAAGAGAATAAAAGAAAACTGTTTAAAGATCGCCCCGACAAGATTAAAACGCAAACGAACTGAACGACAAATTATTTGTCAAAAAAAAAAAAAGAAGAATCGTCAAAATCAAACATAGAAATCAAGAGAATCAAGCAAACCAAAAAAAAAACCCCAACGAGATTAAATAGCAAGGGATTCGAAGAAGAACGCCAAAGCAACGAGCTCAAATCTAGAGTTTAGATCATAGGCAACCATAGGAACCCCATAAAACCCGTAGCCGCATACATTCTTCAATTTGCCCAAGAAAAATACCATATCAGACTCATGGTAGAAACAAATCGAAGAAACTATTAGATTCCCTCCAAGAATATAATGAATCGTCAAAATTATATGCCGAAAAAGAACGAGAATCACCAAACCAAACGCACATATCATGCGATTCAAAAAAACCATTAAAAGATCGACAAAGGATTTATCGAAAAATAACGACAATCACCAAAATCAAACACATAGATTAAGCGAATCAAAGCAGGGGATTCGATTTTACCTTACAGAGAGGGATGGCTGAGAGAAAGCGAAGAATAAAACATAACCCGAGGATTGCCCTCGAGCTCCTTACATAGAGATCTCCTGTAGTCGAATGTCGTCGAGGGTTCCTTTGCTTCGTCCGATCCTTCCATCCAATGGTCATATGAATCAAACGATCATTCGAGAGGTGAGAGCACGAATCGTAAGATATGAAGATCCCGCTTAACATGGTTGGATTTGAATCATTGGACAATGGAAAATGTCACATGGTAAAAGACCGACGTCACTACATTTTAAATAAATTTGGCGAAAATGTTTATTATGTCCTTTTTTTGTTACTTATTATTAGATAAACACGAATCCATTTCTTCATCTCCAATTGATGCTAATCTTAAAGAACTCAAATCAAATTAATAGAAATTTTAGAAAATTGAATATATGCTAGACCTTTGAGTTATACAATCTTGAATGAATTATAAGCCAACGTTTGATTTTTTTTATCCAAATTTATTATCATCAACAATAATAATAAAATCATAAATGTCAATTATTTAAGATCGATTATGTAAATCTTGTATCAATCTATAAAAAAATATATATCTAATTAAACATAAAATACTTATAAACTTTATTTATAATTTTTATTATTTTTTAAAAAACATATCACTAATATTATTTTATCTCTTATGACCATTATATTTAGAGATCTCCTTAATAAATACTAATATCATCTTAAACAATTTTTTCTTATCTTATTATTTATCGAATCAGCATATTTATGCCCATACCATCAATAGATATTTAATAATCAACAGGTCCACGACAAATTTATTTTTATTTTCCTTTTGATAAAAGAGAAACAACTCAAAATAATAATATACAAAACCAAAATTTTGGCTATATTCTATCTTTTTATAGAACAACTTTAGTCCTATTCTATCTTTTTATAGAACACATTTACCAATAGAAAAATAAAATCTTAAAAAAATCGCTTATCCTCGAGTATGTACCTACAAATAAAAAAATAATGAACAATGAACGTTTACACCTTCAGAAAAAAGAAAAATTATGACCAATTTACTAATTAATGTTCCAATATAGTATACCAAGACACTTATTTTTTATCAACATTTGAACTCAAGAGTATGATAATTAACATTCAATCATGATAGCACAAAGTTAATATACTGAGAAACAAAAATCTCATAGGTGAAATGTCCACTTTTATCTAGGAAGTGATTGTCATTACCAATGCCCATCATTTTCCTAAAGTAAGTCATGCTTCACTCATGTCCCTAGGGTAACTCCCTAACACTCTCAAGAATGTGGCCAGCTCCTGTATGCACAAGATAACTTGTATTACTTTTAGATTAGCAACATGATTTTGGGGTGACTCAGAACAGTTTATACCTTCAGGTGCCCAAGAGCATTTTGGGCATTAGGAGAAGCCATTGATGCTTCAAAATCTACAAAGAATAGATAGTCGAAGTACCTAACCAACACATGTACAAAAAAAATTAGTACTCAACAATATTAAGAATCAATAGATATTCAGATTCAGTGAAACAAAGAAAAGGATATAGTAATAACTTTAGACGTCCATTGGTGCCATTGTCAGTTATGCGTAAGGGTTTAGTTCTCTTGGGACGACTTTCAATCTGAGGAGACAAGTAGTAATCACATTAAGCATGCCAGGCTATAAAACTCAATACCTTTGATGAAACAAGATGTCAAACCTTTGTAAGGTTGATATTCCTCAGTGCAAAAACAGCAAGTGCCTTGAAAAGTACACCTGGGCCTTCTTCAAGAGAGAAAACTATGCTTGTCTAACAGGCAAAAATAATAGCATATCTGTCAACTAAAGTTGATAAACTGTCTATCATTACTGGTATAGAGTTGAAAATATAAGCTCAAAACATAGATTTTAGTGGCACATTTTAATGATACCTTAAATGGCTTATGGGTAACTGGAATAATAGGTTCACGTGCCAGCATCAAGAATCTAGTAACATTATCAGGGTCATCCTAGAAGAGGTTTGACAATTTGATAAATAGAATACAAGTTAACCACCACAATTATTAGTTAACTGCAATGAATCGATAAGTAACAAATATTATTACCTGAATATCTAGGGAAAGGATATCCAATCCATATATTTCAGCAGCCAATGAACTGGCAACAGCCCCTGCATCTTGGAGTTTGTGGGTAGCAATAAACTAGGTAGAGTACATGTTCATATATGTTTGGATCAGCCATGGTACTCAGGATAATCAAGCATTAAAACAAAGAACTTCAGTCTGAGTCTTTTATTGTCAGTTTTTTTGAACTGACTTTGACAAACCAATCAAGGAAACATTAACTGAAGCATAAGCATCTTACTTTTGCAGCTCCTGCTGTATCATCTACAGCTTCTCTAACAACTCCTATTTTTGCAAGTGTGTTCTCACACTGTGCAAGAGCCTGAAGTTATGGTGTGTTAGCACTAAACACAATTAATCACCTACAACCAAAAAATGTTCTCCCAAGTTAAAAAAACAAGTGAATGGAATGATAGTTGCACCTGAGGATGACTGAGAACTCTTTTCAGATTTTCCTTCTTCACACCAGAATTGGCTAGTAAACAATGTCGAACTGCATATTTTACTTCCCCAATGATGTGCAAATTATGGCGAAGTAAAAGATCATAATTGCGATGAATGGTACCACCTAGTGAATTTTCAATAGGTAGAACTGCCCGATCAACAAGCATGCATTCAACAGCCTGCAAGATCATAGAATGAGGATTACCTTGTAGGCAGCAGACATGTATTTGTCATGTCTTGGAATGTATCGTTATGCTCTTTTGCATCTGACAGGACCCTGCAACAAAGAGTACATCTGATCCTAGAATGGATCTTCATGTACATTGTCCGTTGGATCATTGAGCCTACATTGCTTACTCGAAGGTGATTCTTCTCATTCTTATTTATCTGACTATTCTCACTTTGAATTTTCTCTTTAAATTTTGGTTTGATGATTTAGCTTTATTTCATGCTATGAACTCAGAACATGAAAAATAAACAGTACATTTATGTATTTCATTTATTTCATGGAATGAGCAAATCGTCTAGTAAAATTTGATTCCTAGCAAGAAATTTTGATTTCTTTATGCCATCAAATATAATGATTTTATTTCGATAGATTAAGTGCTTAAAGGAACCATATAAAAACCTTCAAATTTGTAATTGTACTTTAGTTATCTATCCATCAATGCTTGACCAAACAAGGAACTATAACCTTTCACAATCTTGAATTTTTAATTTAACCATGAAAAGAAATCACCTTCCAGCAAAGCTAGAATTGCTAATTGGGTTGACTGTGTTGTTTATTAGCATATCTTTCTCAGATCTGCTTTCTATCCAAATCCTACCAGTTCATAAGATATGTCAGACCTTTTAGACTATTAAAGATATAAATTTTATCCAAAATATAAACATTATATAAAATTTTATCCAAAATATAAACATTTAGAACAAGAAATTAACATATAGTAGGTCATGATTATTGATACTTAATACTGATAGTGGGTCAAACCATGGGTCTGTTCGTGCCCAATTTTAAGGTACATAAACTGGAATTAGAGCAAGGGAGATCCTAGCAGGCCTGTTGAAAATGAAGACTTGTTTAGGTGCAAAATCAGCACTACTCCTAAAATGTCTGAGTCTTGCTTTTAATGGCTCATCATCTGAAAATAGTATCCACTTGATAAATTCAAGCTGTCATGACAGATCGCTTTACACACTAAGAGTAAACAATAGAAGTGTTCAATAGTATTTGGAGTAAAAACAGTGTCATGCATCACTGGTCAGTGGCAGTGCCAGCATTTAGGCAAGAAATCTAAATGTTCTTTTCTCTACATTCAAACCAGGAAATGTATACTTCCAAAACCCCTATTTTGTGCTCAATATCTCCAAGACCAGGTTATGCTTTCATGCAGGAGGTTAACCAACAAACGCTGGAAATGCAGATCTCGGAAAGCAACAGAGGGGGGCAAATAATAACAACGAATTCAAAGATGCGGAAGCATTTGGAAATGAATACAGAAATAACCGCAAATCTCACATCGAAAGCCGTTTCAAACAGCTCGCACGGGACCGCTTCACAATCAGGATACGCCTTTGCTGCCGCAGCTTCACTGTATGCACCCGGGAGCCCCTAAAAGCACAAGAATTCAATGGACTCCAAATGTAAACTATCACAACCATATCGCAAGATGAAAAGAAACCAATCCAGCCAAATGCAAATGGAGAGAACAGAGAAATCGTTCTCCAGACCTGGTATGCAACACGAAGTCGATATCCATTAGCCGAATCAGATACATCAGATGCGGATTTGGGCCCTAAACGAAGCCATGCCACAGACCAATAAGGACTGGAAAATGAAAGGGAAAAGGAAGGGCGAAAGGTGAGATCTAATATTCACCCGCGACGTCTGGAGGGGTCTCGTCCAGCGATGCCCTCAATTCGAGAGCTCCGGCGCCGTTGCTACGGCCATTGGAGGCAACGAATACGCCGTCATGGTTCGATGCCATCGCGAGGGCGTTCGGGCGACCGTAGGGGCTGCTTCTTCCCAGTGGGTCTCCGCTCGCCCTCCCGTCGAATCGGCGTAGGAATGACGGATTCATTCCCCCGCCTGTCCCCGAAGTGGGTAGGTGAGAGCCGGCCGGCAGCTCGACCATTCCCATGAAACATAAATCATGGTTTACGTGTCCAATGAAGATTAAAAAGAGGATCCGTTTTGTGACTCATGTCATTGATTATTAATGCTGAAGATTATTAACTTTTTTTACCTCAATTTGTGATAGGTATGAATAAGAGGATAGACGGTTAAAAAAAAAAAACTATAGATTATTCTTAAAAATTTATATTAAAATCTTTATAATTTTTAAAATAAAATAAATAATCTCATTTATCATAACGTCATCAAATGTATTAACAAAAAATATAATAAAAAAATAATTTTAATATTTCAAGAATAAAATAAATTTTAAAATTATTTTTTTATCTATTACTTTTATGTCGATCCAACTGTTACATTTTCCATTAGTATAATTAACAATATTAGAATAAATGAGATCTAAAAATAAAAGATAATATATAATTAGACCGAGAGAAAAGGAAGACAGCCACTTACCACGGACTTTGCAGACCCCACACAACGACTCCCACCAACAAACACGAAGACAAAGACATATGAGCACCAACTAAGGTTCATAAAATAGGGATGACTGTGTTACCATTCGAAATCCACTTTGCTTGGTTGGTATTGTGGGCGGTACTTTCCATCAGTTGTATCTAAAGCATCAGATTCTGCAACTCAACGTCATTGCTGACTGCAAACCAGATGTAGTTTCTTCTTCAAATATCTTGGTCAAGATTCAAGAGGCAAAATTTCCACGAGAGAGCATTAGCTTTAAAGTTGATCTACTATTTTATAGCAAGTCAATAATGGTATCCAAGCAAGCTATACAAAGATCCAAAAGCCTACTGCTAAAATAAGAATCATATCACAGATCTAATTGCTGTAGTAGGCAGATCCTTCAACAATTTTCGGAGTGCCTGCTTTTGGCTGCAGAATTCTTGGTGTTGGATGACAAAAGACATTATACACAGAAATGAGGATCGCCACAGTAATTAAAAGAATGATTAGGCCCTCCAGAAAAACGGATGTCCTATTCTGAAGAATATCCTGGAGGAAGCGAATATTATGCTGCACAAGCGAAGTAATAGAAAAATTCAACCAGACAACCGGGGTAATTGAAAGTAAAACTTTCGAAATGGTAAGGGCACCAAGTTACCTCAACAAACTTCAACTTAAAATCAAGATTTCCAAATCTCTGTGTTAGCTCATATTCATCCCGTAGGTACTCCCATATCTGTGCATAATTAGCATTCTTCCAGGCGATATCTGACCTGCAGGGCATCATGGAAGAACATGGAATTCATGTATTTTAGCAATTAAAGTCATGTAAAAGATTTTCATAGCAAATATTAAATCCCCAAAACAATAATTGACGCACTGATAGCATCGCAGAACCTTTGGACGCATTTTGCAACTTTAAATGCTTATTAATGATAATACTTCACATACAAGTTCGACCAATTGAAGTCAATGCATGTCTATACAATGAATATCACAGATACTGGAAATTCAGGAATGAGCATCGTATAGAATTTTGCTGATGAAATAGTTCAATTAATCTCCTCCATGTTGACAATCAAAAGAAATAAAATTCAGCCTTCTCTATTCTTTAAAGTTCAAAACCTTCTGATTTAGAGTCTAGTCAAAGGAAACAAGTAGACTTACCAAAGGTAAACTTACTCGAGACCATAAGGCCTGCTATAGGTCTAAATTGTAAATGGCTAAAAGAATGTTACCATCCAGACATCAAACAGATTGGTTTTTGCACATCAAAATTACCTCTCAAAAAGCCCTAGTTTAAGAATGACATCAGCGAGATTAGAATTTGCTTTCCCCACTAACTGAAAGAGCTTTCTCCTTTTCATGGTAAATGTTCCAGTTTTCTCCAAACCACGGTTAATATCTGTGAACTCTGCAACCATACCATCAACCTAAGGAAAATGGCAGTGTAAGTTTTCTGTTAGTGCTTAAGATTAACACATTCAATAGTCCAATGGATATCTTGCAACATACTTGTCGGATGTAGTAATCCAAAGCAATGCTTTGACCAAGAACACTTCCAATGGTACGTACACCGTCTATGTCCAGAGACTTAAGCGCCATATAGTCGACTCCACCCTGCATCCAAGTCTCCAGATTTGGTTTTACAACTACTGCATAATCTAGATTTTCAAAAATTCAAACCACTGTCACTAAAAGTTCAAAAACATTTACCTATATTCATTAACTTCAGTAAAAGCAAGATCAAATAAAAGAGGGAAATCTGACTGAAACCGTAGTTTAAAGAAAAGGATTTTCAGTCACATATACAACTGTCAATCTCTGTAATACAGGGACCTATGTCAAGTACCATATCAGTAGATTCTTGATGCAGAGCGACGCACATCATTATCAAAATACATTAATAGTGAATTGCAAGAAGAATAATATATAGCTCCTTATGTTGACAACTTTTTATACCATACAAAAACCTAAATGATTCTAAACAACACAAGACAGCCAATTCTTTATTTGGAAGTCTGAAATCTCCATAGTGATGTTGCCTTTCTTAAAACAAAATAATATGCCCCAAATAAAATATCTAATACAATGTGATGCTTAGAAAACAAAGGAAAACCATGGTGTTTTAGTTTTCACTTTATTTATCACATATAAGCTTCCACCTATATAGGCAATATATCTAAAATCTAGATCACAATTTTTTGGGACATAACAATTAAAAAAAAAAGCCAGAATATCGGACCTCCATCTTGATATAAGTTCCCAAGCTTCCTCCATTCCTATTGACAATATTTCCCCATAAAAAGCCCAAACGTTGTTCTAAAACTTTCTTCATATACTCAGACCCAGAAACATATTGATTGTTCATTCTAAATCAACAAAGTTCATATCATTTTGGGATATATCAGACTTGTCCAAAAATCAAGGGAATCCAAGGGATGAATGGAACTTCTACCAAACTAAGTCATTATTCAACTCTTTGTATTCCTCTCACATACTAAAGTCAGTTATATGTTCAACAAAATCTTAATTATATCAAGCATTCTGAAAAAACACCACCAATTCTGCAACAAATCAGGCCAAGGATATATACATGTATTGGACTTCCTACTATTGCAAGAACTAAGGCATGACTATAAAATTTTCTCCTATATTATTTTCTTACATTTGCATTCTTGCAGGTGCATGGCAATACATGACGGTTGCTTTGGTAAACTAGCAAAACAGAACTAGAGAATAGCATATAGGCAACTTTGGCGTACTTACCATCCTTTCTCATCTCTGGTAGCAATCCGGAAGCATTTTTTTCAACAATCTTCAGATACCCCTGAGCTTCATGGTCAGAAACATTAAACAACACGGTAGAACCATAATGAAACACTACCATATACCGACAAATGCTTTCAGTTGGAAAACCAGTCTCCATTACCTGCAATATGAAGACAATTATCTTAGTTTACATGGTCTTAATTTGAAAGTAATTAGAATTAGGATGTCCATAAACTCTATGAAACTTCTATGAACTTCAACACAAACTCCATGGCACCATACAAGAAGAAAAATAGTGGCGGAACAAATACTATTTATTTCTTAACAAGTCCAGTCATAATACACAACATTCTTAGCATAGTTAACAGCCCTTTATGCCCTCAGAACCGTGATCCATGTCCCTCATTCTGATTCATGATACTACTGTATACTGAATCCTTGTGGTATGTGATTTCGAATGCAAAATTTTGGATCCAACCTCAGTGAGGTCACTCAAGTTTCTAGACATAAAGAAACTAAAGATAAATAGATGCATGCACATTCCCACACTAGAATCCTTCAGTAAAGTACTAAATATTAGAAACAACAATTTTCTAGTTACCGAGTTCACTACTACCATTGTTGGTAACCCAATTAGATGCTTACTTAACAAATTAGTAAGACCAAATATCTTATCTAGTATTGCTAATAATTTAAGTAAATGATTTAATATAAATCACAATAATGAACTAACCGATCTACCCCATGGTACTATAAGTGATGTATCCTATCGTCACATACATACCATGATCCAAAACATACCACATTCAAGGTGACTATGATTGTTAAATAAAGGAAAATCTTATTTTCTTAACCAAAAGTGAAACTTTTATTTATATTGTCAGTCTGTATCAATTAGTTGACTACGAAACCTTTTCCCTTTTATCAAAGGATCAAATTTATGGTCTTACATTTAGTCTTCTCATTGCAGGAGGAACATATATTGATGCATCATATAATGTACTTTGAAACTAATAGTTGGATTAGTACATTGTGTAATGCTGCACTTTGAAACTAATATTTGGACAGGCAAGCAGATACAGTATCCAAACTCACAACCTGCGCCGGTTCCATGTTAGCATTTTTTTTCTTGGGTAAACATTAATCCAACAGCTTAAGTTGTTAAGAAATGACAGAACATATATTAAACTCTA
Source organism: Musa acuminata AAA Group (assembly GCF_036884655.1). NCBI lineage: Eukaryota > Viridiplantae > Streptophyta > Magnoliopsida > Zingiberales > Musaceae > Musa > Musa acuminata. Next base: position 12,294,437 of record NC_088343.1, on the reverse strand, counting down.
CTATTTACTTCTGCCGGAACTAAAATGGCTATCAATTTAAAATCTTTATCAGTAAACAAACGTTAAGAAATAAGCAGTATAAGAAACAGAAACTTACTCGAGGACCGTTCTTAACATCATAGTATCTGAGTACAACGTAATTGGTGGCACGAGAGGAAGGCGGAATGACGTTGGTCGCGTTCTGGGCCTGCAGGTTCCTCAAATCAATGCTGCAATTCAATCCATCACCACCAGAAACAAAAATTTCACAATAAAAGAACCAAATCTAAGCCCCAGTCAGCTGTAAGCGCACATATGAGAGACGAATCAAGACACCTGGTGCATAAGAAGTAGGCCTTGACGGGGACGAATCGGCTCTGTTTCTCCTGCTGGGCCTGCAAAAGCGGGTCCTTGTACTCGTCTTCCGCGGAGCGCGACGAGGGGGACTCCTTTCCCTCCCGCAACTCGAGATCCTGGTCGGAAGAGATGGACGAGAAGAGCCTCGCGAAGCGATCTCCGGCGGCGGAGCGGAGGAGGGAAGCCGCACTAGATAGGCGACAGCCAGGGAGCGCGAGAGGGAGTAGGGTTTTGGAGGGGCGGCGCCGGAGGGGAGAGAACAGAGGAGGCAGAGAAGAAGAGGAGAGCGTGGCCTTGAGATGCCTTGCGAGAGCGCGGAACGCCGATGTCTCCATGGGGCGCGCGGAACGCTCAATTGGCACGCCGGCGTAAAGGATTATAGGGGAAAATTACGTATTACCCGGCCTAATTTTTAAATTTTAAAAAATTATATTAAAATTTTTATAATTATAAAACTGAAATATTTAACTCATTTATCCTAAAAATAAATAAATAATAATAATTTTAATGATGGTGACTATTGTAATGGTAGTTAGCGATAACAATGCGATGATCAACCTTACCGATATCGATCTAAATATTGATGATGAGAAAAAAGAGAAGACAAAATGGTACAATTTTAACAATGGTGACTCAATGGGTGAATGTTGTGGTGGTGGTCGGTGATAACAAAGTGGTGGTCGACCTTGTTGATATCGATTTAAACATTGATGATGATGAAGCAGAGGAGACAAACTAATAAGGCATCTGCGTCAATGTTGCATTGCTTTATCTCATCTTTCTCGTTTGATGTCGCTTAGCATTTGTGTCGACACCAAAGGAGGAAGAGGAGACAAGTAAAGCCACCACCATGATGTCGTGCTCAAATCCTCGGATGATCATTTTGTCTAATGTCACGACGAATACGATGAAAGGGTAGTAAGTGGCGAAAAGGAGGGAGAGGTCATAAGTGAGCTCGATGAAAAGACATGCCTACTTTGAGCTCTTGAGCTTTAGTCGGTACGCGAACGACATGTACTCCCTGACCATAACGATGTGTTGACCTGCTTCTAAATTAACTCCACCCATAATCGAAAGAGATCCGATCGGACGATGAGGATTGATCGTCGCACAAAATAAAAATCCCAAGAGTACATATCTGATGACAAGAGAGACAACAAAGTCTCAAATTAGCGAGCCCTAATTTGATTTTTTTTAAACGTTAAATATGATTTTATATTTATTATTAATATTATTATTTTAATTTAATCGTTTGAAATAAGAATAATCGATATATCGACTGATGCTCAAAACAACACCTATCGAGATCAAGACGTACCGAGATCAATACCTATCAACCGTACCATATAGTTTCCAAGTGGTAAAATAGTCTTTGCATTTAGGTAATTGCCTGATCCTATAATTTTCGCCAGTGTGGACTGTCTCATGAACATAACAGACAAAAGAATGTCATATGTTCCAAAGAAACTTTAACATGATAGATTTGACAGCACGAGAGAGCAAAGACCTTATCAAAACTCATGCACTAAAGCAAATAAAGAATCGATAATTGTTCGCTCGTGGAAAGCGAAATTACTTCTTTGAATCAAGCTGTTACAAAGTACATTATAAACATCATTTCAGATCGCTCTTTAAGATCTTGCCAGATATTTCATCTTCTCCGTCATGGAGGACATAGACATTAACATAAAACTTATCTTTTTTTTCCTGAGATACGATTACAAGTTGCCAGAATTCAAAAGCAAATTAAAGAGAGGTTAATAAGTGATAAAAAGAAGGAAGCTGGTTATAATCACATGGATAATTTTACATAATGCAGTCATAGTTTCTGTTGGCCAATCAATCCATACTACATACTGTATATAAGACTATATAAGACTTCTACATGGATTCTAATACGGATCGAGGAGATCACTTGAGCGGGGCTAAAAGAGTGTAAATGAGAAGCATTGAGACCACAATGATAGCTCCAACCAAGGTAAACTTTGGACTTGTCCATAACATGAGGTTGGACCTCTCTGTTCTTTTTATGGGATCTACTTCTTCTGACAATGGGTAGTCAGAACGCCTTGGATTCCAGCTGACATATTTGTCTGGCTTCAACTCGGAGAACATAGATTTCTTTGCCTTCTTCCGAAACTTAGACCAGGCCTTGTCCCAATCTGTAGACAGCCTATCACCTGTGGCTCAATAAAAGGCATGAAGATTCAGAACAACAAAATTTTCCATACATCCAGGAATTGCAACTATATTTGTAGAACATAAAGCACAGAGATCCATACCTTGTGAAGTTTGCGTACTTACGGATGTTGATTATTCACAGTAGAAGTTGTAGGTGTTTCACAGTATCATATATTTTTTAAACTATAAAGAAACCCCAATAAGTGGTGGAACAAGATATAAATTCCAGATTGTTACTTTATCACAAAAGAGTTTTTGAAAGAGATAAACTAGTGCGTGAGGTTCCAATCAATACAGGGTGTGAGGAGAGTCGATTTTTACCTTCGGAAGTAAAGAGGTTGTTTTCTTGACTAAGACCCTGGTCACTCAGGCTAAAAAAGGCAACCTTGACATGTGCTAAATCTCAGCTTTTCATCACAAATATCTGTTTTGTACAAAACAATAATAACTTTTCCAGTGTGCAAATAACATAATGCAGAGTCATCAACCTGTAATTCCAACCAACAGTACTTTGTTTTGTGGACAGAGACTAAAGACCCAACTGCAGAGTTCCACCAATACCCAAATGATGGTGCTAATCAGAATAACTTGTTCCAGAATGGGCAGTCTAGTCGCAGGTCCCTTAGATAGCAGACTAGTCATTGCCACCGAGAAGAAAAGGACAAAATTAACGAGTTAAAAAGCAGACACTTGCAAAGAAATAGACATATGGACTGCCAGCCTCGAGATTATCTAAAAGCTGAATCGATGGTATTGAGTAGTTTCATATTATCATTCGTCTGCTTCATGAATTTATATATGAACATGTCGTACCACCATAATCAGTGGTAAGTAGCTGGTTTAAGAGAGCTAGATGACTATGCTTTCTAAATTGTTTATAAAATCTAAACAATTAGCATATCCAGGATACTATATCATAAAAAAATCTTACAGATTTGACACTTTAATTTGCTAGGTGAAATGCACCATCAAATCACATGAATTCCAGTTTGTCAGGAGATTGACAAATACCGAGCAGCATAAAATTAATGGTGCTAAATATGCACGTGATTAAAGATTGAACTTTATCTATGAAGTATTACAAATTGACAAACACAGCCAAGATCATATGGACAAAACTTCATCTATAGTAAGATTGGAGCTTATGATTTTGTTATGGTAGGAAACATTCACCTGACAATGAAACAAGCATCATGTATATATGTTGTCTTTAGCATATCTAAGAATCACAATGAGAACAAAGAAGCATTCTATATATGCTTTCTGTGCTTGTGAAATCGAGGATACAAGCAACCAATTTAATTGACATAGTCTCTCCAAAAAAACACCAGCTTTTAAATTCCAACCCTACACAGAAAATTAGTGTATACACATCAGATGATAAGTTTATTATTCTTTTTAAGATCACGATTAGAGTAACAAAAAAATGGTCAAACATTCTAGTATCAGTCCTACGTGCCTGAATACATATGCTTGTCTGTCCAATTCCATACATCATGGTTCAAACTCGTACATACTAATGCTAAACTATTGCATCTAGGCTTCTAACGACTCAACATTTTGAATTGTGTGAACAAACCAGATGACCATATGTGTTGGTAATTCTTGATAATGTGACGAAGGACCATTTCTCGACATCTAAATGGAAAAAAGAACTATTGTTGGCCCATTATGTTCAAAAAAGATAATTGATTTATCAAACTTACCATTATATCATTATTTGGATCATCAGCTTTGATGAAACTGAGTTAACGAACATGATAGCTGAGGCATTTTGTACAACCAGAAGCCAAAAAATATTGTATTCTAGTAAATTGATCGTTTAAGTAACTAATTTGTGATATTAAATGGGACAAACATGCTGCAAGCTTGTAATAATAAGTGGAGCAACTAACTCGGGCATTAAGCAAAGTGATACATACTAAGATCTAGAAGGTTATGGTATCTTCACTTTTATTATTTTGTTATTATTTGCACAAGTCTCATCTTGATATTAGGAACTCAATTTGATCTCCTCAAGAAAAATTTCATAACAATATGTTTAAGGACTGAACATGAAAAGGAACAGTCTAGGACATGAGAAGGAGATTGTTTAAGGTATGGTTTAAAGTACTCCTTGACACTGGATGCTGTCGATCATATCTGCATATTGCAAAAAAGTTCTCCTATTTCCTAAATCCGAAAACATGCCAGTGTGCTTCTAGTTTTGAGCAACTTCCTGATAAATTGAAGATCTGTGCTTCTAAGACCAAACACAATTACAATATAACCAATCCGTTCGACAGGTGGTAGAATACTTGATCATGAACAAACGTTCTAGAAGACCTGCATCGCAACAGCATTTAAATCCCCAAATCAGATTATCATAACATCCAAGACATCATTTTTATGCACTTATCCCACATCAGATAGATCGTTTCTGTTCTGGAATTGCATTTCCAACAATTGTTTCCCTTTCTTTTTTTGACATACACAAACAATTTTGCTACAACCAATACAATTGGTTTAGAAACAAGAAAGGTGCTTTTTTTGGCCATCTCTAATGAATCCTAGGCGATCAAACAATTTTTTTTCTCATTTCCAAGCTTTTGAACAGAACAAAGCAACGATTGTACGAGCATAAAAAGGCAAGAAGAGAAGCATAAGCCTCATTTAGGAGGAAGAGGCTCGACCTTTATCGTTCTTGCCATTCTCCGGGGATCGAGAGTCGTTCTTGGAGCAACGAGGTCGGAGGGGAATCCGCGCTGCGAGTCTCCCCAGCCCTAGATACATCTCACCAATCCAATCGATTGATTAATGTGTTCCTGTGTATATAGAGTATAGAGGAATCAACAAGGGAAGCGAAGGAAAGCAAGCAAGAAGAGCTTTCGGGGAAGACGAGAGCGGCTCTGCTCCGCCACAGGATACAAGTCAGGGGTGTGTCCGCTACGATGCGGTTGAGGCCGAGGATAAAAGAGGGCCCGGTGGTTTTGTCCTCGGTTCTTGGGTGAGTTGGAATATTACCTGTCACTTCCATTGCACCAATCAGGGAAAACGTCCTTCTATCGGGTCACAGATAACTGAGGGGCCCACTGCAGCTGGGTCGGACCCGCATTTACATATTGAGTGAGCCTGAATTCTACCTAATCTCAGACAGCTGAGGCGCAATTTCCCAGGATAAGGCACGCATCATCTTCTCACGTCTCACCGCCCTTCGGCTTCTTCCGCTTCCACTCTTCCCTTCGCTCCAAATCCCCAATGGAGGCCTCTCTCTGCTGCTTCCCCAACTCCAAGCTTCCTGCCCCGCGAACCCAGACGCAATCCCTTGCCCTCAGCCGTCTCTGCAACCCCTTCTCCGCCCCCTGCGGACCCCGCCGCAAAACCCTTTCCTCCAACACCATCGTCCGCGCCGCCATCAGCCGCGCCAAGAAGGAGGAGACGGTGGAGACCGTCAAGCAGCAGCTGGAGGGCTGCCACCTCGTTGCTGGCATTTGCTACAAGGGCCTCACTGTCAAGCAGCTGCAGAACATCCGCACCGCCCTCCCCCCTACCTCCCGCCTCATCGTCGCCAAAAACACCCTCGTCGGCAAGGCCTTCGAGGGCACCCCCTGGGCCGCCATCGCCCCCTGCCTCAAGGGCATGAACGCCTGGCTCTTCGTCCACTCCGAGGAGATCCCCGAGGCCCTCAAGCCCTACCGCGCCTTCCAGCGCGAGTGGAAGCTCGAGGACAACGACTTCACTGGTGCCGTCTTCGAGGGCCGCTTCTACGCGCCCGACGAGTTCAAGTCCCTGGAGACCATGCCCAGCCGCGCCGAGCTCTACGCCAAGATCCTAGGCGCCCTCCAGAGCCCCGCCATCTCCGTTGTCAGTACGCTCCAGGCTCCGGCCAGGGACGTCGTCCTCGTGCTCAAGGCCTACGTCAAGAAGCTCGAAGAAGAGAGCGGCGGCGCTGCAGCTGCGTAATTCCTTTCCTTGTTCTTTTGTTACATGATCAAGTTGTCATTTTGAATTGGGACAACGAGAGTTCTTCTCGATTAATTCTGAAAGTCTATACATCTTCAATTGCACATCTCTTATGTTGTAGGTTTTTTCTTTGTTGCATGATCAAGTTGTCATTTTGAATTGGGATGATGATAATTGTTCTTGATTGATTCTGAAAGTCTATATACATCTGCAAATTTGCAATCATCTCTTATGTTGTAGGTTGTGCCTATGTCATCTGGTAACAAGAACTAAAGGAAATGCTGTGATAGAACCGACCAAAGGGTTTTCTTGACCTATAAATGTTGTTAAAATTCTGATTCATTAGGTACAAGGCAATGATGGAGCTGTCTCTCACTTCAGGTAATTGATTACGGTTCGATAAGATGTTTGGGTCATCGGGTAGAGATAGTTTAGGGCAAAGCTTAGACTTTTTATGACTCAATCAGTGTGGTAGGTTTGGGGGAGCTAAAGCTAAAAGTGTTCTTCAATTATTTTGTTGGTAACTGCAATCAGAGTTGATTGGATGTGATCAATAAGGAGCAAGAGTTGTAGAGAGTTTAAATATTGTATGTTATGAAACGGAAAGTCCTTGTTAGTATTTTTGATTAAACCAGATAGTAACTCCTCTTTATACATACACCTCAGTTTTCTTGTGTCTATATCTTAGTATTTCTCATAGTAGGTTTCTAGTATCTGAGTATATAAATCTGGCAGGAGAGATGATTTTGCTATATCAATGTGTCTGGTATTGCATCAAGATTCCTGATCACAGATTCTGAACTTACGTGTTTCTTGGTCTTTGCGTAAGATTTAAGTCTGCTTCACTTTGGCTTCCTATCATTCTTTTAGATGATCCAACCACTTAAATTTACAGGCATTGATATACTAATTAGTACGAAAATGAAGATATTTGAAGTCTGGAACACATGCCACTAAAGCAATGCTTTATATTGATTATGAATTTTCAAACTAAAAGGCCAACAAGAAAGATTTGTTGCAAATTATATTTTACCGTGTTCCTGTCCTCGTCACCCAGGAATTGAACTGGAGCATCTTATCATCAGTTTGTTGGCTTGTTGCTTACTTCTGGAAACTGTGTTATGAATTTTCCTTAAGAACTAGCAGATCATGTGGCTTTGTGTGGTCAGCGATAAATGGTGAAATCAGATGTATAATGACTTCAAATTCTGTCTTTATTTCCCCTTGTTAACAGAAACATGATATGATCGGTGAAGTTTCTGATATGGCCATCCTTATTGCCATCTCACTTCTATTTTGTTGAATTCTTTTATTAGTGTTCTTAAAGGATCTTTCAGTATAGCACACCAATAAGCTGAACCAGGTTAGCCTTTCTGCATTCTTGCTGATACTTTTGTTGCAGATGATTCTTCTTGTTTTGGACAATGAATCAATCTTCAATTTTCTTTTAGGAAGCAGACTACTGATCAGTATATGCTTGCCATCCTATCTGAATATATGATTTGATTCAAACATTGTCAAACAGAAATATTCCAAACATGATGAATACATGATTTGCCAAGATGATTGAATGATGTGAATGTTTCTCTTCTAAAGATTTTATTTCTGTGCACATTATTCTTGCCTGTGTAGATGCTAGTAATCAGTATTCTTGATATCTGTCAAGGTTTGCTTGGATGTCAGTCGAAGTGATTGTAGATCTTGAAATCTCTGTGCATCTTGTGTTGGATCATGGAATCAATGTTTGACCAAATATGCTAGAGTTAGTCAAATAGCGAGAAGTCAAAAGAGAAGAATCAAAGTGCATCTAATTATAGTTCAAACAAGAACAATAGTGAAGCGATGCTCACATTCTAGCGATGGAAACATTGACCGAAGAGTCCTACTCGGACTTCACAACCCAACTACGATATGATGTCTATGTATGATTGATCAGAAATCATTATTGTGAGCAGAAATAGATGGTCTACCCAAAGCAATCTTTGTTCTCTTAGAACTGCACGCACGTTATTAGCCCATTGAAACAGTGGACTAAGCTAATCTCAAGACAGTTTTGTTATGTGTTTTGGCACTAATAATATCATGTTCTTTACCTTATAAAATAATATTGGTTGGAGAACCCTATTAATCTTCTTTTTTATTTTTTTTTATGTTTACATGTCTCATAACATAAGCAAATTGATTTGAGAGAGATTTGAACTTTCAATAAAAAAAAAATAATATATATATATATATATATGTATAATTATTCAAATAATTCTTCTGTTCTTTTAATTCTGAATAAAATCGAAAGATACGTATGAAGAAAATTATGTGGAGTCAATACCTCGAAAATTTAGCTTTCTTAGAACAATAATCATGTATTTATTTTTATTTTATTTCAAAAGACCCATAACAACTATTCAAGATAATGTCAACAAATCCATAAAAAGACATTCACACCCGAAAAATTATAATTTTGTTTATTGAGTTCAAACACTTAGTTCCTTATTCAAGGTGAAACATATTTCTCAGCTGAGCACTTAGATGAATCATGGCCTGATTTGATTTACATCTGTTCAGTAATTACACATAAGATAGAAAAAAAAGAGAGGCAATTTTGAATGTATAAAAATATAAATCCCTTAAAAAAATTAATGTTGTGATTGTTCCTTTAAATTTAAGTTTAGTGTATATATGTATGTCAATTTAAAATCTAAAATCTTACATATGTGTCATCATCATGGCTAATCGTCCACTAATTATCATTTGATAACTTTATTGTGAGTATAATAATATTAAACATATTTTAGATATTTTTATTTTTATTAAATTAACAAAAAAATCATAGTTAGCTGTAATTTTGCTAAGTATTTTTGGAAAAAAATGCCAATTAGAGGAATATTTTAGAAAAAAAATTGATGTTTGGAATTATGTGTATATATGTTACATATCAGAATATTAGGAGGATTTGTTTGAAAAAGAGAATATTAGGAGGATAAATATATTATTTTTGGATTTTAACTACAGATATGTGAAAATTCTTAATAAAAAATAGCATATGCAAGAAAATTATTATTTTTAATCCCAAAGCGAAATATGATGCAATTTTTAAGTGGTTTAAATATAATAGATGAAATTATGGAAAAGGTTCATTTTTTTTTATTCCCACTCCAACTTTCAAAATTTTTATTTTTTATAACTTTTTTTAATGATAATATTATTCCGATGGCCTCCGCTTAGCATAGCATAGCGATCGTCATCGTTCTATCTTCACGAATTTTATTAGACTTATTCTTATGCGTCTCACCCTTATTGTTTTTGCCAATGATATAAGTGATTAATAATCTTTATCATCCCAACTCTTTTTCCCCTTTTTCTCGCCGATAACTGCTTATGTCATAAGCAAGAATAGTGAGAAAGAGATCCAACAAAAATGATATATATATATATATATATATTACAAAGGATGTTCCGCTAGAATTGCTTAAAACTAAGGGAGTTTTTCGAGAATGCGTTAAAATATAATTTATTTAAGTTATATTTTCTTTTTTATCTGTAAAATGTCCGTTAGTAATTAATATACTGAATACCTGAGTAGCTCTTCCTCTTTGTTTCCTCTGCCACTGTCTTCTTTTGTTTCGCTTCATCTCACCGGCTCAAGAGGAAGAGGCCAAAGGGGGAGAACCCTGCGAGGGATTGGTGGGAGAGAGAGGGAATATGGGAGGGTGCTTTCCCTGCACCGGAGAGCCGAAGACGGACGACAAGGATCCGCCCGACCTTCCGACAGGTATCCGAGGCGGAATCCGTGGGAAAAACTGTCTTTTTTCTAATGTTTGTGAGTTGATTTGTTGCGCACGCGATTGGTCTTGCCAGGCCGTGTATGTACGAGATCTAGTTTGGTTATTTTGGTCTCGGCAATTGGTTCTTCGTTGGAAGTTGCTAGATTTTGTCTCCAAGTTAGGTTTTTTATTCCGATTCTTTGGGTTTTGGGACGGAGCTTGGATTCGTGTTGCTGATTGCCTTCTGGGTATCTTTGATAGTTTCCCATTTATGATTTCGCCATAACTGATTAAGAAAAATGGCAACGATCGTTTGCGCTATGGGAATCGCTTTCTTTCGTTCTTGCTTTGTTTCCTTCTTTGTCTTTTCTTCTTGTGACCGATTTCTGTGAAAGACTTCCTTTCCTTTTCCTTTTCTTATTATTTTGACGGGTTACGCTTAGATTACCATTTCATGATGCCATATTTCTCTCTTTCTTTTGAAAAAAATCATTCTTGCTGTCGACTTTTGCCAAAGCCTTCCTTTCCTTATTCCTTTTCTTCTTATTTTGATGGGTGACGCTGAGATTAGCATTTCACTTTGCCATATTAATTCGACGCATATCCCTACAATTTTTTGGTTTATTTTGTTATTAGGGCCTTTAAAAGCTAAATTCTATCTGCTCTCGCATCAGATGTAAATATTTTGCATGAATAGGTATTTCCTTTTATCTCAAATTGTTCTTCGAGCAAGCTGGTTATCGGCTCACGTTGAGGCAGTTCTGGTCTCGGTGACCGGGTTGTGAGCTATAGAGATACATGTTATTTATACGTTTAATTTTCATAAGGATAATATGTATTTATGTTCTACTTGCTATCTTGAGGATCAATTGTTATCTTTGGTTTCTATTGTTCTGTATTTTTTTTCTTTATTTTTCATGCATTTTTTCAAGTTTTTAATAAATGTTCTTCCTGTTAAATCTTGTAGCAGATAAATCAAAATCCAATCTCTCATTCGATGTTAAGAAAGAAACCTTAATGAATGATAAGAAAGAGCTGTCAAGTAGTGGATCAGGATGCATTGCTGCGCAGACATTTACATTTCGGGAACTGGCTGCAGCAACAAAGAATTTTAGAGCCGATTGCCTTCTGGGAGAAGGGGGATTTGGTCGAGTTTACAAGGGAAGATTAGAAAGTAGCAACCAGGTTAGCTCATGCTGTGCCTCAGTCACTCATTTTCTTCTTTTCTGTTCATTGTATACTAAAGAGATATATTTTCCAAGAATCTAAGATTCTGATAGGTGGCTCTTTTAGTACAATCTTCTATATAATATACTCTAAAATACTTGATTTTTTTCATGTATCAAGTTTCCGTTGTGGTGGTTTTAAGTCCTTAAGAGTTGTTATTGCATATTGCAATTTCCAACTTAAAAACAAATGACATGTTTGAAATCCTTATTAAAGAAAATGGTTCTTTTGTTTCATACTGAATTAACATATCAAGATAGTTTACACAAACTTTACCTTGTCTACAGATTGTGGCTATAAAGCAGCTTGATCGGAATGGCTTGCAAGGAAACAGGGAATTTCTTGTTGAGGTTCTTATGTTGAGCCTACTTCACCATCCTAACCTTGTCAGCCTGATCGGCTATTGTGCAGATGGAGATCAAAGGCTTTTGGTTTATGAATATATGCCATTAGGATCACTGGAAGACCATCTTCACGGTAGTTCACCTACAAATTCTCATCATAATATTTTCTACAAGTACCTTCAAATGTATAATTCTTTACACTGAGAATATCTATTCTTATGATTGCAACAGACCTTTCCCCAGATAAGAAGCGGCTTGACTGGAATACACGAATGAAAATAGCAGCTGGTGCAGCGAAAGGATTAGAGTATCTACATGATAAAGCCAGTCCTCCTGTTATATACCGTGATTTAAAATGCTCTAACATTTTGCTTGATGAGGGTTATCATCCCAAGTTGTCTGATTTTGGCTTGGCTAAGCTTGGTCCTGTAGGTGATAACACACATGTATCCACTAGGGTGATGGGTACATATGGATATTGTGCACCTGAATATGCAATGACAGGACAGTTGACACTAAAATCAGATATTTATAGCTTTGGAGTTGTTCTTTTAGAGCTTATCACTGGAAGAAGGGCGATTGACAATTCTAGAGCTGCAGGAGAGCACAATCTTGTTGCATGGGTAAGGACCTTGTCCTTCTTCTTTGTCCATCTTCGAATCCATTAGTCAAATCTTGTTTTCCTAAATGTTTAATGAATTTTCATCATTCATGATGCTCTTTTGGTAAAGATGACAACTTTTCAATACTTTATAGTGTTAAATGTTGATATTTATATCGTCCTGAGTTTAAAAAGGACCAGTCTCAGATATTTAGTTCTGTAGTTCACAACTAGATTATATGGCATTAACCATAATACCCATAACCTATTTCATTTTTTGATTTTACATTTCCATCTTATTACAACATTAGTTTCTCTTAAACATGGTCTTCGGTTCCCTGTTCTGTGATTTTGATTGGATCTTGGGCAGGAAGTGTGATGTCGTTATTGGCATCCAGTTTTTGATCCGCCCCTTGAGCTGGCTGCGACAGGGACCTTAATACACCTTGGTAACTTTGACTCTGTAGCTTGAACTAAGATGCAAGTTTTCTCGCTAAACAGCATGCTCTGAACCAAGTTGCATCACAAACTACAAGTTGGTTTATCAATTTATTGTGGTTTCTAATTGTTCAAAATTACTCTTGCTGATCATTTTAGTAAATCAAATCTCTTTTAAGCTTGACTCTTCATGACGATGGAGAAGTTTTTTTGCCTCTGGATCAAGAACCTCTGGGTTCCTCCTTTGCATCAAACTGTGTAAATTTGCTCTGTTTGGATGCAGGCACGACCATTGTTCAAAGACAGAAGAAAATTCTCACAGGTGGCTGATCCAGTGCTTCAGGGTCAGTATCCTCCAAGGGGTTTATATCAGGCGCTTGCAGTTGCTGCAATGTGTGTGCAGGAGCAACCAGCTATGCGGCCCCTAATAGCCGACGTCGTTACAGCTCTTACATACCTTGCTTCACAAACTTACAACCCCGACAACCAACTGAGTCAGAGCACCTCTCGCTTGGCCACACCGGGAACACCCCCTCGAACAAGAAGGGACATCGAGAGGAAGTCAGGATATTGAGAACAGCCAGCGGAAGAACCTAATGAGTATAAATGAGTCCATGTGACACTCTTCCAGGAGCTAATGGTGAGTGCCTACATCTTGCAGCAGAATGTACATTTTTTGTGGTCTCTTGGCTGGTTCCTTGATGACCGATGTCAATTCTCGATTTGCCAGGTTGGCCTTGCTCGATTCAGGACTAAGTTAATTTTGGGGAAGTAGATTCTTTTGTTGTGGTATATGTAGTTTTGTGTCCTTGTATCTAAGTGCATGTACCAGACAGCAAGTCTCTTGATATTTCTTATTGTCTTGCTTAAGAATTTAGCAAATTGTGTTGTTCCCAGTGCCTTCATATACATACCTTGCTTTAGAATTCAGTAAAATTTGGGCCTGTGGTGGTGAAAACAGGAATTCATTATTGAAATTGTACAGGCATGAATCAGCTCAGCTGGCACATTATGAACAGCAATGTCATATGACTGCCAGCAGGCAAGTGGTGGCTTCCTCAGCGGTAATCGGTGTACTATCAGGCATAAATGGCATGAAGGCCACTAGTTGTTGCCTCAGCATTCTCAGGTGATCTGTACACCAGAAAGGCTGTTCACCTACTCCCAGAAGGTTCAGCCTTTTTCCTCAAGTTGCATTTTGCTTTATTGTCCTGCATGTGTTTGATCAAACTGTTTGTGTTCTTGCACTGCTGTTATCTACTATAGAAAGAGTAATGGCACCCTGTGTTCAAGTAAATGTGAGGTTATCATCATATCTAATTTGGACAGTTAATTGGATCCTTAACTTCTTTCATCTTACATCTCAATCATTTCATTGATGACAGTCACAGTTTTCAGTGTGGACTCCACCTCAAGAAAATGAATTTTTCATTTTATGTTTTGTTATTTTCTTTATTAATATAACTTATATAGGAAAAAAAAAAAGGTACAGAATGTGGTCTCCCCTGATGAAAATAGGGGGATCAGAAGCTTTCAAACATGTCCAGTATGTGAGACCTTCTCTAGATCTTGTAATGTAAGCATGCAAAGGAAATTTATTGGGTGGTAGGACAGTACCACCTTTACCAACTGGGTGGTTCTTCACCAATAGATGAAATTATCAAGATATTTGTGTCAATCCAGGTCTCAAATTACTGATATTAATTTTGAATAATCTTTTAGGATTATATTATATTAGAGGTTATCATTGATCTAAAATATTTAAGTCTAAACTAATAATACTACGCCCATTAGGCTCCTTATAAGTCAATTTCTATGAGACTAAACTGGGATGTGACATAAAGGAAATGTTGTAATTGGACATGTTAGCAAGTTGCTGCACCTTTGTTTTTAAGTAGAAGCATCAGCCTTCAAGAGGAATGTGGATGCACATGATGTGTAATTAGCTTTCTCCATTCCTTCAATGCTCTGCTTTCTCTTCTATCTGTCCTTGTCTTGTCTTGCATTTTATCTTGAAACAAATCTTGGTGGACCTAACAATGGAGCTATAAAAGATGTATGAATTACTCTGTGTTGAGTGGATGAGCTGCAAGCAAGCTAAAACAGCTGGAAGTTGGTCCTCAAGAGACCTTCTTTTTGGTAGTGTAAGTTTGATAGTCAATTCTCATAGTTTCATGTGGCATGCTAACTGAGGATTTTAGTATAATGTATTGGCTAAACTCAAAAAAAATATTTCTATTTTCTAGTGATTTATGAAGCTCCTAAAAATAATAATGTTTTGGCCACTTTCTAAATGGAATGGCATACATCTTTCAGCTCCATCAAGGCCAAATTGTTTTTGCAGTAACTCATATCTCATATACCTCACTGTCTCTGCAAAAAATCTAATTCTTTAATAGGTGCTGTGATTATTGCAAGATCTAAGTAGGTTTCACTGGTTTCCTCCTCAGTAGGTGGCCCATAGAATTTCAATGCAAGCAATGCCAGCAAAAGCAAGGCCTCACCAAACAAATCTCTTATCAATTCCATCCTCCAGATTCTGCCAATTGGATCACAGAAAAAGAAAAAGGCATTTTAGCTGGAGAAAAGTAAGCTGCATAAGTCAAGTAAAGATCTTGAAACAACAAGAAAAAAGAACAAGCATATCCTGTTGTTGACTAATGTATAGAAAGCATGATACCCTAATGGAATCTCTTAAGGGGCTTAGCCTATAAAGCAGCTAAGCTCCATCTTCAGGGGTGGTTTAGGCAAATGATGGAGGACATAGTGCTTCAGATTAGACTGCAAAAGTTTGTCATTGAACCACATATAAAGACAAGGTAAAGAAGGTCAAATGACATAATCATGAACTCTCATGGATTGGGTTTTTCTATTTTCTTTTCTTTTTCTTGTAGTATTATGTATGTGTGTGATCTCTGTTCATTTTGCCACTGCTCATTAAAATGTAATAATACTTTCGAGTTCATGAATTGCCTAGTGTTATTTCTATTACTGCGAAACAGTGATTATAAATTTCTGCTGAAGTTATATAATAGGAACATCTCATTCAGCAAACATAGCCAGTATAGCCTATTAAGCATGTTAATGTAGGTGTGATTGTTGTTTACAGTTGATAGATATGGAAGGGCGAAGTTGATGAAGAAACCAAATGCCGAGAAACGGATGAAATGAGTCCATAAACTTGCATCGAGGAAGATGGAATTCCTGATGGGTTTGGATGTGAAGAGTCAATTGGTTCTCGCAGACATCTCCCTGATGGTTGCTGCTGCAACAATGGCGATTTGGTGGACATCATTAGGAGGCATTCGATCATCATTTTGTTGCTGCTGGCAGCTGCTGCAAAATGCATGGCTTCCCCAAGTCTCTTGAGAACAACTGAACCAGTTCAAGCTCAGAAGCTATCCGCACTGCTCTGCCATTTACGGCCAGCTTATTGTGCTTAAGCTGAGATGTGTCTCAGACAAGCATTCAAGTTGTGCCGCTGCTTGGTTGACCTTCCATCAATCTGCACCAGTGTCTGCTTCACGGCCTTCTTTCTCACAAAGGTGAGAAGATTGCCTGTTCTACACAGTCGAACTACATCTGTAGTAAGTTCTTTGGCTTGCCCACCTGCAAAAGAGATACCATCAACAGATATCTGTGTCTCATTTTTGGGTGTATAAGATTGATTCTGGGGCACGCAATCACGAGAAAACAGCTATTATTTCAGCTGGAGGAACAGCTCCCTCACATAACTTGGTCAATCTGGACACAGAAAAAGCCTCACCTAACGCAGCAGGAGCTCCACGAAGAAACGAAGAGGAGAGAGAGAGGCATAAAAGTAGCCAATAAAACAGGGGGCAGTTTTGGGCCCACCCGTCACGCGTTTACTCGGTCAAACCTCCGGCGTCCTCCCTCCATTATTTTGTTCTGTGCCTTCGCCGATCTTATTATTATTATTATTATTATTATTATAGATAAACGAATAAATAAAATAAACTCTATATATATATATATATATATATATATATATATATATATATATATATATATATATATATATATATATATATATATAAGCTTGAAGTAACTATATATAATATTGGGTTTTGAAATAAATAAAGAATTAAGATAAAAGAAACAAATGGGAATAACAGATTTTAGTTATTTAATAGTCTAAAGGAAAAGAAAATAAAAATAAAAATAAAAATTAGAAATAGTTGTTGCCCTCACAGCAGCCTCCTCGAGAGGGAAAACCCCACCGCCGATCCCAACGCGGGCTCGCGGAAACCCACCCCCTCCCTCTTCCCCCCTTCCATTCGCTTTCCTCATCGCCCGCCACCACCCACCCACCACGAAACCCTCAGCATTGCGGTCCCCCCATCGAGATCGGTGACTCCCCATATCCATCGAGACCGGTCGGAGCCTGGGGAGTTCCAATCGGAGTGCGTGGTTGTTGTATCGGCTGACGGCGCGGATGAGAGGTGGATGATCGGATCCTCCGCGCCGATGAAGATCGTGAGCCCTTGCTGGAAGCCGGCGGCCGAGGGTGGGAGTGGCGGCCGCCACGGCGGGTCCGCTGCCCGCGCCGACGGCCTTCTATGGTACAAGGATCTCGGCCGCCACGCCGTCGGGGAATTCTCCATGGCGGTGGCGCAGGCGAACAACCTCTTGGAGGACGGGAGCCAGATCGAGTCCGGGCCGCTGAGTTGGAACGAGGCGCCCCACGGCACGTTCGTCGGGGTCTACGACGGGCACGGCGGTCCGGAGGCGTCCCGATACATCACGCAGCATTTGTTCCCGAACCTCAAAAGTAAGCCCTTCTTTTTATGTGTAATCACGTGTCGATGTATTTCTCATATCTCATTTATCGGTTGACTTGGATTTCGTTTCATGTGTTCTTCGTTCGGATCGTGTCGTCGGTATCTTATAAATGATATGGACATTTTCCTCATGGATTGATCTTTTGTGTTGGCAGTTTCACAAAATGCTGATCCAAAATCCATTTCTTTAAATATTGGAACTTGTGTGTCTGTTATTATTGAATCCTATATATGTCATATTGCCTGTATCTGTGTGTCTGCTTCATCATCTTCTGATTGTTATATTTCATAACATAATTAGTTTCTTCTGAGACAACTGCCACTTGTTGGCATTTATTCTGCAGTCTTTTATCAGGTAATTCCAAGCTCATCATTCCCTTAGAAGATTCAGGTTTGGAATATAGCTTAGATTTTTGCTATTTGGGATCAAAAGATTCACAACTCTTATTCACTTCTTATTCAGATATTTCTACTATCTTATGATTTATGGCATCAAGATATGCTTGTGTAGCCTTTTTTTTTTCCATTATTGTAATGGTGTATACGATATGCAGAATTTGCTTCAGAACAAGAAGGCATGTCAGTAGATGTCATAAGGAAAGCATACTCAGCAACGGAAGAGGGCTTTATCTCTCTTGTGAGAAAGCAGTGGCTCAGTAAGCCACAGATGGCCTCCGTCGGTTCATGCTGTTTGACTGGTGTCATATCTGGGGGGATGCTTTATGTCGCAAATGTTGGAGATTCCCGTGCAGTGCTAGGGAGATTTGATAGAGGTATTAGAGAGGTTACAGCAGTGCAAATGTGCGCTGAACACAATGCAAGTGTTGAATCTGTGAGGGAGGAACTGTGTTCGCTGCATCCTGATGACCCACAGATTGTGGTTTTAAAGCACAAGGTTTGGAGGGTCAAAGGCCTTATACAGGTAATCCATTTTCTATAACTATTATGGTCATTATTGAGTTGGAGCAAATTCATGTGCATAATAAATGCTTCTAGAAATCTTTGTTTTAGTACCTTGGTATAACAATATGCACTTTGAATAACTTTTATATGTTACACTCTAGTCATCCTTGTATGCTTGTTACAGTTTACTTCAAATGGCAATGTAGCTGCAGGGAGAGAAGGATGGCTTTTTGAGATTTTCTTTTGCATGAAGCTTTTCAAGAACATTGAAAGTTTTTTCTTGGGCTACAATTGAAACATTAATTTGATCATTACATACCTTCATATACATTAGAATATGAATGCATATGAATGCGTTCTCTGGTAAAATTGGTCTGCATATTACTTTCATACAGATCTTGCCTACACATTGTTGTGAGAAGTGGAGGAAAGATTATGTTTCAGCCACTTTCATGCTTGTTTAGTCTTTCTTTGTTATTATGTTTTGATTTTATTGCTTGCTTTTTAATGCTTAGAAGAAGTACCAGCCATACAAGAAATTATTCAACAATAAAATTTTCCAGTTTCTTCTTTTGGGCAAATAGTTTGACAAAATGGAATCTAAGTTATTTTATATTTATTTATCTGAAAGTATTTTATCTGAATCATCCAGTTACTCTGTTTCTTATTCTTATGATTCAAACAAATATTGTTCTTTTTCCATCCATCATTTGTTCTCAATATGTTCTCCTTTAGACATAAAAAATCTCTTACAACCCATGTAGCCATGTATGAGATGAGAAATTGCCAGATAATAAGCATATTACATTTCTTCCAAATTAAAATATCAGAATTAGTGTTGAAGGTTGAGCAAATTCTTATAAGTTTATTTGAGCAGCCAAACATTTACAAGTGCAATTTGATAGTGGTAATTGAGATGTTGAATCATAGCTGTTGATACCAAATTATTTTCACTGGTAACTTTATTTATGATCACCTAGAAAGAAATTTTATTCTACTGGATATCAAGGCTCAGTACTGTATGGCAGGGTTCTCAATTTCGATGTGTACCGTCCGATATGGGTGGTACATACCGGTATGCGGACCGTCCTCTACTGGGCAGTACCAGTGTTTTGACCGGTATCGAGGCGTGCCGACTGGTATCAAGGTGTACCGATCGGTACCACCCCGGATTTTGACCGTTACCGAGGTATACCGATCGGTACGCCCTGACGTAGTAGGTGAAGGTATTTTTAAGGTTTTATAGTGTATCATCGGTACGCCCTAGTGTACAGACGGTATATACCGGTACGTCGATTCAGATCGGTATTCAAAACCCTGCTGTATCGCACATTTAGAATTTGGATGCACAATGGAATGCCTAAAGTGGATGCTTTTTTTTTTCTTATATTTTCTTCGAGCATGTCAATGCATATTTTTGTTTGATTTTTTGTAAAATGTTTACATAGATCACATGTACAACTTTTAGATGAGTATTTGCGTGATTGGTTTCTGTAGCTTGGACCAGACTGAGAATTGCAGGTTAGATGACTTTGCTTTCTTTTCAAGCACGGGTACTGGTGTTAGCATTTGACTTTTTTGTCCAAATTCTGTGCATAAGGATGGCAACATAATATGATAATGCATGCATATTTCAAGTGTTATATATTCTGTGAAACAGCATAGATGTATCTTATGGGTGCACATGTGATATCAAATATATATTGTAGGACTTAACATTTTGTGCTTTCAAATCTTTGATAGTTTGTAGTTTATCTAGGAATTCTTAAGATTAGTTCTGAAATCTCTCTTTTTTTACTTGATTCTGAAGGTGTTATTGTAACGTGTGGTGTTTTTTATATGATGACGGTTTCTGTCAGTTGCAGTTCCTCTTGTTTGGCTTGCATTACAAGTAGAATTTTGGCATTTGCAAACATTGGACTGTAGTTATAATTATTTTCTGGCTTTTGCTATGCTTTATTTCTGCAGGTCTCAAGATCTATCGGAGATGCTTATTTGAAAGATGCAGAGTTCAACAGGGAGCCATTACTATCGAAATTTCGGCTTCCTGAACCATTCCAAAAACCGATCCTTAGTGCTGAGCCATCAGTAGTGACACATAAACTCTGTCCTGAAGATCAATATTTGATTTTCGCGTCAGATGGTCTATGGGAGCATTTGAGTAATCAAGAAGCTGTGGATATGATTCACAACTCACCTCGAAATGTAAGATGCCTTTCCTTTTTCCAGATTCTCTTTTCTGAATGGTGAAGGATGCCTCTCTATGCTTTAAATTTTTTTAGCATTTTTATTTAATCTATACATTCCATTATTTTTTGGAAACCTTCGTACATCTATCTGATTAGGATTAAATCATGGCAGTGAATATACATACTGCAGCGGTACGTATCAAATTGTCAATAACTGATAAATAAGTCCTTCTTAAGGGCTTTTCTATTTTAAATTGCTTGGCATTACAGATGCATATATTAGTTAATAGCTTCCAGTTTATTCAGTGAATATGATTTTTTAATCATACTTCAGCATTCTGTTCTGTAAGTTTCTTATACTTGTAGTATCAACAGAGTCGCAACCTGTGACTTCAAAATTATGTTAGTTTCATTAGCGCCTCATCTTTATTGTCAGAGTTTTGCTCAGAATTTACAGTCTCATGCTTAAGGTTCAGCTTTCTGTCCGCTATCAATATTCAAATATAAAACCAGCAGTCATCTCCTGGCGCTTAATAATCTTTCAGGGTATAGCAAGAAGACTTGTCAAAGCTGCACTTAAAGAGGCAGCAAAGAAAAGAGAGATGAGGTACTCTGACCTGAAAAAGATTGATCGCGGAATCAGGAGACATTTTCATGATGATATAACTGTCATAGTTGTATTTCTTGATCCCACCATGATAAGTAAGAACTTCTACCATGGTCCTGTACTTTCACTAAAAGGAGCTGGTGTCCCTGTCTAAGCCGATCCCATCCAGAGCTCCTAGATGCTTCATCCAGTGTCTCATTGGACATGATTCAGAATCTTCTCTTTACTAGCTTGGACTGTGGTTTCAGCTGTCAGCAAAGCACACAAAGTGCAAAGGATAGAATCCTAGGAGGAAGATGTTTCTCTAACATGACAATCTGCAATTTTGCACTGGAAATAGATACAATTAGCAAATATGAAACCTTCTTTGCCTTGACAGTGGAAGTCTGGCCTCATTGTGTCCAAAACTCAAAATCTTGTTCCAAGTTACAGCCTCTGGACTGCAGGTACATGGATTTGAGTGGTCTATAATTTGCATATCGTGAACATTATTTTGCAGGCTTAGCCATCATTTTGCTCTTTGCTTTCGCAGTTGGCTGTGTCCAGCTTCCAATCTTTTTCTCTCTTGTGGAAGTGTGTGTTTGAGGGTGAGAAGATGAAGCTGGATCCAGTTGATTCTCTGGTTTTATTTGTTAAATCCGCCAATTGTATTTCTATCCCATTTATGATTCCCGATTATGTATCCTATCTCTCGAATGCATAAATGTATTATTTGAACATATAGGATTTTTATGCTGCTGCATCAGAAAATTTCCATCAATCTCACTCATTCTAATTCACCCAAAGTAGACCTACAATTGAAACTTCTCTAGGCTTGTACATTTTTGGGACTAAAATGAGTTTTCGTCCACTGGTGTGGAAGGATTCTTTGTAAATTATTATACATGTTCATAGTAGACCAGTCTTATGTAGTTTGATAGTAAATTCCTGAGATCAAATTTATTCAAAATAATTACCCAATGTAGAATTAATGTAAGCAATTTAACATACAACGAGATGTGTTTATAACTCAAGAATTAATTATTAGAACGTAAAGAAACAATTTACATCAATTTTAGAATGATATGTACTCGATCAAAATCTCGACAAGGCGATTCCAATATTACAAATGACAGCATCTTTGCTTACTAACTACGATCGAGGCCTAATACGTTCCCCCATATTTGACACCGACTTTAGAAAGCAGATGTCAGCGCAGTGTCAGTTTCGTTAATCTTGCAATAACGATGAATAATTGGAATCGGTCATCTCTAACATGGTAGTGGCGGTTTCGTTAATCTAACTATAAGGATGGATTATTTCGTAATAGATGCCCAAGGGAGTCATCGCTATTATTTCGTTGTAGTTATTACCACACTCCACCTTTTTCTCTTTATATATATATATATATATTTATTTATTTCACGGCCGACCATTCCTAAGTATCTCCTCGAAGTCTCTCCTGCTCCCTGTGATCGCCGCTTGAAGGATCCGAGAGGTATGAGATTGATTCCTCACTCACTCACCCACCCTGGTGATTTCTTGCGGAGCTTTGTGCTTCATGTGTAAGATCGGCGCTAAAGATTGATTTTGTTTTCTTTCTCTCTCTCTCTCTCTCCTCATCCTGATCGGAAGAGTTTGGTTCTTGTGGTTGAAAATGGCGTAGAAAGTTGATGCCTTTAGCTGGGATCTGAGTTAGAAATTGTTTGTTTACTTGACCGAAGTGGTTGCATCTCTGGTTCTTTTGGCAAGAATTAAATTGATTTTGACCTGATCTCTCTTTTTGTATGTAGTCTTTTTGGGTGATGCTTTAATATCTTTGAAGAAAACATCAGCTTTTTGAAAGGATAATCTAAATTTTAGGTGTGGACTTCATGCGGTTCGTCTTTTGTCTGTTTCGCCTTTTGATTAAAATTTGTTAATGGGATCGATTTGTTCCAGAATTTAGCAGTTTGGTTGGGAGAACTTAAGCTTAGTTCCCTTCTTTCTGAAAGATTTTGCATCTTTTGTGCCCCACCATGTTATAACACATGTTAGTGCGGTTAGGAAACCGTGATTATTGCTCTTTGCTTTCTGTCTTCTTTCGTTCCGTCACTTTTGTCATATTTTCGCTCTTTAACTAACTTGATAGGGTTCTATGGTCAATTGTGGTTTAAATTTTCTTGGTTTCCTTCTTTACACTAGAATAAGGTGTTTCTGTAATTTTTCCTTTTCATTGTTGTAGTCAGTTGTTAGATCCATAAATTTATAGTGTTCTTCTTTTCATTTGAAGCTTTCAGATTGATGAGTTTTTCTTTACATATTGCAACTGCAATTATTGGAGGTTAATAAAATTATGATAGCATTTTTAGATAATAATTTGTGTTATGAATGGAACCAAGTGTGGGCTCATAATATCATTCTTAGCCTATGGTGGTTCGAGCACTCTAATATCAGCTAAGGACTAAGAATTAGTTGCTATATAACTTGCTATATGCTAGAAATATCACTATTATTTCGTATTGAATATTGAGAGAGTTTGCTTGAAAAGAACAGTCAAGATAGTAGCTAATTGGTTATTGTTTAAAGCGCTTTAAAAGATTAAGTTGCAAAAAAAAATGATATCCTTTGTTCAGTATTAAATTTGCTTATAATCATAATCTCTTCGAAAATTTAAAAATATCAGATTGCAGGCGTGATTACCACAACTGGTAAATCTGCAAAGATACTAGAAAAAAATTATTGAAACTCAATTTCTTGGTTCTTTCGGTTTTGTGAATAGTCATGCATTAACATCGTTTGATTCCTTTAGCTTTAAATAATTGCTACAGGCACAAATGAATTTTAGGAAATCAATATGCAAGTTGATGACTTAATCAGTTGGAAGTTTTCCGAGATCTGAATTTTAATTTGTTCATACACCTTATCTTTTAGGTCTAAGTTGAGAAGCACCACAAGAAGGTACTTTTTATATTTCTTTCTCAACATCTCTCACTATTTAATTTGCAGGGTGTTGGGGTATCGGACTGATGGCTCTAAACCAAACCACAAAGATTGCCCTTGCTGTGGCATTTTTTGGGTCACTGTCCTTTATATTTGGTGTAATTGCTGAAAACAAAAAGGTTCCTTTTCCTTACCTTTTTTTCTTATATTTAACATATACTGTGAAGATGAATATCAACCTAGTTCGGGGCACCTATTCCCTTGCTTTTATCAATTCCTTTACTGAAAAGAAAATCTTTTGACTGTTGATCTTCCAAATTACATAGCCCAGAGTTGAAAATTAAGACATGTATATATATATGTGTGTGTGCATAAATACACACGGATCTATATCACTGGTCCAATCATTGCTTACATCATAGATAGAGGAAGCGAATTAGATTTTCTGAGATTACTTATATAGTTAGAGTTGGAAATTAAGACTGGTTCTATACACACATTTGTACACTTTAAATATGTATGTATACATAACATACACACAACTATAATCACAACTTAACAGTGTGGAGAGAGGAAGTGAGTTGGGTTTTTTGAGGTTATTTAATTCTCACAAGACTCTATACTTTTTCTGCTCCGATCAACTGATACATCAAAAGTAATTTTATAGTTAAGGTAAAGAGTAATTTTATAGTTTGCTGTTGACATGCATCTGGTGGTTGCTTGTAACCCTACAAGTCCATGCAGAAAAAACCAGTGTATTGGAACAAACACATTTTCAGGTTTTTTTTTAATTTTGGCTTGTACTTTTTTAATTAAAATTTATGTTTGCCTACATATTTTATTAGTAAGTTCAATCACGATTATTATTTTGGTTGAGTATTTGCTTTGCAGCCACCTTATGGAACTCCGATTAAGGGAAAGGATGTTGTCATCTGCAAGTTCCCGAGTGATCCAACAGTTGCTTTGGGAAGTTTATCTGTTGTGACTCTCTTTCTAGCTGCTGTTATAGGGCACATTGCTGTGTATTATCCGTACAAAGGCAAGACAGTTCCCAATCAAGCTTTGTTCTGCAGTACTACATTGGTTGTATTCTTCATGATTGCAGAGTAAGATCTTTTTATCTCTTTCTGAGGTGACTTACTTTTCCATGCACTGCTTTTGATGGCTTATTTCGGCATCAGTTGTTGCACTCTGTGTACATATAAGATGCTACTGGTTGTATGGGTTCATCTTTGTTGCTGCATCTGATGGTTGCTTTTCTTGTTTGCTGTTGAGCTAATGGAGATAAATTCTTTCAGGAGTCTTGTAATTTATTGTTTTTTAATTGGCTGATTTGTTTATCGTTTGATTGTGTTTTATGTTTCACAACATTGTCTTCTCAGAACATAATATTGTTCATGACCTTTTGAGGGATTGTCATTCATGATTTTATACTCCTAACCTTCTTGTTAGCTATTAGATATTGCCCAGCCGTCGTTATGACTTTCTCTGATATGCAAATGTTCTTGCTTCAGGGTCGTCTCAATTCTTGCACTGGGGATGATGATGTGGGCTACCATCACAGAAGGCCTTTCCCGTTCACGCAATGTTCACCATGATCTTGATACAGAGTGTGCTACTGCCAAGACCGGTCTCTTTGGTGGTGCAGCTTTCCTCGCCCTCGATGCATCCCTCTTTTGGCTTGTCTGCCAGATGCTGACGCTAAATGCAAGAGCTGATTACCTGGACGAGGATGATCCAAAGGGTGAATACGGACAGGTCTATGCAACTGAATTTGATTCCAATGGAGCTGGGCATCCAGCACCCAAGGTGTGAAGTGTGAACCAGAAGTATATATATACAGAATTAGACAGCAGTGTGGGCACTTGTGTTTGGTTTGCAGCTCTTTATCATTTATGTCAGAGTCCTGGAACTTGTATTTTCATATGGATCAATATCAGTTCATGATGGTCTTTCCAAGATTTGCTTAGATAATTGTTGTCCCATCTGCTGGAATCATGTACTTCCTAGATTGGGACATGAACTGTTTGAAGCCAGTACTTCCTTGCATTATAGTTTGGATTTACCCGGTAGTGTAATAGGTATTGACAGTGCCTATTCATCTGGGAGGTGCGTGTGTGACGTAGTTGAGTATTGGCTAACATGTTGCGATCAGTAGCAGTTGTGTTTTCGTTGTCCGGATGGGAGAAGAATTGCTTGAGATAGCCGGACCCGGTTTGATTCAAACTGAAATCGAATAGGAATCAGATCGGATCAATGATTCAATTGCTTCTTATAAGAATTAGGTGATTCAAATCAGATCGATTGTTCAATGAACCGGAGTGATTCAGTTCAGTTTCAATTCCAATTAAAAATAAAAATTAAAAATAAAAATCTTTATAAATGATGATTTTTTAATACAAATATAATCAATAACCTAAAACATGCTAAATATATTAAGAATATTTTAGTTATTTTTTAATATTATTTAAAAAAAATAAAAATATTATATATATATATATATATATATAGGAAAATAAAAGCGTAGAAGCCTCGCACGAGTTATCCGCTCATCATACCGTTTTTCTACAGCGTCATCCAGCCGTTGGTAAAACCAAGAGGCATCACAACCGTCAAAACAGACAGAGGCCAGTACATCTATATATACCCTCGAAGGGGCCCCTAAGAGCCCCAAGCGTGATCTAGAAGCTTAGGGTTTTCGAGGTGCCATCCGACCCGAGGTGAGTCTCTCTCTCGAGCCCCTCGGTATTATTATCTCGGTGCTTATTTCTCTATTGATTCTCTCTCGTGTTCTTGAAATCATCGATCTTGAGCCATTTTTTTTGGATATATTTTTCTTTGCCAGAATCGTAAAGATATAAAGGTTGCCTTTTGCTCGATTGTTATTCGTGTCTTTAGGAAATCTTGATCGGTCTATAGTCTTGAGTTGGGTTGGGTTTTGTTGATTGTTCTTTTTGTCAAAGATCAATTCGTGTGGGTTTGATAGGCCGGGATGATAAAGAATGATAATGCTATTTGACTCTGCCTCGATCCATAAAAAATTTTCTTATTCCGAGGAATTTTTGGTTGAGATAATGCGGCAACAGTATCAGATGGTTGGGTATTTATATATCGATCTTCTTCTAGAAGATCAATTCATGTGGGTTTGATAGGTGGCATTCTATTTTTATATATAAAAGGCCGATAATCGAAGATGGATTTTGTACATCTTGTCAAAGTTCAGTGCATGTGGAACTGCAAGGAGAAAAGATGGTTGGTCTTTTAGACATCTTATTTGCTCAGTTCATGCTGAACATGTGAGGATAAAAAATTGTAGGTTTTTGTCCAAGTGCCTATGGAATAGATTAGTACCTCTTGTAGAATTAGTTTTACAATTCTTTGTTTCTTTTAGCCCTTTCATTTATTCAGTAGGTAGATTTGTGCCTCTATATACCTAGGAATGCTTGATTCTATAAACAACTAAATATTTTAACAAAGTTTTTCCATCTATTTCTTTGAGGAGGTTGTTCACTTCATCTTAAGGAAGCTTCTTTTCTACTCTTTTTAAGTCACTTAGTCTTGAAAAAAATAATTGGCAATATTATTAGGTAGCTTGCTATTGACCAAAGTATCTCAAGTGATGTCATGCTTCTGTTGGCATATTGATCACCTTTCTCCTTTAACAATATACATACATATATATGTATATATGTACATATATATGAATGTATATAAATATATATAATTTAACTATTTGATAGGCTTGCAACTTATAGAGATTAATTACAGAAACTTTAATAGCCTATCATATATCGTGACAATGACTATATATGTAAATTCACATTCTAGGATGGCATGTCTAAGCACCTGTTTTAGCCATAGAAAAGAAAAGGCATATTTAGGAGGAGTATAGAGACTATAAATGTGGTATTGTTAAAAGTAAGATGCTCAGTTTGGTTGGATCTGCTTCAAGTACATATTTTATATCAGTCTCTTGATCCATTGAAATTGCATGTTGATTATATTTATTTGTTGCAGTACGAAGATGCCTCGTTATGATGATCGCTATGGTAGCACACGTTTATATGTCGGTCGAATATCATATCGCACTCGTGCCCGTGATCTTGAAGATCTCTTCAGCAGATATGGAAGGTAATATGTTATAGAAAAATAAATGATTATGTGATTCCATTGAAAAGGCTAATTGTTGCTTGTTGTGTTGCTTAAAAGCATTGTTGAGATGGGTAGTATTTACATTTTTTTTACTTGTTGTCTTTTCAGTATTTTCACTTTTGTTCTGTGAATTTAAAGATGCATAAAACCTGATGTTTAAACAATTACCATTATTTTGTGCTGCTCTGTCTTGAAGATGAATTATGAAAACCTCTTGTATCTACCTTAAATCTAACAGTCTATTATTCCTATGATGCTATACCTTTTACACTCATTTTCAGATTAAAGTATTTGGATTCTTCTTTTGGTCATCCGTACCTTTTTGTTTTTGACTTTTTTTTTTCATTCCAATTAGAGTAATTCAGGCTGGGTGGTGGGATGTCTTTTCAAAGTGCAGTGAGAAAGGCTATGTGCATTCTTATTCATAGTGTGTCTGAAAACATTAAACCACAGGGCATGTGTGTTTTAACTTGAATGATCTTGTTGAAGGTTTTTGGGGTTTTTGCCCAAACTGGAGGTCTTTGGTTGGAAGGTGCCCTTGGTGGATTTGGTGGCTATCTTTCCAAGTTTATAGGAGCCTTTGGCGATTCTTTCTGTAATGTTATTGCATGTTTTTGTGGAAATCACATCATCAAATGGTGTCTATTTCGTCTTCTGAGGGCTGAAGTATCATCTCTTTCAGTATTTATGTCCTGATGGCCTTACTCTTTCTGGCAACAATTTCCGCAGAGTACGAAATGTGGATTTGAAGCATGACTTCGCCTTTGTTGTATGTTCATCTCTACTACCCTTCCTAAACTTTGTATTCTTTTAATTGTGTTGCTGAAGTCAATGAAATATGTTTATACTAGCCTAACAAGATTGTTAAATATCAGTCTACCTTTGTATATATATATATGTGTACATATATTTTTTCTGTGGTTTCCATTTTTTAGGAATTCAGTGATTCTCGTGATGCTGATGATGCAAGATACAGTCTAGATGGGCGAGAATTTGATGGAAGTCGTATTATTGTGGAATTTGCAAGGGGGGTAAGAATATTGTTTAATGTCATTGGTTTTGCAATTCATGTATCATTTTCATTTGATTTTATTTATTTTAAATAAGAGGGCACTCTAACTCTTAAACTCTTAAATGTTGCATCATGGATGAAGGGTCCTCGTGGCTCTGGAGGTTCTCGTGAATATCTCGGAAGAGGACCACCTCCTGGATCTGGCCGTTGCTTTAATTGTGGAATTGATGGCCATTGGGCACGAGACTGTAAAGCAGGAGACTGGAAAAACAAGTGTTATCGCTGTGGAGAGAGAGGACATATAGAAAGAAATTGCCAGAATAGTCCTAAAAAACTCAGGTCATGAAAAGTATTCATTTATTTTACTGCCATAGTGATGGAGATACTTCGCATGCTTTTTTCCTAGTTGACAAATAAGTGACACTTGTTCGTATATCAGACGCGGCCGGAGTTATTCACGTTCAACTTCTCCTCGTCGTGGTAGGAGTCGGAGCAGGAGTCAAAGTTATAGCCGAAGCCGCAGTTACAGGTACTGGTACAATTTGTTGGTTATCAAATTGATGTTGTATTACCTTGAAGAATTATAATGGAACGTAGTAGTTATTTAGATGGCAGCTGCAATGATTTAATTTTTTTTTTAAATTATATTATCACTTTACTGTTTAAGATGCAGTTGGGATATTTGTTGCTACTGGAGACAATTTTCAAGACTATATGGAAACTTAGTGATATTTCCACCTTCTAGTCCACTTGCGTTATTTTTTATTCCTTATTCACTTTCTATTTACCTCTGATATCAACAATTATCTATTAGGTTGCTTAAAATTTCTCTTTTTCTGGGTTGGGAGTGGTGTGGTGAGCATAGTGTTTGCCTATTTTAATGTGAACCTGAATTGTTTTTGCCTGGTATTTTTGGAGCTATACTCCTGGTCCTTTGTTAACCAAATTTATGTTTGTTTCCATTAAGCCACATTAGTGCAGTAAAGATTTTGGTGTTTGTAAGTAATGTAAGATTTCACTTGATTTTCTCCTCACACGATTGTTTTCAAGCCTTTTCAAGTGTTTTGTCTCATAGAACAAGAAAACATTACTAGACCTGCAATGTCAATTTCTATGTGCTTCTTGGACACAGGTTCATGGTTACCATAATTTAAAATCTTAGGAACTTAGCTAGGCTTTGAAACAAGCCAAATTGAGTTGACGTGAGAACTTACTGAAGTTCAAAGTTCTTAATTTATTTTAGATTTTACTGCTCAATATATAGTTGTTTAGTAAGAAGGTCGATAGAGTATAATGTACATCTGAGGAAGGAACTGTTGTTCATTATAATGCAGGAATTGGTGCTTGCATAATTCCATCAATTATCAGACAATTGGTTATCATTTAATATTCTACAGATGGCAATATAGGCATGCGCTTGTGTTAAGTGTTCACATTGTCATATGGTTTTCTTTCTTCTTAAATGTGCTTAATCTACAAAACTATTGTAGTCAGATTTCAAGTTCTGGTTTTGTGTCCAAGTCAGCTCAAAGATTAGCTTAGTAATTACCTTGTCATGATCTGGCCCGATAGAATAATTGACCCATCAACATGTTTAGCATGAATGGCCTACCCAAAATGTTTAAGTCCAGGGTAAAGTTAATGCTAGTCATGAAGCTTAGCCTTATACCATTTCCAACATTAGACTAAATTGAGTGTTATTATTTTCCCACTTAAGGGCTTGACCTTCTCATCAAGGATTAACATAGTTCAAAATTAAAACTTAGTATGTGCATTAGAGGGCTGTAGGCCTGTGGTGGCTCCACTTCACGATATATGCATAGGCAAAATTTTCTTTTCTGCCACTTGAGCCTCTCGATATACTCAATCGTTGGATGGCTTTGATGTTATTTGTCATAAATAATTGATCCATTAATTTGTTAAGTCTGAACTATGCCCAAAATATATCTAAGCTCAGCTTAAATGAAGTATACCTATCAAGTAGACCATTAAGTATTATTTTACATCCGAAAAATGGGGGTGTTACACACCTGTCCCTTACTAATCCATTTCTATGAAAAAGCAACATAAATTTGAAACAAAGAAGGGGAAAAAAAAGAAAACCTTTTTTGCTGCCATCTACATTTCACCTCCTTTGCTGGCATCCTAAACTGCTTTGGCAAACCACCATCTATGAGCAGTACCTGCTTTGTGGTGCTTGTGGCATCCTAAGCTGCTTTGGGAAACCACCATCTATATAAGCAGTACCTACTTTGCGGTGCTTGTGGCATCCTAAGCTGCTTTGGGAAACCACCATCTAAATGAGCAGTACCTACTTTGTGGTGCTTGTGGCACTCCATTCCTGCATGATTGAAGTGGACTATCGGTAGCATGGTTGGAATGTGGTGGGACTTGGGATTCAGATGGTGACAAGTGCCATGATATCAACATCCACCTCTTAAGGTAACCTTAAATCCCAATGAAATAATGAGTTTCTAATCAATTCAATTTGAGTTTTGTTTGAGTTCAGTGAACTTTGAAGCAGTGATGTGGTGAAAGATATTGGAATCCAAAACATGGTAACAAAGCACATTTTCATCCATGATTTTCGATATGCTATTTCCCACAAAATGTTGAAGTAGAACATGCTTTTGTTGGAATTGCACATCGTGTCTTATCTAATTTTCATGTAATATTAGATGCTTTATTATGTAGGTAATTTTCTAGAGCTGGACCTTTTTGATGGTTTATGTTGATCATTCACCTTAATGATAGGTTAGCGTGTCCTAATCAAACAGTTTAGATCTTGAACCATATGTTGCTCCTTGTTACATCTGTTATCTGTTATGTTGGGTATACTTTATTAGCACTTGCTCTGTTTCTAGTCGATCAAGATCTCCTGTGAGAGATGGACGTGGCCGAGACCGCGAAGTTCGCAGATCAAGGAGTCCCGAATACAGCAGGAGCCCACGGAAGAGCCCGAGGAGGAGCCCTCCACCATCAGAGGACAGGAAGCGCAGCCCCTCACCTGACGGCAGCAGGAGCCCGAGAGACAGGATGAGCCCTCCACCAAAGGAAGAAGCCGAGCAATTGCGATCGGATCATGGTCAGAGCCCTCCAAGGGAGAACAGCAAGAGCCCCATGAGTCAAGAAAGGGAGAGCCCTCAGAATGGGAGGTACAGGAGCCCAGCAGCCAATGGGGGAAGCCCTAGCCCTAATTCTAACCCGAGCCCCCGGGACTACGAGGAAGACAATAATCGCCATGCTTCACCCAGGGGCAGCGAGTCTCCTCGAAGTTAACTTTGATCTCTGACAGTCGAACAGAACCTTCAAGGTACATTTGTGGGATGCTAAAGTTTGAGTCAGTTATGCTGGTTTTTGCAAAAAGATGTCGTTAATTAGAGTGTAATCTTTTTGTTTTAGCAGACCTGGAACATTGTTATTTTTAGAATCATGGTTGTATCTCGTCGTGATTGAGAGGCCGCACCAACATGGCTCTTACAAAGTTCTTCGAGATGCTTGCTCCTCTGTTTGACGCTAAATGGTCTATCTGGTAAGGCGTCTTAAAATATGTTATGATGTAGTGTCAATAATGAATAATTCATTAGTCAATGGAGCAACTGCGGAAGTGCCATAGAGTTTGCGTTCCTCGACCACCTGTCGTGGCGCTTCGGGGGTGGCTTTGATGGTTGTTGACACGTTTCGTTCACCTACCCGGTGAGACTATGCCCGCACCACGTGGCTTCACTGGACGTTGCTGGATCAAAAATGCTCTGCCTACTCTCGGGCAGCGACCCGTTCGCCTACTCGCTTTCGAATATGTGACGGATGGTGAAATCACGACTACTAAGCATGCGAATGTGATCCTACGGCTTGGTGAGCTGGGCCTGGGCTCTTTTAGATTGGGCGTGTGGAAGATATATGCGACCTCTCCTCTCGGAGCGAGACACGTGGCGGTATGATGACCGGCTACGAGGGTCCCTAAATGGACGGTGGAAGCCAATTCGCGGAAACCCTCGTGACGGCGTTCTCCCTCCTCTTATCCGGCGGTGTTCGATCGAGTCAGGTAATGCCGACTGGGGCTTAGCCTTTCTTCGCTGTAATCGTTTCTTTTCTTCTCTAATTTCCTCCTTTATTTTTGCTGGGTTTTTGTGGTCGATTCTGAGATTTTTCGGGTTCGTGAACTATGCGCTGCTTTATTCTTCTTCTGCATGTTTCGAAAAGTCTAGACGCTCGAGATAAGGGCTTGGGAGGTGAGCCCTGATGTCTTATACGCAGTTCTGGCTCTTCCGATTGTTGATACTGGAAAGTCATCGTATGGCTTTGGTGGTGGTGGCCAAATTGTGAACTTTTGGTGATAATTTGGAGAGATTTGCTTTGCCAAGTGCTTTTATATTTGCGGTTACCATTTCGCTGATCGATATGATTCGTCAGTGGAAGCTGGATGTTTGATAACGATCAGGAGACTCCTTACCTTTCGAGGTCAGCTTGTGGCGTTTTGGCATTCCAGAGGAAGAACAAGGAGGGCCTTTTGTGGTGGCTGCTGCTGCTGCTGTGATTCTGCAAAGAAAATCGCTGTTGCTGCTGCCGTGTCTTTTTAGATCTATTGATAATTGGTTTGTTCGATTAACGTGGTGCTTCATTCTAGTTGCTGGCAATATGACAACAATTGTGATCTCGGGTTAAGAAGAAGCATTAGCCACTAACTTCTCTGGTAGTCCTGCATCTAAGTAAGGTGTAGAATGGAGTTGATGGCTGCCACCGTTCCAAT
Source organism: Musa acuminata AAA Group (assembly GCF_036884655.1). Taxonomy (NCBI): domain Eukaryota; kingdom Viridiplantae; phylum Streptophyta; class Magnoliopsida; order Zingiberales; family Musaceae; genus Musa; species Musa acuminata. The sequence continues at coordinate 12,260,291 of NC_088343.1, read as the reverse complement.
AGCTTTATGGAGTTCTGTTCAATGATTGAGAAGCATTTAAATCTTTAAGTAGCCAAATAGAGTCGAAGATATTATAAATCAGGACCAGTAAAGTGGTTATTTCACCTTAAGAAGAACTTTGGTACATCTTGATCATTGTGTGCATCTGATACTGCTTTGCTTCACTTGTACTTGGCATCTTCTCAGCTTTGTCGAAGTTCTATTACAGCTATCAATTGAGATCTTTGGTGATCATGATATAATTATTTTTAGTAAACTTTGGAATAAAAACTGGGACATTTCAATTTTATTATCGGTCAATTGAAGACCTAGATCTTTCAGGTTTCTAGTGTAATTCATGATTTTTAAGAATGCAGAACTAGTTACAAGTCTCAGTTAAGAGCCATGTGAGCAATATAGGTTATAATTCTTTGCTCTCTATATATAAATTGTTCTTCAGAATGAGTAAACATCAGTTGTTGTTGCATGCTATGGATAGCTGATATGCGATGACTGATATTTCAGAAGCAGAACATCAACTCATGCCTTTGTTAGATATGAATATTGACAGACATCATGGTGAACCACTGGTTGGTGCAGTTCGTACTTTAGAGATTTGGAATGAACTACATATGTTGTGATATCAAACTCATGAATTTTACTGATTTCTTGGAGGAAAGCACCTTAATGGATGTTCTTGTGTTGAAATGCATATTTCATCTTGTGCAGTTAGGAGGTTTAGCATTAAAACCAAATATGGGATAATAAAATGAATGCATCATATGCATCTTTAGTTGAGGAGCTTTGCTAGTAGCAGGCAAGTTTTCGGGTAATGTAAGCTAGAAATTCATCCTGTGAGAGCCCTTTGATAAATCTTTGCTGATGTTCATTAGTAAACAGAATATGCCATTAAAGATTTGTGCACTGGATGAATACTAGAGTGGTCATCGGTTCATTCTTTTTATCTGGACTGCCTTCCTTCTGTCGTTCTCATTATTGAACAGATTGCTGTATTTTTATTTTGGAGTTGTCTTTTTGTCTTTCTCATCCTATTATCAGCTTGTAAGGTTGCAACAAGAATTAGTCAGTAGATCTTACCTAAAGGATGTCAAAGGTTACTTTTCATTATTGCCGCTATTATGAATTTGGGACATGGAATATTATGGATGGCTAGGCTGATGGTCTGTTACCTCTTAGCAACTATGTTTGAATGGCTTGCTTACTTTTCAAGATATATAACAGGGTAAAGGAAAGTCCCAGTGAGTTACATGTTTCCCATTGGAGAAATTTTCCTTCAAATACTAGTGCTGCTTCAACATATTTGGCATATGGACATTCTCCTCAAATGTTAGAAATGAAAAAAAAAATGAGTTCCTTGTAAACAGTATTATTATGCATTTCCTATTCAATTCCATATTGATCTGAAATCAAGAATTCATCTCAAAAGGTACCTTTGGAGTTCAAAGCTTTGTTAGACTGTCAAGGACTAACTTCCAAAGGCATATCCTATTTGTCTGTGGCGGCATCATATTTTTTCTTTTAGAATAGCTAGTATCTTAGTTTATCCTTTTTTCTGGCCTCTATTATAATATCTTTTAATCAATTTACACTCCTAAAATATTTTGCCCATTCCAATTTAATTTAGACTTTCAATTTAAATAAAACCCAGAATCTTCAAGTTAAATAAAATCCAGAATCTTCTTTTTCATAACCTTCAACTTATATTCGTTTGTTTGTCCCGTTAGCACATATGAATGGTCAAGTGGATTTGACTGTATTCCTTCCAGCTGATCTTTGTTACCTATTGTGACATTAAAAGGTAAATTGTGTTCTTTGGCTGTACTCATGTTTGCTTCTGTTGGTCATATGAGCTTTGATATGAGAGATGAAATAGACTTCTAAAATAGCTTATGGTAGTATTTATGCTGGATTTCACCTGTTAGAGATTTTACAACTCTGAATCAGATAATTGCTACTTCATTATTTTCTTTTTTGTATTTATATTTTCTTACAGCCTCATTGATGTCTTCTCAGGAGTGTGAACTTTAAGGTGCCTTCTATAAATAGGATCTTGCCTTCTGCCCGGTGCCAAAGAAAACTTTTGTAGACTTGCCAGCCATCACTTGAAGAGATGTCAGAATCGGACAATAATGAGGTTCTTTTATTCTTCATTGAATATAAATTATATGGAGATTTCATGTTTCCTTGGAATTAACATTTTAAAGTCTGTGTTGGCAGTCTGGACCTAATCTTGCATTCCAAAATTCTAGTGACTCTATTTTTGGCATGCCTATCAAGAAAAGGCAGTTTCATTTATCTCAGTGCCCATCTCCTAGATCTCAGGAAACAGATGTGTCTCCACAAGATTGTGGGATATCAATTAGTTCTACTGAACACATTTTACATACTGATATTATGCCAATTCCTGGAAGTTTTAGCCGAGCTAGTTCCCAGGAATTTGCATTAAAAGATGCTAGATCCTCTGGTCAGGGAACTAGTACTGCAGGCTTAACCATGGGTCACAAGTCTTTTGGATTGTCAATTATGGATACCAGCAAAAACATGTCAACTCCAAACAGACCACCTGGGCTGCCTGTAGGTGAGATGGATGTTGAAGAGAGAATTTCTAGTGTTAGGCCTACATACCCAGCAAATTCAGAGTTACGATTGACATTATCATCGGATGCAAAAAATTATGGTTACAACTTGGTTCAGCAAGGCATAACTGAAACATGTTCATCAGATCTGCCTCTTGATCCTCTGATAACAGTTAGTGAAACTGATGCCAAGACTGGTTCTTTTAATGTGGTGAACCGGTTTAGTTTGGATCTAAATATTCCAGTTGACACATGGGATGCTACTGTCGGTGAGTCTGTTATTGAACATAGCATGCATGAAATGTTGAATGGCATTGAGGCATGCTCTGAACAAACAATTCGGGCTGATGTCACATCAGGTAAGTCTATTATTGGGAGAAGTCACTATGACCATTGGTTGTCTAATTTGGGGAAGACTAATGAGAGGCATAAGGTGTCTGGGCTTGGCTTAGATTTGCAGCTTAAACCACCCAGCAGACCGGAATCATGTATCAAATGGGGAGATGTTGCTCCTGATTTAAGCTTGTCCTTGGAAAGAAATGTGTCAAATGCTTCATTCAAAGTTATAAAGCCTGAACCACACATAGACAATAGTCAAAATGACTGTGTTAATGCTTATCTGAGTGGATCAAATCTTGCACTTTCTATGTCTGTAAAACCTCAACTATGTAGTGGACATTTTCAGGATGGAAGTGCCAAAGTAACTTGTTCTGGTGACGAGAAACAAGCAGTCAGAAGGGTGATGAAGATGGAGCTATCTGAACAGTTATCCAATGAGTACTTTAGTAGACCTGCTGTTAGGGCAGTTAGCATGGAGTTTCACAACAATAAACCAACACATCAGCATATAGAGATTCCATTGAGCATGACTGAACCCATGGATTCGAATTCTGTCACTGCTTCTGATGAAAATGTTCTTGATGTTGATGGCTCAGTGATGATTGTTAATACAGACATCAATACTAGTCCTGTGGCCTCGCCTTCTATTGTGAATCCATCTTCCGAAGAATGTTGTAAATTTGAAGATACACTTGATAGCACTTGTAGTCTTGAGAAGGCAGAAGTAAGTGCTTCAAAGGCAGCAGATTTGGATGTAGATTCCCTCAGTTCGGATGTTAAAGAGAAGTTCAAAGGCGCTGTAACTTCAGAAGATACTTGCTTGGGTTCTAACTCGTTTTATGAATATGTAGTACCTGTGGCACTTAATGGTACATCTGAAGGTATTGTACGCTCAGATGATGAGTACTGCAAATCATTGAAATCAATTGCAGAAAATAACCTTCGTTTGGATTCCATGGGAAAGGGTACAAGAGGTGAGGAAAAACAGGAAAGTGTAGACTTATTTTCTAAGATTCAGGAACTTTATGATGACAAGCAAGTCCCATATGATAGTCCTCATGGTCCCAGTGTTGCTAGAGATAAAGCTCTTACACATGGAGCTGGTGTTGGTGAATACAAAGATGGCAAACATGGGGATCTTGTCCCTCATGAGCCAATTGAGGCTTCCTGTGAGGAACGAGAAAAGGCAGATAACGAGATAGCCGCCGATACAACTGCTGCAGTGGATGTTTCTGTCAATATGTTATCAAATTTGGAAGTTAATGGAAAACAGATACAAATTTTGGATGTAGTTGCTGATGCAATTGGTGCAGTGGATGTTGCTGCCAATATGCCAACAAATTTGAAAGTTAATAATGAACAGATGAAAATTTTGGATGTACAGATTGGTCATCATGGTGAAGCTTTTGATGGCAATTTGTGCAATTATAAAAATAAGACAGGCTCTAGTTTAACAACAGATTTTCTTGAGTCATCAGGAGTGAGGGTGCCAATGACTTCAAGTAGTACAAGACTTGCAAAACTTTTACAGCAAGCTAATAGGAAGGAAAGAGGCCCACCCATGAAGTCGAGGCGCACTAGATTACTTAGCTCAAAAGTTGTGAAAACTTGCGAGGATGATGTAAGCAGCCAACAGGTGAATGCTAAAGAGGAAAGAAGCCCACCCATGAAGTTGAGGCCCGTTGGATCACTTAGCTCAAAATTTGTGAAAACTTGCGAGGATGATGTAAGTAGCCAACAGGTGAATGCCAAAGAGGTGGAAAGTGGCCCACCCATGAAGTCGAGGCCCGTTGGATCACGTAGCTCAAAATTTGTGAAAATTTGCAAGGATGATGTAAGTAGCCAACAGGTGAATGCTAAAGAGGATGATATCCCTGTGAAAAATCCAGTGACATTACAGAGTGATTCAGATGCCAGTGGTGTTGCAGATAAGCATGTTGATAATAGTGGTAAATGTAGTCAGATTAGGAAGGTAAATTCACCGGGTATCAACAAGTTATCTTCTGGAAAAACGAACTCAATTACAGCTAGACTTGTTTTTTCACAAACTGAGAGGAAAGGGTTGATTGATAAACCACACAGACATGAAGGGTCACACACTCGAGGTGGCAGGTGATGATTCTCTCTAGTCTTCTCTCTAGTCTTTCCTTTGGCATTTTCTTTATGTTGCAATTTGCAGGTTATTCTGATCTTTACTTCCTCTAAATTTTAGGAGTGAAAGATATGACAATAGGTCTTTTAGATATGGAAGCAATGATCAAGATCAACCGGTTCAAAAACGTGGTATGGATTTGATGAACACCAGAAGGGATGGTCATAATGTGAGTGCTTGTGCCCGAGACTCTGGCCGTCGATATGCACCAAAAGTTAATGACTCTAAAGGTTACAGATTCACAAGGCCTAGTAATAGACACGAGGTTCCCTTGAGAACTGCAGCAGATGGTTCTGCTGGGAGTGATGGTCGGATCATCAGAAGGTTTATGAATAATGAATCACCACATTTATCTCATTTTTCATATAGTAGGCATTCTCTTGGGGCACATGATGGACCATCAATTGCTGTTAGGATTTCCAGAGGAGTCTATCAGGAAGATAGCTCCAATACGTTCACCGGTAGGCATGTCCCAACCATTCTACCAGATCATGAGAAGATGGTGAGAGGCTTGCCAAATGAAGTGATAGACCCCTTTTTTAATTCAGACCGATATGTGCAATATGAACAAGCTGATAATTACCCCTCATTGAGAGAAAGAAACCTTTCACCTACTGGGAGGAGGGGTCCTCCCAAATGTCTACCTCGAGCACGCTCTCCTTATCAGTTTTCTCCACCTAGGTCGCCTGGTATAGTTTATGAGGGACATGCGGAGCTATTGCGACACAGGTCACCACCACTGAGATCACCTCCTCGACATCTTTGCTTACCTGAACATGCAATGGTCAGAAATGGTTTGCCACCTTATTCTCACTTAGCTAGTGACATGAGAGAAATGCATCCCATGAGGGAAGTGGATTTGTCAAGGCCTGTTAGGGGTTCTCAAAGGAACATCAGGAGGTTTAATTTGTGTGTTCAACAAGAGAATGCAGAGGACTATGGGTCTATGCACTTTGCTCAACAAACTCTCCACGCAGAAGATGAGCTGGTTCATAGGAGGAAGTATGATGGCAAATGTGCTTATCTTCAGTCTTGTGGGAATCACCATCCTGTTGGTGACAGTGGAGAGGAGCCTATTACTTATCCAGTCGATGGTGATCCTCCTAGACCTATAAGGTTTTGTCCTGACAGAGAAGGTTTCTCTGATAGAAGCAGCTTAAGGGGCCCTGTCATGCGAAGCACTTCAAACACATCAAGAAGAATGGCAGAACGAGAAGATTTCAGAAACCGTGGCCTGCCAGCAAGGCGTGACAGTGATTTCAATGATATTCGGCTAAAGAGGAGAAGAGTTTGACTATGAGATGTGTCATTTTAGGTGATTGCTTATGGCCCTTTAGTAGCAAATCCTGCTGTACATTTTGAGAACCAAATTGACATGAACAGTTCTTGCCACAAGATTTGTGGGACTCTTAAGAACCACCAATGGCTGGGCTTGACAAGTTTTGCTATCAATTATACCATATAGAGTAATGGTTAAGCCAGATGATGAGGTTGAAAACATCTCGAGTGACAGATGTTCTTATTGTCAGCCATGTTTGAGTTATTTGTCTTTTGGACATTTACAGTATTGAGACATCTTGGAATGTCAGGGCTCAGTCGACAGTGCCTTCCTGCTTACTCTGCTGGCAAATCGGTGCCTCTCTGCAAATTATATTTATATGCACATGTATGCATATGAAATTCTGGTTCCAAGATGAATGAGTGCTTCTGACTTCATTGATTTCATGATTGGATTCTTAGATGCTGCAGACACCTCAAACCTTGAAAATGAGAATTCTAAGTGTTTTAGATATTGTTAAAACATGCAACAGTTGTAATCCAAAATGAACTACTGCGTGGCAATTTTCCTCCGGTTCTGCTGCTATTTTGGATGGCTTTGCTCATCACCTCAGAGGAGGGTTTCCAACTGGAAAACATTCTTATGTATCATTTTGCAGTTTCAATGGATTTTTTTTGGGATCAAGGACTCCATTGTCTCCTTGGTGTCTGTCCATAGATAAGAGATGCTGTTTGAAGGGAGTTGTTTCATCCTAACAAAAGAAAAGTTACAGTTAATGTCATCAACAGGTGCAGACTTGGTCCGTCATTTGAAACTTCCAGAGGAATATATGGTTCCCATACAGCTTTCAGTTATCAGCATTTCTCAGCTCCCAGAGTTAATGCCTTATTGGGGTGTCTTCCATTTTCAATTTATATGGTTTGGATTGTTGGAACAGCTATCTAAATTCCATACTGAGCAAGTGGACTGTCTGAGTTTGACTTTATTGGGATTCATGAGAACCAAAAGATTCTGGTTGACTTCAAAGAAGGTATTTTTAGACAGCTTAATTATGAACTTAAAACTGACTTAAACATGGGCAGAGGGATCTCTTAAATATTTAGCTTTGGTATAATGAAACCTGCAACAAAGAGTATACAATATAAGACTGGTGGCAATTCATAATTGAATGAATTGTCGAAGGACATGACTTTTTAAGATGCTAAAAAAGGCATGGTATTTGTCACTTAACCAAGGCTTAAATATACAGTGCTCACAGTTAAATGAAAGGCTAAACAGTCAAACAGACATGTCTCATTTTGTACACTAAAGAAATGCAGATCACTGTGGCACAATATCACCAAGTCATGCAGTGTCCATGTTATACTTGTTAGCAAGAAGTCAAATCTATTCTACAGGGTACTGTACCATCTGCAAGATGAAGGATGGTGGTTGGCTTGAGCTTTAATCGCTCTTCATTTCCTCCAGCGGTGTTGGGACATTACTGTGTCACCCTTGTTAATGTTGATGCAAAGAGAAAGGGTAGTCAATGAAGTCATAGAGTTTCTCGCATCTCGTAGACAAACTGCTTGGACAATGGAGAGGTTTCAGTGCCATGTAAGTCTTCCTCTCCTTCGTCATGTTCACGCGATGTCTTCACCGGATACGAAGAATATGGTAGCGATGGAGATGGCGAAGAAGCCCCGCTGAGCAAGAAGCCCGGCGAGTGTGAGGCATTGAACTCGAGGAGAGCTGTGGATGCGCCCTGAGCCTTCTCGAGCTCGCGAATGGCGTGCTCGTACTGCCGGGGAAGAGATGCTGGATGCCACTCGGAGGCCCGTTGGATACCATCTTGGCCACGAGAGAGAGGAAGACGAGGAGGCCGAGCGTCCGTAGATCTGCCTGTGCATTGACGTGATCACCATGCTCCCACTACCGTGAGCGATCTACTGCAAGAATTGGAACACCGTGAGAGCGCTTGTGGAGTCCAGCCCCGAGGTGGGCTCGTCGATGAAGAGGATTATGTGGTCGTCGATGATGTCAGTTCCGATGGACACCCGGCGCCTCTCATTCCTATCCCTAACGATGGTTTTCGCCGCCGACTGCAGCCCGAGCTGGACGATCAGCTCTTTCACTCCTCCTCCTTCCTTGACGCTGGGACGGAACGAGGCAGCCGCAACCTGACAGCGACCATCAACGTCTCCTACACGGTCAGCGTCGGGGAAAAAGGTGGTCGACCTGCATCACGTACGTGGATATTATCTTCGAGACTCGCGCCATCGAGGGTGACCTATCCTTAGAGGCCGGCCCTCTCGATTCGCTTAAGCTGTGCGTCGACGATGGTAGTCTTCCTCGAGCCGCTCGCCCCGAGCACATGACCTCCCCAGTCCTCACCTCGCCGGAGATGGAATCCAAAAGCTTCCTGCTTCCGGGTTGCTTCTTCCAGAAAAGTGACGACCTCCGTGTCTCCTTAAACGCTGTCGGAGAGAGAGAGAGATCGGCGAAGGCGAGGACGAAGATGCACGGATACTCGCTGGCGGTGGCTATGGCGGGGAGCTGGGTTTATTCGACGGAATATGGTGTGGTGGTCGGCGTTGGAAACCATGCAAGGTTTTCGACAGTTGGTGGATTTCGCTGTTGCAAGCTATCACTGGTTTTGTCGCTTTGACGGCATGGTGGTGACAAAACATATATTTAATTTAACTAGATTAATTTATGTCAACTATAATTTAATCATTATTAATTGGGATGCTATAGAAAGGGATAATATATTTTATACTAAAATATATAAGGGCTAATACGGTCATTGAACCTCTTTCCTACATTTTACTTAAGTCTTATTGGTGGAATACGATTCCTAAATTGTCAGCCACACAAGCAAATAATTTGTTGCGAAATATCTCTGTTAATCGGTAATATAACAGATGATAATATGATTTTATTATATATAATTATAATATTTTTTAGAAATATATATATTATCTATAGTACTCGTTCGATAGTTGTCTTCATTGCTCATCGCCAATGCAAGGATAGTGTTAAGGTGGGGGACAAAACCTAGTGGAAGAAGGCAATTACAATGCCACCTTTGTCCCCTACTCTTGAAGTTATTTTTCGTCTCTTCGTTTGTCTCTTGCTCCTAATATTATCATTATCTTTTATTTTTAAGGTGATTTATAAAAGTATTATAAAATCGATGTTATCTTCGGAGTAAGAGGCAAAGGTTGATTGCGTATGACAAAGACGATAATGGTAAATTAGAATGCAAGAATAATATTATTTTAAAAAAATAAAAGATGTTACGGGAGAATAAAGTAAAGAAAGGATGTTATGAAAGTAAAAGAAGTAAAATATAATTTTTTTTAAATATCATATATATATATATATATATATAATAATAATAATAATAATAATAATAATAATAATAATAATAAGTATTCCATCAAATAGAATAAGACCACCATAGCAGTGACAGCGGGCCCAGAACGGGCCGGTCCGTCACGGAAACGGTTGGCCCAGAAGACTCTACGTCACTAAAACCCCGGAACCAGTTTTCGACTGGGGAGGAAGCTATGGAGCGTGCCCTCCTTGAGAGGCTCCAACGCCGCCTCTCTCCCGGCGCCGCCGATGCTCGCGGCCGCATCCAGGCCCTATACTCGGCCCGATCCCTCATCGCCAACCCCGATTCCACCGAGTCCACCCGGCGCTCCGTCGTCGACGCTCTCGTAGCCTCCCTCCGCCACCACCAAGACGACCCCGCCTTCGTCCACCACGCCCTCAAGCTCCTCGGCGATGCGGCTGTCCTTTGCCGCCCCTTCGCCCACACCGTGGTCGCCGCCGTTCGCCCCTTCCTCGACGGTGGCCACAGCCTGACCGCTGACGCCGTCGCCGCCCTAGCCTCCGTCGCGGAGGCCGACAATGGAGGGGGAGGAGAAGGGTATTCTCTCGTTGCGTCGGCATTGGACGGCGTTCGCATTCTTTCGCTTGCTTCTAGCCCCATCGTGGCCGTTCGGTCGCAGGTTCTTGATCTCTTGGTGCGGAGTGTGGAGAGGGGTCGATTCTGGGATTCTTTTGGGCATCATACAACGATTCAAGTGTTCCTTGGGCTCGCGATGGATCTGTACCCACTGGTTAGAAAACGTGCTGTCGATGGCATAATAGCATTGCTAAGGGAAGCCGCAGGTGGCGTCGATTGTTTAATCGTGGAATGCTGCTATGATCGTGCTGTTGTGCTTCTTAAGGACGAGGAAAAGCTCGTTAGATTGACTGCCGTTAAGTTGGTGAGGAACATTATCCATAGACTTTGTTATACTGTCAAAATTTTGGCTTTATGATCAGTCAATTTTTGATTAAAAACCAGCTAATCTGCGTGAAATTTCATGATCAGATCAGTGAGTGTGGGGAGCTTTTTGCAGCCAGCCAGGGGGAAACTGAGCACAGCGAGCAAATGGATGTGGTATTTGTTCAAGTATGCATTGTGTTGTTTAAAGCTTATTGCATTTTCTTAGTTCTCAGTGCTTGGGTGAATATTGTTGTCCAATTTAGTTTAATCTTCTACTTTCTTAGTATATATCTTGGTTATATTTAGGTTTACTATAAATCCATTACTCTTCTTTTCAGCTTTGTTTGATGGCAAGAGATATGCATATGGAAGTTAGATTTGAAGCTTTTGTTGCGCTTGGGAAAGTAAGACTGGTACATGAGACTGTTCTGTTACAATCCCTCTCTAAGAAAATTTTGGGCATCAAGAGTGGAAAAGCCATTGTTAAATGCTCCACAGAAGGAACTAAAATTTCACTGTTATCAGCTGCTGGCGCTTTTGTACATGGAATTGAAGATGAATTCTATGAGGTGAACTTGGTGCTTATCATCATGTTATTATTATTTTTTCTTTTGAGTGGTACATCATAATTCAATGAAACTTCACACACACACACACACACACACACACACACACACACATATATGCAACCTCTTTGTGGTTTCTGCAGTATATTATATTGTGCTAATTGTTTTCTAGGTACGGGAAGCTGCCTGTAGATCATTGGGAATGCTAACAATTTTCTCTGTCAAGTTTGCATATGAGGCTACAAACTTACTAATGGACATGTTAAATGATGATACAGAGGTGGTTCGATTACAAACCTTGCAAACATTATCTCATATGGCAAATTATGATCGTTTAACAATGCAGGACAAACACATGCAAATGGTATGCCATGGACCTTTATTTATTTGAGAGAATCATTTATTATTGATATGCATCAAAATTACACATTATTATGAACTGTTTAAGATTTTTCCTGTGCTATTTTTTTACAAAATATCTTGAAATTTATCAAAATTATATAGTAGTATGAAAATTTTAAGATTTTTCGTGTGCTATTCTCTTACAAAATATCTTTTGCTAATATTGAATGTGCAGTGTTGCTTGTGTCACCAGTTGATGGTGAAGATTGAGGATAGTTGCAAGATCTTGCAGTATATTTCTGGATAGCATAGCTCGCAGACTCTTGGTATCAATTGCTTGCCTTTCAGTTGACATGTCAATGGAGAGGAATGAGAATAGCAATTGTGGGTCTGATATGTTTATCATTAATCTAGAGAAATAAATCTGAAACTTGAAATTCTTATTCACATAGTGGAAATGTTACTATTTTAACAACTTTAGTGTCAATTCTCTATTTGTGAGATGACAGAATGAACATCTCCAGCATATCTTTCATGATGCACATGGCGAAGAATATGTTATGCAGAGACACTTCTTATAAATGTTTCATGTGAAGGTCTAAAGAGCATTTGTTTTCAATGGGAATGCTGAACTACGTATTGTGGTTTATGCATTAGCCAAGATTGCCTTATTGGGAACATTCCATTCTGTTTCCTTGTCAGACCAGTATGCTGTAATGATGTGTGGTGTTCTGGCTGGTACCAGCGCCTTGCTGCTGGAAAATAGAAAAGATCATTACAAGTACATAATTCCTCCTCCTGATTTACTTATTGTTCACCTTCTTTTCTTTCACTTTCATCTACCACAACCCTCCTCCTACTATCCTTTTTTCAGTCATTGCCATGTCAAGTTGTGCTTCTCTTCTTGTTTTTGCTATTGTCACTTCATCAAGCTCAATATGAGGTTAATGACACTATTTACACTGATTCAATTTTGACTGAAACATGTGAAATTTCTTGACTGAAACCGCATATTGCAAGTTATTTAATGCAATCAGACTTAATATTGTTATGTGGCATGTGGCTTCTTATCATGTTCTATAAAATATTTTAGAAGCAGGAGTTTGTTTCTATTAATAAAATTGTTTGCACATTTTTGACTGCAACCGCATATTCATTACTCTTGGTTTTCGGTTAATATATATTTCAAGGTTGTTTTGATTTCTTTGTGTACTTTTCCCATTGTTTACTTGTCTTACAATACAGAATTTAGCTCACACTATGTTATTTGTGAAATTCTGCAGTTTCTTGGTCTATTGGCTGATATTAGTCCCTCGATAAGATGCGTGGCAAGAAAACTGCTCCAGCTAATTAAGTTGCCTGATTTTGTATCGTTTAGAGATACAATTGATTGTCTCGTCAGCAATTTAGAGGCATTCCCAGAGGTTTAATTATGTAGAATATTTTCTAGTATATTCATATACTATGCTTTGTGGAAGAGTCTACATATTAGCAACTTTCAGTTTTGTTGGGTACTTCAGGAGCTTCATTCATACTATAGGACTTGTTGGTACTTATAATAGAACTTGTTGGTACTTGTACTTGATTAAGTCAAATGAAATGTATACTTTATTCTTAAGCCAGCTCAGACTTGCCTATAAGATTTTCATCTCATGCCATTATGTACATGTAGTGTTAATGGATGAGGATTAATTGCCATCCATACTACATCTCTTCAACTGCAGGCTTGGAATTGTGCATGTAACATGAGTCTTGTGTCATGTACCCTGGCAGTTTATAAGTCTGGGCATGCACCTATGTTAGATGTGATGACCCAAGCCCAAATACCATTTGAGCTGGGCATGTACCTTTTGGAGGTGGGTTTTAATTTATATAGTAAATCAAAACCTAGTCTACATTTGATATGGGACTAGTCAGGGTATTACACTGGATCGTGGCATGGCACTACATAGCTTTTATGTACCATGGCACGTTTTGCACCAGTGGCTGGATACGGTGCGGCACGACACTATTTTTTGTTGACAAAGAAAAAGAAAAAAATAAAAAAGATAAAGTTAGGTGAATTTTGGCAATTTGACTTAAGCCTTTTTGATGTGGATAAAGTTAATTGAGTTAGGTACAATTTTTACATATACAATTTTCATCTTTACTTTTTCATGTTTTTTAAAATTTGACAAAAAGTAAATCTGCATAATTTTTGGCAGTTGACATGTGATATTTTTGCAAATATTTAATTAATCCTTACTATGATTAGACAATTGCCTCTCAGAATTGATGTCACCTCTTTTATGATCTCATGCTTATTTCTTGTTAAAAATATTTCTCTTCATAAACTTATTATTTTCATGTGTATGTTGTTTGAAAACTTCTGATGTTCAGTAGCATAGTGATTTGGTTCAAATTATAATGCATTTCCTTTTAACAAGAATATTTGAAATTATTGTTAATTTTTAACGGCCAATGATAAATGAATGCTGTTTATGTTTGTAAAATATAAGGTGATAGTAATTTTTATTTAAAGATTCTTCAGATTAAAAGTTTAAAAAAAGATGATGTAATGATAGCAAAATGGGAACAGACTAATCCTTTGGTTTCTATTTTTTAAATATCTTAGTTTAATTCATTGATATATTTGAACTTGTTAAGCATTATGTTATATATTTCTTATCAGCATCCCTGTTTTCTATATTCAGGAAGAAGAAGATATTTTCTTCATTCTGTTTTCTGTCGGCAAGCAGCACAAGAACTTTTCAGCCAAGTTAGCAAAAGAATTTGCAAAAGAGGTGCATCCTTCTTCTTTGTCCATGGATATGAAGGGAGCAATATGACTTATTGTAGTATCTATTATTTAAAACTGACTTTCCCTGTTTGGAATTTTATATGTTTGTTCTGATGGATGAAGTAGGTTTTAGTAATGCACAAAATATTAAGCCCCTGTATCATCTCATTTACTAAAGTATGTCAACACATGTACTTTACATCAATCTCTTTGCAGATGAAATCAAGGATAAATGATTCTGCTAATGGCAAATTAAAAGGACTAAAGAAAATTTATCAACTTCTATTAATCTTAAACCTGGAGCGATCCGGAACAAATCTTACTTTTGGAGATTGAAACCATGCCTTAAAAGTCATTGAAGTTGGGATGTGTAAATAATGAAGGAATCAGGGATTGCTGACCTTACAACCAATCTTGTCCTTCTTTGCTCACCTTTCTTGCTTGCCTGACTTTATCAGTAGTATCTTTCTTTGTTGGAGCTGTAATCTTAGAGTCCTTGCTTGCTTGGGTTGTTTCCCTGGAGGTGAAGAAAATTCCTTGATTCCTCTTTCTTGGACAGGATCCTCATTAATTGTTTGAAGGAAGCTAGTATCTGTATCTTTCTCTTCTGCTTGCCAAAAATGAAGAAGCCTTAACTGTTGCTTTTACATTGCTTATATCCACCTTCAGCTGGTTCTTGTGCTTCTTGCCTTCTTTACATAGGCAGAAGTCAAGATAGTCCAAGATGGGCTCTTTTGTTATTTGAAACTGACAACTTATATTATCATGGACCTTGATGAACTTGAGGCATAAGTCATTCATATCTGGATGCCGCTCAAGTTCACAAAAGGTTTGCTGGCAGAAGTGCTATGATATAATTGAATTAAGTGGTTTTATATCATTTGCCCTGAAGGCCTCGTGGATTTACTAATGTTATGAGAATACTGATAGTTTTTAATATGGATTACATGCAACATTTATAGAAAAGGTATCCCACACTTGTGTGGTGACATGCAGTAAAAATAAAATTCTACAGAAAGGCGGATAAACCTAACATCTACAGTTGTCTTATAGGTAGAATATGGATAATGGGGGCATTTCTATCGTAGTAGTCCAATTTTAGTTAAAGTTCTAACTTGGGTAGTTTACTGAACTTAGAAACAGAGATTTCACTTCGTAGAATCTTATTTACTTCAAGTGTCTGTTGCAAGTTATTTGAAGTTAAAATATCAAAGGTCATCAGATTGTCAAGGTGATGGTCCTGGCCTACTGCCCTCGGTGGTTGATCAATTTGTTGCCATGTGAGGGATAGAGTAAAAGTCATTGCCCTTTTTTTTTACAACCCTAAATCTTTAATTATATTGTTCATATGTTGGTAATGAATGCAAAAGTTTGATAGTTCTAAATTCTTTTAGGGTGAATGCTATGATGAATCCAGATCATGTAACTCACCTTTTATGGTTATTGTAGTTTCTAAGTTTTTAAAGTGACTTGTTACTGTTGTGTAATAGATATGCTGATTTCCACTTTGTCTGTTTTATAGATAGATCTATCCTGTGGAGAGCTGATTTTGGATAGCCATGAAGTGGCAGCAAAGTTAGTTTTATTCATCTCATCGTCTTTCTCCAATGGACAACGTACAACTGATATTCCTATGGCTCTATATTCTTATGCAGTCCCTTTTAGTGGAAGAATCACTCATGCCCTGAGAGGTGCTGTAGACCAAGATTCCCTTTTGGCCTATTTGTGTTCTTATAGTAAAGAGATCCACAAGATATGCACTTCATCGATGCCGATTCATGTTGCAATATCTGATATTACACGTAAGGGAAATGTGCTAGATTTTAGTAAAATATTGACACGCTCCGAGCAAACACAAGAGAAGTGTGTGTTCTTGAATGAGGAAACAATGCAGTCAATAAAGCTTAATTTAGAAACAGTTGGGAAAACTTGGCCTCTGATGAAGTCACATTGTACACAAGTAGTGCAAAACATGTTAAGGTATTCTTTATTTGTTTTCTGGTCTTTAGGTTCTCCTAAATAGTTTACTTTCTTTTTTATATGTCTAGGTTACTTAAGTATGCTATGTTATCTATGGCATGTAGGGCTTGCAAAGAAGAGTTAGAAACCATTGCTTGGAATGCTGATCACGGAGCTGCCAGTTCATTTTTAGACTTTGCAGCTCTGTATATTCAAGTAATCCAGTTGGTTACTGAAATATTGGACAAATCTCTTCCAAAAAAATCTTGCATTATTGGCATGACATCACTTGATATCATACTGGAAAGATTAGACATGAATCTCCGAAGGCTGAGGTACGGCTTTTCAGGTTTGCAAAGAGACGAAGAATGTCATATTCTAGAGTTGACGTTGCTTAGCTATGTTTTTAGACTATTGGAGATTGGAGTAAGCCCACAACCTATATTGGCGAGGCTGACTTCTACAATTTCTCGTTTGGAGTTCCTTTGTGAAGGACCATCTAATCTTTCTGATTTTGCCAAAGAAGTAAAGCATGCTTGTACTGAAGGCACAGCAGCCTTATTTTCTAATACATATGTTTTTCGTAAGTTACTTGAACTCTTCTATCCTGAGCAGATAACATTTACTGGAAGATTTAAACAGAAAAAGGCAGAAGTGTTAGTCATTGGTAATGATTCAGAGAATCCTCTGACTTTCGTGTCAGGTTTGCCTGTCGGAATCTTCTTCCGTATAACACTGTATGAAATACTACATAGTGACAGGTTGTGGCTCTTGTTGGCCGTGGGTGAGTCAATTCAATATGTATTTCTTGATTTAAGCCAATTTGAAGGCTGTGATGCAGTGAGAAGCTGCACTCTTAATGTTCCATTTCACGGAACTCCAAAAGCAGCATCATTTTTGCTAAGGGCTTCTGTAGGTATTGAGTGTCCATCTGAAGACGTCACAAACCACAGTAAAGGTCAGGGAGGGCCAATAGATGATTATGCTATAATCTGCAAGGAAAATGATGTTCATTTTATTAGTGTCAATAACAGATGATATTTGGAAGCTGTGAGCTGGGAGTCAATGCTACATTTCTGCATATGTTCTCTATGGGGTAAGTCTGTGATCAACTTGTGCAAAGCAACTAGGTCTGGAGTAACCAGGTGAAACCTTTGCATGATCATCAATAGAAAGAACTGGTGTATACAGCGACACAGAGAAGCAGATTGAAGCAGTGAAACAGTTGGTCAATGAATTAGTGAATCATGGATTATATGAAGTTCTTTGTTATGAAGAACTTTGCCAACTTAGTGTAAGTTTCTTCTATTGTCCTTCCACTTGTGACAACTTGATCATACTCCTTACAACTCATTAGGATAGGTGGGAATTCAGTGTCACCTGAAATTGGTTTCCTTTTCTTTTTGGTCAATGCTTCTATCACTTAATACCATGCTTTACAATTGCCTTTGTTTACTATGCTTTCTTTAAGCCATTTCTTATTACTCACGAATATTTTTTCTTTTGTGCTGCATGCATGCACGAGTTCCTTAAATTCACATGAAGTAAGTTTACATGCAGAATCATGTCAAGAATCCAGTATCGGATGGGAGATGCCCTCAGCATGACTATATTTTCCACCTCATCCTTCAACAAGCTTGGGGTTCCACCTGGTGCACCTCCCAAACAACAACCTGATTACCATAGACTAGATACACTATTGAGTATTGACAATCAACAAGCAGTCCAACTTCAGCAGCAGCCACTTGAAGAATCTTCTGCATCGGCTGGTAGGATAAGCTATATAACCATGACCACCCACTTTCTGATTAGAACAATCATGCCTTATCATGCTGCTTACTGGAAGAATTATTTGGAGACAAATGAATATTAGAGTGAATATGATTATTCTCATCTCACCTGAATCTGGTTATTTTCAACAGCCAGGAAATTCCTAATTCGGCTACATGATCAACAGGGTTATGATTCAACACCTTCCTATGGAACAGTGGACAAACTGTCACAAGAAGGATCCGCCTCTGCTTATTGTGCACAGAGCGCCTCCACTAACACCCCCATCTCAGGTCAGCCTTTTAATAGCAAGACAAGGTATCCTACTGATCGAACAAAATCATCTGGTTATGACAATTCTCCACTGGCAGCTAGGTACAGGAGCAAACCTGCGGCTCTGAATGGATATGGCTAAACAACACAACTGATCCAGCCTAGTTAGTTATGGGCAGCCTTCACAGATGCAGAAGTCACCATGTACTCCGGTTGTCAAGCAGACTATATGCAGATGGTTATAGGCAAAAGCGGTCCTGTGGACTGCCACCGCATAGCCAACCAGGTTATAGTCAGCAGCAGCAGCCATTGACTCATGGTGATGATAGTTATTCACAGCCTCCTGCTTATCCTCAAGGACAATGATGCTCTTTTTGATGCTTCTACTGCTGCACCAATTGTTTCAAAAGTAATTGTAAGCAAGGCACTCCCAAACCTGATATTGCCCAGTAAGTCCTTTGTAGGGTTGTGGCCCTTGTGGACCATTTTATCATTGTGCTGGTTCAGTATCTAATAGTTAATGATAACGGGGCTTTGTATTGTGTTTTACAGCTTTCCAATGATGTGATTTAGATTATCAGATTGCTGGTATGTTTTGTTGTCTTTTATGCTAACTCATCAACATGCAGAATGAAGTTATCTGGTGATAAAAGACTTGGCAACTTCCATATTTAGGATGTATTAGAAGCTCCTGTGAATTATAGTCAATAGGCACGGACATAAATAAATTTATTTGGTGGCACAGATTTACAGCCAGTTAGAGCCTATTTGTTTGGACCACATGTTTGGATGATGAATTAGCAGCATTTTTTTGTGGCGAGTCTGATCTTGGTAGGAAATTTCTAATTTTATGTTTGACAGTGTTAGGCATTGTCCGTTCAAGTAGCAGTTCAAGTTCACCTTTTGTGGTCTGAGTGGTACTGTCCTGCACTAATTTTTAGTACTCCCCATGTTCCTGCTTTTTATCCACGTTGTTCTGTATCACAGTTTGCCAATGTGTTTGCAGCGGCTATGGGATCCTAAAGATGTCTTTTCTAAAGTGATGGGGTAGAGATTGTTATACCTTTTCTTGCAGCTTCCTGGAGCTGTTTCTTTAGAAGAATCTTTTCTTTCGTGCAGATGTTATACCTTTTCTTGCAGCTTCCTGGAGCTGTTTCTTTAGAAGAATCTTTTCTTTCGTGCAGATGTTTGGAACCGAAAGATTCTGCATAATCTCTAGAAGGTATAAGATGACATCCTGCTATTCTTTGCACTAATCTGCTGAAAATTCATTATGATCTGATTCTGTTGAACGAACTGTCTTAATAATCTGTTGATTTAGGTCTTACAAGTACAAACTTTTCTCTTCTTGGACTAGGATTTCTTTCTCAACACTGACCTTCGATTAGTCTGTCTTTGGTGTTCCTTGCAGGAGGAGAATTGGCCGATGTGGTTTTGAGTTAATCATCATTTTATTGCTATCAAAAACTTGCATAAACCAGAAGATCATCGTCTGTTGCATGGGACAGCCCACGCAGGGTGAAGTGTTTCAACTCTCGCAAAATCTTATACAGAAGGTACATATCTTCCATTCGAGGACAGCATCCGAGGTTCATAACCTTTGTTATGTTTGCGTGGCTGGTAACATCTTTTTTGGCATCCTATGCGCCTGCTTGGTCTGTTCATGTTTCTTAATCACTAAAATTCTGAAATATTCTAGTTCTTAATTCATGTGTGACAGCAATGATATGATCACTCTTCCATCTATCTGACAGATCCAACACTGATTATTCTCATCAGCATGTCCATAAATTTTGTTTATCCATCTGCTAGTAGTAATCTATGTTAGGCATTGCAAGTTCCAGTATTCTTTTAAAGCATTTATACTGTAAATTCATGATCAATGGTATTTTATAAATACGAGTGTTTGGATGGTCGAAAAATAGCATATATAAAAAGTTTATATCAGTATTAAATAAAAACGTATTTTAAAAGATGTGAAAATATTATTATTAATGGTATGAAAATAAACAAGTTTCAAAAAGTAATTAAAAATTGAATATGACTCCTTAGGTGTGTGATATGAAAAAGTTGCAGTGGATAATAAATTGACGTGTTTGATCTTTGCCCTTTCCTTTCTTCAGTGGTATCGTCTGTCAACTAAATGCAGGTGATTTCTTGGACTCGCATGATATCTACAAACCAAGGACGGGTGACAGTGGCCATTTCTCGGAGTGGCGACTGCAATGATAGCCCACATGGTCAGTGTACGCCCTTTTCTCCTCTGCCTGAAGTGACCAATCCTTTCTTCAATTCCAAGGCTTTGTTGGCGCAGCACAGTGGATTAGTATTCATCTTCTGCACCCAATGTCTCGGCTTTCACCGACAACTAACTGGAGGTGTTCGAGCTGCTTTGACCTGCAGTCCCCAACGAAGCTCACTTGCAGAATGGAAGGTAATCTCTTGCCCTTATCAGTAACCAAATGGAAGTCCCATTACCGTATTCTTATTCTCCTGTGTTCATTTAATGCTAACTTAAATGTTGAGGATACCCTTCATTCCCACCAGCCTCTCTGCAAGTACACTTCAAATCTCTTGCCAAATCAGAACACAGCAACTAGACCAAGAATAGATATAGAGAGAGACCAGTGTCACTGTCATTGGCACAACTAAGCAACAGATTGGAGGAAAGTAATTAAGTTTTCGTGTCAATCTCTCTTTTGTTCCTGGCATCCAACTCCCTATTTCTACTTTTTCTTGCGTCTGAAGGCTTTCCCACCTCCTGCTCATCCTTATGCCATATATAATCACCACTAAACAGAGCCCTTCCACTTCTAGGGAGAGGAGAGAGGTAAGAGGATGAGCTCCGGGTGCAAGTCTTCTGTGAGCTGCGTCGACGCACGTCGGCCGGCTAGACCAACCTATGTCAACCTCTACAGGTGGCCGGAGTCCGACGCCGAGTTCGTGAAGTCGATGACAGGAGGAAGGGACGAGAGAGTCGGTGATGACAACCTCGTTGATGGGAGGAGGAGGTGGAGTCCGAGCCCAAGGGTGGTGGATAGTTACTCATGCCGGCAGATGTACCTAAGGAGCTACACCTTCTCCAAGGAGGAGACCGCCACGGAGAAGGCACGACAGTGCCTCGGCAAGGCTAAGCGACGAGCTGTCGTCCTGTTCCCTTTTCTCCAGCAGAAGACCGAGGGCCGCAGCTGTGTTCCTGCTCATGCTGATACCAAGATGAGCAGACGTAGCAGCAGGAGGAAGGAGAAGAAGCGAAAGGTCTGCGGAACAGATAAGATGCCAAGAGAGATCTCTTACTCCGCACTGTTCTCCATTTTCTTCCGGTTCCTCTTCTGCACCTCCAGCGTCGAAGTAGTCGACAGAAGGTGAATCAGATCAAAAAGGTTGATGATAAACTCTTTTCCAGCTCCAAAGAAGGTGAGTTCTTGGATCTCTTCTATCTTATATTCTACTCAAAATTACGTGTTTTGCATCTATCTTACTAAAGATCAAAACTAAGAGTGAGAAAGAGTCTTAGTGTTTCCAGTTCCTGCTTGATCAAGAGACTCAGCAAAACTGTTTTCATACTCAGCAGTGCCAATTTCTTGTTATATTTCTTTTGTACATCCAATTCAAGTCCCCAGTAAGGTAAAGCAAAAAAAACACCATGCGCTTGATGTAAAGGTTAGTGAGAGAACATGTGCTCCTCTCTCTTTCTCACAGACATCATGCAAATTATACTCGTTAGTGAGAGAATATGAGAATACAAAAAGGCATGCATGCATTGCAGCCTGCTGTCGACAGACGTCTCTGTTTAAGTGGGCGGCCAATAAAGTTGTGGACGGGGGGTGGAGGCTGTTACCATAGGGTCTCCCTGAGGAAGGTTCTTGGTGTTGTGCCTCGCATGCTTGGAAAGTGATTGGTCCTCCCTCACTGTCTTCATCTGGTGGTGGAATGGAGATTCAGCTTCCAATTTGCTGGCTACAACTGGGATGGGTGGGTGGGTTAGGTCAGGTTCAAGGTAAATCCTAGTTTAACTTATCCTCCTTCCTTATTCCCAATCCTAAACTTGGGTGGAGTCATTTTCTTAATCATGATCTAACCAGACAACTTGACTGGGGATAAGCTTGGGTGGAGGAACCCAATCTTTTCCTGTTGTCCACCAGTCATTACAATTTTTCTTCCAATGCTATGATGGTGTTCTTCACCTATTTATTTGCCCACCCTTCCTTTCTTCCATGGGGAGTGCAATGTTTCACATCTCAACTTTGGATGGATATCAAAACCATATGCCTCCTGTGGATGCCATAGCAACCAGCCATGGTGGCTACAGGATGAAAGAAAAATAGAGATGAAACTGTTGATTCTTTTTTGAACTGTCATGTCAATTCTTTTATGATTCTGGAATTAGGCAAAACTGAAAAAGACAACAATTACATATCTCTATATTTAAAGAGACTATTTTCAGAGAAGAGATGATGCCACAGCTTATGAGATTTGTTGAGAACATATGGACAGGTTGGAAGAGATGATGGATGAGCCCCGAGGAATATTTCCAATGTTAATCTTCCTTATCAAAATACCTTTCCCAGGTTATATTTGCAATATTGAGCTCATATGTAATTTATGCCAAGCACACCAAATTCAGAATGCTAATTCCATGTTTTCATGCATTCAAAGGGGTCATTGCTTGTAATATCAAAACATAAGGTTAGCTATTACAGATTTGAGGCATGTTAGACATGAAACCATCAGCTTCTGCAAGGAAATGAACCAATAAAAAGGGCATTATTGTATCAGTGAAACAACTAAGTTCAAGTTGAGCTGAAGCAGAAAGATAATTCCAAGGAAAAGCACCTCTGAATTGAAGTCTTTACTGAATTAGAAGATGAAATCAATGAGACATTGGTTAACAGATCATCTATCTCATTCCATCATACAAGTTCTTCCAAGTGAAGCTGCTCTTCCTAAACAAAGTGTATAAGCTTTTTTTTTATTAGATAGCCATCATAAACTACCTAATCTATCTGATGAACTTGGTCATGATTATAACAAAAGGAGAAAGAACAGTAGCAAACACTGACATATATCTGGGACACAATCAAGTCATGCAGCCTTTGCTTTTTCACTTTTCTTCTTTTTTTTTCTCCAGTTAAAAGTCAGAAAAAATCCCCACTCGAACTTTACTCACCCATGTTCTTGGCATTTCAAAAGGAAAAAGAGTGATGTGCCACTATTAATCCTGCAATCCCCAGTGATCACATGTTTAATACTCAAAGAGCTGCTATTAAGGAATCATCAATACTCCTTGCTCTTTCATGCTTGGCATCACACAGCATCATCTTCAACTCATCAATTCCATCAATATTTTTAAGAACTTTCACTAGAAATTTTTTTCCTTATTTTGATAGATCCCCCTTAATCTTGTTGACGTCAACTCAATGCCATCTCTCACTTCTTTCAACAGGTTTCAATTCAAGGAAGCAGAATATACCAAGGAATTGTTTGAAGAAAATGTATCTTAGTCTCTTTTGCCAACAACTAGTCAGTGACTTGATCCATTAAACATTGAAACGGACATAATGCATCATCAGCTATGTGTCCCTGCGTTATTAGACCCAAAACATTTTACAATGGAGGTCAGCATTAAGAAGCGTGCACGTGATATCATCACACCAAATAAATTTACTGATATAACCCTGCATGATGCCTCCCGGAAATTTCCTGAAGTCGCCCTTTATTTATTGCCCATAAAAAATATTGTGCGATGGCCAATAAAATAAAGCTGATTAGGCCTCGGTTCCTGTGACCGGAGGTGGCGTCGGGGCCCGCGAGGACCCCATTGCAGGACAGATAGGTGAACACGACGGGTGACCGAAACGAGGGTGACGCGAGTGTGTTTACGGGGATCGGACGTACTCCGCCTTGAATGTGGGTCCCACGATGGTTTTACGGGTGTGATCACGACGTAGATGCAAACGGGGTAGATGGTGATGAGTGCTCGTGTTCGTTTCGTTGGGAGTCTAGCTGGCGGAGACGGCGTTCTATTTAGGGCGAGCGATCGGGAGATCGCTTCGCCTGAGGGTTTTCTCTTTCGTGTCGAAAGCGAGAAAGGAAGAAGTGAGGGAGGGATCACGGAAGCGAGAGAACCGCAAGCGAAGAAGTCTTCTTCGTGTTGGGTGACGAATCCCTGGTGCCCTTTTCCCTCTCTCTCTCTCTCTCTCTCTCTCTGTCTCTCTCTCTCTCTCTCTCGGCTTCTCTTTGCGGGTCGGTGGGGTCGGACTTTTGAGTCGGTGAGGCATGAAATGGCGTTGTCGGGAAGCATGGATTTGAGGGATTTGTAGGATAGATTTGGTTTTCGCTGGGATTGTCGGTTGGGGCGGCGTGGGGATGGGGAAAGTAGGGCAGGATGACGGGAAGAAGGGTGTTGAGACGCCGATCTCGAATTTTCCCGCCTGGGCGAGGAGTGTCCAGGAGTGCGAGGCCGAATTCAAGGTTTCGGCTAAGTACGGGCTCCGATCCGACGAGGTGCTGGTGCGGCGTGAGATTTATGGGCTGAACGAACTCGAGAAGCACTCTGGGCCATCGATCTGGCATTTGGTTCTTGAGCAGTTCAAGGATACGCTGGTCCGGATCCTCCTTGTGGCCGCCGTCGTTTCCTTTGTGCTGGCTTGGTGCGATGGCGACGAAGGTGGTGAGATGGGGATCACTGCTTTTGTCGAACCCTTGGTGATCTTCCTTATTCTAATAGTGAATGCAATCGTTGGTGTTTGGCAAGAGAACAACGCCGAGAAGGCACTTGAGGCCCTCAAAGAAATCCAGTCCGAGCATGCCACCGTTAGAAGGGACGGTGAGCTAATTCCAAATCTGCCTGCTAAGGAGCTTGTGCCAGGTGACATTGTGGAGCTCAAGGTTGGGGATAAGGTTCCTGCGGATCTGAGGATTTTGCACCTGATCAGCTCTACTGTGAGGGTAGAACAAGCATCTCTTACCGGAGAGAATGCTGCCGTGAATAAAACCAACCATGTAGTTGAGTCTGAAGACATAGATATCCAAGGGAAGGAATGCATGGTCTTTGCAGGTACTACAGTTGTGAATGGCAGCTGTGTGTGCTTGGTTACACAGACCGGCATGAACACTGAAATTGGTAAGATACATTCGCAGATTCATGAAGCTTCACAGAGTGAAGAAGATACGCCACTGAAGAAGAAACTGAATGAGTTTGGTGAGGTCCTTACAGCTATCATTGGTGTGATTTGTGCTGTTGTTTGGCTTATCAATGTGAAGTACTTCTTAACCTGGGAGTATGTTGATGGCTGGCCGAGTAATTTCAAGTTCTCTTTTGAGAAGTGTACTTATTACTTTGAGATTGCTGTGGCCTTGGCTGTTGCAGCAATCCCAGAAGGGTTGCCTGCAGTTATCACTACTTGCTTGGCATTGGGTACACGGAAGATGGCACAAAAGAATGCATTGGTCCGGAAGCTACCAAGTGTTGAGACTTTGGGTTGCACAACTGTGATATGCTCTGATAAGACTGGTACATTAACCACAAACCAGATGTCTGTCGTAAGGCTTGTTGCAATGGGGCGCTGGACAGATACACTTAGAACATTCAAAGTGGATGGTACCACATACAATCCTCGTGATGGGAAGATCCATGAATGGCCATCCAGTGATATGGATGCAAATCTTCAAATTATTGCTAAGATTGCAGCTGTTTGTAATGACTCGAGCATCAGTCAGTCAGGACATCACTTTGTCACCAGTGGTATGCCCACGGAGGCAGCCTTGAAGGTAAGAATCCATATATTTCCCTCTCATTGCAGTTTTTCCTTGCTTGCTCTAGTTTGATGCTGAAGCACCTGTTCCTGAAAATTTAATATGGATATTGAAGCAGAATTATCCTTGAATTGGAAAGCTAGAGTCCTTATTTAGGTAAAATATAATGGACTACATAATCATGTGAAGAGAACTGGAAATCAAATAGAAGATCAATTACACTGTATCTAGATTCTTTTGTAAGTGCATATGTGAAATATAAAATGCACTGGTGAGTAGCTTTCTTGTCTGTTTGTTCTTGTTCTGAAGCCATTCAGTTAGTTGTTAAATATGCATACCTATATTTTAGCTGTTTGTGTTAGATTTATTCTGGATGTGACTTTGGAATAGTAAATGTAATTCATATTTTTAGTTTTGATATATACTTGATCTTACTCTGTTGATAAATTAATTAATTAATTATATATATATATATATATATATATATATATATATATATATTATATCAGGTCTTGGTTGAGAAAATGGGTCTTCCTGGCGATTGTGATACTTCATTGGTGGACTCGGATGACATATTAAGTATGTTTCGAGCCTCAAATTTCAGTTTGCATTAAAATGATCTAATTATGATACTTTAATCCACGTTTGCTTATTTGCCTATAAATGATTATGATATTCCTTTTAAATGGAAGAGTGCTGTAAATGGTGGAATGAAATGGCTCAGAGGGTTGCTACTCTTGAGTTTGATCGCATTCGAAAGTCGATGGGAGTTATTGTTAAATCAAAGTCAGGAACCAACTGTTTACTTGTAAAGGTATTTTCCCCTCCTTTTTCTGTCTAATCAATTTGTTATCTTAATGGTGTTTTTATTAATTATGGTTTGAGAAAAACTTTGTTTTGTTCAGGTGAAACTGGCCTAAAGGGACTTATAGTATGAGTAACTGATGGACAACTAATCATTTTGTCTTCATGTGTCTGTCTACATTGAGAATGTTGACCCCATTGTTCAACTGACGAAATAACTTTGACACCTTATTCATAGAAGATGTTTTATTGCCTTTACTCCCTGACCCTAGCATTTTGTCTTCTTTGTCCAAGGAAAAGAGCTATATTTTACACTTTGAGAAACACTTAATTTTGTTGGGCACACTGAAAGGGATTTATTTTCATTCTTTTTTATCACTTTATTTCCCAGCCTTATACTGGATTGCCATTCCTCCAATGGTTGATTTAGATATTATACTTGTTCTGCATGCTTGATGTACTGCTATTTGAAAAAGTTATTAAAATATAATTTCCAAGTCCCTCTCATGTTTTGTTATTTGTTTGTAACTGCAGTTAACTCCCTGTGAATGGAAAGTCTTTAGAATAATAAATAATTAATGTTGCATTGTGGCAGGGTGCTGTAGAAAATTTGTTGGAAAGAAGTTCCTACATTCAACTGCTTGATGGATCTGTAGTCCTGTTAGATGACAGGTCAAAAAGTCTGATTCTGGATGCTCTTCATGACATGTCAACAAATCAATTGCGCTGTTTGGGATTTGCTTATAAGGATGATCTAACAGAATTTGCAACATATGATGGTGAAGACCACCCGGCTCATAAACTTCTTCTTGATCCGTCAAATTATTCATCCATTGAGACTGGTCTCATATTTGTTGGACTAGTAGGGCTTAGAGTAAGACATCTTGCTTCACTGAACATCTTCTTTAGCCTCTGTTGGCACCATTGACATGTCTATATGCTTTTGAAACCATTATAGGATCCTCCACGGAAAGAGGTCCACAAAGCAATTGAAGATTGTAGAACAGCTGGCATCCGAGTTATGGTCATAACTGGAGATAACAAGGAAACAGCTGAAGCAATTTGCCGTGACATAGGTGTATTTACACTTGACGAAGATATACATTCAAAGAGCTTCACGGGCAAAGATTTTATGTCTAGATCGTCTAATGAGAAAAAGTCCCTTTTGAGGCAAAATGGTGGCCTTCTCTTTTCTAGAGCAGAACCAAGGCATAAACAAGAGATTGTGAGATTGCTGAAAGAGGATGGCGAGGTAGTTGCAATGACGGGGGATGGAGTGAATGATGCCCCTGCATTGAAAATGGCAGATATTGGTATAGCAATGGGCATTGCTGGGACAGAGGTATGTGCTGCACTCTTTCTTGTTTTTCTTTTTCTGCTTTCCATTGGCTTTATATTTTGTCTAGATTGTCATACCCAAGTAAGAAATTGTCCCACTATCTATGAGATTTATTGAAAATATGTTAATCTGTAACTATGCTTGGCGAGGATGGATGACTAGTTAGAGCTGTAAGTGAGGTAGTGTAATTGTAGACAATAATGAGCAACTTAATGTTCATACGGCACTGGAAGTTGATGGATATTCTGGACCTTTTATGTCAGCTTTGCCCGTTCCTATTTGTTCTGACCAACATCCTATGTTCACATGTAACCCATTTCCTGGTACTGGACACTCCATCTTTGCCAGATGAAATTGATTTTTTTTTCCCCCTCTTTTGCCAACATGTTAAATTATCATCCAGTTGCAATTACTTTATCAGAGAATATTGTAATGTGATTGTGGTGTAATTGTGAAGATAGAGTATCTTTTGAAACTAAACTTTGTTTATGTCTAATTGTGTCAGTTTTACATCTAATTTTGGATATTTTGTTCCACTCTTATTTTCTATTCTGTTTGTCATCTTGAGACCTTGATCCTCTTAAACAAAGGTCATTTGCGTTTTTAAAAGATTGTGTTACCCTAACCATACTAATTCATGGCAACAGCTGTCTTAACATTGCTTTATTTCAGGTTGCTAAGGAAGCCTCAGACATGGTGCTAGCAGATGATAATTTTAATACAATAGTTGCAGCAGTTGGTGAGGGAAGATCAATTTACAACAATATGAAAGCTTTCATAAGGTCTTATCTTTTTTATTTAATAAAGTATTCAATCTGTCAATTTTACTATTAGTAAGAACTGTTATTGTATCTTCTTATCCAGAATGTCCCAACCAGATTTATGCATATAAGCTAGCTGAATGCTTTGTATAATTTGGCTAGTTAAATAGTACGAATGGTACTTTATGTTCTTGTGAATTTTCACTAGTAAAAATGTAATATATAGCTAAGCGTAAAACTTTTTTTTTGTTGTAAAATTGAAGTCTGTTTGCCATGGTGTTTAATAAGATAATAGCTGGGAGGACAAACACTAACATAAAAGGGTAATTCTGGTGGAATACTAGAACCTGAAAGGTGGGATTCGTTGTTATTATATCTCTTTTCTTAAATTTTAACTGTATCTTGGAAATAAATGAGAACTT
Source organism: Musa acuminata AAA Group (assembly GCF_036884655.1). Taxonomy (NCBI): domain Eukaryota; kingdom Viridiplantae; phylum Streptophyta; class Magnoliopsida; order Zingiberales; family Musaceae; genus Musa; species Musa acuminata. Next base: position 12,230,911 of record NC_088343.1, on the reverse strand, counting down.
AAAGATAATTCTACCATTAAGACAATTCATTATTTTAGTTGTTTCTAGATATTTTAGCAGTGTTGGGCCATGAATTGCAATTTACTTTGATCTGTTTGGTTGGTTATTTAGCCTCTATGGCTGGGCTTTTTAGTCATGGTTGGCATTGAATTTGATCACTTAATGACCTTTTACGGGAAGGTATTAGTCTGACTACTGGATCAGAGATGAATGGAATTCTCACGATCAAATGTCGTGCACAGTGGACAACATGCCTTCCTGACATTTTCATTAGTTCCTAACACTACTTTTCTTGTTTTCATCGTTTCTGTATGCTACTGCTGTTCTCTGCTGCAGAAATGAACCTGCAGAAACTTACTCCACCGAGTAATTGGATGTGAGTCAGTCCTCTTGGTTTGGCCAACAGTAGTGCTTTAAATCAACTAATGAACATATGGGATTTTTTTTTTTTTGTGGATTTCCTTGATTTTAGAATATACTATTGCTGTTGTCATGCAATACATGGACTCAAAATTCTGTTGAATGCCTAATTGCTGTTTAATCACTTTCTCTTTTTTTGTTTATGTTCATTGACGATTTTAGCTATGAATATCTCTCATTTTCTAACTACAGGTACATGATCTCCTCAAATATTGGTGAAGTTGCTTCCATTTTTCTTACGGCGGCTTTAGGTATTCCTGAAGGGTTGATACCAGTTCAACTTTTGTGGGTCAATCTTGTCACAGATGGCCCTCCTGCAACTGCTCTTGGATTCAACCCACCTGACAAAGATATTATGAAGAAGCCACCTCGTAGGAGTGATGATTCATTGATTACTGCATGGATTTTATTCCGTTATATGGTAAGTCATCTTTTATCTTTGTTTTATGCTATGCATTAACTTGTTATGTGTTTACTTGTATGTCTCATGGCCTAGGTTGTTTCTGTGGTGAATTGCTTATTCTTTTTCTTCTTTCAACTCTGAAATTCCAAGGCCCCATTGTGATTCTTTCTTTTTTCTTAAGAAAACCTGGAAATGAATGCAATTTAGTTTATTATTTTATTGATAATTGCCTTGAAGCATTTTTTTCATTTCTAAAAATTTCCAATAACTGTCTTAGCATGATAACCATCTTTTAGTCCCTGCAATCCAACGTCTGGTGATTTCCTTCCTTCGACCTTTGACCACATTTCTTCTCCAAATTGATATCTTGATAAGTTGATTACCATCTGTGTTCTCTATTATTAGTATTTTTGTAAAAAGATGCATGGATCCTATAAATGATTGAGATGAGGTTTTTGTTGATCTTTGATGCCTAAGCGTTGTATGATAATCCTCATGTTTAATAAAGAAGGGTAATTTCACTTTGATTTTTAACTCCAGCAAATTTTGAGTTAAATTTTAGGCTCTGCATCTTTTATATCGAAACAATTAAAACATACCAATAGTAGTTGTTGTATATACATGTTATAGGTATAAAACCTTTACAGGCATCTGCCAGGGAAAGGATGTTAAGATGCCTGTTAAAATTAGGGGGCTAAAGTTAAAGAACCTAAAACTTAGATAGCAGGAATAAAGTTTTGATCAACTGGGTTTTTTAATTATAAGCCGTCCTTGCATGGTATTGTCATCATTTATAGTTCAATGGGTTCCCATCGAATGGTGAGGTGTCATCTCATAGCAGTTAGTTATTTTTATACTTTACATGTAACACTTTTTTTTTATTTCAAAGATTCAGACCTTTTTAGTGGCAGGCTGTAGATGCAAGACTAGTTTTAACTTGTACTATGAATATATTTTAGCCAAAATATTTGATTCTACTGACCTATTTAACTCCATATATAGGTCATCGGACTTTATGTGGGGATTGCCACTGTGGGTATCTTCATTATATGGTATACTCATGGTTCTTTTGCGGGCATTGACTTGAGTGGTGATGGCCATACTCTTGTAACCTATTCTCAACTCTCTAATTGGGGAGAATGCTCCTCATGGGAGGGCTTCAAGGTCGCACCATTCACTGCTGGAGCACAGAGTTTCACCTTTGATGACAATCCCTGTGACTACTTCCAGACCGGCAAGGTGAAGGCTATGACCCTTTCGCTGTCTGTCTTGGTGGCAATTGAGATGTTCAATTCACTGAATGCATTATCCGAAGATGGGAGCCTTCTGAGCATGCCTCCCTGGGCCAATCCGTGGCTTCTTTTGGCCATGTCCATCTCATTTGGGCTGCATTTCTTGATATTGTATGTCCCTTTCCTTGCTCAAGTGTTTGGAATAGTGCCTCTCAGTTTCAACGAGTGGCTCCTGGTGTTGGTGGTTGCATTTCCAGTGATCCTTATCGACGAGGTCCTCAAGTTTGTTGGACGCAGCACAAATTCTTCAGGTGCCAAGAGACGCCCCACGAAGCACAAGGATGAGTAGATGCTAGCATATAAGATTCATATTGTGAATCATATTTGACCAAGGTGGTCGTTCTGATTCTTTTCTTTCCTCCTTTTAAGTGGGTTGTTTGAGAATCGGGCAACCAGGGCAACATTCAAAATTAGTTTGGCTGGCGGGACTAGTATTGGATTTAGATATTTACCTTTGATTCTTAAACACATCTTTTATGAATCTGGAATTATACCGGAACCCTTCTGTAGTAGTAATTATGAGCTGGAATTACGAATCTGGAATTATGCTCGTCCGTTTAATATACTCTTCAGTGAAGGATCGACATTAATTTTAAATATATTTTTGTTTCTCAGGGACAAATTATGTTGTTTCAAGCGTGCTGCTGCTGGTGGAGCATTTTTGGTTTCCAACTCTGAAACTTCGCCTTGGTAATTACCTTGAATTCCTTCTTCCTCCTGTTATAATCACCTCTGCGCAAACGTCCAAATGGTGCTGCATTGGCTTCGACACCTTATATGATTCCAACCCAGCCGTTGTTGATGACCCCTCCTCTCTCAGTTCTCCAAGCGCGTAAAGCCAGACACGCTGCGTTTGCCGACTTGTGTCACAGAGCTTGTCGGCGCAGGATGAGCTCAGAGAAGTCTTCGACTTCCGAGCTTCCCCTGGTAATGTCGACATGTACATGACACAGTGGGGATAGATTGTTCGTTTGTCTTTCCATGGTAGCCACACAGTGGAGATCGATTGTTCGTTTTATACGACTCTGCATCATGCGGATGGAGAAGCATTTTCAAATAATAAACGTAAATATAAAATGAATGAGGACACTCTGAGAGAAACATTTCGACATAATGAAAATTGGTTTGAAATTCTTTTAATAGACTTCTTTGTGCAGAACGTAGGTAGCCCAAAATAGGCTCTTCTTCTTCGTAGTCTCCACCTTCCATGGCTAAGCACCTCAAGACCTCCCTTCTCTTGCTGCTTCCACTACTTCCTCTCCTCGTCGCAACTGTTTCAGCTGGTGGTATTATTCCTTCTCTCATGGAGCTAAGATTGCTACCGCTGCGGCGCATTCTAACCCTTTCCTGCTCTGTGACCTGCAGTGTTCCTCAGCATCGACTGTGGATCTTCGGAGTCGTTCATCGACGAAAGTAACATCGAATGGGTAGGCGACAACTTGTACATCGGGCACGCCCGAAGCGTCGTCTTCGGGAACCACGGTTCGGTCTCGCGGGCCATGACCACACTCAGAGTCTTCGAGTCGAGGAGGAAGAGCTGTTACCGGATCGACGTTAGCGGCGGCGGACGAGTGCTCGTCCGTGCCATCTTCTACTACGGGAACTACGACGGGAAGTCATTTCCTCCAAGCTTCGCTCTGCAGTTCGACGCCAACGGCTGGGACACGGTGGTGACGTCGCTGGATCAGCCGGTCTCGCGCGAGGCGATCTACGTGGTGAAAGGCGACGCCACCAGCGTGTGCGTCGCCCTGATGCTGACGAACCAGTTCCCGTTCGTGTCCGCCATCGAGGTCAGGAGCTTGGAGTGGAGCATGTATGCCCATGTCGACCCCAGCCGTGCGCTATTCCTGCGAACAAGGGAGGCCTTTGGTGCACAGCAAATCGTGAGGTACAAGGATGATGTTTATGACCGTATATGGACCCCAAGCATAATATCGAACGGGTTGACAACACTCGCAAGTGATACAAGCTTCATCGTCCCGGATTCAATGGATAAGCCCCCAGCGTTGGTGCTGCAGACTGCAGTAGCACCCACCCAACTATCGAGCTTGTCGATTCTGTTGGGAAGAAACCTGTTAATGCGGAATAATTTTTTTTCCTCTTTGTGTATCAAAATAGGTTTCTCATCAAAATACATATCAAAATGCTAATATCAATCAGTACAACATAAACAATAGAGCAATAAATCAATTATACAGTGAGACCAAATCTTTTTAATGTGGGAAACCCAATGTGGAAAAAATCACGGGACCGTAGTCTACCTCAAACTTCCACTACAGTAGATCTTCTCTATAATAACTAGAGGATCAGAATAACATCAAGATCATAGATCTTGGCTCAAGGATAGCATATCTTCATGCAGATCAACACCGTTAGGATTGTAGAATTTGCTGCAAGGATTCTCCACATAAAATTTGGGTCGAAACTGACAACGTTTGGCCACCGATCGTCAAGCAGAAAACTCAAAACATAATCTTTCTCTCTCTATTTCTCTCTCCTCTTTTTTCTGCACGCCGCCGCACGCAAGCTGCAATCAGATCTTCCTCTCCTCACTTTCTCTCTCTTTTTTTTAATTTCTTTGATTTATTGATTTGGGCTCAATAGGCCCAATTGTCCAAGACCGACTGGACCCAACAGATTCCTCTCGCTTATCTATCGACATCCACCGTGCCAATCTACGTGAACATGTACTTCTCGGAGATGTCCGAGCTAGAGGCCACTCAGATGCGTTCCTTCGAGATCTATGTCGACGGCGTGCATGTTTCAGCACCTGTAAGCCCGCCTTATCAGGATTTCATCGAGTTATCCTTTGCTAACATTACAGCAAACTCCAACACAGCCATCGAGTTGAGGCCCACGGCTGACTCCACGCTTCCGCCAATCATCAGCGCCATGGAGGTTTTCCTTGTCAGTGCTGCTCTGAGCAATGGAACCAATGCAGACGACGGTACGTCTTTGATCGAAACTCCATCCAATGTTGATAGCCGATGCTCAATCAAGCGAATACGAATGCTAAAAACTCCTGATTTCAACATGATAGTGAACGCACTTGGGACTCTGCAACGACAGTTCGAGGTCCTCCTGGACTGGAATGGCGATCCCTGCCTCCCATTATCCTACAACTGGGAATGGGTGAGATGCAGCTCCGATGAAAAACCTAGAATCACAGTACTGTAAGTTGGACGCACTCAAGCTTCGGACTCGCATCATTCCATTCTTAATCTCTAGTTTGATGCAGAAATCTATCCGGATTTAGACTTACTGGAGTTCTGCCCAACTTCGGTGCATTAACTGCCCTGGAAATTGTGTGAGTTGTATTTCTGAAACCTTGACAGCATTTTGTGTTGTCTGCTCAACCACTCTGATCTGTGTCCATTGGTGAGTTACAGAGATCTGCACGATAACTCCTTGAGTGGGGAGATTCCAGATTTCTTAGGCAATTTGCCCAAACTACGAATACTGTAAGCGATAGAATCTGCTTGGAGTTTTAGCTTAGCTTTCTGTACTGAAGATTATTGTGCATGCTCCATCTTGTAGAAACTTGGCTTACAACAACTTCAGTGGATCGATACCCTCCTCGCTGACGCAGAACACCAATCTTGACTTGGAGTAAGCCAATCGAATTCCACAAACGGTTTGCATGCACGAATCGTAGGGTTGCTCAGTGTGTTCTTGCTGTTGTGCTTGTGCTTCCTCAGGATTTCCGGTAATCTAGACTTGTGCCCGGCGGGCCGATCATGCGGCGGCTTTGCTGAAAGGAGGAGAGGCAGGTACTCCTCCTCGCCGCGGCCGAAGGGAGGGAAAGGCAAGGGACGGTTGTTGGGACTCGTCCTTGGCCTTGGCCTTCCTCCTCCCGTCGTCGTTGTCGCTGGAGTCTTCTTGTTCGTGCTCCACCGCCGCCGAAAGAATCGAGAAGTAAGGAATATTCCCATCTATGTGAAATAGTTTATTCCTTTTTTTTTACCTGATTTTATTATATCTGTATCATTTTAAATATAATCAAATTAGTTAATTAATATGATTTATTAATTTTAAAAGATTATTTTAATTTTTTTTAATTATTGAATCTTGTATCTAATCAAATTACTCCCTTTCTCCTATTTAATGATCAGGATGCCTCCCCTTCTAAGAGCGACACCGGGTTAGCGCAGCAGGAGGTGAAATGTAGGTTCTCCGAACGATTCATTTTATTGCTATTTAAATAATTTTTTTTATATAGTTATGATAGGTATAATATGATTTAGACCCCTGGTAAAATTTTATAAATGTTTAGAATTATTTTATTATTGTATTATACGTATTATTGAATTATTTTATTATTGTATTACATAAAAGGTTTAGTTTTGATTATTTTATTATTGTATTATACGTATTATTGTATTATGTTATTATTGTATTAGATAAAAGGTTCAGTTTTGATTATTTTATTATTGTATTATACGTATTATTGTATAATACAATAATAAAATAGAATTATTTTATTATTGTATTATACGTACTATTGTATTATTTTATTATTGTATTAGATAAAAGGTTCAGTTTTGATTATTTAAAAATTTTGTTGTCTCCTATGTGCTTTTAGAATAATTCATAACCATTAATCGAGAAGTTTTGTGAATGATAAAGATTTTTAGTTAAATTTATTGAGTTGTTTTTTATTTGTTCATGAAATGAAATGGATTTTATATTCTGTTAGATCATGCCTCTGTATTAAATAGTTAAATAGAGGGTTAGTAATCCATTGTTGGAACCCTAATTTGCTAGTTTTGTAATTTTTTTGAAACTGTGTGAAGAAAAAGAATTCATTGAAATTAAAATTGATTTAACCTCGGTCAGAACTGAGTTCAATAGGAACCTAGGCTCGGTTGAACCCAGTCGCACGGTGCGGCTTGACTCAGGTCGAGCTACGGTTCAGTTGGACTCAACTTGGATCCTCTTATGTGCATCTGGTGTATGTTCCAAGGTCGCTGTGGGGGCTACTCGGCTTCGCGAGGCCCAATGCGGCCTACAGCCCGTGGATCAATTCGAGCCATGGTGGCCCAGCGTCTGTGGCCCAAACATGGCCCGGTGTTGCAGCCCCTGGCCTGGTGGTGCCTTTGTCCCCTCCAATGAACACGTCGAGCACATGAAACCAGCATTATGCTGAGTTGGCCTGATCTATTTCGAGCATTTGTTAGTATGGATTTGGGCCTGAATTGGCCTAGTAGCCTTGTTTTGACCTGATTTGTGACTTAATTCTGATCGGTTCAAATTGGATCTAACCACGTCCAAATTCCACCGTGTTAGGATAATTGTAGATCAATCTATAAGGATTTTAGGTTGGTTCAACTAGGCTTTGGTTGGATTGAGTCTGGTTGGAGTCTCTTAAACCAATTCAATTGAGATTAACATCGATTGATAATTAATTAGGGCATGATTTTTTATATTAATATTATTTAATAATTTTTGGACTAATGGACAAAGACATGATTTCCATTTGATAAGAAAAAGTCCAAATATGATAGATAGATTTCCTTCAAAGATATAGCAGACTATCACGCATGAGAATTAGATGGGTTTCTCTATCTGCTATTATCGTGATGAATATATCCCCACTTTGATGGGTTAAGGATATTATTCTAGTTGTTATTGATTCACTTCATCGATGAATAAAACATCTTCGTCCGCTATTGAAAGTGTGCTCCATTGGGTGGTTGAATTAGTCTTCTATTTTAGATTTGATATGAGAATCTGTTTTGATTCATACTACTTGATTATGGGACTAGTGACTACTTGTCAATAGTCGACTTTGATTTATAGGTTTTATATTTATTATATTACTAATTTTATATATTTTTTGAGAGAATGTATAGGAGGTTTCTATTTATATTTGTTGATTATTTGTTATTTATATGTATATTTTAAAATATTTATCTAATCTTGTTATAGATATTGATGCAGTGAGGAGCATTATTTATCACTAGGTAGAGATGCAAGTAGAGATACTTAGATTAAATCTAGTTTTAGTTTGAACCAATAAAGCTTAATTTTTATTTTTTCTAGATAATATTATTTAGAAATATTTTTAAAATTAATTTGAATAAAGTTATTAATTAGCTTTATCATCTGTCCTGAGTTGTGATTATGTGAAAAGTATATCACATTTGGTACATGTAATAAAAAAATTACTGATTTTTTTTATTTATGATATCAGATTATGATTGATGACTTATAGGCCTTTGGGCCTTAGAATTAGTATCAAAAATTTTAATTTCTTGATGAGAGATTAAGTATTTAGATATCATATTATTATTATGTTTTATCATTAAGTTAAATAAAGACATAGAGCCTACGATTAAGACTATATTGTGACTATACTTGTTGGTGATTTGTTATCAGCTAACCAGATATTTAAATGATGAATAGTTCCTCTATGAGAGTAATGAGCTATTAGTTGATCTTACTTTGTTAGAATTTTAAGACTTCCATACTATTTTAGATATGGACCGGCTTGTAACCTATTATGCTAGCATTGATTATTTCAAAAAATTGAAACTTTTTTCTTTTATTTGTCAGTTGTCTAGAGCCCAAGAGGATATTTCTCCTTTCATCTTGGCATTAGATGCTTGAAGACTGCTAAGAAAAGGTTGTAAAGGGTTCTTGGCTTTCATTTTAGATGAAGAATCTAGAAAGATTATGCTAAAAAACATCCTTGTTGTTAAGTATTTTTTAGATTTTTTTTAAGGATTTGCTTTGATTGCCTCATGATAGGTAGATCTAATTCAACATCAACATTCTCCTTGACACTGTAATTATTTTAAAGCCTCCCTACAGTATGATCTGGGTTGAACTAAAGGAGTTGTTAGATAATAACTTCACTAGACTTGGCATATTTCCATAGGGTGGATGAGATTATGTATTAACTACAGGCAACTCAACCAAGTCAGTTGCCTGTAGTGTAATAAGAGTTTGATTTAAGGTTATTGGATGAATTCAGTTAGGGTTTAGACCAATTGAAGGGTAATAAGAGTATGATTTTTTATCCTGATATTGCTTAATGATTTTCTTCATTAATGGATGTACATGGTAACACTAGGACTAACATGAGACATGAGTTTGATATGATAAGAAGACTTGGATGATCCATTTTCATTACAAAAGGTCATTATACTGGTAAGACAATTTTATTTTATGATATAATAGGTTATCAAATATGATAATTAAATGGTTTCTTCATTCACTATTGGATGAAAAATATCTTGACTTTCATGGGTGAGTGATATCACTGTAACTGTTGGAACTTCAATATAGATTCACTTCATTCATCATTGAGAGAATCCATTCTAAGATAGATAGATATATATATATATATATATATATATATATATATATATATATATATATATATATATATATATATATATATATATATATATATATATATATCATGCATTTGAGATCTAATACTTATTTATGTTTTGTCTTCCGCTACAAAGACAGGTTTTTTCATATTTGTGTGACTGTATAATATGCAGTTGACTATGATTTATTAATCTTGTATTTGTTATGCCATTATTTTTATATTTGGTTTAAGAGGATTTACAAGAAGTTCATACTCAATTTTTATTGATTACATATTGTTCATATTTTTCAGAGCATCTATTTGATCCTGTTACGGAAACCAACGAAGAGAGGAGCATTATATATCGTTATGCAGAGCTGCATCTATAAGACACTCAGATTTATATAGCTTTAGTTTAAGCAAAAAACAAATAAAGTTATTTAAAAATATTTCAAACTTTATTATATGCTGCAGTTGTGAACACGTGGAAACTATATTACACGAATAGTGAACTTTATTATATGCTTGAGTTGTGATTACGTGGCAAATATATTTACATTTGGCCCGAGTGGCTCAAAACAAAATTACATCAAAGGATGATGTCACAAGAACTGCCCCACCGATTCTTGCAGATAGTCCAGCTATTCATTCTGATGCTTGATTCCATGCATGTATGTTTCGGATGACAACTCGATCGAATGAATTCATGGTGGGACAGTAGAGGCTCAAGCAGTACCAACGCGTGTAAACGAAGAGAACAGGATGGAGGTCGAGAGGCAAACGACGTGGGAGTTAGCGGATCCGATGAAACAGCAGTCTCGAGCACTCCAAGATGATGGGACGAACACTGACGCAGTCTGAGAACTATCGAACCAAGAAGAACTTGGTTCCAGTCTACCATTATTCTGCTTGTGGCTTCTTTAGTGGATGGACCGACAAAAGTCAATGGAAGATTGGTTGACTCCAATGACCCAACTCGGTTGATGGAAGAGACCAACGGGCAGCAAAACATATAGAAACAACATAATTCGACCACAGTGGGAGTCGAACCCACGACCTTCTGATCCGAAGTCAGACGCGCTAATCCACTGCGCTATGCGGTCTTCGTGCACAAGATGCTAACAAGATTAAAAATAACAGTGTCTCGTCTCGATCTATTTAAAACGACTGACATAAGTCGACCACAATGGGAGTCGAACCCACGACCTTCTGATCCGAAGTCAGACGCGCTAATCCACTGCGCTATGCGGTCTTTATGGATACTCTGCTAACAAGATTATTGATAATTGGATTTCGTTGGCAGTTAGCTATCTTCCCTTCGCCTCGCGTCGTCTTCGCTTCCTTCTCTCTCTCTCTCTCTCTCTCTCTCTCTCTCTCTCTGTGCTTCCTGGACTACAGGGGTAGTTCTCCGCAGGAGGCACTGTAGATCTACTCTTGATTCGAGTCTCCGGCCGTACGATCCAGCGATGAAGCAGCTCCACAAGCAAAGCAGCCTCAATCAGAACCAACAGATCCCCACGTACGCCGCCAAGCCAGCCAAGCCGCAGGCCCGCCCCTCCTCCGCCTCCTCGTCTCCCTCCTTTTTACGTGCCGCCGCCGGCTACCTCCTCCGGGAGCAGCGCCTCCTCTTCGTCCTCGCCGGCGCTGTCATCGCCTCCACCTTCTTCCTTCTTCAACCCTACTATCACTCCTCCACCTCCGGACTCCAGCCCTCTGATCACCTCGCCCACCGCCATCCGTCCTCCTCCTCCTCCTTCGGCGGCGGCGATGCCGCCTTGGGTGGTAGTGGGAAAAGGATGCCGGTGGGGCTGAAGAAGCCGTCGAAGCGAGTCGTGGTCACGGGGGGCGCCGGCTTCGTCGGGAGCCACCTGGTCGACAAGCTGCTGTCCAGGGGGGATAGCGTGATCGTGATCGATAATTTCTTCACCGGGAGGAAGGAGAACGTGGTGCATCATTTCGGGAACCCGAGGTTCGAGCTGATCCGCCATGACGTTGTCGAGCCGATCTTGCTGGAGGTGGACGAGATCTACCATCTCGCATGCCCGGCTTCGCCGGTGCATTACAAGTATAACCCCATCAAGACTATCATATCCTTCTGATTTGTAAACAATCTTCATTTCGCAACATTTGTTCGAATTCCATGCTTCTCTCGTACTCTGGTAATGGTTGGCTTCGACCTCAGATGGATCTAGGAATTATGTTTGCATTTGCATAAAAATTGAAGGCATAGGTTCGTGGAATTAGGATTGGTTCTGTAAAAGTAACTATTTTTTTTATTGATCTATTGTCAAAGCATGATCTTTTTTGTTTGGGTGAATTGAATAAATTGCTTTTCTAATTCATTTAGTTACTATTTGCATGCATTTAGAGATTGAAATATGTAGCATGTCTTTTCTGATTTCTTGTTTTGAATTACTTTCATGCTGAACGTCTGTTGGATTCCTTTAGGCACTGATATGCTTTTTAATGGAGTAGCAAAGATGATTCTTTTTGTTTCATATATTGTTTTAAATTCTTAACAATTGAGTACAAGACAAATGTGATGGGAACATTGAACATGTTGGGATTGGCAAAGAGAATTGGAGCGCGATTCCTGTTGACAAGTACCAGCGAGGTGTATGGTGATCCACTTGAGCATCCACAGAAGGAGACATACTGGGGCCATGTCAATCCTATAGGTTTGCCAAATTGTATTCAAGCTTGTTGATGCTTCTTTTAACAAAACATTTTGTTGTTCTCACACATTTCACTGTAGGGGTTAAGCATTTTCTCGGATTTCTTGTTTATTCTGTTCTTTTTGTTATCTGTTTCTCCATTTATATTCACTGGATTGATGTTTTAACATTAATTGTCATTAATCCTTAGGTGTTAGGAGTTGCTATGATGAAGGAAAGAGAACAGCAGAAACTTTGACCATGGATTACCATCGTGGTGCTGAAGTTGAGGTGACTTTATGTACTTGTAAAATTAAGCCTTGTTTCTGTTGATGGTTATGTTGTGGTTTGTGATAGTACAGGACTATGACAATAGCCAAACATGTAGTGCATCTTTGTCAATTAAGTTTCTGTAATCTTAAACTAACTAACTTGCATTTCTGATTTATGGCAATGCATTTTCAGGTCCGTATTGCACGAATATTCAATACATACGGACCTCGTATGTGCCTAGATGATGGCCGGGTTGTCAGTAACTTTGTTGCGCAGGTATCTTTTCTTCAAGCATAATGTTTTCTCTTTTGGGATTCAAAAAGCAATGAAGATTAGATATCATGAAGATGTAACGATCTTAAGAGTCACACTTTGCAGGCACTTCGTAAAGAACCTATGACAGTTTATGGTGATGGGAAGCAAACTCGAAGCTTCCAATTTGTTTCAGACTTGGTACTGAACAATGTCCTTGTACCTTTTATATTCACTGTAGACCTAATCTATCCTGCTTGCAGTAATATAAACTTTGCATGAATTACCTAATTCTTTTTAAAATATTGCTTTATGAGTCAAACCTTTTTATTTCTGCACTTTTACTGGTTTGCTCAAGTAACAGGCCTGAAAAGCACTTCTCCTTCTTGACAGATCTTATTTTTAGTAATTGCAGATAATGTTTACCATCTTAGAAACTTGAGAATGATATGTAGTGTGTGTTGTCTGAGACCCCCAATCTAGGAATTGTCCAGAATGTCTACCATCTATTTAATCATTTTCATGGTAAATATAATGGGCTCATTTAGGAAATGCTTAACCTATATCCTACCTCTGAGTTGAACTAATTGGAATTCCATTGTCTGGATGCATCAGCAAGAATGAGTTTCTAATTTGTCCAGGCTTCTTGTGGTAGTTGTGATGTTATACTGGATGGCTCTCATTTTCCGTAAAGATAGCTGTCTAGCTTTGTCTCCTATAATTCAAGTACATGAAAGAGTTGGTTGTTGTGGAGTTCTGGAGACATTTGAAGTATATCCAAGTAAGAGACTTACCAGAGCAGATCAACTTTTGAGTGAGACCAGTGCATCTCGGCTTACATTTGGCTTTTTTTTATCAATCTTACTTTGGGTTAATTGCATAATATTTCAGTCATATATGTCACATTACCTTATGCGTCTTAGTTTCCCTTTGTATAGTTTGCTTGTATGCATATGTTTATACGTCATAGACTTAGCTCAGGATTCTCCAAAATGTTGGAAGTAGCATGATATTCTAGGTATTTTCATATGCTACATCATCATAAGATTACACGGATTGTTATGTATTGTATCTTCAATGATTTAGCTGGATTTTACAATACATGCATGTAAAACACTCATATTTTACGACTTTTTGGATATGATAATCACGAACAGGGGCAAATGATATATTTGAGCCATGTATTCAAATTTGTCTCCTAGTATGTTGATGCATATGTAGCCATTACTTCAAAAATCCTTCTGGTGTTTTTCTTTAATATAACATTTGATATTTTCTTTATTAAGTCCTGTAATTTGCATGCTCAAGTTTTCACAGATGTCTATCTTAAGTAGTAGTTATGACTTTCTGAAGGAATATTGTTGTTGTTACTGCTGCAATTGCCATAGCTATAACTCTTTATATAAGAAAATGGGTGAAGAAAACAAATTTTCAATTTCTTATAAAACATTATAATCGACTTGTTCTAAGGCATTCCTGAGTTACACACTTTCCTTTATTTTGTGAAGAATCCAAGAAATGGAGGGTGAGAAAGATCGAAACAGTATTAGAAACAGAGGTGCCTCTGGCAGCCTTTTCCAATCAACACATGCTTGACCGACAAACGTGTGCAATATTCCTGTGTTACTGAGTGCATCTGCTTAAGCAGAACGTGATCGAAATTTGATTGTGAATATCTCTTCATTTCTAGATCATTTGTTGTCATGTGTTAGTTTCGAGCTGGCAGAATAAACTAGTGACGATTGCTACATGAAAATTTGCCAGGTTGATGGATTAGTGGCTCTTATGGAAGGTGAGCACATTGGACCTTTCAACTTGGGTAATCCAGGAGAGTTCACCATGCTGGAGCTAGCTGAGGTACTACCAGAAAGTTGAAGTATGTTATCATTCATTCTCTCCACCCTTCTTTGAACATGTTAAGGTAACAATATTCTAACATTTTTCCAGGTTGTGAAAGAAGTTGTTGATCCTTCTGCAACCATAGAATTCAGACCTAACACTGCAGATGATCCACATATGAGAAAACCTGACATATCGAAGCCAAAAGAACTGCTGAACTGGGAACCAAAGGTTACACTGCATGAAGGGCTGCCCCTAATGGTGACCGACTTCTCAAAGCGGATCTTAAGCGCTGAGAAATGATTGTTAAGAGTATCAAATTGCATCTATCAGTTATATTAATTGCTCTCTTTGTTGCTGCAATTTTTGGAAATTCTGACTGCAGTTGATTGATTTATAGTATCATCAATAGCAAATTAATTATTATTATTTACATGTGAGATAGGTTTTGAAGACAACTAACTGTTCATTGTAACTCTGATATTTTGCCAGCCATTTTCTAAAAAGATTGATGCCATTTATGGTACTTAAATTGAGATATAGAGATTGGAAATTGTGGTATTTGTTCTGCGTCACTGCATGCTTCTTGGTTTCTGTAAGCAGGATTGTAGTAGAAAAATACATGATTATGTAGCATATTATGATGTTATCAAGAGACTAGTTATCATTGGTCGATTTGTATGTCAGGTGGGGCCCATTTTACGGCGACTATGGGCCCCGACTGTGGCCCAACTGTCCCGTGATCCTCGCTCCATCGAACGGTTCGCGTCGCTGATTGATGAATCCCGACGAATCTGATGTGACTTGAAGAGCGACGGACGGGGTGTGGTACCATTGCAGGCGTAGCGACCCGTACTTAATCACGGAATCACGTCGGCGACTGATGAATCCGACGGTTCCGATGTGATTAAAGGTACGAGTCTTCCGTTCGCTTGACGCCCCACCGCCTTTAATCCGAACCCATTGTCCGTCGCACTGCGAAATCACCTTACGCTCTCACCTCTATTTTCCGAAATGCCACTCTCCTTTCCCGCGATGGATGAATACACAGAAGAGGACCTGGAGAGATCAAAGCGTGGATGGACGTCGATCCACCTTCCTTTCCAACGGCTTCAGAGGATGAGGGTTAGGTGCTGGCTTGTGCCTAGTCCTTGCCTCATCAGTGGTTGGAATGGCCGACGGAGACCACCGCCCATCCAATCTATCACTAACCATTTGTGGATCACGCGTTCCAGATCGAAGCAATAAGAGCATCCACGTTTAGCCACGACCCCGGTGGGCTCGCCGACCGAAAGCGATCCTTTCCCACCGGCTTCAGCGGCTCTTCCCCGTCATGTCGCCGTTCATCTCGCCCACCTATTTAACTACCGCAGCTGCAAAGAGGCCAGCAGAGTGAAGCCGGACAAGAAGAAGAGCTGCTGCTGCTCGTGATACTAGGAGAAGATGCCGATCCTTCGCATAACGATCGGAACGCCAGAGGAGGCGCGCCACCCTACCGCGCTTAAAGCCGCTCTCGCCGAGTTCATCTCCGTGCTCATTTTCGTCTTCGCCGGCCAGGGATCGGGGATGGCGTTCAGTAAGCTCCATCTTTTCCTGCCGAGTGTGCATGACGAGTAAGAAGAACTAAGCTGGTTGACCTGGGTGAATTGTTTTGGCAGATAAGCTCACGGATGATGGCTCCACAACCCCAGCGGGGTTGGTGTCGGCGTCCTTGGCCCATGGCTTCGGCCTCTACGTCGCAGTAGCCGTCGGGGCCAACATCTCCGGCGGCCACGTCAACCCGGCCGTCACCTTCGGCGCCTTCCTCGGTGGCAACATCACGCTGCTTCGGGGCATTTTGTACTGGATCGCGCAGCTGCTCGGCTCCGTGGTCGCCTGCCTGCTTCTCAAGTTCGCCACCGGCGGCCTGGTGATCTCTCGATACCATGCGCTTAGATACAAGGGCTGGTGACACCCTCGTCGTCCTGTTTGACATGACCGACCTGCTGCTGTTGTGCTTCCATGTGCAGGAAACGACGCCCTTCTCGCTGTCGAGCAGCGTGACCGTGTGGAACGCGTTGGTGTTTGAGATCGTGATGACCTTCGGGCTGGTGTACACGGTCTACGCGACGGCCATAGATCCGAAGAAGGGCAACCTGGGAATCATCGCGCCCCTCGCGATCGGGCTCATCGTGGGTGCCAACATCCTGGCAGGCGGGGCGTTCGACGGCGCCTCCATGAACCCGGCCGTCTCCTTCGGCCCCGCGGTGGTCAGCTGGACCTGGGACAATCACTGGGTATACTGGGTCGGCCCGTTGCTCGGCGGGGGCATCGCGGCCTTGGTCTACGACGGCGTCTTCATCGGCTTCGGCACCCATGAGCAGCTCCCTACCACAGACTACTAGCGTTCGTGGGCTTTGTTAACGAATAATCGCCAGCGAGACTCGCTGTGTTTGGAGTCGTGGTGGTTTCTGAATAGGGAGGTGCGACAGATGATTCTATTGGTTGGTTGTGTCTGCTGTAACAGTTCATGCAATGCATTTATCTCAGATCGAAGTTCCTTAGTGCATGTCAGAATATTCGTGTTCATCCACAAATATAAATCACCAAAGTAAATATATATTAACATAAATATCTACTTAAATTGCAACGAGTAATTCGGGAAACAAAAGTTTAACACAATTTCGACGAGTAGTGTCGAAAGGTGCATTGCATGCATACTATACTATAATTAAGGATAATCTCATCTTTTAAAAAATAAATAATATAATATCGAATTCTTAGATAATTTTGACGAGTAATATTTTCGGAAGCGCCATTGGTAACAAATAACAGCTCTCTTGTAACGGATTACAACCGTCTCTGGCGATTTCCGTTATATACTGGCTCGAAAACTTCGTTTTCGTCGCTCCATTTCCCCCCTTGCCCCCTTCGCTCTCCTTTCCGCATTCAAATCCCCCACCGACTCGCCTCACTTTCTTCCGCGATGAAGCCTACGAAACCTAGTCGTCGATCGTACTCACCCTTCGGAAGCACCGGTGCGCTGTTTCATCGGATTGGATGTGCGCAACAACGATCGAGAGATCCAATCCGGGTATGAGATTGAATTCCATGTTCATGCCTTCGTAATTTTCTCCATGTTGAACATGCATTGATGGATTTGAGTGTTTCGATCGACCACAAGGATTCCTTCGTGTGTTTCTTAGGGTCTATTCGAAACCCTAAGAAAAGAAAGGTGAGGAAGCACTAAAACTGTCTTTCGTGTTCTGATTCTTAGAACAAACCGTATGCTTGTTTCGAAGAACTCGCAACTCGCGGGACTTGCGTATCAACTGCTCTCTGTGCCAAGTTTTTCCTTCTTCAAATATCTTTAGGGTTTAGAGAGACATTCTGTATTGATTTAAATTGCTTTTAAGTGACACTGTGCAATTAGGTGACATGATTAACATGCACAATCTTGGATGACAAGGAAATATAGCAATTTGGTGAAAATATTGAATATTTTCAACAGGAAAAATAGTTACATGCACTTAGATCCAAATTAATTTCGGCAAACTTGAGGATGCATTTTGAAGTTCTTTACCCAAGATTGTACATCCATGCTATGAAGGTGACACCTAAAATTAATAGCTGCATTATGAGCAATGCTATATTTTCTCTGGTCAGTGTAGTTATGGTAAATATATCCAAGTTTACCGTCAAAGATGGTGGATATCCATTTCGTGACTATGAACCATACCATGGTGGTATATCAGCTAATGGACGCTTCCAACATGGTGGTATAGCTTTTATGAGATATGATGAAGAGTTTGGGTGTATGAACTTACTTTCCTCACATTTATTGATGCATTTTCTATTGGTAAAAACATTAGAAAGAGGCTAAATTTGTTTTAATTAAGTGGTTCTTTCATTCTAAAGGTTTTATTTATTATGGAAGGCTGGATTTACATATTGAGAAATCAACATCGACAATGAACCCTATATCTTGTGTTTCAGTATTAATTGGATCTATCTAAAAATTATGGAGACTATTATTCATGCATTAGATCATAAATTATTTCAATATTAATTGTATTTTAATTTTACTCCCTGGGACGGATGGTTAATGTTATTTTTTCAGCATTAGATCATAAATTAATTCTTCAGCATATGTCTTGACTCTGTATGATGAGAATGCTATAGAAATTGAGCAGGCTTCTGTAACCTGTATCAGGATCTACACCTCAGTATCTTATGACCTGTAGAATTTGCTGCTTTAAGTTCAATTGATTAATGAAGTATGGATCATGGACTTTGTATCTTTTGTGAGGGAAAGTTCTATATATTATCATTACATGTATTTCATATCTGGCATATAAATTTTGTTGTCTGCTTGTTGATGGTTATTATGCTAGCTGCAGCTTCAATGATATAATAATTAAAGTGATATTGTCGTCGCATATTATGTGATTTACAGCATGAGATTTAAGTAGGAAGATGCCTCATATCGCAAGATTGACCATTGAGTCCTCTTGAGGAGAGGTATAAAGCATTTGACCCAACAAATTGCCTTAGCCTTAATGCATTTGTTTTCTTCAGAATACATGAGTTCCCTTGTATAAAAAATAGTTTTCTCTGGAAACCGATATCTTCTCTCTAGTGAAAATCTCAAAAGATATTTCTGGAACTTTATGGTTCAATAGTATTACAAGTTTGGCATCTTCGTTGTTATCCTGGTCATTTTAGGTTTCACCTTTTTAAATAAGGTGGTCAAGCATGAAATAAGTCACTGAAATGCGGTGCATGTCCATATTAATTGAATCAGTTGCTAACTGACCACACTTGCTTCATGCCTAACTGGTTTGTAGGGAGATAAATGGGAATGCAAGCATACAATAGATATATTAATAATTGCTTCCTCCACAATTGGCAGCATGAACGCCCATAAATGTTTTGCATGATCAGGATCAATATCATAGGCTTCTGTATTTTGTTGAACTTCATGTCTACTGCCACCATATATTTGATGCAAGATCACTTAATTATGATGACAAATTGTGCATCCCTCATCGACCAGTTTTCTACATTTAGTTGTCTGTCATGATTAATATTTCTGAAAAAAGGGAGTTTCATAAGCCGTAGATGTCCTGGTAACCAAGTCTTTCTGTCACTTCCTGGTGATCAACCATCTGGCAGATATATGTTTCCTCAAGTGGACTACAAAATTTTCAGCCCAGTTCAATCTAACCACTGGCGTGTTGCCCATTATCACTGTGGAAAAAATAGTTCTTGTTAGAGTTTAGCTGCTTCTGAAGTTGTCTTTAATGGTTTTGTGTAGTATCTTCATCAATTCAAACAGGCTTGGTGTCTTACAAAGTTAACTGACATGTAATCCTTGTTCTCTTAATAAATTTCTAGGATTATATCATTCCACAATCTACGCTTAATCTGAAAAACCCTGTTCGATTGCTGGAGTAACAACAGCTTCGGCAAAACTAACATGAAATTTTTTTTTTGTATCTTTTGAGTATGAGCAACAAAAGTTGAATAATATGTATTATCAATAGTAATTGGAAGGATGCAACAGCATTATCGCATAAATGTCATGGTAAATGCATTGGAAGATCTATCATATTAATATAGTTCACTGAAAAAAAAAAAAATCTAAAACCCAACAGCTTCTGGCTTTAGTGAAGCACAGCTGGTTCCCTTGCTGGTTGTAAGATAATCTCTTGTACATGATAAATTGAATGATACATTGGTGATCATACACTTGCGGAGACAAATTAATATATGGTTTCTCTGTCATTCACTTAGGTAAAAAGTTCAAGGATAGTGAAAAGTAGTCTTGTTAATATAATTAGATGATATATATGAAAATTAAGGTAGCACTGGAGGATGAAGCTGGGTTATTGATAATGGCTTAGTAGATAAGGATTTATTATATTTGCATTACATTAATTTATCTCTTTATTGCCTACCTCCCGTTTTCCCAGAAGTGCTTTCTGATGTCAATAGAACTTCTGCAGAAGGGAGAGAGATATCAGAAAGGTTTGCATAACACATCTGCCTTGCCAACCAGAAACATACATTGTACAGGTGTCAAGGTTAGCACACAATTTTACATTGCTTTTTAAGGTGCAGATTGGTCGGTCATTAAAAACCATATCTGAAGTATGATTATGTGTTTTTTCATCATGCTTAATTTTCTTTTGTCTTTATTCTTCTTGAATATCTCATTTATGACGTGATTGACTTGATGGCTTGAATGATAATCAAGAACAGTTTGTTTTTACTATTTAATTGAAAATTATTGATGTGGATCATTTAATCTCAGTGCTACAATTATTATCTGGCATCCTCCATGTCATCCACTATATGGGCTCGACTCCCTTTTTATTTGTCAGTCTCTCTTACTAGCCGACATTCACTTAGACCACCACCACCTTCTTGAAAAGGAACATGGAAGTGTTTGAGGACCACCATGTTGATTCCTTGTTGTAGCATTATTTTTTATTAATTGAAAATCATTTTATACATAGATTTAGCTGTGCTCTCTTTTACAGAATTAATCAGTATATGTGAATGTAACACCATTAACGTTGATCATAATTCCAGATAAAAAAGATAAAGGATTATATTAGGTCACTGATAAGTAATATAAAATTATATCAGGTCTTATTGATTTTGCTATAGAGTTAGGTTGTTTACCGAAAATGACACGAGGTATTTTTACCACCTAGGTTTCTCGAATTATAAGTCATGGACTAGGAGGTTATCTAGAAATAGCCCTTGGATATAGTGTTAAGTAGGTAGATGTTCTTTCATTATTTTGGATAAAGTAAAGAAATTAATCCAAGAATAGAATATCATATTAGCAACTTGGCACATAGGAATGCCTTTTGGAGAAAATAGAATTGATAAATATTATGATAAAAAAATATATATATTATTTGCTTATAAAGACTAAGTGGGTAAAAAAAAATGAAAAGATTGATAGTAAAAAAGTATGCATATAAATGATATAAGAATTATTATTATTATAAGGACCTTAAAAATAATATTATATATAAAAAGATTTAAAGATAAAATTATAATTTTAAAATTTATAAAAGGATAACATATTTTTGAATGTCATTAATGCTTAAATCCCTCAGGCTCGATTGGATGATATAACTGAAAGAGAATTTTGAGAAAACTTAGATAATATAATTCAAGGTATATATATAATCAAAAAACTTGTAATTGAAGAAGATTTAAAGGTCTATATGTAGGAAAAACATATAGAGAATATAAAGGGGTACATAGGGGCTTTAGTTATTAGGAGAGAAATAAAAATATCGATATAATTTTAGATTTCATAACTTCGTATGATCTTATAATTATAAATACTCACTTTATAAAGAAAGTTAAATATTTAATTACTTATAAAAATGGTCACAACTATAGTCAAATAGATCTTTTTCTTACTAGAAAAGTAGATAAAGTTATTTGTAAGAATCATAAAATTATATCATATGAAAGTTTGATAAGTAAATATAGGTTAATGATATTAGATATTTATTATAGAAAATTTTAAAAATAGTACAAAAATTACTAAGACTAGATGATGAAATTTAAAAGATGATAATGTAAACACTTTTAAGAATAAAATTTAAAAAAAAAAGATGATTTGAAATTTAGATGAGGATAATATTAATTTTATTTAGGCTATAATGGTTGATAAAATTAAGAGCTTAACAAGGAGATTATTATGAAATTAAAGTTAAAGATGTAATCCTAAGAGAGAGATGGTGGTGGTACGAGGAAGTTTAAAAAATAATTTCTACCAAAAGATAGTGTAGAGTGAGTTTCCTAATAACAATCTTAATTGAGTCTTTTTTTTCTTTTCACATTTACAATGGATGGATGATCTTATTAGTCATTTACCTAATAAATCTCCATAGTATATATTATTTGTTGATGATATTATATTAATTGATAAGAATCTAGATGAAATTAATTATAAACTTTGCTTCTTAGAAGTTTTAGATTAGATAGAATTAAAATTAAATATATAAAATATAATATTAATGATTCTAAAAATAAATTTAAAAATATAATTAAATTGGATAGATAAAAAAGTCTCCATATTTTTAACACTGACGTTAAGTAGCTGTTATTTTACACCAAAATTGAAATTATGTGGTTTCCATGTTTCTTTACCTTTCCAATCGTTTAACCGTATCATTCTGGCATAAGTGACCTAAATCATGAAGACAGCTAGTGATCATTTAGCTGCCATTATAGTGCTGATTGAGCCTGAATACCCTTTTGACCTACACCTCAGGGTGATGTTTGGTACCTACAACCACGCTTCAA
This sequence comes from Musa acuminata AAA Group, assembly GCF_036884655.1. Classification (NCBI taxonomy): domain Eukaryota; kingdom Viridiplantae; phylum Streptophyta; class Magnoliopsida; order Zingiberales; family Musaceae; genus Musa; species Musa acuminata. Next base: position 12,208,138 of record NC_088343.1, on the reverse strand, counting down.
CTGTTTAAGATGTGGGAACTGACTCAAAATTGAGTCAGACTTAGGCTCAATCAACCGGTTAGTCAACATCTCACTGGCCCCCACGTCCCGTCCTCGTCGCAGCGCACGCTGGTTGCCCTCGCGTCGCCGTGCTTGCGCGAGGGTTTCACCGCGCGGCCCGCCACCGCTGACAGCAGCGCCCCCCCACCGCGGCAGCGCTCACTGCGATCCTCGTCGGACGCGCTGCTGCCTGCGGCCAGCGTGGAAGTCTTCATTGCTGTCTCCCCGTGGGCCCGCACCGCCCGCTGCAGCCGCAAGCGCCGCGTGCTGCTCCGATTACTTCATCTTTTCATTGTATTTGGACAAGCTTGTTTCGGGTTTTCTCCTGGGGAGATGTCGTGTTGTGACTCTCCCATTACCGACGCTCAAGCCATTTATTAGGATTTTTTTTTTTCTGCTGTGAATATATTTATTTTATATTTTATTATTCTATTTTTTTCCCGACTTGATATGTATGTCGTGACTTCCGAACCGACTAATCCTTCCCAACACAAACCTTAGGTTAGTCTGTTGAACTCGTTTGATGCCCATCACATCCTGTTAAGACGATGCATCATGAGTAAATAAATTTACCACCACTCCATTTGTATGTCATCACTATCACTGTCTACAAAATCCTTCTGGCTACTGGATTCTTCTGCAGTTCTGTTTGGCACCTCGACTCTGTCGATAGATAGCATTATTTTCACATATAGTAGAAACTTGTAGTTGGATTGCATTCATGTTCCTCTTTCTTAATGTTGTAGATCGCTGCTTTATGATTATTGGGACATCCTATCTTTCCACATGCTAAGAACCTTCAGCGCATCTATATTGTATTCAAATATCCTGTCTTAGAAATTCTGTGTTTCGTCCACTTCATGATATGAATGCTAATGCTAAGGGATACATGAATCTCCAGTCATTGAGTTTTATTATTCTTATTGCCTCGTGTATACATGATCTCATCTTGCGAAAACCAGTAAGGTCCAGAAGAATGTTGAAGTTTTGTGATCATCCTTGACCTGACTGTAGGTCTCATAAAGGAATCCTGAAGGGCATGATTCATGTTAATGGATCAAGCCATCATGAACATGCATGTTTAATGTGGCAGCATCACAATCATGCTATTTTATTGGTTTAATTTGTGAAACTAAGTAACTAACAAAGAAATATATCTTTTGCACCATATCAAACATTCCAACAGTATTCTTTCGTCAAATTATGTTCCTAATACTGTTCCATCCACACATATTTTCAATCATGAGAAACAAAAGGAGCCCATAGTGGAATCAGTAGCACTTATGGGCAAGTAGGATCCACCTTTTTTGTCATGGTTTCAGTGGAAATAACCAATTAACATTCCTGAAATTTAGTAGAGATTTTAGGTTCTCTCTCGGGTACTGTTTTGGGACTATTATCTGATGATGAAATCAGGCCACATGTTCAGAGGTTGCTTTCTTAGCTCACAATCTACGATGTTCAATTTGCAGTAGTGCAAGATGACCACTGTGCCAAACAGTGTGCTTGAATGCGAAAGAGGAGAGCTGCGTTGCTAGTGGAACCAAATTCATTGCAGGTGAATTAGTGGGCGCTCGGAGACTCGTGCATGTCTACTACCTTTTCTAACACAAACAGATGTTTGACAGGTATGCACTGACGCATTAGCTTTATTTTATCCCAGAAGATAATGCTATAATATTGGGATCACTTCCCTATCACTACTCCAATTGCTCTATGGAAACCACACAGCTTCACCACTTGGGTAGAAAATAGTTTAAACATAAAAGGGGGCAAAAGGTCCTCTTCCTACTATTCCCTCTCTCTCCTCCTCCAAGGCCTTGCCATGAAGGGGGTGTGAGCAACTAAGTTAGGAAGTACAGACAAGCCAAAGCGGTTTGGTCGAAGCACTTTGCATTTTATACGGAACGATTCTTGGACTCAATGTGGAGCGCTTTTCATGAAAGCTTTTTTCAGACTCTGAGCTTATCAACAAAGTCCAGATCAGAGGATATTAAGCTTTAGCAGCATCAGCTATTACTACTGAGGGGTGTGGGTTCTCCGTCTATAGATACAATGCATTGAAACAACAGATAGGTTAGTAATAAAATCGTTCGCCGGATGAGGTATTATAACAAGCACTTGGTGGATGCATGATCTTACTTAAATTTACAGGTCTCGCCCATAAGGCATCTCGCAGTTATAACAAGAGATCAGACACGGGGTGGGTTCGAAATCCTCAGGTCTTCATTTAATCTCCAGAGTGATTCGGACTTGTCTTCCCATATGGAAGAACTCGTCGGAGGGCACTCCATGTTGCACGATTCCGATGCGGCGATCTCGTTCCAGATCTGGTCCATCGTGTACCCCTTGACTTCATCATCGGTCAATTCGAGCCCCGAGGTGAAAGCGCTGCCCTCTGCAACGCTGTCGCCGTCGTGCTTTTCCACTCTAAGTTCCGATGGAGGTCCGTTACTCGAAGATGATGAAGATGGCGAGGGCGACGAGCACGTCCTTCGCTCCTGTGCCTTCTTCCTCATGTGTGTCCTCCAGTAGTTCTTGATCTCGTTGTCGGTGCGCCCTGGCAGCCGCCGAGCAATGCGAGACCACCTACGATCAAACCTGGCTAAATAACTTAGACTACAGGCAACGAGGCATGAAGATGTGTGCGTGAGTGGATCAGACCTGTTGCCCCATTTAGCATGGAGTTCGACCACAAGGTCTTCTTCCTGGGGCGTCATGCGGCCGCGCTTGAGGCCGGGATGAAGGTAGTTAACCCATCGTAGCCTGCAACTCTTGCCCGACCTGTTAAGACCTATACAACGCAGAGGTTAAACCAGAACTTTCGTCGAACACCCTGACTGCACTATGGGCCTACCCACCCCCCGCCACCGCTCAAACCTGACACCTTGGCTAAGAAATCCCAACGACGTTCACCGAGCAGGCGGACGAACCATACCAGTTGGAGGTCCTCCTGCTCCGTCCATGGCCCCTTCCGTGTCATCATCGTCGGCGGCGGCACCATTGGTGAGTAGTACACGGGCTTCACGGACGCCTCACGTTTCTCTCTTGGCGTTGCATCGCTTTTATAGCCTCACCAACGCCACACCATTACGACATCCTCATTAACCCCTCTCATTTAAGTCGTCTTCTCTGGTTGGTGTTTTCCTATTAATAGGACAAACAAGAATCCGATTGCTTAGGCGACTCCATGTCCTTGGAAAGGACGTGCTCATTATTGCACTGCTTTGTGCATAGACAATTTGTGATTGATTAGAAGTCGGTGGTTTTAATCTATATATTGATATTAGATGTAAACTAGGCGGTCCACAAACACCCTAGGGAAAAAGAAGCCTCTCTCATTAATTCACAAGCGTCTCATGACATGATTGCTTGAATCACAAGCCACATGATGTTTTCCCTCATCAACCCATAGTCTTAACAAACAAGATAACAACACTGTTTGCGAGAAGGCTTGACAACCTCAAAGCTGGGATGACCCATTAGCGGAAGTGCGGAGTGGCATAAAGCCGAGGCATTGTGATGTGGATGCCACCACTTCCTTATCTCGCTCTCGGCTTGCCCTTTTCTTTATCTTTCCTCGCCTTCCAACTTTTGGCCGCCTTCTACGGACTTGCCATTCTCTCCTTCTCCGACCGCGCTTTATAATCGTTATCCTGTTTGTTTTGTCCGCTTGCCATCCGCATGGCTTTCTCGTGCATTTCATCAGCTGGAACGAAGAAACGACAGGGACCAAGCAGTGGCGTCGTCTTCGTAGGTGACGGCGTGCAGCGGTGAGCATCTTAACGAGGTTTGTTCCCTGTTCTACTTAGGGTTGATTGGGAACGAACCACTAAGCCAGTGCGTGTGCCCCATACCTTGAGCTCGTCGAGGTGTTCGACCGCAGGCACGCACCACAGTGAAGGGGTTGAACGCTGTGTGACGTGCAAAAGGATTCCACGTAGTGGGACGGTCTGCAGCCTTTGCCGCTCCAATTTCTATGGTCCCAAAAGGCCATGGTGATCTCGGGAGACACTGGTGGTGCTGAGTTGTACGCCCGTCGGACTGGTTGAGCGTGCCTTTGGTTGTCCATGACCTGTCGTGTCAGTCTTTTTTATGACGTTGGAGTTCGCACAATGATTAAATCTCTGACGTTAATATACAACATCCCGATTTAACTTCCACCGGTTACGGGTCAGATCTTTGAGAACTTAATGTATATGTTCTTATTAATTTAGACTCGAAATATTTTGGATGAGTGATTCAAGCTCATCGAATTAATCAATCAAGGCTTAAGCATTTTGAGTTACGTGGTTTTAGAGTTATTAAAATAATAAATTAAACTTTAAATGATTAAAAAAGAAATTTAATGTAAGTTGGGCACGCTCATATTCCACTTCAGTGCATTCTAGGAATGCCAGGAATGCAGAGGGTTCCAAGATGTGTGTTCTGAACTTATCAAAAATAAGATTAATTATAAATTATCTCCCGTAGTTTGTTACATTTAATATTTCAGTTTTTATACCTTCAAAAGTTATATTAATATCTCTATAATTTTAAAAATAAAATATCTAAGTTCATTTATCATAATGACGTCGATTTTACCAACGACAATATGAAAATAAAGAAATAAAAAAGATAATTTAAACGTTACAATTGAATGATGGACGGTGATTGTTGTGGATAAGGAACGGTGACGTTATTGCTCTCCTTATCCACAGCAGTCACCCGTATCTCCTAGCAACGTAATCGTCCATCATCACCGATTAGAATGTTTCACTTTCATAATTATAAAAATATTAATATAACTTTCTAAAATATAAGGATCGAGATGTTAAAGCTAACTAACTACGGAGAATAATATATAATTAGCCCTTATAAATACTTAATATGTGTGGTGGTCGACCGATCCATAATTTTTATTGAGAAACAAAGGATGTAATTTTCGCTCATGACTACCACCCCAATCATGTAACTTGGAATTCTTGTCTTAGTATTGTTGAGGGTGGTTTCCTTGCAGGCTTGCTTACCACTGCTTTAATCTAGATGTGTTGATTCTTGAAGGCCCAAGAGATTGCTTGTTCCAATCTGCATCATTTCCTAGTAAGGCCTCAACGTTATCCAATAATAGTGGCTCCTGCTACAGAGAGGAGGAGAGAGACAATAATGGGCTCAAGATAGGTGTGGGAGATTGTTAGGAATATAGATCAAGTCTGGTCTAACAGCACGAGCTGGAAATTTTTATTAGGACACCGCACTTCTCCGGCAATTTCCTGAGTCAGACGTGTGACACGACACTGTCCCTCTAGAAAATATGGACGCGATGGAAGTCAAAAAAGATACAACATTTCAACGCCAATGACTTGATTCTGCTACTCTCTCATCTAACTTTTGGTGGTTGGTTTCCGATATCACGAGGTTTCGCTCATGGTTTCACATGATGTTAACAGAACTCATTACTCTCCAGTCAACCTTCCATGTTTCCTTCCTCCCTCCCATATTTAAGTCTAAAGACTTGTCTCGATGTACAATGTTTGGGATCGCATCACGAGACGTATCAATCGAGAGCTGAAATGGATGGAAAGATACACCACTGGGTGCTTGGTCAACCCATATCTCGAGCCAGCTGGTGGCTTTTGGAGACCCAAGAGAGGGAAGTCCGGTGCCCGTTCACAAGCGCGATGACGCCCGGAAGGCGTTCGGTGGCCTTTGCCACAAGTCAAAGAATATAGTGATAAATGACGACTTGTATTACGTTGACCTCACACGCATCCGCCTCCCTAATCCATCCATGTGTGAAACCATCAGCATATCGATTCAAAACACGTTTCATCCATTCTTGTATTTCCACTGTGGTTCTTCTCCTACGCCTCCGCGGGTTGGTGCAGTGGTAATACGTCATCCAATACACACTTGCTGACTCTTCCTCGCTCTTTGTTTCAGATTCAGAGCACAGCCTGAGACCTCCTTGGCACTCTAGAAGATAAGTAGGGCGACTGAGTCCTCCCTGTGCTGGTCTCGTGAATGCTGCTGTCACCTCTACCTCATCCCTTACCCATCCCCCACGAAACACTGGTTGAGCCGACTCGAGAGCCTATAAATGTAGCTCTTCCTTCTTCTCCATTTGTGTTTAGGATCTCTTTGACCACCGTTGGTGTTTTAGCGGTTAACAAGGCATGAAGAGATTGGTTGCTGAAGAGGAAGGAGGAGAAATGGAGAGCATCAAAAACATGGCTCGCGCACTGATGCTTCGGTCTCACGGCGACGCCGACGTGTCGTCGGGGTCGCCGCCGGCCCGTGTCTTCGAGTGCAAGACGTGCAGCCGGCAGTTCCCGTCGTTCCAGGCGTTGGGAGGCCACCGGGCGAGCCACAAGAAGCCGAAGCTCGCCGAGGACGGCCGCGGCCATGGCGAGGCCGCCAAGCCGAGGGTGCACGAGTGCGCCATCTGCGGGCTCGAGTTCGCCATCGGCCAGGCCTTAGGAGGTCACATGCGGCGCCACCGAGCCGCCACGGACGCCTTCGCGCAGGGAAGTCCGGAGAGGAAGGCGGGTGAGGAGAAGAAGAGGGTCATAAGGATCTTTGGGTTCGAGCTTGTGGATTCGACTCCCAGTGGTGGTGGTGGATTGCTTCCATTGATGGATACCATCACCTTTTGATCCTTATTTAGATATACATAATCTGATTTTATTTATATACTGTCTGTACACACAAAATCGTGAAAATTGATTGGGTTGTAAAGAAATCATCTTTGGGCCAAAAATTTTAATTTTGTGTTATATGATTCCAGCTGAGAATTTCTAGCTACAGAAATATCCAAGGAGAAGATGAATTGCGTAGAGAAAACCGAGTATAAAGTTCACCTGTTTAGAGCACAATCGAAACCATACAAACCAATTAGAACAGATGTGAATGGAACTTAGCAAGTAAGATGTCCATGAAAATATGATTTCGAAAAGTCAATGTGCATAGTCTTACCCTATAAATAAAAAGTATTCTCTCGTGATGCGAGCCCTATCACGTTGAAATTTTGAAGTAGCATTAATTAATGCAATTTCAACTTGGTTCACATTACTGTTCTGCTAATTTTGGGCTTGTTATGGACGTCTCGAGGAAGAAGGCAGAAGCCACTTAACCCCTTCTCTTCATCACGTCTTGACAGTGATCAACACAAATAATTTAGTACACCCGGTATGAGATAGATACTTTTCATTTTGGATAAAGAGAGAAAGAGTCATAAATAAATAAATAAAAATATTCTTTGGATGTTGGATTTGGTTCATCAAGTCCACCAAGACAATGTGTGAACGTGGGAAGCACAGGGACTCAAAGTCGCTGTCACCCCAACTCCGACGATTACATATAGTGATATCAGTGCACTTTCTTCTTCATCATGCCTTGTCATGCTCGCCACTCTCTATCTATCAAGGTGGCAAAAGGCCTACGAAAAGCACCTATTTGTTATTGCCACCCCTCACCTCACCATTACGACCGACGGAAAGCAAGATCCCGATGACAGCACACTCCCTTCTCCTGCCAAATCCTGGGAAGCACACCTGGCAGGGAGAAGATCGCCTTCGATTTGGATTGAGCCATCGAAAGGGATCACCACTTATCCGGCTGCGTTCTTTATCTGCTACTTAATCCGGATGAGCTTGCCATGCAAATGGGACAACTCCATTCTACTGTTGGATTGCGATCCCTAACCACTCTGCAGCTACTTCCGGCCGGATAATTGCTGGATGTCCGGCGAGCTCACCACTGAGATGGGAAGATTGTTATGGCCTGAACAATCTGTGTGATTAGATAAACAAGATCGAGAGTTTGTGATTGATTATATGCATGAATTAGAAGTTGTTTGATTAGCTTGGGGGAGGATCTTAAGGGAGCTCCCGCCCAGCTGTCCTCGAGAACTCAATGATCGGACTGCATCTCTCACACATAAATATTGATGGAAGAGAGCATCCTTTCTTGTCCATTGTGTGCATTAAGGGCACGAGTAGACCACTCTAAGAAAAAGTACGCATAACAAATAGTCAAAGACGTACGTTTGATGTGCAGAATGATACAGCAGCACGTGTCAAAGACGAGCGTTACCCAACAAAACTCTGTATCTTCTTCTTTCTTTTGCTTCCCGTATCTTTGAAGTTAGCTTTAAGAGCTCTTTTTATATGTGATATGAAGCAAAGAATGCGAACCACGAGTGGATGTCGGATCTCGGTAGCTTCCATCGGCTTACATGGAACGATTGTTATCTCTGATTCGGTCGTCCAGTTTTTGACTTGTATATTGGGATTTCGATTGTTCGGAATCGACCCACCCATTAAATTCATGCTTTTGGGACGAAAAAGATGGTCAAAACAGCGATTAATCGAGTGGCTATTTGGTACATCTGCTGGAAGATGCAGAGTGGAGCTTCTTCATGTTTGGTTCATTAAGAATGATGCCGTCTGCAATGCTCTGTTATCGGCGTGCACTGCTTTCTGGTAGAAAAAGACATGGTTAAGCACTGCGGTGCTGCTCTTGAGAACACCCATGATGATGATGACATGGAATGGAATACAGATGTGTTTCCTGGAATGTAGACTGTGGTCAGTCTTTTGCTTGTTTCAGGCCAAAGCAGCAGGGGATGGGCACTCATTTGGCCTAATGATTGCTCTTTTCTTGCATCAAACATCTTATAAGATCTCTGAAACAGGTTAAAGATTTATAGAGAGAGAGAGAGAGAGAGAGAAGAGACAGATCACATGGGCGACCCCACTCCGACGGCAGGGATACCGTCGTTGACTCGTACTCCTTATAAAAGCCGGAGGAGTAGCTCCTCCGCCCTCCTCCCTCTGTCTCTCTCTGCTTCGCTTATCGTTCCGCGAAAGCTCTGAGCCTCTTAAGGAGGGAGGAAGAGAAGAATCGAACCTCTGTCGAAGAAGGGTAAGCCTCCTCCTCCTGCTGCTGCTGCTATGGCTCTTGGTTTCTTTCCGCAGTAGTACGAGACAGTTTCTTCTGCTACAGATCTCATAATCGAGCAAGTGTAAGTACCTTCTCGTGCAATCTTATCTCAAGTCGACACCTTTTTCATGAAACCACTCTGTTCTTGATCAACCGTAGCTGCTCTCTTTGGTTTCTCTTTACTGTTTCTCCCAAAAGAGTATCGTACTTGTGTCATGGAATTCCGCGCAGACGCTTTGAACTTCCGTCGTCTTCGGTTTCCTTTTACTCGAAGTGCATGTTGCTTTACAAGCTGCAGCTAAGAGTTCACAAAGGACACTCTTAATTTGCTCCCCTTCGTCTTCTCCGCAGCTTATCCTTCGCGACAGGCCGCTCGCAGCAGAAAAGGCTCCAGCTTGCCGCTTGAGCAGTGAGAACACAGGCCTCTATGATTCCCCAGGTGAGATGGTACCCATCACATCGTACAGCTCGCTATGACATACATGTCTTTCCGTTGAGATGTCATATCGATGTATCCTTTCGCAGTCCTCTTCTTGGCCGAAGACGGTGCTGCGGAAATGGCTCAACATAAGGAGCGGGGAGTTCTACTCCGACTGCAACAGTAAGTCTATTTTCCTGATCAAAACCTGTTCTTTCCCTCTGTTCACTAATGATTTTGATGAAAACAATTAAGAGGAGGAGTTCGCGGAGATGCAGAGGAGAAGGAAGAGCTGCTCCGACAAGAACGGCAGCGAATGGTCGATAATGGTCTCCGAAGATGTCAAGCGACCCGAGACCAGTTCTGTGGCTGCGTCTTCTTCTCCCATCGATAACCTCAAGTAAACCCACGAACAAAACCAGAGCTTTCTAAGGGGAATATTTTGGAGTTGCTACTCATCATTAGTCTGTGTTGTAATCTAAATGAATGACACAGCTTTAACAGTGTTATGGATTGGAATGCGTTCGATGTTTGGGTGTGTATATAAATATTGGTTTGATGATGATGGGATGCTTCTGCAGGCTGTTCGTCGGGACGTGGAACGTGGGAGGGCGAGCCCCGCATGGGGAGCTCCTCCTGAGAGATTGGCTGATGAGCTCGCCTTCTTCCCCCGACATCTTTGTCATCGGGTATGCTTCTTCTCCATGCTTGCTTACCCCCACCCCTCCTCTGTTGCTCTTCCCTTTCCCCTTGGATTATTGGCGTAGAAATACCTGCACACTGACACTTGGTGGCGAACAGGTTCCAGGAAATCGTCCGCTTGAACGCCGGGAACGTGCTGGGGGCAGAGGACAGTGGCCCCGCTCTCAGGTGGCTGTCCCTCATTCGCCAGGCATTGAACTGCCACGAGCCGGGCCCGCCACCCGCCACCAGCACCGTGACCGCCGCCGGAATCCCCTCGCTGGTGGACCAGAAGCCCAGACTCAGCATCTCCGATCTCTTATGCTTGGAAGATGAAGACGACGAAGCCGACGCCGCGAGGAGCACGAATCCTTACTCCGGCGGGGAGTACCGTCTCGCGGCGAGCAAGCAGATGGTGGGCGTCTTCCTGTGCGTGTGGGTGCGAGCCAGCCTCGTGCAACATGTCGCCGACATTAAGGTCTCCTGTGTCGGGAGGGGCATCATGGGCTACATGGGAAACAAGGTTCGTCCGCGCGCGTCCCTAAGTTGAGCTCCGCATTCGTTTGTCGAATGATTCCTACCGTGGTTGCTCGCAGGGATCGGTGTCGATCAGTATGACGGTCCAGCGGACGACGTTCTGCTTCGTCTGCACGCATTTGGCGTCCGGAGAGAGAGACGGCGACGAAGTCCGAAGGAACTCAGACGTTGCGGAGATCACGAAGAGGACCCGATTTACTGGATGCTCACCGGAGACGATTCTGGAGCACGAGTAAGCATCAAAGCCGATAAACTAACTTCGTGATTCTACGATTACTAAAGGAACGATGCCTCGACCCGCACTGCAGTAAGATCATATGGCTGGGAGATCTCAATTACCGGCTAGCTGCCACCTTCGGCGACACCCATGAACTGTTGCAGAAGAAAGACTGGCAATCGTTGCTGGGGAAGGATCAGGTTGGGAGTACTGGCTAAGCTTCGATTTCTTAGACACTGCACGAACACTAATCCGGGCAAGCCCTGCAGCTCCGGATCGAACAGAGAGCCGGCCGTGCCTTCGCTGGTTGGGAGGAAGGGCAGATACGTTTCCCGCCGACGTACAAATACCTCGCCAATTCCGATGTTTATGCAGTCAAGCCCGGCAAACCTAGGCGAACTCCAGCTTGGTAAGGTCTACTCCCCGATCTCGCGTCGTTGTTTATGGTGTGCGAGATCCAGTTCTAACGTCGTGGATCGGACATATGCGGCGATAGGTGCGACCGAATCCTGTGGCGAGGGAAGGGGATGAAGCAAATGTGGTACGTCAGAGGCGAGTCGCAGTTCTCCGACCACCGCCCTGTCTACTCCCTCTTCTCCGTGCAAGTAGACGACGAAGCAAGAAGCGGAGATGTTGGAACGACAGCCACTGTCACGGCAGCAAAGAGTTCCAGCAACAGCAGCTCATCATCTTCATCATGGGGGAGGGTGCAGGCCGAAGAGCTGCTCCTCTTTACAGGAACACAAGGCCGTCGTCTGCAAGCCGTCAGATATTGACACACGTAGTCGAACTCAAGTTCTCATTCATTATTTCTTCGTCCACCAAACCAACCACAAGAAACAGCGACAGCAGGTGGAGTCGCTCCCACGCAGCTGCAGCGGCGTGCAGTGTATCGATTCCATAAGGCAAACATCCGCGAGCGGGTCGCTTAGTGGAAGACAAAGCGGTGGCGTTGCAGCTTTGGTAGCTCTTCTAAGTATTGTGGTAACCAAACCGAGGAGAAAACAGGATAATGATTGGGTGCGCTGCAAGCAGAAAAAATCGTAGAGAATAAGCTCGATTAATAGCAACAGTGGAAGGGTTGCTGTGTAACACGGAGATCAAATCGAGTTTGTGGGAATGTTTCAATCCGATTTGAGGAGCGTTGATAGGCCAATTTAAGAAAGAAAGTGATTATATAATCCTTTCTCGAATCAAATAATAATAACGAGATTCTATAAATTTAATGTTAAATTAAATAAAAATAAGATAAAAAAACACGTAATATCTTGAAATATTATATACTATGATAATATCTTATAATAAAAAAACACTTATAATATCTTGAACTATTTATATTATAATAAATAATATAAACTAATAAATAATTTCTTGAACTATTATATACTATAATAATAACTATTATATACTACATATAATAACTATTATATACTATAAGATAAAAATAATAACAATTATATACTATTATATAATAACAATTATATACTATTATATAATAATTATATGATGAAAATATTTAGAAAATATTAGATTATTATATTTTGAGAAAAGAGTATCTTGATTTAAATTATTATTTTATATTTACAAATATATAACAAATCCAAGAATAGTATATAATAGTTCAAGATATTATAAGATAAAATAATAAAAAAACACTTATAATATCTTTAACTATTATATACTATTCTTGGATTTGTTATATATTTGTAAATATAAAATAAATAATAATTTAAATCAAGAGACTCTTTTCTCATCGATTTATTTAAAAGATAATAATATAATATTTTCTAAAATATATACCTTAAAAGTAAAATCATGAGTACCAATTAAGGTCAGACGCATATAGTCTGCACAATCGAATGATATGACATTACTTGAGCCAACCAAGCTCAGTCGACATCACAATAATGTGGCATCATTTAAACGTGTTCAATCAACATAGTATTAGGATAAAAATATTGTTAATATTAGGCAGAAAGTTTCTCTGCACTTACTTCCAAACTCTTCCAACCATATCCACTCCTCATAATGATCACAGGGTAAGACATTTAAAAGTGCTTTCATCGTATATAATAAAGATAATAATGATTCCACACATGATAATTCAATTAGCTCGATAAAAAAAAGAGATAAGTACTAAACAAATAATTTGCTCGTATCTTAAAATAATCTCCTGAGTTAAATCCACTATAAAATCCATTAGGTCACAATAATCAAAGTAAATAATTATTTATTAAAAAAATTTACGCGGTTCAATGATCGGATTACGTCGTAAATCTTATATGATCTCAATCTTTATATAGATCGATTATCGAGCATTTAGTCACACTAGACTTTTTATGCATCGTATCATATGGAACTTATTTAAATATCGTCTATTTTAATATCATAAGTGCTCGTTCAATTTTTAAATAAAATAATATATATTTTTGATGTTAACAATTATTAAATTATCGTTCGAATATGATATTTCTCGTACGATGACATCCAAACAATCATCTAGATAACTAATCATTCAATTATCTTCGTATATTTTGAGTATCGAGCATTCGATCACACTAGACTTCTTACGCATCGAATCGGACGATTTCAATATCATAAGTGCTTGTTCGATTTTAAAATATAATAATATAATAAATCTGACATTAATAATTATTAAATTATCATTCGAAGATGATAATGCTCGTACGGTGACATCCAAACAACCATCCAATTGCAAGTCCAACATTGATTCGCCGATGCTCGAATCGTAGGCACATCGAACACAGCCACCACGAAATACAACTACGGCACACATCAGTTGGCAATCTTTACCGAGGAGGGGAAGTCTTCTGACTTGTCAACACATACTGCCTTGCGAAACCTGAAATATGTAAGGGAGGAAGTCATTTGACTTGTCATTTGTTTTGATGAGTTAGATGATAGTTGGCACGTAGCCACAACGTGACAACTTCAATGGTGGACTGAGCTTTAGCTGTTTCAACTCTCTTTAGAAAACATGACATGCTTTTTAATTCGGTGATTAGCTCGCAACCAATTTGCCATTCTAATTTATTCTTAGAAAGTTCAAACCTTATATGCATACAATTTGAGATTATTAGTATCAATTTCGATCGAGAGAAGTAATTTATCTTGGAGTGAATTGAGATTTAAAATATCGATAAAAATGCTCGACTAACAATGACATCATATGCAAAGAGATATTTTATTTGATTAAGATGTATTTACATATTTAATTTTTGTGTATCGTGAGCAATATATTTCTTTATGTCAAGTTGATTTACCAATCCGATCCATAGGGATTTTTTGATGATTCTTTTATTTCATGTTAATTTGGAAATAAGAGTCTTGGTTGGTATATGATGATTCATCATTTTAAATAAGATAAAATTGTTAGAGTTTCTTAACATCAATGAGAGAAAATATTATTTTTATATACCTAACCTTTGCATATATATATATTTTTTATTTGATATGATATCTAACACATACACTGTTTTGACTCCCCAAATAATGCTTTATTCGTTCCATCATAAAATAAATATTAGGATTCTCTGATTATTATTATAATACGCCATAAATGGAACCCCACAACTTCATTGGCATAAACCACAGCTGCCACGTGCCGACCGCGTGACAGTTTCCTCGGGTCGCGGCGGCACTTCGCTTTCTCCGCAAGCGTCCCCAAAGGCACACCCACTGGCCAACCCACGCGGGACCCGATGCGTCCCCTCCACGCCATCCGCTCCGCACCGTCAGCGGTGCAATCGCAGCCGTGCGATGGCAAAACCCCTGGGCCCACCAGAAACGCGTCTTCCATGGTCCTTCCCGTTAGGACCGACGCTGCACGGATCGCGAAGCCGTTCCAACGGTCAATGATGGTGCGCCGCGACGCGCGGGGGGACTCCTTCCTCGCCGTCTTAGAACGGTAGGGACGCGTCGCGCTCCCCGGTGGGGCCGGACGGTGGCATTGGTGGTTCGGACTCCCGTACTCCCGGAGCCGAATTGTTTAGGCCAGTGGCAGCAAAAGCCTCTATTTAAGGAGAAGAAGCGGGAAGCCAAACTCCATCTCCTCTCTGTCTCTCTCTCTCTCAACCTTCTTTGCTTTCCTTTACCGTCTAGTGGAATCCATTTCCGGCCCTTCTTTCCCATCTCGCTTCGGTCTCGAGGACACCCGGGACCGGGTTCAGCTCCTCCGTCCCCGTTTCGAGGTACAGATTCGCGAACATCCTTCTCCGGAGGCCTTGGATCTGGTTTTCTGGGGGTTTTGATTAGGGTTTGGGCTTCGACTTGATGCGATTTTGATTACTTGGATCGGATCATTTGGGGTTCTTTCATGGGTTTTCTTTGCTCGAGCTTAGATGATTCGTGTTTTATTTTTCACTCGTTCAGATCTCTGTAGGCTGTTCTGTTATGTTTCCCAGACTCGCCCAAGTTTTGTGTTGGAATCCGTAAGTTTGAACGTTTGTGTTCAAGAAACATGCTTCCATTTTCTTTGAAAAGATCTCTCTCCGTGAGGGCTACAGATTTAGCTGTCTTCTCTTCCTCTTGGTAAATCTGCAGTGACGAGTCCGGTGCTCTAAATTGTGACTAGGGTTTTACTACGCAAATACCCTTATATGCCCCTTATTTATAGTGAGACAAATGTATGCCATATGTTGCTTTTTTTTTTTGTTTTGAAATTACTTGGTGCTTCAATGCAGAAGTCACATAGATGTGTAGGTTTATTGTGTTGATTTTGGGTGGAATCCGCGTCACAGGGGATGAGGTTTAGCTGTCTTCCTTTCTTTCTTCCGATCTGATGATGGACTATGAGCTCCGAGCTTTGTGATGACGTTGCTGCTTCATGATCGCTTTTTGTCCATGAAGGTCCTTCACCTGCCCATTAGAGTAACGTGCATTACTTAGGCCAGAATATTTTAGATCTTTGGACATGAACAGTTGGTTAGAAGAGGCCCAAATCATGTGCCGATTTACTAGCTTGTTGATCGGCAACGATTGTCTTCTCCGTATGATGTATGATGGATCTGGTTCATAAATCAGCCATAATTAAGCTAGGGATGTACAACTTTTGATGAATAATTGTCTTGACATGAAGGGGGTTCGTCCTCCTCTATACTTCTGATGATCTAAATCTTTAATATTTTTTAAATATTTTTGTTTGAATAGGTTTTTAACATTTCATTCATAGCTGGTAAATACCTGGTCTACGTTTGGACAACTACACCTTCATGATAAAATTATGAGTATTATTGATGTTGAAAATTGATTGTATGTTTATCAGGTGCTGTAATGGCTCCGCCTCTTCAAGCATCAACTAAGGCTTCTGACTTCCAACTTTCTCGTTCACCTCTCAATGAAAGAATCCTTTCATCCATGTCTCGAAGGTCTGTTGCAGCACATCCTTGGCATGATCTTGAAATAGGTACTTGATATCCTAATAAGAAGTTTCATATAATTTTTTCCTCATTTGTGTCTCCATTCTAATTCGTTTCTAATTGGACTTTGGATTTTGCATGCAGGTCCTGCTGCCCCTAAAATTTTCAACTGTGTGAGGACACTGCACTTTTTATGAATGAATTCTGACTTCTTTTAAAGTTTGATGTTAAACAGTTAAGGAAATGAGGTGTTAGAAAATTAAAGTTGGTAACTTTGTTTGGTTTGGCATGAATATGATGTATGTGTAACCTAGCTAACATATTCTACCCTGGGATTCTTTGTCACTTTATCATCACTTCACTATTCGGACATACAATTTTTTAAGTGTTCAGTTATGTGGATCAAAAGGATACTTTATATCTGTACTCAAAATAGGACACCAGAAATAAGGTTAAACAAATACTCGAACCTTTCAGGTGGTGGAAATAACAAGGGGAAGCAAAGTGAAATATGAACTTGACAAGAAAACTGGGCTGATCAAGGTATGCATGGCTACTTGACTCTTCCTTTTTGCTTTCTGAAATAATTTTCATATGTGCTTCATCTATACAGGTCGATCGTGTGCTTTACTCATCAGTGGTGTACCCTCATAATTATGGTTTCATCCCACGCACTCTTTGTGAAGATAATGATCCTATGGATGTGTTGGTTATAATGCAGGTTTGTGGCATTCGAGTTCCTCAGGGTCGTATTGCTTAGATGTGAATATACATTTTTGCAGAGAGAGCATATCATAGATACCACTGCATAAGCAACACCTCTCACTTCCCAATACTTGTAGTGTGAGATAGAATATGCATAATGGCCAAGTTGCAAAGGGCTCCTCTAGTTCATTATTTACGCTTGCATCCTTTTCTTCTCTATCCTTATAGTTGTTCCGCTAGTTTAGGGGAACCGGTTAAAAGAGTTATAACTGTTGCTGTTCAACAGGAACCAGTGATTCCAGGATGTTTTCTTCGAGCTAAAGCCATAGGTCTGATGCCTATGATTGATCAGGTCTGGTTTCTGCATAACAGATAAGTTGGACCTTTTGATTCATAATTCTGGAAAGACCTTGGTAAAGAGGAGCTGACTCAATTTTATGCTGTCTGAAACAGGGAGAGAAAGATGACAAGATAATTGCTGTTTGTGCAGATGATCCTGAATACAAGCATTACAATGATATCAAGGAGCTCCCACCTCATCGTTTAGCAGAGATCAGGCGCTTCTTTGAAGATTGTATCCTCTTATATCTGCCACCAGAATCATATTACATAGACAACTTATCTGCGTGATGTTATCCGCAAAGAGTTGTTGCCAATCTAATCACCAGACTTAGTAGGTCCACTCCACACGTTTAAATGTTTGTCATTTGCAACGATTGATCAGTAACTCACCAAGAAGAGCGGCAGCCAGTTGATGATACACTCACCAACACTGATTTTTAAAGAGTCAATATATGCAGTGTTATCATGACTTGAATCTAGTTTATCCATGCTGCTGATAGGGTAGAAATTCTGCACTGCATAATATTTTTTTTTAATCCTGCTTCTGGAGCACTGGCCTTGAAATTAATTGTAATGTGTGTTCATCCCCTTTATTGCCTTTTACTATCTTTTGCTAAGCAGTTGGCAGGTATTGGTCTCGTAGCGACAGTAGACTTCTGATGATGTTCATTGCAAAAGATACATGCAACTAGGCCATGTGTTAACTGAATACGTTCTTCAAAATATAACTCCACAAGTCAACTAGTACATTCTCTTAAGATATGAAGTTTTGGCCTCGGTAGTGTAAGTTCTCCTTGACCATAGGATCTCAGATAAGAAGAATGAAAACAAGGAAGTTGCTGTAAATGATTTCCTGCCTGCATCTTCAGCTTACGAAGCCATTCAACATTCCATGTAAGTCTTACCCTGTTGTCATTTCTTCATATAATTAATTGACTGACTATTTACTTATCTGATGCATACCACAGGATTGGCATGATGTGTTCAAACAGATAATTATGCAAAAACTAGATGTATTGTATTTCATGATATGGAAGGGATTAAATTCTTTAGGTCTCCAAGGTCCAAATGTGGAACCTTTTCTATGATATGGTTCCCAACCACTCATTCGAAGCCTCACTATTAACCACAAACATTTGTGTTTTTGTATGTGAAAAAAATGAATAGGACTGCAGGCATAACTTCTTTTCTTGTAAAACGAAAAGCCTAAAATCAATTCTAGAAAATGCTATTTGCAGTCTTCAACTCTATCGAGTATTGATTATTCAGATGCAAAATAATTTGGGTCATATTCAATTCTGGATCGGAACCTATGTCTAGGTGGTTTGTTTTATTTCTGTAGCAGAAAAACATTAGATATGTTTGTTATTTTCATATCTTGATCTATCTAATTTTGACTTTTTAAACGATGTTTGCAGGGATCTTTATGCCAATTACATTGTCGAAAGCTTGAGGAGGTAGGAGGCAGGAGGCGAACCGAGGGATGACGCATCTGGACGATTTTACTGTTTCTTTCACGTAGTAATATTTTATACGTAAGTAAATGCTTATATTCGGAGGGATTCGAATGGTATTGTCGAGACAGAAGATAAATATGCTTAATGAGTTTGTTGTTGTTTATCTTATATGAAAATTTGCCAATTTGAGTATATCCAAAAGGGCATTGTGCGCATTTAATGTGCTATATATATATATTCTCTCTCGGTGGGTGCGATCAGTGCAGGGAAGTTGCTCGTTCATGTGATTGTGTACGCTGATTTCTTCTAATCTTATAATCAGCAACTATCTACATGTATCACATCCGAGCTGTCTATTTCAAAATGTGAGCATCAACATGTTTATGAAAATTATGCATTAATAGGTAATTGGATTTGGGTGAATTTTTATTTTTATTTTTTTACTTTTAGTATTTCTCGTAGAGCATCCAAAATTTTTTGAAATAATATCCTTTTTTTCAAATGATTATTTTGTCCTTATCGGTCATTACTCTTTATCGCACTTGAAAGTCTCGCTTGTTGATCTTTGTTATGATCGATTGTGGTCCTTCCTCGCATGAGGAGGACTCCTCCATTGGCTCTTGTGTCGATGATCATCGATAAAAGAGGAGGGAGAGGAGTCTAGAGAGGAAGTAGGCGGTGATAGGTCTAATGGGGACTAGTGGGGTTTGTAGAGGTGGTCATAGTCTTTACATCCCCTCCTATCTCATGTTAAGGGCATGACTAACGTTGGGGCTACAATACAAAAATTTCTCCAGATTTTTTTTCGGGAATTCAATAATTGGATTTTACCTTTTTTTAATCATATTTTTTTTTCTTTTCTTGAGAAATTAACCATAATTTTGAGAGAACCAAAGTTCACGCATATGCAACGAGATTAAAATGATTCTAACACATCTAATATATTAAGAAATTTGATTTACTATTAACTAGAAAGGTCGAGAAAGTTTCAAAAAACGAAAAAGTGCAAACAAAAGGGACTGTAAACTCAATGTTAAATAAATTAAGGTGAGTACTTGTTCGATAGAGTGATGGCTTTAGACTCGATTACGAATCGGGCTTCAATCGACTACCACATTTAGTTAATACATTTAACTTTTTCGATAGAGTGATGGCTTTAGACTCGATTACGAATCGGGCTTCAATCGACTATCACATTTAGTTAATATATTTAACTTTTCTTAGTAATGCACCATTTCTCATTTCCAAATTGTCGAAAGAGATACTTTTAAAATAATAAAAATATCATCACTAATAGCTAACATGTGTTGATTTTATTGTTATTATTGAAACAAAATTAGATCGAAGTAGTTAAACCAGTTCGGTGTTAAACCGAGCCGATTACCCTTATTTTGAATAGGGTTATTGAACCAAAAATACTAAAAATCAATCTATATTAATTCATGTTCTTATGGATATTAATTATGAGTCTTATTATATGTATTAAGTTTCATAAAATATTTTTATTTGAGAGTTTTTAAGTGGTTTTTAATGAAAATTAAGAATATTTTGATATATTTTATAATAAAGGATGATGATTTTTTATTTCTTTTTATATAACCTTAAATGTGGACCTATAATTTTTAAAAGATCTTATATTTTTATTTATTAAAACTATGACAATATAAAAATCATTCGTATTTTTTATCATTCAATTAAAATAAAAACATTGTGACTTAGTTTCAAGTAATTAAAATTTTTACTAACAATAAATGTCAATTTTATCATAGGCTCAGAGGTATTATAAAATTATTAATATAAGAATTTGAATGATTTTGGAGGAGAATTATAGTGTTTTTCATTTATTTTAAAATAAATCAAGCTAAAAGTTTTGATTTTTCTACTTTGTCTTATATTTAGGATTAAATATTTTAAAAAATCTTATAATTTTATAAAAAAATTTATCAAGGAATGATGATAAAAAAAATTATTCTATTATATCATTTTCAATTGAGTTATAGTGTTTTTGGATCAATAATAAATACATTGTACTATAATTCTATTCCGATTTAATCTTAATTGAATTTTGATGGAAATTTATATTGAAAAAAATATTTTGATCTTTTCATAAAGGACTTTATTTGGGAATTATGGAAATGATGACTCTACCGCTTCGATCATTTGTCGGCTCACAAGATCCAGGCCGTCTAACTTACCTTACACGCATCTTAAGAAAGGCATTCATCTGATGGACGGCCTTGATTCACAAGAGCCGACTTCCACTGCCGAGGGCCCAATCACCCGGTTAATTACCGAGCTCCGATCACACCACTCCCGAGTCCTTCCCCCGTTGCAAGCCAGCGGTTCCCTTTTAGGGTTTTGGCCATAGTTTCGCCGCCTCCCCACGACGAATGGCGCTGTCGTCTTCTTCGTTTGCGCTACGCCGCCTCCTCAGGGTTTCTTCTTCTGCCTCCCTGCCCCAGTGGACCTGGTCACCCCTTTCAGCCTACCGCCAGAACTCTTCCTCCTCCTCCTCCCCCTCTCCATCCATCTTTCCCTTCGACGACGACGCCGCCGCCTGCAACCTTCCTCCCCTTACGACGCCCAAGTTATTCGTTAGCGGTGAGCTCTCGTGTTTATGTATGTTTCGAATCCTTCTATTTGCTTGGAAATTCTCATCGATGTTGCGGATATTCCGTCGAACATATGTCGGATCGAACGGATACAGTTGTTCATATGGGGAAAAAAAGAAGAGGTTTGCTCAGAAGGCTATTAGTTTTCCAATTAGTTTCAGAGTGCAATCTATAAACACTATTGCGTCCGCTCAGTTTTTATATTCTGTCTTGGTCAGATTTCTAACGTTCGTAGCCCCTCCGGTATAATTGCTTAATAGTGATAGCATTCGGAGTCCTATTCTGTAAGTGGTCTAATAGATTGGCTGCTTCTTTGTAATCCATTTGTTAGATTGAGTGCCCCAATAAGATGCATGGCAGAAATTTTTTTTTTTCTGGATTCTTCACAAGGAGCTTTTTTTGTGTATATGATAGTTTTCGTGAACAAAATAGGGAATAAGACCAGTTGTTTGAACTATTTGTTGCAATATGCTTAATGGATGTGTGGTCTCTGAAGGTCTAAATCCTGTGTTATCTAGGCGTGTCAACTAGGTCATATGGGTGCACAATCTCACTTGGCCTCTTCATGTGTCCTATACTTTATTGAACATAACCCCTAAGGATTGTTTCCAGTCTCGCATTTTGGACTTTGCTTCATGCAAACCATTCTTTTGAAATGGAAATTGTTGGGCCAACTTGAGAGAGTGGACATTACAGGAGTATACGGCTGCTCTTTTTTTGGGAGATGTTCATGTGAGTTCTAGATACTCAACACAAGGATGCTTTAGGTTTCATTTCTAATGTTTAAACAATTGAATATGAAGCCCAAGGTATAAGATTAACACTGGACATGACACCATGGCTGGTTTTGCTGTGTATTTGTTCTTAATTCATCTACATTAGAATGATATTCATATCAAAGTTCTATCTATGGGGCTAAACATGGTATTGGAGCAGCCGTCTTATGGTGTTTGTTTTGATATATTGCCTTTGACTGTAAGAATTAATTAAAGTGCCTGCCTATTACATGACTTGCCAATCGTATTTTGAATTTGTATCTTCCAAACTATTTGACAGAATACCTTAGCATTATCCAAGAAAAAAGGCCAAAAAATTGCCCTTGTGTTTTGTGATGACATCCATTTAGTGTAAAATTGTGTGTAAGGTCCATAGGGCACATACTAGAGGATGCCATCAATGGAGTAAGACATGAACGTAATTGGAGGTGCAAGACTGGGATGTCCTCTTAATCATACTAAAGGATGCCATTTATGCATAATTCTCCATGAATGATGCTCAGAGATTTATGTTTCCTTTTTTGTCTTTTGCTCAAATAGTCCATCTGATTCTCATGTTAAACTACAGTTTTACTTTTTTTTTTTTTTGCTCTTTTCTTTTTTAGTTCCTATTTGCTTCTAAATGCAATGATGCCATCGAGTCCATAGCTCTTTGCGTTCTATGGACTATTGCTCTAGTGTAGCCTAGCCTTCGCGTGCTATGGTTTGTTTTCTACAAGCTACAGATTTGCAGTACGGTGCAAAGCGTTAACCATCTCAGCACCCTAGAACCACCCAGGTGGCACAGGGTTGGATGGGGGTTTGGGTTAGAGTTGGGCATTGATTGGATTTACAAGTTCGCATGTAAAGCCTACGAGAACTTGCTAACGTGTCTAACATCATTGTTTGTGGAATTGTGACTGTTCGTTTGCCTTCTAAAGGTATTGTTTTCTCCTTCCTTTTTTTTCTCTCTTGTGCATCAAGTGTTTGTTGAATTGCTTGTAAAGCTGCCTTCTTTTCGAGATGTCAAGGCTTGTCCGCCACTCGTTTTTGAAACTAATCAATTTGTTCTTTTACTGTTTACATGTCTTTTGAGACCAGAACGAGGTTGCAACTAGGTTGATCATTTGCGAATAGGTAACGCAAGGGTGTCTCACGACTTGGATAATTCTAGTTAAGTCCGTGATAGTAGGTTTTCATCACTTATGTCGGTTTCCTTCATTTTAACCGCAAAGTGCATTAGTGAATGTTGATGTTATCTTGAAAGAGTTTCTTATACTTTAAAAGTGCTGGTAAGTGCCTCTTATGTAGTACGGCATGGAATTAAGGTTTGTATCTCTGTATCAATAGTAATGTAGCATGTCTAGCGGTGTAGTGTGACAGCACATCATCAACACACCAATGACATGTACACAATGCCTGAATCTGCAGTCTGAAACAGTTATGGCCTCTGTATGTCAAAAGAATTAACTTAATTCGAATTAAAAACTGCATACAAGATTGAGTTTCTTGGTGATGTAAAGCTCTTCATATTTGAATGTTTTTTGGTTCTTGTGCTGATGCTGTACATAAGAATCAAGATACTGTTTAAGTGAGCCTGACTTCCTCTAAACAATGTTCCCAGTTTTAGTTGTGCTTATACATTTTATGACAGTGAATTGATTGCATATGAAGTATCGACAATGACAGAATGGAGGGCTCTATTTTAATATATTCTCCATTATCGTGGCCATGGGCAAAACAATAGTCATTAATGAAAGCACTTATGTATGTCAAATAAATTCCAGAGATCTCTGCCTCAGGATGTCAACAATTTTCTTTTGACTGATGTGCAAGTACCATGGCCTTTGCAGGCAATATTTATGTGAAAGAAAGTTCAATTATTTGAAAACAACCTGCTTCTGCATGTTTAGGAAAATGATTCAAAGTTATCCACCTGCTTTAATTGTTGTTCTACTTCATTTGCTGCAGGGCTTTCAAGGTTAACCACTGATGATAAGCTTAAAGAGGCATTCTCTCCATACGGGCAACTTCTTGAAGGTACATATTCTTTCTCTTGTGAGATTCTTCTGTTCTCTTTTTTTCTTAATCCGGAACCTGAATTTGTCTCTGGTGATCAACACCATCATAACTTGCAGCAAAAGTCATAGCCGATAGAATCTCAGGAAGGTCGAAGGGGTTTGGCTTTGTTAGGTATGCAACGATTGAAGAGGCTGACAAGGCAAGGCATGGGATGAACGCCAAGTTTCTGGATGGATGGGTTATTTTTGTAGATCCAGCGAAGCCAAGAGAGCCCAGACCACAGAAGCCAGCAGAACCAGAGTCTTCTGAAGCTGGTTTAAGGATAAACAAAACGGTCGGATGGTGTGGGTGATTACATCTGCGGTGACACGGCAATCCTCTTCTCGAGTGATAGAGATAATTTGAAGGAATTATGGAGCTATTACTGTGATGAACTTGGCATTCTCATTACCTTTAGCAGAACTCAATGGTGGGACAAGTAACATGCAATAGAATACCAACTGTTGAAACATTAAGATTTATGATGGTGTCTGCCTGAGAACTTTTGTAGACATCGTTCATTCAGATTGTTGCATGCAGCTTCATTGAGTAAGATAAAATAAGATATTGTCACTGGGATGATTGTTCAATAGATAAAATAAGATATTGTAAGAAATAAGGATATGATTGATAATTATATTATATTATATTTACTATATTATATATTATATATTTAGTATATGATTGATAATTATATTATATATTTATTTAAGATGATAGAGTAGTGTCACCGGGATGATTGTCCAATAGATAAAATAAGATATTGTGAGAAATTAGGATATGATTGATAATTATTTTTTTAAAGTAAAATATAATTTTTATTGATAATTATATTATATTATATTATATTTATTATATTATATATTATATATTTAATATATGATTCATAATTATATTATATATTTATTTAATGTGATTGTCAAGAGGGTTTACCAATAGCGAAAGGGCTACAACATATGTGTATTTACATGCAAGTCGTCCTTGGGATTGTCACGTTTCCATTAAAGTTGGTGCAATAAATTCGAGATAAGTCAAGTTTATTGAGACACTTAATATTTGGTGTATTGACATAAATATCCTTCATTTATAAGGATATACATAAAATACCCGTGTATTCTTTTTTTAATATAAATACACGTATAATACATGCCAAAACTACAAAACACACGTGTCTAAGCGTGAATAAACAGCAGACATTTATTTGGCGCAACGTCAACTGCGTCAAGGGGGATCGCTACAACGTGCCGTAACGTCATTGGACATACCTTTGCATTATGTCGGCGCCTCGTGTGACGGCGCCACGTTCTACCCATGCCTATTTAAGCCAAAAGAAAGAACACATTCTACCATCACCGCCAGCACCTTTTGATCGCTCATCTACATTCCCCGAATCCCTACCTCTCGAGCGCTCGATTGCTTCCTCCGATCTCCCGTCGTCGCCGCCCCCAAGATGGTACTTTCTTTCCTCTCTCTCTTCGGTGCTAGCTTTCTTTTTTTCCTCCTATCCCGTCCCTTCTTGACTAGTGATCAAGAAAATTGCGGTGTTTCATGCATCCATGTCCGGTGATTATATGCTGTTCTGGAATCCGCGAAATCTGTCTCCGAACCATGTAGGTTCGTCTTCGGAGGTTAGTTCTTGTGCCTGATCTCATTTCGCTAGGGTTTGTGAGTGGGTCTGATGTGATTGGTGTGTGTTGGATCCTCGAAGTATGATCGTTGTTTCCGCATGTAGTTATATGTGGATTGTTGAACTTCTTCGGCGGTTGGTGTCGATCGAAGTGGTCGATCGTTGCTCCTGCTTGTTTTGACGAATGGATTGCCATTCCAGTTCATGGATTGGGCCATTTAACTTTATTCTTAGTCACATTAGGCGACGGATCGAGTGGATTATCCAAGGTTTTTGGGAGGATCGGACTGCAGCGACGCTAAGATTACTCATTTTGTCGATCTACACAAGCGCGTATATACGTACGTGCACATGAATTTGTGTATATTGATACTTCCCCCACTCCCCGCCAGGCACGCCACCCCCCAAAAAATAACACTTTAGCTCTTGTTTTTTGCCATTAGAATAGAGAATCAGGGCTTGTTTCGTAGGACGTTTCATTGTCTGGTTTGCTATTTGCCATATGGTCTCTGACTCTCTAGTATATATATTCTTATCTAGGAGAATAAAATTTTATTATAGTAACTACATTTGACATTTATGGGAATGACTAGTTGCTTTGTGATATGAAAGGCAAACGCGGCATCAGGAATGGCAGTAAATGATGACTGCAAGCTGAAGTTCCTGGAGTTGAAGGCTAAGCGAACTTATCGTTTCATAATGTTTAAGATTGATGAGAAACAGAAGCAGGTCGTTGTGGAAAAGCTCGGTGAACCCAATTCAACCTATGATGATTTCACTGTCAGCCTTCCTACAAATGAATGCAGATATGCGATATATGATTTTGATTTCGTGACCGAAGAGAACTGCCAGAAAAGCAAGATCATTTTTATCGCTTGGTACATTAATCCATTGTATCCAGTGGACTTTATTTAATATCCTTTTGATGTATAGATAATAACTTCCTATTACTTTTCATATTCATGTGAAGGTCACCTGATACATCAAGAGTGCGAAGCAAGATGCTTTATGCAAGCTCCAAGGACAGGTTCAAGAGAGAACTGGATGGCATCCAGGTGGAGTTACAAGCAACCGATCCAACTGAAATGGGCCTCGATGTGATAAGAGGACGTGCCAATTGAATATGTAGCTATTCACCTCTTGTTTGTGCATTGGTGTTGTTATCCTGCAATTGTTTTGTTCTTACTGAAATTTTCATAGTTTTGAGGGATGTTTAGATCCCCTAGATATTGTGTGGGCTTGTGGTTTAGGTACTAAACAGAACCTTTCTGAAGCGTCTCCATTTTGACTATGTCTTGCAATCTATTCCTGTGTGGTACCTATTGTGTGAGTGTCTACTAATATCCTGATGTCTACAAGCTAGTGGTATGTAACATCTTGTTGGATAGCTTGGTGCGCAGTATTTCGAAGACAATCCAACTGTTGTTTTCTTGTTTATGCAAATTGCAAATCAATAAACTTGAAGCTTTTTTGTTTTTGTTTGGCCTTTCTTTGTCTCTGTTTGTTTTTCTTTTCTTCGTCTTGATCGCTGTTCATCAGCTAGTTAATGAAATTGTGTGTGTAATTTCTACGGAGACTTCAAAATAAGTTTTTCCTAACTTAACCAAAGCTATGCTATGTGCAAATCTTTCATGTCTCTTGTAAACGATTTTCTATAATTTTGTATTCAGCATCTTTCTGGGGCTCTTTGAGTATATGAGTTGAGAAATTATAGTATTCAATCTTTGATGTTTTTAGCTTCTCTGTATTTATTTTATTCATATATGTGGATGGTTCTTCAGACAATCCTGGAGCAGTTTATCGAGTATGTATTCCATTTCCACATAGAAAATGCCAATGCGGTGTTGTCTTTGCTGAGCAATTCGGTTGTCATCCTTGCAGGACATGTCTTTGTTTGTGAATATGCTAGTGCCTGTATCAGTCTCAGGTCACCTGACACTCTGAAATGAGCTTCGGTAGGTCTGTATAAGATGCCAATTGGATTACTCATGTAGGTGCCACACTTTCTACTTCTTCAGCTGTGTGTTAGCATATTTTCATCTGAAGTAGCAGCTTATACATTAGTATTTTGATCTAACTTGTGGATCCTCTGAATTGCTATCGAGTTTTCTCCTAACCGTTAAATTTTCCGATGTAAAGGTTATTTCTATGACCATAATGCCTAACTTGATTGAAAAACATCTAATGTGTTGGATTTGTATGATAATATTTATATTTTTTACAGTTGTAAATATATAGTTATGTTTTATGTTATTGAATGCATTTACTGATAGCAGATAAGATTTTTTCAACCTGTATTCATTTATTGATAGCAGATAAGATTTTTCCAAACTATATGAGGAAATATCTCTGTTAAGAGAAATCTTCTATTCTATTAAGGAAAATCTTTTATTATGTTGAGAGAAATCTTCTCTCCTAATCTGTGAGACATGTTAATAGCTACAATCTTCTTCTTTCTATTTTATTTCTATCATGGTATCAGAGCTCTCACTGTGAAGCCACTTCTCCATCTTAAAGTAGTGCAGCATTTTTCACGGACGTCCTCCACTCCAGGATCGTTGCGTTGGCCTCCTTCGAAGCTGAACAAGGGCCATCACACACACTGCCCTTCCTCTACCTCTTCCTACAGAAGTAGAACCTACGCAGCCTCGCAACTGCTCCTCGGCTAGCGACCTCTTCTCTTC
This sequence comes from Musa acuminata AAA Group, assembly GCF_036884655.1. Taxonomy (NCBI): domain Eukaryota; kingdom Viridiplantae; phylum Streptophyta; class Magnoliopsida; order Zingiberales; family Musaceae; genus Musa; species Musa acuminata. The sequence goes on along the minus strand of NC_088343.1, from coordinate 12,179,703 downwards.
GTTCCCGCATTTCACTCAAGCGAGAAGTGCCGCTGCCGCCGTCCTTGCCGCAATAGCCCTCGCAGCCGCAGCAGCCCTCTCTACCACAACAGCTATAGAAGCAGTGATATGCTCTTCTCTCAAGCTGTTGTTTTCTGCTTCTTCTTCCTCTGCTACAGTATTGCTATAGCTTTCTCCTCTACTGCAGTCGTCGTCGTCGCTGTCATAGCCACCGCCATCGTCGTCGTAGCCGTAGCAATAGCAACAGCAGCAGCGATCTACTCTTGCCCTACTCATGAAGTCTCTGGCTCGTAAACTGTTTGCTTTGCATTCATCCAAGATTGGTATTCTTGACAGGAGCACCATCTTGCGGGGGCATGATAGTAGATAATATTTCTCCAACTACATGAGGAAATCTCTTTATTCTGTTAAGGAAAATCCTCTATTCTGTTAAGGCCACTTCTCCATCTTAAAGTAGTGTAGTATTTTCCACGGATGTCCTCCAAGATCGTTGCGTTGGCCTCTTTCGATGCTGAACAAGGGCCACCACGCAACCCTTCCTCTACCTCTTCCTACAGAAGCAGAACCTATGCAGCCTCGCAATTGCTCCTCGGCTAGCGACCTCTTCTCCTCGTTCCCACATCTCGCTCGAGCGAGAAGTGCTGCTATCGCCGTCCTTGCCGCAGTAGCTCTCTCTACCGCAATAGCTGCAGAAGCACTGATCTACTCTTCTCCCAAGCTGTTGTCTTCTGCTTCTTCTTCCTTTGCTACAGCATTGCTATAGCTTTCTCTATTGCTGTAGATTTCTCCTTTGCTGCAATCGTCGTTGTCGCCGTCGTAGCTGTCGCCGTCATCGTCGTAGCCATAGCAATAGCAACAGCAGTAGCAGCGATATGCTCTTGCCTTACTCATGAAGTCTCTAGCTTGTAAATAAACTATTTGCTTTGCATCGATCCAAGATTGGTATCCTTGACAGGAGCACCATTTTGCGGGGGCATGATAGCAGATAAGATTTCCCCAACTACATGAGGAAATCTCTCTATTTTGTTAAGGAAAATCCTCTATTCTGTTAAGGCCACTTCTCCATCTTAAAGTAGTGCAGCGTTTTCCACGGATGTCTTCCAGGATCGTTGCGTCGGCCTCCTTCGAAGCTAAACAAGGGCCACCACACTGCCCTTCCTCTGCCTCTTCTTGCAGAAGCAGAACCTATACAGCCTCGCAACAGCTCCCCGGCCAGCGACCTCTTCTTCTCGTTCCCACATCTCGCTCGAGCGAGAAGTGCCGTTGTCATCGTCCTTACCGTAGCAGCCCTCCGCTGTCGTCGTCCTTGCCGTAGTAGCCCTCGCAACTGCAGCAACCCTCTCTATCGTAGCAATTGCAGAAGTAGTGATATGCTCTTCTCCCAAGTTGCTGTCTTCTGCTTCTTCTTCCTCTACTATAGCATTGCTATAGCTTTCTCTATTGCTATATCTTTCTCCTCTGTTGCAGTCGTCGTCATCGCCGTCGCCATCATAGTCGCAGCAATAGCAACAGCAGTAGCGATCTGCTCTTGTCCTACTAACGAAGTCTCTGACTTGTAAGATTGATATCCTTGATAGGAGTATCATCTTGCGGGGGCATGATAGTAGATAAGATTTCTAATTCTCTGATAAGGAAAATCTTCTATAAACTTCTTTAATAAAACTTTTTCAATAAAACTTATTCAATACAATCTTCTTCTTTCTATTTCATTTCTATCATTTACTTCTTACGATATACTTTGATTTAAATTCTTTGTAGGGAAACCTTTATATTTTCTTGACTTTTAGAATATCTGTTGAACAAAAAAAGAATGGTTATAAAACATGGTTTTGTTTCGAGTGTTTGGTAGTCTGTGTGCTTTTATAAATAGTAAAATACAAAGATTAAACAATGTAGATTTTGATTTAGATGTAAAATAGAATCGTATGTTAGATATATGCTCAATAAGTCAAACAATAATGAGATTAATATCCGATTTGAGTTAATTTTGATTTTGATACAAATCTTTTTTTTTTTTAGTCGATAAGGAAATAATTTTGTCTCTACATCTACGATGTTCATTGTGATGGTAAAGTACTTCGGCTTATTGATTATAAGTCGGAAAACTAAAATTATATCAAATATTATCATATTAGTTTTACACAACATTGAAAACATCAAAAAAAGAATAGCGTGTCCGTTATAATATATTAAGAAAATATATAAATAAAAAAATTCAACATATAAAATATCAAGAAAATGTAAAAAAAAAAAGACTGATAAAAAGAATAGCTCATAAAATATCAAAATTTAGTGTGTTAGACTGACGTGATAACCAACTACATCACGACACCTGTCTCTGCTATTGCGAAAGCAACAAATATAAAATGCTATAATAAGAATTCGAACCGGAGAATAACTCATAAAATACCAAAACATAAAAATGGCGTCGCCCGGACTCGAACCGGAGACCTTCAGTGTGTTAGACTGACGTGATAACCAACTACACCACGACACCTGTCTCTGTTGTTACGATTAGCAACAAATATAAAATAATGTAATTAGAACTCGAACCGGAGAATAACTCATAAAATAAGAAAACGTAGAAATGGAGTCGCCCGGATTCGAACCGGAAACCTTCAGTGTGTTGACTGAGTGACAACCAACTACACCACGACACCTGTCTCTGGTATTCTGAAAGCAACAAGATTAATATACACGGAATAAGAACGTGATCGAGAATATCCACCGCTCCTTTGTCCCATTCTTTCCTCGAAACCCTATCCCAACCTCCGTCGCCGCCGTCCCGAATTATTCCCCCAACGTCCTTCCTTTCCCGCAACCCTTCTTCGCATACCCCCTTCCAAGATTCTCCTTCCTCTTCCGCGGACGCCCCCCGTGATCGATCGAAGATGTCGAGCGCACTCGACATGTCCCTCGACGACATCATCAAGAACAACAAAAAGTCCGCTGACGGGAGCCGCGGACGGGGCCGTCGCTCGGCCGCTGGCCCCGCCCGCCGTGTTTGGAATCGATCGGCGAACCGACCCGCTCCCTACTCTGTCGGGAAGGTATGCGCTTAGGGTTCCAACAACGCCCCCGATCTTTGATGCCGACCGATCCGACCGAATCGCCGCCTCCGGTTCTTGGGTTTCTCACTCGGTATCCGATCCCAGGCTCCGGACTCAGCGTGGCAGCACGACATGTACGCGGCTCAGATGGGTGGCCTGCCTGCTCCAGCGGCTAGGGCGTCCGCTATAGAGACCGGCTCAAAGCTGTATATTTCGAACTTGGAATATGGGGTCTCGAACGAGGACATTAAGGTGATCTTTCCTTTCCTCTTTTATTCTTTTTCGCTCTAGACTGATTTTGATTGTTTGATACTTTTGATATCTTGCCTTTATCAATATTGGATCTGTTCATGATGTCGTTCTTGTTCATAATTCTTGTTCGTTACCTTGAAAGAAACTTGCACATCTGGAATGAATCGTATGCATTCTTTCTTTTCTAGCAAGTTATGGATCCATAGATTTATATCGTGGAATGAAATTTCCGGTGTTGATGAATGAATTTTCTAGCAAGTTTCATCTGGAATGAAACTTGCACATTTGGAGTTCAATTACTTATTTGTATATGATGAATGAAGATGTTTCAGAACCGAAGCTTATGATAAACATGTTTACGGGAACATTCAGAAATGGTAGGTGGAACATGTAGTAGAATAGAAAAGTAGGTTTCTCCATCTACTTGATTTCTTGAATCACTCTATGAAGTTGGAAGCAAAGAACTTGTATGTGCTTCTGCTATTTCATATTGTCTTCCTTTAAATGTAGGTTTGGTGCACACCCTGTTTGTTGAATTTTGTTAATTGTAATCTATCTAGACACTGCCATCGAAGTTTTCTGAAATGAGAAGGCTTCTTTGCACTTTAGGGTCTTTACTTCATCGTTTTTTGAAGGTTGTTTTGCAATATTTTGATCTTAGATGAAATATTTTTCGCTGCAAAGAAGGATGAAGACCCACAATGATAACCAAGTGACAATGATAAAAGTATTTGATACTTTTGATTGTCTAACAAGGGTTTCTTTTCCATGTGTTTTTGTCAGCAAAATTGTTATTTTTTAATGTATTTCTGGTCACATATTTTTGAAGATGTTTATGAAAGTATATTGTTTGGTCTAAATACTTGTTTCATGGAAAACAAACTACTGAGTGCACATATGAGCCTCAGGTCCAAATGTTCAATTGTATGAAGATTTCATATCTCTATTGTTGCCATGTGTCCACTTATCTTTTTTTTTTTTTTCACTTTTGTTATGTTAATAAATTGTTTTCTTTGTGCCTTTGTTTATGATGTTATTTTCTGTTTCAGGAGCTCTTTTCAAAGGTTGGTGATCTGAAGCGTTATTCAATAAATTATGATAGAAGTGGAAGATCTAAGGTACTTCTTCAGCTTGATGTGGCTCTTTAATTTCAATGTGGTAGTCCCTTCTCATTTATGAAATAAATAACTGAAGGGAACAGCTGAAGTGGTCTTTGCTAGAAGAGTTGATGCATTAGCAGCTGTAAAGAGATACAACAATGTTCTGCTTGATGGAAAACCGATGAAGATAGAAATTATTGGGACAAATATTCCAACACCAGCTGTTGTGCCTCATTTCACTAATGGTGCCTTTAGAAGCACTAATGGCTCTTCCAAAAGGTTTGCTATGTTCTTGCTTCTGGAGATGCATCTCAGATTTATTTTGATCTTTTTGTTTGATTAAGCTTTTCAATTTACACGATGGGAACTCTCTTTTCACCATATTCTTACATATATGATCTGTGGATTTCATTGATTGAGCCATGCAAGACACGTACATATGCAAACACCTTCCTGTTATCCATTACCAAATAATTCTGGATTAAGAAAATATCTCTTTGTGTTTGGTTATCTGTAGTTTCTCTATCTGTATTTGTTTCCTTCTTTAGAGGTCGCTTTTCTATCTGGTATATGGTCCATAAAACCAAGGCTTAAGTGTAATTCATTTTTTATTTTGAATGTTTGGTATTTTTCTGATTCAACGAAGTATTGGTACCAAAATATATAGAACTAGATCAATATATTTACATTTTTTATTTCTGAATTTTGATATTCAATGATGCAATGTGGTTTAGTTCAATATACCAGTTTTTTAATAGGTACCTGGGCCCTTGGGCGAGACCCAAGCACCTCGCACCACCTCCGGGTGACGCTATTCACTAAAGTGCAACCTAGGCGCTCGCTTGAGCCCAGGCGTCAGGCACCTCGGGCAAGCGCCCGAGTGAAAGTGGTGTAGCGCAAGAGATTGGAAGAGAAAGGGGCCCAAGCATGGAGGAGGGCATTGACCTAAAGGCGTATACAACAGAACTGATCACTGCTCAATGGCAAATGGGAGGGCAAAAGACATGATCTCGTTGGAAGACGAAGAGCTAGGGTTTTTAAGGAAAGGTAATTGGGGGATGTTAGAAGCCGATCCCTTTTGCTCTCTCTCTCTCTCTCTTTCATGATCTATCTTTTCTCACACCAAAGACCCAGTGCATGATGGAGGGATGTGAATATAAATGCAATAAGTAGCGCACTAAGTATTACATCACAATAAGTGCGTTCTTGCTTCCAATTCCATTGCCTCAAGATTTGGGTTAAGAATCACCCTATTGAATGGGATTGAACTCAAATTATGAGTCAACTCAGGCATAGCGGTCAAAGAATCACATCAATATATGTATATATATGTATATGTATATATATATGATAACTGAATATAAATGTGCAAATACTATTGGAGCTCAACTAATGTCTGGATTTGCTTGAAAAAGAATGGCAAATATAGCATGAAAAAGAATGGCGAAGAGCTGGACTCGAATCTTGAAGAAGGAATCATCTCTTCATCATGTTGCAAGTCAAATAAATCTGTTTTAACACTACAATGAAGAAGTTTATGCTGTGCACTTAGTACAAGCAGAGAATCTTATACTTCTTTCATATACTAATGCATTCCCTCATTCACTTTTTCATACTTTTTCCATGCCTTACCTCTTGATTCTGTGTTTCCTATTATGTTGGTTTAGTGGATCAATTAAATTAATACTAGTGATCTTTGTTTAAATCAGTTCCAAGTTGATCATGTTTACCAATCACCATTATATGATCTTTATATTGTTGCATATGCATCAGTTTTTCTTTTTCTAGTAAGTAGTGGAAAGGTGCATGATACTGACGATGTGTAATGCTAGTTCTTTGCAAAGAGAGATATCTCATACATCTCGAATACCACTATACTGGTGAGGTGTTTTTTTGACACACACATCATACAAGCGAACTGTTTAAACATAAAAATCAAGATTTTCTATGATCATTTTGATATTATCAACTATTTGCAGTGGCAGTAAAGTTAGTTCTTTAGAAAACTAGAGCTTTTGATTGGTTACCACACTCTCCACATGTATGGTAATTATATTTAGTATAATTACTTTTGTATCTTGGTTTCTCATCCTTAGATGAATCCAACACTGATTGATGTGTCCTAACTAACTTAAGTGGTTTCTGTATCAATACATACTCCTTTCATTGCTTTATTTTTCTATTCAAAGAAACACAAACTAAATGCTTTCCTTGCCTTACTATTTTCTGGCTCTTCCTTCTTTGATTAGAATGATTTTGCTAACTTGCTTTGTTACTGCAGCACTAGACCAGGAAGGGGTTCTTCAGGATGGCCGCGTCGTGGTGGCCGTGGGAGCAGCGGGGGCCGTGAGCGAGGTAAAGGACGTGGTGGTGAACCAATATCTGCTGCAACACTTGATGTTGATTTGGACAAGTACCATGCAGAAGCAATGCAAACCAACTGAGTGCTTCTGGTTGGTTTCTTTAATCGACGATCATTGATGCTCCTCAGTAATCTTATTATTCTGCTAACATGCATAATATAGGAAATGGAAGATGATGTCAAAATACTGAGTGGGTCTTCGGGCTTTCATTTGAACATTGTTGTTGCATTTTGATTTCATTTTGTTACTGGGGTTACAAAGTGAACTTCTGGTGTCTGGCCTTGGTGAAGCTTTTATCTCTACTTTGTGGTATGTGAGTTTCTTAGCTCAACCAAAGATTATGTTATCATGCATGGTGTTGCACTGTTTGGGAACACCATCAGTTAAGAGAAGCGCACTGCTTTGCTCTTCTAAAGACTTCATTTCAATCCCCCAACGAACGGATTCAAGAACACGAGGCAACCAACGTTAGTCCCGTAGTCAGTGGTTTGAAATTTGCGACACGCCATAACTGAAGCGAAATTGATGAAGAAACACATACTAAACGACTACTACTATCCCACTATTACGCATATAAACCATCAAAAGCAGCAGGGAAAATCAAACGCGCTTTTTAAATGAATACCGCCTCTAGTAGGGATGAACACGAAATCAGAAACAGGGATGACAATTAGACGTCGATTGCACTGTACAGCATCACACAGCGTTAGCCACACACAACCTGGTGGAAGGAAATCAAAGTTTCAGAGAGGTGGCCCACCACCTTTTGCCGTCGTCACCAACCCATCAGCGTTCGCCTCACTCCATCCACAATCTCACCTCTAGCCTGGCTGCCTCCCAGTGGCAGCTCCCTGCTGTCATCCAACAGAAATCTGTAAACCTCCCACTGTCTTTCAAAAGCCGTGTGCCTGCCGATTTCAGCCTGCACACAACATACATAGAATGGCTAAGACATTGACATAATCTTTGGACGACAACCAGGGTACTTCCAGTTTGCTTACAGAGAAAATGCAGATTCCAAGCACTTTCAGAGCCAGTGTCACATCATAGAAGACCCGAGGCCTCCCCTTTCCGCACAGCTCAACCGGATTAGCAACAAATAGTTCCATGTCTGGTCCACGATTTACAATTATCACTCTTAAAGGATGAAGCATTTCCAGTTTCAAACGGGAACACAGCACACCCTGCTTGTCAGGATCCACGATTTTCTTCCCGTCACTTTGCAGGATGAAAAGGTCTACCTCTCGTGAGCCTTTCATGTCTGACAGAAATCGCCCATACGCCACCTACATGACAAGCAACCCACTGTTATCCTAATTGTACATGTAGTTAATTTGAGCAAGTTTGACTGACACATCTTTAACAAAGCCAGTTGAGAGATTGCAGAGCATGACGCTGACCGCCATTTGAGTGTCTTAATTGAAAAACAAAAAAACAAAAAAGAACATTCAATCAACTTCTTTAAATCTTATTAACATGTACATTTATGAACAATACAGAACAAGATATCTTCTTAAAATCTTCCTTAGATGTACGGGACACATAAGCTATTCATGCCACCAGCAGTACCCTCAAACTATTTTAGACCGGTGTACCAGATAGGATCAGAAGTCGTCCAGTCATCAATATGATTGTGTTTATATCTAAATCACTAAAAAATCACTAGTTTATTATCCTTCTTTTTTCATGTCAAGCGATTTGGAAAGGTTTATAACATACCTGATAATCAAGAGCATATTACTATGGAACCATCAAAGTCAGATTAAAGCAATTGGGTATAAGATAGAACATGGAATACCTGAATACTGCAGTCCTTTAAGGTCCTCATAATGTCATAGAGTAGGCCCTTCTGATCAACACAATGGATTTGAAGTAATGTGTGGGAAGGGCTCAATGAATTGTCAATGTTTACATCCGCCTTCTTCAGCCTTTTCATCTCTGGGCTAAGTATCGCTGAACATACTTCATTGCCTGACAGCTCCAGCTTAAATAACTCTTCTGCAACTACTGGTGGAAGAGAAGAAAATCCCTGCTGAAAACCTTCAGCAAGCTCAATCTCACAGCTATTTACAGACTCGCCTAGAACTGCATTTAACCTTTCACACAGATCGTCCTGTCTCATTTTTGTGTGCAATAACTCCCTAAACACATGTACGGAAGTCATAAGAAAGTGACAAAATGTTAACAGATGCTAGCTTAGAAATATTAAAGAAAGTGCAAGAAAATGATTCACATGCCAGGAAATTCAAAAATTCTCTAAATGAGTTATTCCATCTTAGCCAATAAGAGTGAATAAGCAGACTAAAAGGATTAAAATGAAACATTTGACGGGTCATCATCCATAGGCAGGAAGATTGGTATTCCCTGCGGCCAGTGAAATGGAGCCATCGAATCGGCTATTACACAGATACACAGAAACAGACAAGGCAAAATTACTAACTCAGCAGACCTACACCAGAAGAATGCTATTATATATTTTCTTTTGAATAAGAAACAGGAATAAAAGTGATCTGTTCAAAAGTGGTAATACTACATCAGAACTAGTCTGAAAAGAGTTTAATGGACAAAGACAAGAGTTAAGGTCAACCAGTATATGGTATAAATATGCTGCCATCAGTTCTTAATCTCTTGTGTAAAAGTGCCTTGGAGATTAGAAGGCATCAACTAAACAGTCGCTGTTAGACCAACATGCAATCAATAAGCTATTCTGATAGAGGCATACTCACATGGCATCTGTAATAAAGAAAAAGTCCACAACTCTACCGTTTGGAGTTGTCGAGACTTTCACTCGATGAATCGTAAGCTCAAGCTCACATAGTACCTTAGTGACATCTGCATCAAACGGCACATGTATCAGAAATAAGTCAATCCCCAACCTAACAAACAGACAGACAGGTTACAATTGGTTACCATGCAACAATCCCTTGTGGTCGACAGAGAACAGCTTCAGAAGGTAAATTTGCGAGCTCGTAGGCCTATTCACCATGTCAAAGTAGAACGGAATGGAACAAGATGGACAGAGAGACAATAGCCTGTTCTTCAAGCTTGGCCATTGGATATTACTGGAGGTGGGACGTGGTACGACCCAGAACACTAAGTAGCACCATTGCCCATCAGTCGATATGTCTTTAAAGAACACAACAGAGTAACATCACAGATTAGACAAGCATATGGACAAATAAACAGGGCAAATTGTAGAGAAAAAGACAACCAAGAAGTCAAATCATCAACCATAAATAAAATTAGTTCTTCCTGCACTAAACGCAACGTTAGGAATGTCAATTATACTGTCAATTGTACGTCTCACTCAATAGGAGAAAATAATAGAATGTTCAGTGAACATTTTCGAGAAACGTATCAAGAAAAAGAAACAAACGAGATAACAGATCGTCTCAAATGTATAACCCTAAAACAGAGTAACAGACAAACCCTAAACCCCAATCAAGAGAATAATGCTAATTTGGTAAGCGAAACAACTATGGCGATCGAAAATAAACGAAAATCGATAAAATAAATCAAGAAAAAATAGCAAGAAAGATCAAGAAAACCTCCATTTCCCATAAGTGACGGTCTCAAATTTATAACCCTAAAACAGAGTAATAGACAAACCCTAAACCCCAATCAAGAGAATAACGCTAATTTGGTAATCGAAACTACTATGGCGGTGGGAAAGAAAGGAAAATCGATAAAAGAAATCAAGAAAAATAACAAGAAAGATCAAGAAAACCCCCATTTCCCATAAGAGATGGTCTCAAATTTATAACCCCAAAACAGAGTAATAGACAAAGCCTAAATCCTGATCATCTATATGCACCATCAACTGGTGAACGAAACCACTACGGCGGTGGGAAAGAAAGACGAATCGATAAAAAGAATCAAGAAAAGATCAAGAAAGATAAATTTAGGAAAAACTGCGATGGAATTAGAAGAAACCAACTCATCAAGAATCCGATTGAAACGGGAAGAGGAGACACGAGAAAGTTATCACGGAAGGTAAGAAGCGGCGACTGTCAAGATGGCGCTCACGGACGGACCTCCTCGGGTGATGCAGAGGCCGAAGTCGAGGATGGCGCGGCAGAGGTCGCATCCAAGGCCGGTCTGGTCAGGGCAGTTGACGGTGATGATGGTGGGTTCCCCGGCCCGCTTTGCCGCCTGGATGACCACAGCATCCTCGCTCGCCGCCACCATCACTCCTCCGGCGCCCCCCGACCCCGATTCGTAGGCCGTCGTCAGCCCCCCGACCGCATCGAGGACCGCTCTACCAGTCGAACGGTATATCCCGTCCAGATTCTTCTTTCTCTCCCCCTATCCTCTTCCCCCACGCCCACCCGCCCGCCAGCCTAACCCTCCTTTCTCTCCCTCTCTCTCATCCGTTGCGGTGCGTTATATGGAAAGGTTGGCCGCCGCCACCGATTCGAGCCACGTCATTATGGACAGCGGCTGTATTGTCCCCACGTGACGCCACCTTAAACGTCGGTAACGCCGCCTAAGCAAGCCTGCGAATGACGTGGACCCCTCTCTTCATCAAGATTATGTTATTCCTCAGTATAGCTGCATTGCATTTGGCAACTTAATCGTGTGGATCAGATTCACCATCTGCCCAGCACGATTTTTAAAGGTCTCAGCGCACACATATCTCGATCCGCATACTATCTTATCTATATGACTTGTTGGAGAGGCAACCCCAGGCCACCAACATTGCTTGGATCTGCTGTTTGTGTGTCCAACCCAATCACCGATTCTTTCGGTTGACGAGGTCAATCCAATCAACGAGCCGCCTCATTTGACAGCTTGGTCCTTTTATCGATCAAGAAATCCTTAGGTGGAGCCAATGCGTGGTTTCGTTTCCACGGAAAAGGAGAATATGAAAGCACCTGGGGATCGACAAAGTGACAATGGGATGTAATGCACTGGAAATTGGTGGGACTCGATTTAAAGCTGAAAAGAAATACGAAGGTCTCATTTCTGCAAGATCATATGGGGACTCGAACATTCTGTGTATATCCTGATCGGCGGAGAGGACCACCGGGGATCGAGTGCGTGGCAGACAACGTCCGGTAGCGAAAGTGGGGTCAGCGGCCAAGGAATTTGACCGTGGTCCACAGGCAGCGGTGGACCGCAGTCCATGTACCGAATCGGGACCGGGCAATGAGTGGTCGATTCCAACTTGCTGCTCTCAAAGACGGTCTGCTTGCAATTACGACAAAGTTGGTTCTCATGAAGTCTTACCGAATCCAGTTTTTGAAGGAAATGTACTTGTAATCATCACCGCCAAAGGGATTTTATGCTTTGAGATTGTCATGATGATTATGGGAACGTTTTTGAGTTGGTGGTGGGGCGACAGAAATGTTTTTGTTCTGGTTTACCAACTTGACGAGGGCCGCCCACCGCGGCCACTTCCAATGGATTGCAAGTTGCAGATGGATGCCATGCGAGCTTGATCTATCCGCAGGGATGGGCATTATTACTTGTATGTGGTAGAAGACTGCTGGCATCTACTGCAAGGGCCGCCTTGAGTCATTTCTGGCCATCTGTTATTTGCTTTTGTACACATACATAATGTGAAGCCGTTGGTTGCCACTTCAAATACATTTCTTGATAGCAAATATATGACATGACCAAAAGTTTATTGGCATAAATAAATCTTATCACCTGAGAGACACCTAAAGCCCGGCTGGGCTTCCATCTTTCCTTGGATCACTGATGGCGATTAGCTTACCGTGGAAGATGTTGTTACCATTCTTCACCTTCCTGTTGTCTTTCCTGTGGGTGCTCAGAATTGGCACTTGAAGGTTATGCACAACAAGCTGGGAGACGGCAGCAGCTGATGATAAGCTACTGACGATATGGCCTCTCTGCTCCAAAAACAGCTTCGCCTCCTCTCCGAACTCGATCTTCTCCCCATCAATCGCTGTGAAGTTCTCATAAAGAACCTTGTTTGGAATGAGCTGCATGAATAGAGATCATTAACTCCAGTTGGCTGATAACAATAACGTGAAGTGTATGAATCTAGTACTCTAACCATTCCAGATCTTTTCTTTTCGTAATACATCATGAAATGGTTCCGCTTAGATGTTTTTTTTCTTTGTCAGCTATTAGTGAACTGTCACGGGGTTAGCTAAAATTGATTAAATCATAAGGTACTATTGCGATAAAGTCATGAATTTAACTGGAGTTATCTAAATCATAAAGCACCCTTACGTCAACTTCTCAAACATAGTTGGGATTGCGTAAGTCATGAAATGCCCTTGCGTTACCCGTCCGTAAAGTATCAGCCTAGTTGCAACCTCGCTCAAGTCTTATAGGACTTATAAAAAGAGCAAATCGATTAATTCAAAAGTGAGCCGCAGACAAGCCCCGATGTCTCGCAAAGATGACAGCTTTACAAGCAATTCAGCAAATACTTGGTGTGCAAAGAGAAAAGAGATGAAGGAGAAAGCAAATACTTTATAATACAAAACGAATAGTCGCAAGTCCACAAACAAGTGCTCACCGGTGTGCAAAGAGAAAAGAGAGAAAGGAGAAAATAAGAACTTTAGAATGCAAAACGGATAATCGCAAGTCCACAAATGAATGCTCACCAGGTGTCAAGTGTGATGGCATGTTCCCCATCAACTGTCTGGAGCTACACACAGAGGACAAGTCCTGCAGGAGACTGGGTCATACAGAGGTATGATCAGGAGCTACTGGGAGTAGAATGTCTGTTTCATTTCTTAACAGAATGTCAATAGAAACCGGAAGTGATGCGAATCTACCTAGAAGTGATAACTAAGTGAAAGAAGAATTGATGAGCAAATTTTGTAGAGGAAAGACCCCAAAAATTTTAAAGTCTATAAGATGATGCTTGTTAAAGTTTCAACGAGCATCCATCTATTTCAAACGACATGATACGTTTAAGAGACTAGCGCATAAAAAGGAAGATTTTTTTCCTTTATTTGAAGGATACATAGGAATCAACAAAGATCAGCGTAACTCAACCGACTCCACATCAGAGTCAGAGTCATTGGTGAGTTGAAACAGCATGATAGATCAAAGTTCGACTACTCAACAACAGCGGTAAAGAGCAACTGAGAGCCAAGAGGCATGTTGCAGCTAGAGTGAAAGATTGAAGACTCATCAAAGACGAGGAGATGCAGTATCTGCAAAGACTTCGACAAGGACGTTGAAGGAATAAGTGGGGGAGAATGTCACGGACAAAGTTGTAAGTGGGGTGTTTGATGTAATGCTCATGTATGCTTGTGTCTTTCGGTTTTGTTCAGGCTTTACACAACATGTAGAGGGCTGGTTGTAGGCTTGGCAACCCCATTTTGGTTGGCTTTGATCATCGTTTTAGGCTTGTAAACAAAGGTTATGTCATGTGGAAACTTGTGAGGATTTCGATCTGTAATGGACCATCTTCAGAGCTTACAAAATCTATATTTGTAATTTGCATTGGCTATAAAGTGTTTGTTGAAATGATTGTTTGGGGATCTCGAGAGAAGCATGTTCTCTAACCCGTTGTCTCTTTTGTAGGTCTTAAGGGATCATAAGAGGTTTCGAGAAGACTGACTCTTAGCAAATGGACATACAAGGGTGCCGCATGACTTAGGTAAAATCAGTTAAGTTCATGATAAAATAATATGCAAAAGTTCCTTATCGAGGCTTGTCAAGATAATTGTTTTGAGCAAATAATGGAATAACAATAACGACAAAATAGTATGTTTCAACTAAGAAATCCACACAAAAATATGACAATGAGGAATAACCTTGTGGAAGACCCTTGGATGCCGAACAGCTGCTAGAGGTTCCATTCCTAGGACAAAGTGATTTAGGAAAACTTGGACAACTGCCGGAATTATATTAAGTCCACCACTGGCTCCCACCACTCCTGCAAGCTGATTGTCCTGAACATAAAAACAGCATTACTTGGTCTTAATAAGTTGTTAAGAATAATTGCAGTTGGTATATTAACAATTTATTTAATAAGAAGAATATCCAATCATTCATCAAGATAATTATGCAATAAAAAACAACCATATTGTTCTATAAGGGCCACATACCAGGATTAGAAGGATCTCATCTTATATTAAAGCATTCACAGTTATAGAGAGGACCCGTATGAATTGCTAGATTTGAAGTCTTCCTCAGTATGATCAGTAGGAATAATCAAGGAATGGATGCAAACCATATTTGATAACCAGATACCCAAGTTAAGTTTCAAATGTGTGTATGAACAAAATCCATGTCAGACTGCTTTGAAATTTAACAATGCAGAATCTTTGCTCATATAGATGATTCTGGTAATATAGTACCTTTAGGACAATAATAGGTGCCATGGAAGAAAGTGGTCTCTTATTTGGCTCAATAAAGTTTGCTGGTGCTGGTGGAAGATGATCTGGAGTTGCTTCTGTTGGTGTTGAAAAGTCATCCATCTCATTGTTCAGCAAAATACCTGTTGATGATGACAGCACCCGAGCTCCAAAATATGAATTAACTGTCGTTGTCAAAGACACTGCATTTCGATCAGTATCCACAATGCACAAGTGGCTTGTTCCATGGTCTCTTAACTGACTCCACCTGAGAACATGTACTATAACTTAGCCAAAGTAATTCTAGCATTTGAATTATAGACAGTAAAGTTGCTAATGTAACCATGTTTATAAGTAAACTAAATGGCATCATGTGATTTGCACTTATATTCCAAGGGGAAGACATGAGGTTACTCTGTGGTATGTTGCAACTTGCAATAACATGTTTAAGACCTGAAAGGAAAATTATTTGAGACTCCCAAATAATTTACTGAGAGACACTGCTCAAATTCACTAGTTATGTAGATTCTGTCTAAGAATTTTTTTTTATCTGAATAAAATTACCATTCTAGCCACCTCTGGCTCTTCCCTAAATTTTGTGGGATTCTCCCCTAGCACATTAATAAAACAGTAACAGTTGAAAATAAGATAGACAAGAATCACCTTGCCATATAGTAGGATGGCTCAAATGTGGTATTGTCAACAATCTTCTGCTGAATTTTCTTAGCAAAGAAGGGAGAAAGCATGTCAGTAACATATTGATTGATTTTAACAAAATCAGGATCCCCAAGATTCATCCGCAAGGCAAACATGTGCTTGAATGCTTCAATGAGCCGATGGAGACCAAGCAAACCTTTCACAGCATCCAAGGACTCATAGCTTCCTAAAATGTTCAGAACCTAATTAATACCATAAAATAATTTTAGTTAAAACACAAAAAATTTTGAATCAGAAAATTTTATCCATAACACAAGTTTTTTGAAGGAACAGACACTACTCATATGCATTGGTGAAACAAATAGTGGATTGTTTTGAAAAGAAATCTATCAAAATTTCACGTGCATCAGAATTACAGCAGCAACTGAAATACTTATGGGGAACCAGAAAGTAATATTATTATCAAGATTACAGCAAACAAATGAAATATCTAAGGGGAAATAGATACAGAAAGATGTTGTCTTTTCAACTACATCAGACATAGTCGTAATATCTGAACCACACCAAATAAACAAATAAGCAATAACTCACCAGAGACATTCCCAATGTTCCACTGGAAGGTGGGGGCATACCGAGTATTGTATACCCCATAGCATTGGCTACCATCGCTTCTGAGACCTTTACGGCATATCTACTCAAATCCTCCATCGTTGCAATCCCACCAGCATTTTTCACATCCTCAATGAATTTTTCACCAATGCTTCCATTGTAGAATGCCTTTGGACCCTCAGTTGATATCACTTCCAATGTGTAGGCAAGTGCAGGATTGTAGCAAGTGTCATTTGTCTGCAGTATTTTCCCGTTTGGTGCCAGCAATTCTTGCAACCCATGATCTGCTAGTATATCATCCTCCTTTTTCTTAATAGCATCTGCTAGAAAAGGTACAACAAGGAATCCATCTTTTGCAAGGCTTATGGATGGTTGAAAGAGAGCTTTCCATGGGAGCCTTCCGTACTTCAACCAAGCTTTGTGGAGGCCAGCAAGCTCTCCTGGAATACCCATTGAGAGTGCACCCTTGGACTTGGATGATGGACTATTGTCATACATATTCTGTTAAAATTTCAAAGATAGATAGATAATCAAAATTTCGTATGATGCACTAAACTCAAAGAAACTAGCATTTTAAGATAGTGTCCATTGACTTCCACGATGATCAACAATGATGCTAGCTGTTTTACACAAGGTTGCTGGCTTCAGAGATTTAGAAGTAAATCTTGAACAACATATAAATTCAATTGCAAACTGCAAGTTTCATAAGAGTCTAACATAATATTTCTAGATTTCTTTTTGTATAGCAAAGAGAGAAGTTCAGCTTTCCTTTTCCACTACAAAGAAGGGCTAGTGCAGTCATCAGTACTTTGCATTCATTAGATCTTGGCGTCCCAAGAATGATTGGAATTGGTACCTAGTGTGACCACATTCGATTATCCTGTATCACAGGATTTAGATGAATGTTGCAAGAGAAAATACATGCATGAGGATATAGTATCCATTAAAGAAAACATACGCTGCATTACGTCAGCTAATGGTATGCAGGGAAATGCAAGCTACCAAACACACCCAAGTATCACATGGGAAAAATTATGGACTGATAAAGGGGTATATATATACATACATATATGGGAGTATCTAAGACTTGATAGCTTAAACTTATAGGCCAAGTGGTGGCTCCCATAAGTACATGTACCCTGCTACCAGGCCATTCGAGACCTAATTCCCTTCTCATCAAGTGCTCAAGAGCCTGTGCCTCAGCATGGGCAATCAGAGTTGGCGGATGAGCAATGAACGCAACAATAAGTGGGCGTCACAAACTAAGAGACGTGACTCATGCTGAGAACTAATGCAACCAGTTGAGCGGCACGTTTGATAAGCAGATGCATAAGGAAGCTGAAAACTGGTATGTGGCATATCAATTGCCGATGGTATGGACCGCATGTATTTTTGAGTGGTACACAAGAAAGCACGATGAGCTTGGACAGCAACCCATGCCATCGAGAGGTAGGACCTTGCACAGGGGAGATGCCTTAAGGGAATGGGCCTCCAGTTTGAGGGGAAGAACTGCGTTGGCCAATAGAAGAGGTCTACATACTGTCCCCCAAATCTTCTACAGACCACCATAAGCTATGATGTTAGTCTACTAATACGTAGAAATTGATCCCGCAAAGAAGGAAAAACAGATCGGAAAGACTGCGGTTCACAACTCATCCTAGTGACCGAACGCGACCCCACAATATCAATCCACTGGATGCATGCCACGCCTGTTGACGAGACGCGTGGCACGACACGGAGACAGGTGAGCGGTAAAATGAGCCGCATCGGACCCCCTCCAATCCAGTAGCAGCAACTAATCGCGCATCGTGCGCGTCAGATACCTCTCACTTGGTCACCATCATCGACGTCGCAGTCATCGTCATCGTCGGGATAATTATACGAGTCCACAGAGGGCAAATTGGGGATTCAAAAGGAGAGTGAGTAAGAAGAGGAAGACGGGTGGGAGAACCTTCGATGCCGCCGAAGGGGCCGTCTCGCGAGAATCGAAGGCCTCGGCCTCGCCGGAATCCGCCGATCGGACGACTATGAAGGCGCCGCCACCTATCCCGCTCGACACCGGATGCACCACCCCGAGACACAGCGCCGCCGCCACGGCCGCGTCCACCGCGTGGCCCCCCGCCCGCAGCGCCGCCACCCCGATCTCCGAGCACCGCCCGTCGTCCGCTGCCACCACTCCCACCTCCGACTCCACCACCTCCGGCCCCCCGGTGCTCCCCCACCACTGCCGCGTCACCTCCAGCCTCACCTCCCGATCTCCGCCGAGGGACCGGAGGAGCACAAAGAAGAGAAGCCCCCAGGCTGCGAAGAACAATACGAACTCGCTTAAACGAACTCAAGCCAAAAGGCCAATGAATAAAAGAGGAACGGCGACGAAGCGGATACCGACGATGGCCGCGGCGGACGACCACCAGATGCGCCGCCTGGTGGCGGCGTCGGGGGCGGGCGCACGATGACGGAGGAGGGAGGATCGGATGCCATCGAGCGTCGCCATGGGGGCGCGTCGATGGGCGGAGAAAGCGAGAGGTCAAGAATCGACCGAGCTCCCTCGGCGATGTGATGATATACGCCACCAGCCCAGTGTTGGAGTCGAAATGACGGATGAGCCACACAAGTGTCGGAAGGTATATATCGACGTCGAGGGAGGTTAGTGGGGGCCAGCGAGGCGCTTGATTCGAATTCCGCACGCAACGATGACATGGACCAGCCGAGCCGATGTAGGGACCAGCGAGGCGCTTGATTCGAATTCCGCACGCGGACGATGACATGGATCAGACGAGCCGATGATGGCTTCCTTGCTTTCATCACAGCCATGAAATATTGCATATGACTATACGCTAAACAGGTACAAAGTCGTCTCGTGCTTCGTTTTGGTCGATTCAAATCCCAATTTGGTCCTAATTCGTTCATGGAAGTCCCGTGAATTAGTAGATTTTTCATCTCTTTGTTGCGTGAGGAAGTATATATGGCCATCGAATTATCAAAGCATTGACAATGTTGCAATTAATTGTTACATAATTGTTAGTTTATTGGTTGCGTACGTGACTGATTCAGCCCTTTATGATGTTGACATTCTTGCTCTGGTACATTTTTCTGAGCTACTCGCTAATTTACCTTTTCTCCTAATGGATAGCAAAAGTGGTCCCAATAGCAAAGGTTATCTAGAGGGGTGTTGCTTTTAGTGTTGAAATGATTAGATCAGTGGGCGCCGCGCCCCATCCGGATTGAGTCGAACAGGAGTTCGCGAAACACTTGTGAACTTGACTGAGCCAAGTCAAAGCCCTGGATTCACTCGTGCGAACATTTTAGGCCCGATTGGGTCTGGTTTCTACCACTCAGTCGGCGGCGACAGGGCGAGCAAGAAGGCCTCGTCGACACCACCACCACCATCGCCTCGACCTCTGAAGAAGGTGAGGTGAAGTGAGTGTCTCGTTCTCTTCCTCTCTTCTTTTTCTTCGCTATCCTCATTTAACTTATTCCCCCGTTTTCGATACTTTCACGCCAAACCCTAAAGACCTCGACCTCTCTCATCCACCTGTAGTTCAACACTCGCCTCTCAACAGCCCGTCTCTTGTGCCTGCTACCACTATTCCTTTCAGATCCTTGCCCGTCTCTCTCTCTCTCTCTCTCTCTCTCTCTCTCTCTGTATCATAAGATCTATAGTAAACCATTGACTGCCTCCCCTAAATAACTCTTTTTACATTGTTATCGTTTGGAGAAGGTTGGAACAACAATAATAATACTATGGTGCTTTTGTAGGTCAATGTTATTTCTGTCACCAATAGTTTATACCTTAGATAAAGATGAGAGGTTTGAAGTAGAAAAGCATCATATTATGCTCTTATGTAGATAAAAATTATGGTTCCTGGGTTAAAACTTTAGATTAGATTGCCAAACAGGGGAACTACTTTTTGCCTTTTAGTTATCTAATTCCAAAGTTTATATGTGACTGTGATCTACTGCTTCTGCTGAAGAGAAAAAAGATTAGTGTTGGATTTTCAGTAACTTATTCTGGATATAGAAAGGATTTTGCATAGAGGAAACATATTACAAGTATTCTGCAAGAATTGGCACAACAACAATGCTTGCTTCTTATGAGTTAGATTAAGAGTAATATAAAGGAAATCTTTCTAGGAGTTAACAGTTGAATGTCTTTCTTGTTGTTGTCATGATTTTATTGAATGCCATTGGAGGTGTCTAATGTGCTTGCATTGAGTGGTCCAAAGGGTAAAGGTTGCAGAACTTGATTCAACTTTTATCGGATTACATTTTGGACGGGGAAATATTCTTGGCAAAATCAACTTGCTAAGATTACTTTGCAAATGGGTTTACCTTTTGTCTCTGTTCGAGTACATTAATGTCATTTTTGCCTCCTGAAATTAATGAATAGGTGCAGGAGAAAAATCTACAGTGAGCACATTACTTTTGAATCAATTCAGGTTCATAATGTTCAGATGTTAATTCTTAGTGTAGGCTCATAGATCAAGATGAAGCTGTGGGTGGTATGTTGGAAACTATACGATTGTGTTCACTATGATCTGAAGGAAATTGCTTTCGCTTCTTCTCTGCCTGATCCACCACATATCAAGTAGACTCTATGCTGCTAGTTGGGTGCAGGATATTGGTCCTGTTCTTAGACCGGTTATAAAAGAAACATGAAGTTTGATGGTGAGATTCATCATCAAGATTATACTACAATAGAACCTTCAAGGAAGATCTTGCTGTGACAGCTAAAGGTGGAATGGAGACATTAAGACCTGCAGTGCAGCGTGTATATATGATGTGTGCCTCAGAATTCAGAGATACACTTAAAAGCTTTATGCTAGGGTATCAAGAAGGGATAAAACAAATCATGGAGGGCAAAGAATGTGATAAGTCTCTGTCAAGAGGACAATCCAAAGAAATCTGTATCATATCTTTTTTACAAAGGAAAATTTTCAGCTGTTCTAGAACTCATGGGATTCACTAGTTGGGTACCTAGTCAGAAATTTTCTAATACATATATAGACTAGTTGATTGTTTCTTTTTTTCCTTGATTGTGAAGAATTTGTCTGCATCTTTATTTGATTTTTTTTCTTCCTACGATAGAACAATTTATGACTAATTGTTCGAGCTTCTGCTCTGGATTTTTATATTGATCCATGTATGTGTTTGATTTCCTTTTGTATTTGGTAACTTTGTGTTGTGGGTGGATTTGCTATGCTTGCATCTGATAATATTTATTGCTGCAGTTCGCATTTTTCACCCGAAAAATCATGGGATTTTAATTTGTTGATGTACTCAAAAGGAAATGATGCAATATCTGAGGCCAGGCAGGGTCGAAGGTTTGTGTGGTGCTAAGCTTCGTTGGGCTCGTCTGGATTCGTCGAACCCTTCAAGCCATTGGTCAAGAGACTGGAGGCCACCAATATTGTGACCAAAAAACCCGTCCTACGTCGCCTTCACCGACACCGAGCGCCTCATTGGCGACACTGCCAAAAATCAGGTCGCCATGAACCCCACGTACACCGTCTTCGGTGAGTTCTTTTGTATCTCGATTCGCCTTCTGTACATCATTTGTTTTCGTTGATGCAGCACGTCGATTTGCTTATAAGCCTTAAGCTTGATTGCAAGATCTTCATCTGTTGCTTTGGTTTCCTGCCTGGAGGCAGTGAGAACAGAGCAGAGCAGAACAACATGAAGCATCTCTTCTGTCGCTTTCTATTCTTGAAAGATTGTAAGACGAATTAGGTGTTAAAGATTTGTTCTTTCTGCTAAATCTGTGGTGTAGATGCGAAGCGGTTGATCGGTAGGCGTTTCAGTGACCCCTCGGTGCAGAGCGACATGAAACTATGGCCGTTCAAGGTGGTCGCCGGACCCGGCGACAAGCCCATGATTGTGGTGCAGTACAAGGGCGAGGAGAAGCAGTTCGCCCCTGAGGAGATCTCTTCCATGGTCCTCACCAAGATGAAGGAGATCGCCGAGGCGTACCTCGGCACCCCCGTCAAGAACGCGGTGGTCACCGTCCCTGCCTACTTCAACGACTCCCAGTGCCAGGCCACTAAGGACGCCAGCGTCATTGCCGGCCTCAACGTCATGCGTATCATCAATGAGCCGACCGCTGCGGCAATCGCGTACGGCCTCGACAAGAAGGCCGGCGGTTCGTCCGGCGAGAAGAACGTGCTCATCTTTGATCTCGGCGGCGGCACCTTCGACGTCTCCCTGCTCACCATCGAGGAGGGCATCTTCGAGGTGAAGGCCACTGCCGGCGACACTCACCTCGGTGGCGAAGACTTCGACAACCGGTTGGTGAACCATTTCGTGCAGGAGTTCAGGAGGAAGCACAAGAAGGACATCAGTGGCAACCCGAGGGCGCTGAGGAGGTTGAGGACGGCTTGCGAGAGGGCGAATCGGACGCTGTCGTCCACAGCTCAGACCACCATCGAGATCGACTCGCTGTACGAGGGCATCGACTTCTACTCCACTATCACCCGGGCGAGCTTCGAGTTGCTCAACATGGACTTGTTCAGGAAGTGCATGGAGCCAGTGGAGAAGTGCCTGAGGGATGCCAAAATGGACAAGAGCAGCGTGCACGATGTCGTTCTCGTCGGCGGCTCGACGAGGATTCCCAAAGTCAAGCAGCTGTTGCAAGAATTCTTCAACGGGAAGGAGCTCTGCAAGAGCATCAACCCCGACGAGGCCGTCGCCTACGGCGCTGCTGTCCAAGCTGCGATATTGAGCGGTGAAGGCAACGAGAAGGTGCAGGACCTGCTGCTCTTGGACGTCACTCCTCTGTCCCTGGGAATCGAGACGGCCGGTGGAGTGATGATGGTGCTGATTCCGAGGAACACCACCATCCCCACCAAGAAGGAGCAGATCTTCTCCACCTACGCCGACAACCAGCCGGGAGTTCTGATTCAGGTCTACGAGGGTGAGCAAGCGCGGACGAAGGACAACACTTTGCTGGGCAAATTCGAGCTCTCCGGCATCCCTCCTGCTCCAAGGGGCGTGCCTCAGATCAATGTCTGCTTCGACGTCGATGCCAATGGCATACTGAACGTCACCGCAGAGGACAAAACGACGGGGCACAAGAACAAGATCACGATCACCAACGACAAAGGCAGGCTTGGCAAGGAAGACATCGAGAAGATGGTCCAAGAAGCAGAGAAGTACAAGGCGGAGGACGAGGAGCACGAGAGGAAGGTGGAGGCGAAGAACGCGCTGGAGAACTACGCGTACAACATGCGGAACTCGATCAAGGACGAGAAGGTCAGCTCCAAGCTGCCTCCGGCCGACAAGAAGAAGGTCGAGGACGCGATCGAGCAGGCGATTCAGTGGCTGGACAGGAACCAGCTTGCCGAAGTCGGCGAGTTGGAGGACAAGCTCAAGGAGCTCGAGAGCCTCTGCAATCCAATCATCGCCAAGACGTACCAAGGTGCAGGAGCTGCCATGCACGGTGGAATGCAGGAAGATGGTAATCCCAGTGGTGCAGGGCCTAAAATCGATGAGGTTGATTAAGCAACATAGTTGAATACAAACGTAAAGATCTGCTGCTGATGTTATCGATCTATGGAGTACATGCTCAGAATGTTCTGATGATAATAACCACGCATGTATGAGCCTTTTTGCCTCCAGGAAGGAACACAAAATTACATAAGTGTATCATATAGACATTAAAACAAACACATGTAAGGAGTTATTATAGGAAATGAAACATGAGACAAATATATTGACCAAGTAGGGATCAATCGATGGGCGTGCTGATGTTATCGATCGAGTCCATATCCGATGGATAGCCGGTTATACCCAACAATCGTCCACTGCCTTCGTCACTGGATTGCTGAGCCCATGGATGTCTCTCAAACCTCCTCAACCTCTCCAGCTCCTCTGCTACTTCCTTCATCGAAGGCCTTTCCTCCCCGGTGAGTCTCAAGCATCTTTCCGCGAGCTGTGCTACTTCCTCCAGCTGCGCCCTGTCACCCTCGGTGGCAACCCGCCGTTCCAGGATCTCAAAAAGCTGGCCCCTTTCCATGGACGAAATGAAGTGCATTGCCAGCAACTGCTCCTCGCGGGACCTCTGAGAAGAAACCGGTGGCTTCCCGGTTAGCAGCTCCGCGAGCACCACCCCGAAGCTGTAGACGTCGCTCTTCTCGGTGAGCACGCCGGCGTGGAAGTACTCGGGGTCCAAATAGCCCAGTGTCCCCTGTACCAGCGTGGTCAGATGAGCTCTACCTAATGGCACCACCCTCGACGCGCCGAAATCAGACACCTTAGCGTTGTAGTTATGATCCAAGAGGATGTTGGTGGACTTGATATCCCTGTGAATGATCGGCCTGGCTGTTGCAGAGTGGAGATAGGCGAGCACTCCTGCAGTTTCCACGGCGATCCTTAGTCGCGCTTGCCATGACAGCGAGGAGTAGTCGCGGCGGCCGTGGAGGCGATCGGAGAGTGTCCCATTGGGGACATACTCATAGACCAGCAGCGGGACTTGAGTCTCCAAACAGCAGCCCAAGATCTTGACCACGTTCCGGTGCATGACCTGGGAGAGAACCACCACTTCGTTGATGAACTGTTCCACTTGGCTCCTGTCGAACACCATGGACTTCTTAATGGCGACCACGCTGTTGTCTGGGAGGATCCCCTTGTAGACCGTACCATTGCCGCCCTTGCCGATGACTCGATCTTGGCTGTAGTTGTTGGTGGCCTTGGCGAGCTGCTTTGCGGTGAAGATCTTGGCAGTTCGAGCTGCTCCTTCGCGCGAGGCGATCTGCTGCTGCAAGAGCACTCCCCCGTTCTCCTCGAACAGCTTCTCTCTCATTTGTACCAACCTCCTCTTCTTCACTCCCCAGTAGATCAAGGAACTGATCACCAGCAGGAACATGAAGCCTGATCCACAACCTACAGCGTGACAGAGACATGGTGGAAACGATCGGTGACTCCAAAAACAGTAGAACAGAAACAACCGGAGGGCATATGAGTTGACTACCTAGAACGACTTGTACCAATGGAAATGTCTTGGTTGCTGATCTGCAGCCACTTCCATCTCTTTTGCCATCACCTGCCGTGGCATCCGTGCAAGAGCAGATATAGCTTCCAGGAGTGTTGGTGCAGATGCTTACACAAGGATTTGAGCTTGGATCTTCACACTCATTGATATCTACAAAACCAAATGCACAAACATCAAGGGAGTTTATTAGCAGCTGAAGACCAAGTGTTTGATGAAATGCCTACCTTCGCATCCGACAGCAAGGTACGGATTGCCATGGTACCCCTGGTTGCATCGGCACTTGTACCCCGGACCGTTGTCAGAATCCACGCATCTGCTATTTGGCCCACAGATGATGCTTCCCGACTTGTTCGCGTCGCCGCAGGTCTGGTTGCCCACCGCCCAATCCAACACGATCGGCACGGTGCTCCTGCTCCGGAAACGGATGAAATCCGGAACGCTGAACTCGAACTGCTCCTGGTCGATCAGGAAGGCAAAACTGCAGGGGCTAAAGCTCTTCGTGGTGGTGTGGTTCTGCACGCTGCCGAGCAAGGCGTCGAACCTCTTCATCCCCATCGGGATGGTGGTCTGGCAGCAGCCGCTGCCGGCGCAGGTGCCGTTCGCGACGCTGTCGTCGTCGGCGCACAGCGAGATGCAGCCGCTTGTGAAGTCCACGAGCGTGGCGCGGTAGAGGAGCGCTAACGTGTCGCACCCGATGGCCGTGAACCTGTTGCGGGCGTAGGAGAGGGTGTAGGGGGTGTTCTCTATGTTGGTCCACACGTGACTGGAGGTCGACAGCTCGCCGTAGCAGTCGCGGGCGACCAACCCCTCCATGAACACGTTGTCCAGAGTTACTTGGGTGATCTCGATGTTGCCGGAGCCCATGAAGAGCTTGGGAGGGTCATAGAACGTGTCGTTGCATGTCATCTTGAAGCCCGGCATGTAGCAGTCCTCCTCCATGCCGAACGGGTAAGGGAGAGTGAGGTTGCCGCAGGCAGTGCGGCAGCCTGGTAGCGCAGTGGAAATTGGCGATGTCGCTTGGGCGAGGCATAGGAGGAAGAGAAGGGCGATCAGGGACTGGGCAACCATTGCTGAAGCCAGCAAGCTGCCTGAGCTTGAGGCTCTCATGCACGCTCTTTAGTTGCCCAAGCTTTGACTTCACTTGAAGGCTAATTAGGTAGAAACGCGTCACAGGAGCCATTATTGTTGACCACTTCGAAGCTGGGGCGATCTGCACAGATCATGCCCACATTTCTGCCCTGCTCGATCAATATTCTATCGACATCATTTCCAATGCCTGATGTCTTCTTCTTCGGGGCAAAACAAGAACGTATACATCACGAAGGATATCGGAGGGGGCAGATATGGTGGCCCAAATTACGATTACTTTGTTCGTTGTTGTTGATCACAGGTCAAGTCAACGAGATGCAGTTGACTTCCTTCCATGTGAGGAGAGCCACCGAATCTGACACTAATCACGCGGGACGTGACAGCCACGCAAGATCATCAGCCGCTTACGTTGACCTGAAGGATATCGATGTTGACTTTGCGTCATTTTATATAGGTATAGAGTATAATGGAGGCGTCAGTACTATTGACTCTTTGCCGGGCAATGCGTACGTATCTCAGGAAAGTTCCTTTTGAGACGGCTGGTTATTAGTTGCTGTCGAAATACTATTAACGAATTTGATCTTCAGATTGGGAGGTGTGATTCGAATAGTAGAATTAACGTTCTTATTCACTTCCGATCGAATAGATGAATTAATGATCTTATTCACTGAATACATAAAAAATATAACATAAAACTGTTCTTCGCCTTAAAATAACACATATTATGTTCTGCATGATCGCGACACAAACAGATTTGGATACAAAAGTGAGTCAAAGGGAAAAGGAAGTCCTGATGGCTGGACAATCATCATCATCATCAACCTTCGAGTCTTCGTCATCCTCTGGTCATTTCCAGAGAGAGCATGATATGTGCATCTAAGTCTTCGTCTCCGGTGATAGGACTTGTGTAGTACACGGTTGCTGGTTCCCTGAGCAAGCTCTGACTCTCTCCGTGCTCGTTTTCCAGCCATGGGTGCTCCCTTTGCCTTCTTGTCCGCTCGAGCTCCGCTGCCACCTCCGTCATGGTAGGCCTTTCGTTCCCTCGCAGCCTAAGGCATCTCCTGGTCAGCTCGGCCACCGTGAGCAGCTGCTCTCGGTTTCCCTCGTTGCGTACTCGAGGCTCCAATATCTCGAACAGGCGGTCTTCCCTCATGTGAACGAGGAAATAGATGGCTAAGTTCTGCTCTTCTTGCCGTCTGGCTTGAGAGATGGGCAAAAGCCCCGTCAGGAGCTCCGCGAGGACGACGCCGAAGCTGTAAACGTCGCTCTTCTCCGTCAGTTGTCCGGTCTGGAAGTACTCGGGATCCAAGTAGCCGAGTGTGCCTTGGACCAACGTGGTTATCTGCATCCTGTCCATGGGGATCAGCCTCGAGGCTCCGAAGTCGGACACCTTCGCCATGTGGTTCTCGTCGAGGAGGATGTTGGCGGACTTGACGTCCCGATGGAAGATCGGCCTGGCGGTGGCGGAGTGGAGGTAGGCAAGCGCCCCGGCGGTCTCCGCCGCGATCCTCAGGCGCGTCTCCCAGGAGAGCGACGACGCGCGGCCCTGGCCGTGGACATGGTGGTGAAGGTTGCCGTTGGGAACGTACTCGTAGACCAGCAAGGGGACCTGCGTTTCCAAGCAGCAGCCCAGGATTCTGACCACGTTCCGGTGGATGACTTGGGAGAGGATGACCACCTCGTTGATGAACTGCTCCAACTGGCTCTCGTCGATGACTCTGGACTTCTTGATGGCCACCACTCGGTTGTCCCGTAGGATTCCCCTGTACACGATGCCGTAGCCGCCTCTTCCGACCACGCGGCTCTCGCTGTAGTTGTCGGTGGCCCGTTCGAGTTCCTCTGCTGTGAAGATCCTGGCGGTCTCTGCAGCGCCCTCGCTGGAAGCGATTCGCTGCTGCAGCAACAGCCCTCCGTTTTGCTCGAAGAACTTCTCTTGGAGCCTCATTTGCCGCCTCTTCTTCAGCCCCCAAATCAGCCAAGAACCAGTGATGAGCAGGAAAAGGAGTCCCAGTCCGCAACCTGCAGCACGATGAACAGAGCAGGTCTCAAAAGCTCACACAGGACATGTACAGAGACAGCCAACTTACCAAGCACAACTTGGAAGAGCGGAAATCTCTTGGCGTCCTTAATGCAGCCGCTGCCGCTCCTCCTGCCATCGCCAGAGAATCCCCGCGGACAAGAGCAGATGTAACCTCCTGCCGTGTTCTCACAGATTGCAGCGCAGGGATTGGTCGCCGGATCCTCGCACTCGTTTATATCTGTCGATGAAACCAATGGTAATTTAGACCGGTGATCCTTGGGTCGATAAGAAGGCAACGTACTGTACCTTGGCAACCACGGGTTAGATAAGGATTCCCTCGATAACCAGTATTGCAGCTGCAACGATAGCCCCGACCATTGGTGGAGTTGACGCAGTGGCTGTTGTCGCCGCACGAGAAGTCCGGCGACCCGCTCCCGTCCTCGCAGATCCGGCTCCCGATCGCCCAGTCCATCACCACCGGCACCACGCCGTTGTTCTTGGTGTAGAAGTCGTCGAGGTCCGTCGAGTTGAAGACGAATGTCTCCCGGTCCACCAGGAAGGCGTAGCTGCAGGGGCTGAAGGTCCATGTGGTGCTGTGGTTCTTCACGCTCCTCAGAATGGTGTAGATACTCTTGAGACCCTTGGGAATGGAGGTCTGGCAGCAGCCGATGCCGGCACACGAGCCGTTGACGATGCTCGACTTGTCGCTGCAGTAGGAGAGGCAGCCGCTGGAGAAGGAGAAGCTGGACTGGTAGTTGAGG
Organism: Musa acuminata AAA Group; assembly: GCF_036884655.1. Classification (NCBI taxonomy): domain Eukaryota; kingdom Viridiplantae; phylum Streptophyta; class Magnoliopsida; order Zingiberales; family Musaceae; genus Musa; species Musa acuminata. The sequence goes on along the minus strand of NC_088343.1, from coordinate 12,150,528 downwards.
GCGACGGTGTCGCAGCCGAGCGCCGTGAACATGTTGCGGGAGTAGGAGAAGGTGTAGGGGAGGCCGGTCACGTCGGTCGATATGCTGTTGATGTTGGTGCCCAAGCCGAGGCCGGAGAAGCAGTCGCGGGCGATCGGGGTGTAGATGGTGACGCCGTCTTGGGAGATCTCGGCGACCTCGATGTCGGTGGTGGAAAGGAACAACTTGGGGGGGTTGTAGGTGGTGTTGCAGGAGACGTAGAATCCATGGCTGAGGTAGCAACCGGAGGAAGTGCCAAACGGGTACGGAATGGACACGTTGCCGCACTTGCCGGAACAGCCCGGTAAGGCGTCGGTAGGGATGGCGATGGAGGCCAATGAAGGTGCGAAGAACAGGAGGTGGAACAGCAACAGAAAGTGGAACATGGTTGCTTTCTCCTACTTGTCTTCCTTACCTCAAGAAGTTGTTTGGCGATGACAAAATGGAGTAAGGGGGGCGGTATGTATGTGAGACGCAGGGAAGGCACAATCGTGCCGAAGGCGACCCCAGTACCGGCGTAGACCGACTTTTTAAGTGTCATCCCCCTTCACAAGTTAGTAGCAGCGTCTCCCACCACATAAAAGAGTCCATTGCGGACGAAACAACATCTCAGAAAGTCACCCGCTGATCAATAAACAACTTGTTTCTTCCGAAGCTCCAACCAGTTTAGCACGCCTAAATCAACGCAAGGAATACGCCTTTCTAGCCCTATTTTTCTTCCTCTCTCTCTCTCGAGGAAGACGAAACAATGTCATTGACTTCAAACCTGCATGACAAAGAATGCTTCATGCCTCTGAATAGTTATTGACAATAGCTCAAATTGTAGACGATGGGTACTCAAGCTGTCAATTTGTTCACCAGAACGTGGTGTGCGTTCCCTAGTGATCAAAGCATGAAGCAGGGAACTCAAAACCAGCTAACATAGCCCATAAAATAAAAGGATAACAATTCAATAATTAATCATTAGCAGAAAAAAAAAAAAGGCACAAGAAGCTCTATTAACAATTCCATAATCCCATACTCGTCACTTGTTATGCTACAAGTTCATCATCATCCGGATTTACGATCTACACATGATGTATACATTATCAACCCAAACATCCCTTTCATTTACAAGCAACAAAAGCTGCTTAGAAAAAGATATGCACAAGCAGTATTGCAATCTGTGCTAGCTTGAACTGCAGGAAAACAATGGCACGGTCGGCATTAGCAGGGCAACCAAGACGCCACAAATCACCCATGGAAGGCATCAAACATGAGGACTGCACTGCAGAACCAAGTGGCCAATCTTTAGAGAGAAGAGAGGCATCCAAGGCAAGGGAAACAGTTAGGACAAGCTGGTAACTAAGCAAGCAATTGTAACAATTAGGAGAAGCTGCTCCATCAAGCTGGTAACTAGTTGAATCACGAGATTTCAAGGTCAACAAAGGCTTGATGTGGAAATCAAACGAGATAGTTCTACAGTTCAGAAATAACACCAATATGTCTTATAGCAAATTAACAGAAAAGGGGGGAAAAGTTCATAACATAAATAGTAGATAAGAGTCGCCTTAGCTTGTTGGCTCACATATTTGTCCATACACCATTACTGAACCTTTCTCTTAAAAGAAAAAGGGTAGATATTACACAGATGAGCTCCAGCACAAGAGTACATTAATTTAGCTTAGATCAGTGAACGAAATCACCATCATTTCCACACTCTGGACCCATAACATCATATCATAAAGAAAAATTAAAAAAAATGGAATTACTAGTATATGTTACAAGATAGTATTTGAGTCAAAAATGAAAAGACAACCCTAGAAATTTGTCATAATTTCACCATTTGGTCATGCTGAATATATACCAAAACTATAACTTATATACTTGTATAGTTCTGAGCAGCAGTAAAAGCAAGACTTAGATTTTTTTTTTTGGGGGGCACAAAAATGAAAATTTCCAGCTTGATTAAGTAAAAGCTCAAAACAACAAAATTGTTTAATTAAACACTGCACAGCTGTAAACAAGATTTTAGATATTTTCTTAACAAAATATTTTTGCACTATTGTTCCAATATTCTCTTCAAAGCAAATACTCATATGCATAGGTCACCAAAAAAGAAAGTGCTTTGCAACTTATCTAGGTTCTTGCCAACTAACTACTTTCACACACATTGTACAAGGGATACTGTAAACAGCATCCCTACTGCATGAAGCTCCCACCAATTCAGGATCTGTTGTGAATCAAGGCATCGAAAGCTTATTTGAAAATGTAACCATATTTGCTTCCTTGACACCAATTATCTTCCATATGACAGAAACCTATATTATCTTAATCACTGCAGTTCTGATGCCAAACAGTTACATGCTGTTATCTTTTAATTATTTCCACAAACAGCACCATGAATACTTTATGTGGCTACAGATTAAAAAAAGGAATAAATTGGAAAATGTGCAACGAAGAACTTGCTGACCCACCATAGAAGTGCCAAGGGACAACTAAAAAGGACAATTGTAAAAGAAAAACCATGCCCTAATGCGACCCTTATCTACTAGCTAGACCAAATCAAACATGACCCAATTGTAATTCATCAAAACGCAAAAGTTCTCAATATTAAATCGATGTTAACTCCAATTCTGTTAAACATTTTTCCATCAATCGTCAAAAAATAAAAATATGAAGAAAATAAAAAGAAAAACCAAAAAGAGCACGACCATATTATTAAAATCTAAATATACCATGCCCTAACATGACCCAAATATTCTAGCTAGACCAAAAATTGCACATTACCCACTTGTAATCCATCAAAACACAAAAGATCTCAATACTATATCATCACTAACTCCAATTAAGTTAAACATTATTATATTATTTGTAAAAAAAATTAGCTCACATAAATTGCAAGACCCAAATTGAAAGTGTGCCAAGATAAGATATGCTTTTCTACAGAGTATTTATTTTCTAACCTCAAATTTTGTTGCCCTCAAAATCACTTAGCTAAGCCTTAGTTCCCAAAAGCTGATACAAGTGCAGTGGTGGCTGCAAATGACGATGAGTGTGGCAAGTTCTAACAGTACAAAGGTAGGAAGAAGTTTGGAAAACACCCATAAATAAACCTATGAATCAGGAAAATTTAAGTATTACAGAATTTTAAATTAACAATGAACAGTAATTATTACAGCTACTTTTTAAGATGTGTTTCCTCTTTTGTTCATTTTTTATTTCTTCCTTTCTCTTCTTTTCATTCTCTAATTATTCCTTCAGTTTGCTCTTCATTTTCTCATTGTCTTCCCCTTTTCTTTTTCCTTCTCTTCTTTTCTTTTACATGAAAAGAGAAATTCTTGGAATTCAAATCACTTACTTCATGGGAGTTAAATCTCTCACATCTTTCTCTTTCAGACTTGCACAGTTGAATCCCTGATCTCTTTTTGATGGCACATCATAATGGAACCTGCCCAACAGCAAAGCCTGATGACAGCAGCATTCCAGTGACAATGATTGACAGATCCATCAGCTTCTTTCCTAGCCACTTCTCTTCATCTTCTTCACAGAAGACCTGCAGCAATGTGATGTATGCCCACTGCCACTGCTCAGTAGTCTAGGATGGTAAGAATCACGATTTTAAATGTCTGTCAAAATTCCTAACCGTTTACACTTTGTCTCAATTCCAAAACAAGTACCCTAGGTGCATTACCATCCCCAGCTACTACGAACTATCCAAGCCCTTCAAGGCAACCCCCACATTCACCTAAAATAAAAATTGTAATGAAAGAAAACTATACGTACCAACTTCAAAATAAAAATTGGTCTTTGTATTATATTAATGGACTTGGAGTAAGAAAATTCAAAATGATTTTTGACATTGTCTTGCTCGGATTCAAAGCTTAAGGTCAAAGGAATATCAAGATCATGGTTCTAGATGCTGCTGAGACCAGTCCATATCAATCTATCAACAGAATTTCCTGCCAACTACCTTCAGAAGTGATGCATGGGTTTTCAAAGTCCCTAGAAAAGTTGCAACCAAATTATCCCAGCAAGCATATTACCACATGCAAATTAAAAAGATTGAAAGCAAACAAAGAATATGGATATCACTTCAAACTCGATTACCAAATCAAAAAAATGTGAATTTAACAAAATATCCTTTCACTTCTCAAGCAAATGCAAGAAGGAATCTGACAGCAGAAAACTCTCGGGCATAACAAACAGCTAATGGTTTTAAACTATGAGAAAATGAAGTCATGTATAGGCTTAACAATAAAAATCCAAAATATGAAGTCATCAGGAACTACATAACAATACAAGGGTCTTACAATTAATTATTGGAAAAAAGGGCCCCGCTGATACATACGATTCTCATGCTGCACCATCATTGGCTCCTGATAATAATTATGATCGATAAGCATATATAGAGCATACTTGTATCTGAATTTTAATTTATCGTTCTTACCGTTGGCAAAATATATTCCAAAAGTCCTAGCAGAAAAAAGACTAAAGGTATATATACCTCTTAAAATAATCCTAATAAAGACCATTTAAGTTGGTGGTCGTTTGTCGAAGCACTTCAGAACTCCGGTCGAGACCATGAGATGCCACCTTGTGCAATTTATAAAAGGAGCACAATCAATTAAAAGTTATACAAAACCATGCAAACCAAATTATATCAACCAAAAACATTAAAAGAAACAGCAATGTCAAGGATTCAATTCATTCGATCGGTTGTTCAGATCCAAAATAATTTCACAAAAAAGACCATAGCATATTACTCACCAAATATGTAAGAGCAGCATAGCGCTCCTTGCTCAGATACAAAGGCTTCCCTCGGGACATGTCATGGTCCTGCATACAAGTGGTATAATATACATGTCAGAGACCACAGAACACTAAAATAAGACATGAGAGAAGGATCATCAATGTATAAATTGTCCAAACAACCATGACAAACAGACATTCATGAGGACCAGCTTGCTAGAGTTCAAAAATCCCCTGACATCGGCCAGTAGGCATGCCATAAATAATTACAGGTTATGATATACCCATAGTTTATGGCATGCTCTAGGTGTGTACCTTAGTAGCAGCGAACCAAAGCACTAGTATTGGAAACATGGGACAGCAAGCCTATCATAGGCAATACATGTGACTAGGGATTAGGGAAGAAAAAAACTTCATTTCTTTTTTTTTCAAATGGCTCACAGAAAACCCTAATATGATACCTTCTAGAGCAGTATCGAGAAAATCATTATCCTTACACAGGACTCAGGAAAAAGGTTGAGTAATTCCTTATTATGACTCCAAATTTAAAAAAGCCCAAACTAGTAGGGTAAGAAACAAACTACCAATAAGTTATATCAAAACATAATGTGTGAGCAGTAATTGAGAACCTAATATGGCAATTTGATAGTAACCACCCTATTATAATTCAAGTTTTACCTGCTGACTTTTTTGAACTAAAACCATAAGAAAAACGAGATACAAAACAGCAGATATCTAGGTCAACAAGATTAACCAGCAAAGAGGAGCCACTAAGTTCAACCAAAAAACAGAATTCACTAAAAAAATTACTAGTATGCCACATCATGACCCAACCCAACAAACATACTAATCCCGTAACTTGGATATTACAAACCTTTTATCATGTTTCCCAACTTTATTAAACCAACTTTCATCATGTTTTCCAACTTTATTAAACCAACTTTCATCATGTTTCCCAACTTTATTAAACCCAAGTTACTAGTAGCCAGCTTGTCACATGTTGCATTCATCATTATTGTCTACTGTGGGACTTTGGAGGAGTCACAAACCACATGGCTTGGTTCTTAAAAGTCTAAGTACCATAAAATCATAGAACTCCAGAAGATTTTGTGACAAAGAACCAGTGCATGATCATAATCTCCTACAAAGTCAACCCCTCACCTAGCCTGTCCATATTCTTCCTTGAATGCTACCTCTCCACATGTTTGTGTGTGCATGATATTTCTTGGTCACAACCAACATCTCTGCTTCTCCACCAACACACACAAACACCTTCAGCTAATATACTGGATAGTGCCAAGGTGTGAAGCATCTCTGTATGCCTTCTCTGCTCCGTCAATAAAATCATCTTTCCACCAAATACCACCTTGCATTAAATACCATCTCACATCCCCAGCTTCCAATACCCCACTAATGTACTCATCTTTCTCATCTCCAAACTCTCCAAACACCTCGGTTACCTGGTTGAGCATATTTACCCATTATTTAACCAGGAACATATGACTGACCACAAATTTGTGTATACTTTATGCATGGAGCAGCAATTACCAGTATGTATACTTCAGAAAATTTTCCAACCTCCCAGCAAGGTTTTGATTCCATAACAGCAATATTCCTAAGCTTGCTAATCATCTACTAATCAGACAAAAAAACTCTTCGACATCAACTTTGGAAATGAAATCCATTTTACTGAATTAGATTATGTATTATCATATATAATACATAATCCAAAAAATGAATTACCATTAGAACAGAATACATAATCCATCATAAGTTGAGATAGCACTGCTAGAAGTCAGTTGTAAAAGAGCCGCTAATATATCTGATAACTTGTTAAATGATCACAGATTTTACAAGAATGCTGTGCAAAATATACATTTAATACACAATGCATTTTCTTCATAAATGATTCCTTACCCACTTAAAAACTTACAGATAATATCAAATTTTTTGATTTGTCACTCAACTATCTACATTTGGAATTGAAAAGCTTCAATCATTCCTCTGAAATGTTTGTACCTTTACAATTTTAGTTCCCGAATGTGTATATGACAGGATAAATTTATAAGCTGATACAAAAAATATTCAGAAAAGCAAAAGCAGCACAGCCCATAACATCAAACTGAGGACTTTCTTATCTGACCAAGTACTAGAGCAATAAAATATATCACAATTACCTCTTCACCAAAGGCATCCAAATAAAGAGATGGCCAGAGGGTCCGACGAGCTGACCTCTGCAATAAGATTGTGGTTTTCTGCAGATATGAATAAGGCAATGAAGCTAAATAAAATGTGACCTTTACCAAACACAAAGCAGAAAACAGTGTGATATACATACCCTGACCAGCAAGAATACACCAATACCAGCCCCACAGATCATTGCATGATTTAAGCATTTGCTTTGCCTAAAGGAGAATAACCAACTACTAAGGTGACAGCTTTCCTAAGATATGGAAAGTACAGAAATATACCAAACAAAACATGGTCAACCATAGATTATAAGTACATGAAGTTAAATAGTATTAAGGTACCTGCAGCAAGACTTCCGGTATAGCGAACATAATTTACCACAAAGCAAGCACAAAGCAGGTTCCTCTGGGACAGACTTGCAATTAGAGCATGGTAGCTTTATGTACCTGGTAAAAGATTACAATACTTTAGCAACTCTTGACAGCCTTACCCTTTTTAAAAATAGACCTTTCACCATAAAACTGCCTGATATTTTGAAGTACACTAACTTTTTCAGTAGATCCTGATAGATGAGAGGAAGTTCCATCAGCTTAAAGGGAACAGCAGGAGATGAAGCTAAAACGCCTCTGTACTTACGAACTCCAAACTCATCACAGAAATGGTCACACCATCTCAAAGCCAAGGCATGCACAACCTCATTCTTGAGAACCAATTCCAATGAGCAAATCATAAACATGTCCTCCAATTCCCTTATATTATTGAGCTCTACTCTTAGTTGGCTATCACTATCCAATTGTACATCTTTTGAACAAAGATATGACCTTTCCCATGTGTGACTGTCATATGACAGGGACAATGTTGAAGAGTTTAGCAAATTCCAAAGTAGTGCACATCTACGAAGGTATGGAAATGTTAGTCTGCGTATCATATCCTTCGGATGGTAAAGGTGATCAATATAGCTGGAGACAAAATACTGTCTCACACGGTCGGATTCTGCCATTGTCCTGCAAACATCATTAAGAACGTTGCTGCCAAAACTTGATACATCAAAACTTTGATTGCCATAGCATGTAATCATAGCCTGCAAAAAATACAGATAAGGAATAAAAACATATTATACTGACAGTCAATATTCACAGGGTCAGGTATTGATACAAAGGGTTAAATATTAACAAAAAAATATTAGCATGACATTATACTACTTACATACCTGAACAATGCAAACAGCATAAAATAAATGCACAAGAGCAATGAAACATTCTCTTGAGGCTTTAAAAGGGGCTGGGAGGCAGAAAAGAACCCACATAAAAGAAGAAAAAGGATCATGAGCAAGAATAGGATCCGCAGCACGTTTCCAGAATTGTATGTCAGGAAAAGCTTCCCCATTGTCATAACATTCAAACGAGGAAGAAGTTGTGCCTGCAAGGGCATGATGAATAAAGGTGAGTTTCATAATTTCTTCTCTGAATTTAATATTCTCCCCACAGAGAGAGTCAAATCAAAAGCTGCATTTTTCGAACTGTCACTGCCAACTAATAACTCAAAGTACCAATTCATTATTACATTTCTTCATATTCAATATTCAAATGATATTAGTTCTTGCCTTAGCAAATATACACAGGTTTTCCTGTGAAGGTTTTTCCACATTATTATCATTACTCCAGAAATAACTAATATGGTTATCCAAGGTTGCTTGGAAAGATAATTATAATCCAGGAAACTTTCACCATGATTGCAAGAGTATGTCTACAATTTCACAACTGGAACTGGATTGACAATTTTATAACAATTCTGATGAATACAAATCAAGCAGTTACTTATAATTTCTCAGTTGCTCCCCTTTCAGATAGAAAAACTCTAAAACAAAAGAATCTTGTTCATGTTACATGAGAAATGAAACTGTACACAAAAACTTATTAACAAAACTATCAGAAATTTTGTCTTCTTATCGGACTACCAATTTTCATCTTATTCATCAATGAGTCAACTTTACACAAGATAGTCAAGTATAAAAAACAAAAAATATCAGCTTCCCAAGAATGTAAAGATCACTCATCTATTAAAGCACACTACTAAAAGGAGTAACTTCATCGACTTGTAAGGGATCTTTAGAAAATCATTATATAGGAGAGAGATTGTTTTACAAATTGGATAATAGCTTAGCAACATGATAATACATTTAAGATATCCATATCCCATCTGATATTTATTTACAAGCTTTTTAAAAACTCAAAATGACACTAAATAATCAGTGTGCTACATATACTAAGGATAACATTATTTCTTATTGTAACAGAACAAAAGGTGCAAGTCACTATCAATACCTTTTTGCTTATCTCCATTGGACAAGTAATTATCACCGGACACACCAGAACAAATAGACCCTGCTAGAAGTTGAAGACTGCTGAACCTCAAGAGAACTTCAAGACAATTAGAACTGCCAGCAGACTGAGCAACATGGACCAGAACTGACATTATATACCCACTAGAAGAGCGAAGTTCCTCAGTCAAAGATTCTAAGCAAGATTGAGATCCAAGTGAATTTGTGTTCAACTTTGCCCGGGCAGCAATTTCTGTAGCTGTAACTGAGTACCTAAGTGTGTCCCATAGAATTAAGGATCGACTGAGCCAACCAGGGGCTGACAAACTACTGTAACTGTGAGAATAATACAGCATATACAATTTTCTGAGGGAAGGCTCTAAAACTGAATTCATGGTCTCATTAATTTTTCCAGACAAAACCTTTAGATTTCTGCACTGTCCAACAATTTTTGCTGTATTTTGAAGAAGAGATGATGCAAGAACAATGTGTAAGTTGCTACAGTTCATATCTGATGAGGTTGAAGGAACGTCATTTGGCATTGAACTGCTGAAGGCTGATTCTTTTGTCGTTGAAAGTTTATTGGAGAAACCAGTGCATGCTGGGAGGATGGCGTTCGCAAATCTCCGGCATACTGGACAAAGTAACTCTCCCTGAAGTAAAAAAAGACGAAGTAACAAAATTCATCTAAAGATAGTAAGAAAAAAGTCAACGTAACTAAACAATTTAAAGAAAGTACAATAACAAGAATATGACAAAAAGATTTACCAGGTCAGGATCCACAATATGACTTCCTTCAAAGCCAAGATTCCCAATGTATCTGAAATTACAAGAGATAACCAAACACATGAAATTAACTTTCACTTCATGAAAGAAGATAAATGAAAAGTTATAATGTTGGTATCTTATCGAAAGAGTATTTCATAATCCTATAACATCTGGGTTTTTTTTTTTTTGTGAATGAACTATGCCTGTCATATTCACAATCAATTAAATTTGGTAATCTAAACACCTTCTCTAAATATTTATTGCTTCACAAACTTAATAACAAACAAAATTGTTTTTTCGGAGACACAGATTTTGTCATAGAAATATATTTAAACAGAACTAGGGTACTATTATGTGACTTTAGGGTAAAGAAGAGTGAACTATAAGGTCATGAAATTTAAATAACAATTTATTGACGAGATAGCAAAACTATCTTTACTGGATATATGTTGCATGATACGATACCGTAATATCAAGTTACAAGTACAATATAATCACAAATCAAGGAAAAGGCAAAACAAAACAAAAAAGCACTTCAATTAAACTGAAGACCATAGAAGCTAAGCTTTCCTCACCATATAAGACACAAACAGATAGGGAAGAGTGGCAAATAATCCAAACTAAAATTCATGCTGATCTGATAGTAATTAGAAGCCACCAGTTGTTATGATGCATTCATCACAATCTAACTCCAAGGACTCATAATTTCTATGACGATGCCAATGAAACTAAAACTATTCAGCAATTTAATGAATTTCAGAATAATTTGAGATACATGCTGTCTCCTTGGATTTAGTATGCACTAAAATTATTTTTTTTATTCTAGACTACCATTAACCATTCTTTTCCAGCCTATGGAACGTCCACTGACAATATTAATACTTAGGAAAAAAAAGAAGATAATTTTCATTGCAATATTGAACTTGAAAATAATTGCTAAAAAGTATCTGGGCTTTCCTTTCTGTAAATACATTTTATCCAAGGATCCAAATCTGTTAAATCAGTTAAGGAGTCTCTGAAAATCATAATAGGCTAGCTATGAGACAAAACAAATTCAAACCAACCACAAAAGTAGCTATAGATTATATCAGATAACCTCCATTAGCTCTATAACCAAACACAATAAAAGTAAGAGGTACTTAAATGATGATTGACAATATAATTCATAATACAGTATAATGAGTGCTACTGTCATACATAGTAAAAGCTTTCGAATAATAGTGAGGAAATCATAATAATTCGAATGCCCTTTTACCTTCAAAAGTTGGTTTGATTTACTTGTCTAGCTCAGTATGCTAAACACTCTGTCTACTTAGACCTCAAAATAGAGGGACATTAACACAAGGATTACAGCTTACATAAGTAAAGAGTTGCTGCACTTCTACCAGAAGATATATAAAAAATTTCAACTGCTGACTTCAAGAGGATAAAGAACTTTGAATCCATGAGCAGAGAAAAGCTTGTTTTACATCTAATCGCCACATGCAGTAAGCTACATCTTGGACCACTAATACACAAGAAGGTGCATGCACTTGCATGTAACATGCACCAATGTCTTGCAATAGTGCATAAGCATACATAGCACCCTGAAATAGCACCTTAGCATGCACCAAATGTGATGTGGGTACCACCAACCAATTGTGTAACTTCCACAGCAATCATTTACAGAAAATGTCAGTGCTACAAATCAAACTTGAATCTGTGCATGATATTTACAGAAACTTATGATGATCGAGCTTGTTCACTTTTGTCTGTTCTTTTTTATTATTATTTTCATTGATCTGCCCACAAGTGTTTCTCATGATCCTAGTCCTCTTGGTAGATGGACAAATGTAAATTACATGAAGGACTTCCATGGAATAGATTAATGTGTCCTCAAATAGAATGTTCAGTATTGCAGTTGTCAACTATTGACTAGTTCGACTTATAAATACCAGAAGGAAACTAAATGACAAAGGATGGCATGGATTATGGCCATAGCCATTGTAAAAAAAACAAGGATGTTAGCTTCTAGACTGTCTTCCCGTAATAAGTTCATCATGATATTTGATACATTACCAGATTCCGCTGTTAAAATTCCTACCATTAACTGATCACTAATACATCAACAGCTAGAAAATGAGACCTGTGAGATCAAGAAGAGAAAGTGCTATTTCTTTGTTGCATTTAGTAAAACATTCAGGAACATACGTAGTTACGTACACCCTTGAGTATGAGATCTTACAATGTATTTTCTGTTTTTACTATAGAGAAGTCAACCATATAAAAATTCTAGTATTGAAAATCAACAATAAATTTAAGATTATGTGAAAATTAGAAAGCATCATCTATATTTGGCATAAATTTTCTGTAACTTTATTTAGCAAAATTATATAACCTTATATTTTTTCCCTCCTCAAGAGTGTAAAATTAGTTATTGAAAAAAATGGATATTTTCTATTTGTATTATCAACAGCCTGCACGATTCAAGGATCTGAATTATAAAAAATACAATATCATATGCCGACAAGATCCAGGGTCTATTTGCATCACATACCTTTGCTTCAAAGACACCTGATATCTATCATGGCATTCCCGATGCACAGCATGCCCACAAGAAGAAATATGAATTCCATCACAATCACTTGGACCAAATCCACTAATCGTAGTACTTGAAGCAGTTGACCTTGATGCTAAATTCACAATGCGTTGAGGGCCAAAAATGAAAGAGTGATTTTGTTTTGACTCTCTTGATAGACTTAAAACATACTCGCCAAGCGCAAAAAATTCTGCAATGCTTCCTTTTCTTGAACCCAATACAGCATCCTTGGTTAAATATTTCTTTTCAGCATCCAGAGTATCTAAAATAGATTTAGAATTGTGCATATCCCTTGTAATAGACCGGTAAATATCATCCTCCATACTCTCAAGGGATGCACTAAGTTCTGTGTCAGTACCAGGAAAGACATCAAGTGGTTGAATGTTTCTAAAAGCAGGCAGTTGTTCATTCAGAAAGACCAAAGACCTATCAACTTCTGCAGGTTCCATGTCAAAGGGGAATTCAACACCTACATTCTGAATTGACTGCACTATATTTTTTGAATCAGATCCACCTGGACCATTTGATCCTTCTATACCAGTTGAAGGAATTTCGTTTTGCTGGCCTACATCTTCCCAGGACAGAGGAGCTCTCTCAACAAAAGTTGTAAGACAGGATTTCTGGTTATAACAAAATATGCCAATGATTAAAATTAACAATCAGAAAGGTAAATACGCGACTAAAATATCAGCAAGCCAAACGGCTCACAACTCATCGATTGTAAAACAGAACAAACAAGAAAAAAAACAAATAATACTAAACAAATTTTAATAGATAATTTTATGATTTTTATCAATTTTTAAGCATACTTTGAAAACCAACTTTATGGACAAAAAAATTCACAAATGCACGAGAAGGAGTATATCTTAACCTGGAGAAGAATCAGGAAACACAAAGGACTTTGGGAGTGTGGATCTCGACAAAAAGAGCAAACAATTGCTGATTCCTCAGAAACATTGTTCTCGTGGTCTAACTTTTCCTCTTTGGATATCGAGCCATCTGCTTCACTGTTAGGTGTTGACTTCAAACTGGCCATGAATCTTGATTGTTCAGCTCTCATTTTTTCCTTCAATGTATCCAGAAAGCAAAAGAAAAATGTTACTTATCGCAAAACTGTTCAACCAAAACCCTAAACATTTCAGTTAAAATGACAGCAACATGTTTTATCAAGCCTACGAGCCATGTTCATGAATAGCTATGACAATATGTACTAAGCAATGTCTGATCCTTTGTACACTTCGACAAAACAACTGCCAAGAAATAGCTATGGAGATTCTAGTGCCTAACAAGTGGTGAATAATTACCATAAGCTAGTCATGAATTTTATCAAATGTTTATTTAGGGCCATAACATACTAATGTTACACATCCATAACAGGGCCACTTTTGCATTCTGCAACTTTACACACTCCAGTAATATCTCAGATAACCAGAAAAGTGGAACCTCATGAAGCTCATTCACATATAATAGTTAAAATAAACAGACTGGACTAGTTCCAAGCCAAAGCATGGAGTGACATCAAAAACTCTAAAGGTCATATATATTCCTATCAACCGAAAACAATGACACCAAATGCATATTTACAGCTCGTTCTCTATTCTTCCATTTATGTGTGATGGAAGACTGCAGTCACATTATCCAGGAAATCATTTCCCTCCACCAGATAATAATGGCACAAAGCTAGTAGGAAGTGTATTTATTTCCTGCAAATTTGTAATTTGAAAGCTTTTTTGGCTCCACTCCAAGGGAATTTTATAGTAGATTAATTGACACAGCTCTAACATCTATAAAAGAACTCAAAGAAAGGTAAAAGTTTATTTATCGTTATTATGAAGTAAAATGAACATTGCAAGTTAAAAAATATGCCCAAGCATAATTTCCTGGTTGCCATTATATTAATGCTTAACCAATATCTTTATCGGTATGTTATGCCAAGTCCTAGCTTAACTCTGATGAACAATTAGGGCTTCATCCATAAGGGCCTTGTCATCCAGAGGTCTGCAATGAACAATTGATGATTGAAGCTAAACATAGCACCTGCAAAAAGCCCATCCTCACCTTCATCATTGCCCCCTTTATTTCTTTTTATCATTTCCCATGTCCATCTTATACACCACTTCCAACTAAATGCATAATGATAGGATATGACATTATGACCCTCCTACCACTGCATCTGAGGAAAAAGGACGTAGCCACAGAATTAAGCCATTATTTAGTACATGAAAATGAAAAGAATGTCCTAGCATGAGCCCTTAGATCGCATTGTAAATATAGCCAGTCAAAAGATACTGTAGACAAAAGTTTCCCATTTATAGTAACCACTTTATCATTTAAATTTCCACCAAAAGAGATATCTAAAACTCTCCAAAAACATATCATAACAGATCATCAGCCTGTCTAACCTTTTCTACAACTTATGAGGACTATTAGACACAAATAAACTCATTATTAAAAATAACGACAAAAATCAATATGAAAATTACTAGAAAATAATTTTAAAAAAACAGAATCTGCCGTTCAAACAGAAAATTAGTTCGAAGTTCATCTAAAATAGTCTTTAGCTGCCATCATTGAAATTGTAGTCATTGAACATCATATGGACCATTTTCCTTGATCAATCCTGGCTCTGTAAAGAGAGTCAGCTTGTCTGCAGCTTGGTAGAGTAGGACCAAGTTTAACCATTGCTTCCTACAGTTTAGTGGCCTTCATTTTCTTCACATGTTGATATAACGAGGCACCCGAGTTATCAAAGTAAATCATTGTGATGTGTATTTGTTATGATGGGAAAATAAAAACCTTCATGACTTTTTGATCCCTTGACAATAGCTCTATTTTAGTCCCCAATCTTTCAATCTTTTCACCCTATAAACTTCCTAATATAGCTACTAGAAATGATGATGAAATTCAATTTGCAAGTCACTAGAAAATAGAAATTTTCTAATTCAATTTTGTTCCAATTAAATCACTTGGAAGTTCTTCTAAAATCAATGTCTCGATGTCAACACGGATACAAGAGTCATTAAACATCATCTGACCATCATCTCACTCAATAATAGCCTAGGCTAGAAGTGGTGGTCAAGGATCTGGCTGCTGCACGGCACATTTTATATTTCATAAGGACCAGAATTACCTCCCTTACTGATAAATATTTCAAGGTATTTAACACGCATCTCCAGTCATAAAATTGATGGTACAAAGTCATTTCATGACAGGTGAATATAACACAATGGAGGCACAGCAAGGGAAGACATAAATCACCCAGACATCAACGAAAGATGCTACATCATGAAGCTGAATAGAAGAAAATTTTCATGTTGCCCAAACCTGAATGTTGAAGCTTATGACTTTGATTGTTAACATATTTCCTGGATGTGTATAATCCAAGAATTGTCCCAGGCTCCCAGCACTCATACATGAGTGGCTAAGTGCTTGACCTGCCAGGCAGATCTGGTGTGATGCCACAACACATGATGCACTATATATGGGTAACATCTGTGAGCATATCGAACCCAGTACCATCATGACTAGCACAAACAGATTCCTTATTAAATTCACCCGACATCATAAATATCAAAATAACTTTTAAACATGATGCAAAAATAAGGTATACTCTTGTGCCAATAGTAAGATGTCATTGAGCCATTTAACTGATACAAGTGTCAGTAGATACATAAGCTACTTCATATTAATACTTGTTTATAAAGTCCAATTCAATCAATGTTTTCTGCACCAAACAGATCATACATAGCAGATATTACAATTCCTTACGATCAAAGTGGAAACTTAAGTTCACAAAGACAGAACAGAGTTAAGAAAATAACAGTCTAAAATAACTAGCAGGAAAGACCACAAAATCTTACCATTATAGCGGCCTGTCGCTCTCGGGCTTTTGCCCGCCGCTCTTCAGCGTCAGAAGCTGATGCTGACCTCTCTGGAGCATCTTCTGCAGGCTGCTTACGCATATGATAGACCACTTCTGGTGCTATTCTTTGAAGCATAACCAAGCAATCGGTGTTCAGTTCAGCAATTTTCTTCACTAATGTCTCGACGAGTAATGAAATGTTACAATGCCTCGTCTCAGAATAATGACTGTCACTTTCTTTCTTGTATTTCCTCATCAGTAAAACTAGCAAGGATAACATGCTTTGGTTTTTGCACAATGCTGATTCACCATGTGCAGCTATGTCAAGTTGTTCAGTAGCATGAGCCAGTATAGGAGGTAAATCTTCCACATAATGTGAAACTTCCATGAATGAGTGGTCAGGATGTGACAAATCAATACCAGAACCATAATTAGTACTACGTGTTTGACTCTGTGAGCCACAAATATCTAAAGCAAGAGAAAGTAAGTGTAAAGCTGTTATAAGAACTCCATCAGGAGCACGAGATGCAAGTGAAACATCCACAAATGCAGCATAAAAGAAAACTGCACGGACAATTTTGAGGACTGCTTTTGATGTAGCTATTCTAGAAATTGTTTTCAAGGGAATATAAATGTTCGTCCATTGTGGCAACTGGACGTTTCGAGCAGAGACTTTACAGAACTGAAAATATCTCTCCTCTGCCACTTGCAAGTCCCTATAATTCCAGCGAGGGTGATACAGGTCCAACTCTTTCCAGTAAGCTTTTCGAAGAGAATATTTACCCTGAAATTCAATAATCATCAGTTAAGTTTATTGATTGAGACGAAGTTTCAAGAAATCTGAAGCATAGTATGTTATGGACCATAACCTGCTTCATGCCAGATGGATTCGAATATGTGGCAAGCATATCCAGAACATTTTGAAGTTGATCACTGTTTGAAAGATCACGAGGAAGAGCCTTCACCAGATGGCTACGGGTGGCATCACCAACAGTGAGTTTATAAACTAATTCTCTCTTCAAATTATCAACAGAAGAAAGGCCAGAAAACCGGCGCTCTTTGACAACCTGTATGATAAGAGTAAGCATCTCTTGCACCAGAACTGCCTCATACCTGTGAATAATGTGTTTTTTCAGTATGCATATGAGTAATAAAATAAAATAAAAATTGCAAATTTAATCCTATTCGTATAAATAGACAGCAACAGTATGACTGAGATTGAAGTCGAAGGTCACAATTAATCAAGATGATTAATCAAAAAGATGATTGTTTGGCTCCATTAGTATGTGTAGCTCTGTTCCACAATCAAAAGTTGAAGCTCAATCAAATAGTGAACTGCCAAGCATGTATATGAAAAGTATCCGCATATGTAGCTATGTCAACAATCAAAAGTTGAAGCTCAATCAAAGAGTGGACTGCCAAGCATGTATACAAAAACCAGCCATAATTCCAAAACTAGCTCTTTCTCTAAAGGAGATTCTTAAGTTTATATAAATAATGATGTCAAAGGAAACAACAGAATAGGTTTTTCCCAGCTCTACCTACAAACCAATGAAAAAGGGGACATTAACCTAAGGTAGAAAAAGGGGACATTAATCTAAGGTAGAAAATAATGACAGAACTTTGTAGGTTCCCACAGGGATCACTTTTCAATCAAATAGTTTCCAGAAATCCATTTTTGGATACTCAAAATTAAGATATATGAAAATGGCTTATCTGACTAATACTCATTAGCAAGCTTATGAAGGATCCACCTTGCGGCATGTTAAATGTCAAATGTAGTGATTTTGCAATCCAAGCTGAAACAAGACTGTACAACCTTATGATGTGACAAAAACTCAAGAACTTTTCAATCACCATCACTAGTGGTCATGACTGAAAGCCAAAACTAGAAAGAAAAAAAAAAGACAGCAACCGACCAACACATTCATATTTGTTCATCAAACTTGTGCAGTCTATGTGCAGTCTATGCTGACCCTAGATTCAATCGTTCATCCTGCAAATCCTCCAGAGGTCACCAGTATTGACTAGCCAAACTCACAAGACAAGTTCTCTCAAAAACTCTTGGCTCCTCAAAAGTAAGAGTTGTCCATGCAATCAAGTCACTCATGACTCATCAACATCTTATTCTTGCATTTTGGCATATCCTATTAATTTTAACAATGACAAGTGCTCAAACATACCGTTTGCTTTTTCCCCTTTCTTCTAAACAGCACTGCAAATATTATACCCAATGACATGGGATTACCCTGTCAATGGGATACCAGCTAGGAACAGATATGACATCTCACAAACACTTCGATCATGACCTTTTAAGGTGCACATATAGTACCCATGCCATGTCGACCTTATATCCACAGACACACACAAACACAACCCAGCACCTTGCTGAAATCATGGCAATGATTAAGGCCAAAGTAACTACGGTTGCATTATACCCATAACATTTTTGGTTCGCAGCAACAACTAAAAAGGCAAAATTATATGTTTTGCATGCATCCAAAATTATAAAAGAAACTATTGCCTTGAACTTAATATAAAAAAATAAAAAAAAATGTTAGAAGTATCCAAAGTACTGGAAAAGGTCATTTATCTCACTTTGAAAAAATGCAAGAAACAAAGGAAACTTACTCATTGCACTCTGAAAGACTCAAAGATGTATAATTTACTAATCCAAATCTTTCTTGAATTCTCTCGACAAACAATTCTGGTGGAGCTAATGCAGCACAGCATTGCAGCAAGAAAAGATCAGATTCTAGCCCTTGATTAAACCTGGATAAAACAAGTGAAAGAATTGAGATCAACAAGTATAGGTACTATGTTATAATTTCATGTGTTCTTTTTTAATATGAACTAACCACTGGACAGCACGATAAAACTCAGAGTTAAATATGGCTGCATCACCATTCCTGCGCCACATGCCAGCACGTACTTGGGCACAAAACACACGTAACCGAAGAGGATGCTCCATCAGAAAGGCCGAAAATCCACAAGGTTGTAAGCCTCTCAAAACTTGCCCAAAAAACTCATGACCCCATGCTGATGAAGGAAGTGATAAGCCACTACTTGCCTTCTCTGGCTTTTCAATCTCATTGTGACAATATTCCATCGCTTTTCGCAATATTAATGAAAGCAAACGATGTAAAGGAATGTGAAATGATATTTCCTGTGAACTAACATCATAAACTATGTCAGGCCAATCGGCAATATTTAACATACCAAATGCTTCTGATTCAGCACCAGGATCTACCTCCACGATACTATCATCTGATATCCTACTTGAAGTTGTATGTTCAAGGCATCCGTCGGTGTCCATTAAATCAGAGACCTCATGGTGCTCACCAGAAGGAAGTGACTGATGCTTATCTACTCCCTGCCTAGACACAGACAACCCAAAAATTTTGCTACTATTCGCACCCTTTTTTGACTTGAATAATTTCTTTCTAAAACAACTAAGACTACTGTAGTTCATATCATCAACAAAGAGTGATATGTTCCTTGCATGGCAGAACCAGTCATCAATTGCTTTAAGGCACTCGAAAATCAACCAAATAGCAGGTGATGGAACAGATAGGTGGTCAACACCACCGTACTTCACATCACTATGTTGGGATGAGCCATCCAATCCACTGCTTGTTCTATTTATACTGCAAGCAGAGCTGTCTTGTGAAATTCTGCCTACTTTTGAATGACGATAACCTTCGTTATCATCTAACCATTCAGAATCTGGGCAAGAAAAAGAAGTGATCTTCCTTTCTTTGGTTTCGAAAGCAGAAAATGCTCCTTGCACCAAAAGATTATGAACTTTGCTTAGGAAATGTCCCAGCACGAAAGGTGCAGAAAGATACTCATGTTCTTCTTCAATAGGGGTAGTTGTTACTCTCTTTTGGGGATCCATGCCTTGCACAAGAGATAAAAGCTTCAGCCAAGCTCTTGAAATATCAGGTCTCTCATGAGTTATGTATGCAAGAACCTCTTTGTGACTCAGGACAAATCGTGTGTCTTCCACCAAACGAATTATTGTCTCATAGAGATGTTCCCACTTCCTTACCTGCAAAAGTGCTGAGATCTTACCCTGATGTACCATGTAATCATGAAACCACTTAAAAGTCAAAAGAACAAAGGACATAAATAAGACCAAATAAATAAGACCAAAGGACTTCCCTAACAGCAAATGCATTCAAAAATAGGATGCTGAAGCTTCACAAGGGACTGCTTCAGAAAGAAACAAGAGAAAGATTGCTAATTGAAGTAGTAGCACGGGTGCTGTGGTTGAACACATCAGTTCTTACCTGTAATTGACCGTCTTCCTGAATGCAAAAAAGGAACAGGTCCTTCAAGCATCCCAAAAGTACACCCAGCAGGTTCACCTCTCGTACAAGTCGTGGTGTCAACGTAGGCACAGTGAACAATTGCACAGAGAATGTTGAGAGTAGCGAATACTTCTCAAATGCTTTAACAGTCCACTCTTTGATAATTTCACTTACAGAAACAGGATAATATCTCGTAAAAGCTTTAGCAAACTCATATTTAAAAACAGGCTCCCCAAGCAATTTTAGAAGTAATTCATGTAGCTTCTTCACAACGTTCTTGTGCAAGAACCTCTCTGCCCTCACAAGAACATCGAGCAAATCGGTACACTCAAACATTTTCTTTGATATGAAACTAAGAAGGCTTTCGCTACATTTGCAGAAGTCCAGCAACATCTCAATAACTGCAGAAGATAACCTATTCCCCATCCCTGCAGACACATCAGTTTTGTTATGTTCCCTTGGATTCCTCTGGTTTTCAGCCAGTATTAATTTGTCCTTCCAGAGTACGAGAAGAACATCTAGAACAGGCCTGATGGAATTTGCCAACTCTTCTGGTAAAGGTTGCATCTGCTCAGTTCCTTTGTGCTTGGAACAGAATCCTTCACGTTTCCAGGCTGTCACATCTCCGCAGTCACAGCATCCGCCACCTGTATACATAATTGAGTAATCATGATCCTTGTGATTGCCATTCTGGAAACATGGAACGCATATAGCACAGGTCGGATCATGCTCGCATGTTCGGCAGCGATAGGCCAAGTCATTCTGACCCCAAACGGCTCCACACACAGCACGCTGACCAACAGCTTCTGATGCCAAATTCTCAAGAGATGATTGTGGTTCAGCTTCGAACATCAACCACCCTAGCCACGACATACTCTCACAAAACATATCCTCAGTGTTGCCACTGCTGGACGCATCTGATGAGATTCGCAGCTCTGACAAATCATCTTCGGTTGGTAAGATGGAAGAGACCAACACGGGATACATAGGTTTGTTTTCCTTGAGATATGATATAAGCCCCATTTGAGACTGCTCTAACACCTCGGAGGGAACACCATTGGTGATAAGTCTCTGAAAAAAGAAACAAATGAATAGGGTATAGACATGTAAGCCACAATGTGTGGAGATTCTTCATCCACTTCAAAATGTATGTACCAAAGGACCAGGATTGTTAATCATGGACTAAGAACAGAAGAAAAGTAACAATAATATGGTATTTCTCTTCTACACATCCACGCATGTCTCGTTTTTAGTTCTTGCTGTCCGATCAGAAATCAAACAAAGATAAATCACCACAACGTTCAAGAAATGAACGAGGGTTGATGAAATCATACCTGGACGATGCGATCTCTCGGAGACATCACGGTGTCCCGCGGCGAATCGAGCTCCATGCCGGCCATGACGCGAAGCCAATCGGCGCAACTCCAGGGGCTCGATCGGGAGCTTCCCCGCCCCAGGGTTGCGGAGGTGAGACGACGCCGACAAATGAAGACGAAAGAAAGAAGAGAGGAAGGAGAGATCGAGAGTCCACGACGATCTCACGAGAAACCCTAATCCTTCCGCTCTTCGCCCCCCTTCGTTTCTCCCTTCCCTTCTGATGGGGTTATCGGTGGCGTCGAGAATCCAAACAAACGACCTCTCTCGGGTAGCGGTGTTTTTGCTTTTGTACTGGTTTATTTTTGTTGAATCGTTTTTAGGGAGAGGCGGTGTGGGGCGGGGGTAAAAGTCGGCAGAGTACGGTTTGTGCTGCTGTCTCGAACCGTCTCTTCCGAGCCGTGATAAGACTTCACCACCCTCTTCTCTAATAAACACACAATCTAACCCATCCCCCGCATGGAGGTCCACAACCACCACCGCCAGGTTTGCGGTGGGTCCCGTTATGAACGATAGAGATGATATAGATGCAGATGCAAATGTAGATTTAATAATTAAAAATAATAATTTTGAGAAGTTATATTTGGAATATCTATCGTCTTAGTTAGTCGTGTGTAGATTTAATAAATTCAATAATTAAAAATAATAATTTTGATAAATTATACTTAGAATATAGTCGTTAGTTAGTCGTGTGTAGATTTAATAAATTCAATAATTAAAAATAATAATTTTGAGAAATTATACTTAGAATATCGTCGTTAGTTAGTCGTGTGTAGATTTAATAAATTTAATAATTAAAAATAATATTTTTGAGAAGTTATACTTAGAATATCATTGTTTTAAAAAAATTTGGTAGTGTGTTTTTTTTTAAATGATTATTTAAAAATAATAATTTTGATAATTTTTTTATAGAATATCCTCATTTCCAAATATTTTCATCTAACACACTTTCTTTCGTAAAAAGATAAGTTTTTCATACTTTTATCGCACTTGTCACCTTCGCCCATGACCACCTCCACATGTAAATCTCTCGTCATCTTCATGTGTAGCCCTTATCCCTTCTACCCCTTACTAGCCACTCTCATTCCTCTCATCATTCACCTCCACTTATACCTCATGCCTCGTCGGCTATCGTTGCCATTGTCTCTCCTCCTATCTTCGATAACATGTTCTAATTTCATCTTGACATGATGGTAATATTTGTGAATAAGGTATCGAGACTTTGTTTCTCGATCATCATGTCCACAATAACTGAAGAGAGTAGATGAAAATCATTGAGAGCTGCTAAGAGCAGAGTAGGAGAAGAGGAGAAGGCAACAAGCATCAGAAAAGACAAACGACGAGCGAAAGAGGAGACAACGATATTGAGGTAGAGGCAATATTAATACGACAGAAGCAATAGTAAAATCATCTTTTAAAAAATAAGTGACGTTCTACTAAATTTTTTGAAAATGAGAATACTCAGTGAAATTTTCTTAAAATTAGAAACTCCTATTCTAAGAATTTACCAAGAAATATTATTTTACCTAAAAGACCGATGATAACATAAATAGGAAATCATTATGTTGTATAAGTTAAAGATAATTTAGATATATTAAAAAAATAGTCCAGGGGAAAATCCAAAAGAGAGAGAACAAATTGTAAAATCTACCTGAAAAATATAAATATAATTTGACTTTTTGATAAATGACTGAAATTCTCTCCATTTGTCACACAAGCTTAAATATAAAAAACGAAAGAATATTTATTATATTGGTATAATAATCATCCGATTCACTAAAAAAGAGTATTTAGTTGTGTCCTTGACTCTAATCCTTATTAAGCCTTTGTCAGTCACATTCATGATATAGTCTTGTAGAATTATTCTTTGAATCATTAGTTATCCAACACTTATGTCAAACTCAAAAGTTTGACGTAAGTTCGATCTAAAGATCTAACATGTTAAATAATTAAATTTTAATTTATTAATAGTATAAGAAATAAAATTTTTATTTAAATCACTTGAACAATCGAGAAATAAAAATACTATAATGAGATTAATGCAAAATAACCGAATAAAAAGGATAACAACAACAAACATAATCTAAGGAGAGAGAGAGAGAGAGAGGAAGAAGAAGAAGGGTGGTGTTAGATATAAAGAATCAAGATATAGACTTCCACCTCACATTTCAATAAAGAGCACTTTAAATCTTGATGCCCTATATGGGCCAGTGTAACACTAAGAATGTTGTACTCAATATGAGCCTTTGTAACACTGAAAATGTTGTGCAATCTAACATCCCGATATCTAATAAGAAATATATTAATAGTCAATAATCATTCAACACATAAGCTACATATAAAAATTATCCTGGATCTAGGTCATCCTCCACTCATTTATCCGTATGGATAAAAGTTCAAGATAAGTCATTAGGGACTATCTTTCTCTCGTCGCCCACATAGATAAAACGTCAAGAGAAGGATATTGGGACAGTTACAAATTGTCTCTACAAAAGTCATGCATAAAAAGTAATCCCCGATATTATGCTAGGGTGTTTTTTTTTAAAGAAAAACTCATACTCACTAAGAGACATGATACAGGTTATCGCCCTACTTTTGTCTTAGATACCTTAACAAGCAATGCCACCATCTCAATCGGAATTAATACCTCAACTAGCATCGGCGCCCTTTCGAGATTCCCTTGCTTAATGTGGTGCCAACATCTTAAGATTGCTTAAGGCCTATGGAACTATCGACCGAGGGAGTGCCCTACTGCATAACAGTAAAATTCAGTGCATTGCCACACTACTACTTTGCTCTGCCCGAATCCAGGACTCAGTAAGCGGATTCAATGAATGACTCTATGAGGATCCAGCTACAAATAATTATCTAATGCTTAGAAGAGATACAATGAGAGTCCAACAATCGAAAGGAGAAATTCTGGTTGATCTCACCTTGGGTCACCTATTTACTCATAATATCTAGGAGGAGTCAATCCCAATGAACTTTTATCTCTCATCATTGAAGGCCTTTAATGGCAATACCAATCAGAAAGAGTATACTACCACCTTTCGCATCTAGATGTTATTGTACGACATCACAGACGCCCTAATGTGTCATGCATTCCCGACAACGCTAAGAGTCCCAGCATGAAAATGGTACACTCGCTTAAAGCCACTCTGGGTCGGCTTCTTTGCTTAGCTCGCAAAGGAGTTTGAGCTTTGCATTATTAAGAATGTGCGCTCGAGGCCATCAACGATAATGCTTCTTGGACTCATGCAAGGGGAGGAAGAAACACTCTATACTTTCGTCACTCAATTTACTAATGAGATCTGAGACATGCAAAAAGCTCATTTGTTGCTTATAATGCATGCTTTCGTGATGAGACTCAATCCCTCTCACTTTTTTTGGTCATTGGTGGAGAGGCCATCGACAACGATACCCGAGTTGCTCTAGAGAGCTAATAAATATATTATTGTTGAGGCAATTATCTCGAATAAGTATAAGGAGACACAAAAGGTTGAGACAAGATAGACTACCATTAGCCTCGACCTCGAGGTCACCACAATGAAGAAGAAATGACCAATCCGAGTTGTCTCACCCGAGGTCCAAATTAACTCCCATGAATATGACTAGAATCAAAGTCTTTTTATATATAAAGAAAACGAGGCTCTTGAAACACCCTCAATCGATGAAAATACAATTGGAAAAGAGAGACAAATTCAAGTACCGTCACTTCCATCGTGAAAATGGCCATGACACGGAGGACTATTGTGATTTGAAAAAATAAATTGAAGAACCCATTCATTAGGGATAGCTTGAGAGGTTCATCCAAATACATTAGGAATCTCTGCCCTAACCACAAGGGCTAGTGAAGAGGCAAATTGATGTCATTATTAGTGGACCTATCTCAGAAGGAGATAGTTCCTCGGGTTGCAAAACCTATACTCGAGCTACTATCGAAAAGCACTTGAGGTCAAAAGACAACTCGAAAATAACTATTAAGAAAGAAGAGATGGAGTGACTCGACCCAAACAACAATGATGCCTTAGTGGTCTTTGTGAGGATAATTAACGGTCGAGTGAAGAATGTCATAATTGACATAGGTAGCTATATAGATATCCTCTACTTTAATGCTTTTCAAAAATTTGGACTCTCGACTAACGATCTCACCCATACGACTTCTTTGTTACTGAGATTCACCAGTGACTCTGTCTTCTCTCTTAGGACCATGAGCTTGCATGTCATGTTTAGACACGGATGGTGAGAGGATCTAAAATCTGACATGACAAAGGGAGGACTTGAAGCTTACCATATCGATGGAGGACTCGAAATCCACCATGGTTGAGGAAGGACTTGAAGCCCGCCATGGCGGGGGAGGACTCAAAGTCCGCTACAATTAAGGAAGAACTCAAATCCTGCCACAGTGGATAAAAGATTTAAAATCCACCATGGAGGATGAAAGAAAAATCCACTATGACAAAGGCAAAGAGTGAAATGTGCTCAAGATATATGAGTTAGAAAAACCTAACCCACGTTAAGAGAAATCTGATATGATGGAAGCATATGACAAAATATGCCTAAGACGTGTGAGTCAAAAAAACGTAACTTGTGTCAAAAGAAATCTACTATAGTAAAAGCATAGGGTAAAATATGCTCGAGACGTGTGAGTTAAGAAAATTTGACCTATGCTAAGAGAAATTCGTTACAGCGAAAGTATATGACAAAATATTCTTAAGGCGTATGAGTCAAAAAAACCCAACCCACGCCAAAAGAAATCCACTATAACTAAAGCACAAGGCGAAATATGCTCGAGGTATGTGAGTCGGGAAAACTTGACCTATACTAAGAGAAACTTGCTATGGTGAAAGTACAAGACGAAATGTGCCTAAGGTAAGTGAGTAAAGAAAGCCCAACCTACACCAAGAGAAATCCGCTATGGCAGAAGCATAAAACGAAATATGCCCAAGGTATATAAGTTGGGAAAACTTGACCCGCACCAAGAGAAATCCGCTATGGCGAAAGCATTGGATGAAATATGGTTGAGGTGTATGAGTCAAAAAAACCCGACCTACACTAAGAGAAACCCACTATGGCGAAAGCATATTACAAAATGTGCATGAGGCGTATGAGTAAGAAAAATCTGACCTATGCCAAGAGATATTCACTACAGCATAGCGTAGGGTGAAATGTGCCCGAGGTATGTGCGTTAAGAAAACCTAACCCATGCCAAGAGAAATCCATTATAATGGAGGCATAAGGCAAAATGTGCCCGAGGTGTGTAAGTTAGGAAAACCCGACCCTGTCTAACTAATGTGTTGTCATGAACTTAGTCAGTTTTGCTAAGTCATATGGCACATTGCGTGTTTGTCCGTAAAGGGTCAACCTCTTCGAAACCTCTTATGGTCTCTCAAAGGTCTACAAAAAAGAAGATATATTAGAAAAAATATTTAACTTAGGATCCACAAGTAACTATTTTAGCTGGTCTCTCAAGGGTCAACTTGCCAATGACTCTAACTTTGGTGTGGGGTCGGCTAAGTTGTATTGATCCTTATTAGTTTATGTGGATCTTTCAGATGAAGGAAAAGACCTTTCATATTATGTATCAATTTCTCAAACGTCTCATACCATTTGAATTTGGTGGATGCCTATTAGAGTTTTAACGAACATCGCCTCACAGACTTTAAAGTTTTTTAGGTCTTTTCTTTACAAAATTTATCCATTGATTCCTCTTCTACTTAGTTATTATCTCTAAGTAGGTTTGCATCACTTTCATTTTTTATTGACATTATAATGAGAAATGAATCAAATAATATACTCTCACTAGCATCAATCATCATTGGTGAAGATTTGATAACTATTATCTTCTATTAAATTTGATAACTATTATCTTCTATTAAATTATTCGAATGGTCTTTGAACCTGTATAAAACTCTTTTGCTAAATAAATAAGAGAATTAATGTACTCATTTTTGCCCATTCTCTTAAGGATTGAGTATTATGACTCGGGCCTAACATAACCCAGATCAAACCCTAACATATTGCATGTGAGGCGTAGCCCAATGGGCCCAAATGCTAGGTCGGCTCTGATACCAAATATTATGACTCGGGCCTGATGGGCTAACTAGCCTATCAACTTCGTTTGGTCTAAACCACTGACCAAAATGCTTAAGCTGAAGTTGATAGTAGTACACTCATCAGACCCTTATAAGTCAATCTTAATCTTGCCTACTTTCGATGTTGGACTAATCAAGGGTGTTACAGCTTGGGTCAATCCTCTTTTATTAGTCAACTCAGCATCATTGTACATTGCTAACCCCCATATTTTGGGCAGATACGATGGACCTTAGGAAACTGTGGGGATGTCGTGTGCTTCTGCAGCTCCCCAATCTGATCCTCCCACTATGCAACCCACAGGAGATCTGAGCCGATCAGGGGGTTCGAAGCCTACTGCCCGCGCAAGAGGCCAAAGACTGCCACGCCGAAGATGTCTGCGTCTGCCGCAGCTCGAGAAGCCGTTGGCCGCGCTTGCAATAGTCCGGGAGTGCGGCCCCGAGATCTCGCCCCGAAGGAGGCTGCTAGGAGCTCGCAGGGTAAGGAGTGAGTCAGGAAGTCGAAGTCGGATAAAGGGACCCGTCCAGCCCTGGTGCGAGATCTTTGTTGCACCCGAGCCTGCTCCAACGATGAGCCTTTCCAGGCTCTCTCCGTGGGTGGGTTTCCCGAGGGTGAGGCGGCCAACCCTCTGGTGGCACGATGGCCGGGTCTCACCCTCAGTGACCGGGTCTGGACGGATGGTGTGGCGTCCGCGACTTATGCCCGAGGTGCTCTAATTCTAGACTTCGCCAAACAATTGTATGGTTCACCTTTCGAAGTGCTGATCGAGAAGGCTGCCAAGTCTCTGGTCTGGCAATTGATGAGGGTAATAATGGCGATAAGACTCGGGTTAACGTCAGCTGCCCCAGATAACGCCTCGGTCGACCTGACATCACCTGGTCAAACGGACCGGAACACCGACCGAGGCATATTAAATATCCTGCTCAGGCTCGGTCCTTCACGCCACGCCAACACCACTGTCAGATGCTACCAGGAGTACGAGCTTGCCCCCTGGAAGCAGGCACATAAGGAAATAGTAAGCTTCTCTATAAATACCCTCGCATTCTAAACGGGAAGAGAGGAGGACACCAACATAGATAACAAACCCCCTATGACTATTCATTGACTTGATCGTTGGAGGGGTTGGGTCGAGCTCTCCCGACCCGACCTGTGTGCAGGTGCGAAGGCGGAGGCCTCCCGCTAGATGCCCAAGCGAGGAGCCCCCTCTCGGAGGAAACAATGACCTCGTCCCGATCGGACCACCGCAGCCGGCCACCTCAACAGTCTTGAGGAACGTCCTAAGGAGATCCCCGTCATCCGGACCCTAACCAAGCTGCGTCGGCCCCGAGGCCACGGCTTAAGGTTGTTTACACTAACATTTTGGCGCTAGAAGGAGGGCCGGAATGTCGAGGGATCACCCGATTGGCCCGGACGAACCTGCGGCTGAGGGGTCACATCTGATTGGAGCTTCAGGGGAACATCCCCCGCATGGAGATATTCGTGACGAACACCCCACCACGGAGATATTCGCGATGAACACCTAGCGCAGCCTGCCCGCCTGAGCCGTGTCCCTCGGCCGCAGTCTGCCCGAGACCACCTCTGCGCGGTTGCAGCAAGCCTGCGTCGTGCTCCTCGGCCGCATGTTGCCCGAGACCACGCCTGCGCGGACTGCCCGCCTGAGCCATACCCATCGGCCGCAGCCCGCCTGTGTCGTGCTCCTCGGCCGCATGTTGCCCGAGACCATGCTTGCGCAGCCTGCCCGCCTAAGCCATACACCTACGCGGCCAGCCCGCCTGCGTCATGCTCCTCGGCTCCATGCTGCCCGAGACCACGCCTGCGCGGCCTGCCCACCTGAGCCATACCTCTTGGCCGCAGCCCGCCTGCGTCGTGCTCCTCGACCGCATGTTGCCCGAGACCACGCCTGCGCGGCCTGCCCGCCTGAGCCATACCCCTCGATCGCAGTCTGCCCGAGACCGCCTCTGCGCGGCCAGCCCGCCTGCGTCGTGCTCCTCGATCGCAGCCCGCCTGTGTCGTGCTCCTCGGCTGCATGTTGCCCAAGACCACACCTGCGCGGCCTGCCCGCCTGCGTCGTGCTCCTCGGCTACATGTTGCCCGAGACCACACTTGCACGGCCTGCCCGCCTGCGTCGTGCTCCTCGGTCGCGTGTTGCCCGAGACCACACTTGCACGGCCTGCCCGCCTGCGTCGTGCTCCTCGGCCGCATGTTGCCTGAGACCACACCTGCGTGGCCAGCCCGCCTGCGTCGTGCTCCTCGGCTCCATGCTCCCCGAGACCACACCTGCGCGGCCAGCCCACCTGCGTTGTGCTCCTCGGCTGCATGTTGCCTGAGACCACACCTGCGCGGCCTGCCCGCCTGCATCGTGCTCCTCGACCGCGTGTTGCCCGAGACCACACTTGCGTGGCCTGCCCGCCTGCGTCGTGCTCCTCGGCCGCATGTTGCCCGAGACCACACCTGCGCGGCCAGCCCGCCTGCGTCGTGCCCCTCGGCTCCATGCTCCCCGAGACCACACCTGCCCGGCCAACCCACCTGCGTCGTGCTCCTCGACTCCATGCTCCCCGAGACCACAGCCTCTGCTCGGCCTGCTCTACTGAGTGTGCTCCTCGGCCGCACACTACCCGGGTCACCGCTGCACACCCAACCCTTTTTAGTTGCTAAACTCCACGATTCCCACGCCCCTGGAAATGGATCGGCAAAACGCCTGGCTATGACAGTTTCTCAAAGTCGAAGCCATGCCTCGGACCCCCTTTTACAGCAACCAACGCATAGCTTCCTTCGGTGGGGGGAATATGATGAGGATAATAATGGCGATAAGACTCGGGTTGACGTCAGCTGCCCCAGACGACGCCTCGGTCGACCTGACACCACCTGGTCAAACGGATCGGAACGTCGATCGAGACACATTAAATATCCTGGTCAAACGGACCTGACTCTGTGGATACCCCTGGAGCTTGATTGGAGTCTCCCTTCTCTTTTTTTTTTTTTGCGGTCACTTTTAGCTATTTCATTTTATATGTTGTGACCGACCGGGTGATGTAAAAGGTCCTTTTTATCAATGAAAATTTTCCTTGCTAATCTGGAGTGTCTTTTCTTCTTTTTACCATTGGCAGGGCTCTTGCCCGACAATCCTTTCAGACTTAAAACTTCTTTAGATTCGATATGTGCCACGTCCTAGGAACCAACCGCCCTTCTTGTGTCATCAGGCGATAAGTGTCATCTCATATTACTGTAGTCACTCTGTAGGGACCTTCCCAGCTTGGAGCTAACTTGCCTCGGGAGTGCGTGGGGTCAGTAACCTCGGCCTTTCATAAGACCAAGTCGCCAAGTCTGATCGGTCGAGGGCGCACTCTTCGGTTGTAGAGTCTCGCGATGACATTTTTATAAGAGAGGGTGCTGAGATGCGCGTCGGCTCTCCATTCCTCGACGAGATCTAAGCTGGCCCGAAGCCCACTTTCCGAAGTGGCATAGTCGAAGATCTCGACCCGGGGGGTCGGGAAGACCATTTCAGACGGAAGTACTGCCTCGACGCCAAATGATAAGCTGAAAGGTGACTCTCTTGTGGCGGCTTTTGGTGTTGTTCGAGAGGCCCATAGTATGCTCGAAAGCTTGTCAACCCAGGTGCCCCGAGCTCCCGTAACCCTCTTCTTCAGGCCATCCACTACCGCCCAGTTAGTTACCTCAGCCAAGCTATTGGTCTACGGGTGGGCCACAAGTAGCTGAACCTCAGCTGTATTCCGTAGTCCTAGCAAAATCTTTTGAATCTTTTGTTATTGAATTGAGTGACATTATCGGTGATGATGGCTTTAGGGATGCCGAAACGAGTAATGATGTTTCTCCATATGAATCCTTCTGGTTGCTTCTCGGTGATAGATGCCAGTGGCTCGGCCTTCAACCACTTGGTAAAGTAATCTACTCTGACGATAAGGAATTTTCTCTATCTTGAGGCCGGTGGGAAGGGGCTGAGAATGTCCATTCCCCATTGTGCAAAGGGCCAAGCACTATCTAGGGGGGTCAGGGGAATCGCGGGCTGATGATGTGCTCACGCGTGCTTTTGACACTGCATACACCACTATACATAGGCTATAGCGTCTCGACGCATGGTCGACTAGTAGTATCCTTGTCAGAAGATTTTAAAGGCTAGATTCTGACCGCCAATATGCTCCCCACAAATCCCTTTGTGAACCTTAGCTAATACCGTCTGGGCTTCCATGGGGTTTAAACAGCGTAGGAGCGGTTGAGTGAATGACCTCCGATAGAGCCGATCGTTCATCTCGCAATACCATGCCTATGTGTGACGGAGTCATCGGGAGGCCGTTCTGTCGGCTGGTAGCGTCCCATCTTTTTTTGTAGCAGAGGATTTCTTCGACCCGGGTTGGGGGCACCTCTGTGATGGCTACCTCTTCGGTCATAATAGTTCGGTGAGGAAGTCGTTCGACCTCTGGTGGAGGTTCGATGTCTAAACTCGAGGCGAGTCTTGCCAAGGCATCAGCTTACGTGTTCTACGTTTGCGGCACCCTTGTTATAGTGAAGCCTCGGAAGCGGCTAATGAGTTTCTTTACCTCTAACAGATATTTCATCATGGTGGCATCCCAGGCCATGCAGTCTCCGTTGATATGGCCGACCACTAACTAAGAGTCAATAAAAACTTGGACATCTTTGACTTGTAGTTCGAGGGCCAACTTGAGGCCGGATAGGAGTGCTTCGTATTCAGCTTCGTTGTTGGTGGCTTTGAACCCGAAGCGGAGCGCATGCCTAAATGTCCGGCCATCGGGGCTTACAAGGATGAGACCAGCCCCGCCTCCCTTTGCATTCGTCAAGCCATCGACATGCAGGTTCCACCATTTAATAGCCATTGTGGGTATTTCACTTCTATGATGAATCCTGCTACCAGGAGTCGCTCTATTTCATCGTCAACCGCCTTTTGACGGTCACACGCCAGCTTTCGAGGTCATTGCTTCACGGGCCGTACTTGGGGAATGATATTCAAGTGGTGTTGTGCGACCGCTCGGTTGATCCCGGGCATGTCTGCTAGTGACCAAGCGAAGACGTCGGTATTTTCAACTAATAGGTTGACAAGTTGCTCTCTTTCCTCCTCTGGTAATCCCGACCCGACCCTGATGACCCTGTTGGGTCGGTCGTGGTGCAACGGGACTTCCCGGGTGTGTTCGGTCAGTTCGGGTCACTACATGGGCCTGGCATCGTCTCGAGGATCAACAATAGGATGTTCGTGTCTTGGCCTTTTAGGGAATGCGACGGTCGCCAGGTAGCATTATCGGGACTCCCGAGGGTCGCTCTTTGCTTCCCCAACTCCTCGTGTCGGGAATTTTATCGCTCGGTGATATATGGAGATGACTGCTCTGAATTTCTTGAGGGTTGGGCGGCCCAGGATAGCATTGTACGCTGAGGGGAGTTCCACCACTATAAAGGTTACCATGACCGTCTTCAACTACGAGACCTCGCCCAAGGTGACTAGTAAGGTGGTCATGCCGAGGGATGAGACGAAGTCCCCTATAAATCTGGTAAGTGCTGATTGACTCGGGGCGAGGTCTTTCTTGGTCAGGTCGAGTTTTTGGAAGGCGTCAAAGTATAAGATATCGGTAGAGCTCCCGGTATCCATCATGATCCTTTTAACTCGAGCATTGGCGATCCTAGCCGAGATGAACAACACGTCATCATGCTCCGGGTATTCGGTTTCTCCTGTTGACAAGGTGATCTCAGGCGCTTCTCTATGGTTGCTCGGGCATAAGCTTTTTATCTTGCCATGCTATCTCCCTTGGCCGCCAGACCACCATTGATCATGTCAATCTATTTTTTGACCGGCCTGAAGGGGCGGGGAGACGCTTCCCGTGGCCTTCTAATGTAGTGCCCCAGGTGTCCCCGACGTATGAGCTCTTTGATTTAATTCTTGAGGTCGCGACATTCCTCAGTATCGTGGCCATTGTCATGATGGAATCGACAGTACTTTGAATGGTCCCTGAGCTCGCGGGGTGCCTTCATCGAGTTCAGGGCTTTTAGGAGCCATCTCTTCCTGATATGTAGGAATATCTCAGTCCTAGAGGCGTTCAAAGGTGGGACCCTTGGGAGCGTCTTGTCGAGTCGGTCAGT
Source organism: Musa acuminata AAA Group (assembly GCF_036884655.1). NCBI lineage: Eukaryota > Viridiplantae > Streptophyta > Magnoliopsida > Zingiberales > Musaceae > Musa > Musa acuminata. The sequence goes on along the minus strand of NC_088343.1, from coordinate 12,116,179 downwards.
TCTCCTTCTTGGCGGCGTCGGGAGCTGCCCTTGGGTCGGTTCTGGTCATGGCCTTTTGTTCTCCTCCCATTTTCCTGCCACCAATGGTTCGATAGCTACATATTAGTTGGCTTGTTGAAGAATTTCGGGAATGGCTATAGGGGACCATTCAACCAGCGATCAGAAGAACCTGGAGGGTTGGAGTCCCATTAGAAAAGCTTGTATTATCAAGGAAGGGTGAGCGTCGGGCAGCTCCCAGATTTTAGTAGCAAAACGTGTTACAAAATGAGTAAGTGACTCGTTGTCCTTTTGGCTGAGACTGAGGAATAGGGTCGCGGATGGTCTCGGTCACACACTGGCCATGAAGTTGAGTTCAAACTCTTTGGCAAGTTGGTTAAAAGAGGTGATCGAGGTCGGCCTAAGACAATTGTACCACATCCGGGCTGGGCCTCAAAGCGAGGTGGGGAATGCCCTGCACATGAGGGCATCAGAAGTACCGTATAGGGCCATTTGGGCCCAAAAGGAGGTGACGTGCTCGGTTGGGTCAAAGCCGCATTATAGGCTTCGAGAACAAGGAGGTGGAACCTCGGAGGGATTAGCTTGTCCTGAACTTCGGGTGTGAAAAGTGATGCTCCTAAAGAGGCCACGCAAAGTTCCTCCTTGGATTTGCGGAACTCGTGTTGAACTTCGTCAAGGCACCGATTCACCGAGCGCAGTTGTGCCCGGAGGGAGTCCGTCGAGTCGGACGATAGGGTGTCGGGCTCGGGGTTGCCGACGTGGGGGCGTCGAAGGCTTCTTGCGTCATGTGCAGGTGTCGGCCTCGGGCTTAGTCGCGATTCAAGCGATGCATCCACGGTCACCGTCGTGCACTGCCAGGGGGCCAGGAGCGGTGGAGGGAAATATGCGGGTTATGAGGGAGTGGGGGGCGACAACTCCCACTGTGGTGTCGACAGGTGAGTCAGGAGCTGTCCGGGAGGCAAGACGAAGGGAACAATGGTCTGCATCATTCCTGCTAGGACCTGAACTTGGTGTGTCATGTTAAGAAACACCTTCACGGAGACGAAAGGTTGAGCAGTGACTGCTCCAGAAGGCGATAACCCCGGGTTAGTGAACAGCCTTCAGTAGTGTCCCGGGGTTGCTATGTGGGCTTCCCGCTCCAGGGGAGGTGGATGTTTCTCCCTGAGCCCTGGAGTCGAGTGGATTGGGGGGCGGTCGTCGTTCGAGCCTTCAGTCGGGTGGCCGGTTTGAGGTTGATCCTACGTCATCGGGGCCCTTCCTCTAGCGCCAATATGATAGTGATCCTTTACACTGTGGCAGAGCGAGCTAGCAAAGTTTGGTTCGGTCTCAAGTGAGCAAGATCGTCCACCTCTGGCAAGTCAGGATTTAGCTCTAGCTTTTGAGTCAGAGGCTCCCTGGTGCTGCCCGCCTGCTCCTCGACCTCTGATCCCTACACACAGATCGGGGTCGGGAAGGGGCTCCCGACTTCGATCCCTCCGAAGATCTTGTTAGTGTTGAGTGGCCAAAGAGGAACCTCTTCTGTCTGACCCCTTGAGGGGTTTTTATCTTCCCCTTAGGGGGACCGATCGTACCTGGGCTATTTATTATCGTTGACACTATACTCCGTTGAGCGTCATCCTAGTCTTTATGGGTCGGGGGGCATTCTAAGGGCATCGTCCCGGTATTTCGGAATGGCGCTGGGTGCGGTCGGCACCATCCTAGTCTTTGCGAGACGACGTGGTATTTGGTAGGCGCTGTCCCATCCTTTTGCTGGGGGGCATTGTACTCGGTCGGCACCATCCTGGCCTTTTGCTGGGTGACGTCATACTTGTCAGGTGCTATGCTGGGTTAGTGTTGTCCTGGCCTTTTCGAGACGACGTTGTGCCGACCTGGCCTTTGCGGGTCGACGCGGTACTCGCTCGGTGTCGTCTCGACCTCTCTAGGATGGCATTGTGCTTGGTCAACGCTGCCCGACCTTTACGGGATTTGTGTTGAGTGAGGCGTGTTGTCCTGGATGCTGATGTGGTCATGAATGGTGGTAGGTTCCCAAGATATATCCTATCAATACCATTTGGGAACTATGGTATAGTGGCATAGTACGTCTATAGTCGATGAGTTGAATAAATTATTATTAAGAGAATAATTCACTGAGTCAGAAGGAATTCTAATATGTGCAACTCATGACCAGCTCAGTATTGAGCTTAGAGAGACACACATATAGTAGACAACGTGATGAATAGGTGATTAGATATAAAATATTCAATAAACCCCTATTTTAATAGATCTATTGGGTGAGACCCAATAGAGCATAGAGTGGTTATTTAATGAGGATCTAATATCCATTAAGCTAGTGATTATTGGATGAGGATCCAATACCCATTAAGACAGATCCATTATGGTTAGCAGTAAGAGCTCTCTATAAATAAAAGTTGGGGCTTTATGAGTCATAAGCTAGACCCTACAGTCGTTGGCTTCCTATCTCCTCCTCCCCATCTTTCTCTCGACCGTGAGCCCCTATATGATGTGAGAGAACAGTAAGAGGGTCGACCCCTCTCTTAAATTGTTGTTACATGGTAGTGTGCGATCACGAAAAGAGAACTCGCTAAGAGAGGAGGTGCATCACCATTACGTTTGTTGTGTAAATTACTACTAGAGAGGAGTTTGCAAAAGCACATTCATCCCATAGACTAAGATATATGATTTAGGAGACACACGATCTCACGCAAAAGCACATTCATCCCATAGACTAAGATATATGATTTAGGAGACGCACGATCTCCCCTATGTGAGAACATTTCAACCACTTGATGCAGTTTTATTATTTTGAGTTTTACGCACCCAGTTGTTGCACAGTGATTTGATAAGATCTATTTTGGGAACGATTTTTGTTTTTACTTTTTGCTACACATGTGATGCTCTCTAAGATTTTTCAATAATACCATAGCATTATCATGCCTATAGCTCTACTATCTGTCATCTCGCATCTAAGTCCTTTCATGATTGGTAGATCTGCCTTTATAGCACTGTAGAACTCTTCCGAGTATATCTTCATTCCAACTAATGCATGATTTTTTTAAGTAGTTGAGTCTCTTTAGACTCATTGTCACTTCTCACTTCTTTAAATCACTTGCTTTAACACCTTTGTGTTCTCTAAGCAATTCCTCTCAACCGATAGAAAAATAGATTGTAACTCTCATGCATGACCTTCGTCATCATATTACAGGGATCTTGTTGATTCTGTTCTCCTTTACTTGATAGCAATGTTTGCTTTCTCAGTTTTGTTCTCTGACTTGTCAGGCTCTATTAAGCGAACATGAGCTCTAAAACAATCTAACTCTTTAGCCGCTTTGATTATACCTCTGTATAATCAAGCTCTATCCCTCCATGGAACTCACTCATACTTGCACTTGAAATTTCCTTTTGATGATATATAGTCATCATATGCTTGGCACTAAGACTTTCATCCGATACAAAATTTGATACATGCATGAAAGACTTGCTTCTACAGTACTATCACATTCACTCCTTGAATCCATAGCCCTTCTTATCATTATGTTGTTCATTAAAGTGGAGCTCTTAATAACTCCTGATCATACATTCATATGATTTAGTCCCTCGTGGGACTTCTCCTATGTGTGTCGCATTGTCTCAAACTGTTCCACTATGATCCGCTGCTCTATGTCATCTCCTGGTGATATTTCTATTTAATTCTAATCTTTATAGGATGGACTTTGCCTACTATCTCTCTATGTGTGGCCTTTGTCGGCACATCATAGGTCCTCCATCGCCTTTGATTATATTCGCTCCTTTGCCTCTATGTCTACTTACCTCGTGCCAAGGTCTTTTGACCCTAAGTTCATCTCTATAAGTTGAGTTGCATTTATTCCTTCATCAAATGCTTTATCGAAGTAAAGTGTATATGCCTCAAAGTTTCCTTCATCTTTGACATCATACAAGATGAGGCTGCTCCATTAGAATGTGATATGATTCTGCTCTTACCTTTGCAAGAGTTTATATTCTTAATCTCTATCTAAGGAAAGCTTTGTGCCTCTGCTCTATGTTTTGTCTTCTATGTCGATTCCCTTTATATGACTTGGACACTTCAATATGCTCAACCTAAGTTGCTCTGCTCTCTAGTTTGCATTGATTTAATGGTAACCCTCACGCCCACCATTCTATGGGTAAGCCCTTTGTTGAGTCTCATTTCCACATCGGCTTTAAGTGTGCCTTCATTTGGTATTATTTTAGGTAGCTTCTTTACTTAATCTTGCAATACATCTACTAACGTATTATCTCATGTGAGATCATACGGTAACTCCTCACTAGTCACTTGATCCATTGAGCTTTGCAGAGTTGTTGTCTTGAGGCATCCCTCCTTAACATGTGCAATTTGTTGCACATGATTTTTTATTTAGAGGACCAGGACTTATCCCTCCTAGATATTTACCCTATTAGAGCTATTTTTCTCTTTACATTCTTCTTTCTAGAAATTTTGAAGACCACCATCCCTTGGACTACTCCGCCTTATTAAATAAACTATGCAATGTTCTGCCCCGCGAATGCACTTGTTAGATTATGATTCTTCACTAATATAACCTACATTATGCCCCTCAAGGCTTAACAACATATTGAACTCGCTACACATTTCAACCTCCCATAGGTATATCCTTTCGATGCTGAAGAAAAAGTTTCAATACACCATAACATCGAATTTGATCGCCTTGGAATGGTCATGAATAGTTCATTATCCACATATAATCCCTTGCATGAGGACCAAATTCTCTAAGTAGCAATTTCCCTCACCTTTGTGAGATTTACATAACTCTTTCAGTTACTGAGCAACACATCCCATCTTGCACGGTCTCATCCTTTGTCAAACATCCCGCTTACCTTGAGCACCATCAAGTTTGGTTGCTGACGTTAAGTTGTAGCTCGAACGTTACCTTAAGCATCGCTTATTATCATGGTGTATCTTGCATAAAGGGTTAGCCATTTCTCTTAATGCTAATCTCGAATGCCCGCTCTTTTGAATGACTTCTTTTCTTGCATCTCAATGCTTATTTCTCTCAAATGGTCATGTGTGTTGGTTGTCTTTAACGCAACCCTACTAGATACTCCATATTTACATGTCAAGTATTTTTAAATATACTTATCCTGCTTAAATACCATTTGTCATGGACTTCTTATTGATTTTACCTAAATCGTGTGACACCCTTGTGTGTCCATCTGCAAAGTGTCGATCTCCCAGAAACATCTTATGATCCCTTAAAGATCTGTAAAAGAGAAGATGAGTTTAAAAAAATACTTAACTCGGGATGCACAAGTAACCATTTCAACAAACACTTGATAAACAATGCAAATTACAAACATTAACTTCACAAGTTCTAAACGATTGTGCGATAAAGGGTTTAACATGGTCTGTTGCGGCCATATATTTCCACAAGTGCCCACATGATATTATTATGAAATAAGATAACAAACTAGCCCTAAGCACTACCCCAAAGATCAATCCAACCATATGTCACTTAGGTAACGTTTAGGTGTTGTACTGGATGACGCTCCACACCACTCTACGAAGCTAGAATTCTCCCAAAATGATAACTTTGATGGCCTATTTTTTGGGTAATTTTACCTTTACACATACAACCTGTATTTACAAGCCTGAAACAACCTAAAAATTAACTAAATTGAGACTATCAAGCCTAGTGCAAGCTCACTATATGCTGTGCAAAGTATGAATAAAACCGAAAGACATGGACATACATGAACATTACATCAATCACCCCATTTACAACTTTGTCCATGACAATATATCATTCTAATACCATAAAAGGATAGGCTAGCAATGGGCTTATCGGATGAATTAGGCACTACACTCTTGGCCCCTCTAACAAGAGCCTTAAAGCATGTCTTGGGGGGAGACAAATGATAGAGAATATATTGATAACCAACCATCATCCGACATATAAGGGCCATGTGGAATCTATCATAGAAGGAAAATGTCCAAGTCACTCTCCATCTATTTGCCCGTGTAAACAAAAGTCCAAGGCAGTGATGGGATATAAAGTGAAACTAAACTTCTATATACAAACAAATACTAGCAGGCTATAACTTGCAGCAGAATTAAATGGAATCATAATCAAATAGAACACCAAGATTTACATGGAAAACCCCTCCAATGTGAAATTTAAAAACTACATGGTAAACTAAAGATAATCCACTATGAGAATAATAAATATACAAATCTCAATCTCTTGTCCAAAACCCTAGCAACAATCACAAGAGAATAACTGAGATACAAGGATCACGTCACTATGCACAATATCTAAAACCTCCCCAAGTAATCACAGCAAGAGTCTACTATAGATTTGATCTAACTTAAGATTAGAACACTGCTAGATGATTGAGAACAGTCTCTCCGCGTTGTTCTTGTTTTCTTTCTTTTCTTTCTCTTGTTTTTCTGTCTTTTTCTTCTCCTCTTTGAATCAAGATGTTACTACAATTTTTGCCCTTGCTGCTACCCTATTTCAGCCTCGATTTTGCAGCCCCCACTCTCCCCTAATTAGATCTAAGGTTTAGTTAAAGGGGAGATGGGCTGTAGGCTATTAAAGCCCACTATGGGTTGAACCATGGGTTGTCAACCCAACAAGCAAGTCGTTCGGGGTTGTCTCCCTCCTATCATCCACATGGACAAAACGCCAAGTGAGAGACACTGGGATGGTTTTATATTATCCTCTCCAAAGCTGAGTATAAAAGCTAATCACCAACTCTATATCATGGGACTCTTTTTTCAAAAAAAACTTACACCCACTAAAAAATCTCGATCATTAACTTAAGTGTCGAAGGGACCAGATCGAAAAATTTCTCATGATATCAATCATAGTACATATGGTATTTTGGGATCTCGATACTTCCTCCTTGAAGCCACATCGGAGACACCATTGAGTCATATCGGATCCACCTCAATCTTTTGACGATTTCCTCTAACAATATCCAAATGATAAAGTTGAAGGACTTGCATATCATGTGACGAAGATTATAAGTATATTATTGAAATTCTAATATGGTTCAAATTACTTGGAGAATATAATAATTTGTTTGTATACCACGAGGTATTGATGTGGGGAGACATAGATACAGTTAAAAGATTATCAAAACCGCTTATGTTTTTTATATTTTTATTTGATTAAAGTTGATATTTAGAATTTATTTTCTGACATAGATGTCTTCTCCCCACTAAAGCTGTCAACTATTTCCTTCCGTTTGAATCCAAGAAGACTGCAGATTGCTTCTACATACATGAAGCTGAAGACTGTGAGCTCGACTGATGTTTGCGGAATATAACTCGGAGGCAGGCATAGAAGAAGACCTTTCCAGGCGTCAAAGATCAAGCAATCGGGTGGACAAATCCCATTGGCTTTAGTCTTCTCTAGCTCAGTTCGTGGAATCGAGGTATGAAAACGATTGGTCGGAGCGATAGGTTTAGAATCGATCGTTGGATCGTATCAGCTTCCCGTTTCCGATAGGTGGGTGATCGGTACACGTTACTTGTCGCCGAGGGACACTCCATGGTCAGAAGCGCGAGCAGCGGGAGAAGAAAAGCGAAGAGTCAAAAGGGGCACGAGAAAAACATCATCCAAGGCAGCAGCAGCAGTGGATTGACGGCTCCCACCTCCGCTCACGATTCCTCTGAGGAGAGAGAGGTTGTCCTGTGGCATCGAAGGGTCGTAAAAGTGAATCGATCGTTCTCAATATGCGTTCTAAACAACACATATATATGGTGGATTCTCGCACTTGCACTATTCTAATCTAAATATGCGTTCTAAACAACACATATCTATGGACGAGATAAGAACAAACACGCATGTCGCGTTGCCTTCGACTTTCGATGGTGAATGTAAACTATGATGGATTCTGGATGCATATAATTGACTTTTGGAACAGTTGTGAATGCATATAATACAAGAAGACAATGATCGGTAGCCGCTGCGAGTCTCCATTGGGCAGCAGCAGACGTCTGAAAAGCTGGAAGACTGCGGAGAAATGCCACCAACAGAAGCTTCCTTTCTTGTTCGGGTGGAGGGCAGTAGCTTCCGTGCATCCAAGTCATCTCAGCTCGCTTCCTGCCTCTTTCCTTCCCTTCCCTTCTTTTCTTGCCATGCCTTCGACCACCTCGTGCTCCATTAGGCTTTTTGTTTCAACGGTGTGGACTGCCAAACGAGACGGTGGCATTAAGAAACACATTTGAAATATATAGTAAAAGCGCAATACATTTTTTCAAATATTAATTGATGCTTGATAAATTTTTAATATTTCAGTAGTTTTTGGACGCTATGTAATTATTTTTAAATTCCAAAAATATCCTATGATTTTATTTAAAATTATCATATTATTAAAATGATTTATATAAACGTTGTTTTTTTATATTTTAAAATTATTTTTTATATGTTTATATTTATTGTGTTATATATTTGTCTCATGTGAAATTTTTTACAAGATTACATGCATTTATTTATTTATTTACTAATTAATTTAAATAAAATAAATACATTCACTTTTAAATAAATATTTAAAATATTAGAATGGTATATTTGTCATAAAATATTTAATAAAAAATTAAAATATAATGATACCAAACAACACTTACATGAATACATATTTAAAATGTAATTTTTCATTTATAGTTTATCAAACATTTATAGTATTCTATAATTATACAATCATTTAACTCCTACATTAAAAATATAAATATATTCTCAAACTCAATCTTAGTATATTAGAGGTGCAAACAAAAGGATATTGTTAGGGTTTACTATTCTGTTTGACCAATCAAAATTTACATTTTTAAAAAAAAAATTATTTTCCTTTCGAGCATTAGAAAAACAAATCTTTGCAAACTTTTCTAACGTTGCTTTACGAAAGTAATCATTTTTATTAACATAACTTCATAATAATTTTAATTAATAGTGTCTCAATATAATCGAGGTTGTAAAGAGATTGATCATTTGGAACGTAAGACTCATGCAAAAAGTTAAGTCCATCATGATTGATATCAACATAATAAAATATCAAATACCACTTAATTGATTCATTACCTTTTCATAATTCATTAATATTTTTAATTAAAAAGAATATTAATTTGGTATTTGGTATATATATATATATATATATATATATATATATATATATATATATATATATATATATATATATATATATATATATATATATATAAAGGACATCTAATGTATGTGTACACTTGGATGGGTCGAAGACTATTCCATGTTTCCTTTTAAATTATTAAAAAGGTCTTTAAAAATTAAGAGATGGATAGTAATATTTATATGTAATAATATGAATAATAAAATATTCATGTTGATTATTCATAAATGATTGGATTTAGATTTCGTAAATTAGCACATTCATGATGGGTGGATAAAATAGGGACAGTAATGTCATTTTATACGATCAAATTAGACACGTCATACCATTATTAGTGTGTTACGTTTTCGTCGTTCGTATAAAGACAACTTCTGAGTGGGATGGGGACGGGGGGACCGCCGCCCGCCATTGATGGCGCCCCCGAGCTTACTGTGAGAGGTCAACCTCCATCGCCCACCACTAAAAGGAGAGCGAGGGGGAGGGCCAGGAAAAAACGGCCCAAAAGGAGCCACCTGTAGCTCGCTTTCCCAGTTCTCCATCTCCCTTCTCTCCTTCCGATTCGGCACGATTTGATCTGCGGCTTTCGTTTATTTTATTTTGGTGATCTACAACCAGAACTCCCGGATTGGAGTTCGGTAGCTGGAGATCTGTTTGGCGAGCTTCACCCGTTGTGGCTGTCGGCGGTCGCTTTCCCTTTCATATTTCCGTCGGCTTTCCGGGACGGAGAGTTTTCGGTTTGGTTTCGCTTTAAATAGGCGACATGGGGTTGTGCCCTTGACGAGTTTGCCTCCTCCGTCTTGAACCCTAGTTTTCGAGGTGGGTGCTTCGTGCTCGCTCTTGCGCTTTGGTAGATCTCGGATGGGGAATTGTTGGGGAGCTAAGATCAAGGCGGAGAGCCCCTCCCACAGCGCCTTCGCTTCAGGTACTAAAAAGCATATCATTTTAGCAGCCTTTAATGCCTTTTAGGGCTTGGATGATCGGAAAGTTGAGAACTTTCTAGTGCTTTTGTCTGTTTTGGGGGATTCCTTAGGGTTCTACTTCGCAAACTTGTCTGAGACAACGAGTTTGGGAGGAATTACTAAGTATCGTCTCCTCCGACTAAATTTGATGGTTTTAACGAAAGCTTCCACTGTTAGATCTGTCCCTATTGGCGTGCGTATTTCTTCCGGGGGAGCATCTTTTTCTTGATAATTTATGTTGGGGTTATCCTATCTGATCAAATTAAATACTTCCCCCACATTTCCAACATTTGTAGCAACCTGGGAATTACCTGACCAGCTTGTGGAATTATAACAAGTATTTAGGTTCTATGTTGCTTTGTAAAAAAAGAATTTGCCATGTTGTAGTTATGTTAATTTAAGTGGATTCATTACGATAGTAATAAGTCAAGTGAATTTTTGCAACAGGTAACTTTGATCACAATACTTTTAGGTAGTTCATGTTATAGGGGTGACTATTCATCTTTCTTTCGTTTATGGGAACAGTTATTGGCTGCAATTTGCTTTGACTGTTTGTTTGATGATTTTTTTAAAATTTACCTTTAAGTAAATGTAAAGAGATTTTTTTTAGTGAATCTGATAAAAATATCTAATATTTGGATCCTCAGGGACGAACTCTAAATATGGTAGCAGGGAAGGGAAGGCGTTCAGTAGTTCTAGCAGCAAGGTGTCTGTGCCTCCAACCCCTCGGAGCGAGGATGAGATTTTGCAGTCGTCAAACGTGAAAAGCTTCACCTTCAGTGAACTGAAAACTGCCACCAGGAACTTCCGGCCGGACAGTGTGTTGGGAGAGGGAGGCTTTGGTTCGGTGTTTAAGGGATGGGTTGATGAACACACCTTTGCACCTACCAAGCCTGGGACTGGTATGGTTATTGCTGTGAAGAAGCTCAACCAGGATGGACACCAAGGTCATAGGGAATGGTTGGTTAGTGTCATTTTCTTCTCAATCTATTGTCTGTTTCTTTACGTTTTGCTTCCTCGAATCTGAAGTCCAGATAAGGATTTTTATGCATGATTGACTTGTAGTTGGACATATGGTTTTTGCTTGTGTGCTTGTCGGTGGCTCTACTACGACATCAACTTGTAATTTCTGTTCATTTTGATAAGCAATTACCCTACGATTTTGTAGGCGGAGGTTAATTATTTGGGTCAACTATCCCATCCTAATCTTGTGAGGCTAATTGGATACTGCTTGGAGGATGAACAACGGCTCCTTGTGTATGAATTCATGCAACGTGGAAGCTTGGAGAACCATCTTTTTCGAAGTATGTCCCTTGTACATTAGCATATTGACATTTCACTACATCTTTCTTTGAGCATTAAATTGTTGTTGAGCTTTAAGATTTACTGAATCTATATCCATGCAGGGAGTTCAACCGTTCAACCACTCTCTTGGAACATCCGTATGAGGGTTGCTCTTGGAGCTGCAAAAGGTCTTGCCTTTCTGCATAGCGACAAGGCAAAAGTCATATATCGTGATTTTAAAGCCTCTAACGTGCTGCTGGATTCAGTAAGTTATCTTCTAGTGTGTTCTGGTCCTTCGTATCAGTATTTGTTCACCTGGGAAGTAATCTTGTCGCCATGCATACAGAACTACAATGCAAAACTTTCGGATTTTGGATTGGCAAAAGATGGTCCAACTGGTGATAAGAGCCATGTTTCTACGAGGGTCATGGGGACGCATGGATATGCTGCCCCTGAGTATCTTGCAACAGGTAGGTAAATTCTATATGGTTTTCCTCCAACCTCATGTTATGCATGCTTGCTCATTTGGTTTATTAACATGCAATTTGCTGAATGCTCTTTAAGATACCTAGTCGGGATGATCTCCAAACTGTTGAAGCTTTTACATCCATGGTACAATTTTTGCATTTTTTTTCTTCACATTTCAGTTGAATATGGATTTATGTGCTTCGCACCCTTTCCGCTTGAAGAGATTTATGCTCTTGGTTCCCCATTTTCTCTCTCTTTGAAAGTGTTTGTAGTATCTCACTTCAGACTAGTCACAACATACAGGGGCAGAGTTGCATACACTGACAGAAGCAATGGCAGAAATTGAATAGCTGTGCGACCAATATAACGGACACAGTATTCTTAATTATAACTAGTTCAGATCGTAACACTGCCCAAGGTTTTTTATTCTTGTATCGCATGACATCTTCTGCGCTGCCAATTATGCAAATTTCCTGGAAGGCTATGATGGATAACTTACAAATTAGTGATGCATCATTTTAATCCTTTCATAAATGTTGACATTTTGATAATTGAATAGGAGTAACAAATGCTACAGAATTAGTTAAGAAGAAGTGAATCTTCGTAGTTAATATTGTGTCTGAGTCGGTAGTTTTTGTGACTTGGTTAAGCATATCCAAGTTTCATCCATCTGGATATTCTAGATCTGTAAACTGGCAACTGGGCAAGGTTTTGTTTGTGCATTTTCTTTAGTATATCGAAAAATGACAGATGGTCTGACTAAGATTGTTTGTACATCTTTAAGGTCATTTGACAACCAAGAGCGATGTGTATAGCTTTGGAGTTGTTCTACTGGAGCTGTTGTCTGGCCGCCGTGCTTTGGACAGGAACCGCCCCAACGGAGAGCACAATTTGGTAGAATGGGCGAGGCCTTTTCTTGCAAGCAAACGGAAGATTTTCCGTGTCTTGGATACCCGGTTGGGAGCACAGTATCCACTGGCCACAGCCCAGAAAGCTTCCTTCATCGCGCTCCAGTGCCTGTCCACAGAAGCAAGGCACCGACCGGCCATGGCTCAGGTGGTTTCTGCATTAGAGGAGCTTCAAAATGCTGAAGTTACCGACCAAAGCCTGCGGACAGGACAGAATTCAAGCAGCCAAAGTGGTTACAGTAATCCTCACAGGTCTCGACGGAGAAGTGCCGGAGAAATTGGGAACCGAAAGGTTGCATATCCCAGGCCGTCGGCTTCCCCTCTCTACATAGATTGACTTATAAATGGGGAACACAACAAGAGAAGTCGTGTGTTTAGTGGTGAACATGTACACATCTAGTCTGTTGTTTTTGTACAGCTTTTCTTGTTACTTGTGTTTTTGGCACTGTCACAAGGACCCTTCTCCATTAACAGACAGGGATGAGAATGTCCATTGCTGAGTGCTTTCGATCATTTTTGGTAGCTCTTAAAGCTAGAAAGAACATGACAGACGGAATGAGCCTTCATTCCTCATCATTAATATCATTGTTGTCAAGGTTATTATGGTGTATAATTTGTATTATTTCGATCGAAGAAATCTCTGCAAAAATCTTGCGTATCCATTTCAACGTCGTGGCGAAATGAACAACCAGACTTGACGTGGAAACCTTGGGTTCACATTCTAGAATCATATCCACTATGGAAATCCAGGACTGGTGTGTGGTTGGATAAGGTCGTCCGCCTTGGTGCATTCCAGAGGGAAAAGCTCATGGTGATTATGATAAGGCATGCGACAAGTGTCTTTATTAAAGATAAAAAGCTCATGGTGATTATGATAAGGTATGTGCTAAGTGTGTTCATTAAAGATAAAAAGGCTGTGTTCAATAACAATGAGCACAGAACACTACCGGTGGTGGGTGAGGGGGTTGAGCAGGCGAGCTAAGCTTGACCTGCCGTCTCTATGCATCCATCAGAGGGAGAAAAGAAAGAGGACGCACTCGGTGAATGATGCTCCCGCCAATAGGGGATCGAGGGAGGATATCATATAATACTTTCCAAAGTCTATAAAGTAGTGGATTCGGTTAGCTTCTTCTTGCGCCCGATCCATCAATATAATGACGCAATCCTCATAACACTTTTGTTCTACTTTTAATACCTGCGAGTGCCGACGGCATTATGGTTTTCTATTTACAATCCCCTTTTACTATTTATAATTTAATTTATAATTTTTTTTTAAAAAATATTTTTTAAATTTTTTTTACTAATGAATATAAATACTTTTTTCTTTTTTTTCTTCACCCACGACGTCGAATTATGTCGAATGATACCTCTTTTTCTTCTTTCACCCATAACGTCGAATTAGGTCGAATGACACCAATAACAATCAAAGAGACAATGAATGATGTAACATTCGACTACACATGTCATAAGCATTGAAAAATTATTACGTGAACAGTTGATGATGACTTTATGGATAGATAAATGATAGCGAGAATAAAATAAAAAATAAATAAAAATAAAAAAATATCTTTTAGATTATAAATAATAAAAATAAAATATTTTATTATTTTTGGGATGGCAAATAACAAGTAAGGCCGACTGCATCGATAGAGAGCGACGTTGATAGTTAGGATAAAATAAAAAAATTATAAATAAAATAAGTAAAAAATATATATTTTTAGATTGTAAATAATAAAATATTATTTTATTATTTCTAAAGGAAACTGAATAGAAAGCTTCTTGTGTTCAATTATTCCGGGGCTGTGATTAGAAAGAGAGAGAGGGCGATGTGCCGTGGCGGAGGTGGAGAGGGAGGCCGGAGCGGAGGAACCGTGCTTCTTTGGCTCGGTGTCTTCGTTCCCCTCGTGATGACTGCTTCCTCCTCATCCCCTCCGTAGACCTCCGGGTACCACCGCCACGGTGACGGCTTTTCTCCTCCGAGTACACTTGATATGAGCCCTGTGTGAGAGACGTAAGTTTTGCCTCTGTCGGTGGCTAACTGACGCGAACACATAGATGCACTGAAGTTTTATATGATAGATACAACAGTGGAGCTGTCGCCTCATACGTCCTAAACGAACTCAAGCCAACACAAAACTGTTCCTTAGATCTTCCGCGAAATCCAAAAAACAAATATGCAGATGATGGACATTAGAAACGAGTGGTGACTTGGGAGAACAGTGCCTTGAAATCAGCTGTCGGCGTACCCGTGCCTTCTGGTTTCGATGCCAGATCAAATGCCTTGAATTTGGCCTCCTCGTACTGCAGAGCCTGTACACGGAGACGGGATTTTAGTTAGAAGAAACCTCACATTATGTTCTTAAGGTAGATTAATATTACAGCATCTACACTCAGAGTTTACAGTCTACACGATCCATGGCGTTTCTAGCTAACCAACACGATTGCAAGAGAATGAAGGTTTCGTACCTGGATGCAAACCTCTGCAACATCAGGCCTAGCAATTGTTCTAGTTTCCGTCTTGAGAAGCTCGTCATCCTTGCCTACAAGTAATTCTCGCACGCCCCCATCTTTATCCTGTAAGCCTCCTGCCCTGTTTCAGACGAGATACATTTGATCAACAGGTGTTTGTTTCCTTAAGTAGGCCACAGACCATGTCAGATGATCCAAGGAAGAGGATAGTTCCATCAAAGGCCTTGCAAGGCAACAACGAAAAAGTTGCCATTTATTCGCTATTGAGTCTCTATAATCCAATAGTTAATTGTTTAATAACTCAAGAATATAAATTGCTACATGTATCTAAAATATTTCTCTTCATGTCCCATAAAACTTCAGGACCTGTAGAATCTGGACATCTCTATGAAGTATAATCTTTTGGTTTGCCCAAACATTTACTTGTATTACACTCTCAGTGCTAGTGAGCGATCTTCCATTTAGAGTGTTACGAACTAATGTACTATCTCTATTCCTAGGTTGAAGTATTTCCACGTATATGTCGCTCTATTTTTTTGCATTAGAGCAAACATATCATATACTATCTGTACAACATTCGTTAGTCCAAATGCAGAATTTATGTTCTGAAAATAATGAGAAAGAATTCAGCATTTGTATCCTAAAAAGCAGGGATTACTGTTGCCCACATGTCTTCTAAGCCATTTGGAAGGAAGGAGGAACATAAAACAGTAAAGCCAAATACGTGTACTGATTGATCCATTGAAACATAGCAGCAAGAAACTTGAATGTGTTGTGTGGTGTAAGTTCTGAAAACTGTACCTTATGATTGTGTATGGTATTCCAGAGTCTGCTAAATACTGTTCAGCTTTCCTTTTCCAGATCTGCAAAATCATAAGAAATTATTTGTTCAAGCTTGTCAACATTATTTTTACGCTCATCTAACATTCCTTCTAATCCACATGGCTTATGTACAAAGGATGTGCACAAACTTTGTAGCATGCAAGACAAGGATAATATGAACAAGTTTGGTGATCAAATATCTAGAGCAACTAAATTATCAAAGACCCCAAAAAAAACCCTCATTCTTCCTATTCAGATATATGATAGGCATGGAAACAACATATTTGGTAGGCTTTTCTCCCTGACAAATTATACTGTAATAAGCCCTAATTTTCACGAGTTAAGGAAAAGATTATTGTGATGAAAGTCAGTAATTGTCAATCACAAGAAGCTGCAGCAAAGCAAAGCTTTTAGCAGACATCCCCGGACAGAAAGGCATAAGTCTATTGTATCTGCAAGAGGCTTTGAGAAATATTAGCAAGTTGATACCAGTATAAAATGTCTGATTGAAGGAACATCATAGTTCACTTAACAGGAAGGACAGTTGAGTTATTCGTAATGGACGTAGCACTAAAGTTATTGTCTCAACCTGTAATAATTGGTGTTAGATTGTTAATATGATGCCACAAGTGGTGATTATCCTACATACAAATAACTTCCTGACCATTTGATGTTAACTGTCCATCTCCTTGGATCTAAAAGCATAAATGGCAGTAGTTTAGCCTGATAACACATAATGTTATCAACTATATCAATCTTGTTCTTCAATACTGAAAAAATATTTTTTATGCATGGTTTACCACTGCAATCATTCATAGACAAGGAATAAAACTTTTCATAAAGAAACATGCTAGTCAAATGTCATGATTGAAATATAGATACTCCAGAGTCACAGGAATGTGCAAAAAAGAAAATATACACAAGATCAAGTACATTGAAGGACTACAATCAGCAAATAGAACTACTTACCAGTATCTTCCCATTCCCAATGTTGTTCAACGGGTGATTGATATCTGTTCCACCCATAGAACCAACCAAAACAATCTGCTTGACACCAACAGCTCTAGCTGTATAAGAAGCAAAGATTTAGATACACAATAAATAAAAACCACTAAGGCAGACTAGGATTTTATGTATCGGTCCGTTATTGGTTCCAACAATCTATTGTACAGTGTGTACTGACTGGTGTCTTAAAACATGGAATAAAATCAATAATAGTAAATATATGAGTGATTCTCCAGGGCCAAGTTTTCCACAACTTTTTACACTATTTTTCTTAAGAACAAGGATGTGGCACACGGGCGAGAAAAACTAACAATGTTTTATTGAAGTTGTAGACAACATGGATGGAATGAATTGAACGAATGACTGAGTGATACCAACAAGGGTAGTTTCATGCAGGCACATGTATCATAAAGACATGATATAGCCACATATATTGATTGATACACAAAAACATGAATGCACGAGTAGCTGAATAATACATAGAAGAGGAATAAAGAAGAGTTACCAGCATCAATTTGATTCTTCTGACCAATCCAATCAACCTAAGCAGATGTACAGCGTGAACAAAGTGTTGCAAAGATGAAACTCGGATCCACCATGAATCAACTCAACTTTTAAACATACCTGCTCAGGATATGATCCATCTTCAAAATAAAACTCAGGTCGTTCACCTTTACTTGGGTCAAATCCTGGTTTCATCTTTGGCACAGCACTGGTAAGAATGATGAGTGCATCAATACCTTGAACAGCAGGAATGATACTTTCAGCATTCCTTATGTCACCCACAAATACATCATCAGCACCTCCAATTTTTTCTTTGCTTTCTGCTGTCCTAACTAAGCCTCTAGCGACAAACTGGTCTGATCTTTCTTTCAATTTCTTGTAAACAATTTGACCTGAAAAAGTAAAAAATTAAAGAACAACATTAAGATATACAATACAGCAATAGCAACAAAGCCATAAGTCTCAACTATTTAGGATCGGCTATATGGATATTTTGCCACCATTGAGATCCATAAAAAGTCATATATTTAGTTAAATTTAGAGCATTTAAATTTTTTATGTAGTATCTATCAAGATCTCTTTAGGTTTTACTCTATCTTTCCTCGTATTACTAACATTAATTATTTCACCTTTTTTTACTATCATATCCAAATATCTCATAAGCACGTGCTCATACCATCTTAAATGATTTTTTTCTTATTTTTTCTTCTATTGAAACGATGTCTAATTGTTTACAAATAAAATCATTTTTTTTCTTATCTTTCCTAGTAACTCTACACATCCATCTTAACATTCTTATCTTTCTTGTCTTGTCAAATTGAATTTTCACATGTATTATGTACAAACAAACAATTCCAGTTGTCTTATGACATTTTTACAAGTCGATCAACAGATAGATACACCTTTGTTACCTCAAATTGGCATTACAACCGAACAAAGTCTAGTATTCACTCTTAGTCTTGATCTTTATATGCGAAATTGAGTCCCTTGAATCTAGGAAAGAGAAGGTGCCTATTTGACATGGCAATCAAAGTCTGTGCATCTTCTATTATGGGCTATACATGAACAAAGCACCGATGGGCCTATCTTCAAGTGAGAATATTGCTTAGATTATTTCCAAAGAAAGCCTTATGTCGTAGAACAAGATGTGAACAACAGCTCTCTCTACACCCCTATTTAGCATCTCTGTAACCATTAATGGCATTCATTGGGAAATTGCATTCCCCTGCCTCGCATCTCTTGCTTGCTCCACCACAAACTTCAAGAAGCATCATTCACAAAGACAGAAACCAGAGCCGATCATTGACGGAGACGGATCATGCTATCCATCTGATTCATATTTAATGATTAAAATCCCATGAATCAACGTCATCCTATTCTTCTCATCATGTCAGACGTAGTTAAAGCCCCATTGCCCCTCTCGCGTTCTTCCAACCCTAATCCAACTCCTGGATGACAATTTTGCAAGCAGGCGAGTTCCTTCAAGAATGTCATCCGCGTCTCCAATAACACATCCGGTGCTCTAAAACTAATCAAGATTCAGCAAGTCCTAACAGGACATTTCCCCACCATCCTTCACTAGAATTAACAAGAATTTAAAATCGGCATGCCGAAGGGAAGGTCGGATTACAACCGAAGTATGAAAGGGAATAGTGACTCAGAGAGAGAGAGAGAGAGAGAGAGAGAGAGAGAGAGAGAGAGAACCTGTTCTGCCACCGGCTCCAGTTACGAGGACGACGGGGGCGGGACCGTCGGCCATGGCCGCAGAAGTGGCGAGTGTTACGGCTCTTTTCCTCTCGCTTGCGCTCCTGGGGAAGCGAGATGACGAAAGAGGAGTGGGCTTCTGAGAGAACTTGGGAGGGGCGGAGAGGAAGTAGGCGCGCATCAGCATATCGTCGCCACCGAAGCGGTGTCAACACCACCACCACCACCTACCGCCTTATCTTCGGGCGCGCAATTACGGAACGTAACCACGCGGCAGTTGAATGGATAAAAGTGAGATCCTAAGGCCTGGCCCATTGGGCTATATAAAAGGCCTTTGGGCCGGCCACATCGGATGATATTTCATCGTTGTTGTTGTTGTTGTTGTTATTATTATTATTATTAGATTCAATAATAATAATAATAATAATAATAATAATAATAATAATAATAATAATAATAATAATAATAATAATAATAATAATAATAATAATAATAATAATAATAATGGAGCGAAGAATCTTAGGTGGGTGGGGGCCACACGACCTTTATGCGGTCGAATACGTACGTCGGCACGAATGACTTGTGTGGATCGAATAATGCACTGCACACGTGTGTGGGGTGTGTGCGGACTTTGTGTGTCGTGATGGTAGCAGGAGTTTGGGATCGGGCGAGTGGAGCCAAATTATGAATTGTTCTTGATAACATTATTGCATAATCATAATGTTGGACGTCCACTTCAGCAAGCTGTCATAGATTACATTATTAATGCGTGCTTGTTTTCTTGCGGTGGCCACGGCCTTGTTCATCATCAGCCGGCCTCGTCCATGTTACTCGAGAATCCCACCACACACTCACACGGGTGATGAATGTAGACCGACATAGTCAACATCTCGCAATGTTATGATCATCACCTCGGTATAACGAGTAAGTGATCCGCCGACCGTATGATGCATGCCATCTGTCAAACCATTATGCCATCTTAGACTCGATACGGATCGGTGGCAGTTATACTCAAGATTGTTATCATCTAAAGATAACGGTCCTAAAAATCCGTTATAAGAATATTTTAATAGGTATGTCTCTGATAGATATAACATAAACTAAAAAATATATTTGATTTATCCAATTAATTTACTTGAACATCAAAAAGATATTGTTGAGAGTTGAGAGTGCTTTAAATTTAGCTTGAGATATTTAAGAAAATTATAGAATTCAAGGTAAGATGATGAGTACTTTCCCTATCCCCCCTGTATCTTTTATATATTTTTAACTAATTTATTTTTTTAAAAATAAATTATTATCAAACTAATTAATAATATTAAAATTTATAAATAATAATAATAATATTTTTAAAAAATATAATATAATAATATTTAAAATATAAAATATATCTGAATATAAATAATAATATTTGTTGAGGTTGTATCATCTTCTTCAATCAAACTAAATTACTCTCAATTGACTCGACTAAGATTCAATCTTAATTTGAATCGTAAACAATTGACTTGATCAGTTTGGGTCTAATATCTCAATCCACATATTGATCATATAGGTTAAAGATGAGTAAAAAGTATTATACTCGCTCCCATCCCATAATGTAATAAAAAAATATATTCTTTGTTCTCATCACATCCCATCCCAATGTCATTTATTCTCTCGTCTCGATTTCATTAAAGGCAAATCATCATGGATACTCATGCTCACATAAAAAAATGATAATGCTCGCTCCGAATCATATATATATATATATATATATATATATATATTATATTAGAAACAAAAAAACTATCGACTTTATAAAGAAGAGGAGAAAAAAAAAGACACTTGAATTCACGTTCCAAAGGAAGGAATAATAATAAAAAAAAAAGACAATTTGATGCTCCTATGGAAGGAAGAAAATGAAGAATTCTTATCTTTATTATAGTTCATTGATCTTCAACATTACTTGATACAAGCTTAGACAACTTGTTCGACAAATTGAAAATCATATTATCCATATTCAATATTTGATACTAATAAATCCTTCTATATGATAACCCTTAACCTAAGTGACGAAAGAGAAGAAAAACAAAAACCTGTGATCCTTTTATTTTTTATTATTTTGTAAGCTTCCTTCCAGTGAGTGTGGTCAATAATCTTGATTAAGGTTGAATAAATTGGTGGTTTAGTTTCGCCCATCATCACATCGATACACAACTTTTATTCTTGTAAGAAAGATACAATCATGTCTACATTAAAATATATATATATATATATATATATATATATATATATATATAATTAGTAAAAATAGATAAACTGGTCACTTTTTATAAAAAAAATAATATATTAGTCAATTGTAAAACGAATTAACATGTTTTATCTTCTGATCAAACTATTTTTGCTTGCTCGTAGATTTTTAGCTTCTATTTTCTCTTATGTATTCAAAAGTTTACGTAGTAATTTGATATATATTTTTAATACAAGTCTCCTATGAGTTGAAAGAGCAAAATATGCACATATTAAGGACTTAATTGATAAATGCATCAATCAATCGGAATTGATTTCTCAGCAAATTTGATGGGAATCTATCAACTCTTCCATCTAAATTATTCGGACCCGACCAGTGATAAGCGGATCCTAACCCTTGCTTGGGACCCACAGCTCTTGTGAGATATAAAAACTGTGCCACGTCATGAGTGATACGTTGGGTACATTGGTGTTCAGAGCAAGCATTAACAGTTTGATAATGACGTTTAAATAGTTGTTTAGGTAAAGATAATGTCCGCTCGCAAAGAACTTTACGAGATCGACCCAAAATGTTACCCATCGTCCTCCACCACTCAATCCTCTCTATGGCCGTTTCACATACATCCGCCTTTGGCCCTTTCCCGTGTCCTCTATAAATATTGGACCGCCACACAGCCAACTCCCCGGAGGCTCACTAACACACACACTCTCTCTCTCCAGCTCTTCGTCGATCTAGCAGAGGAACAGCAGGAGAGGAAGGAGATGGAGCTGTTCATGGAGGAGAAGTGGAAGCTGTCGAAGAAGGGGAGCAGGAGCTGCAACGCGAGCAGAAGAATCATGGGAGCAGAGGGAGCTGGACCCTTCCTGAAGGGATCGGCGACCACGAGGCAGATGAGGAGGACGGCCGCACCGGGCTCCTTCTCCAGCCGGTTCGCCAGCCTGGTCAAGGAGCAGAGAGCCAGGTTCTACATCATGCGCCGCTGTGTCACCATGCTCATCTGCTGGCGAGACTACCCATGAGGTTCCCCTGTTTGTGTCCTTCTTTCTGTCAATCCCACCCACAAGCAGCGAGGAAGGATCTGAGAGGAAACTTGTACATTTTGAGAGAGAGAGATCATAGATCAGAGGTTTCTTTTACCCTTGCTGTGTATATTTCTCCCTGTAAAGGGAGTGAGGGGATGAGGCCTCACTTGGAGAAAGGAATGTGTTCTTGTGCTCTGCAACTCCACCTCACCGGTGCTGTTTCCCAGGGTTAATTTTCTCCTTCTTCCTCGTTTGCTATGACTTGATTGATTGATGGAGAGAGAGAGAGAGGAGGTGGCAGCGACTGACACGCTAAATTATTGGCCTGCGTTTGTATCGTTCTTCTGCAAAATTGTGAGTGGATGGCGTCACGTTAACGTGAAAACAGAGAAATTTTATGCCCAGATGAAACTGTGGGGAATCTACCAACGTGGGGAAGGGGTCTCTCAGCCCGGAAAAGAGGAGGCAGGGTTGACCCCTCCGTCCCTCCTCCTTCGGTCAACACCTATCCGCCATTAAACTGTTGATCGAGCGGTAGTGCAGCAATTTTATAAGCTGGACACGAAGAAGAAAGTGAAAAGAATAGAGGAATGAATTCTTATAATTTCTGTAAATAAAAAATCATCATTTTTCTCGACATTCCAGTGACACTGCCAGCTGTCCTGTCAGTGACTCCTGTTTCCACCGCTTGAAGGCTTTTTTGTCGTGGCGTATTGCCGTTGCCCGTTGCCATCACATGGTTCTCACGTGCGGACAACGGATGCCAATTCGACGGCAGAGTCTCACATGCGGCTGACTAAAGACTCAAAACTCGATAGTTAACAGAAATAAGGAAATAATGGATGGCATCAGAATACATATACTTTTAAAATCATGATGTTGATCATGCATGTTCATGTCCAAATTATTACCATTTCGAGCTCAATTTCTCATTCAGATTGACGCGATCATGACAATACACCCATCATTCATCATAAACCACCGACAAAGCGCATCGCGTCACCATCCAAAGAGCAGGAGTTGATAACCTCCGGAGTTGGAAGTGCTTCCATCACCAACCTATTCACGCTCGTGCGCTTCCACACACACCGTCGCGTTCGGATCGAAAGGCGAGTGCGGGGGTGGGACAGGATAGGGTGAGGTGCAGTGCAGCGTCGACCGCACGTGGGGGGTGCGGTGGGGGCACCTGCAGCGCCACCCGACGACCCGAATCAATCATTGCGATTTGACCCGCACGACTCGCGGGTTGGACTCGGCCTCAACGGTCGGATGCGGATCCGAGGGATGGATTCGCGTCGCGGGTCGTGTCGCCTCCGGGCCCACGAGGCACCAGACACCGCAGGCAGATTCACGTGCTGTGGCCCCCGCGAAACGTGGCCGCGATGGGACGCGGGGACGTTCACGTGGGAGTGTGGGGACGAGTACGGATGAGTCATTTAAACGCAGCCGTTTCCCTCTCCCGTCGTTTCCCATACGTGCTATGTACGTATGCATTTATGATGGTACGTATAATAGAATATATCCGTGGACTATCATAAAAATTGATGGGCTGCAAGGTGGCTATTTGGGCTTTGGGCTTCGGGATGCACCAAACCCAACCAAGTCGTACTGCACGTCAACCGCCTCATACGAGAGCAATTGCAGGTACGCGGCAGACCCCGCGGAGAAGACAAGTCACGTCGAGAAAACGACATCAAAGTTCATATGAGTCTAAGCATGATGAATGTGGCAGTGGAAGAAGGCACGTATACACACAGGCTCTAACCCTCGTAACTTGATGTGTTTCTGCAAAGCTCCGCCATTGTGGGGAAAGGAATCGAATGGAGGAAGCTGATGATGATGAAGGTCATGTGCTCGCAACGCCCAGTAGGCGACTCGCCTGGTCGCAGCGCGCCGGCGCGAACCCGACACGGGCGTTCTCCAGGTCGTACGCCACCCACACGTTCTGCTGATGGTGGTGTCCGATCACGTACGCTGACAGCGGCACCAAGTCCGAGTTGCCGAACGTGAAGCACCACACAGCGTCGGAGCCGGGTGCGTCGCCCGCCGCACGGTACAGCAGGCGCTCCCCAGCCACTGCCACTTCCGCTCCGCCGCGGAGCAGGAGTACCACCGTAGGAAGTCCCGGCGGCGGCGCGTCCCTCTCCGCCGGGAGCCGGAAGCAGAGGTCGAACGCCCCCTGGAAGACGAAGTCCGGCTCGTCCAGGGGGACGAGCGCGCCGCTCGTCTGCCGAGAGAACTCCGACTTCAGCGCGTCGTAGGCGGGGCCGAGGAGGAAGGTGAACTGGGTGCCGGAGTCGACCATGGTCTGTCCGGCGCCGGTGTGGTCGGGGACGAGAACCGACTTGGGGATCGGTAGGAGGGTGTCGCCGACGCGGATGCCCTCGAGCTGGACGGTGTAGGCGACCCGGTCGAAGTAGGGCAGGGGAAGGGAGATCTGGATCAGAGGGGTGTAGTTGAGCGAGAGTGGGAAAGGGGGCTCGGCGTCGCCGAGGACGAGCACACCGGAGGCGTCGTCGTCCGGGATGCAGTAGGAGAATCGGCGGATGCCGCTCTGGTTCACGAAGGAAAGGGATCCCCTGTTCATGCCAAGCAGCCCTGCGGCATCAGTGTCTCCACCGGCGGAGGAGTAGGTGGAAGCCACGCATCCAAAGACGGTGGGCACGGGGGAAGAGCTGCCCAAGAGGAAGGAGTCGGTAGCGAGGACGCCCTCGGCTGTGGAAGCGTCAGTGTAAGAGAGGTAAAAGTGGCAGAAACCGGCAGTGGAGGAGGCGTCGCAGAAGGGCGGCATGGGGAGGTCGCGGCCGCGGTCGCTGCAAGCCGGTGAGGAGCAGGGAACGGGATAGTAGGAAGACGAGCACTGGGGGTCGAAGGACAACGCGGCGGCGGAGGAGGAGTTGCAGAGGAGCCAGGACAGCTCGCTGCCGGTGTCGAGCACCATGGTCACGTTCTGCGGCGGCGTGCCGACGGCGAGGGGCACGGTGAGGCTGACATTGTGGTGGAAGAGGAGCTTGTTGGGTGGCGTGGGGAGCGACAAAGATGGCACCTTTTGAACTGTAAGTGGTAGCACAAGGGACAAAGATGGCACCTTCGAAGCAGTGGGATTTGTCGTCGTTGCTACTCTGTGGGAATCGGAGGTGAAGGGTTGCAGAAGACAAAGGAACAGAAACAGAAGAAAGGATTGAGAACTAGACGCAGAGGAGGTCATGCTGCTTACGTCTTCTGGTTATTATCTGTGGATTCGGATGAAGAGGGAAGACTAGAAGACAGGATATAGTCTAGTGGAACTCAAAGCAGTGAGAGATGCGAGGTGCTCAGTGGTCGTGCAGTACAGTCGAAGGAAGAACATATCGTTTATAGGCTTGATAGTGTTGGATTGATCGAAGAACAGAAAGCATATCGAGGATTCAGAGTACTGGGAGCATCATGATTGGTGCAGAACCTCCAAAAGCTTGAAAGTTCATCGTCATCATTGATCTCTCATGAAGAAGCAAGCCATTTGAGACACCAAGGCAGTGTAGCACGTTAAAATCCCGAATCAAACTAAAATAAATGCGACGAACCAAATTAATTTCTCTGTTCTACCGATCCATATGCGCAGCCTAAAAGGATATTGTGGCCCCATTGACTTTCCAGCAGCTGACTAAAACGAAGAAGACGATACCTCCTCTGTGATCAAAAGGAGGAAGATTGAGTGCAAGCATTCATGCGTTGCAGCTGTTGTGGAGGCACTCAATAAATCAAAGAACACGACCGCAGGAAAACGAGAAATTGACTGATTATGAGTGCGGCAGTGCTTTGCTAGGAGATGAAGATGGTAAACTGTAAGGTATGTAAGAAGCGGACTTCTGGAGATGATGGAGCTCAGATCCATCACCCTCTTAAGTGGACCTGCCTAGAAAGCTACACAAGCATGTGGTTGCAATGCAAGACAGGCGTTCGATCAATTGCCCCAGCCAGTGACAGGACAAGCATGCATGTAGTCATGTCCTTGCAATGAAGTAGGGGGACATGGTTAGCATTTACTGGTCTTCAAAAGCACTCGCTTAGATTAAGTTTATTGACTGTAGAGTACTGTGCACCAAAAAGGTAGTTGAAGAAACAGAGTCACCACCTCATGCTCATTGAGTCAGCCAATGATTTACTATGACTATAAATAAAATCTAGATGATACACATCATAAAGTCAAGATGGCCGAGTTGGTCTAAGGCGCTAGTTTCAGGTACTAGTCCGAAAGGGCATGGGTTCGAATCCCATTCTTGACAATTATTTTTGTTTTCTTATGATAAATTTAGCCCAAATTTCCTCAAAGAAAGTTCTATTTATTCTCATAAGGTGATACGTTGGAACAACAATACACGCGCTGTCAGTGACACCGAGTCAAATTTACACAGGCAAACTGCAGACTTAATGCTGAGGAGGGCAGAAGGTGATGAGGTAGCGCGACGCCCTGCACTTCTTCAAGCTCGTCGGGTCGTCGAAGGCGTAGCTGTAAGCACGAGGGCATATGGACTTGAAGAGGTGGGAGAAGCGCGTCGGCTTGCAACTCGTCGGCGACCCATATCTCCCGGTGCAGCAGTACTCGTCGGCCTTCAGCGCCAAGCACGCGCTCTTGCACCCCACCACCCGTCGTCCCCTCCGCACCTCAAACTCCGCGGGGCAGCAGGCGGTCACGTCCGCTTCGCACCCCGCGACGCCGCACCCGATCCCCCCGCCCACCGGCGCCATGGTGACCGGGAGGTTGAATCCCTCCACCAGGCTCACGTCGTAGAAGTGAAGCGACGACGCGGCGGTGCCCAAAGTCATCTCCACCACCGACGCCGGTGGCGCCCCCGACTTGCCCATGCAGTGCAGCCGGCGGCCGCAGTCCCCGGTGTCACAATAGCCGCCGCCGTGCTCGTCGAAGCAGCAGCCCGTCCTGCCCCATATCCTCCCCGACCATCCCTCGGGCACGTCGATGACGGCTTCCTCGAAGCGGGCGAGGTGGAAGCCGCCGTCCTTGGGGGTAAGGTGGCCGGCGTTGCCGAGCGTGCCCGGCCACACGCTGTGGTTGCAGTTGTTGACGAGGATGAGTTGAATCTGACCTGCGACTGAGGAAGAAGAGAAAGCGAGATCACTTAAAGTCCATTCGGCGGTATCAGTTCGAGATCGAAGCTAACATGATAAAGAGGTAAGCGAGCAGAGGCAGAAAACGAAGAGATGTGCTTTGTGTGTCGCCATTCCTTTCCTTCTTACTGCAGCAGCCACTGCAAGACTACCTATTTATATGTGACGAGAGAACGCTGAGGAATGCTGTACAAGTGTGCTGGTCTTTGATAATCAATAATCTTCAGTGCTGCAGTTAAAAATTAGAGGTGCTTTCTCTTTAGCATGATGGCTTGTTTATATATGTATTTCTCATGAAAAAGTGAAGAAAAATGTGGAGAAAAAAAAGGAAAAGGTAAGACATAAAGATGATGAGATGCTTCCATGGTGCCTTAGGCAATTATTGCAAGGGGGAATCATCTGATGTGAGTTGCTGTTATCTTTTCCTGGAACTGTCCTATTTCTGCTGCAACATCTAATTAATCTTCTGCTGCAGCAAGCAAATCCCAAAATGAATCAGCTATTTCTGCAGTTTATAGAAGTTGGAAGATCATTATAGGATCATAACGAGTAAATCCCTAAAGCAACATATTATTATTTGCAAGCGAAACATACCATCTTTCGAGTTTGGAAATGATGATGCCGGAGAAACGGTTCATCTCCTCTATATGAATTCCTTTCAAAATCTCTCGCCAAACCTTAAAAATACTGCACCGGTGTCAGTGTTGTGATCCACCGCATACTCTGCTCTCACCATCCCAAGCTTGAGACCTGCACCGTACGAAGAGCCGTGTCCAGCTCGGCGGAAGAACTCCGTTGGGTTTCCCTTCACATCCTTCGAACTGCCGAGGTCGTTTCCATGCTCCGCAAACAAATATACATGGGTTTTCTTTATCGGAATCCGCAGCTCAGCAGCAAGCTAACATTGGGAAAAAAAAAGCATTATATTCAATGCAAATAGCCAAATGAAGATCGGCAATGTAATTTTGCGGAAATTGTAAGACAAATGCGGCATGAAAGCTTGACATTATAAACAAGGAACAGGGGTAGACCATGCTTACCTCAAGAATGTTCCTGCATGCACCCAACTCTCCCATGTTGTAGCCTCTCACAGAGTAGGGCCCTCCAAGAGTGAAAGCATCATAGCTTGCAAGGTCTCCGACACAACCGCCATAGTGTCCGTGTAGAACCAAGACCGGTGGTGCTGATTTATCGACGCCTTCTTCGACTTGTTTCAATGGAATGAAGCGGGTTAATGTGAGCTGGTGACGGTTAAAGAAGGGGAAGTTGCTGCCGATTCCAAGACCTTGGTCCACCTAGCATCAGAATAAGTGTGATTATCAGATGAGCACATGATCATGTGAAGATGTTCTACCACTCCATAACACTTACAGGAAATGCTGATCTCAAATGTTGGCAACAAGCGGTGAAGAATAAAATCATCTCTATAGATCTTTTGAGAAAAAAGATTGAAAACTGGACAAGTTGTCTCAATAAGGCATTGGAGTTGTTCGTAGTGATCAAGTTTGTGAACTATGCATCTCCACAGACAAAAGCATATATAGCAAATAACATACATAAGACTCTCATCATTTACTTGTCCCTGTCCAAAATGTCTCAATATACCGTAGACACAGTTTCAACTTATCATGTGACACAACGTTTGGATCAATTATTTGAACATCTGCCTAGATAGTGAGGTTGAGAGATAACATAATGCAGTCATGAAACTATCAAAGGCTTGAGTGGATCACTTCATATCCACAATAATTTTAAAGAACTAAAGACACCACCACTTCATCAACTTCCAATACACAAGCATGCAAAAAAACAAAACGAACATTAAGCTGAAAGAAGGACATGGATACCTGAAAGACATCTCTCTCACCAACAATTGCACCATTTAGAAACTTTGTGTTGTCACGTGTAACATTTGCCTGCGCAAATGCCATCCGGTCAACACCAATACCACTGAGGGTTGTTGGAGGTCCATCCATGCTTAAACCACCACTAGGCAGTGCCCGAGCACCATGGGTACATATACTGCTAGTTTCATCGCGAGGTGTGATTTCCTCCATCACAAGCCCATAAGTGAATTTGCTTTGTCGGGTGTAGTTCTGAAATGCTAATGGTGTGCATTACGGCAATGTACAGATGGATTGCAGAAAAAGATAACTCATCATTTTCAACAACGACACCTACCTCTGTTACATTGGCTTTAAAACCAGCCCTATCAATCCACACAGGTGGAACTTCATCTGCACCTGGGCCACTGGTGAAAACAGGACTCAACTTTCGACTGTTAAAGCAGCTGACACGGAAGGTACGATTGCGAGGGTTGGTCACACCATCCAAATAAGGGTGCACATAGTCAAGCTTAAAGGACAGATCATCCTAAACAAGAATAAGAACATCATATAATGAGTCAAAGTAATAAGATAGATCACCAAAAGACCACAAAAATCATGCTAAGCATATGAAGTTTTGAGGTTGACTCCAAATTCTTCCCTCACTGTGGTATCAATTACTAAAGTGAAACAAATGGAGAAGTTGCTTTTCTCAAATCAGTGCAGTGTCAAGCAAATAAGAATGGCATTTAGTAACACAGACAAAAAAATTCTGTAATGTGTAAGGTTGTTTTGAGTTAGAATAATTCCATCGGAGGAAATTGAAAGTCTGACTCCTGACAGTTATAGAAGCATTCTTGTCAATGATGAATCCTAAAAGGGCAGCCACAAACCCTTGACTCTTCCACATATGCATAAAGTGACTATTTTCAGTGATATAAACCAATCAATCATATTGCAACAAGGACTCTTACTTTTTTGGGGAAGGGGTTCAATTCCATCAGTTTAAGTCGAAATCAAAACTAAGAATTTGTACAATTGCAACAAGGAAATGGCACATACCTGAGGATTGAGCAGATTGCTTGATGTAACTGAACCAACAATTGATCTGTTCAATCCTTTGATGTTGCGATGTTCAAATGAAATAGTTCCACCAGGTTGGATCGATGCCTAACAACAATAGTGCCATTGATGTTAGGGGCCAATCCATTTAGTCTAACATAACACAATACATATGCAACTCCGCTACATATATTTCGGATATCTCTGAAACTTGAACAAGTTTCAGCAGCTTGTTGTTATAAACTGCAATACATGTCCCTGTGGACAAAATTACCAGAGTTGGTTGTCCATGACGTCCAGGTACAAGACTCCATTCTATGCTAACTTCAGCT
The DNA here is from genome assembly GCF_036884655.1 of Musa acuminata AAA Group. Classification (NCBI taxonomy): domain Eukaryota; kingdom Viridiplantae; phylum Streptophyta; class Magnoliopsida; order Zingiberales; family Musaceae; genus Musa; species Musa acuminata. Next base: position 12,085,340 of record NC_088343.1, on the reverse strand, counting down.
GACTTTTGATCCATTTCTCTGAGTTTAATTTCAACTATAATTCCTCCTTCTTTCTTTTCATCTGGTCGTGGGTTTACTTCTATGTTAGAGAACAAGGAAAGTGAATTTATATTCCTCAAAGCTTGCTTTCCCGCTTCTATGTTAAAGACATGCCCTGATCGAAGCTGCACCAAGTAAAAAATATTGTGATATATAGTCAAGAATTAAAATAAGCATATTTTGGCAATACTACAACAATTTAAAAATGAGAACAGTCAAAATTAAATCATAATATGTTAAAGAAGAACCCAGAATTCATCGAATTCCGGTATAGAACAAATTGAAGTACACTATCGAATATACATCTTTGAGAACTTTATGAATCTAGCGACCTTATCTATAAGGGTATAGAAAAAATATAAGTGATGAGAGTGGAAAAATAAAGAAAAGAAAGTGGATCCTGCTGAATCCTGATTGACCATCCATATAAATAGGTTTATAGTTAATCTGGAAGGCAAAAAAACATTGTGTTTCGATTCACCATCCATAATTGTCATGAATCAACGCAACGAAAAAACTGACTAAGCAAGTTTGTCTCCAATGTCATTCATTTGCATGATCGAAGTGACTCATATCTAACAATTACACCAACACTATTTTTTCTCTTCTTCTACCACTAAGCTTTCATGATCATTTAAGTAATATACCTTATCATAGAACAATTGAATGGAAATAAAAAAAATGAAAGGAAACAGAGAATACAGCGAGTCACAGGTATACCTGTCTCGGCAGTTCCCGACGAATGACTGCCAGCTGAGTGTTTCCTTCACATAAGTTTCCAAGTTTATCAAGGAATTGGATGTTGAGCTGAGTGATATCGCCCTCCACGACCTCACACACCACCTCTCTAGTGTTCAGGTTCCCAAAATTGACGACCTGAGCGCAAGCATATCCCTCGTCGTGGTACCATTTCTGCACCCTGTCCCGAATCCTCTGCAGCAGCCTTGCGCTAACCTTTCCCCGCTCGCGGAGCATCTGCAGCACCTCGCGCTGCACCGTCACGGGCAGCAAACATGGCCTCGACCGATCGATCCTCCTCTTGTATTCCCTCTCCTGGATCCGAAAGTACTCCAACTTCTCCCTCTCCGTCATGTCGGCGTCCATCTCCATCTGCTTCGTCTGCGGCAGCAGGCCGACGTTGATGCAGCGGAATGCGTCGGCGGACTGCCACGTGCTCTCGGTGAACGACACCGTGATGGCCATGGTGCCGTCGGGCTTGGTCTTGCCCTCGAGATCGACCTTCTCGAACATGCCGGAAGAGGCTAGGTTTTCGACCTCCTTCTGGAGCTGGGCCTTGGTGTAGACGCCACCGTTGCGCAGGGAGACCATCTCGAAGAATGAGTCATTGGTGCCGGCGACGGTGGTCGAGCGACGGCGGTCGAAGAAGAGGATCTCGGAGATCTTGTACCGCTTGAGTCCGCTCAGTTTGTTGAGCTGGACAACGATGTTGGCCGGCAGGCCATGAGGATCCCACTCCTGGCCCCCGCCACCTTCCTCCTTCGCAAGGGCCACAAACGGGGAGAACAGGTTGGACCAGAAACCACCACCCCCATCACCGCCGCCGCCGCGGAACCAACCCCCGCCGCCCCCGCCGCCGTCGATAGGGGGAGGAGACGGAGGGAACGACGAGATCAAGATGAACCCACCAGCAGCCGCGGCGGCAACGGAGACAACGGAGGCGGAGAAGGGTGCGATAGATTTCTTGCAGACCCGAATGATGATAGTTGTAGGGCCGATGGTTCTGCCGTAGGGAATATGTTTGCGCGTCCATGGACCAGCGGCAAGGGATTTCTTGCAGGCCCGAACGATGATAGTTGTAGGGACGATGGTTCTGTCATTAGGCATATATTTGCGCCTCCGCGGAGCAGCGGCAGAGGAGTGGATCTGGGGACCGAGGAGTTGCGTTGGGGCGGCGAAGGCCATGGCGACTCCGCGAGGGAGAGGGAGAGGGAGAGGATCGACTAGGGGAGCAGGACAACTTCTTCTCTTAAGACATGCAGAGAGAGAGAGAGAGAGAGAGAGAGAGAGAGGTGGGTTTAGGCTATTGGGTTTAATGAGATACCGGGCTCTAGCCCATAGGCCACACTGGATCGAGCTCATGGGCCAAATTGGGCTCGTTCAGGAGGTGTGATACCATTGAATTGAGATGTCACATTGAGTTCGCACTATTTCCTGATTCACTTGTGGTGTTAATTACTGCATATATCACAGCGATATTTTTTCCTAAATATATACTGAATTAACTAATAAGATGTATATGGTCTTCTAACGTAGGTTAATTCCACATTGTGGCATGTCTTATATGCAATGGATGATCAATTTCGAAAATCAAAATACCATATATGTTATAATATTATCATGATCGAATGAGACAACTAACTTATTAATACAAACTATTGATCATCTATGGTTTGATTCCAATTCAGCAATCGTTACAATTATAATTTTCACATCCATTGTGATTTAGCTTCCAATGTTGATCATGTCTCTACATCACCTTGTAAATAGATAAATCGAGCATATGATTAGTATTTATTATTGTTATTCAAATTATTACGTTGTTATTCATCATTTCCATTAAAATTTGTTACGTAAGAAATATATGAATTCCTTGGTAGCAATTCTTGTTAGATGATAGCAACCTTTTGTGCTTGAACAATATTGCTAATTGGATATATTGTCGGGTACCAGTTTCTTAATGCACTCAGGCCAAACCCAAGTCGTCTTTGCTCGCTACAACAATGGATTTCCTATCATTCAATATCATGGACCATAATTATTTTTTTAGTTATTTTTATATTAATTATAAAAAGATATTAGTAAAATCTTGATCAGTTTGATATGGTCCAGCCTCGTATGCGGAGAATGATCCAATATACCTCCAAGATGAAAATATCGAGCTCCCGATGTATCATATATATAAAGACTAGGGTTGAAAGAGGTTTCCCGACCTGATCTCTTCGACACCTAAATTAGTTCATGACATAAGTGCATATGGTGAAAAATAACCCACTTGTGATTGTGCTAAATATAAACTTTTACATCTAGTCATAAAGGGGTTGAATATTTTATGAAACATTATGTGAGAAAATAACTCTCGACCAACTCTACCAACATCAACTTGGCCTTTTCTTAACGTGGGCAATAAGGGAGAGACAACATGTAATTACTTGTCTTGGACCTTTGTCCATGTGGGTAGACCAATGGGTGACAATCTTTGTCTCCTTATAGTCTAGACGCCACACAAAGGCCACATGTTAGATGATAATTAGTTGACGATATTCTTCATAACATTTATCCTACCCAAGAGTGCACTACAAGAATTCTTTTTGAGAGGTCATAAAGTGAAACTGTTAACTTATTCAACATGTGCACTATATAAAGGTAGGGGAAGAGCCATCGAGATGTCGGTTTTGAGTAATAGAGGATATGGTTGGCCTGCTTGATCTACCGAGAGACCAACTTCAGGCAAAGGAACCTAGCTCTTGATCGACTTATTATAGGAATAGCAACAGTGGCGTATATAAGAGATGTATTTTACTTAGGGAGATCGTATATCTCTAAAATCCTATAGATCTATGAGAGAGGATAAAGAAGGTCAATTATCATTCTCTCTAGCGATAATCCACACGATATGGACTACGAAGACACTCCTCAATTCGTTGTTCAAATCTCCTGGTTGGGCATATTATATAATAAAAAATGAGTCGGTCCTTCTTTCTATTCATACGTCTCAAATATGAGCTACAAATTGAAGAGGAGATGATAAGAGGAGAATAGGAGGTGATAGCTAAAAGAGGTCTAGCCTTTAGCTCTTTGATTCCCTCTTATTTATAGAGATTCCCCGTCAATTTAACCCTAATGGATCTTACCTTTTTGGTACTAAATCTCCATCCAACTACCCAAAGATCGTATACCGGGTTTGGTGCTAACAAAGCTCATACGGTTTCTACTCAAGTTTCACTTTAATCAGATTCTCTTAGAAAACTTTTTTTCTCTCAATCCAAATGACCATTGCCAGGTATTTGCCTGAGCAAGAACACATTATTTCTCAAATGACACTGAGAGCATATGATCATTTATCGACACTCAATAATCATTGTAGAGTTGACTGCCACTCTCGATGATCAGTTATGTTAGATTTAAAACTTCTAGACTTATAAGTCCGATATCAAAGAGTAGAGTATTCATACAAGACATCTTTGATGTCTCAAATATAAAGATCAAATATACCATTGGGACGATATAATCACTATCTAACAATAAGATATCATCAATCATCCAGCATTCTGTAATCAAATCAATCAATAAACTCATTCTTCAATAAGCACTTATAATATATCCCTAGTGTCTCACACAAGCAGCTATGAGACCAGTCACCTCCATTATATAGATAGGTATACAGTATACTGTTAGGATCAAGAGCGACACTAAGAGGTGGGGGAGGGGGGCGGGGGGGGGGGGGGGGGGGGGGGAGGAGGGGGGGGAAGGGTGAATTAGTGCAGCGAAAAAATCATTGATTTTGGAAAAAAAATATTTGTTTCAATTAAATTCGTTTCGAAAAGATATTAAACTTGAAAGCGTTCGTAAGAGTATAAAGAAAAAGTTAAGGAAGATTACAGTAATGTAAATTGCTCAAATAGAAATATAAACTATAATTTAGGGTGGTTCAGTCATTGTGACCTATATCCACTTCTGATTCCTCATCGGTTGAGGTCACCGGTGTCCACTAATTGTCTTCCTTCAATAACCGAAGACTAACTACCTTTTACAGCTCTTTCTCCTTTTGCCAAGTTTAGGAGACCCTTACAAGTCTCACTCCTCTTTCTTAGATAGTTACAAAGCTAAGAGAGGGAGGGGAGGACTATTCTCACTTTTACAACACTTTAACACCCTAGAAATTTAAGATTATGTTAACACTTTCGTGCTCTTTCATGTAGAAATGGGTAGGGTATTTATAGGCTCCAATGGCTTCAGAATTGGAGCAAAAAAGTATTATAACCCTGGATTTCGGGGTATTTATGATATCATCGCCATTATTGGGTGGTACTATCGCCTGTAAACTAACACTGGGTGGTACGATCGCTCAGTCTAAGCGGTACGACCACATGATAGAGCTCGAAGACTGAGCTCTAGCGGTACCACCACCTGACAGGTGCAATACCACCGCTTAACAGCATTAACTATCGGCAGTACTATCGCCTAGAGCACTTGGGAGACCGAGTCCCACGTGGTGCCACCGCCGACCGTGATTTCAAGTGCTAAATGGGCTATTAAATCCGGCCCAATTTAGTCATGTTAAGGGCCTAGTTGGCCCCTAACTGAGTTAGTGAGATTACCTCTCAATCCTAACTCAATTTACTATCTAACTATAATAATTAAGATATTTAATAAAGCATTTTAGTTCCAGTATGTCAATTGTTCTTTCGGCGATCTTTCGACAAACTTCTGACGATTTCTTGGTAATGTTCCGATGGACTTCCGGCAAGCTCCTGGACTTCACGACGATCTTCTTGGCAAGCTCCTGGACTTCTCGGTTGGTTCCGGCAGAACCTCCAATGAACGTTTGGACTTCTGACAACTCTCGAACTTCCAACGAAATCTCGATCTTGACTCCGGCACAATATTTGCTTTATGTCTTACCACTATCGTAGTTAATCCTACACACTTTTCTCAACATATAGATTAGATCGAACAATTTATCAATTAATTTCATCATCAAAATCCTAGATTCAACAATCTCCCCCTTTTTGATGATGACAATCAATTGATGACGGAGTTAACCTTAACTCCCCCTATCTATATGTCATGCTTGAGAAAAAAACATTCTTGAATTCAAACTGATAAGTTATATTTATTTAAACTTATCAATATGCACATTATGATACTTATCATGATTTACTAATTCAAAATATAATATCACGTATTTATCAATAAAAATGATGTCAAGCCATAACATCCATTTTCAAGTCCAATAATAGACAATCATCATTTTTAAATATGATATAAATTTCGAATATAAAATTTAGCAAGATGATAATTCTTGATATAAGATGATAATTCATTATTTCATGGTATGATATCAATTGTGAATAGCAAGTTAAGCTCATGATGCCTTATCATAATGAAAGACATTTATCAAAATGATACCAATCCTAACATGATCCTAGGAATAAAACATTTACAAGTCATCATGCCACATTCCGATACATTTCAAGCAAATATTTTGATATTTTTCAAGTATGTATTTGACAATATCAATCATATTTAATCATATTTTAAGCTTTCGCAAGACATTCGAACATTTACGATACAATGCATTTTATGCATTTATCTAAGACATGCCTGCTAGTCATATGTGTCCTGTAAGCCAATCACGTGAGTGATGGCACGTGTGACTTGACACGTAGTTTTAAGTTTCACGGATTTTTGTACACCAATATTCGTACGAGGACGAACATATCTTTGGGAATTAAGGATTTTATTTCTGTTCTTCCGCTACACATGTGATGTCGCCCCCAAGATTTCCCAATAATACCAATTTGTCATCAATTTACCATAATTTTCTCTTTTTGTCATCAACAAAAAGGAGAATAATTCAAAAATGCAAGTGTGGTAAAAATTCAAGCAAGTTTCACACCTATTTATCCAAGCTATAAAAAAACTTTGCATGATATCTTTATGAAAAGCTACCATTTTTACTCAAGGGCTTTTTGGTTGTAAGGAAAAAATCCATTAAGAACCAAATTTCATGAAAGGATTTGAACTAAGTCAAAAACAATAAATGAGTTTCATTAAATCATGCTTCAATTTTAACAAAGAGAAGAGATTTATGAAAAGTATCAAGATATCCATACGAAATCAAATTCTCATTCTTGCAAGTGATCATTACACTAAAAATTCATAAGCATTCTTCCTTCGTGAGAAGAATAACGAAGGATTCATGGGAAAGAATTAAAAGAAATCTATGAATAACACTTCGTAAATTAAATATGTTTCTCGTTAAGAATTCATAAGAGTGAATTCAATGAGTGAAGGGACTAAGTGTATCAACCATCATTACGTGATGGAACAAAGGTATATAGTAAACTTGATACCAAGGAAGATACAAACGAAATAAATTCATGAAAGCTCCATTCACGAAATGCATTAAGAGAAAGATAGTCCGGAAAAGAAATACAAAAACTCATGCATTCGAACAATTTAATATACCTATCTCTCTTCTAATGAAATCAAATTATTCTTAGTTTAAAGATTTTATAAAGATATCGACCAATTGATGTTTCGTATCAATGAATTCTAAGATTACATAATGATTATTAACATAATCTCATATAAAATGATGCCTAATGTCAATATATTTAGTTCTAGAGTGTTGAATATGATTTTTCATTAAACATATTACACTTATGTTATTATATTTTATGAGAATATTCTTAAGATAAATTCTATAATCTTCTAATGTATTTTTAATCCATACGACTTGTGTACAACATGCGCTAACCGCTATATATTCGGCTTCAGTCGTAGATAGTGCAATCGAGTTTTGTTTCTTGAAAAACCAATAAATAAGTGCATAACCTAAGAATTGACATGTTCCGGATGTGCTTTTTTTTATCTAATCTACATCTAGCAAAATTCACATCAGCATAAGTAATTAATTCAAAGTTTTCGGATTTTGGATACCATAATCAGTGGTTCGTTTAAGATATCTAAGAATTCTTTTAATTGCTTTAAGATGAGATAGCTTAGGATTAGATTGAAACCTAGCACAAAGTCATATGCTAAACATGATGTCTGGTCTTATTGCGGTGAAGTATAGTAAACTACTTATCATTCCTCTATAAGCTTTTTTGATCAAAGCTTTCTCCACTTTCGTCAACGTCTAACTTAGTAGAGGTACTTATAGAAGTATTGATAGCCTTTAAACTATCCATATTAAATCGTTTTAGCAAGTCTAATATATATTTTGTTTGACTAAGAAAAGTACCATTACTAAGTTGTTTGATTTGTAAACCTAAAAAGAGGTTAGTTCCCCCATCAAACAAATTTCAAACACTAGACTCATACTTTGCAAATGATTTGCATAAAGATTTATTAGTAGAACAAAAAATAATATTATCAACATAAATTTAAATAATAAAAAAAATATTTTTAAAATTTTTAATAAATAATGTGGTATCGACCTTGCCTTTAGAAAAATTATTTTGAATAAGAAATGAGTTAAGTCTCTTGTACCAAGCACTTGGGCTTGTTTCAATCCATAGAGAGCTTTAGACAATTTAAACACATAATTAGAAAAATTACCATTCTCAAATCCGGAAGGTTATTCAACATATACTTCTTCGAAAATAAAGCTATTAAGAAAAGTACTTTTAACATCCATTTGAAATAATTTAAAATTATTGTTACTAGCATAGACAAGGAGCATCTTTATGGCTTCTAGTCGTGCCATAGGAGCGAAGGTTTCTTCATAATCGATACATTCTTCTTAGTTGAAACCCTTGACTACTAATCTAGTATTATTTCTAACCACAATATCAAATTCATTTTGCTTGTTTCTAAAGACCCATTTAGTATAAATAACTAAATGGTTATTTGGCCTCGGAACAAGCTTCCATACCTCATTTCTCTTAAATGGTTCAACTCTTCTTACATTGTAATAACCCATGAATCATATTTCAAGGCATCGTCAATGCATTTAGGTTCAATTTGAAAAAGAAAAGTAGCATTTACACAAAAATTCATAAGAGAAGAACAAGTTTGAACCCTTTTTGATATGTCTCCTATGACCATTCCTTAGGTAAGGATGTTTTGGAAGAAGATGTATCCAAGTTGCTAGTTGAATGAGAAGATTCATTTAAATTCAAAGCATCAAAATTAAGATCATCATCAAAATCATTTTCTTAACTTCGGAAACTTCATTAAACACAACATGAATAGACTTTTCTATAACCAAAGTTCTTTTTATTAAAGATACGAAAAGCCTTAGAAATAGAGGAATAGCCAAGAAAAATCCCTTTATTGGATTTTGCATCAAACTTTCCTAAGGCATCTTTTTCATTCAAAATAAAACATTTACATCTGAAAACTTTAAAATATGAAACATTGAGTTTTTTTGTTGTTCTACAACTATAAGGAGTTTTGGATAGTAATGATCTTACTAGAACCCTATTCATGATATAACATGTCATATTTATGGCTTTAGCGTAAAAATATTTGGGTAGGCTATGTTCGTTTAACATGATTCTTGTCATTTTTTGTAAGTTTGTAATTTTTCTTTCTACTATTCCATTTTGTTGAGGATTTCTCAGAGTAGGGAAATTATTGTTGTATCCATTAGATTCATAAAAATCTTAAAAATTAAGGTTTTAAAAAATTCACTACCATGATCACTTAGAATTGATGAAATCATAAAGCCTTTTTTATTTTGAACAAGTTTACAAAAACTTTGAAAAATACATAAAGCAATCACTTATGTGTGCCAAGAAGTATGTCCAAGTATATCTACTATAATCATCTATAATTACAAAGGCGTATTTGCTACCTATTAGGCTTGATGTATCAATTAGTCCAAACAAATCCATATGGATCAATTGTAATGGTCTAGAGGTGCTTATTTGATTTTTTGATTTGAAACTACCTTTTATTTGTTTTTCTAGTTGACATGGATTACACACATTATCTTTAACAAACTTAATATGAGAAATACCTCTTATAAATTCTTTAGATAAGATTTGAGATTTTAGTTTAATGCTAGCATGACCTAATCTTCTATGCCAAAGCCAAGTCTCGTTACTCAAAATCGAAAAACATATTTCATTACAAAGATCATCAATGTCGTTAGTATATATATTATTTTATTTTAGGACAATCATAGATATATTTTTGTGTGATTTTTCAATAATGCAAATATTGAATTTAAATCTAATGATGTATCATTTATCACACAATTGACTAATGCTAAAAAGATTATGCTTTAAGCCATTAACCAACAACACATCTTCAATTAAAAAGTTAGATTTGTTACCTATGGTTCCTTTGCCAATGATTTTACCCTTGTTGTTATCTTTGAAGGTGACATACTCTCCATCTAGGTTAGTGAGCTTAGAGAATTGAGATGGATCTCCGGTCATGTGCCTTAAGCATCCACTATCAATGTACCATCTCTTGCTCTTAGCTTATGATGGTAAATATTTCTACAAAAATGATGATTTTTAGATACCCATTTGACCTTGGGTGCCTCAAAAATTGATTTATACAACTTATCATGTTGCATTGAGTTATTTGAGGTTTCTTTAGGAACTCAAATCAATTTATGTGAACTATATTTCTTAAATGGATATTTATACGTAACATATCCAAATTTGTAACAAAAGTTATATTTGTTTCGAGGTGAAACATGCAAGATAGGGCCTTTAACAAAGGTGGTTGAATTTTGGTGAGAGCTAGTCATAAATCTGATTATGCCTCTTCTATAAACACGACCGTTATTGGCAAGGATCATATTCAAGGACTTGCTACCAATCTCAAAATTTTCTAATGTTTATTTGAGTAGCAAAATTTTCTTTTTAAGTATTTTTAATTCATCACATTTTGTGCAAGGAGCTAAACTATCATCATTTTTAATTTTTAGTCTATCAAAATCATGAACTAGAGACGTATGCTCCTTTTTTAATAATTTATATTTTTTACTAACTAATTTACATTCATCAAATAAATCATGAAAAACACTTAAAAGCTCATCGAATGATAAATTTGCATATAATGAACTGTTTACCTCATCTTTGATAGTCATTAGTGCATAGTGAGCAACTTGCTCTGTGTTGGTTGGCTCATCTTTTCAGATGCACTTAAATCGTCCAAAGTTGCTTTAAGAGCCTTCTTTTTTTTTAGTTGCTTCTTCTTTGCTTGAGGACATTCACTTTTGAAATGTCCCAGCTTCTTATATTCGTAGCATATAATTTGTTCTTTCTTGGGTTCAATTTTATTTTTAGTATTATTTTTAAATTTATTTATTTTTATAAATTTTTTGAACTTTATTGTCAATAGTGTCAAGTTTTCATCATAGTCCTCATCACTTAATTTTCTTTCAAATGGTCTTCATAAGTTTTTAGTGTCATATCCTTCCTGTTCTTTAGAATGTTGTTCTCAAGCTTTTCATGAGTATTGTAAGTCATTTCATATGTCATTAGTGACCCGATAAATTCTTCAAGAGGGAAGTTATTTAAATCATTTGCTTCTTAAATAGTAGTTACTTTAGGATCCCAACTCTTTGGAAGGATCTCAAGATTTTATTAGCAAGTTCGAAATTAAAAAAACTTTTACCAAGTTTTTTTAGACCATTGACGATATCCGTAAATCGGGTATACATGTCTACAATGGTTTCACTTGGTTTCATCTAAAATAACTCATAAGTATGGATTAAAAGATTAATTTTTGACTCATTTACTCTACTAATGCCTTCGTGAGTAACTTAGAGTGTGTGCCAAATATCAAAAGTTGTTTCATAAATTGACACTCAATTGAACTCGTTTTTATCCAAAGCACAAAACAAGGCATTCATAGCTTTGACATTTAAAGCGAATGTCTTCTTCTCCAACTCATTCCAATCATTCATTAGAAAGAAGACTTTTGAAAGTTATTTTCTATTATATTTTATAATTCTAAATTCATAGAAATTAGAAAAATCATCATTATAGTCTTCCAATAGATGTAATCCATTCCATTGAATATAGACAAACATGTAATTAAAGCATTGGGGTGAAAATTTCCAAATTCAATTCAATAAGTGATGATGAGATGCATTCGAAACATCTATAAGAGAAAATTACATGTTTTCTGTTTCTTATTTAGTCTCTACGTTGCAGGTGTGTATCTGGATGCAAACATCTAATTCTTCGACCATCTTAAATTAAAATTTTCATTTCATTCAGACAGAAAATGAATAAATCTAAATTATTTTTTTATTTTCCCGATCCGTAAAATCCACGATGTGGAAAAGAAATCCCATTGGTCCTAGTCAGCTTTCTCCTTCAGCCCACAGGCCCACAGCCCACACCTCTCTCTCTCTCTCTCTATCTCTTCTCCCAATGAAAAATATCTGCGTCCTCCGTCTTATCCTCCCCTGCTCGGTCGCCAACGTGCGTCTGTCTCCCTGCGTCGCCCAACGTTTCCTGCTCTCAATTGGCCATCTATCCTGGACACACTTTGACCCGTGGCCTACTTATTGCGTCAGCAGCGTTACAGCCCTCCGCCCCTACTCTAAAAGAAAGGTCAAATGTGTCGCCTTAATCCGTGTGACGCAACAGTGAAATGCCTTACGCCACACACCTACACCTACACCTACACCTACACCTATTATGGTGGGAAGCAGCGGATTGTCATCCCATTCCTAATACCATGACGTGCCGCTGGTTTATAGAATTCAAAAGCAGATTCCTGATCCTGCACCCTCGCAACAAATCACACACTCCGTCGCCGTCGGAGTCCGCAGGCGACTCCTTGTGGCGACTCATCCAACTATATACTTTGCTCATACATTATTATTGACTTCAGTATTCCAGACAGCACACCCCGAGTCTTCATTTGGCATCGTTGCGGATTTACACGGCTAACTCGTAACATGATGGCGAGGCGTGTACTATATCGTATTATATTACTGCACATAAAAGAAGGCAAGTCTTCTACGGTATCCTCGATCTGACTCGAGTGCATGCCACATCAGACACGCGTCCCCCTCCCGTCTCCGGCGCTAGACCGTAGTCCACACATCTGTTGATTGGCTGAAGATGTGGGTCCCGACGGGAATTTTGGGATGTGTATACGTGTTGCGTCCTGTTTCGTTTGGTGATTGCAAAACCGCCCACTGGAATTTCCCCGGCCGCTGCGGAGTCCGGTATCGTGGTTTTGTTTTTGTCACGAGGTTATAATTGGAAGGGAGATGAATCGCTTGGAAGAAAAAGGCAAGAGATATGATAAGATACGATTTCTTTTTGAGGTCCCCGCATCGTGGGGCCCGGAGGTACTCGTGCCCGGTGGAGGCGGCGTGGGCCGCCGCGATGGACGGTTGTGATGCGCCCCCTTCTGGTGAGGCGAGGGGAGGGCTACGTCAGACCAACTGTGCGTTGGCGCAGAGGTGGGACCGCGGCCCGTGACGCTGACCCACGGGCAAGGGCAGCTGCGCTGTCCCGGGCACGGCACAGGCGCTTTCTGTTGCTGGGGCTGCCACCGCGACGAGGAGCCCATTTATGACCCCTTGTCCCCCGGCTCTCTCTTCTCTCCCCCAAGTGTCTTTACGTTTTAAGGGGAGGCGCACCCACCTCATACTTGCGTTTCGGAGGACTTGGATCTCGACATGGCGGAGATCTGTTGCGACGTCGCGGGCAAGGCGGAGCCGCCGGTTGCCCCCTGCGAGCCTAGTACCCGCGCGGTCAGGCGCCGCCGGATGGTGATCCGGCGGTTCAAGTTCGTTGCTGGCGTGGAGGCGGTGGATCCGGCGGAAGAGGCGCGCCGGAAGAGGCAGCGGTTGGGTTGCTCAGCCTCGTTGCCCGCCTTGGTGCCCCTGGATTTGGAGAACTCGGTAGCCTCGGAATTGGAGCACCGGAGAGCTTGGGAGCTGGAGGACGCGGACTTCCGCACCTCGAGGTACGGGGTGATGTCGGTTTGCGGCCGGAGGAAGGAGATGGAGGACGCTGTGTCCGTCCTTCCCGATTTCTCCCGGCGAACATGTGGGTCCGTCGGTGGGAGCCACCATTTCTTCGGCGTCTACGACGGCCATGGTTGCTCCCATGTAAGATTTGATCATGTGGTCTCTATTATATCTTTTCTCTTTTCCTCTTTCCTCGTCCTTGTGGTTGTATTACTCGAATAGTTGTGGGCTTATAACTCCCCCTCCTCTCCACCTGCAGGTGGCGGCGTTATGCAGTGGTCGGATGCACGAGTTCGTGGCGGATGAGATGTCGAGGCTCGGATCTGTTCCACCGACTCCGGGGGCTTGGACGGGGCTGATGGAGCGAAGCTTCTTGCGGATGGACTCGGCGGCGGCGGAGGCGCTGCAACAAGGAGGCCGGCCAACCCTCTGTTGCCGCTGCGAGCTCCACGCACCGAGGTGCGACAACGTGGGCTCCACCGCCGTCGTCGCCGTCGTGGGGCCCACCCGCATCGTCGTGGCCAACTGCGGCGACTCACGCGCCGTCCTCTGCCGCGGTGGCGCCCCCTTGCCCCTTTCCTCTGACCACAAGGTAATCATGGAAGACAAGAAATGGGACTTGTTTCTACTTCGGTTATTCTGCTGCATCAGCCTGATTTCTTCTTGCTCTTGTGGGTGTTGCAGCCCGACAGGCCGGACGAGCTGAGCCGGATCGAGGCGGCGGGTGGTCGAGTCATCTACTGGGAGGGGGCGCGAGTTCTAGGTGTGCTCGCCATGTCCCGGGCTATCGGTACGGTACTCTGTTCCGCCCCACTACCTCTCGCAGGCGACTGAGTTCGCGTTAACTGATTAGCTGCCTGTATGTCTTGTTTCTAACAGGGGATGGCTATCTAAAGCCCTACGTGATATCAGAGCCGGAGGTGACCGTGACGGAAAGGCGCGATGACGACGAGTTCCTCATCCTTGGCAGCGACGGGCTGTGGGACGTGGTCACCAACGAGATGGCGTGCGACGTCGTCCGTACGTGCCTGCGTGCCAAGGCGCCCTTGAAGGAGCCCATCGGCCAGGAGGTGGTCGGCAGAGATGGCCGTTGCAGCGATAGGGCGTGCTCCGACGCAGCGGCCCTGCTGACGAAGCTGGCGCTTGCGAGGCAGAGCGCGGATAATGTCAGCGTGGTCGTCGTTGACCTCAGATAGTGTAGGAGGAGATGGTAGCAGTAGTAGTTGTGGTATGTGAAGCCGCGGTGGAGAAGCTTTCACCTCTAGTACTATGGTAGTTCTTTTTTCTTTTTTTTTCTTGTTTTATTATTTACCACCTCAAGATCCGAACTAGGAAAACTTGAGGCTGTAATGTCGAGTGAGGAGGAAAGGGTGGAGACTTAAACGAAGGATCCATTGGTAGGAAAAAGGCGAAGGGAAAATGCCTTTTAATTTGTATTTACTGCAATTAGTGAATTTAATATATATATATATATATATTAAATATATATATAGATTAAATAGACTCAGGCAGGCAATCTTGCTTTTCTGATCATTTTTTCTGTATATCTTCTGAATTCCAAGTACTTGTATACGCCAAAAATTTCCTCATTTTTTTGGATCAGCATGGCTTGCTATCACTTATTTTTCCACCAAAAATAATATATTTCATATTTCAGCTTATGATCGAGAATTGTGGGTAATTTTACAGCACAACCCGCTACTCCCGTCATGAGAGCATCCGGATATGTTCAGCGGTGATCCGGTCAACATCGTCATCAATATATTGCATCTCCTTTCTATACGTAGATTATGATTCGATAGTATTCTAAGATGGTACACGCATCTGCCTATCGCTTTTAATTGGGAATGTCCAAGAATAGTGCGTCAGGCTATGAGGAGCGTAATAAGGGAATCTTAACCCACTCAACGCGTGAATCGTATTCCTCTAATGCCATGCAATGATGCTCACACGATATATTCGACTCGTGCAACGGGAATCGGGTCTCCTCGCGACATCTCACGACGTCGGTCACGCCACTGCACATTGGGTCGTTGGAGAAGTCGCGACTCAGACGAGTTGATCAAAGACCGTACCCGATCCGTTTGCGCTGTGGATTGGATCAACTATGACCCATACCCGATCCGTTTGCACTGTGGTTGGGATTGACGGAGTCGATGGTTAGGATGAGACTGTGAGCCGGCAATCCTTCCATTAATGTACCGCCCCCACTTCTCTCTCGTTGCGAAAGGAAAAGCTACGAACAGTAATCGAGGAGGGAAGCTTCAGATCTGGCGAGGAAGGCTTCCGGTTCCCCGTTTACAGGTCCGCTCTCTCTTCTTGCGATCCTCTGTAATTACTTGGTTGGCCATTGCTCTTGGATCTTGATTGTTTCGTGGAACGATGCTTCACATTGTCGATTCCGATCGCTCGCTTGGCGCATTCGATCCGTAGCAGATTCTCGCGTCTCGGCTCAAGTTCATGGATCTTTTTCGAGATGCATTTGCCCTGCATTCCTTCGTTCGTTCTTTATCTATTTACGGAGTTTGTGCCTATCAACGTGGGCTTGTTTGATCTGAAACTCTCTGAGCTTCAAAGGTTTTTCGTTATGGAATTTAGTGAGGTTGATGTGATGATTTCTTTGCCTTCTTACTTTGATCAGCATTAGGGCTCGCAGTCCTTTGGGATTCGAAGAACTGAAGTATGGCGTCAAGGCGAGCAATTAATCCATCTCGACGCGTGTCAGATAGCGGAAGCATTCCGCTGGTCAGCTCACTCAATCAAAAGTCGCGTAATTCGCCTCTATTAGCTGTTGGATTGGTTGTCTTGGTACGTACTTTATTCCCATTTCTGGAGTACAATCGCTTTCTTAGTAGATAGAGGTGCGCCATCCACGGATGGGGGAACGTAAATATTAGAATGTGATGGGTCGACCTTTCTGAAATTTTAGGGTGCTTTTTTCCTCATTGGTTATTCACTTGGAGGTTCAGGTACGTGCGACTCTCATATATTATAATTGAGATAGAATCCGGCACTTGATTCAATTTTGGGGAGAACTTACGGTCTGTTGATATGGACATCTCGTACTCCTCTCATTTATATTATTTGCTTGCCTAAACTATCATGCTTGAATAAGCTACTTTTCTCCCTACGATGACCAGGTGGATTTGCTGGTAACAAGGAAGCTATAAATATTGTTCAAGGTACCTTTTCTATTTTCCAGTTGACCCAGTAGACTTTCTTAAAATAAATTATTGTTTCGTCTGATCACACGATTATCTCTATGGATGTTTCCCTATGGCTGGCCTTAGCTTAGTTTTTACCCATATGTATATATAATTTGTTGAGTTTGAGAAGCGTTCTATATATGTGCTCAGTTTCTTTTACTTTTCATTTTGCCTCATGTTTCACCTTTTAACAAACTTTTTTACCTCTTGCTCCTACTCAATTTCACAAAATCAGTCTTGCATGCAAGAAGATTGTAGGTCACAAAAATAATATGCTGAGATACAAGAAGACATTTCTGCTGCAATTGAATTTTTGAAGATGTGTAGCGTAAATCATTGGACCAATACGGATCTTTCATTCAAACCTTGTATGATACAAGATTAGCTATATTGCACCACTCAGGAATCTGAGAAGGCTTCTTGGAAGACTGTTGAAGTCAATTAAAAGTTTGATGTCAACTCTCTGTAGTTGAATTAAGATGTGTTGCTAAAGCAAATTTAAATTGTAAAAAAACCTACAACACTAGTTTGTGTAACCAAGTGGAAACTTTCTATTATTTGCCTACATATGACCCTTTTTCCAATCCAGGTGGTGTTTTCGATTTGTAGAGCATCTGAAATAAGCCAATGGAGCCAACGAACGGAACCTTTAAGTTATCATGCATGAAACACTTTCTGTAAATATCCTTGATGAACTAAGAGCTAGGCTTCAAGTGTTGATGAACTAACATTCTTTAAACAAAATAATGGCATCCTCTAGTTATCATATTTCAACTCCTCTGCTTTAAGTTCTTTGTGGAGCATTCTTGGCAAAGCACCTAGGCTATATTAAATGTTAATTGTATTTTTCACTAGTACTCATTGCTCATGTTATCATTGCATGTGGATATTTGATGCTACAGCTTTCATCACTTTGTCAAAATTATTCTAAATTTTCATTTGTATTTCTCATATTAACAGGTGTTTCCTGCACATCAGATGTTCTACAAGCTATACCTATTCTAAAGAAAGCTTACAATGATGGTATGCGGAAGGTGTTGTATGTAGGTCCTGACTCCTGTGCGGTTGTTTCTAAATTGTTGAAAGAAGAAGATACTGAAGCCTGGGGTGTTGAACCATATGATCTGGAAGATGCCGATAATAGTTGCAAGAGCCTTGTACGCAAAGGCTTTGTGCGCGTATCTGATATCAAGTTTCCTCTACCATACAGGCCAAATTCATTTTCCCTTGTTGTTGTCTCAGATTCATTGGATTACTTATCTCCAAAGTACCTGAACAAGACCCTCCCAGACCTTTCAAGGGTATCAACGGATGGTCTTGTTATATTTGCTGGTAAATTTTTTTTAATACTTCTTTATTGCCTATACTCACTGCAGTGTAGTTTTTACAGTTTTTATGATGTATCAAGGGTACCTTCAGTGCATCTCTTACCATTCATCTTTTTTTTGGCACAGAACAGGGTGTATATACTTGTGACAATTAGTATTAAGAAGAATGTTTTTACGAGCTTGGTCATGTAGTCAGTGAAGGTTAAGGTAGATCTGTTGTTTCAGGCACACATAGATGTGAAGATCCAAACTTTTAATTTTCTTTTGTTAGACTTCATTGTTTTTAATTCTTTTCTTTTGATTACTTTTTAATTAAGCTATGTGGTCATTTATGGATCAATATCTTGAAAAAATTGTCTGTTTGCTATTCTTTGCTGTGGCATCTCAGAAACTATATCCTAGTATATTACTGGTAAGGTTCCATCCAATAGGAGTTCAGCCACATATAGATTTAGAAAATAATTCAGGGCATATTTTTTCATAGTTGTACACAAACAATAACAAATTATATGGTTTCTGCTGTCAAATGTCTAGACGTCTTTGTGCTTGTTTCTTGCCTACATCCTTTCATGCAATTTGTATGAAGATATTTAAATCTACATGAGCGTTCAACAGCATGGATTCACACTTTTTAGTTTGAAATATCCAACACCTAAACACATAAAAGCTGAAGATAAGTTGCTCTTTTAAGGTTCATAAATTACAAGAGTGTTGGCATTTTCTATGTTAATTATATAGTTTAAAATGGTTTGTATTAAAGTCAAACGACACCCAGACCTCTGTGATGTGAATATGATCCTTCAGTATTTAAAAGAAGTCTTCATTATTCTCATTCCAGCTCATGATTTTTGTAGGTTATCCAGGTCACCAGAGAGCGAAGGTTTCGGAGCTGGCAAAATTTGGAAGGCCGGTATGTTCTGCATTAATCTACAGTGCTGTTGGCATTCCCCGCTTTGTAGGATGTCATTTGATATACGGTTTTTCTGGGGATAGTAGTAGTTGTCATGATAATGTCTCTATTTCATGCATATAATTTCTCTTCCTCTTCTTTTCATTTTTCCTTTTTAGCTTTCTTTATCAATGCTAGATTCAGGTTTTTTCCTTAGTGGATGCATCAGTCTCCAGTCTTTAGTTGGAATCAATGAAGAGTAAAGTTGATTTAAAAGGGATGCACATGCTTACCTGTTGTTTGACCAGAGTTATTCTTTTGTTCTATGTATACAAAATTCTCTATATCATTGATAGAAGAGGTTGTTGATTGTCAACTTGTTGTAACATAAAACTTGTTGGCTTGTACCTTCTTTGAATATTTATAGAGGAATTCATCTTGTTTAGCAACCATGACAAAAGTCTCTTTTCGCTCTTCTCTATGTGCATGCATTTTAATTACTCTCAGGAAAGCCAATCACAACCAACATTACTATACTAAATTCTGTAGGCTCTCTCTGGCCTCTTCAATTGGGTTTTGCAGTTCAATACTTAGCTTCAGAAACATATTCTTCTCAGTTTGCCTCTTACCAAATTCATAGGGTGGTAACCATCAGTTTTTTTTTCTGAACTCGAAGAGAAGCTGACTTTGCTTTTCAAATCATTACTTGTAATGTTCTCAGTGCCATCGATACTCTTCTTCTTGTTCTTTGTCATGAAATTTTAGGACTCAGTCGGGAAATTGCGTATCTCCACTAGAGTTTAAGACGAGATCTTGGAACTGGCTGAGAAATGATAGAAATCTAATGGAGGTGTAATTGCATGTGAACTATTCTACCGCATGTCTGGCACTGGAATGAGAAAAGGTAGAAACTTTTACTTGGATTTTCAGGACATTTAATCATGACAAAATAGCTTGTTTGTGTGAAGAAGCATCGTTATGTATAAAGCAGATGCCACAGAAAAATGTGTTTCTGATCTGAAACTCTCAGTTTGTGCTTTGTTTAATATCTCTCATGTAAGAAATGTGTTTCTAATCATTCTAATGTTACACCGAATTGTTTTAAGTAGCTACAGAACTGGTCACTGTGATTGTATCTATTGCATTTTCAAGATGATTACCATTTGACATTTCACTTTATGTGCAGGCCAAATTAAGGAGTTCATCCTGGTGGAGACGATATTTTCTTCAGAACGGCTTAGAAGAGAATGAAACTGTTGTAAAGAAATATGAGCAAGCTTCAAGCAAAAGTTCTTACAAACCACGCTGCCAAAATTTTCATGTCAACTCGTAGAAATCATCCAAGTCTGGGATCTCTCATTTGCAGAGATATATTATTTTGTAGCCACTATTTGCCACCGATTGTTGCTGGCACACCTTAATATAATGTTAATTGACACTACTTCCTCCAGTTGTAGATCTTCCTTCTTATTAAAATCAAATTGATGGAGTGTTATAGTTGACTTATGTCTGCTGTGTACAACCCAAAAAAAATTGTGGTATGATTCTGGTGGAATTATTCTCTTTTTCCAATTTTCCTTTTCATTCCATAATAAATGCATCGCTACACCAATGTATTTTTTCTAAATCTGATGTTTCTTTTCTTATGTTTTCACAGTGAATCATGGCCATTCTCCAGCTCTAGGATCTTCCACCCACGGTATGTGTTTCCCTTTCCCAGGTCCTCCAATGCTTGCAGGTTCTTTCAATCAGCTCTAGATCGTGTTCCACCTGACGTCTGGAATCGGATGATTGTCCGTGATTGTGGTAACTTCTAATCTTGTTCATATCGGAGTGGATATTAGTTTCTTTGCTAGGTAGAACACTAAACAACTTGGCTTTCGCAATTACTTGCCTTGTGTTATCTCTAAGTTAATCGAGTAAAGACAACATTTGACGTGTTCGACACTAGAATGAGAGAGTGGACGTAAAGAAAGCACTCGTTTACTCTGGAAGCTTACGTCTTTACATGTTCCATGGTGATGGAAACCAGGCCAAGAGCTCAAATATCAGTAACATGGAAACCAGCTGGTCCACGAGGAAACCAAATCCAAAGGCTCTACCTGCCTTTGGATTTGGTGTTACCAGATCAGCATTAGTATCTAGTTATTATCTTGTTATGCATGTAGCTATTGCATCAGCGAATGACTTACAATGAACTTGTTCCTGCCCTGCCACTGGGTCACGGAAGCTCGTGACAGAGGTCTGACCCCTGCAACTGCAGTCGGCTGCTTTACAGATAAAAGAGCTTCAATAAGATTACCAGACTACTAATGCATTTAAAGTCATAACGGAGTTGGTGAGACAACAGCGGTCAGAAGGCTACAGCAGCTGACGCTGCCCTACTCCCCTCCTCTGCTTGCCAAGTTAACTTTGGGGTCCAGGTTGCACCTGATGGCCGATCGCTTCACCTTACTTGAAGCAGCTGCTGCCTCCATTTAACACTTAACCCACCTCTTCTTCTGCCATCCTCTCACCACCAACCACCGTCCCCCTCCTATCCTACCAAGCTCTCGTTCTGTTCTCTCCATCGATCGTAATGGAAGGGCTGATTCCGTTCCTATACAGGGCCTTCGTCAGGTACAGCAACGGTGGGCAGTCTCCTATGAGGAACATACTGTTCAACGAGTCGCCTTCCGCTTCCTACATGCGACTTCCCGGCGACTCCGGTAGATTGCTGTCATCAGAGATCCATTTCTTCTCTTCTTCGTTGCAGCCTCCGCCGGCGCCGCAGTCTCCTCCCCGGAGAACCGCTCCTCGATCAAGACCCACTTAAGGTATTCGATCCTTTATTATTTGGCTTCAATAAGGCATGGGCATATGTCAAAGTCAGTCCTGCTACAATTTGCCCCCGTTCATGAAGCTTGTATTTGTTCACATACTGTACAGTATTTGTCCCACAATGGTCGATTGCATCAGTTAAGACCTTGTTCTAGAAGCTTTATCTTGTTTCATCATGAAAGTTTGTCCAAACCTAGATGTGAAACATCCTGTATGATCGACAAAGAATCGTTCTACAAGATTCGTAGGCCGAGATATTCACGTTAAGCAGTTCTACACCTCCGAAAGGGTAGTCAAAGGCCACGATAAGGATCTGATTTCCTTCTCCTTGGAATGATAGCGTCGAGTCAAGTAGTCAAGTTTGACGGCGAAGCCTCGGTGCGCCTGTGATGGCGCACCTCGCATGTCGCGATGCTGACGGTGACCATGGAAAACTTCTCATTTGCGGTAGACTTTGACCTTTGTGACCATAGACAGGAGAGAAGGGCCCCACAGCACGTCCTCCCACGCTACGTAGCTCTGGCTGTGGGCTGCTATGTGACGAAGACGAAACCACTGCTCGAGTCAACACTAAAGTTAAAATCCTTGTGTTCTCGAGCATGAAACCAAACATCCCAAAGGTTCCCGCAGGGCCAAATTGTCAAGAGCAAGAAAAACAGACCGGTTGTGTTCACGAGGAATTAGCTACTACTGCAAGTCGACATCACGGTCAGCCCCACAACGCATTAGTCAAACTCATCCCAGTACCCATTACATACACCATGTGAACCTATTAGTCAACGCATCAACTGTTCACGAAATTGATATCACCAACACCATGTTGCGCTATTCAATGGCAGGAGCAAGAACAAAGACCTTAAAACCCGACCCCCAACTCCCCCGGTCATCCAACTCAGCCCACCTATCATAATGGCCAAGAAGAAGCCCTCCCCGCTTCACCCTCTCAGCCTCTTCTTCCTCCTCCTCCCCCTGTTGCTCTGCCTCTCCGCCAGAGCAAAGGCCAAGCTGTGTCCGCCGTGCGGCTCGACGTCCGTCCCTTTCCCACTGAGCACGGGCGCCGGCTGCGGCGACCCGTCCTACAAGATCCGATGCGACAACGCGACCAGATCCCTCTTCTTCGACGCCCTCAACGGCTCCTCGTACCCCGTCACCTCCATCAGCACCTCCACCCAGCGCCTCGTCATCCGGCCGGCGGCCTTCGTGTCCAGAAGCTCCTGCGTCACCACGGATCTCTCCTCCCAGGGCATCCAACTCAACAGCTCCCTCCCCTTCAACGTCAGCAGCAGCAACACCATCATGCTCCTCAATTGCACCGCCCGCCTCCTCCTCTCCCCGCTCAACTGCTCCTCCAACAGCCTCTGCCACGTCTACGCCAACGGCACCTCCGACGCCAGCGCCTGCCGCTCGCTCCCCATCTGCTGCACCTTCGTCGCCGGCGGCTCCTCCACTTCCTACTCCATCCGCGCCAGTGGCACCGGCTGCAGCGCCATCCGGAGCTTCGTGAACCTGGACGCCGTGGGAACGCCGGTGGCGCAGTGGGGAGAGCGCGCCGGCGTGGAGCTGCAGTGGGCGTCACCTAGGGAGCCCGTATGCCGCACCCAGGCGGACTGCGAGGCCGGGTCCAACGCCACGTGTAGGGCGGATCCCTCTTCCAGCGGCACGATCCGGCGATGCTTCTGCATCGATAGCCTGCGGTGGGACCCCTTCGCCGGCGTCTGCGTCAACAGTGAGTTCCTCGAGCAGTCCTCTGCTTGTGCTCTGTTTTCCTCTGCTTCTTTGGCTAACTCTCCCGCAATTTCCTTCTTCCTTATTATGTAGATGTTACGATCTCGAGCAGCAAATCCAACCATGGGCCTCTGATTGCAGGTAACATTTCTGTCTGCACTATATGCATTGACTCATCTCGAAACCACATGTGGTACTTCTATACTTTACCTGCATCATTGACATCGATCTCTCAATGTTGAGGAATTCCTTTGGATGAGATGTACCCATCATTGATCTCTTAATGGTGAGTGCATCTTACCCGGGCGATTGCCTTGCCTTGACTTGGCCCAAGTCAATTTCTGCCTACAACATCGATCTCTGCTTGCTTTTGATGGAATGCAATATGATGAACAAATAAGGCGGCAACGTATGAAACAGGGATTGTGTCCGGCTTGGGCGCGGCGGCGGTCGTCACCGTGGCAGGCTTCCTGCTTTACCGTCGGCAGCGCCGCATCCGCGAGGCGCGCGAGCGGTTGGCCAAGGAGCGGCAGGACATCCTCAACGCCAATAACTCCAGCGGACGCTCCGCCAAGCACTTCACCGCGAGGGAAATCAAGAGGGCCACCTCCAACTTCGCGCACGACAACCTCCTCGGCTCCGGCGGCTACGGCGATGTCTTCAAGGGCATCCTGGCCGACGGCACCCCCGTGGCCGTTAAGTGCGCCAAGCTCGGAAATGTCAAGTCCACGGAGCAGGTGCTCAACGAGGTCCGCGTGCTTTCCCAGGTTAACCACCGCTCCCTGGTCCGCCTCCTCGGCTGCTGCGTCGACCTCGACCAGCCTCTTATGGTGTACGAGTTCATCCCCAACGGCACCCTCTTCGACCACCTCCACGGCCTCCGTCCGCTCCTCCCCTGGCGGCGCCGACTCGCCATCGCCCACCAGACCGCCGAGGGCCTCGCCTACCTCCACTCCTCCGCGATGCCCCCCATCTACCACCGCGACGTCAAGTCCAGCAACATTCTGCTCGACGACAAACTCAACGCCAAGGTCGCCGACTTCGGTCTCTCCCGCCTGGCGGAGCCGGGCATCAGCCACGTCTCCACCTGCGCCCAGGGCACCCTCGGCTACCTCGACCCGGAGTACTATCGCAACTACCAGCTGACCGACAAGAGCGACGTGTACAGCTACGGGGTGGTGCTGCTGGAGCTGCTCACCTCCCAGAAGGCCATCGACTTCAACCGCGGTCCCGACGACGTGAACCTGGCGGTGCACGTGCAGCGCAACGTGGAGGAGGAGAAGCTGATGGACACCGTCGACGGGGCGCTCAAGGAGGGGGCGACCCAGGTGGAGCTGGACACCATGAAGGCTCTAGGGTTCCTGGCCATGGGATGCCTGGAGGAGAAGAGGCAGAACCGGCCGTCGATGAAGGAGGTGGCGGAGGAGATCGAGTACATCATCAACATTCTCGACGCTGGCGGTGTGGAGAAGCGTGACAGCGCTTAGCGATGCTTGCAATGCTATCTATCAATTGGTAATATAGACTTGCAATGGATGTGTTCGGAATCATTCACTCATCGAAGGAAAATTGGTGATTTAGCATTTGGATTCTCTCATGGGTGATTACATAAAGCTTCTAATCTTGTCGATCTATTCGCTGTGGTTGGTGTGATGATGTTGTTTATGCGATGGAGTTAGATTGGTGGCAATGGTGACACCTATTCCTTTCCATGTTATAACAAGAGCAAGTCAACGACAGCCCACAGAGAAGACCACGAGACAAGCACTTATTTGGACACACCAACAACGCATGCAGCGCCTCAAAGCGTGCTTATTATAGCAGAATCACCGCCACCAGTCAGTTCTTTAGTCACCATGGCGATCTTCCTGTTGTTGACGTCCTCAGCGGCGAACGCGACGACCACCGGAGTGCCGGTGGCGTTCCGGGCTATGACGAGACCGGGAGTGCGGTAGTTGGTGCCGGTGGCCCAGATCGCAGGGCCATAGATCACCACATTGCGATCCCTTTGCAGGACCAATATATAGTTGGCTCGGTTCCTCGAGGTGTCGGACGCCCACAGAGCGTTGCCGTTGCTGTGATCACAAGGTTGCCATCCGCCTGCATCTTGCGGATGCAGATGTAGGCGCTTTTGGACGTGCCGGAGGATCACACGGCAGGATTAGAGTCGTAGAGGACCAGGTTCCAGTCTGACTGCATAGCGAGTCTTTTGGCCCCGTACGTCAGCGACTGCCCCGTGTAGAGCGTCTCGTCGGTGTAGAGAATGTTGTCGGCTGTGCAAGACGGTACGAGAAGGCCGAAGATGGCCGGCACGCGAGCGCCGGATGTGATCCTTTCGGGAATACCATCGTCTGCATCGCACCGTGTCACCCGTTCACGTATCGTGTCTTGTGGACCTTATGGACATTACAAGCATCCCGAAGTGATTACTCTAAGCAACTGAGTGGAAGACGATATCGCGACGATTTATAGTTTACGGAAACATACAAAAACCCACTTGTCGCAGAGAGACCTGAAGAACTTTTATACTGTCATCAAGAATTCTTAGAGTTTCCAATGGTCTAATTGATTTCTTTTCATCATAATCTCAATGATCTTAGTAATACTTTTTCTAAATAAGATAAATCTAATGTTAGCAATCTTGAAAAGTACCTCAATCCAAATAAACTCTTCTTGAGCAGAAGAAAAACATCATATCTCCATCCTCCATTGCTATTGTTTCCCTCTGATATTTGTACAACAGATCAGTTGTTCTCAATGGACAACTTAACATTATCCATCTTCTAATTGATGATTTTGATTCAATCATTCATGATCATAATCTCATCATGAATACCTTTGCTAACTGCTACTCCAACCTTTTGAATAATCAAAAGAACTCTTTAGAATATGGTTAGTCTTCTTCTTGCACTGTACTTTCTTAATTATCTAATAACATTTGGAACTCAATTACATGTTCTTTTACTAAAAAAAAAATATATTACCACTGCTCTTAAATCTATGGCATATGATAAATCTCCTGATTCACTATTGATATTTTCACTCATTTTTTGGTCTACAATTAAAGATTCATTATTAGCAGCTTTTGGTGACTTTTACAATTCATCCAATATCCCCCCCCTCCTCGCAAAAACTCTAGCTAATCGAATTAAACCTCTTCTTAATCACATGATTAGTCAAGAACAATAAGCTTTTGTTTATGATTGTAATAACATCTATGATAATGTAGTTATTGCTCATGTTTAAATATCAAAAAAATTAAGATTGATGAGTTGGAATACCATCACATCTCCAAAACGAAAAAAAAAAGGTTAAGAGGTTTCGAAAACATTATTAATTATATCATTGTCTAATTTTGCAGAAAATAAAAAAAAAAACTAAAACGATTGTTGTAAATGATAATAATAAAAATCTAAATAAATAAACCATAGAAATTAATAAAGTTTTGAAAACTTAAAATCAAAAAATAAGACCACCCAACATTATCTTATACCCTTGCCGTCCTCGTGCCTCAAACGGGAGGCCGTCCACGATACCAATCCATATAAATTTGAAGACTTCAAAACATTATCTTATTCCCTCGCCTTCCTCGTGCATCAAACGAGAGGCCGACCTTCCTGCTGCCACCACGTTCACGGATAAGGTTTGTCGATTTGCTCGAATCCGTACAACCTTCATCCCATCTCCATGCGACCTCTGTCACATGCATCGCTGTTCTACGACCACCGGTCTCTGCATCACTCTCACCATTTCACTACGGGCTCGCATCTATAAATGGAGGGGCTGTTATTGGCTCTTCATCACCAGCTGATCCAAAGAGCCACCACATACCACATCTACAATGGCGATTTCCACTCCCACCTCCGCCCTCCTCCTCCTCCTCCTGCCGGCCATCTTCGGCCTTCTCATACCGTCTTGCACTGCCGACAACATTCTCTACACCGACGAGACGCTCTACACGGAGCAGTCGCTGACGTACGGGTCCTACAGATTCACTATACAGTCAGACTGCAACCTGGTCCTCTACGACTCCGGTAATGCCGTGTGGTCCTCCGGCACGGACAACCGTGGCTACAACTGCATCCTCAAGATGCAGGCGGACGGCAACCTTGTGATCTACAGCAACGGCAACGCTCTGTGGGCGTCCAACACCTCGAGGGACCAAGGCAACTATATATTGGTCCTGCAAAGGGATCGCAATGTGGTGATCTATGGCCCTGCGATCTGGGCCACCGGCACCAACTACGGCACTTCCGGTGTCGTCATATCCCGGAACGCCACCGGCACTCCGGTGGTCGTCGCTTCCGCCGCTGAGGACGTCAACAACAGGAAGATCGCCATGGTGACTAAGAACTGACTGGCGGTGGTGATTCTGCGATAATAAGCACGCTTTGAGGCGCTGCATGCGTTGTTGGTGTGTCCAAATAAGTGCTTGTCTTGTGGTCTTCTCTGTGGGCTGTCGTCGACTTGCTCTTGTTATAATATGAAAAGGAAAAGGTGTCACCACTACCACCAATCTAATTCCATCGCATAAACAACAACATCACACCAACCACAGTGAATAGATCGACAAGATTAGAAGCTGTATGTAATCACCCATAAGAAAATCCAAATGCTAAATCACCTATTTTCCTTCGATAAGTGAAGGATTCCGAACACATCCACTGCAAGTCTATATTATAGTTTGGCAAGTCCCATAGTCCCACATCGGGAAAATCAGACTTGTTGTCTCGTCTTGGAACTATAAATAAGGGCCTGAGCTTTGATGTTAGACACACCACGAGAAGTACCACAAACACCACAAGAAGTATAGCAGGCATCACAAGAAAACCTGCTTATGGTTTGAAGTCTTCTTGTTTAGGAAGCTGAATGTGTTTTATGGCCTAGGAACATTTCCTAAGGCATTTGTAAGTGTCCCTCTTTTATAATAGTAGTTTGCTCCTCTTTCTTCCGTGGATGTAGGTCAAAGTCATTTGACCGAACCACGTATATCTGGTGTTCTGGTGTTTTGTTTGTTCTTGTCGCTTTTATTATTTCCGCTTTATTGTCTTTGTTGTGTTGCCAAAATTACCCTTTGGTAAATATCCTGGGGCTAGCTCTAACAAACTGGTATCAGAGCCTGGTTTTGGGATCTTTTGGCAACGATGACAATAACAAAGATTGTTATTGAGAAATTCGACAGAAATGTCAACTTCGGCATGTGGCAACTCAAGATGGAGGCCATTCTGGTTCAAGACGGAGTTGATTTGGCACTTCAGGGTGCTGAGAACATTCCAGATGGTACGTCAAAGGAAGATCTTGCGGGTATGGATAAGAAGGCCCGATCTAGCATCATTCTAAACCTCTCTGACAAGGTTTTACGGGAGGTAGCTACGGAGACTACGGCTAAGAGCATGTGGGACAAACTTAAAGCCTTGTACATGAAGAGGACAGTGGAGAATCGTCTCTACTTGAAGCAGAGACTATATATGCTTCGGATGATTGAAGGTACATCTATACTCTCGCATCTTGATAAGTTTGATTCTTTGGTTATGGATTTGGAGAATATAGATGCAAAAATGGATGATGAGGATAAGGCTTTGTTACTCTTGTGTTCTCTTCCCCAATCTTTTAAGCATTTCCGTGATACTTTGATTTATGGAAAAGAAACAGTTTTGTATCAAGAAATTAAATCTGCATTGAAATCTAAGGAGCAGATAGACAAGAATATCACTGGGGAAAGTAGAGAGAATCAAGCTGAGGGTCTGGTTGTTAGGGGGAGAATGGATAAAAGAGAATTTGACATTAGTAGATCTAAATCTAGATCTAAATCCAGACATAGAAATTTGGAATGCAGATATTGTCATAAAATGGGGCACATTAAATCTGATTGCTTTAAATTGAAAAATAAATTAAAGCAAAAGGAAAAATTTGTTGAGAAAACTATTGAATCCGTTGAAGCTAGTGTAGCATCTGATGAGAATTTTGGAAATATTTTCTTTGCTATTGATGACAGGACAAAGTCTAAAAATGAATGGATTTTAGATTCAGATTGTTCTTATCACATGTGTCCCAATAGGGATTTGTTTTCCACATATGAATCTTGTAATGGTGGAATTGTTTTGATGGGCAATAATGCCGCATGTGATGTTGTTGGTAGAGGAACAATCCGAATTAAAATGCATGATGGTATTGTGAGGACGCTCAATAATGTTAGACATGTTCCTGATTTGAAAAAGAATCACATCTCTTTAGGCATCTTAGAGGCCCTTGGGTGTAAATACACAGCTGAATGTGGAGTTATGAAAGTTTCTAGAAGTGCCCTTATTGTTATGAAAGCTTGTAGGTCTGGTAGCTTGTATATTCTGCAGGGAACTACTGTCACAGGTTCAGTTGCAGTTTCGTCATCATCATTGTTTGATTCTGACATCACCAAATTATGGCATATGCGTCATATGAGAAATATTCGACCACCACAAAGGTATGCAAATTTGGTTGCATATGCTTTGTCTGTTGCAGAAGAAACAAGTGAAGTTGGTGAGCCTACTTCCTATTCAGATGCAGTTTCTTGTGATAATTCCGCTAAGTGGTTGATTGCTGAGGGAAAGGTCCTTGTTCAGAAAATTCATACGAAGGACAATCCAGCTGATATGTTTACGAAGCCTCTTTCGGTTTACAAGTTCAAGCAGTGCTTGGACTTGGTTGGTGTTCATTGTTGGTGATTGCCCGTTGGGGCTTTTGTGAAGAAGGTGGAGCAAGTTTTGTTGGGACATGCCAAGGTGGAGATTTGTTAGTTTGGCAAGTCCCATAGTCCCACATCGGGAAAATCAGACTTGTTGTCTCGTCTTGGAACTATAAATAAGGGCCTGAGCTTTGATGTTAGACACATCACGAGAAGTACCACAGACACCACAAGAAGTATAGCAGGCATCACAAGAAAACCTGCTTATGGTTTGAAGTCTTCTTGTTTAGGAAGCTGAAGGTGTTTTATGGCCTAGGAACATTTCCTAAGGCATTTGTAAGTGTCCCTCTTTTATAATAGTAGTTTGCTCCTCTTTCTTCCGTGGATGTAGGTCAAAGTCATTTGACCGAACCACGTATATCTGGTGTTTTGTTTGTTCTTGTCGCTTTTATTATTTCCGCTTTATTGTCTTTGTTGTGTTGCCAAAATTACCCTTTGGTAAATATCCTGGGGCTAGCTCTAACACATTGCATGCATCGTTAAGCGCTGTAACGCTTCTCCACACCGCCAGCGTCGAGTATGTTGATGATGTACTCGATCTCCTCCGCCACCTCCTTCATCGCGGCCGGTTCTGCCTCTTCTCCTCCAGGCATCCCATGGCCAGGAACCCTAGAGCCTTCATGGTGTCCAGCTCCACTTGGGAAGTGGACTGTCAAAAATATTCCTACCCAGTCCAGTCCCGTCCCGTGATTACTCCTGGGTTTGAACCCCCACACCTTTCAGTACATCTAAAAATTTATATAGTTTTTTAAAATAAGAACAAGTGGACTTGGATAGAGACTGAAATGGTTGGAAGACGATTTAGAGCGTTGATATTCTTTCTATTGTCAACTTTGGAATTCACTGTTACCCTATATATATATATATATATATATATATATATATATATATATATATATATATATATATATATATTCTTGTTTCTTTAGAATTGATAATGAATTCTTCAACATATTTAGAAATAGATAAGAGATATCAACATCTCTGGAAAACTTTTACTCATTCCATAGAAATACATACACTTCTTTCAATGTGGGTTATATTCACATCATATTAGTATGATCTTATGATTAGTATAACATGTATATATCCATATCAACTACCTCATATATAATTTCATCCTTGTATTTGTTCCCAATTGAAAGAGGAACTCGACATGTCTCGGTTATAATGATAATTGAGTATTTTTTAATCCATTATGATATTGGATGAACTTCTATTTGTAATTTTAAGTATCTTATTAGTGATTTCAATATAATGTTGTCACGACTTCTATTATTTATAATCAATTTATAGTTATTAATACTACATTAAAAGTGAAATATTTTTTTATGCTGAGATAGATTTTCTTATCTTGGGGGTGAGCAATAATCTTTTCACAACACATGCGACATGTTCTCTTTCATCTTCTATTATATTAGTATTGTCAATATTACCAATCATATCATCTTGGGAATCTTCTTTTTTTTAAATTATCTTTATGATCTATAAGGTTAACATTTTTACGAACACGACCCTCATTGGAACGATGACTAAGCTTTCTATATTTGAAACACTTTCCAACTAGGGGTCGAGCATATGGATTGTTTGTAATAGTCGGGATATACTTAGCTTGTCTTGTTGCTCCTCCAATATTTATGTCTTGATTTGTAAGTTGTATTGACTCTATTGCAACTTACTTTTCTTTATTAAGAGTATATTATGCTGTCAGAATAGAGAATTATTACATTACAATTGGAGGTCTAGTCAATAATATTTCAGTCTTTAATGCCATATTGTGAGCTTCATCTACTATCTAGATCAAAGTTAAAGATATTCTATCTTGAATTGCAAAATTTAGTCCATTGACATACCTTATTGTTTATTGGTCTTCTGACTCTGATAAATTATATCTGGCTGAAATGCATAAAAATTCATCAGTATACTCAATTACAAATCGAGTGCCTTTGATGTAATTTTTGTATTATTGAAACAATAGTTGTTCAAAGTCTGAAGGTAGGAATCTTCCTTTGAGAAACTGCTTCATTTTTCACTATGTTTGTACTAGTCCCTTACCCTGTCTTCTTCTATTATTCTATAATGTATCCCACCAAGTTTAAGTATGCAACAAGCTTGAGTTGTTTGTGATAAGGAACATCCATCACCTCGAAGAAGTTCTCTAATTTATAATTCCAGGTAAGAAAAGCTTTAATACTGATGTGGCCATTAAAATTAGAGAGGTTTGCTTTTAAGACGATAATCCTCAAATAGCTTATTTCGTCTCGGTGGTGCTTGATATCTTCTGTACCTTTCACTATCATTTTTTGAGTCATCATCATATATTATTGGTTGTTGTGGACAGATAGTATCAGGTTGGTGGAAGTATTGAGGTTGAGTTACACTTTGAAACTTTTCTTTAGTTGGTTCTGTGATAGTCCATAATTTTATCTTCTTTGTTTGAGACATTTTTATAGGCTGGTTGCCTATGCTAGATTGCATGCACATATTGATGATTACGCTAGCCATAAGCATCAACTATGACACGATTAATTCTACTATCATCACGAATTTTGATAGCATCCAAACCTAAGTTAGTGAGAATGTCGCGAATATCTTGGAGTTCTCGGATCATCCTCACTTTTTGTGTTTTTAACGCCACCTATAAGGCTGGCACTCCCCTCTAATTATTATTGAGGTTGTTGCCATTACCATTGAACTTGCAATTACGAACATTGATAATACTAATGCCATTGTCGTTGTCACCGTTATTACTACTAAACCTTATCTTAATGAACTATAGAGTTGTACTTAATAAATTATGTTTCTGATACATAAGATCTATTATACGTGATGAGTGTAGAGCAAACTACTCAATTTTCTAACCACAAACCTATTATACTAACACCAAAAGCAAAGCTTTGATACTAACTTACTCAAGACTGAAATGAAAATAAGAAATCACTATTAAAAAGTATTCTAATAAACTGACCTGATGAAGAAAATTAACTTATAGTAGACAAACATTCACAATGAAGATATTATTTTTTGATAATTTCATAGGTTTAGAGGAGGCCTTTATTTATATTAATTCTAGGCCTTTAAAAACTAATTAACTAACGATGCACAATTATTGAAAGAAAAATAAAATATAAAATTAATAATATATGATAAATAAAAATAATAAGTGATAACTTTAGGCTTCTTAAGAATAGTCTTCGTCTACTTATTTTGCATTACTAATGGATAATAAAAATATTTTATTGAGAATAGTCAACAATAAAAATATTTTACTACTTATTCTTGAGAATAGTCAATAATAAAAATGTCCAAATAATGGACAGAGAAATATTTTGTCTATACCCAAAAAAACGAAAACGAGAGTAGGAGATAATATTCTACTCGTATTAAAGAATATTCATATTAGTTAACTTATTTTTAAAGATTATTTGAGGACCAATAATTAAAATCAATTACTTTCTATTATACGTTGGTTCGATCTGAACTAAGTATTAGAGGGATTATATATTAATATTGATTTTTGTGTAAGAAATATATTGACTTTGATCTTGTATAAGTCGATCAATAAATAAGCATTTGAGTTTCTTCAGCTCTCGAGCAAATATTCGATCCTTCCCATCAATCATGTCAATTTTTTTATGCGCACAATCAAATCAAATCGGATTCGTTTAGATATCACAGATATAATCACCATAGATTATAGTTATAATAAGAAATGCTCCAGTTGAGGTCGGTTTCCAACATGGGGTGTCGTGGTTAATGGAGCCACAGGTTTGACGTATAAACTATTATAGTGTTACAAAAGATGATTTATTCTACGGTTCCTCCTCCTATTGTCCCATCATTTGTTCAATCTATCCTGCAACTAAGAATTAGCATTCTGCCTCTCATCTTGGATGAACACCTTTTACTCTCTTTTATTCCAAGAGGAAGAAGAAACCCATTACGATGTGGACTGTATCCCTAATATAATGAAGAAGTTCTTTCCAAATTTGTGCAACATGTCGGGTTCACATATCCTACGTTCATTAGAAATCAAGTTTTCCAATAACAACATGCATAATCACTAAGCATGTATTCGGAATGTATCTCTTTCGATTTTGCACCAACACCAATGCATATATAGCTCATCTTTCTTCGTTACGATTAGTATATTTGTTATTTGTTAACCTTAATCGGAGCCATTTTGCTTTTTGGCCAACAATTGCCGTCTCTCATAATTATCTTCTGCAATCTATCGCTCTTCCATCAGTCAAATCCCCCCCACTATCTTTTGACCTTTGCCAGAAATTCTAAGGCACGCAATTAGCGTTGTCGTAATGCAAGTAGGCGCAGATTCCAATCGGAAATGGAGGCCACGAGATTCCAAGTAGGTGATTGGTGATTTCCAAATGACTGAAGCAAAACAACAAATTCTTGTAACTTGTTCATCAAGCTGCGAGTGTAGAACAAATTTTTAGGGTCTCAAAGATCTGATATCCTGTATCAGCTTCTCGAATGCCGTGAAGGATGAGCCGCCGGTGGAGGAGACGCTGTCTCTTGCCATCTCCGCCATCTTAGCGGCGGATGTCCTCAACTCTTCTGCCTTGTTTCCCTCCATCATCTCCCTCACCATCTTCTCCACGATGTCCCTGCCGTGCATGTCCTTCATGTCCAATCCTACCCTCCACACCTCCCCCACGAACCTGCTGTTGGTCTGCTGGTCCGCAAAGAATGGCCAGCACAGCATGGGAACGCCGGCCACCAGGCTCTCCAGCGTCGAGTTCCATCCGCTGTGCGTCAGGAAGCACCCCACCGCTGGGTGGCCCAGTACCTCCTCCTGCGGTACCCACTCCACCAGGTACCCCCTCTCCCTCGTCGCTTTTTCCAGCTGCGCTGCTATCGCTCCGGCGGCGGCGGCTCCCTCGCCCAACTCTTTTCCGTCGACCAGGTCCCGCCTCACCACCCACAGGAACCGTTGCCCGCTGTTGACCAGCCCGAGCCAGAACTCGGTGAAGTCCTCGGGCGACATCACCGTGAGGCTTCCGAAGCTCACGTACACCACCGACCTGCCGGGCTGCGCGTCGAGCCAGGACATGCAGCTCCGATCCTCCTGCCATAAGCTGGCGGAGGCCGTGATGCGTACTTCTTCGTGATCGCTCCCGGAAGTCAATCGGTAGTAAGTCCTGAGCAGGGCATGAAGAGGGCCGATGCAGTAGGTGACGGGGCAGCGGGAGCGGATGTGCTCCAACGCGCAAGGCTCCAAGGACTCGAACGTGTTGAGTATGAGCGCTCGCGCCCGGACACTGTCGGCGGTGGCGGTGCGCACGAGCCTGAGTCTGGGATCGCTGGAGTCCTTTGCATTCCTGCAGAAGATTGATAGGTCCCTCCGGCGGAGGAAGCCCTCCATGCCCGGCACGTTCCTTATCGGCTCGTCGAGATCAGCATCGTCTGTGGCCACGTAACCCACCATGTAACGCAACTATCAGGTGATCAAGGTATGTAGCGTATCGTAGTTATACCTGGAAAAGGGAGCTCCCCAGTCCGGAGCAGCTCCGGGATGCACAAGTAGGACCAAATGCTGCAGGCGCTGACCGTGCGGAAGAACATGGCGGGGACTCCCACCTCTCTCGCGACGTCGGCCGCGAAGGTCATGATCCCATCGGCTATCACGCACGTCAGGGCCGGCCATCCTCTGTAACCATCTTCATCTCGGTGCTGGAGGTCGAGCAGGAGATCCTTGTAAGGGCCCACGGACCGCGTTTGCAGCGACTCCAACAGATCAAGCAGGCGCGACGCGGATCGGCGGCGCTCGTCTTCGAATCCGTCGGGGATCGAGCGGAAGCGGAATCTGGGACTTCGGTCCAGCCGCGCATAGGCGACGGAGTGGCGAGCGAGCAGGCGGAGGTTGTGGTCGGTGTTGAGGAAGGTGACGTGAAGGCCGGCCAGCGAGAGCAGCTCGGCCAGCTTCAGCATGGAGTTGACATGGCCCTGCAGCGGGAACGGGAACACCAGCACGTGATCCGCCATGCTCCCCGCTTCTCAGCTCCTTCCGGTTGGGGTGGAAGCAATAATGCCTCCTTCCATCTCCTTGCATAGATGGATGGCTAGTAAATCAAAATGGACCTCACAAACTGTGACCGTGGATGGATAGCTAACAATTAAATCAAAATGGACCACTGAATTGCAATGTTCGCTTTCATTACAGCGGAGTGGTGGCAACATTTGTATTAAACTTGTACAGGTTCGTATGATAATTAATAATTCAAATTATAATTTGGTATTTGGTATTCGAGAGATAGAAGATTTGAATTTGGATTTTATCCCTTACGAGATTAAATGTGATATGTTTTATCGAGAGTC
Source organism: Musa acuminata AAA Group (assembly GCF_036884655.1). Lineage (NCBI taxonomy): Eukaryota > Viridiplantae > Streptophyta > Magnoliopsida > Zingiberales > Musaceae > Musa > Musa acuminata. Next base: position 12,048,622 of record NC_088343.1, on the reverse strand, counting down.
TTGTCATGCGTAAACGAGTTGTATTAAGTTTTTTAATGAATATATTTGAGATAAACTTTTTTTTTTTCATAATTATCCCCTTCTATTCTCTCCTTATTTTTTTATTTAGTATCCGAGCCAAGTTAACCCATGATTTTCTTAAGTTCATTCTCAAGGTCATAAACTAAACTAAGATTTCCTAAGTTGAAGTACTCTTGCATCATGTTATAGACTTAGCAAGGATTGCCTAAGTCATAAGGTACCCTGTGTTAGTTTTCCGTAAAAGGTTAATCTAATTGTAACCTCACTCAGGTCCTTAGAACTTGCAAAAGAATAAACTAATTAGTTTGACGGACAAATCTTAACGTCTCGCGAAGAAGATAACTTTACAAGTAATTGAGCAAATACTCAGTGTGCAAAAAGAGAACATAGAGAAAAGAGAAAACAAAAACTTTGAAGTAAACAAATAGTCATAAGTTTGCAAATGATTGTTCACCGGTTATCGGGTGCGATGAAAAGTTTTCATATACTTGATATGTGAACTTGTGAAATCCAATCAATGCCCAATACTATCCCAAACACCTATTTAGCTAGGTATTATTTGGAGGATTCTAGGGCACTGAGATGATTGACGTTCTGCACTGTTTCATAGTCTTAAAAAAACAAACTGTGACAAACAAAAACAATTGAAAGTATGAAAAATTTTTCAACTATTTAACATATATGTTTTTATAATTCTAAATGAGTTATATATTATATGTCAAAGAATTAATATTATATTTAATCCTTATTAGATCTCATCATTATATTAGACATATGATATATAATAATTGATTTGACATTTATTAAATCAAAACTTCATTCAAACTAAATAGACATATAATTAAATTTAAATATCAATACATAATCAAATTTATTCAACAACAAAAGCACATATATTATTAATGTCAAGAAATAACTCCATTTATACAAAGCATCTTATCACATGTAAACTTTAATCTCAATTTTACGAATAATATTTGATATAAAAATAAGGTAAATATTTTTCAATTTATATATTTATGAAATCAATAGGTAGTTTAAGTCCTGAGCAGAGCATGAAGGGGGCGGACGCAGCAGGTGACGGGGCAGCGCTAACGGATGTGCTCCAACGCGCAAGGCTCTAAGGACTCGAACGTGGTTGAGTATGAGCGCTGGCGCACGGACCATGTCGGTGGCGGCGGTGCACACGAGTCTGAGTCTTGGATCGCTGGAGTCCTTTTCATTCCTGCAGAAGATTGTTAGATCCTTCCGGCGGAGGAAGCCCTCCATGCCCGGCACGTTCCTCATCGACTCGTAGAGATCACCATCGTCAGTGGGAATGTAACGCAACCATCAGGTGATCAAGGTGTGTAGTGTATCGTAGTACGTTCCTGGAAACGGGAGCTCCCAGTTCGGAGCAGCTCCGGGAGGCACAAGTAGGACCGAATGCTACCGGTGCTGACCGTGCGGAAGAACATGGCGAGGACTCCCACCTCTCTCGCGACGTCGGCCGCGAAGGTCATGTACCCAACGGCAATCACGCACGTCAGGGCCGGCCATCCTCCGTGACCCTCGCCACCTCGGCGGAGGAGATCATCGTAAGGGCCGGCCGACCGCGTTCGCAACGACGCCATCAGATCTAGCACGGATCGGCGGCGCTCATCCTCGAATCCGTCGGGGATGGAGCTGAAGCGGAATCAGCGTCTCCGGACCATGCAGCCGCCCGTAGGCGACAGAGTGGCGAGCCATCAGGTGGTGGTTGTGTCGGTGTTGATGAAGGTGAAGTCAAGGCCGGCCATCGAGAGTAGCTCGGCCAGCTTCAGCATGGAGTTGACACGGCCCTGCACCGGGAACGGGAACACCAACCAGTACGTGATCCGCCATGCTCCCCTTCTCAGCCCCTTCCTGCTGAATTAGATGCAATGATTCCTCCTTCCATCTCCTCTATGCATAGATGCATAGCTAACAATCAAAATGGACCTCTCAACTGCACCTAACAGTGTTGGTGGTAGTAGCATTTGCACAATTACTCTGGTTGGCGGATCACATCAGATGAGACACAGAGGTAATCAGACAGCAAATCTGACAGCATCACCCAATTAACGAAGACAGCCCGAACAATAACAGCTAAGAGACATATAGAAAAAGAAATAATAAAATTTTTAATTACCTCTTTACAACAAATTTCTACGCCCACTACGATTACATGAATCAACAAAATAAGATACGAACAAAAAAGGGACGACGAAGGCAGCGAACGACATACCTGATGATTGATCCCGTGGCCTAACCGTGACTGTGACCATGTCTTCATCTCGAATTGGATGGTAGATTGCGACCATCATCCGCCGAACCCAACAAGTGTCGGCACTCATCCACTGGCTGTTGCAGGCGGGCCCGAACTCGCTGTTCCAACATCCCTCGGTGCGCCACTTGCACCGTAAGGCAAACATTCCAATAAATTCTGACATGACGTATCTTTGATCGCTGCAGTAACAAAACCGACACCGCAAGTACATGGAGGAGAGTAGCCGGGAGTCGAGGTGCTCACGGGTGGAGCTCCGCCCCGCCCTCGTCCTCTTCCTCGTCCCCTCACGCCGAGCCATAGTTTACCAATCAGAAGCAGTAGGAACGAATCCTTTTCCCGATCGCTTGCTCGATGGAGAACGGCGATTCTTCTCCCCCGCCAACCGACCGCGTCGTCTTCTGTTCGTGCGCACAGTGAGCTCCTCTTCTTTTCTCAGGTGCCCTCAGCTACTCTGGGCTTGTGTTGTTGGCGGATTGCCTATTGCGCAGCCGACGAAGGCAGAATCACGGCTTCCTTGTAGTTATTTCCTCGATGTCCGGCCATTCTTCCACGGTGCGTCTCTTATATCAGTTCTTTCTTGTTCCATGCATCTTCTTTATGCGTTGCACAAATATTTCCATGATCTTGCTTTACATCAAAAACCGAAATCGACGTTGCTGGCAATTAATGGATGTATTTATCCAAGCTTTTTCCATTCGGCGGGCATCACAACGCAAGCTTATCCCTGTGTTTCCCATAGTAACTAGGAACTCCAACTTGCACGATGGGAAGCAAATGCCACATGGAGGGAGGTGATAGAATTCATGCAAAGGCTTCGAAAGTTGGAGTTCTTGACTGGGGATTGCTCGAGAGATGGAAGTACCATCAGAAATGTGTGGCTCGTCGGGGAACCAAAAGATCAAACTCTGTCAACAACAGATCCCCATTGCTGCATACTTTTGGGTCGTCTACCCAGTGTACTGGAAGCACATGCAGAGCTCTTCCTAAGCAAGAAGAATTTGCTTACAAAACGAAAGAGATTGTTGTCTCTCGACATCTCACAAGCTTTAATGATGCAGATACTGCAGATATGAAGTCCATGTGCTCTGATGTGTGCTTCCATATGGACTTTGGAATTTTACATCCACCTTCCAGCATCATTAATGGTCAAACCTCAGCTCCTGGAGCAAAAGCCACAGAGACCCAAGCCCATCGACCAGAAAATGCAGAGAAGCTCCAAGGCTATCCTCGTGATCTAGATTTCATGGGCAATTGGCAGCAGCTATGTCATGATACTAGTAATTTGTGGGATCATCTTCAAGCCAGTGCTCAGATCAGACGTAATAGTTTTGAGTCATATTTCGATGGTGCCAAAAGCTTGTCACTTTGCCATCTTGACAACGCTAAGGACATCAAAGGATCTCCCCATATTGATACACTCAATACTTTTCGACCAGAGACTGAAATCTCTACTAAGAAATCAACCGAGAAGGGAAAGGAATCGTCCAATCATCAGTTAAGTGTCAGGCCAACATGGATGATTCGAAGTGCTAGCTCAAGGGATGGTTCCTCTGCACCAGTACTGGTGAGACCATTTAATGGCAGTAAGGAAGCGTCAAGTAGGCGTAGTCCACTGAGGAGGATGTTTGACACTTTGCTGAAGCCAAAGAACCTAAGTGAGAAGGGTGGAAATCTGACATATAAAGAACCTGATAAAACCAAACACGCTCTTCTCCAACTTGCTTGGGAAAATGGGCAGCCTATGTTTATGTTCTCATCCACATACGGTGATGTTCTTGCAGCAATGTTGACACAGCAAAGCGAAACAGAGAAGGATGATTTGGAATGCATTTACACAATACACTGCATTCAACAACGTGAGAAGAAATCAGGAGCTTGGATTGGATTGGGAAGGAAGAGCGGGAAGCATCAGCTGGTATCTGATGCCACTGGCAGGATGAACGTTTTCAGATCGAGAAACTATGATGCCAAAAGTCATCAAGTCACAAGAGAGTTTGTGTTGCTTGGTGCTGAACCAACACCACCATCTCATGGGCCTGTTGATTTCTCATTGAACAGCGAGCTGGCTGCCATTGTTGTCAATGTTCCAGAAGAAATGGCAGAAGATAATACAGTAATTGTCCTTCCTGGTGGAACTCATGGCTCTTCAACTGATGCCAAACCGCCATCTTTGATCGAGAGATGGAGATCAGGAGGAGCATGCGACTGCGGAGGTTGGGATGAGGGTTGCAGGCTGACTGTTCTAAGCAAAAGCTTCCTTCAGGTATCCTTTAATTCCTTTCTTGCATCAAAGCAGCTCATCCTTGTCTAACGGGACTAATATATGATGTCTCAGGGAGGAGGATCGCGGGCAAATGGACATGTCTTCCGAATGGTTTCTTTGAAGGAGGGACTGTATAGAGTTGAGTTTGGGACGTCCATCGCATGGCTTCAGGCTTTCGCAATAGGTTTAGCGATCGTTCACGGAAAGAATCCCACCAATAACTCCGGCGAGCCAAAATGGTTGCTGGAACGAACGGTCACGCGTCGTCATGCCGGGAAGACTGAAGCAATAGTCCAAGGGGCGTCTCCGACGAGCTATGTACCGTATTGTCCACCTCTTTCGCCTGTTGGAAGAGCTTAGTTGCATCTGCAACATTACCAGAGCATGCTTGCCTTGTCCTGTGATCCTATCTCGCATGGATTTGACGCTTGCTAATATGTGATGGAATTCATCTCCATCCTGGTATCATCGAAGCTTACCTCTGTTGTCCGTGGCGGTTGGAGAGTAGTCATATGCGTATACGGTGATAGAAGATAAGATTTCCCCAACTTGATAGAGGATAAGATTTCCCATTCTGTTTATTCTGTTGAGGGAAATCCTTCCTCCTAATCTGTATAAATAGGGGAGGAACATGTTAATAGATTCAAGCTAAAGCTATTTCATTTCTATAATAAATAATAAAGCTTCTTCAATTATTGTTCTTATCTTCTATTATTTCTATCATGGTATCAGAGCCGCTTGCCTAGAGCAAGCTCTCTTCTCGCTGCCAATTCATCATTGGTGTTGCCACTCTGCGCCAACGTCCGTTCCCTTCCGCTACGGCATTTCTAGTGCTGCTCATCAGCACTGCCTCACCTTTCTTCCTCGTTGTAGCTATTTTTCTTCCTCTTCTGTTACAGCTTTTACAGCTTCCTCTTCTGCTACAGCTTCCTCCTTTGTTGCAGTTTCCTCCTTTGCTGTAGTAGCATCACTGCAACATTGCTGTAGATTTCTTCTCTACTGTCGCAGCCGTCGTAATCGCAACCACGGTAGTCTTCGTTGATCTGTCAACATTCGGTAGACTTAAGGAGAATGAAGGGAACGCTTGTGCCATCACAGCAACAGCAATCGCAGCAGTAGCAGCGATCTACAGCAATCGCAGCAGTAGCAGCGATCTACACTTATCTTACTCATGAAGCCTCTCGCTTGTAAACCATTCTTTGCATCGATCCAAGATTGGTATCCTTGTTAGGAGCACCATCTTGCGGGGGCATGATAGAAGATAAGATTTCCCCAACTTGATAGAGGATAAGATTTCCCCAATTAGATGAGGAAATCTCTCTATTCTGTTTATTCTGTTGAGGGAAATCCTTCCTCCTAATCTGTATAAATAGGAGAGGAACATGTTAATAGATTTAAGCTAAAGCTATTTCATTTCTATAATAAAACTTCTTCAATTATTATTCTTATCTTTTATTATTTCTATCATATGGATGCATGAACAGATTGATATAAGAGAAGAAATGAAGTTTTCTTTTTATTAGGGGAACACTCATTAAAATCAAAAGTATAGAGGGTATGATTTATGTGGTTGAATATTTTTTGACCATATATATAGAAAAGAAGCACATAAACCTGCAGGGAATGTCCTAACTCTGTATATTTACTTGGATTAATCCGATGAAATCGACGTAGGATAAATTAAGGGATCTGATCGTTTCATCTCCCAAGGCAAACGAGTAAAGACCATTTCCTGTCATGTATTTCGTGTCATCATTGCATCAATATCAGTAGCCGCCTCCGCCGTCCAAGCATGTTCCTTGGTCATGGAGTTGACCTTCTTTTGACCACGAAGCATATTAACTACAGCCTTGTCATTGAATTCTTCGAGGAGGCAAAGGTGATCTCCAAAGTCAAATATACAGGGAAGAACGAAACTGGCACCGCAGATTTCAATGCGCCTTTCGTGAATTGCGATTCCTTGACCGAAATAGCCAACCCAACCCCAAGCTCTTCGCTGAGACAACGCCCAGAGCTCCCGCCACCACCACCTTCTTCGAGGACCAATGCACATGCTGTCTGACTCAACACCACCTGCTTCCTTGGGGCGGCTCTCTGCTCGTCTTTCACAGGCACCGGATCCTTGTGGGATATGTTGACCATTCAACGCCGCAGACTGCGGAGGGGGGGCGGGCGGTCAACGGGCACATCAGAACTCGCCCTCGGTGGCGGTCGGCAACGGCAGCAGAGCGCAGCCTCCTCGCGTGAGCCACTGACATCTGCCGTCAGAAGTAAGCAACCAGGCGGTCACCCAGAGTTCGTGGGAGGCCGAATGGAGCGGCCATGCCCGTCGGAAGCGGCCACGCCCCGCTTCCGTGGCCGCCGCTGCCGCCTCCGTATCTCCAACGCCCAAATCCATTCCCTCTCACACACCCAGAAGGAACACAAATCCAAACCTGCACTCAGGACTCAATATAACATATGAAATTATAGGGAATAATTTGGGTAACTGTTGAATGTGCCTAGTCGTTCTCATTTCCAGCGATGCAACGAGTCGAGTCTTAGTGCGTGGGACGAGGTGACAACGAATCTGATCTGGACGATGCTCACGCCTCACACGTTAGGTGGGGCCACGATGGCACCCACCGTCCGTTTCATGTGTACCTGAAGTCGTTTCATTCGGAGTCGTGATTTGCTTAACAGTTAATTCGATTTAAAAGAGAAAGAATCCACTTACAATCTTTTGGATTCAAAATGAAATACATAAAAAGGAGATGCGGGAGGACGGAAGTGGAGGCCGCAGTCTGTTCTTGGCCGTGCGAGGCGTTGCTTCTTCTCGCCCCCCTTCTTTACCTCCCTCCCTCATCTCCGACTCGTCCCTTGTTTGGGTTCGGGTCTCCCTGTTGCCCCCTTAATGTTCTTCCTCTTCTTCTCCTTCGATCGGTAGCCGCCGCCTGAAACAAGTTACGAACCTTCCGGTCGTAGGCGGAGGTCCGCGTGAAGACCGCGTTGCCTAACAAAAGAAGGGGAGGAGGAGAAGAAGGCCCACGAAACCCGACTGTCTCACTCGCTGACGTCCGCAATCTCATCCCTATTCTGCTTTTTGTTCCCAACAACAAAGTCGTATGTCTCTCTAATTCTGCATGCGTGCGTAACCAGGTATGTTTTTTGTTGTGGAAAATGAGATGAAAGGGTGAATTGTTTTCGTTCGTTTCAAGGGTTTTCTGGTGTTAGATCGAATTCACGATCGGAGTTTTGGGCAATCGCCAGCCAGGTTTTGGTCCCTGATCGGTGAAAGAAGGCCGACGCACGGTGGGGTTTCGATTTCTGGAAGAAGAAGAGGGGTCATGCGGAGAACGAAGCAGGTCGGTTGCTGAGAGAGTATGGGAGTGGTTGGACCTCCGGTTTCCAGTCATGACGGTCTACATTGCTCGCGAGGCTTCCAAGGTCCCCCTATTCCGTCACAGAATTCATCTGTTTTGCTCGATCTTTCTAGTTGCTTTTTCTCTTTTTCCCCTCTTCTTTTTCTTGTTCTTCTTCGTCTTTTTCTTCAGAACATCTCTTAGAGTTCTTCTCTATTTGTATTATGGATTTCTGTCTGCAGCTATGGAGGAAGGTTTGCGTGGAGACATCTGTGGAGCTTCAACTTCTTGCGGAGAAATGGAAGCTTCTGCTCACGGGACTCCTGTTCCAGGTGTTCATTTGTCCCCCTTCTTCAATTACCTCAAATGGATCTCTGAACAACTGTTCTAATGGAATTTCTTTGTAATTCAAATTGAGTTCTTGATTTTTTTTTTTTACTGGACATTCTTTCTGAGAGTTTCGTTAATTAGGCATTTCTTTTATGTTGGTGTTGAATGGGAATCTGTTCTGGTGTCTTCGTAGGCGTAAAACATTTGTCATCGCATTTTATGCTTAGCTGTTTCTTGATCGCTCCTTTTGGCAAGCTGAGTGCTATAATATATGTATCTTTTCACAAGAAAAACTTGAGATGAATTTCTTGCACTTCTAATTTTATCGTCTTTTGAAGTGCAGTAATTTGGGAAACTTATCATGGCCTGCAAATGTCTGGGTTGCTTTCTCTCAGACTTTTGCCTTGTCAATTATTTTAGAAAGCTTGTCATTAATGAACATTCATTTTTGATATCTCCCCCATTGGTGATCTTAGAGTTCTATGGGGGTCTAATTGACAGACTAGAATGACCTTGGAATAGCTGCATTGAGATTTAACCAAGTCAACAATTACTTCTGTTGCTTCAGTACTGAAGCTATGTTAGAGTTATAACTTCATATTCTCTGATTCTTTAGTTAGATCCTTCATCCAAATGGTGCTTTAAGTTACTTATATAATGATCGTGAAGGATCATCCATTCACTCTTTTATGACCATAAGACTAAAGTTGCAATCATAGTTTACTTGAGTTGGAGTATTCGGTATATCAATTCACTAGCATATCATACTTGAGCAATATGTTCCATTTCATTATAGATATAGCCTTCATAATGTTGTTATTGATGAAATGTTTCTTTGAATATGCATGATAATTAGCTGTTGGTACTTATCAAAAAAAATAATTAGCTGTTGGAGGTGTTCGCCAATTTGGTTTCTGCTGTAGAATAATGTCTCCTACATGGAAGTAGTGCATGCAAATTGCAGCAGCATTTACAACAATTGGCTCGTCCCTATGAATGCTATTTTTTTCTAAGTGATTTTCTTGAATTTTGAATCAAACAGGAAGTTATTTATATGTCTGCAAATTCAATGAAAGATGTATATCGATAAAAATCCTTTTGTTCCATAACAATCTTTTCTATTGTCATTTTGTTGTTTCTTTTATAGCCTAATGGTTGCATTTCATCTAGGCCTGTCAGATTGTTTTCTTGATGCTCTGTAAATGTTACAAGAGATATTTCTTGCAGTTACCTTTTTTTCCTTGATTATCTTACTGCTGTTCTGCTTATAATCTTGTGTTTGTTTATCTGTGTTTTTGATGGTCATCACACAGGGTTAGTATGCGAATGACTCTTCTATTTGGATTAGGCTGGTGAATCATTCAATGACTATTGTTTTTCTTTTTGTAGTATATACATGGGTTGGCTGCGCGAGGGGTTCATTATCTACATCGACCTGGACCAACTCTTCAAGATCTTGGGTATATGATTCTTCCGGTATGTCCTAGTGCTGTGCTTAATTAAGTACAATTCTGCACAAAATGAATGAAGTGACATCATAGTTGTACTGATGCTTTTGTATTTTTAGGAACTTGGAAGAGAAAGAGGCTACATCAGTGAGAGTCTATTCACCTTTGTGTTTTTGTCCTTTGTACTGGTATGCCATTGTCCTTTTATTTATTAATGTGTTCTCTTATAAGTTTCTACACCCCAGTGATTTCAATAGGCGCTCGGGCGCTCGCCTATGCGCTCGGGCAAGGCGAGGCGAGGCCCGAGCGCCTCGCTTCATGTCCAAGCGCGCCTCGCTTCATCGAGGCGCCGCCTGGCGCCTGGGCTCGGGCGAGCGCCCGGGTTAAACCAGGCGACCGAACCAGTGTTTTACGTCTAGTTCGGTCACCGATAGGCTCCCTCTCACGATTTCTCTGACTTCCCCAACCCTAACACTCGCGATTTTGCTGTCGAGATTTCTTCTCCGTTGTCGTTGCTCTCTGCTGCCACTGCCACTGTCGCTACTCGCCACTGCCACAATCGTTGCTCATCGTTGTTGTTGTTGCTTGCCGCTCGCAGCTCCCGCTCCCACTTCCACACCCGTTGCCGCTCGTAGCTCCCGCTCACGCTATCGCTCGCCGGTCCCGCTTCCGCTGTCGTTGCCTTATCTGCCTCGGTCTTCTCACACTCTTCTCACTATACTGTTAACAATATATTAACAGTTAACTGTATACTAATAATAGTATTTTTATTTATTAGATTAATAATATATTATTTTAATTTTAATACTATTAATTTTTATTTATTTAAAATTATTGTTAGGTTTCAAAATAAATGGCAAGTGTATAGAGCAACTCAATAGATTTGATGTAAAATTTTATTATTTTAATTTTTGAGACTTTTTATTAATATGACATTGTGATTTTGTATTCGATTTTCTTAATTTAATAGCATATTTTTTATTTAAATAATTATATTAATTATATTATGTATTTTTATATTTTTAGCGTCTCGTTTCGCTCGGGCGAGCGCCTAGCGCCTCGGGCGTTTTTGGACCTTGACGCCTAGCGCTTTTTAAATCACTGCTACACCCACAGTTCTATTGGAAAATGAGAAAAGAACTATACTTACAAGGTACATTTATTTTTTGAAAGAAATACAAACAGTTGCGAACACTCTAATATGAAATATGTTGAGAACTAATGTCAAAAGATTTCTTCATCACAGAGACAATTCAATGTCATTTTAGTTGACTGTCCTGTCCTCTTTATGTTGCTGTGTGTTCACTTCTATTGTTTTTTCTCATCGTGCAACCTTTTTTAATTATTCTGTTAACCTTGGTTTTTATCTTTGTGTTGTTCCTCTTGATGTTAGTCGGCTTGCATTTATTATATAAGCATGAGGTCTAAAGGCATCACCATTGCACGCAGTATATGTTGCAACCATTTCTTTTCTCATGTGTACCACACTCTTTGATATCTCTTCCCATCTTCCTCTTCTTTATATGTGTGCACACATTTTTATGTACACAAATATATGGTCAGGTGCCTTCTCGAGGGGTCTTTCTTTTTAAGCTTGTACATTATACTGCATACCTTCATTGCCATGATAGGCACCATATATTTATTTAGTTGTTGATGATTATGCCCTGCTATTGTTATTATTGCAGTGGACATTTCATCCCTTTGTTTATCATAGCAAGCGCTTCTACACTGTTCTGCTCTGGTGGAGAATTTTGGCATTTCTAGTTGTAAGACTGTTTGTTTGTTATTTCCCTTCTCCTTGGTCATTCTGTTATTTAATGCTTTCTAATTGTAAGTTTGATATTTCTCTCTCCTTGGCCATTCTGTATCTTATGTTAAATGGTTTTTCAGGCTTCTCAATTGTTGCGGATCATTACATTCTATTCTACTCAACTTCCGGGTCCTAACTATCACTGCCGTGAGGTATTATCTGCATGAAACGGCTTCAGTTATTAGAATCATTTTGCCACTAAAATAGTTTTCTAGTCTATAAACATCACTGATCATTTATTTTTTTCCATTTAATTTAGGGCTCGAAGCTTGCCAGACTGCCCCCACCAGAGAGTATAGCTGAAGTGCTTCTAATTAACTGTGTGATCCTCTCTCTGATATTTATCCTGGCAATCAAATTTCCTTTTTAGTATATAATTTTGCTTCTGTTGCTTGCAGTTCCTCATGGAGTCATATATGGTTGTGGTGATCTGATATTTTCATCCCATATGATATTCACACTGGTTTTCGTGCGTACGTACCATAAATATGGCTCTAAAAGGTTCACCCTTGGCATTTAATTATGCTCATGGACTTGATGTTTATAGAAAAGCAACTATGCAACTTTCACTTGTTTTATAAAAGTCTAATTAATTTGAAGCACTTTTGCAGGTTCGTTAAGCTTCTTGCTTGGGTTATTGCTATTATTCAGAGTCTTCTTATAGTAGCTTCCCGCAAGCATTACACAGTAGATGTAGTAGTTGCATGGTGTGGTGTTTTTCTTTCAAATTTTTATTATAGTTTTTTATAGTATTATAGTAGGACAGCTGGCTTATATTTTGACTTTTATGCTTGCAGGTATACTGTAAATTTGGTGGTATTCTTAATTGACAAGAAGCTACCAGGTGTCCTTTTTTTTAGTTCAATGACCATCTATCATATTCAATATTGCTTCATATTAAAGATTTGATTGCATGAAAATTGTTAATATTGTTTGTGACAGAAATGCCCGATCGTTCTACTGGATCTCAACCAATGCTACCATTAAACATTAAGGAGAAAGATGGAAAACCCAGAGAAGAGAATCTCAAGTTATTGAATGGAAATTCAGTGGATACTGCTGATTGGGTATAACACTTGACTCAATGTATTGCTTTCCTAACTGACCATCTTTTAGTTCTAGTATGTTATGTACTCAACTGATAATATGCCACTTTATTAGCAAAGCCTGTGACAATTAGGTGACATGGACCAAATCTACTTGATTTGTTTCAGAAAGTAGATAGATATGAAATGCTAATAAGTAGAATGAAGTTGGAAAACTGTGCTCTTGTTGCCATAATAATTAGCACTAGAATTCTAGAACTCGTGACATGGAATCAGTTTATGTAGAGTAAACATTATATTAATTCGGTTCAAGCATTGAATGCACACTACAGCATAGATAAGTTTAATGTGTTTAATATTCCTAGGAAGTTATATGCCACTGCCTATGCCTTTCTTTTCTTGGTTTCCTATAATGACTGAACGATATAGATCACATGGTCTAAAGATCAATCAATTATGACTTTAGAACAGCCTGTTTATCTGCCGAACATGTCTTCTTTTATTTACATGAATATCATATGATTCTTTCCCCAAATATTCTTGTTAATAAGTGCAAACTTCTTTGGTCGTTTCCAAACAGAGACAGAGGATGCAAGTGAATGGCACACATGGAGATGATGGGAACCATGTCCACTCTGAATCTGCAGTGAATGGGGTAAATAGATGATCTTGGACAACATTGTTTTCCTCGGATGTTCTGCAGAAGGGATACCAAAATGGATGATGCCTCTACTCTCTTTCAATTAAAGGCCCTACGGGGAAGTGCTTCCTCATGCCTTCCATGCACGCCCTATGTGTTGACTGAATGGGCGTGCATGGTTGGTTGGTTGGTTGTATTTGTGCAAGAAACTGAAATTTGTCTTGGGGAGGGGGGACAACAACCATTTTGCTCCTTGAATCATCACATGTCCATATGTATCATTTTCTTCAACGATTCTTTACCATGCAGCAAAAAGGAATCTTTATCTCTGCTGATTGAATTTGAGTGTGTGGGTTTATTATCTCCCTGACTTTTGTTTGAAAATCTTTTGTTATTCTCCTCGTTATTAAGCTTCAGGCAATAGAAACCAAAGAAGAATAGTTGTGTAAGAATAATCAAATCCTCAAACGTTATGGAAGCCTTAAGCCTTCCCTCGTCCAAATTTCGGGGTGACAACCCCAAAGTTGAAGAAAGTTGAAGGATTTTGGATGATACCATATCGGTAGGGGTTTAGATTTATTGGACCCAAATCGAAACGACCTTATCATATATTGATCATGTATAACGCATCAATTATCATGTCTATTATGACGATCTGCCAATAGAACAGTAATGGAACTCATTCACCGGTAGACAGGAAGAGATAAACAAACGTATTAGTAAGAAAAATGAAGTATGGTTTCATTTTATTTCATGTATGAAAGAAAGTACAGGAGGCTGCAAATCCTATATAATCATATCACTGAAAAATAGCAGATCCACACATTCCCACATGCCGCAACACTTTCTATCAACCGAGGATTCCCCTCCAACAGACTTTTACTTCTCATATCCACCAAGTAAAATGGGGAACCCCCAATAAAGGCCACTAAATACTCAGGGCGACACAGGAGGTGGGGCCACCGGGCCAGGTGCTGCTCCAGAGCTGAGAATCTGCGCCATGGAACGCCGAGGATTCACTCGCTGAGCCTCGCACAGATCCGGCAGGAAAACACCTGCAACGTTGTCAAAACATGAGGTATTGCCCAAGGAAATGATCGTTGACATGCCATCAGGGTCACGTAGACTTATCATACCTTCTCCGGCGGCGAGATTGAAGTAGAGGTCGACGATGTTGGGGCAGTTGCGATAGCACGGTTGAGAGCAGAGCTTCTGGGCGAAGTCGGACTCCATGAGGGAGTCGGAGGAGATGCCGACGGAGTCGCGGCTGACGCCGCAGGCCCGCACGCACTCGTCCGTCTCGATCCAGTCCGACACCCGCTCCACCACCGCCTCCGACGTCCTGCACTGGTACTCGGTGCGCCCACCCTCGTTCTGGGTGCTCTCCAGCAGGCACCGCTTGGACGTGGAGGAGATGGCGAAGGCGCACAGCTCCTGCGGCAGCTCCTCGCAGATCACTCCCGCTGAAAGGAACACCGACGTCGTCAACTCGTTCCTGATCGAAGGAAGCAGACATGCAAGAGACAAATAGAAGGAAGGGGAAGTCATTACCTAAAGCGGACGGGACGAGGAAGAGGCACTGCAAGAGAAGAAGCGCCAAGGCCATCATCGTGGAAGACGCTGGAGAAGACATGGAAGAGATGGGGTGGAATGGCCTTTATAAGAAAGAAACCTCGCCAAGATTAAAGCCCGGTATTGTAGGTAGGTCGGGTGGCCTAGAGAAGAGGATGGGTCGAGCAGAGCACGATGAGGAGCGCGAGAGAGAGAGGAGGCCGAGTCCTCTATATAAAGAGGAAAGAGAGAATAGTGGCATCGGGGCGACGACTGTGTTTCGACTCTCTTTTGGTGTATGACTTCCTTACCAAGCCTGCCTGCCCTTCTTCTTCCCTTTTTCCACGGCATAACGCGTCTCTTGTTGGCATTTGCAGAAGCCAAACAGGTAACGTGAAGGCATTGAAGCCTAACGCACATTACATTAGAGATTAGAGATCAAGAGAGTGTGAACTACGTTTATGGATTTCATTTTCTTCTACCGCCCTCATCTTTTCTTTGGTCTTGCTTTTTGTTTTCCTTTTTTTCACCTTTATTTTCTGATTTGACAAATATTATCGTGGTCTAATGTTCTAGAAATGTTGAATATATAACAAAGTCCAATATTTTGTATTCACTCTAGTTTCCATCAATGGAATCATTGATTTCAAAGCTTATTATTTTCATCTAGAAGTGACTTCACATGATATATATATATATATATATATATATATATATATATATATATATATATATATCAATTGATAGTGGACAGTAATAGCTCGACTCGATAGTAAAACATATGTAAGTATTGGAATGACTAAGAAGGTGATTCAGGTGCTCGCCTAATAATTTATTTATATAAAGACAGGAGATAGATAGAGTGCTCGACTTGATTCCTTCGATACTTACATTAGAATTGAGATAAAAAATTAAGCTTAATAGTAATAAATTGGTAAGTAACTACGTCTAAAGGAATATTCTAATATATGTATTTAGGTAGCTGTGACGTTGTTTGTGTTCATATTAATTATTTATCATTGTCACTTTATTTATGATTGAGAGGTGAGCTTTCTCATATTATCAGTATTAAAAAATATTCATATTAATTATTTGTGATAGGGAAACATGCGGTTATTCTATAGAAGTCATAAAAAGGTAACTTTCCAACTTCCTTTTAGTCTAAAGTCATTAAGACCAAAAGCATGTAAAAATATATAACATTAATTAATATGGTTGATGAAAAACATGGAGAGTTAACGTTAAAGTGAGACAATCATTAGGAATGTTCGCATATAATCCATAAAGAGTTTGTGATACCGATTTAACTCATCAGTCGGGAAGACCAATGTTTTGGCCTTCCTCAGTTTCCAAAGACGAGAAGAAGTCCTACGAAGGGAAGTTCAAAGAAAGTGGAGGAATGGAAACTAAAGCCTTAATTGGAGGAGAAGTCATAAGTCGTCGGAGTGGATGGCGGCTGACCGCGTTGCGTTCACGTTGAGATGTTGACCGCTGGGAAGCTTCGCAAGCTTGAAAGAGACGCCGATGGAGGAAGCTCTCCAATCTATCCGCGTTTGTTTGCGATCGTACCAACGCTTTCTAGTTTCCAAATTCCACGTTTACGGCTTGCGGATTCCACTCACACAAAGTTTCTTTCGTCTTCCTAAGTCAATCGTAGATTTTTTTTTTCTCTATAAAAAATAATTCAAATATTAGAAAAGTCAAACAACATATTAAATTAAATTAAATTTTTAATATAGAGATATAGTGAGATATCAATCTCACATTTGTAAGAATTAAAAGAGTCGAATGATATATATTATTGGGTTTGATCCAATTCTTGAAGTTTTTT
Source organism: Musa acuminata AAA Group (assembly GCF_036884655.1). Lineage (NCBI taxonomy): Eukaryota > Viridiplantae > Streptophyta > Magnoliopsida > Zingiberales > Musaceae > Musa > Musa acuminata. The sequence continues at coordinate 12,032,051 of NC_088343.1, read as the reverse complement.
TTTAATTAAATTGATATAGAGGCTTGATTTAGAAGGAAGTCATTCATAACCTTTTCATCCTTTCAAATAAGGAGAGCTTTATTTCTTTTGGAAGGACCTGTATATTCCTCCATATCACATCACGTATACGTATACGCAAAGCTACTCTTTGGAGAGTCCGTATCCACTCGTTAGTGTATGATCAAAGAGCGAGCCAAATGATATATATATATATATATATATATATTAAGTTTGATCAATAATTTAATAAGTTTAAACTTATAAATTAAATTAAAATCAAATTTGTCATGTAATTCAAACTCACGTTTATACTTTCAAAGAAATTATTCCTACCTTCTCACAATTTCATATCATTAGAATTATTTATACTTTATAGAAGAAGGAAAGAGTTGAATCTTCATCAAGCATTAAACTTGCCTTGTCAGTCCACATCTATATATTCTTTTCATAGGTCAAATCAAATTTCAATGTAAACTTAAAAATAAGACTATAAGATAATTATTAAAAAATAAAAAGATTATTCTTTGGATTGTACCTTTGATTTTGGATTAGATAGATAACATAATATAATTTCTTGATATATAAGATTTAACATGTGAGGTCTGTATACCATATTATTATCAGTCCAACATCTATTCATCCATTCTGTAAGCTCAATAATATTATATCACATGGTTCAGACAATTTATATCCGGTAAAACCTTCTACTTAGTGCTCAGAGTCTTTTATCAAAAACCTTTTGAGCTTTAATTTTATTAACTTAAACATCGAAGGTGTTTTATCGAACATATCCTGACTTAGATCGTCTGATGAATCCTTCTGTTCGTTGATGACATAGACCCGAACCAAGATTAGCTTCATGATCCAACACATCAAATAATACCTTGACGATATCCATTAGCTGTGGACTATTTAAATGATTGTATATGCAATCATTGTGATGTTCGCTAAACCTCTCAACTAACGCTAATCCAAACTATGGTCTTTTCCATAATCGATTTCATCAACATCCCTTAATATGTAACAGAACAAGTTAAATTTCTGAGTTATCATCGTCAGTACTCTTTACACTATTAAGATTTGATTCATGAACTAGGTCATATAAATAGGATCATAGTTCATGAAGCAAGATATATAAAGAGTGTGTGCATTTGAGAATATATTATAAGTGTTTTTGTCAATTCTTCTGTTTTACCATATATGCACTATTAAAATGATGGAAATGATTGGAATCTGACAATTCCATCCCGAGAATATAAAACCACACAATGAGCAATAAATCAAGGTTCCACTTTGACTCTATGATTCAGTGCGATTTTTGGTTTATGGATGTGATAATACTTTTCACTCGACTCTTTCTACTCACATAAAGATCTCAAAAATGTTGTTGGCTTAAGCAACCATATGATGTTTACACATGACTCCGAGAGAAGCGCAAATGGTGTCTTTCAAGTTAGACTAACATAGAATGCAACACCAATGTAGTTTAAAAGTAGTTTGTGTTACTAATTCATGAGTTATTCTAAATATATATCATCGGACTCTTCGAATTCTTAATCATATGAGGTTATTTTTTAGTTTTCTTTTAATCTTTTATCTCATGCATTGACTTCCACAAAACTACAAGATTTCAACACCAACGTAACTCAAAAGATCAAGTTGTTAAGGGTATACATCACACTCAATATGTTATTCGACTCTTTTAATTCTTCATTAATTCTTAGTCTCATGAGATTATTATTTAATATTTTTAATAAAAAAATATCATAAACGATTCATAGAACACAGCATTTTCCTGTTAAAACTTGCATTGAGATTCAACGAAAAAACAAGCAAGATATGGCTTCAAAGGTTGCACGTGTAATTTCCCGTTGCAAGGAACGTATGGACAGCTCGGGGAAGAAAGGAAGGAGAAGAATGCATGATGGAGTATGGAGAACAGTTTTCCTATGTATCAGATGGTGGTTCTTCGACATTTCCCCGTGGAGAAGAGGCGGCGAAGAAAAGCTCGCTCTCTCTTTTTCTCCTCTCCCTTTCTTATATTTCTTGTATGGAGGAGGATGAGCTTATCGTAAAGAGAGGCATATACTGATATTGCACAAGTAACATGAGAATTACGTACGCGATGAAAAATGATAAATGATACATCATGCGTGTCACGTTATTTGAGTTTGGAGTAGGAACGACCTACGATGAGAGAAGGAAGAATGACTGATCTCTTATAGCGTTGAGAGTCAAGGATGACATGGTTTATTATTATAACTTCATGTCGTGGCTTAGGAGTCACCGTGACTTGGTTCAATCCTAAGACTATAAAGTTATCCACATGGATTCTTGAGGTAAGGGGATCGGTGCTAGGTTAGGTTGGGGTGTCATCTACCAAGCTCTTATGCGTTAGATTCCTACACATAAGTCGAAATCAAGATAGGGATTCTCGACTCGATCGCTCTAAAACTTCAGTCAATGTGAGGTAAAATTTAGGATATTTTTAGTATCCCCGATCCCTTGACGTTAGTCAAGGGGTCGACTTTGTGCCTATTGCTAGGGTTTGATCATACATGATTCGTCATGTAATATCCTGAGTATTGTTGGTCCAATGGTGTCAACTTAGGATGGTAAAGACATAGATGCCCAAGTTGAGGGATAGATATTATACAAACATTGTTGGTCGACATAATCATGTCTCATCATTTAAGTATGTGTTAGATGTTGGTTGCTGGTAGTATCTTCATGTGTTTCTTTTAATCTTGTTCATCGTTTTAAGCAACCTGCGAGATACATTCAGATTCGAATTGTGCAACACTCACTATCACACCCTAGATTTATTGAAAATAAATTATTTATTGTAACATTTATAATTTATAAAAAACTTTTGTTGAATTTAAAATTCTTGTCTTTATAACACTAAATATTTTTAACTAATTTTTTAATAATTTATTAGTAAGGCCATAAGCAAGAAAAATTTCTTTTACCCAAACATTGGTTCTACTATAAATCAACATATTATTTTGAAACAAATATAAAAAATTTATTAGTAACTATGATGATAGGAACCTTTGAAGAAATATCATGAAAATAGTATTCAATATTCATAAAAATATATTAATAATTTAATATAAAATAATATCTTATCAGTTCAAAGTCTATGTATCAAATTAATAATAATAATTCTTGTGCACTAAATAAAATCATGCATCAATCTTATGCATCACATCTTGATAACATACATAACATTCAGACAATAATAGCATACATTATATACGTAATGGTGTGCTCTCTCAATAAGATGCCTTTCATATTCTTTCAATAACAAATGAAAAGAACCCATATCACTCTCACTCTCAATAATAGATTGACTTATATATCTTCTCAATCCTAATAGTCAATAAAGGCATATCCTCCCAATAGTCAGTAAAGAAATCACTTAAAAACTACAATTGATGACCCATTATTTCCCAAAAAGAATTAAGATATATAATTATATATTTATATTTATTCATATATATATATATATATATTCAAAGAAGTAATATGATAAAATATTATAAGAGATCATACTTGATTTATAACCTACTAGAATATATTCATTGATGGTTTTATATTATATATATGACCTACACGCAACTTGACGAGCCAAACTAAATTCAACTGGACCTAATTGAATTGATTTATACTCCTTATTAAAACTAGCCTAGAACTAACCTAAAATAATATGATTTGAATTTAGTTGATTATAATTGGGTCAAATGGACTTAAATTGATCAAATTGGTTAGGAATCACTTTGAATCAACTTGAACCAATTAAGCTGGTTTGGTTCAATCAACTAATAAGCTTGAATTAATAAGAGAAGAGGAATTTGGGCTAGGCTGCATAGTATTAACCCAAACTAGATTAATCCTACCGAGGCCCTGGATAAATTACATGTGTGGAACATGCTTATCCTACCGAGTAGATTAGCCTAAAGTGTAGTGGGCTAGCCGCATGGGTTGGGCTGAGTCTTACCTCTAGTTCATGGATGGATCACACATGAGTTAGATCGTATCTAACTATACGAGTTTAATTATACTTGACTACATGAGTTAAGTCGTGCCTTACCATATTGCCTAAACCATATTTGGTCATATGAGTTGAGTCAACTTGGTTTGACATATCAACTTGACTCATGTCACACCAATTTTGATCTTAATTTTTTTAAAATATTTTAATTTGTCACAAAATAACATTTAAACCTGAAAAAAATAGTAGAATAAGTATTTCATTGATCAAAATTTAGAAATTCACATAATTCTTTGACAAGTTAAATAAATTAGAACCACCATTTTGACATAGATTTATAAAATATAGATTCAAGCATAAAATAACATTATTCCTCATGCATCATCATCATTAAACAAAAAATTATTTTAATATTAAAAATTCAATGATCATTACTTATTAATTATATTTTTAAAATTAAAATATTATTATGTATCATGAAATTATAACAAATTTAATACCAAAAATCTCATAGCATAAATCAAAACTTCGGAAGAAAAAAGTATAAGATTGAGGATCCTCAATCCTTCGCTCGATTGGGAGAAGGAGCATGGAAGAAGATCAACTCTTCTCCAAAGCTAAGTAATAGTTTAATTTTTATATTTAATTTATATTTATTTTATTTTTACACATAAACATAGAATTATAATACTTATTTTTTATAGTTCACATATAAAAATAAAATTTAAACCAATTATTTTTAAAAAAATCACATGATTTATTAAGAAGTAAATCAATTAATAAATTAAAGATTATTTAATTATTTAATTGATTGACCAAATTTTTAACTTGATTTACTAATAAATAATGTTATAAATAATTTAATTAAAGCAAACCATTAATTTTGATAATTTGATTGATGGGAAAAATCTTTAAAATTATTATACTGATCGCTATAATGTCTCAACACAGACGTGATGTTGTATTATTTATGTGGCGTGAACATACTAACATCCGATCCGTTTCCGAACCCGTTGTCGGACGCATTTGGGTTGGATCGCATTTGTTCGTAAATTTTAACAAATTGAAGGGTATCATCGTCATTGAAGCGTTCTCTACCCTTTCTTCCGCTTCACCATCCGGCGCGGCAGCGGTGACGCGACCTCATCAAGCACCATCATCTAATCAGCCACCGTAACTCTGTCTCTCTCTCTCTCTGGAATTCTCGTTTCGTGGAGGCGAAGACGACGACGACGACGGAGGAGAAGAAAGGCGAAGCAAGAGAAGAAAGAAGGGGAGATGTCGGTGCAGGAGTATCTCGACAAGCACTTGCTCTCTCGGAAGATCGAGGACGCCGTCAATGCCGCCGTCAGGGCCAAGGCCTCCGACCCCGTCCTCTTCATCGTACCTATTCCCCTCACCACCTCCCCATCTCCTCTTCTTGGGTTTGTTTTGTCGTTTGATTTCATCGTCGCCTCTGTTCGTTCTGCAGTCCAATCACATGCGGAAGGCCGTCCCTCCCGTCATCACCAAGATCAAAGCGCGGCAGATCTTGGACAGCCGAGGGATCCCCACCGTGGAAGTCGACCTCTACACCAACAAGGGCATGTATCGCGCCTCGGTTCCCAGCGGTGCGTCCGCTGGAATGTACGTGAACCGTCTTCCTCCTCCTTTGTGATCCAATCATGCTCCCAAATCTTTTAACGCTCATTAGTTGCTTTCTTGGGTGATCGTCATCGTTCTTGTGAGGTTGTTGAATCGCATCGATTCAATCCATCTCTTGGGGCTTTCTGTGTGAACGATTTCTGGAACCTAGATGCATTTTAATCAACATATCTTTTGCATAAAAATAGTAATGCGGCAGTCGATTCTGATGCAGAAATTTCTATCAGAAGCAACCGAATGTGATTCTTGGCCCTTATCCAATCCGGTTAGAAGGTTTAGCCCGAAAAATGTTCACAATAGGCTTCCACAAATGTGATCATCATTGAATATGTGAGGATCGTAATGAAGGACTCAGAAGAACTGACCCTGAGAAATCATATACAAAATCACTTTTTTTTTTCTTTATATCCTAATTTTGGAGGATCCTGCTCTTCTCAAAGATTCAGTTAGCACCTTGCAGTTTGAATATTTTCTATTCTAGATATTCATTTCTTAGTACCAGAAATATGGTTCTTGCCATATGGGTTGTCTTACTACATATTTTCTGTACTCTACACATTTCATTTATTATGAAATGTATTTGAGGTTTTCCATCTTACCTTAAGAAAGACTAGCTTGTTAATTTTAATGTTCCCCATAAAACAAGGACCATGTCATTGGAAGTACTTTGTTAATTTAGCTTGTTACTTTATAAAGCACCGCTAAGATTAGCAACCACACAAAAACCCACTTATATCATGTCATTGGAAGTACTAGATATTAATGTTAGTACTGCACATTATACTGGAATGAAAGTTCAAAGAGTGCTTGGCTAGTGTCCTGTTAGCCGTTGTTGCATTCTCATGCAAACAAGGACCATGGCATCATCTGTACAGGTTGTCACAGTTTCATTTTGCATTTATCTGATGTTAGTAATTGACAAAATGTTTGTGCAATGAAACACACCTTGATATTTTCCCCTGCTTTCATATAATTCCTTCACATTAAGAAACTGTCAATTGTTTTGCTGTCAAAAGGAGTCATCACTCAATAAATTCGTTCATGCCTTATCTGAATCCTAGCACCTCAATTATAATATTTCATGTTGATCACTGTCTTTATTGTCTAAACTCAGGTACGAAGCTGTTGAATTACGTGATGGTGACAAAGGGAAGTATCTTGGTAAGGGTGTTTTAAAAGCTGTCAATATGATCAATGAGAAGATTTCTGAAGCCTTAATTGGCATGGACCCCCTACTCCAAGTCCAAATAGATCAGGCAATGATGGACTTGGACAAAACTGAGTATAAAGTAAGTCTTTTTTTGTTGATAACATAACTTTATTGCTTTGGCCATTCTTGCTTGCATGTCTCTAAAGTCTTCCATGCTGAAAATATCTCATGATTTCTAGGCTTATGTTACTTTGGCAGTTTAGTTACAAAGGAAAATCAGATTGTATTGTTTTAGCACTTGTTCTAACTCTCATGCATTCTTTATAGATTTATTTATTTTGTTGATGGTCCATGGAGATGTTTGCATTTTCTTATTGATGCTTACTGTCAATGTGATCACTTTCATCTCTTTATTATGCAGAATTCATTATCTTTACAAGACTTTACTTTATATCTCTGTTCCTTTTGCTAAGAACTTTTGATCATCTGGATGCAAGGGTGTTGGATTAAATTCTTCTGAGTGTCGAAAATATATTAGTGGTTGGTTAACCTGTTATTGTCCTTAAATTAAGCTCAATGCTTGAAGTATCAGACAATTTTATCCATTGTGTAGTTACTTGTTAAGTTATTTTCTTTAGTTTCAGTCCATGAAAGGCAAATTCAGATTTTTCTATTTAATGGAGACTGCAATTTTGTGTTAATGTTTCTGTTAACCATGAATAGCAAGATACAAATCAACAATTACTTGAAGAGTTTATGATACGATCGAAGTTTTTGCTAATGTCTTCAAACCTCGAGACTCCAAACCTTGTTGCTTTTTTTGAAGAAATAATTTATTTGTTTACCTTTCTAAATTGACTATTATCATTATTATTTATCAAAGACTTTTCTTATACCTTTGTAACTTGACTATTATCATTGTTATTTATCTCTTTGAAATTATTTTTGGCAAATGAAAGAAAAGAAATCACCAGCTAAAAGAATATCATACAGACAATTAAGTTTACACTTTGAAAAGGACATTCTTTTGTTTGTCAAGTACAGCATTGGATCAATTTTGCGTGATAAATGCATAAGAGAAAGTTTACACTTAAGAGATGAATGGACTGAGTAGACGAAAGGAAAAGAATGGTTATGATGAAAGCAAAATAATTAAGATTGCATGCTGAAAATTGGTAGTCTTGTAGAGTCCTCTTGCTTATCATCAATTTTTCTTTATTAATTTGGAGATATTCCTAATTCTGTTGCTTTTTATTTATATGATGTTTTCTTCTTTTGTTGCTAGATTAACATTTAACCTTTATTTATTTATATATTGTATGTATATTTTGATTTTCATCCAATGCCTTTGTTTTTTGTATTAAGCCACTTGATTTCTTTCTTTTGCCAGTGGATAACTGTTCTTACTTGCAGAATTTATTTGTTAGCTACTACATGTTTATCCTTAACTCATATATTTTTCATGTTTCTTAGGGAATAAATGGCATTAAGCATTTAACATGGTAACAGATGATCCCTTGATCTGTCTGGATATCATATTTGAGGGATTGGATTTTGTATCTTGTTTCATTATTAATAATCTCGTCTGTATTTACAGAATGCTTATGATAAAAGCAGGATATTATTAGTAGGCTACATTTTGCAGGCTGAGCTTGGAGCGAATGCAATGTTAGCTGTGTCAATTGCTGCCTGTAAAGCTGGTGCTGCTGAAAAAGAGGCACAATATAATTTTGACTTGGCTGTTGGATTTTCTGTTTCATTTATCTACACCTTTGTTCAATTTCTTCTTGTATGTTCAGGTTCCATTGTATAAGCATATTGCTGATCTTTCTGGTAAAAGCAATCCAGTTCTTCCTGTTCCAGCCATCACAGTCATAAGTGGTGGAAAACATGCTGAGAACAATCTGGCTGTTCAGGTATTGCCTGTATTAGTCATGATTTTTGAGACCAATTCTCTTTTGCTAGATAATTGATATGTATGGATGAGAGGCTATTAACATCTTAACATAGTTGGACCAATCAAAAGAGTGATGCATCAAGTTATTCAATTAGCCATGTTTAATTCAGCCCACATTTGTTTAAATTCAGTGTGTTTTTATGCAAATTCAGTGTGCTTTCTGTTTAATTGCATTTCTGCTAAATTCAGTATGTTTAAATTCAGTGGCATTTTCTGTTTCCTTTACTACTGTTAAGATGTATGTCAGTAGCACTAGCACTGTTGAATGATTCACATATGAAACAGTTCTGTGCTTGCTAGAAATTCTTTTTTCATATCACTCCATGTGTTCAGACTAAGATTTATCAACTTTCATTTCAAAATACTTGCTTGGCATTTTTATTTTTAAATTTCCCTCTTTCTGATGTTGAAAACTTTATCAACTCATGGCATAATTTTTTTTCTGATTAATTTATTTGGTGAGAAGTTAAAAACTGACTGTCAATTACTACACTTTCAGGAAATTATGATTCTTCCAGTTGGTGCAAATAGCTTTCAGGAAGCAATGCAGATGGGTTCTGAAACATATCATCACTTAAAGGTACTCAAAATCAACTTCTTAGTGTTATGTTATTCTTTTGCAATATTTGATTCTTCTGAAAATAACAACTTGCTCATATAACCTCTTGAAGGTAGAGTTTCAGTGATAGATTTTCTACTGCATCTGACTATTGTTTCTTGGTTTTAGGTGTTTCAAGCATCACATGCAATATGTTTTATCTAAATAGTTGATATTGTTAATTTGAGGTTTTTTTTAACCTTTTGTTTCATTTTCTTACAATACACTACAGCAATGCAGTTCTAGAATTTTTCTTTAATTCCTCACTCATTGTACCATTTCAAAGGATTCTTCTACTTGATTATTCTGGTTTTCACTATATATTTTCCAGCCTCAACTAATCTGGCTGCTCTTCACATTGTTTGGCTGAACTCCAGGCTATTATTATGGAGAAATATGGTTCAGTTGGGTATAATGTTGGTGATGATGGTGGATTTGCTCCAAATATCTCAAGGCAAGTTATACCATTCTCTTATGACATTAAATATGAAACTAACTAGAATACAATCCCTACCAGTAAAGCTATTTGCTCCATTGGTTGCAAGGCTTTCTTTTAGTTTCCAAAAATAAAAATCTAGTGCATGGTGGTTTTTCTGAAGATCTTTTTTGGCTCAAGGATAGTTGTTTCACAGCACAAGGATGTACCAATACCTTTTTGGCATGGTAGAAGACTGTGCTCTGCCAGATGGCATGCCCCTATGTTAATCAACATAGACCAAAAATTAGTCTAGACATAATTGAATGCCTTAGGCACGGGCTGGCATAGTACATTTGATTGCATTTCTGCCACAATACATCTTGACTCATGCCATCACATTCTGATTGGCACAATTGTCCTTAAGTAGACCTGAATATTCTACTTGCTATGTAAATTTGTTCTCTCTTAGAACTTATTTGGACCAGCTAATTGTTTTTTTGGGCATCAGCATCACGGAGTGCTTGGATCTTGTTAAGGAGGCAATTGACAGAGCAGGATATAATGGAAGAATTAAGATGGCAATAGATGTTGGTGCTACTGATTTTTGCATCGGTAAATGCAATGCAAGAAACTTAGTTCCATTTTATCTATTTAAATTTCAAATATGGCATGTTAATTTTGCTCAGTGTTTCCTGTTATCGGAAATAACGGCATCATGAAACATGATGTCAATGTGCCTAAATTTAAATTTCAGATATCGATGTGCATAAATGATTTATTTAATTGATTTATTCTGCAATGAAACATGTTAGATTTCAAAATGCAAAATATATCAGGAAAAAAATTTAGTGTGGAGAAATAATAAATGAGCAGTTGCTCCTTAACCATTCATTTGAATTATCCGAACTATGTGTAGTTTGTGATTGGTTGCTATTATAATGTGACACCAGGTGCATTATGATGTCAGTAGACAACTAAAAATATTTTTGCTCTTATCAGGAAAGAAGTATGATTTAGACTTCAAAACACCAGGGAAATCAGGACAAGATTTCAAAACAGGGGAAGATATGCTCGAGTTGTATACTAAGCTGTGTACAGGTAAGTCATCTGCCGTGTTGATTATTTTTAGGTCACTATTGAAATTATGGAAAGCAACATTGATCTAATTGACAAATTACATTTCTACTAGAATATCCAATTGTTTCTATTGAGCAGCCCTTTGACAAGGAGGACTGGGAACACACAAAGTTGTTCTCTGCCTTGGGGTTATGCCAGGTGCATTCCTTGTTCCGAGTACTTCTGGGCTAAAGATAAAGAACAGCTCTTGATAGAACATTTTGCAGGTAGTTGGAGATGACTTATTGATGTCAAATCCTAAACGCATTGAGCGGGCAGTAAATGAGTATACTTGCAATGCGCTTCTTCTCAAGGTAACCTGCTGATCTGAGCACGCACATGGCTTTAGCAATGTCTATGATAGAAGTATAATAACTGTCTTGGATAGTTTACTTTCTTTAAATGTAGTTCAAAAATGGTTTGCGTAAAAGTTGGTGGCGTTAACAAACCCTACATTGATTTTTGTCATGGCTGTTCAAAAATATAAGCCTTAGATCAGGAAAATTAGCAATACCAATATTTTAGAATTGAATTCACTCGACAAATTGATTAGGACCTAATATGGTTAATTTCAAACAATTGCATTAATCGAATCAGAAAAAGAAATTGAATCAAAACTAGGATGTACCTTGACTGATGTAATTGATTGTTTGTTGAATTCTTAATCTCATAAGCTTGATATGATTATTCTGGATCTGGATTATGATACAGGTAAATCAGGTTGGTACTGTCACGGAGGCTATAGAAGTTGTTAAGCAAGCAAAGGATGCTCAATGGGGAGTCATCATTTCTCATAGATCTGGAGAGACCGAAGAGACATTCATTGCTGATTTAGCAGTTGGGCTTGCCACTGGTCAAGTAAAAGCTGGTGCACCTTGTCGGGGTGAGCGGCTTGCAAAATACAATCAGGTTGGTCCGTTCCTAATAAATAAGAAGATCATATTAACGTGGCTCATTTCAACCATTAAGATGTTGACTATGAACACTAGGATTGGGTCACTTTAATTAAACTACCAATGGGCATATATTGCTTTGTGCCTTTTTGGGCAAAGCAAATAGTTGTTGCCATAATGAGGAGTTTGCATGTTTTCTAGGATAGATACCAACCAACCACATGCTGAGCCTTTGTTAAAGAAAGATTTTTTGCTTTAAAATGGGTCTCGTGCTATTATGCATCTTATCATTTATGTTTTTCATAATCCCATTCATTTACTAATGTGTCTATTCTTTTCTAAGATTTCATCGAATCAAGGATTGTTTCTGTTGAATTGGAAGTGGATTATCAAGCTACTATGTTGACTTCTTTTTTGTTTGAAAATTACGCCAGATAGCGGCGTTCTAATATTTATTTAGTGTGTATGCTGACATTTTCTTTTTCAACACTGCAGCTACTTAGAATTGAGGAAGAACTTGGAAACCAGGCCATCTATGCCGGAGAAAATTGGAAATGCCCGTGATTGCAGGCAGGTTGTCTTTTCCACAATCTCGCCTTGGATAATCTCCTGTGCAAATTTTGCTGCTCAAATCATGTTGTTTAAATAGATTATGACGTATTTATTGGTTAAAAAATACCTGGCTGTGTTTTTCGAGTTTGGCTAGTGAGGAAAGATGCACAGATTTCGAATGATGATTGGTTAACATAGCTTGACGAGGTGCGCTTTGTCGACTAACTTGTGGCTGTTAAAACTGAACTTGAGAAAACATTGCTTGGTTGGAGGTATTTTTCTCAAGGTTGGTTGATATCCTCTTGTTTAAAATTCTTGATGTAAATTAAAAAGCATATCAAGATTTCGCTGTGTGACAGACAGCAAACTAAAAGTCGAAAGCATATCAAGATTTCGTTATGTAACTAAAAACATATTTGCTCCATGGAGCCAAAAAAAAAAGCATTGATTGACAATAGGTGCCATCGACATCACATGTCATTACGTGCTTCTGCCTTCGTCTCATTATCTATTGCCTTCTTGTAGGTATACCATTTCGCCATCACAAGATACACGCCAAAGTTCACGAGGCTGAGGACGGCCAGGAGCCCGAAGAAATAGTCGAGGTGGCCGCGGTCGAGGTCGTCCGAAATCCATCCGGGCTTCCCGTTCTTCGTGGTGATGCGTGAGACGATGGTAACAAGCAAGCTGCTCAAGTAGTTTCCGAGCGCCGCCGTGGTGAGCGACAGGGCGGAACACATGCTCCTCATCGCGTCAGGCGCCTGGTCGTAGAAGAACTCCAGCTGTCCGATGAAGGTGAAGACCTCGGCTGCCCCCACGATGACGTACTGAGGCACCTGCCAGAACACGGACATGGGAACATAGCCACCATCGTACCGCTTGTGCCGCGCCACCACCCGGAGCCTCGCGACCTCGAGAACGCCAGCGGACGACATGGCGAAGATGGAGATCACCAGGCCGACGCCCATGCGCGTCAGGTGGGTGAAGCCCCGCTCCCGGCCCGTAAACCTTCGGGCCACCGGAACGACGACGCGGTCGTAGATGGGAACCCAGACGATGACGCTGATGGTGTCGAAGATGGAGAGCGAGGCTGACGGGATCTCGAAGCGGGGGCCCATGTGGCGATCCAGGGTGTTGCCTTGCAGCACGAACATGGTGCCCATCTGGCTGTAGACGGTGGAGAAGACGATGCCGCTCGCCCAGATGGGGAGGAGGCGCACGATGCTCTTCAGCTCCTCGACTTGGGTGACCGTGCACAGCCTCCATGGGTTCACCGCGCCGTTGATCTTGTCCTCTTGAGTCTGCACTGCAGCCTTGTCCAGGAACCTGGGGGATCCCACAAAGCATGCATACTTAATTAGCAGAGACGGAGAACACTAAGATCAGAAACCGCCATCATATCAAAGGAGTAGTAGTTCCAGTGGACTTACTTCAATTGGTCCGTGTGATCCATTTTGCGGCTACCTCGTATGGCAGAGTCTTCCCGTGTGATTTCATACAGCAGTGACTTATTTGCGGGTAGCTTCACTCCAGATTTCCTCAAGGATGCCACCATAACCTGGGCAATACGTGTAAGAGGGCTTCCTCCTGGCTTCTGGTGCCTGTACAATGGTGTGCCCAAGAAAAAGCTCACGACCGCAACAGCCATCGCGACGGCCGGGATCCCAAACCCCCACCCCCACCCCACGTTCGTCTGTATCCATACCAGCACAGAAGCAGCCACCAGCGAGCCTATGTTGATGGAGAAGTAGAACCAGTTGAAGAAGGAGCTCTTCCTCTTCTTCTCCGACTCGTCCGTTTCATCGAATTGGTCAGCGCCGAAGGAGGAGACGCATGGCTTGATTCCTCCTGTCGCCAGTGCAATAAGATAAAGGGATGTGAAGACCACCGCAGTTTGTGCTCTCGTTGGATCACAGACGCCACTGTGACAAGTAGGTTCCAGGCCTTTGACTGATGCAGTCAACGTCAGTAGTGTCAGACCCTGCAGTCGAGTAGATCACAGTGTCCAGAACCTGAGTGAGGCCTCCAGCACAAGAATCATAGGGATGCGAGTTCCTCACCAAGATGTAGATGATCATGAAGCTGGCAATCGTCCAGTATCGTCCAGCGTAGGCATCAGCTATAAACGCCCCAAGGAGTGGCATGACATAGCATGTGCCGGACCAGTCGGTGACATTGTTTGCTGCAGTAGCATTCCCTTGGTGGAGACGATCCTTCATGTAGTTCACCAGGTTGGTGCTCATGCCATAGTATGCCAGCCTCTCGCAGCATTCGTTTGCTGAGACAGGCAGCACGACATGAATATTTATACAGTAGCTGGCTGCACAAAGCACATACATGGTTACGAGAACAAGAGAACCGTACCAAGAATGTAGGGACAAGCCCTCCAATTTCCAGTGTCCTTCTTGATCGCAGGGTTCCCATGGAGATCAGTCGTTCCATCTTTCGTGTATATATCTTCGCCTTCCCCCATCGGCTTGAAGCGATCCTTATGAATAATAATACTTCACCTGCATAAAAGCATTAATAATAATATCAACAAGGATCAACACACATACACACACACAGGAAATGAGGAAGAATTGTACGAGACGAGTGTTAATCTTCGACCATACCTCGAACAGATTCTGGGCAGATGAAACTCTCTCTCTCTCTCTCTCTATTCCTGCTTCTCCGATCAGGCACTCACCGTCTCTCTCGAGTCTGATGAGCTCGCGAAGGGGTTGTTTATAAAGACCGACCACTTGACAAATACGCCAGAGGAAATTAGAGGCTCTTGCACGCCCTTCTATTGTTAACGAGAGATGGCTGTTCATAATTAGTAGAAGGAAAGCTTTCTTCCGAGACCAAACAAAATTGATACCGATCACCACACTGTTGGTAGTTCGCTGCTGTCTTTGAAGAATTGAAGGAGGACACGCTTCCAGAGAAGACATTGATGTCCTGATGATAGCCGTCGGGAGATGGCACGCGTTCCTACGCTTAGCAGTGAGAGACGGTACCAATAAAACCGATTATAATTATCAATCACGGGCCCTTCTTTATTCTCTCTTCCTATGCGAATCAAACCAAATTGATGAGATTAAAACTTATTTGACACCACAAGGATGGAGTTTAGCATCATCTAAATACAATACCTGCCTGGTTTGCAGGTTTATTATATATGTGGCTCTGTGCTTGAGAAAACAAATCGTCCTGCTTCAGAGCTGGTAATTGCATGGGGCTACACTTGTTATCAATACAAATGTACTTGGAAATAAATCACGATACAGGAAGGAACATCGTAGAATGCAGACCTGAAGGACAACTCCATCAGCCTCTGTTGTCTAGATTCATCTTCAGCCCATATCCCAGTGGAAACAGGGGATCATAGGCATTGTGCCCAGCATTCATCGGTAACTGGTCGACTGACTTGAACCAAGTTATGGGCAGCACACCTTCAAAGTCGTAATCTCCAAATAGGACATCAGCAATGCCCCCTCCCTCACTTCCAGGTAACCAAGCTGCAACCAGGGCGTCGATCTTGTCCAACAATTCTGGCTCAAAAACCAATGGCCTACCTGATATCACAATCACCACCGTGGGAACCTTACCGGCAATCAGAGAGATCATAGTGGCACCATCAAATGGTATGCCAAGCTCGGTTCTGTCACCTAAAAACTCTGCATACGCATCCTCCCCAATGGCAACTATCGCGTACGAGTATTCCCGATCAGAAAAGGTGGCTTCAGATGGGCATTTCTCGTATACAACTTCTGTTTCATTTCCTGCTGCTTCTCTAATTGCTTCCAACACGGTTGTGCCTGCAAATGTAAAATTGGCATGAACCTATTTACTCCATTGATAATGTTCAACTCAGACATTGAGAAAAGATAAAACCTTCCATTGAAATTAAGAAAGCTGAGCTTGAGAATCAAATTGTGGTGAGGATACAAAATATGGCATGGCTTCCAACATAAAAGAACAAGTCATGAACGATAACTGCTCATTTGTTTTCTATATTCTGACAAATTAGTCCATGTGTTACTCAAGGAAAGCAACTACATGTATGTTACACTGTACGATCACTTGAACATGACAAAAATATCAATTATTTCTTACCTCAAAAACAACAATTCACTGGATTAATTTGCAAAGCAACAACCATGCATGTATCATCATGCAAAGGCAAGCCTATCTAACACTATATCATTTGGTTCCAAATTGAGGCATGCCAGTTTGTAGAGTTCATTACTTTTGACTTTGAACAGATCCATCCCAGAAAATGCAGACATTATAGCCTTTCAGAACAATTCACCAAAATGTCACAAGTGCATGCCAGTCATTTTGCGCCAAGAAGAACTTCAATAATCAACATGAACAACTCAAAAGTTCTGTTCTATGTGATGCCTATTAAATATTGTCTCTTGTTTATCATATTCTCTGGAATGTATCTGCCAGATGCTGCTAATGAGTTCCGCTCTCTGTACTGTATTATTGATATTATAAACCTTCAAGACTACATATTTTTGAAGTGAAGACAATTTGGCACCATGAACAACTGAAATAGCAATCTTAACTAGAATTCAGTTCATCTGCCATAAAGCCCCGCCAAGAAACATAAACAGCCTCAGTATGTAGTTTGATATGACCTATTGTATTTAGGTAGATGACATAGGTCATCAACATTTTCCTCAAAAAGATCCCTCAAATTCTTGTGCAAGATGATGCAAAGAAAAATCATGTTTAACAAGTTACTTTGTCCAATAATCCATAGTGAAAATAACAAATACCTGCTATATTTGGCTGTTTTTGTTACGGATTAGTTTAACCTGCCAAACTATGTTAAACCCGGGACAAATGTATGCAAGTCTTCTATGTGATGTATATTATTACTAAAACTCTCTTGTTATGCAGTACAAGAACACACATATGCACAAAATTCAGCTTTTGCAGTTTATGTGGATCGGCCAGCCATTGACTAGTTGGACACCACAACATCAGACAAACATATTGCAAGACAACTTTCAGCTTCACAGGCTTAGGCTACCATAAAGGAAGTCCTAAAACTATTTGGCCGACCACTTGGTACCTGTTGAAGATTAGAAAATTTGTCTGTGGTAGATACGAGAATAGTTATAGTAGATGAGGATATTCAGGGAGGAGGGACAGAGAAATACTATAAGAAAAAGATTCTGTCATTGCTAAGACATGCAACAAAGCTTTTACCAAATCATTATGTTGTGTATGCTTAAGCAATAGACATGCATGACAGACCAAAATACAGTGAAGTTTTTAAATATCCAGTTACCATAAACTGTCAAAGGCCAAATCAAAGAAAAGAAATAAAATATGGTAAAGGAAATTTTTTCCGAACCAATCAAAACATACCTACCGATTGTTATTCTTCCACTACTTCCATGCCACGTTATGGTCCATCCGCCACACTGATATCCAATATCATCAGCATGTGTCCCAGCAACAAGGATTCTTCTGGCATTTTTGTCTAGAGGAAGTATTGGTTTCTTTAGATCCTTTCCATTTTTTAATAAAACTAGGGATCTTCTAACAGCTTCACGTGCTAGAATTTGATGTTCCTGATAAAAATATGATATAAAGAAACAAAAATTAAATAAAAATTTCTATGGTGATTAATGATTAAATAAAGAGATAAAAGGATAGGCCTGTTCACAAAACTATGTAGACACCCACATTAAGGAAACAATAGTAGCACATATCACTAATAAGTGGAAGGCCCTGAGCATACAAGAAGGATTTTTTTTATGCAGATAAATGATGCCAAGAATTTACTAATTCATACAGCCTCTGAGCTTCTTATTTGAAGCCTTTACAAAACTGCTTTGCCGAAGTTTTCTGCTGGAACTATAGTTCACATGTGGCCAAACTTCTAATATCCATCAGGTTGCACACTATTATTACCATAATTATTCTTTAATAATGAGAAAACATGAACTACATGTTAATGAACTCATTCTTTATCCTGTGCTTAATGGTGGCCTAATAAGCTTGAATTTTTGTAAATTTCTGGAAGAAACCTAAACAAGGAACAATAGACTATACATCATTTTCATTTAACAATATGTATTGGCTATTTTCTATGACTGGTATATCTGTTTTCATATTGAATATATCATTGCTATCATTTTGATGAATTGTACTCATTGTTTAGTCTCTTATACCATTTTTTATCTTTTTAGTTAGTTCATCTAAAAGATGATTAATATCTTAAGTCGTTGATGAAGTTTAAGACAAAAGAAGTTAAAAAAAGGTGAAGCTGGTGGCACAAAGACATACATGTTTTTTTGCTTTACTATTTCAAACTTGATTGTGATTCATCAAGCTTACCTTGCAGCCAACAACATCAAACAAAGATCTGTCAGAGAAAGGGTACTCAAATAGTCCAACAACAAATTTCACCCTCAGGATGCGTTCTACAGCATCATCAATCCTTGACATGGATATCCTCCCGGATTCCACTAGAAATACCAAATCTTCTAAAAACTTCTCATATCTGTGGGGCACCATAATCTGTACAACTGTAAGTAGGCAAATAAAGATAAAAGTTGCTGAATGTACTGTATATTTCTTTCAATCATCACCATGTCGATTCCAGCATTAACTGAAGCAGAAATGCAATAACGGTAATTCGATCCATGTGGTTGACATAGCCTATCTATTCCTTCCCAATCTGATATCACAAAACCCTGAAATCAAAATAATAAGAAGTTTATTTATCCACAATTGCTAACATTTGGTCCAAAATGAATGAAAAGTATTTCAAGAAACTAAAATTCAAGAACAGACCAAACATGCAAACATAGTTGACACCAATATCCTTTGTTCTTGTGTTTGTGACTTGAGTAACAAATAAGACTAGATAATCCTGTAGCAGTGAACATTGGTACCTTGAAACCTAGCTTGCCCTTTAGAATCTCTGTTATAAGATAATGATTTGAATGCA
Source organism: Musa acuminata AAA Group (assembly GCF_036884655.1). NCBI lineage: Eukaryota > Viridiplantae > Streptophyta > Magnoliopsida > Zingiberales > Musaceae > Musa > Musa acuminata. Next base: position 12,012,765 of record NC_088343.1, on the reverse strand, counting down.
ATGGCCTCCCATTCCAACTAGTGTATGATGCCATAATTGTGGAGACTCCCTGTGCAAGACAGTCGAGATAAGGCTTCATATGAGTTGCCTCCAACTCCTCAAACGTACAAATTGTATTCCCTTCATTCTTTCCTTTATCTGTGCCCCCATCCCCAACGAAGTGCTTGGCACAGGCAATCACATTCTTCCTGCAATTGGAACAAGAATATCAAGAAACAAAGCCATGAATAGTTTATGAATGGGGGATTTCGGACCCATAGGTTGCAGATTACAAGAACTTTTACAACTATCAAAATCAGAGACAGCGAGGCATGTCTGAAAACCCTAAAGAAAAATTAAGAGTAGATTGGTCCTGCAGTATATTATGACAGGAGTTGTTGTTGACCCTTGATGCCTCGGCAGATTATTTACCTCCCAGCAAGAAAAGGATGACCTGGAGGGTGACCCAGGGGAGGTGATCCCTGCAATCCCGCAACAATCGAAGTCATAGTCCGGACAATATCTGTGTCCTCGCTGTAACTCTCATAGCATCTCCCCCACCTGGGATCTCTGCAGACCTACGGAACAAATCAAGAATTCCTTCATTCGTGGACTGCAGCATAGTCATACATACAACAACTAAAAGAGAGAACTTCTTGATTTGATGATACTTACAGCCACACAAGGGGCGAACGTCCAGTGGATGCCGGTAGCTCTCACCTCCAAGGCCGTCGCTTCTCCAATTCTGCGAGCGAGGTCGCCGTCTCTGAGATCCACACGAGGACGTATTGTTAAAGCACAATAACATTTCCATGGAGGAGGAAGAAGAGGAAAGAGGGCGTGGAGGACCTAATGGCGCCGAGGGCGACGTTGTGGGGAAAGATGGTGGCGCCGTAGAGGTTGTTGTGGCCGTGGACGGCATCGGAGGCGTAGAGGATGGGGATGCCGAGGCGGGAAGCCAGAGCCCAGTGCTGCATCCGGTCGATCATGTCGGCCCAGTCGCGGGGAGAGGCGCGCTCCCTGGGAGCGCTACCGCCAGCGCTGAGCACGCTCCCGACGGGGAGGCCGGAGAGGGCGGAGGGGGAGGCGACGCAGCGCTCGATCTGGGCCATCTGGGCGGCCTTCTCCCTGAGGGTCATGCGCGAGAGCAAGTCCCGCACGCGCGACTCCACAGGCTGCGTCGCGTCCCGATACGGAGGGAGCAGCTCATTCGCCATCCAAGAATCTTGGAGAGACAACAAGGGAAGACGTGGAGTATACAAAGATGCAGGCGCAGCCGCTCCCTCGCCCTCTCCGCAAACAAGCAGGCCGAATCCGCACAGTGGAATATACAAAGTCGTCCCTGTCCCTTGAGCGACGACTTACGCACCGACTTAAATATGGACTCCAATGACCCGACCCGGCACACACCCTCATGCCGGAACTTCGGTCGTAACTAAAGTCGTTCGACAACCATTCCTCGCCAATATAGATCCACGCCAATCCGGGTACCATCGACGCTACGGCCAACAAGGAGACTCGTTTTTAAAATCGCGACTTTAGTGGCACGTGCAAGACAGCAGCCCACGTAATCGATATTCTTGTCGAGTTAGAACACGACCTCCTCCTCACCATAGGTCAACATTCCATCAGCATCGCGACACGAGGGCCTCGATTAAATTAGATAATCCTCCAAGAATAGGTGCAATTTTAAATAGATCATTTAATATTTTTAAATAGATCCTCAATTAAATTGGATAATTCTTCAATAAAAGGTGTTATTTTAAATATATCATCAAATATTCTTTTCGTTTTAAATGTATCCTCAAACTCTCAGTTCCGTAGTACTCAATTTTTTTTTATTATCTACCATCAATGTATATATCTATATCTTTCTATAGCTTTCAGCCACACCATCCAAATACAATGCCTGGTTTGTAGATTTACTTTCGTTCTGACATTATACTTCCAGCATCTCTAGGTTAAGAGCTGTGTACAACTCATCGTGCTCCAGAGCTGGAAATTACTACTTACAAGAAATACCGATATAATGGAGACGTGAAGGACAATTCCATCAGCTTCTTTTGCCCGGATTCATCTTCAATCCATGTGTCAGTGACAACATGTGCCCAGCATTCACGGGCAACTGAGCCACTGACTTGAACCAAGTTACACGCTGCACGCACGCCTTCAAAGTCGTGACCTCCAAACAGGACATCAGCAATGCCCCCTTCCCTCGCTTCCAGGCAACCAAGCTGCAACCAAGGCATCAATCTTCTCCAACAATTCCGGCTCGAACACCAATGGCCGACCCGATACCACAATCACCACCGTTGGAACTTTGCTGGCGACCAGAGACACCGTATGAAAGGGTATGCCGAGCTCTGTTCTGTCACCTGAGGACTCTGCATGGGCATCCTCCCCAATGGCAACTACTGCGTATGAGAATTCCTGGTCACATAAAGTGGCTTCAGAAGGGGATGTATCGCATATATCTTCTGTTTCATTTCCTGCTGCATCTCTGATTCCTTCCAACATAGTCGTGCCTGCAAATAGAAGATTGCCATGAACTCATTTACTCTGTTTGAGAATGTCCGGGTCAAAGCCTATTTCATGTCTCAATCGAGAAGGAGAACTTTCCAGCAACAAATTAGAAAATAACCTACTGATCATTGTTTTTCCACTGCTTCCTTGCCACGATACAGTCCATCCACCACACTGGCACCCAATATCATCAGCATGTCTGCCAGCAACAAGGATTCTTCTGCCATATTTATCTAGAGGAAGCATTGGTTTCTTCAGATCCTTTCCATTCTTTAACAAAACTAAGGACCTTCTGATTGCTTCACGCGCTAGTAGTCGATGTTCCTGACAAGAATTGATATAAAGATATGAAAACTGAGCCTTAATAAGTGAACACAGTGATTAAGAAGAGCCATTAATCCTCATAATGACCACAAGACACACCGTTAGATATGATTATTATTATATCTTTTAATAATAATAAAAGATATAAATTGTTAATCAAACTATATATTTTTATTTTTTTATATTTTTAAATTTTTATTTACTCTGAGATACACACGAGGACGTATTGTTAAAGCACAAGAACATTTCCATGGAGAGGAAGAGGAGGAAAGAGGGCGTGGATGACCTAATGGCGCCGAGGGCGACGTTGTGGGGAAAGATGGTGGCGCCGTAGAGGTTGTTGTGGCCGTGGACGGAATCGGAGGCGTAGAGGATGGGGATGCCGAGGCGGGAGGCCAGAGCCCAGTGCTGCATCCGATCGATCATGTCGGCCCAATCGCTGGGGGAGGCGCGATCCCCGGGGCCGCTGAGGACGCTCCCGACGGACAGGCCGGAGAGGGCGGAGGGGGAGGCAACGCTGCGCTCGATCTGGGCCATCGAGGCGGCCTTCTCCCTGAATGTCACGCGTGAGAGTAGGTCCCGCACGCGCGACGCCACTGGCTGCGCCGCGTCCCGGTACGAGGGGAGGAGCTCATTCACCATCCAAGGATCTCTGAGAGCGTAAGAGAGACGAATGCGAGGTGGAAGGGGCGTTCGGGGCTTATATAGAAGCTCGATCGATCGATCGCTCCGCCGATGCGGTTTTTCGTGTCTTGAGTCTCGACTAGCGAGGCATACCGTTCCCGAGTAGTGCTGACATAAGTGGCGATGGACCGACGTGGCACACGCAAGGGAGAAGCTACGTCATCGATACAGGCGCTCCTTATCCACGTGACTAAAGTCGTGCCAGAGATGAATTGGGACGTAATCTTTTTTACGCTTTAGGCTCAGGCTGTCCCAACCACCGTGTCACAAGTGACTCTTCGTCATCTGTGGTATTTCAGTGTCATTTTGAGGATGATAATGACTTTTTCTTTTTCTGTCGCCTAATCAATCCGTTTACCTTTATAGGAGATTGTCAGCTTTAATACATAAGTCAGCAACTCATCATATATTAACTTTTTTTAATGAGATATCTGGAAAAAATAAATGAAAAAATGACGAGAAATAAAACTAAGAGACGTGCGTTTGAACCATTCCACTGGTTCTGGTCTTTTTATAAGCTTACTTTCAAGTCAGTGCATTGGGGACAATGAACCCGGCCGCCGTGTCTGTTCTGGTCACATACGCCATGCTTCAATCAAAACAAGGTTTAGACAAAAATCGAAAGAAAAAAAATTAAAATTAAAATTTCTATTATATAATATAATAACAATCTTATAATTTTAGATATTATAATAAAATATTTTAAAAGATTTTTTTGAAAAAATATTAATATTTTATAAATATTAAATACTGAAATGCTAAGATAGCAACATTTAAACATTTATAATGTTATGTTCCAACTAGACTCATTGAAAATTTTTAAAAATATTAATTATCAATTCACATTTCAAATGTGTTCCCAAATACACCCTACTTCAATGATCCCTCAATCATTGATGTAATTTCAAGTTGAACTAATTCTTCAACAATTATTCAAAAATACTTATGTCATTTACTCCAGATAGAAAGAAAATTTATGATTACATTCACCTACTTTTTTATTTATTGACCATACTTTAAAAATCTGTGAAATTAGTATACCTAAAATTTTAATTAATAATTGTCATGCACATGGATGTAATATGATAATTGAAGTCAAGTTAGTGAAAAATAAAGCTAATTATGATTACACAGTATTATGGAAAGAGTTTGAGATTAATCAGGTAAGATACAAAAAGAACATGAACAATAACATTATTAACTAAAAGATGCAATTACTTACCTTAGTCATCAACATCCAATCTGGTGTTTATGATCCATTGTAGTCATATCGAAAAAGGTTGAAATAATGCATGCCTCGAACATGACCTGATCTAAGTAAAGCTGTTGATTTGACATGAAGCAGAATAGGATGTTATCTTCTTCAAAAGTATCGAAGTATTTGAGAACAAAATTTGGATAGTCAAAATTCATCCCTAATATAATCACCGGTGAGTTGTAAATCTCATGAAACTGTGACAGTCAAATTTAAGTTCATTTAAACAAGGGCCGGGCGCAGTCAACCGAGTTTGGTCTGATTACTTTGTCAACATAACTTTGAAGAGCAATGTTGCCTATAACTTCATCACCTTTTTACCAACTCAGGGTTCCTGCCAAGTAGATTAAGCATGATCATGAATCTGGATAGAACAGTTGAAGCCCAGAAAAAACCTTCCAGTGATACATTTAGTCACATGGCTCACCTCTGAATGTGATCAAGAATGAGAAGCCTTGGCCCGGGTGGAATATTGACATCTCGGAGTGCACTGGAACATACATACAAGAAGAAAGAATTAGAGAACAGTGCAACATTTTCATGCAAAAGGAACTTGTTCAAGTAATTAGAGAATGTAGGAGAGCTGGATCATCCTTCTTGCCTGTCTGTGAGAAGGGGTAAAGTAGCATCACTGAGTAAACCTTTCTTGAAGTTCTTCTCGTAATTCTGAAGGCCAAGGTTTGTTAGCATTCTTTTTGTGCCAGAGTATAACACGTCATCAGCTGGTGGCTGTGAGAATTTCTCACCTATCTGCAATTTTATCGGAAAGGAAAAAGTAAAGAGGAAATGCATATTTGACCAGTCAGATATTCTTGATAGTGATTTCAAACATGCTAATAATGCTCAAGTTGGCATCAGTTTATTTGTTATGGCAAGTACCGAAATTATCAATAACCAAGAATGATATCATAACTATCAAAACGAAGCTAGCACATATCATCATTTAATTTTGTTTGTAACGTTGATATCATTTATTTGATCTGCCATACACAGCCTTCATGTTGCTTTAGAATAAAAATAAAGGAACGAAAATTATGTTATATTATTTGCTAATTGATCAATCCGCACATCAAGGAAATTTATTTGCAACGTACTGAAATTCCACTTCTTATACGGTCTAGAAATGCATAATTCCACAGTCGGTTTGAACTAAAGCAGCATCATGTTCAGTATACATTAGACTTTTCCTTAAGAAACCAAAGCAGAGATCTGGTGATAAGTTGACCTACTGATTTCTACATGGATTAACTATAGCTGGGATCACCAATGACAGTAGGTAACTAAAACTTAGTACAACATCATAAGTTTCACCTATGCTTTCATACCTTGAAAAGTCCACCTTGAACAAGTGCAAAAAATAGTCCTGAAGTAACCGCATTAAGAGCTTGATTTGGTCCTCCCATGCCACTAACCAATGAAAACATTGCTCCAGAACCAAAAGCTGCCGCCATGCTGCAAGATGAACCAGAATAAAAGCCAATTTGGAGTACATAAACAGAGCTGAACGGTACTTATCCCTCTTTTTCATCAGTATTGATCAACTTATATGGCATCTGTATGGTCCATTATTCTTGCAGATGACAAGATCATCAAAGCTATATCTCCTTATATCCCCTGATTAAGATACTACCATGCTATCACTGGCTAATATCAGAACTTATAAAACATGCTACCTTGAAGCAACATGTAGCATAATAGATTAACCAGGACTGAAAATACTAGTACTGTAAGAGCTTCTGAGGATTACTATAGCAAAAATATTACTATATAAAGTATTGAATTTATTGAAGAAACAGCCAAGATGTTATATAAGGTGATTTTCTACTTATTAGAACCTAATATGCTCTGAGAAATGAATAGAAAATCAATGAGATATAATGTAAGCATATTTTAAGAGCTGGATAGTGGTAAGAAGCAACCAATCTTTACAGCAGGAGATGTTGTAGTTCTGATACTTGACATGCAAAGAATTCCTCAGGTTTCTGTAAATATTAATTAGATATCTGTGAAATTAAGAAGTAAATTTGACAATCTAGCTCAAAGGCAAGTAACTCAAATATGTCCTTCATGATTTCCGATGCCAGTATGTTAGCCATCATAATCTTCTTTAAAGACTTTTAAGTCAGGAAGTGCTAGGATTGTCACACACCCATCATATTAGCCTTTATGAGATTGAAGCTATGATCAGCTTCTGATCTCAATAAGAATATCTTTCTTGATAAAGTTCATAAGGGAGCAACCAAGACTAGGATTGCCAGTAAATCACCTAAGAAAAAAAAACACCACAATAATGAAAACTACAGGCCACATTGATTTAGGTATTTGGCCTTTTTTTTTTTTGATACATCCCCTTCCCCTGATGAATCTGAATTGCCTCTATCAACACTGTGCGTCCCAAAAAGATCAATCAGTCATTAAAGCACACTTATGTTGACATACAATTTATTATTCCCCAGTATCTCCAACATTAACATAAATATCAACATGTTCAACACTAATGCAATCATACAGTCACATGTATATTCATGATCGCATATACAGAAAATTGCATTTTGGGGCATTCCAAACTTACAGCATGCCCAAGTATGATGCATGCCACATGCCAAGGCACAAGATGGAACTCAGTGGTAAGTCCATACACAGCGTGCACACACGCACACGCACTCATTAGATTCAACATATCATAGCATGATATGTATGATGACAAAAAATTGGTTATTTTGGTTATCAATAAGTTAGATTTTAATGCTTGACTTGACATAGAAGCAAACAGCTTTTTACTTAAAGACATTGTTATTCAACAATACTGTTTTCAACTGTTCATTTTATACATGTTTGTGGGAATTTTGCATCTATGCGACTTCCAAGATTATGCATTCAAACAATAGCTATAATATCTAAAATCAACATGCATATGTTACTAACAGACCCCATATTGGCAAGAAATGCATGCATTGTGACATCCTTTCTATAATATGCATAAATGACTAGCAGATCTCTTTGATCAACGCATAGTTATTTGTGTTTCCTTGATTCAAAGCAAAGAAGGGCTAAACACAGGAGCACAAGATATGATTCTTTACTTTCCAACCAACTTGAGTGAATTTGGAAAAAATGCTATAAACTAAAAATTGATTGAACAAAACACATGAAAAGTTTGCCATTGATCTCACCTGCCTTGCATATCTTCCACCCCTCTTATTCTCTTCATCACACATGATATACCTGCATTAGTACCTGTCATGACTGCAAAGTTACGAGCTTGCACTAACGGGCCACCTGCAAAAGCCTGTGACACATGCAACAGAGTCAGGTTGTTGAGATTCCAAGTAAAAGTATGTATGGGTATGAGTGCAACATGGCGTCTCTGTTCCGTTACCAAATGGGACATATAATGTGACAGGACAGAAAGGGCTGAGAGAATGACACAAGAAGATGAATAAGAACGACACAAATGCTAAGAATCAGCATTTTCCAAGTTCCAACCATAACAGAAGCAAACCAATTTCATGTAATATATGATTACCCAATACAATAAGAACTTTGCGAAAGTATATTTCTGGATAAAAAAGGAGCACTAATTATCTAGTATGAGTATACTGATTTCACATCAATATTATAAATTTCCGCTGAAATATTGGAGTAGGGATAAAAACATATCATAATGTACTTCAAATTGCAAAAAAGAAACATAAATTGAAGAAGACTAGAAAGGAAGAGCAACCTGCGCCTGCTTGAGGGAGGCCATGGCTTGGGGGTTGAGGCCGGGAGCGTTGGGAGGTGGCGTGGGTAACGCCGAGGAGGCGTCGGAGGTGAGAGAGCCCATGAGGGCGCCGATGAAAGCGCCCTGGGCGGCGCTGGTGGCGGTGACGATGGCCGCCTCCACGGCGGTGGGCTGCTTCGCCAGCCAGGCCCGGAACCCAGTCTCCAGCTCCTTGATTCGCGTCTGCAGCTGGGCGACAGGGTTCGCCGGGGGAGGGCTCGGTGAAGCCAACACCATCGCGCCCTGGTTCCCCTTCATGGACCGATCGACCGACCGCCGCTCTCTCTCTCTCTCTGGGGGAAGAGGACTTTGATGTATCGCGGATAATAATACCACGCAATTTGTCGACGGATAGAAGGACTTTATAGCGACGCGAGTTTACTCTCATTTTTCTAATTAGCTAAAAAAAACACTTTTTCTTTTGCCTATTTCTTGGATCAATTAAAAAATCAGTAATTTCAATTGACACTATATTTCATATTTTAATTTTGTCTTTATATAAGCCCATTACTATTGATAATTCTTAAAAAAATAATAATTTTTATTATTATTTATAATCTCATTATTATCAATTTTATTTTTTTTTCTTCCTCACAATTCCTTAATTCATCCATTCACTTCCAATGCCCTTGTTCGACACCATTTAGGGTCGACACCTCTTAATTCTCTATGTTCATAATTCCCTTATCTTCTTGTGAACATTGCGATAATCCATCTCTATTCTTGCTTTCACTAGCGGTCCTGGTGGGAACCCCAACAAATATATATATATATATATATATATATATATATATATATATATATATATATATATATATATATATATATATATATATATATATAAATAATATTTATATATATATATAATATTTATATTTATTTATAGAATAATATTTTATAAATATTATAAATTATAAAGATATTATACTAAATAGTAAAAAGGGTTGCGAATAAAAGTCTCTTATATCGAAAGCTTTAATTTTTTTTCTAAAAAATATAACAACAATAAAGATATCTCTACTAATTTAACATTTAGAGAAATATTTGTATATAGGGGCAAATATATGCTATTTCCAAACGATGTAATAGCCCCCGAATAAATAATAACAGCGATGTATAGATGATGAGGTGAATTGGACCGCATAAAATCGAGGGCACACGAAAAGAGAAGATCGCCGCGACCTAAATACAGCACACGAATGTGAATTGGGAATTCGTGCTAATTTGCATCCCGATTCGTCCCAAGCGCCGTCGCCGTCGCCGCCACCTTTGCGTTCCAACGACGATGGCCTCGCTCGCTCCTCTTTCTTCTTGGACAGCCATTGGAGTCACGAGGGCGCTCGCGGCCGTTCGCCGCGTTCAGCCGCCCGCGAATTCGTTCCTCGCCGGACCCAGTAGAAGGGACGTCGCAACGCTTGTCTCTCAACCGTTGCGGTTCCGATCCAAGAGCCCGGGGACCTCCCTCTCCGCCCGGTGCTTCTCCGGTATGATCTCGTTCCCTTTCGATCAACCCTTGACCTGTGATCATGCTCCTTAGGTCCTCACTTCCTTTTTCTTTCCGGATTTCTCCTCTCAGCCGGAAAATCGTCTTCTTTTTCGGGTTTGAACGATCATTGCTAGTCATCAATTGCAATATTTTGTTAATATTTGATGTCTTGAGTTGATCAACGTGTTTGATTTTAATTTTGCTTCAGCGTTGAGTCCTGAGATGAAATCGACAATCGACAAGGTTGTTCAGTCGCACAAAGTGGTGCTCTTCATGAAGGGAACCAAAGACTTCCCCCAGTGTGGCTTCTCCAACACCGTGGTGCAGATATTGAAGTCACTGAATGTGCCCTTCGAGACGCTGAACATACTCGAGAATGACATGCTGCGTCAGGGGATGAAGGAGTACTCGAGCTGGCCTACTTTTCCCCAGCTCTACATTGATGGGGAGTTCTTTGGTGGCTGTGACATTACTATCGGTAAGATTTAGTTTCTAGTCCTTCAGTTTCTGATGCCTTCAACTCGCCATTTACTTCAATTAGTCCATGAGAGTTTGTCAATAGGACTGATGCTTTAATCATAACAATGATATTGTTGCAGGATGCCCACTTTCACCATGGATCTATCTCTTAAAACTAGAGAAAACTGGCAGTATATGTATTTATTACTAAAGATGTAATCATAACAATATCTATGTGACCATGGATATTGTTGCAGGATGCCCACTTTCATGCCCACATTATTACAGAAATATGTGCATCTTACATTAAAATAGTTAGGCATACTTATCTATACTAGCGAGGTGATTGAGAAAATATTATCGATCAATTATCATCCGACACATGACCTACGTGTGGTAGCCAAGTTAGAATAGGGGAGGCAAGACCTGTCCCCTTGGTATTCCCATGTGGACAAGTCCAAAGTAGGCGGTTATGGGTTGTCACTCCCTTTTTTGTCATCTACGTGGACAAGAGTCCAAGAGGGTTTATTAAAGATTGTCCCCTCAGGGAATATTTCCTGAATATTTTGCCTTCTTTTTACCTAGTGTAAAAGTCTATCTTCGACATAGGAATCGATGTTAGTCACCTTTTTATCACTTCCACCTCACCTCGGGGCTAACTTAGGCGTCAGAGGGACTGGGTTGAGAAACCCACTCCCAACCTTGGCCTTAATGTAGGTCATCATCGGAGCACTTGAGTGCACCCACATCGACACCTCCAGCATCACCTCGACGACACCTCATCGTTCCTGCGCACGTGTAGCCGAACCACGTTGGGCTGACTTGAACGTCGACGACATTTTCCCCGAACATTTTGGCACTAGGAGAGCCATGTTGTAGGAACGTCAGCTCGTCGACCCACTTAATGAGCGTTTGACTGAGGAGGCTCCACTCCCAACTCAGAGTACTTTCACTTACAGGGGGTAACACCCGGTATTTCTGAACCTTGACGCTTCTGTCTCGGTGTAGACTTCGATGAGGTATCGATGTCTGTTCAACGACTCAAGTCTCTCTCCCCCAATGACGACCTTGACCCACATGCTCGTCCCTGTCAAGGTCTTCCTAAACCTTAATAAGTACAGACATTGATGGGAATGCTATAGATCATTGCTCTGCTCCTGCCTGAGCTGGTCTAATCGATGGTGCCTCTTGCCTCGTCGCAGTCAGCAGTACTATCGACGCTCGTTAAGATTCCTTGACTTAACGTGGCGTTGAGTCGCTGACCCCCTAAGGATGCCCGAGGCCCGTCGAGCTCCCAGTAGATGGGGCACCCTGATCCTCGATCGTAGAGTTCAGCAGACCTCACCATTCTTGGTCTGCCTTACTCGAGTCCAAGGCGCAGTCCACAAACTACATGGAGAACACCCTTCGGGTGTAATTGCAGTAGATAGACTATCACATGGAGGACATGCATCAGTAGTTTCAACTAATCAGGGGAGAAGACCGACCTCAACTCGGGTCGATCACCATTCGTTTAGAAGATCCAAGAAGAGCTTATCCCCGCTAACTTTTGACTCCCGACCTTGGAGGCATTTAATAGTTGTGTCGACCCAACCAAGCATATCGTAGCTTTTCGTGCTCATATGTCCTTATACAGCATGACGGATGCTCTGATGTATCACACCTTCCCTACTACGCTGCGAGGCTTAGCGTGAGAGTGGTACGCCCACTTGAAGCCACTCTCGATTAGCTCATTGAGCAAATTAGCAAAAGAGTTCGAGCAACATTTCATCGTGAATGTATAGCCTCGGTGTTCGATAGTAGCCCTCTTGGGACTTCGACAAGGGGAAGGAAGAGGTGCTCTCGAATTTCGTTGCCTGATTCATAAACAAGATCTAAGACATAGTCGATGCCTATCCATCGCTCATTATGGGGCTTAGGCCCTCTCGACTCTTCTAGTCCCTGATAGGGAGACCACTAGTGATAGTATTGGAGACACTCCAGAGGGCCAACCAATACATCGCCACTTAGGCGATGGTCTCGGGTAAGCGCGAGGAGTTGTGTAAGAGGCCGAGGTAGGAGCAGTCACTGACTAAATATCTCACCCGAGGTGCGCCTAGTGAAGTAGAGGCCTCGGAAGTTTGCTTTCGACTAGCAACAAGCTGTCAGCTACGAGGTAGACAAGTGGTTAGGTGCTAGATTTATTTTTGTGGTGCAATACCCTCAATCTCTTGCTAATGTTGTATTTGTTAAAAAATCTACTGGAACCTAACGGATATTCGTTGATTATATCGATCTCAACAAGGCATGCCCCGGGGGTGAACATCTCAACGACACAGACGCAGCCCTACGAGGGTGAGTATTTGAAGATGCTCGATGTGCTCTCCTCAGGGGTGTGCATCTCAACGACACCCAACGCTCCCCTAAGGGGGTGACCATTTGAAGATGCTCGATGCGCCCTCCTCGGGGGTGAGCATCTCAACGACACCAATGCGCCCCCATGGGGGTGAGCATTTGAAGATGCTCAATGTGACCTCCTCAGGGGTGAGCATCTCAATGGCATCGATGCGCCTCTTCAAGGGTGAGCATCCATAAATGTCCAACGTATCCTCGGGGGTGAGAAACTCAATGGCACCAACGCACCCTATGGGGGTGAGTGTTTGAAGATGCCTGATGCGCTCTTATTAGGGGTGAGCATCTCAACAACACCCGACACGCCCCTACGGGGGTGAGCGCCTGAAGATACGCGATGCGCTCTCCTCGAGGGTGAGCATCTCAATGGCACCGACATGCCCTTACGAGGGTGAGTGTTTGAAGGGCCCGATGCACCCTCGTTGGGGATGAGCATCTCAACAGCACCGATGCGCCCCTACGGGTGTAAGCGTCTGAAGGTGCCCGATGCGCCCTCCTCGAGAGTGAGCATCTCAGCAGCATCGACGCATCCCTACAGGGGTGAGCGTCCGAAGATGCCCAATGCACCCTCCTCGTGGATGAGCATCTCAATGGCACTGATGCACCCCTATGGGGTTAGCGTCCAAAAATGCTCTAGGTATCCTCGGGGTGAGCATCTCAATGACACCAATGCGCCCCACGGGGGTGAGCATCACATAATGGCACAAAGCATATCTCAGGAGGTTACCACCTCGCCAAACTCTTGGAGTTCATAGGTTGACCAAGATTGACCAAACCTCTTTGGAGAGCCCAAGGTGAGCTCGAGGTGCATAGGTCATCTAAGTTCGACCCAACCTCCGCGGAGAGCCCGAGGTGCATAGGTTGGCTAAGCCCGACTAAACCTCCTCGAAGAGCCTGAGGTGCATTGGTTGGCCAAGCCCGACCCAACCTCCTTGGAGAGCCCGAGGTGGGCTCGAGGTGTGTAGGTTGGCCAAACCCGACCTGATCTCCTTGGAGAACCCAAGGTGAGCCTGAAGTGCATAGGTCAGCCAAGCATGACTTGACCTCCTTGGAGAGCCCTAGGTGCATAGTCGGTCAAGCATGATCTGACCTCCTCGGAGAGCTTGAGGCATGTAAGTCGGCCATGCATTGAGCATCCCCTCCGCTTTTACATGTTACACGTGTTGAGATAATCCATGGCTGCGTTTACGAACCTCTTAGGGAGAGCCCTTGAAGTGTACCTTTAAAGGAGACAAATGATAGAGGAAATATTGTTGATCAATTATCATTCGACACGTGATCTACATGTGGCAGCCAAGTTGGCATAGGGGAGACAAGACTTGCCCCCTTGGTTTGTTTGCCCACATGGACATAAGTCCAAAGCAAGCGATTACGGGTTGTCTCCCTCTTTTTTGTTGTTTACATGAACAAGAGTCCAAGGGGGGCTATTAGAGGTTATTTGGGGTTGTCCCCTTGGGGAATATTCCTTGGAATGTTCTATCCCCTTCTTACTTGGCATAGGAATCGAGGCCAGTCATCTTTTTACCACTTCCACCTCACCTCACCTTGAGGGTAACTTGAGCGTCATAGGGATTAGGTCGGGGAAACCCATTCTTAACCTCAATCTTCGTGCATGTCATCGTCAGAGCACCTGAGCGCACCCACATCGACTTCCGTGAGACCTCCGACATCACCTCAGCCACACCTCATCGTTCCTATGCACGTGTAGCTAAACCATGTCGGACGTCAAGCTGTCCTGAATGTCAAATTTTCCCAACACTAGGCAAGGTGCAGCATTCAAAGACTAGGACATATCCCTGATTTAATGAACTCCATTACTGTTCCCACAGGATGATAATGAAACAAGTGCTTGTCCATTGCTAGAGAAATTTTTGATATAGAAGCCAGTTAAGTAATGTATTTCTAGATGAGCAACGCAAGTTATGGGAGCAATTTCGGTTTTGGGCATACATAGAATGAGAATATAATGAGGTATGGAGTTCTGAGTCCACTACTTAAATCATCCTTGTATTCTTACCATCTTGCACTCGTCTATATAAACTCTGAACTACTGCCGTTTTGCCCAATTGTAGTTTTGTATTTGCAGCCAGTTCCAATCATCTCTTCTTCAACATAATTGATCTCGTACAAAAACAAGTGAATGTAATATACATACATATACTTGAAGCTGCATATGCAACATACTTGCATGCCAATGTGTATATCTATGATGTATCAGGTATTGGCTTCCAAAAATTCAATTTAGTGATGGAAGTTCGAAACCTGAAGAAATCTGATTCATGACACTACCTGTGTTTTTCTCTATTATTCTCTTTCTTATTTATGCTTATTCTTGTAACACCATCCTTTATGACTTGAAACTATTTTTTTTTTCTTGTTCTAAGCTACAATATTGGAATATGCAATAATTGAAAGGGAACTTAGAAGTGGAAAAATGAGTGTTAGCAGGATAGATACGAAGAGGAGTTGCAGTGCATGTGATTATCATTGAGAAATTCATTTGGTTAAGTTGAATGAACAAATCGTAATGGAAGAAACACAGGAGATATTGGTGCTTAGCTTACTTTTCTCCCTTTTCTATCTTATGTTCTTGTATTATACGATTCCATTCCATGTTTTATTCTCGCAACTTTTACTTGCTCAGCAACTATAGTATAATGGATTTGTTATTGAATTGGCTAGTATGTCCTTGCACCTTTATTTGCTAATGTTCTTGCATTTATTGTGTAACAGAAGCATACAAGAATGGGCAATTGCAAGAACAAATTGAGAAAGCAATGTGTTCTTGATGATCAGCGAGTTACGTATTGATTTTGATATTTGTGGTAATTTAACTATCTCTTGAGTTCCTAAATTCTACACCCTTGTTTTCATTTGCCACTGAACGTGTCCTTTGTGGATTCATGAATGCTCTTTTAGTACGAACTCTAAAACCATAAATGACGGTTTTTGCTTACGGAATCCCCTATCTTACATGGTTTTTATCTTTATATAGACAAATATGGGATCCATGGAACAATTACTTATGAGGTACAATTTGTACCAAAAAAAATCTTGCAAATTAATAGTTAGTTCAACTCATTAATGCATAGTCTATAGTGGATATGTAACTGTGTTTGGATTTTTTAATTTTAGGAATCCTTAATTTTAGAGATTTATATTAATTTTTACTTTTTTATTTAATTTTTTTAAATTATGATAGGAGTTTTTTATGTAGTAAATTAGGGATTGTTATTTTTATTTATTTCTTTTGTTAGAAATCCTAGTCCTAGTTGATTAACGATAAAAAAACTTTATATATATATATATATGTATATATATATATATATATATATGTATATATATATATATATATATATATATATGTATATATATATATATATATATATATATATATATATATATATAATGTCTTTGGCCCTTTTTTTAGTATTGAAATACAACTCAAAGTCTTTGGTCAATTTGAAGGTTGATCTCCTCGAAGCGATCGAAAGGAGGTTGATCATCTCGAAGTGATTAAATCTTTATTTCTTTTCTTAGATAAAGCCTTTAGAGTTTTATCATGGTATTAGATGGTATTAGAGCGATGTTTGCAAAGTTCTTGTGGCGTTTCCTCGATGTTCTTTCAATCTCCTCACTGACGTGGCCATAGGCCCTAATCGTCACGTCGCCAACGGGTTCCCAAAGTTCTTGTGGTGTTTCCTCGGTGTTCCCTTAATCTCCTCTCCAATGTCGTCATAGGCCTCGATGCCCGTATCACCAATAACTACTTCACCTTCAACACCCACTAAGTAGTGCTCATGTCTTTGACTCGAAATAAAAAAAAAAATTTAGGAATTACATATCTACAATCATACATAATAACTACTACTGATAATTTTATGAAATCTTAATTTGAAGCAAAAATCGAGAATAAGCGATAAGAAACTATCAATGATTTCAAAATTTGTTTGAGAGTTTAACAAAAAATCAATAAGATGAAAGTTCGATGTTTGTCAGTAAACAATTAGATCAATCTGAAGTCACAAGAAAATGTTATCAAGAGCATGATATTGTCTATCCTCGCATGAAAGTATACTTTCTTAGATGGGAAAATGGAGATATGATTGGTTGGATTTCTATAGTAGATAATTGTTTTTATTTTCATAAAATTCTAAAAGATTCTAAAGTGAAAATAGTTTCAATCTGACTAGATAGGGATACTATTCAATGGTATGATTTGTATAAAACTTATTACGGAGTTTCCTCGTGAGAGCAATTTAAGAAATGACTTCTTACTCGTTTTGGATCATCAGAATATGAGAATGTTGATGGGCAACTTGTTAAGATTCGTCGTATTTCTATTATGTTAGAGTATCAAAGTTGATTTGAATGACTATCAAATCAAGCTAAAGATTAGTATGAAAGACAATTGGTGGGAACATTCATTGGATGTTTTAATTCAGACATTCGTTACGAAGTTAAGGCTTGCTAACCTCACACCATGATAGTTGTAATTTCTTTTGCACGATTGCATGAAGAAAAAATTAACATGAAAAATCGTCGAACTAGGAGTGTTAATAAACGATTGACTAGCAAGTCAACTATTTCAATTATTCCTAATCATAATCCTAATACTAAAAGACTGGCTAAAGTGGAACTTAAAGAACGATTAGCAAATGGTTTGTGCTGGCATTGTAATGAAAAGTGGAGCAGGGAGCATCATTGCAAGCAAGGAAACTTTTGATGATTGAATCGATTAAGGACGAACCAAAGATTGAGGATGTAGACTATGATCATGAAGGTACTAATAATGATGAGATTATTGAACGTGTTATTCATGCATTAGCTGATTATTTTTTGAAATGTTAATTTATTACTGTTTTGATTGATATTGGTAACATCAATAATTTTATAGATAGTAAGGTTGTTGCGCGATTGTCCTATCACGTTGAACGTTGTGATAATTTTGAGGTGAAGGTTGCTGACGTGCGAATTTTAACTTGTGATAATAAATATTTTAAAATGAAGTTTGTTATGTAGAGCCAAGAGTTGCTGTCGATTTTTTCTTAGTACCATTAGAGGACTATGAGGGTGTGCTTGGAATTACGTCGCTCTTAACTGTGGGTAATATTTCTTGAATTTTTTCAAATTAATTATATTTTTTTTATTAATAGAAAGCAAGTGATCCTAATGCGAAACATGATAGTAAGGTCACAACCAGCTATAAAATGGAGATGGTTCTTTAAAAGACACCATAGATTTTGTATCCAATTATGGAGCATTGAAAAGGAAGCTACAATACTTGAACAAGATAAAAAATATTTAATTATTACTTGAAGAATTTATGAATGTATTTGTAGAACCATAAGGACTTTCATTTCTTCAATCACATAATTACCAAATTCTTTTACTGTGTGGGAGTGCACCAACTAATGTTCGACCCTATTAATATCTACACTTCCAAAAGACAATGATAGATAAAATTGTTAAAGAGATGCTTGAAGAAAGATGGTTCTTGATAGATGTATAGATTATCGAGCACTCAATAATATTACAGTGAAAGATAAGTATTCCATCTCATTCTAGTGGTGGATGAGTTACTTGATGAATCAGGAGGTGCATAAGTTTTCACTAAAATGGATTTACGATCTAGCCATCACCAAATTCATGTACATAAAGATGACATTCTAAAAACTGCTTATCATCTGCAAATAGATAGACAAACTAAAGCGGTGAACTATCTAAAAAAACTATCTTTGGTAAACTAAAGGAGTTGATGAAATGACTTTTTTTAGACATAATGGTGGTACAATATACTTATTACTCTTCTACTAAAATAACTTTTTTTGAAGCGATTTATGGTCGACATACTCCCATGATTATAAAAAATATGTCTGGTTCTTCTAAGGTTGATCAAGTGGATAAGGAATTGCTTGATAAGGCTAAGAGTATTCAACTTTTAAGAGATAATCTCGTAGTCTCACAATCTAGAATGAAGCAACAAGCTGATAAGCATCATAGTGAGCGAGAGTTTGCAGTGGGCAATTGGGTTTTACTTCGACTTCAACTTTACATGCAAACTTCTATAAATGTTTTGTCTTTTATGAAGTTATCTATTTGATTCTTTGGACCTTATAAGGTGTTAGAACGTATTGGTTTAGTTGCTTATTGTTTGGACTTGTCAGTAAGCTCTAAGATACATCTAATTTTTCATATTTCTTGCTTTAAAAAGAAGCTAAGTAAGAATGATGTGGTACAACACCATTTGCTAGATATTTCTTCTAATGGTGAGGTTCAAATCTTGCCACAAGTCATACTTGATTGACATATTGTGATGCGCTATAGATATCCTTTCGCTTGTTCAATGGTCTAGCGTATCAATTGAAGTTACAACTTGAGAGTCTTACAAAGCATTGAAGAGAAGATTTTAGAGTTCTTTGCTCCTGGACAAGGCTGTTTTGGAGATGCAAGAAATGTTAGGATTCCTTAATTTTTAAAAATCCTTAATTTTAAGGATTTGATTTTAATTTTTAATTTTTAATTAGTTTTTCCTAAATATGATAGGAGTTTTTGAGTTTTTTCCAAGATAGGATAGCAAATTAGATATTGATATTTTTATTTATTTCTTTTGTTAGAAGTCCTGGTCCTAGTTGATTATGAACTAAATAACTATATATATATATAGTTATGTATGTATGTATGTATGTAATACATTTGATTTTTTTAAGCAATGAAATACAACTCATTGTGACCAATTGAACCTCTCGAAGGGATTAAAAAGAAGTTGATCCTCTGGAAATGATCAAATTCTTATTTCTTTTCTTAGATTAAGATTTTAGGGTTTTATCAAACTGATTGTATATTAATTGTTTGCATAGGAACCAATGAAATTAGATACCTGTCTGCATAAAATTTCACTGTACTTTGTTCGCTAGATTCATAGCCAGCATTTGTATTTATAATCAATCATCAGACTTCCTTGTGGTCGTGGTCGGCTCTTGTAGGATTCAGGCAAGAAATTATAGTTTTCGTTTTCGTTTCTGGACTGCTAGAAAGCCCTTTTATTCTTCTTCTCAAAGCAAAATTAATATTCAATCAATTAATTGCTTATCAAAATAGTAGAGGGCCTTTTCGACGGCAAACAACGCTGGCAAATAAGATCAAAAGGCCAGGTAGAGTCTCGAGTGTCGAGCAACACAGCGGCAAGCACACCTTGCAATGCTCCACAGAGCCCTCAGAATGGCTGTCGATCTTGATACCAACTTGACTAAATCCAACAAATCAACTCTTGGAACGTTAACAGCTTTCTTGACCATGTAGGGCAGGCAGCAAGGTAAGCCCAAAACTGGCAAAAAATTCATTAAAGAACAGCATAGAAAGAGGGAATCGCAAACACTGAACATAAGAGGGGGATCAACCACGAAAGAAGGAAAGTTGGGTCGCTGAAATGGATATTTCAGCACAGGGTAGCAGTAGGGAATGTGTCTTCTCGAAAGTAAAGACTTTTAGTACTTCATGTGGAAAATACACATCCATAGTGTGCTTTAACAGGTCTGATAGCAAACGATAGCAAACAAGAACATATACATATATATTGTCCACGATTGTGGTGTAACGTACATGAACATACCCGAGTAAAAAAACACACAGGTATGATTGATAGTGTGCTTTAACAGAGAAAGGCAAAGGACAACAGTTAGTACACCAGAAAGAAGAAAAGGTTTGACATCTTTGCCTAAAACAAATGCCTTGGTAGTGAGATAAACTAACATTAGAGACAACACCTATGAACCAGCTACAAAAGTGGCCCAAAATGGTGAGGGCATCCATGACTGATAAACATGCAATAGATTGAATGACCACACAAGGATATGCAAACTAGAAAAAAAAAACTGATAATACAGCTGACTATGATAATGTAAGAGAAGGTATCCGTATAAGAGAGGAGTTTTACCTCAAGCAGCAACATGCAATCTGGATGAGGTCAATATGCAGCTAAAACTGCCGACTGTGCTGCTTGGTGATCTGTGTAATGAACTTCAAGAAATACGGAATTACAGTGAGACAAAAGACTAATCTTAGTGGGCAGTTATAGCCCTAAATGATGCATAAGTGCTGTGTTTGTTCTATTTTTTGGGAACAACAGAAATGAAAGCACAAGTAGGTTGATATGTTGTGTTCAGTGGTCAGGCACTATAAGCAGCTTACCATAAAAGGTCTCTGTTGGGACATCCAGATGATTAGCACATTATTATACAGATGATAAGTCTCAACTTCAGATTCATGTTGGAGCATATTATATATATGCAATTTAAAATAATGAAAAAAATAATTTATAGAAAAAAAACCCTCACTAATCTAGGCATATAAAGTTGAGTCTCATCTCACATCAAGTCAGAAAGAGCAACATCTACAGTAGTCAAGTTGGTATGATGCAAATAGCTAACCTCTAAGGCTCACAAAGTAAGGAAGAAAACCACAAAAGAAATTAAATGGGCACTTACCAATCAAGAGCCTCATAATGGTCTGCATAGACCATGTAACCAACACACATAACTCCATGAAGTGTGTGAGGGAGTCCATGATGTCGATGGTGAAGTAGTAATGCAGTCCGAAAGATCAAGCAAGAGATTGGTAAATAGCTAACCTCTAATGCTCACAAAGTAAGGAAGAAAACCACAAAAGAAATTAAATGGGCATTTACCAATCAAGAGCCTCATAATGGTCTGCATAGACCATGCAACCAACACACATAACTCCATGAAGTGTGTGAGGGAGTCCATGATGTCGATGGTGAAGTAGTAATGCAGTCCGAAAGATCAAGACAAGCAAGAGATTGCACAGCATGAGGCATAAAAATTTCTATTCATTGCCCACTTCATTGTTTCTCAAAATCAAGAAAGAGCAACATGATTCCCCTCAGTCCGCAAGACAAATTCACTAAATCCACATCAAGCCAAATAATTGTACAAAAATGCCACTGACCATCGACATGCTTCAAAAAGAAATATTACTTGACCTTAATTATGCCAAGTATCCCTACTTTCTATGAAATACTTCAGATTACCAGACATTATTACACTTGCATGATCTGCAACATAATAAATCAAAATCTATTATCAGGTTTGACTAATCTTAACTTCTTTACTAATAGTTGTCAATGGCTGAATTTGTTGAATCTCGTATTTTGATGATGAAACTACTTGATATATGTTTATGATTTAATCTGCGTTTTGAGTGACGCAGGATGCTTTGATCAGGATGAGACAATTAAAGCAGGAAAATCATGTTGTGCCGGAGGAACATGTCAAGAGATTGGACGTCGGGCCGGTGGATCGGTCGACGTATCGACAGAAGGCTTCGGGCCGTGGACTCGGGCATCGGGCCAAGAAGAGCGGGTATTGTGCCAAGGATATCGGAGTTGCGGAGTCAACTGGCCGATTGGGCAATAGGCCGCAGGAGAGGACGATGCGCCGAAGAATCAGACGAAGCGTCGAGGGACCAATGACATGCCGGACAACTTGGTTAATTGCTAAGGATTAATTGTCTCGATCGAAGTTTTGTTTTAATTGTGCAGGATTAACTATGATAACGATGAAGACATAAAGCGAAACAAAGTGTCGGAGTCAAGCGCGAAGGATTTGTTGCGAGTTCGAGAGTTCGACGGAAGTTCGAAGATTCGTTGGGAGTTCGCGGAGCTCGCCGAGAAAGATCGGAGCTTGCCGAAGAAGCTCGTTGGAACTCGCTAAGAACAAATCGTGAAGTCTAGGAGCTTGCCGGGAGTCCGCAGAATGGTTTCCGAGAGTTCATCGGAAGACCGCCGGAAGTTTGCCGGAAGCTCGCCAAAAGAAGTCTTGACTTGCGGACTTTGTAAAAGCTTAGAAAATGTCTTTAAATTCATAGTTAGCACGTTAATTAGGGTTAGGATTAGGTGTTAATCCTATAACCCAAGTAGGGGCCAATTAGGCCCAAGTTCGGACTGGTTTGGACCAAGTTTGGAGCCAAACCAAGTGAGCTGGAATAGTGAAAGAGGTGCCACCGCCAGGGTTGGAGGTAGCACCGCCCAGGCTATGTCTTCCAGCGAGGTTGGGAGGTGCAACCGCCCCAGCCAGGAGGTGCAACCGCCAGGGCTGCGAGGCTGGGAGGTGCAACCGCCCCAGCCGAGAGGTGCAACCGCCCAGAGCTCAGTCTTCGAGCTAGACTGGGCGGTGCAACCTCCTCTGCCAAGAGGTAGCACCGCCAGAGCTCAAGTTTCGAGCTCTGCCAGGCGATGCAACCACCGAGCTCAGTCTTCGAGCTCTGGCAGAGAGGTGCATCAGCCTGAGCTCAGTCTCGAGCCCTGCCAGGTGATGCAATCACCGAGCTCAGTCTTCGAGCTCTGGCAGAGAGGTGCATCAGCCTGAGCTCAGTTTGGAGCTCTGCCAGGTGATGCAACCACCGAGCTCAGTTTCGAGCTCTGTCAGGTGATGCAATCACCAAGCTCAGTCTTCGAGCTCTGCCATGTGATGCAATCACCGAGCTCAGTCTTCGAGCTCTGGCAGAGAGAAGCAATCGCCTGAGCTCAGTCTTCGAGCTCTGCCAGGCGGTGCCACCTCTCCAGTCAAGAGGTGCAACCGCCTGATCCCAGAATTCTGGGATTTGATCGATTTGATCGTTTTGAGCTCCAAATTTGAACTGGGTTGGGGCCTATAAATACCCCACCCATTCAGCACTGAAAAGATACAGATCCACACCGAATTCTTGATCTTTTCAGTGATTCTAAGAGCTCAAATTTGTGTAAAGTCCTAAAGTTCTCCTCCTTCTGTTCTTCAAGTCTTGAGTTGTAAAGAGAGGAGAGAAAGGATCTGTAAAGGTTGTCTCCTGAGCCTGTCAAAAGGAGAGAAACTGTAAAAGGGCAGTTAGCCTTCGCCCATTGAAGGAAGGCAGCTAGTTGACGTCGGTGACCTCGTCGGAGGAGGAAGCCAAAAGTGGAGTAGGTCAAGACTGACCGAACCACTCTAAATCTCTGGTTTGCTTTTACCTTGAGCACTTTATCATTACTGCAAACCTCCTACATTGCTACTGCCCTCAGCGCCTTTACAAACGAGTTTTTAAGCTCTGATCTTTCAGAATCTGCATTCAAACGTAAATCGTGTTTTCGTACGATCTTCACACTGCAGTTTACGCTTACATTCGGATTCCATTTATAACTGCAAATTGCTTTCTACGTAAAACGCTTTTCAAGGTTCAAAACTGCTTTTAGACGCAAAACTACATTTAGACGTAAAATTACGTTTAGACGTAAAACTGCGTTTAGACGCAAAACTGCGTTTAGACGTAAAACTGCGTTTAGACGTAAAACTGCGTTTAGACGCAAAACTGCGTTTAGACGTAAAACTGCGTTTAGACGTAAAACTGCGTTTTGACGTAAAACTGCGTTTGGACGTAAAACTGAGTTTAGACGCAAACTGCGCTTAGACGCAAACTGTGCTTAGACGCAAACTGCGCTTAGACGCAAACTGTGTTTAGACGCAAACTGCGCTTAGACGCAATCTGCACTTAGACGCAAACTGCACTTAGATACAAACTGAGAATTAGCTTTTGCATCATAATAGCTTTTATTGAACGAACGCAGCTTTTGGTTTTTAATCGCTGTAAGATTTCCGTTGCACTAATTCACCCCCCCCCTCTTAGTGCTCTCGATCCTAACAATTGGTATCAGAGCGGGGTATTTCTCATTTCGGATTTACACCCGAGAGAAATGGCTCTTCAAGAGGGCTATTCGGTCTTTCGTCCACCGTTCTTTAACGGATTGGACTACACTTACTGGAAAACTCGAATGAGAGTTTTCTTGATTTCTCTAAATCTGGATTTATGGAATATCATTGAAAACGGTTTTCAACTTCCCTCTAAACCAACAAACGAATGGTCGGATTTGGAGAAGAAGTATTTTTCTTTAAACGCAAAGGCTATGAATGCCTTATTTTGCGCTTTGGACAAAAATGAGTTCAATCGGATTTCTACGTGCGAAACGGCTTTTGACATTTGGCGAACACTTGAAATCACGCACGAGGGAACTAGTAGAGTCAAAGACTCGAAAGTTCACTTTTTATTGCATGATTTTGAGCTTTTTCGAATGCAACCAAGCGAGACTATAGGCGACATGTACACCCGTTCCACGGATGTCGTCAATAGTTTAAGAGCTCTTGGAAAATGTTTTTCGGATTTTGAACTCGTAAACAAGATTTTGCGTTCTCTTTCTAAGAAGTGGAATTCAAAAGTAACTGCAATACAAGAAGCTAAAAACCTAAACAACTTACCACTTGAAGAACTAATTGGTTCGTTGATAACATACGAAATGGTGCACAATGAACATGATGAACATGTTGAACACAATCACCTTCCAAAGAACAGGAAGGATTTGGAACTCCGGACAAATGAATGTCACTTGAGCGATGACTCAAGTGATGAGGACAATGATGAACAAAACAACCTTCCAAAGAACAGGAAGGATTTGGGACATAGAACATTTGAAGACCACTCGAGCATAAGCTCAAGTGATGGTGAACTTAAACTACAAATGAAACGAAAATTAAAAAGCAAAAAGAATGGAACTACTTGCTTTAAACGCAAGAAGAAGAACAAAAGTTGGGATGAATCGAGCTCCTCCGAAGACGAAGAAAAAATCAACAAAAGCGAGGTGGCAAACTACGCCTTAACAGCCTACGACGTTGAGGTAATTAGAATGCCTTTGATTTATTTTGAAATTACTTGACGCTTTCATGATGTATTTTCTTTTTAGTTTAGAATTAATTTTCTTGAAAATTACATGATCATGCTAGTAATTTCGAAAATGATAATATTGCATATGCTATAATAAATAAATAAAATGATCTTGATTGAAAATATGAAATCATGGTTAAGAAGTAAAAATGTGTATTACGTTGATTTCCATTGATATTTCTCGACTTTAATTAAAGATCATGTTTGATTTGAAGAAATGCATAATGATGAAATTAAATATTTTGATTAACAATTTTATGCATGAGGTTTTAAGCCAATGATAAGCATGTGTTATTCTCATGAGTATATTTGAAAAACTATGGCAAAAATGTGCTCGAATGCATGAACGTGTTAAGATTATTTTTCGGACATTCTTGATTCAATGTTCAAATCACTTAATTGCCATGATGATTTTACACTATAACATGTTGGAAATTATATGTTTTGGATACATAAATTTTTATGATCATGAGCATGTTTTATCTTCATAATTGAACTTGAAAATCTATAGCAAAATCTTATCCGAATGCATGAAAGTACTAATTTCATTTTCGGATTCACTTAACAATTGGTATCCTAACAATCGGGTTTTCTCATACACTTATGAAAAATATTTTTCTAAAATGGATTTGATGAAATGATTCCTGCTTATAAATTCCATCTTGAAATATGAATGATAGTGTCTTTGCTTGCAAAGATTTGTTTCACATACATATCTCCTATGATTCATGTGCAGAAAAAGAATTTATAAATCATAATACAATGAGAATTCTAATGCAAAAATAAAGTGCTTTTGTGATTCTTTGCTAAAGAGAATAATTATTAAAATCATGATCTTGATAATTATAACATGAAGCTCTTTATAAATCAAGATCGTTCATTATGCTCCCTAGATTTATCAAAAAGGAGTTCTTCAAATGAAATGCAACTTGTCTTTTGATTTCATGATATTTTGTGAATCTCGAAATTAATTTTAATGACTTGATTATGAATTGATTTGAATAAGTTTTATTTAAATCATAATATTGATCTTGCAAAATTGAAGTCACAAATAATATCTTGTGGTATTCATGAATTGATACTCACAATATGAAAGCATTGATATTCATGACTTGGATTGGATTGAAACATTGTGTGCTTAAATTAATCATTCTCCTATGTTTCAAAAATTCCTTAAATGCCTTATGTGATGATTGAAAACTAACTTGATTTATGATGAATCATGAATCATGACTTGATCTATGATGTAAATGCCTTGAAATAATTGAAATATTTAACACTTTTATGCTCTTACCCCTACCTTCTTCTTGTTTTCAATGATAAAATGGGGAGAAGTTTTGATCATGCATGGTAGGATATAATTTGACAAAATTGATACCATCATGATATGAAACATTTATGATGTGCAATTATGCATGCAATACTTGCTTTCTAATTATGATGTGATGTATTGCATATGATGTAAATCATGATCTAAAATGCTATGAGTGCCAAGTTACACATTTTGAGAAGAAATTGCTATATTGAAACATTAATGTAATTATGAATGGTGATATGATATCATGCATGTAATACTTTAACTTATGATAATGATGCATGCAATGATAAAATATTCATGATGAAAAATTGTCTTGACATTCATAACTTGATTATTCATCCTTTGTCATGATTTTGAAATCGTTGTAAAAGGAAAAAAGAAGTACAAAACTGTATTCTCTCTTCCTTTTTTACAATGACAAAGGGGGAGATAGCTAGCTTGTACAAGTCAAGAAGATGCAAAAACTTGACTGCTTGCTTGCCTATCTTAAGCAGCAAAGATTGCTAACTTGCTCATTTCAAGAAGAAAAATTGTCTTCTTGAACATCACTATCTTGAATATCTTAGTTGAAGCAAAACTTGCAATTTGCACATTGCAATAGGAAGCAAGAATCATGAGCTTACACAAGAAAGCTATCTTGTATTTGCTTTCGAAATTTTTGCTAGCTTATATATTGTGAAACTTGTATATCGTAAAAATTGCTAGCTTGTTGGTCTAAAGAGAAGCAAAAAGTTGCTATCTCAAAAGAGGCAAAAATGCTAACTTGCGCATCTAGCAAAGTGAGCAAAATTTTCAAGAAGCAAGAGTTGCCTTCTTGAACATCTCTAATTTGCTAGCTTACATGATGTAGAACTTGCTATCTCATATGCTATAAAACTTGCATATCTAAAACTTGATAGCATGAATGTTCTAAGCATGATGAAATACTTGCTAAATCTTCTAGCTCCAAAGATTGCATTATGATAAAACTTGATACTATGTTTTTCATGCAATGAATTGAACCAATATCACAAACACTTGATTGTGGTACTTCTCCTTTTTGTTGATGACAAAGGGGGAGAAGTATGTTGATGACATGACATGTGATGCATAAGTTTATGCATATGTTCATGTTGATGTGTTGCAAGTATTCATGATGAATATTGCAATGACTTGAATTCAGGTTGAATTCAAGGTTCTATCAATATGGCATATTGATAGGGGGAGTTTGTTAAAACTCCGGGAGTTAAGTTTAACTCCGTCATCAAGTGGTTGTCATCATCAAAAAGGGGGAGATTGTTGAATCTCGTATTTTGATGATGAAACTACTTGATATATGTTTATGATTTAATCTGCGTTTTGAGTGACGCAGGATGCTTTGATCAGGATGAGACAATTAAAGCAGGAAAATCATGTTGTGCCGGAGGAACATGTCAAGAGATTGGACGTCGGGCCGGTGGATCGGTCGACGTATCGACAGAAGGCTTCGGGCCGTGGACTCGGGCATCGGGCCAAGAAGAGCGGGTATTGTGCCAAGGATATCGGAGTTGCGGAGTCAACTGGCCGATTGGGCAATAGGCCGCAGGAGAGGACGATGCGCCGAAGAATCAGACGAAGCGTCGAGGGACCAATGACATGCCGGACAACTTGGTTAATTGCTAAGGATTAATTGTCTCGATCGAAGTTTTGTTTTAATTGTGCAGGATTAACTATGATAACGATGAAGACATAAAGCGAAACAAAGTGTCGGAGTCAAGCGCGAAGGATTTGTTGCGAGTTCGAGAGTTCGACGGAAGTTCGAAGATTCGTTGGGAGTTCGCGGAGCTCGCCGAGAAAGATCGGAGCTTGCCGAAGAAGCTCGTTGGAACTCGCTAAGAACAAATCGTGAAGTCTAGGAGCTTGCCGGGAGTCCGCAGAATGGTTTCCGAGAGTTCATCGGAAGACCGCCGGAAGTTTGCCGGAAGCTCGCCAAAAGAAGTCTTGACTTGCGGACTTTGTAAAAGCTTAGAAAATGTCTTTAAATTCATAGTTAGCACGTTAATTAGGGTTAGGATTAGGTGTTAATCCTATAACCCAAGTAGGGGCCAATTAGGCCCAAGTTCGGACTGGTTTGGACCAAGTTTGGAGCCAAACCAAGTGAGCTGGAATAGTGAAAGAGGTGCCACCGCCAGGGTTGGAGGTAGCACCGCCCAGGCTATGTCTTCCAGCGAGGTTGGGAGGTGCAACCGCCCCAGCCAGGAGGTGCAACCGCCAGGGCTGCGAGGCTGGGAGGTGCAACCGCCCCAGCCGAGAGGTGCAACCGCCCAGAGCTCAGTCTTCGAGCTAGACTGGGCGGTGCAACCTCCTCTGCCAAGAGGTAGCACCGCCAGAGCTCAAGTTTCGAGCTCTGCCAGGCGATGCAACCACCGAGCTCAGTCTTCGAGCTCTGGCAGAGAGGTGCATCAGCCTGAGCTCAGTCTCGAGCCCTGCCAGGTGATGCAATCACCGAGCTCAGTCTTCGAGCTCTGGCAGAGAGGTGCATCAGCCTGAGCTCAGTTTGGAGCTCTGCCAGGTGATGCAACCACCGAGCTCAGTTTCGAGCTCTGTCAGGTGATGCAATCACCAAGCTCAGTCTTCGAGCTCTGCCATGTGATGCAATCACCGAGCTCAGTCTTCGAGCTCTGGCAGAGAGAAGCAATCGCCTGAGCTCAGTCTTCGAGCTCTGCCAGGCGGTGCCACCTCTCCAGTCAAGAGGTGCAACCGCCTGATCCCAGAATTCTGGGATTTGATCGATTTGATCGTTTTGAGCTCCAAATTTGAACTGGGTTGGGGCCTATAAATACCCCACCCATTCAGCACTGAAAAGATACAGATCCACACCGAATTCTTGATCTTTTCAGTGATTCTAAGAGCTCAAATTTGTGTAAAGTCCTAAAGTTCTCCTCCTTCTGTTCTTCAAGTCTTGAGTTGTAAAGAGAGGAGAGAAAGGATCTGTAAAGGTTGTCTCCTGAGCCTGTCAAAAGGAGAGAAACTGTAAAAGGGCAGTTAGCCTTCGCCCATTGAAGGAAGGCAGCTAGTTGACGTCGGTGACCTCGTCGGAGGAGGAAGCCAAAAGTGGAGTAGGTCAAGACTGACCGAACCACTCTAAATCTCTGGTTTGCTTTTACCTTGAGCACTTTATCATTACTGCAAACCTCCTACATTGCTACTGCCCTCAGCGCCTTTACAAACGAGTTTTTAAGCTCTGATCTTTCAGAATCTGCATTCAAACGTAAATCGTGTTTTCGTACGATCTTCACACTGCAGTTTACGCTTACATTCGGATTCCATTTATAACTGCAAATTGCTTTCTACGTAAAACGCTTTTCAAGGTTCAAAACTGCTTTTAGACGCAAAACTACATTTAGACGTAAAATTACGTTTAGACGTAAAACTGCGTTTAGACGCAAAACTGCGTTTAGACGTAAAACTGCGTTTAGACGTAAAACTGCGTTTAGACGCAAAACTGCGTTTAGACGTAAAACTGCGTTTAGACGTAAAACTGCGTTTTGACGTAAAACTGCGTTTGGACGTAAAACTGAGTTTAGACGCAAACTGCGCTTAGACGCAAACTGCGCTTAGACGCAAACTGTGTTTAGACGCAAACTGCGCTTAGACGCAATCTGCACTTAGACGCAAACTGCACTTAGATACAAACTGAGAATTAGCTTTTGCATCATAATAGCTTTTATTGAACGAACGCAGCTTTTGGTTTTTAATCGCTGTAAGATTTCCGCTGCACTAATTCACCCCCCCCCTCTTAGTGCTCTCGATCCTAACAGAATTAAACCAGGATCTACAATACAAAACCTGACATGACTACCAAAGACATCTGAAAACAGAACTCAATTTAATGTTAAGGTCTAACTGATGGAAGAAAAATAAATCAAACTATGCTAAGAAGGAAAATAACAAGTAAAGCAATAACCTTTTTCAAGACAGGAAATTCAACAACAGTACAAGATAACAACAACTGAGATAGATACTAGACAAGCACAGTGTCCTAATCTCAAGTGCGCCAAAAGCATGAGAACATAAAAGCACACCTTTGTTCGTTGGTCATCAACACTGCAGCGACACCATATACACGATAGTACGAGATATCAAAGCGACAACATTGAAGCGGCATCATTTATTCATCTTTGCCTCTTCCAACACTACTGAACAGCAATGGCAAGGAACACCAGCAAGTTCATGGTAGTTAGTAGTCTGCACGATGGTCACTGTAATAATCATCTCTTGCAGAGAAAGAGCTCTCCGCCCTTTCGGTGATCTTCTCTTCCTCGTACCTCAGTTCTTCTTCCAGTGCCAACCCTCCTAATGCACCAGCCACCGCCCCAACTGCCAGGCCCGTAGCCGCTCCAATTTTGCCACCTTTTGGCCTATGATCATAAGCAGAAAACCCTGATGAGTAGCCCGTCGGGGCTGATGGCCCCCCGTAGCCGGATGGCCGATCATAGTAGGGCTGGGCCGGGGCAGGGGCCGGAGCCGTAGGGGCCGAGTAGTATGCAGCGGCGGGGGAGTAATATCCAGAAGAGTAGGGATCGGAGTATCTTCCATATGGATACTGCGAGGGAGGGGGGTGGGACGGGATAGGGTGGCCGTAAGGAGGGATGGGAGGGGGCGGCGGAGAGAAGTTGCGGTAATCTCTAGCCGCGTGAGGAGGAGGTGGAGAAGGGAAGGGAGGAGCGTTGGAGGGATAATAGTAGCCGGAGGAGGGTGGGGGAGGGGGGAAGTGGTAACCGGGTCTGGGTTCGGGTGGGGGGCAGGGGCGCTCTCGGATGGCGAGCCTGATGCGGATCTTACCCTGGGGGCGGCCGGATGGGCGCCGGAGCTCGAGGGTTCGGACGGGAGACGGTGGGGCTCCGCCTCCGCGGCCGGTGGCGTAGCCGGCGAAGGCGTCCTGATGGAGGAGGTCCTTGAGACGGGATCGGGCGGTGCCGACGAGGGGCTTGGGGGTCTCGGAAGGCTTGGAGTGGAAGACATCGAGGGTGAGGAAGAGAAGGGTCTCGGCCGAGGGGAGGGGGAGGGCGAGGCGCTCGTTCCAGACAGGGCGGGTGGAGCCGGCGTCGTCGGGCTTGCTGGCGGCGCGGCGATCGGGGTCGAGGTAGACGACGACGTAAGGCTTGAGGTCGCCGTTGCGCCAGTTGACGTTCTTCAGGTGATTCGCGGAGACGACGGTGACTTCGAGGTCGAGGGGCCTCGACGACGAAGATGGGGGAGGAGGAGAAGGAGGCGGAGGGAGGACGCGCCGCGGAGAGTCCATCGATTCCGACCAATCAAGTTTCCCTGAGACGCCTGGGCTTGCGGAGTGCAATTGATGATTCCCAGCGACGAGGTTGGAGGAAGGGGGAGAAATGGGTGGGTGCGCACAAAGGCGAGCAAGATTGATCGGCGACGTAGACGGGTAATTTCCTTTTACTTTTTCCTTAACATTTTTCCATCCCCTTCCGATTTTAAATTCTCTTCAATTTTCGTTTCTATTTTGCTTTATCCATTCAATAAGAGACGGCCGCTCATCGTATTTTTATTTAATTCGAATTAAATAACTAAATATTGACTAAATTAATTTCAATCGTATATAATTTTTGACCATTTAATTCCGCATTGGATGTGATTTAATCTCTCCGTCGTTAAATTGAATTAGCGTTTTGATAGTTTTTGTTAGGAAAAATCATCGTCCACGTTTGAGTCAATCCGATGTGGTCCAAATCCGAGCGTGTAGGACTGTCCAAGGTGCCCTCAAGGTGGCTCTGAGGTGGTACCTATACTAAGATCGATGTCGGAGAAATTTTTCGACTCGATCCCTCTAATGCTCAAGTTAATGACCAAGGTCTCTTAGTGGGTACGAGTTTTTTTCGAGAAGAGAGCCTCGGGCGTAGCATTGGAGATTCATTTTTATACCTAGCCTTCGATGGAACAATCTGTAACAGCTCCAATGTCTCCCTCTTAGCATTTTATCCACGTGGATAGTAGAGAAGAGATAGCCTCGAACAGCTAGTTATGGGCTTTTGTCCATGTAGGCGTAAAGGCTGGACAATTTTTCCTTCCATAATGGCTTCTATGTGGCATTTATGTGTCAAATGATTGTTGATTATTATATTCACTATCATTTGCCTCCCCCAATGCGTACTTTGGGACTCTTGCGAGAGGGGTTCAAAGTATGATGTTTAGTTCATTTGATATAAGAGCGTTTAGGATCTCCTCTTATGAATTGGGTTTTCCCGACTAACGCCTTATGCAATAGTAGAGGTTGGGCTTTCGACCTCCGCCTTTAGACCTCCACGTCTTGGGCGGAGGCATGGGTTGGGTGTCCCAATCTTCACGTCTCGAGCGAAGGCGAGGGTCAAGCATCCCGACCTCCATGCCTCTAGCGAAGGTGGAGGTCGAGACACCTGACCTCCACGTCTCGAGTGGAAGCAGGGGTCAATCATCCCAACTTCCACGCTTAGAGCAACGATGGAGGTCAGGCTTCCCAACCTCCATGCCTTTGGTGGAGGCCGGGCATCTGGACCTCCATGCCTTTAGCGGAGGTTGGGCATCCCAACCTCCACGCCTCGGGTGGAGACAAGGGTCAAGCGTCCTTACCTCCATGCCTCGTGCAATGACGGAGGTTTGAAAACTCAACCTTCGCACCTTTGGCAGATGCAAAGGTTGGGCATCCCGACCTCCACGCCTCGGGCAAAGGCGAGGGTTGGGCTTCCTTTCCTCCATGCCTCGAGCAGATGCAGAGGTCTGACATCCAGACCCTCATACCTCTTGCGGAAGCGAGGGTCGAGCTTCCCGACTCATGCACCTTAGGTTTCTTAGATCTGTGGCTTTCACCATGACAGGTTTTATTTGATGTAAGTCTGGTTTTTTCGATTCAAATGCCTTGAGCACATTTTTTCTTGTGCCTCCACCATGATAGATTTTTCCTCATGTGGGATGAGTTTTCCATACTCACACGTCTCAAGCACATTTAGTCTATGCTTCCGTCATGGCGAATTTCTTCTCATGTGGGTCAGATTTTCCCAACTCATGTGTCTCGAGCATATTTCAACATACACTTCTATTGTGATGGATTTCTTCTTACGTGGGCCGAGTTTTCCTGACTCACGCATTTCGAGCACATTTGACTTGTGCCTCCGCCATAACAGATTTATTCTCACATGGGTTAGGTTTTCTCGACTCATGCATCTCGGGCTTATTTGGCATGTGCCTCCGTCGTGACGAATTTCTTCTCACACGGGTTGGGTTTTTTCGACTCACGCATCTTGAGCACATTTCTCTTATAGCTCCATTATGGCATATCTCTTCTCATGTGGGTTGGGTTTTCCTAACTCACACGTCTCGAGCACATTTGGCATTTGTCTTCGTCGTGACAGATTTCTTCTCATGCAGGTTGAGTTTTTTCGACTCACGCATCTCAAGCATATTTCTCCTATGCCTCTACTGTGATGGATTTCTTCTCACGCGGATCGAGTTTTCTCGACTCACACATCTCGGGCACATTTAGCTTATGCCTCCATCATGGTTGATTTCTTCTCATGCGAGTCGAGTTTTCTTGGTTCATGTGTCTTGAACACATTATGCATATGCCTATGTCATGACGGATTTCTTTTCACACATGTCAGATTTTCCCGACTCATACATCTAAAGTACATTTGGCATGTCCCTCCGTCATGGCAGATTTTTTCTCATACTGGTCGTGTTTTCTCGACTCACACGTCTCAAGCATATTTCGCATATGCCTTCGTTGTGGCATATTTCTGTTGGCATGGTCGGTTTTTTCCGACTCACATGCCTTGGGCACATTTTGTCATGCGCTTCTATCATAATGAATTTCTCTTAACGTGGGTCGGGGTTTTGCGACTCACACACCTCAAGCACATTTCGCTTTATGCTTCCATCGTAGCGAATTTTTCTTAACGGGGGTTTGAGTTTTCCTGACTCGCAACCTCCGGCAAATTTCACACTGTCTCCACCATAGCAGATTTCTCTTAGCATGAGTTAGGTTTTCTCGACTCACATGCCTCGAGTGCATTTCGCACTGCACTTCTGTTGTAGCAGATTTTTCTTGTCATAGGTCGGGTTTTCTCGACTCACATGTCTTGATCACATTTTGTTGAGAAATTTAGGAAAGCATCACATGCACAATAGAAAAACAAAACAGAAATCGGTTTCCTAAAAACAAAATTATATCAAATTGCGTACGACGATTAGGAGTGAAAAACTCATCAAATCTGAAAACTGGATCTATCCCTGTGTAAGATGTGAGATGATCTCACATAAGGGAACTCGTATATCCCTGATTTGCAGATCTCAGTTCGTGGATGAAGGAGATCTTGTGTTCTCCTCTCTAGCGGTGATTCACATAATGGATAAAGCGGCAACGCACCTTCTCTCGCGATACGTTCTTTCCTCACTTTCGTTCACCCCCACCAACGCAGCAGGGGGCAGTCTTCTTGCTACCCTCTCATACCATAGAGGGAGCAGTCGGCTGAGGAAGAAGCAAGGGAGAAGTTAGGGAGGTGGCAGCTAAAGGTTTAGCCTTATAAATGTTTTAGTCGCACATCCCTTGTTTATAGAGAGCTCCTACTGCTAACCCTAATGGATCTTACCCTATTGGGTATTGGATCTCCATCCAATTTCCCTAGCATATTAGATACTGGATCTCTATCTAATTATCCCTAGCTTAATGGAAATTGGATCTATATCCAATTATCTACTCTAAACTCTTCTTAGATCTCATCCAATGAATCTAATAAAATAGGGGCTTATTGGATATCGCATATTCAATCCTCTATTCATCATATCATCCACTATATGTATGTGACCCTCTAGGCCCGATACCGAGCTGTCTGTGAGTTACACCCGCCATAACTCTTTCTGACTCAGAACTTTTTCTAACTCAAAACTCCTTCTGATTTAGTAAATTATCATCCAATAGATGATAATTCACTCAACTCATCGACTATGAATGTACTAGGTCATCACGTCATAATTCTCAAATAGTACAGGGGATCTAATTCATTTGATATGTCTGCCCTTAGTTACCGTGTATATATAGTTCATCATCCATCTAATATCTCAAAGACCTTATAGTGGACATGGTGCTATCAAGCCCATCTTGAATCAACTCAAGTCTCACTCTAATCAAATTTTTCCGAAGAACTCATTTTCTTTCAATCCAAAGGACCCTGGCCAGGGATTTGTTTGAGCGAGAACATATAGGACATTCCTCTCATGACACCGAAAGTGGATGATTCTATATCGATACTCAATTGCTCTCGTAAGGTTGGCTACCACTCCCAATGATCGGGTATGTTGGATATAGAACCTCCAAACCCATAAGTTTGGTATCAAAGAGTAGAGTACTCATATAGGGCATCATTGGTGTCTCAAGTCTAAAGACCATACACACAACTGTGACCATGAAATTATTGTTTGACGATAAGATATCATTAACTATCCAACATTCCATGAGTGAATCATTCAGTATACTCATTCTCCAATAAGCACCTGCACTATATCCCTAATGTCTTCACATAAACAGCTATGAAGCCAGTTACCTCCATCAGATGGACAGGTATATAGTACATCGATCTATCCGGTTATCTTGATGTCTCCCTCAAGAAACCTATGATCGGAAATATTTAATGTTTGTATTTATAGGCGAATTAGTCTCATTATCATGATCTCAACATGATCCAATTCTCATTGCACAGATCCATGAACATCACAATATATGCAACAAGTAACATAAAATGAAAAATACTAATAATAATAATAAGCAAAAAGACTATGCAGTGTTCACATATGCCATCACTTACGTGATTGGCTTGCAAGATACTTGTAACTAGCACATTTCACCCTACACCACCATTGTGGTGAGCTTCGAGTCCTTCCTCTATCATGGTAGATTTCATGTCCTCCTTCTATCGTAGCATGCTTCAAGTCCTCCCTCTACCATGGTGGATTTTGGGTCCTTCTTTAATTGTGACAAGTTTTAAGTCCTCCCTTCGTCGTGGCGGATTTCGAGTCTTGCCCTTATCGTGACGGGCTTCAAGTCCTCCCTCTACCATGGTGGATTTTGGGTCCTTCTTTAACTGTGACAAGCTTTAAGTCCTCCCTTCGTCGTGATGGATTTCGAGTCTTGCCCTTATCGTGACGGGCTTCAAGTCCTCCTTTCACATGTGGAGGACTTTGGATCCTCTTCTCACTATGACAAGCTTTGTCAAGAGGTGCCTCGATTAATAACTTCATCAACTCTGAATGTGGGAGGGACTTGGTAAGATTCCAAGGGTCGATTGATGATGCCTCAGGCCAAGCCTTCTTTCGTATAGAGACTCCCTCAAGTTGCTTCTCAGCTCTCCGACACTAGTTATCATTGGAAATTTCATCACCACATGATAGCTCTACACTATAGCCCTCAGTATGTTGAGTGTGGTTTAGCTATGGTCGCATTGTACGTTGATAGGATGTTGACCACTATAAATTTGGTCATCACCATTTTGGAGCAGGGCTCATCCCTAAACATGATGTGTAGGCTCATAGTCCCAAGAGGAGAGATGGAGTCACTAGTAAGCCTCATCAACGAAGAAGTAATAGG
The DNA here is from genome assembly GCF_036884655.1 of Musa acuminata AAA Group. Taxonomy (NCBI): domain Eukaryota; kingdom Viridiplantae; phylum Streptophyta; class Magnoliopsida; order Zingiberales; family Musaceae; genus Musa; species Musa acuminata. Next base: position 11,975,248 of record NC_088343.1, on the reverse strand, counting down.
GTTGAGATTGTTAGTCGAGAGCACAAGTTTTTGAAAAGCATTAAAGTAGAGGATATCAATAGAGCTACTTATATCAATCATGACCCTCTTCACTCGAGAGTTAATCATCTTCATGGAAACCACCAAGGCATTGTCATGGTTTGGATTAAGGTACTCTATCTTTTCTTCCTTAAAGGTTATTTAGGAGTCATCTTCGAACCTCGGACATTTTTCAATGGTAGTCCAAGCGTAGGCTTTACAACTCGAGGAGTTGTCTCCTCCCGAGGTAGATCCACCGATGATGATATTGATCTATCTCTCCATTAGCCATTGTTCTTGGTGCCTCCGAACAAACCTCTCGAGGTGTCATTGACAAATGAGTTTTCAATTTGCTCCTTCAAATCATGATAGTCCTCCGTATTGTGGCCATAATTATGGTGGAAGTGGTAGTACTTGGATTTGTTCCTCCTCTCCAATAGTGTCATCATCAATTAAGGGTCTTTCAAGAGCCATTTTTTCTTTATTTGTAAAAAGACTTCGGTTCTAGTTATATTCAATGGAGTCAACTCAGAACTCGAGCAAGGCAGCTCTGGTCGATCATTTCTTCTTCGTCTTATGTTATTTATCGTGGTGATCTCGAGGTTGGGAGTGACAGTTCTCGCTCCTATTTTGGCCTTTTACACGTTTCATTGCGATTACTCAAGACCATTGCCTCCGCAATAACATATTAGTTGGCCCTTTGAAGCACATTGAGCACCATCGCTAGTTGCCTCTCTACGAACAATCAAAAAAAGCAAGAGGACTTGAGCCCCATCATGAAGGCTTGTATTACAAGTGATGGATAAGCTTCTTACATGCCTCGGATCTCGTTAGTGAATCAAGCGATGAAGTTAGAGAGTTTTTTTTCCTCCCCTTACTTGAATCTAAGAAGCATTACCGTCGATGGCCTTAGGCGCATATTCCCGAGAAAGTAGAGCTCAAACTCCTTTGTGAGTTGAGCAAAATAGATAACCGAGAGCGACTTCAAGCAGGTGTACCATTCTCGTGTTGTGCCTCTTAATGTTGTCAGGAAGGCATGACACATTAGGGCGTCCGAGGTGTCGTACAATGATATCTAGATACGAAAGGCAGCAATATGCTTTATCGGATCGATATTATCGTCAAAGGCCTCCAGTGATGGGAGGTGAAAGTCCATCGGGATTGGCTCTTAGATGTTCTGAGTGAACAGTGATCGATTGGAGGTGGGATTGATTGAACTTTCTCCTCTGGATTGCTGGAACTCTCGCTGCATCTCTTATAAGTGTTGGTCAATTTATCATAGCTAGATCCTCATAGAGTCATTCGTCGAATTCACTAACTATATCTTGGATTTAAGCTCAGTAGAGTTGTGGTGTGGCGATGCACTGAATTTCACGGTTGGGGAGCGAGGCACTCCCTCGGCTAGGAGTTCCATGGGCCTTGAGTAATTCTGAGATGCTAGCACTATGTTGGGCGGGAGAGATTCCAACAAGCACTAGTGCTAGTAGCGGCTGAGGTATTGATTACGACTGAGATGGTGTTGCTTGTTAGGCTAGTGGAGGCAAGATCGAGGTGATAGCTTGCATCATGCCCGTTAGCGTCTACACTTGTTAAGTGAGGTTCAGGAACACTTCGATAGGGATAAGTAGGTAGCTCGAAGTCATTCACAATGGCGAGAGACTTGGGTCAATGAACAGATGCCAGTACTGCACCGATGTTTGCATCGAAGTGGACATATCCATGTGTAGAAAAGATGACAACGGCCCTCCTGAGTAAAAGTGCTATGAGTTGAAGGCAAGGTCTCATCGCTAGAGCATTTATTAAGAGGGTTGACAGACAAACATTCCTGCGACATTAGGCCCTCCTTTTAGTACCAAAATATTAGGGGAAACCGTCATCGACGTTTGAATGAACTCGACATGTTCCAAACCCGAGGTTATAGGAATGTCTAAAGTGGTGACTGATGTGGTACTTGCACCAAGACTAATGTTAGGGGAAATTTTTTGATATGGTCTATCCAACGCTCAAGTTAGTGACCAAAGTTTCTTAGTGGGTATGAGTTTTTTTTCAGAAAAAAAGTCTCTCGACGTAGCGTTGAAGATTCGCATTTATACTTAGTCTTGGAGGGGACAACTTGTAACCACTCTAATATTCTCTTCTTGGTGTTTTGTCCATGTGGGCGATGGGAGGATACCATTCCAAATGACTCGCATTTGTTCACGTAAGCAAACAGGTAGATGCTGAATCTTTTTCTTCCATGATTATTTTACTTATTTATCGGATTATTGGTTATTAATATATTTTCTATCCATTTTGAATGTAAACTAATATAAGTTTGAAGTAATTAAAATTAAAATAATTAAATCGCAAAACAATTTTTTTCTATAAAACAATATAGTTAATAAGAGTGATGGTTGCCGCTGATATGTATCAATTAGCTCAGCTGAGGTGGCTTGAGATGTCTCACCGATTCGTGGGTCCCGATTGACTTCACCCCAGGGGAGAACGCGTACCGCTGACTGCACACCGTTTCGAATTCTGACACCCGCGAGCGGCCAAGTGTTCCCCCCATCCCACAGAGGCGGAGATTTCTTAGGGCTTGAGATGGTCGCAGTTTTGGGTTGGTTAGCGGGAGCAGAGAAACCAATTCCTAAGCTTATCCATCACCCCCTCCCCCTGAATCTTTCTTCTTCCCCTTCATCTACAGTGCAGGAACGAGGTCGGGTTCAAAGAATCTTGCAGCTGGTATCGGAATGAATCCTTTCTCTCGTTTGATATGGATGTGAGTTGTTGTTCTTACCTTTCACCGGTTAAATGCAGATATTCCCGGAAATTAGTATCGGCGCAACTTCTGGACCTCCCCTGATCGTCTCTTCTCTCTTGTAGAACCTGTAGACACCAAGTGATAGCGCGAGAGAAGATCCCTTCTCCGTCATTGTCCGGGTCACGAGACCTGATCTGGTAAATCATCGACCGAATCTCGTTTTTGTTCTCTTTCTAAAAATTGGAACATCTTTCATGTTGATTTGGTCCTATTTATTTGGGGATTGCGCTGAATAAACTGCAAGATGATGGAGTTGGAATCCTAAACGCATTCTGTTACTGGCATTCGAATTTGAACTGTGAAATGCCTTATCCCGTAGTCCACGGATAATTCGGTTCACTGCATCGTGCTGTGAAATCTCTAAAATTTGCTCCATTTTGGCCTAAACCGTTCTATTGAGGATAATCTTTTTTGCTGGTCCACTGGGCATGTGCTACTTTTGCGTTATAAGTGCTCAGTTCCTTTCATCAGTGGGAGGAGACGGTTTCCTTCAGAAGTCTTGAGTATATTTATGTTTGTAATGATTTCAAGATGGCGGCAAACCACAGTGCGCACCATCGTTCCTTGATATGAACCTCTACCATATGTGAGGTTGAGATTAGATAAGACATCCGAAGAAACGTTGCCATCTTTTGGTGAATTCTCATCTGTGTTATCTCATGATTTCGTTTCCACTTGTTCATCTCATTAGATCTAAGATAAATTGTAAGATTTTTTTGTGAAGATCTAGGATCTGGGATTTTTATAGTCAGTTCCTTAGTTTATGTGTTCATGATCGGTAAATGAGACTGCAGATTGTTCTCCTTAGCATGTTAGTTTTCTTTAATCTTGCAAGTAATTTGGTAAACAGGAAAATATAAACTTGAGATTAAGGGGTTTGCTTGTTGCAATTCTCATCATATATGCGGTCGCTAATTGTGATTTGCATGTGAAGTCAGAAAGGATGTGGATGACAAATATATGAGACAGCAAACTGATGCTTTACTGATATTGTTTTATGGGTTACTCTTGTTCGTGCAACCCATCATTCTTGTGGATATGGATGGGATTTTTTTTCTTTTTTTATATGACAACTATATAACAAATAATATGTACTATAAGTTTGTCTCACGACAAACAAAAGTACTCCCAATTGATATGCAGTGTGATTGCTGTTCTCTGCAGGAGATACTTCGTTTGAATTTACATAGACCAGTTGCATCTATGGTTTTTGGTGGATAACAAATTGCAGCTATGGTTGTAGCAATTAAGCACAACCGACAAAAATACTATTTGCAATACTCTCTTACTAGTCACTTGCACTATTTTTGGGGTTTTATGAATGATAAGATGTTTAGGGATTTAAATTGCCAAATGTTGCAAGCTACAGATTGCCAGTATATCAAAACGATAACATTTTGATCAAATTATTGAAATCATAACTGGCGTGTAGTAAATTGATTCATTCTTTTCTAATGTTTTATTGATATTTGGTCATATACTGCTTAGTTAATTCAATGTACAAGTATTGTGTCATAAGATAAGCAATTGTCTCATTGATGTTAAAGTGTGGATCATCTCAGGAGAGAATCATTTTGAGTATCACTCAGGAAGAACCATGGATGGAACTGATGATAGGTACACAAAAGATGGCACAACTGATATCCATGGAAATCCAGCTGTGAGGAAGGATACTGGCAATTGGAGGGCTTGTCCTTACATTCTTGGTATCCTCATGCAAAATGGTGAAAGTTTGCGCTTTGTGTTGCCATTAATCTGACTGTCGGAATTTTGCATTTCATCGCAGCGAATGAATGCTGCGAAAGGCTGGCATATTATGGGATGAGCACAAATTTAGTGAACTATATGAAGGACCGTCTCCACCAGGGAAATACAACAGCATCAAATAATGTCACAAACTGGTCAGGAACATGCTATATCATGACACTGCTTGGGGCCTTTGTTGCTGATTCCTACTTGGGAAGATATTGGACGATTGCAAGTTTCATGACAGTTTACATCATTGTAAGACTCGTACCACCAGCTACCCAGTTTTGATATTTAGAAGCTTGTAAGCAACTTGTGTGCTTTTTTACAGGGTTTGACACTTCTAACAATGACAGCATCTGTCAAAGGTCTGGAACCTACTTGTCACGATGGCGTCTGTGATCCCACAAAGGCACAAACAGCAATGGTTTTTGTAGCGCTTTATCTCATTGCACTGGGAACTGGAGGAATAAAGCCTTGTGTCGCCTCTTTCGGTGCTGACCAATTCGATGAATCAGATGAATCGGAGAAGAAAAGGAAGAGCTCCTTCTTCAATTGGTTCTACTTCTCCATCAACATTGGTGCCTTGGTTGCTTCTTCTGTGCTAGTATGGATACAAACCAATGTAGGATGGGGCTGGGGGTTTGGAATACCAGCAGTGGTGATGGCAATAGCAGTTGTGAGCTTCCTCTTGGGAACCCCATTGTACAGGCACCAGAAACCTGGAGGAAGTCCGGTCACACGCGTTGCTCAGGTCATCGTAGCATCGTTGAGAAAGACTGGAGCCAAGGTGCCCGATGACAAGTCTCTTCTTTACGAGGTCGCAGAGAAGGAATCTGTCATACACGGTAGCCGTAAGCTTGAACACACTGACGAATTGAAGTAAGCTCATGACGCTCTATCTAACTTACTTTTTTGCTTCTTAATTTCTATTATTTACCTTAGTTTCCTTAATTTGGCTCATATGAATGAAAACTTGCTGTATGGTCTTTAGATGAAGGCAAGTTTTGATGAACCATTATGATGCAGATTATGATACGTTATGTGCCGATCTCTGACTTCCATTCAGGTTCCTTGACAAGGCTGCAGTTGTCACTCGAGATGACAAGAACTGTGTGAACTCCTGGAGGCTGTGCACTGTCACCCAAGTCGAAGAGCTCAAGAGCATCGTGAGATTGCTTCCAATATTGGCGAGCGGCGTCCTCTTCGCTACGACCTACAGCCAGATGGGAACCATGTTTGTGCTCCAAGGCAACACTTTAGATCCTCGTATGGGTCCTCACTTCGAGATTCCAGCAGCCTCGCTCTCCATATTTGACACCATCAGCGTGATCGTTTGGGTCCCCATCTACGACCGGATGATCGTCCCCGTGGCACGCAGGTTCACCGGCCGCGAGCGTGGCTTCACTCAGCTGACTCGGATGGGCATCGGCCTGGGCATCTCGATCTTGGCCATGTTGTCTGCCGGAATTATGGAGGTCGTGAGGCTCCACATCGTGGCGAGTCACAACTTATACGACTCCGAAGACTACGTGCCGATCTCCATATTCTGGCAGATCCCGCAGTACTTCTTGGTGGGAGCAGCTGAGATCTTCACCTTCATTGGACAATTGGAGTTCTTCTACGACCAGGCACCGGATGCCATGAGGAGCTTGTGCAGTGCCCTGTCACTCGCCACCGTGGCACTCGGCAATTACGTGAGCTCCCTGCTCGTCACAATAGTCACAGGCATCACGACGAGGAACGGCAGGCTTGGATGGATTCCAGATAACCTGAACGGAGGGCACATCGATTACTTCTTTTGGCTCTTGGCAATTCTCAGCACGGTCAATTTAATGGTGTATCTTTTGATCGCCAACTGGTACACCTACAAGAAGACGACAGACGATGACAATGAACTCCAGTAGTCATCGTTGTCGGTGTTCCTATCGCACGGATCATGTTTTATTTGCTTCATGTACGTAATAGACATTGCCTTCATGCTTCACATAGCCATATGAAATTAATGCGTCAAGTGAGAGTCTCTCACTGGATGATGCTACATGTAGCTTATACTCGACCATTAGCTTATTGGTATATCATTGATATTAGACATGCCTCTTTTCTTCCTCACTCTTCTTCTTCCAAGGGGTAGACGGACAGTGGGTGGCTGTGTTGTGGTGAAGGGGGTAGATGATTCTTTGTTCTTCACAGGTTCTCTTTCCTTTTGGTAGCTTTGCCAGCAGGAAGAGATGCAGCTCATCAGGCATGCCCACAGAGAAAAGCATAAAAAGCAGGGTTTGTCATTGCTCCTTTTCCCAATTCAAATGCCTTTGGGCCCCAGCAGTGATGATTTCCATGCAGTCCAATCAAGCTTTATCTCCATCTTCTCAGTCCATGGGACCCTCCTTTGTGAACTCCAAGGAGCTCCCCCCTGCGCCATGCAGGCCCCCTCTCCATCAATCAGCAGTGCCAGGCCTAAGATCTCGCTGGAATATTGCGGATCCCCAAGAAGGTTTAAAGAAGGTTTACCCGCCCCCTTTGCCGTGTGAGCTTCCATGCTTTGTTCCCTCGACCAAGGCTTAGGGTTAGGTTCGAAAGCTAGCAGCCGGTAGCATCAACACGATGGAGAGTCTCACATGGTGGTAATCATGAGCTTATCCCTTGTGCGTGTTTGAGGTGCGTCCTACCAGCTTGCACTGCCTTCCTTTTTCCCTTCCCTTAACCATTGAAAAGCTTAGCTTTGCCAAAATGTCAAGATTAGCGATCTCATCGGCCCATGTTCATGACAAATCCCGAGGACCCTTTCGATGCCTTCAGCTAAAGACCAGATGCCATCCATCCCCGGTGCTCATGACTCGTCACCGAGCCTCTCTCACCCATACTCTTTTGTTTTCTTTTGTTGCAGTGCAACACTCTTGTATCATTCTACAACATCTATTTCCCAAAGTAACACACCCAAACATCAAGCCTTTTGGCCTTGTAAAAACATTAACCTAACATTACCAATACCGAGTGAAGAAAACGACAAGCTCACATCGGTAGCTTCTGCCTGCCTCTCAATTAAAGAGAGACGAAGTGCCCTTTTTGTTCCCTTCTTAATGGATAAAAGAACTGCCGCAGGAGCTGCGTGCATTGTTTTAGTAAACCCATACCAAGGCAAAGTTCTTCTCCAACCACATGTCAAATGGCTTCAGAGGCAAACTAGTTGGATCCACGACCCGAATCTTCACCGAGCAGAAGAAAAAAAAAGGTTAAAGAATTAGGGAGGGTTGCTCGATCACTGTCGCTACGTACTGCCCACTGAAACCTTCCCCCTGTAGCAAACAGTAGTACTCCACAGCAAAACGGTGCACGTAATAGACGGATAAGAAGAGCACAGCAGTAATCGCCATCGCCGATGATTGCGATCCTCTCATGTTCGACACCATTCATCCAAGAGCAGAACGGTCCTCTCACACCACAGCAGCAGCAGCAACAGCAACAGCAGCAGCAGAACTTACTTGGCTCATGTGAGTTCCGTGAGCCAGGAATCACCCATCTGGTTCGTCTGACACCCACTCCGCCCCCACACCTTAAATCTCCCATGTTTATGGTAAGTTAAGCCATGTCTCGTCACACAATGCCTCCAGTTTTATGTTGGCTTGTGTCAACATTTGTCTCTTCCATCTCACTCGCCCCCACATGTCAAAAGTGCTCGTTTGGTACAATATTTTCTTTGGTGTCTGCATTATTTACGCCATGCATCGATCGACTAACAACAAGCTTTGCTTTTCCACTAAGCACCGGACGCCAAGTACACAACCAAACAAATATATCAACTATGTGAAAGAAGAAAGCAGAGAGGTATAAAGTGAAACGAGGGGGTGTGAGTGATTGCTTTCGCTGCTTTTTCTCTCGTGGAATCCTATTTCTCACATTTCCTCGTCTCTTTTGTATCCACTTTACTGACATCTCCCTCTCTCTGCCCCTCGTTGAGCAACGACGATTCCTTCCTCGCTATTTCCTTCCCTCCTCTAAGCTCTACGCGAGTCGAGACGACACCGAGAGAAGACTGCCAGCGAGCGAACTGGGAAAGCGGGGGTGGGGGGGTGGGGGGCGCGGGGGAGAGAGAGAGATGGCTTCGTTCATTGCGGGGGACTGGACCAGTCGCGACGCTTCCATGATGGTCGACATGGAGAGCCACCATCACCAACAGCAGCGGCAACTCCATCCGCCTCTGCAGGCCCAGCGCCGGGCGCCTTCCTCCACTTGCGACCTCCACCCGGGCGAGACCGTCACTGGCTTCTGCGCATCTTGCCTCCGCGAGCGCCTCGCTGGCCTCGAGACCCCCACTGCTGCTTCCGGCCGCAAGTCCACCTCCGCCCTCCGATCCGTGTTTTGCAAGGTGACCGCTGGTGCCGCCCCTTCCGCGGGCCCCTCATTCCTCCGCCGGTCCAAGTCCTTCTCCTTTGGCCGCGGCGGCGGCGGGGGCGGGGGCGGGGCCGGCGACGGGTTCTCTGCCCAGCGACCCCCCGCCGCCACCTTCGAGCCCCAGCGCAGGTCCTGCGACGTCCGCGGCCGCAGCACGCTGTGGTCCCTCTTCCACGAGGACGACCGCCACAGGGGGCCTCAAAGCGCCTCGACCTCCACCGTCGCCGCGGCGTCTGCTGGGGTAGCAAACGATGTGGTGTGCCGGAACCAAGGCCATTCGGGTCCCTCCGTCGCCCCTGCCGTCCCCGAAACCCGCGAAGAGGAGGTCGACGACGGCGGCGACGAGATCAGGCCTGTTGACCCTGTCGTCCTGGTGGTCGGATCCTCGGGGGAGATAACTGAGGAAAGGCAGGAGGGGGCTGAGGAGAAGAAGGCGGAACTGAAGCCGATGAAGGACCACATAGATCGCGACTCCCAGCAGCAGGCAAAGAAACCGCCGTCCAAGGACCTCAAGGAAATCGCCAGCAGCTTCTGGCTCGCGGCCTCCGTGTTCAGCAAAAAGCTTCAGAAGTGGGGGAGAAGACAGAAGCTGAAGAAGCAAGGCGGCGACGCCGCAATGCCGGCGGAGAAGCCAGCCAAGACATCCCGGCGGTTCCGCGACACGCAGTCGGAGGTCGCCGTGGATGCCTCCGGCCGGAGATCCTGCGACACCGACCCGCGCTTCTCTCTGGACGCCGGCCGGATGTCCTTCGATGACCCCAGGTTCTCGTGGGACGAGCCGAGGGCGTCTTGGGACGGGTACCTGTTTGGAGGCCGATCCGTGCTCCCTCGGCTCCCTCCCATGCTCTCCGTCGTCGAGGACGCCCCCGCCCCTGCCGTCCAACGGTCAGACTACCTGATCCCCGTCGAGGAGGACGCCGCGATCCCAGGGGGGTCCACGCAGACTCGAGACTACTACTTGGACTCCTCCAGTCGGCGGAGGCGAAGCCTCGACCGCTCCAGCTCCGTCAGGGAGCAGCCTGTCGAGACCAGTGAGCCTAAGCCGGTCTCCAACGGGAAGGTATCCCCTGCAAATGGAATGGACTTCTTACACTTTCACCATGACACCTTGCTTGACCGGGATGTGAAAGACTGGAGCTCGAATTCTCTGAGGGACGATTACTCGGGCAGCTTCGAGTCGGCTTTCAGGGATCCTCACAGAGGTGCTGCTGCCAAAAAGTCCAGGAGGTGGAGCAAAGCATGGAATATATGGGGTTTTATTCAGCGAAGAAACAGTGGCAGAGGAGAAACCAATATGGTCGAGCGATCCTTGTCGGAGACCTGGCCGGAGCTAGGATCCAAGAGCTTTAGTAGCAAGATTCTCCGGAGTAATAGCAGTGTGAGCTTCAGGAGCTCTTTCAGTGGCAGTGCCGGGTTTGGGGGCACGAAGAACAGCAGTACGAAGCCCAATGGCAATCATAAGAACAGGAGAGATGAATTTGGTTTGGAGAGGAACAGAAGTGCTCGGTATTCTCCAAACCATGTAGACAATGGCATGCTGCGGTTTTACTTGACGCCGATGCGAAATAGCCGGAGGACTGGAGTTTCAGCGAGCGGGAGACAGATACCTTCCCAATACTTCACAAGGAGCATGCTTGGATTGCATTGAGCTGATTCTTCCTTCCTTCTATCAGGTTCCTATTCTTCTGTTAAATCTGTGTCTTATTCTGCTGGAGATTGTTGGAACAATGCTGTTTTTTGTGCTTCAACAATAATTGCCTTCGCCTAACCCACTTTAAATTGTGATCAACTTACAGATTGTTGGAGAATAACATCTGATCATTATGGAACCTACACTAACCAGTGAGATCAACTTATTAGCAATGGTAGTTGGTCAAACCTACCAATATGCTACTAACTTTTACTTGCAGCTGTTTTGTTGTTTGCCCCCTGTTGTCGCTTTTCCTGCATCTTCTTAACATGCTTAATAAGTTCACCATAGGGTTCATCCATGCAGACTATGTGGTCCAATATTTTAGCCGAATCTAAATATGATGCTTGCCATATGTATATCCAGTCTGCTATCTGTTTTTTCAAGACAACTTGAATGATATACATATTAATGGAAAATTTTGCTTGTTTTCACTTTATTTCCGTTTGTACTCTAAAATGTGCATCAGGCTTCCTCATTCTGGCAGAGTGTTATTCCTCGATTGTAGTTTTACCAATACTTACGAAACCATTGCTAACAGTATGTATCATTTCGTGTTGTTGATCTCAACTCATTAATTTGCTTGGGTTGATGTTGCAACGTTGGGGTGCTTATATATACCATATGGAAGTACAGTATTAGCAAAGATAATTGTTTGCTAATTAATTCTCCATCCCCAAAGTGTCTGTTAGCACTTACACTTTTTGACATTGGATTAGGTGAGACATTTGTTGCGTGGCCAAATGAGTTTACTGATTTATGCTGTGGAGGGGAATCAATAATCAGTCCAATTGTGCTTAGGGCTATCAGGAAATGAACATTTGCTGTAATATGCCCTGCACATGTTCTCCTCCAACATGATGCTGGCCCCAGCAGTCTGGTCACTTCAGATCAATTCAGTCTGTTTAGCCATCTTTCTCAATCATGTAATTTGCCTAGCTCTTTCTCTTCGGATGCTCTTTATGCTGGTCCACCCGAAAGATTGATGAAGACAGTTGAAAGGAGGTTTTGAGGAGCAAAGACAGCTCGATACCACTTCAGAGGCAGCCGACCGGCGAAGTGAGGACCGGTTGTTGTGACATCAGAGCTACAGCAGGACACTTTGAAAAGTTGAACCAACTCTGAAGGATCAAAGCATGTGACATTAGGCTGCCTGTCATGCTAATCTTAGAACGAAACCAAATGACCTGTTTAGTAGCTTGAGATTTTAACCTGTGAATGAAATTTATGGTCATTTCATTCCATTGTTAATGCTTCCGAAATGGCTAGAGCTCCTGTTTATCTATTTATTAGTAAGAGATTACATGTTACTATCTGCGGCAAAAGATGATTTGATACTTGGTCAGATGCCTAACACCATGATTGTCTGCTTTCATTTTGTTTATGCAGGTGATCCTGTTCAGAGCAGAAAATGTGGTCATCACTCTGGGATTATTTTCTTTTCTTCTTGGTTCATGGACCCTCACTGCGAAAGTGTAATAACATTTTTTTCGGTAAATCGAAGTCAGCTTGATGCTGAGGCCATGTTACATTATGCTCATATATATGGGGACTGGGAATGACAAAAAGCTCAAGTATGGGAACTTGATGAATCAGGGGGATTCAGATTTCACTTTGCTTCTAGACCTTGCCACATTTTACCCAGGAGCCGGTGATACCGCCTCAAATCCAGCTGAAAACTACTAATTCTGGGTTGATCAGATCAAAACATTTATAAAGGCAGCCTAATTTGAGTGTCAGTCCTTTTCCTATCTTTTCCTCCATGTCATTTGCACAACATGAAACGATACCTGAGTCTGCAAGCAAGCAAACAGGACACAGCGTGAAACACTCGTTGGAGAAGAAAGGTGACTGCACTAACTCTACCCTGGAGATTATTTTTGTTGTTCTTACCCATAAATTCCCAGGCCTTGTCAATAATTCTCTTGTTCTTGCAGTCTCTATGTATCTTAAGCAGTTCACGTTGTTATGTCAAGTGCATAAATTGCTTGGGGTTCTCACTCGGTGATAAGAACACTGCAATCACCAAAAACCCATGGGGTGCATGAGAATAAACTCAAAGACCGTATGAATCAATTATTTATCGAATTCAAATAAAATTACAAGTGTAAAAAGAACAATTAATTGTTCATCGAACACCAAATTATTTAGTTATCTTATCCATACAATAGATTTTTTGCTTTCTTTAATTATCGGCCAAACGTGACATGGTATTTAATGTATCTTCATCCACACTAGCTAGATATAATTGTATCTATATATATATTGTTAATGAACCTTTATGGCTGAGGTGTCAGGGCTCGATCCGACTAACGATATCCTGGAGTGTCTTGGGGATGAAGGTCTTGCTTAATCAGGTCGTGCTCGGATTTGGTGTGGACGCTCTACTTTCGTGAACCCGTCTGCCTTTGTTGCGCCTCGGATTCCTACACACAAGCTTGGGTCAAGATGGGGTGATCCTGATTTCGGCCCCTCCAAAGCTTAAGTTAGTAGGGTTATTGTGTTTTTTCGATACCCCTCATCAGATGTTGGCGAGGGGTTCTTATTGTAGCCCCCGGGAGGTCGGTCGGTCTTTGTCAACATTGACCCATTGAGCGACGAACATACCTTCGGACGTCCGTTGTCTGGGATACGTGGGAAGGCGTCATGCGACATCGTCCCGAGCCTCTAGGAGCGATCATTGCTGCGGCCGAACTAGTCGACACAACATGAGACAACGTGGGGAGAGGACAATTGATGTCCCGGATTTCTAGCAAAGCTTCTGTCGTTGTCCTGTCTCTTCCTCTCGAGTCCCTGTACTTGGGCTGACATGGCGAGAATCGAGCTAGCGCAAGGTAATCCATAATATGTCCTATCATATATATATATATATATATATATATATATATATATATATATATATATATATATATATATATATATATATATATATATATATATATATATATATATATATATATATGGATCCGACTATAATCATGTATACTTCGTCTATTTTTAGGTGTGGTGATTAATGTTGTGACGTTCATATATCCGCATATCAAATCTCTCATCTCCAATATGGATATGGCCAATTTATGATTAGTTATGATCTATAAAAACATATCAATATGTAATAATGTATGATATATTAAAATGTAGAGATAACAAGTAGATAGATAACGGGTCGGATTTTTTTTCGCCCGTTGTCCGGTCTGGCCATTTCCGGGTGGACGATTGGCTCGATCCAACCATCTAATGTCGATGCGGTCCTAATTCTAAAGCGAACCGATGGCGTCGTCGTTGGCGTAACTGTTCTCGTCGTCATTAGTTTTGGTATTTACATCTTATATTATTTGTAATGGGTTGTTGGATTCAGAAACTTCGAGCGAACGGCGAGCCATCGGGAAGGCCGCCTTTCGTCGAGCGTCGGGCAGTCATCGGTGCTCTCCTCCTCACCATCTTTAAGAAGAAGATGCGTCAGGCGATCCCCCGCATCGCCGCTCGCCCAAAACCCTAATCCTCCTCCCACACAATGGCCTCCGGAACCACGCTTATGGAGATCATCACCTTCGATCCGGCGATGGCGGCTTCCGCTACCCCGAACCCTACGACTGTGGCTGCCCTCTCCATCCTCGGCATGCCGGTGACCACGGATCGGAAGCCCAGGTGGAGCACCTTCACCCAGATCGAGAGCCAACCGAGACCAATAGTTGCGTCGATCGGACGCGGCGAGGTGGATCAACTCGACCAGATCAACAGCAACAGCGCATCCAAACCGTCCACCACTGAGGTTATAATAGCAGTCCTTTTTTTCTTTTTTTAGATTATAGTAGCAGTTAATCCAAGCGTAATCACGCACAAATCGTATCGCATCGTATATGATACGTACCGTAGGACGATTGCAAAGCACAGACAAAAAGAATGGGCAGGTCGCGAGGTCTGATCGGCGAGAAGACTGACGGATCACGGCGTCGCAGTAATGACCAACGCCCGCCGCCTTTATGAGGCGGCGGGCCAACCCCGAACGTTCACGGGTACGGGTTACGGAGTCGACGTTTACGAGACTCGATAAGTACGAGGCCAACCCCAAACCAGGCGGTGAACAGTTGGGATGCAAGCGACGAAGAGGACCGTAGTTGTGCTTCGGACAAGATCTCGCGAGACCTCTGGTGATAGATCTGCTTCCTAACGCTTCAACACATCCTTTTCATCCAGGAAGAGAGCTTTCTCCTCCGTGATGGTAACCTGTTGATAGCTCAGCTGTCATCTTCTCTTTGTGACGCCAGACGAAGAAATGTTTCCTCTTGGAAATGATAGGAAATTGAAATGTGGTGGTAGAAAGGTGCGTCGTGCTTGTCGTAGTCTCTTAGCTTTGTGGTTATTACTATTGTCGGTGTTGCAGCCGGTAGAACCAGGACGCCTGTCAGAGGAGGGAGAAGGGACATGGCGAACAAGGTCATAACCATCGGTCATCTGCTTCAGCGAGCCGCCTCCTCCCCTCTCAGCCATCATCTTCCCGGAGGTCACGCGTTCGAAGACGGTGACTGCGAGGAGGAAGAGAAGGAGGAGAAGGGTGTTGGGATCTGGGATGAGGAAAGTCACAGCGCGTCCGCTACCCCTGGGGCTTCTCACAAGGGCAAGATCAGGGAGATGGAGAGCTTCATCTACGAGGTGTTCGACGCGGCCTCCGCGGTGAAGCGAGCGTACGTGGGCGTTCAGGGGGCGCACAGCCCGTGGGACCCGGACAAGCTACGGGTGGCGGATGCGGCGGTGGTGGCGGAGCTACGGAAGCTGGGGAGGCTGAGGGATCGGTTCCGGCGGGGCTGCTTCAGCCCCTCTTCCGCCGGCCCACCGGCGGCGCCGTTGAGGGATGCGGTAGCTCCGTACGAGGCGACGATCGAAGATCTGAAAGGACAACTGAGCGCGAAGAATGCGGAGGTGGACAGCCTCAACGAGAAGTTGCGGAGCGCCACGCTCGGTGGGTTGGGAAGGAAAGGACGGCTCCATTCCGGCAAGAGGGTCGGACGCATCACCGTCCTCGGTCAGTAGTAATAGACTACCTACCTTCATCTGTTTCTGATACAATCAAGACGTGCTCCGAGAACGCTTCATTTGCGCATTTCGTCGTATAATTAAAGGGCATTTTGAGCAGGGGCGCCCGGCACGCCCACGCCGGAGCTGTTCGAGGCGTACATGGAGCAAGTGAAGTCGGCGTCCAAGACCTTCACATCCCACCTTCTATCCCTTATGCGCTCCGCCGGCTGGGACGTCGCCGCCGTCTTCCGGTCCATCATCGAAGGAGGCGGCGGCGACGGGGCGGCCAAGGATCGCGCTCCGGCCATTCTCAACCTGGAAGCCCGCCATGCCAAGTACGCCCTGGAGGCGTACGTGAACGGCAAGCTGTTCCAAGGATTCGAGAACGAGACGTTCTACCTGGAGGGATCGCTGAGCTCACTGATCAATCCGGCGGAGTTCCGGCGCGACTGCTTCACCCAGTTCCAGGACATGCGGGGGATGGAGCCGGAGCAGTTGCTGGGCATCGTCCCGGGATGTCCCTTCGGGCGGTTCGCCGCCAGCAAGTACCTGGCCGTCGTGCACGACAAGATGGAGGAGTCGCTGTTCGGCGGCGGGTCGGAGCAGAGGCAGCAGGTGCTGGCGGGGGCGCACCCACGGACGGCGTTCTACGGGGAGTTCATCCGGCTGGCCAAGGCGGTGTGGCTGCTCCACCTACTGGCGTTCGCGCTGGACCCGGCACCGGCCCACTTCGAGGCGAGCAGGGGGGCGGAGTTCCACCCAAACTACATGGAGAGCGTGGCCCGGTTCACCGGCGGTCGCGTGCCGCCCGCCTCGGTGGTGGGCTTCCCGGTCGGGCGGGGCTTCAGGCTCGGCAACGGATCGGTGGTCCGTGCCAGGGTCTACCTCACCCCAAGAGGACAGCCTCAGTGACGGAATGGGTGATCGGACACGAGCGGACCAATCCGCAAAAAGTAGTCTTCATCTTCGTGGCAATGCCCGATTCCATCTTTCATCTAATAAGCCGTCTTTTCTCTTCTATCTCTGTCTTTCCCATTTAAACCAGTGAATTATGGGGGTAAAAAGGTCATAATAATGTTGGTGAGTCGTTGATGTAACCTATTAAGTCGTCAATGTTTATAAGAGTATACAGAGGATTTATGTTTGTAGAAGACTGACCATAAAAGATTAATATACATGACAAAAATCCACGTGGATTAACCATTGACATCATGGCATCGGGCGCGGCCTTATAACAGACTGGATCATCCCCTCGTCCCCTTAACCGCCCGCACCGAGCCAGTGTTCCAATGGCGATCGGTCTCAAACGCCCGTCAAACGGTGAATCTCCCTTTTCTCTGATCGATTTGGGTTTCCTTCTTTTGAAAGCTCTGATCTCGTTGGGTTCCAGAGGTTATCCTCGTGCAACTGAGAGATGGAAGCGCCCGCTTCGAGCTCCTCCCGCCTCCGGATCCCGCCGGCCCTCGGTTCGTCGCTAGGGTCAAGCCATTCCTGTACGTTTCTGTTTCTCCCCAAGTCCTTGTTGCGTCTCGTTGTGAATCTGCTTTTGTTTTAGGTCCCTGGGACTGACTCCGGTCTTATGGGCGGGCATGATGTCTTGAATTGAAGGTTCGCCGGGGGTCTGACTGCTGGTGGAGCATTACGCGGTTCAGAAGGTTACAGACGACGGCCGTTGCATGATCCGGGCACCGGTAGATTCCTTCTTCGTTTCCTTTAAAATTGGTACAGAGCACGATACATGTTTTCCCCTCTTTACTTGTTCTTGTTTCTTTTTCTTTTTGGCAAATATGTCTCCGTAGTTTCCTTTTTTTATTATTAATATTTTTAAAAATAAATAAAAATATTATTATATTATTTATGACCCAAGGATCATTGATTTTCTTTTATTTTTTTCGCCAAAACTTTTTATTTCATATCTCTCATCATCACTCGGCGTATCGTTCATCGTCATAAAAAAAAAAATAAAGGAGAAAGAGGAGAAATGAGAGAATTAAAAATGGAGTATTTATATTTATTTATAAAATAATAATTTAAAAAATATTAAGAAAAACATTAAAATAAAATTATAATATAATGAAAAGGAATTTGTAAATAGTAATCTCTATAATTTATCTATCGTTCTTCGTCTCCATACATTTCAATTTATTTGGCTTTCCAACGTTTATTGAAATATACAAACATTTATACTTTTGTTAAAAGAAAGCACATGTCAAAATCCCTAGTTTCCGACATAGAGCGCAGATATGTTTGCCGGGCCGCTTGCGGCCCAACGCAGCCTCTTGGCCATTGACTTCTTGACAAGAGACGCGACTGTGGATTGGCTCGAGCACACCGCCATCGTCGTCGTGAGTTCCACCATCCACTAAGGGTTCCATGGCGAACCGCCGCAATCGTCCTTCGAACGGTGCGTTACGCTTTCTTTTCTCCTTCGGGTGATTAGGGTTTTCTTAAAAATCTGTTCTTGCTGGGCTGCAGAGGTCTTACTGGGGCAGCTAAAAGATGGAACCGCCTGCTTCGAGCTCCTCCAGCCGCCGGCTGCTCTGGCTCCCACCGGCGTTCGGTTCTTCGCCAGGATCGGCTCCTCCTTGTACGTTTTTGTTCCCGCCGAAGTCCTTGTTTTTTTCTGGTTATCTTTCGGTTTTATGGGTGAAAATGTCTTCAAATCAAGGAGGGCGGGGGATTTACCGGCGACGAAGAAGGTGGAGCATTACACTGTTCAGAAAGTAAAGGGTGACGGCCGCTGCATGTTCCGTGCACTGGTGCGATTCCTTCTTCTTTTGTATATTTCCTTTATCATTGTTGCAAAGTACATTACTTTCATCAACCATTAGCGTCTCATGGGATTTCTCATATGGTAATTATTCATTTATGCATCTTTGATGTCTGCTATATGTTATCTCAATTTGTTGAAAACATGATAAATTTTGTGATAGGAGTGTGATAATTCATGTTACTTTTCTGCATCTTAGGCCATAAAGCAAGAAACAATTTCTAGAACTGTGGATTGGCTAAATTCTGTGGTACTTCCATTCATTTATATGGACCTTTACTTCGGCCGTTGCAAGCTTCATCCCTGATTGAGTTGTAGCTGAATGCTTGCATGTCTATCCATCTTTTCACTCACATAAAAGTTATAATTGATCTTAATCATTTATTCTTGTAGGTCAAGGGAATGGCAAATAACAAAGGATTGGTACTTAACCCAAGGCAAGAGACGGATGATGCAGGTAACCAGGAGAAATTTCCTTGCTTTTGTCGTTCCATAACCTTGCCATTTTATCATGAGAATTACTACACTCATATGATCTTGTCCTTGGATATAACTATGTCTATATGCAAATTTCCACGGATCTATGGTGCTTAAGATTGTGCAGTGGATGAGGATTCAAGAATTTGATAGTCACCCATATTTTAGCTTTCATTTTTTCAGAAATTGATGCGATTCACATGTGAGGTGATGGCCATGCCAGTTGAATGTGATATAGTTGCTACATAAATCTTGATTCATGATTCATTTGCTTGTGCCATTCTTCATCCTTGTTTTTGTTTGTTTTCAGCATTGCCTTGATGCCCTTCATAAATCGGCACAGCCTCGATCTGTGCAAAGAAAAGTGTGATAGTGTCTTCCTTGTCTTCTTAGATATACTGACATCTTGAATTATCCAGATGACTTACGGATGGCTGTCAAAGAAGTCATCTGTGACGGTGAAACTGAGCGACCTCAGTATGAGGAAGCACTAATAGCAATCACCGTGGATGAGTCTTTGAAACGGTGAGTTGATGTGTGTATGGATTTGTTATTGTCAATGTTAAGAAATTCATTGTTTATTCTCAACATTGTTATTGCAGATACTGCCAGCGCATTGAACGATCTGATTTTTGGGGAGGCGAGTCAGAATTGTTGGTAAAGCTTTTGGCATGCTTTAAATTGTTAGTTTAACATGAATATGAGCACATAGGCACACAACCATATATGTATATAAGTATATTTAATCCATGTTGTATAGGAAGTTATGTCAATCTAAACACTTAATTCCAGAATATTTGTTGACATTATTTATGTAAATATACTCTACTAGTTCGAGAACCTGTTGATGATAAATGGTGTTTGTTAAACGAGTCAAGATTTTACCAATTGATATCCATTTTGAAGCAGCATTGCTCCCATGAAATTGTACTTTTTCTTTTGCTTGTATCTCTTCTTGTTTATTTGTCATTTTGACTAAAATATTATTTTCTTTCTACGTCGTAAATATTATAAGATTTCATTGATGTAAGAATCAGATCGACTTTTGGTTGGTGTGCAATGATATAGTTAAAACATAGCACTTTGAATGTTTTAAAGTGCACCTAACAGTGAGATCCACTTCAGGTGTTGTCAAAATTGTGCCAGCAGCCGATCATCGTCTACATACCTGCACATGAAGTAAGTTTATTAATTGGTTTTAGATTTACTATTTGGTAAACTTTCATAGCATGTTGGATATACAAATGGCAAGCTTTCTCTTTTTGCTGATAATGTGGCTGTTCTGCAAAATCATACCACTGAAGAAAGTTGTTTATCAACAGCATACCCATGGCACATGGGGCAACGGATTTATTCCTATAACGCAGTACGGATCAGAGTTTGGCAAGAAGTTGATTAACGGAAAGCAGAGGGCTCCCGTCAGATTGTTATTCAGTGGTAGGAATCACTATGATTTATTGGTTTGACAGTGCAGAATTTACTCTTCTTTTCTGGAAACATGCAATGCATTAAGTTATTTTGTTGTTGATCGAGTTGTACTGTAGAATTGTCACTGTATTTGCGAGGTTATTCTTCCAAGTGCTTCAGTGTTGACATTTACTGGAGTAAGTAGTGTGAGCCAGTCGCCCCAAAATAATCTGAACAAATCCCTGTCGGTAATGTGAAATGGGCATGATGAATCCGATATTACCAGCGTATATATTATAAATACATGAGAAGAATGGTTTTGTAATCATTCTTATATTTGTCCGCAATGTGAAAAGAACGGTTTTACCTGTGGCAGTTTCTCGTTGGAGGAGAACCTTAATTCCTTATTATTCCATATCTGCCCCCACCTTTACTTACAGTAGTACACAATTTCCAATTTGTTAATTTAACTATTTAAATAATTATTTTACAACATTTTCGTTTGATTTTTGTTTCACATATGAAAATATAAATAGTTAACATTGAAGCATTCCAAAAGAAGCAACTTTAGATACGCATTTCTTTATAGAATAATTTATCTAGAAAAGGTCATACTAATTTTTTTATCGGATAATTACCCTCTGTAGTAGAAGAGATTGGCAGAGGAAGAAATAAGGGGAGAAACAGCGATCCAAGGTGGAGAAGATCGAATCGGATATATATATATATATATATATATATATATATATATATATATATATATATATATATATATATATATGTATAAAGAGAAGAACAATCATTTTAAAAAATCAATTAATAGGGGTTTTTTTAAAAGTAAATTGCCCCGTTTCCTGGATTCAACTTCACGGGAGAGATTTCTGCACGAGACCTACGAGACATTCATTACATGCGACTGGAGGAGCAAATCCTATGCGTGAGATCATGGCAAGAACTAGCACAGAAGAACTAATACTGCACTGGTAAACCAGATGGCAAAATTGAGAAGGACGTAGGTTGCAAGCGAGATGAACATAGATTGAAATCGTTGCATCTAACACTAGCATGACTGAGGATCCAACACGGTTGAAACCATTTCTGCAGAACCACTAAGACGGCAAGAGTTTGTTCAGATAAAATAATTAAAAGAAGGTCAGATTGTTTTGATAAGTCCATATTCAATAAGATCAAACGAGTCAAGGATACAAGATTCTAAGACAAATACTGAAACCATAAGAACCTCGATTAATTAAAAGAGGCATGCAATGGCGAGAACTCAACTCATAAATCAAACGAGAGACATACATTCTACCAGAGAGATAACCGTGACAGGAACTTTGGATATCTTGATTTACTATATCAAAGAGGCACTTCTCTTATAAAAAACATTTTGACCTGTCCATCAGAGACACAAAAGTAAGTAAAATTATCAAAGAAATACCACAGAATATTATCATCGACAGAACTGAATACCACTCATACTCGAGGGAAAGTACAAACACTCATAAGGGGCTACCTATGTTTGATAATTCGTCCAAACACGCAAAGCTATTTGGAATTTTTAAGTTCACATGGCTGTTCAGAAGCTACTGCTATGCTACTTAAGTCCAATTAGCTATATCATAGTCTTAGGGCAAGAGGTTCCCTAATGTTGCACTTGTAAGAACTGCAAGAGGAACTTAATAAATTGTGATTAAATGAATTAGAGTTTACCTGCTCCAGTGTCAGGAACATTATCACATTCCATGATCCAAGCCGAACAAAATTTGGAATGAAGCCCTTATAAAGAGCTAAAGGTCCCTGCAAGCAAAAATCTCCCTTTTTTAGTTCAAGTCAACCACACATTGTATTCAGTTCCAATTCGGGCAGATCCCAAAGATAACAACATCAAGTGATGCATCTCGCCATCTCAAGTGATTTTTTTCCAAACATTTTTCACATTTCTAAGCAAGTAGAAATACAAAATAAAACTAAAAATCTTCAACATACTTCATTTTTCAGTGTCTTGATGAAGCAATCAAGTGTGCTTTTATAGGATGAATCTCCCATCATTCTCGACTTGACCTGCAAAAAGCAATGTCTATATTCAGCTGGAGAATTTAGAAGGTAAGATGCAGCAATCTATTGAGAATGTTACCAATTGCAAATCTTGCTCACTATGTTGGCATAGAATGACAAGATTAAACCAACCCTATAGTGTACCTGTCTATTGTATAATGTCAAAATATATTTTACATTATCAAGCACAATTGTCACAGACCTAGATAGAGGACTGTTGTGTCTTTTAGCTGACAATTAGCGTGAGATTTGTCAAACTATAAGTTTGGGCTTCACCAGATATACACTGTTGTCAGATCATTGCTCAAAATTGACACATTGCATCAATAGTCAAAACAACAAGCAACACTTCTAAAAGAAAGGTGCCTAGAAACCTAGGACATCATCTCGAAGGGACCACCACGTCAGTGCCAAAGTGGAGTGGCAAGTAAAAGGATTCTCACATTGTTATGGACTGGAACGAATTAAGATATAAGAGATAAATCAGAATTGATAAGTATAATAATTTGAATTAAACTGAACACAATTTGCTCAGTCAAAGTAAAATGGAGAACAGGAAACCTAGAGAAATTGAAGATACTCATACTTACAAGTAGGAGTGGTATTATGTTGGCTGGTCGAAGAAGTAGGCAGCCATTACACCTACTTGGAGCGGGAAGGGTTGGCCAAAACTCCTACTTGAAGTAGGAACAGAAGAGAGGACCAGCTAGCCCAGCTGCCACCATACCTGTATGGATCAGTAGGGGAGCTATATCTAAAGGCCAACCATCATAGAGAACAAGTGAGAGAAATAAGTGCAACAAGGATAACTCCAAAGTTGTTCTCCACATATACACATGCTTACAAGCCTTTAAAGTTATACTTTCAGACCTTTTCTAGGAACTCTCATTAGTGCAGTCATTGGATGCTCGAAATCAACCTTAAACACAAGTCCTTGCAGCTAATTCTGCTATATTGGTTGATGTTTCGAGGAAGTATGAGTCACGAAGAAGCTGCCCTATTAAACTTGACATTTGGTTTTTAACATCAAGTTACACGACCCCATCTCCATCATTTGGTTGGTCAAGGTTCGGCAGCATAAACTAGGTTGACACCTTCATCAAGTTCGGCATCCTTAGCTAGATCAACCACATCTCCTGCATCCTCAGAATTTCAAAATCTACGCAAGCTCTCACAATTCCGCAGTTGGTCGAGAATAGGCAAAGGGCTTGCGCACCCACTACCATAAGAGATAGACTTTGGGGGGCTTCTGTTCCCACTGCAATAAGAAGTGGAATCTGGCACCCAAGTGCTAGTCTATCAATTTCATAGTGTGACTGATGACAACAAGGTAGAAAGCCTGGTTAAACTTGACAGGTAAAAGAACCTGATGGAATTCTGAAACTGACAATCAAAGTGTCTAGTAGATGTCAAAATCTCATTGCACCCTATATGGTATCACTCGAAATCTGTGAGTACAGCATTCTTGTAGCTTCCTGTTGGTAGCATATCCACCCACAGCTTTACCAACTTCAGCATCACTGGCCAGTAACATAGAAGAATATCCTCACACTTATTGCAAGGTTTATGGAGAGCAATGGCAAGAAACTTAAGTGCCATGGTAAGTGTGAGGAATTTCTCTTTGCATCCAGGAAATACAATTTGACATCACCCTCTATGCTAAAACTCTTGAAGGGTACTAACATCATACTTGTACTCACATGGCTACATGAGGATTGTGTATGTCATCCATAAGAACTTTGAGGACATGACACTGATATTCGAATGTGATTGATGTAGCTTAAGGACACAGAGTTGTGGGACCTCCAGCAAATCATCAAATTGGCAAATATTTCTCCAGCCAATCTTTTCAAATTAACCATGGAAAGAGATCAAAAGCAGCTCCCGATTAAAGGTTTTAAACCAGCAGCAATTTCCATCCTATTTGTGCTGGCAGAGCCCTTCCTATGAGACCCATGGCCAGACTTAAGACCACTTCTTCAAGGACCATCTAGCAGGAAAATGCTGCAATTGAAACAGATTAGACCCCTGAGGGGTCTAACAGTGCATCAGCATATGTCACTTCTTAACTGTCATGTCCATCCACTATAATTTGACCCAATCTCTGAAGAACAAGGTAGTAGCTTAAGTTTTTTTATTTCTTATGTTCTGACCTGTTTGTAAAAGCCAATGGCCTCACTCTAGGGCATGAACATGACCTGTGTATCCCTATTGTGCCTCGAGCACAACTAGCCAACATACAGTCATATCAGTACCATCACATGCAGATGTTGAAGATCAAGCATCAAGTGCAGGTGATGCTTCAAACCAATATAAACTGTTCTTCATGAAGCCCATGTTATTTACCGGTGTTGCTAGTTTAGAAGCATGATAATTGGAGGTTATATGTTGACTACCTGAGAGTGGTCCTGATCCTGCGAATGATGATAGGATAAGATAACATTGGAAAATCAAATAATGATAATCCTGAATAATATGAATTCAGATAATAGAATAGGCACCTAAGTACTTGGGAGAAACAAAAGCTCAGCAACTAAGAATATATCTAATTTGTGGAGGAAAAACATATTAATATAATAAAACAAATGCCTCCATATTCTGCATTCACCATACGTTGCATGGTGTCGTAGAATCACAGCCCTTCATGCCTTTCATTTTAAAAAGAATCAATTTCCTATCAAATATGAGCTTGCAATAATCTTGGACAGAAGTTAGTGCAAAATATAATGGATGCCAAGAGCAATTTTATGTGACAATATTGATATGGACGTACAAAGGGTACAGGCATTCTTATATATGCAATCAAGCAGTCTTCCAATCATACCTATATGTAATATGAGGAAATATCTAAAATGCATCATAATATCATATAACAAAGAACAATTAGTTACAACTTGCAGTAAAAAAATGATTACTTTACAAACAGTCACTGAAATTAGAAAAACAAATGACTTTACGCCTTGATTGGTTTTATTTTCTAACAAAAAAAATATTAGATTAAAAAAAGGGTAGCAGTTGACTCTGAGAAAAACATACCACATCAACAGGAGAACCAATACAAACAGCAAAGAATCCAGCACCCAAACCAGCTAAAACATGAGTGAAAATGTCATCTGTGAATCCAGGAATTTCCAAGATTGTCTGCACCCAAAAGAAGACTCATATAACAGAAGAATGAAAAGGAAAAAAAAAAAAGAACTAGAAGCCTCCACTGATAAGATATGATGGAAAGGGTCTAACCTGTTTTATATGATCATAGCTTGCTAGCTCAGCAGCATTTATAATCGCGTTACGTGCAATATTGGGACCAAGACCAGTCCATAAAGACCCAATTCCTTCCTAAATTGTAAAATTGGACAAATTCACTTGAAGTATGATCCACTTTAAACTTTTGATCAGTTAGTTATGAAATATAGACCTGTCTGATTATTTTGAAATAAGCATCCAATGCTCCTAAATAACGTCTTGGTACACCCGGTGGAAGTTTGCCTTCGGATTGAAGGCGAACCTTTACAAGATCAGTTGGATTGGCCACAGTAATTGCCAAGGCACCTAATTGAATTGCAATAACTAGGTTAAGATGACAAAAATGGCAAAAACTGGAATAAACTATATTCATAAATAGGTTAAGATGACAAAAATGACAAAAATGGCACCTAATTTCATAATTGATCCCAATTATGAAAGATCAGATTGATAGAACGTCAAACTCTTGAATAAACTATATTCGATCGTTTTCATTTACACTATCCACGAAACTCACCAGTTATAAGCCCAGCAAGGATTTTCTTTATCAATGAAATATCTCCGACAAAACTATCACCAAACAAGAAGGCTTTGACCTGTCAAGATAGGCAAACTGTTAAATTAGTTGAACCGACAATTTTGATAGTCTACTGCCGAGCTTTGAGTTAGAACAAGCAATGTAACTTACAGGCTCATACAACCCAATCCGCAACCCACCAAAGAGACATTGACGATGTAACCCAGGTACGAGGCCTGTCCATAGTGCTGTCAAACCTTCCTCCCTAAATATTGTTATTATGGTGCCCAACATTCCCCTGTATTTAGGTATTGCCACTGCATCCCCGGCAACCGCTTTTTTCTGTAGCTGAAGCCTGACTTTAGCAGTGTCCAAAGGAATGGTGCAAAACTGCATCAAATCAGCACATATTATACGGTATGAGAAAGAATCTACCTCCAAAGCAAGGAAATAAAAAGTGTCTAATAGGAAAAAGAACGTGGACATTATACGAATGAATTCTGATGCTTGTTCGAGTGTGTCGTGTGGTAAGGAAACAAAAAGAAGACGAGAGGACATGCAAGTTAAAAATTTGTTTACAAAGACAATATATACCATGTTACGGAAAATGACAGTCTAAAAGGCCGAGTTCCTAATAAGCCTTTACGCCCAAAATTGTCCAACTTCTCCTTGACATTTTAAATATGCCCTCAAGTTGTTTGACGAATGTCCTACTTGCAGATATGAACAAAAAGACAGATCCTATCCCACACTTTTCACATAAACGAAATCAGATCTCCAACTCAAATTGCTCGCCAACGAGAGCAATTTCTTTTTTCTTTCGAACATCTAAATGGTCGGATTACTTGCTGCGACTTGCAAGGGCACCTAATCACCAATGGTCAAAATGGACGGCACGGGAACGAAATCGAACATCTAAAATTTTACGATCTTGAATCGAACACGTCCCAGATCGAGAAATGGGAAATGGACAAGCAGCAGACGAGTAACAGGATGCCGCCAACGCGGCGATCGGAGTCCAAGTAAACCGACCGACCTCGGCGAAGCAGGCGGCGATGGCGCTGCTCGCGAACCGCCAGTAGAAGGAGATATCGGTCCTGGAGCCGTGGTCCACCATGGCCGCGGCGGCGAACCGCGATCTGCTGCTGCCGGGGAAATCGGAGGAAGTGTGTTGACGTAGCCCAAGGACGGCGGATTAGGGATCTCGGAGAAGGTAAATACAAGAAGAGAGAGCGGAGAAGGATCCCAACTTCTCTCCGGGGCAATGGGGTTCGGAGGCGACAATGGATCGGTCGATCCCTCTCACCTCGTCGCGCTCTTCTTTCACGGGGATCAAACAGACGCAAACTGATTTCCCGATCGATTTTTCTTATGCTTGGCTAACGAAAATGGAGTTCCCAACCGCCAGCGTTAGCGCCGAGAAGTTAGCTTAAAGCTGTATGTTTGGTGCTCCGACTTTGACTTCGCAGCTACCGTCGGCTGCACGTGCGGCGGGCGGCCACACCGTAAGCGACGATGCGGTTTCGCCTCGTCGTGCACACGTTTGGATTGGGTTTAGTTTCGAGAGTTCGGTCCGACCGAATGGAATTAAACCAAAGTTAACTCGACTTGGTTCATGTCATTGTTGCTAATATGCTATAGGAAGAAGACATGTTTTGATACTACACGAGTCGTCGAGAACCTCTATAACGATATGATATGAAATGATACTCCAACAACATTGTAGAATATGATTGTCTCATCCTCTTTGACAAGTAGAATATTCAGGATTACACGTGCAATTTTAAACCTTTCTTATCCCTTAAAAGAGATTTTTTTTAATTTTAGAAAATAATCTTAAACCTATTTTTTTTTTTAATTTTAGAAATTTCATTAATACTTGTTGGGAGCCCATAATATCCTGTTGTCCAAATGATTCTTTTTCCACTTTTATTTTTTGAAGCATAAGTAACGAAGACAGAATTTGAATCTAATGATCAATCTCATGTAATATATAACGATTATTGATATCTTTTTTCTATATTTATTTATAATATATAAGTTATTTATCTTTCTAAATAGTCTAACGATAATAATTCAGTCCATCTAAAAGTATTTCGATAAATAGTGTCTATAATTACTTAAGTCATGGAATGAACCCCTAAGAAAAAATCCAATCAAGTTGGAAGGTAGTTTAAGAGCTAAAAATGACTCCCAAAATCAAAATTTTTATTTGGAAGGTTCTTTGGGATTGTCTTCGCATCACATCATAGCTTTCTAATATTATTTATTGTTAGATTGATCATTATTTTTTGTGTAACCTTGGGTTTGACTCACTATCTCATTTTCTTCTCATGATATATTATTGTTTTATCCTTATCAAATATTCTATGATCCAAATTTTCTTATGACTTTAAATAATTATGTGATTGACATTTGGGTGTCTTGCTTGACGAAGGTACTAATCTTGATAAATAATCATTTAATAATCTTTTATGGTATTATTATCACTAGATGAATTTTCGAAAAACTCCCCTAACAAAAAGAGAATTGAGATGATATCAATAGAGGTAAATAATGTTTTTTATTAAAATCGATGACTCATCCATCTATCTTATCCTTTTTGAATGAGATGACTTTATGATTCGGAAAAAAATTCTCAAAAAAATTGATGGATCCAACCTCTCTTTCACCCTTATGCACGATCCCCATATCACAAATAATTCTCTTAAGAACTGTAATTCTTTTTACTTTTTATTTTTACCCACGTAGAGTTCAGTTTAACCCTTTAATGAAATTTCTCCCATTTTCAAAAAGAAAAAAAAAATTCGCGGTTTTGTAGGTTTGAAATTTTAGACGTGGCATTTGCTGATCGGTTGGACGTGTCTTCTACCGCGGACCTCAGCAGGTCCCGTGATTCCTGACCGACACCCGGGCCCCACACGTGGTC
Source organism: Musa acuminata AAA Group (assembly GCF_036884655.1). Taxonomy (NCBI): domain Eukaryota; kingdom Viridiplantae; phylum Streptophyta; class Magnoliopsida; order Zingiberales; family Musaceae; genus Musa; species Musa acuminata. The sequence goes on along the minus strand of NC_088343.1, from coordinate 11,946,179 downwards.
CCAGAGGAATCCCGTAAGGTATCACCAATGACCACACGGGTAGGACTCCGGGTGACTGTCAACTGTAATATAGAGTGCGTGTCAGATATTAATAGCCAGCGAGCCAAACATCGTCTCCGGCTCGTCGGGTCGCTGTCTCCACGTCGTCATCACCTTCGATCCTACACGATGCGCAGTAGTTAGACTCGAACGATTTATACACTCCCCTTTTCCTCTATCTACGCTCCCGACGTATCTATCCATTGGCGTGCAGGTTACGAAACGAAGGGTACAAAACCGGAGTAGGCATAGCGAGGGTTCGTTTTCCTCCATTTTATTGAATGAAATATAAGCTCCGTTGGAGCGCCACCATCCGAAAAGCTTGCTAAATGGGTACGTGTTGCATGTCTGGGGCGTGGAGAGCCCATTTGAAACGCTCGGCTAAGCAGCGGATCCCATCCCCGCATGCGCGAGCCACTTCTTATGCCCTTTCACGTTTGTCATCATCATCAATACCAGCGCTTCCGGCTTCCCATCTTTTTCCTCCTTTGCTCCCTTTTTCTTTCGTTCCGATTTAACGCCTCCGGCTGCGGCAAATAGCGGAGAGATCTCGAATCGTTGCTTCCCGATTTGGCTTCGGAGACGTGTTTGCGATCCTTCCGTCGGCGTTGGAGGTGGAGGAGTTGAAGCGATTAGGAAAGAGGATATGGCTTTCAACTTCACAGGCACCCAACAGAAATGCAAGGCCTGCGACAAGACGGTCTACCTGATGGACCAGCTGACCGCCGATGGCGTCGTCTTCCACAAGTCCTGCTTTAAGTGTAACCACTGCAAAGGAACCCTAACGGTATCATAGCTCTTGTTCCTTTCTTTCCTTTTTTTTCCCTTTCCTTTTCCCGGGATTTTCTTGGCGAATTTGTTTAGGATGCGCATGATCTGTCTTTCATATCGGCCTGGATAGATGTTAACGAGTCCAACTATCCTGACCTCAGTCGTATTCTTTCGAACAGTCCGGAAGATCGGAATTTGTGGTCGATGATCGATCCCCTATAAGTGATTTTCGCGCAAGATTCACAAAACAGGTCCAGATGAATTCATTATGACTGCCAAAAGTACATGATAATGCCGCCAGCTGCATTTTTGTTCGTCGTACCAAAATACTAACAGATTTACGTCCGTATGTATTCTCAGATTCCTGTCTAAATGCAATCCAAATAGCTGAATCCATCGTCTTTTCCTTTCTGCAAAGTATTGATTTTTACTACAGCCTCTCTCTGGAGCAGAAGTCTTGGCATATTTAATCAGATCCGGAGAATCTGCCTCTTATATAGCAGAACCATAAAGGATCCATTTAAGAAGTAGCCACAGTCTTGAATGATTCCGAGGAAACATAATGGGGTTAAGCAAGATTATAATTAGTAAAGTTGAAGCACACAGTCTGTGATTTTGGGCATTATTGTCACAGTACGATTATCCAGAATAGTACAGTATAGATCCAGCATAGGAATCTGTAGTAGATATATATATGCGTGCACCAATGAAAATTTCAAATTTAGAAGGTAGGCCTTCCGTCACTAACTTGTTTCTAAAATGTACTGCCAATGAGAAGAAAAACTGAAGTACCATTGCATCAAGCTGCATGCAAATTTCAGCCAAACTGGATTCTGATGTCCTCAGTTATTTGCATCAAATTGGCAGCATTGATGAAGATGAACATTGAGAAGCCATGATATATTTAAAGAGTCGCCTACATTTGAATGGATTATGTAGCATCCTGGTTGGAATTTCTATTATAAAATAGAAGAAAAAGACCATAGATCGTGTTAATTTTCCAAAGAGTTTGGGGACTGCAGATTGGTGATTATTAAGATTTGAAACCTTCTTCCCTTCCCAGCTCGTGTTTGATCTTTCACATTGAGCTTTTGCAGATAAGAGAAAGAGCCATTCATAAAAATACATTAATAGAAAATTTACTATGTGTTGATCATAATGTTTCATAATTACTGATAGAAGTGTTTTGCTTACCATCTTACTAACCAGACTCTGCAATGAATATTCATTTTCCTGTCTTGTGGTTACTATATGCATAAGTGCCAGTGTGTCAATCGTTGTTATGTCACAAAGTGCTATTGTTATGATCACAGTCATGGTCTGCTTTCTACTTCAACTAAATTCATTCCAATTTTTAGCTTTGGGTGCATGTGCATATGCTTTATGAAATGCAATTAATCATGATGAATTTAGCAAATGAAATTTGATATGTATTTGTCTCATGCACATGTTATTTTTGGAACATTATGCCTTTTTGGTTTAATCACTCAGAGTTGAGTAGACTGTAGGATTTAGCTGTATGAGTATTGGCTATATGAATTATATATAATTGTTTTACAAAACTGGAGATATGACTTCAGACTTGCTTAATCAAGAAATAGTTCATGACCTTGTTTGTCATCAATTTTCTGATCTACTGTATTAGTCTCTTATGTGGCATGAGGTATTTAAGCATCGACAATAATCTGTAGTTCCTCTCAGGAAAATAAAGAAAAGAAAAAAGAAAATGGGAAAAAGAAGAAGAAAAATTTTGTAGTTCCTAACTATTGTAGTAAGATAAAACTGCATTCTGAAATAAATGTTTAAAAGTAGCATGGAAAATTCACCTAAATACTTTTCTAGTCATGAATTTGGAGCAGAGACAATGTACTCATGCTTCTAATTTTCTTGTTCTTTCTTGTCAGCTAAGTACATATTCTTCAATGGAAGGTGTTTTGTATTGTAAGCCTCATTTTGAGCAACTCTTCAAAGAATCTGGCAACTTCAACAAGAATTTTCAGTCACGTAAGACTAGCAAATCCAGTTAGAGAAGTTTGATCATGACTTTCACATAATGCCTAAAATTTGCTTATTCTAAATGTTTGCAGCTGCAAAATCAGCTGAAAAAGCTCCGGAACTGGTAAGTTCAAAGTGCCACTACCTCTTTCTTCCTTGTTTGTTTCCAAGTTACTTATCCTTTATTGCTTATTGTAAAAATGTTCTTAGACAACAAGAATTTTGTGGATTGTTATCTAATATGCATGACGTATATTTCATTCAGACTAGGTCTCCCAGCAAAGCCGCCAGTATGTTCTCTGGAACACAAGAAAAATGTGCCACTTGTGCAAAAACAGCTTATCCTCTTGAAAAGGTTTGGCCAAAAAGAAGTTCTTCTTGGCTTATATTACTCGTTTATATATTTCTGTGTGCTCTAAATCTAGTGAAGTTTAGTTTATTCAGAACCTACATGATGAATAATCTGAAAAAAGTTTTTTTATTCAACCGAGTTATGTTGCTGCAAATGCGTATTCTAACATTAAGATTTTCCACATAATTGCATGCAAAGATGCTGTAAACGGTAATCATGCAATTATGTGGTCATACTTCCTTGGATAACATGTTTGTTCTGCTTAAGGTCACAAACAACTGATTCGACTGCCCCTTTTTTTTTCTTGTTTAATTACTCATATCCCCTTAACTGTGCATTCATGATCTTCAGAAAAAAAAAAAAACAAATTCAATAAGATGTCTTTTATCATTCCAAAGTAATGAAGGCTAATGCGTCCAACTTTCTTCGAATACATTATAGTTGTTCTTTAAACACAATCACGTCAACAATTTTCTATTTCTAATAGATACACCTCATATCTGTGGTGTCCATTATGCTGTGGCTGATAGTGGTGTTAATTCTGTCAGGTCACTGTGGAAGGACAGGCATATCACAAGTCCTGTTTCAAATGTTCTCATGGTGGCTGCTCAATTACCCCCTCCAACTATGCAGCACTCGAAGGGATCCTGTACTGCAAGCACCATTTCTCCCAGCTCTTCAAGGAAAAGGGAAGCTACAACCATCTCATCAAGTCTGCTTCTATCAAGCGTTCGGCAGCAACTGCCCCAGATCTCTAGTCTTGGTGGATTTTGCAGCTATCTATCATCTCAATGGCAAATAGTTATCTTTTGCTCTTCTACCTTTGCTGCTTGATCTGCTAAGACATTTGAAATCTCGCTTTCTTTTTTGTCTTTTGCATTTTCTTTTATGTGGAATCTGCAGAACTTATCCCAGTGAAACTGGTCTTCTATTTAATGCATATGGTGTTTGATTTCTCATCAGGAAATTTCCACTGGCTGTGTTGTATAAGAACTAAACTGTTGTTAATCCAGCTAGATTTATCCCTCTCTGATCTGTAACTTTTGTGGTCGTTCGAGCCAACAGAGAGACCAAGATCTTTCTAGACACCCGTATCTGCATTATTTGTCGGCATTCCATACAATGGTCTTGTTCTTATACACGCAGATATAGCCAGTGAAAATTTCCTCCTGAGAAGGCAAAGTTGATCTTTTCTTTGATAAGAGGTTTGTCGAACAATATTTTTTGTAAATAAATTTGATCCACAGTTTTTAAGGTCTTTAATATATGGGTCGGATTGGTATCGATAATGTGGGTCGGTTTGGTTTGTTTGGTTCAATCCGGCCCGACTCGAGTCCATTCACTTTCACACTCGACGATCCTCGAACGGTGCATTCGAACAACTTGCCAAAACCAAGCCGAGTCAGCGCGTGGTTGGTCGTCGAGGGGTCCGCTTCCGCGTGCGGGGCCCGCTCGTGCCAGCCTCCTCCTTCGCAGCTAAGAAATAGAAGTGAATTAAGAAAACAAAGCCCATCTTCAAGTGAACCGCGCCCCAAAATTCCTACCACAACCTTTTTCGTCCCACGTGGCGCTATGCGTTATGGAACATGTATGGGTCCCGCATTTTCGAGTTGGAAATATAGCCACATATCGAGGTCAGATATGATGTGTGGGTATTAAGTCGAGTGTATGAGAACTTTGGTCGTTCCCATGGGCTGGAAATGAGCCGAAGAACGATATATACACCCCGTTCTTCCATCATGCCCCTTCAACCGCTGCGTCCTCGTTCTCTCCGACCACCGCATACCCCTCAAAAACCCTTTTCCATCAATGGAGCAGCAACCTCTGCTTTCATCAGGTACATCTTTCTCTCTGACTCTCACTGTCTTTATCTCTTCTCTCACTTGAGTTCCGGCGGAGCTCGCTGTTTTGGTTACCGGCTATAATTCACAATATATTGAAGGGGAAGCGGGAGGGAAAGCGGAGGAGTCGTGGGTTTCGTACCAGTACGTCGGGAGGAGCCCGTCCGTGCATGCACCCCCATCGTCTGTCGCGGCCGGAAAGGAGTTGAGCGTCGAGGAGATCCGAGCAGCCTCCGTCTTCTCCTCCGACCACTATTATCCGCCTTCCATCCACGGGGCACTCGTCGGCTCTCCTGAGTCCGATTTCTCCCAAGGTACTCGTTTCTAGCTTTAGTCATTAGTCGTACGGGAATCTCTTCTTTGATTGGTACCATTGGCTGGCAAATTAGGGTTTGTACTCCTCTTTGGAGGTACTAAACATTGAGGGAACTCTCCTCTTTCCTATTGGGGAATCTGATCCCGAAGTAGAAAGGTTTTTCTGATCTACCAGTTGTTAGCTATGGCTTGGTTTCATGTGTTTGAATGGCGTGACGAATAATGCCTCATAGTTTTTCTTTGTTAATTTGTGGTCGAGAACTAATTAATGTTGGATTGGGAACAAACTGGAATCCTATAACTTTCACTTAGTATTTATCAACGATATGTCTATGCAGTATGAATAATGTTGCCTTTGACACCAGTTGTTACAGATCAAGCTATTATTCCTCAAGGAGGATACGATGGGTACTCTGGTGGATACAGCTCAAAAGAATTTGGGAGGTCAGTTTTAGCAATGTGCTGTCAAATCTGCTGTTTTCAATTGCCATTTGGTTGATTTTTTATTGAAGATTCTTATTATTGTCGCATCTCGCTTCTTTTTCTTCTTTCATTAGAATTATGATACATTATATGCTGTGGATACAATCTCAGATATTTAATTCGCTGGTACAACCCTTAGCACTAATTAAATGTTTAAAGTAAACAGCCTAGGACTAAAAAATGTTTGTGTATGACAGTCTGTTGGTTGTTAGGAATTTGCTCTATCTGCTGCACAATATTTTGGATTTTGGTTTCTCATGTACATGTTGTAGTTGTTGAATTATTATCCAATAGACAAAAATTTTCACTTCTAAGACCTCAGCAGGCCTCTTCTTTCTTAGCATCATGTAGAAGGTTTTTGTTATAAAAAAATGGTAGTTTAATTGTGTTTAAATTGATTTACAGGCAAATTCTGGATGAAGTGGAAGTACGACAATTACTTATTGACCATGTGGGGCACCGCTGTTGTTGGGGAAGTCAACCTGCCCGTAGGTGGAAAATATGCTCAATTGAGGACTGCAATGTATATGTTGGAACTCTAGAAACTTTTATAGAGGAGAGAGAAACTATTGAAGAAAAAGAGCCATACTTGGGGGGAAAATTTGATGGGAAAGAGAAGGGACAGGAATTTGGGGTGTGGGAATTGGATCTGAGGTCTGAGTTTCCAATGCTTTTTGTGCCACAAAAAGAAACAAGAGTTAAGATCCCTCATTCTGAAGCTGTTGAGAAATGCCCTGGTAAGAGCCTATCATCTACTACTTATGTCTGTAGATTTTTTTTCCCTAAGAGTAAATCATTTTAGGACTAATTTATATTCAACTGCTAATGACTCATAGACCAAGTAAATGACTTGCACATAGTTTAGTTTCACCTTTGGCGTGGGATAATATATCCTATAATTTATCAGAAGAGAACACTTTTTACTCAAAAATCCCTCATGGTGAATTGTTTTTGGAAGCTTCCTTCTTGAGGTAGAATTGTTCCTAGATTTTAGGTTGTCCAACAAAGATTAAGTATGAACTCATTTCTTATTATGTTGACAGTTTTCGTTCAGTGCAACAATCTAGATACCGAGAAGCTTAAAAGGGAGGCCTAGATGGGTAATGTGCTAGATGTTTTGCACTCTTTTGTAGATTTTTCAATTTGCTTCTTTGATGGTTTCAGTGAAATGACTGCTATAACTTTGTAAATATATAGTTGTAGCTCTGTCTCTGTCGTATTACTTCTTCTCGGTGATTGAAATTTAAATATTTAATTTCTAATCATTCTTTTACATCCCTTGAATTATAAAATGTGTTAATGCCAGATGACTGTGCAATTTAACTAGATGCTATTTTTAATTATTTCTATTCAAAATTTTCACCAGCTGCATTATTACCATAATGTGTCAACTGTTATATCCATAAAAACTGGCAGAGTGTGATAGTCGAGGCGATATAGTCTGCCCTACATGTAATGCTGGTCAAGAACGTGGTTTTTACAAGGAAAATCAGATGACCCAGTGTGCTCCTTGTTATGGAAGGGGTTTGATTGCTCATCGAGATGGATCTGATACAATGTAAGCTAGTTGAGCATTCTATTAATAGTGGTTCTAGATTTCTTTTGTTGTCTATGGAAACTTACCAGTATCAAGGTTGTGACAGATGCACAAGATGTTCTGGGAAGGGAATGTTACCGTGTGCAACATGTGGATCCCGGGGCCTTGTGAAATGCCATTCATGTGAAGGACAAGGTTCTCTCATTACACGCAACATTGCTCTTGTTAAATGGTATGTTTCACATTAACACTAAAATTTTTTATCGATTTTGAATGCTGAATTTCAAGGTCTTAACTGGCTGATGCAAATAGAACATGTCTGAATGCCATTGGATTAAAATATTTTTTATGAAAAATAATCACTAGCTTGTCACATTCTTATGTGATGCAAGCCTTTTAGGAGCAGTTGCACCTCGCCTTACAAATTTATATTCAGAATTCTGCATGTTTAATTTGTACCTTCTATTAAGCTAATTCTTTGAATTTTCTATTACCGATTTTCTTTTGACAATTTTGTCTGTGTATAGTCATTTGTATAGTCATTTATACATCACTTATTAAAGAGCTAAAAATTGCAGTTTATGTTTCTGCAGAATCAGGATTTTTTTCCTCAAAAAGTGATGAAACATAATTCACTATGATGCTTGTCCTTATTGGTTGTTTAAGTTCCAAATCAAGGGATGACAATTGACTGATATCATAAATATAAATATCAATGGCTGCAGATGAAACACATTAAGGTTGAATCATGGACATTGAGATGGAATGGAAGTATTCAAGAATGAAACACTATGAACATATTGACTTAGCATTTAGCAAACTTTAGAAAAAAAGAAAGAGGAAGATGTGTTACTGATGTGGCATATACGAGTTGAAATTGAACTAGAGACAAGATCAGCTTTTATGTTTAGTTCATCAAGAGCTCCTCAGATGTAATAAGTTGCAACTTTTGGTACATAATCAAATTCATATCTGTAGTTTGATCCATATTAAAGAAACTATCTGCGTGGTGCCCGAAAACAAGTGTGTATTTACATGAGCTAGTATCTTAGTCCAAATCAATGATCAGCTCCATAATGAGTGGAGCTGAGCCATATATTGATTTCCAGTTAGAAGGATAATGCCGCAGTCTGATGCAAGCAAAGACATTCTATCACAGAATAGTAATCCCTTGCTCACATTGGTGGATTTCAACATAATTTCCTACTAATCATATCCCATATTACAGACATGGATAATGCACCATAGAGAAATCAATTCCGTTTTTATGGTGAACATTTGAGTAGTATCCTTTTTTATGATAGCCACAGAAATAATCTGAGGATTTTCTCTTTCTTATAGCCATGTAGAAGTTTTGTGCCTTATGTCACACAAGCTGTCTTCCTCCTTTTGTATGTGGCATCTTCAACAATCATTGACAATTACCTTTGCTGTTCATTGATGAACCACCCATCCAAATGCTCATCAACATAAACTAATTTAATATCATCTGTGTGTAGAAATAAATCAGTATCGTAGCTTTTTTAGCAGACTAGATTCTTTATGATTATAGAACCTATCCAAGCAAGGTAAGATAGTTCTAACACTTGTACCCATATTAAGGGCTCGCGGAAAAAAATTCTACTTGCATTTTCCCCCCGTTAGTACATCAAATAACGTATAGTACAAAAATACTCTCACAAAATTAGGAAAGTTCTCCAGATTGAACCTTGGTTTAAATTATCGCTTACCAGACTTGATGATGAATCAAACTTCCATGGGCTTGAACTGCATTATCAAATGAGTTAAGTTTGCTGATTTTTTGGCTTTCCTTGGCTACATCAATATTTTTAGGATAAACTTCACATGGCTTACTTGTTTGCTCTGGTTTTAGTGTCAATTTATAATGTATGCTTCATAGATTTAAAACATATCCATCATAATTCTGTGTTCATCTTTCCACCTATTGTTCTCTGGAGAACATTCTGGCGTGTGCCAAATTGTCGTGCTTCAAGAACGTGCGGTTTATCCATTGTATTTGCGTGAAGTTTATCCAGTTCATTCCCATCCAGATATTTATGCTTGTGTTCATCTTATCTTTTGCTTCAGTACAGAAGCAGACTGAGAGCCAATTCATGATATATTGGTCTTATGTGCAGGAAGACGCTCTCCAACCGGAAAGTTAGCGCCACCAGCGCTGCTGCCTCAGTTCCTGATGAAGTGTTCCACAGAGCCAGGGGGGTCCAGCTATGCAACATTCAGGCGTACCAATGCACACCTGCCTTTTTTGCCGATTCATATCTCCTCAACAGGTTCTCATCTGAAGTCATTGCTAATCGCTCTCCGATTCCCCCCACTGCAAGGGTCATCTGTGAGAGGCACATGATCTCTGTGGTACCTGTCACACGAGTGACGATGGGTCATGGCAATCGATCCTTCAGTTTTTATATAATTGGATACAGCAGGGAGGTTTTCATAAGGGACTATCCTAAGAAGTTATGCTGGGGCTTATGTTGTTGCTTTGATTGGCTGAAAGTATAGTGTTCATAGACTAAGTTGGAAATGATAGACTCGTGGATGAAGGCATATGAAGAGTATAATTTGTAGTCGTTTGTGTCTATGTTTTTACGTATAATAAAGGTCTCACACTGCATTGTTTGTATGGAAGCTAAAGACGTGGACGAACACATATGAAGAGTGTGAAATGCAGTTGTGACTTGTATCCATGCTTTATCAATATAATAAATGTTTCGTTCTGCGTTTGTTTTATGGTGTCTACAATAGAGGTGTCAATTATATTCGCGGGTATAGATATTTGTTCCTAATGGTGTCTTCATCTTATATTATTATTACATTATATATATAATATTTTTGTATTTATTATTAATAATCTGAATAAAAAATTATATACTTATAATTAAATTCAATACATATAACTTCAACATTCTAATATTAATCATTAAATTAATTTTATGTTTATTTTTTAATATTTTATATTTTAATAAATAAAATATTTTTATTTTATGTTTATAAATCAATTTTATGAAATAAATTAATTAGGAGAATTTTGGTACAAATTTGTGTATACCTGCAGAAGAACTCGTGCAACGAAACCCGAATACACGAACCGTTGCGGGCTAAGGTGGTCGGTTATGTGCAGATTGGTTCGTTTGCCAAGTCGACCACTTGTTTTTGAGGAGCCCTAAAACATAAAAGAGCCCCAAAGTTGCTTCGTTCTCGCTGCGGTCCGATCTCTCGTTCCCCATTGCTTGTTCCGGCGGCGTCGTATCCTACGACGGTAAGGCTTTCGCTATAGTTCATCGGCATTGTAGGTTATTTTATCTATGGAAGTGAATCTTTGCCCTCTGTTGAACAGTAATGAGCTTTGTTTCTTCGATCGTTACCACTACAATCCCGATGTCCTAACTAAGCTTTGGTTCCACGAATTAAGCTCTTGTTTGTGAATCTTAATTTGATTTCATGTGTAAGTAGCGTAACTGGACCCCCGCCTTCGGTTTCGATTTGTTTGCTAGACGTATGTGCTCAGCAATGCGCCCCTTTCTTTCTCGGTTGTTTATGCTGGGTCTTTTTCTTTTTATTTTTGCATAACAATTATGATCATCTCTGCATCAGGATATTCAACAAGTTCCACAATGGCTACTAAAAACGGCGCAAGCAGTATTGAGAAAGAGCAGGTACCTAAATCTTCTTGTGCATAATATTTTCTCCTCAGTTTGGTCGGTTTATTCTTATCATTGGATATGGACCATGTTGGCAACTGTTATTTGTGTTCTTGATCTCTTATTCTCTGAAATATTTGAATTGTTTTCTTCAAGTTCACTACGGAACTTCTAAACACCGGTCTTTTGCAGAAGAAATATAGCCTTAATTCTTCAATCGGGCAAGACCGTAAATGTATCTTGTCCTTGGGCCTGTCTTCTAGTAAAGTCTTTTGCTTATTCAATCTTGGGTACACGTTTGTGAATGGCATTTTGCAAAATGCAACATAGAAATGCTGAGCTTTACCATACTATGTGATGCTTGTTGCTTCAGCTATAATATGCATGCTTATGTGTAAATGATGTGGATATGTTTTTCTTCTCCGTAGTGTTATTCTTCAAGTATTTAGCAATCCTATAAGGACACTGATGATCTTTTTTACTTCAATTTCATTACCATTGGTATCGTGATTATCTAAGGTCATTTTATCATTTTTCTTTCTATTTTCTATGAACTTATCTTATAGTCTTCTAACCTAATTGTGCAGATTTTTGGAATGGCAGAGAAAGAAATGGAGTACAGGGTGGATCTCTTTAACAGGTAAGCAGCCTTCAAATGTAAAATATTAAAGTTACTTAGCATCAATGCCCGGTTGATGTTCTCCATGCTTTGAAAATTCCCATAAATCACGTGTCTGGGTTCTTTGTATTTTCCGTTGCTTAAACTTCACCAGTTCACCTTTCTTCATCTGTTGGGAACAACCTCTGCTAACTCGGGTTCTTGCTTTGATGGAGAGAAATGCTCCATAAAAGCTGATTGAAGGTAATAAGAAATTAAGAGTATTACATTATTCGGAAAACAAAATAACAAAGGTTCAGACTTCTTTGGAGCTTGTGAGCACCCTTAACCATAGAGAATTATATGCTTAGGGCTTAACTTATTTGAAAGGGAACTTTTTCAATCGTCATGCTGTTGCCCTGACTTAGCCAACCTTATTGAGTTACAGAGCTAGCTGGCCTTGTGTAACTCGATACTAAGGCTGGCTGATCCTTTACACAGATGGCTTCACCTGGTGCTCTTTTATTCAGGCTGGGAATAATCCTTTCAAGTCAGGTCCCTGCTGTAGTCCACCTGCTAATACCTTTAGGTGTTCTTTCAGGGTCTTGGATTTGGTCTTTTAGACTTTTTCAAACTCATCCCTCTGTTGGCCCAGTCAGAATGAGCGCTTGCTGCAGCTGCCAAAGGATGTATCACATTTTGTGGCTCCCACAGGAGCTGACCCAGCCCTTCATCAGTGCAGCAGTCTGGCTGGTTGCTGATGGGATCTGGGCGTAAACTGGAGCTGGGCACATCAGCCTCATGTCAGGCCTCAAGATGATGCAATGATAATTATAAACATTATCATTCTCATTCTACCAGTTTGGTATAGCTTACAAAAGAGGACTCTCTTTATTTTTCTAAAGGTAGAAAAAAGGTGCATCATTTGAAATTTTAAACTTTAACATGGTCAACATGTCACCAAATGTTGAGGTTCTAAATTTGAATCTGAAATTCATCCAGGTAGGTCTTTGCTACTTATATGGTAACTTGTATAACAGGTGGAATCATTTGACATTTTTTCTTTATTTTTGAAACAGGCTTACACAGACATGTTTTCAGAAATGTATTGAGAAAAGGTTTGTCATGCTACAGTTACAACTTTTTTATGGTCTGTTAGCACTTTGTTTTGCTCTTCATGACCTTATCTTTTTCTATATTTAACATCTGTTTGCTCGGTGACATGATAGATTGATGTATTTTGCTCTCAAAATATTTTTGGAAGATTTCTTTTCTCTAGAGTAGAAATTTGTGTTGACTTTCCTTTAAAATGATTAAATCATCAAATGTTGTTGTTTGTACTGAGCAAGTAATTAACTAACAACTACCCTTGATATTCTTTCCAGGTATAAGGAATCTGAGCTCAACATGGGTGAAAACAGTTGCATTGATCGCTGTGTTTCAAAATATTGGCAGGCAAGATATTTGGAGTTGCAGACTTTTATGTAATGTTGTATTTAGTTAAGTGGTCTTTGTACATATACTTTCATGTAAGTAAAAAAGAGAATAGATACATCTAAAATCAAGAAGCACCTTACAAATTATTGTCTTCAAACTCCCCTTCAGTTTATTAGATACCATCATTACATATCAGTGCAAAAGTAAGAAGAGAAGCTCATTGAGGTTCAGTTGGATTGTGTGTGAAGATAATTTTAAGTGGAACAATAGTGATATATGTAGATGCCCCAAAAGGATGAAAGGGACTTATATGATAGGTGATGGGATAGTCATAAAAGTTCTTTACATATATCATATTGTTGAGTTCTGTAGAGTAAATACTACTAGTAATTTGCTATGTAAATGTTTCAGACATGTTGGCATTCATATATGACAATATATTATATATGTCTTTGATGTCAGTCTGTCGTCTTTTTAGTGTCTGCCTGATTTATCATTGTTAAATCTGCAAGTTGCTTACATCACTCTATTCTGAAAAGTCCTCGATCTATTTTGGGTTATCATTGCATTGGAGCTTTTTGTAACCTTGGTGTTCCTTATTTTATTTTAGGGGGAAAAAGTGTGTATAATGTGCAGAACTTCATGGAATGTGAGCTTTTAGGAAAGGAAAATAAATCATCCAAATAATATTTCTTTTATCCTGTACTTAAGACTCCCTCATTTTGATTACCACATTCTAATAATTGTTTGATAGTTGATCAGTCATTTCTGAAGAGAGCACTCAAACTTTGTTAAAATGGACTTTTACTTTTGCTAACTGTTAGTTCATGCTGCTTGCTGTTACCAGATTTTTATGGTACCGTGAAGAAATATTATCTTAGTCTCCATGATTGTGGTATTTGCAGGTGACAAATTTAGTAGGGCAACTACTTGGTTCAAACAGGCCTCCGATGTGAAGCATCTGATGCTTTTCAGACCAATATGCTATTTCACAATTGGCAACATACATCAAATGATCATGCAACACATTCTGCTTTACTTTGGACACAGAGAGAGGCAACATCTAAGATAAACTTGTTTAGAGAGAAGATCATGCTTTCTTTTTTTGGTCTTATGATTACTTGTTTAACGGTGACTTTTTTGGGCATCTTTGCGTTCATTATTCAACAGCAGTTGGGATATAAAATCAGTTTGTTATCTAGCCACACATGCTAAAAAATGTGTGGAAGATTGGTTACTACTCATTCCTGCTCTTTTTACTTGACAATTCCCATAATGAAAACTGGCACCAGACCTTATACATAATCGTTGTCTCTGTTTGTTGATTATTGAATAATGCTGCTTGACATGGCTGGTCCAGTTTGACAGGCAGCAGATAATTGTGCCTCTTTGGGGTTATGCTGCCTCCTCCACTACGTTAAGCTACCATCTTATGATAGTTTTCTTTTACAATTTTCATGAAGCATAGAGAGAACATTTACATAATCTTAGATTTGGATATTCGAATGGTTAGATTCTGCCTAATGCTAGGTTGATGTTAATACTAGCTCAGTTTTGGTGATTTAAGTTTGGTTTAATGACCCCAGGTGTAGTCATCTCCATTGTTGTTCGTAGATTCGAGTGCATGTGCTGCGGGGTCGTCATGTCAGATTCACTTGGAGACACACATCACATGGTTGGTGGATCCGTGGATGTGACCATCTCATCTACCTGCTGCTGCTGCATACCTGTATAGTTTGTGAAGTTTAAAGCAGGACAAATTTGCCCGTTATATTCCTTCAACGGCTATCTGAATCAGATCATCAGCCTTTTATCACCTTTACGCAATGAATAGCTAATGGACACAAGCAGATCGCAGATAGCCGTAAATGGAGGTTGGTCTTCTTCTATCACCCTTTACCGCGATGAATAGCTAATAACAGTAGAAAAAACAACTGCAGAATTACTATACCGTACTCCAGTCTATAATATATGAGGCAGACGATCAAGCTCTCCTAACAGGCGAAAGCGGTGGATGATTTGGTACATAGGCTTTGGCAGCACTTCGCCCCAGCTGATCATTCACGGTTTGTTCCTGCAAGTTTTTTGGTTCTGCTGGATGATTGCAGGGCTTCCTGCCGTGGAGCGCTGCTATGCAAATAGCTAAAGCCTGAAGCAAAGAGATGGATGATCGAGACTCCACGGTGTAGAGCCCCTGCTTGAAGGCAACAATGCTGAAGGCGGCATGTCTTCTCTCTTTCGATCCGCCCTGAGAGAGTTCAACAGCCGTTGTTATCTACTTGAAACCAACACAGCCAGGAAAGCAACAGATGACCGGTTAGGCTGCCATACCTGAATCGATAGTTCAAGTCTTTGAGTACCATCTGCGGTTTGACGGGCTTGGAAAGAACACGAGGTATTATTGTGCTGCTCTTGAAACTTGTCGCTGAGAATAGTTAGCATGCAACCCTCATCCCATCCTCCGCAATCGCATGCTCCTCCTGATCTCCATCTCTCTATCAACGGCGAGGGCTCGCCATCGGTCGACGAGCCATGAACCCCACTTGGAAGTATCACTCGAAGCCGATCTGTCTGCAAGCATTTCTCATCACTCGAAGCACTTGTATTTCCTGCTGGATTCGTCGACTCGGTGGAGGAATCCGACTTGCACATGTATGGTGGTACCACCCTAACAACAATGGCAGCCAGCTCGCTCATAGCTGAAGAGTCAACAGACTTGTCATACGTCGGTGATGGATGAGCACCGAGCAGAACGAACTCTCTCGCAACACGAGACCTGCCATTGTCGTAGCTCCTCGTCTTGCAGTGTGAAACCTTCAGCTGGGCAACAACATGGGAGATCAACTGATGCCTCTTGTCTTTGTTCCCGTAGTTGCTCCAGAACATGCTTTTCTTCTTGGCACTGTTCACAGAGAATATCCTATATATGCACTCCAGATCATCACTACCGTCGAGGCTTCTCATTGTTATTGCCGCTGCAAGTACTTGGCTGTCACAAGATGAGAGCATGAACAGCGGGAGGCCATTCTTCCAAGCAACTTGAAGAAGAGCTTGCTTCATCGATGCCGCATGCCTTTCATCAGGTAATTGACTTGAAGTAATCATGCTTCTCCCTGCAGGACATGCAGAGTCTACACCTGTGTTTAAGGGCTTGCGCAACCCATGGGAAGGCATGTCCATTCTACTTAGCTCACAAGAATGGCGACCGCTCCATGAGGCTGCAGATGCCCCTGTCGAATGAACATTGTTCTTCGGCTTCAGTATAGGATCCAGCATCCTCCTCAGCGGGCTTTGCCTGTGCTTATTCTTGAAGGTTGCTTGATCTCCAAGTGAATTATATGGACAAGAAACAGGATCAAATTGCTCTCTGCATGAAGCTTCCTTCGAACTAGAACTTCTGCTCATCCTTTTTAGAACAGTACTTGAATGGTCAGATGATTTCTTTCCTGCCACAGCCGTCACTTTTGCTTCAGACATCCTGGATTCTTGGGCTGTATTGGCTCCAGGATGATGCTTGCAGAGACCTCTAGAGAATAGTTCAGTGTCTCCGTTTCTGCATATGGATTTATCGTTTGGTACTGCACTTTCTGATGGAAGAGTGCAGCACATGTCATGTTCATCTTCCGGAACGGCAAGAGGTAGAGGGCATGAGTGAGGAACCTGAGGATATCGATGGATGATTTCGACATCGTCAGCTAAAGTACCTGAATGACTGCAGCCACTTCCCTCGGCCAGCCAGTCGTCAGTGGTTAATGGGGGGGAATCAGAACTAAGCCATCCACTGTCGATGCTCTCTGGAAGATGATCCCATCTTCCTTTGAGATCCTGGGAAAGTTGTGGCATATGGTTGGCCTTGGATTGACACTCTTCTGCTTTCATCATGCTGCCATTTGGGTCCTCTGCCATTCCAGTTACAGTAGCATCATCAATCTTGTAACTTGAAGGTGGAGTTGTAGAACGTGGAACTCGCAGTACCTCGCAGGACATGGCTTCCAAATCTGATTCTTTACTGTTACATGCAACATGTTTGTGGCTTAAAACATCAACACAAAAGTCTCCATCATGATCCTTATCACTTCCACCAGGAAACTTGGTGCAAGAAATCCTTGAACCAGGAGAGCCTTCTATATGTCCAGAATCTTCTCTTTCAGATGCAACAGGAGATTTCTTCCCTCGAGATAGAGGACTAGAAATGGTTCTACAAGATTGGTTGGAGAATCCAAATGTAGAAAATGATGAGGACTCAGTGCTACTAGATGTCGAGTCTCCACCTCCCACATCCGTGACACATTTCTGGTGGTATGTCCATCTCTCAAGACGCCCCCAATCCAGAACTCCAAAATTCAGTGCTTTTCCATGAATGTCATCTCCTTTCTCGATGCGCTGAAGATAAAATGGCACATTTGACATGTTCATAACTGGTTCATCGATACCGGTCACTGTCCTACCGGGCCATGGCTTTTGAGAAGTCCTTAGAGGTGATGCGACTGAGTTTTTCTTCATCTTGTGCCGATCTTTGGCCACTGTTCTGGGGAGCTTTTCGGAATTTAGGGCCACAAACTTCTCTACGAGGTCAACATTCTTGATTTTGCTTGGGAATGAACAGTTCTCCTTGTACGATCTCGAGCGGTGAAGCTGAAGTGAGCTCTTTCTTTCATGTTTATTGAACAGCATTTCTGGTGTTCTTTCATCCTCTGCTTCAACTGCTGGTATTCTGAAAGGCATGATTGGTTAGTTCTCTTCCAAAAATTTCTATCAGCTTTCCTTGTCTTCGCTGCAGCTTGTTTCTTATACGGCACAATCGAATCGCCTGCGATTAGCTCTCACAACATGACCGTGTAAGCTCCCGATTTCCTTTATCATGTTGAGGGATAACGAAGCTTCGCATGCGAACATCTTCGAGTGGAAGAGTGCACAATGCTGCCTGCATCAAAGAAAGTTCATGATCCATAAGTACAATTACTACAGACCGAAGCTTCATTTGGACACACTTCAAGAACAAAATTACATCGCAGTGATCTTAATTGGTGAAGAACTACGGACCTTAACGCCAGAACGAAGAATGCGAGAGTTCTATTACTATTCACTACAGTGTATCGCTTTGTAGCATGTATAATTACTTTCATTTCATCTACAAGCCAAAGGGGGCAAAAAGGGTATGTAGAGGCGATGAACGGAGAGTCTCCAGAAGCTCAACGAAGTTGGACATCGCCCAATTCTGATCACTCCAGACTATGAAGTTTCTCAATTTTAAGCAACAATTTTTCTTTAATTTGAGCTGCTACTACGCATCAAACAAATGCATACGATCAACAAAAGAAAAAGGCCCTAAAAAAGATATATCTTTTTTTCTTCTTCACCAACCGCACTGGTCCTGAGAAGTGCATCTACTGCCATCCGGATACTCTGAACTCGGCAATGCTTACATTCTTGGGGAATGGTAAGAAAGCGGCACTAAGTTTAGGCAAGCAAGCAGGGCGGAAACAAAAGAGAAGAGAAGAATCGCAACAAGGGACTAAAGGGAGCAGACATGAACTAGCCATTAGGAGGAGGATTCAGAATGAGGCCATACCGAAAAGGAGAACTCCTCGAGATGTGCATCTGCTTTGCCCCTTCTTCCCTGTTTCGCTGAGAAGAGTTCACCGTGGCCCCGAGGGACCAAAGTAAGAGAGAGGAGCAAGATCAAACCAGAGAGCGAAGAGAGGAGAGACTTGGCGATCGCTTTCGTAAGGATAGGAGTAGTGCGGGGAGAAGCAGAGCGGCAGGCGGTGTCGTCCCTACCGATGAGGAGGAATCAGCCACCAGAGGCGGTGGGGCGGACCGGGAGCAGCGGAGGCGCGTCTGTTGTGCCTTCGGATCGTTGTGGAAGGCCAGCTGGCGGAGGGAAAGAAAACGACGGGCGGAGGTCGCTGAAAGCGAGTCGTGCAGAGCTTCCCCCCACGCCCTTCCCACTCCGCCAAAGCTGTGGGTCCCGCACCGCTCTCCCCCCTCCTCTCTCTCTCTCTCTGTCTGTGTTAGATCTAAATGTCGCATACTCTCGCACTTATATCTTCGTAGAATAATTAACGTCACCATAAAATGACATTATCTAAGTCGAATTAATTGAATTATATATATATATATATTAGTGAGTTCACTTGACAATTTTGACTGTGAAGTCAATGTTATGGGCCACTGCAGCATGTGATCTCATGTCTGCACCAAACCAACCCCCACAAGTGTGTCCTCGCCTGACAAAGACGTGTGCGGGGAGGGACGGAGGTGGGAAAAGAATAGCTCCACCAATGGGGCCCACCATATAAACTATTGCCAGCTGTCCACGTCACAGTACGCATGTAATTAAGTTTACATTGATTTGAAGTATAGGAGTTAACAACATCATTTGATTGTAGCCATCTTTGGCAACCATAATGATTATTATTTGGAACTGACATCAAATTATGAGACAAGTGATTATTCGATCGAGGGGATATACGGCATGATTCCAAAGCAACTACGAGTGATCGGTGCCATCACCATGGACGATGGATGATTGCTCTCGGTGGCCATCGAGATGGCCTTGTTTATCCCCTGTGGGTCTTATTTCGTCGGAGCTTGCTTGGATTCATATTAAAAATAGATAATATTAAAATTTTTTATGAGACTAATATTTTATTATCAATTTTAATTTAAGTATTTTAATTAATAATTTATATCCAATAAAATTAAACAGTTTAATTAGTCTATAAGATCATAACTTTTAGTATCAAAATCGATTTAATTAATATTTGAGTATGATGAGAGGATTTAAATAAAAAATAATTACTTGTAGATAGGTCAGAGGACTCGTCACCGTGTGAAGTCATCATTGGGTTACACCTCAATCATACTAAGATTTAATTCTTAACGAGAATGTCGAGTTTTGAGTAAAGAAGATTATAATATCCAAATTAGTCTTATATTAAAAGTGAGCTCAACTTTAGCTTAAATATTTTAATTAATGATTTAGACTAGATAAAAATTATACCTATCAAACTCGGATCATGATTGAACCACTATATAAGGCAGCAAAAAGAAAAGATATTACAGGCGATATCTTCGTTATCAAGATATAATTATATAAATATATCACTCAGTTTAAAATTAGAATAAATATTTTTTAATGGTTGAAACTAAAAAAATGCATGTTATTAATTTATGAACAAAATTATTTTTTATTTTTATTTTTATTTATATATCTGTTTATTTAATTCTGAAATCTGAGATAAATGAATCGGGCCGTTACAACCCGGCTCGGCCCAGTGACTGTCGCGGCCCGGCGATGTCGGCCGACTCTGCAACCACAGTGGTTTGCCAGCCGACTCTGCAGTGTGCACAGGCCTTCGATTACTAACCAAACACCACGAAAATTGCAAGCTCAAAGTTGCCCGATAGAATACTTCTACACGCATGCAAACCGTTTGCCAGCCAACTCTGCAATGTCTACTGTAACATATTAATCACCAGCCACCACGCCAAGAAAGTTACAATCTATATAGAACCAGAGTACTCGTGATGACTCTGGATTCATGGTGTCGAGCCCCTCTCTGCTCTCTTGAGTTCTGTTCTCGAGATGCTTCCTAGGCTTCAGTGTTCATGCATGAAATCGACTCTGCTGTCCGAACCAACATCGACAGAGCCTTTTCCCTTCACCTCTACACGGAGATAATTCGTCAATATTTTCTTCACACCAAATCCATGGTTATGAGACTTACCGTCGACGAAGACAGGGCTCTCTTCCCTCGTAGAACTAATTAACGGTGCAGGCGAGAAACCTGTCGCGGAATGAGCACTCGCAAATGCAGTGTCTGAAGTAGGCGCCGAGCATGGAAATGATGCTTTCTGGTGGGCGATGACACCGGTTCTGGAATCCAACAGGTGGTCTGAATTCTTGCTGAAGTCGTCTACGTACAGCAGTTCATCGAGGCGAGCAACAATGTTGAATGCAAGGCTCTCCAAAACTCTGGAATAGCTTTCAAGAATGGATTTCCCGAGGTCCTAAAGATTCAACCACATGAAATATCAATGCTTCTGAGGTCGGAATTGAAAGGGGGAGAGTAATTGCAAGGCACACAAACCTTGTTAAACTGGATTTTGCACACATCCAGTGCGGTTTGTGTCAGACCAGGAAACCTCTGCTTCAGGCAGAGCAAGATAGTCTCAGCTCTGTCAGCAAATAATTCTCTTTTTCCTGCAGCATCCACAACCATGTCCTTGACGGCGGCGCTCCAGGATGATTTGGTGGTGGCGATGCCATTCCTGTTGCTTACAGGTCTGGCCACCCTTCTTCGACGCCAAATGTACGTTGATGCCTCGACACGGTTTGCGATTTCTAGAGCTTGGTGTTCGGAGGACAAATCAAGACAGTCGAGAAGACAGTCAGGCGAAAATTGATCCCAAGTAACATAACGATGCATCAAATCACCCAAGCTCGCTCTTGCATTCTGTGAATCAGAACCATGCCATCAATTCAGGGTCTAACATGAGGAGAAGCCAATGAAGAACTTTACTCGATAGAGGAGGAGGAGGAGAGCACACCTTGGGAAGCGTACTAAGGTAAGATTCGGGAACCTCCATTTCTGCCAAAGTATCAGTGTTAATAGCGATTGAAGCCTTCAAAATCTGATTTGCACATTCTCTTTTGTGCTGCAACTGCTTTCTTGTGTTTTCATGAAGACCATCGAGTGGAACATGAGGTACGGGTAGCCACCACTTCTCTTCTTGCCGGAAAAGTGTTCTTCTGAAAGAGGCCGAGCCATCAGAATCTGGTGCCACTATACCTTGATCAACATACCAAAACTCGGGATCATTGAAACTATCTAGTATTTCCTGCAGAAAGCAAAAAATCAGTGAGAGCACCCTCTTGAAGTCTGATATCATTTATACATGTAAGGATTCTCACGAGAAGCATGTTGTCTAATTTTCGCAGTGCTGGCAGATTGATGTACAAATCTGATCTTGGTCTGCAAGTCATGACCTGAATTCAGAGGGCTAACAACATAAGCACTCACAAAAGTTAAATCATCATGCCATCAAGTCCAATGCCAGTGTATTTATTATAAGCTAGATTGTTGAGATTAAAGACGATGGTTTCGGAACAGAGTGTCTGGATTCTTTCTGACGGATGCATTCAAGGTTCGTTCTGGTTATAGCCAAAAGAGCGGAGCAAGAACAGCATGTACCTCGAGCTTGCTCCCGTCAGGAAATGTTTGCCAAGAGGGCATCAGATCCACGATGTGATCACTAACACAAAGAAGCCACTCCATCTCCCTTCGCCACATGGATTTCTTTTCGGGAGGCAGAGGTTCCAACCTCCAGAG
Organism: Musa acuminata AAA Group; assembly: GCF_036884655.1. NCBI lineage: Eukaryota > Viridiplantae > Streptophyta > Magnoliopsida > Zingiberales > Musaceae > Musa > Musa acuminata. The sequence continues at coordinate 11,923,814 of NC_088343.1, read as the reverse complement.
TTGCCCAAAGACCGTGGCTGTACAAGAACAAGTTGCATCAGGTGAAGTTCTCTACCAAGAAGAAGCGAAGAAGCTAGAAACCACAGCACGCTTACCGCACAGATTGGTGATGGCATTGGAGATTGCCAGTGCAGTGCATACTCCCTTCCCGCAGCCTGACATGTCTTCTCCCAGCAACAGTTTGGAAAACCTCTCCTTCATCAACTCAATATCTAACCGAATCCCAAAAACAACACCATAAAAATCTGAGACGATGACCGACCGGATAATTAATAGGATTGGGTAAACTAAATACAAAGCTGTAAGCGGATCAGAATGTGCACGAGATAGCAAATAAAATAGCAGCATTAAACATAACTAGTTAGTTGCCTGTTTGCCATATGAAACGTGCAAAGCACCTGAGGCACAACCTCTGAGCTTATCAGCTTTCGCATCATTCGAATCGGTTCTTTCATCATCCGCGTCTGCATCAGAATCCGAGGACTTCCGCGTCGGCCAACTCGATGGCACCGACGGCGGCAGCGATTCCTCAGAGCCGCTCGCGCCTCGTGCGTCCTCGCCTGGCGAGGTCTCAAAGCTTGAACTGCTCACGCAACGCTCGTCTTCCGTCGAGTAACTCAGCATGATCTTGCGCTCTCGGCCAACGTAATCGAGAGGTTGTTCCCTGTCACCGCATTTCTCCACGGAATCCTCCATTGCGAGCCTTTTCCCCAACAATCACGGTGATCTCAGACACACACAAAGCCCACGCTTAATAGTCCTGACACCGAGAGGGCGGTGGTTGGCTAAAGTTGGCCGAGGGGAAGATGTAGTGCTTCCTGGGGTCCTCTCCGCCCGCTTGCTTGCTTGCTGGAGGAGGGACTAGTCTGGCCCCTAAAGAAGGTGACCATTTCTGCAATCGGCAAAAGGAAGAGCAACGAGAGGACGACCGTGGGGACTCCTCGGTGAGGGTTGGTGATGGCCAATGATAACCGTAGCTGGATCTTATACATGAACTCTATCTGGGAGATGGAGAGAGAAGCGCCACGGGCTTTCAAATCTTATTCTCGACGGTCAAATATTGAACGGAAACGGAGACCAAAAGGAGGGGTTCGCGGTAAAGAAACTCCTGTCTTTTGATCACTTGATGCCCGAGATTGTGCGATGATCGAGTCCAATTCAAAGTTGAAACAGGAGAAAGAACATTTGGCTCGTGTTTGATCGAGTCCATTTCAAAACTAAAGTTGGAAACAGAATCTGCCACTGCCAAATGCAATGCCAACTAATGTCGAGCCTCCACGTCATCACATGGATGTACAAAGGAGGGTGAGTCAGTAGCCGCACCAAGGATCGGATCCGATAGAGATCCGAACACATATAATCACAACCACAGCCGTAGCACTACAGCTTATGTGATTATTTATTTTCCTTGTTCGAGCCGTACGTAATGACAGATTTCTCCAAATTGTGGAGATAACATCAATATTCATATGGATCCATGTAATGCACTTGTAACAACAGTATGAACATAAAAAGATTGTACAGTAGTAAATCAAAAGAAAATTAAGAAATTAAGAAAACCATTGGCCAAGTCTAAAGCTTATCTCGAGCACTTCAATTAAACTATTGCAACATTCAACCACCTAAAATGGCATGTCACTATGAACTATGATTTGGTCTTCATAACAAAGAGAAGATTAGAGAACTTGTACGCCAACTAGGTACGGTATATAAATATATATACAAGCAAAACAGTAGTATGTACCAAACCGAGATTGGTACAATGATTACATGGGCATTAACGCCTTAAGTGTGAAGATAGTTAGCAGCCATCATCAACTCCAACGTAATCTCGGGTTCAATGTGAAACTCCGTCTCTTTTCCACTGCCAAGAACAACAACCAAAAATGAGTGGAATTCTTGTTCTTAGAAGTCACCAAAAGAAAAAAAAAAGGATAAAAATGAAATGAGTCCAACATGTCGGGCAAACATAATATCCAAACACATAAACAATACCCAAACATATATAGAATTCTTGATGATACTATCTGATTAGTATTATAACCAAAATATAACACCAGGATCTTTCTCACTTTTTTATAGTGAGATAAATATTCTATTCAAAAATATAATTGTTTACTAGCAGAACTAAAGAATTATTCACAAGGTTTTTAAGAAGATCCAGTTAGCTTTCATTCATGAAATAAGGATTGCATAGAATAGCATAACAGCAAAGTAACAAAAGAGTATCTAAGATTTCAAGATACACCACTAAAGTTTAAGGCTACAACTCAGATGATTTTCTTTAAAAGAAATATTAGTTATTTGGAGTTCCCTAATGTGACAACTGAACTGATTATAACGTATGTCACTATCCCTAAGTTCTGAAATATTGTAATAGGTACTATGGTAGGTTATTTCCATGGGAAAAATAGAAAAAGCTATTCAATGTCACCTTACCTCTTTGTAATCAACAAAAAAGTATTTGTCTAGGAGACTTGGTGATTGGCTTTGTGTTTCATACTGAATATGATAAGTTGAAAGATTAGCCATCTATAAATTGCAGATGACTACTGAATGTTCTCTGACAGAAACAGCACAATATAAGAAAGATGACCATGTTGGACCATCAATTCGTTCACACTGTAAAAGCATCTGAGAGGAAATTAGATCTGTCATGATTCAACATACAGATTATAAAGTATTATGGGATTCTAACAGACTTAAGTTCTTTAATATTACGGAAACTTGGAAAAACATCCAAGAAAAAAACACTTGCTATGGTAACATGAAATAGTATAAGAGAATCCCAAGATATGCATTCATCCATTGGATGGCTGGTAAAAGCGGTTAGCAATGCATTAGAGGCTAACAATAGGACTGGATCTGTTTTCTGCCTAAAAGAAGCTGAAAAAATTTAGCATCTATTTTTTTGTTGTGGAGTGACTGTCAGGATATTGGAAGCTATCTCAAAATCATACAGGAATACAAGAAACACTATGTAACCAAAAGTAAGGGAAAAATTCTAATGCATTGCATGAGGAGATGTTTGTTAGAATTTGCAGTATTATCGCATGGGCTGAGAGGGATAAGAAAGTTTGTAAGCAGCAACAAACTATGAATCAAAAAAATGAGTAGTGAGGTTGGAAAGAGGGAATATTATGTACAATACGCAACAAAAAGCAAAAAATCAAGTTCTAGTTGGACTGGTTCATACTGGCTGGTATATATTGGTCCAGCAAAGGATTGGACCATATAGGTTGATACCCATTGATATATATATATATATATACACACACACACACACACACAATTTCTTCAGTGATCAGATGGTACAGGTTGGAACACTGATATCATACCCATCTGGTTAGTTGCCAAGACCATTATCAAATGGAGATTTAAAACCTTAATGAGATGTGATTTGTTTTTTATTTTCTTTGAGTGTTACCATATGCATGCTTAGTTGTGAATATTCCTGTTCATTAGAATGAAAGCTCACTTGACATGAAAAGAGAAAGGAAAACTATATGACACAAGTAGTTAGGATAATTTCCTTCTGAAATAAGACTCCATTATTACCCATCGGCCCAACAATAGAGAACACGAGTGTAAATAGTTCAAACCAAGTACTCCTCTATCTTTATTACTTTGGTACAAAAATGGCTACAATTTGGATTCGGAAAGGTCACTGATGGTCACCATTCTGTGAATAAACTTAAGAATCCTAGGAACCATATTGGAGGATTAGATGAAAAGGAAATATGACGGAATAAATAGATTGTGCAATGACCAACAACAGTTTCTGTTAATGCACTACCCAAGCATGAAAGTGAAACCACAAACAACAATATGCTGACCGGCTGGTCAAATATAAAATAAATAACAACCTAATACTTAATTGCTCTCACTTGTCACAATAACAAGTGAACCATGGAATGGATGACAAGTAACATGTAAGACATACAGTGTCAATAGAGGGTCCTCAGAGAAGTTGTGAATATGTTCAACACTAGATTCTGATAGTATTTAGATGGAAAAAAATTACAGAGCTACTAATGTGAAAGAAAAAAAAGGTTGTAGTAACTAGCAAGCAGACAAGTCTCCCTCCCTCACTCCTACATTTTTGTTTTACTTGAGGAAGACAGCATTTTGGTCAAATTGAAAGGCCAATCTTAATGCTGTCAGCAATATGGAATTTCATTAGGAACAAAGCAACTGATATCTAAGGTGCATAGAGAACCTGACAAACTATACTTCAATGATTGTGCAATGCCAGAAATAGGCAAATTTTCAATGGAACATATCAACTATAAGCTCGTTACATGAGTCTCTTAATGATTTGTTATCTCATCCTCCATAACCATGGAATCTCTTAAAGTCTTTTATATATAATCAATTATTTGTACCTAATCTTATGTCAAATGACCTAAGATATCAATCAGGAAATGGCATAATATTATGAAAGTCTGCAATATCATGAAAACAAAAGTTAAACCAGGAATCTAAAAAAGATCCTTTCCAATTATACTCAAGGCAAGGAACACACTGTCCTTTTTCTTTTGAAACCATGTATAGTGAATAGGGGTTACATATGAATGGGCAAATCCATAGTATAGCTTGGACGATTAAGGATTCTGCTACATGACTATGGAGAAAACTATCAGATACATGTCCATTAGCTTAGATATCAAGCATCCAAGAAAGATATTTGATTCCACAACAATCAATACACTGTTTCAAAACTGCTGCTTATTGTTTTGGGGAAAAAAAGAGATATCATCAAAAAGCCTATTATTTAAGAACTATTAAGCATATGGCATGGACTAGTGGGTTAGCAACCTAAAGCAGCCATGCATTTAAGACCGCTTTGGCTTGTACTAAATTTCTGAGTAATCTTAAAAGTTAATTGATAAGTGATACCTCATAACGATAATATTTGATGAAGAATCATAGAAGAAGACTAATTCTATGAAATTAGAAGAAGTTATGTCGGCTCACATCAATCAATCGTCAGTGCAATAGGCAAGAAGTAGAAGCAAATCCATGGCGAGCAAATAAGCAATTCGTTATTCTTAATTTAGAAGTAAAATAGATTGGGATCTTGAAACCCTTAAATTTGATGAACTTCGTCGACCCAAAAGAAAAAGGAAAGGAAAAAACAACAACGCGTACTGATAAGAAATCAAAGTGGGAAGGATGGCAACCTGGAGTATTCGAGGGACCAGTAGAAGTATTGGCAGATCTTCTCGAGGATAGGAGTGCTGATCTCCGGAAAGGTCACCTGCCCGTGCTGCGTCTCCGCGAATCCACCTGCGCGCCCACAAATAGACGACAACTTATTTCGCGATCGCTCTCGACATCACCATCAGATAATAGAACGATCGAAAGAGAAGAAGAAAAGGCGGAGGAGGACGAGCGAAGGAAGAAGAAGCGGGAAGGGGAAGGATCAAGACCGACCTGGGGAAGTAAGCATGTTGCGGATGGTCTGGGAGACCATGGCAGCCTTCTTGTCGATGACGAACTCGAAGCCCTCGGCGCTAATCAGCTTCACCGTCTCCTCTTTCCTCGTGTTCTCCTCCCCAGTCTCCATCCTCTCGACGACACCACCAATGTGAACCCCCCTCCCCCCCCGGAGACTTATGTAGAGGGTGTAAACGGATCGGATCTGTTCTATCGGATCCCGGATCCCGGATCCCGCTAGAAACCGGTCTCCAACCCGACGGTCCGACCCACAAGAAAAAGCCCATTTGCGTTAGTTGAGATTAGATCTGATCGTGATTTGAATTTTGCAATGAATCACCAAACTCAAATTGCAATTACATGAATGAGTTATTCACCCAAAAAAATCGACGCTCCCAAATGAGCGAGCGATCATATATACGTGATATCACTATCTTACTAATTAAACGAAAATAATAATAATAATATAAGGCGGTCATGTAACAACGGCTCTTGTGATAGAAGGGAACGGTCAGCGGAGGTATTGGTAGGCTTCGGTCTCAAGTTTTAAGCATGGTGTTGGACCGCGTTAAAGAGAGGTGTATAAATGAATGGCCCTAAAAAAAAGGCGGTTTCGACGTTCAAATGCCCCCCCAATTCCTTGGGTGCCCTGTTATTCCTCCTCTCCGATCTCCTCTCCCCCTCAGAAGCATCGACTTCTCGGCCTTCGTTTGATCGCATCTCGTGTCAGGTCGCTTACTCCTCCCCTTTCTGATCCAATTTTGATCTCTTTGCGCCTTGTGTCTCTATCGATTATGTTGTGGTTTTTGTCTTTTTTTTTCGGGTTTATGGATTGAATTCATGTTATAGAGAGGAGGAGGAGGAGGAGGAGGAGGAGGCGGATTGAGGAAGAGAAATGGCGTACCGGGTGGACAACGAGTACGACTATCTGTTTAAGATCGTGCTGATCGGCGATTCGGGCGTCGGGAAATCCAACATCCTCTCCCGGTTCACGCGCAACGAGTTCTGCTTGGAATCCAAGTCCACCATCGGCGTCGAGTTCGCCACCAGGACCCTTCAGGTGATCAATCGGCGTCCTTCCCACTGCCCCCTAATCCTGCTTGATTCTGCACACCATCTGATCTCTTCTTGGAACTCGGTTCATTCTCAGTTCTGGATTTAGGATTTCTTGATATATTGTGATATATTGCAGAGCTGCATGCATACTAATGTTCTTATAATGTTTACGGAAAGCCTTTCCAGCAAGGGTTCATGACTTACCCTCAACATGCTCAACAAATTGTTCCTACATAATTCACTCACCCTTCAAATCCATTCTGGGCTATATGACTTATGGCAGCCTCTAATGAGCAAGCGAGCTTAAGGGGATTTCTTGGATCTTGTGGTCATACAATGAGGTTATTGCTTAATGGCATTGCGGGCTAGATGAACTATTGCAGCATTTAGTGAGCTAGGAGATATTTATCAGGTCCTGTAGTCATACATGAGGTTTGCCTATAATGAGTTATGGTCATACGTGAGACCAGAGATCACTTCAATAGGCATTATGGAGATTCTTAAGCTAGAATTAACTTTAATTTATGGAGTCTAGTCTAGATTCATAGGATGGAAGGATTGTACGGCGCATGGTGGAAGAACACATGAGATCCTCCATGTGCTTGAGTCGATCTTCTCGGACCTGATCTTGAAACATTATGAATCTTCATAGAATCATGCCTGAGGCAATCCAAAGAGCAGATCAGTAATCATACCAGTCAATTGCAGTCAAAAGTGCTTTCACATATTTGTGAGCTCTATATTTGATGTGGACATTTTGAGTAGAACACCTTCCTGGCCTTCTGTTAGGGTCAAAAGAATAGCTCTGCACTCCTGAGGTCAGGTTAATGCGGCCTCTGTGTTAATGACAATGTTGGATGTAATAATTTGACAAATGCAAGGTAACCCAAAGAAAATCTTTGGTTTAAATTAGTGAACCAGATAGAGGAAAGATTTCTTTCTTTTTTTACTTTTGTTTCAGTGTTGTGGAGTTTCCCTCGAAATTATAGGTTGTCCTTGAAAGAAGATGAGGTGTTGTCCTTAGCTGAGCTAAGCTAAGTTTATTGTGAGGGGTGTTTCATTGTTGTTGCCTGATTACTTATATCGTTCAGTTCTTGTTCTGAACACCCATAGGAGTTTCTGACATTGCTGCTGGTTTACCTATGCATGGGTTTTACCTTTTTCTCTGGGATTTCATCTTGTGGATTGATGAGTGCGAAAATTAAGATGTTCTTGGCTTCTTCATACAGAGGTTGACATCGTCAGTACATATTGAAAGCCTTCTCTTTAGTAGTTTCAATTCATGTTGAAAAGCCTCGCTCTTCAGATGTGATCACTGAGTCAACGTTTGCATGAGGCATGCTCACTTTTTTATGAAGCAATTCTTTGATTGCACAAACACAGATAGAGGGGAAGACAATCAAGGCACAGATATGGGACACGGCCGGCCAGGAGAGGTACCGTGCCATTACCAGCGCTTACTACAGGGGTGCAGTGGGAGCGCTCCTCGTCTACGACATAACAAAGAAGCAAACTTTTGAAAACGTCCAAAGGTGGCTTCGTGAGCTCAGGGACCATGCGGACTCCAACATTGTGATATTGATGGTCGGTAACAAGGCAGACTTGAGGCATCTGAGAGCAGTTTCAGAGGATGAAGCCCAGACGTTAGCTGAGAAGGAAGAGCTGTCTTTTATGGAAACATCGGCCTTGGAAGCACTCAACATAGATAAGGCATTTCAGACCATTCTAACGGACATTTACAACATAATTAGCCGGAAGGCTCTCGCCGCACAGGAGGCAGCAGGAACAGTTCCCTCCCAGGGGATGACGATTAATGTGTCTGATTCCGCTGGAGGTTTTGCAAAGAGAGGTTGCTGTTCTTCCTAGGTGATTCCCTTCTGCTTGATTACATGGTGCGACACGAGAAAGGTGGATTAGGCTCAAGGGGCTAACAATTTTGGGAGGCTACGAGATGTAGAGTTCCTTTCCCCGGAGGCAATTCCTGAACCATGTAACTGTTGATTTCTTGTTATGATTTGAATGTTGACATTGAAGCATGATTTCATAGCATTATGGCAGTGGAATTCCGTGTGTAGCTTTTTACGGTTGGTGTTGTGGAGTCTCGTTGCAGTTAAACTCATTTCTCCTGAGACGTTGCTCAGTTCTCTTATTTGGAATAATGTCACAAGGTACTTTAATTTCTTTTCAAAGTCGAACAATTACTGAATTATTTAAGACGTTTTATATAAGACCCAAAAATACTAAAGTAAATACTATAATTACCTAAAGTATTTTTTTATAAAATATTTTATCTTTAACCAATAGTTTTGACACGTAGAAAATCTCATGACATGTCGCACCCTAACAAGTCGATATGTCGATCAATCGATTCCTTCATGTCAACATTGACTCGATATGATTGTAATATTGTGATGTTCTTGCTAACTTAGCTGACATAGATAATGATGATTTATTATAAAGTTTTGAGCTTGAATCTTCATCACTTATCAAAATAAAATTTGGTGGTTCGATGCACTCCTCCGTGATTCAGTGATAATTGATGATTCTACGTGGCTATCTAATTGATTAATCTCTCTCCTACTTAGCTCCAATCATTATCCAAACTCATTATAAAATAGCTCCATAGGTGATATTTCCATCTCTCTCCATCTAGTTTGCTTACTATGCTTCACCACTTTTCGAATTGTTCATTAATAATCATCAAATTAGTTCCAAACTCTTGATACATTAGACAACCAAAATCTACTGTAATAAATTATAAATACAATCAAGTATTTTTATCTACTAAGTTATTTAATACCTTTAATTTTTTGGATAAAAATATAAAATTTTAAATGAATGTAAGATTTAATCTTAGAACTTTATTAACAAAATGGGTAAACAAATTTATTTTTACTTAATCAGCATATATACGACGACTTTTTGGTCGCACACAATTGCAGTCGGTAGCTTATAATGATTTCCTGGTTTATCATTTTTAACATGTTCACTAATTTAAAGGAATTAGCGAATATATTCGTAATTAAGACAGAACATGAACTACATACGTTCTAATTACGTCTTCTCTTTGTGTTATAAATCTTGCGATTAGGTATATTTTGGGTCTAAGACACATCACAATCGATGCCATGCTGCGCTACAACCGAATCAGCAAGGAGAGCACTCACACGCATCAAGTCAAAATCCGTACTGAGACGTTGTTTGGCATATACCGAGACAGCGTCGTCTGGCGTTGTTTCACGTGTCCCGGGACGACAGCCGCAGAGTACTATCTCATCCCTCAAGGATCAATCGTTACGCCAAGCCCGCATGCGACTAACCCTCGTACAATAGTATAAAACTCATGGCCGACATCGTGCCAAGAAAAAAGAGGGAAAAAAAAAGAGAAGAGAACTAATTACTGACTTGCTATCGACGAGGCCAAAGTCGGAATCACCCGACAAAGGTTATTTTTGTAGGCAAACGATCACCCTCGAGCCACGAGCGTCTTAATCCGGGAATCACTATCCAGTGTACAAAGATGTCCAGTGTACAAAGATGAGCTGGTAACCATCGTTTCGACGAGATACGGCTTAGCATAGACGATGCCCGAATCGAGAAACACTAATCAACCCCCCATCACGAGGACCTGACCGACCTTGACATCCAGCTTAATCGATCAAAAACTTCCGACATCGATCCGTCGACCGGGCCGGTCATCAGCCCCGGTACATCTGTTGACCAACACATGTGACATGAGCGACTGTATCAAAAGCGACCCAAAACTTAGCGGCTATTTCTCAAAAATAAATGTATCGTTCGAGAAATTGGCCTATAAATAATATATTAGTATCGTTTAAGTAACACTAAACATCCGCTGCTCGGTGGGTTTCTTTAGCTTTGGTCGATTCCTGATGACGGCCATGGCGAGGTTCGTGGCGAAAACTCTTCCCCTTGCCTCCCGATGCGCCAGTCGTCGTCCGCGGCCTCTCGCCGGCGCTTCCTCATGGCGCCGGACGGCGCGGCCTCCGAGCCCTCCCCCCACTCCTTCTCCCCTTTCACATTCGGTTCCCCTCCCTGCCTTCTTCTCTAATGTTTCCGCCAGGGGATTTCGGTCCCTTTCCGACAGTTCGTGCTCTTTGGTGCCGGCCTTTACCCGGGGTTATAGGAACGTTAGGCGGAGGGGCCGGCTGCCGAAGAAGAAGCCGTTGGAACTCGACGTCAGGATTTGCATCGAAGAGGAATTACCCGATGATCCTCAGATTTTGGTAATGTTCGGGTTTCTTAGTTCTTTTAGCTTTCAAGTTTATGCCGTGTTTAGGGGATAGTTTGCATCTTTTGCTTAAACGGATTGCAAGTTTGCCCTTATTTCATTGTTAGTGACAGTGGAGAAGAAAGGGAGTGATATATAGACAATACGATTATAGGAGGGTGAATGCTACGACAATCTTTATAGCGTCTCTGACAACCCTGACCGTAGTCCGTTGGCTGTTCTCGATAATCTTCATAGCGTCTCTGATAATCCTGGTCATAGACTGCTAATTGTTCTTAAAGAATTATTACCAAAGAATATTACCTTGTTTCCTTGGTATCAACAGGGTAGTTACATAAACCATGTCTGTGGTGAATGACGGTGATAAGTGCATAATAAGTCGTATCCATCGATCGACAAAGTTCAATTATAGAAAACATTTTCATAGATCTCCTAAGGTGTCACTCACATGGCCATAGTTTTGGAGAAATTTAGGCACCTGCAATAAAAAAGGTCTATGATAGGTCCTTGGACAATCCAACCAGCTTAAAGGAGAACTTGTTTGCTTTCTAGTATCCTGGCAAAACAAATTCTCTTATATGTAGCTTCACGCAATTCACCATCCACCATGAAACTATAAAAGGACTTGTCCTTAAAGCATCTATTAATGCTGATATCTAAATCATTTATTTGTTACAACAGTCAAAACATTTATATGTTGTTCCAGCGATTTGGTTTCAATTTTCAAGTTTTGACGGCAAGGAGCACCTAAGGGTCCCTCTTGTGGCTTCTTATAGACTGTTTGACATGTGAAATGAATTGTTATGACCATATGACAAACTCTATGCCTTTCTTTTCGTTTTCTATCTGATCATTGTTGTTGATAATACTTTCAACTTTGGTTTTGTTGACCCGTGAATTTTGGGGCATGAAATATGGTAGTAGGTTACAGGGAACTTTGTATGCATGTACTTTTCATTTTGTCATTTTAATTTGCTTACATCAGAAAAGGATGCTGTGCATAACATCATTTCTAAGAGTTAATGCACAATCTTGACATTTTTATTAGATGATTTGGAGGAAACATAAGTAAAGAATCTTTAATGGATTTGTTAAATGTCAGGTCTACTTTTTCCATGGTCATCCATCTTCACAGTATCCTTTTTTTCAATTGTGGATGACACCCCTGTAATGCTATCACAGAGTAAGATAATCAAGTGGAATATTTAAGTCTTTATCAATTTATATTGTCCTTGTTTAGTGTTTGTCATATATTCTGCAATTGGAGGACCAAGAAAAACAATGATCAGCTAGACTATTTGATGATCATATCCTTTTAATGTGGATATTTTTATTTGTCTGTGAATTAAATTATATATATATTTTTTGGTTTTTCCTGTGATGCAGTTCATGCTATTTTCCAGGTGGACTATGCACGATCTATCTCATATACTGATGAAAATCTATTTTCTGTATGCAGAGCATTGCAGAGACACTTCGGTCTGACGTTCCTGTTGCACTGAAAGTTGCACTTGACGGTTTATTAGCTTCGAAATATAATACAAGAGATACTTCTATAGATGATGTTAACAAGTATGAAAAAGTTGAGTTATCAGTATTACTTTGTGATGATGGTTTTATCCAGAAATTAAATAAGTATTGGCGGGATGTGGACCAGACCACTGATGTTTTGTCCATGTCACAACATATCCCTGAACTAGGCCATCCCATTGTGAGACACCATCATATTTCTTGCTGTTTCTACTGGTTATGAATTTTTCTTGATTGTTTAACTGTGCTGTTTCAGCTTTTATTAGGTGACATAGTAATTTCTGTGGAAACAGCTTCCAGGCAAGCACAGGAAAGAGGCTATACACCTCTTGATGAAATTCGGGTCCTCATGGTTGGTTTGCTATTTTTTACTTCTTTCCATTCTGGGTTTTTATGCTTGTTATAGCTGATATTGCATGGTTTAACCACATGAATTTTTCTTTTTTGAAGAGTACTGTTCGAATCTTCAATTGCCTTTTTTCCCCCTTTTGCCTTTTATGTTTTCTGTTCATGACCAAAAAGTATCTATATATCTTTAGCACATCTGTTTGGCCTCTCAGCACCATAGTCATAATTTGTGCATTACCATCTGAATTTTCATCTCTTGCATGCTCATATATTACAGATAAGTAATTTTACCTTCATCCGTTGTATTGACTACATTTTTTGGATAGGTTCATGGTTTGCTGCATCTTTTGGGCTTTGATCATGAGATCAGTCATGAAGCTGAAGCTGAAATGGAGAAGGAAGAAGAGCTAATTCTTAGGAATCTTGGATGGAAAGGAAAAGGTCTAATTAAGAGTACAAATAATTCCAGAATTGCTGAAAGTCATTCAACAAGCAGCCCAAATGGTATGTAGTTTATGTTCTATAATCTTGATTTTTACCAAATGAACATGCTCTAATTGCACTGTTGTGTTACACATCTGTGCAAGAAATTATGAAGTACCAATGCAAGTATAGATCTTTGCAGAACTTGTGAAAAATGTGAAAATGGAAGGCCATTCAGGATTATATGAAGCAAAATTGAGTTATATGTTCTGTGATGTGGATGGTATGAACATGGCTTTCAGCACATTTTTTGTCTTTTCCTGTTTTTTTTCTTGCTTTTGTGCGTGTGCCTTCAGTTTTTGTAACAAGTTCCTATGACAAAAGATACACTTTTCAATGGTAAAAGTCAAATCAATACAAGAATGGCAGAGGCTATGAGAGAGGCACTCTCAAGGGGAGCAAAAGTAGTCATCGTTACTAGAATGGTTGGATTCTAACTCCATGTTTCATTTTTGGTTCTGGGGCCTTCATGTTAGAGACAAGTACTTGCTAGCAAGCTCTACACTGTTTAAAGCTTAATTTCAGTTCTACTGACTAGTGCTTACCTGTGGAAAATTAACTGTTCAATCCATTGCTCTAAGTACTATTTTTTTGTTGTAAAGCCACTAATTCGATTATGACTTCTGAATTGCTTCATATATATCTTTTTATTAATTCTGAACAATTTGATTTGGTGAAAGCAAATGACTTAGAGGGTGAACCTTGGCACTATGTTTGAGGTCTTTGTGGTTTGTGTCTACTTTTCATGTCTTGGAAACAGCCTTAAAGCTGTTGGTAGCGCCATGGTCAAAGTGTTTGTAACTCAGATGTCAATCATTTGTGTCTTGAAAACAGCCTTTCTGCTCTTTTGATAAGGTTGCATACAACGACATTCCATGACCTTGCATAGGACCATGACCTTGCATACGACGATCCTCATTTTCGTTATTGCTGTCTGTTACTGTTTTATTGTTTTTAAGTGATTCTAATTGCACTGTTTGTGTGCTGTATACAAAGCAGACCCGGTCAGCAGTAATAAGAGCTTCAAGTTTGGCTAATTTGGCAGGGAAAGATGGTATTGTATCAGAAGCATCACCTGGCATTTTTCTACAGGTTTCTTGTCTTTTCTACTGTGAATCACATAATGATTTCAGACCTACTGATTAGACTGTAACAGAACTATCATGTTTTGCCAATCCCCTGAACTTTTTTTTCTGTCAAAGGTTTTATGAATCACATAATGATTTCAGACCTATTGATTAGACTGTAATAGAACTATCATGTTTTGCCAATCCCCTGAACTTTTTTTCTGTCAAAGGTTTTATGATACCAGTTCAAATTTAATGCTCATGATGGTTTTTTAATTGGATTTAAAAGTGCTTTCCAAGACTTACCATAATAGTGTTACAAACATGTATTTAGATCTTCATTAGCTCTTAATTATGGTTTCAATTTCAAAAGATGTCATTAGAAATATGTATATCACTACTCTTTCTCATTGTGGTCATGTGGATAATAGCTCGCTTATACTATATTGTGAGATCTCCATTATCTCACATCGAAAGATATGGGAAAATGGACTTGTACATATGAATTTGAGGGCTAGTACTTTCGGGTCATGCTAAACCCTGTCATGCAAAAGGAGAAGGTTAGCAGTCCAGCGGCAAATAAGCCTATTCAAGATAATTGTGATGTTACTAGGAAAATCAAATCAAATTTGGAATTTCTATGTTAACATAAGATGGAGATTCAATGAGGGCAGCTAAACCCTGTCTGTTCTAGGATTTGGGCACTGGAGAAGGCCTACTGGCCCCTAACAAGGGTGACCAACTGCTAAAGCTGACCCCATCCCCGTCCCTATTGGGCACTGACAAAGGAATTGGTTGGCCAGCCTTCACACTGAGCACAGCTTGCAGCAGGTTATGGAATGGGATATTGACTCATTACAGTGTGCATTAATAGAAGAAAGCTCTACGAGATTGTAGAGATTTACTTGTAGTTGGTGTAGATGGCACCGGTAAGCTCTAAATATAGAGAGGATGTTTTTATGACTTGAATCCTGGTCTGCTAGGTCACAGAGGAACAACCTTACCATTGGACCAAGCATGGTCTCCCACCCTCTCCATTGATCAAATATATAAGCTCCTAAATTTGTTTTGGCGAACATCTTGCTTTTAATGTCTTTGTAGATGTTATGCACACTTTTTATCATCCATATTTACTAGGATCACATTTGTTTTAAGTCCCATCATGATATTCTGATTCTCTCTCTCCAAAAATTATTTAGCTACAATATTTGCCTTATGAAGTCAACCTGATGTGCTTCGCTTTCTTTTTTGTCATACTTGTCTTGAATTTCAGGGTTCTATTGTATATGGGAGACGAGGTCAAGAGATTTACAGAGCAAGTGTAGATAAGAATCTTTGTAGAGAGGTAACTATTTATTAATTTATATTTAAATTGTTTAAAAGGCACAAATATATGCTAATAGGTATTTGTGTCTTTTATTACTTTGTTGACTTGCATCTTCTTTAGTATGTGTTCCTTCACATGTTTCCATGTCAAAATATATATCATTCAATAATATGAATAAGTGCCTCTCACCAATTTACATGTCATACAAGGAAATTTATTTGAAGGAATATAGAATAAACCTGCTTGAACTTGACTACGTTTGCTTATGATGATTCTTTTTATTTTTGTCATCTCACTCTTTGGTTCTTGGTCATTTATTCCATTGAAGCAGCTTAGAGTTTGACACTTGAATATTTTTATTGGTGGATACATTTTGCCTTACTGTAGGAAATTCATATCAGGCTTAGTTTTGTTTCATCTACTGTATGTTGATGACTATTTGCTTTTTAACTGCAGGCTTTTCTTTACTCTTTGGAACATGAGGTTCCTCTTGTAGCATTTTGTGAGGATCAGTGTTTCACACTATTTGAACATCTGTTGATTGATTTACTTCATACTGTGCATCATGAACCAAAGGTACTGATACAATATGGTTGTTTGCTATGTTATGGTTGTAGATGATTGCTATTAGTTGCATAATAAACGAAATTTCTTGACAGGCAGAGATCATGCCTTCGGTTGAGCACCTTTTAGCAGTTTCTGATGTACAGGTATGCACCTGCTCCAACTTGTAGAGTTATAAGCAACCAATAAAAGATTCTAGACAAGCACACACTTATGGATACAGACAGATATTTTTGAGCACATAAGCTTCTGGATATGTTGTGTTATGCATGTGTATTTAGTAAAGTTACATTGCTCTCACCAATACTAAACCCTTTTTCCTTTTGATGCATTTATTGCTTCTGATTTCATAGCATACATGCATCAATTTTTGTAATGTAGTGATAATTGCATTAGTAGAAAGTATAGATGTATTATATTTCTTAACATAACTGCTTGTGTTCATAATGATGTGATTGTTATACGAGTGAAAGGATAGTTGGTAGTGTAATTATAAGGCCAATGAATTCTCAGTCACCGATGTACTTCACTAAAGTCTAATTCTGAGTTCTTTACGTGTTTGTACTTGTAATGCTTAAAAAAGAAATGTACCCCATGCGGGGTCTGGAGAGGGCCAATGAGAGGATCAATGTAAATATCTACTAAACATTTAATGTTTGTTGATGACATGGTCTTAAATTCTTAGTTGGGAGTAGAGTCGAGAGTCGAGACAACCTAGACCAAAGTTATGGAAACAAATTTTAGAAGCTAAGGGCTATAATTATTTATGGTTTGACAGAATATAACACAGTTAAAAGAAGCATGTGTACAGTTTTAATCCATAAACAACAAAATTGAAATGCTATTATTTGGACTATTATCTAATGAGGATGTAAAACAGGAGAAGATCTGGCTATAGAATTTTATGAAGTATTAAGTTTTTTTATAGTTTTGAGACTTGGACTATTAATTAACGAGGAGATTACTTCAAAAAGAAATTGTAATTTGATGGTTAAAATGGACATGCATCTGAATTATGTGCAATTATTGCATGTCTACTAGATTTTTTAAAAAGAAAACAATTATATCACTAGGTGTGTTCTATGGGTCAGAAACAGGAGCAGTTATGAAACCAAACTTTTGATGACATTGTAGCAAATATGAGTATTTTAAGATGAGAAGTGTTTGGATCGATAGAAAAGATTACCGTTCGTGATGGGAAGTTTAAAGTTGATTAGACATGTCAAAAGAAAATCTATAAATGCATAGTTGAGGAGCAAAATCAACTAAGATCAGAGGTGTCTAGATAGGTAAAAAAGTCCAAAGAAGACTGCTAAAAGAACAAAAAAGAAAGGATATGATGGGCCTTCTGATCATCAAGTGACATTATCCAAAACATAATTTTAGCATGTGGATGAGGATTTGTGTAGCCAGTGCCAAACAATCAAGAAAATGGCATATATAATATAACATTTTTTTCTGATTAATCAGTCTCATTAATCTAGATTGTATTTTATAACTGAGAACTTTGAATTAGGTGATGGCTCCCAATGTTATGTACAGTAATACTTTCCCATGATTGACCAATGTTCTCACCATCTAATTTGACGTTTCCATTTTTTCTCATTGTCTAAAACCAGTCAAAAAAGATTTCAAGTCTCCTTTATTTCATCCTTTTTTTGTCAGCCAGTCACAATGTCATATTTTTTAGATTCTATGGTCCAATTGTTAACACAGAATTGCAATAGTAATTGACCTACAGTGCCTTAGCTTGCTCTTTATTTACCTTCAATCATCTGTGATAGAATCCAAGCAAGAAATTTAAAATGGTCATTCGGTGTAATGTCTTGTTTGAAATGTAGGTGCAAGTTTCTAAATGAGCAAATTTCGATTTAGGCACTTAGGGTTTTCTTAAGGCAATCATGACTAAGCTGTCATTGTTTAGGGTGAATCCAGGAAGCATATACCATGGGCAGGTTCACACTTCTGATCACTAAGGTAAAATATATGAATCTCATTTTGAATGTGCAGAAGTTGCTTTTTCTTGGAACTGCTGAAGTGATCTCTACGCTAAGGCCATATTGGTTGGAGGCAACACGAGGGATTGCAGATATCGTTCAGGCAACGCCAGATATGCTTGAAATTGTTCCATGCGGAGCTGCAAAAGGCAGTGGCATAAAGTTGCTCTTGGATCACCTTGGAATTGCTGCAGATGAGGTATGAAATGAGATACTAGTTTGAATATCCCTTTTAAAGATTATCGAATAAAAACTGCTTATTTGGCATCATTATCATTATTAAGGTTAGCGTCAATGTGTTACAAAGTGCCCATTTCACAAGCATTAGGGTATTGCTAATATCTATAAACGCTCTAATGAGCCATTCAATATCTGCTTGGGTTAAGCATGTCCAAACATCCTGAAATAGTGCAATATTTGGTTACTCATGGAATACTTTTATCATCTTTGCTGCATGTGCAAGTTATTGTAGCAAAAGCTGGAAAAGAGTTTGATGCTTCTGAGCACCCTCGATACGGTTAAATAAATCATGCTGAATTTAGCTGTATATCTAAAAATTAATGTTGTCATCTTTCCCTCTGACATGATAAAGATCATCTTGGAACAGATTATGCCACACTTTGAAGGTGAAGGTGAGAGTGAATAAGTTGGAGACGCAGGCATCATCAGGCGTCGAACCAGGCAAATGTCTAAACTGCAGTTTTGATTATTAGAGTTGCACCAAGTACACTGTAGATGTTTTCGGCACAAATCCTAGCAAAAATGTTGCCATTCATGCTCTTCCATTTCCTTGGCGCACACAACTACAGTCCTACCTACTCAAAAGAGGAAATCATTTCTTTCATGGAACAAAGAGCAGAGGACAATCCTTTTGCTTTTTGAACACTACCTATGCAGTAGTTTGATGAGGTGAATCAAATTAAGACGCAACGCGGTTTCAGTGGCTAGAAAAAGATTCGTATGGTAGGACTTAAAATGGTTGGGATATTAGTGCATCTTATTGGTATCACTCTCATTTAACTTAATGTTGTAAATTCTATCGAAGTTGGAAAAGGATTGTAGTACCCCTTTGATGTCAGTACACTTCCATGTTGTCTTGTTATAGTAGAGCCAACTGCTCCTTGCTTTCCTCCCACTGACACAAGACATCATTCGTCCGGTGCACTTTCGCCGGAGGTAAATCTAGCGGCTTCCTGCTCCGCAAAGGACTACTTCTGTTCCTTCTCGCCGGTAAAGAGGGACATGAACCCCTGGAAGCCCTCCTTGATGTTGTTTTCTTATAGAGCCTCGGTGTTGCACCGAGTCCGCCGATGCCGTGGCATACCTTCATCTTCTTCCTGTTGGGGTTCTCTTCCTTTGCAAGATCCTCCATGCATCTAACATCTGATAGGGATCGAAATGACTGGGACTTCCCCTGATAGTACTTGGAGAGCCCTCTTCTGCAGGTTTCAACGATTTAACCTTCATCAACGGCCATGCAATAATATAAGGGACAAAAAAACAAAAATTTTCTTGCAGAAACCAAATTTCAAATGGGAAATTTTGATGATAGAAGACAGAAGAGAATAGCTGATCGATTTCCAACATAGAAAGCTTAGTGTAAGGGAGAAGTCGGTGCTCACTTGATTGGGAGTTGGGCCATGAGCGACGACAAGTCGAAAAGAGATCCATTCGAATCTGGCTGCGATGCGGTCGACGACGAGCGAGGAGACGAGGAAGTTGCATCGTCCGTAAGCTCCGAAGAAGACCAGGAGAGCTTCGAATCACCAGACTCGCCATGGGACGACGAAGATTCACAAAGATCACCTTCACCCATATCCGCTGATGTGCAACGCTTTGAGGTTAGATTGCAAACATATATACCGCAAGGCAGGCATCGAGGGAGCGGTCCATGTTCTTTCTTATATCGCCTCGCCTCGCCTCGCCTTCGCCTTTATGAGGAGGATTAGGATAACTTGTCTCCGCGGACGCTAACACGAAGGGGATTAGGAGGAGTTTGTGGATAGGATAAGGAGGAATATGGATAAAGACGACGTCGTCCTTTCATATCCATAATTCTATATTGCCACGTTCCATGTTTCTCCCTATTCGATGACCTCCCGAACATGGTCACGATTTCTTAGACGCTCAAATGTCACGTCCAACGAGCTTTTGATGAGCCACCACGTTATTGAATTGCTAATTTGAGGAGTTCAATCCAAATGCTCAGCCGCCGAGATAGGATCCGAGGTTAGGCAGCGTAGCGCAATGGTCGGTTCTAAGTCGTATCAAAGCTACTCATTAAAGAATTGGATAAGACCAAAATAATAATAACAATAATAATAATAAACTGGCCAAAGGCATTGACAGTTTAATAGCTATTATTTTTATGACAGTTTTAATTGCTGACTTAAGTTTTATATTTCTTCAGTACATGTTTTTGTTCTATTCCTTATAATACTTCTTGACGATAATTATGATGTTTCGATTTTTATATATGAGTAGAGTGTCGTGTCAATTTGACTTACTTATAATATTTTTAATTAGACTCGATATGTTTACGACGTTATAATCCTATTCAAAAATAAAATTTATTGATAGATCGAATCGATTCGTATCGATCCATGAGTGTTACGAGATATTACTCGAGTTGTATTACGAAAGAATATTTTAGGAATTATGATAAATAAAAAAAGGTCTTTGGAAAATATAAAACTTCCATTTGTCTTTGACAATTACAACTCATTTATTATATTTTCCGTCTCTCTCTCTCTCTCTCTTCAAACCATATGTCATTGAATTGGGCCATAAAATAAACGAGCAGAGAGTAGAATGGGGAGAAGACATGAGATAAAATAGAACGGTTGACCATTCCAAATGGGAGCTTTCTTCTTTGTTTGGATGGCAACTCCACCGCATGTAGGCAGCCGAACCTTATCCTCTTTCTCGGGCATTCATGGCTTCACGTTTGTGAGTTTGCCATCAAAATCATAGCTCTGATTCTTTCTTATTAGGAACAAAACAATTCTCATGCTGTTCAACTTTGTCGAGAATAATACGACCATAAACAATTGGAAAAAGAACAATTCATGGATTACTGAATGACAAGCTTGCAAAGTTATCTACTTCTCATCTCGTTGTCATTTTTTTAATGTTTATCAATCCTTTTCTTGTTAAACAAGAAAAAAAAAGTGTGATAAGTGTTATGATCGATAAGGATCTATGGATTACTAATACAATTTTTCATACTAAAAAAATAAGTATGAAAATACTTTTATATCGTAGTCAGATGAGAATGTAAAATTATGAGGTTTTCGTTAGTATGTCCAGAGAAAATGAGAGAAAAAATGATAAAAAATATTTATAATTTATACGATGATCGATCGATACAAAAGAATTTGTACTTAGGTTAAAGTTAGCTTAAGCTAATTGATAACTTAATTTAATTCTTTCTTCATAGCGCATATTGTTCGTTATTGAATCTCATGAATTTTCTTTTACTTTCGAAACCTCCTCTTCTAAAAGAATAATGTTATAACGTATAATCGTGAAAATTTTGAGAGAGAACGGATGACATTCCACCAAGTTGGAAGACATATAATCCATATGAATTATATCTCATCTAATCTATCTTATTTTGTACTATTATTGATTTGGTTATCATGTGAATTATATCTCATGACATTTATGTTTTACCTAATCTATCTTGTGTTCTAATCTTTGTAGGATTCCTCATGATGTTTAATGTTGATTGGACTGCGGATTAAAGGGTAAATATATTCCTGGAAAAATGAACAGATTAAGGAATAAATAGAATATTATGTTAATATAAACATATGATAGATTTCAAAGCTTTGGAAAAATCAACCACATAATATAATGGGCCGAGCTGGAGAAACAGGCGGTCTGATTGGGCCTCATTGGAGCCCAAATATGATCCGATCCGGTTCGATTGAATCGGAATTCTGAGAACCGCGGGCCCCGCCGCGTGATCAAAAGCGTCGGGTACTGGCCGATCGGATGATCCGACGGTCGCCATCGATTTGCTACGTCACTTCCTAAGAGGCATCCTATCTTCCTGTTGCCAACGGCAAGCCTCCGTAGCGTCATCAAAAGCTTCAACCGTCCGATCGAATGATCCGACGGTCGTCATTAATTTGCCACGTCGATTTCCGGAATCCTCTGCTTTCTTCCGTCCTCAAAGAGGTTTCCAGGAAAACAACGGAGAGAGAAGAAGCTCCGCTTTGCTTTCTTCATTACTCGATCGTCGTCTCGCCCTGAGAGAGCAAGAGAGATCACGTTGCGATCCCGAGGATGTCTTCTCCGGCTGAGTAAGTTTGAAATCATCGCGATGTAGTCTTCGTCAAACCCTAACTTCGTTTTTCCTTTAATTACTAGGGTTGATCTTGTTGTGCAGTTTACATGATCCTGTTTGGTGTTGGTTTTGGTTTATAGATTCAAGATAATCTTCGTGATAGATTAGGATTTGGACCCTGTTTTCGTACTGGATCTTTTTTCTTGCTGCATTTCCCAAGAAATTAGTGGGATTTGTAATTGAGCTGCTGCTGCTTCTTTATGGTTGTGAATTAAGTGGTTTTTTTTGTGTATGTGATCTGAAACATTACCAAGAGGAATTAATCCGATTACAAGTTGTTATGTTGAAACGGAGGGCTCAGCTTTTAAGTGAAGTCAAAGGCTAAATCGAATTTTTTTGGAGGTTTGGACGAGTGAAGGACTGCGCCTGTCTTGTTTGCTGACACTGATTTGAAAAAGGATATTAATTGTATAATTAGGAGGAGAAACCAGGATGTTGGCCTTTCGTGTGTGCGCAAGCGCATGCGTGTGTGTTTTTGGGTGGTGAGGAGCTGAAGCATATGTATTATTGATAAGGTCATAAGTCGGTTATAAACATTTCTTTTAAGGAGCTTTGATAGGGACCTTGGATCTTCTATCAGAAAACAAAGACCTTCAATCTTTTATTGAGCATGAAAACTCTTCTGTGACGGAAATGAATTGGTGTATGTTAGATGAATATGTTACTAAAATTGAACAAACTTGGTTGTAACCTTTCATAGCAGCTATTTGTTTCTGATAGTGTTGCATAATCACTTCCATTATTGTTGCTATTAAAAGTATTTTTCAATGCAAGTAGGTTGGCACCGAGTTATTTACTACTGAAAAAGTCCACTTCACATATGAACTGTTATTTTAATCACTGTGGGTAATGATAATTCCATTTACGTGAATTTGTTGGAAAGAAGTATGCCCCCGAGTTGACTGTCTTTCCCTTGGTCTTGTAAACTAGTTGGTGTTTTCTTGTCAACAAATTATCCAATATGTTCGTTTAATTTATTTCCAACTCAGTTTTTCCTCTTTTTTTTGCCTCATTATGCATTATGAGAACTTGGTGTATATGGATTTTTGGAATATATTGGATCTACTCTATAACTTCGGTGATAACCCTCTAAGCTGTGAATTACATGAGTAGTCTCTGTGAACAGTGTACTCTCAGGTACCTGATGGTTATAGGCCGAGGAATACCCGAGTTTAATCTCACATGGATTACAAAGATTTTGGACAACATGTGTCTTGATGTGGATGCTGGGGTTTGATTATGGGTGGATTTAATATCTGTGGGAAGTAATGTTCTGATAGGAGATAAATATACAAATTGTATCAATTTTTCTATGGCCCGGGTGGGATGTTGCTGTTGTGGGAATCGTTGTTGTTTTACCTTGTTTCTTATATGATGGACAAATGGAAAATTTTAACCACTTAACTGGTTTAGGATTCAGTATTTAGTGGTCTGTCATGTATGTTCTGATGTGTAGGTGGCCAAATGTTCTTTGGGAATGATGTACATCCTTTTCTTTTTTATTATTTTTCTTTTCTCATCATCTTTCATCCTCAGGAATGAAGTACTTCCTAAGCTGGGTTGATGTGCTTAGAAATGCACTTACTTTCCAAACTAGGCAACCACCTTATGTGCTACCAGAAGTCTCACCTAATCTATTTAGGTCGAAGTAGGAATCCTCCATGTTTGATGTAGCCAATCCATGGGACCATGAAGCCTTCCAAGTGGCTGGCCAAGCTAGATCCTCGGTCGATCCCATTGTTTTGATCAAAACAGTGAGGGGGCTCATGATATTAATGTATGTATTAAGGTATGCAATTTCGTACCATACCGGAGTTTCGATGTTCGCTCAATATGGTACGAAACTGTATACCACTCGGTATATATATATATATATATATATATATATATATATATATATATTTATATATAAATATTCTTATATATAAGGTGACGTCGTTGAAAAAGGTGACGCGATGTCACTTTTTATAATATATATATATATATATATATATATATATATATATATATATATATATATATATATATATTTCGTTCCGTCCGGTAATGGGCAGTCCATGTACCAGTAAGCTGATGAACCGGTACATACCGCCCGTACCGGGAGGTATTATTCGAAATTGCATATCTTGGTATGTATATATGGAGGGTAATAGCGATATCTTAATATATGTGAAGTTCATCGGTCATCTACAAATGGTTGTTTCCTTTGGTTTTTTCTTTTGTTTTGCCCTCTATATACACATGACACTGCATGAGCTTGTGATTTGAATTGCTTAATATGCGACCAAGTTATCTTTGATGATGTGCACCTTCTTTAGCATATCTAATACTATTTGTAGAGGGTGTGAGACTACTTGCTAACCCCATTATTATAATTTATGCAAATTGATGACCACTGTATTCTCTTCTTTCTACCCTTTGTTTACAAATAAACCATTTTGACATTAGTTTGCTGCTAAACAACTATTAAGCTATCTCTTTATTTTCTTCCAGATTCTACAATTCTCTTCCACCAGTGAGCAAGGCCTATGGTACTCTGTGCTTTTTGACCACTGCAGCATTCCAGTTAAACTTGTTTGATCTTAGAACTATTGCGCTACTATATCAGCCAGTATTTACTCAATTTCAGGTATAATAGTCTCATTGTTCCTTGAATTCAGCCAGAACATTTTAGCTGTTCTTTGTCATCCTTTTATAACAATAACCAGAGTCTTGAGTATTCTGCTATGCAAATGATATTGGTAAGTCATTCTAATCAGGCTTTGCAAACCAAGACCAGATCAGGCACTCAACAGAATGTGTTGTACATTTTTCATCCTCTTTGTTATTTGTTATTGGTTTTGTTCTCTATGGTCAAATTATTTTAAAGATCTAGTTCACACTGTCTCACATTTTTTTTAGTTGCTGAATCATTCATAGTTTTGTTAATTTGCTTATTTTTGTTGATATGAAACTTACTGTTTTGTTGTTCACATGCAGCTGTCTGTCTGCACTAATCATGAATGATATTATTGAAACCTCAACATGTTTTTTTGTTAATTTTAATAAACAATGAGTTAAATATACTTATAAACTAAGAAAATGTCTTGTCATTATCTATATGAAGATTTATCTTAAGTTCTACATACCTTTCGCAAGCATTTTAATTTAAATATGTCAATCATGTTTTATGCCAACATACAGACCTTCCTAACATGACGGTACCACATAATTTGATATTTTAGCTTGGTGCTTTTAACAGAAATTGAGAAAATATTGATTTATTTCTGTTGAAAAGTGTTTTATTTATTCTTATATATTTATAGTGTAACTTCTAATTGTTATCGATATGTAACCTTAGAATTAATCTCCATGACTAAATATTTTTATATTTCTGTAGTTTGTTGATTTATTCATTTCATGTAGCTTAAAGAACTTGACTTGCTAGTTTTGTTCGATTTACACTTCTAAAAGTTCTTAATCTTGCCTTTAGGTATGGAGGCTGTTTACCAATTTTTTCTTCCTTGGTAAATTTTCGATCAACTTTGGAATTCGCCTCTTGATGATGTATGTATTTCAGTATGATTGAAGTTTACTTGTCCTTCTGTAGTGTATCCTTGAAAACCTTGAGATGTATGACCTCATTAATAAAATTGTAGAGCGAGATATGGTGTGCAACTGGAAAAGGGCCCATTTGACAAACGGACAGCAGATTTTCTTTGGATGATGTTATTTGGAGCTTTTTTTTTATTGGTCAGTGTTCTCTAACTTTCAACTTCTTTCTTCGCGTTTTCTCTTTTGTAGACAGATATCAAGTTTATTACCATGCAACATTTAGATATCAAGTTCGTTACTATGCAACATTTGTTGCAAGCTTGCCATTCTTTTTTCTTTAAGCTTACATAGATACAGCAAGCAGTGACAGTTATTTCATTTTCTTTATACCAGGTATTGTCTGCCATTCCTTTTTTTTGGTCTCCCTTTCTGGGGGCATCAATGGTCTTCATGCTGCTCTATCTTTGGAGCCGGGAGTTCCCAACCACACAGATAAACATATATGGACTTGTCACATTGAAGGTATCATAGGCTCTTCTACATTGTATTCTTTCATTGTACCTCAACATTTGAGCAACTGGGCCCATTTTAATGCAGTGACATCTCAATATTTTTCAACCTGCAGGCATTTTATCTACCATGGGCAATGCTTATGTTGGACACTATATTTGGCTCACCCATTATGCCTAGCCTTCTGGGAATTGTTGCTGGTCATTTATATTACTTCTTGACAGTATTACATCCTCTTGCTACTGGAAGGAACTTACTGAGAACTCCAACATGGGTGTATCCTTTTTGGTTAATTCATTTTACAAAAGTTATCATTCCTACTAAACCTGGCCATCTCCTTTAGTTTACATTTTTATAATTACTTTGATAGTTTATGAATGAATGATCTTGTGTGCTTAATATTGTCATGATTATTGGTGGACTTTTCAGTATTTGGTTAGTTTTAACTAGTAAAAGCGTCAGGTTGCTGATTATCACAGTTGTATTGAAATAACATTCTCAGCATTTCACAACCCATTCCTCCTTGTATTTTGGCAATTTACTGTGAATTTTCTTCAGTTTGATCCTTGACAATTTGTTTTACAGACATAAATTGGTTGCTCTTCTGGGTTGGGGAGTGCAATCAAACTCCGGTTTACGGCCTAATGGTGCCAACACTGCTACTGGTAGTGTAGCTTTCAGAGGGAGGAGCTATAGGCTGGACAGATGAACCACGTTGTAATTTACACTTATTTGCAGCAAATTTGATGGAACTTGTTGTTATGAAAGCTTTTGAAGATTCAAATACAAATTTGGGTGTTTCGACATGATTATTCTATTATTCCATATGTTGGCAATTGGACATGTACATTTTTGGGTATCTTTAGAGTTTAGACAACAAATGCAGGTCAGATAGCAAAAAGTTGTAAGAGGTTGGAAGAATAAAAAAATTATGCTCCTCACTTGAACACATTACTTGTAGCCTGAAAATGAATTACTGACTCTGATAATGTTTCTTAGATATCATGTTGATTGAATGACTCTTCATTCTTTTGTTCAGATAATAGAGTACTCTACTTCTTCATGAGATTTATCCTCATAAATTTGTTCTGGTGTTGATCGCTAAATGTTTTCTTTGAAGTGTATTTGTAGATCTCATAACAGGAAAGTTGAAGAGATCAGACACTGTATCTTAGCAGACAGTAGCATTTGCTGGTTTGGTAGGGTGATTTCATTTTTTACAGGGATGCTGGGAATGCTAGCTAATCCAGGCCTCACATGGGAGAGACTGTTAAAAATCCCAGAATGCTAGCTACTCTTGACCCCTCTAATCATGTGTCGATTATTATCGAAAATTAATTGTGCGAAGCCATATTGATTCAGGTTCTTTGATTTTAGTTGTCAATGCCTTTGTAAACCTGATTTTTCTAGCCTTTTTCACAGCCATCGGACAACTTTGAAGAAATCATTTGCCACTATATTGTTTGATTTTTTTGGGTAGCACATATTCCATATTCAATGATACCTGATATCTCCCTTTTGTATATTCTGGCAACTACTTTTTGATACATTAGCATGTGGTTTTACTGTAGCCGAGTTGTTTATCCATCGTTCTCCAGATGAGTAATTGAATCAGTTATCATCAACAAGAAACTGAGGCTCCTTGTCTTCCTTTCTCTGACCCAAAAAAAAAAGGATACAGTAGCATAGTACATCATAATGAGAAATCATGCTTACAGTCTGTCTTCTTTTCTTTTATTGTTTAATATTCCTTTGTTAATCAATTGACAGTGGAAGTTATACAGGCTTTAAAGAATTTTCTGCTACATAGTTAATCCAAACATAAGTGACATTTGAGTTTATGTTTGCATTTCTGCCTGTTGTGGGAATCAATATACTTTCAGCTAAGAATCCTGACTTTAGGAGTTCATTATACTTTCAGCTATGTTTTGAAGGAAGCATATATGAAAGGTAACTTTTAATCTTTCTCAGTGCTGCAGAATACAGACTGGATGCCATCAGTGCTGCTTTCATCCAAAGAGAACCATCACTGCCTTCATGATTTGCAAGCCAGGTTGTTCTGATAGACTCTCTGCTTCTTTTCCATCAACTTTTTTTAGAGTTGGGTCCTAATTTAGTACACGTCCATTGTTGCAATCAATAGTCACTTCTAAAAGGTCTCTTGACCCCTCTCTCATTGCAGACACCATGAACCCAGAATTGCTTTCCAAAACCATGTTGCTGTTGCTCAAAGCTACTCGGTGAGCATCTCCCCTTCCTCTATTGTCGACTTTATATTTGTCGCCTCAACATATGACTTGATTCCCTCCCTTGTTTAATCTATTCTGTGTTCATAGAGACAAGTGAAAGTATTTATAGTATATCATTAGGGTGTTTAAGCTTTACTATTACTTCATTGAAAATAGAATCATCTGTTACAGGTTTCAGAAAAAATAAAAACAAAAACAAAAAATGGTTTAGATGTCTCATTCGCACATAAGCTTATTCTGAATAGTGAAAAGGAAACAAAATAAAGATATTCTTAGCTGTTATCTCAATATCAGAAAAATAGGATAATATTCCAACCAATGAAATTGTAAACATAAAAGATTTAATAGAATATATTAATTATATAATGTCAAAATTATACTAAGTTGGACTACCTATTATTTCTTCTTGTCGACAGTCTACCGGATGTCACGCGTTTGTCCAATAGAACTAAAGTTTCGGTGGCTCTATTTACATTTACGACCTCCTCCCCCATTCCTTCGTTCGCGCCTATAAATTGATGACCGGAGTCAGCCTCCTCTCTCATCCTCTGCTTCGGTAATTCTCTCGCGAACCGAGGAAGGGGGAAGGCGATGTCTTGGCAAACGTACATCGATGACCATTTGATGTGCGACATCGATGGGCAGCGCCTCACCTCCGCCGCCATCGTTGGTCATGACGGCAGCGTCTGGGCCCAGAGCGACTCCTTCCCTCGGGTATCCTTCCCTTCCCCCTAGCTACGCTTTTAATTTGATTCGCTCCCCCCTTCGTTGTTGTTGAAGTCGATTAGCTGCATTTGTTTGTGATGTTTGAATCTGACGGGTGATCATCGAAGCGGCTGATTTGGTTGATCTGTTGTGCTTTGGTCTGATGTTGGATCGGAGTTGTCCTCTCCGGGCTCATCATCATTCTTGAGGGGTTCTAATCTATGATTCCCATTTTGTTGTGCGATCGGCCCGCTTGGGTTTGTGATTTTGTCTGCGTACAAGTAGAATAGTATCATGTTATCTGACGAATCCATTGCCCAAAATAATTACGAGCGATTCGTTGGTCTTGGACCGTGCAGAATCCCAGCCGCCAACTCATGCGGGGATTGCCAACGATTGATGGGGAGAAGATTTGATGATGGACGTTCTTCATCATGTGCTTCCAGTTCTCGTGGTGGCATTTACGATCATATTTATGAATATAATATATCAATCTTTGGTGATTAGAAGAGATTATGCAGTTTGAATCATCAATCCTCATTTAAAAAAAAATATTTGTTTCAGTTATTGAATGATAAATTATGGAAACTATCCAAAATATTTGACCTAATAAATCCAATTTATTGTTGCGATATTCATTTTTATATGTTAACTTTTTTTCTTTTCCTACTTTTCTCAAGTTTTGGTTTTAGTGGATCCTTCGTATAGTCTGTGTTTGATATCACTTGCTGAAAAGGCTTTCTTTGGTGATGTAGTGATGACTGACCTACATGAATTTGTTTAACTAAAATGTTAGGTTATAACAGGTTGCCAAACAGTACATTAATGTGAGAAACTTGAGTGTTGATATCAAATTCTAGCACGTTGCAGATGCTATGAAAGAAAATGATTGGTAGAGTTTCTGTCAAAGGATGTTTTGCTCCCCACCTTTTCTGCAACACGAAGTTAGTGGATTCTTAAGTTCAGTTGGTTGCATTCATGGTGAATAATAAAATTTCTTTTAACCTATGGAATTGGAGAGATGCCTTTCCACAGTATGTTTTATTCCCCCCTGTCCTACAACATTCTAAGATTTCTTGTTTACAGACTATCACCAGATACAAATAATAAAATGCACTAGCTGGTCATGCTGCAAAGCATGTTTATTGGGTTCTCTTTGGATCTGTTATATAGCCAATGAATGAGCTTTATTAACATAAATTATGCAGTACAAGCCTGAAGAGATTTCTGCAATTATGAAAGACTTTGATGAACCTGGATCTCTTGCTCCAACTGGTTTGTACTTTGGTGGAACGAAGTACATGGTTATCCAAGGTGAGCCAGGAGCTGTTATTCGAGGCAAGAAGGTCAGAATCTATCCTGTTTACAGGCTAATCTGTGTTTGTTCATTGTTTTAACATAAATTCAGAATATTAGTTGACCTAGAAATTCAATGCTTGTCGCTTTCATGCTACTCAAATTTATACAGAAGTCGTTTATGTTCTGTCAAGTTTGCATGGTATGTCATCAATAGCTCAACATTTTTTGGCAGTTTTGAGGAAATATGAGGTAATCGATCCATGTATGACTCATTAATCCATTTGAGAAGCATAACTTCATGATAATTAACTTTTGGTTTTACTGAAAGGAGTCTCATATTACGAAGATTAAAACAACATGAATGGGCTATAAGATGTACAGAAGGACATCAATTCTTCTTCTGAGTGATTATAGTTAAATAATCACAATGATACCTCATGAACAGTCAAGTAATTGTGAACCTGGTATAACGAAACTTTAGGCACACAGCATGAATTGACAGCTTGTCTTTTGCATATCTTTTGGTTAAATAACAAAAAGTCAACATGGAGGAAAAAGTAGAGAAAGTGGATGAACAATGAAATAAGGCATGTCCAAATTTTTATAACTCTAGACTTCTTTAATGCAAAAAATTCATATATGATGATGATTAACTCTAAAATTCTTTAATTAAAAATTCATATATGGTGATGATGGGTTGTTTTAGGCATTTACCAAGTGAAATGTTAGATAGATAGAAGTCAATGTCATAATCCGACTTGATATGATAATAGGTCTATCAACTTCGTTGAATCTAAACTATTAAGTTTAACTTAAATATGATGTATATGAGGCATAATTCAACTAATAGGCCTTTGGTACTCGAGCCTTTCACCATGCTCCGATGCTAGATTAGCTTTGATAACAACTCTCACAGACCAGCTTGATGGAATAATTGATTTATTAACGTTGTTGAGCCTGAACCACTAGTTTAAAATGCTTAAGCTTAAGTTAATAGTAATACACACATAAATAATTTTAGTCCTATCTCATCTTCAATGTGAGATTAAATCGGAGTGTTATAGCTCTCCTACTTTGCTTTTCTACATATCAATCGTACTATTCGTCAAAATAAAAATATGAAAAAACTGATATGATTATTATTTCGTTAGTATGCTTGATAAATTTGAGGATTAAAATCAAACATGGTACATACCGACACTAGCCTAAGTCTTGGTATTGGCAAATCCTAAGAAGAAAATGATTTTCCTTCTTAATGTCAAATAGCATTTTCCTCGTCATTCATTTAATAAGCCAGTGGTTATCAGACAAAACTTAAGTCATTGTAACTAGTTTTACATATTGTTTGTTGAGTTTTAAAGGAATTTTTAACTAAATAAAACATATTTGATATACAACCAGTGGAATGGAACTGAACAGAGCCATAAAATAAACCCGACGTTTTATGTGATGTTTCCGAGTCGAACATAAGCTCGAGACACACAATCTTGCACTTTTGTGTTAATTGCTGGAGCAGTGGCATTTACAGTCCTGTCTGTGACTTCTTGACAACTTGTAGGGTTCCGGTGGTGTTACCGTCAAGAAAACCAATCTGGCTTTGATCTTTGGAATATATGTTGAGCCAATGACCGCTGGTCAATGCAACATGGTAGTGGAGAGGCTTGGTGACTATCTATTTGATCAGGGTTTTTGAATTTGACATATGGAGCTTGAATCCTTTCTCGGTTTGCCGTCGGTCTTAAATCCTTTGCTGTGGGCTTGCAGTCTTCCTGAAATTACAACCAGTGCTGAGCAATAATGAGCTTGAGGTCCTGTTGGAAGTTTTGTTGAAATAGATAACGTTATTTGTCTGTTCGTGTGAACTGTGTCTAAGACCTCTCTTTATATGGTGAATGCTATGTTACATACTATTGGTGGGTAAACATTACCACATCAAACTACTGATAAACATCACCTCTCTAATATGTCTAAGACTTTACTTGGTCGAATTATGTTGATCATTTAGATAGATGATTACAATTAAATCGGTTCGACTAGAATTAGATCTAATGAATCTAATTAGTTATACTTGATTGTGTTGGTTTTTTTCATTCGATCATCATGTCTTATCAAAGATCACAGAAAAGTTGGTTTTTCTAAATGAATCTTGGATCGACATCATTTTCGTGGCTTAAAGAACACGACAGGCTTTGTGTTATGATCTCCTTGTTGACAGAGGATATTGGTACAAGTTGTTCCGACCTGGTGGCAATTGTTTCCTGTTCCCTTGGCATTGTTATGATCTCCTATGGAGAACATGGTTTCTTGGCTTAAGTCTCGATATCTTTTATGAACAATCTCAGAAGACAACAACTGTACCTGCTCAATCTTGGCTTAAGTATCAACTATTTTATAATCAGAATTGGAACTGAAACCGTTTAGAACAAGTTTGATTCTGATTCTATTTTCCATAGAATTAGAACTATGGATTTTGAAATCGTGATCAAAATCTATTAGTATCCAATTCTTCTTCCCTTCTCCATCGTGAAGGTAATGCTTCTATTAGATCTCGTACCTAAATCTCGAGCTGCCAACTACTGTGACCAAAGAAACGTGGTGAATCCATGATCGCAGCAAGTTAACTGAAGTCACATTAAAAGGATGAAGAAGAGGAGGACCACACGGATTGATCCATCCACAACCGACGGGGAAGTCATGTGACACATCTATCCGCGGCTTCCGACACCGGCGCAGGGTCTCTGACACCGTCACTCCGTAGATCCTCATGACCACCCAACGAATTCCAAGGACAGCTTGTGTAAGCATTACCTCATACACCACGGGTGCATCCCACACAAACCGGTCTTCTTCTTGCTCCTCGACACCTACGTGATAATAAATACATGTAGATGTCATCGAGTTCTTCATCGGGATCATAGTTGGTAGTTTACTCGGCCGTAGCAGATCTGGTCGCGCATAGCCTATGAAGTTGTGTTGTGGGTGCAGAAGTTTGGGTTGTGATGTATGCTGGACTGCAGTCTTAATCCTCGGCTTGTACTTACTGCAACGAGGACCACAAGGAAGCCCTGACATCATCGGGATGCATGAGCATATAAACCTTTTAGAAACCCTAGGAGAGAACCTCCTGCCTCTTCCAACATGAACCCATGAGCCAGTTTGCTTGGGTTTGCACCCTTCTCGAGAATTCAAATTGTAGGTCTCTTGTATCAGACCTCCTTAAACTAATGTAAGCATCCATACCAACATTTGAAATAATGTTAGTTTAGTTCTCTGATGTTTGAAATATATTTAAGATATTGGAGTGATGGGTGCAAAAGATTACATGCCTCGAGCTTTCTTAGAGTGAGACACATGACTCCCTGAGGTCAGCTTTAGCGATCGTGTTAGGTTTGTAGCACTCGGAAAAAAATATGAGGGGACAAGGAACTGATGCACGTAAAGGCTTGGCTATGATATGGATTAGGCCGAAGTTGACTTGCATTAAAGGCGTGGAGTGGACTCGTACAACATCATTCATGCTTCGATTTCCATTACTTTCGATCCATCGTTGACTGTTAAAGATTGTGTATCTAGAAAACTGATCTTAGCCCTCGACCGATGATCTGATATGAGAGCTCAAATTTTGTACTTGTTTGCGAAAACTTGTATTATCTTTTTAGTGAGTGTTAGGATGAGAGTAGATTCGCAGTACATGTGGTTATGTTGAATGAGGAGTCCGTTTTGTTTAGGAAATCAAGACAATGAGTCGGTGATCTTTCGGAGGGATATATATTTGATTAGTATCCTAATAATTGAAGATGTTATTGGTAAGCAGAGGATAAATCTATTAACGTATTTGTTACGATGATAATGTCAATGTTGGAATTAGTCAGTAGTGATCCTGATGTGAAATAGTTTACCTGACTTATTTCACTTGCACTCGATGATTCATCTCGAGAATGGATGCTCAAAAATATAACGTGGGCATAGAAATCCTTTACGATCTTACTCTATAGAAAAATAGTTAAAATAGCTAAAAAAAAGAAGAAAAGAAAAAAAAAATCCCGAGTTAGTTACGAAGAAATCATTTTCTATCACAATCCATCATAATGAGATAGAATGATGTTTTATAGTATATCGAGGGATTACTCTGAGTATTGAATTTTTACTATGTTAGAAAAAAATATTATTGACATCCTAATCAGTTCGTTGTAGTTCGAACACATATATGTAAGAATGTTCGAAGTATCTCTAATGAATAAGTACCATGCTTGTTCTAAGATGATTCCTCGGTAGCTTCGAGATAGTTCTAAGTTAAAATTCGTTATTGATTAGAGAGAAATATTATGTCAATTGAGGTGTCACATGAAGACAAAAGAATTTTTTAACTCGATTTCTCTGAGTTAACAAGATTGATATTTTCAAATATGATTCATAGTAGTTTTTCTTAACGAATTACTTTTATTCTTGTTTATATTTTTTTAATATTTATATAAATTTTTATTTTTATATTATAATTTTTTGAAAATATAAACGGACGAAGAATGTAATAAAGTGATAAAAATGAAGAGTGAAATTGTAAAGGTAAAGAGAAAGCACATCTCAATTAGTGTCATATAATGTATATTTATACATAGTGAAAGAGATGATTTTTCTGATCTGCTATGTAGTTGAGGAAATCTCTCATCTGCTATGTAGTTGAGGAAATCTCTCATCTACTATGCAGTTGAGGAAATCTCTCTGTTATCATGCCCCTGCAAGATCGAACTCCTGTCAATGATACCAATCTTGGACCGATGCAACAAATATAGTTTGCGAGCTAGAGGCTTCATGAGTGGGTCTGCTAGTTGATCAGCCGTATGAACATGAGAGACACGAAGTTGACGTCTAACAACTTGATCTCGTATGAAGTGAAAGTCGATGGCAATGTGTTTCATGCGTGAGTGGAACACTGGATTAATGCATAGGTAGGTAGCTCCAACATTGTTACAATATACTATAGGAGTAAGGGTAGAGCTGACTTTGAGTTCCTTAAGGAGATTTGTAACCCAATTGAGTTCAGCAGCAACGGTAGCGATGACACGATATTCAGCTTCTAGACCAATACATAGCAGAAGACTAATGCATGTATTGACTGCAAATAAGATATTTGGACAGGTGAGAGCCAAGTACTGTAAGGAGCCAAGTACTTGGCGGTATTGAATTGAGTCTATAGGAGTGCAGCCATCACATATTTTGAGTGATGCACTAGTAGAGAAAGGAGTTACAACCTCCTTTGCATCCTGCATATTTGTTTTTGATAACAAGTCTTGAATATACTTGCTTTGTGATAGGAGGAGACCTTAGGATGTAAATGTTACTTTCATTCCCAAAAAGTAGCTTAGGGATCCTAAATCTTTGAGGGAGAGTCGATCAACCAATTGCTTTAAAAATATCTGAATCTCCAAGGTATCATTGCCTGTGATAATAATATCATCTATATACACTAGAAGATATATTGTATTCCCATTTTGTTGTTGTAAGAATAAAAAGGTATCAGACTTAGAGTTGATGAAGCCAATTGATATCAGAAACGATCCAAGTTCAGTATACCAAGCTCTCGGAGCCTGACGGAGTCTATAAATGACTTTTTATAGTTTGCAGACATGTCTCGGATACTGGTGATGAACGAAGCCAGGGGGTTACTGCATAAAGACATCTTCAGTTAGAGTCCCCTATAAAAATGCATTATTAACGTCCAGTTGGCGTAAGTGCTAGCCCCCAGAGATGACCAAACTTAGAATAAGCAAAATTATTGTAGATTTAACTACGGGGCTGAAAGTCTTTGTGAAGTCAACTCCTGGTCATTGATGAAACCCTTTGGCAACTAAACGAGCTTTGTATCTAGCAACGGACCCGTCTGGGTTCCGCTTAATTTAAAAGATTCATTTACACCCGATGGTGTTTTGTGTAGGATGAAATGACACAAGAGTCCATGTAGAGTTATGGAGTAGGGCATTATATTCTTCACACATGGCTTTACGCCAATGTGGAGATTTTTGGGCTTGAGTGATTATGGTAGGTTCACTGGTCTCAGGAGAGGATTGTATAAGTATAGGTCGAGAACCGGACATGGTTTAAAGATACCACTTTTTTAGCGAGTTGTCATTGGATGTCTAAGAGTTGTAGGTTGTGGTATTGGTATGGGTGGTGGAGAGGCATTGACATGGTTGGGTTAGGCTGAGATACATTAGTGGCACTAGGTAAAGAAGGTTGTTATGTTTCTAAGGATATAACACCAGTAGTGGGTGATATTTATGAAGAAGGAAGAGGAGAAGTAATAGAGGGAGTGAGGAGTTGTTGAACCGGGAGAACAAAAGAGTGTGGATCTTAAGGAAAGGGATTGGATGGTGTGGTGAGAGATTCGTTTGAGGGGATCGATGGTATACTCCAGTGATGTATATTTGTTGGAGTAGCTTGCTTGGTAAGAGACTCATGGTTTTGAAATGGAAAGGCAGTTTGAAAAGCTGCAAACCAAAAAGTGACTAGCGTGGAGGCTTGATGTAAAAGAGTGAGACCAGTATCTACGATATGTCGATGTTTACGTTCAGCAGAGCCAACTAGTTAAGGAGTGTGTGGAGGTGACTTAAGGTGTTGGATGCCACAGGTTAAGAGGTAAGATGTGAGGGCTTGATATTCATCGCCACCATCAGAGTAGACTGTTTTAATGGTAGACTAGAAGATGTTTTCGACCAGTTTTTTAAAGTTGACAAAGATTATTAAAACTTCTGATTTATGACGGAGACGGTATATCCATGTGTACTTAGTAAAATAGTCTACAAAAATGACATAAAATCTAAACTTATCAAAGGAGATGATGGGAGCAGGGCCCTAGACAACAGTATAAATAATTTCAAATGGTATAGAACATGATATAAAAGAAGTGCCAAAAGGAAGTCTATGACTTTTATTACTGAGACAAACATCACATTGAGTGATAATACATGTATTTTTAATAGTAGGAAGAGAATAACGAGAAAGTAATTTATTTTGGATAGAGAGTGAGGGATGATCGAGATGACGATGTCATACATCAATTGGAGCTGCAACTGAGGAGTAAACAGTGGGTTGTTTAATTTGTGGAACTGACGGCCGTTCATAAACATTGTCTTTACTCTGGCCTTGGACCAAGGATGCCCCCATGCTCAAATCTTTAACAAGAAAAGAGTTAGGAAAGAATTTAATTGATGTATTATTTTGTTTGCAAAATTGAGAAACGAAAATTAGATTTCGTTTAATGTGAGGTGCATACAAAATATCATCGAGTGTAAAATTTATGGTAAGTAAATTAAGCATTGAAGAACCAGTATAAGTAATAAGAATTTCTTTACCATCACCGATGATGATGTCTTCATTTCCACTGTAGTTGTTATGGATGGACAAGTTCTATAGAATAGAGGTGATGTAATGGGATGCACCAGAGTCCATAATCTAATTTTGATCACCAGTGTTTGGAGTAGTCGTGAGATTTGCTTGAGGCCAATGTGATTGAGCAAGGAGTCTGGGTCGAGATCGACAGACCTTTGCAGATGACCGACTTTGTTACATAGTTGGCACATAACTTTTTGTTGGTGGTGAGGGTGCTAGGATTGTTGAGGAGTGAAGTAGCCACCTTGGGTGTTGTGATTGGAATATTGATGATGTTGAGGAGGTATGGTTTGTTTGGAGCTCATAGGTTCAGGAGGCATCTTGGTCAAACCTTTGTTGACAGTCTTGTTATACGGATTGCCCCTCTTTGTAGATTTTTGGCTGACTTGAGCTGTGATGGAAGGTCTTGACAATTTGTCTTCACGCTTTAGATATATCTCAAAGTCAGTCAGCTTGTCGTAGAGTTCTTCGAAAGACATTAGTGAGTCATGTGCCCGTATTGTTGCTACCAATTCCTTGTACTCATTGCCGAGGCCGTTGAGGATATGAATAGTGATTTCTTCATCATTGAGAGAATGACTTATCAAGGCCAAGTTATCGATGATAACATTTATGTTGTGTAGATAATCATGACTTACCTCTTGTCTAGTTGTCATGAGACTAGATATGAGACTAAGCATGCGAGTGCATGAACTATTCGCCAGGGTAGTTTGCAACTTTGCACTAGGCTTCGGTAGTAGTATCACATGAAGATATGAGCGGTGCGAGGGATCCAGCAATCGAGGCTTGAATTTCTTAGAGGATGAGACAATCATAGCATAACCATAGTTTGTGGTCTGGATTTGATATTGGACTGGGTGCTCCTTAGATGTTTAGCATTACCGGTGGACAACGAAGGGAGTCATCAACATAGCCTAGAAGATCATAGCCAAATAGGAGATTAGAGAATTGAGCACGCTAGGATGTGTAGTTGCCAACTTTGGATAATTTGAAGGGGATGAGGGTTGCTGCATTGATGGAAATAAGGCATGTATGTGATAAAGTACTATGGTTCCCTACGGGAACAAGAGCATCAGAGGTAGATGATGAGGACATATGGAAGTAGGTAAAAGGTTGTAGCGACGCCAATGATCAAGGAGGACAATGATCAAGGAAGAAGAGGTGGTGGTGGTGTAGATCAATGTCACTTGAGGAAAGTTGTTGGCAAATGAGGTCTTTGTTGAAGGAGAAGGTTAGCTTTGTGTAAGACAGTTGTAGATCTTTGTGTAGCAGATCAGTAATTAGGAATCTGGGCAACGATGCAGTGATGCAGCAAGTGGTGTGGAAAGGTTCCAAATGCTGCTTGTCGAGGAGAAGGTGGAGCAGGACGTAGTGGCTGCCCCGATCACCGATCAGAGGCAGTGGGAGAGAACTGCAAAGATTGTTTGGTAACACCAGAAAGGGATGGTAGGCCTGCACCAAGACAAGGTCCTTGCCAGGACCAAGATATGACGTGGCTGGAGCGTGTTCGTAGGAAGATCAAAATGCTACCACAGGATGCCACCGGAAGCAATGAGGACGATGTTGCTGGAGGCCAGGACAGCGGTGGCGAAGGCGTTGGCAGGAGT
Source organism: Musa acuminata AAA Group (assembly GCF_036884655.1). NCBI lineage: Eukaryota > Viridiplantae > Streptophyta > Magnoliopsida > Zingiberales > Musaceae > Musa > Musa acuminata. The sequence continues at coordinate 11,884,107 of NC_088343.1, read as the reverse complement.
GGAAGGTGGGAGGTGAGAGGTGGGTGACTGTGGTGGCTTGAGTTCGTGCACGCAGCAGCGATCCACGCAGTGCTATGCATGGCACAACTATATGTATATGCAGAGGAGAGCGTCGAACCGCCTAGCATGCAGACTGTTGAGGGCACAGCCATCCCCTTCGATCTCCTCAAGTCTGCAAAAAATGTGACGATGGTCGCTCGTCGAAGGCAGAGGTTCACACCTCTCTTCTTATATCATGATAAAGTGATAGAATGAAGAGTAAAATTATAAAGGTAAAGAGAAAAACACATCTCAATTAATGTCATATAATGTCTATTTATACATAGTGAAAGAGAAATTATTTGTTGAGGAAATCTTATCTACTATGCAGTTAGTAGGAAATCGATCTGTTATCGAATGATATTATCATGTATCAATTATTGATAATTTTTTTATCATATTAAATAAGAAATATTGATCCAATCAACTCTTTTCAAACGAAAAAGGAACTGATGCATCCGATCTTTGAAATTAATGCTTTGAATTCATCTTTCATGATCACAAACTTTTTTAGCTTTTCTAAAGCGCGAGCCTTTCTCCGAAGTGGAATCGCACTAAAACGACAGAAAAGATTGGAGAGAGATAGCAACAGATGATTTCTCCTGCTTGGAATCGCACTAAAAGAAGAGAGTGGAGGATTTCTAATGCAGATACTATCAATCATGAACTAATCCATACTCCATATCCTCGTTAAACCTAACCTATAAACATTAAACCTACGTGCCCACATGCATCACCATGTACAATGCTCCATCATGGCTTCACGTAGAACAGATTCCTGGGTACGGCGTGTTCCTGAAATGACATCATCAGACGCGGCCTCCACGGAGAACAGTACAGATCGAATCCATTAATTTGACCGGAGAGTGCATTCCGAGCTGCAGTCCACTCGATCTCGAGAAAAGAAAAAGAAAAAGGTGGTGGCTGTATCCAGCGGTCGCTGCACGTCGATCCAATCTACTGCAGCAAATTGCTGGAGGAGCGAGGACATGGATCTCATGGAGATGAGGGCACGTAACATTGGCTCCCACGTCATGGAGAAAGCTGCGGCACAGCTCGGGGAATAGGGCACAGTGTGAGTCGTGAGTGGCTCAGCACCCAAGTGCTCCCTCGGGCGGAGCACTTCAGTTCGGGAGATGAGGGAGGGTGATGCAAGCATGGGTCCAGGGAGATATAGAGAGAGAGTGTGTGGGTGTACAGTACATGGAGACGCTGAAAAGCTTCGAGGAAAGAGCACGCGATCTCATCAATCAAATCAAAACCAATGATTACTGCAAGAAGTTGAAGATGGATAGCCTGCAGATCTAACTTGGTGACTTCCCCCTCCCACAAGATCTTTGCGATCTCAACTTTTGTTCTGTAGACTTGTTCTCGGTTCGCTTTGAAGTTGTCTGTGCGAGTCTATTGTAGGGGTCAGAAGTGATAGTAACCATTCGGTGGCCTTACGAAAGCCACGGACGGGTCTCGTCAAGTTGATCTGCAGAGGTCATCAAAGATTCCTCCTGCATCTTTGCTTTGGTGCAGACGACATTGAAGACAGTCCAGAAAAGATTGCATCATGGAGTGTGCGGGGAAGACTTTTACGTCACGGAATTATGACAGAAGTTTGACGAAGATTGAAATCTTTTGCTTTCCATCGACGAAAATATATTTATTTATTATTATAATATATATATTTTATATAAATTATAAAAAAATATAATTTAATAAAAATATCATCAGTAAATATCATTCTATATCTACTTTTAAAAAATAAAAATTATATTTTATTTATCTATCCACGTAAATAAAGATTTAGAATAGATAATTATATATTATTATATATATATATAAGAATACAATACCGACGACAATAATATCTTCTCGTATCACATATCGGGAGCTCTTCTACTTTATAGACATCTTGGATAATACTACAAACACACACGTCTAGACTATATCGATCGAGATGTCAATAATATCTTCTAGTAACATCATTTCAAGTAAAAATTTATAAAAAAATTATTTAAAATAAAAAATATTTTTTAAAAAAATTTATAGTATTTATGATAGATAAGGTGAGAATAAAAATATTTCTAGGAACCATGCAAATAAGATGAATTCAATGTAGAATGATGTATTAGGAAAAGAAATATGTGATTATGAAGTTAAGAAAATATTCTAAATTAGATTAAAAAAAATATTTTTAGAGAAATCTAAAAAGATAATTTTTTTAAAATATTTATAGTATTTATGCTAGCTCACCTTAGTGCAAATAGCCTGACTTGTTTTGAATTGTAACCTAACATAATCAAATCAACCCAAAATTAAAATTAGACTGGACAACAGTTGGACAATTTCAAACCAAGCCAAGATGGGATAATAGCTAATAGAATCTTTCCTATTCGATATACCAAAAGCCATATAAAAAAAATAAAGAAAAACTACTAGTTTTCTTAAAGAATAAACCAACATATTATAATTCTTTAACCCATTTTAAAACTTCTTATATTAATTTATATTTCATTTATATTTTATTTCTTCCAATCATCATTATCTATTTATATTTCATCCTAAGTTGGAATGAATGGATTTAATATTTCAGTATTTTTGCTCTAGTTTTTCCTATTAGTTTATATTCAGTCTCAAATGTTCTATATGATTGATGTCAAAATTTCGAGGACTAATTACATATTATCGTCTTACTATTTCGATCCTTAGATTCAAAAATTTTATATTAACATCTATATGAAAATAATATATTTAATCTTTTGTACCATAACGCAATCGGCTTTATGTATGATATAACATGTACCAAAACCATGAGTTGCTCGTCGAATCCAACAGAGCTCCCCTGACCGCCCCACATATGCACTACTAATAACCACCTCGCTGCCTCCCCCACCACCACTGTCACACTGTTTCACCCTTCCCCCACCCTGTCGACGGCCGCAGTCGTTTGTCTCCGGCAAACCCCATCCTGACGCACATGCACTTGCTCACTTCCATACGAAACATCAACAGTCTCGAGGAAACCATCAAGAAACAGTGGAAGAAGAATAAGGATTTCTCGATCAGAGACACAGAATTTACATCGACCACTGTTGTGATCGCAACAGGAAAACATATGAAACGAAACGATCAATAGAGGAAGTTAAGAGACCTCCTCGTATTCTTGTAATCTTCTTGGTAGCCTTTGGCATTACGAGTTCCTGTGCCAGTAGAACTCCCTCTCTGCCTCCTTCCGCGGCTCCGAGCACCTATCGAGCCTCCCAACGACGGCGCTCTTGAAGTTGAAGGCCTCTTGGACGCGAGAGCAGGACCTCTGCATTCCGACTCCGCTCAGACTAGCCCGGGATTCGAGCATTACCTCACTCAAAGGCAGCCTCTTTCTCGTCCCCGCCGGCTCCGGCCGCTGCTTCGGGGCGCTCTGGGACCTCGACTTCGCCTCGAAGGACCGCGTGCTTGACATGTAGTTGGGGCAGTTTGGAACGTTCGTGAAGCGGCGGAGAGCGAAGTCTGCGCCGCACATGCTCTTGGCCGGAGTGACGGGCAGATTGCTAATTGAGTTCATGTAGCGGGGAGTGCTCTGCGCTGTCGCGGATAGCCGGCACTTGTCGCCTGCGAGGCACCAGTCGTAGTCTTGGAAGTTCCGGCAGTCGGGGATGGAGATCCTGGCTGGAATCTGGCACGGGAGCGGGGAAGAGATGGAACTCGAGTGGAAGTCATCGGCGGGGTCGAGAACAGACGGATTGGCTCGTCGGGAAGATCTCGACGACTTCGGGCGGCAGGTGTCTATCTCCACAATTTTCGGGCTCCTATCAAAGCCATTGGAAGCACTGTCAAGGCTCGCGGAAAGCCTTCTACTATGGAACGACGACAAGTTCTCGCTTCGGCAGGACTCGTCGAACCTTTCCTGTGATCAGAGAAAGCACAAAGGAAAACTGAGTAAAGCAACGATTACTTCGATCGTGTTGAAGCGGTAATCAGCACTAGAAACATACCAAAGATCGCCGGTGGCGGATTTCCGGCTGAAACCTTTTCTCATTCCGAACAAGATTTCGAGCTCTCTGCGCTCGGACAGTGGCCTGAGCTCTGATGAGAGCCTGCATGCTATGAAGAGTGACGGTCGCTTGCTTGCGCACGAGATAGCCTCTGACGAGGGCTTGTAGCTTAACCAACGCTTTCAGAGCTCTGAGAGCTTTCTTTGCCTGCATAGCGCATACCCACGGGATTCAAACTCATCAGAACCAGTGAAAAGGAACACAAGGAATGCAGATTGGAAGAAGAAGAGTTAAATGGATCACGAAAGGAGATACATTTATAAGACTTGACTCGATTCGGAACACAAATGATTGAGATATGAATGGATAAGGCAAAGAATAAGCAAGAATCATGAGCAACTCCAAAAATAGAACCGGAGGTGCTGCAAAGGCTCAAAGAGGATCCATTTCAGATGAGCAAGAAAACCTCATCATTCCTAATCAGAGAGCAGAGAAGAAATGGAGAAGAGTTGGTTTCGATACCAAGTATCCCCTGAATGCCGTCTGGATCTTCACCGCAGCTCGACGCTCGAGGCTGCCGCCGGAGATGGCGCCCCTCCCCTGGCTCGTAAGCCGGACAACCGCGACGGCAGCTTGTGCGGCCGCCACCGCCGCATCCGCAGCCGCAGCAGTGGCCGCGGCCACCGCAATGGCGTGCTTGCTCTGCTCCTTCTCACTCTCCGAGTAGAAGGACCTAAACAACGCCGCCTCCACCGCGGCGGCCGTCGTGGCGTTTTGACCCAACAGCACGTCGCCTGTGTCCCTGGCCGGTTTCGTGAAGCTCCACCTTTTCTTCTCCCTCCTGTCCTCACCGCCACCGTAGCCGGTGCAGTCCTTGGCCTCCTTGTTCTCCTTCTTCCCACTCCAGAGTCTCCGCAGCCACCGCGTTGCCCGACCCATCTTCCGGCAACTGGAATCTTCCAAATTCCGGCAGCAATCGCAGGATTTGAGCAAGAAAAGCCTACTGGCTGAGGTCCTACGAGGCAAACAAGAGCAGCAAGGGATGCGAATTCAATGGTCTAACATGATACGAACTAAAAACAAAAAGAACAGGGAATCTTATCGAGGTGGTAAAAACTCAAAAGAGGGAGGCGATACGTGATAAAAACCTTGAAAGACGCAAGGGGAGATCAGCAAAATTAGGCTAAAGATGGGATCTTTTTCAAAAGGAAGGAAAAAACCTGTCAAGGCCTCGTGAAGAACAGCATTAGAAGACAAAAGGATGTTGCAGAGAGACGCAGGGATATTGAAGGCTTCCCCCGCCCCACCCCCGAAACCATTAAACTAATAGCAACTCGCTGGTAAAACCAACAACGGAGAGACATTACACAACAAAAGCAGAGCGCAGATAGAGAAAGAGGCAGATAAAATTTGCCAGGTTCAAAAATGGAAGACTGAGGAGGAGGCTTTTGCTTGTGTTCAGCTGGTAGAGGAGTTCAAATGGACAGCCGGAGGAAACAGCTCAACTTTCCAGATATTCTCTACCCTCCGAAGATTCAGCAGAAAAGACACGGAGGGATCAACGAAACCAGCAAATCAAAGCTATCTTGATTCTTAAAGACGGAAAAAGACTCGATTTTTCCTCTCTCTCACTGTCTTCCCCTGCCTCCAACTCAAGACCAAGAAGAGCCCCCACCGAGAAGGAGATCGCCGACCCACGCCTCAGCCACGCAAAAGGATGAGGAAGACTCTGAAAGTTCGGGATTGCCTTTCCCTCCTCTCGATCCGCTTTGAAAGCAGACCGACACACCTCTAGTTCTAATTTCTCGAAAATTTTCTCCGTCGCTACCTTTCTCAGTGCTGAACTGAACTCTACAGTGACGACTCCCTCCTATGGCTCTCTAAAAGCTATATATTCTTCTCTTTTACTCTCTCTCTCTCTCTCTCTCTCTATTCTCATTGCCGCTGGCAGTGCAGTGTGAATAACCCTGACCTCCTATTTAATGCGGATTTGCACTCTTTCTCTTTCTCCGTCGTTTGCTATCATAACTACTCTGATACTTGTTCACAAGTCCGCAGCTTTTTCCCATCTCACAAATAGAACTGCACCGAAGGACGAGATTTTATGACAGCGGGAATGGGATCACTAGTCATTCCTCTCTATCTCCCAAGAACATCTTTTATGGACGTCATCATCCAAGAGAACAGAGCATCGGGACGGGCTGCCCCTCTCTCTCTCTCACTCTCTCTCTCTTTCTCGAGAGCAATCAATGGGCCACGGGTTGTGATGAAGCTTACACTTTTCTCGCAACTTTGCAGTACGCTCGGTCTCCTCCGCCGTCGGTAAGCCGTGGGATTGGTGCGAGAATCCACGGGGAGAAGAGCAAATGTGGGGATTTATGGGATTCCCCTTTTGACGACGCAGGTGGAAAGATCGCACCTTTGAGCACGATCTCCGCTCCGCGGCGACTATTGGAAACAGTTACTATTAGTAAGAGGACGAGGGAGCAGAACACTAGAAAGGCGAATCCACCGTCCTTTTGGGATTAAGAACAGTGCCCCTTTTTTGGAGGAGGAAAGCTAAGGGTTCTTGCTTTATATGGCCAACCTCCGTGGCCCCAACGTCCCAGTTCACGGCGAATCCCACGCGTTCGTCGCTGTACCAAAATGGCTCCCCCCCAAGAATGCGATTCACCGATTTACCACCAGTGGGGAACGGACGGAAAAGGGCGTTTTTAGTCATTTCACATTGCCCCGTAGCTACGGTCCACGTCGCCGTTCGCGGAATCCCGACAGCGCCGTCAATCCAGGCTGATTCTTCGAAATAAGCCCCTGGATTTGTTGGAATTTGCACGAAGGGTTGTAGCGACGTGGCTCACAGCATCTTCACGAATGATGTACATGGAATTACCTTACGATGGAGGGGTGTTTCTAAAAAATTACATCACGGCCACGGTGGACTAACGGTCGAGACGGGGATAGAACAATTACTGGCCTTCATGTCGGAGGAAATTACGAGGAGGGGATCGTTTGAATTTCCCGCTAAGATACGGAATCTTTTTCAATTTTTGAAATAGGGTACACCTCAGGGTAAGAGAAGATTCTGAGAAAGTTCCTAACCTCGAACCCGAAATGACCAGGTTACCCTCGCCATGGTCGCCTCACGCTTTCGGAAATAGTGTTCTGGTGAGGGTGTTTTGGTCATTTCAGGCGTGGTCTTACGTGGGATGACCGGAATACTTCATCTCGGGACTTCACCGCCATGGGAAGCGGGTCGGATGCGTCTTGGTCGGGTCGTGGGTCCGAATCCTTTCGGGCTCGGATTCAGATGGACGGGTCGGGTCTCTGCCGCACGGCTGGGTTGGGACATCATCATGTAGAATGCAACCCAAGGCTTTGGGGATGGCGATTCCCTGCTTTGAGATTCGCGAACTGGAAATCTAACGACGGATTGGCTTCCTCCTGCCGAGGCATGCGAACATGTACTGCTGTAGAGCTCATGAAAGAGTGACCGAACCATTAATTATGTTTCCGAATTCAAATGAAGATAATAATTATGTCGATTAACTCCTTTCAAATCAATCGAGTTAGGGATGGTAATCAACTCGGGCTTATTACTTTGGGCCTCTGTGGGCTGTGATCATCGATCTTTAGCTTGGTGACTAATTTGACTCGTGTTTTGGAGATCATAACATGGTTGATGTGGAGGACTTTATTTACATGTAACAATGGAGTACTTTGCGTGACATTTCTAAGTTCCTATCTCCATAACTAAGAACGGTATGAATTTGCTTATAGCAAATACATTGTCCTTAGACTATATTATAACATTAATACATGACATCAGTTAGATGATGACACACGTTCATTGCGACTATCGCACATCTCCTATCTTGATAATTCCATAATACTATGTTATATCGGGTTCTTCGTTATAACATTTCTTAGTTTGATATATTTGTAATAGTGTTGGTGAACCTTTACGCCATGGCCAAGGAGTCAGCTCAGCTTTGTCTTATCCCGAATATGCAAGGTCACTCACGCGAAAACTCGAGAGGTGGGATTGCACCTTGAGTCAAGTTGAGTTAATGATTGTTAATGATTTGTCGACCCCTAAGCGGACGATGGTCGACCTATACGGATCATCATCGAGCGGGGTCATCTCGAACATTCCGGTGCAGCTCTGTACCCAACGATGTCGTTTGCATGGCCTTGTACAAGCTGGGAGGATGATCGCATTGTCTGAGTGGCTGACGTGACCCACCACATCAGCTTTTAAGTTCCACATCAGTGTTGTTGTAGTTGTGGTATACTATCAAAAGGCGTGCTGCCAAATTGTGCCCTATCAAATAGCATCATTATCTATGACACACTTATACTATGTTTTATAAAAATAGAGAGACATATTATGATACTTCAATACAATCGAGCTTATGCCTTCTCGATTTTCTTTATTTACCATTAGAGTTACAATAAAAATTCATTGATTCGATCGCTTAGTGCTAGAATCTAAGTCATATTATACTCTTACGAATTCTATTGGCATACGCTCAAACCTCTTAATAATCTAATGCAATCTCTTAAGAATATGCAAAAAAAGAAAATATATTTGTGAGGAGCAAACATACAAGCAAATTATCATGGTTATCTCGACACATCATAAGGTAGGGTTAAACAAATATAGTTCAATAAAAAAATATTTTTATTTGATAAAAGGTCAATCCTAGATACTACCTTAAACTTCATTTGATAAAAGGTCAATATGATGCCACCTAAGGGTTTTATGGTGTTAAGATAATTAATATTTTTTCTCGACTTTATTTTTGAGTAATTTTTGCGTTGTGTGGCACCACTCGCAAACTTCATAGGCAACCTAAAATAGTTAAGCGACCTAACCAAAATCGCTATAACCAATAAGGAGGTGTAATGTTTGAGAGCAATATTGAGAATTTCAATATCCTATCAAGAGTATAAATTAGAAATATGTAAAATCAATCTTAGGACGAAGTGATAATCTTATGATAGTAACCTTGATACGAGATCATAGTGTGATAGTAAGTCTCATTATTAAGATATTCCTAGTCACTTATATAATTATATTGACCTTCCTCACTTGTAATGTCATTTTACTAACATCCTACTTATAAGTCATCTAAAAGGGACATAGAGAGTCTAATCAATTAGACCCATCACATCAGTAATGGGTTGAGAAGTAAAATATTTTTTTTATTTTTTATTTAAAAATATTCTCTTATATTATGAGCATCACTAAGTATGATTCAACAATTCTCCAATAAAACCTCGCACTGATTTCAGTGACATTCAATTCTCAAGATATCATAACTTTTGATAAGTTATGATTAATGCAAGACATGGCAAAGATTACTCCCTAAAGCAACAGATTCAGATCCCCTGCAATAACCAAGACATGTTCGATACCATACATGTTCGATCACTGTTTTACACCTCATCACCGGGTGGGACCCACGCACGCTGGTTTCATATTTCGATTTGGTCACGTGAGCCGTGACTTGGACGCCGCCGGCTGACGGGGACTAAACCACCACCACCACCTCCCAAGCTCCCGAGCGTCTCTCCTGCGCAAGTCCGTTCTCCCTTCCTCCCTTCCTCCGTTCCTTTCTTATTCTTTTTCCTTCTCTCCCCTCTTTTCCATCTCCGTGTTGCTACTGCCGGTTTTGTTTTGTTCCTTCCGATTCAACCGCAGCCACAAAACACGAAGGTAATTAGGTTTCGGACACGGGAAGAAATTATACGACGGTTAATCATAATCACTGCTGTCCTAAACAGTCCGACGTCAACGGCAGCGCGACCGTCGACTGCCCGCTCTCGTTATATTTCGTCCCGTCCGCCACCAAATCTTGCTAAAAAGCTTCACATTTTATATTGCACGGATATTTTTGTGTTTCCGCGTCTACGACGGAGGCCACCACCCTGCGGCGCTTCCCCCTGCCGAGCTCAACACTGCGTCCGATCGCCGCTGGAAAGTACCGCGTGGTGGTGGATCGGTGGATTGGTCTCCTCCTCTTCCTTCTTTTTGTGCCATCCCCCTCCCGACCCGACCCCTTGCTCCCCGTGAGATTACGTCCCGCCTCCTCTCTCTTCTCACCTCGAATAGCCGCCGCCGTCCCCACCCCGAGAAGCTACACGCTGCTGCGCATTTGGGTTTTCGGCGCCTCGTCCCTCCCGAGGCGCCGATCAGTGGAATTTGTCTCGCTCTTGATTTTGATCTCCCGTTCAGGTTTCTTTTTCTTTGCCCTTTATTGCCTTTTGTCGTTCCGTCTTGAATTCGATCTCCGTGGTGGCACCGGAGTTAAAAAGAAGTTCCTTTTTTTTTTTTTCCGTGTAGTGTCTAACGCTTTGCGTTTCCGATTTGGTTTCAGGGTATTCGATTGTGGTTCGGATTTGGTTTTCTGTTCTCCTATCCACGGTGTTTCCGGTGGTGCTCTCCGTGGCTTTTAGTGCCATTTAAGATAGATAGGTGGGCGATATCTTTCTCCTATCATCTGGGTGGATCCGTCTTTCTTGATTGTAGTGCGTTCGTTCTCATCGTCGTTTGTAATAGGGCTTTGAGGTAATTGGGTACTTCGGAAATCTTTGATTTCTTTAGGGTTTCATTTTTGGGCTACATTGGTTGATTATGCTTTGTCAGTGATCCGAGACGAAGAGTGACCTTTTTCATTTTTCTCCTTTATTTATTTTTTTGTCAGATTTGTTCCATCTATATCTGGAGATTAGGGTTGTTTACTTCTGCATTCTAGATCTTTGGCGGTTCTTTCATCTTTGCATCTCTTCTTGTTGACCGTGTTGTTAAAGCTTCTCTAGTACTGTTAGCAGAAGAGAGTTTTATCCCTTGATTCGCTCTCTGATTGTGGGGCGGGTTGTTCTGATTAAATGGGTAGCCCGTCTCCACCTGCTCCAAGGCAGTACGGTATAACAAAGCCAATCTCGACTGCTGGACCCACTGAGGCTGATCTCAAGAGGACAACTGAACTTGAAAAGGTATCTTTGTTGCCTTTTCTATTCCTTCCCTCTCCTCATCTTCAGATAAATCTTTTGTGTCCTTAATATTTTTGTTGTCTACTTTAGTTTGACATTTACATATGCGCTTCTCTTTTTAAGTTCTTGGTTGATGCTGGACTCTATGAGAGCGAGGAGGAAGCTCTCAAGAGAGAGAACGTTTTAGGAGAACTAGGCAAGGTAATCTTTTTTTCTTTTATTTTTAACCATTCATCTTATTTGTTATATGAATTGATCAAACAGATCCCATGCGAATTTTCAGTTAAATTGCTTATATAGGGGTCTATCTATATACTTACCTTTGTACTTTCCGTGTGATATTTGAGATACATAAGTTGGTGGGATTCTTTTGGTCTCATTTTTCTCAGTAATTGATTATTCATCAATGAGTTGTTGCTGATATTTTGAAGATTGTTGGGCAATGAAGCTCCTCACTTTCCGATATAGTAGACAAATTACCTTTATTATTATTATGATTTCATGGTCTTCTAACTTTTTTGCATGAAGACCAAGAAAAAGATGACTTTTTTTAGCACATTTAAGTTTCTCCCAAGGCTTGCAATATGAAGATGAAAATTAAACAAAGTTGTCAAAGATGGTTATGAGCAATTGAAGGGGATGTTAGAGTTTCTTATGTAAGTGAAAAAGTGAATACTTGATTCAGAATGTTGTCATGAAAATAAAATATTTTACTTTCTTGGAAGTTGGAATGACATCTGTTGTACCTGGGATATGCTTCTAGGAGAGAAGTTACTTCCATTATTTTGTTAAGAGTATAGATAGTACTTTATCTGGGCTTCTTAGGGGATTGTCGTGTATCATGCCACATCAAGCTGACAATTTCTGAGTTTGAGAATCAGGTTCTTTGAGTAGTAAAAAGGTTTGAAGAACAGAAGTGGATTGACCAATTAGCTTAAAATTAAAGGATCATTCTCAAAGATGACAGAATGTCGATGCCCTGAACTTTTATAGAAAAAAGAAATTTTGGTGAGGATCATTTTTAAATTACTGGGTTGGATGAGTCAAAGAATAAATTTCTTGATTGGCGGGTTTGGCAGGAGAACATAACATATGGCTATTTTGCAGGGGTGATGTCTACGTGTGACAGACCTCAATAAGTTTGCCTTTTACTAATTTCTGGAGAAAAGATTGTCTTCACAGTGGTGTTTGCTTGTTTTCTTAGACACATGAAAGTAAATCGTATTTCCTTTCTGATTAGTTTCTCAAGCTACATATTGTGTTCATTCTAGGGTCTGTAGCATTATTGTTCTGCACTCTGTTGAACAATTTATTATGCTGATCTTGTAAGTTGGCTTTTATGTTCTATTTCTAATTAATCTATATATAAGCTGTGTAATTTTTTTTTCTTTTTTAGTTTTTATGACTGAATTATTTCTAGATACCCTATGACTCTTAATTTGTACTTTGGACTCTCAGATTGTCAAAAGCTGGGTGAAACAGTTAACTCGGCAGAGGGGTTACTCTGATCAAATGGTTGAAGATGCAAGTGCAGTAATTTTCACATTTGGATCTTATCGCTTGGGGGTAAGATATGAACAAATATATTTCAGTTCTATGATTTTTTTACATTTTGATTATATCGCTAGGGGATGAGGTATGAGTATTGGATTTCTGTAATTAAGCCTTTGTTGATTGTGTATATGAATGAGAATATGCACCTAATTGTGAACAAGATCCTTAATGATTGATATATACTGAATAGTAAACATCATTCTCATTATTGCTTGCAAATACATTTCATCTTGATTCTTCATAATTCCTTGGATAAGGTTGCAATAGTGCTTGATGGATAACAACCCCTCTATTCATATAACGTATACAGTTATTAACATTTAATTTGTTTTTATAAGCTTCCTGTGTTGTAGGCTGAGTTAATTTTTTGCAATGTTTCTACAGCTATGTAAACTGGGCATGTTGAAGTTCTGCATGGACTGCACTTCTTATGTTTAATAGATAGGATATAAATTTGTATCTATCATTGCACTGGGAGGAACACATATTAGTTATTTGTTGCTTCTTTTAGTTCTCTTTGTACTATGGTCTTCTCTAGTTTAGAATTTGGTTTAGTATGCTTGAACATGTTGAGCCCAAAGTAGGATGTCTATAAAGCTTGACGTATTGGCAGTACTTTAAATGCTCGAGGCATATTTATTGATAATTTAAACCTGTCAGTTTTAGCTAGCTCGATGATGTGATGGAACTTGTCTACTTTCCAAAGTGTAAGCTTAAGTATTAAGACTATTTTGTTAATCTTTTCTAAATTAAAGTTTTGAAGGCAGTTCTTGAATCACTTTTGCAGTGTATACATCATTGTTAAATTTGTTTATATTTTGGTAGTAACTGCATGAGTATCGTGACATGTTTTTAATGAATATTCTTCAAAAGACAAGATCCAATCCAGTGAATGAATTTTGAGCTAGAATCTTATGGAACTCATGATTAATTTGCTGTGCATTGGTTTTTTGCTAAAAGAAGTTTGAAATAAAAGTCAAAATGGTATCAAATAAGGTTGATACTAGAGCATCACAAATGTAGGTCTTAATATGTGGTTTACATTTGATAGTGTTCTGTCATGGGAAGTGCAATCCTATAGGTAGTTTCATAATTAAGGCTCAAAATAGCAAAACCTAAGGGAGAATACAATGTTTTAGCTTGGACGGGTTGAGTGACTTTGGATCACTCCCAAATGATATTAATTGGCCATATTTGTCCTTTGATCTCAACTGATTTGACCTCATACTATATAAAATGGCAAATTTATCAAATGATATTCAGCTTGAGGCCTTGAGTTAATTATAGAAACTGATTAGGATTAGTATTGTCTGAAGCACTTGTTTCCATTCAATAGCATTCATTAGATTGAATTTGAGATCTTCTAAAGCATCAATTTTGAAGAATATTTTATGCATGCCTTATTTTTGTCATTTTTCCAAACTGAAGAAGGTTTGCTTTTGTTTATATGATGTTTCTTTTTATCTTGTGCATGAGGTACTTTTGCTTCTCTCCCATACAGTTGTTGTTTATCAACTGCAATCCCAGTCCTAGTGGTTGAAAACTGAGATGTGAAATTCTTCCACAAGGTATAGGTATCTTAGGTCTTCCTTGTGGAGCTGTTAATTCCATACTCATTTCTAGTGATTAGTTGTTTGACAGAACAACCATGCTGACAATGATTGGTATAGTCCTATAGTTAAAGTTTAGTGCAAGTTATTCATGGTTGGAATATGCATTTTTTTAAACTTATTTTTTATATGCAACTTTAGGTGCGTTTGGGAATAAATTTGAAATGTGCATTGAGAGCCTATGGTGTTCGATAAATTTTTTTCAAATCGTATTTGGCTTGGATGCTGCATTGCTAATGCTTAAATGTTGATGCTACCTCAAGGTAACATCAACATTTCAGCATTTACGAGATGCTAATGTAATCTTTCAAATTCCCAAAGTTACCCTATGACATTATCTAAAATCACAAAATTATCAACATGATTTAGTAAGAAACTAACATGATCTATGTCTTCTATAATATGAAATTTTATTTATTTATATGATTATATTATTTATTTATTATATATCTAGGCCATATGAAATTTTTGTAAGATTACATACATTTATTTACTTATTAATTTAAAATAAAAATATGTATTCATTTTTGAATAAATATTCAAAATATTAGAAGGGTAAATTTATCATATAATATTCAATGGACTTTCGAAATATAATTTTACCAAACAACACTCATGCTAATACACATTTAAAATGCAGTTTTCATCTACTATTTACCAAGCACTCAAGCCATGGCACAACTGCACTTTTACTCAAGTCCTATTCTCCAAATACACATTAAAAATACAAATGTGTTCCCAAACACAGTCTTTATTGTTTGGTGCATAAGGTTTGTGTAGCTTTTATTTGGCTCTAATCCTTTCTCATTTTTTCCCCTCTTTTATGACTTCCTTTTCCAGTAACTTATCATGATCTTTTTGTCTCATCACTAACCTTATTTGAATTGGTAGATCTTAGATCGGTTTAACTCAGATAAACAGTTGAAATTGCTTTGTGTTGTGGCAGGTTCATGGACCGGGGGCTGACATTGATACTTTGTGTGTTGGACCTTCCTATGTTAGCCGAGAGGTTTAAATTGTTTCTTGATTTTATTTGTGAATAGAACACCTTATATACTAATGATATTAACTAGCTGGGAACTTTTTCCAGGAGGACTTTTTCATTACTTTGCATGATATTTTGGCTGAAATTGACGAAGTTTCTGAACTTCAGCCAGTGCCTGATGCCCATGTTCCTGTTATGAAATTTAAATTTGATGGAATATCTATCGATCTTCTTTATGCCAGTATATCACAATTAGTTGTTCCTGAGGTAGGTCCGCAATTTGCAATCTGTTTTCTTCTTTGGTCTTGAAAAAAATCTCTCTTCCTTTTGGTCTAATTTCTACTCTTTATGACTTTACAAGTTTAATTAATATTTTAAACTGGCATTTTGCCACCTCCAAAACTTCTCAATAAATGCCTTCCACTGGGTTATCACTTGAGATAGAAATATATATATATTATGTTTTTAATAAAAATCCATTGCACTTGATTGGAAAATTGATTCTTAGATACCTTTTATGTGCATCTTCTTTATGAAAGCTTCCCATATTGCAAGATGTACCCCGCTTTTATGCAATTGTTCGTTTTACTTTTTTCCTTGGAACAGTATTTTTAGTAATTATGCATAGTTATGACATCTTGTCGATACCTTTTGTGGACAGGAGTCTGCATAATAAAGTGCATACATGTGCATGGATATTCACTAGTGTTGAATGCATATTGTTCCTATTTTAAATGCAAGTTTTAGCTTGAACCAGTAAAGTCTCGGTTCCTAAGTTGAGCTATGATTTCCTAGTCATCTTACATTCAACTTACTTTTCTTGAACTTTTTTTTTTTTTCTGTTCTACTATTACATCCTTAAATATTGCCTCAGTAGTGAAATTTTTGGGATAAAAAAAACTGCTATTCATCTATATCTTGCTTGTCTTATCCATTCCACCGAAATTCTTTCTTCCGATTTCTTGTTATATCACATTATTATTTATTCCTGTCTTCCACTTCTTGGACTTTCTTTTTGGCAAATGATCTAATATCTATTGACCAGCAGCAATCATTACCCATTTTATGAAATTAATGTTTATGTCAATCATGTTTGGTGTAGAGATGCACTGGTACAGAATCATTATATGAAATTCACTCCCTGTATGGTGTCCTACAGATCTACTAGCATGTTCTGCTGCCACTGAGTGTGCATTGTGGCAACACACTGCTCTGGATGCTAAATAATCAGCATATAATTCTTTTGGAAAATCAACAAATACCATGAACAGATTTTGATGTTGATTAGAGTAGTACTTCAGGTTATGTTTCAGAAGTTGGTATAAGCTGGTTGAAGATAATTTGGAACTTAAAGGTATTCAAAATTACAGATCAAGATGGCAGCAATAGAACCTTTTTTTCATTGCCATGTGGAGCATTGTCTTCCAGTGAAGCTATATTCTGTAGTTTTATGATACTGTAGATTTCCAACTTTGAAGATTGTGTTGGACATGAATTTTGTGCCTTCTAAAACGTGGTGGTTTTGTATCTGCTTGACATGTAGTCTTTCTGGTATTTTCATGCAGGATTTGGACATCTCCCATGTATCTGTGCTTTACAATGTTGATGAGGCAACTGTTAGAAGTCTTAATGGCTGCAGAGTAGCGGACCAAATTATACGGCTGGTGCCAAATATTGAGGTTATCATTCTTGAATTTTGCATTATTCTTCGTAATTTATCACACTTTATGTTGTCTCTGAATCAGTTATACTTCCTACAGAATTTTCGAACAACTCTCAGATGCTTGAAGCTCTGGGCTAAGAAGCGTGGAGTTTATTCAAATGTAATCTCTCTTTGGTATTGTCATTCTTTAACAGATCAACCCTTAATATTGCTTGTTCATATTTTTTTTAATTGTTCAGGTGATTGGATTTCTTGGGGGTGTCAATTGGGCTATATTGGTTGCTTGTGTCTGCCAGCTTTATCCTAATGCTGTGCCAAGTACGCTAGTATCACGATTTTTCAGAGTTTATACCCAGTGGCGCTGGCCAAATCCAGTAAGGTTGTGTGATATTGAGGAAGCTGAACTTGGGTTCCCTGTGTGGGATAGCCGTAAGAACCCACGAGATCGAACTCACCATATGCCTATTATTACTCCTGCATATCCATGCATGAACTCTAGCTATAATGTATCAACAAGCACACTAAGGGTTATGACGGAACAATTTCAAATTGGCAACAATATCTGTGAGGTTTGTACTTGGTGATTCCCTCTGTAGCATTGCTGGGAAACCATCTTTTGCTTCATTTTCTTTATTTTCATCCTTGCAGGATATTGAGTTGAACAAGACTGGTTGGGGTGCTCTGTTTGAGCCTTACCCTTTCTTTGAGACATATAAAAACTATCTCCAGGTTGACATTGTTGCTGCTGATGCCGAGGATCTAAGGTCATGGAAGGGATGGGTGGAATCTCGTCTGAGGCAGTTGACTCTGAAGGTGAGTTCCAACCTTTTCAGGTCCAAGTGCATTGCTATCCAACTCTTGTTTTATTTTATGTGATTTCAGCATTTAACATACCCATTTGTCTGTTTTATTTCCATCTTTAAAATAACATTCCTTTTTATTAATCCTTTACTGTTTTGTTCACAAGCAGATTGAGAGGGACACATGCGGCATACTGCAGTGCCATCCATATCCCAATGAGTATGTAGATCCTTTTAAACAGTTTTCACATTGTGTTTTCTTTATGGGCTTGCAAAGGACACAGGGGATGAAGATACAAGAAGGTCAGCGATTTGACATACGCGGAACTGTCGAAGAGTTCAAGGGTGATGTGGAGTCGTACTTATTCTGGAAACCTGGAATGGAAATTCACGTTACTCATGTTCGCAGAAAGCAAATACCCTCTTATGTGTTTCCAGAAGGATATAAGAGACCTCGTCCATTGAGGCCCGTCTGCCAGCAGCTGACTGACAAAACTTCTGGTGAAGATATTCGGGAGCACTGTGGAGGATCCTTGGAGCGAAACTGTAAGAGGAAAATTGATGTTGATTGCTTGGATGATAAACCAAATAAACCTGAGAAACATACATTAATCAGTCCAAATCAGGAGAATATTTCAATTTCTGATCAACAAGATCAAGCTGGTATAAATGATGATCAGAAAGATGGGAAAGAAGATGAACGTCATTGTAAGAGGAAAATTGATTGCTTGGGTTCTAAACCAAATAAACCTGAAAAACATGCATTAGTCAATGCAAGTCGGCAGAAAATCTCAACTCCTGATCAACAAGATCAAGCAGGTATAGATGAGAAACAGAAAGAGTCGGAAAAAGATAACCAAGTCTTTAAGCGAGTCGACGATGATTCTATTAGCCCAAGCAGACAGCCACAGTTGTTCTCTTCTGTCACCAGTAGCATATCAGGTATGATTTGTCACTTGATCTGGCATAAGGATCAGATCGAAACTAAGTTTGACCCTTGTTGATTAAAATATATTATATCGCCGGAGATGATATTCAATGGACTTGGTGGTTAATATTTGATGGACTTGATGGCAGTTAGGAGTACCGCAGATGGTGGTGTTGAAACATCTAGTGGAAGTGATGCTAGGCAGTTGGCAAATGAGACATTATATCTGGAGTGTGGTGGGGATTCAGCGGGAGACCTGTTCTGCAATTCAGAGTCCATCGAGGAGGTGGTTCTGCAGCAGTTTGCCGGCAGTACAAGTTCCAGTGTGGGTGGCAGCCAAGAACTATTGCAGGGGACTAGCACAGGGATGGATCAATTGGAGGATGGATCAACACAAAATGGTGTGGTAGATGAATTGGAGGTCTTACCTCTAGTGCATGCTTCCATTCTGTAACTACGTATTAGCAATCATAGTTATAATTCACTGAATTAATTTTGTGCCTTTTTTTTTTTAAAATCTGTGTTCCACTTTTGTCTTCTGAAGCCAAACAACGCACTTGGAGTGGCCCTTGAAGCTCGTGGAGGGGTGTCAGCTGATGCTGCTCAAAACCCTTCACAAAGGCATGTTTCTGTGAACTCGTTTTACCTTGGGGAACTCTAATGCTCTTTTTTCTTTGTACTTTCCTGCGTCGTATTGTATTTCCACCTTCGTGGCAGGTTGAGTCTGACTTCAACAGCATGAAGTGGCTGAGGATGCTCAGTCAACGCAAGCCATGGATGATGCTGCAAAAAAGCAGCAATCCGAATGGCACGATTTTGCATATGGGAAAGCCTTGGTCCGGCAGTTGGCGGGGTAAGTTTCTCCGGACTTGCAGTTATTGCAATACAAGCAAACTGGAATGGAAGACGATGAAACTGGCAGATAAGTGGAAAACTTTGTGGCAATATGTGTTATAGTCATGGATGATCTAGCAGATGATTTAACCTAAAAAATCTTCTAGATGGATTATCTCCAGTTTTAGGGACCTTACTCTAGCCTTTTGGCTACGCCTGCTGTCCGGAATTGTGTTACATAAGTTGCATAGTGTCAGACCCTCTGCAAAGGTTCAATACTTAGGTTTTAGATTAGGAAAGCTCTCCCATTTGTTTCATTCTTCTTCCCAAGTGTATTTAACTGTATATACTCAATTGTTTTGTAAAGTAATAGTTTCATGATCAAGTTAATTCTGTGTTATCTGTTTGATGCAAACCAGACAATGATTGGCTTGCAAATGTGAGGGATAGGATGCCCAATTGTTTTATGAAACCCTATTTGGGTTTGTGAAGTCAAAATACTTGGGATTGCTGGCATCCATCCAACAGTCCAGTTTGAGCTTCGTCATCAAATCAAATCTGCTTACCAAATTAAAGATATATTAAAATTTAAACAAGTCTGATGCAAACATTGCCCGTAGGCAACATTACGAACCAACATCTCTAAAACATAATGCTGTTCGGTTCAGCCTGCCAAATAACTTGGATTATTTCTTCTTATAAGCTGCCTACTACGTTCATAAATCCATCCATTAGTGTCGTCCTTGGTAAGAAATCCTACTCCATCTAAATCCCCGTGCAAATCACATTAGTGGAGTAAAGTCTGCCTAAGGGATATGGATAATATCATCCGATATCAAATGAGTATCTCAAGAAATTATTCTTGTATTCAAATCACTTTGTGCCCTCTAAGGCTGTCAAGACATAAGATATATATATATATATATATCTCAAGAAATTATTCTTGTATTCAAATCACTTTGTGCCCTTTAAGGCTGTCAAGACATAAGATATATATATATATAATGATATTTTTTTTGAATTTAAAAAAGAAAAAAAAGAAAAAGAAAAACTATCATAGAGACAATTTAATATAATTTTTTTCAAACAAATCAAATTCGGTAAATATTTTACATCCTTTAAGTCAATAAGCTTTTTGATGACATGTATTTCACCATATAAAATATTAGAATTTATGATGGAGGACAAATAATAATGGATTATTTTTAATGATAGAGAGAAAAGAAAATTGGATAAATTTACTGTGGCTCAAATAGCAAACTCCTAAGATTTATTACTAATCTCACGCCACACACACACACAATTTTAATTCAATTTTAATTTATTAATTATAATATTTATTTTACTCTATTTTTTTACATTAAAAAATATAATATTCTTGACTCGGATTTGAGAATAATCATTTTTAATGTCATTATTGATTAATAGACTTTAATCTCATGAGTTTTTAAGATCTTCCATCCATCTTTATTCGATGATAATGAATTTGCACTCTATTTGTTTTCCTTTTTTCAACTTTTGATAAATTCAAAACATCTCTAGACTAATAAATAAAATTTATTGAAATAATATATAGACTAAAATTCTGCTGCATTAATAATTTCTGAGAATTAATGTGAAATAAAAAAAATAAAAAACATTGATTTATTGGAAAACTTGTCTTTGTCTTCATCGTTTCATCCCTCCCGTCAATCCAGAAACTGCTTCGGCCGGGACGTGCCAATCCTTTTCATCCCACCGATGCGTCTCTACCTGTGCTGCATGCAGCGGGAGAGCAATGGACTCGGAGCGACTTTACGAAACCTAACTCGTAGAGCTGCCAAACCCTACCTTGGATGAACTAAAGCTGAAAGCTGAAAGCTTCCTTCTCCCCCACTGCAAACGCAACGCTGCACAGTGCGTTCACGCGATCAATTTGCGCTACAAATCAAATGCGACGACTCGAGGGTTGGCGTCTACTCGACTGCCATCAACAGCATCATCTCTTTTCTTGGTGGGATCATTGCAGGTGTCGCAGTTGGAAGGATCTAATAATATTGTCTGGCGGGTAGTGCGATGAGGGGATCCCACAGTCCCATCATTTCTAAACCATTCGGAGGCCGTGCAGCAGCAGCGGATGGGAACCCCAAGTTGGGAAACATAATTCCACTTCTTCAGACAAGAACCAAACCTCCCCCACTTGCCTCTTCCCATTTGATCCTTCTTTTTCCATTTCTTTTCGGCTGTGTACAAACACGACTATTAGTGATGATTATTAGACACGCACAGCAACTTCAAAGTGGCTGCTGAATGAATGGAGGAGGGAGTATGTGCTCCATCATGATGCCCAAAAGGGAACACAGGCCATGTGAAGATTGTGCATGCGTGTGGGGCTTCTCATGACCCATTTGTTGGACTTGACTACTGCCGACGTATTTAGCTTCACAAGGCAACCATATGTATAAAGATCTTCTGTGAGCTGGACCCAGGCAGGTCTTCCCACTTTGTGAGGCAGAAAAGGCTTCTTATACCGGGCAGAGCGGGGACAGCAACGGTGGCATCATACTGCCATGTCTCTTCTTCTTCTTCTTCTTCTACTTCTTTTTTCTTTCTCAAGGTTTTGCAAGTGCATGCATGCACGGCCATGCATGTGGCTGAAGTTGAACTTTGGTAAAAGGGGACTTTGTAGCCACGCTTAGGCCAACAATGAGCTTGAAAGGTGACAGTAGACTACAGAATGGCTAGCTACGAAAAGCCTCTCGTAGGTATCTGATTACCTAACAAGAAGCTTTGAGAGACTGCGTGCTCTCGTATCGGTCGTCCGTGATTAGACTACTTTGCCTCTGCTTCGATTCCTTCATGCATGTAGAGTTTTGATTCCTAACCAAACACCACTGTAAGTGCACAAGGAGGTAACACGATGATGTCAGTCTACATCGCTTTGCAGGCCTTCGTGGATTCAAAAGGTTTCGAGTCCTGAAATCACTGCTGCATTCCTGCTTATATTTGTATCCTCTTCGAGTTGGAATGATGCTTTCCACCCCACTTTAGCTCATTTTATAGGGCACATGCTTCTTTCTGACATTGATTAGGATAGTACAGATATGACATGGGAGGAGAAGTGTCCTCTATCTCCCATCGCCTTCCAATAGCACGGCACACCTGTGCACTTCAGCAATGTCTTGGGGAACTGGTCTCGTGGTCTTCTGAAAAAGCCTGAGATGTAGGAAAATGTTGACCATGGACAAGATTACCGAAGCAACGAGATCACATGCCAAAATGGTTCAATCCGTCATCGAGATCAATGACTTTGACGGAACCGATCATTTGCGTGAGATTTACGCAGTAACTTAACTAGTAGTTTTGTTCCTTTCCTGATTGCATGAGTCAGGTGGGCCGGCATGAACAATGATTAGGGTTGCAGATGATGTCGTCAGCCACAGCAGAATCCAAATCTCTGCAGTCGTCTTTAGCTGGACTCGGTCAACCATATGTGTGATCCACCGACTGTGTGATAATAAGGATGATGCAGCCAAAGAAAATGATTTGTCGTATTGACATCCTCCAACATATGTAGTTATACGGTCATATATGTGTGTGTACGTATGTGTGGCGCATCTTTGCATGCAAGTCTCTCTCCTTACGTTTTGAGGATGTCACAGCCGGGTGATACGTGACGTCCGGACGCTGACAGATACTGAAATCCTAATACGGTGACAACATATCACCAAATCTGACAAACTAGAATCATGCACGACATGGCGGCGAATTATTTAGACAACAGTATCGAAAGCTTCTCCATTCGGATTACACCGACACTGTTGCCCTATTCGTTCCGTAAAGGAGACGGAGTTCTGCTGACATTTTTATGCGCTTTGGTGTCTTGAGCAGTGATTTTGCCACACTAGTCAGCAACAAAATGGCAAAAAACCAGTCGCGATTAGGTGCGAGATCGACTCAGAAGCATTTCTACAAGCATATTGTCTTTATATGTGTAAGGAGGAGCTGATGATGCTGAATACCACCAGAGGGAACAGAAGTCATAAATACGCAGACCATCTCAAGTCCACCAGCGAAGCATATCAACACCGTCGCGGCAAAGCACATGATATGTATAGCAGAATATAAGATAAGATCTTATATTCTGATTAATGTTCAAGCACCAAGATTAATGTTCAAGTCATCTTTCGACGTGCTTAAGGAAGAAGAATTCACAGATCTAATCAATGCTAGCTGGAGTTGTAATAAAACAAAGCTTGTAATGCATCTCTTACAAATCTGATATGTCAGAATATATGCATGCTGCACTAAATGTGTCAGATACCACCAATTATCTGATGCAGGTCAAGTGCAATCTCTCCAGTAGCCAACGACTGTTGCAAAACCTCTGCTTCGTTGTACAGTATTGTTAGGTGTAACCACTGGACTATGTTGTAGGTGTTGACTAAAATGAACTTTTAGATATGAGTTGAACAAAGGCATATGCTTTAGAAGCACGTAGACATGCAACAAGTACATGCATCGCCTTCATCAGTAAGAAGTTACAGTGGCCTACACCGTCCTATATATAGTTTTGGAAATCGAACACCTTGACGAAAAAGGAAGAAAGTTGTGAGTAGCAGTTGTCTTGATCTTTATCTGCAACCACAACTCACAGTGGAGAGGAAACAGATGAGAGCTGAAACTGTCAGTGGCAAGGACACCATGTCGGCTATCTAAATCTTTTTACCGAGAAGATCTATTGTCAATGTTTGCTGATGTTACGTCACGGATCTGTAGCTTACTTACCCAACCATCAGCTCCACCGATGACCAAAGGAAGGACAAAGTTGGGGGATCATGACAGCAACAAGAAGCTGGCTTTGTCAACCTTTCCCCATGCTTTCCCCGCTTCCAACAGGCAAAACTCAATTACTCGATCACTACGCTGTCACCCACAGGCCATCCATATCCATAAAATCATCCTGATTCGAGGGCCAGGATCCTCCCACTGTGACACCTTGAATTTGGTATGCACTTGCAGATCACGCCTCTCTCTTGGTCGGCGGTGCTATCTTCCCTCTCGGACTGCGACAGGCCTCACAAAAGGCAAACGCTACTGGTGTTGTGAGCTCCTGACGCCATTAATTGCACGCGTTTGTGGTGTCTAAGATATCGGACGACATCATGTTTGTGGACCGTTGGATTTGTATTCACCAACTGCTGCCCATTAAAGTACGTAGATCAATATAATCTCATGTTTACGAGTAAACTATTGAGAGGGAGTGAGAGCCGTTTGCTTCTGGCGGACATGTCTGCCAACCCTACACTGCCTAAATCACGCAATGCATAGTTAACTACGTGTGACATGACTTCTCTACCGTATGCTCTCACATTATTTGGAAAGACTTGTTTGAGCTATTGTGTGATCTTTCCAAAGACGTACGTAGAACAGAGCGCCATGGATGCAGATGGTATATACTATACTCTCTATAAATGGTGATCGATTTTGATTCCCACCACTTGATTGTGATCCGTGCACATGAAACAGCTTACACGTGCTATGTCTCTGCATGATATCGTAGACGATTAAGCAGTGAACATTCTTTGCATGTTGGTCACCGTAGGAGATTGCCTAAGAAAAAGGGAATTTAAATTGTCAGAAACTTCAATGGCTGTACTTCTTCTTCTTCTCTCTTTCTTGTTCTTGATTGAATGTTGAAGAATCAAGACACTGTTGAGACATCTCTTGCTATAGCGTCCTCACCTCTATTGATACTGCTGTGTTATGTACGCAGCTGGAGCTTCGAGCTGCCTCCGGCGATCACTTGCCGCAGCGTTCGTTCTGCGAGCTTGCAGCAAAATGTTCCTTGCATCCACGGCGTCCCGCGCGAGGCCTACCCGGCACCGCGATTGGAAGCCGTGACGTCTCCTCCCGGGGGGACCCGCCAGTCATGATCGCCGGTCACAGGGAGGGCAGGCGAGGCGTTTAATGAATACGAAGTCCAGGAAACAGGCGATGGAGGCCCACCGCAGCACGGTTCGCCCAGGCTGTGGCTGACACAGCCCAAGTACAAGCTCGAGCGTGCCACCGTACGCGTGCACCACCACCCACGGAAACGACTCCAACCTTCCTCCGTATCGAAAAAGAAATTCCGGTCAGAAAGGAAGAAGAAGAAGAAGAAGAAGAAGAAGAAGAAGAAGAAGAAGGAGGAGGAGAAATCTTAAAGAAACGAAGGGAAAGCTTCATCATACTCTACGCACACTCCTCTCCTTCCCCACTCAGTTCGACCTTTTGGGCTGTACTTTGTTCCATAGTAATAACAACATCATTATTGTTATTACTATCACTGTTGTCACACAGTCATAGAGCAGGCTAATGGGATCGTCGCGGCATCCGTACGCACATGCCATCTCTCTCTCCCTCCCTCTGACACGATATATATGCCTTCGATTTCCCAAATAGTGGACTCTAACGAGTAATCCCGTTGAAAGTTGCATCGCCATATTATGTGTGATACATATCAGAAGAATAATACCTATCCCGTGACATGTAGATTACGTGATCGTGTAAAGATCTATTGTATATCTCGATGGATCTTTGGCTTTGTAGAGACATGTGAAGGATGACAGTGACCTCCTTTTTGAGAGTTGGATGCATGTGGTTTTCCGACTTTAAGAAACAAAGCATTGGTGTTAATGGTAGGAAGGCTAACGAAGAGGAGGAGGAAGGAGAAGGAGGGGGTAGGATGAGCCTCAGCCCCACGATACGGATGCGTGGAGAAGGCATCCGAGATGGTAAGTTCGCCACGGAAGGGCGCAGCGCAGGGAGCAGTCGTCGCGCCAGGTTGACATTGGTTGGGTAACTGCGGAATTAACGTGCGCCGTTCCTTTTTGGTGAGACGAGAAAAATAAGAGATTTATTGCGTCAGTTTGGGCTGGATTGAATGCCGGTGTAAACGGGGTGGGAACAGGAAAGGAAACTATTCGGGCAAAATAGGTAACAGTTGTCTCCCTGTCCTTTGTCAAGTAAATGGACACTGATTGAGCCGTGTCAGATTGATGGCCCAAAAATTTATGGCTACCTTCTTGGCTTGCAGGTTGTCAGATTGATGGCCAACATGAACCATATACGATGGGGCATGTGGCTCACCCTGTTTGCACTAGCGAGCAGGCTTGGTCGGTCTAATTTGGGCCTGCAACTCTCTCAGTTCGGTCTGGAGCCTGCTGCTCGCTCCTCTTGGTGTTGATCTTGTCTATCTGATGCACGCAGAGTTCATGCAGTATGGAGAAGAAGAAACATAATGCTAATAATACTGGACTTCCCAAGTGGAGTCGGATTGAAAGGATCCTCTCTCGTGAAATTATCTGCAGCGTGTGTGTGTATCTGTTTCCTGGAGAAGGAAGCTATGTGTGGAAGAAGAAGCTTGGCAAAGTTGGGGAGTGGGGGGGTATTAAAGGAGCAAGGGAAAGAGAAAGATGGAAACGGCTAATTTAATCCCGAGAATTGACCCCTCCCTCAGTCCCCGCCAGCTCTATTAATACACCCATACTGGAAACGCAAGCAATGAGCCGACCCCAACCCCCCTCCCCCCTCCGCCCCCTCCTCCCGTCCGCACTCTCACGAAACAGAGCAGAGCAGCACAGCAACTGAGATAGACAACAACCCTCCAACTCCTCCTCTTGCCTTCGTTTCCCTAACGACAGAACTCTCTTCTCTTCTTCCTTACCTTCCTTACCCTCCCATTCCATGAGAGACGGCCGCAAGTTGAGCTTGTCAAAGCTACAAGCGTAAAGAAGAAGAAGTAGAAACCCCATCGGAGGCTTGGGAATTCCGGTAGCTGTCGCCCACGCCATGTGCAACACGAACACCACGACCGCCGCCTCCGCCCCCATGGCGTCCCCCGACGACAAGAACCCCTTGCTATCTCCCGGCCATATCTATCTCACGCTCCTTCCACTCCCCAAAGCATCTGGGCTTGGTGATAAAGCCCAGGCTTTGAAGTCATTTGCATCTCAGCCAGCACAAAAGCCGTCCATCGCCGCTCCCGCCTCCCCGAACCAGCAGTTGCTGCTTCGCTTGCCATCGCCGTCGGAGACGTTGAAGGAGGCCGGCTCCCTCTTCCGCCTCTCCTTCCCCATTGCGCTGACGGCGCTGCTCCTCTACTCACGCTCCGTCCTCTCCATGCTCTTCCTCGGTTCCCTCGGCGACCTCCCCCTTGCCGCCGGCTCGCTCGCCATCGCCTTCGCCAACATCACCGGCTACTCCGTGCTTTCAGGGCTGTCCCTCGGCATGGAGCCCCTCTGCTCCCAGGCCTTCGGCGCTAACCAGCCCCGCCTCCTCTCGCTAACCCTTTACCGCACCGTACTCTTCCTCCTCTGTTCCTCCCTGCCTATCGCTCTGCTCTGGCTTTACATGTCCAGAATCCTCCTCTTCCTCGGCCAGGACCCCGACATCACCGCCCTCGCCCAGACCTTCCTCCTTTTCTCCCTCCCGGACCTCCTCTCCTTCTCCCTCATCCACCCCATCCGGATCTACCTCCGCTCCCAGGGCGTCACGCGGCCGCTCACCGCAGCCGCCGCCTTCGCCGCCGCCCTCCATCTCCCTGCCAACTACCTCCTCGTCATCCGCCTCCACCTTGGCGCGCCTGGCGTTGCTGCTGCTGCCGCGGCCTCCAACCTCGCCCTCCTCCTCTGCCTCCTTCCCCACGTGCCCCGCGGGCCCACCGCAGAGTGCCTCGGTGGGTGGGGCCCACTCGCTCGCCTGGCCGCCCCCAGTTGCGCCTCCGTCTGCCTCGAATGGTGGTGGTATGAGCTCATGATCCTCCTCTGCGGCCTCCTACCGGACCCCAGGCCCGCCGTCGCCTCCATGGGCGTCCTCATCCAGACAACCGCCCTCGTCTACGTCTTCCCCTCGTCGCTCGGCATCGGCGTCTCCACGCGCGTCGGCAACGAGCTTGGCGCCAACCGTCCGTCTCGGGCCCGGGTTTCGGCTGCCGTCTCCGTTCTCCTGGCCGCCGTTATGGGCCTCGCCGCCATGGTATTCGCCGCTGGCGTGAGGGAGCGCTGGGGACGGATGTTCACCCACGACAGCGAGATCCTGCGGATGACAGCGGCGGCGCTGCCAGTCGTCGGCCTGTGCGAGCTCGGCAACTGCCCGCAGACCGTGGGCTGCGGCGTGCTCCGCGGCAGCGCGAGGCCCGCCCGCGCAGCCCACGTCAACCTCGGAGCGTTCTACCTCGTCGGGACGCCCGTCGCAGTCGGCCTTGGCTTCTGGCTCGGGTTGGGCTTCGTCGGGCTCTGGATGGGCCTTCTCGCGGCCCAAGTCTGCTGCGCGGGACTCATGCTGCACGCGGTGGGGACTACCGACTGGGAGGCGCAGGCCCGGCGGGCTCAGGTGCTGACGTGCACCGGCCTGCCGCCGTCCGAGTCGGCGGCCGTGACGGTGGCGAAGGTTGAAGGGGAAGAGGAAGCGGCGAAGCTGGTGGAGAAGGAGGGCTCCAAAGGCGTGATCTGCTGCTACGAGCCTCTGGTTTCGATTAAGGTGTGTGATGTCGAAAGGTGATACTGATCGTGAATGGTAATATTAGTCGGTAATTGCAATGCAGTGTGCGGAGACAAACTGATGGATTCAAGCATCTAAAGCTCTAACTTCAGAAATCGAAGAGAAGAACAGATCCTTTTTTTTCCCGGATATCTTCTTTTATATATATATATATATCTCAACGAGAAGTTTTGTCATGATTTTTATTCAATGGACTTTGTACTATTAAATTTGATTTGATTTGGTCTGGGGATAATGTGGGTGAGATATATGTATAATATCATGTTCTTAGCTTTCCTGTCATTATGAACAATGCAGCTTATTGCATGATGAAAAGAGAGTGTAGTAATCCTCAATGTCCTCTTATTACGTGTGGTAGCAAAGTGCAACACCATTCATTACATGGCACGGCACTTTTGCATGACATCTCGAGATCCATCCATGTATATCCCGTGAGTAGATTGAGGTGGTGATGTATTAAGATATTTCAAAGACAGTTGAGCTACTGGTTTGCCCTAAATGGCAGGCATTCTAGAAGGTAGAAGGGAGAGTAGTGAGTGCAGGAAAAAGAAGCCCTTCTTCTCCGCTGAGAGTAACGTGAGCCTCAATTATGTAGGTAAGTAACGAGGGATTACGGGGCGGGATGGTCCAGGCAAACGAGGCTGTTGTTGGAGGAGCACCATCGACTGTTTGCCATTGGAGTGTTGGAGAAGCAAAGGTTCAGTTGGCCGGGCCAATAGCAACTCAGGAACATGTACTCTTGTCTTCTCCACTTTGGTAGGTGAATGAATGTTAGCGGCAGCCATGATGATACTCTCATTTGATCATAAATGTTGTTGATGCAGTGGTTAGGAACTGGAAGCGTGCATGCACGGGCCTTTTTACCAGATGCTACAGCAGCAACCGTGAGCGTTCTGGTTGCACGCTGAGAAGGAGCGAGTGAAGAACAACAACAAGAACAACAACAACGGGGTAGGAGGGAACAGGAGGTCCCGTGTCTGGTGCCAGGAGACGGGTTGTACTGATGTGGTGGATGCAGGGGAGGGGGTGCGAGGACATTGAATGGGGCACAAAGGTGTGGGTTGCTGCTTGTGTACTACGGGAGGGAAGAAGAAGCTCGCACGTCTATTTATGGAAGGGGATGGCTGCTTTCGGCCTGGCAAGGGACAAGAACAGTGATGGGAGCAGTTAGGACTGCCTTCGTCTTCCCCCTCCCCCCCTCCTTTGTGACCTTCGATGCAGTCCAATAATTCTTTTACTTCGGAGTTTCACTTTCGAGTTCATTTCGTGTTGAGATATCGAAAAAGGTGAAGATTCAACTCACAAAGAAAACTATTGTCAGAAAATAAAAAGAGCATTTAGCTGCATTGTGTGTTAGTGTTGTTGAGAACAACATATTGCTAATTTTTTTAGTACGATAGATGATAATAATATTGAGAATAGTCATTCATGTTGGGAGAAGAAAAAAAATTGAAAGAAGAAAGGGATTGATTATATGATTGATTGGGTCTCTAATAAACAGTTTCAAAATTGAAAAATGATCACAAAAAATTTTGTCTTCTACTATATTTCTAAATCAAATAGCTTGGGATGCATATGTTGTTGCTGCTTTTATAATGTATATTTCTAAATCAAATAGTTGATGTTGCCACAATGGACTGTTTTTTTATATGATCATAAAATTATTCTAGATCTTTAGAAGAAAAATATAACATCACTATCAGTAAATCCAATCAAATAAAAAAAAAATCTATTATGAAAAATTATCAACATCATGAGTTCCATTTAAATAATGTAGGATTTAAATTTGTTGCATGGAGATGAACTTGTGTTGGATTCTCCATATATAATATCTAGTATGGTTGCAATCAAGTACATAAGATTCTCTATTATATATATCTATAAAAAAAGTACTATCAATTTTCTTAGAATAATTGAGTTTCAAACCTGTTTGAACTGAGACTTTTCTAGAAAATAAAAAAATTTACATCTTGTTGCTCTATTTTAATTCCAAGATAATATTTCATCAAACTCGAGTCTGAGTCAATCATATTAATTTTTTTTCATAAAAGATTGAAACTCATGAATCATATCAAAATCATTACTAGGATAAATAATATCGTTCACATAAGGTATGTTGATAATATTTCTCCTTACCTTTTCATATAAGCAAATAAGGTATGTTGATAGTTACATTTTTCATATTCATGTGTCGCAAAATATGCTCAATATAGTACTTCCTTTAAACTAAATAATATCTTTTTTTAATCTATATACCTTATATTTTAAATATTTTAATTATGAATTCAAGAGGTTGATTAACATAAAATTCTTCTTTAACTCATCATGTAAAAAAACTTATTTAATATCTAATTGATAAGTTGACCAATTATTTTGAACCCTAAGAGAAACTACCAACCTCATTGTTTCTTATCTACCCATTGATTGACGTAAACATCTCATTATAATCAATCTATTTCTTATTTTTGTAGCTTTTTACAACTAACGTATTATTCAAAAATGTCATCTTGTCTTAATTTTATTCTATAGATCTATTTTACACTAATAGATTTTTGCTTTGGAGGTAAATCAACTAATTTATATCCTCTTGCAATGCTTTTGATTACTTTCCATCAAGTTACATCTAAGTGACTGGATCACTATATATAAAAAGGTAAAGTGAATTGAGATATTTTTGGTCTCCAAAATCATAGAGATTAACAGTGTAATCTTTCATCCATCCTAGGTATTTTTAAATTTTTTTAGTATAATCATAGATGATGATAAGACTATTTAGTCTCACATTGATCGAGGAGTATGAGAACCAAGTACTTATGAGTTCATCATGTCTCTTTTACTCTCAAAATTACCTTTTGAAGTTCACATGTTACGAAAGAAAAAAATCATACTAATTCCTCGTAAGCCTACTCTCATAAGCTTATGAGCCGCATCAATGATCGACGACCAAATTGTTCCTTATTAGATATTAAATTTGTAAGTCTTTCAATTCTCAACCCAAAAATATCCAAAAAAAATTCTTAAGCAATAATTTGGTATTGAATGTACTTTTAAACTTGGTTCCTTATTGTTTTATTCTTCCTTTTTACAATATTATTCTGTTGTGAAGTACATACTATAATCAATTTTCTCTCTCTATAGTGCTATTTTTCTTTCTAACAGGTCAATTTTCTCTACCTAGGAGGATCTAATCAGGCTTTAATACCATGTTAGGAGAAAAAAAAAATTGAAAGAAATCAAAACTTAGGAGAGAAGAAAAACAAACAAAAATTATTCACATAACCCTTATCGATTGAGCAGCACCTCCTCCTCTAGGCAACGAGGGTAGCAAGAACGTTACTTCTTTGGCAATCTTTCTCTCTCTCCCTCTCTTTGGTTTTTTGGATTGCTGTGATTTGGGTGAGATCATCCCAATAAAAATTTGTTGCGACTTGAGAACAACTTGGGACTCTTATCTAACCTTATTCTAATTTAAATTTAAATTATATTATCTAATAATTCAGTCGTCAATAAATTATGTAATTATGTATCCTAAGGATTATAGAGTAATAACTTATCGAGTCAATTTTCTTATCAGCATTGCATTGCATGGCCAAATCAAAACTTATTAATTTTCTTATCAGCATTTATGGTCAAATCAAATCAATATACTCGTTGACTATGCTATTGAGCTCATAGGTGTTGATTTGATGAAAATAATGTATTAATCATATGGCAATGATGTATCGATGATGATTATGTGTCGTATCTACGTAGTGGATTCTAATTCTTGTCATGCCATTTTTAGAGCTGATAAATTGCTTTTTCTATTTTTACCCTTATTGAATAAAAAAAGATGAAAGAGAAAGAAGAGAGAGAAAGAGCTTCCACTTGCCCCTTGATGATAATGACATGGCATCCATAATGGGTCCCTAAGATTGAAGAATTGATGGATAATCTAATTCATTGAACCTACCCAGTGAACGATTAGAAAAGAAAATATTTTTATTTTTTTCAACACAAAATATAAATTTGATAAATTATTATCCATTACTCTTTTGATTCGATGGATTTTCATTAGTTATTAATTACTGAAATTAGTTATATATCGAGGGTTTTACTAACCACTCAAATTTTTAAGAAAACATATGTCATCATATTTTTGAAGCTTTAGTTTATAGATGCGATATGATCTATACATCTTTAAGCAATTGATCCGATAAAACAAATTGAAAGAAAAAAATATCTTTCAATGTACTATTTATACAGTTAAAAATCTCATAGGATATGAAAGAAAAGGATCGCATGATCTTAAATCGATGTTATCTCAAATTTATCAATGAAAAGTTGATCTATTTTTATTAGTTTTTATAATTAATTTCTTTCGTGCATTGGAACTCATTATTTGTATTTTTTTAACACTCACGATCGCTATTTATAAGCATTAGATGACTCAACTCAACATATTAATAATAGATATTTTTATATTGCTTAATATCTTATATTTAATACATTAGATATTTTACTCCCAACTTAAGTTTTAGGAATTTATAATCACCCAATTAAAATCCCGACAATATCAGAGCATGTTGGTGAATCACGAGGCCAGTGGTTCCCGTGCAACAAGCGACACACCTAAATCTTGATGGTGGCATAATTTTAAGACCCCACCAGCACTGTCACGTGGCAAATACATGCACCTGTAAGAGTTGGTGTGCACAGGTGCCATGTCCATCCAATTCAACCCTCGAAAGAGCATGTCAGTGCCAAGTCACATACCACTGGACGAGAACAGGGAAATGACACACCCATGGAGCTCAGCTAGCTTACCTGTTCCTGCCCACTGTGGTCCTTGTCATCTTCTTTGACACGAGAAGAAGAAGAAGAAGAAGCACCATTACGTAGCATAACAACAAGGAATCGTCTGACCATTTCTCTTGTGGTAGGTCACATTTGTACCGGTGGACTGAGGTGAGGTGCATTTGGTCCTGACAATTAGACTGAGGTAGATGACACCGTATTCTGAGCTTTTGAGAAGCTTATTTAACTTAGTTTTCTTCACTAAGTATTCTCTTAACACATGAATGATCATTGCGTACGAAATACTCATCATCATCTTTATTTTAGTTGATTATTTCTCAACTTTTTTATATTATAAAGGGATCAAAAGGGTCGAGATTAGCACGAATGATTTTGTTAAGGGCTAAGGTCTTAGGCCTCAAGCCCTCCTTTTATATAAAAAATTATTTAATCGATCGATCTTAATGTGATTGTAGATTTACGAGGAATTATTTATTTTAGACGATCGATGTGATTTTATCCTTTCGAAACTCATAACTTTCAAAAAAATAAGAGTAAGAAAGATCCAATAAACTTATGAATCATTAATTCTCATAATATTCAACTAATATGAGATTAAATAATCTTATCATAAATAATTATTTATGATAATTATTTACATGCACCATCCCTCCTCGACCATTAATGCATCTCACATGCAGGTACCTTAATGCACTTGCTTGTTGTCTTTGTACGGTCGCTCTTCATGGTGCTTTTGATTGGTCCGAGTTTTGTCCCCTACTTTGGCCTCGGTCAAGCCACAGCCTTTGAACTGTTCACCAAGTCTGCAACGAAAGAGATGGAACAACACAAAGTATGGTTAAAGTGGGCAGCAATAAAAGAGGAGAAATCATGGTGTATGTTTGCTCGAATTGGTAAAACCATGTCTCCCCCACACATGGTAATGTGCTCTCATGTCCTCTCATCGAGCTCATGTACTGAGAGCTCCTCCCTCCATGCATGACGGCTGCTTCCTCCTAGGTTGACTTACGGGGGGCCAGGCCACTGCCAATGCATGCATGGGTTTGGTTGCATGTTCGAGAGCAAAAGTACCAAATCCTCATCATGTCTCGACATGACTAAAGCCAAATACCAAGTTTTGCTGCTCTACTTCAAATCTGTACCACATGTGAGGACAGATTTGTATCTTGTTGCTGTAAGTTAATGTAGACGAGGACTGTGGAGTCCTCATCTACATTTACCTGGTCTTGGCCCACAGGCCAGGTGAGTCGTTTCCCTGCTGTCTTCCCCGTAGCCGGTTCTTCCTGATCTATATTAATTGGAGGAGAAAACCTACGCCATTTTTGTCACTTGACTGATGTGACAAGCTCGAAAAGTAGCATTCAGGTTGCTTGTTGGAATGCCTGCACGAGGCTGATGATATGTTCTCCAATGTGACCAACAAACCCATTCCGAATCGGGTGCGACATGGCGTTGCACGACGCCCGCCCAGGAGAGGGACTGGCGAGCCGAAAGTGAACCAGTACAACAGCATCAAACTGTGATGCTCGAGAGAGTGATATCCGAAGGTGACCTCAAAGTTTGGCGTGTGAGTTAAGGAAGCAACGACAAGATAAGACGTTCTGAAGGTTGTCTGCATTGCGTGTGTGTGTGTATATATATATATATATATACCCATCAGTTCCGATCGAAAGGTAGTGAGTGGCTTTGGACCAGAGCACTACTAGTGGATGCTTCGTGGTTCTCGTCTCGTAATACAACAAACAGGCTGTATCTTTGAGACGGCCCTTTGCGATGGCCTGGCCCAAAACAATTATAACAACAGTGATAGTGAGTCGAGAGGCCCAGTTCTGTTGACTCCAAAGATGGGAGGCTAAACCCCTTTTACAGTATGACTTGGCGAGCCACTAAGAGTTAATCAAACCTACTTTTGCAACTTTAGATAGCTGGAGGTCCATTATATCCATCCCTTTGGGAGAGATCCTGATGGTCCATGGTGTACTCGGTAAACTTGGTTCACAAGCCACAGGAGGACAGGACCACCCATCTCATGGCGATAAGTTGGAGTTGCCTCCACAAATTAAGGGCGCTTTCCCATTGGGTTTCAGGTCATTGGCTGTGCGCGGCATGTGTTAGGGGTGTAAAGCTTTCGGCAAGCGACAACGACACACAAAGCGAGGGAATCTGGTCGAGCGAGTTCCAGGAGCGACCGGAGGAGTCGCTCCTCCTCAGGGCGAGCATGTCCGCCGACCGCATCAGCCACGCGCGCCCGTCGTCACTGTTCTACCACATGGTCGAGGCGCACAAGAGACAAGGAATCACACGTCGAGGGCGTCGGGCGACGATGACGCAGATGGCGCCGCTAATTGTAGCGGAAGGCGATGCAGGTGAGGTGCCTCCAGAGCAGCCTCGTCCTTGCGAGCGACTCCTAAAGTTTTTGGCGCATGTGTTGGCCGTGTCACTGCTTGCTGTCACCACAGCGACAATCTAACATACACCTTGGTCCCCAAGTTCCATAGGTTGGCATGGGTTCACCGAAGCGGGGTACAAACGGGCCGTGCAATGGCTTCAGTTAGACCAACAAATTATCCGCAGATTTATTTTGTTGGGCCCGCATAAACCACAGCTCAGTCCGCCCCCAATGCTTCCAAACATAAGCACATATCTCCAGTTGGTAGCCTATGGAAGAAGAGGCTTTATGTTTAATTAGGCCCCCATATATATACACACAAATACATGGCCCGGCCCATGTCAGTTAAGGACCTAAACTACCAGCTTAAAACATTATGCCTCCTTGATCGGCGATGTACGTAAAAAGAAAAGTCAGCATAAGCAGATTTCAGCCAGTATATGTTCGACATCGAATGGTCTGACATAAAAATGTCTCAAAGCTGTCGACTATATTTCTTGTTGATCAGCCACATTGGATCATGATACTTAAATATGTGCCATGCAGGCAACTCTGATAGATCAAGGTTCTACGAAGCTCAACAGTAAAATTAGATAATAAACAGAGACTACCATTCGTATGACAATAGAAATAGTTACAAAGAACTGACATGGAGAGAATTCAAGTGAGAAGGATGAATTATGACGTTATTGCAAATAAACTCAGATTATTCCTTTAAGATGGATGTTTACCATAAGTGCTGAGGTCGGCATGCGTGTCTTTGTATCTTTGGAGCAGGTATGCTGAACAAGTCACTGCAGGGAACCTGATTGAGAGAGCAAATCAGTAAAACCATGCGATTTAAAGGTAATTAAGGTCCATAAGGATGCTTTCTCTAAGGTCAAAGAACGAGCACAAGGAACATGACATGGCAGTTGGCGGAGTTGTTTTAAACTCTCTATTGTGATTTAGATCCACAAAATCTTGATCTGTTACTGCAGTCAAATGATACTCTAATTCATGTAATACTAGCATAGAACTTACTTTGGCGGATTTGTCTCGGACTTGCAAGTTGGCAAACACTCAACCAGACACTCATGGCTTGGCTCCACAAAGTAAGCAATCTGATCAAATATATAGACACAATTTAGCAGTGTCCAAATTCAGTGCAAGTTCAGAATTCAATGCTCAATTCAATTAAGTCCAAGATCCTAATCATATCTGTTAGAGCCAAAATGATAAATCCAACATGACCTAAGAACGGCACTTGCCATCAATGATAAACCAGTATTATAGCCACCTAAGAATGTGACGGTTCTTGCCATGTTTTGGTTGGATCTACATAAAGTTGGGACTAAGTTCATGTAAAACTTGAGACAACTGAATGAATGAAAAGGTGGAGGACAAGAGTGTCAATTTACTCTAAAAAATATAGATACCACAATTGGGATAAAAGTTTGCATTGATCAAACTTGATACAACTTGTGCACAACGAAAGAAGACATTATTATGTTAAATGTGTGATAGCAGACAATAAATATAGGTTAATGCGGAACAACTTGATGCCACTTAATATCTTGATTTGCATAAATATAATTTTTTGACATATCACATTCTCCTATACCATGCATTTGGGATGAAACCACAGGCTAACAATTTTATATCTTTGCTAAGGCAATTTTCTATATTTTATGACATAATTTTTTGACATATCACATTCTCCTATAACAATTGTTTGCTAAGGCTAACAATTAATGAGGAAGGTAGATTATCTAGCATTGAAGATAAGAAGTTGCAACCCTACAGCCGATGTTCATACTGTAATATGTAAGAACAATACAACTTACGGAATAGCGCTCTCTTCCATCCAGAACCACTCTGTGGATCGTGGACCTACATCCAAGCAAAAAAATTAATGTTGCTTTCAATGGAGAGACTGGTTCTTGACTAGTCAAGACATCAATGCACAATTTCCTCGATATGACATGGACAAAAGCAAAATTTACTCGATTTTGCAACAAATACTTGAGTCTCCTTTTCCAATCCACAATACAGATCTACAAGGCCTCTATAAAAGGAAGACAACAATAACAAGAAAGACAAACAATATAATAGAACAAGAACAACAAGCAGTAACAACAATTGCAATATTATTGAGGTCCTAAAAAAAGGAAAAGTAATAGGTAGAAATGAGGGTATTTATTTTACAAGCAACATATGACATTAGTTAAGGCTTCAATTCACAAAGGTCAAGGATAAGAACAATTTTCTGGTCGCAGACAATCAAGATAACCTGTTTTAAATTAGTTACCAACCACATTATGTAAATGCAAGTGATTCCATACTGGTACATTATGCTTCTTGATAAGATATAGGAATACCTGAAAATGCAATTACTCCAACGTTCCAGCATGTCACCAAGATTAACTATGAAGCCTCTGAAGAAAGCACAAACAGTGTTGGAATTATGTCTCTCTTTCCACTAAATCAAGACTGTGATGTGAAAGACAAACAGAACATTCACTACAACCTTACAGTATATATGGTTCAAAAACAAACAAGGTAACTGAAAAATATTTTCAGTTGCATGAATTGACATATAACTCAAAGTAACTAGATATGGTGATAAACACTAAACATATATTAAAGCGAAACCATATGTTGTAATGAGTTGCCATAAGAAAACCTATACTTAAGGTATAGCATCTCTATCCTTGCATATTAAAAGCAAATTGATGAAAACTAACCCCTTCACTGGTGCCACATATTCCCATACTTGAGGTTTAGCATCTCTATCCTTGCATATCTGCATCATAATTGAAAAATGAATATCCACCTCAATGATGGTAAACTGAGATTAAACAAGAGGATTAATCAATCTATAGTGTCAAGCTTTGAACTCACTTGTAGCCCTGCTACATCATCCGTTGCCAGCAGAGTGATCAAACCATAATCAGAATGTGCTCCAGCTCCAAATACACCTTTATCAGGATTTGAAATTTTACCTGATAATTATAAAAGATATTCATCATGGCATGCATGCATCACGATAAACTTCATAACAATAAGACTCTAAGGTATGACCTGTAAATTGGTTTGCACCTTCATAGTGTAGGAGTCGCAACGTTGCAATAGCCTCTCCAAGCATTTCTGGCTTATCGAAGAAGCCGGCATCCAAGTCAAGTGCAAGTGCTATAATTCTAGCAACTGCTCTGGCGACTCTCCTAAAAGTGAAGGAATAGGTCAAGATAACAAGGATAGCATGTTCACTTCACAACTAAAAGCACAATGTTCATATTTAAAGTATCATTTTCAGTAAATTTTTGAGCTTCAACTATACCTGCATACCAATTTCAAGAAGAAAAAACTCATGAACAGCAACTGCACTTCTAGCAAGTTGCTGTTTCAGTGTTTTTACAAGAAGAAAAGAGAGCAAAAATGCAATACTGTAGTCAAATCTAGGTGATGGACCACCGTGCACATGTAAAACCAAAGGCATCAACCTCACGCACATACTCTCACGAGTTGGAAATAATGATTTAAAATCACATGAGATCTCATCCATACCAGTCAGTAAACAATGCACCAAACATGGATCAGTTTGCGGTCTGCACAACCAGTCAGCAGCCAATGAGCCTGCATGTTCCAAGTGTTTTTATCCTTTTCCTCAAACTTATGGTTAATTCAACTGCAGCTGTGTCAAGCCAGTTCAAGTCATATCGAACTGGTTCAAGTATTGAACTGATCCAGGTTCAAATCGATCTAATAGCCTACGCATAAAATGCAATTCAAGTAGCAACTAACTACAAAGGCAGAGAAAGGAGAGAAAGAATTAGAGTGTAGGTATGTTGTGCATACTTCTGTAGAACCCCTAACTTTAGTCCTAAATCGAAAGTGGTTAAGATCTTAATTGGATTGTAAGAGCTTGATGGACATGCTACTATTAACTTGTACTTAAGCATTCTAGACCAATCAACTCATGGCAAATAGTATCAAAGCCGACCTAGTATTGGGCATGTTGAGAGGCTCGAGTAAGAAAGATAAACACTGGACAAGGTTAGACAACACGCCACAACATGAAGCAACTGTTGGGCTAGGTTTCACATACACCATGTAAGAGTTTGATTCTCGGCTAAGTAGGGGAGATTGTAACACCTCCAAGCCTATTCTCTCATCCAAAGTGGATAATGATCTGAATTAAATTATAAGGGCTTCATGGACGCACCATCATAATTTGGACTCAAAACATTTTAATTAGTAGTTTAGCTCAATATACCACCAATATACCGGTACCACATAGGACCAACTTGATGCACAGGATACACACTAGTATTCACTCAAGAGACATATAAATGAAATGCATAGCATAATATAAAATCACTAGTTTTGTCATGTTCTTAGAGTGTCACATTAAAGAATGGTTTATTGGATGAAACATGATAATTGAAAGACATGAAGGCTGTGATGATTTATTACAGTCCCTAGAAAACAGTATCTGTTGCCTGTATGTTGTATAGTAAAAGCTCTTGCATAGTCTTGAATTCTAAGATATTGCGAATGAAATACTGAGGCTCTTCTTTCATAGGAAACATATTTAAAATGTCATAATAAAAAGCATAGAAGAATGATATTCAGATATTGTGATCATGTGGGATTGAACAGAAGTACTTAGTACTTACAATGCCTCTTTATGATATCGCTCCATGGTTTCCCTCCATCTCGGTAAAATATCTTCAGAAAGAAAACAGAAAATCAGATTGAAAATTTCAGATTCAATATAACTAGTGAATGCAACTGTCACTATTCAAAATTGATTCTGTCAATAAAAAATAACTTCAAAAGAGTGAATTGCCAAGTGACTAAGTTGCTTCTATGTAGAACAGGAAAAGATTACAGATGGCATAAGGAAAACTGAGCATGTTAATGCCCCATGTATTTGGCTTCTGTACAGATACTTGAATAGCCAAAGGAACTTAAACAAGATCTGAGCTTATGATTGGCAAAGCTTTGTCAAGCCCAGTGAATTCTCTTAACTTCTAGTTCATTTGTCATACCAAGCAATAAAGTTATAAAGATTCAAAGATAGTATCAGCAAAAAATTTGAAACAAATACACAAGAGTCATTATAAACTTTATAAAATATTAGAAGATGACAGTGTCAAAATGTAATGTCTAACTTTTTCTTCAATCTCTACTTTCATGATCTGATCAAATTCCAGGGGATAGGAAGCACACCAGCAATTTACCTGCAGATGGCCACAGATTTGGTCCATAAAATGGTTTTTCTGCTTGTGGATCATCTTCATGTACTTCAACGCCAATATAATATCCCTCCTTATAATCACCTAGAAAACAATAAGCACAGATTTTTAAAAAATATATGCTTATTAAAAATGAAGCAGATTAAGAAGACACATTTATTAAAATTCCGACTTCAACTGCAAAGATGTTTGTAGATTGTGAAGACAGTTAAGGGCTTATTGCCATAGACGGTAAGACCAAGGTTAAACTAATTGATTAATTGATTGAACTTAAATTTTCCAGTCCAGATTCTACATTCTATTTTATATCATTAATTGAATTACAAAGAGGCTAGCCAAAAAAGAGTTTACAAGTTTTCACTACTATGCTACAGGTTTACAACAACAGCAAAGCCGCAGAGTGCCCAACTACTATGTTGCCAGTCTGAATAACCAAAATTTTTTAAGTACAAGGTCCATAACAATACCTTTTGGTAGATGTCAAGTGACCTTAAAAATTTGATAGGTTCATGGTTGAGCCAACTTCAGACAATTTTCACAAAGTCTCACTATTCACAGTTTTAATGTTAATGATGCAACCTTAAAACACAGAAATATTTTGATTTAGATTATTCCAAAGCAAAAAGTACAACAAAAGGTTGTAGTCAGGACCATGACAGGCAGGGATTGATCTATGACCAATGCAACAAGTGGCTACAAAAGCGCTTCGATGAACTTAATGAACATTAAGCCAATATTTCGTTCAATTAATTAGCTTCCTAACATGTTTTCAAAAATAAAAATGGAATAGGTCTGCTTTTATCTAAAATAAGGTAAAGGAAGAAAAAGCCATGAATTGGTATACCATCTATATAATGATTTGTTAAATAGTATTGAAATGCATATATCATATCAAGGTTCGTTGTATCCGGTGTACTGCTCAGTATGGACGATATGTAC
Source organism: Musa acuminata AAA Group (assembly GCF_036884655.1). Lineage (NCBI taxonomy): Eukaryota > Viridiplantae > Streptophyta > Magnoliopsida > Zingiberales > Musaceae > Musa > Musa acuminata. Next base: position 11,841,828 of record NC_088343.1, on the reverse strand, counting down.
CGGTTCAACAAAGGACTAGTACGGAGCGTACATTAATACACCCCTATATACCATGTGTCGGTACGCTCAGTATTACTCAGTACAACTCGGTATGTACCGTACCGAAAGTTGGTTGGTACACCGGTACAGACCGATAAGGTAAACCATATATCGTAGTTTATGTATATTTACAAGAAAACATTTGTAGTGTACATAAAAAGATGAATATCAGATTAGGAAACTTCTAGGTTAATCTAAAACTAATTCAAACTGTCTTAAAGTCAAATGATAGCAAATAATATTAGAGATATATAGCATTAGGTAGACATAGATAATAAATATGTTATATAATTTAAAAATATAGCAAGAAGAATAAAAACATTTTCAAGAGATGGAAGAGACATATTAACTTCGTATCATCTTTGATGAGAGGAAGAACAATAGATGATTCCCTAGAGGTCAGAAAACTAGTATGAAGTCTCTCCAGCATGATCAAGGCAAAATAATACAGAATATCTGAGACATTGCCCTTAACAGTACTAAATGGCCAGGAAGTATCCAAATAGTAGAATTTGAATAGTTTCGTAAGAAGTGTTTGTTTCTTAGAAATTGAAAGATAATCCATCATATTAAATTAGCTAGCATAAGAGTCTCCAAAAACAACTTGGATCTTCGCCTATTAACCATTGGATTGAATCCACAGCCAGGTGACATTTAAGATGTTCTGGTACTCTAATTGCATAAGTTATATTCTGGCCTTGTCTCTGATTAATGTATGTGATATTTATGCATGTGATTTGATATAAAAGCATACATGTACAATTAGTTAATTTTATTTTTGTTATTTACTAACCTTGTCATTTCAACATACACACACAATAATAACTTTGTCCAGTTCAAATAAGCAGTTTGATTCTAAAACATGTTGTTTTTCAACAATCAAATATCTATTTGAAATTAAACCAATTTCAAACATTAGTATAGTGAACATCATTTTCTTACAACTTCCTAGAACAATTCTCATTCTAGACAATGAAATATAGCACTTTGCAATCTCTCAATTGTTACTGAAAAGCATACTCAAACATAACTTGCAATCCAAATTATAGCTAAAGATCGTCTTTAATCCAAACAGTCAAATACCAAACAAGATATCAAATGCCAACCTTTAAAAATACATCCAAAAGCAACTGAAAAATTAGGCTACCAAAATATTGATTCAAAAGATAGCAGATATTAACTCTAAGATATTAAACAAGCTAACATAAAAAAAGAACAGTGGCAATATAACATGTTTAAGAACAAGAGGCAAAAGAGAAAAGAACTAAACACCGACCATTTATCTGATGATCTGGGTCCAGAGTCTCATCTAGAATAGGTGTATAACCTCGATGTTTCTCATTTCTAAGCAGCTTCATTTTATCGTCTATTGGCAGATCAAAAAATTTCTTGCTTTGGGCAAAAACTTCATCCATAAACTCTTGGCTAATTCCATGGTCGATGACATAAAAAAACCCAGAATCTAGGCATGCCTGACAACCAATTAACAAAGGAGAGTAGAATTAGAAAACTAGCCTTTGAGCATCAGAAGGAAAGGAGAAAGGAAAAAGAGGAAAGTACATAGAGGTGTACAACATTTATCATGCGAAAAAAAAATCATAGATGAATTTACAGTTGGAGTTCATCGCCAGTATCTTCCTATATATCATATCATAAAGCTAATGATGTCATGATAACAATAATTTTATTGCCAAATGTTCCAATAATGTCGCATTTACTTCACAGAATTTGATCACCAAAACTGAAATATGAATGAACAATTCTGACTCCTATCATTTGATTGGGAAACAAGGGGGGGGGGGGGGCAAATCCCCCCCGTGAAGAGTTCTGAAATCCTACTATTGGGGTAGGATTTTAATCAAATTATTTAACAAAAGAGCTTTGAAATAGAAAAATAATTTTTGTTCTGCCACAAATATTCTGCATCAAAAAATTGAATAATAATATTTTTATTTTTCAAATGAAAACCAAACTCATGTAATCTTTGACCACAAGTAGGGAACGAGATTCCCTCAAGTAAGTTTAATCCCACAAAAGTTAGTGGAGGGGCAACATCTACTACAACGGTGAAGAAATGCACGACTTGCGCAAGATGGGGATTGAAACCCTAACAACTTCTCACTTGCGAGGGATGGTTTATCAATCAAGACAAGGGACGGTGTCCAGACTCGAGTTCGGCTTGATTTTGAGCCAGGCTAAATTTGGGGTCCATGCTAACACGTAAGAAGCCAAAATTGATCATTCATCTAAGCAGCATACCATTATTTCACGCCAACCTCGACCATACTTGGCTCCATTACAACCTTAATCGAGACCATTAAAGAGAGGGAACAAAAACCGATACACATCGAAAGGAGAAAGTTATATTAAGGAATCGAATGAATCGAGAAACGGCAGAACTGCCTTCAATATCTGCAAATAAACTACAAAGACTCAAAATGAAAAGAATTATAAGATGCTTGATCAGAAAGGAACGAAGAAAAAATTGAATCATCTTGGAAGCAAGCCGGTATAAGAAAGAAGAAAATTCTGATCCGACGAATCAAAAGATTCCATTTTTATCGAAAACTACGGAATCAAGAACCGATTGGGGCCCTAAAACTAGTCGAACTCGAAACCCAAACCAGGGGGAGAGTCGGTGCAATCAAGCGGAAACGGGCAATCGAAGTGGGGAAGGGGATCAAAAGCGCACCTGCTTGAGAAGCGTAACGGATTTGTTGATATCAGGCTCCGAAAGACTGATGCAATCGAGCGACGTGGTGTGAGAGGCCGGTGCACAACTCGCCATTTCACCCGAAGCTTCTTCCGACAAATCTGCCCCGCTCTTGTTCTTCTTCCCTCTGCCCTCCCCTCCGACCGCAGCCTCTGCAATATATAGTGACCGGAGGGTCGATCACTGTCCCCGACACGCACCCACATAAAATGAGCCCAGAAAAGTCACCTCAACACTATTCGGTAATAATAAGGATAATAATATGAATAATCGTGTGGAGGTAATAAGTCTCCTTTTATGTCTTTTTCCACAGAAACGATAAATATATTAGAAAAAGATTGATAATTTAAAATATTATCCAATAAATTTAATATCCAAAATTTCGATTTAGTTATAATATATTAGAATCACTTATTAAAGATTAATAACTTAAAATACTAAGATCAAGAAGTATAACAAAATAATATTGAACCAAATTTTACACTTACAACATCAGATCCACTCATATTTAATATCTCACGTGATCACTTACATATTTACAACATTAATTTTGAATGTATCAATTAGCTTAATTAATTCGGGTTATGGGGTTAAGAGCGTAGTGACTTGAGAGCAGATTTGGACCGTTTGATATTGTGATATGAGATCGTTAAATCAAAGTCAAAATAAATGATGAGAATGGTTATGCGCATCGATCAACCATCGATTACAAAAGCAAATCATGGATTAGAGTAATGTGTGATTCGTTAGATGGTGATGCACGCAGTATGGACCTAAGTTGACCGGATTCAACGGTCCATGCACTCGTCGATGGACAAAGGCACGATGTATTTGTGTGGAAGAGGAACGATGCGAAGTATGCGCGTGATCTTTTGCTCGATAGGGATCTATGAACAAAGGCACAAATCATGATGAAGCGCATCGGCACCTTCACAGGGAAGGGTGAAAGCAGCGTGTCAATAAAGAAGAAAAGGGGTCAAAAAGGAGAGAGAAAGGCATCACGGAATCAAAGTTCCTTTTTCCTTTAATTAAGAGGGAACGACGGTTCAAATTGAACTCATACGCCATCATCATCGCTGCCACATTTTATTGACCATACCTTCTTTTATTTAGTGGAGCGTGTGAGGAACGCATTTTTTAAGAAAATATTTATATTTTTGAGTTATTTCTTAAAAGGAACTTCTTCTTTTTATTTTTTTAATAATTATTTTTTTTATTTAAAATACTAAAATACCTCTCAAAAAAATTTGTACAATTTTTCTACCCATTTTTTTATTAATTTTTTTATAATCATTATTATTAAATATTTTTATTTAATAATAATATAATCGTTCTCATTAAGTTCATCATTCATTATAATCAATTTCTTCATTTATTATGATTTAAATATTTTTAATTTTCATTCTAAATATAATTATTATTATTATATATTTAATATCATTAATATTCTTCATTATGGTTCAAACGTTATAAATTTAAATTAATTCTTATGAGTTGGTGATAATAAATGTTCTTTATGAGAGAACATCTATATAAACGATGATTTTAGTCTCTGAGCTCAACATCTCAACATCTCTTTGAAGTCAAAAGGATTTTCTACACCATCTAAAGCGAGAGTCCTGAGCTGAAAAATGCCAAAGTTCAAGAAGAAACTACTATAGAAATTCTTGACAACAATGACTGGAGGTACGCTATTTTGTTTCTGTATTAGTTTTATTGTATTACTATTATAATGATTTAGAAACACAAGTTGGTATCAAAGATTTCTACTAGTTGGTATTAGAGCAAATTGACATCTGCCTTAATAAAGGAGTTTTCATTTTTTATACTATGAATATGGTTTTATTTTGGTTTCTTTTTTAAACTTCTTGATATATTTCATATTGAAAATTATGAGGATATAATATTTTTAATATTTTTTGTTGGTAAAATGCTCGTATTTTGTATGCATATATTTGGTTATATTGATTTATGCTTATAAGTCAATTTTATATGTCTAAAATGTCTAGTGATCCATATAACCTTAATTAATTAAGAATTAGTCACATCATCCTTAATTAATTAAAATTATATATATAATTAAAATAAGGATCACACAAGTAATTGGACATCATATTGTGATGGATTATATTTCATATAATAATTATTATCCCATAAGATCTTTTATTATATTGAATATAATTAATCAAGATAAAATATTAAATTATTTTCATAATTTATGGATCATGAATTGGAATATAATTTAATAGTTTTATTATAAAGACCATTTGAATCTATTTGAATTAAGAATTTAGCCCATAGACAATTTTTATGTCATGAAATTCATATTTTTTTGACATATTTCACATTAGTAAAACATTCAATTTAGACTATTAAATCTCAAATTTTTGACATAAACATGTTTGATTTTATGCCATTTTCATATTTGATGTGATATTCCTGAACTTAGTTCTATCTTTCTCTCACACACACACATACACACACACACACATATATATATATATATATATATATATATATATATATATATATATATATATATATATATATATATATATATATATATATATATATATATATATATATATATATATATATATATATATATATATATATATAACTGAAATTAAATTATTTGAAAAATGAGGATACCGAGAAAGTTGGAAATTCAAATATTTATGAAAGAAAACGTTGGATATTAGGATCATATTAAGAAAGAGAAAACAAATATATTTCGAATTTATGTGAGAGTACGTACAAAAAATTAGAGATTAAGTTGGAATTATTTAAATAGAAAAATAGTTCTTATATTTTAGTTATTTCATATGGCGAACAACTGTAGGCGTAGTCAATGACGTGATCCTCCTTTCACACTCAAGTCAGGGCATTTGGTTCTATCAGGGAGAAAATTGTCGAAGGGGATGAGAGAGAGTTGAGTCCTTTACACGGCCGGATGTTTTAGTGAGTGAAAGGAATATTAATTATTATGATTTGATAATGACATGACAAATAATTTGATCGAACCTCCATGACAAATACATCTAACAAATGAGTCTTTATCGGATGCGTGCAGGACAAAGCTTTGGGATTCGTGCGCATGCAGACGCGGAGACGTAGTTGGTGCGTCGCCCACTGACCTCAGGAAACATGGTTTGGAATGTTTGGTTGCAAGCTTCCTTTCACGAGTCCGATCGCCAAGGGACCAATTCCTTCTATCTACCCGTCTTTACCACAATAAGATCCCAAATCCCAACTCCAGGATCGATCCCACATGACCTCCATCGCATTCTTACCTCCTACTCCCCCACCCACACTTGTTGTACTAAGATTCACTCATGCATGCAGTTGCACACGGCGTTCTTCGTTTTGCTTGTTAGATGCATGCCTCCTCCACAGGATGAGAACAGAAAGACGAAGGAATAAAGCTCAGCCATCGATCGAGCTGCTGCGGGAAGGAGTCGCTTCACAGGTCAGTAGTTTATGCCTGGATAGCTCTTCATGGTGTTGTGTTGCTCATGCATTCCATCGCTTCATCGTTCATCTTCATGGTGGTGTCGAGTAATGCTCGATCGTTTCGATGAATGATTCATGGTGGGTTTCCATACCATGAGAAGCTGCCATCATCAACGTGTGTTGTCATGCATTCATTCTTAGTCCATCAAACATGCAATTTATGATGGAAGATAGCAGGTCTACCCAAGAACAAGTCCTCTGCGTGTATGTAGATCTTCTACCTCGGCTTAATCACCAGACCCTGCTGTCTCCTTCCGTCTTTTATTTGTTTTCTTGTTCTTTTTGTGGCGTAGAAGAAGACAGAGAGAGAGAGTCGTGTTCTTGAAGGAAAATAAGTCTGCTGTTGATCTTTAATACAAGTCAACGCTATTATTGCATTGTTGGCCTTTAGTTGGGACTCAACTGGTGAAGAGTTCAGATCGTATCTCATTCCAATAACTTCTTTGGTATACAATCCACCTTTGGATTTGACAGTGCATCGCAACCTAAGAAATTGGATCTTATTTCTTACTTGCTGAATCCACACACATGCATTGTCAAATCCAAATTAAAAGGGGTTCTCTAATCTCTTTCTACTTGGCTCATCTGTATCCTAAGCCTACATTTTTTGTGTTGGATTTTGACCAACCCAATCGAATCACCCACATGAAACACGACAATCTTGGATGGCATAATTTCCACAAGTAAACCTACAGTGCAGCAGTGTGGAATTCATAGACGCAACCACCGGTCAGACTTGAGTTAACCTAACAGTCTTTAAGACTTGGAATAGAATACCAAATGGTTTTCCGAAACAGCGGCGATGGATTGCTGAATCGGTCAAGTTTGAGGGTAGCAACATTGCAATGACCACCATAAATCTTCTCGACTGATGAAGGAATGTGTCTATATGGACTACAAATATAGATTTGATCTCACATCGGAAAGGAATATAGATTTAAATTGGAAAATATTATTAACTTGAACTTAAATATTTAAATATTTATTTGTACTCACAATAATGGCTTTTATATTAGTCCCACAAATAATCTAATGACTTGAAGGTTTGTTAGGTCACAACTTCGTCAAATTGTAATACTGACCTATATACAATTGTTAAGTTAGATTTTGTTTGTTCAAAGTTACGGTCGATTCAAATCTCAAGTTGGACTTCACTAATCCGATCCGAACTATTGAAAATTACATTAGAGCATTCCTTACATTATCCCTCCGATGCTTAAATTAGCAAGCTAGTCAGACAAGTCATATTATTCCTTACATTACTTCCGCACGATGTGCAGCTCATAGGAAATGTGGTATGTCGATCATAGGTGTAAGCATTGCTATGTTGCATCAATCCGAAATGAGATCATGGTCAGATATATGGCATCGATCAAATGATGAAGAGATAGTTGATTAATTGTCTAGGATTGATGTCATGGTGTCAATTACTTGGCACCATTGTGTCGACTACTTGACACTAAAATATTGGGCACCTCATTTTGCTCTAAAAATAATTAAATTGGGTGCATGTATCTGATAAATATAAAAGATATGAACACATTATGTATGACTAATTATACATATTATCTAAAAGAAACATTTAATAAGTATAATGAATACATTGGAGAAAAAGGTAGAATTATATTCCTTCTAAACTATGATGAGTAAATCGAGGTAAGACACAACCACCATACCCAGTGCAAAAGCTTCTCTAATGTACTTCTGGTCTAAAACTCCTAACAGTTAAGACACAACAACAAAACCTTATGAATTAAGAAGATGTCTTGGAGACTTCAAGCTTTGCTTGGATGAAATGTATACATACATTGAGCTCTAATGTAACACTTTTGTTTCATAGGAAGTAACTAATTGATAAGTATATTACTTAGATTTAAATATTTTAGATTAGTAGTTCAAACTTACGCTTAATAAGTTAACAAATCAATTATTCCATTAGTTCAGATCATAAACTAGTAGGCGGAGTCACCCATATCGAACCATCATATAATGATTTGATGAGTGTCATACTAATTTCTTCACACGATTATCATAGGCCTAATCATCCCATCATTTCCTTCAAAAAAAATAAATATGGAAGAAAACTATCAAAATACACTACCCAGCATCTAAGTAGGGTTGATGCAGGTGCATTTTAGTTTATATATTATTCGAATAAATTTTATTAGTCTAGAGATATTTTATATAAGTTTTTATGTGACAGCATCTATTAAAAAAATAAATAAATACAAAAAAAGAAGAACTTAGATTCATTCTTGATTTGAAAATGAAAATTTTGATTGAAGATTCATCTTTATATAAATTAAATTTTATCAATCAATATCATCAAGATAGGAAGATTACACTTCAGAATTATAATTTTCTTCATGAGGAAGATATTATACATTTGATTTGATATGATTGTAATCTTTATTATTTCTGTATTCTTTTTATTTTAATACTTAAGCCTCTTTAAAAAAAGGTTGAAACATTATAATACATCAATCATAAATGGATCATTATTTATGAGGAATAATCCATAATTAATGGCTCAGCAGTGTGCTGTGTCTATCATGCAACATGTACTAAAACACATTAAAGGCTCAGATTCATGCATAGCTAGTCCCCTTCAAGAGAAAATGCATGCAAAAACATGTTCATAAATACATTGCTTCATGCACTACATATGATTTATTAAGAAAAAAGGAAGTAGCAAATTGAGAAACCCATTGGAATAAGGACACAAATATAAATTTAATGTACATGCTGATAAATTTTCTAGTGTCACAAAGAATACATCATATAAACTCTAAAGTGTGTGTGTGTGTGCAATGTTAGGGGAAGCAGCTGCCTGTTTGTTGAATGGCAAAGCAAAATATATTTCGATTAACTGAATAAATACAATAAATTAAGTTGCATAAGAGATCCAAGAACTTAATTATTACAAACTCTAGTAAACATATCACTCAAGTTCATCTTCTTTGCTAGCAGTAATACTCATGATCAAACCCAAACTGCTATTCAAGTTCTTAGTTACACAACATAAATATATAGCTTCGTAATCTATAACCAATTAATACTTGCCTGCATGATCGGCAAACTGCTCGTGGACATCTTCCTCTATACCAGTCTGAGCCATAAGGTCATCTTCCCAAAAGGTTCCGAGTTCATACGCAGGAACCGAGGGCGCAGTGTAGGCATATGCTGCAGGTACCACTCTTTGGTTACTCCCATCGCTGTTATTGCTTCTGCTGATGTCGTTGTTGTTCTCGTCGTCGATTATGTCATTGTGCTGCGGCTGGAAGATGTCGTCGTTGATCAACGAGTCAAGGAAGGAGGAGAAGATGTCATCAGTGTAACACTCTATCCCTATCCCTCCATCTTCGCCGGCATCACAATTGCCTCCTTCTTGGTCTAATGGCCTATCAACAGCGCACTCGTTGTTCTTCCATCCATCACCATCGTCATTTTGCTGCAGGTTCAGCGTGTCGGAGAAATTTTTCTGGGTATCCTCTGCTCGGAGGAGGGTGGGAGCGTTGCTGGGGATTGCGCTAGGGTTAGGGTTACGGTATAGCTGTGGTGAAATAGGCGGGTGGATGGCGTCAGCTACGGAAGTGGCCAGTGGTTTGTGGTTGCGGGGATCTATGCCTTGCCTGACGAGCTTTTTGCTGAGGTGGGTGTTCCAGTAGTTCTTGATCTCGTTATCTGTGCGCCCAGGAATCCTCCCGGCTATCAAAGACCACCTGCAGGTAGAACAAGAAGATCAAATCGAAGGCACGACGAGGAAACCCTAGAGGTGGGGAGATCGAAGGGGTTGGTGGTGTTTGATGACCTGTTGCCGAGGAGGCGGTGGAGGCGAAGGATGAGGTCTTCCTCGTCGGGGGCGATGGGACCATGCTTGATGGAGGGACGGAGGTAGTTCATCCAGCGGAGGCGGCAGCTCTTGCCGCAGCGGAGGAGCCCGGCGCGCTTGGGCAGCGTCCGCCACCGCCCCTCCCCCTCCCGCCGCACGAAGCTCGCCAGCACCTCGTCCTCCTCCGACGTCCACGGACCTCTCTTCAGGCCCACTTTGCCGCAGCACGGCGTCGGCCCTCGTCGCTGCTTGTCCTCGACCTCCATCGCCGCCATCGTCGACGAGCCTGGAGCTGATGACTGTGAGGGCTTCCTCATCTCTCTCTATCTACTCTTTGCTGTGTCTCCTGGATCTGTCTCTCTCTCCCTCTTGCTCTCTTTTTTACTTCTGATCTCGAGCTTTCTTTAGGGCAAAGGATTACCTTCGGTGGTGTACCAATCAAACATGGTGGGAGCCACGAGGCCTGCGGCGTGGCGACCGCACCTGTTTCAGCTAGCACAGTATCGAAGGAAGCGTAGTTGGCGACGAATCAGCTTTGACCTCAATCAACCTATTTATTATTATTATTATTATTATTATTATTATTATTATTATTTAGATTAAAAGTTCTAAGTAATTTAAGATATAAGGATCTTAATTTAGATATATCATAATCTTTTACTTCAAATTTGATAGATTTATAGCTCCGTGACATCGCCGTGACCCTTCCACACTTCCATTTGAAGTCAATGAGGTATGACTTCGTCCCTTTGTTGTAGCTTCAATCTGCCACAGAATCTGCAGTGAACAGGAGAAAGGTCGCCGACGTCCTTGTATCCACTTGATGAAGCTAATATGGATGATTGATGGACAGATGTTGGATCCATTGGGCCACATAGCAGCCTGAAAATTATCCTCGGCCTGAAAGGAAATAACTCCAGTCTGATGTGTACATCAAACCGAGCATAAGAACAATTGATGCTAATAATACATGAGTGCTCTCATGATCAGACACCATGATATCCAATCTCTATAGCCACTGAATCTAATATGCTTCTGTCTGATGTCATGAAGCCTGAACCATTTGCCTGTTCTGGTGCAAACCAGTTTGCCCACTGGAACCAAAGTCAAAAGCCATGCATGTATGCGAAGAGGATGTAGGACGTAATTCTTTCTGAAAAGAAACATATAAACAAACATCAAGGCTGGAGGAAATATATATCGCACAGGAGAGACTAACCGATGATCTACTTGAGTGCCTAGCAATTGACGCCATGTTAACACTAGTCAATTTGGATTCGGATACCACAAAGGAGACTGGATGAACAACGGTCCAAGTTGTCTTCACGAGAGAGACTGGAATGATTGTGTGTGGCCTTCCATCATTTTGCATGTGAGAGAAATAGCTAGGAACACGTGTGACTGCCCTCATGGATCTTGCGGTGGAGGACTCTCTCTCTCTCTCTCTCTGTGCACCGTGAACTGGGTTCTCATGGCTCCCACTTCAAGATAATGTTCGCTTTCCATCCACAAGACTCTCATGGTCTTTCTTTATGAGGCTGCAGGTACTACCAACCTCTACCACCACCACTTCGGCTGCACAAGTCCTGCTCTTAGTTCTTCTCTCCGATTCCAAGCAGAGGTGTGGACAAAGAAGACCCCACTTTGGATTGCACATGGTTGGGTTATCGCACCGATGTGATCCACCCTACTGGCAAGTCCTTTTAGAAGGCTTTGCATGAGTCATCGTACCCTTTACATTAGTGCCCATTTTGCGTGACCATCTCAATTTACACGCCACCAATTATTACTCCAGGAAACATCAACTCGTACTTGCCAACGAATTTTATGTGGGAAGGACATGGACGGCTGCGGGTGTCTCTTCCCTTCTTCCCATTCACTTCGTGGCTAAGGAATCTGTTCCTCCCGAATGGGGCCACAAATTTGACAGGATATGGTGTTTTATTTTTGCGTCATGCTTTGGTACATTGCATGTCAAATTGGATATGCTGCGTCGATGAATCTTATTTTCATGACAGGATATGGTGTTTTATTTACCTCACTAAATGCTAAAAAGTCGGCACTAAACACATAAATAGTAATGATATGGATAATCTTATCACATACCAGGTCATTAGTCACGGAAATAGATACCTAAGTAGGATTTTGAGTCATCAGCTCCTTAACGATGTCGAGCGTATCTCAATCCATGCATTAATGGCTAACGACATAACAGAATCTTAGCAATTCTTCCTATCAAATGAAGGAAAAAAATATCATTTCTTATTTGTACGAAAGAAGAAAGGGAATGTATCCCCCCTTTAACTTTCTTGTCTCACGATCAGAGGATAAAAGGATAGAAAAATATTTCTACTAGGAGGCCCTATACACTCATTCCATCGTATAGTATAATATAATATATATATATATATATATATATATATATATATTCCTCTCTCTCGTAATGACTTAAGTATTGGAGAAGTCAAGCCAAGAGGCCCTTGGGTGTCGACCTGTCATACAGAATTGTTAGCACCTAGGAGACGATCTTACTATGGGAAGGTGACTCGATGGGCGGAAAAGGACATGTAACGTTTCAATCCCTTTACTTGACCTCTCACCTCCTACGCCAGAGCCTCCCCAACAAGCGACCTTCCATACGGACCTCTTGCACGGGTTTGCTATGTCAACAGTTCACATCAACATAAAGGAGATGCGAGGATGAATCTACACTTCTGATAGTAAACCAACTGGGCCGACTCATCGGTTGACAATATTCATGACATAATCAAGTAACAAATCAACAATAATAAAAATCCATATACCAAAAATAGACGATAATTATAGCCATTTGCTATGGAATATGTTAATTATCCATGAAAATAATAGTCAAACGAAGGACCATGGCGAAGACCAGGTCAACGGCTTTGGTTGGTTTAGCTCTCCCCAGCCTCACATTCCTAATCAAGTCAACCGAACAACGCAAATGTAATCTACCGAGAGATATCATGAGATTTATTGTCCGCGATCGCTTAATGTGGCCCAAAATAAGGAGTAGGCACGATCACGTGAGCGGCATCATGTGATCCACATAATTTTGGACAGTGGTGATGGCTCACGAAATGGACGGTCGAGCTTTCCCCGCTCGCCCCGGAGTCTCGGCTTTCTCGTAATTATGGTCAATAATGCGGGGAGTTATAAAGGCAAGTTAGAGGTTGCCTTCTGGTTTGCGTGTTTCCAATAACCGATACAGCGTTTACCGAGACGCAGCAGACGCGACGAGATTTTGCTGCTGGTTCGCTCGCTCGCTCGCTCTTCGGGAGGCGTGGGAGTGGTGGAGGCGCGGCCTCGAAGGGCTACGGCCATTGAGCGGTTGCGGAGGCGGGCGGGGCGAGATGACGAGGCGGTGCTCGCACTGCAGTAACAACGGGCACAACTCCCGCACGTGCCCGGCGCGCGGGGGCGGCGTGCGGCTCTTCGGGGTGCGCCTGACGGACGGGGTGGGGACGATGAAGAAGAGCGCCAGCATGGGGTGCCTCTCCTCGGCGGCCGCCCTATCGACCGTCGGCGCGTCCCCATCCGCAGATCCGGCCGGTGACCACCCCGACGCCGCCGCCGCTGCGTCCGGGTATGCCTCCGATGACCCCGCCCACAGCTCCTGTTCTTCCGTTTCCCGCAAGAAAGGTCCGATTTTCCCCCTAAATTTTTGATTTATTTTATTGTTTCTGAATGATTATTCTTGAAAGATCGTCATTTTCGTCCTCTGTCATCGTCTGCTGTCGAATTTGTTGCCGCTAATGTGTGCATGTCTCTGTTTCTGTGAGATCACTACACATGTCATCAAACTTCTTCATTAATTATTTTTCTTCTGATTTTTTTTTCTTAAAATAGAGATCTTTTGTTATACCTCTGAGAATCTAAGTCTACTACATAGAAAATCTGACAGATCAGATGTCCTCTAGAGAATCAAGATTGTTATTTTGTTAAGGATGTAAATGATTCTATCTGTTTGTTCTACTGTGCAATTATGAGATGCATTTAAGGAATTAATTTTTGACTGAGATTGCTTCCTCATAGAAGCTTGATAGATATTGTTTACTGCCAGTATCTAGTGATCTGGCTTTCCTTGTATGCATTGGTGGTGTGGAACTGGCCAATTTTGTCAACAACATTAAGGGTGGCCCCTTAGAATGGCATCCCCTGAGTTTAGTGATTGATAGTCCGATGAAATATGGTCCACTGGGTATATTTGCATTTTGTGGTGGAATTGATGGAAGAGTCTTAATCAATGGGCCAATAGCTTTACATTTGATGGAATGCGCGTGACATCATGTTTACCTAGGAGTTATCTTCTTTACTATCCCGGTCAAACTGTTATGTCCATCTCATTTTTGAACAGCTTGTGATTTCTCGTGATCATCCATTATATTCTTCACTGCTTTATTCTGTTCTGAGAATTTCCAGATATCATTTTTATTTTCATTTATTGCTGTCCATATTTTAATGTGGTTGTTATCATGCTTGGCTTGGCAGACCATTACTTCCTTGGAAAAGAATAAGCAAATTCTCTTGGGTTCAATTAATTATTGCTTCTCTTATAAGATATTTAATTTCTTTTCTTTACGATGAATTGAAAGATAGTTCTGAGGCTAAAAGCAACCTCTGAAGACCGATAATATAAAATCCTATGAATCATAAGCTTAATCCAACCGCCAAGTCAAGTTCAATATTCTTGGATGGTCTCTGGTCGATTGTCAATGTTTTCATCAAAATGTAGATCATCAACAATCTTAGCTTTGTCTAATGTCGTCCTTTTTTTTTCTGAATGTATCGTTTTATCCAAGTAGGTGTAGTGCCACTTGGATCTTGTGCAGCTTACTCGATTTGCTTATAGATTGGCTTATTCCTTATCTTATAAATGCATAGTCGGTCAGTCATATCACTTATGCCAGTAGTCTTATCATCATGATGATAATCTTGGAAGCTTTATTGTCGAATATCTGGTAGTTATTTTTGGCTTGGGATGTGAGATGAATACACGATTTTCTCTAATAAATTAGAAAAACTAATTATTTTTTCTCGGATTGAACGATTTTATTCACTTATATTCAGTTTTTTGTGATCATTTCCTTCAAAGGTGAGTCGGGACTATGTTGTACTAGGTGGTTTAGATTTGTTATGGCTTGTTCTAGTTGATATGATGTTTATTGCTCACTGTCAATTGACCAATTTTCTTTGGCACGAATTGATCTTTGGCCAAAAATATGAATTTTTACATCTAAATTCAGTTCATTGTTACCCACATACAACCAATGAATTGGATTTGCAGGTGTTCCTTGGACCGAAGAAGAGCATCGGATGTTCTTGCTGGGTCTTCAGAAACTGGGAAAAGGTGATTGGCGTGGAATAGCTCGGAACTTTGTTGTGTCTAGGACTCCAACGCAGGTTGCAAGTCACGCCCAGAAGTATTTCATTCGACAGAGTAATTCATCGAGAAGGAAGAGGCGCTCTAGCTTATTTGACATGGTCCCTAAAATTTTCTTTCTTCAGTTGCACTCATATTCGACTTCTTTTGGATGATAGGCTACAAAAAATTTCATTGCTTAATTATTTTCTGTTCCTCTTATGCAGCCAATTGACCAGATCCCAATCCATGAAGAACAGTTCATGGCCCATGCTCCTCCTGATGAACTCGAGAACCTAACTTTGCAACCCAATGAGCAACAAGGGGCCGAGCTTTTGGAAACTTCAACGGCCAAATATGCTTCAGAACCAAGAGCTAGCATCCCATATATAAACTCAATCACAATGGTACCAACATTCTACCCTGCTTTCATACCAGTGCCTATACCAATTTGGCCTCCCAATCTTGGTACCATGATAAAGGAGGAAGAGATGAGTGGAACTCATGAGATCTTAAAGCCGGTTCCAGTAGTCCCAAAGGAGTCACTGAATGTCGAGGAGGTTGTCGGCATGTCTAAGCTGAGCATCGGTGATGGCCATGACAGCTGCACGGACCCATCTGCGCTCTCCCTCAAATTGGTAGGATCCTCTATGTCGAGCCCATCTGCGTTTCATGTTAACTCTTCTGTTGTCCTGCCCGATCTGAACCAGAGTAATGGCAGCCCCATCCATGCAGTCTAAGGCTTAGAAGCTGGGAGGTTGCATCCAATCTTACTATCATACTATTTCTCTGTTGTCAACTCTTCCCTTCTCTCTGCATTGAGCTCTAGATTACCCATTCTTGTAACAAGCTAGTTGCATAATGTTCTAGTTTCTTGCATCTTGTTAATAGTTGAAATAAAATTCTTATTACTGAAAGGCATCTTTCGCTGATCAAGATTCTATGAATAAGTTGATGTCGAAGAAACACGATTACAAATTGCCATTACTTTAAGCTAGTAAGATCAATATATGGGGTTGCAACTATTTTCATCAAATCTGGTGCATATCTTTGTGTAAATTATTCATCTAATATTATACTAATCAAAATCAAAGCCTACAACCGATCTGATACTACCGCCTTGGATGATATCTCTTTGAGTTCCAAGGTCATTTGTTGTGATCATGGCCATAGTGTTTGAATATTAAATCGAATTTTATGATTTAATAGGATTTTGATATTGGAGTCTTAGTCATGAAAGGTTCTTATCATAGTTGGAGTGTCTTGGGTTTAACCTTTTACAAAATAAAGGGCCAACGTAATATTTTATGCATAATTAAAAGGAGAAATTAGATAGAGGCAAAAGAAGCGTAGAGATTCAAAGATTTGTATGATAAGTTTTTAGTTTCGAATTGAGTTCTTTATTATCATTAGTTTATGATTTCTCAATGTCCATCACATTCTGAGATTTTTCGCTTCTCGAGAGATTTAGGATAGGTAGAGACGAATGGATGGGCGCGAGAAGGTCCCCGCGTGGTGGGTGCTACCACTGTGATGGTGGTGGAAGCCCCCCGCGTGGTTGGTGCTATCACTGTGACGGTGGTGGTGGAAGGTCACGATGTAGCATCTCAGGGCATTTCTGAGGTGCTTTCGCTCTTATGTGTCGCGATAATTATACAGGATTCAACGCCGGCGTGTACAACTGAGCTGTAGCGAAGAGTCAGTGCTCAGTGATATCTGCAAGCTCAACAAATCTATTTTAGATTGCACATGTATAACGAGAAGGAAATGAGAAGGATGAACTATGAGGAAGAAGAGAAAAGGCGGAAGAGAGTGGACAGTTAAGAAAGAGGACGTCTTCTTCACTTAGTGGCTTAACCTGCCAACCACCGCTCCATGTCGGAGACTGTGCAATAGGCACATCACCCATATATTGTCAGGCGATGCTTGTATCGTTGTACAAGAGAATAGGACAGAACAGAGCACGCCATCGTGCTTGTGCTTCTCAGGTCTTCTCCCTTTCAACAAGACGCATGAAATTGGCACCATCTGCTGGTTATGTTGTTCAATCTTCTAAAAGGACGATAAATCCTGGATATGTTTTCTTGTCATCTCGTAGTTCTTGCGTAGGGCAAAGATGGTGGACGAATGCGTTGGTGCTGTCCAACGTATGCCTCCGTCATCGGTAGGTTTTCCTGCTCCTTGTTTTCCATTGACATAACCTGCAATGCCATGTAAACCTCGTACAGTAAATCAAATCAAAAACGAACACGCAGAAATCATCTCATGAAATGTGTTGATGAAGGCGTCAGAAGGAAGAGGCTCTTCCTGGGAACTCCTGCATTGTTATCAGTCCCAATCTTGATGGAGATGTCACACGATGAAATGTGTTGCTCCAAAGTGGGATTTTGAAGGTTTTCATCGGATTCAGATCAGATGATGCATTACAGCTACAGAACTTCTCGGTAACAACACAACTAAGAAAAGACTCCGAATTAATCTGTAAGGCACCGTCAACCAGGCTATGATGCTGTCCGCTGACGGTAAACGCAAGAAGAAGGTCTGTTCAGACAACAAAACTTTCAGTGCACGAGCATCAAAATCATTGGAAGAACCGATCTCGATTGGTTTCCTGAGAACTTTATCCTGTTCGAAGCAGAGCTTCTTGGCTTCAGATGAGCTATCAAGAATGGAACCTCCGGCAACAAAGCGTCAGACCAAACTGACAAGACTTCTACCAGTGCTAAGTTGGTCTGCTATCGAATGCTTCCTCTAGAAATCCTGCGCGGAGGACGAATTCCGAGATCGTTGGGTGGTTGCACGTGCAGCGGCAATAAGAGAAGAGACAGTGGTGTCAGAGCAGACCCGTCGACGACGGACGACTGCGATGGCTTTCCTACAAAGCTTAGAAAAGATGTTTCAGCGGCCTTTTCTTCCTCAGATTTCGGCGTTAAAGCGTCAACCACATGCAGAACGGCATTATGGTGACCTTATTTCTACCCAAAAATGTTGGATCATATATAGTTTTAATTTCTCATGTATTAATCTCATGATATTACTGGTCCAACACCTAAGATATAAAATGAAACCAATGTGAAAATAAAAAGGTAAAAATGATACTATTAAAATTCTCAAGATCTTTAAACTTAATTACTCTTGATTTAAAAGAATATTATGATGTCTTAAACTAAGATAATATTATTATATTTATTTATTTTTAAATATTCAAACTAGGATTAAAAAATATTCAAATGATCCTTTAGGAAAAGATTTAATAAAAGGATCCATGATCATGAAAATTACTCTCACTTTGTTTCGAGAATCTTCAAATGATTCTTTGGAACAGTCATCACAAACGGGATCCTCACCAACAGAATGACTAAAACGTTGTACACGTGCCCTGGAACATCTTCTCTCTATATATACCGAGCTCCGACATGTCCCCCTTACGGCTTAACCATGGAACAGTGGGAAGGCAAAGCCTCGGCCAAGCTCCCCACCACCAAGGCTGACGAAGCCTGGTCCCTCCTCTCCAGCTTCTGTAGCCTTCACTTGTGGCTCCCAGGACTGGTGGAAACATGCCGGAAGATAGCCGGTGCCGAAGGCCAACCCGGCTGCGTTCGCTACTGCGCCAGCCCTCCCGGAGACGACGGCAAGCCGGTCATCTGGGCCTACGAGGAGCTGCTGGCTTTCGACCCGGCGCGGCGGTGCTTCGATTACGAAGTGGCCGACAACAACATAGGGTTGAAGCGGTACGTCGCGACGTTCAAGGTGCTTCTGCCGCCGTCGAACGGGGAGGGCGGGTGCCAACTCGAGTGGTCGTTCCACTGCGATCCGGTCAGTGGTTGGACGGAAGACAGCCTCGCCGCTTTCCTGCAGACCGGTATCGAAGCCATGGCCAAGAAAGTGGAAGAAGCACCGAAAGTTACTGCTGCCGCTGAGATGGTGGACAGCCACTATATATGATATGAAGCGCTGCCATACTATCGCTGCCCTTCGGAAATATGAATGATGATGTGTCATTCTATTAGTCAGCATATACTCAATATGCATATCAATAATAATATATTATTCTGTCTCTTATAAGTTAATATAAGTTTTAAGCCACTTTCGATATGGATTAAATTGAAATATTACGATCGATGAAAAGATATTGCAACAGTAATTTCATTAACGAACTAAACAAGTTTAGTGTATATTATGTGGGAATCGACAAGAACAAGCCAGCACCTATGTGACATTACTACAGGGTGGGGGAGAAAAGGTCTAGTGACCCACTCTTTGCATAGAACATGTGCCGAAGGATGGATGGAAGAGAGCCTTTCCCTTTTCAACTCTTATCCTCGTGTCGAATCATAGTTTCCACAATACCTTGATAGGATGATGTCATGTGTATTGTCGAGTTGGCCTGATTGATCCATTATCAAAAGTGTAGGCTCATTCAAGTGTCTCTTTCTAGCTAACGTGAGAGGCTCGATGAGGTGAGACTATATAGGTTATTCAATCGGGAGCCATTATGATGACTCAGTTTATAATGAATGGTTAGTTAGATTGAGATCTTCTTTGTTGTAAGATTCCTCTCTGAGAGTTGGATCAGTTGGATCGTTTGAGTGTCTTCAGACAATCGATGATCCTACATGATAGGCCGACGGGGGTTGAAGATGATAGTATAAGCTATATGATTGAGTTAGTATATAGATAGTCCCCTCTCGAGATGACTTCATGAGTTCCTTTTTACTACCTGAGATAAGATCAGGACCGGGGATTTAGAGTCCCACTTAAAAATTGACTTTTGTGATAAATGAATTGGTACGGAACAAAATCGTCCCTATCAGTTAGCAATAAATTTCTCGTGTTCGAGTGATTTTATCGACCAATCATTTACTTCCATGCTTGATTTGACAAAGCATACATTGGACACACGACGAGAGGTTGTAAACTTCTATTTGGCTTGTGGAAAGAGTTGCTTGTCGGAATTGTTTTGTACTCATGGATAATATCCAAGCGAGACGTGGAGCTTCATCTGCTGCTTCTTTTGATTTCCTTCGGAGCAGGTTCTGACCACAGGTTGTGGTATTAAAAAGTTAAAATGTACTTTTTAAAATTATAAATTAATATCTTAGTTTTTAAACAAGATAAGATAGAATGATAGAGATAATTTCTTAGTTTAAAAAGTTAAAATATATTTTTAAAAAAAATTAAATTAATATCTTATATTTTAAATAAAATTAAATAGAGTTATAAGGATTAAGTACTCTTGTATTTAGTATTTATAAGTAGATGGTGTTTATATGTTTAGATTCATTAAGCCTCAAGTATTCAAGTGGATAGGACTAAAATCTAATAGTTATTCAAGATCTGTAAATTTTTTTTAAATAATATAATTTTTTTTCTTTTATTTGATTTGATTTGATTTGATCTTTGGCTAGTAGTATTTTGTTATTACTCTTTGAAAAAGGGTTATACTTGTATGTGATCTCTCCCTTTCTTTGTATGGTATTAGAGCCACAAGAGTGGTAATTTGTGTTTCAAGATCTCCTCGATGAAGAAGATAATTTTTTTCAACTATGAAATATTATAGTTGAGTTGATAGATTTGATATTGAACATCTTAATTAGATTTGTGAGATGTAGTTGGTGGCAATGCAATAGCAACACCGATGGAGATGGCATAAAAAGATGAAGAACTTCAAATGCAAAATTGAATTTGCATTAAAGAGATTTATTTCTCATTATCTCTTCGAACACATTAATCGTTACAAATCAGCTTCAAAGATTTGGATCGTTTTTTATGCATTGCTTGATAAAAAGAATATGGCTTGGCTTCAGTATTTGGAGAATGATTAGATAAATATTATCCAAGGTGACCTCTCAATTTCTCAATATTTTTTGAAGATTAAAAATTTATATTCAGAGATATTACTCTTAGATCTAGATGAGCCTATTTCTGATATATAAATAAAATATTATATTATTTGTGATCTTCGAAAAGAATATATGTCTTATATTAAGAATATTTTTTGTGCTATGTTCATATCCTAGATTTAAAGAGAAGCAAGTTGGATGTTAAAGTCAAGAAATGTATCTTTATTTACTATAATGAAAAGAAGAAATATTAAAAATACATATATATATATATATATATATGTACGTGATATCTCGAGATGTTGTGTTTAATGAAAATTCTTATTATTATTCTTCAAAAGTAATTTCTTTTAAAAATATCAATTACAATAATGAAAGTGATACATGTTTAAAACATATGGTTGAGTTTCTTTTGTTATCTAATGATTTTATAGATTTTGGTTCATTTTCTTTCTTATCTGTATCTACTCATGTTATTTCTTCCTGACAGCATAACAATAGGGGAGTAATGATATTCATAAAGAAAAAAATTTAATATTTAAAATATAAAAAGGAACAACTATCAAGCCAATACATTATAGAGATAGAGATAGAGATAATGTAAGCATATATTATTATTTTTTTCTAAACCAATTAATAATCTTGAGCCTACTCGAAGCTAAAGGTGTTAATATGTGGGAGGATATGAATGAAGAAATGAATGCTCTTCGTAAAAATAAAACTTGGGATTTTATATCAAAGCCAGCAAATGTAGATCTAATTACTTGCAAATGGGTCTCTAAGGTGAAATGTAAGTCAGATGGAAGTATAGATCATTATAAGATAAGATTTATTGTAAAAGGATTTTTTTAAAAATATGAAGAAGATTATGAGGAAACCTTTAATCTTGTGGTCAAGATGACATCTATTAGGATAGTGACTACTCTAGTAGTTAATCTGGAAGCTTTGACAACTTGATGTTAAGAATAGTTTCCTATATAGTGAAATTGACAATCATATTTATATGAAACAACAAGTAAAATATGTTTTTATTTTTAAACCAAATTATGTTTGCAATCTCAAGAAAACTCTTTATGGGTCAAAGCTTATAAAAAAATTACTCAATATTTATATTTCTATGATTATTTTTCTTCTTATTTAGATCATATCTTATTTATTAAAAAGCAAGGAAGCTTACATATTATTGTTCTTCTATATGTGGATGATATGATCATCACCAGTGATGATGAAATAGATATTTCAAAGTTTCATCGTAATCTTTCTCTTGATGTATATTTAACTCTGAAACAAGTTACGCAGAGAAAATTATTGAATGGTTTATAATTAATAAAAGTAAGAAGGTTTCTACTTCGCTTGATACAAATATAAAACTAAGTCGTACAGATGGGAAGATTCTTTCTGATGCTCGATCTTTTAGTGCTCTTATTAGTGGTCTCATTTACTTAATAATTATAAGATTATATATTGTAATTTTACTTGGTCTTATAAGTCATTTTATGCGATCTCATGTTGATGCAGTAAAGAAAATTTTAAAATATGTGAATTCTATCCTTGATTTTAGATTATTTTATACGAAAGATATACATCTTGAATTGCATGGTTATGCAAATGCTGATTTGGGAGGTGATTTAGATAATTGTAGATCTACTTTTGGCTATGGATTTTTTTTTTAATGATTCTGCTTGCATCTCATGGTGTAGTAAGAAATAACAATCGATCTCTCTTTCGATAACCGAAGCAAAATATATATGGTTAAGGCCTCTATTTGAGGATGCATTTTATCAAATTAACAAACCAACTATTTTATAGAGTGATAATCAAAGTATCCTAAAATTGGCTACAAATCCAATTTATCATACGAGAACCAAACATATTAAAATTAAATATTATTTTATCTAAAAAAGATACTTTCACAAGTCATTAAGGTCATGAAGATCAAAAGTAAAGACAATGTAGCAAATATTTTTACTAAATCTCTTTCTAAAGGACCATTTAAGGATCTTCAAAGCAAGATGAGACTTATCTCCAAAAATATACTTTAAGGGGGAGTGCTAAGAAGTTAAAGTGTATTTTGGAAGATCACAAATTAATGTCTTACCTTTTAGATAAGATTAAATAGAGTTAAGGATAAGGAATTCTTAGTTTAAAAAGTTCAAATATATTTTGAAAGATCTCAAATTGACGTGTTACGTTTTAAATAAGATTAAATAGAATTATAGAGATTAGAGAATTTTGTTTTTCACATCTATAAATATGTGGCATGTATAGACCCAGATCCGTATTCAAGCTAATAGGGTTGAAGTCTAAGAGTTGTTCAAGATTTGTAAGTTTTTTTCTTATTAAGAAGTTCAATATAGTTATTTTTTTCGCCGTAGTTTTTTCTTCTTTTATTTTATGTTAGTAGCACCTTATTACTATTATTTGAGAAAGGTTTAAATTTACATGTGATCACTCCCTTTCTTCACATGTGGTGCACACAAAAGGAGCTAGAAACTAATAATTATAGCTTTTGGACTTGCAAATATTTTTATTTTCATGAATAGCAGTCAAGCTTAGATCACAAGCTAAGTTTTTTTTGAACTTTGAATGGTTTTGTAAAAAAAAAGTATATTTTTTCTAATTTTTTTGAAAAATATTTTTTGCTTTTATTTTGTTTTCAAATGACCTCATGTAATCCAGTAAATATATATTTATCGTTGGTGGCCTTCCACGCATCGTGAGAGACGATGATCAAAATAAATTGAGCGGGTCAAAAGCGACGATCGATATGATGATAAAAAATATTTATAAAATTATAAAAATAAAAATATTAGAAAAAAAACAGTATATACCTTCCACAATAAATCCAAATTGATATATTTTTTTTTTCTTTTTTCCATTAGAGAAGTTGATTGACACATACCGTCCATGTGTAGACAAACAATGCCCTCTAGTAAATCCTATTCATGACGAGTTCATGCGTCGTTCCTTGGTGGCCTTCCTCGTGAGGTATCATCGTCTTTCATCATATCGATCATTGATCTTTTATCAAGATCGATGATCAAAATAAATTGAGCGGGTCAAAAGCGACGATCAATATACCATGATACATGATGATGAAAAATATTTATAAAATTATAAAAATAAAAATATCAGAAAAAAAAAAAACAGTATATACCTTCTGCAAGAAATCCAAATTGATATATTTTTTTTTTCTTTTTTCCATTAGAGATGTTGATCGACACATACCGTCCATGTGTAGACAAACAATGCCCTCTAGTAAACCCTATTCATGACGAGCTCATGCGTCGTTAAGATCGTCCTTTGCTTTAGACTTAATCTTGGTTAGTGTGTCCAAAATGGACTCTGCGATGTGGTCCTCAGATGCAGTCGAGAAAGATTCCATGTGGTTGATTAGCACCATCGGTGCTCTCTTCCTCTTTATGCAGAGAGGAGGCAGCAGGCGAACTTCTCCTGCACCGGCTTCCCAGGGCTCTTGCGATGGAGCAATGCCAAGTGGAGGGGTGGGAAGGCAAAGCCTCCGCCAAGCTCCCCAGCACCAAGGCTGACGAAGCCTGGTCCCTCCTCTCCAGCTTCTGCAGCATTCACCTGTGGTTCCCTTCGATCGACTGCCGTATGATCGCGGGCGCCGAAGGGCAACCCGGCTGCGTCCGCTACTGCACCAGCCCTCCCGGCGACGACGGTAGCGATGCGGCCTTCTGGGCGGCGGAGGAACTGCTGGCGTTCGACCCCGTCGGCCGGAGTTACAGCTACAAGGTGACGGAGAACAACATGGGGTTCGGCCGCTACGTCGCGACGTTGAGAGCGGTGCCGCTGCCAGGCGACGAGCGCGGGTGCGAGCTGCAGTGGACGTTCGACTGCGACCCGTTGCCGGCGTGGACGAAGGAGGGCCTCGTTGCGTATCTGCAGGTTAACCTGGACGGCATCGCCAAGCGAGTGGAAGACGCCGTGCGAACTGCCGCTTCCGCTGCTCTCAGTAATACTCAGGCCAGTGAATGAGATCAAGCTCTGATATGTGGTTTCCTGTTGCATTAGAACATCCTTTGCATTCCCAGAATAAAGTTCTATGCCTGTAGCATCCTCCCTTGTTACCGGAATATGATTAATGGAGGGATCTTAGAGAGAGATTTGGGGGCAAACAGATCGAATGTAATCTTTCTATAGATGTTGCGAAATGGGGATTAGATTCTCGAAACAAATCACACCAGCAATCGCCTTTCTTTCTTTGGTCTTTTAATGAATTAGAGGCATCCACAGGATCTGAAGCTCAAACGAAAAGCCATCAAGAGCCCCCTCAGTTAACACGAGATGAGACCTCTTCTTCTCAGCATCAGATACACACAAGCTTTTTGTTGGGATGAGATAAATTGCTTTCAGAACCGAACAGGGGGCGTGTCCCTGACTCGGAAGCTTGTCATCCGCCGCCAAGGACGGTCGTCGTTCTTGCCTTACTGATAAGCACCTGCCTGCCAATTTGTCGCGTTTTGGACTCCTCGAGAAGGAGAAGAGACCACATATAGGCTTACCTCTGATGTCGTGATGTTTGACGCTTTTGGTAACTCTGTTCCGTCCATCCTACCATTCGACTTTATATATCATATCCGTCCATATATAAATTTTATGTAATCGAATACATAATCTACTGAATTGGGTGATTAATAAAACACTATATGAGGAACATCGAGGAGCAAAACTGATAGCACAAAGATTGTCATCCTGTAATGGAGCCAAAGTTTGGCAGAGTGTGCTTCTTTGTCATCACTGTTACAGTAAATACTTTGGAGATCAGAAAGCCCCACATCATTCTGTGGAGATGGCTCTGTGCATCACCCAATCTGTTAATCCAAAGTATGTGGAAGCAAGAATTCATCGAATTGTTAGACCAATCATATATATATATATATATATATATATATATATTACTACTAGAATATGAATCTTATATCACGGTTCAAAATTTTCGTCATCAACATTATGATCAAAGAGTTAGGAGGAAAGACAGACACCTTCAAGACCTTGGAAATCATAGTTGACAAAAGAGAAGCTCAACATCTTTTCTTAGCTCTTGACTAAACGAGAAAACAGAGCATAAATATTTAATACATGGATGGAGGTTAAATGATGTGTTACTACTGAGGTAGAACCATCAAAGACTCCACGCTCTATTACTGCCATCCAACGAAGTTATAAATAAAATATTTAATATAAAAAATAAAATATTTAATGTGTATATTCATATCTGATTTTATTTATGTTTTGTACAATATATAAAGATATTATAATAGATTTTATAATCTCATTTTAGTTGACTTTTATAGTTATTTCAAGCATCTAAATACATGTTATGTATAATTATCATGTAGATATAAAATTATAAAAAAATTTAAATAATCATTTTAGGGGTTTTTTAGTTCCATAGAATGGTGTTGAGTGTCAATCAACATAATATCCAAGAGATACTAAGGTTGCACATGGCTTAATGGGCTTGTAGGATGGTATTTGAGGCTAGCTCGTTGTCTTGTTCTACGATTGTGCCATGTGGACATTTATAAGAACTTTTAATTATGACGGATCACTTTGGATCCTTTTATCGTACGATCGTTCAGAACTTGCAAAATTTATTATTATCATTTACGTTATTTACCAAATATTTACTAAAATAATTGCTAGTTGAATCTTGAGTTAAATGGTTCTTCTAAACCATCTTTTCTTTTATAGGAATTTTGAGACTAATGAAGGTGAAAACAAATTTATATTCCAACAAAACTAGATATTTCATAGAATTAAGTGATAGATCATACTCCAACAAATTCTTCGTTAGCCTCACCGAGTAGCAGTTTAAATTCAACAAATGATTCCTCAAATGAAACCTCTTTAGAAAAATTCAAATCACTAATAGAAATTTATAATTAAATATTTTTTTATTTATTTCAAATCAAGAAGCAATTGAAAAAGAGGAATGATGAAAAATAATAAAGTAAAAAATCAAGTAAATTGAAAGAATAAAACATATGAGCTAACGGATCTACCGAAAGAAAAAAATTATTAAATTAAAATAAATATTAAAAATAAAATATAATGTAGATGAAAGTATTTAAAAATATAAGACTTAGCTTGTAGCAAAAGGATATTTGTAGTAATAATATATTAATTTTGATGATTTTTTTTTTCAGTTATTAGATTCAAAACGATGAGAACTTTTTTGGCTTTAGCTACTCACTTAAGTTGATCTATTTATCAATTTGATATAAAATATATATTTTTAAATGAAGATTTATAAGAATAGATTTTATTACTCAATCCAAAAGTTTTTTAGTTAAATAACATGAAGAAAAATTGTATAAGCTGAAGAAGACTCTAAACAAGCTTTAAGGGCATGGTACACCAAAATTGATTATTAATTTCAATAAAAATAGATTTAAAATGAGTAATAATGAATATATTATTTTTTTTAAAGAAAGAAGGTAAATATAATATTCTTATATTTACCCTTATGTTAATGATATTATATATATGGGTTCATCTAACTCTCTATTGTAGAATTGAAAAAATACAGAATGAATAAGTTTGAAACGTCATATCTCTAGGTCTACTGCACTATTTTCTTGGGTGGAAGATTAAGTATGGATTAGATGAAAATTTTATTTTACAAAAAAAGTATACAATTGATATACTCAAAAAGTCTAACATGATTAATTACAAAGTTGTATCAACACATTGGAGATTTAGTTTATCTAACTTATACTCAACTAGATATTACTTTCTCTATTAGTGCAATATCCAAGTTTATCTATAATCCAAGTAAACATATCCTGGAGTTATTAAAAGAATTTTACATTATATTATCAAAATTACAAGGAATGGCATTTGATATTCTCATAATTTTATATGTAAATTATTTAGTTTCACTAATAGTGGTTAAAAAAGAGTTTTAGATGATAGAAAGAATACATCAAGATCTATATCTTCGAGTTCAAAGAAATAAGCAATAATTGTATTATCAATATTAAAAATAGATTATATAGCTATAATATCGATAGCTTTTCAAATAATATGACTTAAAAGACTTCTTTAATAATGTTTAAGAACATAAAGAAATAACTGAAATATTTTGTAATAACAAAGTAACAATTGTAATGATGAAAATTTTAATATTTAATCAAATAATAAAGAATATAATGATATGTTGTCATTTTATCCGGGAGCCATAATAATAAAGTATTGTAACATAGACGAATAAGTTATAGATATTCTCAGTAATTCACTTTAAATCGAGGGAGTATAGTTATCTTAGATAGTTATCATACTTTAGATAGTTCTAATCATGTTCTAAATAGTTATAACTATGTGACCCCTAATTTAAGAAGTTATTATCATGGATTAGTTCCTAAACTTAATCGTGGATAACATGATAATATGAGATAGTTATTATTAGGTCGACCATAATTCATGAAGCAAAAATATATATACTTAGTAATATTTTACAAATATATTTAGTCTTATCTTTTATTTAATATTATTTTAATTTTTATGGTTGAAAATATTTTTTAATTATATCATAGTATGTTATTTTTATCATTATGTTGCTCTTCCTCCATCCCAACCCACACGTTGACGAAGGAGGACTAAGTTGCATATCTATAGGTTAACTTGGACAGCATGAAGACGTAGTGTGTAACACCCCTGATTAGTCCCACATTGAAAGTAGGTAATGTTAAGATTGACTTATAAGGGTCTGATGAGTGTAGGTATCAGAGCCGACCTAATATGATTAGTCCTGCAACGAAAATAGGTAAGATTCACCGCTTCTCTGAGTAATACTCAGGCCAATGGGTCATGACATTTGGTATTAGAACCGACCTAATGTCGCTTCTCTGAGTAATACTCAGGCCAACGAATGAAATCAAGCTCGGATATGTGGTTTCCTGTCGCATTAGAACATCCTTTCCATTCCCAGAATAAAGTTGTAGCATCTTATCTTGTAATTAACATATAGTGGGATATGATTTAATGGAGGGATCTTCGAGAGACATTTGGGCGCAAACAGATCGAATATAATCTTTCTATAGATGTTCGGAAATGGGTATCAGATTCTCGAAATGGGGATTAGACTCCAAATGGATTATTAATATAAGTCAAGCAAAGATACAGGAAAAATAATAAATAATAATAATAATACTAAAAAGCAAGTAAAATTGTGAAGATCTTAAATCGATTCATCAATAAATCAAATCGATCTTAATTTAAAAGTATAAATATGATCGTGGTCATCACCTTGAGTCCATAACCGGTTCAAATCGGTCCGAAAGCCCTAATGGCACAGTATAAATATGCTCTTTCTTCACCTTAATCCTTGTTTATATAACTATGAAGACTTTACATTTAATCAATGCTAGACAAGGAACTTTTTGAGAATATATAGGGTCACATTTTGATTAGAAACTTTTTGAGAATGTTAGCACAATTAAACTTTTTTTAATTATTTAAAAATAAAAATAGATTAGTCGAATTGGATTAAACGGTCTTGAACTGATTCGATTAGGTTGGTCCAAACTAGTTTGGATTAGAACTATTTAAATTATTTAAAAATAACCATCTATTCATAATCGAACCATTTTTTCGATTCAATGTGATCCTTAATGCTTCGGTTTAAATCGATGTGAACCGAACCCGACCCAGCGAATGAATCAAAAATGACTTGATTAGGGCTGAACCGAATCCAATTTAATTGCAAGCGCTTGTGGCCACAACCGTGAGCACAAGGCGCTTTAAATCCTCCTACATGGATGGTGGTTAAATGATGTGATACTACTGACGTATAACCATCACATGATCAGACAAACGCATGACATGCTTTGCATCAAAGACTCCACGAAACAATACACCATACCTCAGATTCGATGATTAAACAGAAAACCAACGTCTGAGAAGTCGATCAAAGATTACATCGTGCTTGCAGGCATTGCAAGAATCCCCTGACGACAGATGATGATAGTACAAACCGTTGCTAAGAACAATACTTGATTCTGGCAGCAAACTTACAAAGCAGAGGGTGATTATTGGCTTATTGGCCAAGATTAACATCAAGGGTGGGATTCGGATTGAGCTGCATGTCTGCATATTTTGGTGTTGAGGAAATCTAAACTCTTGATCAGGATCGGTTAATGGACCAATACCAAATATAAAACAGACATTTGGGTCTTCTAAAAGCTAAACATCATGTCCATAACTTTGGACAGGGCAGACTTTGTAGGTGAGGCAATGGCTTTTGTAGAGCCTTGGCCAGTTTCACTGGTTGCAATGTTGCTGCTATGCTGCTGTTTATGGTGAGTCCAGGTAGATGGTGCCACCGGGCTCCGACCGGCAGAGCTCCCTGCTACTGATCCCAAGGGCATGGGAACCATGAAGCCCCTGTTATGGTTGCTTTCAAGATGCTCATTTAGATACTGCTTCTGCTGAGGATCGATAGGCTTCACCCCAATGATGAGAACACTGTTTAACTGCATGCCATGCTTTGCGAGGGCCTTCCGGGCATCGTATCGGCTCTGCATAGAATCGGAAAGAAGTGGAAATTCCATACTGAATCAGAAGATCCCAGCAAGCGAGACTCAGACTAAATGTAAGGGAGTATTAAAATATCACCAGAATTTTATATTATTCGTCTTCCAGGAAGTTTCATCATAATAAGAACACAATAATAAATCAATATCAAGGATAATAATCTCAGTACAATCAACAATTGGAGACTACAGATTTTTAAAATATTTGTACATAAACCGACACTTTTGTATAAACTGGTTCTACACTCAAAAGTTTCACCAATAGTTGTAGCAGTATTTAGCAAAAGAGAACATGAAGTAAAAGGTGGAGAAAATGATTAAAATGTATGGCTAACAAACAACTGACTTCGAGTTTCCGTGCAGGCCTCTTTCAAAAATCATTTTACTTGGAACAGTGGGCAGAAGAAGTTTGCTTCTAATAGGACAAAAGGAAAAGACGACCAGAAGAAGAGCAAATCAAGCATAAACAGTAGATGAATCCGAACCAAATTAATAGGTACACCTCGATAAAACTAGTGTAGGAGATTAACATTTGGACATATGATAGAAATCAAGCAAATGTCTTTGTTACGCAACCAATAGTCACAAGTCAAAATCCCTAATTCGCACTCTCATTTTCACACAATGGTAAAATCTTATGTAAGTTACAGATTCATGAATATAACGTGTGAAATAAAGCATACCGTGTCTTTAATTGCTTGTTATTTAGGTATTTGACATGCTAATTAGTAATGGTTACAGAAAATCTGTCTGATGGTTGCCTAGAGCATTATGCATCACCAATAGCCTATGAGTTAGGTTGCCTAAAGCATATTGACATTATGCATAAGATTGAAACAGTATAAACGTTGAAGTATTTGACTAAATGACTTAAGAAAACAAGAGGTACCTGGTACAAAATATGCACCCAGTTAGCATCTCTTGGACCAAGGACGTGTTTCAGTATTACTCCAAATTTCTCAAATTCTTGCAGTACCAAGTTTGTATCACCAATGGAAAATCTGAAAGGTAACAAAGATATGAATAGCTGAAGTGCTATGAAAAGGTATACCAACAGCAAAATTTGTGGGTTTTTTTATTGTATCACAATTAACCACCATCTGAGAAATTACACAGAGAAGTCATGTGCAAAAGATGCAAGTCTTCTTAAATTATTGTGACGTCAAAATTATGTCATTATGGGCAAAGCAACATGTGTGACCACAACTGATAGTGCCAAGTAATTGTCTCCAGCAACATCAAGGGTACACAAGGACAAAATTTTGCAAAGCCAAAAATCATGGCATGTCTGTGCAAGTCACCTGTAAGGTGCTGAAGGGTACCACCCACAGCTAAATGATGACAATATATGGATGATAACAAGCAAATGCAATTTTTTCATCCATTAATTAGTGCATTTTCATGCCTGAAACGGTACATACACCAACAGGCCTTCATGCTGGAAAACCACAAGACATGTAACATGCCCCTTGCAATAGGCTTGGTATTGTGCAGTAATTTAGGTAGATTTAATTCTATAATAGAGACGTAATAAGACAAATTTTAACAAAAAAACTCGCAAACAAACAAAAGAGTTATAGAGAAGAGAATACAACAGAAACATAAATGATATGAGAAAATGTTTCTGCAGCATAATACTAGGACCACTAATGTATGCCATAATCTCACATCAAATAATTAGACATATGAACTCTAGTATCAACAACAACAATAAAGCCGTAAGTCCCAACTATTTGAAATATGAACTATAGTATCAAACAACCAAAATTGTAACATTGCTAGATTGTCATAACCATAAAGGGTTTGGAAGGAAGATGTAGAGAGGCAGAAGAACTAGACACACATATGAGCACACAGACAAAATGCCAAAAATATATTTGATTTAACTAAAATACAAATGAAGTTCTTATTTTAACGGGTTTGAACACGAACACTTTAACAAACAAATATGCATGATGAATATAGGGAAAGAAACACTTTAAAGAACAATATTGTAAGTTTACTCATGATAAAATGTTACATGGAAGAAACCACAGCTGAGGGGGCAAACTCATTTCTCAATCTATACATGGCACTAGCAGCAAGCTAAAAACAATGACAAGAAAATCTTTAACCTACTTTGGAATAAGACCAACCGAATGATGCAACAATCACACCTTTCTTTAGTAAGTTTGAGCAGAAAGCTTTGCAGAATGAGAAAGCTAAAAGAAAAGGACAAGGCTCATGAACAATATGCCCTAGTTACTAGTTCAAATTAGCAATAAAAGAGAAGCAATCAAAAACATCCCCTGTTACAACAAGAAACAACCTTGAGGGATGCAAATTTTTATGATAGAAGTATTTTGAATTCGCAGGTAGCATGAGTAAATATGTAATGTACATCGTAGTCCAAGGAAAATTAATCAACAACACGATACGATACTTTGATTGACTAGTCCATGATCTCAGCAATTATACTTGTTTCAGCTTATCAAAAATGTTCAAGAACAGTTCTGACCACAAAAATAAAATCTTTAAATTAATATGTGGCTTAGTTCGTTCTTCCCCGATCTATAAAATTCCAACTAATAAGAGATCACGTCAACCCTAAATGAAGAAAATAGCGTTGCGTTTGACAAAATAGATGAGAAGTATGTCGATGAGACATACCCGTACACGGTAACCCACTGCTCTTCATCGAGCGCTCCCGCCAAGGGCAAGCTATTCCGCCGGACTTCTGGCCTAGCCACTTCCCTCGGCGGCGGAAGAGTGATCAACGCCCCCGGCTGGACGATCCCGTCGACCGGCGAACTCTTCCCCTTCCCCGTACGATCTCCGGTGCCGCCGCTTTTGCCCGGGGACACCCAACCCGAGTCCCCACCGCTCGGAAACCGGAGGACCCGAAACCCCTCGTCGGGGGCGCCGGAGCCACTGGGCTCCGCGGTGACCTTGAAAGGGGATGAGAACGAGGCGGGCCCATAAAGGGCGTGCGGAGGGGTTCGGGACACGGGAGAGGGCGGCGTCAGGTCAGCGGCGAGGGCAGGCTCGGGGGAGAAGTCGACGCGGTCGCCGAGGGTGAATACGGGCGGCGGGGGCGGGTCAGCGGAGGCGAAGTTGTCGCGCCAGAGTGCGGAGACGGCCGCTGCCTGGCCGGGAGTGGCGAAGCGTCCGGCGCCACCACCGCCGCCGCGGCGGCCAGAGACGGGGTTTGCGAGGTCTCGGAGGAAGGGGGATTGCCTGTCGGCTCTCGAGCTTCTTGTTGTTGCCGGATTCATCGTAACGGAGCACTTGTTCTTTCAGCCGGATCGACGGCTGTTTAAAAGGTGCGTCGCAGAAAAGCTTAATACGGCGGACAAACCCTTAGGGTTCTTTTTTCCCTCTTATATATATATATATATATATATATATATATATATATATATATATATTATAAATTATTTTTATATTTAACCAACGATTATTTTATTAATATTTTTTTTTAAAAAAAGTAATAAAATATATATTTACTTTATTTTTTAAAATTGGAATGATTAACATGACACGTATGAATCAAAAAATAGATCATGACCTTAGTTTAGTATAGATAAACCTTTTCTTAAAACAGGTTGGATGTATCCTATCTAAAAAATGCGGCCCACTATTACCCAAGCACAATAATTAGAAGTAGATATTTGTTTCTTTTTCTACAAATAGATAGTGAAGATGAGATTCGATCCATGGTTTTAATATCCAATAGCGTAAGTCAAAAGTCTTACTAGTTTGGCAAACCAACGGTAAAAGGGTTTAAGCATAATTCGATTGATAGAAGATTTAGTAAAACAAAAAACAAATAGGTTGGAGTAACTAATAATACATGCGCCATTAATTTGTATAAAGTTTATGATACGATTTACTATCTGTTTAACATTTTATCTTGATATGTGAGACTAAATTTTATAAGGCTAATAATAGCATAACACCAATGAGAATGTTAACTTACCACACAAAGTCGATCACATGACACTAATGCAAATCTCAATTCTATATCGCTCGAGCTCAACATATGATTTTGCAGTTGTCAATGGTCGGAACAAATTTTTGATATTTACAATAATCTCAAACAAATGAACTATAAATCATTAAAATACTCTATCATTTGAGCTAAATCCTTAAATATCTCGACAACTCAATATTATTTGAATCCGAAAGTAAACTTTAATCACATCAACATATTAGTCATAATATATCATAAGAATGTCATAGGCGATAAAAAAATTGATATTTATTGAAAACTAGAAATATTAATGATCGTACGAATACGAAGATAGCTAATAAACACATATCATGAACAATTAGATCAAACAACTTACATCGACTTAGGCTATTTCCTCGTAATAACCAGGACAATTGGACTCAATTTCCACCCAATCAGCACTAACCATAAGTAAAGTCCACATGATCGAATTCTAGCCCAAGATCTTACTCATATTTCTCTAGCAAAATAGATTCTATTAAAATAGAGCAAAAGTACCGAACTTGATACGTGGATGTCTACTTGATAGATAATGATAATAATTAGTATACAAAATCCATCATGTCAATCTTAATCATAATGAAAAATATTCATAAATTAGGATTGCTAAATATAAATAAAGATGTGTTCATGGGGCTCTCTCTCTCTCTCTCTCTCTCTCTCCTTCATTTTACGTTGAATGTTTGTTAACTTAGGAATTGGATGATATATATTCAATTTGAATAACCCAAAATCTTAAATCAAAAAATTATGTGTTACAATAGAAAACACATAAGCAATCTGTTTCAGAATTATGGATCGTCAAAACTGCACATGCGTGTGCATATATATATATATAACCTTTTCCATAGCATAAGAAAATATACGTGATATACGTGGGAGTGCTATGTGGACTTTGGATGATATATGTCAAATATATAAATTTTTAGAGATAAATTGATGTGACATATTGCATCAATAGAAGTTTGACATATATTTGAAATCCTTTTGGGATTATTTGAATATAGACTCTTGAAAGAGCTTACTCAATAAGATTATTATGATGCTTAGGTTAATAAAAAATTCAAATGATCGGTAAAATAGTTGAAGTCAAAAAAATAGCATGCCTCTCTTAGTAGTGAGATTTTTCTTGATATGTTCTCCTTATTTATACAAGTTACGATGAAAGATTTTTCTCAGCAACAAGATTTTTTCAGAGAGAAATCTTATCTATTATCATGCTCCCGAAAGATAATGCTCCTATCAAGGATGTCAATCTTGGACTGATACAATGTAAATAGTTTACGAGCGAGAGACTTCGTGAATGAGTTTGCTAATTGATGAGCCTTATGTACATGAGAAACACGTAGTTGATATCGAACAACTTGATCTCGCATGAAGTGGAACATCGAATTAGCGCACAAATAAGTAACTCCAACATTATCTCAATATATTGTAGAAATATGAGTGGAATTAATATCGAGTTCGTTGAGTAGATTTATGATCCAATTGAGTTCTATAGCGGCGATAGCACGGTATTCAACTTTAGTTGTAGACCGTGCGATTGTCTTTTACTTCTTCGAACTTCGATTTATTGGATTAGCTCCAAAGAAAATAATATACTCCGATGTGGATGTTCTATTATCGAAGTTTCCTACCTAATCAGCATCGACAAAGGCATAGAGATGAAGTGGAGAGTGTTTAAAGAGAAAGAGACTATGATTGAGGGTCCTCTTATCGTATGATTCGTTTAACTCCACACCAATGCATACTAGATGGTCGCTGCATAAATTGTAATAATTTATTGATTGCAAATGTGATGTCTGGACGGGTGAGAGCTAAGTACTGTAAAGAGTCAACTACTTGTCGATATTGAGTGGGTTTCATAGTAAGACTTCCATCATATAATTTGAGTGATTCACTAGTAGTGAGGAGAGTTGTAACCTTATTTGTATCATACATGTTTGTCTTTGATAATAAATCTTGAATATACTATTTTTGTGATAGGAAGAGATCTAGAAATGTTTATATTACTTCTATGCCCAGAAAGTAGTTTAAAGTACTAGACCTTTAAGAGATAATCAATCTACCAATCGTTTGATAAATGTCTGGATCTCTATAGGATTATTGTCTGTAACAATAATGTCATCCACATACACCAGAATATATATTGTGCCTCTATATTGTTGTCGTAGAAATAATGAGATATCTGAGATCTACGTCTTAGGAGGCATCCGAGGACACCAACAAATTCGACAATGACTTTCGTGGCTGATAAGAGGGTCGTCGACCGACTATGACACTAATCGGTGGTGCCAGTGAGTGAGACGATGAGTCTGAGATCGTACGAGAACTTGATAGAGCGAAATAGAATGGTTACAATGACAGCAACAACGGAGAGTCACGGTAGAGGAAGGTCTGCAACTAAAGAGGAAATGAACAATGTCACGGATGGAGGAGAAGCAGAATTTCTAACTCAAGAATTGCTATGATACAAAGAAGATAAAAGATAGAAATTAAAGATAGAAGAAGCTATTTTTCTCATTGATATGTTCTCTCAATAAAATCTTATCTGCTATCAGTTTTATAATATATTGGGTTGATAAGTTAAGGCTAAGTAAATATTAAAAATTATAATATAAGTTATCCGAATAATAATGAGTCATACGATCGTGTGTATCGAACCATTAAGGTTAGAGTTACACGATAACAGTTTACACTAAATCGAATGCCAAGTCAATACTGGTGATTAGTTGTTATCCTAGCAGTATTTTATTTCTTGAACTTTTTCTCTAATCGATTCAAAGTAACGTCATGCACTCGTTCGGTTCTTCGTGATATGATTCTTTCCTATATTCCCGAAATCAAATGGAAAGTTTTTATATTAACAAAAGAATATTGAATTTCGAATAAATTCTCCATATACATCCACCACTTAGATTTGTGGCAACCATTTAATGAACCGAGAGCGAATATTTTTCCTCCAATATATAATACCGTGCTCCGTTGTAGAGAGGAGTGGACTAATCTATTTGATTTGCGCACACGAGGAAGTTGACCTTCCTTCCTTCCTCCCCTCTTTTCTTCTTCCTCGTGCTACAATTCTCGAAACGATCGGGAAGGTCGATGGCGGCCGAGAGAAGCTTGCAAGGTGACGCAGTCCATCTCATCGGAATAAATAGTATTGGCAGATTGAGGGGCCCGTTGACCTCGGAGGTACACCTCCATTGTTCTTTGACTGTCGCCGGGCGCGGAACGTGTCACGCAGCGGCAACGCCGACGGTCGCGTTCGTCCGACAACCATCCCGCCGGATCGAGCGAAGGATTTGGGAAGCGGCTCTCTGTCGGTCAGCTTTCCGTCGCTGGATTCGCCACGCACCACGTTTAGGCGCACGTTCTGCAATCCAAGCCATCCGATAGTGTCAACTTGGGATCTCGCCAGGACACAGCACACCGATCGTGACAACGCAATGTCCCGTTCATGAGGCGATCACCCGAGTAACTTGTTCTGATCATGACCGTGACGACGATTCGTCTTGGAATCGCATTCGCATGACTCTTCGTTGCTTCTGTGTCTTATGTTCCCAAATCCGACTCATGCAACCCAGCAATCGATGCGTGGATTCTCAACTCCACAATAAATTCAACGGGACAGGAAAACAGTGCTTCCCAGCATGCGAAAAAGGGCTCGAGACAGAAGACTCGAACGAACACTTTTGGGAGTCGGTCGGTGCAAAGCAATCCTGCCACCATTCGTCGTGCCGTCGGCCATCGCACATCGACGTCAAATCTGGAAAAGTCGGCTGCCCGTTTGGCTACAAGATCTGATCAATTCGGACGTGCCGAGAGCGATAGATAGATTTCCACGTGCCTTTTCACTGCGTGAAGGAGGCCACTCGTCTTCGTTCCTGTCGGCACGCACCTCAGATTGTCCACAATGATTGGGGGTAAAATCTTGGAGATCAAAGTGGGGTCCGGAATTATCTTCATGAAGAACATGGTTTGGAAGCTTATGGGTGTGGAAATATTGAATGCCAAGGTGGTCAGTCTTTTAAGTTCCACCAACCACGTCGACCGATCGCATACGTAGACAGTATCGCTTTGAACGCGTTTGCGCTGGAAAGATCGCGCACGGGGTAGAACAAAGCATCGGCATCGGGATCTTCTCCGACTTGCATCTTATTCGAACCACACAACACCTCCATCTAATCCGTCCGTCATATCCATCATCGTATCGCGGCCGTCGAGCTTGTCGGCGGCACGACCTCCTCGAACATTTCGCGGCGAGACTGTGCCTTGCATAATTACTCTCGTACATATGACACCTGTCCTATAATTGTTGTCATGAAAAGAGAGAGCAACGTTGTTATCATCCTCTTATTGCACTCTTTATCAGTTACATACAAATTATAATTATATTATACAGATGGTCATGATGGTGCCGTAACACATTCGTCAACGGATCATTTATGTTTATTTTATAAGATTATTTGATATTATATTTTTTAAGTATTTTTGTTAGATTTATGCCTTACGTCCTATTTAAGTGCATGTCTACGTGAGAGAATAAATTATTGTGAGGAAAAAGAAATGAAATAAAGAGGAGCGATGAACACTCGCTGTTGTTGAAGCCGACTGGTTTGCCAACACGCAGCGTGCGTGAGAGAAGGAGGGGCTGTGGCTTTCCTTCGCCTCCAGATTGTAGCCATCCTCGACACCTCTTTGATGTAATACGTCGAACAACTCGCGGGAGTGCGGCCACGAAACGTGACCCAACACCGCCTTTAAGCCGCACGATCTGACACCAATGCCCCTTTCATCTAAATTCCCTCGAAACAGGGGACGAACCCAACGCGGAAAGCCGCTGAGTACACGGTGGAGGAACAACACATGAATCCGAAGATACTTGTTTGTTTTTCCTGGATTTTGGTTTGCTAGTTAGATTCAACTTCGATCTGGCAGAAAGATTTGATTCCGGCAATAGAATCTCGAAGATGATTCTCTAAATGGTAAAACAGAGCAGCCATTTTGCTTGCGTGTCGTCACGGAGCTGCTGTTGCAACTTGGTATTTTATTCTTCACTAAATCAGGCAAGTTGGATCTCGTGATGTCTTAATCTTTGAACAAACACTGCAAAACCGCGCTTGAATTGCTGGCGGCTCAGCGAATGATGGTGGTATGTGTGAGAAAGAAAGAATATGAAAAGGCAGAGCATCGTTGTCTGTTTAGGTGTAGGAGATGCCAATTGGCATGTAATTGTCATCGGGTGAAAGGAACCACTTAGCTTGGTAATATTATGTTCATAAGAGTGCAATCAAAATGCATCTTGAAACATTACTCTGTTTCGGATTAGTCTAAGCAGCAATCATTAAGCTTGGAGATTTTGGTTGCCAATTAATATTGTGGATTTCTTTTATGAGTACCTTTCTTTTGTAATTTTGTCTCTTTCATGAATAGCCACAATCCAACAATAATTGGATAGGAAAAATTAATAAGATTCTAAGCATTCATTGTATCTCTTTCATTGGCAGACAACCACAAAACAAAGGACAGCATTTTTGTTTTTCTACACTCGTTTTCAAGAGCACTGTACAGATCGATTTTACCCACAAAAAACTCAGGAAAACACACACAAGGAAGAGACAAGATTGACTGGAGAGAGAGAGAGAGAGAGAGGAAGGAAAGGAGGAAGAAAAGCTCTTCAGCCCAATACAAAATTAGAGGGCATTAGTGAGTAGAGAGAGAGAGAGGGAGTATGATTGAGGCTTAATAGTCCCAGAGAAGAGCTTCGAAGCTGGTGGGATCCAATGACGGCCACATCTGGTCGGGCTCGAGACACAACTCGGTCTCCACCCACGGGGCC
The DNA here is from genome assembly GCF_036884655.1 of Musa acuminata AAA Group. Taxonomy (NCBI): domain Eukaryota; kingdom Viridiplantae; phylum Streptophyta; class Magnoliopsida; order Zingiberales; family Musaceae; genus Musa; species Musa acuminata. The sequence goes on along the minus strand of NC_088343.1, from coordinate 11,801,112 downwards.
CACGAGTAGGCCGCGTCGTGGAACACGAACTCGCCCCTTGAATGGGCTGAGTCGAGGAGGCACCCGTCAAGACGCGGTAGCTCCACTATCTCCCCGAGCTCGTCGGAAGTGTCCGGATCATCATCCTCGGGCGCCGCTGGAGTTGGGGCCGGGTCCATGGCGGCGGCCATGGCGGCGGCGGCCTGGACGTCGCGCGGGGAGAGAGTGGTTGGGCGGGGAAGGGAGGCGGCGAGCTCCGGGAAGTTGAGGACCGCGGCGGTTCCTTTGATGTTGAGAGCGGCCACGTCGTGCGCCCGCGCTGCCATCTCCGGCGTCGGGAACGTGCCCAGCCAGATGCGCGACTTCTTGCGCGGCTCCCGGATCTCCGACACCCACTTCCCCCAGCTCCGCATCCGGACGCCGCGGTACGCCGGTTGCTGACTCCCGTCCCGCGCCCGCTTCGTGCCCCCTCCGGTCTTCCTCGCCGCGGCAGAGGTGGCCGTCGTCTGGTTCAATGCATCCGTAGCCGGAAGCACCGGAGACGGGGACGAGGAGGTGGTGATGGAGGAAACGGAAGAAGACATCGAGTGGGCGCTGCTCTCCGGCTCAGAGCAGTTGCGTGCATCCGCCATTGATGCCCAAAAAACTGATCTTTTTGGCTGGGATCCGTATGCTATTATCCCTCACGGATACTGTTGGTGGCAAAAGGCAAACTTTTCGATGGCGTCCTCCCGTTGCCCCCGTGAAGCAGGTTACAGGAAGTTAATAATGGTGGAAGGTAGCGCGTGTGGAGGCAAAACAAATAGTTCCCTAATTTTGGATCAGAAAGGTAGGCTTTGAGACCTGCGTCTCTGTTTAATTAGGAAGACGCACAGCTTGCTCGCAAAGAAGAGAAACTGGCATTGATAATGGAGGCTGGAGTGCGCTGATGGTTATGTATAGCTTCTGGAACAGAGAGACAGACGTATGGCGATTATATTAGAAGGAGTAGCTGCAGGACTTCCTGTACGAGTACCTTGACCGAGAAGAAAATGAAGATTCAAGCTTTTCTTGGAGGCAAACAGAGCAACCGTCAATGAGGTTCTCCGATGCCTCAAGAAAGAAACAAGCCGCACGCTTCTACAACGGACTCAACACCAAGGAAGAGAGAGAGAGAGAGATGAGGAGGAGGAGAAGAAGAAGGCAGAGTTGGGAGGACGAGGTGCAGGGGAAGGAGGAGCTTTAGTAGAGGCGGGAGCGTGCGGTCTTAAAGCGACCCGCCACCAGCCTCGCTTTCCCTATCATTTCCTCAGGACGCTTGCGCCCACTTCCTTTCGGATCATGCTTAGTACAGCAAGAAGTGATCCCCTTGGTTTTATCTTTTTACTTTCTTCTTCCTCTCATCACTCTGTATTCCCGTTCTCTTCACCATTTACCACCCACAAAGAGCCATTCAATATTAGTCTCGTCACCCGATACCTATTATCAATCTTTTTTGTACAATTGAGATAGATTTTTCTTCCCCCCCGTAGACCTATTAAGAATTCAGACATGGTACATCTCTTCTTCAGATGACTTTGTATAGACTTGCACTCCACTGCTCTGACTCATCCTGTAGCACTATAGTTCATCTGACTGTATTGAGATTCATAGGTTTTTTGGTTTTGTTACGACGGAGGAAGCCACAGTTGTCCTCCTCAATCATCTTCATGGATGGTTGGTGATGTTGTCCATGGCCGAGAAGGGACCAAGAAAAGAAAGAGGCAACTACTGGGTCGAATCTGTACGGTGACGTTCTTATAGCTGAAGCCGCCTCCTACTTCCATGTTATGTTTCTTTCCTGTGCAGATGAAGATGGCTGCTTCTATCTTCTTCTTCTTCTTCTTCTTCTTCTTCTTTTCCTCTGATTTCTACATAATATCTCAATCATATACAACATTTTTCCAAGAACATTCGAAGGCAAATCAAAGATGGTGAATGAACTGTGGAGTCCTCTCTCAGCCATCTAACACAACCCTTCCGATATACTATTGCCAAGGCCGTGCTGTTAATTCGGATGCTATTTTGGTATCATAACGAAGAACGGAGATGTTGTGAAACAGATTGGTTTTATTGGTAAGGAAATGAGTATTTATATAAATTTTGATGGAGAGATTTTTCCCAAACATACACTCAAATCATAATCATGCACTTAAATTATATAATATTGAGTTTCTTTCAAACCCCGTAAGATTGAGTTTTTATCAATAATATTAATCTTGGATTGATGCAATTAAAATATCTTAAGATGAGAGGTTTTGTGAGGGAGACTACTAGTTAATCAACAATATACGGTGAGAAACACATAGTTGATGTCAAGCTCTTATATGTTGAGAGTAATTAATGTTTTCTGCAGAAATAATGATTGAAACGTTTGTAGATGAGAAAGACACGAGGCCGCTGCTTATCACGATCTCCACTACTTCAATTTGTACAACTAAGAAAGATTGCAGGATCGAAAATTGGATAAGAGATCCGTCAGTAAAGAGGCAACCATAGTGGGTCTGCTAGCAGAGTAGTAACGGTGAGGGTCCATTGACAAAGTAACAGTGGCAATGGGCTAAGAAAGTGGCGAGCCTAGTCCAAAGTGTAGAAGTCAAGTAGATCACAACAGAGAGAGTGGAGGATTCGAATGGCGGTAGATCGACAGAGGATGAGGAACAGCTATGAAGGAGAGATAGCACAACGACCACGATGGCTTGAAGTTCGTCAACTAATGGCAAATTAGCAAGTGCTATCATAAGACACCGAGGAAGAGAAATTTTTGCTGGAAGCAAGAGAAACTATGATATTATGAAGAATTGAGATGTTGTGAAAGAGATTGATTTTATTGATTGAAAAGATGAGTATTTATACAAGTTTTGAGGTAGAGATTTTCCTCGATATTGTACTCAAATCACATAATCAAATTAGCTATTTAAATCTATGATTAATCCTCAAATATTAGATTTTCAATAATCTTCTATCATGTGAAGCGTGCAATTGTGACCATCGTTGTGTATGATTGAGTTCATGGATTGGTCGACTGTGATCACATCCTCAAATATGTGTCGCAGTGACCACATCCTCTCCAACCAGAAGCCAAGGTCAAGAAGAAGATGGGTGCAACCTCACATCTTCCAAAAGAATGAACTATGATGCATCTTCTAATTTGCCCTTCTGCCACATGATCTCCTTATCAACTTGATCTCGCAGCAATTTTTCCTGGCATTGGCTTCGGTAAAGCACGAACAGATTGAACAGAGTATTGTCTGCAGAACGAAGAAAAAGACTTTTTTGAGCAATAAATTCAAGGTTGGTTGAGGATTAAAACAGAGCAATAGAGGTCAACAAGCATTGTCGATTGTTTGAGGAACTCTCTGAGGAAAATGATACTACTGAAATGGAATGAAAATAGAAAGAGGTTAGCTGTACCAAACCTGAGATCCATTCCCTTGCATCTCTGATGGTGTGCTCTACTCTTAGATAAGCGAGTCAGACAGTGGATAGGAAAGCACAACATTCACGTTGATTGTTGATAAGTGAGGAAGGAAAACAATGGACATGGGGGCATGAGTCATGCCTTAGCCCTTATTATTATCACTCTAAATGAAGAGATAAGATTATTACGATGCATTTGTATACGACACCAAAGCTACAGAGATCGGAGAGTATTATCAGGCAGATAGAACTTGCATCCATCTCTCCTTGCTCTCCTCTCCAACCTTAGTACGTAATATATTATATATATAGCTCGTATCACAGTCTTCACGCACACCTTGAATACCAATAACATGGACGATCGACCAGCTCAAGCGTAGCCGCAGCTCCCGTACTCGCATCGCAACTCCGCCTGGCACGCCGTTCCGCACTTGCCGCAGTTGTTGACGTCGTAGGCCACGGCGGTGCACTTCCCGCTGCAGCAGAGGTGGCCGAACCCACACTTGTGGCCGCAGACGCCGCAGTTGTTCCGGTCGGAGAGCACGTTGCGGCAGTGCTTCTTGCAGCAGTGCAACAGCTGGCGGCTGTCCTTGGCCTGAACCCGCTGGCAGATGTTGTTGGTCACCGGATCGCATCGGTCTCCCTTCTTCACCGCCGCCAACAGCCTGCTCCCCGCCCGCGGATGGAGTCCCATGAAGTGGCTGCTCATCATGCTCGCGTACTCGTCCTGCGTCGCGTACGCGACGGAAGAGATCGCCATCAAGAGAATGGAGACGACCAGTCTCCGAGATGAGAGGCTGGCGGTGGCCATTCCCTTCCCTCCTCCTCCGCACTCGATCGATCTCTATGCTTATGACGAGCGTGGGGTGGACCTTTTGAACCCGAGGCTACCAATATAAAATCCATGGATTGACCCTAATAAAGCCACGAGCTCACATTCCCTGCTCTATCTCCACCTGATCACTCTCAGGGTTTGCTCTCCAACAGAGAGGATCAACAGGGAGAAGCACGTGAGCTGCTTCAATTTCTGCCTTCTTGCCAACTCATGGTTCTCACTTCCAGGAGCGATCCTTTCATTGGATCCCGATACTGCAAGCTGTTCCCACTCGATTATTATAAGGCGGCCATCATAAATAGGAGAACACAGATCAAAGGAAAATAAGCTAAATAAGTCAGCTTAGGGTCTCTAATTGTAAGGAAATTGATGCCGACTTGACAAGGAAGGTGTTTAAGATATTCGTAATGCTATGTTCAATTTCTGACGTCTTGGAATGACGACGGAGAGTGTGGTGTGATCCAATATTCCGGCGGGTAGTGCGTCGAGAGGGAAGGGGAGAGCACTGTTCCTCGTGAAAGGGCACGTGATGTGCCCCTTAGATCAAGGTCATCGGTGCAACCCGAATCTTGATGCGACGGTGATCGTTCGATCCACCGATGGTTCCTCCCGTGTGGAGCGGTGGATTCACGTTGAGCCTGTGGTGCGGTGGGCATTGTGATTGATTCTTTATTTATTTGTCATACGGGGCACGTCCTAACACTGTAAGCGTTAAACAATGGCATTGGGATCTTCTTTCTACATCAAAAATTGGTTTCTAATCGGAGACGTCGGCATTGCATGATTCTCATCCCCTGAACGTTGACCGAGTTCACATCGAAATTGTGGTCAGCCCCACTTGATGAATCTTAGGTGATAAATATATATATATATATATATATATATATATATATATATATATATATATATATATATATATATATATATGCCAAACAAATGGGCATAAAATTAATTATTCTGAGTTTGAAAAGGACAGAAAAAATATAGATTCTAACATTCTAACACTTGGACACCGATGCATCAAAGGGAAGTCATTCCCATTGCATCAGCCAAGGAGGCGGCCCAACGCCATAAGCAGTGTTAGTCCAAGAGAAACTTTAGAAACAGCCAAATCGGACGCAGATGACGACGGCCGTGGCGGCAACGGCGTCGATGGTGAATTTCCGGGCGTCGATGGGGCAGAAGCGGGTGATGGGTATGGGGATAGAGACGGCGTCGGTGGTGGCCAGTATGGAGGCTCAGCCGGTGCTGGCGGCGGACTGGGTATGGGGTTTCTGGTCGCCAGCACGACCACGATGAGCTTCTGGCCGTGCGCACAATGGCCGGCGGCGCCACTGATGAAGTAGAAGGGGCCTGAGCGGTTGAACTGGAAGACTGAGTTGCCATCGGTGTAGCACCCAATGGGATCGGCCACGTTGCATGAGTAATAGTCAGCTTCGGTCACCACGAGAACCGAGTCATTCCCTTGCTTGTACTTGAATACTACAGCGCAAAGCAATGACGTTAAAACCTCTACAAGTGACAGACGTGTAATCGGAGAGAGAGGTAGAGAGAGAGAGAGTACTGAGCCTGTCATGGACTCGAAACCGGTTCCTCCCAGCCCAGCTGTTGTAGCTCTCGCAAGGGTGTTTCACCCAACCATGTCTTCCACCAACGTAGAAGTCATAAGCGCAGCATGAAGACATTAGGGCCATCAGAACTCCCACCAAAACAACAGCCGACCCCATCTGATCGTTTACGAAGAGAAATTAGAGAGAAGTCTGTGCACGCTTCTGAGAAGGAAATATGTTTGTATATAGAGGGAGGGCAAGCTAACAGCGAGAGGGGACGTATAAATAGAGAGAAAGCGAGAGAGAGAGGGGGGATGAGATGATGAACGTTGAAGGGAAGACGAATTAGAGCTGGTCATTACAAGGAAAATGTGGGTAATGAGTAATAATTCAGACGTTTAGGCGTTTCCTTTAGGATTAACTCTGGGCTCCCTCTTTCCTATTTTTGCCTTCCCAAAGGGATCCACGCCACGAAGAAGAAGAGAGTCAGTCCCTTTTTCCTTCTTTCTCGGCAACACAGTATTTGCTAAGAAATTTAATTAATTCGATGTTAATGGACAATTAGTGACTTAATTAATTCCACAACATTTTTAAATGGATACACTTATAATAAATCCGTGGCAAGTGATTACTTCTTGTATGCGTTTGTTTATTCATATTTCTACTTCCACTCTTTCTTGAACATCAAAAACCAACATACATTTTATAGAATTATAATATATTAGTTTTCATTAACATATGTTTCATATTCTAGACTAAAGAACACAGTATCACTGAGGTGGCTTTTCTGGCCTCCTTTTAGGTATGTTTCCAAAGCATTACTCCACCAACTTTGTTACCCTACTGTAAGTATCTTACGGTCTCAGTCAGATCTGTGCTGCCTGCCTCTTTGTCCATTATCACTTACAATTCTTGTCCCCCTCGAGTTTTAAGATTAGCTAAAAGAAAACTCCAGCTAAAACTAGCAACAAGGTAATGGCTATTAAGGACACGAGCACAGTCTTACAAGACCTTGAAGCAATCCGGCACATGGTTGTTAGTCCATGCAATAAAAGAGGAAATGCTTGTCCTAAAGTCTGCCAACATTAGACCTAGATGATCATTTAGATAACAAGTTCAGAGAAATCCAGAGACTCGGATTTCAGAATGTTACTTACCGAGTGCTTCCCGCAGGAACTAAGCTCGATTGTCTACAGAACCATTTGCAAAAGCACCGAGTAGACACCATTTCATCTGCAAAAGGATCGAACGAGCAATTGATTTGGACTGGATGAATCAGAATATACCAAGTTGAGAGTTCCATTAGTGTTCATGACTATTTGACCGTACCCAAGTTGGAGGCCTGCTTGCTGGTGCTGGGAATAATGCTGAGCGGGTTGCAGAACTTGCAGGAAGTTCGTCGAATCAAATGGTGTCAAGATCTCGTACTCACTTGTTGAAGGCAGACTGTTCATCTGTTGTTGGGCTCTCTCATTCTCTGTTATCTGATACCGGACCCATTTTTCTCAGCTTCTGCATCTTACAAGAGAGAGAGAGAGAGAGAGAGAGAGAGAGAGCGAGAGAGAACCTTGTTCCTTAGGAAGACATTGTCATTTTGCAGCTCCATTTCCTAAACAAAAGAATTCAGAAGGATTTAATTGAAGAAGTCAAGAGATATGCCTTCATAAGATATATAGAAGGCGAACTGTTCTATTACCCTTTTCTGCATGTACTCGATTTCAGCATTCAACAGCTCGTTCTGAAATAACCAACAGCTCATTTTAAGAACACACAAACTTGTCTAAATAGATAGAAATGGAGAGGATCGATCCTTATGGCGAACAACATGAACCGAACTCAGAAACATGATACCTTTTTGGTTCTTATTTTGCTTATGCCTTTCTCCAATTTATTCTCGAGTTGCTTCATGTCTCTGAGGCTCATGGAGCTGAGACCCTCACCCATCAAACTCCTAGGAAGCAATTAGCAACTCATTAGAGCCACCAAATGCCAAGGAAACAAGCCATGATCATCGATGATCGAAACTACCTGTTGGTGCTTTGTATGTGGTTGATTTGCTGTTGGAGTTTTGCTGATTCTTGCTGGTAGTGCTAAGAATCAAAGAAAGAGCAAAGTCATGAGGTGTAATTTCAAGCAACATTGATAACAAATGTCAGACTGCAGAAAAGAAAAACAAAAGTATACTTTAAATTCGCCGTCAAGCATTGTAATTTTTATCGGAGCTGATCACGATGAAGCCGAAAAAACATTACATGAAAAAGTTTTTATTCTGTGATTACTACTCTGAATGTATTCGGAGAATCCAGTTTAGGTGCCCATGTCTGATTGCATAGCCTCGAATATGGGCACAAGAAAATGAGTTTAGGTGTTACAACATTTTGACAAGTGCTACATTCATAAGAAACATAAAGAAAGTATAATTGCAAGACAATTTTCTTCTGTAAATCACAATGAAATCTTCGGCTGATTAACAATAAGAACTAATAGATTGTGATCAAACCCAAAGGAAACTAAGAACTGGAGAGAGTAGGGTCACCAACCAAATGTATCAAGTTTCACATGAGATCATCATTATGAAGATCTACTAACACCCTATGACAAGAAATGCTCTGATCGCGTATTGAAATTTCTCGATTCTGATATAGAATTAATGATATCATTGACAACTGATACGAAAAGAAAATTCGAAATGCAAAACCTAGTATCGGGTGTCGAAACTTGTAGGATGTCATCATGAATAAAGGTCTTCGACTTATGAATAGCAAAATAGTTTGGATACATCTAGACATCACATATTCGAGGTTACAAGTTCAGCATTATCACAGATTTGACGTTACTGGACATGTTTTGGTAGTGTAAAAATGATCACAATTATTCAGTCGTGACATATGAATTGGTAGTGTAAAAATGACGTTACTGGACATGTTTTGGTAGGTTACAACTTCATAGAGCTTACCTGAGCATTAAGCTGCGGGACAGATCCAGTGCCGGCAGTATCACTGCATGCTTTCTTATACCTTTCAATAGTTGCTTTCACACTGCACAGAAATCATAAGTTAATTCGGCCAATGAAGCAGCAAGTTCATGTTTGAGAGTATATTCTTGACTGATACTTAGTGAAAGAGATCTTAGAACAAAGAAGACAACAGGAATATAGCAGATAACACCATACTCATGCAGCTCATATATGCCTAAAACGTTTTCTCAATTCTGAGTTATAGTTGAGAAATGTAAAATGGACCTTTTTCTTTTTGTACAGTATGCAATAGCTAAACTTGATTGAAACTTTGGAAAATTGTCCACAATTTACTATGAGCTGAAGGATGAAAACATTGTTTTCAGGTTATTTTTCAGGGATAGTATCTTTTTTTGCATTACTAATCAAAATTGGTTCATTCCTTTACTTCTTTTCTCTCTTATATTTAGTGCTTTTATAATACAAGATTTACATAAGTAGACTAGTTTTCTAACCTATAGCTTTATTGATAAAATTTATAGTACCCATTATCCAAAAAATAAATTAGGATCAACACCACACTAACCATATGTAGGAACAACAATTCACCCTATATATATGTTCGACCCGACTGACTCTTCTCGAACTCGATTAACTGGTATACTAATTCAACTCAAGTTCTTAGTACTTGAACACACCTAATCCAGTTGGCTTGATTGAAATCTAAGAATAGATTCCCTTTGACATTCATGATGTGCCATTTTAAGATACACCTTCAAGGAAAAAAATCCCTACTCCCTAACCTTAGTAAGGATAAAAATGATAATGAAGATTGAATTTTTTTTCCTCATCAAAACAGGAAAATCAAATAACATCCAATAAGCCATAAGCTTTTCTTGTATGGTTTTCTTAACTTAGATTATGCCTCGTAGCTTTTTGCAGTCAAATAGTAAAGAAATACATCTAAATTAAAGATAAATGGCTTGCTGAAGTGGTCAAAAATAGAAAGCTCTCGGATTAAGGTTGAGACAAAAGTTTGCAGAATCTTTTACTGGCTTTTATCCATATCAAAAACCTGGGAAATGTTACCCTGACGTAGAAATGGTTTAGGATGAAGACTTGATAGATCATCAGTACAGAGCATGTAGATAGTCTAAGAAAGTTCTTTAAGTTCAGACGAATAATCAAACATCAGTTGATGGAAACCTAAACGTGACTGAACAACATTGTGTACTTCCAAATCTGTCGTCGACAGCATGTGAACGAAGTCCCCAAAAGATATTGTCATCAGTAAACATCACTGTTACGAATCTTAGACGCATCACTCGAGTGTCTCTTCACGGAACATATTGTGTTGCCTGCTAAATCTAAATGCTGTCTATGGCAACCATAGACGCCATCTACACACCAAGTACACGCTTTGATATCAAATGAAGGACAAGGTCAGATGTCAGCGCAAAGACCAGATCGATCTCTCCGTTCCCAAAGCACCCACCCCCCCTCCTCCTTCCGACCTGTCGCTCGTCACACCTGACCTGTCCTGGAACCTTAGTTTCCTCGAGGATGCGATTGGTCCCTGTCGGCCACGTCGGCGTGAGATCCCACGCATGATTGGCTGCGCTCCCGCTCCCGCTCCCCAGCTGGGCCCACGTGGCGTCGAGGTGGCCTTTGTCCGCGGTGCAATGACCGCGGCTCGTCACTCTTTTGCCCGGGCCTCGATGACCAACCCCGCGGTCTTCTCTCGGCGGCCTCTTTCTCCTGACCGCTTTTGTAGCCTCCCCAAGCATCACTCGGTGCCAGTACATTCACCCCATTGGCGCCTCAGTCCTGTCCTCTTCCCGTACTCTAGTCTCTCTCTCTCTCTCTCTCTCTCTCTCTTCCTGCAGGCAGGCTCTCTCAGAATACTGTTCTTTTGCACACTTCACTCGAAATCCAAATCCATCATGAGAGACGGGTATCAAGATCTTGTTGAGAGGGAGAGAGAGAGAGAGAGAGAGCAGGGATCGAGCGAAGAGTGAGAAAAAGGAACAGAGAACCCTAACACACTCCAGAGGAATGTAGAGAGAGAGAGAGAGAGAGAGAGTTTGTGACATGTGATAAGGGTAGTGGCTCTTTGATTGCAAGGAATGGGCAAATGAGAACGTGACAGCTCGAGAGCAGCCTTTCTTGCCCTCATGGGTGACGTGAAGGGAGAGAGAGAGAGAGAGGAGGCGTTAGGAAGAGGAGTGGTAAGAGGAATAAAGGAAGGGAAAGAGAGGAAATGGCAAAGCTTAGATGTAAAAGGGGTGGTTGAAGGAGATCATATGACCCAAGGCGACCGCTGCCCCATCCAATGCCAATACCTCACTCTATGCCATTCCTACGACCCCCGTTCACTGCTGTGGACGCCGCTGATCTGTGCTTCCACCCAACAAAGCAATGAAAGGGAAGGAACTCTCCACACAGACTAACACCACCCAAATCTATGTAAACAACCTCCCCCACCAATGACATGGGGCTTACCACCACTAGATCTACTCTAACAAGCTCAGATCACAGCTTCGCAAACCAGAACTAACAAAGAAATCGAACCAAAAGGAATAAAAAAGCTTCAAGTGGTTCTCAACCTTCTAAGAAAGCAGAAGCTAGCTGTGATTTGGCCCTCACTGCAAGAACAAGAACTTCAACGGACTTATGCAGTTTAGCTTATAGCTTAGCTAAGCTTTTGTGATGCACAAAAAGTGAGAGAAGACAAAGGAAACCTAAGATCGGAGAACTTGAGCTCTGCGCGTGAAGGGAGGAGGGGGAGGGGGCGGAGGAGGGAACAAAACCTGTTGTTGGCGTACTCGAAGAGGCGGCCGCGGCTGGAGAAGACGACGAGGGCGACCTCGGCGTCGCACAAGACGGACAATTCGTAGGCCTTCTTGAGAAGGCCGTTGCGGCGCTTGCAGAAGGTCACCTGCCGGCTGGTCGTGTTCTCGATCCTCTTGATCTCGATCTTCCCTCGCCCCATCTTCCCCGCCCTCTCCAGCGTTCCGATCCTTTAATCCCTTCACCTGAAACGGTAGAGGAGATGGATGGCGAGGTGAGCCAGGGTTTTGGCGATCTCAAGTAGTCTATGCACGCAGCGAGATGGCAAGAGGGTTTGAGGTCGAAGCAACAACCTTCGCTTTTGCTTGTTCCCGCTCCACTTCCTCCTCCTTCCCTCCTGCCTATGATTTCTTTGTCTCAATCTATGGGAATTCCTGCTACGGTGTAGCAGCAAATGCAAGGGAAGGACTGCTCATTAATTGAGGCATCCCTTGCCATCAGTTTCGTGCATCCTATGATGGTGGGGGCTAGAGAGAGAGAGAGAGAGAGAGAGACTTCTTGAAAGCGATTGCCAATGTGGTGTGCATTAGAATTTGGGTTGAGTTGCACTCAAATTGACATTTCTGTGAGCTAAAGTCAATAGATTTAGGAGATTTGGGGAAGAAACATTGGTTTAGTTTGTGGTGGCCAAATCCGTTTCTTTTCTTCTGCACTATGAATCATCCAAGCATTTTTGTATAGCGAGCTATATTAAATGAATGTATTTTTATTAATTAATAATTAGATATTACTTCAATAAATAATAAGCTGAGAGAATATAGTTTATGATAGTATGAACATGTGCACCTACCGATACGGTAATCAAAAAGAAATGAAATGATTAATACTAATGATACGATGAAAGATAAAGAAAAACCTAAAAAGATCTTAATAAACATTATAAATAAATATTTAAATATATTAGACTTAATTATATTATAATTCTTTATATATTTCAATGACGATAAAAGACTTTATTATTATTGTATAGTATTATTATATTATAAAAAAAATTTCTTCTACACTGTAAAAATTCTCTGTTTGCAAATTGATGATAAAAAGATAATGGACACTATGAATCACAATAAGGTGACCAATTAGGAGTAATTGCCTCCAATAACATTAAAATGATCTCTATAGCTATTGCTATGATATGCCTCCTCTTGTGGATTTCTAGTATTCTACAAGAATGGACTCATCCTTCTTTATCTAGCCATCATGTGTCTCGATTTATGCACCTAAAGGCTAATTATTCTACATCGGGGCGGCTATGGCCTACTGTTCATGTTTACATACTACGTGGGCATAAGTATATGCCTCTCTATATGTTGCTACATTAAAAGACTTGCCTTGAGCACCTATTGTTGGTTAACCTTAATTGAGGCTGTACCCATAGAGGCAATGTTAGAGATGAGGCTCAAACGAGCTTTCCCTATTAGTTCTTATGTAGTATTATTATTACGTGACTTGAACTCGAGTATTCGATGACATTTATATGACAATTTAATTCCATGTCGTCTTATGTGTGGATCTCACATATATATATATATATATATATATATACTCATCGCATCTTAATTTTATTCATGTAAACAACTTTTGGTGAAGTCTCCATTATTACTCGGCGTTAACTAGTTTAGCTTCTACATTATCAGCTGTTGATGCTATAAATATCATTTTAGTCATTTACCTTGAACATGAATATATATATATATATATATATATATATATATATATATATATATATATATATATATATATATATATATATATATATATATATATATATGACAAAATAATTCCATGTCGTCTTTGATCTCGCATATATATTCCTATCACATTTTCATTTTATTCATGTAAACAACTTTTGGTGAAGTGTCAATTATTACTTGATGTCAGCTAACTTAGCTTGTAAATTACTAGATGTTGATGCTATAAATCTCATTTTCATTATTTACTTTTATGAAAAAGAAAAGAGATCTCATATACTAAATTAGGATTGGATGATCATGTTAGGATCAAGAGCGTACTAAGAGAGGGGGTGAATTTGTGCGGTGGAAAACTTATGCGATTTCAGAAAATATTTCGTACATGCAAATTGATTCAGAAAGATAACTACTTTAAAATGATTTGCAGTTAAAGAAGATTGCTCAAAATGAAATGCAAATTAGATTTTAGAGTGATTCGGTCAACGTGACCTACATCCACTTCGTCGGTTTCTCCTCCGTCGAGGCCATCGGCATCCACTATTGATATTCCTTTAATAGGCAAAGATTAACCTCCTTCTTACAGCATTCTTCTCCTTTTCTCATGTTTAGGAGTCAACCTTTACAAGTGCTTACTCCTCTCTTACAAAATTCTAACACTTAAATTAGAGGAGGATTCTCATAAGAGATTTCTACAGCATTTTTCTACTTTTAAACTATCTGTGCTTGTATCTTTTAACCAGGGATAAGAGGGGTATTTATAGGGTTCAAGTTGATTCAAACTTGGAGCCTAAAAACATCCCGTCCCAGGTTTCCCGGGCACGGGCAGTACCATCGCCGGTGTTAGTCTGATACTAACACTGCACTAGGCAGTACCATCGCTTGACACTAGGCGATACCACCACTCAGGCTGGTGGTACCATCGCCTGTAGCCTCTCGGAGGTTGTGTCTGGGTGGTACCACCATTTGACACAGTCTCGAAGATTATGTCACGAATGTGCTACTTCTTGGGTCACTGTTTTGGGCCTCTCATTGGGCCCAACACAGTCCTTACATGGACCCAACTGGCCCTAATTGGGTTGGCTCAAATCCAAACTCAATTATGTACTAACTATGATTCATAAGACATATTCTAAGCTAAATAAGTTCGTAAGTCTAGTTTCTTCTGACGAGCTTCCGGTGATCTTCCAAAGAACTTCCGACAATCTCTCGACAATGTTCCAACGAACTCTCGGTAAGCTCCCGGACTTCACGACGATCTTCTTGGCGAGTTCCGACAAGCTTCTCTGGCAAGCTCTGAGACTTCTCGGTTAGTTCTGCCAGAACTTCCGACGAACTCTCGAACTCCCAACAAAGTCACGTCCTTGACTCCGGGACTTCATTTTGCTTCATGCCTTGCTATCATAGTTAATCCTACACATATAAAAACATACTTTGATCTAGACAATTAATACTAAGTATTAATCATGTTGTCCGGCATGTCATTGGTCCTTCGATACTTCGTCTGATTCTTCGGCGCATCGTCAGTTGACTCCACAACTCCGATATTCTTAGCGCAATATCCGCTCTTCTTAGCCCGATACTCGAATCCATGGCCCGAAGCCTTCTGTCGATACGTCGACCGATCCACCAGCTCGACGTCTAATCTTCTGACATGTTTTCCCCCAGCACAACATGATTCTTCCTGCTTTAATTATCTTATACTGATCAAAGCATCATGCGTCACTTCAAATACATATCAAATCATAAACAATTATCAATTGGTTTCATCGTCGTAATACGAGATTCAAGTGAAAAATATATTCATGTTATAGCATCTACATGGGTATCCTTATGTCTATGTCATCCAAAAGATTTAATTATGTCTTGTTTATGTCAAGACAATAGCTTTAAGAACTCAACACCTAATTTTTTTTATAATTTTTAAAATATTTATAATTTTCATAAGATCAAACTCTCAACCTATGAGAATATTGGAGACAACCAAAGGTCTAATTTAGTGGATGATGTTGCCTATAAAAATATAAATGAATAAAAAATAATAATTTATAGCTCTAGTTATTAAAATATAAAATTAGAAGATCGGTCCAAATAATGATAAAAATTAATAAGAAAAAAAGCTTTTATAACTATGAACCATCTAGAAATTCTTAGAGTGAAGAGGTCATTAATGTCTTGATCGGCCCGACGTGGTATAGATTCATATTCGCAGGGTTATTCGAGATGCCTCTAAGGTAAAAATATCGATCTCGTAATGTGTCACCTATACAAAGACAGAGGTCAAAAGAGATTTTCCGACCCGATCTCTTCGATACCTAAATTAGTAACCTAATGTATACAAGTACAAATGTGAGTAGTATAAAAAAGTAAATCTTTCCTCCGTGTGTTGAAGATAAACTTTTATATATGATCCTAAAGAGGCAAAATATTTAGTAAAATATTTTGTGATGAGACAATCTCTAATCACATTCAACAACCTCTCCTTGATCTCATCAATATGAGTGACAAATGAGGGACAATCCATAACCATATATCTTAGACCCTTATTCACATAGGCAGACATGTGGAAGGTGTCCTCCATCTTCTTTTTTCACCTTAGGCACGTGACAGTCATGTGTCAAATGATTAATTGATTATGCATGCCCTATTAATAACTATTATAATTATTTTTAATATCTAAGATTAAGATTTTTAAATTTTCTAACAAAAATTTGATAGCAAGATTGTGCAAGAAAACTATTCTCTTCTTTCTTTCATTGTCTTCTCAAATATCTGCATGGTTGCTTTGGCTTCACTTTTGACTTTTTTTTCTTCTTTTTTTCACTTTATTTTTGTTATCATGATTTAATAATCACAAGTGCATCAAGCTCGATAAGAGATTTGAGAACGATCAAATATATATAATTTTAAAGATAATTTTCATGCCTTGAAACATGTTATGTTACCTCATATATGTTAATCCCAAGTGGGTTATTTTATAAGGTGGCAACACATGTTGGCTTAGCTTCTTCTTCATCTCGACCTCATCAAAGACAGGGTTTACGATCAAACGATTGACTCTTCGAGTTTGTTTGAGTGTGTCATCTTCTTTATCGGCTCCCCCATAATTCTCTTCTATCCCATAATCTCTACATGGACAGGAAGGTTCAACTCACTCTATCCAATGAGTTGAAACGATGATATGTTAGTTGGATGCCGACCTCTTCGATGACATCTTCGAGCTCACTTATGCAATCTAAACGTTCAATGAGGCTTACTGCATCCTATGTAATTTTATGGCTTATATATATATTATATATCATCACATCTCATTTTATATATTTACAAAGATAAATATATAAGTTGAGTGGAAAAGTCACTCATCCACATGCCTCTTTCATCTCCACATGTGCTTGCATAGCATGATTCATAGGTCATCTCTCTCTTGAGTGCTCATGTAGAATGCTACCATTCTATGCAAAGTTGTCGTCAGAAAACTTTCATTTTCTACAGTATGTTTCAATTAAAATATATTTCATGAAATATGAAATCATTAAATGATAATAATCATGATATTTTTATTATGTATTATAAAGTTTTTTTTTTGTGGGGGTGGGGGTAAATAGAAATGCTCACACATGACACCATTCAATTATAAACATAAGTATATGCACAAATTCTTATATTTTTCGGATTCCATACTCTTGTTGGTGAACAAATGTATCGTGGCTGATGAGTCAGCACGGCTAGGTCCACAAGTCGATGTCGGAAGTTCTCTATTGGCTGAGCTGGATGCCTTGGTAGGTCGGACCTTCGCGACGAGGTGTTTGTCAGCATTTGTTGGTCCAAGCACCGTTTGCGTCGAACTGCGTCTCTCCGTTCCCGAGATAAGTGACAGTTCGACCTCCCTCACTGGGTGGCGATTTCCTGGTCGAGACGCTCGTGGCTCGGGGTGATTGCTTTCCTGCAAAAAAGGGCTTCATCGGGTGATTCCCGACTGTGGCCCGTCCGACGAGCAAATCAGTTGTTGGTGGAATTATTTTTTCCCCCTGGGCTGGATGCCAGCTAGAGGTCTTTATACTATTGCCCGAGGGTCGATCGTACACGTATTGGCATGGTGCACGTGCCAAACAGTGTCTTGGTACGGATTTTGACTTGTTGTGTCTTGGGAGGCGATGTCGTCTTGGGATTCCCAAGACGTGCCATGCAACGACTTGGTACGGATTCTGGTCTGACGTGTGACATCAACTGTGGTGTGGACCCAAAATAGATCCTATCAGCTGGCTCTCTCTCTCTACTCTCTCTCTCTCTCTGTTCTTCAGACTCTATGGTATTGATTTTGTTTGAATCATACAACTAAAAGGAAAAGGTCGAACTTATTCCTTCACTTGTGACTCATGAGATGGAAGTCTCCGCATCACCCACTTGGCCAATGATTGGCGACGAGGGAGACGATACAAAGCACAACACTAAACCACCACAGGTCTTAGTCTCACTGAGTTGAGTGAAAGCTAAACATATTACAGGCAAATTAGGAAACACATTGGATGGTGAAGATCTCTGTCAGCGTCAACTCGCTCTGCAGAGGTCCAAACACATTGGATGGGGTATCCGTAGCAGACCACTCTCATTCGAATTCGAGATTGTTGCGTCGATGTCCGGTGGGAAGAGCATGTTTGATGCATTAGTAACGCATTGCTGGTCAAAATTAGCCCGGCGATCGATGAATAGAAAGAAGCTGCACCGATGTCAAAATTAGCCATGCTATGGATCGTGGTCAAGTCGAACCACAATGGCTATCATCTCCTGAGTATAAGCAGGTCAATCTGGCTTGACTCGAGTCAATTCGATGGGTCGAGTTCGGATCATGTTAGATTAGGTCCGTTACAACTCACGATATGTTACAGTCCGCTGTGGGTCCTGTGATGAAAAGGATGCATGCTTGCTTGATGATAATTTACATTTATGGATCATCGATCTCCTTCGTCCTCATCCCGCAAACTGACGTCGTTTATGGATATGATCACATAACTATCCGAACTTGGTGGATTACATGATGCGTCATGCATGAGCGAGGACAAGACGGTGGATCAAAAGGGAAAGCAGATGTGTGTGTGGCAGGCACAAATATCTTCCGACATCAAGGATTGGACAGGGATTTATCTTAAGAAATATCTGTGTTTGACATATCTTCGGACAATAGAATCAGCAGCCATATTACTTGAACACTCTTGTGGTCCATAAGATTCTATCCTTCTTCAACGAATCTCTGAGTTCATGCATCACTCGGTGTGAGGGCAGATCGGATTCCACGTAGATGGAGCAGAATCCAGACTTAGTCGGCGAGCCACCTCAGCACCCCACTTTTGAAGGTGCTATTAAGCTGGTTCGAAGCTCATGCATCGTAGCCGTCAAAATAGGAGGGTGGTCCAACTTCAACGGATGGATTTGCGCTGGTCTGCTTTTTTTTGGGGGGGGGGCGGGGGATTCCGTTCCAACCGCGCTTTCAAAGCGGAAACGTACAATTCCTACATCGAGGGTTCGATCGCCGACGGTCGGGTCTTGATACGCACCGCCGCGACGACGGGACGCGGTCTACTCCTGCCGTCCCACCCAAGTCTCGCTAGATACTTCGGCTACGTCGCTGTCGGTGTCGGCCCCCACGGTACTCTTTTGAGGCCTACCCGGGAACGAGACACGCCATCCGAATTGGTGTGGGCCCCGCTTGGGTGCTCGGGGCTTCCGTTCCTCCTCGCGTTCTTCCTGGACCCGTATTCCGTGTTCTGCGCCGCACCATGTGGCGTCAGATCCTGCGGTTGCGGTCGCGCGGATCATCTTAACAGGATTGTTCTCTACGGACAACGGAATCATCCGGCTCGGGGATATTTATAACCGCCATAGTGGGAGTGGCCGACTTAACATGAGCTACATGTTATAATACCATTCCTTTCGCAACCAATAGAAACGTGGCATCTCCATTTCTGCCCCGCTAAAGACCTCGCCTTTATGCTCTTTCCTTGGCAGCCACTTCTTTGCTCTCTTTTTCTTGTCGGAGATCTCTCGGGCGGCGGAGAAGAAGGTTGTTGGACCGGAGGAGGGAGGTAGAATAGATCTATTGCAGGAGAGAGAGGGAGAGGGAGAGGGAGAGGGAGAGGGAGAAAGAGAGAGATGAAGATTCAGTGTAATGCATGCGAGGCGGCGGAGGCGGCAGTGCTCTGCTGCGCGGACGAGGCGGCGCTCTGCTGGGCCTGCGACGAGAGGGTGCACGCCGCCAACAAGGTTGCCGGGAAGCACCAGAGGGTCTCGCTCTTCTCCGATGGCGCCGTTGGCAGCGGCTCTTCAACCCGCGGCGTCCCCAAGTGCGACATCTGCCAGGTGCTCTGCGTTTTGCTTCTTAGACCTCCATCATCATTTCTGAAATGGATGCTTGTTGGCTGTGCTGGTTTTGGTCGTTTCTTGGTTAATTGTTGTCGAGTTTAGATGTTTCTATACTTGTTTCACTCCTGTCGGATGTTTTATTGGTAAAATTGTCTTCTTTTGTTTGAACACATAAGGTGGCGGCTCTGTGATTGTCGTCTCTGTTATCAGTTTAGGCAACATCCTGTTTTCGTGATAGAAATGGTCAAACTTGTGATTTTTATGATCAACTGTGTATGGCATAACACGTCGAATAGCCCAACCTTTGTATGTTGATGACACACAAACAAAGGACCACTTGAAGAACATCCAGCTTATGCATGTTGAGCTGCGACAACTCGAGTATTGGCTTTTCCTTACACCCATAATAGTCGAGCGTCGCCGTGGGATTTGTTGACAAGATTGTCATCCAGAAAGCAAGCAAGTCGTAGTATACCAGCAGTGCTTTTGCTAGCTTGTCATGATGCTTGCTCATTTATTTTCCTTTCTTAAAGGTTTATCTCGATGAGGCAAACTACTATTTCCTGAATCCTAATTAACGTGTTTTAGGCTGTTGTGCATATTTATCAAAATTGCGCTTTTAGGAAAATTTATCTGTAATTAACATGTTTTAATTTCGTATATTAATTTCTATTTGTCTAAACAGTAAGAACTAAGCTTATTTGGTTTTACAGGAGGCCTCTGGCTTCTTCTTTTGCTTGGAAGACCGTGCGTTGCTTTGCAGGAGTTGTGATCTTGCTATCCACACGGCAAATCCTTATGTGTCTGCTCACCAAAGATTTCTAGTAACAGGGGTGCGAGTAGGCCTTGATCCCACTGAGCCAGTCGCACCTGCTGCAAGCCAGCAGTCGCATTCCGCAGGAAGAGTTGTCGTCTCACTATCCGAACACTTGCCTACAGGTACTCATCTTGTGTCGTCAACTGAGACTAACGCAGTCTCATCCAGCCAAATAGCCAACCAAAATGGGGGTTTATTGGTAAGTAAAGCCCCACTCTATGGATTCAGTATGTCCGAGACTATATTGGATTGGCCTTTGGACGATTTCTTCGGCTTCCCAGATTTCAACCAAAACTTTGGTTTCACGGAGCATAGTGCTTCTAAGGTAGGCTGTCCATCACTCGCATTATACCTGCTTATGACAAGCTCCTGGTATGGTAAATTTGTTGATTGCTTCCATGTTATTGTTGTTTTCTTGGATGTTAATACTGTCTAGACTTTGGTATAGTTAATTTTATGAAGACAAATCTTTATACTGAATTGAGTAATCTTTGCTTGATAGGCTGACAGCGGAAGACATGGAAGTTCTCAAGGGTCGCCAACTTGTCGATCCACTGACGATGATCGGAATGCTGACGAATGCTTGGGACAGGTGCCGGAGTTCCGGACGGTACCGAAGATCCCACCCCCTCCCACAGCTTCAGGGCTCAGCTGGCAGAGAAACCGGCATTACCCTGCATCCAACAATACCGTCTTTGTGCCTGACATATGTTCTTCGTACGATCCTAATAGTTTCGACGCATCAGCTGGTTCAAAGCGTCGTCGTCGGCAGTAGTAAGAGCATCGGATATGATTCATGATTTGAACGGGCATGTCATCGAATATGATATAGATTTGTGCCTGACGTATGTTTGCTCGGCACCTCAATCGTTCATACAAGTCATAGATAATTCATGGACCTTATTATACTGTTTCCATGTATCACGTGAGGCTATAAATACTCACCCGTATCTCCTAAATCTTGGGAGCTTGTGGCAGACAGCGTAGTATCAATATATGGTGTCGTGGAAACTCGTGGAACTCTGAGCTCACCTTGAAAAGCTAAGGGCACATTTCACCAGGAAATGAACCTCGACAAATTGATGCACCCAAGGCTAACGATACATTCCATGCCCACCGAGAAATCGTCTACGTTTGACCTATAAATCCTCAAGTGGGAACCACTAGATCTGAACACACTCGAATACTAGTTGACCAAACACGTTACATGATTCTCCCACTTGAAAGATCAGGTGGAGTTGTTCCTGAAGCTCTTGAGGAAGGAGCCGCTCTTGGTGATCTCACGGAGGGGCTTGTTGGTGAAGCGAATGAGGTTGTAAGCCCACGCCCCCACTACGGTCCCACAGATGGGACCCACGATGTAGACCCAGATCCCCTCCCACCGGTTGGCCACGATCGCCGGCCCCAGCGTCCTCGCCGGGTTCATCGATGCTCCCGAGATAGGCCTGTCAACAACATCACCCACGCTTCCATTAACGCAGCTCATGTGTAGCTTATGTAGGGATAATGGGTTGGTTGCCTTTCCTACCCGGCGATGAGCACATTCAATAAGATTGTAGCTCCGACTGCTAACCCCGCCAATTCTCCGATCTGAACAATAGAAATGGCCGGCTTAGAATCTGCTCTGAAACGATACGTCCGACTTTGTTCACTATACTTACTGCTCTGTTGTCGGTGGCCACTCCCGAGATCACAAACATCAGGTAGAACGAGATAATGAACTCGAGAACAAGCGACTGCACGTCCGAGCCGGCCGGTATCGTCCCCGGGAAGTGCTCGTGCTTCCCCCCGAACATCAAACGCAGCGTGCCGCTCGCCAGCGTCGCGCCCAGAAGCTGAGCAAAAACGTAAGCTGGCACCTGCACCGACGCAGAAGAAATGAGACGTGAGCGAGAGGCCGCTCGAGTGGTTGCGGTGTCGTATTGTGGAATCACTGACCTGTTTCCATGGGAACCTCCCGCATGTGGCGAAGGCGATCGTGACGGCCGGGTTGAAGTGGGCACCGGATATGTGGCCGACGGAGTACACCATGACCATGACGGCGAGCCCCCACACGACGCAGATGCCCGGAAAGGTGATCATTCCCTTGCTCAGATTTACAGTGACCGAAGCACATCCCGCGAAGATCAGAAAGTATGTCCCGAATATTTCAGCAAGGATCTAAACAGAACATTTCGGAAGAAAAGTCATCATCGGTACCAGTGGGATGAGCCAAAGAATTGCTACACGTAGCTATAGATCCTTGTGCAAGTTGGCTGGTTTAAATGATGGTGGTCTCTTGTTTCCATCGAATTGCTTCTCTTCTTCAGCTTCGTGTGGGAGATCATAATAAGGTGGAAATCTAAAGCTCCCAGTTCTTAAGATAGCTATTGTTTTTGGGATCACCTTTGGCTAACCCCTTCAGAGCATAGCCAAAAGGTAAATGATACCAAAATCTGCAAATAAGATGTCTAATTTTCGCTTTCTTTGATTTGATACAAAGAGATATCTTTGCCCAAAGAACAGTCCGCAAGCATTCACATGGAGAAAAGTTCTATCTTACTGTGCCAAGAAAGAATAGTAGTGGGAGGTGATAAGAGATGGTTTGCGTTTCAATGTGGAGAATCGTTGTACAGAATTGTAGCTAATCCATTAAAGAACATGAACAACAGTGGAATCGAGAGAGATGCGGGAGCAGACAAAGGAACTCAAACAGAGCCATGTGAAGAAGAATCCTCACCTTCTGCAAGAAAGGAATAGATAAGCTCAACCCACAACCTTTGTCGGCAGAGCTCGCATATCCATGGTCAGGGTTGACGCCCTCTTCTCTCCCATTACCAGCGGCTCCCTCCTCCATAGACCTCTCTCGCCTCCCGTTCGCGTTAGCATTCTCCCCTTCTCTTGCCATCTTCCTCGCTCTCTTCCTCTCACCACCACTAAGGATCAAACTCAGGCTGCTATTTATCGAGAGCCAGACGCCCCGAAAGGGATCGGCAGAAGGAACTCTGCCAGTCCAACTTCCCCATTGATTTATCTTTCTTTGTTTTGGAGGCTTACTTTTCTTGTATTTATGAGTTATGACCTACTGAATTGACCACTATTTTCTTCCCATCAAAAGAGGCAGTGAAGAAAGACTGAAGTTGCTCTTACGCAACACAGAGATGATGGAGAGCATCAAAAGCCACTTCCAACAACCCACCATTAAATTCCTTTTAGCAAAGGGAACAAGAGATTCCAAGATAACGGATGATAATAGGCAGATTATAATCCAAAATTATCGAGGCATTATCCATGAGAAACCTTTGACGTGTTCTCTTGGGTTGGGTGATGGTGTGGACGCACGCTGCCTGATTCCTGCACAGGTCCGAGGATGGGGCAAAGGGATTTGTCTTATTTCTTGTACATGCCAAATGTTGATTTTGTATGCTGGCGTGCTATGTGGGTTTGTCCATTTCTCATGTTAAGCCAATAATTAAGGAAAGAGATTATTGGTGTTATGTTCTAATTATTACGATAAATATTTTTAGTGTAGTTTAATCTATGAGAAAATTTATGAAATAAACTTACCGTATTATCAAAATTATAATTAAAAATATTCTTCAAATAGATATAAATGAAGACCTATCATTATCTGTTGAAGTTTCCTACTTTTTATCTAGAATGTTTAGGTTTTTCAAACCCGCTTTGAATATTTACGCTCATGGAACATATTTTTTCACCACTAGATAGAGACAATCTTGAATCATTCATAAGTAAATACGTAGGATTTTGTAGTTATTGTTTCGTCTCGAGTTCTCAACTCAATGATCAATTTTAATACAAATTATATAATATGTTTAGGTTAAAAAAGAAGTTAAAATCCAAGACAAGGCGTGTTATACAATGATCTTTCTTGTCCATGAGCATCGTACTAATAATTTCTACTACTTAACCTAACCTTAATGACAGAAATTACTGGACAACCAAATCTTCTCAACCATTCCTCCACACACACGCACACAGAGGTCCCTTAATTGATGCCTAAATTATTGGTCTCTCTCTCTCTCTCTCTAAGACTTTGTTAACCAAGTCTTCTGCATCAAAGACTGCAATCCTTCCCTACCAAATTGTGCAGTCCACTTCACGAGCAGCAGCGATGAACCCACGCCAACGCCAACGCCAGGGCTCATCTGAAATCACGGGATGCCCATGGAGACGACGGGGCATGTCATGCGTGAGCTGTAGCCACAATAACGTGCGATGACATTTATGACCACCATAAATGATCTCTCCCACCATACCACACTAATTATTACACCTAATAATGTGGCGTATTAACTTACGGCTCCGCGGCTGACCGGTAAACCAACGTAGTCCTTCGATCACAGGTGAATTGATGATGGACACGTACTGACCACATCTAACGCTGCATGTGATGTTAGCATCTCACTACAGGCGAAAATACTGTGTGTTGTGCAGAAAAATAATCTGTGAACTGTTCTTACAAACCTATGTTTAGAAAGCTAATTTTGTATAGTATATATTATAGATCGGCATCGGAGATGTCCATATTAACATTGCACCGACATTTATGGGATCATGCGTTGGTGTGTATGTGCATCACTTAATTCATGTCGACTTACGTTCGGTCAAATTTAGAATGGAAACTGTCGATTTAGTTCTCGTTATTCATCAATTTTGATTGATTAAAAAATTAAATTAATTCATCAAGATTTAAACCCAAATCATTATATCGTAGAATCTATTTTATATTTTATATCTATTTGATTTGAAATCAAATTATAGGATATCGATTCGAAATTATTATTATTTTTAATTAGGATAAATGATGTCGATATGGTGTCAGGCATACGTATACATCTGCGACCAATTCCGACACAGCTAATTTTGATGGCAACAGTTCCACGAATGCATAAACCCACCCACTAAGCACGCTTGCCAACACTTAGCCTGTTTATTTGACTACTATCTCCTGTGGAGTCAGAGAGCCATTCTGCGACTTCTTCTGTCTACACTGCCTTTGCGTTCCAACCACAATGGAGGATCAGAGCTCGTGGAGGAGGAGGTATACTTTTGCTTCGAAAGATACGGCCATGCAAAGTTCACTGAACCCTTTGCTCAGAGAAAGAGAATAAAAAAAGGTTTAGAAATCATTCGGTCAATGGCTCGGTTGGTGGTGGAAGTCATCTTTAGCTTAAAAGAAAAAGAAGGACAAGAAAAGGGTAAAAATAGAGAGATGAAAAGAGGTTAATAATGGATCACAAAGATTAAACGGTGGCCGACCTCTCTTTCTTTTCTAGAAGACGAACTTGTATATATATGTACTTTCTCGATCAAAGCAAGGAACCCTAAAAGACATTCCCGTGTTGCTTTGGGTGCTCTCGTCGTCGTGATGTTAGTATATTTCTATGTTTTGTCTACCAAAAGCTAGCAAATTCATTACTTAATTAGTCTAGTGCATCTCTTGTCATTCAATATAAGATTTCCATCACCATCTAGAGTTAGCCAATCAATTACTCGTTTTATTTTCCTCCTTATAAATTACTAATAGATTGAAAAAATAATCAAAAGATTTATCGATAAGTATTTAATTAGCCAAAGACATCTTCTTGCATTCTAAAGACCCAACAAGAGAGAAATCATCAAGTCGCGTATTCTAATCTTCTATCTTTAATAAAGTTTGCTAACCAATTTTTCTCTCTAAAAATAACTAAGATGTTAAAAAAAATAATTGATATGGTTTTATCAATAAATGCATTATAGTGAGTTTTATTGATTTTGTTAAAACATATATTGAATCTTTTACTATCACCTTAAACTTTTACGATTATTTATCACTCAATCATATTTAATACGGTATCATCGGAGTAACTTTAAGTTTGAATCTTATTAGTCATGATATTATATATGCATATATATATATATATATATATATATGTATGTATGTATATATTTATATATGTATATATGTATATGTATATGTATGAATATATATACACACTGAGGTGAAGAAGGATGAAAGCAAATCGTTACACAACACACCTACAAAGAAGTGACGTGCCAAACCCTACTTTGCTTTAGGTTGCATGTTACTCACAGACACAACATGCAAGACTCATAAAAGAGTTGTAGAATTAGGTCGGATCACAACACACTCCTTCCGGACCGTAACCGGTCGAGATTAAATTATGTGGAGTCAACCACTTAAAGAACATAGATTAGTTGGTCTTCGTGACATTAGTGGTAACCAACATAAATCGCAAGTCTCTTTTTGGGATTTGATATCCCATGACAAGTTTCTTACTATATAATAATACTCGTTTATATCTAATCTCATGAGAATGGAGTTAATAATTTTAATTATAAAAATATTTATATGTAAATAAAAGATGACGAGAGATTAACTAAGAGGATGATTTCATATTTTTACTAAGGATTAAAAGAGATTACATATATTATATTTGGTTTATAATGTACAACTTTAATCTTGAATTAAATTAATATCAAACATGATATATATTAACATAACTAGTTTGAGTCATATAAAATTTACCCATAAAGAAAATGCCAAAGTTTTCTACAGACCAATCTAACCTATAATATATCAATATTTAAGTCTCTTAGTCTCGTCTTGTTGTTTAGTTGAAGAACCCAATGTACACGTCACCTGCTAATATGGAACAAGTAGAAGAAGATTATTTTCAAAGATCCTAAAGTTGTCCACTTATCACTTGTATTTATCTCATATTATCAATTTTTTATATATCTTTTAATTGTTTTAGTTAGTTTTTAAAGCCTAAAACTAGTATAAATAAAGTTCTCCTATAAACTTATAAAATCTTCAAAAGTAATATATTTCAAGTATTATAAAGATCGAGTTGATTTTTCTCCTTATCTCTTATAAGGTTAGTTTCTTAGATTTATTTATAATAATATTTTTTGATTTTATTTTTGTTCTACATCAATTGGTATCAAAGCTTTACTCTTAGTATTAGTATAATAAATTTATGGTTAAAAAATTAAGAAGTATACTCTACACTCACCACTTATCGTGAATATTGTATATCAGAAATTTAATTTAATTTACTAATTACAACTTTATAACTCATCAAGATAAGATCTAGTGGTAATAATGGTAATAACAGTAATAATATTATTGGCGATAACAGTAACAATTTCAATGGTAACAACCTTCCAGATGAAAGTAATGGCACCAATCTCAACAACAATGATTGGGGAGTGTTAGTCCTACAGGCAACTTTAAAAATACAAGAGCGAGAATAATCGAGGAACTCTAAGAAATTTACAATATGCTTACAAACTTTTGGTTTTGGAGCTAACAGAGTTTGTAATGATGAAAGGATCAACAATTAATGCTAATGGTCAACTTAATCATCAACACATGCTTACAATCCAAACAAATTAATTGTTCTTTATGGCATTAGTGGTAACGAACATAACAGATCCACATGTACAACAACGGCTCTTGTGAGATGTCTTAATGCGAACCTTCATTATTCACGTGTATTATGTTCAAATCAAACCATGATCAAGTCTAACTATACACAACTATTCTTCTTGACTGCATCGATTAATGTGGTTGCGCATAGATAATATATCTCATCAATTAGTGTGGGTAAAATATGAGTGAAATCAAATTGTAATCCTAAGATGAATCCTCATAATTACACTCATAATTACGACCACTACAAGCTGATTGATGATGCCCGAACAACAACGGCAAGTGGAGGAAGTTATTTCCTAGTTTGTCGACAGGCAAGTCTCTTCTTGGGATTTGATATCCCATGACAAGTCTCTTACTTATATAACAAGTATTATGTGGTCCTATGTAATTAAGTAAGATATATTATAGATATGATTAGATTCTTATAATGGTTATTGGCCAATAGAAAAGAAATTCAATTTAAATAGGATTTCTAAGGAAATAACGTTAATGGGAAGGAACTCTCCTAATAATTATCATAGACTCTCTGCTCTCGTAATAGACAGGACCTCTAGAGGCTAAATAAGGGGCATCTCAGTGTAGTTGAGAGATTAAAGTTTTTCTCTCGATTTTTTTGATCTTAATGCATTTAAGAGATTAAGGTTTTTTTTTTTCAATCTGGTTCTCTTTGCAGATTTATATCTCAGATCCGATGATGAAGCGCTTGTAGATCAAAAAATATTTATTCTTCTCAACAACAAGAAAGGTACTCGTAATATATTATTATATCTAATTTTATTTGATTTCAATATTGAGATAAAAGTTTTTCCGATAGCATAATTACATATTTTATGCTTGGAGTTTATAATTTTAATATATATATATATATATATATATATATATATATATATATATATATATATATATATATATATATATATATATATATGACGAAAGATTAACTAAGAAGATAGTTTTATATTCTTTACTAAGGATTAAAAGAATCAGATTACATATATTACGTTTGGTTTATAATCTAAAAGTTTAATCTTTCGATTAAATTAGCATCAAACTATCAGACTTACCGTAAAGTTTACCCATCAAGAAAACGCTATAGTTTTCTGCGACAGGAAGTATCGCGTGTTGCATGAATCCGCCAGGAAGCTCTTCCTCATCATCATCCTCTTCCTCTCCGTTTTGCCGTCTCTACCTGCCAGGAAGCTCCTTGGCGAGGGGGAGCAGAAGGTTACATCCTCAGCAGCTGGTTTGGCGTTAAACGTCCGCCCAAGGGGGATCACACCTCCGCCTTCTCCCATTAACGTTGGTAATGGTGTGGCCGCTGCAGGCACGGGCAGTAGCAACAAAGAGAGGATGCTGGGCTCGGTCCCCAGCCAAGTGATTGGCAACTAGTTTCTCCGATCCTTACCATTTACCTTCACTACTCTCGGATGGTATCATGTACTCTACTAGCTGAGAAGTTTTCCCGGAGAGAGACTCACGTACTGTAGCTGTGTTTCTTCCTGGTTCACGTAAGTTGGATTGACTTGATGTCACTGAGAGACATGGATGAGGGAGATGAGGAGAAATGTGTGTATTATATTGAACTTAATGGAGGAATTCCGTCACTGCTATTTACTTAGAGTAGTACTACTCTATCAACCATGACAAACAAGTGAGTCAATAGACTGTTGCTTCTATCTATCTGAACCTACCTCTTCTTTCCTAATGCTTGCTTGCTACCCTCAAGGAAGTGCTTTAGATTAAGTGAGCTCCTAAATAAGCGTGATGTTTCTGATAAAAATATTCATATGTGTAAGATAAAAGAGGATAATCTTACATTGCTAAAGATTGAAAGAATCACATGATAATGATGCGAAGAAAATTCATAAAGTATCATATTTACGCATATATTTGGCGATCATATTTCTAGTCTAGACGATATTACGAAATATTTTTCTTTACTAATAATGGAAAAGAAATGCTTATCGGTTGCGATAATGCTATAAAAAATTCATCTAATCTTATATATAATCAATCACATACTAATCAATTTGTCTTTCGATTACAGATTAGAAACCATATTCTGCATCATTTTTTACTGAGTACTATGGCATGGATACTGAGATTGAATGCACATGTTGGCCTTCCCAATTCTGCAATTCCCAACTCGGAAGCCCATCAAAGATGCTGTGGAAGTCGACAATGTTGGCTGCATCAAACTTAGACGCTTCTCGCCAATCAAAAGCATGCCTAAATGTCTCACTAAAATCCTTAATTCGTATTACATTCTTGGTCTCTTTTTAGGTCAACGGGACTGTGACACGAAGGTCATAGCATCGACCGAGCTTGGATTCGAGCCGCTTCACAAGCCTAGTCTCAAGCTGCACGTTTCCCTATTCCTACTTTCAGTATACGAATGGGAAGGTTTTCTCTTCTTACAACAAATATTCCTGAGATAAAAATAATATATTATATTTTACTTTCAATCAAGACTCAATATATTATGTTTTACTTGAAATATATAAGTCATTAATCATTATTGTGACAACATCAACATATGTCGAATGGAAAATATTCTGATAATATTTTCTTTTGTGCATTATATTCCTCGTTGCTATAGGCAACCACGGCGACTAGCTATATATAAGATAAATTAGGATAGAATTATGAAGGTTTGGTCATTCTCATCCTCACTTGTATCTTGTCCAGCTCAAAAATCTTTCTTGATCGTCAGATGAATCATAATAGGAATCTCATCCTACATTCATCTTGGTATAAGTCAACCCCACATCGAACATCCGAAGGCATATCGAGCATGTTCTAAGGCTCTTAGTGTAAATCAAACTGGAAGCAAGTCAAACTAGCTAGTCAAGCACTCTAAGCTAATCACTAACATGTCTCCATAACAAACATAAATAGATTAAGAGGATCAAATTATACATACATACATATACATATATTAATGATTCTACTTGATCAAACATAAGGAGACGTTCACTATATCGATACGGTGTCAAGAAGGTGTATTGTTCCACTCCGATCTAACATGGATGATTAGGGCACACGATTAGTAATGAAGCATGTGCAATAATTGTATTGGAGAAATTGTTTAATTAATGAGGATTCCTTGTTGTTGCTAATGTCAAATCTATGCAATAGAATATAATGAAGCTTGTGGTTCATTAGGGTATTAGTGGATAGACTACATTGGTTTCCGTGTGAAGAACATTAAATGGGTCGTGTTATAATAAACAATAAAATAGAGTAAGAAAGTGGGAGAGACAGAAAAAAAAGGGAAAGAGAAAATAGACTCTCCTTTAATTAAGAGATATCCTTATTTTCTTCTAAATTAAACATAGGCTATAGTATTATTGTTCATGGAAAGTTTGTCTAAAGAAGAAAAAATGTTAATCGCGATTTTAACAAGAATTATAAGACTCATTATAATTAA
This sequence comes from Musa acuminata AAA Group, assembly GCF_036884655.1. Classification (NCBI taxonomy): domain Eukaryota; kingdom Viridiplantae; phylum Streptophyta; class Magnoliopsida; order Zingiberales; family Musaceae; genus Musa; species Musa acuminata. The sequence goes on along the minus strand of NC_088343.1, from coordinate 11,769,771 downwards.
ACGTGATTGTCGGATTAGGTATTACTTGATCATCCATCACACTCTATTGTGAATGACTCATTATGCTGCTTACTGTCTCATGCGTAGTGCTGTCGCACCATAAAGCCAAAGACAAAGGAAAAAGGAGAGAGAGAAAGAGAACAGCGTTTTTGTCTTTGTTTGTTCCTTTCATCACTTCCATGAATGATCTGTGTATCGTGTAGTGGTGGGGTTTAGTCGACACCACCCAAAACTTATCAGAAGCCATCGGTAGATGTGACTGCGTTGTTCATTTCAGCTACTTTAGCATCCTTATTTGTGCTGCATGCGCTTCCCTTACGATGAGATTAAATGATGATTGCTCGACAGCATATTTCCTTTCTTTTTGATCCTATTTTCGGTAGATCATAAATAAGGAGATCAATAATCACAAAACTAGAAGAACAATTGTTCTTAAATCACTTTCTTGGAAGCAATGATGAAATCTTTATTGACTGTGTATAATGAAATGTTTACGTACACGGAACCACTAAACCCTCCGCCAAAAATCGACCACGGCAGGAAAGAAAACAAGCACTCAAACAAGCGTTCGAAGATTATTCGTCGATGGCAGGCAGATCCATGACTGTTACTCTCTTCCGACGCGATCATTCCCTGCGTGCAGGTGCAGCAGATGCCGCTTCGACGTCGGTGCACTGTGCCCTTTGTTGCTGGGACCAGAACGAGGGACGCTCCTCCTGGCGAGCACATGGATAGCCTTCGGCTCCTTCGCTGCTGCTGCTGCTGAACTCGTCGCAGCCTTGAGAGCTTCTTCGATGGCGAGCGACGGCGGGTGCGGCCTTGCTGAGGACACCGCTGTGGTCATGATGAAGAGGAGGAGCGGCAGCAGTTTGGCGTAGAGAGACAGTGGTCGGGCGAGGACAAGGATGGCAGCCATGGCATGGGTCGTGGTGGCACCCTGCAGGGACCTGAAAGCATTTGGAGTAGCGAAGGGCATGCAGGCGGAGGAGACTTATATACACGGAGGGAGATGGACTTCGCTAAGTTTAGGCCATGATCTTGACCCTCTTTACTTAGTTGCCCATTGTGATGACTGCTGCATTCCACAATTCTCAAGCCCATTTGGAAGGGTATCCTCGAGAAGTGGTCGAGTGGGCGTGGCTGTAGTAACTCTTCTTCTTGTGATGCTGATCTGATACACCAAACCACTCAGAGATGGAATATTGACTTTGGATCGCTTCCTATTTGTCAGTGATCGAAGACCCCCTCCAACCCAGAAAGTTCAACAGAGAGGGAGAGAGAATGAACAGGCGGTCCCATTCATTTCACTCAGGTCTTCGATTGGATCCGCGAGCCTAATCTATCTGTTCTTCATCCATTTCGTTGCAGTTAAACCTGTTCTTCTTGGAACAAGTGATCTCATGGTTCTCGCGTTGCTACAGAGCATGCAATAGATTAAAGGAAATATCATTGTTGCTGGTTTCTCTCTCTCTCTCTCTCGCTGTATCGATCAGTACGCACCACTAGATCTCTATCCATGTAAAGCGAGAGAATGACAGAACAGAGGGAATAAAGTTGCTGGGTCATCCATCGTCATGGACCGGCCGACGCACAACCCCTCGCTCCCCGGTCGGCTTCCGATGCTTTAAGACTTAGGGATACCCCATCCAAAGCACAAGAGCGACTACATCTTCCACTACAAAATCACGGCGTTCTCCAAGGGGGTCCAGTGTGAGCATGTCAAACGAGGCGGTGTACCAAAACAAGTTGGCTCGATTGCTTGGAGATCTTGATAACAACATTGTCGCGTTTAAATCTAAGACTCGCCTAACTTTCGTGGACGAAGGACCAACGTACGAAGACTCCTACCTCCTCACAAAAAAGGTTGCATGGACCAGCGGAGTGCGTTACTGCTGCAGCTCCCGTCTGCACATATCAGATGAGGGCTGTGTTCTTAAAATAATCGTCGAGTGGAGGAGGTGAAGAACACAATTGAAGTCTTCTGCGTTGACTTATGGATACGCGTCTCATCTTATCTTTGCTCTCCATCGGCATCGTGATCCTCTCTTAAGGTTCCTTCCTTGTTCTGTAGTCGTTGATCCATCACCAGCAACTGCATTAATATCCTTCATTCCTTTTCTAAAGTACCTAAAAGATATTGGAATACTTTATCACGAGTCACCATTGATGGAACACTAAGTCCTCTCTCCCTACAGTTTTAGGGGGACCGGACCTCCTTCGCAGCAGAGAATACCACCAAATACTACAATTAGATATGTATATCTATATATATGACAGTATTTTATTTCTTTCTTTTACTGTGAAAAAAGTAGCTAAATTACAAGTTTCGGCAGCGGATTGGCTTTCTATGTGAGTAGGATCCCCGTTTAGTCGGATGTCATCTGTAGCTGTGAGATCGCCCATCACTATTGGCTGCACCACATTGGATGGGATCACTGTACCACCATCACTATTGATTCCATCATGTTTTGATTTTTATTTTGGTAACATAAAATATTTTATTTTCTCTTTATTGGATTATCTATCAATTGTTCGGTAATTTAATTTAATTGAATTATTTTAATTGACAAATTGATTGGACTCGATTTGTTTTAATTTCTGGGATTATATTTGTTGGCAACCAATCTGGCCCAAGTCAGGCCTAAATCAATCTGCTGAGGCCAATTGGGCCGGTCAACATTGGTCCCAATTTCTCTCTATGAACCCAACATAGTGACGTGGGCCACGTGTCCCAGTACGAACCGCGGGTCCTTCAAATGGTACTTCTTGGGAACGCAATAGTGAGGTCGTAACAAACTGACCAATAAGATGACTGCCAGTTCTCCCGCCCTCGTCTCTCCGTTCGAAGTTCCTGCCGTCTCTTGATCGGTTCCCTTCGTCGCTCTCGAGAGTCGGGGGGGGGGGGGGCGGAGCTTCCGTGGTGGTACTGTTGGTGCGACCGGAGCCCGACGAATCCCAAGAAATCTCTCGCGAAGACGAACGAATTCGCCTTCTCTGGTCAAGGTTCGATGATCTCTTCCCGGTTCACGACTCCTTCTTGTTCGTCTTCTTCCAACCTCTCGTCTTCGTGAGATTTCTTTCTTCGATACTTCGTTTCTTGGTTTCTCGTCTCGTCGAGTTAGGTTCTTGATGGATTGAAGTTGTTCGGTTAGAATTCGTTCAAGATGTAGTCGTTGCTCCGTCTCTGTTGTCGAATCCGATCGAGCACTGTCGCCAAGACGATTCGATCTTTAGGTGTTGGATGATGCGCGGGAGCAATAGAACAGATCGATTTGGGGGGAAAGGTTTCCAAGAAAGAGTGCGAATTAGGGTCTCATCCGCCATTCATGATGCAGGTTCCGTTCTCTGTTCTCCTCCTCGCAGGAGGACCGAAGCAAGGTCGAGCCAGAGATGGGGAACTCGGACTTGAGGAGGGCGGCGGCGGCGAAGTCCAAGCGGATGACGGTGCAGCAGCTAATGGAGCAGCTGAACGAAGAGGAACGAGCGTGGGAGACCAGCGAGGTGTCCGCTTCCGAGGAAGCAGAGGCGGAGGCGCCTCAACTCCAACGACCGGCGACCGACGTGGCCTCCCCTTCCGCTTCGCGAAGGCGGGTGATCGTGGTGGTGCACCGGCTCCCACTTCACGCGACTTCCGACCCCGACATCCCTGGCCTGTGCAAATTCGTACCGGAGGAGGACTGTCCCCTTCTCCACCTCGGAGAAGGCGTCCCCGCCGGCACCGAACTCGTCTTGGTCGGCACCCTCCCTGGCGCCGCCGACCTATCTCAGGAGCTGCGCGACAGGCTCGCCCGGGGCCGCCACCTCCTCGGCTTCCTCATCCTCCCCGTCTTCCTCCCGCCAAACACCGATTCCAGGCTGTCCCGCCTCTGCAAGGTCTACCTCCACCATGCCCTCCATTCCGTGATTCCCTACGGCGTGGGCGCCCCCATCTACGACGAGTCCTCTTCTGCCGCCTGGGATGAAGCCACTGCCATCTTCGCCAACGCCGTCGATGACGCCATTCGCACCCACGACGACCTCGTATGGTTGCACGACTACCATCTCTTCCTCCTCCCCTCCCTCATCCGCCACCGCCACCCCGGCATCCGCCTCGGCTTCTCCCTGTATGCCCCCTTCCCGTCCAGGGACGTCTTCCTCTCGCTCCCCCCCGCCACCCAGATCCTCAACTCACTTCTCTGCTGCGACCTCCTCGGATTCCATGCTCTCGATCACGCCCGCCACTTCCTCTCGTGCTGCCGCCGCGCCCTCGGCCTCCACCACCGCCCCCGCCGCTCTCCATCCTCCCACGGCTTCCTCGGAGTCGACCACCTCGGGCGCACCATCGGGATCCACGTCCTAGCCCCCGGCATCCACCTGCCTAGCACCGTCGCCCACGTTGCCGCCTTCTCCTCTCCCGAAGGCACTGACACGCTCGCCGATCTCCGCCGCAAATACCGCGACATGACCGTCCTCCTCAGCATCGACGAACCGGACGTCTTCAGGTCCATCCACTTAAAGCTGCTTGCTTTTAATATGGTGCTCCGGAAGCTCCAGGGAACCCGCTTCCAGGGCCGCGTCGCCCTGATCCAGATGCTCAACTGCAGGGGGCGACCCTACGCGAGGGAAAACTCCGCCCTCCGCCAGAACCTCAAGGCTCACTGCGACACAATCAACCGCGTTTTCGGTTCCGAACATTTCAAGCCTGTCGAAGTGGTGGAGCAGGACGTTATCAGACCAAGAGCGAAGGCCGCATTCTACGTCATCGCTGACTGCCTTTTGGACACCGCCATAAGGGGCGGAGTGAATCTGATCCCCTACGAGTACGTCGTTTCCAGGCAGGTAGACCGTTCACGCCATTCCTCCTGGAAGAAGAGCAGGGTGGTGTTGTCGGAGTTCACTGGGTCGTTGCAGGCCCTGAGCAGGGCGACCAAAGTCAACCCGTTGGACCCCCCAAAGACCGCCGAAGCACTGGTCGAAGTGATCTCGATGAGCGAGGAAGAGAAACAGGAGCAGCACGAGAAGCACTGCGCAGACATCAGAAACTACGATGTGGCTTACTGGTCCAGGAGCTTCATCGATGATCTGAGGAGCCGTGAGTTGGCCCACTTCAACAACGGAGACGCTGTATCCGAAGACGGTTTCACGGAGCTCCAAGAGCAAACGGTAACGTCGGCTTATACGAAGGCCAGTAGGAGGGCAATTTTCCTCGACTACGATGGCACTCTGGAGTCCGAATCTTCCGACGCGAAGGCACGAAAAGCGTGGGTTACGGACGTCCTGTCTTCCCTGTGTGCCGATCCTAGAAATGTGGTTTTCATCGTCAGTGGAAGAACGAAGAAGGATTTGGGGAGGTGGTTCGGGAAGTGCTGGGGTCTCGGCATTGCCGCCGAACGTGGCTACTTCTCAAGGTAGCCGTATGATTCTTCTCGCTTGATATACCATCCTCTGACTCTACATGATTCCTCATCCTGTTTTTTATAAGCACTCTATTAGGTGGGGAGGACAAGCCGAGTGGGAATCTATGGAGGAAGCCGTCAACCTCGATTGGGTCGGTGTCGCGGGGCCACTGATGAAACGGTACATGGAGGCCACGAAGCATCCGACGTTGGAGATCAAACACAGTGCAATCGTGTGGCGGTATGAAGAGGTAGACCCTGCACGGGCAAAGGAGATGGTGGACCTTATGAAGGATTTGCTACTACACGAACCAGTAGCGATCAAGAGTGGCCATCGTAGCATCGAAGTCCATCCGCAGGTACGTGAAATATGGAGAGTCATTTGTATTACTTAACTCGTGTTCAATTAGTGGACTCGAGTCAAATGCTAACTCGAAATGAATGATATTCGTATGGGCGGGTACTCGTAGGGAATCAACAAAGGCTCGGTGGTCAGGAAGGTCCTCTCGGCGATGGCTGACGACCAGAATCGAGCGGACTTTGTGCTGTTCATCGGCGACGACTCCTCAGACCAGGACATGTTCGAATTTTTCGCCACGGATAAGCACAAGGATGTGGTTGCTCCCCGTGCCACCGTGATCACTTGCACGGTTGCCAATAAGGCCAGCAAAGCCAAGTATTACCTGGAAAACATTGACGGAGTCAAAAGTCTGCTCGTCTCCCTTGCTGAACGCGCAAGGTCGCTGTCGAGATCTAAGCTGCTTACGTTAACCGAACAACAATGAGCAGACACTTCTCTTCCAACTTGGTGATTGGATTGTACAAGGTGTGATTTGCTTTCATTTTTCTTCTCTGCTATGGATTTGTACGAGGTAGAAGAAAGTTTTAATTGTTCTCTACATTTTGATAGTATACCTGGCCACTCTTATGGAACTTTTATGCGTGGCAGTGCTGAAATTAAAGCAGGTGTGGTAGAGGGGGCAGAGCGTGAACGAATGAGATCATGTCTCCCTCCCGCCTCGTTTCAATAGATATTTGAGGATTATACTGAACCATGCACATGCCATAAACAGGGCTATATGATCTTATAGAGTTGGGTCTCGACAGGTTCAGCTAAAAACATAAAACGCATAACGACGACTTGAGGTGCTGCTCAACACATCCATAACTGACAGCTAACGCTTCACGAAGCTCAAAAACATGACACAACTTATCATCTAAAAATCCCGTCCAGGATGAGCTTTCCCACGGATTGTCCAAAGAGACGGCAGTTATAGTCTCTGCATTGTTTATTGAATATCAATCATAAGATACATATGGTTGAGATGTGAGTATCACGTATACTATAAAAGGTAACTTTAAAGCATGAATCCTAGATTTTCTTATGGATCTGAGCGACAAATATTTGTCATCAGTAAAGTCTTCTCTAAAATTTATTTTTAGCTATAGACTGTATCCAGAAAGAATTATTTTCTATATAACTCAGATAGACATGTCATAAACACGGAATCCAGATTCAAATCCTTTGAGATTTTATCAACAATTCATATTTTATTTTTATTCTAAACCAACAATTTCCTCCAGTGTGCTTTATGTAGCCAAGCATCTTTCTAATCTATGGATCCTTACTAGTCAATTTAAGCAAATATCAATTGTTGAAGGAGATCCAAGTTTGCTGAACATGCTCACCTCATGAAATGGGATTTACACCCTCTTGAAAAAGGACAGAATATTTCCTTGCTTCGCATCTTTTAGACCACCTTTTCCTGGTTTCTTGTTGCCACCCTTTCCTGGATTAGTTGAAGCAGCAATTCCTGCTGCTTGCGCTTTATTAGCCACAGGAGGCCTAACATCAGAGATCAGGTAATTCATATTATTCTGCCAGCACCATGATGCACAAAAGCTAATGATGGAATAGAGCAATGATGCTATACAAACCATGAATTAATTGACCCTAAGCGCAATCGATGGAATAGGCATTTCCCTTCTTCTAACCTTTTACCACTAGGGTCAATAATTTATCTAGTAAATCACGTACAGGTCCTCCATGTGCACGGCGTGCTGCTATATATTAACACTGATGACACTCCACTAAGAAGACTGATGATTGTTTGAATTTCCTTGATACTTACACAGTGAGTTATTCTACGCTTTCAATTGGGCAAACCAAATGAAAACCACCAAACTCCTAAACTACATCTACAACCCCTGACATTGATAATTGTCTTACCAAATCAGCATAAGGATCAGCTTGTTCTCTTGAATCATGAGCAGAAAAACCTTCACAGACTATGCAATCTTACATTAAAGAAATTTCTCAATAATCAATTGCAAATTTGCACTTCCATTAATATTCATTTGTCTTTGATTGCTTAACCTAACAACACATGTAAATGGACCTCTTCCGCAAAGATACAAAAGGTCACATTAAAATCCATTCAAATCACAACCTTCCTATATGATATTGGTTGAAGCAAAACACAGGACTTAGGGTCCATTAAGACACCAGAGAGAGCTACAACATTTAAACCATGGTGTGAAACAGGTCTCAAAATTAAAGATTAAAGATAATGGTGTCTTTTATATGTGTGTATAATAGTATAGTCAACGGCAATTGTGCACAGGTTTTAGAGTAAAAAGGTGAAAGAGTCAACATCAACTTGAATCCATAAAAGGCCTTAAGGACCTGCAATAAGGCCAAATGAAAGATCCATTCTTCAATATTCCAGAAATGTAATCAAACAACTTGGGTAAACATCAGACATCAAGAAAGTTGGTGGATGCTTTGGAAAAATATAGCCTGAATATCATAATGAACCAGTCATCTTTCTGACTGTAAGCTAGGCTCTTAACAGTTTTTTTTCACCTCAAACCTCTATTATGGAGATACGCAAATCATGATTGTTACACCAAAAATAAATTTGTATTCACTCGAAACCAGATCGAGTGCACTCAAGGTAGTGCATTACGTATCATGATCATTACAACGCCCAAAAAAGAATTCTATGAACAGACCAAGTGCACTTACGATAGTATCTTGCAGTTTCTAAAGAACAAAAATGGCCAAACTAATTCAAATTAATCATGCCAGAAAAGAAGACTGAATGAAATCAAAGACTACAAAGAACAGCTTGAAACAAACATGAACTTGCATCAAAATTATCTTCACATGACAAAAAGTTTAGGTTATTTCTATGTTTAATTGACAATATAATATTTTTGTTTTGAATTATAAATGACACAAAAACATAACAAAAAAGCAAGCATGCTTGATTCTGATACCTGTTTGCAGAATCATTAACGGAAATGTTCTTCTCAGGCATATTACTGTCAGCAGTTTCCCCCTCCCAAATAACCTCAGTAACTGAAAAGTAGCAGATTTGTTAACAAGCAGCAATATTAGAAATGATGAGGTAAGCAAGCAGTGAGAAGGGGAAAATACTTAATAGTGATATATGAGGCTGAAGACATGAGATATCAACCGAGCTGAATGCTTACAACGGATAAATTTGACCAAAAGAAGAACTGAAGTATATTATGTTATGATTTAAGTATAAGCTATCATATTATGTTCCTCACCTCAAGTGTGCAAGCTAATAAGTCTCTAGGTTTGAGTACCTTTAGACATGTCTTGAACAAATGAATAGAATGCAATTAGAAATAACCAAAAAGATAGGGGAAAAAATTTAGCAGGCCATAATCAGAATGCCTTGCAAAAAAATTAAAGGAATGAATTATTTTCCATAATTACTTTTCCAAAGAAGATACTTATTACCCAGTGTAAAGCTCAGGCTAAGGAATTATAATGTCAACAAGGAAGAAAAGTGGAATGCAACGAGAACCTCATATTCATGGACATATGATGTACAGATTATTCAATAATGAAAGAGAAATAATAGTTTTAATACACAATAGAAGCAAAAGAAATAAAATGCAGATAGAGGAAAAGATAATCTGCATCTTGGTCATGTCAAATCAGCAAAACTATTGTATGTTTTACTTGTTACTTTCACCAACCAAAAAATATATATATATTGAAGATAATGGAAGTGAAGTCCTTTGTAACCATCATCCAATTTAATCTAAATTTTGAATATTTATTGCTAAAGCATGCCTATAAATGACCCAAAAATAAAGCTGCATCAATGTATCACCAATCAAGTTCTTGCAATTTTTGTCGGCGCCTACTACTTTTTGAGAATGTCTCAATCTAATTCTTCTGATGAACAATCAATCATCGGAAGTTAAAACCAAATTAATGAATGGAACACCATGTTAACCAGGATAGAATTTGCTAGCTATCCCACTATAGACAAGTTAAAACCAAGAAGCAAACAATGGTAATATACCTTCTCTTCCTCGATCGTCAATTCGGGTTTTGAGTACTTTTCTTCTTTTTGGTGAAGTAGAAGTGGTGGCTACATCCTTATTATTCTTGTCAGTGTCCCCTTGATTATAGCTATTGGTCTTCTTTTTGAAGGAAATTCCTCCCATTGTAATGCTTGCAATTCTTTCGTCAGCATCTGATGGAAGTGAAGAATTTTTTCCCTTAGTGCTATCTAGCCCATCACTCAATCTGTCACCCTTAGGCTCTGCAGTGTTCGGTTTACTTCTGTCCAATAAGCTTTCAGTTTTAGGCAAGGATTCTGCAGCATGTTTCCCTTTAAAAACATCTGGAGATGAAAGACTAGTAACATTTTCCTCTTCATCATCATCGTCTGAGAAATCAAGAAAAACCCTTCTCTTTCTGCCGCTTACACTGTTCCTCTCCCGCTTATGATTATTATGATGGTCCTCATCTTCACTGTTGGCAGCATCCAAAGCTTCATGTGCACATATTTGAGCTTCGGCAGTAGCTAGATATCATAATGAGGAAAGAGAAATTGAAATGTAAATCAGCATAGTGTATAAATAGGATATTTAGATTGAGGACAGTAAATACATATAGCCTTCAACTGAAGGAATAACACTCCAAATACCAGCAGCAATTGACGTATCAATAGCGGTTTCAGCAGCAGGAGCCGCAGGCTTTGATTTTGCTGAAGCATTGCCCCACAAACTAGCAAGTGAACTGGTAGTCCCTGACGAGGACTTTACATTCTGACCTTTATTTTTGCCAGTATTACCACCAGAAACAGATTCTTTGATTAAAGGTGGCTTAGTAACTTTGCTGGCTGCATCAAGAGCAACTTTCTCGCTATTATCACTTGATACTGCAATAGATGACTGCATGCCATTTTTGGCACCGGATCCTTGTTGAGGATGCTGAATAGGCTGACCTTTCACAGTGCTGATACCTTTTGACTCTATAGCTACTCTTTTACCATTCATGGGCCATGGTGCTGCAGCACCAACATGCTTCCCATCAACAATGCGCTTGACAAATGAATTTGAAACGCCACAGAACCTAGAAGGAAAAGACAACATCGACAATGTTCAAGTGCAACAAGAAAGATAGGCATGATAAAGCATATGAAATTTATATATAACACAAGTGCAACAATGTCAAGAACAAGATATTTTCAGCAAGGTAAAACAAGGTAAAAGTGACTTGCCTGTTATCCCTCAAGCAGTTTCCTTCAGTCAATGGTTGATTAAAGAGTTCCTCCGCCTGCACAAATTCAGCATTCCATATAACTGCAAGATCACTTGGAATACATGCTTGGACACTGTAAACCTGAACTGAGCAATTATCTTTAAATACTTGTTTGACTTCTGCACCAAATCAAACAGTATGTCTTAGAAAAGGTCCATATCAACAGAGAGTTACAAAATAGATCCACGAACCCAGCTAATTGAGAGAATGATGTCTATCAGTAATCTTCATAATGTGTACTACTTTCTTGCCACATACTTAACAAGATACTCTGTTCTGTCACTAGAAAAGCAAAAAACCCAACTTAAGCTTTTCAACATAGTTGGTTTGTCCCTTTCCAGGATCATACTCCTTTTACTCAACAGACAAGATCATTTTTAATCAATTGTTCATTTCCTTTTTTTTCTATAAACCTTTAAAAGACATATGAAAACATCTGTTAAGAGCACAAATATGTCTCCTAACACCAAAAAAACCATATGACATATATAAGAAGCTTCAAACAAAAAACTTGAATGCATTCTTCACAATTTGTTTTACATATATGTTTTTAATTCTTATCCTGGTTATGTGTCGTGCAGCTTGTTAAAGGTTTGACAATATGAACATGGAATTCAATTAACCTTGCATGGAACAAATGAAAAATAATACTAATTGGATAATGTTAACAATGTTCTTCGAGAAAGTGAATGTAAAGAATTATCCAATGGAAGCATTACTTTAGATAATCCAATCATCGATTTTAGCAGAAGTACTGAAACCATCAAGTGAGACAATTAAAAAGAGCCAAATATAATGATGCTGTTTAGTACAGACTGACTGTTAAAATACAAGTTGAGAAAAATGTAGGTGTCAGCCAAGTAAGGCATATATAACCTTCTAGTTTATAGGTTGAAGCAAGTTTTACACAATAGGCTTGAGGTTCACTCTTCAACCATCCGGACAATGTGTATATCACCTCCAACTCATTGCAGTGCTTTTCCGCAAACTCCTGAAGCAACCTAGACACAGCAATCTCACAAAGTCAGAAAAGTATAGCTTAAAATTTTCCTACCGCGATTAATTCATTTAAACCGAAGATTGCACCTTTTTGCATAATTTGATGACACCGAAAAGTTGCGACTAAGCCACTTGTAGGAAACCTGTAAGTTATGATGAAACAAAAGTTTCAGCAACATTGTCAGCTTCTTATACATCGAAGAATCAGTAACGCTACTTGCAGAGAGAAAATGCTGGTTAAGTGAATCAATTTGCAACCGGGTGTGACAAGCTCGACGAAGTTCATAAAAGTCTACGGGCGATCTATTTCATAGGAAGCAACCAGCAGCGATGGCGTCTTTTACCCACCCGAAATGATGATGATGATGATGGCACCAACCCATATTGAAATTAAGGTTTCTTGACGATATACGGATCTCATCGATGACAATAAATGCCAGGGAAATGCAGAATACAAGCAGTTTTTTTATCTATAACGTGGCTTTTGAATCGAGCAAAACGCAACAGGGAAAATATTCGATAGATGATGATCGGGGATAGGCGTCAAATTACCACTCGAAGCTTGTCGAGGACGAGTGCCTGGATCTGCGGGAAAATTTCTAGGGCTCCATCGGCCGCCATAAGATTCGGGCAAGAATCCCCAATCTAAGCCATAGGAGTAAAGGATGAAGAAGAAGAGATGGCTGGAGAAGGGGGCTCAGGAAATTCCCGCGCGGAGGGCTCCGTTTCCCGCCTTCTGCAAGCTGATTGAGAGTATTTGGACGGAGAGAGCCCTCGGAAAGTACAACCCTTTTTCTTTATGCGATTTTGGAGACCGGGGAAGGGAACGGAACGGAACGAAACGAAACGAAACGACGTTTCGGTATCGGGGATCGAAGGAACCCGTTACATGCTCCATGTGCGTTACCTTAATTATATTTATTTATTTTATTTTTCATTTTATTTAAGGATAATTTTAAAAAATCTTAAGTTTTTATTTTTTTTTCTCCTCACGCTTTTTTTACTTCTCAAATTGCACCATTATTTTCTTAAAAAATAAAATTACTTTTAACTTCCGTCTTACCTTATCATATTTTGATACCTTTATCACATTGCTCTTATCTTATTCTTTTCATACGTTCAATCATCTATTAAATTTTTACTAAATTAATAGTTATAAAAAAAAAGAGACGAGAGATGAGGGTGATCGTGATAGTGATTGTAATGAAAAAAATAAGATAGAAGGAAAAGATACTAATATGTAATGAGTGATGGCATCAAGAGATGTTGCGGTCATGGCAATGAATACGAAGAAATTTAAAAAGAAGAAAAAAGGGAAAACAAAAGTGATGGGGGCCTCATAATAATACCAATACAACTAATAATGACAATAGACGAATGACAATCATAATAACGAAGAAAAAAAAACGAGACATGATAAGGATGACAATAGTTATAATGAGCGAAAGGTAAGGGTAACTTTATTTTTAAAAAATAAGAGATATTCTACAAAAATAAATCAATAAGAGATACTAAAAAAAATAAATTTTATTTTTTTATAATATATTTTATTAAAAATTATTTTAGTATTTTCATTTAAATCTTAATTTATGCTAACTCGACCCTCTCTCCTGCCTATCATACTCACTTTCTTTCTCTTTCGTAGTTACTTTTTAATTATTATCATCTATCGTTGCCGTCTTTTTTTTTAATTTCATAATTTCTACCGTCTATTTCATTAAGCATAAAATAAATTTTTATTCCTTAATAATTCAAAACGAACAGAGCGGATCCGCACCCAAGTAACTATTTAGAGATGTACATGCAAGAAATACGAAAACTGGGTGTTCGTCTGATGCTCCTGTCAGAGAGTATCATACGAATCACCCAACACCAACACAAACACATATGTTGTCGTCGAACAACTCGATCCCGCTTTCCAACCAGACATGTACTAACATCATCCGCCTGACAACTTGCGACCAACCACGACTATTTTACTCATTCATGTGCGGCAAAACGATAAGAACAATTTTGAAGGGTCCTACCTCGGTGCGGATCCTCTCCGTTTTAATCTTTAAAACGAATCATCCAAATCAAACATTTACCGTACGATTCTAGTTTTCATATCACAACCGTCCATTGGTCCTCGCCTGGAGGCTTTACTGGCCACTCCGATTGGATTAGATTCAAACCAGAGGATTCCAATATTCGGATCGCAGCCGTCCATCGATCTAAGTCTTTTATCCTGACCATCCATTTAGACGCCTCCGTGAACGTTATCGGCGCCCGCCGCTTTTAAAGCAGGTGGTTTGCGTCGATTGGAACGGATGGCAAAGATGCGAGGGAGCGCCAATGGACGTCTGAGATTTTAGACTCGGAGCCGAATTATTTTTGTTCGGATTGGAGGGGATCCTAAACTTACAATTGGCAGGGACGACCGACGCACGGCGCGGGCCCCTCGCGACGAACATTAATGACAGCAGCTACGATTTCTCCCGTAAAGAAGACCGCCTTTTTTGATTTCTTGCCTTCATCGCGACTGCGACGCACAAACCGAACGACAACGGCTTCCCCTCGTTGTTCTCCTTCCTCCCTCCCTCCTCGGCCCCCCAACATCCGTGGATCCAGATCCAGCTGCGCGTCACGTTCCAATTCCAAAGAGATCTCGAGAACTCCTCTTCGATCTCGTTCGCACCTTCTTGCGATCGATCAAGATCCAAGAATTCGATCTCATTGGGGCCGTTTCCTTCTTGGTCTCGCTTTCTTGGATCGGTTTCCGCCAGAGTCCGGGGAGATTTGATGGGCAGATGCTGATTTGAGGTCAAGAATTGATCAAGAACCGATGGCCGAGGGCGATCACGGAGCGAAGAAGGATGTCGGAGCGGCGGGAACGAAGGTTGACGAGGATCGGACCGAGACCGAAGGGCAGGTGCTCCACAAGGACCTATATATCTCCAACCGGTGCCGCGGCGACGGCATCGAGCGGTCGAGCTGCTCGGTCGATGGATCTTGCGACGGCGGTATGCCGGAAGAGGCCGAGAATGTCGAGTCGCCATTGATCCATGGGGAGGGATTGAACAATAATGTAGCCGTCGAGCCTAAGACCCAGATATCGCCCTACTTTCGCCAGAGGACCGCGGTTGTTGGTGCCGAGGGGAACCCGAACGGTAACAAGTACGTTCCCATCGACGTGGTGAATGGTCTGCATCCGAGCCAGTCGATTTTGAAGCTCGAAGAATTAGAAAGGGCTGCAGAGAGCACCATCTCCACGGTCGTTGTACTCAAGACATTGTTTTATATTTTGGTCTGGTACACATTCAGCACTTGTTTGACATTGTGAGTATTTAGATGCTTCGAATTGTACGTTCTTTATATGCTTGCTCTTATTAATTTGATTGCTAATTGTTAATAGACTGTTTTTGTATGGTTTCTCTTGTATAGGTACAATAAGACACTTTTAGGGGATAAGTTAGGGAAGTTTCCAGCACCATTATTGATGAACACATTTCATTTTGCATTGCAAGCTATTTTATCAAAAATAGTGGTGTGCATACAGTCTCGGAAAGGTGATGTTGGCATTAAAATGACATGGAAGGATTACTTCATTAAAGGTAGCTGTCTTACCATTAATTTCTTCCTCAGACCAGTTTCGACACCTTGGCAGATCAGTTTGAAATAACTTTAAATATCAATTCCATAATCCACATCCTGCAATATGTTAACATGTTATTGCTGTTTTTGTGCCTTAATGGTGTGATGCCATGCATGTTTCTCATATAACAGCGCTTTTTTGGATTTTTTTACTCACTCAGTATTGGTCATGTATCAAGTCATCCTACGGGTTGCTACTTGTATGCCAAACTTGCATCATTCTACTGTAGCATATGCAGTTCCTACTCCTTACACAATATGACAATAATATATGCGAAATTTGAGAATTCTTTTACCATTTACGTCCGCAAATACTCTAAAATTTGCACAGCCTTATTCGTTTTACTTGTAAAGATGAGTTAATGGATATAATTTAAGTGAGAAATCAAGGTGTATCTAACAGTTTGGAATATGGAATTTTTATAAGTTGGATGATCCATAACTTTGGTACAATAATGTGACTGCCAGCATTTCTAATTTCTATTAACAATTATTGTTATTGTAACTTCTCAGATTCTGATTTACAATCTTTATATGCATCTAGGAATCCTAATACCTGTCTTTTAATCAGCAGTATGTATGAGTCATCGATACTGGGTTTTTTCAATTGTTATGCCATTCCAATTTTTTGATTCCCGATCTTGAAATTCACTGTTACCTCAGAGCTGGTTGTCTCTTTCTATTCTTGTGTTATTATTCATAACTTTATATTACATGCAACTTCTTATGTTTTGACAGCAAGATTATCATTTTACTTTGTAAAATGGATAATATTATCTACTCAAGTGCAGATGGAAAATATTATGTATGTTTGAGAGACACACGTAGCTGGATCTTCATATATTAACAATTGTGTACTAATGCTAGACAAGGGTTTTACTTTTTGCAGTTGTGCCAACAGCTCTTGGAACTGCACTTGACATAAACTTGAGCAATGCTTCTCTTGTTTTCATATCCGTGACATTTGCTACAATGGTTTGTTTTGTTCAAGAGAAACTTCTTGAATCATTGTTTTCTCACACATGCCACTAAAGCTTCTGACACTTTGCCTTTGTTCTGCTTTTGCTGATATCATGCAGTGTAAATCAGCCTCTCCGGTATTTCTTCTGCTTTTTGCATTTGCATTTAGGTAACTCTTTATATTTTTATATACTTGAGTAGTTCTTTTACTTCAATATTTTGTCCTTATTTTCTTCTTTATTATCCATATTTGTACATATGAGATTCACAAATGTATTTTTAATTTTTTTTCTTCATTTCTGAAAATCTAGCAGCATGACTAATATAATTAAGAAACTCATGTCATCCATCCAGCAATATTTTGTACATTTAACTTAGTCTGGGCAATGGAATTCAAGTTGATGCAACATGTTCCAATGATGCATATGAGAAGCTAATCCTCAGCCTAAATCAAATGAATAAAAGATTCTCCACATAACATAATATAGCCTTACTTTCAGGAGCAAATATTAGTAAAAAAATTTGAAAATATAATCTAGGAAAACAAATATTGTTTTTTTTTTTAATTTGGTGTTAAAGATTTAAGTTTTGGTGGCATCTCTATACTCTCTGGTGACTGAAAAGGAGGCTCATGTGGTACTGGCACCTCACCTAGAATCAGACACCTTCATCTAACACGGAGGATTAGTGGGTTGCACCCACTTATAGTGTCGGTCACCCTCATGATTGATATAGTGAAACATTTCCAAAATGTGTGGATTTTAGTCCTTTGGTTTGGCTTGTTATTTATCCAGTTTGACTTAGCTGTTCGGTTCAGGACTCATCTAAAACAAGAAGGACATTTGATTGAGCATGTTCTGGTTCATTTGATTTGACTCAGGAGCCAGGAGTACCAACACAATGCTCTGTTTTCTAGTTCTAAGTCTTGATCACAGTCTAAGATTTAGACCTTGGTTTAGAATCTAAACATACTTGTTTTTAATATTCTCACCGAACAACAACAGGACAAAATGCACCATGAGTCATGCTAAAGCCTAATGGGATAGTAAAGTATCAAAAATGAAATTGGAACAGATGGTTTTGGAGACGTCAACAGGAATTTACAACTTGAAGTGTATTTTGTGCAACTAAACTTTTGGTGTCTGAAAGTGAATTTGTCGGTTGGAGGAGAAGGTGGAGCATGGTGAAGTATCTGTGCTAGATGATGTAGTTTACCTGCATAATATGATCTTTTGCAAATTATGCTAGTAAAGAAATTCAACTATCTTCATTACCATCTTCATTCTACCAGTACAACCTAGAATGTCATGTTACACACGTCTGCATACCTAATAGATTGTGGTCAGACCATTTTCAAGCTTTAGTCTTCTTAAGGAAAATATGGCATTATTAGCCCAAGATTTGTTAGCAGATTCTATAAATGATGCATTTACGAAAATACCTTCAAAACCCAAAAGAAGGAAACTGTAATCTACAGGCTGAAGATGAGGAATAAACCCCTTTGCAAATATTCTTAATTAGAACAAAGGTGCCCTTATAAGATGTATGGCCACCTTGTCATACCAAGGCAAACATTTATTTTCTTCTTTCTTTGACCCATAATGAATACTAGTGATAATAACCAGCATAACCTTGTCCATATGACTGCACAATTGATTAACTCTTTGATTATCAATATTAATTGCTAAATGAGACTAACACTAAAACCAGGACTCTTTTTTGTTTTTCCTTGTCTTCTCATGAACTTATGGTATTTCACATTCTCACAACATCAACATTTATGCTCCAGTGCATTTTAGAATTTTTTTCTTCTGCTATCCCAACACCTTCTTGCTTCCTTAACAAGTGGGACACTTTGATATGTCTCTGGAATAATCTGCATATATTTGAGGTTCTATACTACTCCAAGCCACACCATGGATATTTCCAATTTTCCAGTCAGCAGCTGATGTATGATAGAAATAATAGAAGATAAGAACAATAATTGAAGAAGCTTTATTGTAGAAATGAAATGGCTTTAGCTTGAATCTATTAACATGTTCCCTCTCCTATTTATAGGAATTAGGAGGAAGGATTTCCCTAACAGAATAGAAGATTTTCCTCAACAGAATAGAGAAATTTCCTCATATAGTTAGGAAAATCTTATCTTCTATCATGCCCCCGCAAGATGGTGCTCCTAACAGAATACCGATAGAAGATAAGATTTTCCTAACTATATGAGGAAATTTCTCTATTCTGTTGAGGAAAATCTTCTATTCTGTTAGGGAAATCCTTCCTCCTAATTCCTATAAATAGGAGAGGGAACATGTTAATAGATTCAAGCTAAAGCCATTTCATTTCTACAATAAAGCTTCTTCAATTATTGTTCTTATCTTCTATTATTTCTATCATGGTATCAGAGCCGCTTGCCTAGAGCAAGCTCTCTTCTCGCTGCCAATTCATCATTGGTGTTGCCACTTTGCGCCAACGTACGTTCCCTTCCGCTACGGCATCTCTAGTGTTGCGCTCATCAACACTGTCCCACCTTTCTTCCTCGTTGTAGTTATTTTCCTTCCTCTTTTGCTACAGCTTCCTCTTCTACTACAGCTTCCTCCTCTGTTGCAGTTTCCTCCTTTGCTATAGTAGCAACACTGCAACATTGCTGTAGATTTCTTCTCTACCGTCGCAGCCGTCGTAATCGCAACCACGACCAACGTCGTTGAGAAAAGCGAAGCTTCGCTCTTGCCTTCGGCCAGCGACCAACGTTGCTGAGAAAAGTAAAGCTTCACCCTTCGGCCAGTGACCAACGCCGTTGCATTCCTAAGAGGCTCCGTGGTCAATCCTCATCTTCCTCACCGCGGTAGTCTTTGCTGATCTATCAACATTCGGCAGACTTAAGGAGAATGAAGGGAACGCATGTGCCATCACAACAACAGCAATCGCAGCAGCAGCAGCAGCGATCTACACTTATTTTACTCATGAAGCCTCTTGCTTGTAAACAATTCTTTGCATCAATCCAAGATTGGTATCCTTGTCAGGAGCACCATCTTGCGGGGGCATGATAGAAGATAAGATTTTCCTAACTATATGAGGAAATTTCTCTATTCTGTTGAGGAAAATCTTCTATTCTGTTAGGGAAATCCTTCCTCCTAATTCCTATAAATAGGAGAGGGAACATGTTAATAGATTCAAGCTAAAGCTATTTCATTTCTACAATAAAGCTTCTTCAATTATTGTTCTTATCTTCTATTATTTCTATCAATGTAAGACTACACATCAGAAACTGCCAAAAACAAAGCTCAAGTCTCTGCTAGTGGGGTAGATACATGGATCCTATTTTATCCATTATCTTTGTGATCATTTACATCTTCCCTCGATCTTACTCTATAGTGTCTCTTCTTGCTAATGAAGTTATCGGCGATGATTATCCATTGAGAATCATTGATGATAGGCATTTCATGGTTCTGATGTATAGTGTGGTAGCCAATAAAAAAACACTGTTGTACATGCGTAGGATGATTTCTTAATAATGTGTACATTCATGAATGGTGATTTCATCCATCATAGTTGTACTTCATTTATTCTTAGCTCCTTCTTGGTGTTTAGACTATTCTCGTAAATTCAAGTTCCTTCTGGCATTTGTTTTCATAACGCTGATCATGTTTGCCACAAGGATGTTCATTCTGAAGATAATGTTTTTCCTCCTGCATTTGTTCTCACCTTGTACGTAGGTAGATCCTGATTTCAAGCATATCTTTTGTGATAGCATTTGCTATGCTGAACTTTTGAAGCCATGATGACATGGACACCATCCGTAGAAAAAGAGGAGAAACATTATGAGAAGTAAAGGAAACAGGAACCTTTACTAGTTACTGTAGATTTTTAGTCTGGAAATTTTCCCTCTAAATGTTTTCTTTTCTTGTGATTCTTATCTTTGCTAACCTTTCTGTATCTTCATTGCCAGATGATTTGTTGTGTGAAATAATATTCTGCTCATTGCCAATTTTCTATTGTGTATGTTTGATATATTTTGAAAGTCAGTATGATAATGCTCACACAAAAGTTCTTGGCCTTCTTTCTGTCTTGATATAATAGCAAGGCTTTGTTGGATGCTATGGTGACATACACCCACTGTAATAATATTTATGCCTTCTTGCCCATTATTATATATGTATTTTTCACTTTAGGTTGGAAACTCCGAGTGTTAAGCTTCTGGGCATCATATTAATCATTTCCATTGGAGTTCTGTTAACAGGTATTTTAACTTCATGTATCCAATTATTGTTCTTTTGTCAGGAAAAAATACTATATCTGAGCCTTTCTAAAATTTTAAAAATGAGAAGATCTCATATTTTCAAGAAGTTGCATAAATAAAATTTGCAAATGTTAGCAGTATATATATTAATGCAATATTCTTGTTCGTGCATTTCCTTTGGTGCGCCATCAGAAAAGCATTTGCTAAATTGAAATGTGTAGGTAATCACCTTATAAATTGTCTATTTTGACCAAAGTTCATCATTCGTTAAAAGTATGAGATCTCATTGTTGAAGTAAAGGCACAAAATATACAAATATTATGACAAATATGAGAAATCATGAGCGGTTACCTGTTAATCTTAGAGCTCATGAGACTCAACATGAAGTAGCTGTGTGCATTAGAAGCTAAAACCCTGAGTCAATGTATAGACCTTAAGCTGAATTGTGTTTCATCTGAGCCAAGCTGGCCAATTTTCCACAATGAACATGGTTTCTGTTTTCTGTGTCCTGTTGATACATGTAATTGGAACTCCCATACAACGGGAAAGTGGCCAAAGTATGCAGGTGGTTAAGGCACCAAACTTCACATTGCTTCGCATAGGTTCTCTGTACACTGCAATACCATGGGCACTAGCACTTGTAGGTTCTATGTATACTGTTTCATTTAAACTTACCCATCCAGGAATTTTCCTAAACAAGGCTTGTTTGTTTCATGTTTCCACTGTATGGATATGTATGTGCCTTTTACTGGCATGTTCTAATTTGTGGATTCACCTGCAAACATGAAGGAAACCTATAGATAAACATCCTTGAATTACCAAGTATGTGTCCCCTCTTGTTCCCCTTAACAAAGTATGTGTCCCCTCTTCAGTTTATGTGTTGTGTTCCTAATAGACCATTTTTTCAAGCTTTCTTTAGATTTATAAAGAAAAATGTCTTGTCTTTTCCATGTTTATTGATTGGTGGTTGGCTGCTAATTTATCAAATATGATAATACAGTATGTTCTTTATGTCAGATAATATTTTTAAGCTCTATAATGTGATTGACTAATATGATTTTTGCCAGTTGCCAAGGAGACAGAGTTTGAATTTTGGGGATTTGTCTTTGTCATGTTTGCTGCTGTTATGAGTGGTTTTCGCTGGTCCATGACCCAGATTCTTTTGCAGGTGTGTACATGAATACTTGCTTGAAAATGATTTAAGCGTTTCCATTCAGTGTGAATTTTAACTTGGATAAAAACAGTTAAGGTTCCGTAATTAAATTATTAACGATATTATATGTCAAATGTGATAATTTTTCCTCTTATGCTAACATTTATTATTATTATTATTATTTTGCATGTCATTTCTTGACTCGACATGAAGAAAGAAGCTTATGGTAAGCAGTCCATCCTTCCTCTTTTTAGTGAATTAAGAAAAAGAATTTATAGAACAGTATAGAGTGCTATCTCCATGCACTCACCATGAATCCGATTGGTCTGTCCAGTAATATTTTTACAACATGCTCTCTTTGGTTTCTGCCTGATCGTATTGGAATTTATACTGAATTAAATTGTCTTTTGTTGAGTTAATAATTGCAAAGTTTTTAAGTTGTGAAACTGTTTTTGACAAAACCTTGCTTATATCAATAAAAGTTAGTGTGTTTATTTTGTTCTTATTCAGGTTTAAAGAATCCAATTACTCTGATGAGTTATGTTACTCCTACCATGGTTGTAGCAACTTTGGTTCTCTCTCTTATAATGGATCCTTGGCATGATTTTGACACAAATACATACTTTGATAGTCCATGGCATGTTGCCCGCAGCTGTCTCTTAATGCTAATTGGTGGAGCATTGGCCTTTTTTATGGTATGTGTTGGAAAATGGTTTGTTCTTCTCACTTAATAACAATATCCCTCATTATTGCTGTGTGTTATTTGCAGCGATGGTCTCGTATAACTATCCTATCAGGATCACTTATTCTTATGTACTAATATAAGGGCAGTAAATTGTTGATAATTGCAGGTGTTAACTGAATATATTCTTGTTTCAGCAACCAGTGCTGTAACTGTCTCTATAGCCGGCGTTGTGAAGGAAGCAGTTACTATTGTGGTGAGAGTTGATAATTCAATTCCATCTTTGATTAAATAGCTAATTTTTAGTTAAGTTGGTTCATTATATTAGCATATATTTTTGTTATTTTTTCTTTTTTTAGTTTACCTTATTAAGTGATTTCTTTGTATTTTCTTTTGATGCTATGATGAATCGGCCAATGGTTCTACATGACAATACAGATATGACACACTCCAATCTTTATATCAAGGTCTGCCATACCGGATCGTACTGCCCGGTACGGGCGATACGTACCGGTCTGATAGGCTAGCGGTACGCGGACCACCCGGTACCGGTCTACTGTAGCAGTGCGCTGCACACTGTAGCAGTGCACTGGTGTAGTGCACGGTAGTGGCACAGGCACTGTTGTAAAGCACTGTAGCATTGCAACAGTACAGTACTGTTGTAGTGCACTGTTATAATAATAGTACAGTGCAGCAGTATACTGTAGCAGTACTATAGTACTCGGGCACCTGGGTGTACCGTATTGGTATCGAGCCCAGATCGAAATACCGGTACGGTACGGTATTGCGAACCTTGCTTTATATACTTTCAAGTTAAACATGATGTGGTTAAGGCAACCTTTATCTCAAAGAGGGGACGCTTTCTACTTTTATGCTTACATTAACTTTAATCCTTGTGCACTTCTCCTTTGATTTCATTTTTCAGTAACTAACATCCATTTGAAATTCAATGACCCTCCATCTAAACTAACAGACTACAAAGACATGCCTCATCAAAATCTTGAAATAGCATGCAAAATGAATTAGCACATTTTTTATCAATCTTTGCAAAGGTTATAAACAATGCAAAACCAAAATATTGGAACAAATTCACTTCAAATAAGAACACACAATAGCAACCAGCAGCAATGATAGCACAACTGCAAAATCATTTTTGAAGTAGTATGTCAACGTATTGAAAGCAGCACCACACCCTCATAATGTTTTGGTAGTATAAGTAACTCCACATGGAATTTGACCAAGACTACAAATAATTCCTTTATGGTCCATCAAGAGCATTTGTCTTTAGAAGTAGCACAATGCTAGTTAGTTATTGAATTACCACAGCAATATTGCAGTGGTATTTATCTTATATTAGTTGAATGTTTCTGTAATTAGTGATTGTTTTTGCTATATCTAGAAGTTTATTTATAGAATTTTCTATTCACATCTAATTGCAAAGTGTATGTACTAGTGAAGAACAACATTAAGATTTAACTGTCCACTTTTATGGTCTATCAAGAAATGCTGCTACATATAATATGACTTATAATAACACTCTGAGCAGCTGTGTCCATCTCTTTCAGGTTTATGTATCCCTACTTCTTCATTGACTTTCTTTACTAGCCAACATTGAATTTTCTTAACATACTAAGTACTAACATATCTTTGTTTATTTTTCCCATCAAGTAATTCTTATTGAGTTTCCCTGCAATATTCTCATTTGGCTTCTGGTTCTAACATCACTAGTTTGTAGCTTGGACAAATTGTGTTGTTAATGAATACAGGAGTAATTTTTTATTATACAAAAATTTTCCAGGTTGCCGTGTTTTACTTCCATGACCAGTTCACCTTGTTGAAAGGAATTGGACTTCTTATAATCATTACTGGTGTCAGTTTATTCAACTGGTACAAGTAAGTAAATATTTTTTTCTTTATTTTGTGGTATATGCAATTTTCTGTCTTACAATTGCTAGTGTAGTCCATGGTAATAGTGCAGTTAAAGTTTATGATGATTTCTAGCTGAAACTTGGAGCTGCTGTTGACATTTTTTTCCTGCCATTCATTCCAAAACCTGAATGTAAAACTCTTGAAAATTCCAACTTTGAGCTAATTTCAGCCTTTCTAGGTCATCCATCACCTCTTCATGTGTGTATATAGGTTGTACCAATGTTGACTACTGCATCCATTCTTGGTGTCCATGAATTTGATGACTCGCAGCAATAGGTATTGGCACATGTGATACCTGAAAGGGGGTTGGTATCTTATACGAGAATCATTTGTTCAATTCAGTATGCTGACTCCTTGGTCCTAAAGCAACACTTTTGAGTGTGGAGGTCCATGTTAGTGTTATTGCTTGACCCTGAAGGATAAGAGTATTGGTTATGGACTGTTGAAACATCACTTTTTAAATATTTGTACTCTGACTTGATTACCCTAAAGAAAAATTCAGTGTGTAATTGCCTAAAATAAAAACTAATACACTTCAATTCACTTAGCTCTGGCTGTAGTTTTAATCAGGATTATTGGAAGTATAAGAACTTTAGGCATTGGTTCAAAGACAGATACTTTCATGGCAGCAGCCATTACGCTTAAATTTTCACATGGAAGAGAAAATCTTAGCAGATTCCAGCCATGAGCCAGATATAAAATAGACCACTCCTAGATTGGCCATATGGAGTGCACATTTTAATTTATAATATGGCAATTTATATTGAGTTCTTATCCGAAAATTGTTGGTATCACTAGTTTTTCAAATTTGATATTGCAGATATGAAAAACTGAAGACGGGTCAGCCAAGCGGAAATGAAGAAGCCATTTCTTCAAGTCCCAGTGGAGCAGTAAAATATGTCATCCTTGATGACATGGAACTTCTAGATATTGAAAATTGATTCATGCCAGACACCAGAGATATCCAATTTTGAATTGGTGAGATGCCTCTATTACATATATCTTAACCAACAATTCTTTTCATCTTTGAAGTCTCTTGCTTCAACAATTCAACTTTTACGTATCTTTGTGTGGTTAATATAACTGTTTGATTCATCCTTTAGGTTTCCCTTCCCCTCATAGCATTTGTTGATCTTCATTTGCACTGAATTGCAGGTCTTGTTTGTGAAAATATGTCTTGTCCATTTGATTATCATTCCGAATAAAATATTTCTAGCCGGTAGTCTAATAAATGTGGTGAGGCATGAAAAATAGTTTTTTTTTTTCTCGTGAATCTAGATCCTCAGTTTGTGGTAGGTCTGATATCTGCTTCGACTGACTTTGAATTCCTTCTTCCTACCTCTTCATTGTTCGAACTTTGAAATGCGTTGGACCTTATATTGCTTGTCACTGGAGTATTTATTAAGTCCACAACAAAAGACGGATACAAGCTAAATGCTAATGATGGTTATTTCATATTTTTTATGCCACATAAGATGGTTTAGGGAACTCAAGTTGCAATCCATTTTTCATGCACTATAGTCAATATATATATTTTTGAAAAGTATATAGACTGTACCAATAATCAACTTTCGACATGATCTAAAATGCGGTTGCAACATTAGACTATGTTTCATCAATCAGTATATGACATTTTGATATGAAAGAAAAAAAATATGTTTCTTGAACAATTTATAGAAAATGCCAAATTCTGTGTGGGTGCATATATGTTTAATGATAGCAGAATATGATGGATTGATTTCCATCCATGGATTTCGAACATAGCCTCGTTGAATTGTTTTTGCAGCTTACCACCTATCAAAAAATTGAACAACATAAAACAACCTGACATTAGTTGAAGTGCTAGTACGATTCATCGTGCTTCAACATGCCAGGTTGGCAATCAAGTACTATAAATTGTCTGTTTGACTGGTGTTTGATTTTGAGCTCAGTAATAGTATCATTCATGAGCACCACTGATGTTGGTTTTACAATAGTCTTTAGCAAGAACTGCTACTTGTGACCTAACTTTTTTCATTTATAATTTTGTTTGCTAAGTACGGTTGCTAGTCTTTGTCAACATATTCAGTAAATTATTTTAAAAAATAGTTAATTTGATTAGCACCTAACTTTTATGCAAGTTTTGCTATAATCTGATACCTCTCCCACATGGTGTACAGAGTTATCCACGCCTTTCCAGATTCTTCAGGATCTTCTGGCCTGCAAGTTTGTTGGTTAGTTCATCAAATTGTTTTTATCAAGGAAGTTCTCTTAGACAGCATATGGAACTCCGCCTTGCTGATTGATTCCGATCGCTGCATTTTTTTTTGCCCTAGCATATGGTCGTGCTATTTGGTTGCTTGGTCTGAACTTCCATTCATCTCCTTCAGAGCAAGAAGCTTTAAGTTGATATATTGTCTTATAACTATCTACTTCTCAAGCAACAGAGTCGAAGAAACAACCATGGCCAAGCAAAAGTTGGCCGGTTGATGTATCACAAAATGTGTAAAAAAAAGACTGCCTTTTGACGGTGAAATTTTCTTCCCCAATATGATTCATTTAATTGTACTACAATTAAAGCCCTATTGGCTTGTATTAATAGAAGTGGTTGATTGATCTAAAATGTATAATAAAAACTTTTTTTCAAGTTCTCTAGGGTTGAATATCATATTTTATAAAAAATATTGATGAAGATATGTTATTCCTGTGGACATATATTTTTTGGTAAAATTACATATATTATATATCGGCTTCAAAGTTAATGATTTTGGATTTAAGTTTGTTGTCTATATACCTTATTAATTTGATATCTCCGAACCTAATCATGCACCTTTACCTGATGGCAGTTGATATTAGCATGGCTTTTCTTTTTTTTAATATGAAGATTTACTTAAATCGAGCAGTAGCCACGTTTCAGTCGATCACTGGATCACTGAAGCCTCGTCTTTGGTGCTCGACGCATGACACGTGATCGAAGCACCGAGTTTGTCCGTGGTTGCTACTTGATGGTCGACAGCCGATCGCAGCCGCCAACATTGTCGCCGTCAACAACGACGTCGCACCGTAAACTATCGAGTGTTTAACGCACGTGCTGATCCACTATAATTATGATGTCTAAATGGTTGGGTCGTAATATCGCCTCTAATCCTGCTGATGGATGTACCCGTCCGGCGGACGGGAGGATCAAATCCTCCTCCACTTTCCTCCCTTCTCTCGCCGGCACCGGAGGAGGACGGCTCCCACGTCCTCCACCTCTTTGATCTTTACTGGTTCCACCACCAAATCCTCAGCTCATCACCACCTCCTCCTCCACGGCCGCCACCGGACCCCCTCCACACCTCGCCGATTCAGCCCACTACCCGCACGCCGCTCTTTCACCGCCGCCACCGCCGCTCCCTCAGCGACGAGTCCGTCCACGCCCCCGCCCTCTCCCCCGCCCCCGTCCCCTCCGCCTCCCTCACCATCCGCCCTCCGAAGCTATGCACCATCCTCTCCGGGAAGGAGGCGCCATCGGAGGACCCCTTCGCCGGGGCCGAACCCGTGGCCCCCGCCGCCGGCGGCAGTGAGACAAAGAGCTATGGGAGGTGGGGGCAGAGAGGAGGGAGGCGGAGGAGGAAGAAGAAGGAAAAGAGCAAGAGTTTGACGGATTTGGAATTCGAGGAGCTGAAGGGCTTAGTGGACTTGGGTTTTACGTTCTCCGACGCGGAGACCGATCCCCGGCTGCTGGAAATCGTGCCGGCGCTGCAGAGGCTGGGGCTGGGGAGGAACAGGGCCTCGGAAGAGGAGGCGGCGCCTGCCGCACCAGTCGACGCAGCCGTCTCCCGGCCGTACCTCTCTGAGGCATGGGAGGTGGCGGATGCGAAGCCGGAGGAGAGGCTGTTGATGAATTTGATTCCGGCGGGCGTCGCCGGGGCAGACCTGAAGGGCCAGCTCAGGAGCTGGGCGCACGCGGTCGCTTCCACCGTCCGATGAAGTCTCGCTATCCATCATAAATTCCCAATCTATCCCTCTGTCCAACGCCGCCTTCTTTCTTCTTTCTGTGGTCTTTGAGATAATGTCGTGATTAGGAAGCAATTGTACATAGCATTTTGGATCTTAGATAATGTATGTTTTTGTTCTATATTGCACAATTTGTGTCAGATGCATTCTGGATTTAGCCCTCCCGAATCTATTGCCAGGATTACATATAGTCGCCACTAGATCATCCTCCTCCACCATCAAAAACAAAAGAAACTACAGAATCACGGCCATACCAGCGGGGGCCACACGGGACAAACGACGGAATTCTTCCTCCCACTTGCTTTCTGTGGGCGTGAAATTTAGATTCTTCGAGTCACTCGTCACAATGTTTTCCTGGCGGAGATCAAGCATTAGCCGAATCCACACTTTGACTGGTTCATACGCTAATATATTTTCTATGACTGCCGCGTTCTGTCCCACCAAAGCCTCGACTGAGGTAGAAGAATTTACACGGACGGAGGTGATGTCAAATCATTAACTTATCATGATTCACAGCTATGCGGCATCTCTGGTTGTCGCAGTCGCAGTCGCAGTCGCAGTCGCAGGATTTTAACTTATCATGCTTATCCGTTCATTCAAGTCAGATGAAGTTTATCATTGTTATAATGTAGTATTTCCATCGCATGTTATCTTCATCCGATACCTAATTGTCCAAAATCTTAAAAAAAATATCATCTCTCATCCGTCGGTTTATATGAACATTCAAAATAGATAATTATAAATTCTCTCCAAAATTTCATATATGGCCATTAAAAATAGATAATTATAAATTATCTCTCCTAAATTGATATAGATAAAAGATCGATGAGAGATTATTAAAAATAGTTAGAAGTTATCTCCTCATCAGATATTTCATAAAATATTTTATCTTTTCATGATTTGATATAAGAGTTCATTTTTGACATAATTATGGGAATTATCTTTTTTGCACACTCGGTATCCAAACTCATATAAGTTGGATTACTAATTTTAACATTGGAGTGATCGAAAATTTCTCTCGACCTCGATTTTCGTATAGGTAGTATTTCAAAAAACCTTGTCCAGGTCTGAATCATCTTGAACTGATCATGGCATCAATAACATATTCCCTTAATATATTTGACACTAAAAGGAAATCTCTCTATTTAAAATCTTTTATTCTGTTGAGAAAAATTCTTTCTCCTAATCTATATAAATAGGAGAGGGATATATTAATACATCCAAACTTCTTTAGTAATTTTTTTTTCTATCTCTTTTCTAACATGATATCAAATCAATCTCCCTTGCGGATATATCGACAGCTCTACCGAAGCCTTTTGCTGCTCTTCTGGGTGTTTGTGTGGAAGTCGAAAGGACTAGTGTTGACTTCCTTCCTACACTGCAGTTCCTCCCCTTCCGGCCCTTCTTTCCCTTCGCCGGTCACCTTCACCACCGTCGCCGGCTGTGGCGTCTGTTTCTCTCACTAGAAAAGCAAGAATCGAAGCTCTGGCGGCCAGCAACAACCGACGCCAACCTCTCTGCCATGACGCAACTCCGCGGTCGCTTCCTGGCTAGCAACAGCTGCTGGCGCACAACCCGAACCGCTACGAGATTCCTCGCTATTGGGAAGATCTCCTTCCGCCAAGTATACTGGGAAGAACATCTTTAGAAAGACTGCTCTTTGCGGATAGAAGACCGGTGATTCCTCTCCCGCCACCGCCTCCTCTTTCCTGTCCGGCTAGAAAGGGCAGCGCCGCTGCTTACCTCTCCTCCGGCACCTGCGGGCTTCTTCTCCCGCCTCTCCGACTTCGTCACCCACTGCCTCTCGAAGCACTGTAGTTGGTCCAAACTCGCCGACCGCTCGGCCACCTCCCGCCCTCGCAAGAACCTCGCCTACTTTGGCGTCCGCTATGCTGCCGTGGTGGCCGCCGTCCTCCATTTGCCCGAACAGCTGCCTTCGTAGCACCAACCGCCACCAGTCTTCTTTGCCGTGGTGGCTGCTTCCAGGCTCCCCGCCGTAGTTTCTCTGCCGCAACAGTCTTCGCTGCAGCAATAGTTTTCAGCAGCAGTAATCTATAGCAATTGCAACAGTAGTCTTCGCTGCCGCAGCAGTCTTCGCTGCAGCAGCAATCTTCGCTACAAGAACAATCTTCGCAGCCATAGCCGCAGCCACAGCGACTGTTGTATAAAAAAAAAAAAAAAAAAAAAAAGGTGGATGTCTTGGTTATCAATATTTCAGTTTTTATTTCCACAGGACTCGTAGTTCTGAACGAGGCTTATCTCCATCAATATTGTCATACTAATCCCTTTCAAGTTATCAAAGAGTGGCAACTATGCATTCTAGCGGGCTCAATTTTCTAACATTTTATTTGAATACAACTTGCTAGATTACGTCGACGGCTCTTTCAGTTATCTGTTAGTCATGCTCAACATCCCCGAAGAACCTAGTCCAGTATCTAATCCAACTCACAAATTATGGCCGCGTCAAAATCGTCTCATCCTCTAAGCTATTCAAGCCTCAGTTGTTGGATCCGTCGCTCCATTGATTTCTATATATGTGACTGCTGTCGATGCGTGGTCTAAACTGTAAATAATCTTGGTGAAACATTCGTGTACTCGCAAGCTTAGTCTTCTAACCAAGCTGATGATGACCACACAAGAGGAAAGTACTATGCCTAAGCTACCATTGAAAACTGCCCGAGGATGAAGAATGACATGAAGATAACCTTCAATGAGGAAAATATGGAGTATATTAACTTGAATCATGATGATGTCTTAATAATATCTATGTGAATAATCAATGCTTGGGTGAAGAGGGTCATGATTGACATAGATAGCTCTACTTATATCCTCTATTTTGATGCTTTTCAAAAACTCCGGTTATCAACTAATGACCTTACCCCTATAACTTATTCGTTGATAGGGTTCACTGACGACTCTATCTTGCCTCTCATGACTATAAACCAACATAACACATTCGGAAATGAGGCTTACTAAAAAATAATACTGGTTAAACTTATGGTAGTAGATATTTCCTAGGTAAACAATACGATCATGTAAGAAAATCTAAGAGCAACATCATATGCGAAGCGAAAGAACATAAAACAAAAACCCAAATTTCCCAATACATGTTCGTCGTCGTGCATAGATTGGTGCGTAAAATCCACGAAATAAAAAACCACGTGTGAGATATATAATTGTGTTACTTATGGAGATCATATATCCTTGAATCCCTACAAATATGTAGGAGTGGATGAAGGAGATCAAGAGTCCTCCTCTTTAGCGGTGATCCACATAACGGGGCTGCAACAATGCTCCTCAAATCTCCAGGCCTGCTCTCTAAAGAGAAGAAAGGGAGAGGAGAATATGAGGTGGCAACCAAGAAGCCCCAACCTATGAGCAACTAATAATTCAGGGGCTTATTGGATATCCAATAAGATAGGGGCTTTAGCGGATATCTCATATCTGAACCTCTACTTGTCGCAATAATTACCATATGTGTGTAACCCTCTAAGCCCAATATCGAGCTGGTCGTGAGTCATACTTGTCATAACTCTTTTTGCCTTAGTAAGTTGTTATCTTCATAATAATTTACTCGACTCATCGATTGCAGACGTACTAGGCCACTATGCTATAGTCTCCAAACGATACAAGAGAATTCAATCCTTTGGACCTATCTGTCATGTACCTATAGTCCCCCTTCCATCTAATATCCCAAAGACCATATACCGGACATGGTGTTGTCAGGCTCATACGATTTTTTGTTTGAGCAAGAATACACATG
The DNA here is from genome assembly GCF_036884655.1 of Musa acuminata AAA Group. NCBI lineage: Eukaryota > Viridiplantae > Streptophyta > Magnoliopsida > Zingiberales > Musaceae > Musa > Musa acuminata. Next base: position 11,737,469 of record NC_088343.1, on the reverse strand, counting down.
ATATTTCTCTCATGAAACCGAGAGCGGATGATCATCTATCGATACTCAATAGCCCTCGTAAGGTTGGCTACCACTCATAATAATCGATTGTACTATATCTGAAACTTCCAAACTTATAAGTTTGGTATCAAAGAGTGGAGTACTCATACAGGACATCCTTGGTGTCTCAAGTCTAAGGACCAAATATATTACCCGGACTACGGAATCGTTGTTTGACAATAAGGCATAAGTAACCATCTAGTATTCCATGAGCGGATCAACCAGTGAACTCATTCTCCAATGAGCACATACACTGTATCTTTAGTATCCTTATACGAGCAACTATGAGACCAACTACCTCAATCATACGAACGAGTATACAACACACCAATATATCCGATTATCTCAATGTCTCATTCGAGTAACACATGACTAGGATTATTTAAGGTTTATGTTTAAAGGTGAATCGGTCTCATTATCATGATCTTATGTGTGTGTGTGTTTAGGCAGACTTGACGACCCAATAAAGACTAACATATCACAAGATAAGACAAGGATAGTCTCCTCCCCAAACCTTACAACTTCCAAGATGAGTTCAAAGTTATATGTGCTAATTGAATTAGCTCTTGACAAGGCATCGATCGACTTCTTCAAGTTGCCTTGCCAACTCGACTCCTCGAGCTTCTGCCTTAGTGACAGGGTCTCCCCTTTTCCTCTTAGGCCCCTTTACCTCCTCGTGGGGATTGTCAATCATAAGGGATTTCTAATGAATGACGGAGTCAGCATCTTGTACGCGGTTAAGAAGGGTTGTGATGTAATGATGATGTTATAAGTCAAATACAAAAGACCACATCTAAAAGTACAAAAATGACCAATGTGCGAAGACCATACTGGAAAGTATAGAAGTGATCGATGTACGAAGACCATCTTGAAAAGCGTAAAAAAAATCCACCATGATAATAAGCACGGGACAAAATATGCTCGAGACACGTGAGTCGGAAAAACTCGACTCGCGTAATAAGAAATATGTTGCAATGGGAGATACAAGATAAAACATACTCGACGCGCGTGAGTCGGAAAAACTCAACCCATTAGAGAAGAAACTCATTATGATATGAGGCATAAGATAAAATATACCCGCGATGCGTGAGTTAGAAAACTCAACCAATATAATAAAAAACCTACTATAACAAGAGGTACAATACAAAATGTGCCCAAGGCACATAAGGCGGGAAACCCAACCCTCGTAATAAAAAACTCGTCATAGTGAGAGGTACAAGACAAAATATACTCGAGTCATACAAGTTAGGAAAACCATACCCTAGTTTAAAGAAATCTACTATGACGAGAGGCACAAGGCTATATGTATCTAAGGCACATAAGTTGGAAAAACCCGACCCACATGAGATTAAGTCCATCACGACAAGAGACATAAAGAAAAGAATGTCCAAAGTAAAAAGGTAGAATGTTGACCATTCCTTTACTCGAGATGTGTAGGCTATTACCCAATGTAGCCCACCGGGAAGCCTATAAATTAAAAAAGAAAAAAAGAGATGCAAACCAGGGTGGAAGGAGAAAATGGAAGCTACTCTTCACCCATCTGCCAACACGGACAAAGGTCTAATACAGATGAGAATGCTATTAGAGATAATTAGAGACTTCCTCCCCACTGAATATTATATAAAATATTTTATCCCTTTACGATCAGGTATAAAAATTTATAACTTGCATTTACACTTATATGTTTCGAGTTACTAACTTAAACGTTGAATGAATTAGATTAAATTTTTTTTAACCTCGATCTTCGTACAAAAGACACTTCAAAAGCTCGATGTTTCCATCGTAGAGACACGTTAAGTAACAATCTTGTGCGTATGAATCTGGATCACATTGGAACGTGTAAAACTTTTTCAACATACTATTTTCTTAACGCTTTTCTTCTGAAATCAAAATCATGCATGGAATAAAATCTTTTATTTTTTTCTTGGTTTGAAGTTTGTGACTTCTATCGTGAAGATATCTCATTTGAGCAATGGTGGATGCATCCTCGATGAAAAAGATGCCAATTAGATATGAAACCGAACTAAAAGAAGATTCCATCAGAAACAGTAACAGAAAAGATCAGCTAATCATCCACGATACATGTCTTCTTGTTCTTGAGATGCCAGCAAGCAACATGGTACAACAAGCTGAAATCCCAGACACGGATTATGGAAAGCAGTTTATGGAATGATCAGCTTCTTTCCGGCGTAGATGGTGTCTCCTTGGATCCCGTTCGCCTCCTTGATGGCGTTGATCGACACCTGAAGCACCCAAGAAGCATCATTTCAGCTGCGGATCCTTCAAAAACGTCGACTTTCCTCGAGGAAGAAAGAGGGGAGAGTGATTAAGATTACGCCGTATTTTCGAGAGAGACCCCAAAGGGTATCTCCTTTCACGATCTCGATCTCCCGACCAGAGGACGGCTTCGATCCCAATCTTTCGTCTGCTGTCGTTTCCTGAGAACCAGAATTCAAAAGAAGAAAAGGAGTTCCAGATTCCCAGCTTGGTTCGGAGAAAATGTAACTAAAGGCTTCACCTTTGAGGAGATCTCTCGGAAGGTCGACGGTGTCGGCGACTGTGGCGGCGGAGATGGTGCCTGGGGCTCGAGGGGCTTGGGGGAGAAGGTTCTGATGATGTTCATGGCGATGCCGGAGAAGACGACGAACCCGGCCACTTTCGCTATGGCGGCGTCCTTCGACCCGTCGTCATCGCCGCCGGGGGAGGGTGGCGGAGGCTCGGCCATGTGTGTCGTAGGTTGTTCCTCTCTTCCTCTTCTGCTGCTGCTTCTACTGGTTCTCTGGGAGACCTGAGGTTCGAGTCACAACAGCGGAAGCAATTTGGTATATTTCGATCTCGTAAATGACAAATCATTTCTTTTCTTTTTTTGTGGGTAATATCGTCATTTCAGTCAATCCCCCCTAAAACAGCCAGCGAAAACCCTAAATCAACGATCACCGTTGGCGAACACCATTTAGGGGGTTCGTGCCTTCTTCCATCGAGCCTGGACTTAGCAGCCGCCGCCGCCATACGCCTCTCAATCTCTTGCCATGGTCGATGCTTTCCGCCCATCCTCCTCCTCCTCCTCCTCTCCCCTTGCTTTCGCTCTCTTCTCGTCTGTTCGCTGATGGCGTCGTTGTCCCGTTTCTTCTTTGCAGGCCTCGGAGAAGAAGCTGTCGAACCCAATGAGGGAGATCAAGGTTCAGAAGCTCGTCCTCAACATTTCCGTCGGTGAGAGCGGTGACCGCCTCACTAGGGCCGCCAAGGTACTGGATCTGCGTTCGGATTCATCTTCCGCTTCAGTTCCTCTTCGACACGACTTTGATTTGTTCGATTACTACTGAATGGCGGAGGTTTTGTACGCTGCCAACTCCAAATTCGTTGGAGCGGGGTTCCTTACTCTCTCCTTTTCCTATCATTTGCAGGTGTTAGAGCAATTGAGCGGGCAAACACCGGTGTTCTCGAAGGGTACTTTCCTTCTTCTTTTCTTTTGCTGCAAGCTTCGATCTTGTTCGTGATTCCTGGAACTTGTTGTTCTTGCTGCAGCACGATACACTGTTAGGTCATTTGGGATCAGGCGCAACGAAAAGATTGCGTGCTATGTCACCGTCAGGGGTGACAAGGCGATGCAGCTCCTGGAGAGTGGACTGAAAGTGAAGGAATATGAGCTTCTGAGAAGAAACTTCAGTGACACTGGTTGTTTTGGTTTCGGCATACAAGAACACATTGATCTTGGAATCAAGTAAGATTGGATAAACCCTCTGCCTCTTTTCACATAATTTTGAATATTATTTACATTCTTTTAGTTTGAAAGATCTGAATGTGAGGTTGGAGGGGGTGTGTCCTTCAGTTCTTATATCATGAGATGCTTTGTAGTATAAGAATTAACCTGTAACAATATCTCTATTAATCTTATTCCTTTTGTCTCAAGCACTTTGGGCCGGACTAAAATACATATCATTCCTTTACCTAGGGAGAGTAGAGTATGTTGTTTTATAGTTAATTGTGGGGAATGGGATGGTGAACTTTGGATTTTTCGCTTGCCGTTATGGTTTATCGTAACAAAATGTCGACCATCCTTGCTTTCGGAAAATCCAGTATTAGTGTTTATTATGCACTAAGTATGCTTGGGAACCAACCTTAGTTTGAAGATTTCAATTATAACTGTTGTGCACACCATCACCGGGACAAGAGCTCATCGCTCCTTACGATGAGTTAAGGATCTTTGACCTTCACATCTACCTGAAGTTTAATCTTATTGAAGTCTTAGCAACTGTAGTAGCATGAAACTTAGCATTAAGCTTTGTTTAGGAACATCAGATGGGATGAGAAGTGATTAAGTCAGTTTTCTTGAAGATATAAGATCTTTAGAGTTTCTCGCTAGCGAGAATATAAAATGAAAAAAAAGGGCACATGACATCTTTGTATTACTTGCCGGTATGACATTTTTTTTCTTGAAGGATGATGATTATTGAACCTAGTTGTGAGACTCTATCACTTGTTGCATAAATGATTTTTGTCCTTAGCATTGATGAAATCGTTATCATCCAAACAATAATCAACAGAATGGCTGTGGAAAGTCATGAAACAGATTGAAAAAGGAACAATATCTTATGCCACTTTCCTTTAGAATTGTGGATCGACAGCATTTGAAATAATGTAAACCTGAGCTTTTTCTCTAACTTCCCTATAAAACCTCCCCATGTTGGTCTTTTAAAGCTCTTTATCCAAATTCCCTATTCTTTATATAAAATAAGATTCTTTTTCTCCGGAATGAGGTTTTAGGATGTGTTGGAGAAAACGTCAAATAAGAATACTGCAAAAGGCTCGTTGCAAAATTTCCATGTGCATGATTCATTATTTTGTATGTTGTGTGCATTAGTCTGATCCAGGAACTACATTATATGGGTAGCTGATCTTTTCTGCATGCATATGACCTTTCAGAGGATTCCCAGTGAGCCATGTGAAGTTTTTTCGGCGTGCATAATAAGAATCGGAATAGCTTCTTATTTCTCCCTGAATAACAGTGCTGATTGCAGTTGCTTTGCTAAGTATTGCATAATAAGAATCCGAATAGCTTTTTATTTCTCCCTGAACAACAGTGCTGATTGCAGTTGCTCCGCTAAGTATCTATGTTACTTTTGTAGGTACGACCCGTCCACAGGTATCTATGGCATGGATTTCTATGTGGTCTTGGAACGTGCTGGTTATCGTGTGGCCCGTCGCCGCCGATGCAAGTCGCGTGTTGGAATCCAGCATAGGGTTACCAAGGATGATGCCATGAAGTGGTTCCAGGTCAAATATGAAGGCGTTATTCTTAACAAGTCCCAAACAACCACTGGTTAAGATTCCTAATTATCTTAGAATCAATTCTTCCATCTTGCTTTGCCTGTTCCTTCCGGCGAGAGTTCCGATGATCCATGGACCTTATTTGCTTTTCCAAATGTTCTACCTGTTTCTGAGCATTCTCATCCATAAGGAACTAGTAAAACTACATTTTGGTTCTATAAGTTGCATTAGTTCCTGGTAATCTTAGATGGCAAATACTACTTGTGTTTGGTAGTGGTTGGCAATGAATTCAGTCTAATTCTAATCGTCCTATTGCACGATGCACCGACTGCACATTAGATATTTAGGCGCTTCAGTATCTTACAGCAAAAGTTCTATGAGCAACCAACAGTTGAGTAACATGAAATAAGCTGTTGAAGTTAGTATGGCTTTCTATTTCCTTGATGACTAAAAGACAGACATCTATGCCTCCAGAAAACAACCAAAATCCTTGGGGAAATGTTCCAATATATTCAATAAGACACAACAACGTAGAAGAAATCATCTTTAAATGCTTAGGGACTAACAACAACGTAGACCACATTGCATACGATAAATAGACATGCTTGACGACCATTTTTTTGCTTGTCACCGGCCACAAAACCTTTAACCGGCTGGGAGAGATCTCGACATCTCCTTTGACCAATCAATAGTGTGGGTAGAGCAAATTCAGAATAGATTTATGTGGAAAAACCATGGAAGAATAAATGCCACCACCAAGCAAGCCATCAAGAAATTACAAAATGGTTGACTTCTCCAGCAACTGTTCATCTCAGTTGAGCTTCTATGGCTCCTGCCCAACATCCTCCCCTCGTTCCATGATTCCATGAAATTACCGTCTTCATCCCCATTTACATTTTTCACATTTGCACCACAAATTTCGCAATATCTGAACAGTAATCAAAAGGTTGGAATGATTATTCGTTAGAAACAGCAAAATTTATTTGGGACTGATGGCAGAAGTGCAAAGGAAAAAAAGGAGAATATACCAAGAAAAGGGTCTAAGCGAACTGAGTGGCAATGGGAGAAGCACAAAAAGAAGAACAGTGTATGAGTGGAGATATATCAAAGAAGCATCTAACACAATAATGGTCAACTAAAGGAAGTTCCAGCAGGACATGGATACTGGTTGAGGTGATCATCCACTTGCACCCAACGCAAATACTAACATGCATATTAGCACAATATAACACATGAAACATGGGTAGTAATATGGTCAACCAAGTTTCAAAACCCACACAGAAAAATGCTATAAATATATTCCATTGCAAAAGTCTGAATTCTTAATTAAAAATAGTAGAACCTTGGATTGTGCATGATAATTCTGGCTGGTCATTGTGTTTAGAAAGTTGACATCACAGCAATCTACCGCATTGTCTATAACTCTCCCTATTTGATTTATCAGGGATTACTACCAAATTCATCTCCAACCCCTAGTGGCCAACACAGTCGAAATCCATTATACCCACCAAAATCATCATTATCCTTTGGTGACCAATACAGTCAATCCAACGTCCCTTCCCCCATCCTTTCATGGCTAACAAAGTTAATCCGTGGTATTCATCCCTCAATTACCAGAAACAGTCAATCCATCATACCGTTCAGTATCAATCAACTGATGAAATTGTTTAGGTGAAAGGGAAGGGTTGAACAAAGTGGGAAATGCATTGGGGAAGCAGGGAAAATAAAAGGCAAAAAGAAGTTTGAAGAAGAGGTTATTTTCAACAAGGCATTATAGTAATCTCGTAATGATATGTTTACAATGTATACGATGGGTAGAATTGAGAAAGATATCACAAGTGACTGCCAATGATTATAAAAGCGGTTCAGGTTTGCTAGTGATATGCTATAGACAGATGTGAAGTGACATGGTTGAAAGTCTTAAGAAAGTGAACACATTGCAACTGTTGATTGACGAAGCTTTCGACCAACATTTTCTCATGACAGTGCATTAAGCATGAAAAATGTTTTCTATTAAACTTATATGTAAAGAATGACTCGCGGTCATGACCATGCACTTAGAGAACTCCAGTCTCTTTCCCCCAATTGGCACTAGACTGGTACTACAGTAAGTTCCATCTTCTATGATGCCGCTAGAACATTTTTTAGGTACAAGGAAGTTTAGACAATCGAAATATGAGAATATCGACTTCTGTATAAATAACCTTATAAATGTAAAGAATAGAGAAATAAACAACTTATTTTCCAATAAATTCAATGCAAGCACAGAAACATATTTTTTTAACTTGGAAGCACAACAAAGTTATATATAGTGTAGCAAAAGAAAGAAAAATATTCTTAAACCACAAGTCATGAAAATATTTATAGTGGACAATAACAAGCATATAATGATTAGTATTGAGACAATAATCTTTCCATTTTTTTCAATGAATAATTAGTATAGAGACAATAATTTCTCTTTATCTTTTTTTTTAATAAAAAGTAAATGATGAAGATAGAATTTGAGTCCAAGATATTATGTTAAACTGTCAAAGTTTTTATCAGTCATCAGCTGACACCGTCTTATTTGAGCCCAAGACAATAATCTTTCCTCCAATGATGAAACTGAAACCTGACTAGTTGCAGATCAAACATGAGCATACTGACTTGGATGATATATGGTTCACATATTAAAAAAAATTTGGAATTTACTATAAGGTGGATATCTATTTCTTTTTAAGATCAAATCTCATAGAATTATGCATGGGCAACTAAATTGGTTGGGCTCCTCAGTAGCACCACAAAGGGATCTCAAAGGCAACAACAATTTGCAGGGATCTCAAACTATGAAAGACTAAGAGCAGAAGATGGAAAGGGTGTTATGTAGAGAAGAGCATCAAATTCAACGAAATTTGGTGTGAGATTGAAGATTGGAAGGTGCAGAGATGCACGACTAAATTTATATGGTCCTTATAAATTGTTTAGCTTATTTATTATCTTGGTAACGTTGATCCATATGTACTATCTATCTGATCTCAATCAATCTAGATCTCGTAGAACTGCATCTCTCACTTGAAGTTTCTGCAAACATCTTCCGTGCAATATCAATGGACACACGAAATGCACAGTTTCAGAGAGTACCTGTTACCCTTCACCCGAAACCAAGCCTCGGCGCATCGGCGGTGCGCGCCGCCGAGCTCCCCCTTGCACGCGCACCCGAGCTGGATCAAGTTCGGCACCTCCAATCCTCCAACGTCAGAGCTCAAATGGCAGATCCTGCACACCTTCTCCACCTCACTCTTCCCATCACCGGCCCCATCTACATCTGCACCGACACCCGGGACATCGATGGCCACGACAGAGTCTCTCGGCGGGTCCGAGGCCGCCGCCTCCGCCTCTCCCCCCAGCCCGTCGCCGCCCCCGCGGTCGGAGCACTCCGCCTCCGCGGGCCTCACCGCGATCAACACGGCCGCGGTTACCGAGGCGGTTGTCATCCCTCGTACTCGACGGGCATCGGGAACTGTGAGGGAAGCCGACAAAGAAATTAGGAGGAAAATGAAGGACTCCGGAAGAAAAAGCAAGCGTCTGTTTGTGTGGGGAGTTGGTGAGAGCGGCAGCTGAGAGAAAAGAAATGGTAGTCGAGTCCCTCGAGGAAGTGGGTGATGTTGAGATGTAGATAGATGAGCGATGTCATCCGTTGGATCGCATCAGTGATCCGAGGACTGGAATACCGATTAATTGATGGGTGGTATGATTTGGATCACAACAATGAGAAGGCCCACCAACTGGCTGTGACACCTCATGTGTACCCTCCTATTTCTCTTTGTTCACGCAACACTGATTGGCTGCAGACGTGGGGACCCACCTTCTACGCGTTGGTTCGTTTGGGCTCTGAGACTGCGGTAACTGCCTCATCCGAGTCAACAATTTTGAGCTGCCGTAGACGTTTCTTGAGAACCATTGCGACTATTAAAATAACTGAGTGCGAAGAAAAAAAATCTAAAAAAACAAAATTAAATTACTCTAAGAAGCACTAATATAATTCTGATCAATCTCATCAAAGCGTAATAATGTATACAGACTAGATGGTCAATTAGTATTTCATAATTGATTTGACCTAGATGATTTTACGTAAGTGATCAATTAATATGTATACTTATCTTTCTATCAATATACATAATATTAAAATAGAAAATATTATCCCCATAAATTTTTCATGTAATAATATTAAGTTGAGGAAGATATTGATAGGATGTCATAGAGGACCCTTCTTTTTCGATATTTTGATCAAAGTTTTGTTCGCTTCAACCATGAGATAATTGAGATAAGGTTGATTTGATAAATCGAATTGAATCCGACTTAAAATAGTGAACTCAATCGAACTAATATTTTTTAAATTAAAATTAGTTTATGATAGAGAGTATACTATCGATTAATCTTCATCTTCATCCGACACATGACTATCACATTGTCAACTATATATATATATATATATATCTTTAGGTTGATTTCATTAACCGGATTGAATCGATTTAAAATGGTGAACTCAATTGAATTAATATTTTTTAAATTAAAAATTAGTTTGTAATAAATAAAACATAATCAACTAATCTTCATCCGACATGTGATCATTACATGATATCTAAGGTGGATGGAGAAGACAGAGGCTACCCTCCACCTATTTACCTAAGTGGGCAAGAGTCCAAAGTAGACGATTATGGGTTGTCCCTTACCCCCCACATGGGCATGAGGGCAAGGGGAGATTGTTGGAGGCTATTAGAGATTGTCTCCCCATAGAATATTTCATGGAATATTCTATCTCTTTATAACCAAGTATAAAAACTTATCTTCAACATAATGAAAGTAAGATTACCTTTTTGACCACTCGCATTCACACTCATATGCTTATTACCTCAAGTTACTAACTTGGGTGTCAGAGATATTAGGTTGAAAAATATCTCCCGATCTTGGTCTTCATGTAGGTGGTACATCAGGAGCTTGATGTTTTTATCTCAGACAACTCTACATATATAGGTCCAGATCGTATTGGACTGACTAGAACGTCAATGACTTAATCCTATAACATTTGCACCTCGATGCAGACATCGATTTGATATTGATGTCTATTCAATTACCTAAATCTCTCACCTTCAGGGATGACCCCAAGCCATTTGCTTGTTCCCGCCGAAGTGTTCTTAAATTTTACTTAGTAAGTGTAGATGTTAACAAGAATAATACAGGTCATCACTTCACTTTTGCACCAGTTAACCTAGCAGGCAGTGCCATCAACTTAGCCACTGTCATTGGCTCCACCGTAATAAACACTGGCACTCGTCGAGATTCTCTGACCCAATATGGTGTTGATATCCCAAGAGCACTCGAGACTCATTGAACTGTCGGTCGAGGGAGGCACTTTGGTCCCCAATCATGGAATTCAACAGATTGCACTACCATTCTACACTACTTGAATCTGTGGCCTAATTCGACAAAGTCAACGGAGGATTCCTTATGAATCTAGTTACGATAGATGGACTGATATTTGGAGAAGATGTAACGAGAGCTCTAACAATTAAAAGGGAAAGCGTTGATCGATCCTACCTCAGGTTGGTCGCTATTCACTAAGAAAATCTAAGAGGATTCGATTCTAGCAAAATTCTATCTCATATCCTTAAGGCATTCAATGATAGTGTCAACTTAACATAGCACATTATAGCTTTTTGTGCTCAAATATCATTGTATAATACTTCAAATATCCTGATGTGTCGCACCTTCCTAACTACGTTAAGAGGCTCAACACAAGAATGGTATGCCCGCCTAAGGCTACTTTCTATGGCTTCTTTTGCTTAGTTCATAAAAAGGGTTCAAACTTCACTTTTTCACGAATGTATGCTCGTGGCCATCAGTGACAACGCTCCTCGTGCTAAATACTATCCGTCACTCATAATATAGACTTTTATGATAGGGCTAAAGCCCTCTCACTTCTTCTGATCATTGATAGAGAGACCACCGACAATTGTCAATATGACCAGAACTAAAGTTTTTTCGCAAATGAAAGAGAATGAGCTCTTGAAAGATCATCACCTAATGAAGATCTTATTGTCGAAAATAGATAAGTCCAAATACTACCTGTTCCATTGGGATTATGATTATGACACAAATGATTGTTACAATATAAAATAGTAGATTGATGAACTCATACATCATGGACACCTCGGGCGATTCGTCCAAAAGCATCAAGAACCCTCACCCCAACCTCAGGAGTTGGTGAAGAGACAAATTGATGTCATTATTAATGGACTTACCTTTAGGATAGAGAGCTCCTCGGGTTGTGAGGCTTATACCTAAGCTACCATTAAAAAATGCTTGAGGACAAATGACAGCCTAAAGATAACTTTCAAGGAGAAAGAGATGGAGTACCTTGACCCGAATCATGATAATATCTTGATAGTTTTTATGTCAATGGATCAATGCTTAGGTGAAGAGGGTTATGATTGACACAAGTAACTCTATTGATATCCTCTAGTTTGATACTTTTTAAAAACTCGAGTTGTCAATTAATGACCTTCCCCTATGACTTCTTTGTTGATGAGGTTTACTAGCGACTCTATCTCATCTCTTGAGACCATGAATCTACATATCATATTTAGAGATGAGGCTTACTCCAAAACATTAGAGAGATGAGAAGCAACCTAAGGGAGTCATGCAAGTGCTACTTACGACGAACTCCCTAACAAAGAGGGTTCGACCCGAGGCGCCACCTATGGACCCCTAAGGCTTCACCAAGTTCATCCCGCATTTTGAGCCAGTGGAGTTAATGATTGAAGCACCTCTAGACAAGACTTGATACTTTAAAAAGCTGAAGTTAGCGACCCAACTATATTTTGGGGGTATAGGTGTTATAATAAGTTAAGGAAAAAAGTTTCATTATTTCAAAAAATTACACTAACTCAGTCGGGTCTGTACATCCAAAATGAAACATTGACTTACTAAGGTAGAGACTGGTCTGATGGATAAGCCTAACGATGCAGTAAGGAAAATACATAGCGACTAAGTTGTGTAGGCAGACTCGATGATTCAGTAAAGACCAACACCTTATAAGATAAGATGAAGATCACCTCCTCTTGAAACCTTGTAACTTACTATATAAGCTCAGAGTTATATGCCCTCATCGAACCCACCTCTCAGTGAGGCATCGCTCGAGTTCTTCGAGTTACCTTGCTAGCTTAACTCCTCGAGCCTCTACCTGTGATAAGTAGTGGGTTTCTTTTTTTTTCTCTTCAGCCCCTATATCTTCTCGTGGTGATTGTTGATCTTGAGGGAGTGAATGATGAAGCCGACATCCCATACGCGATCAAGAAAGGTTGTGACATAATAATGATGCTATAAGTCAAAGAAGGGGCACTTTGGAAAGTGCAAAGATACTAGTGTACAAAGATTACATTGGGAAGTACAAAAGTGACGATTGTGTGACAACAACCTCATAAAGTACAAAAGTGATCGATGTGTGAAGACCACCTAAAAAAACATAAAAAAAACAATCGTGATAGGAGGCATAAAACAAAATATACTCAAGGTGCATGAGTTGGGAAAGTCTGACCTATGCGTAATAAAAAACTCGTCATGACGAGAGGCATAAGACAAAATATACCTAATGTACGTGAGAAAGGAAAACATGACTCGTATAAGAAGAAACTCGTCATGACAAGAAGCTCAAGATAAAATTTGCTAAAGGCACATGACTTAGAAAAATCTGACCTATGCAAGAAGAAACTCGCCATGATGGAAGGCATAAGACATAATATGGTCGAGGCGTATGAGTTAGGGAAATCCGATCTGTATAATAAGAAACCTATTATAGTGAGAGGTATAAGACAAAATATATTTGATACACATTAGTCAAGAAAACCCAACTCGCATATAAAAAAATCTATCACGATAGGAGGCACAAGACAAAATGTGTCGGAGTCATATAAGTCGGAAACACTCAATCATAATAAGAAGAAACTTGCCATGGTGGAAGGGTTAAGACAAGATATATTTGAGATACATGAGTCGAAAAAACTTGACCTGTATAAGAGTAAGTCCACTACGGCGAGAGATACAAGGAAAAAAATGCCCATAAGTAGAGAGATAAAGCATTGACCCCTCCTTTACTCAGGTGGGTAAGCCATTGTCCAATATAACCCATCAGCTTGGAGGCTTATAAATTAAAAAAAAAAAGATCTGAGCACCTCGAGTAAAAACGAGACCTCCGCATAATAATAAAAAAGATGCAAACTCTACCTTCGCTCAAGAATGAGAGGTTGAGAAACTGACACCCTCCTTCACTAAGGCATGGATGGTGGGAAGCCCTCATCTTCACTAAATATTGAGGTATAAAAGTCATGAAGCCTAAACCCCATCTCTGCCAAAAATATAGAAGTTGGGAAATCTGACCCCCACTTTCACCCAAGGTGTGAAAATAAAAAAACTCGACTCTTGCTCGTGGTTGGGAGGTTAAGAAACCCGACTCTTGACTTCAACCTTCGTCGAGGCATGAAGGTTGGGAAACCAGATTCCTTCCTTCATTTGAGTCGTGGAGATCAACAAACCCGATCAAGTTGGGAGGAGATGGGGAGGTCGGGAAACCCAACCCCATCCGACAATGCCTCAAAATAACTCGTTTTTATCCTATGAACTTTAAAGTCTATAAAGTCTCATATTCGATTGTTCCAGCATAGTGATAGAGATTCTATCTAACTTAGATTGATCTAGGTCGAATATACATCTCTCGATGATACAAGGGATAGATCGACGATGGATCACCACCACCAACACTCGAACACAATGAACTAAATGTACCGAACAAACTACGAATCATGTTAACGATTATTTATACTTTCAAATCAGTATTATATATATATATATATATTTTTAAAAAATATTTATAAATCGGTTCTGATTCTCGGTTCGATTTTTTTACACCTCTACTAAATATTAATAAAAATATTCTCTAATTACGTAGTTATTTATACAAGCGGTGATCGAGTCGGACACGCACTTCCCTGGGCGCATCTCCTCGAGAGAGTGCCGTAAGCGACAATACTTTTTGTATCAGCTCACGTCCACCTTATCTGTGATTGCAAGATACGGGGACCCACCTGGGAACCGGTTTCTTCGTCCAACCACAGCGCAGATATATTTGTGGGCGAGTCTTACACGCCTATCAAAAGTGCATCCGATGTGGCAGTTCTGTAAATTTTCAATGGGTTTAGTGCTAAAACCCGAGGGCGGTTTCTTCTTCAACCCGCTCGCTTTCCCCTCTTCTCGCTTCGCCATCCTTCCCCTCTTCCGCCGCTGACGCGCCGCTCTACTTGTCGGTTCCTGACCTCCTCCCTTCTCCTCCACTATCCTTTTCGATACGTAGGGAGAAGACTGCATAGAGGTCCATGGCCGCGATCAGCCGAGAGATCCTGAAAAGGAGAGGGATCCTTCCGTCGCCGGTGATGGCGACGATCGGTACTCGATCCATGGCTTCCTGGTTTGGGCACGTGGAGCCCGCGGCCAAGGACCCCATCCTCGGGGTCACCGAGGCGTTCCTTGCCGATCCCAGCCCCGACAAAGTCAATGTCGGAGTGGTCTGTCCTCTCTTCCCATCCTTTCCTGTTTTTGATCTCGTAGCACTCTCCCCATTTTGTTGGTGATGGTTTCGAAGATTCTGGTTTTATTGATAGGAAACTATCGATGTCACCCTTTTGACCTTTTTGTATAGGGAGCTTACCGTGATGACAACGGGAAGCCGGTGGTTCTTGAATGCGTCAGGGAAGCCGAACGAAGGATTGCCGGAAACCTTAACATGTGATCTCTTTTTATTCCTTACTTTCTTACTTAACTTTGTATTATGCCTCATAGATATATCCAAAAGTTGTCACTTTTTCTTTTGTTGCTTTGCATATATATGAACTATTTATACTCTTCGAAGATTTTCTCTTTTGCTATTTTTTTTTCGTTTATATTTCGTGTACTAGTGTTATGCCATTTTACTTGCAAATTTTCCTCAAAAGTTTCTCTTAGCAACTTGCTGCGGTCCCATGGGAATCCAGTCCTCTTTCTTCTCCGCATTTTTGTTGGTCTACCTGTATGCCACTATGCCCTGTAGTTTTTGGAATCTGTGGTGTCGCTTGATTTGGCCGTCATCTACTTACCATGTTGTGTGACTATTTGATGATTTTTTATGCACATGCATGAAATTGAGTTATGTTGCTGATGTAGTAATCACAACCTTTCTTGAGGGATAACTTGTGTGTCTTGTGTAATGTTAGCTCCATGAAGTACTGCTAAGTGAAACATGTAAGCTACAACCCAATATTTTGAAATGTAAATAATCTGTAACTGGTTAGATTTCTGCCTCATGGCAGGGGAATGCATTGTTATACTTGCTTATAAAAAACTGTAAGTTGTTCCTTGGCAAATGATCATGGAGTTTATTATGACTAGGTTTTTCAACAAGCTTCGGTAATTTTCAGCAAATATTGATTTCATGAAATCAACACTTATGCCAGCTGTCTGCTGTGAAGGGAAATATTCTTGATACATCCACTTTGTCAAAGACCAACTGTTTTTTGTGTTTACAACATCATCACCTAATTTTTGTTCAAAGTTGCTGGTGTTTGATTGTGTGTTTGTCAAATCAGTGCGGGAAGCATTACTTATGATTGTACTTTGTTGTGTGACACTCAACATTGTGGGTTCTGTTGGTCACCTCAAAATAAAAAAGGAAACAAATGGAGGAAATAATTCTTGAGGACTTTCGTAGGAGAAAAACCATCCAATGCCACTTTTGTATCCTTTGCAATTTGTTAGCCTCCACCCTGGTGAGATTTTAGTTGGGGTTATCACTTATCCCAAAAAGTTTAATCTGGATTAAACAAGACTGATAACAGGTGCACAAATCCACTGCTGAAGTCCCAGGGCGAGAGCCATGATTTGAACTCATGAAATATTTACCATAATAAAATTTTATTTTTCATACTTATCCCAAAGGTTCCCAAAGGTTTAAGTTGGTGAGAAAGAGATCAACTTAAATTTGGACACTAACACTCTCTAATCCTATCCAATGAAGCAAAAGTGCCATAGTGACCTTTCCATTTCCCTAAATCCACATCTTGCTTTGGATCTGAACATAAGCTACCAAAAGAGAAGTGAGATCCATCTATGCTTGATCTGAAAAGAGAAAAAAAGGGTCCAGTTTGTCCATCTATAATGGCTAATGTGTCTCAAAAACCTGACAAGATATGCTCTGTTGGTGTAAAGTCACAGTTGTACACCATTCCCTCTGTTAGTATGACATGTTATGGCTGAAGATATACACCTAGACTTTGTTAGTATGTGAGAATGGCCTATGTTCAAATACATAAAATTCAGTGTTTAAATGACTTTTTCTGGTATATCTTAGAGAATTCCTTATTGGTTGAAAATGGTTAGTTTTACAACTACATCATCATGGTCAAACTTTAGTTGATTTTGACACGACATTTGGCTTATCTCACTGTTGAAATATTGTTAACTGCATTATTTTAGTTTGTGATTTTCTTCTCTTTACTTTAAGGTTAAATCTGTATATTTTTCTATGACGATCGGTAATTTCAGCTGCGTAGCATTCAGTGGGTCTGTGATTGTTCCAAGATATAATCATTTCTTTGTATGCTGAAGAATATAGTGACTCTTATGTTTGTTTCAGGGAATATCTTCCAATGGGAGGAAGCATTAAGATGATTGAGGAGTCATTGAAGCTTGCTTATGGAGAGGATTCTGAGCTTATAAAAGAGAAAAGGATCGCAGCTGTTCAGGCTCTTTCCGGAACAGGTGCCTGCCGGCTTTTTGCTGACTTCCAGAAGCGTTTCTTACCAGACACACAGATTTATATACCAATACCAACTTGGGCTAAGTGAGTTTTATTGAGTTCATTTAGTTTCTGTTTTCATTCCCTGTTTGTCATTCATCCTTTAGTATGAATTTAGTTGTGTGAACATGATCAGGGAGCATCCAGGGTTGACATGTGTTTATTTTTTATGGTACTTACACTTCAGAATCTTACTCTTGCTACTGTTGTTTTGCAGCCACCATAACATATGGAGAGATGCTTGTGTACCTCAAAGGACTTTCCGTTACTACCATCCTGAAACAAAGGGACTCGACTTTGCATCCATGATGGATGACATCAAGGTACTCTAGTCAATTATGCATTGTCTTGGAATTGGCTTTACATCACAGAACAGACCCCTAGTGTACTAGAAATAATTGTGCATTCTTTTCGATTCAATTCATTAAGTGATGAAAATTATTGTCATTGCTTATTATAATTTATACAATTGTTTCCAAAGTGACCTTGCATTTTTGCTCTCACTGTTCTCATCTAGGCTTTTTAAGTACAAATACTCTTAGTAAAATTTTTCAGGAAAAAAGAATCATTCTGTCTCACCCTTCATGAAGATTTAAATTTGAACTTCCTTGATATCTTCTTTGACTTTGTGTTCTGCTTTTGTGCATTTTAGCATTCTGTGCTTCTTAAGATGTTCTTGTTTCAAGCTTTGCTTGTGCCTGTTGTACTAACTTTTGATTCAGAAACCATAAATTTTTTTTCTGTGTTATTGTATGATAAGCATTAATATTTTCTGTTATTCAGTTTGAGTGACCTTTTATAATACCCAATCACGCAGATGCCAATATTCTAGTTTAAATTCTGATATTGTTTTCCTGAATTTCATCTAGAATGCACCAAATGGTTCGTTCTTTTTGCTTCATGCATGTGCACATAATCCAACAGGGGTGGATCCCTCTGAAGAACAGTGGAGAGAGATATCTTATCAGTTCAAGGTATTCAATCCCCTTTTCCTGGCCATTATAATGGAATTTATTTAGACATATCATGATAAAATGTTTGTCTATTTTTTGATAGGTTAAGAACCACTTCCCCTTCTTTGACATGGCATACCAAGGTTTTGCTAGTGGCGATCCAAATAGAGATGCTAAAGCAATTCGAATTTTCCTTGAAGATGGACACCTCATTGGTTGTGCTCAGTCGTATGCAAAAAATATGGGACTGTATGGGCAAAGAGTTGGGTGCCTTAGGTACTTATTTTGTTTTTGAGAAATTAAGTTGGTTCCTATCCATAAACAATCGAATCATCAGCTCGCTTGAAGTTATGTGGCTATAGTTTGTTTTCCATATAAGCAATAATAGGTAATATTGTAGAGAAACCGAGGTTAATACAAGCAACAATGCTGTGAAGGAGCCATGACTCTAATCATTCCCAGAAAAGCTATGCAAGTATACATATATTTGCAATTAGAATCTTTTTAAATAAATTCACTCTAGGTTTACACTTATACTTTCTTTCTCAAATATATTTTTCTGCATTTAGATTTTGTCTTCTTTCTCATGCCTGAATTGTTACTTTCTGGTTCATCTCATGTTTGGAAGTTGTCGTTTTTTTTTTGTTGAGGAATCCATCCAATTGGCATAAGGGATTTAAAAGATCCCTACCAGTATGCAGAACAAAAACATATTGAAAACAAACCATAATAAAATATAGAATGCTAAATGCCTGTCTCTGTTGGAAGTAGTAGAATGGTATTTTTGTTAATAACAGTAGACGGTGATTCAAAATTTTAGAATTTAGTTGATCATTTATACACAAAATTAAGGAACCATTTCAAACTGTTTTGCAGAAGCAGTGGAAACATTGTTTTTCCCCCAAATTTGCTGCTCATGCTCTTGCTCCCTATCTAGGATGGCCAGTTGCTCACTTAAGCTGGCATTCCTCCATGGTAAAGTCAAAAAAGGTCCTGCATGCCTATAAATCTTTCCATTCCATAGACCAATTGCCAGTCCTGGTTTATCTCTATCCAGAAGGTAAAATTTTCTGTAAAAACAATTATATATGTTAAGATGCGTAAAGGTGATGTGACAACTGATAATTCACAGTTTCTGAATGTTGTGGGACATAGAACATCTCTGAAATTTTGTACATGAGGTGATGAGAAAGTTGTCTATGATCAGCAATCCTTTTCTAGAAAGCATTCTACATCAAAATCTCAGCGTTGAATGTTACTTTCATGAAAACTTTCTGTTCATGAAATCTGAAGAAACTCTATTTCTTCCTTTTTCTAGAAACTTCCTAATGATGTTTTAAAACTGAAATTATTTAATATATGAATAGATTGAATCTTTTTTCACCATCTTGCTCAAGCTACTCACTGTTGTTTTCAGCTTTTTTCATGTGTTATCATCTTGTGTGCCTTTTCCTGTATTTTCTGTTTTTCCGTAGCTAATCCACCAAAAAAAAAAAAGAGAGAATGAGTGTTTGAAAAACAATTATTCACTAGTCATGTCGTTATAAATGAATTTTACTTTTTGGTTTAGTGCCATAAGTTGGTTTCATATTCTGGCTGCAGTATCCTTTGTGAAGATGAATTGCAAGCAGTAGCTGTGAAGAGTCAGTTGCAACAGCTAGCTAGGCCTATGTATAGTAACCCTCCTGTTCATGGTGCACTAGTTGTTTCCATAATCCTAGGTGATCCAGAGCTGAAATCTCTGTGGCTGAAGGAGGTTAAGGTGATTGAAGAACTTAACTTATTCCTTATTTCTCTTTATCTTTCAAATTTCTCATTCATGTGTGTTATTACCTATTTATTGTATCATCAAAATTACTGTTTGTTTTCCCTTCTAAGGACACTTAGAAATTTTGTGATTACCGCATCATTCTCATCATCATTTCAGGGTATGGCTGACCGTATCATTGGAATGCGTAAAGCACTTCGAGAAAACCTTGAGAAGTTGGGTTCGCCTTTGTCTTGGGAGCATATAACAAACCAGGTAAAATTTATCGTCAGCTTTTAAATACATTTGAATTGGAATAGATGATATTCTGTGGCCTGCACCAAGAACCCTCTGAAAGCAAACTCCATTATGGCTTTGATGCTGGAGTTTGCTAGGTGGGAGAGAATCATGACCAGAAACTGACAAGTTTCTAATTTATACAGATGGCATATTAAATAATGTTCTTACCATCATATGGCTGGTAGCTTTTAACCCAATTTGAAGAGGTTTCGTTGATGTTTGTAGGATGATGGTTATGTTATGGTGCTTTTGTGGGTGACATTTGGTAATTGTGCCAGTTACCAATGTGTTATCTAAATGGAGGTATGGAGTAATGGTGATTCCACTGTGTGAAATACACTGTAAACTATCTTAGGCTTCCACTCAATCAGCTAATAAAGATATCATACAGCATAAGCACCACTGAGATCTCCTTGGACAGTACCTTCATATGTTTCCATAGCTTATATTAGATATTAAAAGTGAATTTCTTGTTCCACTGTTGGAATATTGCATAGCTTTGGTTACTGAATCTTATCATCGGGCATCAATCACACAAAAGAAATTATATTGCATTATGCATTCATCTAACCAAAGGAAAAAAAAAAACTCATCTTCTAGAAGGTATTTGGATGTATTATCCAAGTTGTTCTTTTTTTTGCTGCCTTAATTGTTTGAAAACTCTCTGTTAGTTTCTACCAATTGTCATTTGTTTCTGACTAGTTTTAGATCAATGCCTATTGTCTTCCATCAGATTGGGATGTTCTGCTACAGTGGAATGACGCCTGAACAAGTCGATCGCTTGACAGACGAGTTCCATATATATATGACCCGCAATGGACGAATCAGGTATGTCATCTTAATTCATTCCACGTAATGGAAGGTGTTTTTCTGGTCAGTTCAATATCTTGATTTGTGCCCATATGTACAGTATGGCTGGTGTCACGACTGGCAATGTTGGCTACTTGGCAAATGCTATCCACGAGGTGACAAAATCCTCTTAAGCCTCATCTTTGCTGTGTTTTTCGAACAATGAAAACCGACGTCTCAACAAAATATCACGAGGCCTTTTCTTTTCCCACTTGGAATTCAGAAATAAGTCCCTTCAGATAGATAATGGATTTTTGACAGTCCAACTTGCTGCATATTTAACTGGAGTATAATCCATTGTTGATCAAAATTGGAGCATATACTTGCTCATCTCTTTTTGCTTTGCAACAAATCATTCTATAGCATCTTAGCAATTTTAATGCATTATGGATTTACATTTAGCTGAGATGAAACAGTGAATATACATGAATTATTGACAATTCCTTTTGTCATTGAAGGTGCGTATTTATGACTGGAGCAATGTTGCCTTTTAAATGCTTACATTGCATTACCTGCGTATGCGTTTTAATCAATTTGGTTTTCATGTCTATTAGTGATATAAGTAATAAATAAAGGGTGAATTCTAAAACAAATATTTTTTTATTTTTTTAATTAGGATCTATTTATTCTCGTAGAGCATATTTTATTTCCCAAAAGATGAAATTGTGTTCGTCGTCGGTGTCGCCTCCATCCCTCGTTCATCGTCGCTTTTTGTACCATCATCCTCACCTCTCCTCCTCTCCTTTTGACCTTTTCCTGCTACATGCTAAGTTCAATGCTTGTTGTTTATGTCTTGTTACCCTCTTCCTTCGATCTTTTTATCTATGTCGTAATCACTATTTCTCCTTTTGACCTTCGGTTACTACCAGCTCGATGGTGTTCAGATTCGACCTTACATTTTGGACCTTGTCTTTTTCGTCGTCATCGCCGTCGCCTCCCCTTTCCTTCTCGTCCCTTTTGGATCTCTGCTTCGTCCCCTTTAAATCTATCACTTCTCTACGTCTACCTGTTCATGTACAGTCGTGTGGCTGCCACGCTTCTTCGTCGCATCACGCCGTGCGAGTCGTGTGGTTTCCACGTTCTCATCTTCCTCCTCTTTCTGCTTGCTTCCGCTGCCCCGGCCTGCAACCTCTCGCGCGCGCCACCGTGCAGCAGGTCCCGAAGAGATCCGACCTCCACTAGCTTCTTAATCAACCTTACTTGTTGATTGTGTTGCTAAGGGCTGTGACCCGTCGGTGCTTCTGGATGATACACCATCCTCCGTCGGCGAGAAGAATACAGCCCCGAACATGAACTCTCGCCGTGGCTTCGAAGTCATAGATGCCATCAAGGCACGCACTCGTGGAATCACTTTGCAGGGGGACTGTGTCTTGCGCCGACATCCTTTGGCCTTGCAACTCGAGAAAGTG
The DNA here is from genome assembly GCF_036884655.1 of Musa acuminata AAA Group. Lineage (NCBI taxonomy): Eukaryota > Viridiplantae > Streptophyta > Magnoliopsida > Zingiberales > Musaceae > Musa > Musa acuminata. The sequence goes on along the minus strand of NC_088343.1, from coordinate 11,715,044 downwards.
TCGCACTGGTTAGCATCAGATTCATACATCCATCAGAAACTTCTCCTTCGTCTTAGTCATACTTATGTATGTGATGGTGCCCAATTTGCAGTTTGGAGGACCGTCTTGGGCGGTATTTCCAGGCCTCCGCCGCCCAGCGCGAGCTTATCCGGCCTCGTATCGTCGTTCGCCTCCAAGGGACTCGCTCCCTGGGACGTGATCTCGCTCTCCGGCGCACACACCGTAGGCCAAGCACGCTGCACCAGCTGCCGACCCCCGCATCTACGGCGACAGAAACGTCGACAGCGGAGGGACCGCATACTCGAGACGATCTCTCGACACGGAATTAGATGGAGTCTCGAAATTTCTCTCAGTCGTCCCTCCGACGTTCACGGCATTATTTGATTCATTATTCTCTAATATTACTATACGGAATTAGATGCTTATTCTAATATAGAGAATAATGAATCAAATAATGCTGTGAACGGCACGCGTCAGGCACGTGCTATAAAACCCTACAGTGTCTAAACCGGGGGCCGTGGTATATAAATTCCCCTTTTCAAGAGCCGGCCCACGCCGCTTCGGTGTTTGCCCGCCGTCGTCCGATTCCAAACCCTAATTCTGGAGAGACGAAATGGTACGCTAAAATCCCTCTCTTCCCACATTTTACCTCCAAGAATTCGACCTATCTAGCTATCTATACCTGCAAATAGTTCCTAGTCTCGCGGGATTGGATCAAGAAGTGGGCGCTCATGACGCTTGGATGTTTTTTTCAATCTTACTTATTTATTAGCCATTTGATTACGAATTTTCGTACTAAATATTACTTATTTATGCCGAATTTTCGTCCTCCAGGCCCCAAAAAGAGGTGGGAAGGCAGCCGTTCCGGCAAAGAAGAAACCGGTAATCTGTCTTTCTTCTTGTTTTTCTATTTGTAGATGCGTAGAGAATTTTGGATTTTGTTTCTTGGTTTACGCTTTCGTTGAATAATTGTTTTCTGTCGCTGATTGCTGGTGTTTGGTTCTCAGGAGAAGGTCGTGAACCCATTGTTTGAGAAGCGCCCGAAGCAGTTTGGAATCGGAGGGGCATTGCCGCCGAAGAAGGATCTGCATCGGTTCGTGAAATGGCCAAAGGTTGTCCGGATTCAGAGGCAAAAGAGGATATTGAAGCAGCGGTTGAAGGTTCCCCCGGCGTTGAATCAGTTCACTCGGACTTTGGACAAGAACCTTGGTGATTGAAAAATCTCTATTCTTCTTCCTCTTTATCTGTTTTATTTTGGTTGGTTGAATCACGCTAAAGAAAATAATTTTTGACATCATAAGTTTGAGATAAAAACGAATTATGCTTACATTTTGTTTGTTATTATAGTTTGATACTTAATTATGTGTTTTTGGTGACCACTACTATAGGAACTGACATTCAATCAGGTAATTTGTTTGCGGGGTATAGTTAGAACTTCTTGTTTTTGTTTAGCTGTTTGTAATACGTACATGCTTTCTTGGTGCCGGATTGGTACAAATGTTTATGCACTTATGGAAATTATTAATTTTGTATTATTTCATCATCCTTAACTTTCTATGAGCTTGATGTTCTTGGTAGTAAATATGCTGATCAAGCTTTTTTTAGTTCAGGAACGGTGTTACTGTTTGTAAAATGTTGTCTTGACTCTTAACTATCCTTGTAAATGTTGCGTAATTTCAACTCGCATTTTGGATCCTGCAACATTTTTTTTAACAACTTTACACATTCTGTGTTGGACTACCTCCCGTTCTGCACCTCTTTCTTAATAGCTTAATGTAATTGGATCAAATCCATTTCTTGGATTGTTTTCTGGGCTTGAGTGTTTTAGCAGAAAATAGTTCCACAACTGTAAGGTTGAGAAGCTAGCATGTGAAATTTAAAATTCTAAAGTTTTTTAATCTGTAATTTGGACAACCATAGAAGAAGGGCCATGATTGTTTTGCACATTGGTTAAATAAAATCATTTCTTAACTCAGTGGATTGGGTAAATATGAAAGGTAGGAAAGACAGTTTTGAGGTGGAAAGTACATTCATCTTGAAAAGGTAAGCCTCTAACCTTTCATGATTTATTATTTGGGAATTGTTTAAATTTGGTTGGCTTCTCCGCAGAATGAAACTAGCATTTGATCTCCAGTTAATTGATGTAACAAGTACAATTGTGGTTACATAATTTAGGTCTAATTAATTGTTTGTTTATCTAATTCTGCTCTAATGATATAAGAACTATGTTGTATTTATATATGAGATGTTGGTGAATAGATGTCTCACATTATTATTAAACTAGGATATTTAAACATTTTGCAAGTTAGTGGTTGATTTACACGCTTGAAATCATTGCTCACCTGCCATTATTTTGAATTTTGTAGAGACATTAAGGGAAATTATTTTCTACATGGAAAGGAGAGAAAACTAAAAAGGAAGTTATATAATGCTACATATTTCTGTTCAATAATCCATATGGGCCCTAATAAGAGTAAATTATGTCCAATCAATGTCTATATCATGGCATTTTATTCTAAAATGGTGGATTTCGAGGGGATCAGTCAGATTCTGCTAAGGCTCTGTTAGAAAGATCGGTTGCCTTCAACTGGTTTGGTCAATGTTGGGCTAGCCGTGATTGATTTTAGCAGTTTTTAACGCTGCTGGCTTGACATCTTTTGAGTTCTGAGTGATTTATTCCGATCCTGTTATATTATATTGTTCTTGGATCTGTCATTTTAGAGAGACTATTTGCCATTTCATCTATAATCCTCAAACGGTAAAATTGACTGTTTGAAATAAGGCAATCTCAGTTTTTTATCGGTAATGGTTGAAATCCGATCATTACCGATCGATACAGGTTGGTAATGGTTGGATTTTGATCTTTACCGCTTGGTGTAGACCGCGTATCACCTAATATGAGGTCAAGTGACCGGTATCGCCCGGTAGAGGGTGGTCTGCTTATCGATATCCTGTGAGACCGGTATGTACTGCCCAGTATGCATCGCTATAGCAAATCCTTCTTCTTATATATGTGTAATAGAAGATAAAAAAAGGTTTCTAGTGTCTCCTGGTATTTGTTATCTGTACTTGTTAAGTTTAGATTGAGAATTGGTCATATATCTTCTATTGGCATGTTTTTTGAATTTTTGCCATTCCTTTTAGGCAAATCTGATTGTTTCAATACAAGTATTCATTCTAAAATAAGATGCATCTTTTGGCCTCTTTGTGCTATGACATCCTACTTATGGTAACTGGCTTCAAAATCTTTTTGTAGCTACGAACCTCTTCAAGATGCTTCTCAAGTACAGGCCTGAAGACCGAGCTGCAAAGAAGGAAAGGCTTCTGAAGAGGGCACAAGCTGAGGCTGAAGGGAAGACAGTTGAAGTGAAGAAGCCCATTGTTGTCAAGTATGGGCTCAATCATGTCACTTACCTTATTGAGCAGGTTGCCTTTCTTTTCTCTCCTCTTCATGTTTGCTGATCGAGTCTTCACGTAATTCTCTAGACGAATAAAATCACTCATAAAATAGAGATTAGGACACGTTGAGTGTCTCATCTTAATTATCTTGATGCACCTGCTTGCAGAACAAGGCACAGTTGGTGGTGATTGCTCATGATGTGGACCCAATTGAGCTTGTGGTATGGCTTCCTGCCTTGTGCAGGAAAATGGAGATTCCCTACTGTATCGTCAAGGGAAAAGCCCGCTTGGGAGCGGTTGGTGCCCTTTTCTTTTACATTGACATTCTGCTAAAACTTTAAATTGAAGCAAAACTCTCTTTTGTGCTGACACAGATTCTTTCTTGTAAATTGAATTTCTTCTAGATCGTACATAAGAAAACCGCATCAGTCCTGTGTCTGACCACTGTGAAGAATGAGGACAAACTGGAATTTAGCAAGATTCTGGAGGCCATTAAGGTGAATATCAGAACATGCGACTCCATTTGCAATTTCACATGTAGAAGTCTGCATATAATGATGCTTATTCACCTTTCAGGCTAACTTCAATGACAAGTTTGACGAGATTAGAAGGAAGTGGGGTGGTGGAATTATGGGTTCCAAGTCTCAGGCAAAAGCCAAAGCTAGGGAGAAATTGCTGGCCAAGGAAGCTGCCCAGAGGATGAGCTAGGTCTTCTTATCTTTCATGGCGGTGCGCTACCGGAGTCGGCACCTTGTACGATGCTCTGCATAAATTCTGTTGCCGGAGTTGCTGGAGGTTTTCTGAGATTTTCCGATGATGGATAGTGTTTTTGTTTATTAGAAGCTTTATTCAACTCACATTAAACCCTTTTGCTTACCCAAAATTCTTTGCAACTATCAGACTCGTACTACTGCTGTTTCCTGCGCACTTTCTGATATGAAGATCTACAAGTTATACAAACGTCTGTGTCCGCTTGTTTTGGTTGCGTCAGGAATATTTCTGCCTATCAACAGTTTCAATGTGGCAAGTAAACCCGATGCTTGGTCTGTGATGTGTCGGTATTTCACTTCTCTTATAATACGTGCAACTAAGCAGAAACTGGAGCTTTTGTAAGCTCTATCGGAATACACATCAATAATCGTAATCTACACATGAAGGTTACTCATGCAACATTTCTCATCCTTTTTAAGGTCACTCGCAATAATTATCACACATCAGAACTCAGCAACAAAGATTATTGGCTCCACGTAGAAAGCCACGAAATTACTTGATTATTAATCAAATGGTCCACTCTTTTCTGTTATTCACGTGATTTACTCCTAAAATCTTAATTTGACTCATTTTCGTCAACATTATTCTTAGATTCGGTGAGACTGACTAAATTCGAAGAGGCTCGTGATGTTTGACCCCGAGCTGACCGATCACTATTTGGTAGAATGTCGACCGTCAGATCGAATGAAGGCGAACCATTGGATCTAGGTCATGTTTTCGAGGGCGGCACCTCCTTTTATAGGCGTCTCCGATATTTGTGTTGGGCTCTTCTGCGTTTTGCTCGCCTTCACCTTCGGAGAACACGCGGCGGCGAGTGACCGTGAGGCGAGATGGTGCAGCGGTTAACCTACCGGAAGAGGCACAGCTATGCCACGAAATCGAACCAGACCAGGGTCGTCAAAACCCCTGGTAATGATCCAATCTTGCCATCTCTTTTATCCGTTCTGCGGTCTAGATGATCGTCTTCTGGCCTTGGGCTCTCACTAGATTGGTACGAGGTTTTCTTGGTCTTGTTGCGATCGGATTCGTGGCGTTTGCAAAATTGTTTTGTTTTGTATGCTGTTGTTTCCCTTTGATCGCGATGATAGGCGCTGCTGTTTACGATTGGTGGCTTTTTTTCGCTTGTACTGTGTCTTTTGGGCTCTTTCTTGACTGGGTTTGATGGGGAAATGCAGGTGGGAGACTTGTGTACCAGTACACCAACAAGAGAGCGAGCGGGCCGAAATGCCCTGTGACTGGCAAGAGAATCCAAGGGGTAAGCAATTCCTTCTGATCCGTCGTTGGAAAATTATTTCATTCGGCAGTGGAATAGGCACATAAGATTTTTCTTATTCTTGTTTTTGAATTTCTAATTATAAATTACCAAAGAATTGTATTACAAAGTATCGGGAAAATTTTCCCTGAAGTAGCAATGCAATGCACCAAATGAGCAGTTCTGTCTTTAAAATCAAGGAAATCATAGTTTGGTATATTTCACGAACAAGTGTGTTCCCACAATATTTCTAATTTTGTGTTGGACTCGGAAATTTCTTGGACTTTGTATGTGGTTTGTATTTTCTTTCACTTCTTTTGATCGTTCTGCCTCTGCTAACCCAAATGAGACTGAATAAAATATCAGAATAAGCATAACAGGAGACATATCTGGTTTGCATATGCTTCGGTAATTGTTAACATTTTAGAAACATGATCAGCATGTCTTTTTTGTTTGATAAAAGTTTTTCGACACATCAAATTTTCGAGGTTAGGAATGTTACCCAAGCAGAATACCACTTTATGACGAGCCTTTTGTTTATGTTGAGGAGCTAAGTATGTATTAGTGTCTTCAGCATCCATGGTTCAACCCGTGGTGGTAGAATCATCGAATTATAGAGTTGCAAGTTTGTTATCGACTAGGTATCTTATACATTGTGGTTTAATGTCCTTGGTTTTCACCTATATTTTTTTTTTGAGGCATCTATTATTATGTTCATGTCTGAATGTTGTGTAGATTCACCAATTTTAGAGTTTCTGGTTTTATTTTCCACTTGGACTGGCACATTCCAGATGGTATTATTGGTCCTATGTTGAATTGGCACAGACCAGAGCTTTTTGCCTTGACTGGTCTGGTTTAGGGTTTCTTATTTAGAACTTGTTTATTAGTAAACACCCCTCTCTCTCTCTCTCTCTCTCTCTCTCTCTCTCTCTCTCATGCACACACACATAGTTCTCTAACAAGCATATCACAAGCCTCATGCCTTGCATTGCTGACTGCCACTGGCCTAACCTCCCTTCCAGTACAGTATCTCTCCTATTTCTCTTCCTCCTCCTGGTCCTTTCTTCTCCACCACCTCGTCTACTTCCTAACTCCTCCTTTCCTTCACCTCTTCCCATCCTCCTTCAACTCATCTTCCTGATGAGGGCAGTATGGTGAAACATATGGTCCTGCAGTTATTTTAACATCAAAATTATAAATATAATTTCCAGGAAACTTATGACGTCTGTTACCTTTCCACCCTTGAAGTAGACAGATAGTACCTTTCAGGTTCCCAATAGTATCTTCTTTCTGATACACGATGTTTTCTTTTTACCATGAAGTCTGTAATATATAGAAAATTGACACTATTTTGTGTTTATCTATTCGAATATTTTTTTGCATCTAAACACCCCCTTGTTATTCTAGTCGAGGGAACTTTTCTAAGGTGTTTTTTCCTTTTTCCCCTACTCTATGGCATCTTTTGGTATGGTATTTTTGGTTATCTTGTATAATGCTCATTCTGTTTAATGTCGTACCATGTGTAAATGACAGCATGAAATACTCTGGATATGACATATTCAAAGTGTTGACATTTCTACTACTTATCAAAGTTCTTTTTGCTAGTGAGATTATATGATGCTGTTTGTTTCATACTTTCAGATTCCTCACCTAAGACCTACCGAGTACAAGAGGTCTAGGTTGTCCAGAAACCGGAGGACTGTGAACCGGGCTTATGGTGGGGTCTTATCTGGAAGCGCAGTCAGGGAAAGGTTGGTGATTGCTGCTTAAGCCAAGCCTCTTGGTTGAATCTGGTTGCTTGTTTTTCTCGTGTGACTCGTCTCTTTGTTGGCTTCTTAGGATTATCCGGGCCTTTTTGGTCGAAGAGCAGAAGATTGTCAAGAAGGTTTTGAAGATCCAGAAGGCCAAAGAGAAGCAAACCTCAAAGAGCTAAGGCATGAAAGAAACGCCAAATACTTTTTTGAGTTATTGATTTATCTAGAAGATTTTTGTTTTGACACATAAAGTTTGGTGAGGGTGCTATCCTATAGTGCTATTATTGATCTGTTCATTAGAATTTTTTTGGGATGATCTGTTCTCATGCTTGCTTTATTATGGTTGTACTTTATGTTTGAACTAATTAACTTTCTTGAATTGTTAGTCAAATATTGCTTTATGTGCTTTTGATTCCTTCTCTTTGCTTTATTAAGTTTGGCCTGCATACGTATACAAGATTCTGTCGCTTGCTTTATTTTATTTCGTTGATGAGCCAACTTTTGATGTTAAAGTTTTAATTGGATTGATGATTGTTAACTTTGTCAAATTTCAATTACGACAGTTATAGATAGAAACTAGTGATATGACTTACCTACATGTTATCTTAAGTTATTTGATGTGCATAAGATGATCAATAATTTAGAGCATGTTATATTTTTTTGACCGGCCGAAACATATCAAATTGCTTTTGATGATTGAGGTTTGTAGTATTAATGATAGAATTTAATCGAAATCTTGTTCAGAATGTTGGCATCAACTTTGTTAGTCCCATTAAATGATAATCTTATAAGATGTATATCTTATTCTATAAAGAAGATGGGATTAACTTTCCAATCATGATCGAGAAGTATTAAGGAAAGAAGAGCATCTCATGAACAATCTCTATGCTCTGAATGTTCATGATAGAGATTTATCATTGATTTGTTCAGTAGTAGTAATCAAACAGGTTCATATTTCTGTGGGTAGTGCTGAGAATCTGCAATCATTAGGACTGCCTGTAGCTACATCATTGAAGTGGGTGGCTGCATGTGGAATGAAGGACGAGGTGCAAAGCATTCAAACTTGTTTTGTCTTATTATTAATAATTTTTTTTAATATTTATTCAATGCTTTAGGTATATGTTGCATAGTAAAAACTCATATGAGATGAATTAAGGTGAATTAAAGGGAATACTCTCAACTCATATCAGATTATATTAAATTTTTATGTTGAATTGTGATGCTGATGTATGTTAAAGTGATTATTTTGATTTCAAACGGCTAGTTTGACAATTTGTTTTCTAACGGTTAGTTTGACAAAATAAGTCTCTAATGTGTGTTTAAACGAGAATATGTAGAAGACAATTAGCCCACAAATTGAACTCTGGTAAGACGTTGAAACTGTTAAGTCTAAGAAGTGATACATGATGTGTTGTGTGTACGCCAAGCTTAATGTTTGTCTCATGTGCACATGCAAAGAAGAAGAAGAGAAGAGGACGGAAAGCTGTCATTGAGTAAGCTTGTTGGGTAACTTAGATCGAGATCTTTCAAAGTAAGAAGGGTTCTCAATTATCCAGTCTCGATAAAGATAATTCTTCGATTATCATCTTTTTTGAGTGAGATTGAGTGACTTGTAGCATTCATTCATTCTGTAACTATGGTCGGGTCAATTATAGAATAATCAAGTATATAAATAATAAATATTTTTTAATATCTTCATAATGGTGTCATAAGCTTAGTATAGAATTAACTAAGTTCCAAATGTGAGTCATAATTTGGCTACACGTAGGCTTAGTATTATAGAAGGAACTAAGATCCAGCCCTCCTAGTGGATTGCAGGACGCTTTCGGCTTTTCTGCCCGCTCAACGCTCACTATTTTTTGGCGGGCGCATAATTAATTTTGTAGAAAAATGGATATAAGAAACAATAGCTGTGTTGACAACTCCGTCCCACCTAACACGGTTGAAAGTAATAACGATCCCACTGCTATTTAAAGCTCACATTGTACTCCATCCCCTCTTTATGCAACGAATCACGATCGAACACACATTTACGTCCCATCAACGTCAATCTCCCAACAAACTACACTAATCAGCGGCTCCCGTAGAGGTATCTGCGAACCGCACGTCGCTCATGCCATGTTACGTCTGTGACCCAATTCATCATCATCGTCTTAAAAAGGAGGCATAGTTTAAGCCCTCATCTCATCACCTATGGATCGGTTCTGTGGGATCACTTGTTGCACTGTGCTGGTGGTCCTGTTTGCATCAGCAGCTCAAGCAAAGTGGCAAAGATAACATTCCCGCACTCCCCCACTGTTGTCCAACGTACACGATAAGAGGATAGAGACGCACAATTGTCACATCCCCACGAATCTGCCTCCAGTGTTTAGCTAGCTGTATAACACGCACAAACCCTTTCTTATCACGCCCACATACTGAGAATTGAGCGATCCATGTGACGGTATAGGATCCGAAGCTGTCCGCTCCCATCACGTTACATCCCAAGATTAGCAGCAGCAGCAGCAGCAGCAGCAGCTCTACCAGTGTGGTCTCTATTTCTATATATTTAACAGGCGGCGAACCGGTGGCTTCCACCTCCTCCTTTCTCCTCCTATCATGGCTTCCTTCTCTAATGGCCTTCTCGCGGTGGCCATCCTCTCTCTGCTGGCGAGCGCCGCCCACGCTCAGCTGTCGCCGGCGTTCTACGCCGTGACGTGCCCCGACCTGGAGAGCGTCGTGCGGTCGGTCATGGCGCAGGTCGTCGGCCAGGATCCCCGGATGGGCGCCTCCGTCATTCGCCTCTTCTTCCATGACTGCTTCGTCAACGTACGTTATCCGCACCGTCTCTTCCTCTCCCTAATAGCCTTTCTTGTTTTACGGGTACCAATTTGCTCCGTCGATCCGTCGGAGAACTGCGATTGTCCTCCGGCGAGGACAATCGAATTACACCTCGCATTCCCTCGAAAGGAAAAGGGAAAAGGAAATTACTTTTCACATGCATCAAGCACCTCCACCTGCCATATAGTTGGTCGATGAGGACACGGCTTCGATGAGCTTAAGCGACCGTCACATAGCTTCAAAGACAACTGTGTGTGTGTGTGTGTGTGTGCACCCACAGCAAACTTTCCCATGCACGTGAAAGACTATCTACCTTTTACATGCATTTCCTCGTAGTGAAATTCTCCAGAACATGAACTAAACTTGCTTTTCGCTTTTGAGTAGATTCCTTCATGAACACCACGAGAAGGAGCTTTTCGTAGCATTAAGCTTCGTCTTAATTGGCGGATATGCTATTGTGGGTTGAATGATGATAATATGTCATCTCATGATGGAGAATCCATGGGACCATATATTAATTCTTGCAATGCTTCTCCACCGTGTAAATTTGACCCTCTGTAGCAATGTAGCTGTGTCCTGACATGTTGCCTGATTGAAACTGGTTACTTGGGATGCTCCAATTCCATTTACCATCGAGGTTGTCCGTAGCGGACCATGATTGACTACCATCAATTCAGACCGTAGCTGATACGTCTGCAAGTAAAGCGTTGTTGTTTCTCGGGAGTGTGCTAAGTGGAGCAGATGGTTTGCACACCCACAGGGCTGCGACGCGTCCGTCCTCCTGGATGACACACCGACGATGAGGGGCGAGAAGAACGCGATGGGGAATATGAACTCCCTCCGCGGCTACGAGATCATCGACGCCATCAAGTCACGCGTGGAGGCGTCGTGCCGGGCCACGGTGTCCTGCGCCGACATCGTCGCCCTCGCCGCGCGCGACTCGGTGAGCCTGGTGAGCGCCGCCGAACCCATGCTTTGGTAGGAAGATTAGTGTGGACGGTGACGTCAAACTGACGCATGCATGCCCGGGACGCCGTGCAGCTCGGGGGGCCGTCATGGACGGTGCTGCTGGGCCGCCGCGACGCCAGGACCGCGAGCGTAGAGGCCGCCAACGCCAACCTCCCGCCGGCCTCCGACAACATCAGCAGCCTCGTCACCAAGTTCGCCGCCAAGGGGCTCGACCTGCGGGACCTGACGGCGCTCTCCGGCGCGCACACCGTCGGCGCGGCGAGGTGCAGCAGCTTCCGACCCCACGTCTACAGCGACGCCAACGTCGACCCGGCGTTCGCCATGTTCAGGAGGCGGATCTGCCCGGCCACCGGCGGGGACTCCAACCTGGTCCCGCTCGACTCCACGAGCCCCAACCGCTTCGACGTCAGCTACTACCGGGACCTGATGGTCCGACGGAGCCTGCTGCACTCCGACCAGGAGTTGTTCAACAACGGGCCGGCGGATGACCTGGTGCGGCTGTACAGCTCCAGCGGCAGCGCCTTCAACAGGGACTTCACGGCGGCCATGGTGAAGATGGGCAACATTAGCCTCTTGACGGGATCCGATGGGGAGATCAGATTGGATTGCCGGAGGGCTAACTGATGACCATCCAACCAATTCTTTACTGCAAGAAGGAATACGTATACATGCGCGTACGTACGCAGAAGAACTTGCGAAGATTACTCGTTTGGTAGCCAAATTTAATTGCTTCTTCACCTCACTGTCATCGCATATGTGGTTAAGACGATGAGTCTGGTCATATTATTGCTCCGGTGAAATAACATTGCTCGGAACAAGTGAATGGACCGAGAGGAAAGACTGATGTGAGAGGATTCATCTCAGATGTTTTGTGTCGGTGGCTCACCGGAAGATGCTTTCCTTGGACACCAAGGAAACAATGGGGCGCCCACATCCCAGTGAAGGACAAATGGAATCGAAGGGAAAGGTAAATGACATGGCACCATCGCGATGCGTTCCTTTGGAGAGGGTGACGGAAGTTGGAAGGGATTATTGCAAGTGCTGTATCATTCGATCAACGGAGAAATCATGTCGAACAAGTGTGTGATGTTGATGGATCGAACATAACGAGTCTCGTTACATGACCCAATTCGACCTGTAAACTGCGAACTCAAGGAATCATCTTGAATTTGTGTAGATTACCACCTTTTGCACCACAAAGAAGTGAATTCTCAATTGGACCCGTCATCAAGAGAAAAGCGAATCAGAAGCATCCACGATTGAGTTCAAGAAAGAGAGAATTATATAGCCCCCAAAAGATTATTATTTACAACCTCATTTTAAAACAAATTAATATCTCAAAATTATCCTATTGTGTCCTCTTTCCCCCCCTATCCTATTGTGTCCTCTTTCCCCCCCCCCCCCCCCTCCCCTTTTTTTCCCTTCTTCTTCTTTTTCCTTAGATGATAGTGTTGAGGCAACGACAAGCGAGGTTATAGTGCAGGTTGGAGGACGCAATCAACAACAAGAAGCACAGGTTAATGATCAACGATTAACGATGAGAATGAGTAAGAGGGTCGTATTCGACAGGGAGTACAAATTGGGGAGGCATAATGATTGACGATAGGCACAAGTTAGGGGTGGTGATCGATGATAGCAAGTTGAGGAGCGTCGTCGACGGTGGAAGGGATTTTTGCACAAACGACAATTGTAGGGGACGTGGGAAAGAGATAAAAAAAATGATAAATTCAAAATTATATGGACAATAAATAGTAAAATATTATTTATTAATTTCTTATTTGATTGTAAATAGTAAAAAAGGACTCTAAATTATAAGCTTTCTAAATTTTTATTTTTTTCTCATGGTATTTTCTAAAAGAAGAAATTACCCTAGCCTCCATCCCGACACCTCTTGTCTTGTTACTATACTTCTACTCTCACTCTTGTTTACTAATGCGGCCAGTAAAGATCTTATTTGTCATTATCGTCGTGCCTTCATCAATCACCTCAACCCTCCTCTCCCACTTCAATAATAACTTATTATCTTCGCCTCTTCCCACTCCCAATAGGATTGTTTTTTTTTTTTCTCTCATCTCTTCATTGTTCAATTCTCGATCATATCTCGAAGTCGAATATGATGAAATGACATTGGGGTATAACAAATGCCAAGGATAATCATTTTTTTTTTAAATAAGAGGTATGAAAATATAAAAAAATTAAGAATTTTTTTTTGGAAGAGAGTTTGAAATCAAAATATAACGATTCCATCTCCATGTGTGGACCGTGTTAATTTAGATGCCGCTACAAGCCTCATGTCTCATCCCCCAAACCCAACCAGTCTTCGAGGACAACACTCAAATCCTCTAAACAGAAGCAAGAGTAGATTGGGATTGGGATAACAATTTCACACACACACACCCTCTCTCTCTCTCTCTCTCTCTCTCTCTCTCTCCTGTAATTGATCTTGCCATGGCCCCTTTCATGCAGACCTTGGTTGCCCTCTCTCTGTTCTCGACGCTTGTGTCCCCGACCTACGAGTAAGTGTCGCTTACATTCTACCCTCGCACCTGCCCTGACCTGTATTGCATCGTCCGCTCCACCATGCAGCAGGTCGTCAATGGCGGAGCCGCATATGGTTGCCTCCATTCTTCGCCTCATCCTTTGACTGCTTTATGAACATACGACGTTGCCATCCATCAATTATCATATATTTATTGAAAATATTTATATGCATAAGATGAAAAATAAGTGAGATTGATGATTGAAAGAGTTAAATTTTAATAATATAAAATTTTAAACTTTTGAATTGAATTGATGTCATCATTTCGACATGAATGAGCGAACAAAAAAATTGATATGGATAAGTCAAAAATCAAAGAAAAAAATTAAATTACAAAAAATTTGAGAGTATTGAAAAAAATAAAATATAAGAAGAATTATTGAAGAAGCTTGAATGTCCTCTTATATTTATACAGATTAGGAGGATTTCTCATTAGAATAAAAGATTTTTCTCATATCAGAATACAGAGATACGATGAGATAAAGCTAGTTTAGCCTTGATTTATATTTATTTTAATTAATATAAATTAATAATTATAAAAATTTTGATAATATTGTTCTGCTTCCCATGCACACACCTGTTGTAGATCAGAGACTTCTAACAGCCTTTTTGCTTTGGTTGACAGGGCTGCGATGCATCCACCGCAGAGAAGACTGCTTCCCCCAATAGGAGCTCCGTCCGTGGCAACGAGGCCGTCGATGCCATCAAGTCCAACGTCGAAGCGGCTTGCTCAGAGACTGTCTCATGCGCTAACATCCTTGCGCTCGCCGCACGCATTCCACGTCCTGTCTCTCTTTCCAGCACAAAGTGCCGATGCTTCATGGGCGGACCGAAATGGAAGGTTCGACTGGGCCGCCGCAGCAACGTCCCCGGGCCCCCTCCGGTCTATCTGACCTCATCTCTTTCCTTCGCTGCCGAGGGGCTCAGCGCACGCGACATGACCGCCCTCTCCGGTGCCCACACCATCGGGCAAGCGCAGTGCGGCACCTTCCGCTCCCACATCTACGACGACGCCAACGTCAACTCAACCTTCGCTGGCCTGCGTAAACGGAACTGCCCGCCCACAGGCGGCGACAGCAACCTGGCGCCGCTCGACCTTGACCCGCCGAACGTGTTCGACGACGGGTGCTACCGGGACCTGGTGGCCAAGAAGGGACTGCTCTACTCGGAACAGGAGCTGTTCGACGGTGGCTCTCAGGACTCGCTGGTGAGGCGATACAGCGTCGACAGTGCGGCGTCGGCAAGAGCTTTTGCGGCGGCTATGGTGAAGATGTGAGCCGTCAGCATTCAAAAATTTATTTAAAAAAAAAAAAAGATAACTAATTATATCATTTCATGAAATGTTCGAAAATGAAACCAATTCCTAAACACACGAATATGAGAAAACAGTAGTTGCAATTTCGAAGAACCTTCCGGAGGTCACCAGAGAAAACAATACACTTAGGAAGCTATTTTCACGCCCACTTTAGTTGAATTATTAGTTTATTTTATTTCCGGCCGTACAAGACGTACTTGAAAACTCGTGGGGGTACGACTCACATCATTAACTCGTGGGTTCGACGTGGCTGCAGTCTAAGAGGTCAGCTATTCAAATATTGCATACAGGACAACTTGTAGCTCCGTTTGAATCGATTAAGAATCAAAACCGACTTGGAATAATGGTTAAGCGATTATAAATTAAATTGGAATCGAATTTTGTTGGTTCGATTTCGGTTCTTGAAATTAAAAAAAACCAAAATCATTTGTTTCGGTTCGATGCTGAACCGATCCCAAAAAAAAAAAACGATCAAATGTGACGAATCTGTCTCTTCCAATAACATAATAATAAAGGAAGAGTGATGGCGTTTATAATCAATCAATGTGGTTCGGACTTCAAATTCGATAAAAGTAGAACCGTTGTTCGTAGAACCGGGTTTAGGACTACTCAGACCCGTGCTAATCCTGATTTAATTACGTTAGAATCAATTCGAAACCATCCTAATCCTCCATCTTCTCCTGACACAATTGACGGAGTCTCACCTCCATGCTGATATAAATTAATGATGATTTCAAAGCAACGACAATCTAAGTTTGTCCATCACCATTGATTTCGATTATTAAACGGCTGCAGCATCTCTATCCCTCTCATGAACGGTGCACCTAACCAAAATGGTCGACCAAGCTCACATGGTCAAGGTCAAAATACATGTGTATCTTCCTATTAAATGATTTTGAGGTACAAAGTTTGACCAGTCAAAGATCGCCACGCCCATCTCCATTCGGAGCAGTGTATATGTATGCCAGTTCACCCCAAGCCACTCGTCTCATCCCTCACCCAAAAGCTACTACTAGCACAACAGCAGTAGGAAGATCTAGCCATCTCTCTCTTCTCTGGTTCTGAGAGACATACGTACATCGATCGTTTGGGCAGCCATGGCGTCTTTGATGCAGACAATAGTCGCGCTCTCTCTGCTCTCAATGTTTCTCTGCGATGTCCATGGGCAGTTGTCTGCTACATTCTATGCGGGCACATGCCCCAACCTACAGCAGATCGTGCGCTCCACCATGGCGCAGGCTGTCAACAAGGAGCCACGCATGGCTGCCTCCATCCTCCGGCTTTTCTTCCACGACTGTTTCGTTAATGTGCGATGCTGGAACGCCTATGGTATCTTTTGTCCCCTGTAGGCCATCGGAACTGACAGTCTTTGATCTGGGTTGCAGGGCTGCGATGCGTCGATACTTCTGGATGATACTGCCGCATTCACCGGCGAGAAGAATGCCTCCCCCAATAGGAACTCCGCCCGCGGCTACGAGGTTATCGACGCCATCAAATCCAACGTCGAAGCTGCCTGCCGAGCAACGGTATCGTGCGCCGACGTCCTCGCGCTGGCAGCACGCGATGGCGTGGCCTTGGTAAGCGTCACTGTTCACGAACATCGGCTACCGCACGCCTCTTTAGTTTCCGCTCAAGAACGACGAAGTTTAACGTCGTCTTGTTCAACTGTAGCTTGGTGGACCGACATGGGCGGTTCAGCTGGGTCGTCGCGATGCCAGGACCGCAAGCCAAAGCGACGCTAACAGCAACCTCCCCGGGCCCTCCTCCGGCCTCTCCACTCTCATATCTTCGTTCGCCGCCAAGGGCCTCAACGCACGCGACATGACCGCCCTCTCCGGTGCCCACACCATCGGCCAAGCGCAGTGCGGAAACTTCCGCTCCCACATCTACAACGACGCCAACGTCAACTCGAGCTTCGCTGCGCTCCGCAAACGGAACTGCCCGTCCTCTGGCGGCGACGGCAACCTGGCGCCGCTCGACCTGGAGACACCGAACCGGTTCGACAACGGCTACTACCGGG
Organism: Musa acuminata AAA Group; assembly: GCF_036884655.1. Classification (NCBI taxonomy): domain Eukaryota; kingdom Viridiplantae; phylum Streptophyta; class Magnoliopsida; order Zingiberales; family Musaceae; genus Musa; species Musa acuminata. The sequence continues at coordinate 11,698,205 of NC_088343.1, read as the reverse complement.
ACCTGGTGGCCAAGAAGGGACTGCTCCACTCGGACCAGGAGCTGTTCAACGGCGGCTCTCAGGACTCGCTGGTGAGGCAATACAGCGTCAACAATGCGGCGTTCTCAAGGGATTTTGCGGCGGCCATGGTGAAAATGGGAGCCATCAGCCCGCTGACTGGAAACAGGGGAGAGATCAGATTGAACTGCAGGAAGGCGAACTGATCTGCGAGTGATTCGTCCGTCGACCAACAATTCGTACATCGTGTGTTATTATTCCTTTCATTTACCCTGGTAAATTAACAGGGGGGGTTTGCTTTCTTCATTCCATTTATTTGTATTCCAAATCAAGGTAATAATATCAAGAAATTATTGCGCCAAAGAGCTTTTTTTAGATGATTTCTGCTATGAGAAATGTCAGTGATGACCCGATAGCTCAATCTGATTCGAGCCCGAACGTCACGAATACTCTATCAGATCCTACATGATTTCTCTGATATTGATAACCAAACATAGTTAAGATTCTCGGTAAACAGTAGTTAATCTCGATTGCTTGAGAAATAGTCAACAGGACTTTGCTGGAAGCAACAGAAGCATCCGTGAATCTGCCAAAGAAGACATGGAAATGAGCTGGCAGATCACTGTCGTCATCTGTCCTGTGAAGAGAGAGCGCCACTTTCGTGTTGGTCGGTGGCACGAGACGAGATCGAGGGATTGGGGCATGGGGACCGCGCGGATCACCATCGTCGAACCTGGAATAATGTTGGCGTAGACGAGCGATGAGATCTCTGTTCATTTGATCGTGACTTTTTGACGGCGAAACCATCTACAATTTCGGTGCATGCCCCATCCATCACGTGTTCCCCGTCGGAAGCAGGTGACGAAAATGGCGATCCAGCCGAGTCGCAAAGTACGCAGAGGTCGACCCGACAACGTTCCTTCAATCCATAGATTTCTTTTTCCTTTGTTTCTGTCGAGGTCGCCAGCCAAGCAATGCAGCAGCTTTGCGCGTCTCAGTACAGTCAAAGAAGGCGACGCCATCGTGTCCGGGTAATGCTCATTAAGCAGCAGCAGTATATATAGATCGATCGACAGTCCCCCCGGAGCATCTCCACTCGTCCTCCCCCCCCCCCCCCCCTTCCTCTCCTCTGGTTTAGCTCCAGTATTCGTCCATGGCCTCCTTCGTTCGGAGACAGGTCATCCTCACTCTCTTCTCCGCCGCGCTTGTGCTCTGCACAGCCCGGGCGCAACTGTCGCGCGCATTCTACGCTAGCACTTGTCCAAGCTTACCCCGCATCGTGCGGACGACCATGGCGCAGGCCGTCAACAGGGAGCCACGGATGGCTGCATCCATTCTTCGCCTCTTCTTCCATGACTGCTTCGTGAATGTGAGACACTACTGTCCCTTGATTACTTTTGCTTCCTGAAGCTAACGCACATTGCTCTCTTGAAACAGGGCTGCGATGCATCGATACTTCTGGATGATACTGCCACATTCACCGGCGAGAAGAATGCTTTTCCCAATAGAAACTCCGCCCGCGGGTACGAGGTCATCGACACCATCAAATCCAACGTCGAAGCTGCTTGCCAAGCGACCGTGTCGTGCGCCGACATCCTCGCGCTCGCCGCTCGCGATGGCGTGGCCTTGGTGAGCATCACGGACTGAACGCTAAACTTGAGACCCTGCATCCTCGTTATCTAACGTATGCAATGGCTCTGATCCATTAATGGCAGCTTGGTGGACCAAAATGGAGGGTTCAACTTGGCCGTCGCGACGCAACGACGGCGAGCCAAAGCGACGCCAACAGCAACCTCCCGGGACCCTCCTCGAGCCTCGCGAACCTCATCTCCTCGTTCGCTGCCAAGGGCCTCAGCGCGCGCGACATGACCGCCCTCTCCGGCGCCCACACCATCGGCCAAGCGCGGTGCACCACCTTCCGCTCCCACATCTACAGCGACGCCGACGTCGACCCCAGCTTCGCGGCCCTGAGCCAGCAGAACTGCCCCTCCGCCGGCGGCGACGACAACTTGGCTCCGCTGGACCTTCAGACGCCGAATCGGTTCGACAACGAGTACTACCAGAACCTGGTGGCCAAGAAGGGGCTGCTGCACTCGGACCAGGAGCTCTTCAACAATGGAACCCAGGACTCCCTGGTGAGGCTGTACAGTGTCAACGCAAGGGCATTTGCCAGAGATTTTGCGGCGGCGATGGTGAAGATGGGAGCCATCAGCCCGCTGACGGGAACGAACGGAGAGATTAGATTGAACTGCAGGAACGTGAACTAGCAACGTTATGATGATGCTTCATCTGTATTCTTTTACACTGTTCTTTTATTGTTTCTTTGACAGAGCAAAGCAATAAAAAGCTGTGAAGATTTACTGTATCCAAGCTCAGTTTTGAGGTTGGACGATCTGCCGCGATAACCTTTGTGATCAGCCTGCAAGACTTCGATCATCGGATCCTCAGAATCAAGGAAACTTAAACTAAAGATTAAGTGAAAGCTCAGTCAGATCAGAATTTTGACATCAGATCATTACAAGCCTGTCTCATGTTTAATCTCGATATCGAAAAGCCTGGAAGCTGGCCATTCAACATATGTAACAAAGCCTGCAATCATAGCATTATCATTCAGCATGCTTATGCTGTATCACAATCTTTCATATGACTTCCAACAGCTCATGGAAGTTCTACTACAAAATTCCAATATATGAAATGCTCCCAAGCTAAGAGGAAGATCTCAGCAAAGTCGATGAACATGTCAATCATATTCAGGTTTCACTAGAGGCTTGCAAGCGTGAGAAGCAGAGGAACTGGAACTCCTTTTCAGCAACCTCTTCTTCACAAGAGGGACCAGTGACTGGACGACGTCCGCCATTAAAGGCCTGTAATCAGCCTCAGGTTGCACACACATGGAAGCAATGGCAGCCACCTGAACAGCATCCTTCATAGAATAGTGACCTTCCAATGCTGGATCCAGTATCTGAGTTACTTTTTCTCGATCACTGAGACATGGCAGAGCCTGCGACAACCAAAAATATGAGTTATTAGATTTGCCTGAGAGCAAGTACAATCGTTGAGGGTAATCATATGCATTGAAAGCAGAAGCTAAAAGCATTAATTTTTTGCAGCCATATAGTATGTTACGACTTCAGGTAATTGGACTTTGTTAAGGACCAGAACATTTTCGGCAGAAACTAACCTAATAAATATATAGCTCGACTGTTTTCTAGATGGCTCTTGGTTTCCTTGGACATGATTGTGTCCTTCGACCCATGGTCGTCAACCGAAATAAGAACCTAAGAATGTGAATGTAGGATGCGTTGATCCTACAGGGCATATGTCACTGATTGTAAAATTACAGTGATGTTAAGTGGTCGGACATTATTGCGCCCTTCGACAGATTATCATCTAAAATAGAAACCTAAGGATGTGAATGTGGGATGCAACAATCCTATTGCACAGATATATATTTCTGTGCTAGACCATCATTTATCTATCAGAAAGCTCTATACCTACAAAATATCAATTATAAATAAAATAAATGTGCTTTGTTAAGCATTTCAGAACATTTCCAGATAAAATACTCACCCAGGTTACGAGTACACCTTCCCCTGGTGGCCTATTCATATCTACTGGGACTCTACCAGTCAGCAGTTCCAAGAGCACTACTCCATAGCTGTATACATCTGATTTAGTTGTCAATCTCCCGGACAATGCATATCTGGTAAAAGAATATATTAGGATGCCATATTAAAAAGAGCTAAGCCTTTTTCATGAACTGCATCACTGAAGCTAGAACTAGATCATGCAAGTTAGAAGAGATGAAGGCTTTGGCGGTACTCTGGAGCAACATATCCTTGTGTGCCTAAAACACGTGTGGAAACATGGCCTCCTGCTTTATCGGATCCAAGTTTTGCAAGTCCAAAATCTGAAACTTTGGCATGGAAGTAAATGTCCAACAAAATATTGCTGCTTTTGAAATCCCTATGGATGACAGGGGGGTTGACGTGCTCATGAAGGTACTGCAGACCTTTTGCAGCTTCAAGAGCTATTTGCATTCTCGCATCCCAGTCCAACTTTGAAATGCCACCGTAGGAACCTGTAGATTTGAATTAAGTCGATTCTTATGACCATTCATACAATGTTCTTGCTTCACAATAACTGTAATTTATGTATAAGGAAACAGATTCTGCTTAGGAAATGTTGCAATGCCAACATATTTCAATGACAAGCACCAAATGGTAAACAATTTAGAAAGCTACACTAGCTCAATTCTAGAATTCACCACAGGCTCTTACACCTTGGAGTTGATGATATGAACCAATGGCTCATAACCAAAAACCATGTTTCCACCTTTGATTCATCACTCCTCTTATAGATCTTATCATATATAATACATTTTCATGCAAAATATATAATAAATTGGTATCGGTTACTTTTCAGTGTCAAGGAGGTATTTTAGCTTTGACGTCACATAACAAAACAGCAAAATTACTATGTAGGAAAGTATGTCGATGACCATGATCTCAAGGACATGCAAGTAAAATGCATTAAATAATAAATGTAATAATAAGCTACAATCACTTGACGTCGACTAAGATTAACAATGGATTAAAGCAAATATAATATAGGAAATATGCAGAAGGAGAAGAAAAGGATTAGAAGATATTATGCAATGGCTCCATGGTGAAGTTGTTCTGAGTGACCTAGATGATTAGGTTCAAGTTATAGAAAGAACCTCTCCACTTGTAGGGCTCATGCTTTGGGCTGTCCTTATTAGAAGCAAAATATCAGAAAATGAATAATGTCATACAAAAAAGAATATTGCAGTACCAAAAGACATTTGCCCCAGATTCTTTAAGACAATTAATTCTTCATTCAAATCTCACTATTTTGGTTATTCAATTGTCCCTTGCCAAGACTTTTCCCAAGTATCACAATGACACCACAAATTCCCAACCAATACAAGAATATACAAAATAGGGTGCCTTTGTCTCTGCCGGAGGCGTTCGGATTACCACAATAACAACATATGACAATCAGTCTATGAGTTGATTTAACTGATGATGCTCCACTAGCACCAGATGTTATGATTCCTAGACATGTGAAACATTTGGTACTGTCATCCTTTGATCTGCATATTTAGGGATAAATTCTTCGCATATTGTCATTTAACATGATTTGAAACAATGGCTGCGGCAAAATCTTCAGATATATATTTTTGCCTTTGCTTTAGACTAGAAAAGATATGTGCTGAACTAAGACTAAACAAGCCATTTTGTCTTCATGTTTATAAACCTAAAACTTGGCCCTTCATTCGTAATATGCTACCAAGCTCCTACTGAGAAACGTGGAATCAAAGTTACCACAGGATATCGTACAAGGGTTCGTTTGAAGATTAGTATAGTTTTTCAGGATGGAATGTCATGTCTATTCTTTTAAGGGCCTCAAAGGCTATCAAAATCTAAACAAATTATGTTAATATTGCAAAGCAAAGAATTACTGATGAAAGCATATAGTCACGTAACTGATACGGATGCCATGATCAGACAGAATTCCAAGACTCAGGTAAAGCAATTTCATAAAGTTTGAAGGTACACAAACAAATCATGTCAATGCCAAATATACACAATCAGCATTGCTTAAATTTTCTTTTCATATATCTGTTTCTCAATCAAAGCTATATTCCTGTGTTAGAACATGGAAAGGTACACATATGTATAAGTACGAGCTACAATCAAGAGTATATTCTGCAAAACAAAAAATAATTCTAGAAGTAATTAGCTGACATTAAGAAACTACTACTTGAAGTGACACAATTTTCATCATGTCTTTCTACAACCACTTCATACTCTGAGCTAAGGAGGCCTGCATTTTCTTCATCATAATAGTTTGTTTTCTTGGAGTTAAATTATACCAATATGCAGTACCAGTATGCTTGACAGCATCAGCCATTAGCATATTACACCCCTTGATCTCCAAACTAAGAGCCTCTTCTCAAATGTAGTCTCAGGAAAATCCCAAAAAGAATACCTATCAAAGCAAGATCAAGAAGAACATAATCATACCTTTAGTAGGATACAGATGTTCCTGAAGACCCCCATTAGCCATGAACTCGTAGACCAGAAGCCGATGCCCGCCATCGGAGCAATGGCCGATCAATGTCAGCAGGTAGGGCGAGTGAAGGCGCGTCAGCAACTCCACCTGTCATTCCAAAACCCAATCTTTGTCGCCTCAAATGCCCTCCAAGAAATTTCAGTAAGGATGACAAACATGAAGATTAGGTGAAACAGTGGAGAGGACAGGAACCAACAAGAGACCTCCATCTTGAACTCATCCTCCCCTTGCTTCCCCGGTCGGTCCATCAGCTTGACGGCGACCTTCCGCCCATCGGGCAGCGCTCCCCTGTATACGGCCCCGAAGCTCCCGTGCCCCACCACACTGCGCTTCCCAAACCCGCCGGTCGCCGAATGGAGCTGCTTGTAGGTGAACACCTGCACCCCTCTCTCGCTCACCACCACCGGCGCCTCGTCGCTGCCGCTGCCGCCGCCTAAAGGTGCCGCCTTTTCCTTCTGTTCGCTCTTCCCTTCCTCTACAAAAGATAAAAGAACCCAACCACGGTGACGAATCACAACAACGGAAAGAAGAGGAAGCGAGAGGGGTGCTCACTGAGGGAATTGAGGTGCTTGGAGACTTTGTTGCTGATGTAGCAATAGTAGCTGAAGGCGACCAGGAGGGAAGCCAGCGAGAGAACAGCGAGGACAACGATCACCAAGAGAGCCACGCCTCCCTCTCTCCTGTACTCTTCCTCCATTTCTCCCTTGAAAGTAACAGTGCTCGATACTGATGCCGATGGAAGAGGAGGAGAGCACAAGTGAACTCCACTGTCCGAGTGGGTTGGGCACGGCTTCCTTCAGGAGACCGAGAGAAGACGACAAAGTCATAAAGAAAAGGAACAGGAAACACGAACAGCTTTCTGAACTGGAAACAGTGGGACGGAGATTGCAAAGCTAGTGCTGCACACCTTTGTTTTACTTTATGTTGCTTGTTTTGGTTTCTACTCGATCGTGTTGTTTTTTATCTGTTCTTCCTGCAGAGGATGCTTAAGACGCACACTTTGACTCGGGTTTGACTGCTCATCAACTTTTGGCGGCCATTAAATGTAACATACTAATGGATATCATTTCTTCAAATCAACGCTGAGATTAGCAATGAAATCAATGGATATCATTTCTTCCTTCACTCCTTTTGCTCAAAATCATGCACTTCACTCTCGCCATGGCCAGTTGAGCTGCGTGACAAAAGTACGAGCATCTGCCAGGACTGTGCCTCTGGTCACACCCATTGTTTACTTCTCCTGAGCGCGTCGTCGTCTCCGCCATTGCCTTGTCTGCTTCTTCTGTTCCACCGCCCTCGCTCTCCTCCTCGTCTCGTGAGTCGTGACAAGCAACATTTAGTTGTCGATACCGCAGCACCAGCACAGAATCGTACAAGAAAGCCGCGTTCGTAATTGCTGAACACATATCTATTTACGTGAATCATTTCGTCACGAAGTTACACTTTCTTTCGTTATTTCCAGCATTATACATCAGCATTAACACTGCAAATTAAAGTGTTCCGTATCAGTTCCCAATCTTTTTTGGACCACCCGGATTTCTTACCTGCTTTTTATCGGATGATGCAAGAGCGTTGGGTCTAACAATCCTATCACGAGGAAGGTATCTGTCGGGTCTTCACGAACCAGAGTAGAATATGGAAAGGCTGCAAGTGAATGCAACTTCTGTGCGGGATATGCTGCGTGGGTCTAATCTCAGCCGTGCGCCTGTTTTGGCCAGATCAACTTTCTGACGGTCAAGATTAAAAAGTTCCAACTTGCAAGGTATGCCGCGTGCATTTAATCTCAGCCGTCCGCTTGTTTTGGTCCGATCAGCTTTCTGACGGTCAAGATTAAAAATGTTCCAAGTCGCGAGTTCTGGCTCAGAACAGACGGCCAATGTTATTGGAAGACGAACGGGGCCCAGTCGATTTACTTTGCGAGCGGACCAAGCGAAGCGAGAGAACGGGAGGAGCCTAACCGCTTTTCATGTATCAAAACAAGACAGCGACTTTTACGGGTTTTTCTCGTCTCGCTCACAGCTAACTTTACTGTTCGATCCGCCCCCCAATCCCCCCTCTCTGTGTCTCTGGTGGTGATGGCGGAAGGGAAGCCCAAGAGCCCGTTCGGAGTCTGGAGCACCATCAAGCCCTTCATCAATGGAGGCGTCTCCGGCATGCTCGCTACCTGCGTCATCCAGCCCATCGATATGGTCAAGGTACGCCGCCGGCCTTCGCTACCACCTCTCTGATTTGATGTGCTGTTGTTACTATCCATCGAGATATGGCCATGTTTCGTTTTCTCTCTCGGTGCCAAATTGTGTTTCGTTAGGATCCAAAATCTTCTTTATTGGGTTTTCTGGATTCAAGGGAAATGCTGTTTTTCTTGCCGTTCTTGATGCTAAAAAGATGAATGTATTTATGAGATTTCACGATGATTTGTTGTTGGATCTGAGATCTGTGCTAGGTTAGTTTTGTTTGGGGTTCTGATGCGGTGGTTTGATGGAATTTTATGTGGATTGCAGGTGAGGATCCAGCTGGGGCAGGGATCAGCTGTCGAGGTTACGAAGAACATGCTTGCCAATGAAGGGTTTGGCTCCTTTTACAAGGTTCGCTTAGTGTGATTTGTTTCTAATTTTCTTTGCTTCCCTTCTCGATATACTCTGTGATTTCTGGTTGCTAAACGATCTGCAACATAATTAATCCTGATCTATAAATAAGTTCCATTGGTAACTTTGAATATCATGCAAGTTTATCTTCTTCCAGCTATGTTCCTTTTCTTTCTTTGTTTTTTCTTTTGATGTACAACTTTTCTATCTTTACCAGTTTGTCCAACGTTAAGATAGTTCTTTAACCTTGGGTGTTTGCAACAATTATCATAGTAATATCTCCAGAAATAAATTAATACATTTTAAACAGTGCACCACCATTCTTGGAGTTGTCTTTTTATGTTTTGGGTTTAATTTTTTATCGTTCTAATGTATCGTTCTGATACAGGGATTATCAGCTGGTTTACTAAGGCAAGCTACCTATACAACTGCACGATTGGGTTCCTTTAGGTAATTTAGTTTCCTCTTTCCTTGAAATTGCTTATTCATAGCATAGTTTTATATATATATATATATATATACTGGAGTTCTATTTGAGGATTTGATACTTGTTGGCCATGGCCTTTGAATCACATATACTTGACGTTTGCAAACGCAAACTACAGATTTGGTTGGGTGTAGAAAATAAGCTTAACTGGTTGCATGTGTTAGGTTTCTGGAATGCTCTCAATTGGCTAGTTGGAGATGCCTCAGGTTACTAGGCTAAAGATGAGTAAAAGGTGATTGCACCATGTTTGCCGGTATTCATGTTGTATCCATTATTTAGGTAGACTTATCTGGGTTCAATGTGGTTTCCAAGGCACATTAACAACAGTATTTTTGTCTTTTCTGATTGTTATTCCTCAGGCCTGATACTACATACTAATTCCCTGATAGATGGAGAACTGAGAAGTCTCTGTATAGCTCCTATCTTTAGAAACCTTATCTTTTTACTGGTTATAACTTGTCCGTCCGTGAAAGATAGAAACAGTCTTTTTAAATACTTAAAGATAAGATTGCATACATTGAGCCTCCTTGGACCTTACTTTAGCGGGAGCCTCCTGCACTGGGTATGCCTTTTAACTTATTCAGTGTTGCTATCAAAGATTTAATTTTTGAGTGACAACTCTGCACCAATTTTTTCTTGGACTGGCACAATTTTTAGGTACAGTTTATTCATAAAAAATCTAAAGAATTTAGACTTTGGTACTATGCAGTATGTGGTATACCAGTTAGCAGTCAGACCAATTAGGTGTTGTCAATATATCTGAACAGTTCTGTTGGTTCTTTAATTTATGTAGTGAATTGTTTTAGCTCAATTAAGTTGAATAACTTTTGCTGATAATCCTAATAATTATGAAACTTTTTTACAATATTAGTCACCTTTAAGATAAATCTGATGACTAAGTTTCCAACATATAATTGATTTTTGTTTTTTTTCCTTTGTTGTCTTACTTTTGTTGAAAAGGAAAATATTTCTAAAAAGACCTAAGATTAGATCCAAAAGCCTCTTGCTTTTACAGATAATTCGATGCTTCTAGTTAAATTTAACTTTTGAGGAAAATAATTAATTGGACAAATGAGATCTTGGGTAATTTTGTTCGGAGAACTTTTTGGTTATTAGTTGAGAATGCATGAGGCTATGTTACTGTGGTTGCATTATCAGTTTCTTTGAATAAGTGTCTTCTACCCGTCTAAGGAGTTGGGAAGTATACTCTTTTGATGAAGATTGAAGGTACTAAAACTTATGTGTTGCTGCCCTTGATTTACTGCCAAAATCTCTTTTACCTTGAAGATTAGTTAATGAATTCGTGTTAGAGGACCTAATTTTGCAGAGGTCTTATAACCAGCTATTATATATTCTGCTTCCAGTTTAAATAAAAATATATATACTTGATTACTAATGTAGCAAAGTCTTGCTTTGTGTTAAACTACAAAAAAGCTAATCCCTTTGTTTTTAGTCACATATTTACCCTTATTTCCTTTATCACTTTTTTTAGGGTGCTGACAAACAAAGCTGTCGAGGCTAATGATGGCAAACCACTGCCTTTGCTTCAGAAAGCTGCTATTGGTCTAACAGCTGGAGCAATTGGAGCATCTGTGGGAAGCCCAGCTGATCTAGCACTTATCAGGATGCAAGCCGATGCAACTTTACCTGCAGCACAACGACGAAACTACAAAAATGCATTTCATGCACTATATCGTATCATTGCTGATGAAGGGGTTCTGGCTCTATGGAAGGGTGCAGGTCCAACAGTAGTAAGGGCAATGTCATTAAATATGGGTATGCTTGCATCTTACGATCAGAGCGTTGAACTATTCAGGGATTCCCTTGGTTTCGGCGAAGTTAGCACTGTTCTTGGTAAGATGCAAAGCATTACTTCTTATCTGCTCTATTTTTCTAATATTAAGGGTTTTGCGAGTGATAGCCCTCCATGGCGCTTCGGACGACTGGTTTCTAGTATGGTGGATAAGTTCTGTGTGTCATGGTTTCCATTGGATTGAGTGATGCCTTGAGACGTTGACCTTTAGTATAACTTTTTTGCATTGTGAATCTATAGAAGTTGGTCTTTTAAAATTGTTTCTGCTAAAAAATATTTCAGGAGTTCTTGTCATATTATTGCTTTGACAGCATCTAAATTTTAGATATTGGTTACAGTTAACTAGCCTTTAAAGTTTCAGAGCAAGTGCCTGCCTTTTCTACCATAACATCAAGAACAATATGAGGTAGCTCCTAGAGGATGTGACCTTCAAAGCAGTCAAAATTATGTGGTGTCTTCTGGACTAAAATGGCTTTCTTTAGCTAAACAATTAATTGTATGGAAGAGGCTTGGATGTTACTAATGGTTGCTTACTATACTAAGCTTGCTTTTGATATGGCAATGCGCTTATACTTCTATGTTCTGCATCATATTCCTGAACATGTTTCTTTGACATTACTTCATGATAGATGAAAACTCTCATATTTTGTTTGTTTGTGGTAAGCTCAAATTTCCCGGGGAGTCTTGCTTCATTTTATATAGATGTGATAATATTCTTTTTAAATAGCAGTACTTTAATAGGTTGTATAAGTTGCAGATTTATCCTTTTTATCTATCTTTTCAGTAATTTTATTTTTCTGGTGTATCTTCTTTGCGTTTACTTTTAAAGTAGCATATGAATGATATTCGGCTCATGCATTCGATTGACAATTTTGAATACTGCAAAAAGGTAACTCTGGAGGGCAGCTCTATTGGACTTTCTATACCTCTGCCTATATAAGAAGTCCTGTTTCAAGTCTAATTTTTCTGTATTCTATTAATTATGAATTGAAAAATGTGGTTGCTCATGACCTTTGGCATTTTAACCCTTCCAGCAGAATTTAGTTAAAGCGGTGTCTGATTATATTTAAGAAAATCCCTTTAGAGTGGTTGCAGAATTAGGACTCTAAATACTGCCAGTGGAGATTGATTGGTTGCTAACCATGTCTTCGTTTACAGGGGCAAGCGCAGTTTCAGGGTTCTTTGCATCTGCTTGCAGTCTACCTTTTGATTATGTGAAAACACAAATACAGAAGATGCAACCTGATGCCAACGGGAAGTATCCTTACACTGGGTCTTTAGACTGTGCCGTGAAAACGTTGAAGTCTGGTGGCCCCCTCAAATTTTACACTGGATTTCCTGTCTACTGTGTGAGAATTGCTCCCCACGTCATGGTAAGGCCTCATCGTTTATAGTCAAAACACTTGTTGCTGCCGTCTTCTCGACGCAAAGAATCATCTGTTTGTTTGTCTCAGCCATGTTCTGCAGATGACGTGGATATTCTTGAATCAGATTCAGAAGGTTGAGAAGTCTTTGGGCCTATAGAATCCCACCTTATCGGATCGGTATAAGTTGTATCGTAATTGTTCTACAATAATTTCTCGATGATTGAACCTTTTTTTAGTAGGCTGGTTTTCGTATCATCAATCACAGCCTTCCATTTTTCTTCTTGATTCACATCATAAGGTGTAATAGCCCATTGTTGTTGTATGTACTTCATATTGGTCAAGATATGAATGATACTCATACAGCTGTTTTTGTTGGAATATCTGCTGAAAATGATTTGGATGGGTTATATTTTGTTAGACTCATATGTTCTTTCTGGCTCCACAGTCGAGGATGATGCCATTGTGACGTACGGAGGTGGCCGCCGCATCAGCTTCAGCGCCACGGGTTGAGCCCGAACGGGACGGACTGTCACCATCGCCGCTCTCATAAAATCTGGCCGGGGCCATCACGGTTCGACTCGATCCAATCATGTGGGAGGGTTTCTTATCAAGTCCGCGTGAGTTCCTGCGGGTGTTCCTCTCAGAGTGGCCCATATCAGCCTTGTAGCATCAACTGTTGCTGCCGTGACTTGCTTCTCCATTTCTAGCTTTTCCAGATTCCAAATGTCTGCTGCTCTTCGGAGGGAGTCACCTAACTGCGCCAATAATTTAAGAAGCTGAAGGCATGCCACAGGAGCAACGGTGGCCCCCCAAATACTAGAACAAGATTTAGAGTAAGTCCTCACTGCTTTTTCTTTTAACGCCACACCTTCATTATTTTTCTTCATCAAAGGCAAAAAGAGTGTGTTTATTAAGCTATTCTTTGACAAGATCCTACCTGCTCTGTCTTCTCAAGTAGGGGTGGCGAAGACAAGCCCTCTCCGGCGTGGAAATTGCGGAGGGCTGATTGTATCCCAGACGACTGAGGGAGTGCAGCCGTGGATTGTGTACAAACATGTCACGGTTCGCCATGATTCCCCAAACGTCATCGCTCCTGTGGTGCGAGGAAGTTGAGTATGTTCTTTTCGTGTTGCGTGTGACAACGTCGATGAGATACGAACATAGGTGGCGGGATGGTGACGCGAAGGAGATGGCATCGAGTTGGCAGAAATGGACGGATGATGAGGTGGACGGAGACGTATAGTATGTGAAAAATGAGTGAATAGAAATGTTGGGGAAGAAAGATGAGAAGGCACGAGGGAGAAGTCGAGATATATATTTTTTTCCAAAGAATGCCAATGTGGTCCATCGAGGGATATTCTTATTGTTGGCTTAGAAGAAAAGATGATGATTTTTGTAAAAAAAATTATGTTTTAGATATTTCTTAATAGGCATCCATATTTTATTTTTTAAAATAATATCTTTAGTGGTCTCTTGATAATTTTCTTATTTATTATAATATTTTTTTTTATCAAAAACACTATAAAATTTACTGAAAAATATTATAAATGAATCAAATAAAATCAAACATAATAGAAAACATTTGATATATTATAATTTAAAATAAATGTAAAAAATAAGTGATGAAAAATGTATGAAAAAAAAGACAAAGATATAAGGACAAAAACATGGAAGGAGATATTTTTATATAAAGAGTTGCCAATGTGATCAGCTAAGGGATATTTTTATTTTTAGCTTAGAAGATAAAGTGATTTTCATAGAAAAATATTTATATTTTAAATATTTCTCAATTGGTATCCATATAGTTTTTTAATAATACTCAAGTGGTCTTTATAATAGAAGTCTAAAATATCTTTAGTTCTCAATTGGTATCCATATTACTCAAGCTGTTTGTTAGAAGTTTGTTACATTGTTTTTACCACATAATAAAAATACTGTAAAACCTAATATTATAAATGAGTCAAATAAAATTAAAATATAAATCATTTGATATATTATATTATAATTTAAATAGGTATTTATAATAGTTTATGAACAACATCACTCAGTAAGAAATAAAAACTTGACTTGTTACAGTATTTTCGTTACCATAATAAAATATCATAAGCTTACTTAAGAATACCATAAATAATTTAAATGATTTTCTAATCTCAATCGGACTACTTAAGATTCTTTTCGGAGATTATTAGTGATGCTTGAAGATTCAATTTCTAAGATTAAAACAAGTCTTAAAATGATTATCATGCAATAATATTGGTTTAAGATTCAAGCTTTAACAAAATACAATAGGATATTGTTAGCAATGCTCAAATGTTATTTCTCCTAATCTTATGTAGAATGCATTTGTAAAACTCCAAAAAAATATATAAATGATAAATTCAACTATTTAAATCAAATTTTGGATTGGTATCAATCAAATTTTGATCAATACTAACCTGTATCGATTGATATAAGACAAGTTTTAACCGTATAGATTGATACATACTTTTTTGTCAATATCGTCATATTTTAGTATAGTGTTCGAAATAGATTAATCTACGTACCAATCGACTAGTTAATCGATATATGTTTCATATCATTTTTGGATGATATGTTAAACTTTTGCTCCTAATAAAATGAATGAGATGCTCGAGTTAGAAAATTCCTAGGTGGTGGGAAAGATTCTATAAGTTTATCTATATATTTAGAATCTTATTATTCATAACTTCCATTTTACTATTGATAACACTTACTATTGACAATTCTTATAATATATATATATATATATATATATTATTTTACTATTTATAGCTTCAATATTATTAAATTTATATATTTTTTATTAATCACAATCATTTATTTTATCCTCCCTACATATGCCACTTGTCAACATCACTCACCTCTATAATATTTATTGATGTTACTTGATATCGAGTGAGTTTGCTCATCGTATTCTCGATTTTATCATTCGAAGAGATAGTGATACGCAACGAAGAGAACGAACAATAGATGTGAGCGAGGAGGAGAAAAAAAAATGACAAAAGAAAACAAGAAACGTAGGAGTTTAAATAGCTTTAGTAGGTAGGAATGCTTGTCACAGGAAAAGGGTGATCGTGATAGATGCGACGACGATACTTTAGCTTGCGAAAGGTGCAAGATTATTTTTATCAAATTAATGAAAAAATACCCTCAAGTATAAATTAACTAAAACGACTGTCATTCGCTAAAAGTCCCAACACTGAAAACTTTTTAGGTAAAATATGTAAAATATTTTATTAATGATTTTATCGATACACACTCATTGTAGTCTACTCGTGGGAAAGATTCACGTGACAGAGTTCACACAACACGGGCGAAGACTTTGTTGTTGCGGTCACCGATCAATTTTACTTAGGCTTCACTTCGAGTACGCACCCCGAAATCTCCTTCGTTAAGCCTGAAAGCTCCTCTCAATCTCAATTCCAGCCTGTCTTAGGTCACCCACAATTAACGTTGGCCATCTACTTTTAGCCGACGAAGCCACCCCTATCGTTCCCATGAGCTCATCCTCCTCATGCAATCTGCACCCGAAAAGGACCCTCTATGCTACTATGACACCACGTCCCTCACCTCCTGCACACCTAAAGGCCACCTTGGGTATAACTAAGCCAATCGATACTTTGCGTGTTTGCTGCGTTTACTTTGACTGATATGTGATCGTCACCTCACCTTTGCGTGTTATGAGTCGACACCATTCATTGTTTAAGGCAAAAATAAAAGCAGCTTATGATCACCACCATTACTTTTCCCAGTTACACTCCTCTTTTTCACACCTTTTCTGCTGCATAAAACTACAAACACCTTTTGACTTCCGCGCTTCATCGCTGTAACGTTGGTCCATCCGCTCCTGTGCCGAGCGCAGCAATCGGAAGAAGGAAGCCTTCGGGCCGACGACAACGATGCGACAGTCGCCTGCCAGCCGAAATATTGTACGCCTACATAGCTGGTTCCTGTTCCGCAGCGGGGAGGTGATGGCGGCCGAACGCGGTAGAGCCATCACGGGAAAACCGACGGCTGTGATTCCCTCTCCTCGCGCACATCAGAAGGCGGAGATGACGCAGGCCGTTCCGTGGTCGGCATTTTCTCCTCGGGTTCGTTACGTCCCATCCAACCTTCGTCCTGTCGTATCGGACGTCGTTGTACCGTCTCTGAGCTCACGACACCTGTCTCCTCGCGTGTGGTTCAATTCTGGCGGCGACACATGTGACCCAAATCGAGGCATTGCAAGTTTTGTCTTACAACAGTACATGCCTGCTCCGAAACCATCGACGTCGCATGACGCACGTGACAGGACGGCCATGTTTCACGGGCCCCGTAACGGTCGGCAGCGCCGACATTATATCGGGGAAAATTGCACTTAACTCCTTAACAAATCCAAAATTAAACAACATACATTGCATTTTATGCACAGACATTAAGTCGATGGCCTTAACAAAATTGCACGAGAATTATCGGTAGTCATATTAAACTGTAGGTCAAAGGTTACGAATGTACACGAGACGAGAATGAGTCTACATACGTGTCTGATGGATTCAGTAGCTGACATCGAATCTAGTAGAAGAACACAGACGGGAAATCGATTCTCTACGATTTAAACGGAGGATTTAGGAAGAGTAAATAAGAAAGAAGTGAGGATATAAAGCTAAATCTAAATATGCGTCTAATTGACATGAAAAAAATGGTTAGGAAAACCGTCTCTTTTGTTCGGCTCTAATTGCGCTACAGAGAGATCCTCCTCTCCGGAAGCAACCGGCACCAGCCAGTCCACGAAGCAATATCCATTACCTATTCGATTAAATACCTGCCAATCGTAGCCACTCAGACGACACCGTAACAGAGGAGCACCAAACGGGACGCGCCGCTCGGTCTTCCTCTCGCGATCTGTGGGTGATGGCGGAGGGGAGCGGCAGCGGTAGCAGCAGAAGCAATAGCAGGGCGCGGGCGCTGCTGCTGGGGCGGTATGAGGTGGGGCGGCTGCTGGGGCACGGCACGTTCGCGAAGGTATACCACGCGCGCCACGCGGGGACGGGCGAGAGCGTGGCCATCAAGGTGCTCGACAAGGAGAAGATCATGCAGAGTGGCCTCGTCGCCCAAACCAAGCGCGAGATCGCGATCCTCCGCCGCGTTCGCCACCCCAACATCGTCCACCTCCACGAGGTCATGGCCACCAAGTCCAAGATCTACTTCGTGATGGAGCTGGTTCGGGGTGGCGAGTTGTTCGCCCGCGTCGCCAAGGGCCGACTCCCCGAGCCCGCCGCCCGCCGCTACTTCCAGCAGCTCGTCTCCGCCGTCGCTTTCTGTCACGCCCGCGGCGTCTTCCACCGGGACCTCAAGCCCGAGAACCTCCTCCTCGACGACCGCGGCAACCTCAAGGTCTCTGACTTCGGCCTGTCCGCCGTGTCCGACCAGATCCGCCAGGACGGCCTCTTCCACACCTTCTGCGGCACCCCGGCCTACGTGGCCCCGGAGGTGCTCGCTCGCAAGGGCTACGACGCCGCCAAGGCCGACATCTGGTCCTCCGGCGTCATCCTCTTCGTCCTAATGGCCGGCTACCTCCCCTTCCACGACCACAACCTCATGGCCATGTACCGCAAGATCCACAAGGGCGAGTTTCGATGCCCCAGATGGTTCTCCGCCGACCTCGTCCACCTCCTGTCCCGCCTCCTCGACGGCAATCCCGCCACCCGGATCACCATCCCCGAGATCATGGACAACCGCTGGTTCAAGAAGGGCTTCCGCCAGGTCAAGTTCTACATCGAAGACGACAAATTCCACCGCTTCGACGACATCGACACGCCACCGGCACCCCTTCCGCCCCCGGACGAGCACTCCGAATCGGAGTCCGAATCAGAGACGAACTCGAAGCCCAATTGCTCCACCTCCAATTCCTCCTCCATAAGCGGCGGTCCGCGACGGGGGCTGGGGCTGCCTCGGCCCGCGAGCCTGAACGCGTTCGACATCATCTCCTTCTCCCCGGGGTTCAACCTCTCGGGGCTGTTCGAAGAGAGTGGGGAGGAGGCAAGGTTCGTATCCGGGGAGCCCGTCTCCAAGATCCTCTCGAAATTAGAGGAGATCGCCAAGGTGGTCAGCTTCACGGTGAGGAAGAAGGACTGCCAGGTGAGCCTGGAAGGCACCAAGGAAAGCGAGAAGGGCCCGTTGGCGATCGCGGCGGAGATATTCGAGCTCACGCCGTCGTTGGTGGTGGTGGAGGTGAAGAAGAAGGCCGGGGACCAGGGTGAGTACGAGGAGTTCTGCAACAGGGAGCTCAAACCCGGACTGCAGAATCTAATGTACGACGAGCTGTCTGCCGGAGCCGCCAACATCGCGTCCGATACCGAGTAGAGCACCACACATCTTGAGTACCTCATGCAACCTCGAACATGCTCTCTCTTCTTCTTCTTCTTCTTCTTCTTCTTCTTCATAACTCCATATGCTTTTTGCTGTGTTCTGTAATATATATAACTATTGTTGGTGAGCACTCTTATGTAAATTGGTGATTGACATTACTTCGTTAAGAAGATGAACACGAGCTGTTCTCTTCTCATGACACCTCCAACAGCTTCACGATGTGTGTGTTGAACAGAGTCATGGCTTCTTCGAGGGTTTCTTCCGTTCTTCGCCTTACAGAAGTCGGATGTTTCTTCCACAAATTCTTGCAAGAAGCATCAAACAAAAATTAATGCTTCAAATAACTCAAGAAATTATTGTTCTTCCTGTGAAGAATTTGGAATTACTTGAATGACATATCCTGGCCAACCCTAATGGACTCGGTGTTACAAGCTTCTATGATCTTGTAAACTACGCAGCTGTTTCTTTCTTCCTGTAAAGAATGACACCTCGTTTGTAGCCTTCTCCCAGTTGACATGACTTCATATAAATATATGTGATTCGATCACAACCACTGAGCCAACGAAGAGATGCCTTGTTATTATTTGTTTTCCATCTGCTAGTTTGATGCTTCCACTTTTGGAGTTGCAGAATAGAACCGAGGACAAGTTTCTATCATTTTCTTAATGAGTTCATCTCCGTCTTTATTTGGGAGGAAAGGCTTAAGAGCTAGCAATCAGCTTCAGACTTCAAACTACTGTAATAGGTGACCTTCGTCCATTAATTTATAGAGATTAGACGCAAGCGTAAGCTTCTCGAATGAGGCTAAAAGGACACTCATGCATGCCCAGATTGTACATGGATTAATCATTTTCTGGCGTGCACTCTTCCGGTCGTCTTTGATGTCGACTTGCCTATTCAAGCTGCACGGAAAAGGCCACCGGAGATAAAAAGACAACCAATGCAATTCCAATTAGATTCATCATCGATCTCAACACATCTCGATGCTTATTTGAGAGTCGACACGATTGACTTTGGGTAGGAATCGTTTACTATTCCACTTCAGTGCTAGGAAATAGAGCCAGAGATTCGAGCACATCAGATGATTCTTGTTGTTCACTTGCACTGTGGATTCCTGCCTTTGTTTTCTCGACCAGATAGATCTCCTCCCATCCATTTCCTGCGTAGTAGACAAATCAACCCAACTCCATACTGGAGTTGGTCCCAAAGGAACCTTTGGGAAAGTATTTTTGGAGACAAGCGATGGTAACAAACACTCGGGAATAAAGACTCAGAGCAGAGCGGACAGTCCTCCTTTTCTGTGTACTGTGAATTAGATGCATCGGGATGGGAGTTGTACCATAGGAATTACTTCTGTCACGCATTCTTCCATTAATAAGAGAGAGGGAGACAGATCCCACAGCAAGTGAAGCTGGTCTGACATAACATTTATATTGCAGTCCTTTCGAAGCAGAGTACGGAGTAAGATGACTGGTCACACAGTTAGATCTATACTTAACATCTTCGAGTATTACAGTTCTCCATGTCTATTAAGAATTTAATTGGATTTGCCTGTCAAAATGTGTTCCTCAACTTGGAGGCAACCGCTCATCTTTATCATCACGATGTTGGCATTCTAACCTCCACTGGCTGATCATCTTGGCTCGCAGTCACGAAAGCATCCAGTAGTGAAAGTAGAAATGCCTACGAAAGATGCAAAGAAGATGAGGATGACAACAATTTGACTCCCGAGCTGCAGCTAAGCTTGTTATGGAGCTCGGTAAATGATGCGGAAAATGAGAAGGGTCATGAGACTGAAGAAGTAAACAGTGTGCTCTCGCTCTCACTCTCCCCCCCTACTTCAATGCAACAAGGAAAACACATGAAACCTGAGATGCAGTCCTTGGAGGGAGATGACAGCAGCAAAGCCGCTCTGGAGCTGAGTACTCCAAGGCATCGGAGTGAGATCTTTCAAGTACTAGTTGTTTCAAGGCCTTTAGGGATTCAGAACTTGCTGTCGATGAAATAAGATTGAAGCCAATGATCCTTTTATGAATTTGATAGAGAGGATACGTGGTGATGATCGAATAAGTTCGATTTAATTCAGACCTAATTTAGATTTAAACCATTTGATTATGCTTAGGAGGCATTTGAAATTCTTAAATTAGTGTAAAAGACGGAGGTTAATTAGGATTCTCGATGTGATTCTTCTAATACTAAGTTAGTGACAAGTGGTGTTTAAGACTAAATGAAAGAGATCTCCTAAGAAAAGTATTTTTTCCTAATTGATTATATAAATGTAAGATATTTAGAAAATATTTTTATATCAAAATCATATCGATGTTCTTTATCACATGGTAAATTTAATAATTTTAAATTTTAATATTTTTTATAAATTAAAATGTGACATATCGAACGAACGGATAATGAGATCAAATATCCAAACAATCGATAAAATTTATTAATTTATCTATGAACATAGTCTCATTCTATAAAACTAAATATATTAGAAGGAAACTTACTAATTAAAATTCCTTCTTAGTATTCATAATTTTTTATTGATAATCTCTTAAAAAATAATAAAATTACTATTCATGAATCGCCAACGGTCCTGAAACCGCCAACGTCATTCCAACTTCGTTCCGTAACAGCTCGCTCGTATTCAGGGCCACCAATCAACGTGCTTCCCTTGGCGGGCCCACATCTGCTTGTTCTTATCATCACCGCCACGCAGCACCTCCTTCCGTTACTAATTAGCTCAACGTGCTTCCCTTGGCGGGCCCACATCTGGCTGTTCTTATCATCACCGCCACGCAGCACCTCCTTCCGTTACTAATTAGCTGTACCACCAAACCCCCGCCCCAAAGGCATCGTCTGGACCGTCTGCAAGTACGTCACCTGCTTTACCGCCCTCTTCGCCCGCCCCCAGACTCTCGCCGTATACCTCGGCAACATCGTCGACGGCACCTACACCGGCGTATACCACGTCATCATCTCCCTCCACTTTTACTTCGACTCGCACCGTCGTCGGGATCGCATCCCCGGCCGATCTGGTCCTGCCACCTGTCGATGGACTGTGACTCTCGATCAAGAACTCGACCGACATCCAGCCGATGAAGCTCGCGATACCGACGGACGCTTTCCTGTCTTTCCACTCCGCAGATGAGTTCTGGTACACCAATCCCCCCGATATGTGTATATTCAAGAACAACCTCACCGATCCGCCCGGAAACGGGGCTTTCGGGGTCTTCACCGCCATCCTAGATGGCGATGTCGTCGGCGCCATTTGGCCGTTCACCGTGATCGACACCCACTGCTCTGGAGGCCCATCACCGGCTTCGGATCGTTCGACGACATCGAGATTACCCCCTTCTTGGGGAGGATCTTGGATGGGAAACCTCATGAATTCGGGTTCGGCCTCACGGATGCTTTGAATGTTTGGCTTGTTGATGCCAATCTTCATCTCTGGTTGGATGAGAAGAGCTCGTATGCCTCCGGAAGTTTGATCAAGTATGAAGCACCAGAGTATGTGCCATCTCTGGATTCCCAATTTAGGGATCTCGATGGACGATTCAAGACGAGCGCAAGCTGGTACATATCTTCGACGGGATGGGTGAAATCATCTTATGGGAAGATCACCGCCCATTTCTTCCAAAAGCTACACGAAGCATCCATCCATCTTCTGTATGGAACCTACACCAATCAGACCATCGATTTCAACTATGGCACCTACACCAAGCATCCATCTTCTGTATTGTACTCCGGACAATTTTTTCGCAGCTTCCCACTGTATGTGGACTCTGGGACAATCGACCGAGTGAATGATTCATAAACGGGCTGCAAGTATATCACTAGGATTCAACGAGAACAAGTTTTCAGGGGAGAGATTTGGTTTTACATACACCTTGAAGAATCTGCAGACCAAAAGTGGCTATATGCGTGTGAAGGAGAATTTGGTAACAGAGTGGTTTAGCCAGCACTCAGCAAGTGTGCAGATATGAAAGCACTGATGGCTGCTGTTTTAGGAATGTGAGCACCAGCAATTACAGTGTTCTGTATGATAATTCAGAGGAAGCTTGCTCCAAGAACTCACCAATAGGCATAGAGTTCTTCTCTAACTGATATCTTCCTTCTCCAATGGGGAAGTTTCTGGCGTCTGAAGTGTATAGGTCGAAGAATGGTGATTGAAATATTTAACCTAGCTGATTCTTCCATTGCTCAATAAAAGTAATTCAAGCTCTATGAGGCCACTGCCTTAGATTTTGGGTTTTCCCGTTTCTGCTGCATCAAAAGGCCTGTAAGTTAGGAAATGAAACTTTATGGTCTTTATTTTACAGCACGAAGGCTGTGTTTATGTTTGATTCCATGCTTCATTTAATTGCCTATGATCGTTGTTGATGTTATCAGAGTTTGAACCATTTTCTTTATCTGTAGTTGCATTCATGTCTGAGTTTTTTACATTCTAGATTGCAGCAATAGACATCAAACAAAATCTTATTCCTTTTTCAGAGATAATAGTTGCTATTTCTAAACTCTAATTGTATACTTGACTTTCAAGAGGTACTAGTTTTAGTCCAATGAGTTAAATTATGTTTCCTTTTTTATCTCTATAAAATGAGTATCATAAGTTGTTGCGAGGTATCACATTGTCAGACACTGCTCTAAGTGCTTTACATGTCAGACTAACAATGTTATAAGTGCTTTAGAAAGTAATCTGCAAATGATGATACTTCGTTGGAAAGAACTACTAGATGAAAACTGTAGATTCTTCTGAAAACAAGGTGTATTTTCACTCGTTACTATCAAATCATGTTTGCCTGATATGGAATTCCTTTCAAGTCTAGACTACTTTTTCAGCTTTTGAACCTGAAAAAGATGGTTGCCTGATATAAAGATGGTTGAGCTGTTCATATCACATAATAAATAAACTGACAAATGGCTTATGAATGAACCATATGAATTGCAATACATTCTCTTAGCAGAGTGCTTATGATAAACAAATGAACATTATTATTATTTATTTGTGAAGCAATTCACAGATAACTTAATGCAGCATGACACTAGGGATTCGACAAAGCTGATCTCATTCCATATTTTATCAACTTTATCATGAGAAACCAGTCAAAAGAAATCAGATTATTATGGAAATTTGAGAAGGTGCATTATGAAAATCATATTTTATTCTTCATGCATAGACGAATCCAACAGTATTCAACTTAAAGCTTCTGGTCCATTTCTCTTCCATTCATCTGGCCTTCAACTTGAAATTTTAAGTGCAACCTTACTCCGCACCAAAGGCTAAAAGCTGGCTGCCTCTTCAAACTTTGTCCATGGTAACTTGTGCTTGGCAAGTTTTAATTTCTTTGCTGCTACACCCATGACATTCCCATTGCTCTACAAGAAAAGGCAGTTAAAACTTTAGGAAAAAGCTGGCATTGAACTAAATTTCTGAAGAGAGTATTCTCTAAGTGAACAAGTATATGTGATCACACATGTATAATATGCAAATGGTGTGCATTCGAAATTTCAGAACCATAATAACAATTTTTGTATGTGGTAGTTTCAATTCAGTTCCTAGAATTTGAACTACATATTGGTAGTTGATCGATAAGGATATCCCAGAAGGAATTAGATTGCTCATTGTATATGACAATGCAATCGGCATACATTGTCACTTGACAAGCTATCCAAGGATTATTTTTCAAATTCAAATAAGAAATCCTAAAATGTGAATGAGATCTAGATTGAACTTACAAAGAAGAGAGGAGGGGGCATTGCAATGATGGAAAACATAGAAACAACAAAACTCAATGTTTGTCTTAGAAGTTGCAGAAAGTTAAGGATTTACATATTGAGAATTTATATTTCTATCTTCTATTCAAACATTTGCTTATATGGCACATTAGTAAATGAGGTTGTTTATTGTTCTTCCAACCAATGACCAAATCTTGCATGATAGTGTCCCTTCGTTGATCGATCCATTTAGTTGTTTATTACTGTCTTCTGTTAAGTGTATCAATTATTAACTTAAATTCTTTGTTAGTTATTTGTTGCTACCAAGGTCAAATATTGGTTGGTAACGTACTAATCGATATTTACCGATCCAACAAATGACTGGTATCAGATTATATGGTCAAATGCTGATTTGTATCATTTTCTTGTACCGGATGATACAGGTAGCTGTATCGCTTGGGACACTGATACCATATTTGATTCACTAGATTATCAAAATCGATACCTGATCTCTACTTGCTAAGTGCTCTGACTGATCAGTTAACTACTGAATCAAGAAGCTAAGGATATGCTAACCTGGAGGCAGATTCCAAGTACACCACAAATGGGATAGTCTTGAGGACAGCAGTAATCAGTCCCAGTGCAGCATACTGCATTCTCATAAGAACAGCAACCATAGAGTAGGCAATACCCGAAATATTCATATATGCAGCAGCAAGTTTCTCCAGATGAGCAGTATGACATATCTCCGCACACAACCGGTGAAGGGCTAGGTGGAGGCGGCGGAGGCGGTGGTGGTGGCACAGCAGGTGTCGGAAACGGGGGTGGAGAAGTGGATTGTTTGGTTGGATAAGAAGCCATTGCATTTATGGCACAAACACCATAAGGTAATCCTGTGTTCATCCTGATGTATATGTATCCTTGCATTCCCCAGGTTGTTCCCCATGAATTTTTCACAATCCAATAGTCAACATCGCGTTGTGATCCATATCCAACAATCAGTACTGCATGGTCAATATCATCAGGATTGCTGGAGCAATCTCCATCATATATTCCCTAAAAAGTTCACATTTTTCTTGTTAGTGCAGGCATATGTTAACATGAGGATTAGTGTATTGACAATCAAGTGCAGAAAGATGGATCATCTAGTTCTGTGGCCAGTTACTTACTCCTGCATATAGTTGAAAATCCAGTGATGAACCAACTATACCCACACTGATAGGCTGTTTAAGAACAGCACAAAGGAGAGCATCTTCATTCGGAGTCACATCTTGGTATCCGTCAATTGTCACCGCTTTCATTTTCTCCTAGTGAGATTGTGTGAACACAAGAGTCAGGAGCTTTGAGCACTGAAATCGACAGTCAGATACTGGAATGTTTGTCATGATTTGTGTACCTTTATGGTGTTACATGCTTCATTCTGGCCTGTGTAAGGATAATTTGACTCCGTGTCTATTCCCTTATTTTTTACGACCCACTCAAATGCATAATCCATATAACCTCCCTGACAGCCTGCATTTGTTTTATCACAGTCAATCAGTTCTTGTTCAGAGAGGCTGATAAGGTCTCCTGTAGTGATTGCATTTATCCCTTCCATTGCCCCTGTTGAAGAAAATGCCCAGCAGCTGCCTGTAGCAGAAATTTAAGGCCATTCCATTAGATATCCTACACAAAATTGTACAAGTCTCATGATACAGAATAATGTCCATCTGATCCATTAAACCAACTTTTAAGCCATGATATATATATTTATTTTCTTTCTAGTTACTGATAAATAGTAACATCTGCTTTGTTAGATGGTTGACAATCAAATTAGCATATCAGTTGACAAGTGTTATGCTAGTTTTCAGTGCTTTGAAACACCATCATAAAACTGCGTGCATGCTCCATAAACATATCTTGTCTCTAACTTCTTGATTAACTGTTATCAGCGGTCTTAATTTTGCATTGCATACACACATATATATATGCAAGCACTGAATGAATGAAGCTGCAGAAAGAAATAGTCGTAACAGACTCGATCAGTGGTTACTTTATATGCTTCTATTGACTATGTTTCATAAACTTGTTATGGTGATTGCAGGCAAAATGGAGATGAAGCCCAAATTCTCTGAATCGTGTGTAGGACATTTTCTAAAAGAAGAGAATACTCCAAGGTAAGAGCAAATCTAAGCACACTTACCACAATATCCTTGATCTTTAACTGCCGTCACGACTCCCTTCTTCCTCCAATCTAGCGAGGCTGGTGCGTCGCAGCTCTCCCGTGTCTTCTCCATGTCCCCTCCCCTGCTCATTCCTACTTCTCTTTTCCTACCTATCTTGCTCATATACGTGGCCTTGAACTCCTCGTTGCTCAGATCAGCAAACCTATTGAGACCCACTGCGTGGCCGTGGCTCGATGACGAAGATGATCGCCTCGAGTTCCTATCGAAGACGTACCGGAGGTTCGCGAGAAAGTACTCGAACCTCCGAGCCTTCTCGGCCGGATGCATGTACACCTTGCCATGCGCCCTGCACCACTGCTCGAAGAGCTCGTAGCTGCGTTCCGTTGCATTAGGACCAGGCTCGTACCCAACGATGGAGTATTCGCTGGGAAGACGGCACCAAACGAGGGCTACCGCTGAGAAGCAGAGGAGCAGAGCAAGAGTGGCCTTCATCGTGTGGGAAGCCCTATTTGGACGAGGAGCTTGCGAAGCTTGCTTTTATATACGTTTGATGCTGTGAAAGGTGGTTGACGGTGGTGGTCTGAACGGTAGTTGGTCAGCGTGCTGGAACCTTTCTTCAGCCTTGAAATAGATGGCACCGATGATGCTTACGGAAGAAGTATGCTGCGATCTACCCTTCAAAACCTACCTGTTTACGAATGTTGGGATAATAGATGTGCAAATGGATAATGTCGAGACCACTGATGCAGCAGCCCAGCTGTGAATTCATCTTTGCTGAGCAATCATTTGTTCCATGGATGCCATGATCCACGTCCGTGAGGTTCCCACACTTATCTGTACGATAGAGAGAGAAGTCGAACTTTGGGCAACCAACCATACAACAAACCAAACCGTGATGTTTCCAATTTATCACAGTTTCAATTTGGTTTGGTTTTGTTTTGGTCGATCGTTTTGATTTACGATTCAGCCGGATCAAATCACACCAACCCAAGCCTTGCAGATTACTATCGTATGAGTCCGATGGCAAATATGTAAACAAATATGCATAGAAAAAACATCGTTTTAATTTTGTTTCTTCCGTAAATAAGTATCATGAAACGAACAACAGTGCATTAACGATGCATTGATAGCTAGAATGCATTCATAGAGAGTTACAGTCCGTCTCGATGCTTGACCAGCATCAACCACAACTGTCACTTCAGATGCTTAATGACAACACATAGCCAACTCATAATGAACACCTAATCGGGTGTCACTTTGAAACATCTCCCACCAAACATGTATTCCACAACCACACGAAGATGAAGGCCGGTTAGAATCTTAGATGGGAAGGCCAACTCCTCTTCCACGGGGGAATTGTCTCTCATCCGCAAGTAAATCCATGGCAGCACCAAATAACCAGAACAACCATGGAACGCATCCTGCATCCTTTGTGCTTTCCAAATATAGAACCCTCATTTATCTTTCGAACAGTCGCACACCAAATCTACATACTATAAAAAGACAAGAAGCTCATGTCCTCATCATCTCAAAACTATGTAGAAGACACACAAAATAAAGCTTGCCGATCCCTTAGTCATGTTTTCTGCAGCTAGTTTTCTTTTTATAACTCAAATAAAAGAAAGAAGCTAGCTGCCAAAAAAAGAAGAAGAAGAATCGAAGAAAAAAGTTAAAACGAAAGAAAATAAAAAAAATTGAAATGATTGTTTTGCCCATTGGTTTGACATCCATCCAACATATGATATCACATGTTGTGTTTTCCGTCAGTACAGTCGATAGAATTATAAAAAATAAGATCATTTGTTTCACTTTCATAACTATATAAATCTCAATGTAATTTTTTTTAAGTAAAAGGACCACGATACTAATAGGATCAAAATCCGAGCGTAATATGTAACAACAACCCTATCCAACGAGATCATCTCAGTACTACTTAAGAAACAAAACATGACTCAGCACATCAATGTCAGAGTGTGATGGTTACTGGGTAAGAAATGTCTCATAGCATAAATAGTGTGCATGATGCATGTGTCCCTGTAGCACTTTTAGTTTAATCAGTACATTAGAAACATGTGGAGTGTCATTTTGGACCAAAGGTAGCAACAAATGCAGACTTCTAGCAAGTTTCAGTACCATTAAATAAAACCTGGAAAGTGACACATCGGAATTGGAACTCAGAGTGACTGAAAAAACAAGGAACTATTTAACAAGGTATACCAAATATTTTTCATACATCATGCAGAGTTCTATAAGTAATCAGAAGCATTGGTATCAAATTTAATTTTTGATTGTGCGATAATAACAAGAAGATGCAACAATGAAAGGTGTCCTTCATCAACAGTGTACTATAATCCAGTAAATAAGTTGTCCTTTGTGCACCTCACATACAGGTCTACTAAGTGCATGATCATCATGTAGGATATTAGAATTTTCTACAACTTGGATATCTGGAGGAATGTCATACTAGAATTCTTTAGGACTTGGATATTGTGGACAGATCTACATGATTTTGCAGAGATGACAGTAAACCAGTAGTGAGATGTTGCCACTTGAATTCTTTGTATACAAACATTGTGAGTTCTATAAATAGGGGAGACCATCACAACTGTAAGGCACTAAACTCCAAGTGTCCCTTAAAAGTCTTCTTGGGTATCAGATCACCTAACTTTCTTGAGTGCAGTTCTAGAAATCTAATTTAGGCCAACAAGTTTGTGGTACGGTTTGCCTTTTGCCTAACTGGGAAGAAGTTCCATGTGTGAAACCCTGTTGTATTTGATGAGGAAACTGCTAAACTATTTGGTTGACAACAGCAGGATAAAAAAGATACATGAAAGTGGTGAAATATGGATTGATGACATGTTTCTGCAGGGCATTAAGTTTGAGATACACATATATAATGAATATAAAAATAAATAGAATCAAGGGCGAATTGTCGGAAAAAGCTCTTAACTTTAACTTTAGGTTTTTCATGGAGAGCACCCCAAGCTTGAAAAATTCCTGCAGGGCACCACTTTTTCAAAAATAATCATTTTGCCCCTATTGATCATTGCCCTCAGTCGCACCTCCGTCCATGCCAGGTCGCGCCTTCACTTCGTCGGCTGCCCTGCACCTAACAACCCCGCCCACCCCCCTTCCCTCCCATAGCCGCCTGCACCTTTGCACGCGGGCTAGTAAAGTCGACCGCCCCCTCCCTTCCCCTCGTCACCTGCACCTCCATGCATGGGCTGGCCCTGCTGACCGCCCCCCTCCGATCCCCTAGCCGCCTGTGTATCCGCGCACGGGATAGTAACGCCGACCACCCCCTCCCTTCCCTTGGCCGCTTGTGCCTCTGTGCAAGAGTCACGTCCAACCATGACAAGGGTTGACGAGCCAAGTGGCCAAGCACGAGTAGAGGCACGGCTAGGGCTGAGGCTACGATAGAAATTTTCAAAGTTACAAGGCAAAATGATCTTTTCAAGCAACCATGGGTGCTCTATGGAAAAAAAATCCAAAGTTAGGCTTTTTCCAAGAATTCGCCCTAGAATCATTATGGAGACATAATATAGGCATTATTAAACAATATTTCCTTAAGAGACATAAGGACAGACTTAACACATGAACAAGGCAAATATGTTAATATTTCATCAGATAGTGCAATTCATGATTATTCTGCATTGTCAGGGCTATAACCAGAAGGTTTTACTCTTTTTTTTTTTTTTTCAAGAGTTACAAGTCCAAGGTTGCTATTTAAAACTTAAATAGTCAGCACATATTCCACCATCACCAGTTACCGTGGGTTTAGCAGAAGAAGAGTAAAAACATAAACCGACGGAGTCAAGAATGTATGAAAAGAAGGATTTAGAACTATAAAGAATCTTCCTGTGGAAGAATAAAAGAAGGAGGTCCAGAGCACAAGTTGCAGTCAAATACTAGGAAATGGGAAAGAGATTCATTTGATTTGGCTTTAGAAAACTCCACGTCAATGACTTTTGACTATCCAAAAATACATAAAACTACAGCATTAAGACATAATATCCTTGTTTGGGGTTGGCTACATTGAGTTTCGTCCTACCTCTGAGATCTGTATGCAAAGCCAACAATCATGCAGAGGTCAAATACCAAGAAACTTGAGTTCCAGTTTACATAGAATATATGAACCTGAAGTACTGGGATGGCTCAGAAAATTGACATGAAAAGGAAATTTGACTGATTACTTCTAAATACATTCTACATATAAAAAGGACTCAACATCTTCGTAAGCACATGAGACATAGTGTTGTTAAGTTAATTTGTTGCAAAGTGATGAAAGAATTGAAATTCCTTTGAACTAGGTTATCCCTGTCTCTTCAGGGTGTTCTTCCACGAGTTCAAGACGCATCCACTCTCCTATGGACTCCTACCCTTTCTCACACTTAACAACACTCTCCTATGGACTCCCATTTGTACAATCTCCTCCCTCCCCTTCCGCCTTCCTCTCTCACTAAGAAAAGAAAAAAGAGAACTGCACTGGAATCTTTTGTGCCAAAGATAGCTAATGAAGATGAAAGAACACAATATGTAAAAACATAATTTGTTACGTTTTTAAATCACAGTAAATCTCTCTCAATCACTATTATCAAGTAACAAAAGAGCTTTTAGCAGAACTTAAACCAGACAATGCTAATTACCGAAAAGTGATGTTCATGCATCCACTTAAAAAAATGAATTGAAATTTCCCAGTATCTATTTTTAACAGAATGTTTCTTCTTATATCATTCTGCATCTAATCAAACTTTTTCCATACATCCTGTTGAAAATTGTAATGAAATTTCTCAGTAACTCCCATAGATTGAATTTTTCTTTTTATATCATTCTGCATCAGAACTAACTTTTCATTAATATTTTTAGAACTTGTACACATACACATCAACTGACAAAGAGAAAAGAATACAGATGCACATATCAAAAGAAGTACAAAACTATATTAAGCCAAGGGAAAAGTATATGGTCATATCATAGGTGCTGAGGTGTAACTATGCTACCATCAAAGTTTATGAGCTAAAAATTATAGATATAAGGCTTTGGATAGACCTAAACTGTATTTGCAAACGACCTAGATATTCAACGTAAAAAAAATATTAAGTTCATGGTGGCAAAATCCTGGGAAGGTAGCTGCAGAGTCGAACAGAATTCAAAATACAAGTAAAAAAGGCATTCATAAATTGCATTGAGAAAAAGCATCACTTAGTATACTTCGACAGTAAGGCACTCACAAATTTAAAAGACTACATACAACCTCCATATGAAATATGTCAAAACAAGATCTTCTAATATTTAGAAGAAAATAAAGAAATACTACTAAACCACTTAGATAGCAGTCTAACATCATGAATCACGGGAAGAAAATACAGAAGTGAGCAAGTGTATGGAACACAAGTGGACACTAGAAGATAATTACAAGCTTATTTCTCAACTATTGCAAAACTAACAAATACTATGATGTAGTGATCCAAGTTGCCAAGAATTTGTGGAAGTCCATGCAATGTCACAGTTTCAACAGCTTAAAGACACTATTAAAAAAGGCATAAAATTGGGCAAAGTATAAATACTTTGGTTGAGGTTAAACCGAAAATGATATGAATTTATGGCAGAACAAACACAATTGAACAACCAATTATTCCCTCAGAACATAATACCTGCAGCATTTTAACCATCCTTTGACATAATTGTGACTAAGATTAACATACCCAACTGATATTGTTTTGGTTGGCAATGTCCTCCTGTTCATCTTCTTTATTATCCTTGATGAAGCTTCGCAGATGAGTAAAAATGCAGACACGAACGTAAGCTACCCCCTCACAGAAACCAGAGATCAAGAAGCTGCTCTCAAGCTCTGGGGTCAGTCCCGTGCTGCCAGACATAGACGACCTCGTCCCACCCAGTGCTCGCAATCAGGCCCTCGACAAGAACACTCATGTCGATCCCGACTGCGAACTCTGTGTGGTGGTCGTACCTCGCGATGAGGGCGTCCTCCGCCCGGTAATCCCACATACACACGGTCATGTCATAGGAGCAGGAGAGAAGGACACTTTCCCTGTGGGGAGAGAAGCGAATTCGGCGGACCGCGTAGCCGTGGCCGGCGAGGTTAGCCAGGGGCGCCCGGGTGGCGCGGATGTCCCAGACGCGGATGGTCTTATCCACCGAGGCGGTGGCGAGGCAGCACTCGTCGTACTTGTTCCAGTCGCAGGAGAGGATCTCGTGATCGTGAGCAGGGATGACGAGGGTGGAGACGGGTTCGCGGACGTCCCAGACGCGGACGGTGCGATCGCCGGAGGCAGAGGCGAACACATCGGCGTGGCGGGGGCTCCAGGAGACGGAGTAGACGCAGTAGGAGTGCTCGCGGAAGGTGCGGAGGCTGGCGGGGCGATCAAGGGTCCAGAGCTTGAGGGAGTCGTCCCAGGATGCGGAGAGGAAGGAGTCGCGGCGAACGGGATTCCAATCCACGGAGTGGGCCTCGCGGGAGTGCTCGCGGAACGAGCGCACCGGGTTGGCGGAGGGCGGCAGGGAGGCATCCCACAGCTTGAGGGAGCCGTCGGCCACGGCGGAGACGGCAAGGGAGTCATGCGACTCGGACCAGCAGCAGTCGTAGACGCCGTCGGCGGTGTCGAAGGCGGCCACCTCGGAGATACCGGGGGCGCCGGGAGAGGGGAGGAGGTCAAGGACATGGAGGCGGCCGTTGCCGAGGATGCCGAAGTTTTGGGAAGTGGCGACGAGAAGGCGGCCCTCATAAAAGGGGCTGAACCGCACCGCGTAGCCGCTGAAGGGCGTCTTGAACACCGGCATCGCCGATCGATCCTCCCTACTTCGTCTACTCGTGGAATCCTCTCTCTCTCTCTCTCACCTCCTCTCCCTCGAGATGAGAGAGAAGAGGCGGCGGTAATAAAGAGATTTATTGGAGAAGACTCGAGGTCTTTTTCTATAGATAATAACATAAATAGAGAAAATAGAAGACGAGCAGAGAAAAGAAGAAAACCCTTTTGGATCAACATCGAGTCGGTAGACATGATAGAGCCCAATGGGCTGCTTTTATATTTTAATTGGGCCACCAATATTAGATCTGTACGGCAAGTATTGATTGACCACGTAATTATTGATTGATGCAGATAAAGACCGCATCGGCAAACCCAGACACAGGAAGCGTTCTCCCATCTACTTCAAGTACTTGACATAGGCCACATGGGATGAGTTCGAGACCTTGCTCAGCGTCCCCAGCAGCGGCGCGAGCCAGCACCTGGAGTCCTTCTCCCAGTACAAGAACCCTTGGCACTTGCAGTCCATGCTACATCTCCTCTTGCATTCCTCCAGCTTCTGCGCCCCCTCGCCGTCGCTGTACGTGCTCAAGAAGTTCTCCACCCCTTCCACCTTATAGTACTTGGGCGTCACCCCTTCCTTGCATGCCGCCAGGCTCGGAGTCGCGCAGCTCGTGCTCCACCCCAGTAGCCCGTCCTTGGACGGGCACGCGACGCACATCTCGTCCTCGCACACCCCGAAGGCGCCGCACTTGCTCGTCAGCCCGCAGCCGTTCAGCCACCCCTTTTCGTCGGAGAAGAAGGCGAATGTCTTCTCCCATGCCCGGTAGTCCACCGGGTCGTAGTACGTGTAGACGGCTAAATTGCCGTCGATGTCCAACCTCAGGAACGATAAGGTAGCGTTGTACTTAGGCCTCGACAAGTTTATGATTAGCTTGCACTCCCAGGCGAAATTGTCCTCTGTTTCCGGCTCGCAGACGAACGTCACGGAATCCCCGGGACCGGAGAAGCTAAGTAAGCCGTCGGAGTAGTTATAGTAAGCAAGCGGTTTGGAGGCGACGCTGTTGATGTACATTGTGATCCCTCCGGGTCCGAACACAAGGCTGTAGATGCCGAAGGAGCCGTCGACGGCTGACTTCCGGCTTACGAGCTTGTTGGGGCCACGGAGGCGGAGCGACTGGCCGACCAGGAGCGTGTCGGTGGGGTAGTCGAAGCTTTGCCACACGAAGCGGCCCTTGGCGTCGTAAAGGACCACGTTGCCGTTGGGGAGGACCTTAAGCCCGACGACGCCTTTGTTGGCGGTGTTAGTGGTCCAGACGACCCGGCCGTCGGCCTCGGCGAGGACGAGGTTGCCGCTGGGGAGAAGCGAGAAGGTGGCGTTCTCGCGGACCGGGCGGCCGCGGTTGGCTTCCCAGACCCATCGGAGGATGGACTCGGAGCGCAAGGTGCCCATGCGGAGGGCGAGGTAGAAGGCGTCGGGGGTGGTGTTGTAGAAGGCGAACTGGAAGGGGGAGCTGGCGATGGGGAGCACGCGATAGCTGGCGTCGTACTCAGTGATGTAAGGTCCGAACTCGCCTTCGTTGACATAGGTGAAGGTTTCCACCCTTTGGCCTCGAGTTTGTATGGTAGCAGAAGCAAGAAGAAGAAGAAGACAGAGACACAGAGAGACAGAGGAAAAGGAAGGTGGTATAAATGGAACAGCCATTAGATCTGTGCCAGTGGAAGAGAAGCCTCTGTCCGCCTATTGGTGATATATGAGCATACGGGCGTTGCTGCTCCATATAAAGGATGTCACAAGTAAAGTTATCCTCTCGCCATTATCCATTTGTTGCATTACTTTTTCCATTGTAACAGTGAAGTCAGTCCAACTTTGACCAAGCCTAGATCTGATTTGACAGTGTCGGTCAGAGACGTACAGCTTATCCTAACGCAGCAACAGGTCAACAATGAAAGCTTTAGCCATAAACTGTGGGGAGCCAAAACAAGGGTCGCATTGGAGAGTCTTCATTAATGTGGCCATTATGAAGTAGGTGGACGCTAAGAAAGGCGTATTCCAAGCTGTGTTGGAAGGTCCTGTGTGCTGCTTTAGATACATCATTTACTGCATTCTTCAACTCTGAGATGGTGCCTTTCTCCACGGAGAGGGAGTTCATTCTATGAAGGATAGATTGGATCGTCGGAAAATGACAGGCACATGAGCGGCGACAAAACGTCGCCAAGTTGCGCACCGACAGTCGACAGACGCTTCACGCAGACACACACAGCCTCGGAGTTGGCATGATTTCAAGCTCCTGCTTTCAGAGTAACTCGTTGATTCATTCATTAGGCTTTATTCTCAGTTGAAAGCCTGCAAAATACATCATAAGCATGTGATTCTTGGCGACTCGAGTTAGTATAGACGGCATGATCTTCCTCATCCACCACAAAATCCATTCACGAATAAGGGCTTCCAGAGGTGCAGGTCAAATTATATAGAGGTAGGACAATGTGGATTGGATATAATTAATAAAAATACACCTGGAAACCACATAATCGAATAATTCGTTTTTGGTACTGTCTGTACCAAAAATTCCAAGAAAGAGAAAAGACGGAGAGACATTAGTTTTAGTAATGGCAACAGGGTGTTCTTTTAATGATAAAGCAGCGATGATCTCTTCTTCGTGAGCTGGTTTCCATCAATCCACTTGTGCTGAGATGAGGAAACACGGCACCGTGTTATCGGCCAAGTTCTCGTGCTGAGTACGAAGCACTGGATAAGATCAAGTTCTGGTGGGGCTTACTTGAACTGGCAGCTTTATTCGGTCATCATTGTTGTGGACAAACAAGCATGGGGGTGAACTTGACGTAGACCGAATGAGACGACGTCGAGACTTTGGCCGATGTCCCAGGCACTGGAGACTCCTTCCGGTACGGGATCCCCAGACGCTTGCAGTCGCCGCTGCACCTCCTCTTGCATTCATTCCTGCAGCTCCACCGTCCCCCTCCCCTCCTCGTAGTAGTCCACATCCTTGCTGCAGTCGCCCAGCTTTGGCCCCGCACAGCTCCTGCTCCACCCCCGCAATCCCTTCCGTGAGGGGTAAGCCACGCACATCTCGTTCTCGCAGACCCCGAAGTCGTCGTACCTGCTCGGCAGCGCGCACGCGCTCAGCGTCTCGATCTCGTTGGAGAAGAAGGCGAAGGTCGTCTCCCAGGCCCCAGTCCCGGTAGCCAGGTTGCCGTCGGCTCCCGGAAAAACGATAGGCGGCTGCCGTACTTGAGTTAGCCGGAGTTCGTCACCAACGACAGCTCGTAGGAGGTTGCGTTACCGATCGCCGGCGACGAAGTAAAAGTTACATGAGTTAGCCTCTCGGCGATTCCAAACATGCCGTCGGAGTAGTAGTAGTAAGGGAGCGGGTTCGTGGTGACGCCGTTGATGTACAATGCCAGCCCGAGCGATTCCATGATGAGGTTGTACTTGCCCAAGTTGCCATCGAACGCGTTGCCGCCGACGCGCAGGGACTGGCCTACCATAAGCGTGTCGGTGGGGTGGTCGAAGTTCTACCACACGAACCGCCGTTTCGAGTCGTAGAGCACGCTATTGCCTCGCACGGTGATCTTGAGGCCGACGACGCCTATGTTGGCGGTGCCGGTGGAACAAACAACGCGGCCGACGGTGAGGGTGGCATTCTCGCGGACCCAGCGCCCAGTGGACTTGGATCGACCTTACAAGAATTGCAATGGTTCGGCGCCACCATCGACCTTACAAGTCTCATTTGAAAAGAATAGTGATGACAACAAATATCAAGTAGCATTACACACCACACTAGCAAGCAGCAGAAGGATGTCGGATCAGTTGACCGATCAGAAGCGTTCAACTTGTAATATGGAGGCGTTTTCACGCATCATAATTGCTACTACATCTGGTCAACCATCTTTAACATGTTTTTGCAAAGAACTACCACATGAAATTATGGTTCAACATCTTCGCAGAAAATATTGAAAATCATCAGAATAGTACCAACATAAAAGAGTACTCAATATATGAAAAATGGGCTCAATGAAAGCTATTGGTAAGATGGAGAAATGTGTGCAGGAAATAAGAAGACCAAACAGATGAATACATTTGATAACTAAATATGAATTCGTCAAATAATTTTTAAATTTAAAGAGATTATTTTCGTAACTCAAATTTTGATCTCTCGTATTATAGAGGAACAACTTTACCATTGTATTAAGGTCCGTCCTCAATTCTCAAATAAATACATTTAACTTAAGGTAACTATTATCCTACAGAGATTATTAAATTTAAATATGAATTCATCAAATAATTTTTAAATTTAAAGAGATTATTTTCGTAACTCAAATTATGGTATCTAGTATTATATATGAACAACTTTACCATTGTATCAACATCCGTCCTCAATTCTCAAATAAATACATTTCACTTAAGGTAACTATTATCCTAATTTTCTTCAGCCAACACTAGTCAAATATTCTAGAATCAGTAAAACAAGAAAATATTCACAAACTCACTGACACCTAATTTCCCACCATTTAGTAACACGAAAACTGAAAATTCGTGCAAGTTAGGATAAATTACAAAATATGTGTAGCATTAAGTTCTAATGGCATAAATAAATTATGAATAATCACATCATTCATGGAAAAAAAAGTCAAGAATAAGGGTAAAGTATGGATCAATGTGGATAAGAAGCCATATATTGTTGGGAACGAGTCGTAAGAGAATGAAGTGAATTAGAGTAGTAGATAAAAACGTTGATTTTGAAAAATTCATTTCGATTAAATCCGTTTCGTAAAGATGTTTAAATTGAAAGCGTACTAAAAAGTATGGTAAATAAGGAAGTTTGCAGTTAAAGTAAATTGCTCAAAAGAAATACAAATCAGATTTTTATAGTGGTTCGATCGCCGTGACCTATATTCACTCCATCGATTCCTCTTCCGTCGAGACCACCAGTATCCACTAATGGTCTTCCTTTAATAGACGAAGACCAACCTTTTTTTTACAACTTTATTCTTCTTTTGCAGGCTTAAGAGAAAACTTTTACACCTCAACTTACTCCTCTCTCAAACTATACTAACACTAAGATCTTTCAGAGGAGTTCACACAAGATTTCAGTAACGTTTTCTTTCTTTTTCGCTCTTAATTTTTATGTATATTTAACATAGAGATATTTATAGGTCTTAAGTTGATTCAAACTTGGAGCCTAGAAATGTCTCATCCCAAGTTTCCGGGGTCCTACTGGTACCATCGCCTAACACCCTCCACTAGACAGTACCACCACCTAGATTGATAGTATCATCACCTGACATAGTCTCGAAAATTATGCCATGACGGTGCCACCTATTGGGTCACTATTTATGTCTTTTTACTTAGCCCAACATAACCCAAACTTAGGCCTAGTTGGCCACTAATTGAGTTGGTCTAATTACATTCTAAACCGATTCAATTAGACTATAAACTAACTTGATTTAGATATAATTGATTACAAGCGAATCATATATTGTCCGGCATGTCATTTATTCTACCAACGCTTCGTCTAATCTTTTGACGCATCGTCTTCTCCTTCGACATATTGCCTAATTAGCATATTGTCTTCTTACAACATCTGATCTCCTTGGCACAATATCCAATCTTTTTGGCCTGATGCCCGAATTCACGAACGCATATTAGATAAATACTATCAATTGGTTTCACCATCAAAATCCGAGATTCAACACATATAAGAAAGAAAATAATACTATAGTGAAATAAGAGTTTTATTTTCTATTAATTTTATGAAAATTGAATATTTAATACTTATCTACTGAGATACTGTCATAAATTGAAAATTGAATAATACCTATCAAACTCTTATAAATCAATCATAAATTTTATTAATTTCTGATGTAATATTAAATTAAGACATCATATTGTCCTCTTAGCCTGTAATGTAACACATCAAAGACATAGCTAATTTCTTCTATTTAAAATTTGATAACCTTGTTAAGATTCAAATGTAACCCTAATATCGTAGATATAAGATGTAACGATGGATCCATATTATATTATATTTTTTTCATGAGTAATGCTTTTCTTTTGGAATATCTTATCATGTATATACAAAACTCAGGCTAATAATAATAGTCTTATATATGTTTGATTTTTCTTTATATTATGACATGTGTCATATTATCATTGCTAAGCACTCAGGTGAATTGACAATAATGTTAAAGCAACAGCTTAACGATGAAGATATAAAGAGGAATAACCTTTGTATATGAACAAATACTAGCAGGCCAAAG
Organism: Musa acuminata AAA Group; assembly: GCF_036884655.1. NCBI lineage: Eukaryota > Viridiplantae > Streptophyta > Magnoliopsida > Zingiberales > Musaceae > Musa > Musa acuminata. Next base: position 11,658,565 of record NC_088343.1, on the reverse strand, counting down.
CACACAGTGAAATTAAATTGAAGTATAATCAAATAGAACACTAAGATATACGTGAAAAACCCCTTCAATGTGAAGAGTAAAAACCACGGGGTAAACTAGAGATAATCCATTATGAGAATAATGAATATACAAATCTCAATATGTTGTCCTAAACCCTAGCAACAATCACAAGAGAATAATTAGGATACAAGGATCACGTCATTGCCCACAATATCTAAAACCTTCCCAAGTAATCACAACAAGAGTCTATTGTAGATTTGATTTAACCTGAGATGAGAATACTACTAGATGATTGAGAATAGTCTCTCTGTTAGGATCGAGAGCACTAAGAGAGGGGGGGGGGGGGTGAATTAGTGCAGCGGAAATCTTACAATAATTTAAAAACCAAAAGCTGCGTTCGTTCAAAAACTATTATGATGCAAACTAAAATTCTCAGTTTGTATCTAAGTGCAGTTTGCGTCTAAGCGCAGATTGCGTTTAAGCGCAGTTTTGCGTCTAAGCGCAGTTTTGCGTCTAAGCGCAGTTTTGCGTCTAAACTCAGATTTACGTCTAAATGCAGATTTACGTCTAAACGCAGATTTACGTCTAAACGCAGATTTACGTCTAAACGCAGTTTTACGTCTAAACGTAGTTTTACGTCTAAACGCAGATTTACGTCTAAACGCAGTTTTACGTCTAGACGCAGATTTACGTCTAAACTTTGAAACTCGTTTGTATACTCGCAGAAGGCAGTATGCAGTTGAAATCAAGACGTAAACGTGAACTGAAATCTGATGATTGAGCGAGGAAAGCCGATTTACGTCTGAATGCAATTTTACGTCTAAATGTTGAAACTCGTTCGTAAAATCGTAGAGGACAGATTGCAGTTATTAATAGGATTAAAATGTAAGCGTAAACTGCAAAGAAGCTCGTTCGTAAAAGCACGGAAAACAGTTCTGCAGAATCAAACGTAAACGTAAACTGTAATGTATAAAAATACGAATTTACGTCTGAATGCAGATTTGGAAGAACAGCACTTAGAACTTGTTCGTGAAAGCGCAGAGAGCAGTAGTGATGAGGGGGGTTTGCAGTAATGATAAAGTGCTCGAAAATAAACGCAAACCAGAGATTTAGAGTGGTTCGGTCAGCCTTGACCTACTCCACTTTTGGCTTCCTCCACCGATGAGGTTGCCGACGTCAACTAGGTGCCTTCCTTCAATGGGCGAAGGCCAAACTGCCCTTTTACAATTTCTCTCCTTTTGACAGGCTTAGGAGACAACCTTTACAGACCTTTCTCTCCTCACTTTACAATTGAAAACTTGAAGAACAGAAGGAGGAGACTTAAAGGCTTTACAACACTTTTGAGCTCTTAGAATCACAGAAAAGATCAAGATTTCGGTGTAGGTCTGTATCTTTTCAGTGCTGAATGGGTGAGGTATTTATAGGCCCCAACCCAATTCAAAATTCGAGCTCAAAACGATCAAATCGATCAAATCCCAGAATTCTGGGATCAGGCGGTTGCACCTCTTGACTGGAGAGGTGGCACCGCCTGGCAGAGCTCGAAGACTGAGCTCAAGCGATTGCTTCTCTCTGCCAGAGCTCGAAGACTGAGCTCGATGGTTGCATCACCTGGCAGAGCTCGAAGACTGAGCTTGGTGATTGCATCACCTGGCAGAGCTCGAAACTGAGCTCGGTGGTTGCATCACCTGGCAGAGCTCCAAGCTGAGCTCAGGCTGATCCACCTCTCTGCCAGAGCTCGAAGACTGAGCTCGGTGATTGCATCACCTGGCAGAGCTCGAGACTGAGCTCAGGCTGATGCACCTCTCTGCCAGAGCTCGAAGACTGAGCTCGGTGGTTGCATCGCCTGGCAGAGCTCAAAACTTGAGCTCTAGCGGTGCTACCTCTTGGCAGAGGAGGTTGCACCGCCCAGTCTAGCTCGAAGACTGAGCTCTGGGCGGTTGCACCTCTCGGCTGGGGCGGTTACACCTCCCAGCCTCGCAGCCCTGGCGGTTGCACCTCCTGGCTGGGGCGGTTGCACCTCCCAACCCCACAGCCCAGGCGGTTGCACCTCCTGGCTGGGGCGGTTGCACCTCCTGGTGCAATCAGGGTCCGAATGGTTCACTCCATTCGGCCCACTTTGAATCTTTTCAGGGGCCCAATTGCCCCAAGATTAAGCTAATGGGATCACCTCCCATTTTCATGCTTAATCATCATGCTAACTACGATTAACTCTAAGACAACTTCTGCAGCTTTGCTCCGATGCGTCAATCGCTTCTTCCGGCAAGTTTCCGGCCAACTTCCGTCGATCAACCGATAACCCTCGGTGATCCTTCTGCGGACATCCGGCATACTCCTGGACTTTGCGACGATCCACTTGGCGAGTTCCGACGAGCTTCGCTTGGCAAGCTTCTGGACTTCTCGGATCTGTTCTCGCTGAACCTCCGACGACTGTCCGAACTTCCGTTGAACTCTCGAACTCCCAACGTGATCATGATCTTGACTCCGGCGCAACACCTGCTGCTTGTCTTACTCTTATCGTAGTTAATCCTGCACACTTATCTCAACACATAGATTAGATAACAAATGACAATTGACTTCATCATCAAAATCCGAGATTCAACACTCTCTACGTTGTCCTTATTTTCTTCCCTTTCCTTCTCTTGTTTTTTTGCCTTTTTCTTCTCCTCTTTATTGTTGCAAAGATCACCATGTTATTATAGTTTTTCTCCCAAAAACGCAGCCATCTCTCTCCTAAAACGTAGACACCACACCCTCCTTATATTGATATAGGGTTAGGTTAAGAGGGGATGTGGGTTGTGGACTGATAAAGCCCACATTGGGTTGAACCTGTGGGCTGCCAGCCCAATGTGGCAAGAGATTGTAACTACCTTTGCATAAAACAGTCAAGTCTCAACAGTGATGTGATTGTTGCTAGGGTTTAGGACAAGAGATTAAGATTTATAAATTCATTATTTTTATAGTAGATTATCTCTAATTTACCCCGTTGTTTTTTACCCTTCATATTGAAGGAGTTTTCCACGTATATATTGATGTTCTATTTGATTGTGCTTCTATTTAATTCCACTGCATGTTATGATCTTCCAGTACTTGTTCATATACAAAGGTTATTCCGCTTTATATCCCCATCTTTCTGCACATCTCAGGGAAGAAAACAAGGACAATGCAAAGAGACTGTTCTCAATCATCTAGCAGTGTTCTCATCTCAGGTTAGATCAAATCTATAATAGGCTCTTGCTGTGATTACTTAGGGAGGTTTTAGATATTGTGGACAATGATGTAATCTTTGTATTACAGTTATTCTCTTGTGGTTGTTGCTAGGGTTTAGGGCAAGAGATTGCGATTTATATATTCATTATTCTCATAGTGGATTATCTCTAGTTTGCCCCGTGATTTTTTACCCTTCACATTAAAGGGGTTTTCCACGTATATCTTGGTATTATATTTGATTGTGCTTCCATTTAATTTCGCTATATGTTATGATCTTCTAGTACTTGTTCATATATAAAAGTTATTTCGCTTGAACATTAACTAACAATAATAAACATGGGCTAATAATAATAGTCTTATATATCTTTGATCTTTCTTTATATTATGACATGTGTCATGTTATCGTTGCTGAGCACTCAGGTGAATTGACAACAGTGTTAAAGCAGCAGCTTAAATCTTTGAGATCACGTCAAACACAGATCAAACATGAAGTATATAACCTTTCACGGGCAAACTGTTAATAGTGTCTTGTTCGTGCCACATCAAATATAAGCACATTATATATACCTACATGAATCTAATTCATGCTTTAATTACTTGAATAACTATGAAGGAGTGTGCCCATTTATTATATGCACGCATAAATAATGTTGCTGTAATTAAGAATCCAATCTACCTAACAATGCCCTACTCCATTTCTATCAAGAAATACTATTATTCCTAGCAACGAAGGAGAAGAGTGGACATGAAAAGGTTGCATTGTTTAAGGAGTTGTGCTCATGTTGATCCAAATCGAGAACCATTTATTTGATCACCACACCATCATGCACTGTCATGGTGCATGCTTGATGCCAACCTGAAACCACAACACAAAACCATCAACTCTTCGAATAGTCTTGCAAGTTAGTGTGACCTATCACGATATGACAGTGTCGGGCAGGAGAACATGACATGTCCCATGATTTGGCTTATATATCTTCTTCCGATTAGGTACGGATGATGTACATGTGACCAGATTCCACCATAACATGACCAAGTGGGAGTCATTTTACTGGCCATTGCAAATATGATAAGCTTAGTAACACTTGTCTCAAGTGATAGAAAGACTTCAGGGTTTGTCATAATGTTTTTGGCCATGAAAGTCCAAGATTTGCCTCCATCAGATCGAGCATGGAGTGTGGATCACATCTCTGTCTCTTTGTTTGCCGAGAGAGAAACCTACACTCACGTCAGCATGATAGTGTGTGTGTGTGTGTGTGAGAGAGAGAGAGAGAGAGAGAGAGAGAGAGAGAGCAAATAACTTGCAGTATAGGTTGATGAGACCATTAAGTCTAAATATTATGTGACCATTAGTAACTCTATTGTTCCAAATGTCATTCGCTTGATGCATTGTTGAGGTGTCAAAGGCATGATATTTCTCTAAGATAAAAGAATACTGTCCATATAATAATAATAATAATAATAATAATAATAATAATAATAACAGTATAGGTTGTATCGGGCGCTCAACAGCTTTTGGGTCGGTCACTGGATATTCTCACGGGATCTAAACGAAAGCTTGACGCTACGAAGATTCCGAGTTCGAATATGGCCAGCATAAAAGGTCGTCAAATCGCACACCTCCACCTTTAGAAACGACCACGCCGGCCATTCAGTGAACCAAAGCCGATCCTTGTTCTCGCTCACTCTCTCTTTCCTTCTTTGATGATGACCTACAAGAGTTGAATCAGCAGAAAACCACATAAAGTTCAAGTCTTTGTTCCCTTCGGATCCGGTGGTGGGCATCGAAGGACGTGCGGAGCGAATTTGCTCCTGTTTTCCGCCGTTTGCCCCACCACAGACGAGCTTCTCGTGCCATTCGATCTTTGTTTCTTTCAATAACGTTTGTAGGTGTATCGGGAGGGCTGTGGGAGCGAAGGATTAGGTGTGAGGTCTGGGATAGATGTCGCGTTATTCGATGGAGAGGCATGCGTCCATCGACGCGCAGCTGAGGCTTCTGGCGCCGGGGAAGGTCTCCGAGGATGATAAGTTGGTGGAGTACGATGCGCTTCTCGTGGATCGCTTCCTCGACATCCTCCAGAGCTTGCACGGCGAAGATCTGAGGGAAACGGTACCCAAATTCTTGTCAATTTCCTGTACAACTGTTTTGAGTTGTTATTCATCGGAAAGGTCGAATCTTGTTTCGAGGTGTTATCTTGATCTGCCGTGGAGGCTTTCGATCTTTTTTTTATAATCGTCGATGCTTCAGATTGTCAAGTAAAACGCATTCTTACCATTTGTTTAAGCGTTAGTTTCGATCTGCGGCAGCCCTTTTCTTTATGAGTTGTGTGAGATTCTTTAGTTCGGAGATGCAGCCCTAAAGAAGGAAAAAAAGTATATACATTTATAATTAAATGGTTGCTCTTTGTAGATCAATGCATAAGAATTGTGTGTTTTTGTTAGTTCTTCAGAAAGATGATACAGATATTTTTTAGATCTCACATTGTACTCATAATTCATTTTTGTGAAGCTTTGGTGAATCCATTTATGCCTATCTGTTTTGTGTTCTAGCTATTCCGATCTGCAATATAGATTTTGCATTTACTCTGTAGGTTCAAGAGTGCTATGAGATATCTGCTAAGTACGAAGGGACACGTGACCTGAGTAAGCTGGATGAACTGGGGCATGTGCTGATGAGTCTGGACCCTGGGGACTCTATCTTGGTGGCCAGCTCCTTCTCCCACATGCTCAACTTGGGCAATCTGGCTGAGGAGGTTCAGATTGCCCACCGCAGGAGGAACAAGCTGAAAAAGGGAGATTTTGTGGATGAAAGTAATGCAACCACTGAATCCGACATCGAAGAGACTCTTAAAAGGCTTGTCGAGCAACTGCATAAATCACCAGTGGAGGTCTTTGATGCTCTGAAGAACCAGACAGTTGATCTGGTTTTAACTGCACATCCAACACAATCAATCAGGAGATCACTGCTTCAGAAACATGGCAGGTCTTTTTAAAAGCTCTTGGCAATATACCTGAGACAATTTTCTTTAGAAAATCCATTCTCATGACAATATCAGACATTTTGCTCCTAATGTGCTTGTTAGACATACTCATATTTGAAAATTTCTTGTATGCGTTTGTCTCCTCTGTGACAATCACCATAGACTCATTCACATGTTTTGTGATCAGCCAGTTCAGTTTTTACTACAGGTGGCATAAGTACTCTTATGTGGTTCAGCAAATATTATTAACTTTTTCTATTTACAATATTTGACATACAGGATAAGGAATTGCTTGACACAACTGACAGCCAAGGATATAACTCCTGATGATCAGCATGAGCTCGATGAAGCACTTCAGAGAGAGGTAACTTGGTTGTATAACTCCTTCGTTATGTAGTAATAAGGGCGTGCCCAGTACACGAGGCTCCCGCCAATACGGGGTATGGGGAGGGCCAATGTATGCAGCCTTACATTTAAATATTTAAAGAGGTTGTTGCCGTGACTCAAACCCTTGTTTCCCAGGTCACAAAGGAGTAACCTTGCCATTGTACCAGGGAACGAAATCTTATTGTTGTCCAATGAATTTGTGATATTGATATTTAATGAACTTGTACATAATCCAATTGTTAATTAGCTATGGCCTGGTTAGCTTTGTTTCTAAGTGAAGCCAACAACACGTTGTATTATAACTCTCTCATCAGCTTCTAGATAAGGTCTGTCGTATGTTCTAGTTGTTAGATATATGAAGCTGTGCATGAATGTATGAATCTTATTGAATCTTCTTGAGGCTAAGAAACAAATTTTGAATGGATTCCTTTCTTTTAGTTAGATCAGTTTTAAGTATGGCTATTCAAGATATTGGTTTAATATATTTGGAATGACCATTGGAGATCTTTTCCTTTAAATAGTGTACTATACCAATTTATAGCTTAACTCTTCTATACTACTAAGCTCTATAAGACTAATATTTTTCTTAAATGCTCACTTTCAGAGTTATCTCCTATTGATGCTTATGACCTTGTTTAAGACAGATGAACCTTCTCATTTGGTTCCGTCAAGCTATAGCCATAAATGTATAGGACTGGTAATGGCCACTAAAGAGTTTTTTTCTCCTATCTCATAGCAAGTATATGTAGTTAGATGGAACATGAAAGTGGAAACTTACCTCCTGGGCTTCTCCAAAGGCGACTGAGAAGATAAGAAAGGAACATAATATTGTTAATGAGAGCAGAAAAAAGTAAAGGCTGAGGCCTCATGATATGCTTATTGCTACAGCTTTCCTTTTGTCTGTTTGCAGATTCAAGCTGCATTTCGAACTGATGAAATACGAAGAACACCTCCCACTCCACAAGATGAGATGCGTGCCGGAATGAGCTACTTCCACGAAACAATTTGGAAAGGTGTACCAAAATTTTTGCGTCGTGTTGATACAGCTCTGAAGAACATCGGAATAAATGAGCGTGTCCCTTATAATGCTCCTCTCATTCAGTTTTCTTCCTGGATGGGCGGGGATCGTGATGGTATAATATGTTCTGAAGATATCTGCTTAAATTTGTTATTCTCTTGCATAGAATATCTGTGTATAGTTTTCTTATGCCTACTGTATGATCATGTACAACAGAGTAAGAACTCTTTAGGAAAATACAGCACTAGTGTGGGAATATATTAATATTTATGTGATAATATGTTTGTGTAAATGATGCAGGAAATCCCAGAGTTACTCCAGAGGTCACAAGGGATGTATGCTTGTTGGCTAGAATGATAGCTGCAAGCTTGTACTATTCTCAGATAGAAGATTTGATGTTTGAGGTACTACAAACTACAAAGTATAAACCATCCTATCCTATCTCTGCTGGTGTAACATTCAGTTGAGGAAGTGTTTTTCTTTACCTTCCATGCTGCTAACCTTTTTTAAAAATGTTGTAGTTATCTATGTGGCGCTGCTCCAATGAACTTCGAGAACGAGCAAATGAACTTCACCAGTCGACAAAGAAAGATGCAAAGCACTATATAGGTATACTCAGTATACAACAAGTCATAAATGAACTGTAAAGTATGATTATCATTTTCTTACTCTAATACATTGCTTTGACTTGGAACTGAACCTAATATTCCTCAAGTTTCATTTGATGTCATTTGCTGCTTTTCTGGGAACAATATATATTAACTCCTATAATATTTCTCTTAGTGTTGCACTTTTTTTTGTGTGGAAGAGCATACCATTTTGCATCTCTATGTGTAAGAGTTTAAAATGTAGTTTAATTCAGACCTAAAGCAACTATTGATGTCGTTGTTTTAGCTAAGATAAGAAGCATGTTTTGCAAAAGTGTTTTGTAATAATAATAGAAATTATAATATGGGATTAAACACAAATCGAGCTAATATACCCTCTTAGTTAACATGCTCTAGCTCCTCTCTCTCTCTCTCTCTCTCTCTCTCTACATATATATATATATATATATATATATATATATATATATATATATATATATATCTGCCCTCTGTAAAATAGTAATAGAGTTTAAAATGTACTTTCATACTATTACAAGGAGTAATGATTGGCTACAAGTTTTGATATACTGTTTTGATATGTTTTATACAATTTTGTGGGTTTATACAAAAATACTTAGTCTAGGTATTCTTCCTCTATGGTTGGCTAGGCACTTTATTTTATTGATGATAAGATTGAACAGCATTCATAAAACATCCTGGTTTGAATTTAAATTCTGATCTACCTTCTTTTGTTTATTTATCCGAGGAAAGTGCATAACTCTCTTTTTCTATCATATAACTAATTTTCAATAGAACATCCATTCCTTTTATTTTGTACAATTTAAACAGAGACACTGGAAAGATATTTGAACCGAAGTATTGCTTGGAATTGTTCAGTCTGTTAGGATGGGGCTTGAATTGTTCTAGTCTGATAATTTTCAATTTTGATGCAGAATTCTGGAAACAAGTTCCACCTAGTGAGCCATATCGTGTTATACTTGGTGATGTGAGGGATAAGCTGTATAATACACGTGAACGTTCTCGCCATTTGTTAACAAATGGAATTTCAGACATATCAGAGGATGCAACTTTTACAAACGTTGAGCAGGTTATCTGTCAAATCTTTTGCTTGTCTGGATAGTTGTCAAATCTTTCACAAACTTTGAGCAAAAAAGGTCTAGGAAGAAGATTCCATTAGTTGTCTAATCATTTGAATTTGAACAATATCTTTAAGTATGTTTTGTTCATGTAGAAGAGAAAAGTTCTAAATAAGTTCCATTTCAGAACCTTGCTACGACTATATTTATAAACACATGTTTGAAGCTTTTTGCATTTCATCTAAGCAACGTGGTTACTCATACTAAGTTTTAGGAGTGTGAAATTTGATCCATAAAGTTGCTCCATTACAATATGGAATCATTGAGTTGAAAAATGAGATAGTTACTACTCATGTGGAAATAAAACTGCAGACAGTCATGCCTTTCCAGATCCTCCAGCATTGGCAGTAGCCTCATGCAGTTGGCAGCCTTTTTTATCAGAATATTTCCATCTTATCTTCACACATGACTACATGTACACTTGCATGCATGTTCAGATGACTCGCATGTAGATGTTTTGGTTTCTTTTAGATAGTCATCATGTATTATCTTCTCAGTACAATTTATTTCCTTTTGTAGCTTCTGGAACCCCTTGAGCTCTGTTACAGGTCACTCTGCTCTTGTGGCGATAGACCTATTGCTGATGGAAGCCTTCTTGACTTCTTGCGCCAAGTATCCACATTTGGCCTTTCTCTTGTGAGACTTGATATTAGGCAAGAATCTGATAGGCACACTGATGTGCTTGATGCAATTACAAATTATCTTGGAATTGGATCATACCATGATTGGTCTGAAGAAAAACGCCAGGACTGGTTGTTATGTGAACTAAGAGGCAAGCGCCCTCTATTTGGTCCTGACCTTCCACAAACAGAGGAAATTGCCGATGTTTTGCAGACATTACATGTTATTGCAGAACTTCCTTCTGATAGTTTTGGGGCTTATATCATCTCAATGGCAACTGCTCCATCAGATGTGCTCGCTGTGGAGCTCTTGCAACGTGAGTGTCGTGTGAAGAAACCACTAAGAGTTGTCCCATTATTTGAAAAACTTGCAGATCTTGAGGCCGCTCCTGCAGCTTTAGCCCGATTGTTTTCAATAGATTGGTACATGAACAGGATCAGCGGAAAGCAGGAAGTCATGATTGGTTATTCTGATTCAGGGAAGGATGCTGGTCGTCTTTCTGCAGCTTGGCAGTTATATAAAGCTCAAGAGGAGCTTGTCAAGGTTGCTAAGCAATATGGTGTGAAATTGACAATGTTTCATGGTCGAGGTGGGACTGTTGGAAGAGGAGGTGGCCCTACACATCTTGCTATATTGTCTCAGCCACCAGAAACAATTAATGGATCATTTCGTGTGACAATTCAAGGTGAAGTAATTGAACAGTCATTTGGGGAGGAGCATTTATGCTTTAGAACACTTCAACGATTTACAGCTGCTACTCTTGAACATGGTATGCACCCTCCAATTCCACCTAAGCCAGAATGGCGTGCTCTGATGGATGAGATGACTGTAGTGGCCACAGAGGAGTATCGCTCAATAGTTTTCAAGGAACCTCGTTTTGTTGAATATTTCCGACTGGTAAGTAGTCTTTTTTCTATATTTATGCTGCTGCAGAAGTAATATTTAGCCAATAATGGATGAAAAACAAAAAGCCTTAGCTTAGAATGTATGTGTGTTAACTATCATGAAGCTGTGTCTTTGAACTCCTGCTAGTTTACTTGGTTTTGCAAATACTATTATTCATTCCGCATTTCTCTAATTCATAGTAAAATGTTTAAAGCAAGGATTTTAATCCTGGTCTAATACTGGTTTTAGCAACCGTTTGGACCGTTACAGTATGGGTATACCAGTAATTGTCCTTGGTCTGACCGGTTAAAATCTGTAACACCCCTGGTTAGTCTCACATCGAAAGTGGGCAGGATTAAGATTGACTTATAAGGGTCTGATGAGTGTACTACTATAAACTTCAGCTTAAGCATTTTGGTCAGTGGTTTAGACCAAACGAAGTTGATAGGCTAGTTTGCCCATCAGGCCCGGGTTATGACATTTGGTATCAGAGCCGACCTAGTATTTGGGCATGGTGAGGGGGCTCGAGTAGAAAAGGGTTACCCGTAGACGGAATCAGAGGACTCGTCACGGCGTGGAGCCACCACTGGGCTACGCCTCACATGCACTATGCTAGGGTTTGATCTGGGTTATGTTGGGGCTTGACGAGGACGTCAAGCCTTTGAGTGGGGGGTGATTGTAACACCCCTGGTTAGTCCCACATCGAAAGTAGGCAGGATTAAGATTGACTTATAAGGGTCTGATGAGTGTACTATTATAAACTTCAGCTTAAGCATTTTGGTCAGTGGTTTAGACCAAACGAAGTTGATAAGCTAGTTTGCCCATCAGGCCCGGGTTATGACAAAATCAGTATTTGAAGCCTTGGACTGAGATATGACTCATCCTTGAGAAGACATTGTAGACAATTTTAGAAGAATTCTGTTATCCAGATTCCCCTTGTTTGACAATGTAAATTCTGGTAATGTTATTATTCTTTTCTTCGCTTAGTTAATATCCAGGCTTGGTTTTTGATTGTATCATGCATCCCCCCTACCTTCTTCAAAATTTCAAATGCCTATTATTATCTACGGTCCAATAGAATTTCAAATTTTGGTCAACATTATACGCATGATTTCACATGTTTATTTTGGCCCAGTTCACATAAAACAGTGAATATTGCTGTCATGATGTAAATCTTTCTTCTTGTAATTTACAGGCCACACCTGAGACAGAATATGGTAGGATGAACATTGGTAGTCGTCCATCAAAACGGAAGCCTAGTGGGGGAATAGAATCACTTCGAGCAATTCCATGGATTTTTGCTTGGACCCAGACAAGGTTTCATCTTCCTGTATGGCTAGGCTTTGGTGCAGCTTTCAAGCATGTCATGCACAAGGATATCAGAAATCTTCAGATGCTAAAGGAGATGTATAAGGAGTGGCCCTTTTTTAGGGTTACAATAGATTTGGTTGAGATGGTCTTTGCTAAGGGAGATCCAGGAATAGCTGCTATCTACGACAAATTGCTTGTTTCTGAGGCGTTATGGCCATTTGGGGAGCGACTAAGGGCCAACTATGAAGAGACAAAACAGCTTCTTCTTCAGGTGAGCTCTACTTCTCTGTTTATGTTGATTAGGTCGAAGGAAATGCTATAATGTTGTGGTATGTCCTTGTTCATTCGCTCATTTATAAACGAACTTAAAAAAGAAAAATAAGAACATAGGATAAACTAACTTAATCTACCTGTGCTGTTGGGTAAGTAATACCAATAAAACAACAGGAAATTTGGTACATACAGTGGCTTCTCCATTAGTCTTATCGATTTCGTACAATTTTCTGATCCTGAAACACGACCTCTGCAAACTTTTGCAGGTTGCTGGTCACAGGGATCTTCTTGAAGGTGATCCTTATCTGAAACAACGACTGCGGCTGCGCCATGCCTATATAACGACTCTAAATGTTTGTCAAGCATATACACTGAAGCGAATGAGGGATCCTGACTTCATCATAAATCTGAAGCCTCACATATTGAAGGATGTCGATTCTGACGATCCAGCCGCCGATCTGGTGAAATTGAATCCAGCCAGTGAATATGCCCCTGGGCTCGAAGACACCCTCATCTTGACGATGAAGGGCATCGCTGCCGGCATGAGGAACACCGGATAGATCTATCTATCCACTGTTCCTTTCTAGTAGCAGTATCATGTGTGGTGGCTTTTGCAAGGAGTTGAGTTAGTAAATGCCTGATGCAGTTGGCTATTGTTTTTCGCCTTCCTTGTTATAAATAACAGAGAAAGAAACCTTCTCTCTGGCTAAAACTTGACATGCCAAACTATCTATTGTATGTTCGAAGTTTAGTTCTGTTGGTAATCTGTGTTTCTCCCTGTAACTTTCTTCAATCGATTTTGTGTTCGCAGTATACGATTTGCTATTTGTGCAGAGGATACATTTCAGACCTGTTCCCTTCGAATATAATATACCGAGAATCACGTGCACGCAACGTGACACCAAAGAACGCATCTACTTTGCTTCTTGTTCCCGCAAAAGCTTCCTAAGGACGTGTCCACTTTCGGTGCTCTCTTCGAACTAGGTTATTATCCTTAACCAACTATCGTGTCGATCACGGACAGATGCAACGGCTTCTTCTTCTCCGCGAAGCAACGCCCTCTTGACCTGATCCAGCGGATCACCTTAAACATAAATCCCTCCCTCCCCCGAATTCCGAAACCCTTCCACCTACTAGGGCGAACTAGAACGAGCGATAGAGGGATCAGCGATGGCCGTCTCGGCGGCGCGGCAGCGGCGACCACCGGCGACGGATCGGGACGCCCCGTCATCGTCGTCGGATCGGTACTCGAAGGAGGACAAGGGGGAGAAGAAAGAAGAGCGGGTGGGGGTGGGGTGGCTGCTGCCGGCGCTTGCTTTGGGTTTGCTCCGACACATGAGCGCCACCTCCAACATCATCCACGACTGCGATGAGGTCTTCAATTACTGGGAGCCCCTCCATTACCTCCTCTACAAGTCGGGATTCCAGACCTGGGAGTATAGGCATGCCTCCGTCGCCTTCTGTCTTATTTATATCTTTCATTTCAAGAAAATGGTTTGATCGCTTCTTATATATAGTTACATTTTGATTGTTGATCTGACTCCACTTTATTGTTCTGTCGATTGACTTAGTGGTAGCTAGGGTATAAAGATTTCTTTCTCATAGAACGAGGACAGTAATCTCTAACAAGGTGTTGCAATCATTAGGGTTTTCAGGCTTAAGTAATCGTATTTTGTTGACTTTAATGCATCAATTAGGGTTTTCAGGCTTAAGTAATGGTACTGGGCTTAACATTATTCCCTAGAGCGATAGAAATTAATTCCAAGAAAACTATTATGAAAAGTTAGGTTATTGAGTAGTCGAGATTACATTAATTGATCTCAAAATAATGTTATTAATTGATTCTAGAAAGTTGGGCTATTAATTGATCTTGAAAATCTAAGTTATTAATTGGTTCAAAAAATAAATCAGCTTGCAATTGGTTTGTCGTTCAAAGCTGATTAGTAGGAATTGGAGATGAAAGATAAAGGCACAATCAAGTTGCTTCTTAAGCGCAATATATTATCTTAAATAAAACCTCCCCTAAGATTTTGTAGGAAAAACAAAAAAAAATTATATGTCAATTACTTTATAATCAGCTCTATTTGAAGAAAAAAAATGTATTAGTTGAGTATGGAAGAAGAGACTAACATCAAATCTTGATATGTTTAACAAGTATATTGTGCATGTGACTAGCATAAATATGAACCTCATAAGATGATGGCCTGTTGCTGTTGAACCTCACTCCCAGTTTCTTATGGAAGTCCAGTAACAGTATTGCTATCTAACAAAGAAACACTCATGGTCGATGAAGTGACATCAATTTTTTGTAGAACAAGAAATTAAATAAGCTAGTCATCAGCAATGGTAATGACTTTTGATTGTTGGACAAGCTCCTCATGTTAAAGAAGCAACTAGAGACCAAGATCAAGTTCATTCTGGAAGTTGATTATAGTGACAAATTGAAATCATTGTCTTCAGAAGGGCCACATCTAGTAGAAGATGAAAGAAGGACTGCAAAAGCTCAAGAAAAATCGAGATCGGGCTACTACAAAGAACCAAGTGATTGCAAATGTGACAGCTTCTGAGATGAAGACAATGATGTCCTAATTGTCTCTAAGAGTATCGACAATTTTGATGATGCATGGATAATAGATTCTAATAGTTTGCAGCATCTTTGATGTAGGAGGATTTTTACTTTGTTTCTTTGAAGATAAAAGAAGGCCCTGTTCAGTTGGCAGATTGTTCAGCAAATAATGTTGCTGATTTAGGGATGATGAGAATCAAGATGTTCAATGGAGCAGTCCATGTTCTAGCGAGTGAGGTATGCCCCAAAAATATGAAAGCATCTAATTTTGCTTGATGTAGTAGACTTCAAGACCATGGGTAGTGTTTTAAAGGTGACATGTGGCATTATGGCTAGCATGAGAAGGACAGGTGTGGCATGATCTGTCAGATGATTTAGGTGGAGCACCAATGGCTATTAAAGAAGCTTAAAAGAATGATGAAAGATGGTCCAATTGTAGGTGTGGATGCACTAGTTAGCTTTTTGTAAAATAAAGACCAGGTGGAGATTGTTGATTAGCATGATTCTTTGGCTTTCATTAGCACTGGGTCCTAGTGTTATTACAATTTAGAAATTGTGTTCTTGGTCCTTACATTTGTAGGAGCCGGAGGTGATAGATCATATGTTTTTTCAGAATTGGTTACCATCAGCATGTACAGTGATTGTAGGAATTACTGAAAATTGGTGAATGTCTGTATATGAGACAGCCAAATAGATAATATGCCAAGTATTGTGTGGGCTAAAACATGGAGTAGAAAGAGAGAAGGGAAGAGAAGGGAGAAAAAAGAGATGATTGAGGAGAATGTTATGTTGGTTTAATTGGATATTCTTAGAGTGTTGTTCTTATAGAGTAGGCTTTAGCCATGATGACAATTGTAGGTGGAGCACCAAAGGCTACTACGATGGCTCAAAATCATGTTTTAGATAGTCCAGTTGGAGGCAAGCAGCCATTCAAATTCAATTTTTGACAATAAAAGCACATCTAACTTTTACTGTTCTTCTGAAGTTCCCATGCATCATGTACCTAGAACTTTTTCTATTATATACTTGTCTTTGAATGTTATAAGTTCTTAAGATGGCTCAAAGTGAAAAGAAAAGGTGTCGAACCTACCTAAACTAGGTCATGGCTCTTTAGGTTGTTTTATGTTATTTTGAAAATTCTTTAAAAACTCCTGATAGAATGAAGTTGTGTGCCCAATAACCCTTTTCACATTCTTCACACTGGGCTTAAAAGGACCTGTAAAAATCTACGGTTTGGGGATTGTGAATCCTTACTTTTTTTTTTTTTTTTAACCATCTTTTACCTTTGTGCAGCTCTGAGTTTGCTTTGCGGTCATATTTATACATCTTTTTCCATGCTTTGGTGGCTGGACCAGCTTCTTTGATCTACAGTGAGGAGAAGGTGAATTAAAACATCATAGATTGTAGATTTTCTCTCTTTCTAGCTTATTCTCAATATAAAAGTTTTTGTTAACTAATTATGTTCCCTCACTAATGAAATTTCAGGTTCGAGTCTTTTATTCAGTAAGGCTTTTTCTTGGTCTTGTCTCGACTTTCACAGATACAGTTCTGGTGGTTGCCCTTTCAAGAAAATATGGGAAAAGGCTTGCATGGTATACACTCGCAATGCTGTGCCTAACCAGTGGTTGTTTCTTTGCAAGTACAAGTGAGTTTCTTATCCTGTCATCTGTCATTTTCTTTGCTGTTAATGCTTTGTTTACTTCAAATTTCCTTCTTTTCTTAACTATTAAATGTTTTCCTTTTTATCCTTGTTTTGTGACAACCAGTTCTGCTGAATATTTTATCTGTTTCCTGTCTCTATGGTTTGCTTCTCTAATTTTTGTGAATGCTTCTCCAGGTTTTCTACCTAGTAGCTTCTCTATGTATGCTGTTACTCTTTCATCAGCTCTCTTCCTTCTTCAGAAGTATGCTATGGCTGTATCTGTTGCTGCTGCTGGAGTGATCATCGGCTGGCCTTTCTCTATTCTAGTTTTTCTTCCAATCACATTCTATTCATTGAGTAGGGGAGGATTCAAAAAAGTATTTTTATCCGGGATTTTAACCTCTGTGCTTATTCTTGTAAGAAATCTGACCATTAACTGATTTCTTTTTCCACCTCTGCTCTATAACTACCACGTCCAGTTTTGTTATGGTTATGACTTTGGGTTCTGTTACCAGGCTTTCTCATTGCTTGCTGACTATTACTGCTACGCAAGATGGACATCTTCAGTATTCAACCTGGTGCAGTATAATGTGTCAGGAGGTGGTCAGAGCCACTTATATGGAACTGAAGGACCCTTGTTTTATTTTAGGAATGGATTTAACAACTTTAATTTCTGCTTCATTCTTGCTTTACTTTTCTTGGCGATTTTACCTATTGCGAGGAAGAAATATGCCCCGGATTTGCTCATTGTGGTCTCTCCCATGTATATTTGGTTGGCTTTTATGTCATTGCAGGCTCATAAAGAAGAAAGGTAATAGTCACTTTTTCTTCCACTCTGTACCATACAAATCATCAGATTTATCTACAGTTCTTGTTAGAAAATTGTTACTCTATAAGGTTAATCATTTGAATCATGCCTGATTGATTTTGAACATGTTTACAATGGTTGTTAGTTGTTGTCATTTTCCTTATCATTGTTATGGCTTTGTCTGAATGTTAGTATTGAAGTGTTTTGTGTCGTTTGTTTGGGACAAAGGACAAGTCAAACTTCCCTTGACTTGCAACTTACCAAGTTCATGAGCCTCTTCATTATCCATTCTATCACTGCTTCTTTACTTCCATTTGTCTCATTTCTCATCGTCAATGTTAATCTTCTCTGTGATTGCATCATAAATGGCATACATTTGCATTTAGAAATATCACCAGTCCCTGTAGGTGTTTTCGTCTTATTTGTTGATAACAGTAGGTTGCATCTTAACTTTAGCAGTTTTAAGGTCTGTTTTATGGCATTACAGGTTTCTCTATCCAATCTATCCACTTATATGCATTGCAGCAACAGCTGTCATTGATAGTTTTCCTGATCTTTTCCGTGACAAGTATGCAGTTGAAGACACACTGATTGTTCAGGTACATTTAATGTCTCCTGTCTTATCTTTTAGGTCAGTGATTGATCGAGTAACCATAAGACTGCTTGATGTCTACTTGGCTGCCTGTACAGATTGCAAAAGGACTTAGACCCATCTTTCTTGGCCTTATATTGTGTGCCTCACATAGCCGCACATTCTCAATTCTTAATGGGTACTCTGCGCCTTTGGAAATTTATAAACACTTGGAACATCATGGTGATGCTGGAACTGGTAAGATATTTTTATATCTGATAGTAAAATGATCTGAGGCCAGAAAAGTCATACCATATGTCTATATAAGTGAAGTTTCTAATCGTAACTGTCTCTAGTTCTTAATCTTGTAGTTTCAGCTCTTGAGATTTCTAAGTGGTCATGGCGAATCATTTTTTTTAATGTACTTTTGCTAGTCTTTAAAAAAATCCTACCGTTCCTATGCTTTCTTATGTTTGATAACCATTGATTCTCTCCCGCACCCTCCCTGTAACAATAATAAAAAAGAAATCACATTATATCCATGCATTTGACATATTTTTATCTTCGTATGTAGGCTCTGTGCTTTGTGTCGGAAGTGAGTGGCACCGTTTTCCTTCCTCGTTTTTCGTACCATCATATGTTAGCGAAGTTCGATGGGTGGATGATGGATTCAGGGGCCTTCTTCCATTTCCTTTCAATTCTAGTTTTGGAGGGATGGGAGCTGCCCCACCTTATTTCAACGACAAGAACAAGGCTTCCGGTGATCAATACGTAATATCCCTACCATTTTCTTGGTTATATGATCTTGCACCGTCTTGTTTTCCATGCTAATCCTGCTTTGACTGGATGCGCAGGTGAAGGACACTGAAGTCTGTACCTTCTTTGTGGAGCTAGATCTGAAGCGACCATTTCCTGCTCGAGGAACTGACTTGTCAACTTGGGAGGTAAACTCTGGTGTTTCTTTTTCAACTTTCATATTAGCTCATGTTAGTGTGACCATTTGCGGTGTTCTGACCATAATCTAATGGTCTCAGACACTAGCGGCCATACCTTTCCTGGACAGAGAGCTGTCGCCTGCCACATACCGATCATTCTTCATCCCCTATAAATGGCAAGAAAAGAATGTATTTGGCTTGTATAAGTTGCTAAAGAAAATACCCAAGAGTGGCCAAGCACATACTTGATTTAGGCGCTTGATGGGTGCCACTCTCCGCGAGATCTTCGTTTGAACTTTCAGAGTTCATTTTACCCCGCAAAATTCTTAGCTCCATGATGCTTCAGTAACGCAGTTTTAGGCAGAAAAGACTGTGTATCTTTGCTCGTCTTTATCCTATTGTCGCTCGGTTAGGGACTTTTTGTTTGTCTAGTACGGTCTTTGTTGTGTGTGCTAATTAATATGATAGTGTGGGAAAGTGAATCGAGCCAAGTTTTCTGTGGTGGACATTTCTCGCTGTTACTAATCCTTTTACTTGGGTGTTTAAGATTGACTGACTCGTAACAAGTCAGCCTATGATTAAAGACAAAACCAGCTGACTTCACTGGGAAGAAGAGCTCTGCAGTCAACACAACTGCCTGCTGACTTGCACTAGTTAAATCCGATGACATCGTCATCGATATCGACAGTCTCCCGAACTCTTCCCCGCTGCAAGCCCAAGTTGGGAGGAATAAATACACTAAATACTACGCAGACGTGGACGCCTCAACTGCTCCCCCACCAAACATTAACTCGATATCCCGGTCTCAGCAGCGGCGTTGCCTGTGGCAGAACCCAGGATTCGATGGCTGCGATTTGGTTGTCGTCGTCCGACCGATCGCTCATCCCTCACGGAGTTCTCCACGCAGATACCGGAAAGAGAAGCAAACAGGCTCAAGTGAGCCGCGGCAGCTGTCGATTGGGAGGCGCCGTCGATCGGTTGAACCAACACTTGTATATTTGGTCCCGGCAGACTCGGTAAACGGTATCTTCCTTATTCTAAGCCTGCCTTGTTTCTGTCACTGTCAAGTCGTCAATGCGACTCGATCAGCTTTATCTATATAAACATCTATGGGTAGAGTGTAAGATCAACTCTGCACAAAGACATATCCAACTGTTCCAGACCCGAGACGTGCTGCAGTATGCCGGTAATTAAGCCTCTATCGTTCTGCCTTATCCTGTTTCCTCTATCGAGCATTCTCCAACCTTTTTCTACCGAACAATATGGACAGATGGTGGAGATGTGGGTGCACATCGACTGCCCCGGGTGTGAGAACAAGATACGAAAGGCCCTCTCGAAGCTACAAGGTACAAAGAACCGTCGCCGAACCTTTCGCCGTCCACCGAGCTCATGGCTTCTGTGATGGTGTTGTAGGGGTGGACGCTGTGGAGATAGACATGGCGATGCAGAAGGTGACGGTGATCGGGTGGGCGGACCAGAAGAAGGTGCTCGAGGCGGTGAGGAAGACGAGGTGCACGGCGGTGCTGTGCCCGTATCCTCTGAACGCGGAGACCAACGTCCAGGCGCAGGAGTACTACCATCTGCAGCACCCGACGCCGGCTCACCGTCTCCTCTTCAACGTCGCTCCGCGGTCTTACAACTACCACAAGCACGGGTACGACGACTCCAGCTTGCATGGCTACTACCAGGAGCCGGCACAAACCCACATCATCGGAGACGACGCTCGCGCTCGCTTCAGCGATGACAACCCTACTGCTTGCTCCGTCATGTAGCAGCAGCACTTGCTTGCTGCAAACTTCTCCTGTGTGCATCTGTGATATATGTATATATGTATTATGCCGTGAGGAGTCGCAACACTAGTGGGGATCTTTGTATGTTGTAATTATCACAATAAAAGCTAAATCCTTGGGGGGGCGGCTGCTCCCTTTTGTGAGGCCTTCTTTGAGATTCCAAACTCGATTTGAACGGTATGCATCATGTGTTCATTCATATATGCGATGAAGAAATATAAATAGACTAGAGAGAGATTTATCTCATAAAAATATTTCGAATTCACAACAATGTACAAAAGAATGACATATTATTGCACGACTTAAGATGTCACATGGAATAAGGTGGTCTAAAGAGAAAAGATATTTATATTTCTCTCCCCTTTATTTGCTCCCTCCATCTAGGAAAGAAACGGCCAATGACTCGTGTTTATCTATATTAAAATAGAGATGTTGGACTGATCTTATCACCTGGAGCAGGTAAGACATTGACTTTTAACAGTGCTATTAGTTTCTTTGAGAAGATTTATATATCTAAACATATATAATTTGCTTTGACCTAAAGTAATAAGATTTGTGGTTCCTTCAGACACGTAAGCACGCATTATCATGATTACGATATTTTCATTACGAAAGTTGTATAATCTTAGATTAGGTGAGAATTTTGTATATTATATGGAAGTAATCTTGTGAAGATGTCTTTTTTTTTTCTCACGGATATTTGGTGGGGCATTTATATTTTCTTTTCTTTGTTCAAAGCTCATAGATTCATTACTACTCTAATCTACAGTAAGGGAAAGAGCAACGAAGGTTCACCTACGGGACTATAAAGAAATATAAATCATACATCATCTCAACCAAAGAAAAGCCCTTCGATCTTCTGCAAATCTGTAGGTGTGCCCTATCCGTGAGAACCAGTCACATCAAAAAAATTTGTTGTTGTTGTTTAGCTTTTACCCGAACCGAAGAAGTCGTGGTTTTGCTGTCTCTTTATTTTTATTTGCCTTTATTACAACGCTGACGAAATGAATGGTGAGAGCTTATGACGTACCTAAACGCGGGAAGACACCAAATGAATGTGAGAGGGGTGATTCCCATGCTCGTGCTGACGAAAGGTGGTGATGATACCCTTTTGGCGGAGAGACACAGCAACACTGGTTAACTCCAAAAATATTGAACCAAATCCCCCATATCATCATAACTTGCAAGCAAAAGTTTTGTGATCCGTAATATAATCCAAGCTGGTACACAGCTGCAGCTGCAACTGAAAGCATTCGAGTTTATTTACCTTTCACAGCGCATCTCCCTCTGAATCCATACCACCAGTTTACTCTTTCATGGCCTACTTGCCTTGGCATATAGTCCTGCAGGATGTAGATAGCTCATCAGGAAATGCAATTAGGTCACAGTAGATGATGAGACTGATAAAATGCCACCAGAATGCATAGATACAAGTCTAAGTAACTATTTGGAAATTAATCAAGCATGGTCAAATCTTTAGCAACAAACGAATTCTTAAAATACCAAAGAATTCAAACAGAAATCACCTTACCATGACATTATGTTCAAGTGGACATCATCAACTTCGGAACAAACCAACACTCCCTGGTATGGTGATTCTAGCTCTCATGGCCACAGTTCAACAGAAAAATAAGAGACATCTGCTGGCATTGCTTCCGCTGAAGATCACAAGCACTACGACGACGACGACGATGCACAAGTTGATGTACTTCAAAACCTATATCAACTCCAATAATTTGGTGCACAACTTGAGATACTACAATAACTAGACATGTAAATCATGCAGACATCATGTTCATCGGAGAGATCCATATTTTGATCCAGGAATAAGGCTATTTAGAATATCAGACAAACTTCCTTCTGTGACCTTGGACACTCTTCCGGTGTAACTGCCCATACTACAAGATCCCCGGGGAGCATTGCAAATGTTCATTCTGTTTTGCCAAGACATGTAATCCATGACAGAAGCTCTGCTTTCATTTGATACATGCGAGTTATCAGCCAAATATGCTAACGTCGTTTTGCTTCTGCCAAAATCAGTTCTACTAGGTTGACAATGAGGAGAAAGAAGCTGAGTTGACTGCAAGAAATTGTCACCACAAATTGCAGTTGTAGACGGACAATTTATCTCAAGATGACCATAGTTGCTGCTTGCTTCTAACTCCCGAAGGGAACTTAAATGACCATACCCATGAAAATAAGGGTTAAGACCAGAACCTGCATTTTGAATGATAACATTTACATGGTTATTACTGTTCTAGCAAGCTAACTTCTACAACAAGCATGACAAGAATGTCTATTTCCTACTATATGAAGCAAGATGAAAGAGTTAACAGATTTTGAAAGCTTAAGTAGCGGTGGATCTATTATGTCATCTGCAACTTGAGGATGAAAACCGGGAGGAACTGATCTGGCTTGAGTAGGAAATGTAGAAACATGATAACCTGTCAACTTTGAATTGGAAGCTGCCAGAATCACAGATAAATCAATTAGGTTAAAAGCATGAAAAGTGTACCATTGGATAGCCATGTCCTTGACTGAAAAGTCATTTTGACCTTTTTAAGGTTATCAAAGATTGTCAATATGCTGATGCTTCAAAATTATGCAAGTAGGAGCACAAGACTAATAATAAAAGGTAAATATCGTAACTGTCTTGGACCTAACCCAAAAACAATTACTACAAATTTAGAACCATGATCCAGAAATCAATCCAAAACATGCTTTACAAGAACAGGCTCAAGAAAACATAGCCAAAGATAATTAGAATATGAAAATGAAATCATCACCGTTAAGTCAAATTTACTAGCCTGCATTTGTAAAAGTAAACAATAAAAAGCACAATTATTTAGGTCAAATGCACAATTTGTTGAGGCAAGCTAAATACACATCTTCTAAATACACTTGTACAGAAGGATGTAGCGAAAGAAACCTCAAGAACTCGAGCAGATAAACCGAAAGAAAAGGAACGAAAACAGGGGAAAGAAGCCGCGGAGGAGTGTTTCTTGAACTTTCTTGAACTCACATTGAGGCAAATCTTGGAGAAGAACGAACGAAATTGAAACCCCGAGACAGTAGAGAAGAGGGTTTGAAATCGGTGGAAGGAGGTAATCTTCCTTGGGGCCTCTCTTTCGTTCTCAAGTCATCTTCCACCATCAAACATCAACAAGCTCAAAAACTCGCTGGTTTCATCTTCTGCTTCCTCCAAGGAAATCTAAACTCGATAACCTCATCAAGATCACTATAACCGCATTCCTCTGCATATGAAGTATCCATAACAAGAACTTCCACTGCTCAGAACGAACCACCAACAACCCTAAGAGCAAGAAAGCCAAGCATAACTCTCGTCGCCGCACCGCGAAGCAAAATCAAACCTCTCGGGGACAAGAAAAAAGCAACAGAAACATAACAGACCCCACACCCTCAACCGAAACAAGACCATCCGAAACAACGCAGCAAAAGAAACCTCAAGAACTCGAGCCGATAAACCGCGAGAAAAGGGAACGAGAACAGGGGAAAGATGGCAGCGCAGGAGGGTTTCTAGAACCCTCTTGAACTCACAATGAGACAAATCTTGGGGACCGACCGAGAGGAGAAGAGCAGAGGGATTGAAGCCGGAGGATGGAGGCGACCTTTCTGGGGGTCTCCTTTCCGTCCCCGGAAGCGGAGCGGGACGGGCGGAGGGTTGGCAAGGAAGGGTCGAAAGAAGTTGGCGAAGATCGGCTTATCGCCTTGCTTTCGGCAAAGGCGCCCACAAAGGGAAGCACAAAGGCCCACTACAAAAAGCGGTATCGCCTGGCCCGGAGCAGACGGTTATGTTCCTTCGCGGCGCCCATCTCCGACACGCTCACCGTTCCATTTACGGAAGGTGCCGCCTCGGTACTTCACGAATTACGCATATTCTTACCTGACTTGTTATTGAAGGTGCTCATGGACACACAGGTGGGCCGGAAGTGACACAAACCGCAAGGCAATCAAGCTAGAGTGGTATCTACGTAGATAATAATTCAATCGATATTATGCGATGATTCTTTGTTGAATTTAATTATTTTTGTAAGATTAACCGTCATTCATAATGATTGACTATATTATATCTAGAACTTTCAAATATATAAGTCCAACATCAAAGAATAAAATACTTATACAAGATATCTTTAGTGTTTTAAGTCTAAGGATCAAACTTTGACTACGGAATCACTGTCTAACATCATATATCATTAACCATCAAACATTTCATAAGCGGATCAATCAGTGAACTCATTATCTAATGAGTACTTGTACAATACCTTTAGTGTTCTCATACGAGTGACTATGAGACTAGTCGCCTCCATCATATAAATGAATATATAATGCATCGATCTATCCGGTTATCTCAATGTTCTTTTTGTGTAACCTATGACCGAGATAATTAAGGGTTTGTATTTAAAGACGAATAGATCTCATTATCATGATCTCATTACGATCCGGTTCTCGGTACACAAATATAAGGATATTACAATATATATCTAATAATATATAATAAAATATCAATAATAATAAGCAAAAATATTGTCGCAGTACGTTATCAGTGTCATCACTTACGTGATTGGCTTATAGAGCACCTATAACTAACACAACTCATGACCAGCTCGTATTAGGTCTAGAGAGTTATACACATATTGTGGATAATGCAATGAATATAAGATTGGATATGAGATATCCAATAAGCTCCTGTTTCGATGGATCTATTAGATAAGACCCAATAGAGCTTAGAGTGTTTATTGGATAGGGATCAAATATCCATTAAGTTAGTGGTTATTGGATATATATCCAATACCCACTAAGACAGATCCATTAGAGTTAATAGTAAGAGCTTTCTATAAATAGGAGTTGAGGCTTTATGAGTTATAGGCTAGACTTTATAATCATTGGCCACCTATCTCCTTCTCCCCATCTCTCCTTCAACCGTGAGCCCCTCCTTGGTGTGAGAAAACAGTAAGAGGGCCACCCTTTCTTTTAACTACTAATGTGTGATTGTACGCGATCACAAGGAGAGAACCTGCTATGCGAGGAGGTGCATTGTTGCTGTGTCTGCTGTGTGGATCATCATTAGAGAAGAGTTTGTGAGAGCTCTTTCACCCACAAACTAAGATATATAGTTTAGAGGACATACGATCTCCCCTATGTGAGAATATATCACTCTCTTAAACGTAGTTTTTTCGATTTTGAGTTTTACGCTCCTGGTCATCTAGTGGCAATCTAATATTTTTCTTTTAGGAAACCAATTTTGTATTTATTTTTCGTTGCATATGCGATGATCTCTAAGGTTTCCTAACATATCCTTCATCCTTGAGTGTTTTTTAATGGTAGCTTGGGCATAATCCTTATAACCCAAGGAGTTATCTCTCCTCGAGATGGGTTTACAAATGATGATATCAATTGTTTCTCCATTAACCCCTAAGATAAGGGTGTAGATCCTTTATGTTGTAGCTGTAATCCTAATAGAACTGTTGTATTTGGACCTGTCTCTTTTCACCAATGGGGTCTTCATCAAGTGAGGATTTTTTAAGAGCTCATTCTCTTTTATCTATAGAAAAACTTTAATTTTAGTCATATTTAAGGGGGTCAACTTGGACCTTAGGCGAGATACCTCGAGTCGTTCGTTTATCTTTCATCGTGATGAACTCGGGATCGGGGTGGATTGTGCCTGCTCCTACTTTAGCCTATTGTGTGATTCCTCATGCTTTCTTGAGACTAATGTCTCGATAATAATATATTGATTGACCTTTTGAAGTGTCTTTAGTATGATTATAGATAATCTCTCTATTAACGACTAAAATTGGTGAGAGAAGTTTATATTATGTATGACAGATATGCATCTACCATATCTCGGATCTCATTCATAAATTGAGCGATAAAATATGCGAGTATTTCCTCCTCTCTTTGCTTAAGTTTGAGGAGTATTGTCATTGATGACCATGGATATACTTTCCTTAGGAAGTAAAGTTTGAACTCATCACCGAGTCTTTTTGCAAAAGAACTAATAAACAATGACTTCAGGTGAGCATATCATTCTCATTGTTGGGTCTCTTATCATGGTAAGAAAGGTGTGATACATTAGGATGTCCGAAGTACCATATAATATTATTTAGGTATAAAAAACTATGATATGCTTTGTTGGGTCAACACTACAATTGAAAGCCTCAAAGGATAGGAGGTGAAAGTTATTTGGAATCGATATCTTGTGAATTTTTGGGTGAACAGTGACTGACCTAAGGTAGGATCGATCGGTGCTTCCCCTTTTTATTATTGGAATCCTTATCGCATATTCTCTAAACCTTGATCAATATATCATAATTGGACTCACAAGGAATTCTTTGTCAAATCCACTAAATAGGCCTCGGATTTAAATAGGGTAGAGTAGTGGTGTAATCCGTTGAATTCCATAGTTGAGGATCGAAGTGCCCCATTGGCTGATGATTCGACGAGTCTCGAGCGCTCTTAGGATATTGACACCACGTTGAGCTAAAGAATCTTGAAGGGTGTCAGTATCGATGGTAGTTAAGCTTGTGATCATAACTGAGCTAATGGCATTGCTAGTTAAGCTAACTAGGGTAAAAGTAGAGTGATAGTCTATATTATGCCTATTAGCATATGTACTTGTTGAGTGAGATTTAAGAACACATCGGTAGGGATGAGTAGATGGCTTGGGGTTGTCCCTAGAAGTGAGAGACTTAGGTCGTTGAATAGATGTTAGTATCCTATCGATGTTTGCATCGAGATGGATGCACCCATACGTGGAAAATGGGTGGTTGTTGCCTCCATTGAGTGAAAGTGCTATGGGTCGAGGGGCAAAACCTCTTTATTTTAGTGTTCATCGAGAGGGTTGACATATAAGCATTCTTGTGATATTGAACTCTCCTTCTAGTGTTAAAAATGTTATGACAAGAAGATGTTAACATCCTGATCAGCCCGATATGATTCGAAGTGAAAAAACTGAGCTCTTGAAGTACCACATGCACAAAGATCGATGCTGGGAGAGATTTACTGATCCGATCTCTCTGTCCAAGTTAGTAGCCCAAGGTAGACGAGTATGAACGTGAGTAGTCAAAAAGTAATCCTCTTTCATTGTGTTGAGGATGAGCTTTTATACATGATCGTAAAAGAACAAAATATTTTATAAAATATTTTATAAGAAGATAATCTCTAATCGCCTCTGATAATCTTCCGTTAGCTGTTTATTCGCGTGAGTGATAAGAAACGATAACTTATAATTATCAATTGACGAAGGATTACATTAATTATCTTCTTTCACTCTTGACATGATTTTCTCTCGCTATCAATATTTCATAGCTTACGCAAAGATAAAAGAGAAAGGAGGAAGGGAAAAAAGTACACCGAAACGAGCAGTCGTCGTCGATTTCTTCCTCAAGGTTGCAGTGTTCTGATGCTCTTCGGTTGTCCATTGGCACAATGAACAGCTACAAAAGTCTCCGTCAACAAGTTGCACCTTGAAATGGCAGCACGAGCGCAGTCCATTTGTGCATGACGGGTTAAGACGGTGGCTGATACCTTACTTGAGGTATCTGAGCAAAAAAGGATGTCCATTCCTTGCCCGTAGAACAAGAAAAGAAACAGTAGCTTAACAGCACGAAAGCTTTATTCTCGCCTTCGTAATATATTGCCTTCGACACATGGAAGCTAATTCTAAATCACCTCCGCGACACATGGAAGCCATCTTCTGCCTCCGTGCCGCGATCGTTCCTCCGTCCACGAGGACGCGCTGCCTCGTGGGTTTCCACCCCACGAGTGGCCTTGCACCCGTTCGCCACCTCAGCTTTCCCCGTTCGTGGCGCCGCCATCATGGCGTATCCTGCTCCCAAGTTCCTCCGCGGCCACCGCCTCTCGAGGAGGACGAAGGCAAAAAGGGCCGTTCCGGAGGGCGGAAAGTGACGAAAGTGGCGGCGGTCGGGGTCGCCGTCGTCGCAGCTTGCGCCTTGGCTGCTGTTGGCCTGTCGCGCGGCGCACCTGCCGCTCCGGCGTTGCCGAGCACGTTTAGGACTATGCCCACTAAAGACAACGGCCGGTCATTACCCATTCAAGGGCCGTCGGGAGGCGGCGGCGGGCCTAGGAATGTGCTCGTCAGTCAAGATCCGTCGACGCCCTGCAACATGACCGTGCAAGCGACGCGCGATGCGCTGCGGGTTATCTTATTCGGGACGAAGGTAGAATCTCCCACCAAGAAGCCATCAGTACTGTTACTTTCCTAGCTAGTTCGTCGTTCTATTACTGATGACGCATTTCATTCCTGTTACTGATGGCAGGATCTCTCAGCCATGGGAACAACTAATGTCTCGTCCGAAAATTGCTTTGCAAGTGCCGGGACGTACGATGTAGGAATCTGTCTAGTTCAAAGATACATCGGGAAGGTAATCGATTCTCTATACTTCTCATCCAGTTTTATGATCACATTTTCTTCCTTCCTCTTCAAGCGAGGGAAACCAATGAGAGAAAGGATGCAGTTTTAACTCCACGAGTTAGAGACAAAAAAGAACACACTAATGTGATCTTACCAGTAATGCCAAACACGCCTCAAGTTTTGTGAGCAGAAGATTCTGCTGCCCGCATCATAATAACATCGTATATTCTGCTGTAACATGAACCCGTTCATTGCAGAAAGACTATCATCAGGCCAAAGATATCTGCGAGCAAATTTGCGCTGTCAGACCTAAGCATGACGCCAGGCCCTGTCTTTTCAAGGTCAATTTGTCATCTCAATCAACTTGTTGCTTATGAGCAGTTGAAAGTAGAAGCATTTTGCAGCAGCAGACCTTACAGATCACGCTTCCTCCTGTTTGTATCTGTGGCAGGCTGTTATCTACATGATGTTGACGGTGGAAAGGATGTTGGCAGATTCGCCGACGACGACGATGAGTTCGGATCAGCTGAAAAATTCGATCGAGAACGATCTCAAAGACTTGGATAAATTGATCGACAAGGCGAAGACATCGTGGAAAAAGTACAAAGATTTAGGACCGTTTGCATCTGAGCCGACTACTGATGATGGTCCGCAAGACACACAAAAGTAGAAGCTCGAGACGTGTTCGGGTATTGCTGCTGCTCAAGGAGCTGAAGACCCACACATGGACTCCCTCTCCTCCTCCCCCCTCCCCCTTTGTATCCTACTGCATGTACTATTATTGCGCTTTTTTAGTTTCTATTCTACTTCGTTATGCTATTGTCATGCTCGTTCCATCATCATCATCATGGTTATGGCCTTGAGAACGTACACCCAACGCCACGAACTCGGTGTTGCGAAAGTTCGGAGTCACGATTGTAACCACGACTGACGTTACAACAGACGGGGATCGCGTACCTCCCGTACCTCCTCCATGCGCGCAGACCAGCCTGTCGAAAGTCGTTTCGTAAGTCGAGTAACAGGCATACTCCTCGAACAACACTTTGCGCTTTGACCGTATACCTGATTTGTTATTGGAGTGAAACGTGGGCCCAAAGGGTGGACCCACACGAGTGGACGAGCACGGGCATTAAGGAGACTCGCCCTCGAACCCAGACGCATAAGACCGTCCCCCACTCCCGACCCTCGTCCAGGGTCAGCCCCATTTCTTCGCTCCTTCTTCTCCCTTCTCTTCCTCCCCTTTCTGCTGCGTGGATCTCGCGATCGGAGAAGAAGAAGGTAGATTGAACCCTAACTGACCTCTGCGGTCATGTCATCCAGATCTTTGCCCTACTCCGTGCAAGATGTTCACTATGACAACGCCAAGTTCCGCCACCGATCCCCATTCAAGGTGCTTCTCTGCTCAAGATCTCTCGGTTTCCTTTTCGCTCGATCTCGTTAAATCTTCTATGGAGATCTGGAGGTGCTTGATACGTTGTTAATTCATTGAGATCCATATTATCGTTTCCGACCTTTTAGTTTATCGTTATGCAAATACGCATGGGATTGGAGAGAGTAATGATACGTATCTCTATTACTCTTTCTTATCTGTTCTTGGATTGAAAATTAAATTCCCACTTTTCTCCCCTTGCTTAATTTGATTCGAGTGACTGGATTTTTTCTTCAGTTCTGTAAATTGAAGTTCTTGATCTGTTGTCTCGACAGATTAGATGCTCTGTAGAAGAATTTGGAGCTACAATAAATTAATTAATAGAAAATTGATTAACGGGTGATTACAGTGGGGATCTTTTTCTTTTTGCTTTAGTCAAGTTGTATCTAAGAAGGGGTAGTAAGTGAGATCTTCTACTGCTTGCTCTAATAATATATAAGATGAATTTTTTATAACCATGAAGAATATGATATCTGGCCTGGTGTTTAATTCTTATATCTATGCTCTTAGTCAAAAGGAATCAACAGCTACTTCAATGATATTAACTGGATCATTACAAGCCTTTCTCTACTCCAAGTAACCGTGTATGCTTGGTAGTTGGTTTCAAAGCTAAACAATAAAGTTCATAAACACTTACGTGATTAAACAGTTGCTATGACATAGATTGCAATCATTTCATATCTATGTTTTGTTTTCTTTGTAGGTGATTACTCAAGCATTGGTTACCAGCCGCATCAGATATTCTTGCGGTGGCTGTAGCATAGGAAAATTCTTAATGTTATTAATGATCGTGGGTTTGACATACTTGGTAATGCATAGAAGTCCCGATCATTCTGCATCAAATGTACTTTCGAATGGAGATGAAAATGGTGACCATAAGTATGTCAAGGAAGGCGTTAGTAGAATACGTAGAATTTGGAGAAAACCTCCAAGGCTTCCTCCACAGCTTCCACCTGATGAAGAGCGAAATTTTAGATCTAGTCCTGAAGAACAGAGGCTCTATTGGGTTTCTAGGCAACAAAAGATCAAAGAGGCATTTATTCATGCTTGGTCTGGCTACAGGGACTATGCAATGGGTTATGATGAACTTATGCCATTGAGTCGAAGAGGCACTGATGGTTTGGGAGGCCTAGGTGCCACCATCATAGATTCCTTGGATACAGCAATTATCATGGGTGCTGATGAAATTGTTATTGAGGCAATGTCTTGGATAGAAAATAAACTTATGGAAAGAATTGAAAAGAAAGGGCAGGTCAACTTATTTGAGACAACCATTCGTGTGTTAGGTGGTCTTCTCAGTGCTTATCACTTGAGCGGGGGGGATAATGTAACTACAGGTGACATTGGGATACCTATGACTCTTAAAGGAGTTAAATCTGATATTCTCTTGGAAATAGCAAAAAACTTAGGTGACAGGTTGTTATCTGCCTTTACTTCAAGTCCAACGCCAATTCCTTTCAGTGATGTTGTTCTCCATGATCGTTCTGCCCATCCTGCTCCTGATGGGTTAAGCAGTACGTCTGAAGTATCAACCTTGCAGCTTGAGTTCAATTACCTCAGTAAAGTTTCTGGTGATCCCAAGTATGGTTCAGAGGCGATGAAGGTTTTGGAACATTTTAGGACTCTTCCCAAGGTGGAAGGACTGGTTCCTATCTATATCAGGTACAAAGAACTTTCTTTCAAGGTTGATGGTTCTGTGGGTTTATTTTCTTTCTTTGGAATGGTTTGACACCTAAATTTTTTTCATAATCTTTATAATGATAAGCTCAGCCATTGCTTGAGCTAGTTAGTAATATATGTATGTTATACATAAAAGGAGGCCAAGTGCACAAGGCTCCAGCCATTGCATTGTTTAAGACTCTTAGTAGGGTCAATGTCTTGCAGACTTGTCCATTTTGCTTCTTTCTTTAAGTTACGTTGACTCAGCTGTTACCGATATTTAGAAGACATTTACTGGTCTTTGCTGCTTGCCTAGGGGTGAATGGTGGACAGCATAGTATCTGCTGAAACCATATCAGAAAAGTGAGCCATGCATAAACACCAAAACAGCATAGTATCTGCTGAAAATTTCTTTACATTTTCATGTCGAGCATCTTTGATATTAGAGTTTCTGCTTCATGATATAGGACTACTGCCAAAATTTTTAACTGCTATGCTTTCTATCTAATTTAATATAATGATATGTTACATTCTTTATTGTCATTTTTCCTTTTTGTTGTTAGATGATTCTTTTTTTTTTCTTCTATTGTAATTAGTTGATCTTTGGATTATATGCAATTTATGAAGAACATCACTAGTCCTTGTTGTGATCACAGTCCTCACTCTGGTCAGTTTAATGGAGAGAATATTCGGCTAGGATCTCGTGGTGACAGCTACTATGAATACTTGATAAAAGTTTGGATTCAGCAAAAGAATAGTGGCAGCCAGCTAAATTATTTATATGAGATGTATGAAGAAGCAATGAGAGGGGTGAGGCACCTTCTAGTTCGAAGATCCATTCCCAAAGGATTAGTATTTGTTGGGGAGCTTCCTTATGGATCTAACGGTGCTTTTAGCCCTAAAATGGATCACCTGGTATGGAAATATTTTTGCATTCTCTTTCCATGGCATTGATAATAAGCTCATCTTTATTTGGGTACATGATATGTTGTTTAACTTGCGGATGCTAGTGCAGTTTTACAGGTGGAGAGTGCTATGAATAAAGGCCTTTATTAAACTGTATTATAATCTTCAGTCTACAATTTTATTTAATTGCTTTAGGATATTTATTTGTTTTTGCTCAAGTTTGTCTCTGTATTAAAAGCTTCTCTCACTTGTTCAGAAATTGCAATATCCAAATAATATATAAAAGAAAAATACCTGGGCACTACTTGATCAAATTTTCCCCGATGTAAGATTGTTAGATATGATGTGGAACATCCATGAAAAAGTCTAAATTCCTAACATTCCTTTGCTTGTTCTCTGGAAAAAGCTTGTAGATGAGCCAGATATATTTTTCACAATTATCTTTTTCTATATATATGGTAGATGAGTGGTGTAAATCTTCTTTGTGTACGTCTATTCCTGCAATGGAGATCTGACATCTAACTTAGATAGTCTCTATGTTCTAGGACATCTTAGGCATGTGTCAATTTTCAGATATGTTCCTCTCACGAAAATTCCTATAGTTTGACTTGTGCTGCAGTTTGAAATAGAAACAGATACATTTTTTTTAGCTGCAAAAGAAGGATAGCATTGAATTTGTGTTGAATTATAATTAATAGGAGGACCATAATAGGACACAATGATCCATTCAGTTTCAATGATTGAAGGTGACAACATGATGCGATAAGAGGTAAATATATTCTGATGATGAAAGGTGGTTAGGGTTCATAATTTAGATACATTGATAGAGCAGCTTCTGTCATGAACTGCATAGAGAATTTTTGTATATTTTCTTCTCTTATTTTTTTCTTGTTTCACTCCTGTGTCATTGGGGGTTGAAGGGGGGTGGGTAGGTCTTGCAGTGTTAGGAGAGGTAAAAAGCAGTAAATAGAACCAAGATAGAGGGAGAAGAATATTACCTTATCTGCTGCATAATAATTATCATGAATAAAATCCTTAAGTTTGCTCGAGTATACGAGTAAGTGCTGAATGCAAATTGAAGAATTGTCTCGAAGGAAGTTCATCTGTGATTGTCAAATCAAGCATAATAGGCTGATCTAGCTACTATGAATTGTACATGTTTAAGTGAATTTTCTTTTTTGGAGTTGTGCAGCTGATATTATGGTTAGTTCTAAATTCAGGACTAGAGCGCTGCTCCAAACATGCCTATGCCTGTAGGTTTTATTTTTCACCATCCATTTTGACCATATCCTTATTTCTGGTTGTGTATTTTCTTTTGTTGGTTGATTTAGATAGAAGGTGTGCCAACCAATGTGTTTAAACAGATGAGTGGAATTATCTAAAGAAGCATTTCGTTGGTTGAAATCTTCAGATTTTATATATTATTGGAATATACAATTAGTCATCTTTATCTTTAACGTCACACAGACTTTGTCAGTAGTTGGTGCCAGTATTCATCCAAACTGTCAGTTTTTTCGTAGCAGATGGATAAAGCTCTTGTTTGGCTCTTATACTAAATTATTGGTATCCAAAACTCGATCTACTTCTTTCTCATGGTATTTCTGTTTGCATTGGAGCAGAAAGGAAATGCTCCGGATATTTCACTTTTTTGATAGACAAAACATTTCTGCTTGATATAAATCGTCAACTATCGCCTTTATATGATTGCCTTGCCCACAACTTAAAAATCAGGAAACTTCTTAGCCAAATATCTAGGAACATCCAATTTATATTACATTTGAATCACATATTATGATATGTGATGTACTTTTCTTCCTTTTGAAGGTTTGTTTCCTACCAGGAACCTTGGCTCTTGGTGCAACAAAAGGTATTACAAGGAAGAAAGCAGAGGAAAGAAATTTGTTGACCCCAGAGGATTTGGAGAATTTGAAGCTTGCTGAAGATCTAGCAAAAACCTGCTTTGAAATGTATGCTGTCACTTCTACAGGTCTTGCTCCTGAAATTGCTTATTTCCATGTTGAGGTAAGCTACTAGTTAAACTTATGGTTGTCACTGATGGCTGAGTATTGTTTGGTTAATGTTGTATATCTTTTGGCATTTTCCTCTCTAGAATTGTAAATTGTTGATTGAATGTTCCATCTTGAATCAGGGTGATTCTGAAAGGGGTCTTGATGGTGGTAATAAGAGCTCTGAGTATATAGATGACATATTAATTAAGCACAATGATCGCCACAACCTTTTGCGCCCTGAAACAGTGGAATCTTTATTTGTGTTGCATCGTATAACTGAAGATCCAAAGTAAGGTTTAGAGGTTTTGGGTTGTTAGTTACCTTGCATGTTCATCATTCTTCTGAACTTTAACTTGGTTCTGGCACTTGTGACATTTGACAGATATCGAGAATGGGGTTGGCGGATCTTTGAGGCCTTCGAAAAATATACAAAAGCAGACTCTGGTGGCTACACATCCCTTGATGACGTCACAGTAATACCTCCTCGTAAAAGAGACAAGATGGAGACATTCTTCTTAGGTGAAACCTTGAAGTATCTATATTTGCTGTTTGGAGACGAGCATGTTGTGCCTTTAGATAAATTTGTATTCAACACAGAAGCCCATCCTCTTCCGATTAGTTGGTCTAAAGATTCGGCCTAGAACTCCGCCAGCAACCCTCCTTAGTACATCTTGATGATGCGAGCTCGAGGGACCTGCTTTTATTGGGTCTCATGGAAACTCGACGGTTGCCCTGTGCATTCCCAACAGGAACTATTTTGGAGCCCGGGCTTTGCAACTTCAGACACTGTGGAGATGTGTTCCGACGTGAGATCTCTGTACGCGAAATACCCGCTGAAATAGGATTCTATAGTAGGTATTGTGGCAAAAAACCAATTTTGGTCTTTTCTCTTAAACCTTGTCAAATAGCGAGACCGTGTTGTTTCTGTTGAAATTAGCAGACAGGTCATTGTTCACAATTCGTCGCCTTGTTAGGTTCGGTTTGTTCTTCAGTGTCCATACTCAACCAGTTAGTAAGTTTACGGTTATTATTTGAAGTAAAAAAGCATAATTCAATCGAAAATTTACATTTGATTAGATTCCGTTCTTCCAAGTGCCACCAAATATAGCTCGACGAATTAAAGATTCTTTTAATCAGTACTAGGTTTTGGATTTGGGCTGGATCTTTACTGATATCGTGGATAACGGCCCATCATAATAACCATATTTATGGATGAGGCGCTCAACCCTAAGATATAATCACATCAAACTATATCACGAATCTTAAAGTTTAGCATCAAGAGTATGTCCAGCGGTAGCACTCGCATTAAGAAGGCCTCCCCCGTCCGCCCTTCTTAGTCGGCGAAGACGAATTGATCTCTGTCTCCATGGCTTCGTCTCCGGCGGCCGTCAAGGAACTGCAGCGCGATCTCGAAAACCAGGCCAACGCCCTCAGCAAGATACAAAAAGGCACATGCCATCTCTCTCCCTTCTTCTCTCTCTTGGTATCCCCTATTTGACCCGACTCACCTGTTCTTCCGTCCTTCGCTGCAGACATCGCTAAGAACCACCAGGTCCGGAAGCAGTACACCATCCAGCTCGGCGAGAACGAGCTCGTCCTTAAGGTCTCTTTCCCGTTTCCCTGTTTCCCAATCTCTATTTTGCTTCTGGTTATGTCATCCTAGGGTTTTGCTTTTCTTTTGCTCGTTATGTTTAAGAAAATAAATTGGTTGTGGTGATGCAAGGAACTGGAATTATTGAATGAGAATTCCAACGTGTACAAGCTGATCGGGCCGGTGCTCGTGAAGCAGGACCTCGCCGAAGCCAACGCCAATGTGCGTAAAAGGATCGAGTACATCTCGGCCGAACTGTGAGTTCCACCATTTCCTTTTGCCCTTAATTTTCTGCTGGCTGTCGAGCATGGCCAGCTTAATCTTTTCATTGAGTTCCGTTAAGGTTGCACTTGCTTTATTTTGATCGTTTGCTGTCTATCACATTACAGTAAACGGCTTGATGGGACGCTTCAGGATTTGGAGGACAAGCAGAACAGCAAGAAGGAATCGGTTAGTGACAGTTGCCTCTAAATTTATTACTTCATGTTTCTTGTGGTTGATTTACAAATGTGGTTCTACTACTTGGAAAAGGTTACTTAAATCTATTTGATGTGATAGATGCTTCTGCTCAGCATATAAATAAAGCCTCCCTCATATTGTGGTATATTAATGCCTTAAAGGGTATGAGCTTTTGCGATTCTTATATGTTAGAAGCCGTGAATACAAGTATCACCCCTTAGATATAAGTGAAGCAAGCAATAATTCAGAACTAATTGCTACATGTTTGTTTTTCCCACCTAGGTTGCAACACGCTGCAGTCTCTGCAGCTACTTGAGATGATTGTTATCTAGTCTTCTAGAGTACATTTCTTTTCAAACCTAAGAAAGGCCTTTTCTTTTCTGTAAGCTAGAAGATTGTGTTGCCTTGATCGGTGCGCAGTGAAACCTTCTTTTGAAAAATATCCTAAAGATTGAGCTTTTTCCTTTTTTTTTTTCCTTTGATGAGGCTGTTATTAAAATTATTAATTAAAACGTACTAGAAAAGAAAAGTATTTAGCAAAAGAATGTCCATCACAAAAGAAATGACCGGAGAATTGATAGCATCATCAGTTTCTATGAAGTTCTGGCTCTTGTAAGGCAATGTGTTATACCATGAATTTTTATCATTGGTTAATAAGGACTCATTGTCATTGTTCTCGGAGGGAAAAGAGTGATGGTTATATGTATATGCCACAAAAATCATTTAATCTAAGGATATAAAATTAAATCGAGGCATCAGTTTTATGATATCGTCAAGACACACAGTAATGTAAAGCAGCATTCATATGGTTGGCTTGCTTCCTTCTAGCTTAAGGGGAACGGTTTGGATGTTTATAAAACTGTTGCATTAAGCTTACAATTTGTACCCTGTAATGTTAAACATGAGGTAGAGAAACACCAATCTGTCACTGAGCTTGCAATTGAGAACTGGCCAGTGATGCACATATTTTGTATACAGGCAAAACCTCATACCATTCTGGCTGTAGGACTGGCCAGTGTTTTTGTTCGTGGATGGTTAATGTACTGCAAAGCTCATATGTGGCACACAGACAATCATGCTATCAATGTACCTACATTATAGTTGAGATGCTTATTGTCTAAACTCTAAAGGCTTCGATGTATAAGAACACAAAGTTGTCAGATTTGGTCAACCTGAGGCTCCTTGAAGCGAACAAGGGTTATGAAAATTTCGAGTTATCAGAAGAATCGAATGTACTTTAGTATTTGGATTTTTGGTTTTTGGGGGATGGTGTTCTATAGATCCTACATAAACAAGTTTGTTTAAGATTTATTCTTGGTTTTAATTGGAAGATATATAGAAGCATCAAAATGTTGGTATCAAATGATTGAACTTCAGAAAGGAGCTGCAGTAAGGATGAAAAAAGATCAAGGTAAAGAAGATAAGGGTCATGTGCTCAACCAGGTTAAAGAAAGCTATTAGGTGACTGTTGTTACCTTTACCATTGATTCTAGCAAACATGTATGTTCTGGACCAGAATAAAATTATGCAGGAGTCATATGTTGTCCTTTACTTCATTTATTATCCATTTTCTTGAAAAGAAGCTTGAGAACTACAATCTTCAAATGGTAAAGGTGATGGCAATGGAATCCCAGTGAAGCCTGAGGGTCAGTGTATTCAGCGCTATGTAGCTTGAAGCAAATAACATATATGTGAAGCAGAAAAGTTCTGATCTCTATTTGCTAAGATACTGTAGAGATGAAATAGTGGCATATTTCTTAATATAACAGGAAATGGATTGATGGAAGTTGTCATTCTAATACTAGGAATCACTATTTCAAATATTAAGGATTGCAATTTCTAGAAAGCTTCCAGTTCGCAAAAATTCTGAAGTACCTTTGTGTGTATTAAAGTTTCCTGCTACTAGGATCTTGGTTTGCATAGCACATCTTCCAACGGCAATCTGTAAGACTTTGAAACCAAGTTATGTAATTTAAAATTTAAAGTTGTGATTGCTTGACACTAGTGTATGGTTTTGCTGGATATGGGTCTGCTGCTGTACTATATGTGATTCCTGACCAGTGGCAACATCAAGCCTCGGGTCATTGATGTATATTTAGCATTACACTACATAAATGCTTGGTAGTTGATAAGTTTACAAATTACAGAATTTGATGGGTTTCACATTGTTCACAATGAAAGAGGGCCTGAAGTTCGAGAACTTGTTACGCTCCCTGGCTGTTTAGAAGCGATTCATAGACAATTCTGGACTCTGAATGATTGATCGGCACAAAGGGGCCTTGATGAAATTGAGAAACTCATGAGAAATAGCATCCTCACTTGGCATAGTATATCAAAGTTGATCATGGTGAACCAAGTTGATGGTGTATGCTTGCTTAGAATAGTTCATCGGATAAACTGTCACTTGAAACTTCTAGATGGTTTACTATCTTTTATAACAGTGTCAATATGTTTTGCAGGTCTTAAAATTACAACAGAGGATTCATTCACTACAGGCTGGAAAATCCAAATCCTAGATTCCATATGTAGGGACTGTCAGGCGATTTGTCTTGACCTTCACTCTGGTAGTTCTCCTATATCAAATACCCTCCACCAGATGGAGAAATTTTCAGGCTGAAGTCATGTTCGTGTGCTTATCTGTGTGGTAATGTGTTTTTCTCTTGAAATCTAGTATAGCAACTATGTTAAACATTATCAAAGTTCCCATTTTATTGGAGTTGGGTTTTGAGAAGATAATCTTGAGCCTGTGAGGTAATTAGTGGAAGTGAAGAGCTTGTTCTTGGATATGAACTCATCTACTTCGCCATTTTCATGCATATGATATTCGTTCTATTCATCAGAGACAATTGCTTGTTTCTTGACTTTGCATAGTTTCGTGATGCTTTCTTGTCAGCTAAGACTTCTCTATGATATTTGTAACCCACACATTTGCACCTTCCACTTTATGAAGCTTACATATCTTATTTTTTTGAGGCACTTGGGTGTTTATATGCAACTAAATACTTGAAATCGGGATCCTAAATGGTGAATTCACGTCCAACACCAACAACAAGTCTTCTCCTAGTTCGAAATCAGTAAGTGTCAGTGCACCTAATTTTACACATCAGACAAAATGATCATTATTCAGTGAATGACCGATTCCCCTCCTCTCTTTCATCTCTGTACCTATCGGGTGACAGAGAACAGCAACTAAATATATTGGTCGTCGTATTCATCTTAAGTTGCAGGAGGAAACACTTTTTACCAATGGGACGCTGGTTGACGACGTGACCGCATGTTTCTGGTGGCGACGAGTCGGTATGCGAACATATCAAATAACAAATCAAAAGACTTACAGGATATGTTTTGATACACACGACATCATGGATCCTGAAACGTTTCCGTTTCCACGTTCCAAACATGCAGGGAAGCGTGTCTGCTCCACTGGCCGATCAGTGCAGCATGGTAGAGGAGAGGTGCTGTTTTAAATGTGATTGAGCGCTCTCTCAATCCGCTTGTAGATTGCATCAATCTTCCTCCTCCTTCGGAGCATTCATTGGTTGCATACATGGAGTCCTCCGAGTGGTTGGGTGTCGAAGGCGAGAGCATCCACCGGGCGGTGGCCGCCTCGGCGCCTTGTTCTGGTGGTGGGTTCGAATTAATGCGTGTAAGATTTCAAGTTTAATGGAGACCGTGGGTTCGAACCTATCGGGATTATTTTTAATTTTTATTAATTTGATAATCATATTTTATATTAACTTTTTTAAAAAATTAATGAACGTAAATCTATCTTATTAATGAAGACATGTATTGATCATTTAATCCTCATTAATTTCGTGCCACAAAACAATATAATGATTCAGTATCTTTACAAAACTTCTTTGCACGCATCTCAATGCGCAACGGAGGCGAGCTTTAATCTTCACGCGTATAGCTCGGCAGCACCGCAACCGCAAAAACTATTTCACGCATCTAAAGGCATTCCGAGGCGGAACACGAATCCTAAAGACACAAACAAAGTTCTTGCACGCATTCGGAGGCGCCATCGACTGCCAATCTGTGCTGTAACAGCTCGGCATCTGCTATCCAACTCAACGCCAATCTGATGGCACGCAGTCGGCCGAACCTTCTTCTTCACCCCTTCCCACACCGTTCCTATGTTCTCTAATCATTTGGCTATATATATATGCACATTATTTTAGTTTTGACAGATCAAAGTTTGCTTTGGGGATCGAAGACAATAGTATGATGTGAACCAATCAACCAAAGAGCGTCGTCAGCCACGGAGACGCAGCTGCATGGTGGTTGTCCTGTCTCTGTTTCCCTTCGTCGGGTTCCTCAGTCCAACAACAACCACCACCTTCCGCGGCAATGATTGAAGTGGGTGTCGGCGGCTGTACTCCCGTCGAGATCTTTGGATCCATGAGAAGGTGGCGCCCTTCCGAAAGAAGGGAGGAAATGGAGGTCAACAGACGCGAGCGAGCGAGCGAGCGAGAGAGAGAGAGAGAGAGAGAGGACTTCCTGCTGCTGCTGTGCTGGGCCATGGCGTTTGCTCTCAACCTCTACCCCACCCGCTGTTTCCCTTCCCTTGCCGCATATTATTATCTGCATTGGTTCACCCTGGCGACTTGTATCTGCTGCCAAAGTGACTCCTCCTCCTATCCCGAAAGCTCCTCGTCATCTTCAACCTTCTCATCCTCCCCTACACTTTTGTGGAACTTGTTCTCTTTGCGTGGGTGCGACCTTCTTCTATCGCAAGGGATTTCTGATTAAGGGTATTGTGATCCACATGTTCTCCGTTCTTGTTTGATCTGTGGCCTTGTGCTTCATTCATGGCTTTGATTTATTTGATTGTCCCTTGCCCCTATAAATCCTCTGTCATGACAACAGAGTCGATCATACTCTTCTCATATTGGCATGACATGGTTCTTATCTTGCATTGACGCACCTTAATCAAAGTTTCTTACTATAATAACACTGATAATTTTCTTCCAGGACTTCTGTTGGAAGCTTTAGAGCTAAAATTGGAGTGCATTCAAGAGGATGGGCTCTGGGGATTGGTTAAAGACGATAATTAATCGGAAGAAAGCAAAGCAAGATGGGGCAAAGAAACTTTCGGTAAGTAAACAATAGATCCCAAGGTGATGTTTCTAAGTAGATAATGATGTTGTTCTTCAGGACTTCTTGCTGTTAACAGGGTTCGTCCAACCAGCAATCCAATGGGTTCGAGTTGAAGGGTCAGTCTCGTAAAGATCCCGGTAAATTATTTGGTGGTGCTGATGGCATGGCTTCTGAGGATATTGCTGCTACTCGAATCCAAACTGCTTTCCGAGGATTCAAGGCATGCTAGTTTTCATACCAATTTACAGGAATCTTATCGGTGTGGACATCGATCACGGCATACCATTTTGCAGGCAAGGAAAGCTTTCCGTAGTCTGAAGAGAGTCCAAAGATTGCAAGCCTTTACCCATCGCAATTCTGTACAGAAGCAGGCATCAAACACTTGGAGCCATGTCCAGTCCTGGAGCAAAATGCAAGCAGAAATCAGAGCCCGACGTGCTAATATGGTGGCAGAAGGCCGCTTCAGGCAGAAGAAACATGACAACCGGTCGAAACTTGAGGCCAAGCTTCATGATCTTGCGGTAAAGTTCATATCCCTAT
Source organism: Musa acuminata AAA Group (assembly GCF_036884655.1). Taxonomy (NCBI): domain Eukaryota; kingdom Viridiplantae; phylum Streptophyta; class Magnoliopsida; order Zingiberales; family Musaceae; genus Musa; species Musa acuminata. The sequence goes on along the minus strand of NC_088343.1, from coordinate 11,615,738 downwards.
GTTTGTTCCTTTCTTTCAGGGATGAATGATTGATAGCAGCTAAAATAGTTGACCAAGAAATCCCAGACCTCTGCGTCACATCTAGAAAAACATAATAATCTCATCATCTCGAGTTCCTCACAGTTGGAATGGAACGGAGGCTCCGAGACGAAGGAAGAAATCGTTGCCAGGATACAACAAAGGGAAGAAGCAGCAGTCAAGCGGGAGCGAGCCATGGCGTATGCCTTCTCCCACCAGGTTTGTTGTTGAAGAGGATCTTGCTGAAGGCAAGCATGGCTGTAGGACTAACGCACTTGTCCTGCACCTGTAGTGGAGGGTGAACTCTGGGGTGAGCCAAGGGCCATTCGTGTACGAGCTCGCAAAAGGCAACTGGGAGTGGAGTTGGGTGGACAGGTGGATTGCTGCTCGCCCGTGGGAGACCAGGCCTTCATCTCATTCCATGGCCAAGACAGCCAGCAAAGCAGGTAAGAACGCCAGCCTTTCAGGTCAGAAAGCACAAGGATCCACGAAGAAGCCATCTAAGCCATCCGAAGAAGCAGCAGCGAGCAAGGAGTCGAACACCACCAACGTTGCAAGCTCTGCTCGCCCGAGAACCAGGAGTACAAAAGCGACGAAGCAAGAACAGCAGCCGTAAGCTTCACCGTCATTCGATAGCCAATGAATGCAAACACGAGTGGCAGCAAAGTCTGTGGGATTCTTTTCCGTTTGATGTGCAGAATAAGAGGCCATTCTGCCTTTGTATGTGTAGACTACGGAACTGTGTAATATGCATTTTGACTCCATGTGAAGCAGCGTTAAGGTTGGATGCTATTTCTTGTCCGTGCCGTGTTCTATACCAAGAACAGAGAAAGAGACCTGTCCTCGGTATCGTAAAATGGAATGGGGGCAGTCATGAATGCTGCTCCTTTTGCACTTCCAATCAAAGGTTATTCATTAACTGTTGGACAGAACAGAACCAATCTATTGTCATTACCAGGTGACAACAGATCATCACAACGACAAAGACGACGATAACTGAGACTAACAAGGCAGAGGAACCAATAGACAAGAAACAGAGAGAAGAAAAGAACAGACCGAAGACACGGATTTCCAGCAGATGTAGGCAATGTTGTTGCTCGTCTTCACCTTCTGCCTCGAAACAGTCCTATGGATAACGCAAAGATCGCAAATTTTCAGCTGTAGTAATTGGAGATGGTCTAGTTGTTTCATTCCACTGCATCGATGGCGAGAAGCAGAGGAAACAGAGCGCAGCTTGTTGGAGATGCCGCCATGCTCCTCTACGCCCTGAACCCGTGCTGGGATGTAGAGGAAGAAACAGAGTGTTGTAGCGCCGGATGCATCTGGATCTCGGCGTTGGCCGCCATGGGTTCTGCCCAGCTACGGACTGAAGGCGAGTTACTGGACTGAAGGGGCCCCCTCTGAGAGAATAACTGGCTCGGGCAGAGCACCGAGTGCGTCGGCACCGCCTGTGGTGGTGGAACGCAGAAAGGAAATCCTCCATGGCCAACACCGTCGCTCGTCTCCGCTCCATTCCATGGAGCCATTCGCTGCTTGTGTTCGGCCCAACTGGCAGAGTCGGGGTGGTCAAAACCCAAGCGGGCGGAGCCAGCGAGTAGAGAATTATGAGCGGACGGAGTTGGGTTCTGGTGAAAGATCGGATCTTGGAATGATTGGAGGGAGAGGCAGAGGTCTTGAGTTTGGGTGGTGGATCGCGGCAGGAGTCCCGGCGGGTAGTTCTGGACGCGGATCGGAGAGCTGGAGGATGGTGAAGTAGCGGTGCCAGTAGCAGCCATCGGGATGAAGGACTTCATGGTATCGGCAATGGCATCGGAGTACAACGATGGCTGGAGAAGACAATTACTCCCACTACCGCCGCCGCCACCGTCACCACCGCCAAAGCTGAAGGCACTACTGACACTTGGTTCAGCAACCGGGGATTGATTGGATGGTGGAGGTACACGGGATGTGGAGGTAATGGCAGCGGTCAAGGTGGAGGTGGCGGTCCAGGCTGGGACCTCGGCGAGCTGGTCAATGGCGGCCTTAGCGTTCTTCATGAGCCAATCGACGGCCTTGCTTGGGCGGTCGTACCCAAGGCGGTCCTGCACGTCGTAGAACTGGATAGCAGTGTGCGCGGAGAGGCGGACACGGCGGTCGCGGGGGCCCTTGGCGGTGCACACCTTGCTGTGGCAGTCTTTCCGGCCGGTGGACCGCACAATGCTACCCCCATGGACCTCCAAAATCTCCCCGCCGCCGCCCCTCAGCCTTTCAAATCCCGAGCGGGGCTGCGCCCGCCGCTGCTGGTGGCGGTCATGGACAGCAAGTTGGCGGAAGCCGAGGCCTCCGTGGTGGTTTTGGCCCTCCCCCATCTTCTCCGAAAGATGGGCATCCTTGGAAGTCGAAGCCGTGGCAACCGATGAGGACGCGATCTTCCGCTCCACTTCCTGCTGCTCCTGCTGGTGGTGGTCTGCACGTGATGCTGGCAGCGGTAGTTTCTTCCGTCTTACTTCCTCTTCGAGAAGTCTTGGCCACCGAGTCTCTCAATTACATCGCCGAGACCAAAACTCGAGCTTTCAGTCGACCAACACCGCACACACCGCTGTCGACACAGTGTCTGAAGGACGAAGAACAGAAGCACAAGGACGCGGTGACACAGATGGGCAACAGGAGGGAGAGGTTGCCAAGGACAAGCAGGCATGAGAGATCAAAAGATCAAGGTGAACCTATCTCCTAGAAGACAAACCTCCAATCTCAGCAGCAACATGAGCTCCCGTTGGAAAGACGAACAAAGCCACAAAATATCATCTCACAAGAGCATCTTCGTCTCTGTTCAATCCTATCCTACCTTTCAGACGATGACACTTACAGCTTTCGTTATCTCGCTCCTTTATTGCTTTGCCGAAAGAGACGTCACCTTTCTCCCACCATGGTCTTTTGAGCTACCCCTAGTGTAAACTGCTGCTGGCTTTGGTTACACGACCAGGCAGCGACATTCCAGGCATAAAGAGCAGACCATTACGTTAATCACCCAATCTGTCTCGACAGCGCCATTTCTTTCTTCGTAAGCTTGCTTTCTGTCAACTCTCGGAGAGGTCATATCCAAAGCTTGATGACGAAATCTCACACACATATAATAATGTGTCTCCCCACATCCCATGCAAATCCATCTAGAAGATGAGTGGAGGGGGGACTGATGGGAGCAGAGGAGGATCGATGTGTGTGTTATATGATTAATAATCGTCATCCGAGTCCCATTCATAGCCAATCGTGTCTAAGCGAGTTCATCTTCAAGTGCCGGACCCCTAGTAATTGTTAGACCACCGAGACGGTACTCTTGGGGAGCTTCCACTCGACGGATGCTCTGCATCGTTACAGACCTACGTCTCTGTGGTGATTGGACCGTCACATAGGCAATTACTCGTTGCAGGGAGCAGTAGGTAGGTTGTGCTGTCCAAAGTTCTGCACGGGAAGGAGGAGGGTGACGACGACAGAGAGGCATGCACTTTGATGTTGTTTGGAGGTGTGGGCGGCGGCAACGGTGCGTGAGGTCGCTTTGGGCTCCTCCGTTGAGGTTCTTCGTGGCCAATGTACGAGCTGCAGAAGGAAGCATGGAATCGAAGCGTAAGGTTCCGGAACCGGTGATCCCTTGGTGCGATCTGTCGAGTAGAGTTGGACTCAACATTGGCTCGCAATCCCGTTTATAAGCTTTCAAGCCTCATGGTGCGACGACCGTCCGTCAGAGATCAGACGGCTTACAATTATTACAAAAACCAGAGGTTGCGTTTCCGTGTTTCTTTTATTTTTCTTGGGCCTCCCACCGCTACGCAGATCACAAGTCGAAGCAAAGGCCTCGAACCGTCCGATGCTGCTGCTCCGCCCAAATCCGCACCTGTCCTCCGTCGCCGCCCTAGCCCGCACCCGCGGCTCCCTCCCGCCGTTCCTCTCATTCTTCTCCCTCCGGCTCCCGTCCCGTAGCCTCCCCGCGCCGTTGCCCCTTTTCTCTACGCCGCCGCGCCGGCCGCGCCGTCTTCCCCCTCCCACCGCCGGCGACGACGTCGCCGACCAATACGACGGGTTCGATGAGGAGCTGCGCCGTCTTCTGGTCCTCCTCCCGCTGGAGATGCGGAGGCGGGCGGAGGCCCATCCGGAGGTCCGCCGCCTCGTCGAGATCGTCATGGACCTGGGCCGGCGGCCCCTTGCCCGCTTCCCCTCCGGCGACTTCTTTCTCTCCGACTGCCCCATCTCCTCCCAGGACCTCCACCACGCCGCCTCCCAGGTTGCCCTCTCCTCCATTTCCCCAAGAAAGAATCAAGAAGCAAGTGGGTCAAGAACCGATGTCATGGGAATGATTCTTTCGGTGTCAGGTGGGCGACTTTGCCGCGGATAATCGGGCGGGCATCAGTCGGACGTTGCACCGGATTAGCGCCATCAGGAACCGGAAGGGCTCCATCGTTGGACTCACTTGCCGGGTTGGCCGATCAGTCACCGGCAGTGCCAATCTGCTGCGTGATTTGGTGAAGGATGGGGGTTCACTGTTACTTATAGGTCCTCCAGGAGTCGGCAAGACCACAGTCATCAGGTTTCACATTCATCTATTTCCGACTCATATGCAATTAGGTAGAGCAGGTCTTGTTTCTCTTAGTATAGAACGCTAGGGTTCCAGAAATCATGTTATGGACACCAAATGGCTGACTTTAGGAAGTGAAGCATTACCGTGAAAACTAATCGAAGTTCTAAAGAATCAATGCAATCTGATTCAAATGATCTGAATAATTTAGGTCTACGTTGAGTTTGTAGTTTGTTTAGTTCGTTGGATTGAAATGACCTTTCTAATTTTGATATTAACCTAAAAAAGAGCTCAGTGGTGGGAACTGATCCATATAGTCAACTCCAAATGGTTGAGATATCAAAACTTCTTTTTATCCTTGTATTAAAGATGGCTTGTTGAGATTAGAGTCTACTTTAGTTGGGAAAGGTTATTAAGTCACCATAATTTTTAGGTTCTTCTTATCAAAGAATTTTGGAGTTCTAGCATGTCTGCTTTTGTTGTATTTGGATTTTGGACTCCTAGAGAGGAAGAAAACTAGATAAGAGGATCTGTTGAAGCAAAAAAAGAAAAAGATCCAATGGGATTTGACAATCTATTTAGGTGACTTGTTTTTAGTTTATGAAGAAGACACAATATTTTTTTGATGAAAAGAATCAATGCTTCTTTTCCTTATTCTTTTCAAATTCAAACACCTAAAGGACATAAGCTGACACCATTTGTGGCCGATGACATCATTGCTGCTGCCATTGTGGTTGCACGCTGGGACTCTTTTTTTCCACCACAAGCTGGTGGTGTAGTCAACTGATGGGGCTTAGATGTAGCCACTAGCTTGTGGAGTTGTGGTGTTATCAACTGATGGGGATTAGATGTAGCCATGGCACGTTGTCACCTGTTGTCTGCACCACTATTGCAGCCTGCCAATAGCAGGCCATGGTCAGAGGTGTTTGATATTATTTTTCTGTGTTTTGTCACTTCTGGTTTGTTTTCCTTTCCTTTAAAGTCTAAACATAGCTATTCCAATCTCTGGCCATCATCGATCTGTTGCTGATTGACATCTTCAGAAGGTGGCTAATTGATGGAGACGATGAGGATACTTACTATATTATGAGTATATGGATCTAAATGATCAGTTATTATGTTCAACAAGTTGCTTATGGCCTACCTCAAATTGCATCCCAACTATTGTGGTTAGTTTCAGACGGTGTCGCTGTCTGGTTCGAATCACATTCTGGAAGGGGTGATGGGAGAAGATAGGGGGAAGAGATGGATGGTAACCATAGGTGTTGAATTAGCTCACTAATTAAATGAGATATATATATTTGATCCGAGAAGACAAACTCTTATTATTAATCTTACCTTCTTCCAAAGCTAGTTGAAGTCCATTATAACCAAGATAAGGCATTAGTTAAAGAAAATTGTTCTTCAAGATTACAAAATGATTGAATATGTTGTATGTGAACTTATAGACCGTACAGCCCCAAATTCATGTCAACAAACATAATTTCTTTTGTAAAGCCTAAGAATCTGTTGGTATGCCACAGATTGAAATTTTCATGGAAGTTGCACAAAAGCATTGGTGTTTTTTGGGTACTTATCATCTACCTGACTGACTTTAACAGAGAAATAGCAAGGATGCTTGCAGATGATTACAAGAAACGGGTCATGATCGTTGACACCTCCAATGAGATAGGTGGAGATGGTGACATTCCTCATGCTGGGATAGGGAGTGCCCGTAGGTTGCAAGTGCCCTACCCTGACATGCAACACAAGGTCTACTAATTTCACTAGTGGCAGTGCATGTTTCATGTACAGTTGCAAATTTTAGTACGAGTAGCTTTTTGTAGGCCTTAATATGCTTCTCTTAATATGGATCAACACCTTTTTGTTGATATCTTCCATTGTCAATGTTATTTGTTGTATAATCTGTATCGTTTATTGAAGATGAAGTAAATAAACATACTGATTTTTTATTAGTGTTTGTAGCAGTTTTTTATAATTATTTTTCTTTTGTTGCAGAGGATGCCACAGCCATGTGAATCATGTTTGAACTTCTATTTAATTAGAAGGAAAAAAGAAAAACAAAAGAAAGATTTGTTGCAATCAGTTGATCTGCATGGTTTAACCTGAATAGGAAGTATTGGAACCATCTGAAAACCAAGAAATTAGGACTTCAATTCAATCCTGATCAGGATTGTGTTGGCGGTGGTTTTTTAATACTATCATGAAAAACTAAGGTTTGACATACCGAAATGTACCGCTCGATACGGGTGGTATGTACCAGTCTGACAGAGGACCGATACAGACAGTACATCTATAAACCCTAGTGTACCATGTGTTGATTTGCTTGGTACAACTCGGTATGTACTGTACCGACAACTGGTTGATATACCGGTACAGATTAATAATGCGAACCATGTGAAAAACAAATCTTACTGTTATGAGCTTGAAGGAGAAGCATCATTAGGAAAACAGAAGGCCTAGATGGTTAATATTTTAATGAGAAACCTGATAACATTTCTCATGAACAAACAATCTAAGTTAAAATTCAGCTAATAATCTAAGAAAAAAATGAAGCTCTTTCATCAAATTTCAAAATTATTTTATATTATTAATGTTGTTGGCTTTGATGAGTGTATTTGGGTTTCATATTCAAGATTAAGATGCATACACCAAAAGTTAAAATCAAAGCATATATTTTGCCATTCACTTAGAAAGAGGAGTATTATTAGAAAATTGTTGACAACTAAAGGTCTTGGTCTATTTATGGTTGGCCAATTATGATTTCAACTTGTTTCATGATGTTCCTTTGAGTTGAAAACTAATAAGTATTTGTTCTTTCTTAATCTCTATAAGTTCATGTCTTAGTTTAGAATTTGAGTCTTAATCATATGTATTAAGGTTGATACTAATAAGTATTTGTTCGTCTCCATGGCAACCAGGTGTTGATCGAAGCAGTAGAAAACCATATGCCACAAGTAATTGTGATCGATGAAATTGGAACTAAGCTAGAAGCGGTAGCTGCTAGTACCATTGCACAACGTGGTATCCAGCTTGTTGCCACTGCTCATGGAGTAACAATAGAGAATTTGATCATGAATCCTTCTTTAGAGATGCTTGTGGGGGGAATACAAGTATGCCTTTTCCCTTCCAATCTCCGTCAATAGCTTTTATGTTTACCCAAAAAATAAATAATTAAGGTCATAAAGTAACAGAAGCTTGCTGTTTTAGTCTCCACATTTGCTTTGCTCAAACATCTTTAAAGGACATGGACTAATTATCTAAGTTGCTGAAACAGGTGTACCAGATCTTGCCAAATCCTGTATTAACAGGAGCCTCATACATTTGGCCACCTTTTTTCCTTTTATGATTTAGGATATTTGTTTAGCAATTAGGTCTTGATTTGAAGAGTCTTAGAAGTTCCTTATGTATTTTTGTGACTATGAATTGTTCCAGGAAAAGTTATCCCTTTATTCTGGCCTTATAGTTTCTTGTGATTAATTTAATTTAATGAGTGATAGATAAATTTTTATTTGGCCAAGGACCTTGGTGTGTCTCCTCTGTAAGTTCTGTTATTTCTCTAATCTGTCTACTTACCTCTTCTCTATGTGCTTCTAGTTCTTCACTTACAAAATTGTCCTCCTCAATTTATTAGCATACTAGCCAGACAGATATGTTTTGTTAATGATATTTCTTAGTTAGGCTGACTTTTTTAGACTAACTTCTTGTGGTGATTTTTGTCCTTGAGAGTGTTACTTTAGGTGATGAAGAGGCTAGCAGAAGAGGTGTCCAGAAGACTGTCCTGGAGCGAAAAGGACCTTCAACATTTACATTTGGTGCAGAGATTGTCTCAAAGACTGAAGTACGAGTCCATCGTAGTTTAGAAGCCACAGTGGATGCTCTTCTAGCAGGTTGTCAGAAGTCACACTTGTGGTTCTCTCAACTGGGCCATTTTGTTTTTAAAAGGAAAAAACACTTTCTTTGTTTTTTCACTTGTTCAATATCCTGTGATTATTTTCTTTGTTTTCACATAGGCCGGTCTCCAAATTTTGAAATTCGCAAGATGGACATCGAAGAGTCGACAGTTGAAACCCTTCCTTTGCAGAAGGAATCTCTTGGCGATATTTTCACTTTGAAGGAAGAAGAAAGCAAGGTCGAGAATGATCTTCTAATTCCTAGTCAAAAGTTGTGCAACAACATGCCTGCTATTGAATTTAAGGAAAAAGAGCTTGATATATCTCATAAAGTTGGAAGAGATTTCCACCTCTTTGTTTATGGGGTAAGGATCACTGGTACACATTCTGTCTCTTTGACTCAATTGCTTTATGTTCTACTTTTTGTGGTTCTTATTCTTTGACTGTTTTTACCGACTTATAAAATATGCTCATTATTTAAATTGTTTTTATCATTTGAAATTGTAGCACTAGGTTGATTTTGATGGCACCAGTCATCCTGCAGAAATCTCTAAGCAAGCTATTTTTCCCTTAAATTACATACACCATGATTTTTCAATAACCAAGTTGAATATCATGCATGCTGAATCCTTCATTACTCATAAACAAATCTATGTCTCGCTGATAGTCCTAATTATATTCAGCATCTCTTTGTTTATCAACAAATATATGTATCTATCTAAATAATCAAGTAATGGATGCCATTTTCTAGGATATGGTGTTTGGTGAACTCTGATCACGATGAGAGTTACAAAAACCATGAAACTGACGTTCATTGTTTTAATTTGTATACAAGTCACCAAAAAAGGTTTTAAGTTATATACATTTACTAACTGAATATAATATGTTAATTAAGGAATGCCTTTGTGCGACATGTATCTGTGCTGGTTTTGTGATTCATGAATTATGACCACAGTTGGCAATGGTCAGAATGCTATAATTGCAAACTGAATAGTGCTCATAGAAAGGGGAATAACCTGAAGTGAATAAAGAAACAATTTCTTAAACAATTTGCCTCAACACTTCGGATCTTTTGTTTCAATGGGAATAGGCTATCGGATGGACCTTCTTGGATGAGAGGAAAGTCCTATCCAAGAACCATCCTGTCAGGAGTTTCTTTAGTAGCGAATGTCTTGGCCAGAGTATTCTACAACGTGGTTGATAAAGACAATATTTAGCCATAAATTATTTTCTCAAATCTCTATAGGACCGTGTCGTATTTAAAGAGCCGTGTTCTAGAGCCACATTTGGCTTTTCTCCTTGCATATAACACTGGCATATATGCTAGTATTATATCATAGACAATTTTTTTTGGCTACAACTGTTTGCATATTTTGCTATCACTTTGAGTTTCGACAAGAATTCGACCTGTCAAGCATGACTAGGATGTGACATGTTACAGACACGTCAACAGATGTTTTGACAGTGACAGTGAGACAACAAAACACGCAAACGGGAATCAGCGAGTGTAGTAAATTTATATATAATCATGAATTCAGGTGAAGATCATCATTTGGTGCAACTTATAAAGATAACAGTCATTTGCATGAGTAACAACCATGTATATGAATACTTGAAACCTATTTACCAAACATTAATTATAATTTCAACATCACAGTAAGTAAAATACCCATAAGTTTAGGTGACACGTGTCACATTATGTTGTGGAGCGCCTAAAATTGTGCCAGTCCTTTACAAGTGCCAATGTCTGACATGGATATGGTACCATATGATAAGCTTTTAGGGGTATTTGGTTGCCTACAATTGTAAATGCATGAAAATAGCAGCCAAAATCAAATATGCAAGCAGTGGTTGGAGGTGTGCATCTGTTTGAATGCTTGTATATACAGTTGTTACATGTAAGTAGTAGTTGTTCCCAAGTCTGATTTTGATAAATTTGTTGTCTGTATCTAAGACATATTTAGAAATAGTTCAATTTTGAACTAACTGGTTGAACAGTTGTTCTAGATCATGGAATCAAGCATCTTACAAGCACTAAAACAGTTGGGAATTGATGAAATGATTGAGATAACTGATAATATAAGTGAAGCAGATGCATTTCTTGCCTTATCCTCCAAACTCAAAAAGAACTCCCAAATTCAGGCAGTTGCCAAGTCTCGCGACATTCCAATCTTTGTCACAAAGGTAGGTACAAGATTATGGTAAACTTATTTTCCATGTTGGCTTGTGTCTCATGGATGCTTGTGTCTTGTAGTCAACCTCTTTGGTACAGATTACAAAGGCTGTAGGTGCCCTTGTTAATGAACATGCCAATGTATCCAAATATCATAAAGCAGAACACGAAGCAACTTCATCAGAGATGGTTGATGCTCTAGAGGTTTTTTTTTTTTTTGAAATTTCTATTATATATTTCCTCCAAATACAGCTTCTTTTGAGTCAGTCAACACGCATGCACTACAATCCTGAACACCATCATACTAGTTTTCTGTTTTCAGGAAGCAAGACTGGCTATCGAACAAATTGTGATTCCACAAGGGAAGTCCGTACAGCTTCTCCCAAGACCACCACATATCATTCCAGTTCAGATAGACCTGATCAAGAAGTACAAACTCAAGTGGGAGATGGTGGGCCAAGAGCCTGGTGTTTATCTAAGAATCTTTCCCCTTCCCCTCCTGGCTGGCATTGGAGAAAAGAAATCCGTTGGTCAAGTTGTTGATGAGAATATTGAGCTCGACGAATTAAGAAGTTTCAGTGATACAGAGAGTTCACAAAGTGGGATACCTAGACTGCCTCTCCTCCCTGAATGGTAGCAGTCTTTCGTCGAGGTGCATAACTTTTCACTATTCTTTCATTCGCTACAGAATATATAGCCTTTCTCCATAAATTGCCATCTTGTTCCCCAATTTGTTTAGATATGAGTTATTAATTGTGATAAACAAGAAAAAAAAAGAAAAGAATCTTGAACCTTTTAAAGCTGAAGGGATTTTTTTTTTTTTAATGCTTGATCTCAAGGGATGTATTCTTGAGAAGGAAATCCCGGTTGAATGAAATCATTTCCGTACGTGGCCTTTGGTCGTGCCACCACCAAACAACATTCTACTTTTGAGTTTGTGCAGGCAACAGTTCTGCCTCCCTTTTGTTTGTGAGCATTTTGATGAATCCTTGGGCATCATGTAATTTACAAGTGTTCATTTGTTTCTGTTCCATATTGCTGACAATTCAAACTTGTTGATCTGTTGATACGTCATACAGGCAACCCTCCGGTGGCCTGTTTAGATGTACGTCGGATCTCTTGTCTGCTTCGATAAAGTAATAAAGCTCGTGGGAAGTAGTGCTGCAGGACAACTACAACATCAGCACGAGGTTGGTATTACTTGTTGCTCGTACACCTTTCCAACTCTTAATTTCATCTTCTTGTGGACCACAGGGCGTCTGTCTGCGTCTTGAGTATGGTTTGCTGATCTGATTATGACTTGTGATTGTGCCTCTTTTCTTCAAATTGACGTCGCTCTGTAGTTTATGACTTCGATGGATCTTTCTTTTATTGATCGAATAGCTAAGCCCACTTTACTGACTCATGCAGACAAAGTCGACACTACTTATCTTCAGATCATTTCAGGATGTGGAAGTTGTGCGTGGACACCAACGATGCCCAATCTCTTGCACCAATTGCGCAGGGGAGATTACTTTGGCAAAACCTCTACGTTGCTTGCAAATACCTGTCATGTGAATAATTTTTCTTTAGATTTTATCCCTTTTTATTTTTTTTCCTCCCCTCCCCCAGTGTTCTAAGTCCGCTGCATGAGCTGCCAATCAGAATTCCAGCTTTTAAAATTGAGTGCATCTGCCACATTCTTCGTAATGGTCGGTAATGACATTTAGTAGGATTCTGGTCGAGTCTGCATCAGAGGCCACAAACAAGATGGATAAAATATCATAGGAAAGTTTGGGTGGCATCTAAAGTGCAGAAACTTTTTGAACACTTGATTGTCGCACTAGTGAAGGTTTCAAAGTAGTAGAAGTTGGACATGGAGTGGACACTGAATTCAACTTCCAGCACTAGAAGAGGGCTGTGACGTAGATCGAAAATGAAATAAAAAATATTATTATTAGAAATGGTATGAGTAAACTGATCTTATAGAGCGGACGAGAGAAATTAACTTTTTATAGTAAATAAAAATATTTTCAATACTAAAAGATATTATATTTTGATAATTTTATATAGACCTTTATTTATATTAATTTTATATTTTAAAAAATAATTATTTAATAATATGAGATAATTAAAAGAAACATAAAATTTAATAGTGTGAGATAAGTAAAAATGATAAGCGAGCAATTTTAGGCTATTTGAAAATAGTCTTTTCAAATAATGCTTTGCATTAATTCCCTCCGCCTGAGAAAAAACTCATCTTCTAGTTTATGCATGCATATAATGGTTTCTTATTTAGAAATTATTTATATAAGTATGTAATATTGAAGGTATTTAAAATACCCTAATCATTTGGTAAATTAATAATATAGGCATTGTTATTAATTTTCTTTAAAACCTTATGGGGACCATATTTCTTGTGCCTTAATTTGTTATGTCTATGAAAAATCTCTTTTTTTGTAAGTATAACATAATCATATCTCCTTCGAATGTCTTCTCTCCTTTGCTTCCACATTAGTAGCTTCTAATTTCTTCACTTTTAACTTCTTCACTTTAACTTAGGTTTATTGTACTAGCTCAATCATATTGTTAGCTACTTTACTCATTTTATGAGTCTTTGGAAGGCAAATTAAATTTAAAGCATGCTTCGACACTTTATTATGAATAAAAGAGATTGGTGATACTTTGATAGAACTATTAATTCTGTTGTTATAAGTAAATTCAGCTTGTGCTGAAATCCCATTATCTTACTTTGTTACTATAAATACAACGAATTAAGTTTTCTATAGTTTTATTAGTTACCTATGTCATTAGTTTGTGGGCGAGTTGTGTTGCTAAAATTCAAACTTATGTTAAATTTTTTCTATAATATTAGTAAAAAATAAGATATAAATTTAAAATTTGTTTAGAAGTAATTGATTTTAGTACCGACACATGACTTCTCGAAGGAATAGTCTAATAATATGATTTGTATCTGAAAATTTTTAATATAGTATGAAATGAGCCATCTTGGAGAATCAATCTATAGCCACAAACACAAAATCAACTCGCCTTTAAATTTTTAGCAATCATAATATAAAATCCATAGATAAATCCTCCAGAATATCTTTTGAAAGTAGTAATGACATAAATAAATCAATTTTATGACTGTCCCTTTATAATTTGACAAGTCAAATATTTTCTTATAAAATTATCAACAGTCCTTTTTAATTGTAGCCGAAAGCACCTCTCTTCAATGCTTACTATTGTTTTGTCACGTTTGAAATGTCTACTGAGTCTTCTTGCATGTAAATCTTGACTAATTTGTTTCATAAGGATATTATCGGAATGCATAGCTTGTTACTTTTGAATAACTAACCATCATTGATATGATTGAGCAAATTAAATAGCATAACTAATTATTTATATAAGCAAATGTAGTTTCCATTTGTCTTTACGCCTTATATGAATTTGATAGTATCTATTATGAAGATCAATATTTGAGAATATCTTGGTGCTATGTAGTTGATCCTGTTAGCATAAAATTTGTAATCATGCTATCTGTAATGCGAAAAAAATTTTATGCCAAGATTGAAATCAAATAAATTGGATCTAACAATATTACGATGCATACCTTTTTCTTGTTGTTCAGAAAAATAAATCTTATCTGATCTACGAGCGCTTCATCTTGAGATATGAAATATCAATTTGCAAGGATCTGTAAGGAGAACTAGATCCTTCTCCTCTCTTCCTATTTTTTCACAAGACCACCTAGATTGATCGATTAGGGATTAGGGGATTATAGGAGAGGGAGATTGAGAGAAAAAACCTCAGACATTCTGATGCACATTGATGCACTCAGATACACACAGATGATACCCTTAGCCCCTAAAGGTCCTGTCTATTTATAGGCGAGAGTAGAGGGTCTAGGATAAGTTATTATGAGAGTTCCTCTGGATTTCTTTTCTACTAACCAATAACCATAATCAGAATACAATAATATCTATAATATATCTTACCTAATTAAACTAATTAAATAGGGTCACATAATCTAATATTCTCTCACTTGACCCAATAATTGGTAAGATACAAAAATATTTAAAAATTAAAAATAAATAAACAAAATTTATTTAAAAATAATTTGACTCAATTGGATTCTGAAATTTTTGAAAAAACTATATACACGCGCGTGAATTTTAGAAAATAGACCAATAAGTCCAACAATAATAATAATACTATATTAAGTCTAACTAACAATATGAGTCATAGCGGTTGTATGTCATCAGTGTCACACTTCCTTCTATGTACCATAATACTGTTAGCCTTTCCTAATATAGTCCAAAATGACCCCTATAATTTGTCTTGTCAAGTCAATCCTATCATCACATTCAACCATAATATGTATATACATAATTGTGAACAGGATAGCAGAAACAAATAACTTTAAGTACGTAAGTAAGAATGTCAATTATAGTATTCACTCAAACATGCATCACCATATCCTTTATGGGTTGCTCACAAATCCGAATATGTTCTTTCAAAATACTTTAGACTGTAAGTCTAAGTGAATGAATCAGCAATCAATACAGTAAAACTCAAGTAATTAATTGACATTATATATTTCTGGACTCATCTTCTCTAATCATTAAGTACTTTATGTTGGGTCCCGCCTAGATGTGCGCTTGGACAAATTTGGGCCATCAGCCCAAATCAAAGAAATCAAGAGAGAAAGGGCAAAGGCAAAATTGAGTGAGAGGGCAGTGTGCACAGTGAGCGTGCAGCCGCGTGCAGAGAAAAGAGAGAGAGAAAGATTAGGTTTCTGAGTTTTCTGCTTGACGATCGGTGGCCAAACATTGTCAGTTTCGGCCCAAATTTTATGTGGAGAATCCTTGCAGTAAACTCTACAATCCTAATGGTGTTGATCTATAGTTTACCCTCTCTAAGATACTTTCCTACGATATCCACTCCGTGAGACCTAGAATTCTCTTTTGAGGAGATCCATCCTATGTGATGAAGATATGCTATTCTTGAGCCAAGATCTATGATCTTGATGTTATTTTGATCCTCTAGTTATTCTAGAGAAGACCTATTGTAAACCTGTTATCATTATTATTGATAGTGGAAGTTTAAGGTGGACTACGGTCCCGTGGTTTTTCCCACATTGGGTTTTTCATGTTAAAAAGATTTGGTCTCACTGTGTGATTGATTTATTGCTCTATTGTTTATGCTGTGCTGATTGATATTAGCATTTTGATATCAAGTTTATATTTTGATGAGGAACCTATTTTGATACACAAAGAGGGAAAAGAATTATTTCCCATTAACATGTTTCTTCCTAACAAGTGGTATCAGAGCATCAGGTTGTTTGGTGCTAGTTTTCTTGTGTGATTGAAATGGAGTCAGATGGTATGATTAAATTGAACTCATCAAATTATTCCACTTGGAGACGTCTGATGGAAGATTTGCTCTATTGCAAAGATTTATATAAGCCTATCAAGGTTAAAGATAAACCTTCTACTATGGACGATGAAGAATGGGAAGTTCAACATAGAAAAGCTATTGCCTATATTAGAAGATGGATGGATATAAACTTGCATGAGCATATTTCAGATGAAATCAGAGCTGATGTTGTTTGGCAAAGGTTAGAAAATCTCTTTGCGAAAAAGACAATGGGAAATAGAATTTCTCTCCTCAGAAGGCTTGTAAATTTGAAGTATAAAGATGGTGGTGGTAACATTGTTGAGCACATAAGCCTATTTCAGAGTCTTGCAAACAAGTTGGTTGCTATGAAAATGAATATAGATGATGAGATGCATGGATTATTACTTCTCAGCTCTTTACCAGAAAGTTGGGAAACGTATGTAGTGACTATTTGTAACTCCACGCCAAAGGGGACTCTAACCATAGATATGGTTAAAGACAGTTTGCTAAATGAAGATGCCAGAAGGAAAGAACAGGGTGAATCTTCTTCTAGGGCATTTGTTACTGAAAAACAAGAAAGACGTGGAAGAAGTCATAGCAGAAATCCATATGGTTATAGAGGAAGATCCAAGTCTAGAAGAGATATCAAATGTTTTCACTGTAATAGGCCAGGTCACATGAAGAAAGAGTGTAGGTTTTGGAAGCGAGAACAGAATGAAATGAAGAAAAATGAAAAAGAGACCAATACAGTTGCTGCTGAAGGTAATATCACTATTGTTTGTGATGAAGGTTGTGTCAGTCTTGTAGCTCAAGATAGTAACTAGGTAATTGACTCTGGTGCTTCATTTCATGTTACTTCTCATGGTGATTTCTTTAGATCTTACACTGTCGGTGATTTTGGTAATGTCAGAATGGGAAACAATGGTACATCTAAGATTGTGGGTATTGGAGATATTTGCTTGGAGACCAGTAGTGGGAGCAAATTAATACTCAAAGATGTAAGGCATGTTCCAGATATTCGTCTTAACTTGATATTTACAGGTAGACTTGATGATGAGGGCTTTGCACATTATTTTGGTGAAAGTAAATGGAAACTCACTAAAGGTTCTCTAATTGTGGCAAAAGAAAAGAAGATTAACTCTTTTTATATCATGGAAGCTAAGCTACACAAAGGAGAGATTAATGCAATTCGAAAAGGTGAAAGTATAGATCTTTGGCATAAGAGGCTTGGACATATCAGCGAGAAGGGACTTCAAACTCTTGCTAGAAAGCAATTCTTACCAGAGTTGCAAGATACATCTCTTAAATCTTGTGATCATTGCTTAGCTGGAAAAACACATAGAGTTCCATTTCAGACATATCCATCATCTAGAAGATCTGATGTTATTGATTTAGTTCATACTGATGTTTGTACTATGCAAACTAGAACTCTTGGATGTGCTCTTTATTTTGTTACTTTTATTGATGACCATTTTAGAAAAGTTTGGGCTTTTGCTTTGAAATCTAAAGACTAGGTACTCGATGTTTTCAAGGAGTTTCATGTTAATGTTGAAAGGGAAACTGGCAAAAAGCTAAAGTGTGTTCGATCAGATAATGGTGGCGAGTATAGGGGTCCTTTTGAGAATTATTGCAGGTTCCATGGTATCAGGCTTGAGAAAACAGTTCCTAAAACTCCTCAGCAGAACGGTGTGGCAGAAAGGATGAACAGAACCATTGAAGAAAGGATTAGGTGTATGCTTTCTCATGCCAAGTTACCGAAGTCATTTTGGGGGGAGGCTATGAGAACTACAGTTGACCTGATAAATCTTTCTCCATCAGTTCCTCTGCAAGGTGATGTTCCAGAGAGAGTCTGGAGAGGAAAAGATATATCTTATAATCATTTGAGAGTCTTTGGGTGTAAAGCATTTGTGCATATTCCCAAAGATGAGAGGTTCAAGCTTGATAATAAGGCAAAAACATGTATCTTCTTGGGATATGGTCATGAAGAGTTTGGGTACAGATTATGGGATCCAGTGAATAAGAAGATTATTAGAAGCAGAGATGTTGTGTTTCTTGAAGACCAATTGTTTGATGATGGTGATAATGTTGAGAAGCCAGAAACCTCTGTTTATATTCCTTGGAGTTTGGGTCCAGTTCCTTCACCTGTAGTTCATGATGATCATGGGGGAGATGAACAAGAAGATCATGGTGAGAATGTAAGTGATGATACACCTACAGTTGATGATGCTGAACCAACTGAACAGGCACCTCCACCACCAGTTGAGATTCCATTGAGAAGATCCACTAGAGAGCGACAACCCTCTACTAGATATCCTCCACATGAGTATGTTATGCTTACTGACGGGGGAGAGCCAGAAACTTACCAAGAAGCTATTCTACATGAGAATAAGAGTGAGTGGGTTAATATCATGCAAGAAGAGATGAGATCCTTGCTTGAGAACCACACCTATGACTTGGTAAAGTTGCCTAAAGAGAAGAAAGCTCTCAAGAATAAGTGGGTTTACAAATTGAAGACCGAAAGCAATAGCTCACAACAGTTGATGATGCTGAACCAACTGAACAGGCAACTCCACCACCAGTTGAGATTCCATTGAGAAGATACACTAGAGAGCGACAACCCTCTACCAGATATCCTCCACATGAGTATGTTATGCTTACTGACGAGGGAGAGCCAAAAACTTACCAAGAAGCTAGAATAAGAGTGAGTGGGTTAATGCCATGCAAGAAGAGATAAGATCCTTGCTTGAGAACCACACCTATGACTTGGTAAAGTTGCCTAAAGAGAAGAAAGCTCTCAAGAATAAGTGGGTTTACAAATTGAAGACTGAAAGCAATAGCTCACAACAGAGATACAAGACACGACTAGTTGTGAAAGGATTCAGTCAGAAGAAAGGTATTGACTTTGAAGAAATATTTTCTCCGGTTGTGAAAATATCCTCTATTCGAGTTGTTCTTGGTTTGGCTGCCCGTTTGAATTTAGAAGTTGAGCAACTTGATGTAAAAACAGCATTTCTTCATGGTGACTTAGAAGAAGAAATTTACATGGAGCAACCAGAAGGTTTCAAAGTCAAGGGAAAAGAAAATATGGTATGTAAGCTTAAGAAAGCTTATATGGACTCAAACAGGCACCTATACAGTGGTACAAGAAGTTTGATTCCTTTATGATGAGCCAAGAGTATGATAGAACCACATATGATCATTGTGTGTTTATGAAGAAATTTTCAGATGATGATTTTATTATTTTACTGCTATATGTTGATGATATGCTGATTGTTGGCCATGATGTTGGAAAAATTGGAAAGCTTAAAAGAGAGCTAAGTAAGTCTTTTGCCATGAAAGACTTAGGATCGGTGAAACAAATACTTGGCATGAAGATTCTTCGTGATAGGAAGAAAATGAAGATTTGGCTATCTCAGGAGACCTACATTGAAAAGGTTCTTGAAAGATTCAATATGAGTAAAGCCAAAGCAGTTTGTTCTCCACTTGCATGTCATTTCAAACTGAGTTCGAAACAATGTCCTACAAGTGAGAAAGAAAAAGAAGAAATGTCCAGAGTGCCTTACTCATCTGCAGTAGATAGTTTGATGTATGCTATGGTTTGTACTAGGCCAGATATAGCTCATGCAGTTGGAGTTGTTAGCCGATTTCTCTCAAATCCTGGAAAGGAACATTGGGCCGCAGTGAAATGGATATTAAGATATCTAAGAGGTACTTTCAGGTTGTGTTTATGTTTTGGCAGTGATGAACCTGTGTTAGAAGGCTACACAGATGCAGACATGGCAGGTGATACTGATTCCAGGAAGTCCACTTCGGGATTCTTGATGACATTTGCAGGAGGAGCAGTCTCTTGGCAGTCTAAGTTACAGAAGTGTGTTGCTATATCAACCACAGAAGCAGAATACATAGCAGTTACTGAAGCCTGTAAGGAAACTTTATGGATGAAAAAGTTTCTACAGGAATTGGGCTTGAAACAGGAAGTATATACTGTTTACTGTGACAGTCAGAGCGCCATTCACCTCTCCAAGAATTCAACATATCATTCTAGATCCAAGCATATTGATGTGAGATATCATTGGATTCGTGATGTGCTTGAGATGAAAGAATTACAGTTGGAAAAGGTGCATACCAATGAGAATGGTTCAGATATGTTGACAAAGTCTTTGCCTAAGGAGAAGCTTGAAGCATGTAGGCGAAGAGCGGGCTTGGTACAGCCCACCATATGAGCTGGAGGGGGAGAATTGTTGGGTCCAGCCCATATGTGGGCTTGGACAAATTTGGGCCATCAGCCCAAATCAAAGAAATTAAGAGAGAAAGGGCAAAGGCAAAATTGAGTGAGAGGGCAGTGTGTACAGTGAGCGTGCAGCGACGGCGTGCTGAGAAAAGAGAGAGAAAGATTAGGTTTCTGAGTTTTCTGCTTGACGATCGGTGGCCAAACGTTGTCAGTTTCGGCCCAAATTTTATGTGGAGAATCCTTGCAGCAAACTCTACAATCCTAACGGTGTTGATCTACAGTTTACCCTCTCTAAGGTACTTTCCTACGATATCCACTCCGTGAGACCTAGAATTCTCTTTTGAGGAGATCCATCCTATGTGATGAAGATATGCTATTCTTGAGCCAAGATCTATGATCTTGATGTTATTTTGATCCTCTAGTTATTCTAGAGAAGACCTACTGTAAACCTGTTATCATTATTATTGATAGTGGAAGTTTGTGGTGGACTGCGGTCCCGTGATTTTTCCCACATTGAGTTTTCCACGTTAAAAAGATTTGGTCTCACTGTGTGATTGATTTATTGCTCTATTGTTTATGCTGTGCTGATTGATATTAGCATTTTGATATCAAGTTGATATTTTGATGAGGAACCTATTTTGATACACAAAGAGGGAAAAGAATTATTCCGCATTAACAGGTTTCTTCCCAACACTTTATACCATAATGCATATAGATGCAATAGTACTTGTCATTCTTAGAGAAAAAAACTACTGCAATGTCATAAAATATCTTCAACGATTTGATAATTGAGTCTTACTACACCAAATCCTGAGATAAAAATTTTTCAGTCAAAAATTTGATTAGTGGCCTCAAAGCATGCCACAAAATCAACTTGTATTATTAATAATAATAAATTACCCCTCTAATTGACATAAATATTAATCGTAAGGTGGACTTCCTATTATTGAGGTAATTTATATAATAAAAAAATATCATTATTTCAAGCTGATATCATCATCATATATCGTTGGTTGTTATAGGTGAATAGTACTATATCAATTGAAGTAACGAGATTAAACTATACCTACACCTCTTCTTTGGTTGCTTCTACGATGGTCCATAATTCCTTCTTCGTTTGACTCATCTTCATAAGTTGCTTGCCCATGTTGGATTGCAAACCCATATTAACGAGTAGGATGGTCATAAGTTTCAACTTTGATATGGTTGATTCTATCATTATCACAAACTTTATTCGTGCCTAAATTCAAGTTAGCGACCATATCGCAAATCACTCGAGGTTCCCGAGTCATCCTCGCTTCTTGTGCTTTTAGTGTCGATCGACACTCCTCGATCATGTTTGCTAGGATTATTGTCATTGCCTAAATTCCAAAGATCATCACTGTCGAAATTGTCATTGCTTGATAACACTATCATTGTTGCCATCATTATTATCACTAGACCTCATCCTGATAGGTTATAGAATTGTATTTAACAAATTAAATTTTACATATAGATGATCCACGATCATTTTCGAACTATAAATATATTATGCTTACACAAAATAGTAAGGCTCTGATATCAATTGAAGAAGGAAAACAAAATTAAGAAACTACGTTAAATTGACCTAAGGAAGTAGAAGAGAAATCAACTTTCTATAATAGACAAAATCTTTGCATTATTTAAGAGAATAAAACCTTTATAGTACTTGAAGACCTTCATTCTAAACCTTTATAGTATTTAAGAAACTTTTATAAGTTTAGAGGAAGTATTTATTTATATTAATTCTAGACCTTTAAAACTAAATAACTAATAATATATAATAATTAAAAGAAACATAAAAATTAATATTATAGGATAAATAAAAATAAATAAATAATTTTAGATTATTTAAAATATATTATTTTTTTACTTGTCTCGCGTTAAAAACTAAAGTCATATTGTTCTTTAGATTTCTCCGTATAACA
Source organism: Musa acuminata AAA Group (assembly GCF_036884655.1). Classification (NCBI taxonomy): domain Eukaryota; kingdom Viridiplantae; phylum Streptophyta; class Magnoliopsida; order Zingiberales; family Musaceae; genus Musa; species Musa acuminata. The sequence goes on along the minus strand of NC_088343.1, from coordinate 11,593,552 downwards.
AAGAAATATTGTATTGGGCACACTAGGAAGTTGCGCCCTGCTGCTTCTATATAAACCCCAACTAAAGCCCGCAGGCTGACCGAGCAACAACGATGACTAGACTACTTCCGATCCTTAGGCTTTGGACGTGCGTGCTTCTCATATTGCTCACCTCCGCTGGAAGCTCAAAAGCTCGCTTATTAGAACGGCGAGCAGTCGCAGTCGTATTGTTGCTCGACGCCGGAGGAGGACGAGGAGATCGGGTGGCAGAGATTGCATTCGATGAATCGAAGAGGGTGAGTCCCGGCGGTCCAGATCCGCAGCACCACTCCGTGTACCCTTAAAACATGAGAAGGCCTCCTCCTCATTCGTCTTCTTTGGGTCTGTGTCACCTGTTTCCTTACTCGAACATACGTGAGTTGCAGTCTAGGCTTTTTTCGACAACCGGAAACTGCCTTCCTCTTCGTGCTAATGTGGGATATGTGGCAGAGGATGCTGAAGACGAAGTTGGTCATGAACCCGATGGTTCCTTGTTTTCCTCTCCTCTGATGTCGTTTGTGCATGATCTATCTTTTTCTTATTTGGAATCTTACGATTAGCAGAAGAATCGATTGTGAGTTCGTGAAATTTAATCGAATTTCTGTAGAATTATGCATCATCATACGTACCATGCGATGGGAAACAATGTTCGTCTTTGTACTCAGTTGCCTCTGTTCTCTTTCCGCTGCAACTCTTTGCGTGCGTGCGGATATGAAGTCAATTTGTTTTGGCCATATCAAGTCTCATATAACTCGCTCTCGCTTCGTAGGTGGTGAGAGACATGTACGAGGAATCACATCATGGTTTCATGCTGAAGACAGACGTATATTCTTGATCTCAAATTTCAACGCGGCACCAAATAGGAAAGGAATTTAATTTATAATTGCATTCACGAAAAGAATACGATGGCAAAGTGCCAAGGAAGATATGCATATGATCCGTCGAAGAGTTTGTACGTTAAGAGTATCCTACTTGCAGATCACCAGCTCTCTCGAACACAGCTTGTACCTGAGGAGATAACTGTAGTAAGAAATCAAGCAAGCACAAGACAAGATCCTCGATCTACTTTGGATCCGTAGGAACGCCCTCTGGAACTGATAAGAAGAACAATGACTTGGGTCCTCCAGCGCTTCTTTCGCTCATCAAAGCGTCGGCAGATTCACGGTCGGAAATGGGTGCCTAATCAACCAAACACCCACTCCAAACCTTCTTCGCTTCTATCATCAATCTTTCATTCAATCAACGTTTTCACCCATGATTTAGTGAACATGGATTTCTTCGCACAAGACTGTGCATCGAATTCGACAGGCTCGATACTCAACAACATGCAAAAAATGGGTGCTTCTCACTACAAGTACTTGTTAGCAGTTGTCACATAATTGAAAGCAAACACCAACTTAATTCTGCGCCTCTCTACTTTGTGCTGATGAAGATCCGATCCATGTCACTACTAAAACCTTATGTTCTGAGATCTCCCTATACGTATATATTGTTGAGGAAATCCATGATGTTTACCATTTCTTTCCTTGCTTGCTTGAGATGGGCGGCAGTGATGCGGCACAAAGAAGACAGACTGTGCTGGTGGTGTCTGTGATGGCACAATCGTTTTCTTTTCCTTGTTGCATGTGAAGTGGAGCGGCAGATTCAACTCGAAACCAAAACACTCCGCTATTAAATCCATCAGCCGCATCTGATGTGGTCTCTGCAAGCAACTCAGATTAGTCCCTACCATAATATCCTTGACATGGTGATGGTGGCATCCCGATGGACTCAAAAACACTTGGAACATGTCACCATTGGTGTATACCTGAGAGTGCATGAGCTTGATTTGGTTGTCTACTGCATGCAAGCAAAGGTCACCCCAGCTGAGATTGTTCAGTATTTAGACTCTTCCACGGCCCCTTCCCCTCGAAAGGGGCGCTTCGAGGAGACACGACCTACTTAGTGCCATCTAAATACCAAGATAGGACCAATGGTTTGCGACCTCTCCTAAAGAGTTCAGTATTGCGTTATCTGATGATCTAGCTTGCAATGGAGAAGAAGGTGTGTGCGCGGATGAAGTTTGTGTACCCTACAAGACTTTCTCAATGCGGTCATGAGCATTGCCGATGCATAAACTTATTGCTGATCACTTGGTGGAGGCTAAATGTTCTCGTAATCTTCTGATTGCTGGTATTTGGACAGTGTAGCTCATGGCTACTGGAACAACATCTTCCGATTTGATTACCTGTGCATATATACTTAGCTTTGTTCCTGATGAGTCTTTTGTGTCGGAGAGCATGCGAGTAGAACATAGTGAGCAGCAACATGAGATAAATAAAAAGATTAATTATGATTCCTTCCATATTGATCGGTCCTCTCTGATTCCAAATGGTCTTGTGATTCTACGTTAAAAGTCAACTACAACGTTCCTTCACAAACGTTCGAAGAGTTCGATGTTTCTTTAGGATGACTCCCTCATCGACGATAAAGTTTCGGATCTCAAATCATATTACTTGAGACTCCTATTCATATAATGATTAGGTGAATATTTCTATAATAAGCAACAATGTAAATAATATTCTCCCTCTTCAACTTATGTGTGTATCGAGTTTTAATTGATTAGTTGAAGATATTTCTAAATATCTTTATCATATGTCTTACTCGATCGAGACAAAATTATTTGTCTCACGTAAACCTAATCAACATGAAGTCAATCATCCCAAATTTGTCACATTTAACTTCCATTTTCTAAACTGTTAGCCATTTTCGACTGTGAATAGGGATATTTGTCCGACAACAAAAGGGGTTAGATTCTTTTTTTTTCTCTTGCAAATAGCTAAATTAATCGCCGAAGAGACCAAATTGAAATGAACCCGTTTTAGATATTTAGTGTGGGAAGGAAGCCTAAGGGAATTCAACTTTTATCCTTCTTCTCTTGTCTCTCGAATCAAAGGCGAGTTCAGCTCTTGCATTTATCTCGACACAAAACCAAGTCGATCGTCTCGATAGTTCAAGTAATTCCACGTGGATGAACTACGAGAAGACTCCTTTTGGTGCTACAAACAACTCACAAGAACAAGATTGGACGTGATCACATGTTGATTTGAAAATCTAAATATTTTTATTAAAAATCTATCATGCCCCAATAAGATAGTGCTCCTGTTAAGGATACCAATCTTGGACCGATATAATGCAAAGAATTTATGAGCGAGAGACTTTATGAGTGAGTCTGCTAATTGATTAGTTGTATGTACATGAGAAACACGTAGTTGACACCGGACGACTTGATCTTGCACGAAGTGAAAGTCAATAGCAATATGTTTTATGCGAGAGTGGAACCCCGGATTCGCGCATAGATAGGTAACTCCGATATTATCATAATATATTGTAGAAATAGTAGAAATAGGAGTAGAATTGATGTTGAGTTTCTTGAGCAGATTTGTGACCCAATTGAATCATGCAGTGGCAGTGGCGATGACACGGTATCGCTGTTGCTAGCGAGGATGGAGCAATAGCGCTAGTGAGGGAAGAAGCATCGATGTCTACAACGCTAGAGACACCAGTGCAAAGTGGCACCATCGGCGTCGAGCACCATCGGCGTCGAGCACCTTCGCTGACAAGGTTCGTCGAGCACCTCAACAAAAAGAGAGCTTGCTCTAGGCAAGCGGCTCTAATACCACGTAAGAAATTAAACAAAGAAGATAGAAGATAGAAATGATATAAGAAGCTATATTCATTGTACAGGTTATGAGGGAGGATTTCCCTTAACAACGAAATTTCCTGTACAATTGAAGAAATCTTATCTAACTCAAATTTGTCATCTTGTCAATTGATACTTCTCTTAGAGAAGAGTTTCGATTAACACAAATTTATTTTCATAAAGAGTAAATACCAAAGTAGGATTCCAATCAAAAAGTTTCGGATGAAGTAACTACATGAGTAATTTTATGATAAGAAAACCTCAGTAATATTATTATTTCAATTATCCCTAGTTCATTTCTATCTTCTTCGGAGCCCACACCAATCAATTATTGTTTAATGATATCTTTGCACATTCTTAACTGAGCCTCCGAACCATGATTTGATCGCCATGTTGCTTATCAAAATATAAATCTTTTAGACTCTATTCATATGATGACAGATATATTACAGAAAGTATTAATTAATCTCTAAATAAATAAATTAATAAATAAATAACTATTCTCGTCTCCTCTCTTTCTCTCTCTCATATGACTCTCACGCTACGATTGTGTCTGCGACCATCTCTGGCGTCCATCAATCGCTCAGCAACTGGAACAACTCGTCCATCGAAGGCAGCAGCATAATCCCACCCTCTCCCGCCTCCTGCTCCGCCGAAATGGATCGCTTTCTTCCTCCACCACAGCTTCGCTCGACCTCATGGCTCCTCCTCCCGGCACGACCGCCAGGGCTCTCCGACGTCTCAGCGACGACGGAGTCCTTCCCGGTGAGGCACTGCACCACGGACTTGAACCGTGCGGCGTCGGCTTGTACGCACTTCGTGACGATGACTCTCACCTTCGTCGGTCTCCGTGCGTGGTCGGAAGACATGGCAATGGCTGGAGTGCACTCCTAGATTGTGGGGAGGAAGAAGCTCCGCTGTCGTAGATATACAAGTAGGGTGAGTGACTTTCTGCTTGAGGTCAAGAGACGAAGAGTCCGAGGAAACAGCAGCTCGCCGACGACTGAGAATAGTCAGAGGACGCACGATCGTTCGTGTAATGAACATGGTGGGAAAAGGACTCGTTTCCTACGTGGATAGGAGCTACATACCGACATGGAGAGGAATAGTAGGACGATCCACATCAAACAACTAAACCTTTGACGCAAGTGACCGAGATCAACTTGATCTGCAGAGAGTATTTTCTGCATCGATTAATAAATAATGGTAAATTCTACTCCAAGCAAGAGGCCGAAACAAGAAACCTGGAACCTTCGACGCGATAAGGTTGACCCCCAGCCTGACACAAGGAACCTGGAACCTTCGATGCGAAAAGGTTGACCCCCAGCGACTGGTTGAGAGCTGCTCCAAATGAATTCTCGGAGAGGGATGAATCGAGCCTGGAAGCGTCATGTAAAAGAGATTTTCCATGGCTTGGTTCTCTTGGCGCGAAAGAAATCTAAATGAGTCGGTGGAGCTCGTGCTTGAGAATTAGAATCACTTCCTACGCACGTGTTCTTGCAGCCGCTAAGGAAGATGTGCCCGTGCCATGAAATTTTCTTTCTTTCATATTCTTCTCGTGAGACGCAAGTGAATGGGAAGGAGAAGGCGACATCTCAAACAGCGGTCCCACCGTTCAATTTAAAAGCACATTTTGATCTTAGCTTAGCCACAACGGTTCATATTTATTATGTAAAATAAGAACACTAGGTTAAACTCGAACATCACATAGAACCACGAATGGGATATGCTGTGCGCTAGACCATCAAATCCTTTTGGGGAAATCATAACACTCTGATTAGTATGAAAATTTTCTTTTATTGTTTTCTTAAACTTGAGCATTTAATGCCAATAATAGTTAAATAAAACTCGCTGCTTCAAGCACCAAATAATTAGGCTTGACTTCTTCCATTAGATCATCCACGGTTCAGTGTTTTCATCTCTCATAGTAGTGCAATTTGGAGATGACTGGATATGTAGCAAGAAGAACATATACGTTCTGCTATGGGAGTAAAACTTATTTTCGTACTAGTAGATAAATCAAAACTGGGGCAGAATGAATTACCAACTTGTAAATCTTGTCCACATCATAAAAAGGAATTCTGCTGGCCCAAATACTATGGAGAAAATAATATAAATAAGAGAGAACTATTAGATATCGACCCATGATAAAATACTTTTAGATCAATAGTTAGAGAAGGAAATAATCAGCAATCAGCTGCGGGAAACAGTCCCAGTCTCAAGTGACTCCCCACAGCTATCATAGTGTGTACATTGGTGCAATGCTTTTAAGCCAGATGATGACTAAACTCTGCAAGATTTGGACAAATAATCACAGTCCTTGTACACCTCAAGACCCGGCCGTCCGAGCTCCTCTTCTTTAAAACAAGCACAACGCTGGCTGATTTTTCCAGTGAGGGCTATATCCCCTGGTCTCTTCACTAATCTTGGATAGCCAGTTTCACACCAGACCTAATAGAAAGGAAGCTGATGTTAGCAAAGAGTATTGCATCAACCAAACTTACAGCACGCATAGCAAGTCAACCGGTATATTCTTTGTATCCAAGAAGGTGCAAGTACAATAACTTCACCAGTGGAAGAAATTTTATAAAAAATAACTACCAATTTGAGTAAAAGGGCAAGACTACTTATTGGATAAACCTACAAGCAAAGAACATTTCACAAAGAGTACACACAAAACTATCTTTTAGCAAAATATACTATGCAAAAAGAACATAAAGAACTATCTCCAGTTGATCAAACTATGGAAACACCAATACAATTTTGTACCAGCCTTCAAACAATAAAATAGTAGACAGCATCTTATATTCCAACGCCTACCTAAGAAGCAGTGAGAAAACCTGAATGGTCCAAGGACTTTCTTTTTTAATTAATTATTTATTTATTTGGAGGTCAAGAAAGCAAACCAGGAAATGGGAGACCATGGAAAAACCATATTGATAAAGTAAAGGAGCTAAATACAAACAAACAAACAAAAATAGACAAATAAATATCTAGAAAAGAAAAAAGCAAGCCTTCAAAGATGGAGCTACAGAAGAATAATAGCTGGATGAAGAGATGGGAGCTTGGCTTCCAATATTCATGCCTTATAAATTAGTGAACAGGAAAAACCTCATCTTTGATGAGGTCATGGAACATTTAGTTAATTAAATGACAAACTAATATCAGCCAAATAAAGATACCCCAACATGATACATGGGCCTGATCATTAATGTCACATACTGGTCCCTGCATATATTACAAAATCTGAGACATCTTCAATGTAACAACAATGTTCTAGCAAGCTCGTTTGACACTGAAACTAGGTACCATTGCTCTGACCATTACATCAAACAAAAATGTATGGCAGTTCAAATAAGTAACACTTGGGACCATCTAGCACTTCAGAACTAGGTCAACTGCAAATTATCTTTTGCTGAACCAACAAATAAACATGTCTCAGACAAAGCCCATACCTCTCCTCCCTCTTGTTCACTCCATTTAGAATTGCAACTTGGTATCTTAGCCTCCTCAATTTTCTGCTTCTCTAAAAGCTGAGCTCCTCGTTTAGCCTTTGACTCAACACCTTTCAAATATTTTGTGGGATTCCCCTGGCTGTCATAATACCGGCCAACGAGTTTACCAGCAAATCTAACACATGCAGATAGGGAAGAACATCAGAAATGAGGTTAGTCCATTAAATATTGGACCAAGTTAACATAAATCATCCATTTGATACTTTGCAAGCTGAACAACTTTACAAACTAAATACCATGAGAATATAATATTCAGAACTTACATCGGTTGAAAACTCCAAAAACTCCAGTATAAATTCCATAATAAAGAAGATACTAACTAGATGCTAAAAATGAGCCAAAAGGCCTACTACATTGATTGATACTGAAAGAGAATTTCATTTCTTAAAAGAAGAAAACAATATATTAGCCTTTTTGGCTGTTTGGAAAAAAATCATCCACTGGGTATGGATTGCATGGGATCCTATTGTCACCCATGGGGTATACACTTCTATCCTTAGAGAAATAATTCTGCCCATTTTAGTCCAATCCAGCATTTGGATAAGTGACACCAACTATTTTAATAAAAATACAAAAAATAGGGCATTAAATGTAGACATTGCATCAGTATTAGCCACAGCATAATAATAACTAAAAAACCTCACACTAGAATCACGAGAGTCATTTGCATCCATGATCCAACTATTTGCTTTTAAAGCAATTATTTATTACAGTTGCTACATGCTTAACCATTTCTAACTCTTTTTTAAACATCCCACTTTCTTGACGAATGGACTCCATCAAAGAACAAATTTTGGTTACCAATTATCTATGTTTCAGTGAACTATATCAGCATCATAGATTCAATTCACATTCCCATAACTATACCGACAAAGCAAGATACTCTTACAGAGTTACAGGAATTAATAAACAACACTTCTTTAGAACCTTATGATGGAGACAGATTTCAACCACCAACTTATATATGTTTCAACTAGAGGAAATTCAACTTTGGATGCAGGAGTCTTTATGTCAACTTTAGAAATTGGATTCATGTGCATAGAGTTGATTAAGTAAGCTCCAAAAGTGCTTCCAAAGCTTGCATTAAGGAATGGATTGTTAGCATTAGATGTTATCATTTTTCATTGGTTTCTTCCTTCTAACCATGAAACATCAATTAGAAGCTAGCACATACTGGCCCCAGATAGGATGGAAGCAATTTAACTGAGCTATCATAACTTTGAACTTTATCATAGCATTCAAAAGTAAGTTCATCTCCTAATAACCCAAATAAGCACATCATGTTTGAGGTCAATTAGATAGACAAGTTCACATTTATCCATTTAGAACAATACATTACATATTATAGATGGTAAGGTTATTTTCAAAAGTGTTTCCCAGCAGCATATTGTAAGGTAGTAAGTCTGAGAATGTTTTACGTTGCTTCAGTCCAGAATTTCTCAGTTGCAACCAACAGTAGAGTAAAAACCAGAAAACTTATATGCAAGTGCACAGAGGTGGACTTCACTAATGCTTCCAAACTATAGCCTAAAATCCATATTAGAATTGCTGACCAGCAACTGAAAGGGATTAGATTTGATGCCAAACCCTAATGTAAGATCATAAATAATTCCTGTTTCTTTGCTAGAAACATATGGAGGGGTGCATATATATTTTTTAATCAAATTATCAGGCTTCTCCAGAAAGGGACTGAATGGTTATTTACATGTTGTTTAATTGATCACATAAGCAAAATAGTAGAAGTCTTTGTATCTCCATGACCATGACATCTACAAGCCAGCAAACAATAAGTTATATTTGTTTCTCCATATCTTCGTTACAAACTTCATATCATTTGACAACTTTGAAGTGACAGTTGCAGGAGGACTATTAATCCTAAGCTGGAATCAATGAAATTCTTTACAAAAAATAAAGACGACTTCATATCATTTGACAACTTTGAAGTGGTCAACCAATACCTAGTGAAAATTTAGTCTAAAATAGGCACACGAAAACCAAAATAAGACCCAATCCATGTAAAATCAAAATTCATATTGCTCCCAAAGTTCGCAAGCCAGTCATTTGCTATACTAGTTGACAACAGAATCTTAGTGCAATAACTTCAGCTAGCTTTTCATTTGGAATTAGACTCGTGGAGGATTGTGATTAGAAAGTGTCATTTGCATGGTTAATCACACAAACCCCTTGGGATTTGTACCACAAAAATATAAAACACACATATTCTTCAGTAAGGCTCCTGCCAGTACACACCATCTTATCACATAAGCAGAAAGGTTATCTCTGACCATAACCATTGACGCTAAGGTTACAGTAACAAACCTTTCCATGGTGGCAAGGCTAAACCTCATGCGACAATGGTATTGATGTCTTTAATACTTTTAAAATATTAATTTAATTATAAGGCATGATGGTATGGCGCCATGTCAACCATCTTTTGTAATTTATTTTTACAAATCATGCTGTGCAGTCCTTGTAAATCTATAGTTTACATTTCTTCTTAGTTCCAATGTTCAAAAAGAATGATTTGTTTTCTTTATCATTTTTTCCTAATTAAAAAGTGTTGATCAAAATAGCCTTTACAGTAAAGTATAGCATCTCAAGGATTAAAGACTAAAACATATCAGATATAGGGGACAAAATATATAGCATAGACAAAAGTATGCTTACATATATCTTTCCATGTAAAATTTTCTCCAGTCAACAACACTCTTTACCTAGAACAAGAAAATTAGAGAAAATATTATGTCTTGCAAATATTCAAAATTATAACAATTAGCATCAATGATTTTATAACAACTTAGAAGCACACCACCAAGAATCTGAAGGAAAAGAAGGTCTACTACACTCTGTTTTTTCATCCTAATAAAATCACCCCTGGCAGGCAGGTATAGAATGGGAAAATGTTCATATACCATGGCAAGAGTGCTCATTTAATATGGTTAAAGCAAGTAACAAAATTTACGATGCAATTTTTGTCAACATAATTGTAATGCAAATGGGATCTTCCATCACAAAACAGGCAGTCAGAGCATGAGAAACCTTAACTTTCTGTAGCAAAAGAGATTAGAAGAAGATGGAGCAGAACAGCAATTAGTTATCATTGGTTCCATAGACGATGTATATAAATGTGAATCATTGTTTCCAACATGCTTGCAAATTGATGTTCCTTGCTTTTAATCTTAATATTATTGATAGTGCTTTATAAGAAAAAAACTGATCACCATTGCATATGCATTCGTTGCCAATTGTTCTAAGGAAAGGCACAAAAGCTGTACAGTATCACAATATTTTTTTACTAAGAAAAACTACCTGTGACAAGCCAATTATAGATCTCTTATAGTTCATCTCTCAAACATTTCTAAACGTAAACAAAGGAAGAATAATACAATCAAAATTTCACTATTCCATCACCTCCATAGTGGATAGACCATGCAATGAGTCTGTTAATCCATCACCTGCAGGACAAGATATTCATGATTAAGATTTGTGAACAAATAATAGCCTGAAGTTTTACAACTGTTCAGTATTCTTCAATTTTAAATACATAAACTAAAATCTCTTCTAGAATCACAATATTAATAACTTTTAATTTTTTTATGGACTGCTCCATAATTAATTCATTTCATTTAATCAATGGTTCATGCAAATTCATCCTTGATCCAAAATCTTCAGTAGTACCCACGGGACACTGGTCCAACGATTTGCATAAAGAATTGAAACAAAGGACAAACTTGATAGCTTAAACTGACAGATTCTTCCAGCAATCAGTTGAGATAGAGGGTCAGATACCATGACAAAAAAATATAAAAGAATGCCGCTCAAAATAGAGATGATGATAATTCTTTTGGTATATATTGTATATACTGATAATTCAACATATACACAATCTTATCTAACTTTTTCAGGAAAGGGAACAATACACAGGTGTAGCTTCCAAATAATGCTTAAACAAGCAATACCCCTATCCCAATAATGGGAATCATAGAATACTCAATTTCCCTCCCAAAATAGGGAAAAATGAGGTCGATGTTATAAGTTTTTAATCACCCATATCAGATAAGACTAACCATGCAGTTCCTGCTCCTTGACCTAAAAGGAGGGTCTCATCAGGAAATGCAAAATAGGTCTTTCCACTTCTACTCAGCAAAACTGACCAATACGATGCTGAGCCAGACCTGAAAGTGGGGTCTCATCAGGAAATGCAAATTAGGTCTTTCCACTTCTACTCAGCCAACTGGCTGATACAATGCTGAGCCAGACTGACTGGTCCGACAAAATATCACAGCCTGATTTCAGATAGTGTAGGGCTCAGACTTTGTTGTTTCGGCAAGATGGAATTTGCACAAACAAGTATACATGCTATTACAATACCACGATTGACTGCTTTCATTGTTTATCAGCACAAGAACATTGCAAGTGTACATTGCCCCTTTCAAGTATTGTAGTAAACTTAACATGGCCATAAATGTATATAAACGTTTACCTGTAAAGTTTCCAGATACAAAGGCTCGTGATGCATCTCTGACATCCACCAAACAGTTCAAAATTTAGCATCAGATGAAAATATGAAAGTTCATGAAATAAGTAGAACATAAATAAAAACTAGAAATAAAATTGGATACATCAAATGACTTGATTCTTAAATTCGAAGAAAGAGTATATCACATGGATACTTCAATTATTGTATTCCAACTTGATACCTGTCAGATGTGGTAGTTGTAGGATACTTCTCGGATACATGTCAGAAAAATATATGAAGTACCCAATTTTTGTATAATTATTTAAAAGGTTGGATATCTTTGGTAAGGGTACCAAGTCCCTAAGATGAATAAATTAAGGCATAACTGTAACATCTTAGCTGTGTGTAGATTAGCAGCATTAAGCAGGACAAGGTCCAATATCCCTAAGATTCCATCCTCGGATAGCTTAGCTTTCAAATTATATACCTAATCGTGAAATTAGTCAACTAACATAAGAATAAGATAGGATCATGAAATGCACAAACCTGCCAGCAAAATGATGATAACCTCCTCCAGGACCATAATGTGTTTTTCCTTTTGTGACATCAAACACTGATCTGCAAGAAAGAAAAGAGTCAATTCTTTCGCATAGCAAACGAACCAAAGACACCAAGAGACGATAGCTTGTGAGAGCATATAGCAGAATCTTAGAATACCCTAGTATTCCGAGCAGTATCGGTAGCCCGTCCTCAGTCCCATTGTACAAGCTCAACTCCTCCACGGTCCACAGTCTCTGCCAAACAAGTCCAAGAATCAAACAAGATCATTAAGCACCGCGCGGGGAGTTATTCGATCAGCAACAAAGGAATCCGCCTGCGGATCAAGCTTGAAAGAGAATTAAAGGAACGAACCGGTCGGAGATGCTTCCTTATGTAGAACTGAAACGCGAAGGCGATGAGGGCAATCAGGAACCCTAACCCTAGAAACAGGGGAGACGAAACTCGTGTTGGCCTCGACGGCGAGGCCATTCGCCCCTCTCTCTCTCTCTCTCCTACTTTTCTTAGCTCGACTTCGTTTCTTGGTCGGGGAAATTATTACCGAAGGAGAAGGCGGCGAAAGCTTGTCCCGGAAGCGACTTTTCTACCATATGTAAAACGTACCCACATTGGCCGTTACCCACGTCCACCAACCGCAAAGGTCTACCTCGCTCGGCTGAAGCTGGTGGGCCCCACGACCACCCACAACCGAACCGGGCTCGAAAATGGACTTCCTTTGTTAGGCTCTGTTTGTTGGGCCACATATTCCATTTCTTTATCTGATCGAACCACCCGTGGACCGTGGCCCACATCACCTTGTAACTTCACCCGGATGAGTCAGCAACCATTTCTGATCGATAATAAGGTCAAATCCGTCCTTATGTTAACTTAATTAACATTATGAATAATAAAACAATATGGAAATATTAGCAGAACGGGATTCTCATGGAAACATCAAAATACATGGATAGACTCTTAAGGAGGCTTTCCAACTAAGACTGTATGCTGCCCTCAGTAACATATACCGCATGCTAAGTCAGTGCCACATGTGCTGTCGTTGACACATGATCTCCGTGGCCCCACATGGACCGCGACATCACAGGCAACCACGGAGCAAGCTCCACCGAATCAAGATAAAGCTTTAGCCAATGATCTTGGAATTGTGGTCTCTCGATGATCTTGTCCAATCTGCTAGATAAGCGAACATTTAAGGGGTGTAAGGATAAGCCTCGACTGACCTTTCTCTTGGACCAACGCATCGTCGCAGTGAAGAGTAGAAAGGCTTGTAAGGAAAGCATGATTTGGACAGGGAACCAAATGGTGTTTGCTGCTGTAGTTCCATTAAAAGTGTTAGGTGTGGCAGTTGGAGGTTGATGCTGCGAAGAACCCAGTCTTGAGAGATCTCAATAGCATGTACATGTTTGTGACAGGTGAATTTGGATGACAGTGCTCGGAGTGCAGCTGAAGCAATGTTATGGTTGCAAATAGCGTGTATGTCTTCAGAGATCAAGTATGAAAAAAGGTATGCCCTGAAGTCAAAAAGTTTTTGCTACATTTTCCTCAGAGATACTCACCAAAGACAGCAATGTCATATTGGAAGACCAACTCAAATACAACTCATCCATAGTCAAACAGAATATTCAAGCGTGATTTGATATTATATGGAATCCAGGTCAGAATTTGGCACCTTAATCTAGATGTTTTTAGTTCGGTAGATGATCATTATGCATGGTTTTATATCTTATCCTTCAGGGATAATTCACATTGGATTTACGTAAATTAATCCAACTTTGTGCTCCATGTGAGGAGTGCCTGTCGACTGGGTGACTGCCTTTACCAGCCTCTGTTGTCGGAGGTGACGCCGGCGACACTGCCAACGAGGACTTAACGATGCAAACCTTCTAATGTACATAAGATACCTCACAAGTACGTATAATATATGTCGAAAAATGCAATATTGCCACCTCAACTTATATAGAATTCACTGGGCGTGATGGAATGCTTGTTGTCGATTGCTAACGCAGACCAACCACCCGGTGGCAAATAAATGCTCAGCTTCCGCCGGCGTCGCGTCCACGCATTTCCACGTGTGACTGACGTGGTTTGATCTCGACATCAATGCTAGTAATTAGGTATTCTCTTCCTCGTCATCTCCACGCACTCCATGGACGTCGTCAAAGTGTGATCCGAAAGAGGAAGAAAGGTTAGATTAGTGGCAAGTTCCCACTCGTTTGTTGAAGCTGTAGGAGAACGAAGAAGAGGTAGTCGCGCATGCATTCATAACCCTCCTAACATTGTTTGGCAAGTGGGTTTGATTGCTGATTATGCATCATTTTATAGTCCATGGATAATGCTGAATCCGAAGTGATGAAAGGGGGCACACATGCTTTCTGTCTTGGATAACACCGTTCTCTTTTTCCTCATACATATAGATTCTAGCCAAGTGTGCCATTTGTGTTGTCTGGCCTTCTCAAACCCATAGGCCATAGCCACATCATCTACTCATATACAGACGATTGACAAAGATTAAGAACTTGCTGAAAACATATGTTTCTTCCATTAATTGGCATCAAACACTCAAAACTCGTCACCCTCAAGCCTTGTTACACGTCTCACCTGTTTGGGAGTGAGCAAGGTGTCCTGCCGAAGGGGTCCTACATGGGTTGGTGTCGCAAACTGTTCAGGAACTGCATGTGTAGCCTGCACAACATAAAGCTGATAGCGTGTCTCCATCAGCAAGCTCGTGGCTGTAGCAATCATGCGCGCCACGTTGTTGACATGCCACAGTTCCAGGATCAATAGTGATGTGATGCCTTCGCTAACTTTCGCTTGGACTTCCACAGGTGGCCTCAACATGGGAGCTGCTGGAAGACGCCTCTGAGATGCTGCAGCTGAAAAGTGCAAGCAGGAAATGGACGCTTCCCGCAGTGACTCATCCCCGGCAGGGAACAACTGGGCCACCCGATGTTCCATCTTTTGGTGTGCAGGAAGCTTCGGTTGTCTGCAACCCGAGGTCTGTAACGACTTGAACCGGATAAATGGTTGCACTGCTATTTCAGGAGAGGAATCACGTAGGGTGATCCAAAAGCTTGTCTCCGACATGCATGCAGGTGATGTCAACTGCATGCAGGACGACGTGCGGCCGACCGCAAGGTGAAGGTGGGTGTGATGGAAAGCAGAGGAGGCATCTAGCTCTCTCAGCTTGACGTCTCAGGTGGGCAAAGGATTCTGAGGCCAAGGACGTTCACTTCCTTTCGTTCTTTGGAACGGGAGAGATCTATGGTTCATGGTGTTCGTGTTCTGGATCTGGGCGTCCGGCGAGGAAGAAATCTACCACTGCAGTTTTGAAGGGAAGACCGCTGCATGAGTTCGTCAACTCCTAGAATAGTTCTCTGGGTCTCATATCCAACCAGTTGATCCTATGCATGAGTTCAGATCTGTGTGTGATACTTTCATTTGAAGATGTGATATACTTCCCCTAACGCTTTGAGATGCGTGCACACTTCAACCTTAAGATAAGAATTCAATAATGATTAAAAATTATATTGGCGAAGGGTAAATTTGTCATTAAGAACAAAATTAATGATCACAGAAAATATTTGTTACAATATATATTTTAAATTTTATAAGGGTATGTTTATACTATATGATATTTATGGAATATTAAATTTGATATTTCAGTTTTGAAAAGAAATATATATTAATTTTAATTTAAACATAACAGAAAAAAAAGGGGTCCAACTGCAAGTCACCGGCAGTTAGCCTAAACCCTACGGAGGAGCGCCATTCCGTTAAATCGAAGCGTATAGTAATGGGATAAAGGGGGTGAAATTAAAACTGGACGGGTATTTAATCGCCCTCTGCTTCACGCCATCTCCAGTGCCCTTCGATCGTAACCCGTGTCGCCTCCGTTTCTTCACCCAATTCGAACACGACCTTTTCGCACCTCCTCTTCCTCTCTCTCCTCTTCGTTCTACGGCCTACATTATCTTGCCTCTTGATCTCGCTGCCCTTCTGTCCCAGTCCTTGCTTCGAAAGAGAGAAGAAAAGGCTCCCTTTGAAGTATTTGTGGTTAGCAGTGTGGCGGTGGAGCGGAGAAGGAGATGAAGTACGTTTTGGTGACGGGAGGTGTTGTTAGTGGGCTAGGGAAGGGGGTGACGGCGAGCAGCATTGGTGTCGTCCTCAAGGCGTGCGGTCTCAGGGTTACCTCTATCAAGATCGGTGATTCCTTTGCCCTCCTTGAATTCTTTTGGTAGATTCGATCATAATTATGTTTGTTTCTTTTCCTTTTGGTTGGCTAACCGTATAGTTTGAGCTAAAAAGAAGAAACTTTGAACAATCTTCGTTGTGTTTGGTCTGCACAGAAACGTGAGTGTTTTGTCTTGTAGGATAACAGCAGAGTATTTGTCGGCCATTTTGGAAATCGATGTTTATGATGGGACATTAAATATAGTACATACGGAGTCGATCTTCGCCTTATTCTTCTGCATCGCTTTATTAAAGAGGCTAGTTAATTTTGAGCTGTTTTATCCGCATTCCCAGAGAATATCGTGGTTCCTTGTAGATTTGATCTGTTTATTTTCACCTAATATATTAAAGGGGGAATATGCGAAAGGCATGTGACGGGGGTTGTCACCTTGCATGTGTTTGATTCTTTCATTGGTTCAACAGTAGATAGTAGTGACAATCAGATCGGGAAGCTAGAATTTTCGTGTTGGTTTTATTTAAGAGAAGAGAACGAGCATACCATAAATAGCTGTCAATTATGTTCACGATTTCCTTTTAAGCCTTTTCAAAACATGGACCTCTTCTCCACGGGATGATTTTGTCACAGACTTAATACATGATGATGCATTGATGCCAGTTTTTGCTTTGGACATTTGCATGTGAAAGTTAAAAGAACCATTATGTTAATTTTAATTTATTTGTGCAGATCCCTATCTGAATACTGATGCAGGAACAATGTCACCATTTGAACATGGTGAGGTGTTTGTTTTAGATGATGGTGGTGAGGTACAAATTTCCCAAGATTGTCCCAATAGTTTGAATTTCTTGCATTTTATCGTAACACGGCCTTGGCTTTTCATTTCTTTCTTGTTGTTTCTTGTCCAACAGTATACCATGGATGTACCTTATCTTTTTTTTTGTTGCTATTTTTCAATTTGAGCTGCTGGATAAAAAGTGTATGTCTTGAAGTACTAGTTAAAAACTGTTTCTTGTTTAAATTGGGAATATTGTGTTTGAATAAAACCCTGTACTTGACTATGCCTTCAGAATCCATCACCTTTCAAAATTTTATCTACTTTGCATTCTTTTATCGTCACATTTCATTGTCTTCTTCTTTTCAATCTGGCTTATGCTCTGGAATTCTAATTTCTGATAAATGGTACTGTATTAGGCGGACTTGGATCTTGGAAACTACGAGAGATTCTTAGATATCAAGTTGACTCGTGACAACAACATTACAACTGGGAAGATATACCAGGTGCTGGAGGAATCAACCTTTCTTCTTAAACCTGAGATGTAATGACTAGGCATATTATTCTAAATAGTTGTATAACCAAAAGTATTAATTATAAGACATGTTTCTAACTTTCTTTAATTTTGGAGTTTCTAGTTGGGCATTAATTTAACATGCCTTTCATGTCGTGCTGAGGTCTCCAACAATTTCTTGTTGTTGTCATTAGTTTGTCATCAATAAAGAGAGAAAAGGTGACTACCTTGGAAAAACAGTTCAGGTTTGACCCTTGTGGCAGCATCATTCGCTCTTTGCTTTTATTGTTGAGTGGATCATCATGGAAATTATCTAACATAAACTCAATCTATGTCCGTTTTGTCATTCTGCAAAGGTTGTGCCACACGTAACAGATGCAATACAAGAGTGGATTGAACGTGCAGCAATGATTCCTGTTGATGGCGAAGAAGGACCAGCCGATGTTTGTGTCATTGAATTAGGTGGAACTATAGGTATGGAAATTAGTTACCATATCATTTAATTTTTTCCATGTGATACAGCCATACTGTCATCAATATATATTTTCCTATGACATAAGATTTAATTTTTGATGCAGGGGATATTGAGTCAATGCCTTTTATTGAGGCCCTATGTCAATTTTCATGCCATGTAGGTAAGAATTGAAAAATGGATGTTTGAACTTAAAATATATGAAGTTCCTGCACAGATATTTGCCCTAATGGCTATTGTTCAGGACCTGGCAACTTTTGTCTTGTTCATGTCAGTTTGGTGCCCGTTCTAAATGTGGTTGGTGAACAGGTACTAACAAAGTTTGCAAATAGATAGATACTTCTTGTATTTATTTCTTTGATATGCTGCTTATTACAACAACAATAAGGCCATAAAGTTTTAACATAGTATTCAGGACTAAGCCATAAGATTTTTCTTTTTTTCTCTCTTGCCAATGCAGAAAACTAAGCCCACCCAGCATAGCGTTCGGGGATTAAGGGCACTTGGATTGGCACCAAATGTTCTTGCTTGTCGTAGTGAAAAGGTACCTACGTTTGTCTATCCTTTTTCCTTGGTATATCTTTTAGCAACGCCATTGGACATTGATAGATGATGTTGTTCTTGGCAGCCACTTGATGAGAATGTGAAAGGGAAATTGTCTCAGTTTTGCCATGTTCCTGTAAGTAGATCAAACTTTATATATGTTTCTCTAGAAGGATATATCGGAAATTTTGGTTAATAACTAATTCAGTCAAAATTCACTTGCAGGTGGAGAACATCTTTACCCTTTATGATGTTTCAAACATTTGGCATGTTCCTTTGCTTTTAAGGGTGCGTACATCCCGGCTGCCTATGTACAGGCATCTGGAAAATCATATAAACCCAATATGATTTTCTTTTTTGTTTGTTACAGGACCAGAAGGCACATAAAGCTATTCTAACAAAACTGGACCTATTAAGGTTTGTCCAATAGACTTAAAAAATGCATTTCATTCTATATGTCTTTTTGCAGTTTTTCAGTCTGTTGATTTCTTGGGTGTATAGGCTAGATTATAATTTGCTACATCATAATTTTATTTTGTTTTTACTGCAGTCTTGGAGAGCCAAACTTAAGAAAATGGAAGGATAGGGCTGAACTCTGTGATACATTACATGATCCCGTGTGTTTCAATAACTTAAAATAGTTGAGTTAAAGGTATTGTGGTTTCATGATTTGTTTAGCTGGAGTATTGACAACTTCACCTTTTTGTTTGTCAGGTCAAAATTGCAATAGTTGGAAAGTATACTGGTCTTTCCGATTCTTATTTGTCTGTATTGAAGGTAATCATTTTTGGCATAATCTCAAATGTATTTTCCTATTCATGCCCTTTTCTATATCCTATCCTCTAACGTAGGTAGTTTCATAAGCTAATAATTCCTCTGGTTCTGTTCATCATGTCTTGGAAATAAATTTGTTGAATGCCAAACTAATACCCATCGTAGTTGATTCTTAAGGAATCTCTTTATTTACAGTTGTGCCCAAATTCTCCTGCATGTTATTATTATTGAAAGGATTTGTTCAATGGATGTTTTTGTTACTGTGTGATTATTCAAGTTCAAATTGTAGTTATCAAAAATTAATATGTACTCCCTCATTGCAGGCCCTTTTACATGCCTCTGTTGCTTGTCAACGGAAGCTTGTAGTTGAGTGGGTTCCGGCTGCCGACCTTGAAGAATTAAGAGCAATAGAGGTTTATAATTTAGTTTAATCTTTAGTTCTCTTGTTCTTCACTCCATCTCTTTTTTGTTGTCATTATTGTTATTATTATTAATGTTATTTGAAATCTTACTCGGTTATGTGTAGGCACCTAATCTTCATGGAAAGGCCTGGAATATGTTAAAGGTGAGCAAGGTCTTGTATATGGTGCTAGTTTTGCATTCTACACCAGTATGCATTCTTCTTGTACTCATTGAAATAATGTGCCATGTACCAACTCAGGGTGCAGATGGCATACTAGTTCCTGGAGGTTTTGGTGACAGGGGAGTTCAAGGAAAAATTATTGCAGCAAAATATGCTAGAGAAAATAATGTACCATTTCTTGGCATATGCCTGGGCATGCAAATAGCTGTTATTGAGTATGCACGTTCCATTCTCAAGCTGCAGAATGCAAATAGCACTGAGTTTGACCCAGACACAAAAAATCCATGTGTTATTTTTATGCCAGAGGTAAATCACTTGGATTTCATTGTTGGACCTTTTACTTGCTGCACTAATACTTAATATTTGCAGGGTTCAAAAACTCATATGGGTGGGACAATGCGACTTGGATCCCGGAGGACTTTCTTTCATGTTCTGGACTGTAAATCTGCAAAGCTGTAAGTATTGTTCGTATCCGTTATGAACAAAATGTCTTTTGACATGCATGGTTTTGCAATTGAAGGAATATTTAAAGAAACTAAATCTCTTCTCTCTCCTCCTTTCTCCCTTGTGATAGGTATGGCAACGTCAGGTACATTGATGAGCGACATCGACACAGATATGAGGTTGGTCTCTTGATTTTTTTCATGTATACTAGTTGGTAAGTCTGTTTTCAAGTGATTCATGACATTTCTTGATTTCCATGATCCTCCAAGAGTAAGCAAACCTCACCATTAGCTGGTACTAAAAAAATTAGAATAGCATTCTGAATGTCTTGTACTAATCAATATCAACACATCTAAGGTTAATCCTGGCATGATTTTGGAACTTGAAAATGCTGGTCTTACATTTGTTGGTAAGGACGAAACAGGCAGACGCATGGAGGTACGATTGTGAAATTACGATCTTATTGGTTTGTTTTATGAGTTCTTATTCATTCTGGGTCTCTGTGATGGCATTGTTGGACTTCATTGTCACACCATATTTACTGTAGATTCTTGAGCTGCTTACTCATCCATATTTTGTGGGAGTGCAATTTCATCCAGAGTACAAGTCAAGACCCGGAAAACCTTCTGCTCCCTTTTTAGGTAATGACTCACCAGGAGCCTTTCACACTATTAATCCTTAAGTGCACAGATTTTTCTCTGATTTTCGACTCTATGTGCAATGTATAAGAAAGCCTTTCTTGATTTTTTAGTCAAACTGACATTTGGATTTTGGTCACTAATGTGTATTCCACTGTCCATGATGATTATCCTGTAACTCAAAGATTATCATTTAAACCTACTATACAGAATCCCATGTAATGGAAAATAACTGCTATAAACTACACCTCTCTCTCTCTCTCTCTCTCTCTCTTCTCTTTTAAGAAAAATATGAGAAGGATTCATCATATTTCTGAATAATAAGGTTTCTTGGTTGCAATCTGTGTAATCAAAGATTCGAGTTATAGAAACAGTTTTGCTATTTATTGGGATAAGATTGCTCTAGATCCATAGTAAGAGAAGCTTCATGCACGAAATTTATTTTTATTTATGAGAAGGATCCATGATAATCCTTTTTTTATATAAAATTGAAGTAAACATAAGAAAATCTTCTGAGATGGCTCAGACAAGAGAGATGGCAACAAAATATAACCTGATATAAAGGTAGTTGTTAAAACAATAGTGCATATATTTCACCTGTGAAAAGAAATCTTGTATGTCTTAGGGCTAGAGTGCATTTGTTTGTCTGTGAGTTCAGAGCTCTACTGAAATTTCTTCATTCGTATTAATACTGTTATTTTGCAATGATAAAAATTGTATACCATTATAAAAACAAAAATATTCTTGTGTATCTTTGGCAATCTTGTAGTATATTTTCTGAGTAATCATTGAGAAAGAACAATTTCCATTTCATGTTTTTGTTTTAGCTTCTAGAGATTCTTGTGTTCTAATCTTCATTTGCAAGTATAGCACATGTTTTTTTACAACAAGTTCATTCATAAGTAGTTACCTGAGTACCTGCAGAACTCCCTAATGGCAGCTTCCGAGAGGGCGAATATCTGGTGCCGTTGCTAAATCATTTTCATATGACCTGACTGACAAGTTAATTTGTCGACAGGGCTCGTTGCCGCCTCATGTGGCCAGTTGGGAAGGCTGTTGCAAAGCCTCAGCCACTCTGACATGCTAATTCATAAAGATCTCTCCATCAATGGAGCTCCAAAGCTGAATCCATACCAAAACGGGGACAACAACAAACGTGCATATGGCTTATACTCCAATGGCGATGGGGTGCATGCCTAACAATGGATGCTGTTTTGTGTCTAAAGAATATAAGGTTTCTTCCCTTTGGTCTGTATAGTTATGCATTACTTCAAGTTCAGATATAATGGTTGTGTGCCCGTCCAAAGTTTTGATGGAAGTAGCCTGTTTTACTTTAATATAGCTTTGATAGGATCTCCAAGTGACAATATCTGCTTCTTTGTAGATGGAAAACTTGTGTTGTCTTCTTAATGCCTATGGGCTGCAGATCTACAGGCTAGAAATGTTTATTCCTTTTAAACCCTGAAACAACATATGATTTGGGATCGCCATAAGAATTTTCTTGAAATTTCATGGCATGAACAAATTGTGTTCTCTGATATGAGAAGAAATTGACTATTTGTATTGGCCCTCTAAACATTACACATAACTGGAGATCAACAGGATACATACATACCACAGACACCAAAAACAAGGTTCTCTGCATGCTCGAGAAGAAGCAGCTTCACACAGCCACATTATTACAAGTCTGGACCTCTGGGATCTCCACTATGCTCTCCAATGTGGGCTTCCACCCTCCTCTACCTTTTCCTCTCTTTCTGCATCTCTCTACCCATCTCCACCAACACATTTTCCAGCCTCTGCTCCGCTTTCTCCTTCAGGTGAAGCTCCAGCCATGCCAGCTCCTTTCTTGTCAGCAACATCTTGATCTTGCAACCTCCATCCCCTTTTTCTTTCTCCGTGTCTTCTTCCACTTGCCGTGGAGCACATCTCTCCACCCGGTTGCCCATAAATCCCAGCACCACGAGGAACCAGAGAGAAGCCTCATGAGTTTAAGTAAATGTGCCAGTTCGTCATGCCTTGGCGTCGGAGGTGGGCGGAAGGTGTGGTGGTCCACCAGCAAGCTTCCATCACCAATTAACAATGGATTCTTGTGTCTTCACTGAAGTGAGGATGGGAAATGGTCAAGTATCTGTAGCCGTTTCACCTTGAGAAAGCGATGGCCGACTCCTTCTCGCACTGCCAGCCTCTCCAACAATGCCGCTCCTCCTCTAACATGTACAGTGAGCACCACACACTTGAGCTTGTCGGTAGAGACTTTTTCTCTACCTAGCTGCGATCCTTTGGTCTTCAATACTTCACCTTTTAGCTTCCACTCCTTAGAAACTACTAAGCTATGGGTCTCCTTTTTCCACAAGGCATCTATCTCGTGCAACACTCGACTACAATGTGCAGCCGCATGCTTCGTTCAGGTGGATGACTGGATAAAGACACGTTGTATTTTGAGAGAAGAACGAAACGGACGAGCACACTTCATTCAGGCTGCAAGAAAGCAAAGCCAACGCCGACACGGCACGAGAAGGGAAGAAGAAGCTGTTCCATTACATGAGACTTCAAGTAGCATTGATGCAAACAAACTTGCTCTCACTTTACCTTGTTCATCTCACGTCTTCCAACCTCACGCTTGCACGAGTACCACCATTCGGCATTCATGGCTGTTGGAAATTTCTCGGCACAACAGCCTGTTCATCCCCTGATCCTTTCTTCCTGATGACATGAGCATGAGCTGATCATTTCGCCAATAAGGGAAAAAAGAAAAAGAATTATTGTATTTTATGACGATTTGGATTCGGCCACGCCGATTAATTATGAACACACAAACTCGACTTGACTTGTCAAACATGGACAATATAATAATATTTATAATTAATTATTTATTTATTTTGAAACAAAAAAATAAGTGATAAAAATAAGATTTAAATTCAAGATCTTATGATAAATTATTGACATTTTGGTATTTGTGAATTTTGATCTTGGCCAATTGAATTCTAACTCATAATAAATATATTAATGAAATGTGTTTTATCTAATCTCATATTTATACATCATCACATCTGGACGCTAAGAGATGGATGCAAAATCTAAAACAAATACAAATAAAAATGAAATGAAAATAATAAAATATTTTTTATAGTGGTATTGTCTTAAACATAGTTTATGATTTCTTCACGGCGGCGTACGGTCGATCTGCCACTGTCACTACAAGCTTCGTGCGAGTAACAGATGAGCGGTGTGGATGCGCCATGAATCGATCGTGGAGACTTCGTTCGACGGACGCCTTTTAAAGTTTACCTAATCGTCTACCACAATGGTCATTGGAAGTTCTGTTCTCGTTTCCGTGTCAACCCCGCTTGAATCTGCCACCATCGGTCAGGTATATAATCGCGTATCGTTCAAACAAGTAAGCGTAGTAATATCTTCGGCTGCCCTACATAATTCCACATGGCTTCGCTTCCGTTGACCGGAAGAAGCCCGGCGGCGATGGCGAACAAACTCCACCGCTTGTTGACCATCCCATGGAAGCGTGAGATCGCGCAGCCGGGATTAAGGCTAGGGTTGATGTTTCCGGGCGCGAGGTCCCTTGCGTCTTCCGTTCCGGCGCCGGAAGAGGCAGCTCGATTCGCTCCCTCTCCTACCCCGTCCAAGCCGGAAGTGGAGGAGGAAGACGCGGCCTCGACGAAAGGGGAAGAAGGCACCACGGTCGACGAAGAGGACGATGGCGTCCAGGTGAACAAGCTCACCGGCGAGGTCGGCGGGCCGAAGGGCCCCGAGCCTACGCGGTACGGCGATTGGGAGCGCGGAGGCCGTTGCTCAGACTTCTAGTTAATTGAACCAACAAGGCACTTTGAATAAACAAAGGGTGATTTCTTTTTCCCTTTGATTTCCGTTTCGAATTTTGTAGTAATTGATCCCTTGATTTTAATGGAAGTCGTCCAAATTGAATAAGGTTTAGTTTTATTAAGGCTGATTAGATTTGTGTCAAGATCATGTGGGATTCGCTAAAGATTATTCTTTTGACGTAGATTTGGCGAAAAAGATAGATGAGTAAAGATGGAATTGCTTTGGGGATAGGTGTTTTAGGGTTAGGGTTGCAATTTTTGTGTTGGGTTGGGTTGCAAAACATGTTAACCCTAACTTCGGTTGCATCAGGCGTATTGTTCTTGAACTTTACTGTGGTGGGATAGTTTTCGCTAGGGATGGGGTTAAGTCAGAGATACTTGCCTTTAACCTGAAATGCATCAAAACCTTGTTTAGACCATTCTAACCGAGTATATACTCATAACAAAATATCTTTTTATGACAATAGAGTTCATGCATCACTTCTATTGGTTGTTGACATGTTAAGCCTTCTAAGGTATATGCATGAGAAATACTGAGTCCTTGATAAATATCAGCAAACGCCATATTAGAAAATGATATGTACTTCAGGAATAAAATTGTGTTTATTTCCACAACCAGGAATAAGACATATTATTTTGTCTTATGGTAAGGCTTTTCTGTTTTACATTGTGGATGACATGTAGATTTGCGGTTCAATTCTTCAACTATTAGATGCCTTCATTGCTCATCTCCTTACCTAATTCCCACGTAGAACAATCTATGCTTCCGATGTACCTGTGAGATGTTTCTGACAAAACTACTACTGTTGTGAAAACCAGTATGATTGATGCTTGACATAAATTTAGCTTTTCATTGTGAGTAAATTGACATCATGAACACACAGTTACTGTAGCATGCACCTGATTAATTATTTTTAATTTTGTCATCAAGTGCTGTTCAATTTCCATTTTACTGGATCTGAATAGTCGGGGAGAACTGACCATCCCTTTTCCTGCAAGAAAAGAATTCTCGGATGGTAGTTCTCTTAAAAGCTATTCTTTCCTTAGGTTCATCTAGCTGAATGCTTCACTCCTGTGTCATTCACTGTATTTTCACTTTAGTAAAGATTTTAGCAACAGCTCCTTCGGGGTTTGCGATAGAGGTTTCTGATTTATATACCTTGGTTTCCTGTTACCTTACGTTTTGGAATATTTTTGCAGCTTGCTTGTTACCCATTGTTTCTATTTCCTGATTTTTGTTTAGACCTTTCAACTCCTCTGGATGCCATGTTTCATCCATTATTTTCCACCTATGGTCACCCTCTCTATATGTTGTCTTATGGGTTTTAAAGCATTATATGGCTATTAATTCTTGATGTAGCACTCCACAAATTCATCAAATTTATTAACCGAAATAAGTAGTTTTGCAATTTATAATCTTGTGATCCTGTTATGCTTTTCTGTTGGATCCTCATATATATACTACATTTTGTTCTTTTCAAGTAGGAGAAAATGGTATCTGAGATCTTGATGGTATTAATGGTAGACTTTGTGTAAAGAGGGCTAGAAATCCAATTCTGCTAGGAGCTTATTTCGTTCATATTCTGCATGGGAGATGATTGTTTTATCCTTGTTAAATTGCTTGCAACTTTCTTGGACATATTTTGAAATTGTATAAGATCTTGATATGCTGCTTTGGAATACTTTGTAAAGATCAAATTCCCTTTCATAGAGTGGTCTTGTAGGTACTCTTGCTAGTCTTTCTAAAAATCCA
Organism: Musa acuminata AAA Group; assembly: GCF_036884655.1. NCBI lineage: Eukaryota > Viridiplantae > Streptophyta > Magnoliopsida > Zingiberales > Musaceae > Musa > Musa acuminata. The sequence goes on along the minus strand of NC_088343.1, from coordinate 11,566,802 downwards.
TTTTGCTAGTCTTGCTAGTCTTGTAGGTACTCTTGCTCCCGACAATACAAAACCTGGATATAGTGTTATTCCTAGAAATGGAGAGATTGTTTCCATGAATCTGACCATAACAGGAATCAAATTGAGGTGACCTTTGCATGACACCAATGCTCACCCTCCTCTCTTGCCAATATTCGCAGTAACAGTAGGAGATGTATAACCATTTGATGTAGGCGGTATACCAGACTGGGAGGTATAAATACTAGGTGTCAACTTGTAAAATCATACTTACAAAGATGAGTCTACTCGGGAAGAGTCTTCTGGTAAACATTTGATGTCGTGAGGTCTAAACGTATTTTGCAAGAATAGCTTCCGTATCAAAGTTGTCATCTCGCTGCACACATCAATTATTATTGTCTTTTTATTTCCGTGAGACATAAAAATCAACATTAGACATGGGTATAGTCTCAATCGAGTTCCAGCTCCTCCTGAGAGAATTCTCACATCAATTGCATTTACTGGATGCAATTTATTTGTGTCCAAACGTATTCTCTTTAAACTGCCAATGCCTTTTTCTGCTGCTGATTTCTGCTCTCAATTCTGTGTTTTTCCAGAGGCCAGACATGGAGTCATCAAATAGATTGCCTGCATCTAGTGTAAGCCCTGCTTAAATGCGATGTCACGACTCCGGTCTTGAGGTGGTGTAAGCCCTGTTTATTTAAAGGCAAATAGACTCTTGTAGCAGTTTTTGCAAGAACAAGTCACTAAACTGAATGATGTCCCATCAGCATTGAATAATTTCAATATTTTTATTAATGTAATTGGTAGATGCTGAATTTTGTCCAGTTCTTTGTTGATCTGAGCAAACACCAATATAACCAGGTTCCTAGTGTGGCTATTCTTATCTGCATCCAACATTTAAGCTCTTGGATCTGTGATAATTCCCTGCTGCCCTGCTTCCGTGCCCATGTAGCGTCCTGATCACCGTCACCGTTTCTCCTTGGACTGTAACAGGTTGCGATCATCGTCGCTCATCGCTCAATTCGTTTGCTCTGGTAGCAGTTGACACTGCATTTTCTTCTCTCTTGTTGCAGGCTTCCACCATCTAAAGGGTATCAGTAACAATATATTATGGGGGCAAAAACCGGATGATGTAAGATCACAGGGAACAAAGTCAAACTATCTTATGGTATCTGCATAAAAGTCTACAGATCTCGGATACGATCAGCTGTTCTTACCGTAGAATATTAAAAGGATTATTCGCTGATGAGAACTGTCGTCATTTTTTTCAATCCAGGACTAGAAATTAATTATCTACAAAGTAGATTTGACTAATATAAATATAATGGAACAGTTAGCAAAGGTTTACTTTAATGAAATGCTTGACAGGCTCACAAGTCTTTTTTAGTACAAATGAGTTGTCCATTGTTGAAGGAATAACTTATATGTATATATAATTAGCTGAGGTCAATAGTGATATATATATATATATATATATCACTATTATTAGACCAATGAAATTGGATAGATAGTTAATTGGACGACTTTGGTGCCGCACGCATCTCATGAATCATAATCTATACCCGATCCTCTCACACCCGACCCACCGGACTCCCTTACTATTGGAGAGAGCTTTGCAACGTGGCTCCATTCATAAGCAGGGTAGCCGAGCGGTAGATCCAATGAGTCCGAAAAATATTTCTATAAAGAACGCAAAGAATTGTTATTCGTCGCCATGAAGATCTACCCGCCAAGTAGATGGAGGCAGCTACCTGGAGATCGATGTGGGCCCCGTACTCTCCTAATCACAATGAGGTAGCATAAACGGGTTCGACTGCTAATAAACCGTTTAAATTCTGAGTTGAAGTCCACCAAAACCATCCGCGTAAGAACGTTGCCAACACGGAACAAATCCTCAAGATCATATATAAAATAGAGTCAGAAGCTTGGACTAGTAAATAGTCTGTCAGAAGTCAGAAACCACTAAATGGTCGTCAATCCTAGCCCATTCGGGCTTGGAGTTTGGACTATTCTTGGCCATCCGGAGCAAGCAAAAGATCTGAAACAGGTAAGAAGACAGACTAGCAACGGAGTGGATCGCAAGCCAAACAAGACCACCGAACGAGAGGAGAAGAACGCCGCGACGAGAGTGAGAGGGAGAAGAGGAGGTTTCTTGTCGGACTTGCGACGGTTGGGTTTAGATCTTTGGGAGTTCGGATCGGCGGTGTGCGATGAAATACTTGGTGGAGGTTGAGAAAGGGAGAGAAGGCGATGGTGCTGGGCCCTCCGTCGGCCCTGCCTACCGTAACGTCTTGGCCAAGGACGGCTTCCCGTCGCCGGCCCCGGGCTTGGAGACCTGTTGGGATGTCTTCCGGTAAGATCCTTGTTCTTTCTGATTCTTCTCTTCTTTCTCCCCTTCTTGAATTGGTGACAGTTGAAGAAGAAAGGAGGATCTGATGTTTGATTTATTGATTTTTTTATTGTAATTAAGTTTATGATGACACTGGCGGTCAGTCTACTGACGATTAGCTGATCTGATCGTGTTTGTAGGATGTCTGTGGAGCGAAACCCCGACAACCGAATGCTGGGCCGCCGTGAAATTGTAGATGGGAAGGTTAGTCTTCCGTTGCACCGGTAAAATCTGTTTTCGTGGATTGATTGTGAAATGAGTGTCACCGTGCTGCAGGCTGGTGAATATGTTTGGTTGACTTACAAAGAAGCATATGACATAGTAATAGAATTAGGTGCATCCATCCGTAGTCGTGGAGTTGGACAGGTAATTTTATTTGACGTTCTATTTTTCAGATTACTTTCCTGTGCATCACAAGTATGGTTTGTATACATAAAATAAAGTGAATAAAACTGTTGTCTTATAAATAATTCTATGTTTTTCTCTTTTTTGACAAGGGGACACCATTACTGAGGTCATAAGTAGGGTATGAGATCATCCACTGTGGTCATTTGCCATAATAGTGGCGAAAATGCACAATTTGTAGATGATTTGGACCCTACCTCCCATAAAGAAAGAGAAATGCTCTACTATCCAAAACAGGGGATGATGGTCTATCGTATGAAGTTTTACTTGTCTTGACAACTATCACTTATATGACCATTCTTCAAACTTTGTAAGCCACATCTTGTGGAAACAATACTGTATGTGTTATAAAGCTAGTGAAGAAGTAAATTGATGAACTAAATTGATGGCTTGCATGTGAGAAGTAAGCAAAAGCTGTCCCTGAAGTGCCTTTGCCTCATAGTATCAATAATATTATATCATTTGTGGAATCAATTCATCTAGAATATTGAGAACAAGAAAAAATAAACAGAACTACTGATGAACAAATTCGATTCTGAAACATTTCACTGTTTGGTGATCATGTTTAAGCATAGATTATTTATCAATTTTAATGAGTAACATGCTTCTATATTTGCTGATGCTGATAATTTCTTTAACTTGCAATTGCCATATTGAGTGTACAATTATCACTTTATCAGATTTTATACTATAGAAGCCCCTTGAATGAAATCAGAATATCTTGCAGCCTACATAACTGCAACAATAAGGTATATTCTGATTTTAGATCTTCTAGAAGTAATAACTATCTCTTTTGCACTTGCTTCAGGGTGGTAGATGCGGCATTTATGGTGTGAACTGTCCTGAATGGATCATGACTATGGAGGTATGTGCAAAAATGTTCAAGTTATATTTGTGGCAATGGAATCGGCTTTTTAGCTGCCATTTTGAAATGCTGCATTATAGAAATTACATTGACCTTTTGGGGTTTTTTTCTCATTGTTGCATGTTAGATTTAGTACAACTTTGTGTTTGAATGATGCACGTTATGTGTACATGTATATTGTATAGGATTCACATAGTAAGCAAGAAGACTGCCAATTATAATTGTGTAGAGCATTTGCAACGATAAATCATCATACACAAACAATCTCATCATCTCAAGTTTCATTGTGAATATCTTATCCTTCATTATCAATTAGCAGATTATCATTCCTTTCCTTTTTTTCTCAGTAATGTTATATTCCATTATTTTTTTAAGAGTAATCCATATTTATGTTATGTGTTACCCTTAACCTCACTAATGTCTGTGAGTGCTGCAGGCTTGCAATGCCCATGGGATTTACTGTGTTCCCTTGTATGATACTCTTGGTAAGCGGCCATAATGCTCTTGTTGGATATTATAAGCATGTTGAACGATGAGCTAATGCATTAATTATAATGACACTTGCAAAATATTGCTTTTAAAATTAAGGTAAATGGAAAGTTTAATTAATCAACCAGCTTAAGGAGGTTTGAAGTTTTATACCATAGCAATTTTCCCTGGGAGGTTGTGCTCTTGTAATTTCTGTGTTTTTTCTCTTCTTCTGTGTCTATTATATTGCAATTGGTCATTCCTTTTCCTGTCATGATGTAGGTGCTGGAGCAATAGAATTTATTATATGCCATGCAGAGATTGAAATTGTTTTTGTGGAAGAAAAGAAAATCATGGAGGTACTCATTTTTTCACATACCTCCTGAAGAATTTTACATGGATTTTGTGTAAATTCATTAGAGTTTGTTACTCCTGAAGAAAATAAACCAAATTTTCTCTATGATTTAAATTAACCTATTCCATCAAATCATCATAAAAAGGTTTGTACATGCTTCAATCATGTCAACAGATTGAATCATTTTAATCATTTAACTACTTATATGATATCTCATTTTACCTGACTGCCCTGTTGAGGCCATCTAAGATTTTTTCCTAAGTTCCATAAAATCTGGAAACTCGGTTGAAACACATGAGACAATATGAGATCCCCCATGCCAAATTTGAGTTTAATTGAAATTTGTAAGTTCACTTTCATAGTTATTATCTAAGTAACAGTTGAAGGAGGTTGGGGCTGATTAGTTTCTTGTACAGATCTTAGCCCAAAGTTTGCATTTCCCAGCACAATACTGCTGAGAAAGGTGGCTAGTTTGTATTTGATTTCCTTTTGTTTTGAATAATCAAATTATTAATTGGCCAATGCCTCATGCCTTATTGTGTGGCATAAAAGAGTGGTGTGGACACTTTTCCTTATTCAGTTAAATCATATTCATTAAGTATTAAAATGTTTCATCTATAACTTTGCAGGTGTTGAAGACCTTTCCTAATACGGTCAAGTACCTGAGAAGTAAGTTACTTACAGTTTTATGTCTACTCCTAAGTAAATCTGTCATATTGATGCTTTTATTATGTCTGCAGCACTTGTAAGTTTTGGGAAAGTCACCACAGAACAAAAAGAAGAAGTTGAAAAGTTTGGTTTGACCATATATTCTTGGAATGACTTTTTACTCTTGGTATGTCTCTGTTTTCGTTCCTGATGCAGTTAGGCCAAATCATGATGCTTAGAGTTGAGTTGGTTATTGTTGTGGCTTTTGAGTGCATTGTGAGAATTAACTACCAATACTAGTTATTTTTGTGGCATTATTTTTCTTCTTGTTTATGCAGTACCAAATAATTTAATTAAGAAACTTGTCATTGGTGACATGATTGGTATTCCAACGCATGAATCGAAGTAATTGCTCTACATAAGTTAAGCATCATCAATATTTGGATGACCCATGTGGAAAATCTTACAAATAGTGGTTTCATGTATTTACATGTTGGAACAAAGTCAAAATTTTCAGGCTTTTCCACAAACTGTGTGGCTTCTGCTTTGTCATCCATCTCAATGTTGTTATCACATCACTAATTGTTACAACTTTCTCATTTAGTTTCTGAAGATTGCTCATTCTGTTGCAATCTCATTTCATTCATTGCTGTTCTTTGTTGCAACCGAACTGGGAAATCAAATGCTCATCTGCTGCTTTCATTATTGTTGCAAAATTGTTTTCAAAGATTGAGTTGTTGTCTTAAATATCTCTTCTGTGATTATCTACAGGGCAATAATGAACAATTTGATCTCCCAGTAAACAAGAAAAGTGATATTTGTACTATAATGTACACTAGTGGAACAACTGGCGATCCTAAGGGTGTAATGGTATCTAATGACAGCATCGTCACATTTATTGCTGGCGCAAATTGTTTGCTTGGCAATGCAAAGGCAGAGGTAATTCCTGAAATAAATCTCAAAAGTCTAACCTTTTAGCCAAATTTCATGCTCACTTTCAACCCTTGAGGAACAATTAAATTAATTCTTTCTGCTGATTGGACTTTGCGATTCTTGTTCATATTTTTGTTCTTACAGTTACATGACAATGACGTTTACCTTTCATATCTCCCTTTGGCACATATGTTTGATAGAGTGATTGAAGAGCTTTTTATTCTTCATGGGGCTTCAATTGGATTTTGGAGTGGGGTAAGCTATTTAAGTAGAAGATATTACAGCAGATTAAGTTTCATGAATTTATAAAAGTTATCATCCTCAGGATATCAAATTGTTAGTTGAGGACTTGGGGGCACTGAAACCTACTATCTTCTGTGCTGTTCCACGTGTACTTGATCGAATATATTCAGGTAAAATGTGTAAAAGAAAAAATGTATCATAGACTTTTCCTATTCACCATCATATATACGGAAGTGAAATATTGAATTTTTGCAGATAACCGAAAGTTGAAAAGTGTGAAGAAATTCTTAATACATGTTTGACTGTTTGACCTCCTATATCTTTCTTTGCATGTTGTTTCCGACTTTCCATTTTGTAATTCACCATTTTCTGTATTAATATTTTAAGAATACTGACATACTTTAGGGTGGTGAATATGGTTTCAATGGTTCCATATTCCAATTACTTTCTTTCCTCACTTCATCTGAGCAGTCCTCCCGGCTAGAAGTTGATATTAAAATGATACCAAGGTCACATGAAAAGATGCCCTCAATTAGTATGAGTATGTGCATCTCTTTGATGATACCTTTGGCATTGGACCAGTAGAAAACAAATCTTCTCATGGTAGTCTCCGAAGAAATGGAACGACACAGCTATGTACTAATCTACTTTAACATCATGCACATCAAATATGCCTATGTTAGTATACTTTCAGCAGTATTCTTTTGAAAGAAGTGAATTCCTTAGACTTGTCATAAAATTTGTTAAATATTTGAATGCATAACCATTCAGCAGGACTGATAATTGTGCAGCTGAGGTTGTTGAAGTCTTCTTAAACTGCAGTGTTAATGCCCCTAGGTCTAAATGAAATATCTTTTAATGGTAAAGTATGAGACATGCACAGGCTCAATAGATCTCGACCTACCTGCCAGTATTTAATGATAAAACATTAAGCTCCAGCCAAATGTGATCTCAACAGTAGTTCTCTTTTTTGTATCTAGGTTCATCCATGTCTATATATTCAGTGACATTTAGAGAAAAAATTTGAGGGAAGCAAATTGAGACATATAAATGTTCCTATTGATCAGCTTGGTCCAACAGATAGGATTACTTGAAATGCAGTCAGCTATCGTCTTCTTCTCTGCCCACTTGTATACTCTTTGATCACAAGATTGATCAACTAAAGAGACTTGATCAAAGATGAAGCACCTCTATTTTGCTAGCAGGATATTAAAATACCTTAATCTTCTAACTATAGAAGGTTACAGATTGCAAAGTGCATGTGTTGTGAGAAAATGGGTAGAATATGACTTGAGGAAACTTTATTAGAGACAATAAAAGAAACTTGATGGCTCTTAGTTTGACTAGTGATTTTGTTTTCAACAGAATTCAATGGCAAAAGAAGATCCATGTAACTAACCTTAAAAAGTTGATAGCTTCAAGCTAGAGGAAAAAGAAAAGGGCATATCCGGTGCATAAGGTTGCCACCATTCGGGGGTCTACCTCTATATACAAAGGCTGTTTCCATGACTTGAATTCTAATCTCTCAGGTTGCAAAGGAGCCTTTTAGAAACAATAAAAAAAAAATTTGGTGTCTCTTACTACTGATTTGGCTTTCAGAAAAGTTCAATGGCAGAAGATGCATGCAACCAACCTTGAGTGGTTGGAATCTTACATTTTTTTGTTGCAAAGAAGAGTATTCTAACTCATCTTGTACTTTATTTTTATTTTCAGGTTTGCAAAATAAAATATCTTCTGGTGGTTTCCTAAAGAAAATTTTGTTTAATTTTGCCTACAAAAGGTGAGTTTATACAAAATAGCAAATTTACAATCTTTAGTTCTTAGGTCAATGTACTTATGAGTTATGATTTCAATTATTATATTCAACGTACTCTCAGTTACAAACACATGCCTTTTTTTACCTTATTACTTTATTATGACAAATGTCCTGATTAATGTGTATCTGGCTCAGTTGAAGCTGATATGTTACGTTGGAATTTTGCAGTAAACTGAGCAATATGAGTAAGGGACAGAAGCATGAGGAGGCAGCTCCAATATTTGATAAAATAGTCTTCAGTAAGGTGAAGTGGATTGCCAGTAAAAGTTTGCTTCTTTTTTCAGTTCAGGGATTCTTCAGGATTATTAGTTGATATGTGATCTGTAATGACCATAGGTAAAACAAGGATTAGGTGGAAATGTGCGCATTATTCTATCAGGAGCAGCACCTCTAGCTACCCACGTCGAAACCTTCCTGCGGGTGGTCTCCTGTGCTCATGTTATACAAGGCTATGGTATACTAATATTTAAATTTATTAGCTTATTTCTCTAGTCCTTTATCTTTCTGAAATTATGGTGGTGTATTTGCTCAATTTAATGCAACATTTTAAGTAGGAGAAGCGGATGATGTTAGTACAAAGAAAAGGAAAATAAGGCTGAAAAGGCAAAACAAAGGGCATTTCCCCAGTCTATCTTTGTTTAGCCACTTTACTTTTCCTGGTCTGGTTAGAAAGATTTATCTTTGCTTTTCCTGGTTTCTTTAGGAAATAATTTTGTTATGTATATGTTGAATTAGTTTTCCATAGTCTATTAATTCTCATGAATGCTAACATCACCATTTAGCAAAGAGTATGCTGCATGGGATTACTATTTTTACATGCCAACCGTTGCCAACTTGGTGACAGGCTGACAGCCATTTTATACTGCTGTACTTTATGGAGTCATATGCTTGCTGACAACATACTAAACCATCCATGTTACAAAAAGTTACATGCTCCTTACGAAAGTTGCTTATGTTGGACTCTTTTAAAGCCTCTAAATTGGCTCATTGTCTCCTACAAATTATGGTTGTACTCTATAAGTAAAGGCAATTTTCATCATTTTTTTCTTATATTAAACTGAAGAAATCTTTAAATTGTTGAAGCCTATGATAACTTTATGATTCAAAGGGATTCCTTATATTTCCTTGTTCTCTAATATCTGCTTCTTTGGCATCTATTTTGCATTTTTTTTATGCTGCTTCACTTGTATAAGTTTTTTTGATCTCAATCATTTGCAGCATAGACAATCTTGAACTTAGAACTTGTGAGGCTCTAACAATATTGCATTAACCTAAACCTTCATATGACCTTGAACCACTACTGTGCTATGTCGGAGATAACAGCAGCAATGTTTCTGTTTTTGTTGTACAAAGATCCATGTTATCTCTTTGAGGCTCTTTTATTTCCTTTTTCCCAATTCATAACCAAACTTCTTTGGACTCACCTCTTTCTCACGTATCATTTGAAGCTTGGAATCAGCATTTCAGCAATCTTAACTGAGCGACTGAGGAATGTTTTCAACTGTGTGATTACCATGCTTTCCAAACCTTAATTAGTGTAAAGTGACAATAAGGATTTTATTGTTTTATTTAATACATCTAAGATTGAAACATCCAAGTGATCTAGTATGCCATCAAGGCTTATGTTTGGGTATTGAACTTGTACCCTGCATTTCTTTTAATGAGATTAGTTGGAGTATTAACATCATGATATGGTTGTATGTATTCTTATGCCGTGTCAGTGTAATTTGAATTATTTAAGCAAATTTTATGTATATTTTTGTGTACACACAATGCTTGGCAGGCACACGAAATGATTTTCGATTTTCTTGGGGGTGCTAAAATAGCTAATTTTTTTTGTCTCAGGTCTGACTGAAACTTGTGCTGGCACATTTGTGTCAGTACCAAATGAGTTCTCAATGCTTGGAACTGTGGGCCCTCCTGTACCTAATGTGGATGTGCGCCTTGAGTCTGTTCCTGAGATGGGTTATGATGCACTTTCAACCACACCTCGTGGAGAAGTCTGCATCAGGGGAAGTACTTTGTTCTCCGGTTACTACAAGAGAGAAGACCTAACGAAAGAAGTTATGATTGACGGGTGGTTTCACACAGGTTCTTTTCATACTGCAATCTAGTTTTGGGTACAATGAAGCATATAGAAGATTGTTTTTTTTTTTTCTAAATTATTTTGGTTGAATATGATGATCACATTGATAAGTCACCATTCAACCTATTTGATCATCAAATCTTCCTTCTCCATTTTCAGATATATGAACTATCAATTTAGGACTTAATGTGTAATATTGAATTTGCAATTCTCTTTTGGATCATTATAAAACTCATTTTTAGGATCCTTATGCTTTAACCACCATTTAGTTCCATCTTTGTATTTTTTTCATGTATCATACACAACTCCTGTTATATACATCTACCTATTGGCTTCTGTTGTCGCATTCCCCATTCTAAATCTTATTTTGATTATATGCAGGAGATATTGGTGAATGGCAACCGGATGGAAGCTTAAAAATTATTGATAGGAAGAAAAACATTTTTAAGCTATCACAAGGAGAGTATGTTGCAGTAGAGAATCTTGAGAGCATTTATGGTCTTGTTCCAACAATTGACTCAGTAAGTCTCTTGAATAATATCTTGAAGAATGATTTAGATGTTCCATTAAAGAATTTCCAGATTAGAAGTGGTATCTTGAACTCTTTCAGGACACATACAAATAGTTTCTTGTATGCCGTCTCAAAACAAAAAAGCGCCACACATCTTTCTCATCACAACAATTTTGCTTCCATTTCATTTTCTTTTATATCTTATACAATGTGAACTTTTTAACTCAGTTCTTATTAAGAAAGCAGATGGAACATACTACTTTGCCGCATTTTCTGCCATTGTAGAATATCGGAAGCCTTAGTTCTTATTTTGCAAATAGAAGGCTTTCAGATTTATAGACATACAAGAAACCCCATTTTAGGCATGTACTATTGAAGATGCATTTAAAACATTTTGTCAAGTGAAATGGACCTTCCTTAAATGTTGCTATCTGAACACATGCTATATAAGAAAACTAAAATAAAGCCATAAGATCCTAATTGAATGACTGGTTTACACTAGCAAATCTAAGACTTGGATGAGTTGCTCCTTTGGTTAGAATAGAGCATTTTGTGCATGCAAGTAAATCCTTATTACTCATCATGCTTTTCTTTGTGACTGACAGATCTTAATAGGATCGTCACTGGATGAGAGTGTAGCAACCAATTTACCTATGCTTGATAAAAGAAACAATGACAACCCTCTCTTTTAGGAGTATCATAGTTTAATCACAATCTGCTCTTCTTGTTTCTCAAGCTATTGGTGGTACTTAATAGATGAATGTTGCGCTTGACACTGGTTTCATTTTCTTCATGCTCTTAGCAATAATAAATCATCATTGCATAATTTTGTTCAAAGAAAAAATATTTAGCCCCAAAAATCTCAGTTTTTCTTCTTTTACCCTCTTCATTATTTGTTCTTTGGATTCATTGTCTTGCCACGAGTAATAATCATCTTGTTGCAGATATGGATTTATGGGAATAGCTTTGAGTCTTTCCTTGTCGCTGTGGTGAATCCCAATCAGCAAGCTCTTGAGCGATGGGCTGAAGAGAAAGGGGTAACCGGAGATTTTGCTGCTTTATGTGAGAATTCAAAAGCCAAAGAATATATACTTGAGGAGATAACTAAAGTTGCCAAATCAAAGAAGGTTGAACTTCTTTTTATTGCACCTAAATTCTGCTTGGTTGTTCTTTTCCCAAGGATTTTTTTATTTGCTAATTTGCTGGCTAAGTGGATTTTTATTTCCTTGCAATTTTATGCTGACGAAGCTTTGCTTTTTTGATTGCCAGCTGAAAGGCTTTGAGATCATTAGAGCTCTTCATCTTGAACCCATACCATTTGACATGGATCGAGGTCTCCTAACTCCAACATATAAAAAGAAGCGGCCACAAATGCTCAAGTACTACCAGGTTAGCTGTGACATCTTGTTCCACTTATCTATATTTATGTGGTATAAAGGAGATAGTTACGTCCCTGTTTCTGATTGACTTCCTTATCATTTGTTTCTTCAAATCTAGAGAATTACATGTGTTCCTAGAAACAAGTGAAGAAATAACATATTACTATTTCTATAATAACAACAATAATAAAATTATAAGTCTCAATTATTTAGGATCGATTACATGGATCTTTTGCTATAATTGAGATCAGTAAAAAATTATATTTACATATTACTATTTCTATTAGGGTCTTTTTAAGTTTTTTCTCTCTTCTTATCACTAACATTAATAATTTTGTTTTTTTTGAATGTTACATTCATAGGCATGTTAGTATTATCGTAAATGATTCTTTCTTATTTTATCCCTTGTCAAAGCGATACGTAGTTGTTCATAAATAAAAATATATATTTTTTATCTTTCCTAATAATTTCACATGTTCATATTAATATTTTCATTTTAGCAACACAAAATTTTGTATATATTGTTTTTTATCTACCCAACACTCTCTTTGTATAACTACATAATTATCTTTTTTCGAGTTAATACCTGTGATTGGTGATCTCAAGTAGTTGAAACTTATGATTTATTATTGTAATAGTAGTTGATACCTGTGACTTAATTAATCCAAGTTCTTGCTTGGCATACCTTTCTTTCCAGAGTGTCATAAACAGTCTGTATGAGAGTGCCAAGTGAACATCTGATGATGCATGAACACTTCCGGAGACGGGCATTGTGGTATCGCGTTGTACTCTTATCGTATATTATCAAGTGTTTGATGATACAGTATCAGATAGCCTTGTCCATTATTTAAGACCATTCTTTACATTTAATTCAAAGCAATTTTTCTTGGTGAAAAACTATTGGTGAAGTCATGTCCGATTATTTGGAATTAATTCTCTATGAGATCACCAGATGTATTGCTTTCTTTCTTTTGCACGTTTAATTCGAAGCCATTTTTCTTGTGCTTAATTATTTTGTCTAACTTGTATCAAATTATTAGGTTCGAGTCTTCTTTATTCGTTTCTTATGAGTTCTTCATCAACGTACTGTTACGTGGTCGAGCGGTTTAATTTAATAATAAATATCTTTTTTAAATAAAAATTGGGAACCCTTTAGATTAATTTTTTCAGGTTGGATGGTCGATTTGCTTCACTTGGATTCTGATTGGACTCCACACAGACGGCATTAACTACAGCCGTACGATGAAAAGAGAAAGCGGTAAGATTTCACTTCTTTTATTACCCTAGAACGACTCCATGTAATCGTCTCTGAGGCAGAGTTAAGGATCACTTACCATCTTCCACGTGGCTTTCCAGGTCGGGACGGATCGATAAGCGGGCGCCGAAGAACCCTTCACGGCTTCCGAAGCTCGACTCCGCCATGCGTTGCGCTCTTCCCCTTCCCGCCAAACTCTATCCTCAAAACCATTCCCACCCTTCCTGCCAGAGAAATCCCACCGTCGCCGCCTCCGTCACCTCCCCCCCGCCCCGAATTCCCACCAAACATCCCTCCCTCGAGCCCCTCAAGCACCGCCTCATCCGCCTCGCCGATGCCGGCCGCTTCGACGATGCCCTCTCCGCCCTCGACCTCATGTCCGATCGCGGCGTCCCCGCCGACCTCGTCTCCTACTCCATCCTCCTCAGGTCCTGCATCCGCTCCCGGGATCTCGTCCGCGGCCGCATCGTCCACCGCCGTCTCCTGGATTCGGGCCTCCGGCTCGACTCTCTTGTCACCAATTCCCTCATCGCTCTCTACTCCAAATGCGGTGAATGGGAGGTCGCCTGTTCCATCTTCGAAGAAATGGGGAGCAGAAGAGACGTCGTGTCTTGGACCGCGCTGATCTCATGCGCGGCGCGGAATGGGATGGAAGAGAAAGCGATTCTGCTGTTCTGCGAAATGCTCCATACGGGAATCATCCCGAACGAGTACAGCTTCTGCGGCGTGATTCAGGCCTGCTCGAAGTCAGAGCATGATTGGGTTGGAAGAGTGGTTCTCGGGTTCGTGATAAAGATGGGATTTTTCTGGTGGGATCCGTCGGTTGGATGCGCTTTGATAGATATGTTCGCGAGGAGGCAAGACCTGTCGTCCGCCCGCAAGGTTTTCGATGGAATGCGCGAGAGGAATACTGTTGTGTGGACTCTCTTGATAACGAGGTACGGGCAGCACGGGCGCGGAAGGGATGCGATCGGTCTGTTCCCGGATATGCTTCACGATGGCTTCGAACCAGATCGATTTACCATAAGCAGCGTCATCTCCGCGTGCAGCGACTCGGAGTCGCTTGAATTCGGGCGGCAGATGCATTCTCTGGCCATCAGGTACGGACTGGCTTCCGACGCATGTGTTGGCTGCAGCCTCATCGACATGTACGCGAAATGCACGTCCGGGAGATCAACGGAGGATTCGAGGAAGGTCTTCGACCGGATGTCCGAGCACAATGTCATGTCGTGGACGGCTGTCATCTCAGGCTACGTGCAGAGCGGCGGGCACGACGAGGCAGCGATCGAGCTCTTCTGCAAGATGATGGAGGGAAGGGTTCGGCCGAATCATTTCACCTATTCCAGCATCCTCAAGGCCTGTGCAAACCTCTCTGACCTGCAGCTGGGGAAGCAGATACATGCGCAGGTCACCAAATCAAGCCTGGCGTATGTCAACTTTGTAGGGAACTCTTTGGTCAGCATGTACGCCCGTGCCGGTAGGATGGAAGAAGCCCGGAGAGCTTTCAGCTTACTGTACGAGAAGAATGTGGTCTCCTACAACGCAATCGTCGATGGATATGCCAAGAACTCAGACTGTGAAGAAGCCCTGGAGCTACTCTATCAGATAGAGAGCATGGATGTGGGAGCGAGTGCCTTCACGTTCGCGAGTCTCCTGAGCGCGGCGGCGAGCGTTGGGATGATGAGCAAAGGCCAGCAATTGCACGCCCAGATGCTTAAGGCAGGATTCGGGTCAGATGTGGGCGTGGGTAACTCGCTGGTATCCATGTACTCGAGGTGCGGCAGCATCGACGACGCCTGCCGAGCTTTCGGCGAGATGGGTGACCGCAACGTGATCTCGTGGACCGCCATGATCACCGGTTTCGCCAAACACGGGGATGCAGCTCGAGCCCTGGGATTGTTCCACGACATGGTGGCCACGGGGGCGAAGCCGAACGCGGTGACCTACGTCGCTGTTCTGTCTGCTTGTAGTCATGCAGGTCTGATCGAAGAAGGGTGGGAGCACTTCCGCGCCATGCAAAGGGACCACGGCGTGGCTCCGACGATGGAACACTATGCCTGCATGGTAGACCTGCTGGGGCGATCGGGCCGAGTGGAAGAAGCTTTCGGCTTCGTGAAGTCATTGCCGGCCGAAGCTGATGCCTTGGTCTGGAAGACGTTGTTGGGTGCTTGCAGAGTTCATGGAGACATCGGACTGGGAGAAATCGTTGCCAAGAACATCTTGGAGTTGGCTCCGGAGGATCCAGCAGCCTATGTCTTGCTCTCGAACTTGTATGCGGAGGCAGGCAGATGGGAGGATGTGGCCATGATAAGGCGTGGCATGAAGGAGAGGAGGCTGAGCAAAGAAGCTGGACTGAGCTGGGTGGAGATGGAGAACAGCATCCACAAGTTTCATGTAGGGGATACCAGTCACCCACAGGCTTGGGAGATCTACGCCAAGTTGGATGAACTGTTTGCTGAGATAAAGGAAATGGGTTATGTGCCGAACACCAACTTCGTTCTGCACGACGTAGAGGAAGAGATTAAAGAACAGTACCTGCTTCAGCACAGCGAGAAGATTGCAGTTGCCTTCGGCCTCATCAACACTTCAGCTCCAAAGCCTATTCGGGTATTTAAGAATCTTCGCGTCTGTGGAGATTGTCACGACGCAATCAAATATATCTCAAAAGCTACTGGCAGAGAAGTGATTTTGAGGGATTCTAACCGGTTCCATCATATTTGTAATGGGGAATGTTCCTGTGGTGACTACTGGTGAGATCATGCGGTTCTTTGGTTGATATGTTGTCTCCGTGTATAATTTTTTTTGTACTGGAGTGATTTATGTAATTATTTTATTAATAAAGTGCCAGCTTAATTTTTTTTCAATCTCTAATAAAGATAAGCAAATGTGGGATTGATCAATGATGGTGAATTTTAACCTGAGCTTGAGGTCTGTGGGGAAGACGAATGGGAAGAGCTGCCGCCAGATCTGCACCGTCCATGAAAACAGAAGAAACGTGGTAAGCCAACTCCGTTCACCAAACGAGAAAGAGGGCGTACCTCAGGTCCTGCTAACTTTGTGCCAAATCCAGCAAGTGCCTCTGCTGTCCTCCAAGAATAGAGAGAAGAGTGGGACGCGTTCATGAACAAAACAAAATACTTTAGTACATCATTGTAATTTATACTTCAATATTTGTATATTTTGCGGATGTTTTTGTTTCGAATTATTCTATTCTCAATTCTGTTGGACCCAAACCTAACCCTAACCTAGACATAATTGACACCACAAACTATTAGGCATGAAACATGATTGTTAATCTTACTTCCTCTTCAAGCTCCTTTGCTAGCTTATTTAGATCATGCAGTCTGTAGAGTTATCCAGGTAAGAGATGCACCTCCAATAATTCCTCCGTGTGTATTTGATTCTATCTATCATCAACAAGCCAGTATATTAGTAAGCAGATCTTTATAGAAATTTATCGGTGTCACAGACAATGCACCTATCAGACTGTAATGAGCTTACCCCTTCAGATCACACTTCTGATGTTAGGGATGTCTCGTATGATGAAGTTAAAACAACACAAACATTTACATCAAATTAGAACAGTTCCAACAAATCCATGTCTTAGCTCAATCCACGGGGTAAAGAACATTATCCGTGAGAAGTCGACACCACTCCATTTAGTAGTATGCCGCGTTCCAACAACTACTTGTTATTTATGCTTCAATATATTTTTTAAATATTTTGTGGATGTTTTAAATTTAGACCGCAACATATCCTTGTATGGTTAGTTACTTTGTATGCATAACAATAACCTTAGATTGTTACCACATACATATAGAGAAGCTGTTAAAGGAGCAAATTACTAAATAATTTTACACTTCACAAATTTGCTTTCATTACAAACTTACAGGAAGGAAATATGATTGCTCATCTTACTTCTCTTCAGTTCCTTTGGTAGCATATTTAGACCATGCAAAGCTGGAGTTGATAAAGATGAGAGCTGCAACCCCAACAAGTCCTCCATGCTGTACTTGATTCTTTCATCTATCCAGAAATTTTAATATCATAAGATGTAAAACATTTATAAGCACAGCTAAAATACAAGAAAGCAAGAGTACAAGTAAGCAAATCTTTAGAGAAAGTTGTTGATTTTACCTACAAAGCACCCATCATACCCTTCAGATCTCACTACTGATGTTAGGTACGTTTTATGTAATGAAGTTGAACCAGCAGAAACATTTTCATCAATTGGAACCGTTCCAACAAGTTCATGTCTTAGGTCAATCTGAGGGTGTAGTTTACAGAATGATGAAAAAACATTCTCCGTCAAAAGCCAACACCCCCTCAAATCTAATGTATGAAGTGCCTTTGGAGGCACAAAAAGAAGAAGCCCAGAATTGCTGAGTACAGCATTGCGAAATCCAAGATACTCCAAGCTAGAGAATGATGACAAAATATGCAAGGAGACATCAGAGAGTAAATCACTCTTCAGATATAGGCATCTCAATTGTTTCAAGAAAACCAAGGGAAGTAATGCTTCATCTTCTACTAATGTATCTTCCAAATTTAAACTTTCCAGGTGACTGAGATTCTGAAGCAAGCTTAATGGGAATGTCTTCTCTAGATTGTCTTGACTTTTTTCATAAGCGAAACCTGATATTTGAAAAGATGGTATACAAGTGCATGTACCAATAAAAAATTCTAAGTTATGAAATGCTAAAAAGAAACCCCAGTTATCATACCTTTTATTTTTGTTCGGCTTAAATCAACAATCCTCAAAGAAGGCATCAATGCGATATAGGAAAGTGCAACATCATCAACTGATGTATTTGACAGATACAGGGTTTCCAAGTTGATGACATTTCCAGCCAAAACACATATTCCCTGGGATGTGAGCTTGCTATTGCTGGCATTCAAGAATTTCAAACCTTTCCCAGCTTTTGCAATGTATTCAACTGAATCATCAGTTATTCCACAGAAGCTAACATCCAAGTGCTCAATCATGTCCATTTTGACCAAAAAATGCAAATTGCAAATAGAAGAGCTAGAAACATCCAAGTACGTTACATGGCTAGTATCTATGATGGAAAATACTTTGTCAGCATCAACAAAAGTGGCTCCAAGACCAAAAAGCTTCAGTAAAGGGGCACTTGTGCTGCCTTTTCCATAAAATATAGAGCAAATGGTGCAATTACTCATATTCAAACATGTTATAGAAGGAAGATATGGCAACTCGGTGACCTCTGTCCATGCTATATTTAAGAAGCTCAACTTGGGAAACATTTCAAGGACAGGAACTCCTCTGTTCGAAATTTTACTACCCCATAGATCCAGATACTCAAGATTTGTCAAAACCTACATAACATATTGCATGCTTGCTGTAGTCAATAATCAAAAGGATGATGTGCAAAAGCATTTTGTGTTCCATTCAAAGAACCAATATAAGTTACCACATATACTTAAGGTTTTAAACACCGATAGAATGAACTAAGCACTAGATCAGTACAATACCATATAAGTTGGTGATGATCAATATTAAATTCTTATTGTTTCTTCAATGACATTGGACTTTACAGGTATGTCTGCTGACCAATAAATTGGTACCATATTGGTATAACTGATTGTCAAAATCGATATCTTACCAATATTTAAAACCTTAATATAAGCTAATTTAAATCATTCATTAAGATTTAAGATGTTAAACATTTTTATTGGTTTAGTGGTGACACATCCTCTCTCTCTCTCTCTCTCTCTCTCTCTCTCTCTCTTGAATTTAGGGATTTTTCTAATCTCTTCTCTGGTGGCTTTTTGCAGTATCTCCTCTTTCCTTATCCTCCTTTCTCCATGAAAACCCTATCCTTAAGGCCATTCACATCTCTGACAAGGTGCTTCCTCTGTTGAGAACAGGATCACGGTAGCAGAAAGGGAAAGAAGTACCTGCCTTAACATGTTCTCTTCCTAGAAATGTTATCAGCTGTTACATGGATCTACACCATTTAACAGGAACTTAGCACTCAATGGTTTCAAACATTCTCACTGCACCAAATCACCTGTGACCAAATATATCTAGACAGAGAAAAGCAAAGCTAACATACCAAATAATATAACTGAAAAATTAAGAAGAATGCTGCAACATAGCATACATACTAGCACGACATGCATGTAAATTTCATCGTTCTGAGAGTAAATATCTTCAACATAATAAATGGCAGGTTAAACATATTTACCTGTAATGAACAAAGTGCCTCATCAGTAATGGAAATTCCTCCTAAATCCAGTAGATTCAGATTTTGAAGTGAAGAAAGGAGAACAACTCCATTAGAAGTTAATCCAGTCTCCGACACATGTAGTTTCTCCAAATTTTGAATGGCCAAAACATGCTTAATGCCAGCATCAGTAATCTTAGAGCACCTTGACAAGTCCAACTCTTTTAAATTATTCATTCCTAATAGAAATAGTTTTAAAAAAAAAATGTCATGCCCTTACTGATAAGACCAAAAGAAAATGTCCAAACCGAACAAACATGTTTAATCAGTGCTGTTAGTTTTGATAATATTAACTTCCCAGGAATAGATAATGATACCGATTTTGCTGAATAAAAAAAGATGAAAGAATAAATAGATGTCCTAAATTACACATTATTAAAGCAAAGATAACCCTGTTCACATCTTTGAAGGTCTCCATACAACTGGACAGCCCACAACTGTGAATATTCTTCTTAATTGGAAAGCTCAGTAATAGGCTTAGGAAGCTAGGAAGCTGAGGAAATAGTTAACTTCCTGTTTTGTAATCCACGTCAAACTTGAACGGCAGTACACATGGAAGAGATGTCACAGGGGCCACGGTAGATGGTGTCAACAATTTCGAATAGGAGAGCTGAAGGTATAAATGCACCGTTGAGTAATAGGAGGATATGTTAACCCGCAATTTGTAGGTGCTATATAAAAGAGCTGAAAGTGTGTGACATGTAAGAGTGGGAGGATCCAATGTGCTTAAGAAAGTCAAAATTCAATTCAATTGCATGCACTAAAACCATGTTGACTATGAGAGGGCATATGTACCTCAAATTCATGGCATCTCAGAATATGCCAAACATATTGGCTTTACATTCATAAAATTTTCTGCAGACTAAGATTGAACAAATTTTGCAAATAGATCATAGGGACTTATATGAAGGTTCTTGTCTAGCAATTCTCAGTTGTCCGAATTAGCAAACCAAACAAGTTTTCTTTTTTGGTTTTTCCGTAACAGGTTATCCACTCACCCAGCTCCTAATGAAGCCAACTAAAATAAGAAATAATTGGGAGATGAACAGACTATACCATGCCATAAGCAGCCAAGCATCTAAAGTTCAAAATTTTTCATATAGTTTGACAAAGATGAATTGCTTCACTTACTCCTTATAGAGATATTCACTGCATAAGGTATAACTAAGTGCTGCCTTGAGAATACTAGTTGGAAAACAATATAAGCAATGTATTCAAACGGATCCAGAGCTATTAATAGGACCATCAACAAATGAACATCTGCTATTCTGACTTAGGTAATGACATATAAAAGTAAAAAAATTAACTATTCTTCCATTTGTTCCAGTGTGAGCTAAGATTTGGTTACAATAAAATGCACCAAGACTATTGTTATCCCTTAGAGAAATGAAGAGTCTTATGATCTGGTTTTGGAACATAGTAGGATAGATCAAATATACCGCTCAACATTCTGCATGACCATAATACTTGTAGAAAACAAAGATGTTAATATTGTACATTGCACTATCATAAAATGTGGTGTATCCTCCAAAGATTGTACCTGAAAGATACCATATTGCAGAATTGTTGACTGCCCTGCAGTTGGCAAGATTCAAACGACGTAAATGACGAAATGCACCCAAATATGCCAACCACTCCACATCAACCGAGCTCTCACCTTTCAAGTCAATCTCCTCTGCAGAATTCTGAAAAATTCTGCACAAGAAAGGAAATTTACTCTCAATAATTTTAGAGAAAAAAGTGAAGAAATGGGCTATAGCATTATCAGGCCCAGAGAGTTCCAGTGGTATGCAATGTAGATATGCACCAATACATAATTGAAGAGGATGATTAAGTCAATCCGGTAGATCATGTCCAATAACAAGAACATAGCACGAGGACTCTCTACAGTTTCTAAGCAGAAGAAAGCCGAACCTTTTCAGCTATTTATATCTACAACAAAACTGTCTGCAATAACTTATTACTACTCATAAATGATCCCTCCCTAATAAATGCAACAGCAATGAGTGTTTAAGGTGCAGTTCTGATCTTCAAAATCACATTTTCAATATAAATTATAAAAGAGTTGAAAATTATGTTTTTATCCTGATCTAGATGCTTGATTGACCACAAATGTCACAAGAAGCAGCAGATTGGATAATTGACCTGTTAACTTTGTTGAGCCCAAACCAAACCACTGATCAATCAAAATACTAAGGCTCAAGTTAACAAAAATATACCCATTAAACCCTTATAAGCTTATCTTAGTTTTAACTG
Source organism: Musa acuminata AAA Group (assembly GCF_036884655.1). NCBI lineage: Eukaryota > Viridiplantae > Streptophyta > Magnoliopsida > Zingiberales > Musaceae > Musa > Musa acuminata. The sequence goes on along the minus strand of NC_088343.1, from coordinate 11,544,945 downwards.
GCTTCTGATATGAGACTAATCGGGGCATTACAAACTCTCCCACTTATGGAATTGAGGTCCTCGTCAATTGAGGTATACTCTGAACCCATCCAGAGGGGCCTTTCCTACTAGGGCATCTTACATACCAATGGACAGACATGACCTGATCTGATAGAATATGCCCCTTGTAAGCTTATCTTAATCTTAGCCTACTTAGCCTTCATCTATAAATCTACACCAAGTAAGCTCAACACGCCATCTTAATCCATATAATGCAGTTAGAGTCGGTCGCCCACTTCCAAGGCCATAACCCTGACCCCCAACTTTCAAAGATTAAATCCTTGGCAAGAAATTGACAAAATAAACCCGATTATTGAGACAAAAGAACAACTAATTTCACGAAGAAGCGGATTAAGAGAGGACATACTCGAGCCAGGAGGGGTAGAGGAGGATGCGGCGTTGGATAATGCGTCGGAGGAGGGCGTCAGCGAGGTAGGAGGGGAGGCGATCCAGGGTTCGCCGCTGCCTCCGCCACCTCTCGACGCTCTCCGCGCTTGCGGTCGCCGCATCGATGCATCTTCCCACCAATCCCCCCACGAGTTCTGGGTCGCCGTCCATCGTCCTTCTCCTCGCCTTTTCGCCGCTTCGCCTCGGAGCGAGAGAAGAAACGGGAGAAGAGAAGGGAGAGAGAGAGAGAAGAAGATGTTGACGGACAGGAGTATTTAGAGTTGGCCATCTCGTGGGGCCCGCTTCGTGGCAAGTTGTTCCAAGAATTTATAACAACCAAAAGAATTATCTCGTAACGATTCTTTGAACCGTTATATTGGTTCGTTATGCATAAATGACACATACCATCACCAGTTCGACATAGTAATCTCGCCTGTTCTATAGGCCACGGTTGCTTAATGATTACTTCTCCTCTAAGCAACACGTAAAGCCATTGATTGCTTGACGATTACTTCTCCTCCAAGCAAAACGGGCCACATCAAGCCGTCGCAGTCACGGAACTCGGGTCGAGCACCTTGCGCGCACAAAGCCACGCCCCCCCGCACCCCTCGCCCGCTGTAAAGCTCTCTTCATGGGGTCTGTCATGCAACGCCACTCAGGCACAAGCATAGAACTAGAGGTGTTAGAACACTGGAACTCTCGCAGTGCATTGAGCATTGAACGCTCCAAATCTATCTATATAGTATGCTTAAACTGTTTCTCTACACTTAAAGCGATGCACAGTTCCCCGCCAACACAAACTGGAGTTGAGAAACTATTGCTTGTGCGCTAGACAGCATCATTAGTAAGCTGAAACAAAGTGTAGTATCAAGCACACCTTGCAATCCATCTATCAATGTCACTAAGCAATAATTATTGGGAGGAGACAACCACCTTGTGAGTCTTCAGCCCCATCACCACCACGCTAACATTGTCAAAACTGCTTGAGAAGGTAGTCTCCTGCACAAGTTCAGCGTTGAAGAAACAAAGAATATGAAGAGAAATTACAAAGTCTTTAAGATAGTTGAGGCAGACTAATCAATGGAATGGATATAAAGATAATAAATGTAGATAGTTTTATAGGATGATGGATACAAAGATATCCAAAGCGATCTCAACTAGCCTTCTCATGCAGTACTGGGATCTAAACTCTTTGGTTACTGGTTTTGATTTGTCGATTGATTCCCATCAGTCGATGATTAAAAGAGGATGAGCTTTTCCCTCTCTTCCCTTTGTGATGTAATGATCTTTATCGACAGAAACCAATCTGTCAAATTTTATCATGGTTGAACATAAGATTTGGTATTCCAAAATAACTAATTGAACGAATGTATTTATCGATGTCGTCAATTAAGTATGAATGTTACCAAAGGACCTACAAGTGGATAATACACCTACTAAGACACAACATACCCAATAAAAGATTCTTTCCACTCTTATGAGCTCATCTGGCCTGTCAGGCTTTTAGGAAGAAGCCAATCATTAGTATCGATGTTTTTTTGTTTGTAAATTCATTAGTATTTTCTTAAGTGTACACACTTTGAGAACAAACACCAAGTATTTAGTTCTAGATTAAGAAATGAAAGACAGGTGCTTACTGACAATCACAAAACCTCATATATCATTTTGCTATTTCATGTTTGTTATAGAAAAAAAGACATATACCATGTGTATTTTTATGAGCTTGTATCAATGACGAAACCCACAGAGCAATTATTCAGGCTTAAGTTGCATAAACTGTAGTGCTTAGAATGGTGGAAATGGATACCTATTACATCCACACAATAACAGCAGGGTCATGAATTTGCTATGTGATTAATCACTCTGTATGAAAATGAGAACAAATTGAATTTCTAAAGATACACAAGCTGCAATGAAACCAGAAAGACTAACTAGATAAACGTGGTACCTTGATAAAGAATTGAGCTTGCCAATTGTAAAAAGGTTGCATGATAGCCTAAAGAAACACAAATTATTGGTTGAATTAATGCCAACGTGATCATAAAAAAATTTCAAACTCCTTGCAGGACAGAGGCAGAAGAAATTCTCATGATCATGTTGGATATATATATATATATATATATATATATATATATATATATATATATATATATATATATATATATATATATATATATATATATATGGTACAAAGCACATGAACATTCCCATGCAAATCACCTACTGTTGCTTCAGTTGTTAATTTGTATTCATTATCAAATCATAAGCTTATACTGGAAGCTTTAAACAAAGCTGATTGAGATGCGTTAAGAGAGCAAGAATAGAACTAAATAATGGAAAGATATCAAAAACATGTAGACACTCAAGAAAAGAAAAAAAAGAATCACTGAATATATCTAATGGTTTAAATTAAAAAAAGGTATCACTGGATACATCTAACCAGTTTAAGTTGTAGTAAATGACAACATAACCTCCAAACTTGTGGAGGCAAAACTTTGCAGTGGCATGTTCCAATGCGTGAATGAGGTTAATTTCACTAATTTGGATAAATCAAAAAGAGTATCAAAGGCTATATTTGAAAGGCGGAGAGCATCTGCACATGTCGTGTGTTGCATAGCTGAATAAGAGCTATGTCGATCCAAACCGAATCTTGGCCAAAGGCAATCCAAGGATGGGTCACGACAATGCATAGCTTTGCCCTGACTGAACCTTTTTGTCTTCAGATTTACCCAATGATGCTAACAACAAATATGGAAGAACAATCTCAATTGACATATATGACAAATGAAATTATCGAATGGCAGATTTCAAATGCTGATTAATCAATTATGTATTGTGCAATTATTTAAAGGAAATTATTTGTCAAGCTTTCGTTTCTTCATTTAGTATTAAATTGGTCTGCTGCCATGTTTTTAGCATTCACCAATCTGTGGGATCGTGTTTCTTTGCCGATTTCCTTTGTCATTATAATTTAACAAACTCCTCTTCCACATTCTCAATGTTCATTGGTCCATTAGATTGCAAGCAAATGCTTCTTTGTTGAACTTCCCTTTTTCTTTTTGAGAATTCATCAACGATGGCCTCGTATTTGTTGTTCATTACTCAATTCGATTGCAAGAAACACTTCAGCTAATAATTCTTTTTCTATAGTTTCTTTCTTTTTTAGCATTTCATCTTACAAAATCAAACAAGTCAACATACAAGTCCTGGCTCACATAATGGAACAGAGGGTGTTGCAGACTTTAACAGCTTTAACATCAATTTCTCTCTCTTTTTTTAATTTCTTTTAATTGTACAAATGAAGTTAATCCACACATATGAAGAATGTAATCGACTGGTTAACTGGTAAGCCCTGAAAGCCAAAATGCAGACTACAAACTAACAACATATCAGAACCCGCAATTCCGAAATCATAGGCCACTACCATTTTGGACCCAACAGAGTCACTTGTAGAGCTGTTTGATTAATGAATTAGCCTTCTTTTCTTACAAGGAAATATGCAAATGTTTTTTGCTATATAGTATGAACTTCTTAACTCTAAAAAAGATTCCCAAACCCAGTCTCTGTTATCTCTGCTATCATCTATGCATGATACTGCATCTAATCCAGATGCAGTGTCTACCTCCCTAAAGGAATACAGGAACATGCACTTGCTAGAAATCATGCCATGCAAGGCCATTGCAGCAATAAAGAGAACTTATACCAAGGAAATGGTATCAATACATGTCCTAGAATTCTTTGTAGAAACTTGCTACAATATATTTGCACAATGGGTCCAGCCTCAAAATACTAATCTACATTTCTAGTAAAACAAACAAACAGCAGAAGTCGATAGCAAGAGGAAACGAGGAGCATTTCGGGAATGAACATGGCGACAACATCATATAAAGCATGAAAATATAGATACATTGTACCATAAGTGCTCCAATTCTGCAATAAATGAGTAAGAATGCACCACAATAAAGATGAAGATGAGGATAAAATGATACTTAAATGCTGAGGATAAAGTAATATGGAAGCATTAAAAATGAGAGCTCTTTCTTGTGAGATAAAAAGGGAAGGAAGAAGCGGACCGTGATGGATAGAAAGGGGACACGGCCACCCCGCCGCGTGAGAGCACCGTCCGGGAGTCGCCGCATGTGGCCACCATGATCCACTTGTCTCCCACCACCAACCCCTGCTACAGCTCCGGGGCCTCCAACATCACCTCGGCGCCCACCTTCACGCCCACCTCCACGTCTCAGCCCCCTCACCCACCAGGGCGGCCCTCCGTCACAGCCACCTGCAGCCGGTCCCGGCACGCCCGCGCCACCATCGCTCCCCCGTGCCCATTGTACACCGCGAACTACCCGTACCCACCTGCCGAGAAGCCCGTCACCTCCGTCATCGTGTCCTCCATGTTCCTCCGCCTCCCCAGTAGCGACACCGACCCGTGCGACAGGGTCTTCCCCGGCGCCAGTGTCCACGGAGGGCGGCGAGGGGATGATCGAGGAGGAACGGTAGTTCTCTCCCTCCGCTAGGGTCCGCTTGGGGGCATCGGAGTTCCGGCGGCGGATGGGGTAGTGGTGGTGGTTGGGTCAGGCCCCTCCTTGAGGAAACCTAAGCGAGGAGGCCCCTCCGACTCCGACTGTGATTGCGATTGCGACGCCATCCTATAGTGGCTGTCGGGGCTGCTGGCCGTTACGCTTGGGGGTTTCATGTGCCGAGCGCACGCGGCTTGACCCCTCTATTCCATGATACAACACCAGAAGGCCGCAACCACCGACCGTCGGATTGCCACGCGATCCACACGATCCCGCCCGCGTGTATGGGGCCCGTCAAGGGTCCAAGCCCCGCGACGTGGATCCGCGGGCGGGGGGACGCGGACGACGGAGGAACGTCGGTCCTTGGCGATTCGGACTTCTACCGAGTCGCCTCAGGGAGGAGCGAGGAAGAGCGTGGACATTAGCGCTCTAGGGGATTGGACGGCGGATGATGGGGTGTCGGTCGGCGTGGGGAGGGCTCGCGACGGTTACTGAAGCGGGCCCGGAAAGCACGCCGCCCCCTCTCTTCGCCTAGCGAGCGAGAGAGACGAAGGAGGTTTGTTCGCGGACGCCGTGAAGCGTACACGGTGCCGTTACGATCTTTATAGTGTAGGCTTCACGGTAACGATAGTATAGTCGAGAGACAATATGAAGAACGTAACGACACGGTGTACGCTTCACGGGGTACGTAAATGACAGAAAAAACAGACCGCCTATGTCACTTTCTCGTGAGGTCAACGCAGAGTGGATCCGAGTCAACATCATCATACATGAAGATTGGCTCCCGATGTTACAAAATCCTATGAAAAAAATTGAGTCTTTCTCTTATTTATATGAAGAAAAACAAAGAAAAGAGTTGTCTGATTTAGTACTAGTTCCTAATAAAAGCTGCTAAGCTAAGATTACAGAAAGCGCAAAGGAAGTGCGCATGGCGATCTCTCCACATGACGTGATCCACAGCTGGAGGACGACGCGGTCGGCTTCCCAATGGCGAAGCAAAGGTCGCCTCCTCGACGGAAGGCCCACATCTCTACCTCGTTGCCCGCTTTTAGGAAGCTCCATAGCGCGAAGTACTTCAGCTCGTCGCCCTTGATGACGGTGCCCGCGCTGCCGTCCCAGCAGGTTAGCTTCAGGTAGCACCGGAACCTGCACCTGGTGAACACCACCACGGGCAGCCCGCCGTGCTCCCTTCCCGACACCATCGCCTTCCGTTTCTCTGCCTTGACTCCCTCGGTCACCCTGCTCCTCTTTCTGTCGTCGCCGACGAGGCTGGCGGATTCCCGTTCCAACTCCGAGAGCATGGGGACGAGGTTGGCCTTGACGAAGTCCTTGGGGAGGTAGAAGCGGTTCTGTTGCCGGACCAGGTCCGACTTCTCGATGGTCTTCTCGGCAATGAAGTGGATGTCGGTGCCGCCCTCCGCCGTCACCAATTCGGTCACCCACTTGGGCACGATACGCAGGCGGTACATGTCTCTGCCGGCCTTCTTGCGCTTCTTCGACGTGCCCTCGCCGGGCGACGCGGGGGAATTAGGCGGCGGCGGCGGCAGGGGCTCCTCTGGCCCCTCTGTGGCCTCGCTGTTGGACTCGGACGTGACGGCTCCCATGGATGGATACCTTCAGCTTCTACCTTTCTTGAAGCAAAGGAGGGAAGATAGAGAGTGGAGAAGAAGGCAGCGATGGATGGACACCATCACTCTACGTGTGTGTTTATATAGGGATAGAAGAGACGCATGAGAATCCGAAGCCGAGGTTGATTTCTACTCGGACTCCGCTTTGCATTGTCTGAGGAAGAACAAATCGTCTTCGGAAAAGGAAACCGAGTGTGGATCGAAGTCTTCAACGGTTGGGGTGAGTGATTCCTTTTCCTTTTTCGAAATTAGATTCATTTCTGTTGGATTTCTTTTTCTCTTATTATTCTCTATATCTTAAATGATGGATTACGAGTGGCGTTTCATTTGGAATAAATACTATTATATCCGATAGACAAAAATTGTGTGCTACAAAGAAAAAGAAGACTGAATAATAATAATCTCTGAGAAGAAAAGAGAGCAAGCAAATTAAGTCCCATTCGCAGAATGAAAGAGAAGATGGAATAGTGGTGACAGAGAAACCAAAGGTCGTTGCAACATTGCAGACGAGACTGGCAACTGTGCTGCTGCTCATATTTGATAGATAATAAATGTCGACATGGGTTGTGACACAGTCATCAACATGATGGCTGTGAACTAAGGTATAATCCATGGTTACGTGAATTGGAGCACACCTTAAACATAATATGTAAAGCTTAATTATGATGGATATGTGGTGAAAGATGAGACAAGCGATTTGGGTTTTCTTAAATTAAAAAAAAAAATTAATATTGATGAACCATTTTTTGCTGAATATATGTATATTAATTGATGAAATATTCTATATTGTTATTTGTGAAATTTGAGATTTGAACTTATTAAGTGGAGTCACACATACTAATACGGATCTTAAATAGAAGATGGATTAACTAACTGGTTAGCCAAATATGCAAGTTAATCAGACCATTCTTTTTTTCTCGAGGAGTGGAAGTGACTCTCTCAATTGAATCCTTTTTTTGTATTGTGATCGAGAAAGCTATTTTTTGAATGTCAGCAATAAGAGTTAATATATTTATCTTTTAAAGAAAAAAAAATATTTGCCCATACAAGAATGTAGAACAATCACTTCAAGTGCTCATTATTTATTATTAATATCAACAATCCATTTTTTTCAAAAAAAAAAAAAGAAACTAAAATTAAAGAATTAATTTGAAAATTCAGATGAATGGTTGAGGTCAAAAGAAGTGAGACAAACAATTTTGTAACCGGACATGACCATGAAATTATCACTGGAGCCATCTTAGCTTGAGAAATCAATACAAGAATGCTTCTGTTATAATTCACAATCTACAAGTAGCATAATTCCACATCCCCAACATAAGTTTTCATATATTTCTACACTAGTCTTTCATGGGAACTTTGACATCTAACCAGAATACATGTATGGCTGCACAACTAACCCAGGTGGTTGACATAGAATGAAATGACCTAGTCAACTTGATATATACACCATAACTTGCTGCTACATTCTTTTGAATATATATTTAGAAAAACAAAAATAATTTTTGGAAAGGCACGAGTACGGTAGTAACTAGGAGCAAGAAGAACAATTCGGCGGGAGGCTATGCACCAATGCTTATTCAGCAGAAAAATCAGGCTCTGCTGGCTTCTGCAATAGCATCAAAGGAGGGGCCTTCCTGCTCTTGTGTCGGCGCAAGTTGCGCAGCACATTCGCTGCAAACCTCGAAGCGTACAGCGCGGCGCCAAGGCTCGGTGAACTAGCACCGCCGCTGACCATTGCAGCCTGCAACCTTTTCTCCTTTTCATGCAAAGAATCTTCAAGCTTCTTTCTCGAGTATCTACGCCAAGCTGCCTGTATAAAACAAGCAGCCCATGTCCTCCATTGCTGCGAATGGTATCTAAATGAATGCTGCAGTTGTTTGCTATGCAGCCTTCTGAATTGTGTAGCAACAAACTTCAGATCGTCAGCCATCAGAGCAAAAGCTTCGACTTCAGATAGTGTCTTAACTGTCCTTGTCGAGATAGGGAGGCTGGATGATGAGTAGGGGTCTAGAGCCCAGGTCAGAAGCTCTTCCCCGCAGAAATCTCCAGCCTTCAGAATGTCTGAATTGAAAAATCCAGTTCTTCCACCATTAGTGGTCATGCTCTCTAGCTTTCCTCGCATAATAAAGAGCATTTCATTTACTGGGTCTCCTTCACGAACGATGCAGCTGCATTTAGTGTATAAAACTGGTTTCAAACGATCAGACATGGCATCGATGAGTTGATCATCCATCTTCTCAAACATCGGAACCTACAAGGAATGATATGTAGATTGCATCATTTCTCCAAAGAACAACTCATCAACTACAAGTTTTCACTAAATCGTATCATAAGTATGATTCATTTGGAAGTGCAATGAAGAATATCAAACATTACTTCCATGTCTTGTAAACCAAAATATTAGTGGTGAGCTCCTTCAAACAAGGCAAATGTGATGACTCTGAACAACCAGGTCAAGGTACTTTTAGTATTCTGAAACACGAAAGATGACTCCTAAATGGGTTGGGCCTCACCTCTCATGCAGGGAAGACACCCAACACTTATTCATACTCTCAATCTTCTAGCTAAATTCACCATTTCTGAATTCTCTATTGTGTTTCTTTCAAATCTCCCTATTCCTATTCACGATTCTTCTTTCTGAAGACAGATGCTCTAGAAAGACAAAAGCACCCGTCTCTCTGGAAACTAATCTCAGAAGCTAACCCATACCCAAAGTTAATTCATATAACCCTAACCCATATGGTTTCTTCAAATCTCACCACCCTTACTCTCCCAATATAAAGCTAATTCTAACCTCAAACAATCAGAAATTGAACGTTTCAACAGATCAGAAGTGAGAATCAGACAAAAATGTGTTCCACTTGAATTATTTGATGTTGGAAATTATGCTTGCTTGTTATGATAACTTTCTGGAAAGTTAATTTTTAAGTTTTTAAAAAAATATTCTATCATTATAAGTTGTAACCATGACTAAAGGAACTTTGACATATAACAATATCCCTCTCATATACTAACATGTTGTCATGTTCTATAGTTAGCCATCGATATAATATGCATTATTTATTTCATCCAGTAACATGTTTTGTCTAGTATCAAATAAATGACAAGAAAAAGTTGAAATTTTGAATTTTACAGTATTTTCATTTTTCAATAAGCGACTGAAAATCATCTTTTACAGTGAGCTGTGAGCTGCAAAATGTTAACTCAATTAGACCTTAGTTTGAAACTAGAAACATTGATTCAATAATGCTGCTGGAGCTAAAATTACATGCAGTAGTCATGACAAAATCGTTACTGACGATTCTCACCACAAAAATATGGAACAAAATTGGAAAAAGCAATTAGAGAAATAGAATATATGGAAATTTTAACATAAAAAATCCTACCCGCTTGAGGAGTGATAAGCAGAGATGGTGCTTTATATCCCTTCGAAGGTCTTTAGGAAGGTTATGAAGAAGATGCTCTTCATCTACTCCTCTTGTTTCTTGCCACCTATACTGCTCATAACGGTGTATTCTCTCCTTTAGGCTCTCAGGAAGGGATCGGTGAGACATCCACTGCTCTGCATCTCTCCTTTTTACTCTCATTTCTTCTATTCTGACAGTAGTTGATTGTAGATATGTCTGGAATAGCAAAAATGTTTACCAACCTAGGATTTAACTTGTAAACCTTTTATAAGTGAAGAAAATATGGTTGTATTGACTTGGTGAATCAAAGCACACACTGTTTGATACTAATATCTTAACCTTGGAAAATATGAAGAAAACATAAGGAATAAAGAGGATTTGCCATAAAGTCCTTCCATGAAGCTACATGAAGTGTGGACAAAAAGGCAGCAGTTTCAAAGAGATTCATGTCAAAGATTGGTGAATACATTGCACAATTAAAGATTTATACTTTTGTCACAGACAATTATAGTTGTTAAAAAACCACGTACATATGTTACATGAAAGATATAAAGCAAATATCTCTGATTTCAAACATAGATAAAAAAAAATGTAATCACAATCATGAGTGTGATAAATGATGAAAGTGGCGTACCTGCATATTGCCAATGAGAAGCGCAAACAGAACTAAGCCAAAGATGGAAACACAAACAGCAAAAATATTCTCCCAAATGTAAGTGCTTGTTTTAAGGTTTTGTCCAAGAGAACTGCAGAATAGTCATATTTTAGCTACAGAAGCAAAATGATGAAATGTGATAGTATTGAATCTGATCAAAGAAGTCCTTACATCTACCAAATCCTTATATCTACCATACAAGTGTCTTGAGTAAACAATGAAGTATCTAACGTAGATTATTCAGGTGTGTTCAAGAGCAATTAGATCCACTTAATTTAGTGAAGATTGCAACAGGTCAAATCATGTACACACATATGTAAGTGCATCTGCTCCTCGTGCAAACACAAATATATAACACTGCATTTGTCATTCACAGATGGTTTGAACTATAAACCTATTGGGACAAATAAATGAAAATCAAAACAATGTTAAATACTCTTAATTTTCTCATGTAGAAAGATTTATAATGTTTATGATACTTAGCAATAAAAACACAGAAAAAAAGAAAGAAAAAAATCCTACCAAAGATTCTTAAGTTTGCACAGATTATAAGAAAAGGATTATACTCAAAAAAACATTGAGAAATAATATTTTGTGTCCGTCAAAATCAATAAACATAGATTATAATTTTTTGTGCCTCACAAAAAATTTCTGATCGAATATATTATCAAATACATTATTACCTTAGATTTTGAAGCCCCCACCAAAAGCAATAAAAAAACTTCTCCAAGAACTTTTCTGATTGAACAACATTTTGCAGAGCTTGTAGATATATTCCGAAGTCAAAGATAGTCCCATTTTTGGGACTTATAGGGCAAGCATCTCCCAGGGAACTATTCTTCGGGTTGTTTTGCTGTCCACAGATTAAAGAGTCAATTTTGCAATCAAGTTGGGCACAAGCTTTTCTCCAACAAGTGCCTTCACGTTCTATAGAAAGAAAATACCAAAATGCTCCCAGTATCTACAAGAAATTAAAACAGCAGGTCCAGATCAGCCAAAAGAAAGTTGAAGTTCTTCCATGTAAGCCAGATAAAATATCTTCTGCAAGTTATTGGTCGTATTATACATAAAAAATTGACTGAAAATTTAGAAAATGTACTATAGAGACACAACCTATATATACTTCTTTTTCTTTGAGCAGTGCGAGAATATTGCTCAATGAACTGAATCAGCTTGCCAACTATTGGTAAATGCATTAAAGATGATGAAAAAAATAGGACATTCTCAGCAATTTGATATGCAAAAACAGAAAAAATATATATATGAGCATTCATACGAAAGAATTTTTGTGAAACAATCTCAATGTCATTTCTTTCATGTTAAACAAAAGAAGTGAGAGCCAACAGATCCTTGATAGGCTTATAGTGCACTGTTGGAAAACAGATCAGCTCAAAAAGAGGATATATCTGATCAAATCTTAAACTATATGATGCAGAATAGAAATTGGTGAAGTCAAAGATGTTTAGTCCAATAGAATAGTGGATAACTTAAGGTCCGATTACTATTATGGCTGATCAAGCTTCGGCAACACTCAAATAGCTGCTGTCATATAACTTATAACAATAAAAAAAAAATAACAAGATCAAGAATTAAAATATCAATCAGTATCAGTTACACGAAATGTACAACACTAGTACACCAAGCAGGGTATACCGACTTGTACCACATGCTATCACGAGAGAAAAAATAAAAAGTTCAATATTGAACACAGGTATACTAAGCAGGATATACCAACTTGTACCACATGCTATCATGAGAGAAAAATAAAAAAATAAAAATAAAAAGTTAAAATATTGACTAATACCGACCCATAAGGTCTGACCTTGGTCCTTGGTTAGGCCAATAGATACTAATCGATAGTTCCTTGAATGAGATAATATGATAACAACCAAAATAAAGATGATTGAGGAAAGATTTTCCTAATTTAGCACATAATATGCAAATGTTGAGAGTTTTGATCATGACTGTCATACTATATCAGAGAACTTGCATGGATACATTGACTTTGCAGACAATCCTAAAAGGATCACATATGAAATTACAAAGTAAACTAACATCATGTAAAGTTAAAAAAAAATAGCAATTATATAATAAAAAACTAATTAGAAATGAGTTTTGAAATTTATAAAATGGAAATAAAAAAGATAGATTTATGATATGGAAAATTAATTAGCTCTTAAATTCTAAACATTAGAAGTTTAATTTTAACTTATATACAGATTTTGTAGCCAAACCTACATTAAAATTTTAATATAAATTATAATCATTTTAAATCAAAAAAATTCTTAAGTTTTTTCTTTTTTTTTAACTTTATACTAAAAACATATTTTTTATTGGTGAAATTCGATTATAAAAGAACTTCTTGGCCAGCCATGCATACAGTTTTTCCTGTATTTGAGCATTGAAATACAGAACATGCAACCAAGGCATAGAACTTGGAGTTGTACACATTCTTTGTCATACTTCCATGTAACGACTCTGCAAACTGATGATAGCCCATCTTAGTCTCCATCCCTTTCTAAAATTTGATGGCCAAGTAGTGGTACTGTTAAGATAAATTCCACCAAATTCTACTAGTACCCCACAAAAGGAAAGAACCTTCAGCTATACAAAGAAAAGCATCTTATCTCTTAAACAACTAGGAGCACCTAAAAAATCTTTCAAAGGTCTGTAGCCAATCAAGAAAATTCCTAATTCCTTGCAGTGATTCCTAATGACCAGATTTCTCTATTATACTTACAATTGATGAACGCCTTAGATTAACTCGATTTCATATAGGTAATTACTGAAAATAAGCAATGCTACTTTGAAGTTACAATCACCTTCCATCACCATAACTCATTCTGGCTATGAAAGCATACAGGAATGTCTTCTACCTCACACATAGCAACTGTATGCTGTGACTAATTAATTTTTTTGTAAATTCATAATCAACGTGGACAAGTCAAAATGGAAATGAAGTTCAGAATTAGTCACTAATGTGCAAAGGAACAATTCTAAGAATGTAGAGGGCATAGTTGGAAAAAAAAGAAGAGGAATCAAAGGAAAAGATGATGCGTACCAAACAAAGGACAGTGAAGCTCTGACAGGACAAGCTGTAAATAAAACTTATCTACAACATGATAAGTTATTGTCAAAAAGAGGTAAATGACTACAACCTCATGAATGAAAAAATTTTAAAATGAGACAAAAGGGATCAAGAAAGGAACCCTTAATATTCACATGCAACTCCTGGTTCAGGACAGTAAAGCTACAAGTTCTAGGAAATATTTTCTGTACTGTCCTCCACATTGAAGTAGCTGGTTGGACCTTGTGTAAATATGAAGAAATCAACTTCAATTTTTAATTTCAAACTGTAGACATCTTGTTAAAACATTATCATGATTCATTGATGATATTCCTAATTATGCAGCAAAGAAATCCCTCATCTTAGGGGTCCATAGATAAGGCTGCTGAATCTCTGAAGCCTAAACTAATCCCAGAATGACATTTTGGAGACCAGGGATCAGTGGACTGAAACAAGAACAAAACATGAACCACAACTAGCAGATGTTGCCAGAATTAGTATGGTCTTTTAAAAATCACCAAAATAAAAAAATAAATAAAATTGAAACTTCAAGTAAACTTACATGACTTGCAAGCATGTAAAGTAAAAGGTTAAAAGCAGCTCCAACCCATGCTGTTTCAGCAATTATACCAGCAGATCTTGTAACTTCAAGATACAATGGTATGATCCTAAGAACTCTTGGCACGTATTGGAATATAACAGCAATCATCAGTGCATTCTTTGCATTCAGGAGTGCTGAACCTTCAAGTTTGGGTATTATGAGCAATATCATAATCTGTTTGGATTTATAAAAATGTTATCAGTAACTGTAGCTAAAGTAATCAGTGATTTTAATAAAATACTGACTGTGACAACCATAGCTGCCATAGAAAATAGTTCTACCCTACAAGAAACTAAAATAAAGAATGAAAAGGAAACAAAACTATACATCATGTACTCATTTCAAAGCAAAGAATTTAGCAAGTTGATATAAATCTAACCATAATTGGACAATTACAACAAATAGGAAGAACACAACCTAAAGATCTGTGCATCAATTGATTTTCATTTATATTTTTATAATAATTTGTTGTCAAAGCTTCGATTTTTTCCTGCATGATGGCAATTTACTAACCTAAAGCATGGAATAACAATCATCATTTAAGGAGAATTTTAAAGCATGGATTTTATAGCGTATCAAGAATAATTTTAAGTCATTCTTAATCTTATCAATATGAATATTGCAAAGTTATGGCAGTAAAAATGGGAAAAATTGAAACATGTCACATAACGTCAATCCTCGCCCACTGACAAAGCAAGCCCACTAAATTTTAGGTGAAAACACTAAATATAGGATTACTTTCTGCTCCAAATTTCTAATGTGTGAGCAAATCAGGAAGGCCTCCTATTAGACTAACAGTTTTCCATTGAATTCATTGCACTATCCGGTACCAGTACAGGTGTAACACAACAATTTAGCAACACTGACACCCACAAAGGTGCTCTGATAACAACATGGATTGATCCATGGTAGAGATACTTGCAACAAAGTAGAACATTGTCCAAAATAGTTAACACGGAGCTATTATTTTGGGTTCCATGATTCTATAAGTATGATCTTTGCACATAAATAATGTAGGACTGACATGCCAACATATTTGCAAATATTTTCTCCCCTTCAAACTCGAGCATAGTTGCCACGTTTCTTAGTTACAGTGAATATAATACCATAATCAACCAATCCTACATCATGGTTAAATCCCCTAATATGTTGATTGGTCCTGATCACATCCATGGTTTTAAGTGCCCCACATTGAAATATGGACCTGCTTGGCTTTGCTACTGGTAATACAGGATACTTTATGTGGCATATGTTAGTCCCCCAATGTGCATAAGAAAATCCTTAATACTCATACATCAAGAAACCTAACATTGCAGTTCTTAGATATCCCCTCTTGCAAGCTACAAATAATCAACTATGCATCCCAATAAACCGTGATCTAGTAGAAAACCAAGCATGCAGTTCCATTAGCATCATTCATCATGCCTATGGAACACAGGGATGATGACAAGGACTTCGGAATTTAACTGCACAAACTATAATTGCCAATAATCCAATATTAGTGAAAGATGAAAATGTGGTACCAAAAAGATTCACAATGACCCAGGCTGATAGTGATTAGTGAATGTCATTCAAGGGAGTAGCTTCCTGATTATTAGAAAAACAAACAAGAAACCCGAACATGGTCCTCAATAGTCTTTCTTACAAGCAAAATGATAAGCTCAATAAATTATCTGCTTGTGTACATTAAAATTAGCAGTAAAAAGTTTGCAGACTAATTTCCTTGGTCTTTGTTTAAATAGATACGCTTCACCTCTTACTAATGTTAAAGTACTAATATATATATAGACAATAATCAAAATCCACTACCTAAATAAATATCATGTTTTGACAATAGAAATGCATAATATATATTCATGGATAGTACATAGAATGAGTTTGATACCTGTGGAAGTGGAAAAACAGCAAGAATGTCAATTAGGAAATATGATGATAAATATCGCTTGGCTATTGCTGACAAATCTTTGACTAAAACTCCCCTTCCAAATACCCTAGATGAAGGCGCGATGAACCCAGTTCGAAATTGAAAAACAATATGGACCAAGTAGAAGATATCTGTGAAAAACCGCAGTACACTTGCAGCAATTTCTAGTTTTTTATCCAAATAAAGACAATTATTGTCACCATCAATAACTGGAATGTAGAAGAACAAGGGGTCCACAGACACAGCAACTATGCAGGATATGACAAATATTTTGTTCCACCTTTGAAGAAACGCTCCTTGAGGATCTAGAACTTTCTTTTTAGACTTTGGTACCCCTGCAGATGAATCTGTAGAAGACTGAAACTTAAAAATGCTTCTGACCCAATCAAATCCTCCTTGAAAAATCCTTTTTGCTGAACTAAGACTTCTCTGTTTTCTGCCTAAAAAAGCCCTTTCTGAATCCAGGGATTGCTCTGAACTCCAGTCATGAAACCTGTCAACAGAGAGGACATGATGACACAAGGATCACCACTAACAATTCCATTTCAAAGCTTGATATGTTTTCTCAAATCTACATAAGTCATATTGGTTACCACTTTTGTGAAATAACGCAACATAAATCAGAGAGAAGAAGAAATTGACTAAATAAGCATTAGTTACTATTTGAAATTTCACAATCCTGAGAAAAGTGAAGACATTTTCTCTGAGACTGATAAACAAAAAATTATCATGCTTAAAATGCAGAACATTTTCCTGACACTGTATTAATATCTATGTTCATGTTACACACTATATAGCACCTTCCTGAAGCTCACTTAATTTCAAAGTATCACCCTGCATTATGCACTGATACAAATACTCTTGGTGTTTGGTTTCAAAATCAACAAAAACAAAGCTTAATCACTGTTGCATGGTCCTAGATACAAGATTATGCTACAACAAACAACAGGGGGTGTGATTCCCTTTGCCTATTAAATTGTATTTTTTAGAGTAATTGCATTAAATTATATATTTTAGAGTAAACAATATCCAAATGCCTATTAATTTCATCTTATTAATTAAAGGATGAAATACAAACAAAATTGATTGAGATATAAAAGATTAAGACCATTAAATATGATATTCCCTTTGTAATTGCATGTATTTCCTTATCTCAATATCATCAACAAGCACCCTCTGGTTTTCAATATTTATGCATCTAACATAACATAAAGTTATAAACCTTTGCTTCTTTTCCCCTATCTTTAACATTCTTTTCTCAACATCTTTCTTCCTTGCAAGAAAATCTACCATAAGCTTTGTTTTATGAATTTCAAAACAAAAAAAAACTTATTATCATGGAAATATTAAGCAGGCCAATTTAATGAATATAGATCACCTTCCCTTTTCACTTCCCGAAGTTCCTTCAATAAAAAGGTCCTCAAAAAGAAATGGCAAGCTTCTATTACCGAATTACACTAAAAAATTTATAAAGAAGTGTAGAATCCACAAACTTCACGTGAGAATATTTGAAATTTAATGAACTTGTAACAAATAATCCAGTATTTTTCAACCACAAGTGAAAGAAAGCTGTAGAGCAGCACTAATTGCTTTAAAACAACCAGCCTTGTAAACAGCAAAAAACAAGGTTCCAGCAGGCAGGGTAGCACTACAAAGTACAAAGTATCTTCAGTAATGGCCAACAGAATTTAATGCACTAAAGGGACAAGCTGCAGACATGAATTAACATTAAACACCAAATAATGACTAACCTCACAAATTTATCCTCCCGATGATTCATAGCTTCAGCTTAATTGTAGTGCAGTGCCTACTAAAGAGAACTGAATTTCATGATCACGAACACCAGCATCTATTGCACAGACTAAACTAATCACCAGCCTTTTTCAAGTAGTAGTGGAAAGCAGCAAGAACAAGAACTACAGGCTGTTCTGCAACAGGTAAGTAAAATATTCGCTCAGGATAGAAACAAATATCATTTTATATAACAGTTAAAAGACTGTCATCATGATTGTTTCAGAGTAGGCACTCTTTCTTGTTAAATTAGTAAATAATGCACATATTTATGTGGAGCTAAGATGTAAAAAAAAAAAGATATGATCAAGCATGATGTTGACAAATTATAAAAGGGACAGAGAAAGATACACAGACAGTAACATGCAGAAGGACACTCAAAGCAAGTTGAAATGATGCATGTCTAAATAGGTCATGTTAATGATATTATAGTTTTTATACTAGGTTTTGTCACACTTGCTCGATTGGGGTTTATATTATCAAATACACGGACAGTAACATGCTGAAGGACAATCAAAACAAGTTAAAATGATGCATGTCGAAATAGGTCATGTTAATGATAATATAGTTTTTATACTAGGTTTTGTCACCCTTGCTTAATTGGGGTTTATATTATCATTCAGGTCAAGCAAATATTGCCAAGATAGACAGAGCATTGATATGAAAAAGGAAAGGCAGAACATTATCGGAAGCTTCAGTTTAATTTCTGGTTCATGGCTGAACCAAAAATTAAAAACTCAAAGCGTCAACTCAAAACTCAGCAGGTTTGACTCAACTCGTCTAGTTTTAGAGCCAACCCAACAATTATTAGGTTAAAACTGTGTCAAACTTGACCCTACTAGGGTGAGTTACTTAAAAATAAGACATTGATGAACTTCGATGACATTGTGTGGTTTAGGTTAATATCCAAGAACTACAAGATATAGATCAGGTCAAGAATTAAAATTTCGTACCGTACCAGTGTATCTAGCTTTGCTTGGTACGGTATTGTACAATGTACCGAGCGGTACGCCTAAAAAAAATAAAAATCAATTTGCAGTACTAAATATATTATATATATATATATATATATATATATATATATATATATATATATATATATATATATATAAATCTTCGATGGCATTATTCCACCCTATCCCCATACTATATGCATTGATGAAGACAATCTATCTAAGTCATGCATAGACAATGCTTGAATGAGAAGTTAGACGTACAAGCTCACTAAAAGAAATAATAAAATATATATCTTTTTATATAAAAATAGAAAAATGAAAAATCAATATATAAAAAGATAAAGATACGGTATACCGAGCAGTCACCTCGTCTATGGCCTTCGACGTCAAGGAGGTGAGGAAAAGAAAGACGACATAGATATCGGAAGGTTCTTCGTGCAACAACAATGGACAAAGGAGACCGTTCAGAGATAAAGAAGGTCGGGGTCTTTGCCGCCTTTCTCGCAGCCGCCTCTTCCGCTGCTCTCGCCGTTGCCTCCCCTGATCCCCACGCTTCCAGCTCCATCTCCAAAGAGGTACGACGCTCCTTGTCGTTACCTCCTGGATCAGGATCGTCGAGGGAGGGCGGCGCTGGATCACGATCGAGAAAGGGTGTGAAAGACAAGTTTGTGCTAAGGTTCAATGGGCTCAGGTTCATCGAGATGCTAGTGATGGCGCATTGATGACTCCGCAATACTCTTTCTCAACGCTTCTCCCTCTTCTTCGATGCTTCTCCCTCTTCTTTGAACGCTCTCTTCTTCCTTGCCTCGCCTCACCGCAGCCAAGCTGATACCACCAGGTAGCAAGCGGTTCGCATGCCGATCAACTGGTGAATCGATACGTACCGCCCGGTACATATTAAAAACCCAGGATCAGGTATTAAACTACAATGCAAGTATTTCACACCATATTCTCCTTGGCCTCACCAAACTATGTCATGCGCCCCTCACCATGTCATGGTGGCCTGACCATGTCATTTTGCTGATGCTCCTATCCCCTTTCACCATCATTTCCCACTGCTGAATTCACTTTTGGAGGTGTAACAGCACTGATGCTATTCTTGTATTTTGTGAGTCTTTTCAAATGATTTTGTTTCTTTTATTATTACAATATTTCAAAAGATTTGAGGTATTTCTCTTTGCAAAAGAAAAGCTTGTATCTGAAGTATTGTTTCATCGACATTTACTGATCTCCATTATTATCTTACACCGAAAGTGACACCATAACCTATCTGATTTTGCTCTTTGAAAATAATGTTATGTTCTTTAAGAAAAAAAATCTCGCTCTGATTTTTATATATGCAAAAAATTATAATGAGTTTTATTTTCTTTTACACCCACAGCAGTGCTTCAAAGAAGAAGAGCTCTGCTTTTCTTAAAGTAGGGATAGACTAACTTTAGACATAATCGAATACACAAGGCACAAGCATAATTGTCATAAACAAGAACAAAAGAAAACATCATCATATTATTATCATGCAATGTTGATCAGTAGACTTAACTCACTTGACCTCTAAATTGAGTTGTATCTTTCAATTAGAGAACCATAGGCTTGAACTAAATTATTAGATGCTCTAGTTCAACAGTTTATGATTCAGAATTTTCAATCTTGACCATGAATATAATTAAGATTAACAAATTTTCAACAAATTATTAAAAAAACACAAATAGCAAACAATTGACTATTAGCAAGTAATTCAAAACTAGATCATAAGGAACTACTGGGGAGTTCATGTAAGAAACATCAGCATCGTTATCCGAATGTGATTGTTCATAATACTGCTGAGTGTGTCAAACCAGCAGTATGTAAGAGAAAAGGCATCCTCATGCTGGACATCTTGTTGATCTTTACTTTGATTC
This sequence comes from Musa acuminata AAA Group, assembly GCF_036884655.1. NCBI lineage: Eukaryota > Viridiplantae > Streptophyta > Magnoliopsida > Zingiberales > Musaceae > Musa > Musa acuminata. The sequence continues at coordinate 11,524,066 of NC_088343.1, read as the reverse complement.
ATAAAAAAATGCAAGCACCACAACAAAAATGTGTAAACAATATAATAGGAAGATTGTCAACATTGCTTTGGATTGGACACTTTCATTCATATCGAGTAAAATTAACCATCTTTTTCATTTTCAAGTGTTCTTGCAACAATTTGATAAATGTGAGCATTTAAACATAGATATTAGGAATGTTTAGAATGATATATATAGCTGTACCAGTTATGGTTTGCATATTGACATTTTGTCGTCACTCACATGAATTTTTAACCTCCTTTAAGAAATATAGTTTTTCTTTTACCATATCATGTTTCTCGTGTGCAACCATGGCATGCAACTTAATTAATCATTACATGATGATGAAGGTAATAATTGCGATAAGACTCACGTGACATCAGCTGCATCAGGTGACGCATCTTGCCTCTGTCAACTTGATGAGCCACCCGGTCAACGCGGACCGGAACGCCTGCCGAGGCACATTAATACCCTGCTCAGGCTCGATCCCTCACGCCACGCCAACGGCAATGTCAGACACTATCAGAAGTACGATCCTGCTCCCTGCGGGCAGGCACGTCATGCAACGGTAATTCTTACTATAAAAACTCTTACGCTCTGAGGGGAAGTGGAGAGAGCAAAAAGAAACCCCCTTCACCTTACACTGACTTGATCGTCGGAGGGGTCGGGCCGAGCACCCCGACCCGACCTTTATGCAGGTGTAAAGCTGACGGTCCCCACAGGACGCGCAGGCGAGGAGTTCTTGCCCGGAGAGGATAGCAACCTCATCCCAATCGAACCCACACAAGCGGTCGCCTCAGCAGTCTCGGGACACGTCCCCGAGAGATCCCCCATCATCCGAACCCGAACCAAGTCGCGTCAGCCCCGAGGCCACGGCTTAAAGTTGTTCACACTAACATTTTTTGCGCTAGAGGAAGGGCCCGAATGTCGAGAGATCACCCGGTTGGATCGGACGAGCCTGCTGCTGAGGGGTCACATCCGATTGGAGCCCTAGGGGAACATTCCCCATATAGGGGTCCCCGCAACGAACACCCCGCCACCACCTCAGAGCGCTATTGGCGGATATTCAACGACCCGGGCTTGTCACCACCCCACGCCCCATCTACTGACCCATCCCCCGTCTCGTCTGAGGCCTTTCTCGACCTCACCCATCAAGTTCAAGCTCTAACCGATATGGTGCAATCCATCATCCCACTCGTTTCTCGTCCGCCGATCGCTCAACCGCTGCGACAATAGGAGCCGCTCGTTCAAGCTCGCACACCGCCTCTGGAGCTTCCCGCCTCGCCTCGGGTCCCGTCATTCCCACTCGGGGATCGAGTGACGGCAGACCAGAGAGGCCACACGGAGCCTGAGGCACCTTCTTCAGACTCAGCGGACTCCCTGTGAGCCCAGCTGCTCCTCGTCAGTCAACGGCTTGACGAGGTGCAGAAGGAGGTCCGCAGGCCGAAAGGAGAGCTTGGGGAGGACGCACACCAGGGATCCCCATTCGTCCCTGAAATACGGGATCAAACAGTACCCCTGAACTTCCGTCTCCCCTCTCTGGATGTATATGACGCTCTACCGACCCAGCGGACCACGTAGCAGCCTTTCGCGCCCAAATGGCGCTGTATGGAACCTCTGACGCTTTGATGTGCAGGGCATTCCCCACAACCTTGAGAGGGCCGTGAACAAAATGTTTGCCCCGCAGATCGGGCGGAACGTCGAGGTCTATATCGACGACATGATCGTGAAAAGTCGCATGGCGGCAGACCACCTGACCGACTTGGCCGAGACATTCTCCACGCTACGGAGGCATAGCCTGCGACTAAACCCGGCGAAGTGCGTTTTTGGCGTCAGCTCGGGAAAGTTCCTCGGATTCATCGTGCATGAAAGAGGAATCGACGTGAACCTGGAAAAGGTTCGGGCAGTCATCAACATGCAGGCCCCCTGGACGATCAAGGACTTGCAGCGACTGAATGGAAGGCTTGCTGCCTTGTCCCGATTTTTGTCCTGGTCTGGTGATCGCTGCCTCCTCTTCGGGCATTGAAGAACCCGAAGGACTTCCGATGGACGGAGCAGTATGAAGAGGCTTTCGGACAAGTCAAGCAACACTTGGCCAACCTCCCCCGCCTTGCCTCGGTCGCTTTCAAGGAAAAACTCGGTATTTATTTAGCCGCCTCCCAGCACGCAGTCAGCTCCGTCCTAACCAAAGAGGCCTCTGGGGATCCGCTACCGGTCTACTACATCAGCCATGTCCTGAACGGGCCCGAAGAATGATATCCGCCAATCGAGAAGCTTGCTTTGGCGCTCGTGCTGACATCCCGGAAGCTACGCCCCTACTTCCAAGCTCATCCGATTGAGGTAATCACCGACCAGCCGCTCCGGTAGGTTCTATCTAAATTTGATGTCGCAGGACGGCTCCTCAAGTGGTCGATAGAACTCGGAGAATTCGACATACGTTATGTACCGAAGACTGCTATCAAAGCCCAGTCCGTGGCCGACTTCATCGCGGAACTTGTTCAGAACGAGAATGGAAGTTCCGAGCAGCCAGAGGAGGCATGGTTACTACACGTGGACGGCTCGGCTACCTCAAGTAGTGCGGGAGCGGGATTGATACTCTTGACCCCCGACCGACGCTCGTTCGAACAATCCTTTCGCTTCGAGTTTCGAGCAACCAACAATGAAGCCGAATACGAGGCGCTCCTGGCAGGACTCAAGCTGGCCCTCGAGATGCAGGTGAACGCCATCCACGTCTTCACTGACTCGTAGCTCGTGGCCGAGCAACTCGACGGCAGGTATGAGGCCAGGGAACCAACCATGGTGAAGTACTTAACGGAGGTAAAAAGCCTAGCCTCCAAATTCTCTCTCTTTACGATATCCAGGGTGCCGAGGAGCCAAAATGAACAAGCCGACAAGTTGGCGAAGCTGGCCTCAGGGCCGGACCACAGAACCCACTCCGAGGTTAAAGAGCTCCCATTCCGTGCCATCTCGGTTTCGGCTATAGCTCCCGCCGATGCGCGTGCCACGTGGGTACAGGAGATGCTGCTCTTAAAACGCGACGGGATTCTTCCCGACGACGAAGCCGCGACTCGGCGCGTTCGCCGAACGCAAGCATGGTATTCCGAGGTAAACGGACGGCTCTACAAGCAGTCCTTCTCGAAACCTCTACTACGGTGCCTCGAGCCGGAAGAAGCTCAGACGATCCTAGCTGAGGTCCACGAGGGGATTTGTGGAGAGCATATCGCTGGTCGGACCTTGGCCTACAAGATCCTTCGCCAAGGATACTACTGGCCCACCATGGTCCAAGACGCAAAATCTTATGTGCAGAAGTACAGCCCGTGCCAGAGGCACGCCCGAACGCCCCGGCAACCTGCAGTCCCGCTCGCCCCCATTGACTACGCATGGCCATTCGCGCAATGGGGACTGGACCTCCTTGGCCCTTTCCCTCCGGCCTCGGGGCAACGGAAATATATTGTAGTGGGAGTAGACTACTTCACCAGATGGCCCGAGGCCAAGCCGCTAGCAACGATCGCGGAACGACAAGTGGAGAAGTTTGTCTGGAGAAATATCGTGACTCGGTTCGGCTTACCCAGAGCCATCGTCACAAACAACGGATCCCAATTCGCCAACACAAGGTTCCGAGAGTTCTGCGCGAACTATGGGATTCAGCTGAGATTCAGCTCGGTGGCCCACCCTCAGACGAACGGGTTGGCCGAGGTAACCAACCGATCTATTTTGGACGGACTCAGGAGGAGGGTGACCGCGGCCCGATCGGCTTGGGTGGAAGAGCTCCCCAGTATCCTATGGTCCCTGCGGACCACCCCCAAAACCGCAATCGGAGAATCTCCCTATAGCCTCTCATATGGGACCGAGGCCGTCCTGCCCTCCGAAGTGGTTTTCCCTACCCCTCGGGTGGAGAAATACGATGAAGAGACATCGGCCCAAGGACTGCGAGCCGGCCTCAACCTGATCGAAGAGCGACGCGCAGACGCGCACGTGAAAGACCTCTCTTACAAGAGGGCTATCGCGAGAGTCTATAACAACAAGGTACGCCCTCGACCGATTAAATTGGGCGACCTAGTCCTACGCAGGACCGAAGTCAGTGACCCGACCCGAGCGCGCGGCAAGCTCGCCCCTAATTGGGAAGGACCTTATCGGGTTATCGACATCGTCCGAGTCGGCACATATCGACTCGCGACCAATGATGGCCACCCTTTGCCGAGGACATGGAACATGCAAAATCTCAAGAAATTCTTCGCATAAAGGAAGGGTGAAGCAGACAAGGAAGAAGCTGAAACGAGGATTTTTGTTGAAGTCAAAACCCGGTTACAGGACCAGACAAGTAACAGGTCATCACAAAGTTCTACCCTATTTCTCAGAGACTTTGGCGCTATCGTCAAAAGGGACTTCGTTTGGCATGTCAACACTCAGGTCTTCGGAGTAGGAGGCGAAGGGGTTCTCCTCGACCTCCAAGCTGGGGTGGCGCGCCTTGAAGCGAGCCAATGCGATCCGGTACCCATATTCGTAGGTAACCCACCCCGACCGGACCAGACCGAGCTGAAAGCCTGAGGACTCCTTATAGTCCTCGATCAGCTTTATGTCTCTCTCCGGCCGCTGACTCATCTCGGCGGTCAGGGCATCGGAAGCCCCCTTTACCTCGGCCCGGGCCTCCTCTAGCTTTCGCGCAAGGCTCGCCGCTTCATCTCGAGCCAAGCGAGCCTCGGTTTTAGTCACCCTCAGGAGCTTCTGGAGCTCGTTATTGTTATCCTTTGCAGCCTTCACCTCAGATGTGAGGCGTGCCGACTCTGCCTCCAGCTCCGAGGCGCACTGCTCGACCGCCCTCGAGATAGCGGAGAGGCGCGTCACCTCCGCCTCCAGGTCGGAAGCGCGCTGCTCGGCTGCAGCGATCGCCTCCAGAGCCGCCCCCTCGCGGACCTCTTCGATCTGCCGACGCAGTTGGGCGTTGCGATCGCCCAAAACGCCGAGGACCCGGCCCGCGTCGCGGACGCAGTCCATCAACACCGTGGAATAGTGATGGCTCTGCAAAGTGAAAAAGTCAGTACAAGTACTAGTCAGGCGAAGAAGTCGATGACGAGATGCTTACCCACACCAATGACTTGGCAGACTTGCCCAACAAAACGTCCGAGGGCAGGCTGTACAGATCCCGAGCTATGTCGGATGAAGCCCGCCTCGCGCAAAGGAGGCCGCGGCCTCCCCATCAGCCGACACCCGGGTCCCGCGGGTCAGGCCCGCCCACCGGGCGACCAGCGGGTCGGAGGGTTGGCCCTCCAAGAGTCCGCCCATCACTAGAGCTTGATAGGGCTCATCTTGTGCTCCCGCAGTGAGGTGACACAGGTCGCGGATAGAGGGTTCTCGAGGTGCCTTCCCTGCCACCTCATTGCTCGGGCCAGCTTCGCCCCGACCAGGGTCCCGTCGCCGACCGCAGTGGCCTGGTTCAACAATGACCTCACGAACCCGAGGTGGCGGCATATCCTCCTTCTGGGCAAAGATCTTCGACTTCTTCCGAGGTCTGCTGACCTCAAGTTCTACCGGCGCTTCTTTTGTGCCAACCTCAGGTTCGGCCATTTGACGCGACGACGCGACCGACGAAGTGCGCCCCCCCCCCGCGCACAGCGACGAGGTTCACCATCTCTGCACAAAAACACCAGCATTGGTCAGAACACCAAAACGGTCCTTACAAAAACCCTAGCATTTCCCGCTGTGGACATACCTCGAGGCGTCGGGCTAAGACCCCCCTCGACCAACCACCCCTCGGTCATCTCCCTGATGGCCCGAGAGGCTGGGAGAATCTCCTTAAGCCGCCAAAGGTCCCTGAGCTCCTCATCGTTCAGGGATGGAGTGGTGTTGTCAATCACGCGCGCCGCCCACCGGAGCCTGAAGCCCTAATCCTTTGAACGACAGACAAAAAAGAAATGCCCCTTCCATCCCTTATTACTGGAAGGGGCCCCGCTAACCCAGAAGCCCGCTCGGGTTGACAGATAGTAGCCCCCCGACCCCTTGGAAAGGCGAAAACAGGAGAGGAAGAGGGATCGGGTCGGGGTGATGTTGGCGTAGTGGCACTCCCCTAGGAACGCCACCAGATAGCGCCAGGAGTTCGGTGCCATCTATGACGGGGAAATACGCCACCACGAGATGCATGAGGTGATGACGGGATGCAGGGGGAGGCGTAGCCCGGCCTCGAAGGCATCCAGAGTCAGGGCGAAACCCTTTGGGACAGGGTCGTATGCCCGCTGCCCCGGCTCGGGGGCAGTAAGAACGAACTCCTCCAGGACAACGTAAAGGCCTCGGAGGTAACCAATGGACGACTCGCTCACGGTAGAGTCGAGGTCGTGCGGCCACATTAAGGCTTCGAGAGCCTTAGCCGCTTTCTCGTCGGACGACAAGTTCAGACTCAGCGGCAATATTTTCTCTCCGATATTACCGGAGGTAGACGGTGAAGAAGACGAGGGCAAGGAAGAAGGGGAAGCCATCCTCACCGACCTTAGGAAGGAATAGCAGGATAGCAGATTCGGACGGAGCAACACAGTCCGAATGAACAACTGGGCGAATGCAAGTAACAGGAGGTGCAGGAAGCCAACCGCACACTATTTATAGGCCAAATCCCGCCAAAACAACGACCCTTCCTCTCCTGAAGCATGTCGCGAACGTCGCTTCGCCATAAATTTGGCCTGACGTGGCAGCCAACTGGCGCGCGGTGCGGATACTGAAGCGCTGATCTTATCGGCCTCGAAAACCAGTGACCCCCGAAAGTGACGGTCCCTTGGGCTTCCCTAGGAAGTGACCCGGCTTCCCGTGCCCGCGCGTCACTAAGCGATGGATTGATGATCAAGACCAAGTGGCTCCTCGGCCGCATATTGCCCGAGACCACACCTGCGCGGCCAGCCCGCCTGCGTCATGCTCCTCAGCCGCATGTTGTTCAAGACCACACCTGCGCGGCCTGCCCACCTGCGTCGTGCTCCTCGGCCGCATGTTGCCCGAGACCACACCTGCGCGGCCAGCCCGCCTGCGTCGTGCTCCTCGGTCGCATGTTGCCCGAGACCACACCTGCACGGCCAGCCTGCCTGTGTCGTGCTCCTCGGTCGCATGTCGCCCGAGGCCACACCTGCGCGACTAGCCCGCCTGCGTCATGCACCTGAGCTCCCCCCTCCCCGAGACCATAGCCTTTGCTCGACCCGCTCGACTGAGTTGTGCTCCTCGGCCGCACAATACCCAGGGTCATCACTGTGCACGCAACCCCCCTTCGTCGCTAAACTCCACACCTCCCACGCCATGGGCGTCGGACCGGCAAGCCCCAGGCAAGAACACTTTCTCGAAGCTGAAGCCATGCCTCGGAACCCCATTACTACAGCCGACGCATAGCTTCCTTCGGGGGGGAATATGATGAAGGTAATAATTGCGATAAGACTCACGTGACATCAGCTGCATCAGGTGACGCACCTCGCCTCTGTCAACTTGATGAGCCACCCGGTCAACGCGGACCGGAATGCCTACCGAGGCACATTAATACCCTGTTCAGGCTCGATCCCTCACGCCACGCCAACGGCAATGTCAGACACTATCAGAAGTATGATCCTGCTCCCTGCGGGCAGGCACGTCATGCAACGGTAATTCTTACTATAAAAACCCTTACGCTCTGAGGGGAAGTGGAGAGAGCAAAAAGAAACCCCCTTCACCTTACACTGACTTGATCGTCGGATGGGTCGGGCCGAGCACCCCAACCCGACCTTTATGCAAGTGTAAAGCCGACGGTCCCCACAGGATGCGTAGGCAAGGAGTTCCTGCCCGGAGAGGATAGCGACCCCATCCCAATCAGACCCATACAAGCGGCTGCCTCAGCAGTCTCGGGACACGTCCCCGGGAGATCCCCCGTCATCCGGACCCGAACCAAGCCACGTCGGCCCTGAGGCGACGGCTTAAATTTGTTCACACTACCACATGAGTAATTGATTGCAGTTTCTTACAATCTTGATTGAAGATTTTCAACTCTTGGAATCATGCCACGAGTAACAATTCTACCTAACAGATAAGCCCAAATCTATGAGCCAGAAGACGATTTACCACTAGGCATGCAATTTCACCTAAGCATTCCACTTGACCATGTTACGAACTCACAACTAGCTAACGGTACAATCTTGGCTCCGCTTCCATTTATACCTCACGCATATTCAACTCAGAAAGGTCCACGGGAAGATCTCGAGAAGGAAATCGACCTCCAGCGACAAACATGACTCCACAAAGGTAGAGAAAATTTAGAGCTTTAAATCCCATGTTACAAACAGAATTAACGACAAAACAAATCTTAAACCAGAACGATCAAGAAACTCCGGCTCCAAAGAAGTCCACATGGGGAAAGAAATCTACCGAGTCGGCTCTAAATCCTCCTCTGTTGATCCACATACGATCCAAGAAAACAACTTAATAGGCAAACCCATCCAAAGAAAACAATTTGACAGCCGAACCCATCCAAGAAAACAAGAAAGGGGAGATCAAACCGAAATCCAACGCATGACAAGAAGGAACCGAACTCTAAGCCAAATCGAGAAGGAAAGCCATAGCGTACCTCCTCCTGGTCTGCGATCGAGAAGAAGTCGTCCTCCACTCGCTGGGAGGTTTACTTTCTTGGCGTCATTGAGAAGGCGATTAACTGCCACCAAGCATTATAGTATTGGAGTAGTTGCCATAATTTAAAGAGCAGAGAAATTTCGTCGATGCTTCTCTGGACGTGGACTGGTTCAGCAGGGAGCGGCGCCCCGGGGGGAACGGTGGAATATCGCGTCCCGTGGCGGGTATCCGCCCGGATACCATATCCATCCTCGATCCCTCGACGAGCGAAGGCGATCGCTGCGGGTGAGAGGATTCGGCGTCCGGAATAAGGTATCCATCTCGGGGTAGCGGCGGGCCCCGAGGTATACGGCGAAGGTTGGCTGGAGTTGTCGAGCTACCCAGTCAAACGGTGCGGATCCTCTCCAATGATGTCAGCAACTAGGAACTTCCAGTACGCGTATCAGAGCCGACCATCACTTGGGATCAGGACCGTAAGATCAATTGCATAACAAGCGCAGCAATCAGAGATGACGCGAGTTGAACGATGCCGTCCTCTCCAACGATGTCTGTAACTGGGAACTTCCAATGCCAGTATCAGAGACGTCCAACAATTCGGGACCCGACCATCTCTTTCGATCAGGACCGTCCGATCAAGTGCACAACAATTTGGTCGTTGTCGATACCAAGTGAAACGGTGCGGATCCTCTCCAATGATGATGTCTTGAACTGGGAACTTCCAATGCAAGTATCAGAGACGTCCATCGATTCCGGATCCGACATCACTTTGGATCAGGACCGTCCGATCAATTAGATAACAAGCGCAGTAATCGGAGAAAGAGAGTCTGTCGCTGTCGATGTGTTCTGCTGCACTCGGTGCCGCTTAACCACGAAGGAGCCCTTCGCAGCGAAATGTTTCTCGTGCAGGTTGACTTTTGAAAGTCGCCTTCTTCTCGTCGGTTTTTGCTCGTCAACGAAGTGACACAGAGAATGAAGCTCAGATTATTTATTATCTCTCGATTCATCGGTGGGAAAATCTCTTCTTGCCTACTTATCTCTGTCGAAGTCCCAATTATGGAAAATATTTAATCTTTAAGAAGAGTAAACGTTGACGACTTGATGACTCTCAACATGATTTATTTCACCAAATCGATGTCCATGATAACGAACTACAAAAGCATAGCTCATGAATTTGGTTTTCAAGTTCAACAACACATTTCCAATGTCATTACGGAAGACAGACCAGAAAAATGACATCCTGTCTGCTACCTCCATGATTCAAATAAAAGAAAGATGGTGAGAACCTTATTCAAAGAGCACCTACCGGGTGTTCTCAGTGCTTGGTATCAAAGTCCAACATGAAGAGCCTGCAATACAAGTCATAAGCGATCTATGGTAAATGAGAAGTCGGCAAAATTGTCTCCACATCCCTAAGATTTCTCTTCATCTGGTTGAGAGGATGGTGCAGTTATAGCTTCCGCAAAGTATTCCTCAACTGAAACATGAATTAACAATTGAGTGTGTCAGCGATTTCATGAGTTTGGGTGCAGCTATCAACTTATTTCCTTTCAGAAAATGTAATATCTAACAAAGTATTTCCATTAATATCTCCTTCTTGGGAACATGTAATAAATATCATTCCAAGTGGAACATAATAGTGGCATTTTAAGAATGCAGAAAGATCAGGACTAGTTACAGTTTTGTAACATGCAAAGATCCTAAAGTTGCATGCAAAAGATCAAGTCTATAGGAAAGGGATGGTTCATTTACTTGTGTCATCGTGCTCTGAGGAGTCAAGCCTGATGTCTGAGTCTGATGGCAGGAAAGGAGAGCTGGTGTAGTTTTCGAGAGCTCCGAGATCTTCAACCAACCAAGCAGGAATAAGATGTCATAACCAGAAAAGGCATCCACATAGTTAGCAATTTAACGAGGAAACCCATACCCAAAAATTTCTAGCATAATCAAGATTGTGGTCTGAATGGTAGGGTGCATGTTGATATCTTATTATCTTAATAATGTTTCAGATGACAAATATTTTAGTTAGTAGTCCATAGATTTTGATAGGAACCATTCAGAAGAATAAACATATAGGACATGTCTGAACATAGGTTTCAATCAGTTTGTTAGCACATGATAAAAGTTGCAATCACTCTATGTTAAAGTTACATGAAGATAATATAGGTAATGGAAATTATGGGCTCATGTATGTATTTTCAACAAGATGAGAAACATCAATTATCATCATAATGAATCTTAGATGAATTAAGTATATACACATATCTTTGTTCTCATTAAATTTCTCATTAGGCATTTAGTTCCTTTTCAAGAGACACCAGGAACAAATTCAGAAATGTATTCACAGACAATCTGTATATTTAAGCCATGAACAATTAGCTAGCATTGCCCTACAAGTGTTGAGATTAAATGTCAACTGGTGTACTCTGAGAAACGCTTACCTCCTAAATTTGCCAAATCAGTTGCCAAGTCTGTAATGCTAAAGTTCCAAAGTGGTCCTAATGAACCCAGTGAATCTCTGGAGGAACCAATGGCACAATCTTGACTGAGTTGCAACTCTCCCATACTTGCCACATCAGATGTTAAGGTTGTTTCAAGTGTTGATGCATCCAGGCCCATCCCAGATATCTCAGATGGAGTGAATGGAAAATGATTATTTGATGCCACTGATGCAGGACTTGCAGCCATCTCTGACAAAGATGATATGGCACCACATGGAGCAGTTGCGGGAGTTGCTTCAGGTTTGTGATCATTAATCACAATGCTGCAATAATCATAAGAAGTGTTCGTCAGACTGACTATATAAAATAAAAATATAATTCATAAATTAACAATGAAACTCAATTTTTTCCTATTTAAAATAGCCATAAGAGAACAAGTTAATTGAAAATCTCCAAAGAAACTACATGCCTAAAACTCAATTTGACTCAAGTTTGACAACTTTGACTCCTCTAAGAACTAACTTGGAACATATCATCTGTTATCTTCCTGCATCAAAGTTCCACTAAAATTTCAAAAGATTGTCCAAACCATAAAAAATAGTTTATCATTTCTTTTGATATATGATGTTGTTTAAGTTCCAATCCTCCACTACTTGTTGTCTCCTTTACGATATATAGCAATTATGTAAAAGAATTGCAGCAATGCTAAAGAAGTTGCAACAAATGAACTTACTCATTTCCAGAATTTACATGAATCTGGTGATATCTTCCAGGAGCAGGAATACCATTAACCACATTGCAGCTAGACAATACACAACTTACAGGATCAAAATGTGGCTGACCTGTAGTCGTCATTGCAGGTTGCTGAAGAACTGGAAACCCCAAAGGCATACTGTTAACTGCACTGAAAACAGGTTGTCTTTGAGTAAGTGATTAACTGTGTGCTTCAAACTAAATTTATGTGGTTCTTAAAGATGATAATAACAGCTTTTTAATAAGAATCATATTTGTAGATTAAAAAAAAAACCAACCTAATTAAAGTACTGACTATTTTACTATCTGCACAAAATTTAATACAAAAAATACCGAGGTTTAGAAAAATTAACTATAACTTATGGCAATAACATTCCAGGAAGTTCAACATACAAGTGAAGTAATAAAAAGGCAAAGAAAAGCTTCTTCAAATGGTTCGACAGGAAAGCAATTCCTTAATTGGTGAGACAGGATAAATTATGAAAATCAGATTGCATGTATTTGGCCTAAAAAATGGGATGAGAAGAAAATGACATTTGGCCACATGGTTTTGCAAATCAGCTGTGATTATTTGCTTCCTTGTGAGTTAAAGTAGATAAGCAATTGGATAAAATTGATATGACTTAACTTGACAGCAATAAGCCAGCTTGCCATGAACTTGTTGAACATATAATCAGTGCAGGAAATGAAAGAAAGATGTACAGTACTAAGGTCATATACAGTATAGATGAATATGAAAACTTGCACAGATGCAGAATAACTTACTGTTGAAATAAGCATATACTGCAGTCAAAAAATCTCTCTTCAACTTTTTCTTAATGTCATTGTCGTAATTGACATACAGAAGAAGCTTTTATCTTAGTAAAGTGATTTTAATGAGAACAGTAGAGGCTTAAAGTCATTAAGAAGTGGTGACAAGTAAAACAGAACAGGAGGTCAAAAAAAAGGGCAATGCTGGTACAGGTTGTCTTACACACATGATTCCAGTATAGGACCAACAAACGATTTGAAAGCATTCAAGTTTGACAAGTGCAAAAATCATTAGAAACTGGATTCAGAATCTCACTTATAAAAAAGAATGTATATCAGATTAGGATAGCTGGATGGTGGAATCTTGGTATAATCAGAACTAGACCTACATAATCCTATAACAACAAAAACCCAGCTATCCATGGACGAAAAATTTTTGAGCAATGCCAGAGGATTTGGTAGAGAATAGTCATTTTTTAATAGGTGAACTTGACCCAATAAAAGGAGCATAAAGGAAGGTTGCAGCCAAGGGTTTGGATGGTTTGCATGGCCCTCCACTAGCCCCAAGCCCACCCATCCCACTCATACAGATGTACGATTCTCAATGAACATTAAGGACAAAGCAGCAAGATTCGAAGGTCACAAAAAAATGAAATTTTGTAGATTGATGGAGCATACTCCTGTCAACCAATGGAACCAGGATCACAATTATGAACACGACTTCACAAGAAAATAACAATACAAAATTTTCTATGTACAGCAGAGTTTGCAAAATAAAGAATAATCAGCATCTCACTTGATAGCTTCTGAAATCTTTGAACAGTTATCATCTTGACAGGTTCTCAAGTTAAAGAAATTACCAGGCCCAGCATGAATGCCACCATGTATTGGAGCCAATGGAACATTAGGTAGGACAGGACATTTCATCAGCTGGCATTGGTGCTCCAGCAAATGATTGAAAAGAATGATCTGCTTTTTCAGTTTCAGCCTTATATAATATGCCCTGAAAAAGTCGGGATTTTCTTCTTCAAGTTTCTTCCAAACTGCAAACAGACAAAGGGCATCAGACCAAAATAAAGTTTATTTTCATTTTCAGGCTATCACAAAACTGTGTTTTTCATGAGCATTTCTTGCCCTTGTCAATTGTGCCTTATGGCATTTATATTGAACTTTGCGTTCGTAATTTTGAAGTAGAACTCTTCAAAAGCAACTGCCAACATTTTTTTACAAAAATTAGAAATTAAATTGTAGATGCATGTCCCATAAGCATAAATATCTTTTGAAGTATACACCGTGTAAAGATACAATTACTACATACGCATGTAGGGGATATATGTGTATCAGATGCTTGAACCAGAGAAGAATAATCATAAAGCATAAAAGATCTTATCAGCATTTCTTCAAATGTTTTGACAAGTACAAACAACAAACATGTCTAACTATGATGAGAAAACCTTACCAAATTCACTTACACAAACATATATTAAAGGTTAGATTGCATGGATGTATAAGTTCTAAGGATAGAAGGCTCACCTAGTGTAGTAAAACCAGGTTCTATCCTAGCACGATCGGACAGAGTTCTAACCACCTCTCCTCTGTTCATATACAGTTGTAGACAGTGTTCTATCAAGTTTTGGACCTGCAAGAGTAAGAACAAAAAATAAGGTAGTGAAAAGAGAAAATATCAAGGTACCAAGTGCCCTGCCTCTGCCCATGGCTTGGTAGCATAGTACAGGTCAAGCTGTGCTGTGTATTAGTCCAAGAACATGTCCAGGTATTACACGCTGGCATGGAGTGCTGCCTGGCCTGTTGTCGTGTGATTGTTTGGTGCCAGCAAGTATGTGCAGGCAGGTATGCATAGCATGCTAGCAGCACCTATGACCATGGGGCAGAGCAACCATATGAAAAAGATATCCTCTTCAACCAATAAGTTCCACAGAGACAAACTCCTACAAGTGGTTAAAACTAATGGTATGTTGACTTACAAGTTCAATGTCTTCACGGGAAACATTTCTGTTCTGACTATTTGTAATGGATGATGAACACGGATTTGGTCCTGGAGTCTCAGCAACTAGAGGATTTTGATGAATAGGTTGAATTTCATTTGAAGCTTGTGATGATGGTTGTAATTCTTCTGTGCTCTGGGGATTCTGTGCAAACTTTGCTTGATTAAGAGATGAGGAATAGATAAGAAAAAGATCTGAAGAGTGAAGCAAGAAAGAAAGATCATGTGATTCCCATCGGCATATATCTAGAAATTTCAGACCAGCAAATGACCAGAGTTCTTCAATAGTATAAAGATAGATCCTAAAATCTCTAAAGAACATATGATCAACAATAACAAACATGACTGAACAAAACATCTGCTTCACAAAATTTGTGAAGCAACTAAACAAAAGAGCTAACAAATGTGGAGAAATCTGTTTGTTAAAATGACTAAAGGACTTAGAACATTTCAATTTGTTCTGATGCCAGCTAACCAAAGGAGCAGGGAGGGAAAAAACATACGATTGGGAATTTTAAATACAGATATTGTAGAAACATGGCCAGGCAATGTAAATAGATTACGACAAAAGTGAGACAAACAAACTCTGGAAGGATAGATCTGTAATATTACAAGTGGAGGATCTCACTTCTGAGGTCTTCATTTCAGTTCATCGCATTGATCCCTGCTATGTTATCAGATTTTTCGAGACAGATGTCCAAGTGATGTCTGCATATCTAGAAGATAGCACAGAATAGATAATCCATATCAGCCATGATTGTCTTCTGAAACACACAATATGAGTATGACAAAGAAATTTAAATAGACCAAAGGACTGAAACTTTAAAACAGCTTGTATAATCTCATGAAACAGAAATTTGAGAACAGAAAAATTACATCTGAATCTGTTTGAGTGAGGTATCCCGATACCCAATGTTAAAGCTTAGAATGATCACATAAAACATAACAGAAAAGTTAATATCCTTCAAGAAGTCGAAATTGTCATATGATTAACTGAGTTAATTCTTCCTGACGAAAAGAAAGGACACGGAGGTAACAGAAGCCTTAGCTAATTTCAGTTGTAGTAATCTTTCCTTAATTTACCTTCTGATACAGAAGCATCATTCATAATCTTGTTGTTGTTTTCTGACAAAAACTACAACAACCATTAATAAAATAAAATCACATTCTGATGTAAGCCATATCTGACTTCATGAGAAAAAGAATCATATGCTTAATTAGCTCGACAGAAGGTGAAGTTCATTGCACACAATCATGCAAATTATTTACATCACATAACAGGCTTGTCATATGTTCCTCGGCTCATAATCAAGAGCTCAACAATTCAGTTAGCCTTGTATAGAAAGAGCAGCATGTAATTCACCTTTAATCAGAGGGGTCGGCAGCACATGCTAGATCAATGAGGAAGACTAAAGATAATAAATGGAAAGTAGATTCAAGATTGTACAATAAGTTTGTAACCAACAATTTTCAGGCAGTTCATGCTTTACAAAGAATAGTCGCATAACGAATAAACATCCATATCACTGTTATCTCAATAATTATGCTCAAGTTAGAATAATCTTCGAATTATATAATTGTTTTCCAGTATCTCCCAGAAACACACATGACTGAATGATAAAGTCCCAAAAAGAGAGATATGTCATTTGCTAAAAGTTATAAATTGCAAGAAGAACTAGAAACATCTACTATTATGTCCCTTTGATCACCAAACAATAGGCAAAAAATATAATGCACAAAACAGTGTTGAAACTTTCTATCCATATCCAAGCAAGGTGCAGACTGAGCCAAAAATTAAAAAGAGCTAAATTTTGCTCAAATAGAGATTTTATGTGTGAGAAAACTGAGACTGACTACGTAGCAAACCCTCTCCGGGAAGCTACAAATCTACAGGCTGGAAAACGAAGATGCTAAGATTTAGGTATGAAATCGCTAACTCTTAATGATGTATAGCTGGAAGTCGTTGGAAATTGATGGGCTCAGAGGATCTAAAATTCCAGATTGGTAGTGACATCCTACTGATGAAGACCGCAACTGTACCATAGGTGGACAAAAGTCACAAAACACTCGTGATCAATAGCTAGTCTCGACAATAACAAGCACTTAAAGATAGCAGCCTACCTACCAACACCTATTCCAACATAAGCAGAATTCCGGAAGCATCAGACTTTAGGTTCCAAATCTAGAACAGAAGAGAATCATCTCAGCGTAAATTTCAGCTTTCCCGTTGCACAATCCAAACCCAAATGCCTTTTCCACCTACCACGAAGATCCTTCAACATCCAATTCATCAAATTCTGAATGTAGAATTCTACTATTTACAACTTCAAATGAAAAGAAAAGAAACAAAAATAACACAAATCAAAGCATAGAAAAAGATCCGAATTATTGAGAAAAGAACTAGAAGGAAGTACAGATGAAGTGGTCAGCCACCAGCGTTCTACACTCGGGTCTCTAAATTTAGCGGCTTCACACCAGCAACAAAACCCAGCAAAAGAGCCCCAAGATTTAGTTATCCGCAGCGAATCTGAGAAAGGTATCCATTGATTCATCCGCGCTTACCTATAAAGAGAGGAACTCTGGGTTCTCCAACCCTCTGTCTAACCTCTGAGAGAGAGAGAGAGAGAGAGAGAGAGAGAGGGGAAGATGGGACGTAAGCGGCGGTAAAAGGACTTCGACGGAGATTAGGATCTCTCGCCCTTTATATAAGCAAGTAAAGCCGGTCGTAATTACGATGGACTAATTATCTAATTAATGAGTAAGCTTTGTACCTCTGTAATAATCTCATTGATATGTATAGTAAAATTCTTTTAATTTATATGTTATTATCACACACACACACATATATATATGTGTGTGTGTGTGTGTGTGTGATAATAACATATAAATTAAAAGAAGTGTATGTAAAAATGTAACATAAAATTGGAGGGGTAAACGTGCTATTTTCGAACTTAAAAATGATAAACACACGAAAACTATAATCAATCAATCAATCAATCAATCATGCATCACTATGATGTTGTAGAGAAGATGAAGACGAGAGGAGACGTGAGGCAGTAACAACAGCCGAAGAATGAGCATTGACGATGCAAACAAATGGAGTCATTTCCCTTTTGTTGGATTTTGGAGTGGTTTTAATAAAGTAGTGGTGGACCCCTCTCCACTTAGAAAAAAAATTCACACTTGTACTATTTAGCAATCATCATCATATCAGTGTTTCATGTCGTTCATAATCTACATTATTCGGTGCACTTGATAGAAACAAGTCGCCATCATCGATCTTATTTCTTGTGATTACATGTCGTGTTTGATTTAATCTTCTTGTGATTACATATGAATAAATCTAAAATTTTATGATAAACTAGTACCTTACGATAAGATTATTTAATTTTACGGTTTAAGGAATATAGGAATCAAGGATTCATAATTCCGTCAAGTCTTCCTTATCCTCATATATGTTTTTTGGAGCTCATATATTCTGAAAGGATAAAATCATGCAGGTACGCCTATCGTTCAAAACGAATAATTTCTCGTAAACTTACAGGCTGCACTAATGGTCGATCAACCAAACTCACTCTCGAGGGAGTACTGATAAGACCATTTGCTCATAAGTTCGTCAGGTCTCTCTTACCCTTAAAATACATTTTGAAGCTCACATGCTTTAAAAGGACAAAAACATACGGGGATAATTTATCACGAATCTACGGGCTGATCGATCGACCAAATGATCTCTTATCACCTTAATAATTAAATTAATTCGAACTAAGTATTAAGAATCAAACCAAATTAAATTAATTTTTTATTTCATTTGATTAAAATAAGATAATTTAAAACCAAATTAATTTGGAGTTACCCAATTGAATCGATTATTAGTTTGATTCGATTAATTAATTTATAGTTTTAAATAACTTTAAAAAATATATTTTAAATAAATCGATTTAATTCAATTGAACCGAATCAAAATCTTGATCCGATAAGATAGATTTGTAAAATTAAATTTATGTCCTTTACAAATTTAGACATTTGGGTCAATTTGATTAATCAATTTGAGTCGAGCTTAGAATATTAAAATTATATTTTAAAATTAAAATTGATTCGATTGGTTCAATTAATTAATCGAACCCAAAAAGCAATCCCAAATCAAAATCATTTATAACCTACAAGACACAATTATTGGAGAACCGATGCATATCAAATCCATTTTAAGCTAATTCGGTTTAGATTTGATTCGATTTAAACACTTTTATTAGACTCCCTCTCGATCATGCACATATCTAAACGTTTACATATATCAGTAATATCTGTCGTAATATTACGTAAGTTAATAGCATCACACTTTGACTTGACTGTTAGATAACTTAAGCTCTTCTGCCCTTCTTACGCCTCATAAGTAAGCCCTTGCATTCTGCCATGACAGCACAGACTATGATGTTGGAAGAGAGAGAGAGAGAGAGAGACCAATCAATTGATTGATTGCTTAGGAAACTAAGGATATCATCTCTCAAGAGAGGGACAAAGAGGAAGTGGACAGGTGGATTCCATGAACTAGATAGGACATTGACAGCTCTCCCAAAATGGTCAATCAAATGATGTGGTGTGGTGTGGTGCACTCAAACAATATGGTGTACCAAACATCCATGTTGATTAGGTTCCAAGTTTACCTTCAATCAAAACATATATATATATACTCTTACACATTTAGTAATTAGGTGCTCAAAAAGAATGAATCCATTTCAACACATTGTTCCACACTTTTAACACGAAGGTTTCAATTAATCAATATAAATAAATAAAAAATATATGAGATTTTTATCGTTTAGATTAACAAGATTTGAATCGTAAAAATAATCTCTCTACTACTTCACCTGATAGAAATGAAATTAGAGTGAAGAAAATATTAATAAAGGCCTAAAATCTGGCATCTTTCACATGATAGTACCAAAAAGTGAAAGCTAGATTTTAGATATTATATATACATATATATATATAGTTAAATTACCATTCCACTTAAAAGCTTAGCCATATAAATGGTAAAATATATATTCATCTATGTTATCAATAACTATAAGACCTAATGACCATTAATACTCAAAGTGACCAATGTGTATCCATATATATATATATATATATATATATATCACTAGAGATGATTGAGCTCAAGAAAAAAGGTCTTTCATGGATAATAATGAAACAACATCACACAAACAAGGAGAGACATCATTCAAATCGGTTTCCACCATTCACATGTCAAAGACTCTACTAGTGGGCAAAAAACCTTCTTCTACATGTGACATACTTCTCTCTTTTCATGTGAGTTTGCAAGCTAAAGGTTCGATACTTTTGCTAAGGTAGGGTTTGTACCTTTTTCTTTATTTCTTTTTCTCTTGTAGTGCCCAACAATTGTGAGAGGGGAGTTATTGCATCCTCTCATCTAACAATTATATATTCACATTATTCTCAATAAAAGAAAAAAAAGAAAGGGTTTAGCATTCATACGAGTAAGATCTCTTAAATTTCTTCGCACATATATATTATAATTACCCTTGAATCAAATTCGTTTTTTTGTCGATCTCATGGATACTATGTTGAGTAGCTATACGTTGAATTTTCTTTCATAAAGATAAAAATATAATATTAACACCTTCTACACGTCAAATGATCAATGTATTAAAAAATACAACAATAACAAAATCATAATGAATAAAAAAATTTAAGATTTAATTTAGAAATTTAGAAAAAAAAAATATAACAACAACAAAGTCATAATCAGAGAAGAAAATTAAAAAAAATCAAGACTTAACATAAAGACAATAAGCATAGTTATTTTAGAAACCTTGATTTTTCTACGTAAGCTTACTTAATATGTCATGTCATTTAAATTTTATAGTATCGTATGATCATTTTTTTGATAACTTGACAAGTTAATCTTGATCCAAATCTAACTTATGTCAAGAGACTTGGTATTATTTTTCGAGCTCTAGTAAACTCGTAATATAGTGTCGATCTCTAATTTACCTCCATCCCGTTCCCTCCATTATGTATTAAGATCAACATCAAAATGTATAGTCCCTTCCAAGTTCCAAGTTTCGAAATTAAGAAATATTTAAAAAAATATTCGATCTCAAAATTATATATATATATATATATATATATATATATATATATATATATATTATTTTTGGATTGTAATTGACGTGATGTATTTGTCATTGGCTCCTTCATCGTTTCAAGTGATGTGATTGTCACGTGTGGATCTCTAGACGTCTACAAGACAAAAAAAAATACTTCCGAAAGGTAGAGGACGCTAAAAAGAGCAGTAATGCTACTTGTATCATCTATTGGCGTTTCTACGGGATCATAGATTAGGCTTTGGGCAGTGTGGTCATTGTAAGCGTTGAAGAGCCGGCAGGTGTCCCGTGAGAAACGACAGTGCTTGTCTCTTTGCCCTCCTTTTCTATCCATAAATAACCTCTCCAAATCTATCATCCTCTCTCTCCCTCCCTTAGCCTCTCTTTCCATCTCTTTCCTCTCTCATCCCAAGAACAAAAGGGTTCCGAGAAAGAGTCAGAGACCTGCACGTAAGTTTATTTCCTTTTCGATCTCTTTCATGGATGTTAGTGGCATGAATGCTTCCAAGAAACCCTGTCGTTTCTTCTCCATGTCGCAATAGTTATCGCCCGTCCGCGTCTTTTCAATGCATGCATATATGATGAGCTCGTCCGGGAATTTAGATTTCCTTTCCTTCTCTGTCTCTTCGTTTCTCGATCTCAACGATTACAGGCTAATTCTTGAGAGGTAATGATACCGTACAAGCATGCACGAGTCTCATATAGTTCCCATGGCTGCGTACATAGTACCAAGCAAATGGGTCTCGAGCGACTGCGAGCGCAAGAAAGAGAAACCAATTCTACGGAGAAAGAAGTAATCGATGAGAACGAAGAGCGCATCGCGAAGATGAGCTCGAGAGATTGTCGTTGTGATGAACCAACACGAGAGCTGCAGTCTAATGAAGATGAAGTGGAGAGCAGTGCGGAGGAAGCATATGCTGCATGGATGGCAAGATTCGACCATCTTTGACATTATTTCTATCGACTCTTTATGTGATTAATCGAGATCAAATGTTGTATAAATATGCAGGTGAAGCATCCTTCAGCACTCATCGCATTTGATCGAATGATGAGCATAGCAAAGGAGAAAATGGTGGTTGTCTTCCTCGATTACGACGGAACCCTATCACCCATAGTCGATGATCCTGATCGTGCATTCATGTCCGACTCGGTATACCGCAATCTTTATTTCTCAGAATCGATATCGAAATATAATTTTGATATGAATTAGATCTTCTTTTTTTTTGCTCGATACGATTTTTTTTTATGATTAGATGCGTTCCGCGGTCAACAAAGTAGCGCAATATTTCCCAACTTGCATCATCAGTGGAAGGAGAAGAGATAAGGTATATAATTCACATAAGATCTCTTATGTATTATCCTAGCTAGTCTTTGTTATTGACATTTGTTATGATTTGGTCTTCTTCGCTTAGGTATATGAGTTTGTCAAATTGACTAATGTTTACTATGTTGGAAGTCATGGAATGGATATCATGGCACCATTGAAACCAGTTGATGAAATAGATTCTGCACTTCATGAGCAAGCAATCAAGGAAAAGGTACTGATGCATTTAGATAAATTGTATCATGCCATATGGTTGCATGTCAAGTTAAGAAACATGAACATTATACATGGAAGAAACTTGTAGTATCATTTAGATTAATTGGATGTACTCTTTTGGCACATTCAACAAAGGTTAGTCGCTAACTCACTAAACATATGGAATGTTGAGTTCTAATTAATCATTTATTCCATGATACCATAGGGAAATAAAGGGGTCCTCTTTCAACCAGCTGAAGAGTATTTACCCATGATTGAAGAGGTACAATAACCATTATATATTGCTTCTTCTTTCAATTATTGGTACAAATTTTTAATGGCTATTAATCATTTAATATTTTTCTTTTTCTTCATGTATGTGTATGTGTATATATATATATAGGTATACTCTGAGTTGAAGGAGAAGACAAAAAAAATACAAGGAGTATTAATTGAGAATAACAAATTTTGCATTAGTGTCCATTTTCGTCGAGTCGATGAAGAGGTTATTACTTGTCATGTATTTTACGAAATTTATTATTTTTTTGAACATGTTATTGGCCTAATGACCAAATGTGGCATAGGATTGGAGTTTGCTTGAAAACCAAGTGATGGATACCATGAAGAACTATCCAGCTTTGCTCATCACAAGAGGAAGGAAGGTAAGTCACAAACTACTTGGAATTGAAGATTGTGACATATGTTTCCAACATAATTAATATATAAATTTATTTGTTTTGTAGGTTATTGAGATCCGACCATCTATTAAGTGGGATAAAGGTCGAGCTCTTGAATATTTACTTGAAACCTTAGGATTTGGAAATAATGATGAAACACTTCCACTATATATCGGAGATGATCGAACAGATGAAGATGCATTTAAGGTGTCAAACTAAGCAAGTCCTAAGTTTATTCACTTTGTTTAGCTTAATATTTCATTAATACATTCATATATATACTCTTATATTATGTTCTTGTAGGTATTGCAAAGGAGAGGTCAAGGGTATCCTATCATTGTATCTTCTGTTCCTAAAGATACCGAAGCTTCCTACTCCTTGAGAGATCCATCAGAAGTCATGTCTTTCCTCTTACATCTTTTTAGATGGAAGAGAGACTCTACCTAAATTGAATAGATATAGTGATATTATATTTCTGTATGAGATAACAATTTTATGGATATATTATAAAATGGAAATATTTCTATATAAAAAGAGATTGAAAAAATAATTCTAAGAGAATAAACCTACATTGATAATAATTAAAATGGACTTATGGTTTTGATCGAATTAGTGTCAGCTCTGATATATATTAATCTCGAATATATATATATATATATATATATATATATATATATATATATATATATATAATCATTAGGTAGAATGCTTCTAAATACTAAAATGAGAATGAGCAAAGAATAATGAGTATATTTTTTGAAAATATAAATCTAATTAAGAAAAGTTTCTAATATGAATTTAAAGATCGCGTAAATAACGTGATTTCACCGTGGGGTGCACACTTGAGCTCACCAGTGGAGCCCGCTCGATCTGAGAGAGCCACGGTGGATGAGAAAGCATTTGGGATGGAAGTTTGGTGACGGAAAACGTTAACCTAATTAGTTGAACCGATGATAACTCGTGTCGCTCCCGACGCCGCTCACTCCTCGTTCCCTTTGCGGCGTCCGCCGAGATCCCAGCCGAGCGCGCCGCCCGAACCATCCGATTCCACGGGCTAAGGTCCGCAGTAACCCTTCGGCTACCTACCGCCCCATGCGAGCACCGACCGTGGAGGTCTCGCCGCTTCAGCCATAAGACCAGGTAACCGCGTCCTCCCTCTCCCTCCACCTCTAAACCCTCTTCCTTCTTCCTTCATTCTCCCCTCTCGCAGATATCGTGACCGTGAGTTTTCGGCTTCTTGGATGTGGGATTTGGGCAAGTTGACGTCTTGAAAGCCGAATAATCGACCTAGAGGATGTCGAATAGCTCTGATCTGTTACGGTTGATTGCGATTTTTCCTTAGATGCATTTTCGTTCAACAAAATAACGTTCATCAACGCAGAGGATTACCAGAGAGAGGAGAGCGATCGATCGGAAGAGGAGGATAAAAGCAGCGATGCCTCTGTACGACTGCCTGTTCCTGGTGAAGCCTCACGTGCGGAAGGAGTCGCTGATGGACCTGGTGGCGCGCGTGGGGATCCAGGCTTACGAACGCAACGGTGTCATCACCGACGTCAAATCCTTCGGCACCGTCCAGCTCGGTTACGGCATCAAGAAGACCGATGGCCGCTACTACCAGGTATCTTTTGTCGTACAGTTGCCCCATTAGCTCTGATAAGAATCCGATCTTCTTAGGATACTCTCTGTGTATGGACATATGTGATGGTGCTTGTTGTGTTCGACAAAATGTCTACACACTTTCTCTTACTAGATACTTCTCATATTCCCCAAAAAATTATATTTTGAAGACTAGCATAGTTTCTCTGTTCTTCATGTTGTTGGCGTTGTTATTTGAAATAGCTTTTTCAATGATCCGCTTCCGTTTGAAGCTATTACTAATTTGTTACATCCCTTTTTAATCCCAATGTGTGATTTGGAAGTGTTCTGCTTTCTTCCTTTTGAATGTTTGGTGATCAGCTAGGTAACAGTCTGCTTTTACTAGTTGTTGTGATGATCCTTGAAGTTATTATAAATAGATCAGTTACCTAAAGTTGCATGGTTCGGTTTTGTGAGCCGTAAACTTTTGCGTCCTCTTAGTTCTGTCACGGATGTGGACTTCTACATGATTTATCAAAAATATTAGTGGTGCTTCTTACTAGTTATATTCCATATTTGTATAAGCAAAATCCTGAAGTTGATAAATATGTCTATAAGTTGTAGTTTTCATATTGATTCATCTTGTATGAGGCAACTTGCAAGCATATGCGACAAAACTAATTGACAACCGAGAGGTGTTTCTTTGATAATAAATGTCCAACTGGCCTTGTCAAATAACGAGATAGAAGCATGGATAATTTCATGATGGTCGAATACTTGAAAATGTTCAAGGACTCTACAAGTACTCACCTCCAGAAACCCTATTTTTAAATAATTTGAACTATGTGTTGCTATATACAGCTCGGGCACATGATTAAACTAGTTTTAACTCACACAGATCCGAACGAATGTCATGAGGCGGTTGTCGACAACATGTATTACATATTGACTTGATTGATTATGTGCATATTTAGAAATGTTCAAACCATTAGATTTGAACTTGGTGCTGGGAGTTAGAGTAGCATTTGACATATTGAATGAGTCTTGTGAGAATGGTGCAGCTAAACAGTCAGTTAATAATCTAGAATGACAGAAGATAGAAAGATAAATAATAAACTTTACAATCTTTCTTAGATTATTTTCTGAATGTGGACAGTGCTTGGAAGTCAGAATAACCTGTCTCAACTAGTGTCTTTTTAAGGAGAGAGTCTCCCCTTTGGGGCATATACTGACATAAAAAGAGTCTCTCGTGGAAAAATGTAGGAAAATTACTTTCTTGCATCAGGGTGTATTTCTTTCAAGGAGGGTCTGTCACATTCTCTGAAAGTGTGAAGCATTCCTTCAATGTGCAAGCTCTTCGTCACAGGCCTTCCCACGCCTAAACCCATTGCTGTAATTGCTTTTAAGCTCAATATTGCTACTAACAGAGAGGTAGGCGGCAGCAAACGGCAGCAGCGGGGAGGTAGGCAGCGTTCGATGGCAGCCGAGAAGAGGGTTTGTGTTCGCAATCCCTGATTGAAGATTTTTACTTTTCTTTTATTTTTCTAATGGGTCTGACTGAACCACCGAGAACAAGGGCGACCTGAATACTGGTCCATGCCCGGTATGTACTACCCATTTCATACCGGTCCGGGCAAAATGGCTAACCATGGTTCTTTCTCTACATGTTACCTAATATGAGACTGAGATGGAGCATGGACCCTTAGTAGTCTGGGAATTGGAGTCCTTGACCCTGGTGCAGTCATGGAAAGGGTCAAAAACTCAAAAACCCTGGTCTGGTCTTCCTCAGGAATCTCCCTTGACAGGAGATGATTTTAAACCTTAGGATCATCTGAAAGGGCTCATATCGAAGTTAGTGGCCAATCATGATGCACGAGGTGCATCAGAGGCTTGGACACTGACTTGGCTGGTTGAGCGCAGAGAGATCACGAACAAGATGCAGACATGGCTTTGGGATGCACAGGAATCAGTTGTATGTGGGGTGCACAGGTGAATTTCACATTGCCACTTTGTCAAAAAAAAAAAAGGTCTTGTTGCTGGAAAATTGGAAGAAAATAATCAGCCTAAAGAGGCCCGTTTTGTTAACATGATAGGTTAATATAAAAGATGACCAAACTACTTTTAAGAATCTCCTCCAGACTTCTTCCTTCTGGCTGACCACAATTTTCATTTGTGAACTAACACACTGTCAGTACAGTTGCTAACATGCTTCCTCTGAGCATTGGTTGGAATGCCTGATAAATAGAGACCTTGTGACAATATGGGAATTACCTTTTCATTATGTTTGAAACCTCTATTCAGTGACTGAATTAGTAATATTTTTAAATTAGAAATAAATTGTAATTCATTTGAGAAATTCAGTTTTCTGGCTGAATTATGATTCACAAGCCCTTAATGAAGGCATACACAAGAATTTTCTCAACCTTGGTGTTGCGAGTACTTTCCAGGATCATATTATGTGATCAGATGTGGTTAGCTGTGGTTCCACAGAAATAAATCTTCATTTGCAATTACATGATAGTAAGTTCATAATTTTTACGTCATTTTGGTTTGCGTGTGCGATTGGGCTGTCTCTAGGAAGATTTTTTTTCCTTTTACCATGTGATGGAGCTATTAACATGCAAAACTTGCATATGATTATCTGGTAATAAAATTCATTCATAATTAAATTCTTCTGAAATATCTTGTAAAATTGTTCTTTTCCCCTTACACCAATGTGCTCAAATACATGGTGCTTTGTCAGGGCCAACTCATGCAGATGACAATGATGGTCCCACCCTCATTTAATCAGGAACTTCAGTACCTAAACAAGGAAGATCATCTACTGCGATGGCTAATCGTGAAACACAGGAATGCAGTATATGGACTGGAGTTTATCAATGAGGACGAGGGAAAAGATGAGCTGAGCATGTTCCGAAGTGGCAGCTTGTTCAACAAGGGAGATAATGAGGATGACGATGACGATGATGACGACGGTGATGAAGAATATGATGTGGAATAGACAGCATGTTTTGTTGCCCGACGGTTAAGCTTTTCGTCCTACTCCATGAAAATTTGAAGAATTATTTGAGTGGCGGTTGAAGAATCAGAAATAACATGTCCAAGACTAGTCCAGTTAAAGCCATTAACAATTAAATCTTTGTCATATAACTGCTGTTCTACTACTGTTCACTAGTAGTTTTAGCATTTCATGTCCTCTCTGAGATTGCAGTTGCACCAACTGCTAGCTTCTGTTCAGTGCATATATCAAACTGGATGAAGAGAGAGTTGCATAAAAACACATGAAATTACTTCATTAATCTGCGCAAATTCTCTCTCTAACGTTGCTTGTTGAATTTTTGTTTCTGAAGGAAAAGTAAAGGTGATTCAAAATGTCACCATACAAAATAATACTAGGAGGTGGGTCACCTCTCCCCAAAAAAGACAACTGATCCGTCTATCAAAACTGGCTAAGTTGTGAGCCAAAGAATTGTTGTTCCTACAATGGAGGTCAATTGGAGAATGTCTTGACATGGGTCAAAGGAGCTGAATTGGTAGAACAGCTTGGAGCTGGCTAATGCCATGAAGAAGATTTACTCGAGAAATATGTGTTTAATTGAATCTTGACTGGGAGATGGAGATATAGTTATGCAAAACAGAAGCACCTATATAAGAGCGGAAAGATAGATGGATACAATCATATATGCTTCCTTTAATATGAAGTTTGGAGCTGTCTTTGGATTGATTGGTTGGTCCACTGCATTCATGTCGAGTTCCGGAGATGAAAAGCTGGCTTACAGGTACCACTGCCCATGTTCTTACATCAGTCCATAGTCCATCTCCATCATTTGTCCTTCGCTCACTTGCCTTGTACACTTTCTTTTGTGATGGGCAGCAATCGTGCCTCGGGTTTACATCAAACTGTGTCAGCTGTCGCTCGATGCTTATCCAAACTAAACCATGCAGAGTGATCCGATGAACTCTATAATTGCATTCATGGCATGCTCGGAAAAAGCCAAGACGAAAGGAAGACACGCCCAAAAGCTCAAGGATTCGAATGGCTCATGGCCACAAAGCTAGGTAACTTTCACTGCTCATCGTGAAGCTAAAGCTAATCATAAAAAGTAAGCTTGTCCATCTTTTATTGTATGGTAGATGTTGGAATTGGGTGCATTAATAGGCCATGCAGCTCATGATTTGGCATATGATGTGTTGGCTTGATCCAGCAGCATCGACATTAAAGGCTTGAGAATGTCGCTTACCCACTTTTATCGTCAAAAAAAAAAAAAAAAACCTAATATTATCGATCGATCAATCATCGTTCGACATGAATATACGATCCCCCAAGATATCCGAGTTTGAAAGAATGAGATAGATGTTTACCCTAGCTAATCTATCCATATGGATATTCTTTGAAACCCTTCTATCTACATAAAATAATCTTCTCATTAAATCATGGCAGAGGAATCGATCTTGCTCATCGATTCTATATTCCTTGCTCTACCTCTCATGTGCTCGTCACAGGTAACAACACAAAGCAAAATGCTATACAACACACAAAGAACACTAAGAACTCCATGCAAAGTATTCTAACAAACATGGGTCCCTGTGCAAGGATGGCACGTACAAATCCATGGAGTTGCCCATGCTTGGCCTCTTGGATCCTTTGCCACAACCTGCACCTTCCATTGAAAGCTCACCCGCCACATGCAGAGATCGATGGCACCACAAGGAAGAAGAATTGGCTGCTATTGCATACAGTGACAGTGGTGGCCAGTGCCAGCCAGTACATGGAGTTTGCTCTCAGGAAATGCCAACGTAGACGCAATCATCATCCCCTGCTTGTCTAGAGCTGGAAGCCAGGAGAAAGGCCCCATCATCCCCATACGACCATTATTTATGAGTGTATACCACCACTGTCAGGGTTGCAGGCAAGGTAATGCAGGGCTGTCCTTGTGAGACAGAGGGAGCCCCTCTTTGATTTGACCCAGCAACAAGATTCCCAGCTCATTTCGCTCTCTGTGTCACATCTTTCTTTGTTGTTTTCTGTGTCCTAATCCATGAAATGTGAGAGCAGTAAGTATACTTGTAGCTTAACGAAAACTTACCATAAGGAAGAAGAAAAAGAGGCTTTTTTTAAGCTCTCTGGCCTCTGTTTCACTGACATCCTCAGCGCCGACACCGCACTGCTTCCTCTTCCATCACTTGGGAGTTTTTAGGCTTCGACCGAGTCTCCTTGGGTAAGCTCAGTGAGTCCATCTTCTGATTACGAACTCCAATCCTTGTAGTTTACTGCCCAAAGCTCACATTGTTATAGCTTCAGATACTGATCCAGAAATGAAGGAGAACTCATCTTGCTCCGTTGTTTGTTTTGATTCATAAGCTCATGTAATCAGCCTTCTTGCGCAGAAAGATGCAGCTGTTGCAAATTTTGGCGTTTCTGGCCGCGCTGCTGTCATCGTTACAGCAGTGCAGGGCGGCGGAAGCGGTGGCGACGTGCGCCGGCATCGTCCCGATGAGGTGGCGGAGAGAGGTGGTATCGATCACCGAGTTCGGCGCTGTGGGAGATGGGAAGACTCTCAACACTTGGTCCTTCCACAAGGCCATATACAGAATCCAGCACCTCAGGAAACGGGGTGGTACTCTTCTCTACATTCCCCCAGGGGTTTGGCTCACAGGAAGCTTCGACCTCACCAGCCACATGACACTGTACTTGGCCAGAGGAGCCGTCATCAAGGCCGCTCAGGTATCTACGCAGTACATAGGAACGGAGATGAATAAAGAATATTTGGATCGTGGCTTGTCTGGAGTCATCTGAGCGGGACTTGTTCTTGATTAGGTCTTTACATATGACAAGGTTTATGCTTTGGAGATCCTTTCTTGGTGCAGGATATATGGAACTGGCCTTTGGTGGATCCTTTACCATCCTATGGAAGAGGACGAGAGCTTCCTGGTAGCAGATATCGGAGCTTTATCCTGGGGAATGGAATCCGTGATGTGATCATAACAGGTGACTCCTCCTCCTCTCTTTGAATCAGGAGATTCTGCTTATGGATCTTTCTCTGTATAGCTATATTTCCTCTGCAGATCATTCACATATAATTGTTTCTCTGCTATCAGACTGGATGAAAGAATTGTCGGCTATGGTTAGGTTCCAGATTTCAGACTGTTCATCCAACATACTCCTGTGATCTTTGCAAGCTCACTTTGGACACAAAAACATTGAATCTAAAGTTCACCTTAGCAGCTTAGCATCGATTCAGAGTTGTCATCTGTTCATAGCTGTTTTATACTTCTTCAGAGATGTCTCATTCTTTAGCAATTCAATTCCTTTAAGTAAGCTATAAATGACAGATTGGTCAAAGCTCTGGGTGGCTTATGAACATTATATCTCGACTCGAATTATGTGAAGTGTAGTATTTATCCTGATCTAACTGGATTCTGATTTGCTAGTCTAATGAATCTTGCATACAACAACAACAAAACCGAAGTCCCAACTATTTGAGGTGTAATAAATCTTTCATCCGTAACCAAAATTCTTAGATATTATCACCTAAATCTTGCAAACTTGGTGATCAGGCCTTGCATTAGCTGAATGATTGTTTTTAATGAATCTATAATTGAACTTTCTTTTTTTTTTTGCCAAGGCTTCTGTTAATTCATTTCTCTGTTTTCTGCAATCACCAATTTGCAAGTTCATCAGGTAATGACTAATAATTTTACCAGAGCTTTCACTTTGAGTAATGATGCATCTAGAATTACTTCCTTGATATCTTTTGCATTGATATCTCTTTTGTTATATGTATTTTCTTAGAGATCTCAAAGTTCACAATAAAGAAATGATAACGATGCCCTGTAGTTCAGAATCTAGGCTTGGATCAAGGTGAACTATGGTTCTTGCTTTCCGAAGAGAAGGGAAACTGCCCGAATTGACTCTCTCTCTCTTGAGCAGAGGCCTAAATTTTCGCCTATATCACTTCATTTCATAAGTGGGAAATCATTTTGGCCATATTTGAGTAAGCTTTCGAGCCAATTGGAGTCCAGCTTTGCTCAAAACCAACCCGAGTGAAAGGGATGCGATAGAGAATGATTCATATTATGCCTACCCTTTCTCCGTAAAATGGGGTACGTGCTTATTTGATGCGGAAGATCCCTTAGGAAGCTTTCGCAAGTCGTTCTTAGATTTCACATCAACACTCTTCTCGTTCAGCAGTTAACTATTCATAAGATAGTGAACATAAGCTCTCACTTTTCTCTCTTCTTTTTGTCCAATTTGGGTGTGTTTAGAGTCAGTTGTTATGTCCAGGTCCTGTCATTGAACAGAAGAAATGTCTTAACTTGTTCTGGAATCTCTATGACTTCTCTATTTGCTTTCGTTCCATAATTCTTGAGTTGATTCACATCATCCTTATTATTTGTTCTGCTTTCCCAGGAGAAAATGGAACAATTGATGGTCAAGGTGATGTCTGGTGGAATGAATGGAGACAAAGAACTCTTCTTCACACAAGACCAAATTTGTTAGAGCTAATGAACTCCAGGGATGTTCTTGTTTCCAATGTGGTGTTTCTCAACTCTCCTTTCTGGAATGTGCACCCTGTTTATTGCAGGTAACCATGAGCAAACAAATTGCTCTCATAGCATGTATGTATGATATGAATGTTTTGGTAGCTTGATTGAGAGCTGCAGTTAATTGATACAGCTAAATGACCTCATGAACATAAGCTAGAAACATGAGGCATCACAAACCTTTCAGATTGCTTCCTACCAGTTGCTATCTGAAGCTGATTTATGATCTCCTTTGATTCTACTATTACATTTCAGGCTTTGCCCTTTGATTCATATAACAAGTCTAAGCTTTGTTCTACTATAATATAATCCTTGGATGCATACATATCAAGCTTAGCTTTGCACTATTGTAATGCTTCTGCATCTAACCTAACATCTTTCTTGCAGCAATGTGGTGATAAAGCATGTGACTGTGTTGGCTCCATCTGACTCCCCTAACACTGATGGAATTGATCCTGGTATGCTTCTCTCATACGTCAAGTCTCAGCCTCTAGTGCTACGGAACAAGATGAATAAGAAGGATGATTCCTTTGATGATGTTTTTGTCTCCATCTTCATGAACTTTTCTTCCATGACTTAGATTCTAGCTCAAATGTCTGCATCGAGGATTCCTTTGTCGCAACTGGGGATGATCTGGTGGCTGTGAAGAGTGGCTGGGACGAGTATGGAATTGCTTACGGCCGTCCAAGCTCTGGCATCACGGTGAGAAGGCTCACGGGCTCCTCACCCTTCTCCGGCATCGCCATCGGAAGCGAGACCTCAGGCGGGGTGGAGAACGTATTGGTGGAGAACATCAACCTCTACGACGTTGGCATTGGAATCCACATCAAGACCAACGTCGGCAGGGGAGGCTACATCAGAAACATAACCATCAGCGACGTCAACATGAACAACGTTCGGAAGGCCATCAGGATCGCCGGCGACGTCGGTGACCACCCCGACGAGAACTTTGATCCCAACGCAGTCCCGACGGTTGATGGAGTGACGATCAAGAACGTGTGGGGTGAGGAGGTTGAGCAGCCGGGATCCATCGAGGGCATCAAGAACTCGCCTTTCACTCGGGTATGCCTCTCCAACGTCAAGCTCTGGGGCGTCGGGGCCTCGCCGTGGAAGTGCACGGACGTCACTGGGGCTGCGCTCGGAGTCAACCCAGGGCCATGTCCGCAGCTCACCAGCAGCTTTGCAATGAGCTATTGCTCGAATGATTTCTAATGTCGGAGTGCTCTGCGGTCATCTTGTTCTTCAGATCTTGAAGATGGCCACAGTGCTACAGAACAATATGTACATGATTTGCCAAGGAAGTCTCGACTTTGCTGGAACTGTTTCAGCAAATCAGCAGCGGTGTTCAGCATGAAGATTCTGAAGGTAATATAAGCAACTGTGTTAATCTGTTCTTCCGATCGCATCATGTTCATTGAGAATGATTGTTCACTCTCATCGTGTCTACCACATGTCGACTAGAGATGCATCATCTTCTGAAAACATTACCAGCCAGAAACATTCCAAAGAAAACAGAGAACAATTATTGGAAGAAGATGATACAAGATCAAACATGGAACGTTTTATCAACACGGAACAGGTACGGATGGCTAGTAGATGATACGACACAGAAGAAACAGATCATGTCATGCTGATCTAGGAAAACACACACGATAAGATGGAACATTGTAAGCTGCTACCAGCTTGTCTTCAGCACCGGAGGAGGTCTACCTACAGCTCCAAGCGATTCTTCAGCTCCCGATACCACTTCATCCATCCCTCGCCCTCGTTCTCCTGCTTGTGCTTGCTCTTCTCTTTGTCCTTGTTCTTCTCCTTCTCCTTGTTCTTCTCCTTATCTTTGTTCTTGTTCTTCTCCTTTTCCTTATCTTTCTCCTTGTTCTTCTCCTTATCTTTGTTCTTGTTCTTCTCCTTATCTTTGTCTTTCTCCTTGTTCTTCTCCTTATCCTTGTTCTTCTCCTTATCTTTGTTCTTGTTCTTCTCCTTATCTTTCTCCTTGTTCTTCTCCTTCTCCTTATCTTTCTCCTTGTTCTTCTCCTTATCTTTGTCTTTCTCCTTGTTCTTCTCTTTATCCTTGTTCTTCTCCTTATCTTTGTTCTTGTTCTTCTCCTTCTCCTTGTCTTTATCCTTGTTCTTCTCCTTATTCTTCTCTTTATCCTTGTTCTTCTCCTTCTCCTTGTCTTTGTTCTTGTTCTTCTCCTTCTCCTTGTCTTTATCCTTGTTCTTCTCCTTATTCTTCTCTTTATCCTTGTTCTTATTCTTAGTCTGAAGCTGCAGCTCCTCTTCTCCTGCCTCCTTTACCTCGTCTGAACCTGAATTCAAGTCGTCATCTTTCTTCTTGTACTCTTCGCCCCCACTATGGTCAACCGCCTCTGTTCTCTGCCACCCGTCGGCAGCCTTCTCCCTGCCTGTCTTCGCCTCACCGCCTGCTTCCCCGTCCTTCGCGTGGACCGAAGCGATCACGCCGTCTCCGTAGGGAACAGCGGCGCCGCGGTGACGGTAGCGGCGGCGGGAGCCATCTGCAGAGAGGGGGGCATCAACTTCGAAGCGGGGGACGGTGGCCGTGCGAAGGCCGCCCTCCGGCTGGTCGAGGTCCCCGGCGGCGGAGAGGGGAAGGGCGAGGCGGCCGGCATGAGAGAGGAAGAGGAGAGTGGAGAGCAGCGAGAGGATGAGGCTGGTGGCGCATTCCATGGATCTGCGACGGGAATGATGGTGGAGTGGTTGTGTTTGCGTATGACAGGACGGCAAGAGAATTAAAATAAGTATGCGGGGGACAGAAAAGTAAACAAACAAGTTCTCATCGTCTCCGCCACCTCTCGAGGGACGGAAGCGTCGGGATAAAAGCAGTGGACTCCTCTCTCGGTACCATCCCCACGTAGAAAGCAGATGAGGGGGGTCACATCTTGGACCAGTGGGTTGTAGGTCATCAAACAGTGAGGACGAACTCCACAGACGTGGACAGAAACATACGGGAAATTAGTGAAAGGTCATATAGAAGATATCAATGAAAAGCTAGCAATCCTCCGAGTTCCATTACTTCTACTTAGCATCCAGACAAGGACTCCTCTCTCCATCTGCAGTACAACAATGACCGAGCCCGTGAACAAAGATTCCATTGTTTGCTTCTGTAGTTATCGTCATTAAGGTTGCTCGATCATTTCACATAAGCACGAGTGAGGAGCGCTGACATTTCCACAAACACATCGTTTGGTATTAAAAGCAGAGCAGAGAACGTATTGGGAAACGTCAAACACGATACGAGCAGTTGATCCACTCGGACAAAAGAGCACAAACACTTTTCGTACACACACCTGTTTACGAACACAAGAACGGAAGAGGGCTGAGCAATACATCAAACACTATACATGCATACCTGACGCCCGTCCTCGTCCAAATCCATAAGTCCATGCAGCGCCATAGTCAACTTACTTAGATATGGAAGCGCTTCCAGAGGCCCCAAAGCCATTGCGCCAAGCGACCTCCATCTTCTTCTTCCTCGTCGTCTGAATCGGAGTCGGAGTCGGAGTCCGAATCAGGCTCTTCTTCTCTTTCTTTCTTGGTCTTGTATTCCTCCCCCTTGCTCTCCTCCGTCCACTTCGGCGCCGCAACCTCCTGCGGTC
The DNA here is from genome assembly GCF_036884655.1 of Musa acuminata AAA Group. Lineage (NCBI taxonomy): Eukaryota > Viridiplantae > Streptophyta > Magnoliopsida > Zingiberales > Musaceae > Musa > Musa acuminata. The sequence goes on along the minus strand of NC_088343.1, from coordinate 11,488,500 downwards.
CCTGCTTCCCTTCCGCCTCCGCTACTGTCTCTTGCTCTTCCTCCTCCTTGACCACTTCGGCGTTCGATTCCCCGTCGTTGGCCGGGACCGATAAGATCATGTCGTCGCCATAGGGGACGACCACCTCCTCGTCGCCGGCGGCGCGGCTGAGGCGGACGCCGAATTGGGAGCCATGGCGGTACTGGTGGATGATGGGGCGGTGGGTGAGGTCGATGGTGCGGAAGGCATCGCCGGTAGCGGCACCATCCTCGCGTAACTTTTCAACGGGGAGGACGGTGGCCGCCTGGCGGGAGTCTTCAGGCCGCTCACGGTCGAGCTCCGCCACGTAAGAGGCGGGTAGGGTAAGGCGGGTGGCGGTGGAGAGAAGGAAGAGGGTGGAGATGACGGAGAGGACGACGGCGATCTTGGCTACGCCCATGGCTCCCTGCGATCGTAGACACGATGTGCAGTGCACTTTTCACACGCGAGGGATGATGACCGAGTCAAAATAATCCGATGTCAATTTGGTCAACGGTGTACAGCTGATAGATGTAAGAAAATAATTCCTACTAATAAAATGGGTTGATACAATAATTCCTACCAATAAAGGTTCTTAGTATTCTTCTCTGGCAGCCGCCTCACAGGGGATTCCTCCTCCTCATGTTGACATGTTCTGCAACCTAACACATGAATCAATCGTCAGCCACTCTGGCCATGCCAAATGCACGAAGAACAACGTAAGACAACAAAACAAGCCACTATTAATTAAACTAAACCATAAAAAGGGGAATATTTTGCCGAAATATACAGCTTTTTCTTTCATGGAATCATTGGCGGCGAGGACTCGATATGAGCCGCGTCTCAATTATGTGGAGGAACCTTCTCGATCATGTGGATGCACTTAGGAGTAGGGAGGTGCACATCGATCAGTACTTACACTATCATCCATCCGACCGAGTCTCCGGCGGGCGGCGGCTTTCTGTGCGAATCTTGAGGCAGGGAATGGGTTTGTTGGGTGATTTAGTTAGTCGGAAGCAATCATATCATTTTTCATCCTCGCTCGCTCTCTCTCTCTCTCTCTCTCTCTCACTCAGAGATGAGCCTGACGCGTGCTTTACATCATCATCTCTCTCTCCTTCGTGTATATAACACGATGGAAGGGAGAGGACTCACCTCATCCTCGCTCGGTTAGATTGGCTTGTACGGGTCCCAGTCGTGTGCGATACTCGAGTCTTGTTCTGGTAGCCATGGAGGACAGCAACGGAGCAGCTGCTGCTACGAGGTCGCGGCGTCCTCACGTGGCGCTGCTGCCGACGCCCGGCATTGGCCACCTGATCCCCATGGCCGAAATGGCCAAGCTCCTCGTCGCCCGCCATGGCTTCTCCGTCACCATCATCACCTTGGCCATCTCCGCCTCCAAGGCCCAGGCCACCCTCCTCTCCTCCCTCCCCCACTCCGTCTCCTCCCTCGCCCTCGCCCACGTTCCCCTCCACGACCTCCCTCCCGACGCCAACATTGAGACCACCATGGCTGTCGCCATAGTCCGCTCCCTCCCCGCCCTCCGCGACGCCCTGTCCCGCCTACGATCCTCCGATAACCTCGTCGCCTTCGTGGCCGACATCTTTGGCACCGACGCCTTCGATGTCTCCCGCGAGCTCGGCGTCCCGCCCTATCTCTTCTTCCCCACCAACCTCCTCACACTCTCGCTCCTCCTCCACCTCCCCGAGCTCGACGCCACCACCAGCTGCGAGTACCGGGACCAACCCGCGCCGCTCCGCCTACCGGGTTGCGTCCCCATCCCCGGACCGGACCTCCTCCAGCCGATCCAGGACCGGTCCAACGACGCCTACCGGTGGGTGCTCCACCAAGCGCGCCGGTACTGGGAGGCGGAGGGCATTCTCGCCAACACCTTCGATGCTATGGAGCCGGAGGCCGCAAATATCCTCCAGCAGACCGTACCGGGCCGTCCGCCGGTTTACCTTGTCGGGCCGCTGACGCAGTCCGGGAAGAACGAAGCCGACGAGGGGGCCGAGTGTTTGCGGTGGTTGGACCGGCAGCCAAAGGGATCGGTGCTGTTCGTGTCCTTCGGCAGCGGCGGAACGCTGTCGATGGCACAGATGGCGGAACTCGCTCTGGGGTTGGAGCTGAGCGGGCAGCGCTTCCTGTGGGTCGTCAAGAGCCCGAGCGACGGCGGGGACGCCAGCGAGGCATACTTCACCGTCCAGAGCAAGGAGGACCCGTTCCGGTTCCTGCCGGCGGGGTTCGTGGACCGAACGCGAGAGGTGGGCCTGCTGGTCCCGTCGTGGGCGCCGCAAGCGGCGGTGCTAAACCACGCCGCTACCGGCGGCTTCCTGAGCCACTGCGGGTGGAACTCGACGCTGGAGAGCGTGAAAGCCGGGGTGCCGATGGTGGCATGGCCTCTGTTCGCAGAGCAGCGCCAGAACGCGGTGATGCTGGCGGAGGGCTCGAGGATCGCGCTGCGGTTGCCGAGGGCGGAGCAAGGGATCGTGCCGCGGGAGGAGGTGGCGCGGGTGGTGAAGGAGCTGATGGAGGGGGAAGAGGGAAAGGCCGCGCATCAGCGGGTGGCGGAGCTCCGGGAAGCTTCGGCCAGATGCCTGGAGGAGGGCGGCGCCGCGTACACGGCGCTTGACGCGGTCGGCAACAAGTGGAAGGCCACGAACTAAGCTACTTCCCAACGTCAATTTCTCATTGCTTGGTTTCTTTCTTTGCTTTTGTCTCAGTCCGTACTCCCTATCGAATCACACAGAGTGCTCCATGCAGCGGTCTGCTTCCGCAGGAGGCTGTTCAGTGTGTAATAAACACATTATCTGTCAGTGTAACCCATGAATCGATGTGAGAAAGCACGATGGTGTCATGAGCAGTACCGGAAACAAAATTACAACATCTCCATCAGAAACACAACACAGAAAACAAGTTGATGAGAGGAAGAATCTGACCACAATGAGTAAACAGGTCTCTACGAAACTATTTGACATGCAGGATAATTTCATCATTCAACATAAACATAATGGAAGCAGTAGAACACAAGAAGGGCAGTGTTCAACAAAGACAATTGAACATAACAAAAGTTCAGGACTCGTGTTCGGGAGTAGTGGTCTTGCTGGCCATAGCGACAACTTTGTTGTACTCCTCTAATTCTTTCTTGTATGCATTTATGCCTTCTGCTGCTTTCTCGTTCCATGTCTGCCTCTCAGCTTCACCCAAGTCCTGTAGCAGCAAGCAAGCAGTGTTGAGAAACACACCAAAACGCACTTCATCCATGGAGAATTAGATGATTATTACCTTCCATTTCACTGAAACCATGGCGTTCAAAGTGGAATAGGGAATTCCCGGATGTTCCTCCATGAGTTGCTTCCTTGCTTCTTTGCTGGAATAGGGAATGAAATGAGTTAGCCTCAACTATATACATGAATACCTGAGGACTTAAAACTCCAGCATCATATCCAAACCTGAAGAGAAGGAAAGAAGAGGGTGGCTTCTTTGGCCTGTTAGGATCTGCATTCTGTTCTTCCTTGTTTTTCTTCTTCTTGTGACGGTCCTCCTTCGTTTTCTGTTCAAGATTTCAGTAAACATTACCCAATGGAGTTTATCATACGGAAAACAGAAAGCCTCGAGCATGAAAGAAAAATGAATTCAACCTTAATTATATTCTCTGTTTTCTCCTTCTTCTTCAACAATTGAAGGGCTTCCTGCTTTAGAACTTTCCTCTGCTCCTCTTCTTCCTTCTCTAATGTCGCAGCTTCCTGATTGGTACATTGAGTTAGTATTATCTTGGTTTAGATTTTTGAGCTCTGGAAACATTAGTTTCTTCTTACCTCGAACTTTCTTTGCTTGTAAAGCTCCATTTCCCGATTATAATCTTCCTTCTGTTTCTTAGCAACCTGTGGGAACGTACCAATGTATGAGAGAATAAAGCAACAATTAAAAGTTATTTCTCCACTGTTGGCTGCAGAAAGGATCGATTTTTTTGATACCTCCTCATAGGGTGCTTTCTGCTCTCCAGTCATGTTCTTCCACTCCTCTCCTGCTATCTTAGAGATCTGAGGTTGATACATACCATGAGATTAACTGGGTAACTGCAGATTGCTACTAGGTTTTAGGTTCTGTAAGCTAAGTATTACCTCGAGGACATTTTTGTTCTCTTGTAGCAGAGCCTCGCGTCGTTCTTTCGAGAAGAGGAAGAAAGCTGACATGGGTTGCTTTGGCTTCAAAGGATCTTTCTCCTTCCTGAAGGAAAATATGACACTGGATATAACATTTGACCTTCAAAGACAGGAAAAAGAGATTGTAGAGATGACAATACCTCGGTTTATTGCCCTCTTTATCGGCTTCCTGTAATACATAATGGATCAGCTTCTGCGGCACCAGGAAAAGATCTTGAATCCATATCATTTTTCTTACGAGAAACTGACCTGTTTGAACTGCAGATACTGTTCGAGCAACTCCATGGCTGTCTTTTGCAGCTGCTCTCCCTCCAGCAGTTTCATCGCCTCGTTCTCGCGCTTCTCCTGCTTCACCACCTGCAAGTAGGCCTCTTTCTCTTGCTGGTACTTGTCTTCGTAGGGCTTCTTTTCTTGGGCGCTCAACGCCTTCCATCTCGCTCCCAGCACATTGGAAATCTCTTTGAAATCTGCATCAGGGTTCTCTTTCTTGGCTTCGTTCCACTGATCTTTGCACCATGAGATGTATGCCGGACACGGCTTCTTGGTCTTCTCGACGCCGGTCTTGTTCTTATGATTCTTCTTCTTTTCGTTCTTTTCTTGATCTTTCTCTCTCAGAGACTTAACCAGAGGAAGGCTCTGTTCGAAATCAACAAGAGCAGAAAAACCCCCTGAAACCCTAGTCCTAAGACGAAACGAAAAGAGATATACAAATCTAGTGAAGGCGCGTACCATGGTTGGCTTGAACTCCTTCAATTTCTGGAGTTTCTTGAGCTCATCCTGTAGCCGCTCCTGTTCCTTGCCGCAGTTCTCGATCTCTTCGTCCTTCTGCTTCAGCACCTCATCCCGTTGCTTCAGGAGCTCCTCCGTTTTCTCCTTCTCCAGCTGAAGCATATGCAGCCGCCCCTGGAGTTCTTGCAACTCGTCGGCGAAGGACTTGCCAGTCACCGCAGAAGACTTGGGCTTGGGAGGGACTTTCTTGGAATTCTTCGGCGAGAGGAGCTGAGAGAGCCCGTCTCGGCTCTCCTTGCCAACTTCCCCAAGCGGGGACGAGGATTCGCCAGCGGGGATATTGATGTCGCTTGGCGACAAATTCTTCAGCGCCTTCCGGCTCCTCCCTTTCCTCTGAACTGCCGCGGCTGCCATGGCTAACGGAAGGGAAGAGAGAAGAGGGAGATGAAGATGAGGGCAGAGGAAAGACGGTGGAGACGGACCGAAGGATGTTGGGGGTTTATGTAACGGTCAGACACAACGGTACTATTATTCAAAATTCAAATCGAGTGTGAGGCAGAATTGAGAACTATTTCGGTTCCGCGGGCGCGAAATTGGACGGACTCGACCGTTGGGTCTTCGAACACTTCCCAGGGGAAGTGATCAAAATTCACGAATCACGAAGAGGCAATTGACCCATGCATGTTAACATGGTTGACGTTGAGAGACGATGTTCGTTGACATTATCTTAGTTTTGTTGACCGTATCATATGTCACGTTGCAGTGATGGTCAAATTGTGACTCCTGCAAGATATTTATTTTGACCACAACTTAATATACCTTAATTTAAAATTAATAGAAATAAAATTTTGGCATCATCAAATTGAAGGAATATTTGAACGGTAGTAATATTATTCACCGTCTCAATAGGGACACATATTTCATTTATAATTATTATTTTTCTTGATAGGTTAATCAAAAATTGACTTCCTCGATTTTATGTATACAGCTTCAAATTTGGTACGAAATGTTTTAAGTTTGCTTATTCACACTCTCATGTTTCTTTTTATAAAATCATAAATTTATATAAAAGTATTTTTATTAAAAAATTTGTTTAAAAATTTATGTGACAAATGTATACCACTAGAATGGTTCGAGGAAACATAATTAGTGTAAGTATTTTGGAGACAATAAGTTGTTAATATTTTGATCAATTCGATATGGTTTGAATCTATATACATAAGATTGTCGAATGTGCCTTCAAGGTTGAAACATCGAGCTCCCGATGTGTTGTTTGCATAAAGACTAAGGTCGGGAGAGGTTTCTCGCCTTGATCCCTCCGACACCCAAGTTAGCAACCCGAGGTATATGAGTATAAATGTAAGTCGTTAAAAAAGGTAACCCCTTATTCATTATGTTGAAGATGAGTTTTTATATCTAATCGTACAAGAACAATATATTTTATGAAATATGGTTAAAATTTATTTTAGCCCTTGTAGTTTTGACCATAGACCACTTAAAGACCTTATGGTTTACTCGTGTTTAAAATAAAAAACGTAACATACAAACCCCTCCCATCAAGTTTGAGTAAACAAACGTTAGAGTTTACTTACGTGTCATACTAACTCATAATAAAATATTAATATAATGATATATATAATTTAAATAAAATATATATTTATTTTAGCATATGTGATTTTAGTCATGTACTACTTAATCCCTTATTATTTTGTTCGTGTCTAAAATAACTTTTATATTTTTAAAAACATAACATATAAGCTCATGCATCAAGTCTGAGTTAACAGATGTTAGAGTCTACTTACGTGACATGTTGATTCATAATAAATTATTAATATAATAATATATAATTTAAGTTTAATAAAAAGGTCTATCTAATTGAGAAAGATAAAATAACAAAGGCTGTAGGAAGAGAGGTAAAGGTAGGAGAGGTCAGAAGTGGAGGTGAGAGAGAGTTAGACCACCACCTCGTAGGCGTGATGGATGGAGCCATAGGAGATGACGAAGTGGGAGGCAATGGACACGAAGACGCTCAGGAGGAGAAAGAGGGACTAGGAGACCATTACATCATGCCTAATGTTGGACTGATCAATGCACATCCACTTGAGGCAGGATCGGAAACTCTTAAGCTTATCATTAGCTCGATAGATGTTGCGTTCACACAACATCCTACTAGGCAACAATGGCTCAGTATTATTACTAGTGGTAGCTTCTATGATGATGCCTCCCACATTAATGGTGGTCTTGATTTTTTTTAATTTAAATTAATATATTATTATATTAATGATTTATTGTGAGTTAGTATGTCATATAAATAGACTCTAACATCTATCAACTTAGACTTGATAGGAGGGACTTATATACTATAATGAGAGGGAGTTATATGTTATATTTTAAAAAATATAAGAATTATTTTAGATATAAACAAAACAATAAGGGCTTAAGTAGTCATGACCAATATTACAAGGGCTAAAATATACCCTTTTTAACTTAAATTATACTAACATTATATTAATAGCTTATTATGAGTCATTATGTCACGTAAGTAGACTCTAACGTATGTTAACTCAGACTTGACGGGAGGGGCTTATATGCTACGTTTTTTTAAAATATATAGGTTATTTTAAACACGAGTAAACTATAGTAGCTTAAATAATCTATGGCTAAAATCATAGAGGTTAAGATGAACCTTAACCCCTATGAAATATTCTACGAGGAGACAACCTCTAACCATTTCCAATGGCCTCTTCATCTGACATGTGTCTGCCTACCTTAGACCTTTATCCACATGGAAAGATGGGTGGAGGGTAGCCTCCGTCCTCTCCTTCCATCCCGGATACCATGTAACGGTCATATGTCGAATTAAGATTAGTTGATGGTATATTCCCTATTATTTATCCTGCCCCTTGTATTGTTGAGGGACACACTTTGGTTGGACGGAGTCAGGTTTTTCAACCTCCATACCTCAGGCGAAGGATAGAGTATGGTTTCCTGACCTCCCCGTCTTTAGTGAAAGTAGGGGTCAAGCTTCCCAACCTTTATGCCTTGGCATAAGGCAAGGGTTGAGTTTCTTGACCTTCATATCCCGATGAAGCAGGGGTCAAGCTTCTTGACCTCCATGCCTTAACATAAGATGAGGGTTGGGTTTCTCGACCTCCCTAGATGGTTATGAGTTCAACCCTCATGGTGGACGTCACTCCGTCTTTAGTGAAGGTAGGGGTCGGGCTTCCCAACCTCGATGCCTTAGCGTAAGGCGAGGGTTGGGTTTCTTGACCATCATATCCCGATGAAGCGAGGGTTAGGGTTCTTGACCTCTATCCCTCGGCATAAGATGGGGGTTGGGTTTCTCGACCTCCCTAGGTGGTTGTGGATTCAGCCCCCATGGTGGGCGCCACCCTATCATTGACGAAGGTAGGGGTTGGATTTCTTGACCTCCTCGGGTGGTAATGGGTTCAACCCACTGTGGGGGCCACCTCATCTTTAATGAAAATGGGGGTTGAGCTTCCTAACCTCCACGCCTGGATGTAAGGTTAGGATCGAGTTTCTTGACCTCTATGTCTTAATGTAAGGTGGGGGTCAGGCTTCTCGGCCTCCCTGCCTCAAGCAAAAGAAGGTCTGCATCTCTTTTTTTATTATATTGAGACCTTGTTTCTACTCGAGGTACTTGCATCTCTCCTTTTTTTTTTTATTGGCCTCCAGGCGGATAGGTTTCGTTAGGCAATGATCTACCCACATTGAGTAAATGAGGGGTCGAAACTATATCTCCCTACTTGGAGTTTTTTTTCCCTTGTCTCATTATGACTGACTTACTCTCATGCAGGTCTAGTTTTGCCTCCTATCGTAATGAACTTCTTCTTACAAGGATTGGGTTTTTTTTACTCATACGCCTAGGGTATATTTTGTCTTATACCTCCCGCTATAGTATGTTTCTTATTATGCAGTTTTTTTGACTCACATGCCTCGGGCATATTTTGTTTTATGTCTCTCGTTATGGTAGGTTTCTTCTTACGTAAGTCAAGTTTTCCCGACTTATGCACCTTATGCATATTTTATCTTATGTCTTTTGTCATGATGAGTTTCTTCTTATGTGGGTATGGTTTTTCCAACTCATGCGCCTCAAGCCATTTTGTCTTGTGTCTCTCGTCTTAGTGGGTTTCTTATTATATGAGTTATGTTTTTTCGACTCATGCACCTTGGCCATATTTTGTCTCGTGCTTCTCACCGTAGCAGGTTTCTTATTATGTGGGTTAGGTTTTTCTAACTCACACGCCTTGGGCACATTTTATTTTATATCTCTCGCCGTAGCGAGTTTCTTCTTATGCGAGTTGGGTTTTTCCGACTCACACACCTTAGATATATTTTGTCTTATGCCTCCAACTGTAGTGGATTCCTTCTTACAAGGGTCAGATTTTCTTGACTCGCGCCTCGAGTGCTTGCCGCTGTGCTAGGTATCTTATTACGTGAGTCAGGTTTTCCTAACTCATGTATCTTAACTATATTTTATCTTATGCCTCCCTCTATAGTAGGTTTCTTATTATGCGGGTCGAGTTTTCCCAACTCATGCACCTCAGACATATCTTATTTTGTATCTTCCATAGTAATAATTTCTTTATTATGCTAATTGGTTTTTTTGACTCATGTACCTCGGATATATTTTGTCTTGTACCTCCTGTTAGCTTGCATGACATCTATGACTAGCACCTCCTATAGTAGTTGGCTTCTTATTACATGGGTCGAGTTTTCTCGACTCATGTATTCACACACATTTTTTTCTTATGAATTGTTGGTCTTTTTTAAGTCATTGAGTCTGCCTACTTGACTTAGTCTATATGTCTATTTTTTTCTGCATCGTTCGACTCATCCACCCGAGCAGTCTCCACCTAGGTAGGTCAAGGCCTCATTTCTAATCTAATTAGTGTAGTCTTTTCAAGTAATGAAACTTTCTTTTCTTAACTTGTAACATTTATAACTTGAAAATATTTTTTTTATAATAGCACTAAAGACATTGTAGATCAAGGCTTAATGCTCAAGGCATAGTTACCCTGACCTAACCCCAACAGATGTATTATAGGTAGATATTCTTTTAAGTTTGCAATGCGTCATATCCTTGGAGACACCACATCTTTAAGGACGGGAGACGAAAATTCACTAGAACCAGTTTCTCTTGGATTTTCTAGGTGAACAATAATTGACCCAAGGTGGGGTCGACTAGCGCTTCCTCTTTTAATTGTTAGAACTCTTGTAACATCTCCTTCAAATGTTGATCCATCTGCATAGTTAGATACATAGAGAAATCCTCCATTGAATCCACTGATTGAGTCTCGAATTTAAGTAAGATAGAGTTGGTATTGAAGTGTCCCCTCGGCTAGCGGTTTGATGGATCTCAAGCGCTTTTGGGATATCAGTACTATGTTGGGTGGGGTAACCTTGATGGGTGCTGATGGCATCGCTTGTTGGGCTAACTAGAGCAAAAGTAGAGCAACAACCTATATTATGCCCATTAGCATTTATACTTATTGAGCGAGATTCAAGAATTTCTCGATGAGGACGAGCAAGTGGTCAGGGTCATCCCTAGGGATGAGAGACCTGTGTCGTTAAATAGATGCATGTATTGTATTAATGTTTGTACCGAGGTGGATGTGTCCATATGTGAAAAAGGTGGCTACTGCCCCGTTGGATGAAAATACTATGGGTCGGGGACAAAGTATTCATGCTTGAGTGTTCATTGAGAGGGTCGATGGATGGGTGTTCCTGTTATATCGATATCTCCTTTTAGTGTCGAAAATATCAAGGGAAGAAGTCATTGACATCCTGGTCAACCCGAAGTGGTCCAAACCTATATGCACAAGGTTCTCTGAGGTGCCTCTGAGATGAAAACATCAATCTCCCGAGATACCACCTATACGAAGACAAACTCCGGGAGAGGTTTTCTAATTCGATTCATCTGACGTCCAAGTTAGCAACCCGAGATATATGAGTTTGCACTCGAATGGTAAAAAAAAAAGGTAACCCCCTATTATTGTGTTGAAGATGAATCTTTATACCTCATCAGAAAATATTTTATGGAGATATAGTCTTTAGCTGTCTCTAATAACCACTCATTAGCCTTTTGTCCAAGTAGGCGATAAGAGAGGGACGACTCATAATCGTTTGTCTTGTACCCTTGTCTATATGGGCAAACGAGTAGGGGACAGCTTCCATCCTCTTCTTTCATTCCGAACACTATATGGTGGTCACATGTCGGATGAAAAATAGATGATGATGACGTACTCCCTATCAAGTTCAAATTTAAAAATTTATGTAAATTAGTTTCAGAAGTTAAACACAATCCATCTAAGAAGAGATATAAAAGAAAAAATTCTGTATAAAAATTATACAAATTTTTTTAATAAGTAAAAATAAAGACTTTTTTGAATACTAATCATGTCACTCTAACTATACCTACAAGTAAAAAGAGGGTGATAGTCTTGAGAAATATTCCTCCAACAAGTTTCTCATGGTAACCCAATTTTAGTGAGATTTAGTTCTTTTCGCATATTCTCTCGTTAATTTTTTCAAACAATTATTCTTAAGATTAAATTGACTCAAATATTTGCATTATATATATATATATATTCAATAAACAGAAACATTAATTAATTATCAAATATATCAATTGATTTATTCATCATTAAAATATAAAATCAAGAAAATATAACACTGCAACAACGTGGTCATATGAGGTTTGATGATTGATGTAACTAAAAGATGCCTATGAGAAACAACTTTTCGAAATGGAAGACGAATATTGAAATAGTTATAAAAGAAAATTTTAACTTATATCAATTATAATACTTAAAATAATTATTATATATATACATGAATACTTTAAATATGTAAAGTATTCATGTATATGATAATATTATTTTCATAAATCTTTAAAGTATTCATGAATACTTTAAATATGCTATTACGGAAAATTGTTGTGGTGTATGCCAATAATAATATTATTTTCTTTTCAGGTTTTCACTCGAGATATGTTTTTTTTCCGTTCTTTTCCCTCTCCATTAAATTCAAACAAATTAAAAGAAAATATTTCCCCTTTTCCCCTCCCTAAAAACCTTCCAGAAAAGGTCTTGCGGTTCCCGAATCGGAGGGGCGAATGAAACCCTAACCCCCTCGCGTTCTTGTTCGCCATGGGGTGGGAGATGGAGGAGGAGATCGAGGCGGTGCTGGAGAGGATTTGGGACCTCCACGACAAGATCAGCGACGCCATCCACGCCCTCTCCCGCGCCCACTTCCTCCGCTCCATCAAGTCCCTGGCAAAGTCCGACGCCCGCGCCGTGGAGGCGGCGGCGGAGCCCTGCTGTGGTGACGGGAAGGGAGGGTTCGTGTTCACCAAAGATTTTCTGGCGGCTGCGGAGGACGGCGCCGCGATGGCGGCGGAGGCGAGGAGTCTCGACGCCATCAGAGCCGCCCTCGAGAACCTCGAGGACCATTTCGAGTTCTTCCATGTAAGTCGGTCACTTTCTTTGTCGCATGTTTGGTGTCCTCTGTCGATTGAATTCTCTGTTTCCTGGTATAGGTGCTTGACATTTTCTTCGTTTTCTTTGAGAGGTTAATATGTTATGCGTTTAATGCGACCTGCGGGTCGAGGAGGACAAGATCAATCAAAGTCTTCCTGAGCGGGTTAGATCTACTGAAAGCTTTACCGGTGAAGCTTTGGATCCCTTCATGCCCATGCCTTTTCGATTGGGTACAATGTACCAATCATGTAAGGCATCATGTAGAATTGGTACAATGTACAATGCAAAGTGGCATTGCAATATCTGAGACAACAAAGACGAGAAATTATGGTTCTCGATTTGAGCTAAGTTGATTGCGCTATAAGCAATAGTTCTGTATTGCCAATTCTTTAAGCCACAGTTAAGCTTTATTGCTGTGAAATTCTAGACCTGTATTTTGATAGGATAACCAATGTGAAGAGGGTGTTGCAATTTCTGAGAAGAGGAAGATGAACATGAGTTATGGTACTATACTTGAGTTAACTTTACCTTGTTATTGCACTTAAGCAATAGGTTCCAACCAAGTCTTTAAGTGACATGATGACTCTTCTAAAATTTGACAAGGCTTTAGAAAATGTTAAAGTGTGGTCATGCAAGCCATTTTATCAGTATGGTTGGGATCTTTGTTGATATATGTTGTTCTATAGTCCTGTCAATTTTCATTATGAATTTAATATGAACGTCTGCCCTGTTTATGTTGATAATATCATTGTTATTGTTTAACATGTGCTTAGACACGATTGGCTATACTAGTGCTTGGATTTAATTCAACTGACCAGTTATATTTGAGAATCCAATACAACCTATTCCAACCACTACAGCCACCATATCATTCCTAAGTTGCCTACATTACAACACGTTGTTCTTGTCAGCCTCTGGTATTTCAATTTGTGTTTATTGCTTACGACATATAAAACCTTGACAGCATATATCTTTTTGTGAAGTATTTTTCCTTTATGTCAACTTACAGTCTTAATCACTGCGTTCAAACATCTTCCACTTAGTAGCATAAAGGTGTGTTACAAAAAATTGTTGATGGAATATTTATTCTTGAATAACAAGAACCTAGTTAGTTCTTCGTTGGGATGAAATTCTAGAGGACATGTAGATTTTGGGTTCATTCATTAGTTCATCTTCATTTTCGATGTGCCATACCTGTTTCATGTATGTATGCATGACGAACCTTTGATACTTGTGGTTATATTCTTTTTCTTGACCTGTTGTGTTCTGGAGGCCAGTTGCCATTCAACAGTTCGTGAAGTAAGCTTGTCAATTGTGGACTCGATTCAACATTGTCAAATCTTTTGTTATGGAGAGTTCAGATCCACATTGTCTATCTTTCCCATTTTCTTTATAAAATGAAAGTGATTAGCAATTTCTAAATGGTTATAAGGTAACTATATGCTATGAGCTGGAATACATGCTAGCTTCCTACAGTCAGATTATGTTATGGAGGTTCAAATTGTTGTGATGCCTTTTGTTTTGGGTAATGGAAGAGGAATATGCTGAAAAAAATTTCATATTTTTTTATTCTTATTATGACAACTGTAAGCTTTGATGAAATTTACATATTGGTCTATCATGCTATTGTGACCTCGTAGTTAAGTTATTAAGCTAATTATCATTGTTCTTCTACAGACTGTGCAATTACAGCAGCGAGCAGAACGAGATGCTGCTGTTGCCCAATTAGAGCAAAGTCGCATTGTTCTTGCCATGAGATTGGCAAATCATCAAGGAAAAAAGTACAAAGTCATAGAAGAGGCCTTGGCTTTTGTCGGCGATGTGCATGATAAGGGCTGTTTTATAACACCAGAGGCCCTCTATGACATGCCAAGGAGTCAATCTGGTGATAATTTGGAAGATTACGAGGAGAGAAGGTCTAGCATTTTCCTGCAAATGGTAGTATCAAGTTTGTCTTTAGCTAAAAGGTCATTCAGATTGGAGAATATCAGTGGTGTTTTTAGCCATGCTGCTATTTTTGCTGCGAGTATGCTTGCTTTTCTGCAGCTTCATCAAATTTCCTCTAAGAGCAGCAGTCCGCAGATACCGGACCAACTATCTTGCAAGAGAAGTGAGAGGAATACTTGGGTTTTAGATAATTCTTCTCAAAATGGTGAGATAAATCATCTTGATGTTTTGTCAGCTCGGGGTTAGTTTGAAGAACGTAATCAGTCCATGTGTTTTGAGGTTGTCAAAATCTTGTCCTAGAAACTTTTAGCAGTCATTTCTGTTGTTGTTCCATGTAAGTTGACGTCATTATTTCCCAGCTGTGTTTTCTTGTTCTTTGATTGCCTGATATCAACCTTACTTGCACTACCTTATCTTTGGTTGGATATTGTAATCAAACTATAGATAATTCTCTTGCCTGACTGTAGCCTGATTTGACGTTTAATTTGCTAGTACTGTTGAATAAATTGTTTTGGTTGGTAATTGCATATATACATACATGTCATGTATTTATTCATTATAAATGCATTAACATGCGTCGAAGATTGAAGTATGAAGGTCACATCGAGTTGGCTTCTGCCTCTTCGACACTGTCTCCATCATTCTGCTTGGTGTCACCGAAGGCCATGATGACCGCTTGATTACCAACCGCGACCAAACAAAAAGAAGTGGTGGTCGCTATATATTGCCATTTGAGAGTGAGTGCTTCATCCGGAGATGAAAGGTTTGCAGAAGGTATTATTATTGCATATCTCATCTCAAAATCCTAAAAGTACACTGCAAGATTGTAAGTATGAAATGGATCAGACAGGTTGGGGTTGGTTGATGGTATGTATCATCATCACAGCCATCTGCATGCCACTGGATCCACGGTCTCATGATTCTTCTCTGTTGCAGGACTTTGACTTGTCAGGAGGCGGAATAAGAAGAGAGGTGCCGCTGGGGATCCACAGTGAGCCTTTCTGGATTCCAAGAAACGACAACATGCCTCCGGCTCTTCGACCCGTCAAAATCTTGGTCGGATGAGGTACTCGTGCTGCTCTTCTTCCTCACTCCACCACTACCTCTTGCTGGGTTCGCATCAAATATAATCTTCATGTCCCTACACAAAGATCACTTGGCCCATGTAGAGTTTTATCCTGATGTGAGATCAGTTGAGTGCTTTTTCCATCTTCTCAGTTAAATGATTGAGAATGGTGGGAAAAAAATGAATCTAGTTAATGTGATCATATATCTCTGAAAGATTCATAAAGAAGAATAAGGAATTAAATCTGAGATCTAATTTGAGAATGCTCGCATGAGTCGCACATGCATGGCAAAATGAATCAGTAGCTTTCATCAGTAAATTTGCTTTCATGCAATCGGTCAGCTGCCATTCAATTTCGTAGTTTAGAAAAACTACCGCAGTGTGTTGCACATGTGAATAGGCAGAAGTGGTAGGTGGCCATGACCCCATGTTCCTCATTATGACCTTCCTCATCGTCATCATCATTATCTTCACCCAGCGGTAGAAGAAGAGGTCTTCTTCTTCTTCTTCTTCTTCGTCTTCTACTTGGTGGTGGTGATGATGGTGGTGGAAAGGGGGAATCAGAAATAAATGGTGATCATTCAAGCTGCATTTATACGTGTATCCAATATGTAGATACACAAGCGATGGCATGTGCCGACACTGGTATCGGAGTGAATGAGGTTTAAGGCTGGAGGAGGTCGTCGTCTTCATGCATTCCAATGGAGAGGGGGTGGGACGCCGCAAACGTACGGATACTGTTAAAGATTCAACATGTTTCCTCTCCCTCGCACTCCCTTCACGTACTCCTGTCGGTGGGGAAACAAGAAGAAGAGAAAGAACAATGCCTTCGATCCATCCTTTTTCCATCGAGCCCTTATCCCATGACCAGCAACTTTGAAGGGGCGAGGGTGACGTGTGACGCACTTCGATGTGTCTTCTCTCGCCGAAGAAGAGAAACCAAGTCTTCAAACGTGAGTCTGTGGGGTTTCCAGTACTACTGTTACTGTAGCCTGCAGCTGATGCCTCTTTTTTATGAGATCATGTAGCAGGTGAAATTAATGGCGGATGGCGGTATTCTGAGATGATGGGCATGCTTACCTCATTGCTCTACTGTCAGCAAACCCATCCCAATCTTTCACAGATTCCTTATTAATATTTATATTGACTGATATAAATCTTATGTTATAAAAGTCTTTAGTGCTGTTAGATCCTTTATTATGCGACCTGTATTTATGTTCTGATTTATTTATGTGATTATGATAGTCATATTTTTAATAAAATAATGATAATATTTATCCCATATTTTTTGGGATTTTATTGTGTTGTTCGAACACAGTGATTATGATGTCCAATAATCACTGGTCATTATAATACTTATTTTCCTAACTAGGATCACACTATTTCAACCCATTATAACTTCAAGTGAATTTAAATTAGTATTCTAATAAGAAAACTTGAATCTAAATAAAAATCTAACTTCATGTATTATGGATGTCGAATGATAGAATCGGATGTATATGCTTTTTGTGAGAAATCATCGTAGACATTAGTCCAAGCCTAAATATGTAAGAGCATCCAAAGTGGCTCGAGATGGTACTTACACTAAGATCGATATTGAGAGAAATTTTTTGACCCGATCTCTTCAACTCTTAAGTTAGCCTGAGGTCCCTTTTGAGTATGAGTTTTTAGAGTCTTTTGGCACAACATCGAGGTTAACTTTTATACTTCATTCATGGAGCAAACAACCTACAACTATCCCAACGTCCCCCTTTGATATTTTGTCTACATAGGTGATAGAGGGAGACAGGCCTGAATGACCTCCCTTAGACTGTTGTTCATGGGGGCAGATGTGTGGAGGGTAACTAGGATATGTTTTTTTACATCAGCCTCCACATGACGATAGGTGTCAGATGGTGATTGGTCATCAATATGTTCCTTATCATTTGTCCCCCCCCTCCCCCAAGACATGCTTCGAGGGCTCCTGTTAGAGGGGTTCGAAGTACGACATTCAATTCACCTAACAGGCCTATCACCAATCTATTCCTCTATAGCCTGAAGGAGACACCCATAGGCGTGGGTTTAATTTTCCTAACTCACATGCCTCGGGTACATTTTGCCCTACACCTTCATCATAGCATATTTTATCTTAGTGTGGGTTAGGTTTCCTGACTCACACACCTCGGGTTTATTTGGGTTTACACTTTCGCCATAGCAAATTTATCTTGGAGCAAGTTGAGTTTCCCGACTCATATGCCTCGGGCATATTTCGCCCTGTGCTTCTATCATAGTGGATTTATCTGGGCATGAATTATGTTTCTCAACTCACACATCTTAAGCACATTTTGTCCTACGCCTCCACCGTAGCATATTTATCTTGGCATGGGTTAGGTTTTCCTGATTCACGGGCCTCAAGCACATTCGACTTGTGCCTCCATCGTGGAAAATTTCTTCTTATGCGGGATGGATTTTTTTTGACTCATGTGCCTCTACTATGGCGGACTTCTTTTGTGGGACGGGTTTTCCCGACACACATATCTCGAGCACCCTTGGATTGTGTCTTTGTCGTGGCAGATTTCTTATCATGTGGGATGGATTTTCCCAACTCATGTCTCAGGCACATTTAGCCTATACCTCCTCGTGATAGATTTCTTCCCATGCAGGACGAGTTTTCCTAACTCATGTATCTCGGGCACATTTGACTCGTGTCTTTATTGTGATGGATTTCTTCTTACGCGAGATGGGTTTTTTCGACTCACGCATCTTAGGCACATTTGGATTATGCCTCCGCCATGGCGGGTTTTTTCTTGCGTGGGTCAGGTTTTCTTGACTCATGCGTCTCGGGCATATTTTGGCCCTTGCCTTCGCCATGACGAATTTCTTCTCACGCAGGTCAAATTTTCTTGACTTATGCATCTCAGGCACATTTGGACTATTTCTTCATCGCGTCATATTTCTTCTCATGCGGTTGGTGCTAGTCATAAATGTCCTACAAGCTAATCACGTGAGTGATGACATATGTGACTTGACATAGTCTTTTTGCTTATTATTATTAATTGATATTTTATCACTTTATATTATCTGTTATATGAATATATTATGATGTCCATAGATTTGTGCAATGGAAATCGGATCGTGATGAGATCAAGATAATGAGATCGATTCACCTTTAAACACAAACACAGATCCTAAATAATTCCCGTCATAGGTTACTCAAGATGGACATCAAGATAACCGGACAGACTGGTGTGCTGTATACCCATCCATATGATTGATGCAGTTAGTCTTATAGCTGCTCGTGTGGGGACAATAGAGATACAGTATATGTGTTTATTGGAGAATGAGTTCACTGATTGATTTACTCACGAAATGCTGGATGGTTAATCATATCTCATTGTCAGACAATGATTCCATTGTCCCAGTGATGTATTTGGTCCTCAGACTTGAGACACCAAGGATGTCTTGTATGAATACTCTATTCTTTGATACTGGACTTATAGGTATGGAAATTCCAGATCTAGCACAGTCGGTCATCGAGAGTGGCAGCCAATCTTACAAGGACTATTGAATGTCGATAGAGGATCATCCACTCTCGGTGCCATGAGAGGAATATCTCATATGTTCTTGCTCAGATAAATCCCTGGCCAGGATCATTCAAATTGAGAGAGAAAGAGTTCTCCGAGAGAATCCGATTATAACGAGACTCATGTAGAAATTGTATGGGCCTGACAGCACCATGCTCGGTATATAGTCTTTTGAGATATTAGATGGATGAAGGACTATAGGTACACAATAATTGATGACATACATGTCCAATGGATTGGATTCTCTTGTATCACCTGGGGACTACGACGTAGTGACATAATACATCCGATATTGGGCCTAGAAGGAGTTTTGATATGTATGACCACGACCAGCTCGATATTGGGCCTAGAGGGTCACACACATATGGTAAGCGTTACGACGAGTATAGGTTCGGATATGAGATATCCGCTGGAGCCCGTATCTTATTGGATATCCAATAAGCCCTTGAATTATTAGATCTTATGGATGAGATCTAATAAGAGCCAATAAGAGATTATTAAATAGAGATCGACTAATCTAATAGGCTTGGGTAGTTGGATGGAGATCCAATACCCAATAGGGCAGGATCCATTAGGGTTAAGTTGATATGGGACTTCGATAAATAGGAGAGAACCAAAGGCCCGTAGGCTAGAGGTTCTCTTAATTGTCATATCCTATTCTCCTTTCCCTTTCTTCTCCTCAAATCGTAGGCTTGGAGATTTAAGGAGCGTTGTTGTAGCCCTACTATATGGATCACCATTAAAGAGGAGGCGTTTGACCTCTTTCATCCACTCCTACAGATCTGCAAGGATTTAAAGATATACAATCTCCCTAGGTTAAACACTATCTCATACGTGGATTTAAGTTTCACGGGTTTTTGCCCACCAATTTTTGCATGACGACGAACACATCTTTGAAAAATTTGAGGATTTTGTTTTTATGTTCTTCCACTGCGCATGTAATGCCCCCCAAGATTTTTCTACAGTTGAGTTTTCTCGACTCACGACAGAGGTAAAAGTGGGGCAATAACCTTCATCATGCCTGTTAGCGTCTACACCTATTGGGTGAGGTTTATAAATACCTTGATAGAGAGAAGTAGGTGGCTTGAGATTGTCCCTAGGGGCGAAAGGCATGGGTCATTGAACAAATACCAGTATCGCACTGATGTTTATACCAAAGTGGACGTATCCGTGTGAGGGAAGGATAACAGTTGTTGCCCTTGAGTAAAAGTGTTATGAGTTGGAGGCATGATCTCCTCGCTGGAGTGTTCATTGGGAGGATTGATGTGCGGATATTTCTGTGACATTAAACCCTCCTTTTGGCACAAAAATATTAGAAAAAAATATTATTAACATTTGAGTCAACCTAATATAGTCTACACCCGAAGGCATAGGAGTGTTTGAAGTGGCTTTGAGATGTCTCGAGTATGAGTTTTTCTCAAAAAGAGAGTCCCTCAACATGACGTCGAGGGTTAGTTTTTATACCTGATCAATGAAAGAGATAATCTACAAATGTCCTCCTTTAGCGGTTTGTCCACGTGGGCAACAAAGAGGGAAATAAACCCAAACAGCCTTCCTTAGACTATTGTCCATGATACTAGTTGATGGGATATAAAGAGAAATAAACTTTTGTATATGAATAAATACTAGCAAGCCATAACATGCAGCGGAATTATATATAATCACAATCAAATATAACACCAAGATTTACGTGAAAAACCTCTCCAAAGTGAAGGGTAAAAATCATGGGGCACACTATAGATAATTCACTGTGAGAATAATGAATATACAAATCTCAATCTCTTGCCATAAACCCTAACAACAATCACAAGAGAATAATTGGGATACAAGGATTACGTCACTATGCACAATATCTAAATTCTCCCCAAGTAATCACAACAAGAATCTACTATAAATTTGATCTAACCTGATATGAAAACACTACTGGATGATTAAGAACGGTCTCACTACGTTGTCCTTATCTTTTTTCCTTTTTTTCTCTTATTTTTTCTGTCTTGTTCTCCTCCTTGTCTTTGGAATCACGTGGCTATAATATTCTCCTCGTTACTACAGTTTTTTCTTCTTTTTTCATAGCCCCCCGCACACCCCCCTAATATGATTTAGGGTTAGGTTAAGAGAGGAGGTGGGCTGACGATCGGAGGGTGATTAAGATAATTTTTTTTTCTATGTCAATCTTCATACGGTGTCGTATGGTGATTGGCCATTAGTACGTTCCCAATTATGATCGTTCACCCAAGTGAGACCAATCAAAAATATACATTTTAAGAAATACTCTAATTATATATTTTGAGTACATTATTATTCTCATTTCTTTGTTTACGAAGATATCATACGACTCCCTTACCTCATTAACACATATCCACGTCCCCCTAAGTCATAGTGCTTAACGATTCAATAAATCTTCCGACGATCAATTGATGATTTTATATAATTATCCCTAATAATTTTCAGTCCACTATAAAAAAAGACCTTGATTGCACTCTTTTAGATTCTCTTAAACAACAACTTGAAGTACACAACACTCTTATCCTCCTACTATTGTAAGATATGGAACTTGCGGTAAGTTTGGACGTTGTATGCGAGTTAATTTCGAATTTTTGATATGTTTTTTAGATAATCAAAAATTTATTTTAGCACTATTAAAAATATATAATTCAGTAGAGATTTGGAATTTTGTTTCTCTCTGTCGTATCTTTCTGGTCATACGTTGTGCATACATGACATAGTATGGGAGCCGATGCTGCCATCTGTTAGTCCTGCCAACAAATGGATCAGCGAGAGCCGAGAAATGGATATGCCACATAGACGCACACAGAGGAGGAGACAAATGCCGCGAGACCACGTCAGCATAAGCCACTTGGTTTCTGGAGTCCATCCATTCGGCCGTCTCTCCTGATTTGGCCTCACCTGCCATGTGTGGGACCCCCTCATCTCATCTTATCAATTCCACGCGAATCCATAGGAACACATGTCATGGAAAAAGGCGTCGCAATTCAAACCGCCTTTGTTCTGTTTGACCATCAAATCAAATCAGTGCTCTGTTTATGGACACTATCCAATTTTCTCCTTTTTGTTGGATTCTAATTAAGAGATAAAACAATTTTAGTCTTAAGTTTACACCAACTTGTCAAATAAAATATTATGATTAGATTATCACATATTTTAATAACTATGAATGCTGATTAAATATAGAATTTCAACTCGTGACCTATTATTATAAGAAATTCAAATGAAAAAAACAGCCCACAAAATTCTAATTACAGTGGAATAACATTAACTTTCTTGGGTCATAAATTTGTTATTTTTTTTCTGAGAAATAGATGGGTTATCAGATTCTCTTAGTAATCATTATAATTATTTGAAATAACTAAATATTTTTTTAATAAAGGGGTAAAATTGGTAAAGAAAAATATGTGAATTCTAAAAAAAAAATTGAACTTAGAGAATTTTCCAAATAGCACTCTAATTTTATAAATTTTTCATAAAACATTTTTGACCTTGTAAAAAGATTATTTTACTCTTATCTTTGCACGACCCATCGTCACATTCTCCTCCTTATGTTGTGTTTACCATCATCCTTATGCCCTCATCGAACCTAAAGAGTGTTACGAGTGATCGTGACAACTCTAGTTGTCTCCACCTCTTAGACGGATAGCAGGTGTGATTAAACTCATATGCGATGCTCGTTAGCGGTGTTCGTCAAAAAGACTATCGTCAATCCGAATAGAATGATTATTTAAAAAATATATTTTATGAAAAAATTTTAATTAAGCATTTGTAGGGAGGAAACTGAAATTAGTCAGCAAAATAATTGAGGGTGAAACAAACGCCATCTCTCTCTCACTCTCTCTCACGTACGAATGCAACGGTGGTGAGGTGGTGGAGGTGTCGGGTATTACGGCAATGCGGTGTTGGGGGATCCTATAAAACAAACTGCAGATCTCTCTCTCTCTCTCTCTCTTCAGCTGCTACCAAATAGCGCCAAAGCCGATGCCAACACCACCAACCCCAAAAACCCACCTCTCTTTCTTCTCCCCCGTTCACGTTATCTTCTTCTCGGGTGCTTTGATGCTGGGACATACGGAGAGCAGAGCGGCCTCCGAGACTTGAAGTCCGTGCTGCTGCCGCCGCCGCTCCCGCTGCTTCTACTTCTCCTATCCGACACGATCGCGTACTATTTGCTGCCTGCAACCGCACTGTGGCCTTCTTGCCTTTTTGAGGTAATCTTCAAACCCCCTCTAAACCCCTTCTCCTTTTCCCTCTCGTCTCTCTCTCTCTCTCTCTTGTTCTCTTGTTCTCTCTTTTTGGGGTCATTTCGGTGGGGTTATGCTTGTCTTCCTCTCCCTCCATTAAACGCCGAGGCTTCCCTGGAAATCTCACTTCTTATGCCTTTCTTCTTTGTTCTTCGAGTGTATTTCATTTTGCCGGTATAGCAAAGGAGATTTGAGTTCTTATGATGTGTCTCTGTGCTTTCTCGGTGGATTGCAGGGGAGGGGGAGAGCAAATAGATGCGAATAGGATAGAATAGTATAGAATAGAACAGAGCTATCAAGGAACCATGGAGGTTACGCTGCTAATGGTGCCTACCAAGCGGACGGAGCACGTCGACGTGACCCCGAAGACCCTACCGTTGCTGCACCCCAAACACCGGCATTGCGACGCCGCCAGGCCGCGCACGGTTAGAATCTTCTGCGACGACCACGACGCCACCGACTCCTCCGGCGACGAGGGAGACCGCCGCCGTGTCCGCCGCTACGTCCAGGAGATCCGCTTCGAGGCCCGCCCCCAGGCCGCTGGAAAGAGCAAGCCCGCCAGGAAGAGGAAGACGGCCGCCCTCGCTGCCACCGAGGCGGGCAGCGGCGACGCTGAGCGCAGGTTCCGCGGCGTCCGGCGGCGCCCGTGGGGCAAGTACGCGGCGGAGATCCGTGACCCGTGGCGGCGAGTCAGGGTGTGGCTCGGCACGTACGATACCGCCGAGGAGGCCGCCAAGGTCTACGACTCCGCCGCCATCCGGCTCCGTGGTCCCGACGCCACCACCAATTTCTCTCACCCCATGGCGGCCGCCCAGCCCCCTCCCCAGCCGCCGCCGAAGAGGTGCCCCTCCAATAGCAACCTCACCTTCATCTCCGGCGGGTACGACTCCGGCGAGGAGTCGCGCAACCTCTCCTCCCCAACCTCCGTCCTCCACGGCTTTTCCTCCTCCTTGACGACGTCCAAGGAGGCCGCAGAGAGGCCGAGGTTTCCGCCAGAGGTTACGGGCCCCGACGAGAGCGGAAGAAGTATGCTCACCGCCGGGATTATACCGGGGCAGCTCAGTGGCTTTTTGCCCTTCGAGGAGGCGATGCTCCACGACAATTTCCTCGACTTCGGCGCGGCTGAGCCAAGCCTTTTCGACGACTCCGCTCAGATCGGCTTCATAGCCGGGGATTTGAGCCAGACCTTCATCGGCTCCGACCTCGACTTCGGCTCGTCGACGTGGCAAGCGGGAGACGACTATTTCCAGGACATAGCCGACTTATTCCCGATCGAACCTCTCGCCGCCGTCTGATGCCGTCCAGCGGTCGCCGATTAATAGTCCGATTTTGTAGCCGCCAGAGAGAGATGTTGGCCCCCTTTTTTTTTTTAATCCCTTTTCGTAATTATCTTACTTTTTTAGTTTTTGCAGTTTTGCCCAAAAATATCTCCTTCCGTTTAAATGGCAGGGAAACGGAATCGAGAACGTGTTTCTCGTTTCTTCCCCTTCTCTTGTTATTTTAATTTTGCTTTTTGCCACAAGCGAGTTCTTGTTTTATTGGTCAGGGTTTTTGTCTTGGAATCGTACATATTTCACCGCAATTTTTGCGCTTACTCTATCTAATATTCAAAATTAATCTTTTCGAGGGGATATGATTCATCCGAGATGCTTAAATTAGTTTAAGATTTAAATGATTTTTAGAAAAAATCTTGAAGAAATTGGATGAGAAATACACTTGCAAAGATAAAAATATAATAGTTCTTAACTAATTTGAATTTTATGGTAGTCTTCCCCTCTTAAGTTAGGGATAATTATAGATTATTTTCCATAGTTAGGTATGTTTAGCATATTGATATTTATATTTAAAAAAATTATATTAACATCCTTTTTGATCTTCATCGATTCTATGAGGATCATCACCTCAATAATATAAGAGATACGATTACCATCCATATCATCGTTAGGTACGCCATCCTCTTGAGACAATACAAGAGATAAGAATTACCACCTCGATAATATAAGAGATGAGGATCACCATTCATATTAGATAGGCCATCGGAGAGGATAGCGAAGCCGAAAGAAAAAGGATAACAAAATTTTTAAAAAAATGTTTTTTTATAAATTTAATATCATGTGAATCGAAATTATCTTTTTATTTTTTTAGTATCAATTCTACACATAACAACCCGTGATTTAGAACTAGGATTAAAACATAATTAACTATAAAAATAATCTGTGATTAAAATTGAATTCTTACTGGACACCTCAACGTGTGATTGTTAAACAGCAAATATAGCAAGAAAGAGAGGCCCCAGCAGGAGCAAAAATAAGGATGTAGCAGGAGGAAGCGTACGGTGATAACCCACGAGAAACCCAACAACGAAAACCTTCCGAGCACAAGGACAAAAACTCGGATCGAGCCACCCAAAACAATTATATATGACTGCAGATGCCGAGAAGCTATAGGATGATGCACACTACCGTGGACGAATTGGTCATGGCCAGCAAATGGGACAAAGCGCGACGGTATCGGCCGAATCCCACCGGCCATGGCGACTGCTGCTGTCCCTGTGCACGGCTCAGACTGGGAGTAAACAAAACATAGGGTCTCGGCTTTCTCACTTTGAACTCCATATGTTTTGAGAGACAATAAGCGCCCCATTCCATGCACAGAGGAGGAGGAGTCAACCAAGCATCAACTCCCAGATGTTCGTGTACCATCTCACGGTGGCTTCCTGTGTAGCCTCTCCTCCGCAGTAGACGGTAAGCGATGCAGCAGACTAAGCTGAACATATTTAGCCACCACGTGATGCGTGAGATTTTAGGGTCAATATATATAAAGAAATCATTCAAAAAAATAGACTGTAAACACCAAATCATGACTCCCATCACTACTACCAACCAAATCTTATTTTGGAGAACTTGATTCAATGCTCTTAGAAATAGTCTCCTAAATTAATGTGTTCTACAGTTAAAGTTTGTAGAAACATATTACAATGTGCTCTTTTACAGTGTATGTATATATACACAGATAAGTAGTGAACTGAAAATAGGAATTGCGATGCATAAAATACCCTATTCAAGTTCAAACTCGACTAATGCTAAAGCATTCAAATTCATTCCAAATCCAACTCGAGTATCTACTCTCTTTTTTTTTGTCTATATATGTGCGAAATCTAATTGTCGAGTCATCTAGAAAAAAAAAGAATCTAATTCAAGTACACAGCCATCGATTATGAATAAATTGCAAAGTGAGGTTTTTAAAAATTATGCATCACATATATGGAACATTTAAAAAAAAATAAAAAGAAAAAAGCTCTTAAGACCAAAATGTCCCATCCCATGTGTGGATCACATAGCTCCTATTCTTTTCCTCAATGCATGACAAACCCTAAAGCCCTGCAAGTACACAAAGCTCTACAAAGTACATTAGATGAGAAGAAGAAGCAGCAGTTGCCGCTCTTTCTAAAATGGTTCACTAGGCCTGATTTCCAGGGTTTAGGTTTTCCATTCGTGCACACAAACACATCTCCTTCACTGATTTAATGTCTCCATTAATTGTAATTTCCAGGTGGTTTAGATTTTAATCCTTAAAATAGTGTAGGCACATGAGGTCCAAACTCAGGCAATATATTATATATCGGGAACAGAAACCCTGGATGTACACGCTATGTGATTATTGACCAGCAAGTCCATGTATAGTACTGACCTCCCAGAGATTCTTTGGCTGGATATGGTATGACAATGAGGTAAATGCAATGGCCCACGGATCCACTCGTTCTAATTGCTGCAATTTATACAAAGAGTTCACTGTTTCAAAACCATAATTCATGTGGAGAGCAGGAGGGTCTAAGAGGGCTTCAATGTCTGCCATGGTTTTTCTTTTTATGTGTTTCTTTCTTTCTTTGATCAGTGCTGATTTCAGCTGTAGTGAAATTAGTCAATTCAGGAGGGAGAAGATAAATCTGTTGAAGGTTAAACTATACTACATTTTTTAGGATCATATTAAAATTGGGTCTGGATACTCTCTTTACATGAAATAAGAAGAAAAGAGATAAACAACTAGTTTAGTGTCTCTTATATGTTCTCTCTCTCTCTTCTCTACCCTTTATCAAAGCCTAACAACCTTCACATCATTTTCCAAAAAAAAAAAAAAAACTACAAATTTCATCGGGATGAAAGATACATTCTGTAATGATACAACAAAAACAACCATGCATAAGAATCAAGAAATCAAAGAATAATGAAAACTTCATGATTTGACTCGTAAACCTACAATTAGAAGAAAAGGCACTACATTAGAAAAATATAGAGAACAAGATGGCTACCGCAGCATAATTCCAAAATCCCTAGTACATCTAAATTATAAAGAATGCCAAATCGAGCAGTTAGAAAAAGTCAAATCCAAATTAACTTGAGATTGTGCTACTTCTAACTAAGGCTGCTCAAGGCCATCACTACTAGGACAATCTTTTTTTTTCATGGTTTAGTTCTTTCTAGATTATCGGTGTGATATTCTGGTGTTGCTTGAATTCAGTGTATAAACCACAACAATCACAAATCATGAAATAACATATACTCCTTAATTTAAATGTACCTAATGAGTTTAATCAACTACGTAACACTAATACAGGAGAGCATTAATTACCCTAACATCTCCATTTTGTATGATAATAGAAAAGTCAGTAGGTACACGTAGAACATTAATGCACCAACCTGGCTCACACAAGTGGTATGTGTGGAGGATCATAATATTTTCAAAGGTTGGTACTGTTCTCTCTGTCTTTGCATGCATCTTCATAAATATCAAGTAATCATCAAATATCTTTTACCATTGGCTTGATTTGCCAAATTGTCGCTAGACTTAAACAGTGTTCAGGAGACCATCCGGCTCAATTAGATTATTGGCCCAGTAACTATACGGTCGATTTGATCAGATAACCAATCCATGAACTTGATCCTAAACTAATAGTAGAACACATATTTAGTTAATAAACCAACTCATATTTCTTTCTAGATCTGGACTAGATTGTCCTTTCCTGCATAGATGATTCAAAGATATTTAAAATCAAATTTTAACATGGTATGCAATACAAAGGGTAGATATGCAAAAAGACTCTAATAAGGTGAAAGGTTATGAATAATGTGCACCAACCTTAGCAATGGTGGACGGAGGATATTGTGGGAAGTTGTGACTACGATACCTGCAATGTAAGTGGAAGAAGCCCCTCGGACCAATCATGTTAAGTTATCACACCATTCCTGGATTCTGAATAACTTCTGTCAGCAGGTGGAAGAGAACCATTGCAGGATGGGGAAGTCAGAGCTGGCCCTCATATGCATGCACTTCGAACATAACGTTCCTCTTGGTTTCTTCTGAAGATCTTACTCTGCCACAGAAACAAAGCCTGGAAGAGGCAAGAAGTCCAAATATCAATTTCCCATGCACATTCAGGAGCAGCATAGAAAGTCTAGCAAGCCTTTCAATTTTCTTTTTATTTCTAGAAGGGCATGATTGAGGCATATCTACATACACCTTCAGTTCAATAAGAAGGTGAGAATGTCAATTTATTCTTACAGATAACAACAGCAAGGACACCACCTAAGGCAAAGAGTAACATCAGAAGGAAGAGCTAACCATGAGCTGGGTAATTATTATTGGAATCCATATAGCCTAGAACGTAAATCCATAACGTGCCCACTAAATTAAGCAATGAAACTTAATTTGCATGAATCTACGCAGGTTGCCATCATAACGGGCTTCCAAAATCTGTCAAATGGTTCTACACTTCTACTAAGGAATAAACCCAGAATCATGAAAGCCTAATGAATAGATACCTAGTTCATCGACAAACAAGAGAAACACAAACCCATCTTTGTGTCAATTTCATACAATCATTATCACGTTCTTCTAGCACAGAAATTCGATTGTAGAAGAGAGGTGAATGCAGGTACAGAAGATCACAGAGGTCAGCTTGCAGGTGCAGTCAACCAATCACTGCTCTTTGCATTAACTTGGCTTCTTTTATGCTATCCACCCACACCTCTAATATGTGGAAACCTAAAGTTGTCAGAGAGGAGAAAGAGGGCACACCTGCAGGGCTGAGCATCCATGTAATTTGTGCAATCGCACTGATCAGACGTAAAGGATGAGACTGTAAGCACTAAGCAGCTACGGGATTGGTTCAGTATTTACGAGGGGCGAGAACCGATAGAACCGGAGTGGAGCATCAACAGCTGACTTCCGATTAGCACTTGGAAGCTGCCTTTGTGCACTTCACCTGTCACAGGGCAGTTTTGGACATATTATTTCCATGTCACGATAAATTTACAGGACAATTGATCCAAAAATTGTCATCCGGATCATGTTGTATGAATCCCGTGATTGACTAAATTTTCATGTCAAGACTTAATAGAAAATATAAAAAAACATTTGAATTTTGTTGCCTCAAGGTGTATTTTTCTAGGCGAACACCTGAATGAAAGATCAATTATGTAAGTACAATCTCCCAGTGTGGAACTATCAGGCAAATTGAATTGAATTGGAAAACATCCTTGAACAAGATCAGCAGGTCATCCAATTTACCTTTTCATATCAAATGCTTGCTTTGGATTTGATTGATCGCAGCCAGATCGATCCATCCAAATCTACTCCACCCATAAGGTAGGTTGTGCTGAATCAGCAATTAATCCAAAGAAAAATAAAATGATTTTTGAATATGAATTCAGATTCACGACTAGTACAAAAAGAAAATTTCTACTTACCACTGGCAGCCACCCACTGTAAAGATATCAGAGTAGAGTTTCTTGGTGTTCAACCTGGAGAAATTCTCGATTGCCCACGTAAATCTAAGGACGAAGGTTCCTCCTCCTGATGGCTTCAGTCAGTACTGGTGGCTTCACTCTGAACAACTATGCAGACAAAAAAAGGAAAAGAAAACCGACCAATACCCTAATAATATAAATCAATCAAGTCACACAATTCCAGCATTAGTAAGGAACCTATAGATCAATTCCAATTGAAAAGAAGAAATCAAATTCAATACAACAAAATCTCAAACCAACCTCCAAGGAAGAAAACCAAGATCATGGCTAACCCGCCATTGGCTGGGGACTTTCGACGGTGCCGGCACAAAGGTCAAAGAAACTCCGAAGGTTTAGATATCAAGATATCGAGGAGGTGGTGGCGCGTACGGCGAGCGTAGGTGGAGACGTGAGAGTGGGGAAGTGGAGGAGCCCAATCGCGACCGAAAACGGAGGAGATGGACCTGCGATCTCGGGGAAGACCACGGCAAAGGAGAGGAGAGAGGAGGGCGGAGAAAGGGAACTGTCAGAGGCGAGCGACGGCACGGAAAATGGATGGCCAATAGGGGTATTCTGGGAATTCTATGGAGCGCAGAGCGCTACCGCGCGCTATATAACCTCTATACGCTTCTCTATTCCATATACGATAATTTTTATATACAGTTGTATTATTAGCAAAATAAAAATCCACAGTACAGATTGGAAGTAACCACTAAAACAATATCAACTTTAAATCCTAATCTCATATTTTGATTAAGAACCAAAAGTCATATAACGAGAACCACAATTAAATAATTTGGTCGAACACTAACAATTGATAAGCGGAATAAAAAGAAAATTAACTAAAGCAATAATAATGCATCAAGAAAATGATAATATTTGTTTCAAGCAACAAAAGAGAGCAGTTTGTTTATTATGCCTATCCAAGAGCAAATAAACCACTGACATCGGTTTGCTTGACTAGCGCTCAAAGCACTGACAGATACCGTCAAGGAGAGGAGGAATCATGCGATTCAGCACCTTCATGGAGTAAGCAATACGGTCGGTCCAGTCCTGATAGCAATCAACTACTCGACTCTTGACAGCAGCCAAACCTGTCTCTTTTCTTTCTTCATAAGACCAATCACTGAATCGGAGAACAGTGACATCGGCTTCGATTATAAGAGTGTCGTTCACAAGAAATCCTTCGCTCGAGTTATGGACTTCACTTAGTGGCATAAAATGTGAAAAACCCCAATCATTTCTAAGTGCACAGAATATGTTCTGGCAATCTGCAAAAACAAGGAAAAAATTGAAATTTTCTTAAGGATAACCTGAATTATTAGTTTTATCTGCAATCCCAAATGAAATGACTAAGTATGTTCAATATGTAATGATGAACGATAGGAATTGCAGATCATCAAACAAATGAATCAACAATTATTTGAAGGCTTTCTTTTTAGGAATCCACCTGTGTGGCCTTAACCAGTGACTCGGACGAAGTAGGCAATTTGAATTAAATTGGAAAACATCATTGAGCAAAATCGTTAGATAGTCCAATTTACCTTTTGTGATCGAACGGTTGGATTTGATTTGATTGATTACAGTCAGACCGAAATGCGCAAATCTTGTCCACCCAAAAACTAAGCTCGCCGAATCAGCAGCATCCATGTATATGGACAAAGAATCAACATTGTTACCTTTCGGAAAGAGAAGCAGTCTCCTGTCACGATTAATCCACACACAAAAGAACGAAAAAGAACGGTTGTTACTAATGATAAAGAATCCGGATTCGCCATCAGCATTGAAAAGAGAAATCTACGAACCATTGGTGGCCACCCGCTAAGAAGACGTCCGAGTAGAGCTTCCTGGTTTTCAACCTCGAGAAGTTCTTGATCGTCCATGTAAACTTGGAAATAGAAGTTTCCGTAACATCATCGTCATCATTGGTACTATAATCAGTACTATCGGTTTCACTCTGAGCATCTGCGCGACATATAAATCAGACGAATCAAACCCCAAATGCTACATTTAATCCATCAGAAAGATTCAATCCACTAAAATCTTAATCAAGTTCAAACAGAAAAGAGGAAGAAAACCAAGATCCATTTGCTGGTGTCCCTCAGCCATTTGCAGACGCGGGTTCAATATCTCATCGTCCTCCTGCTGCAAAAAACACCACATGAGTCAGCTCCCTGACGGCAAAGTCAAACCCTACATATCTGACACCAAGCCCGAGCCAGATACCTTTCCCGAACCCTAAAGCCTTGACGAAATCGACACTAAGAGCAAAGACGAAGGAACGAAAGCAGGGAACGAGAGAGATTAGGAGAAAGAGCAGCAGGAGTGCAGTGGTGGTGGTGCATACGTTGTGAGAGGATGGCGTCGTCATAGTCCTTGGCGGCGGGGAGGCTAAGGAGCTGATCCGAGGAAGAGGGTGGGAGGGACGAGGGCGGAACCTTGGCGGAGACTGCGGCATTGGAGGGGAGAATACCGAAGAAGGGGAGCTCTCAGAAGCGAATGAAGCTGCCTTGAATTGGTTATTCCGAGGGGACGGGGCTTATATAGGCCGCTTGTGGGGTATTCCAGTAATTTTAGGGTGCTAACGATGAGCGCAGAAGGCTCTAACGTACGCCGGACAACGTGGATACCTTTCATGTACCAATATTGCATTTTTTGTATATTTAATTACATTATTCGGATAATGAAAATCCACGCAAGAAAATATAATTATTAATTAAAACAACAAATAAAATTTAAATCGCTAACTTTGAATGGATATAAATATATGCAAATATTATCAGAGTATATAACTTCATGTCCTTTGAATAGTATGTGTACTAGTGAATTTTTAGAGTTAATTTTTTGAAAACTATTGTAATATAATATAAAGTATTTTTCAGTATTATAATATTTTTGATATTACTGAAAATACTATAACAAAGTACGAAAATATTATAATATAATATAATTTTTATATAATATTATTTTTATAATATTTATGAAAAATATTATAATATAACATAAATATATTATAATTAAATCGATTTAGATTGACCCAAAGGAAAAAGAATGGAAAAGAGACTCGATGTGATTGACAAGATAGCTCGATGTGCATTGATGTATCAACCTAAAAATTAAGGTTGAATGGTGTGTTTAATTAGATATTTTTTTCATACTTAAGTTAGTCCAACATAGTCTAAACATGTATAAGTAGGGTTGTTCGAGATACTTTCAATGTGAAAACATTAAGCTCCCAAGGTATTACTTGCATAAAGACTAAGATTAGGAAAGATTTTCTGACTCGATCTCTCCGATGCTTAAGTTAATAACCCGAAGTCTGAGAGTGTAGACATGAGTGGTCTTCCCCCCCCCTCCCAATTCATTTTGTTAAGGGTATATTTTTATACTAAGTCGCAAAGGGGGTACAGTCTCTAACTGCCATAATGATCCTCTCTTAGTCTCTTGTTCACGTGAGCGACAAGGGAGGGACAACCTCGAAATTTCTACCTTGGACCTTTTTTGAACCCTTGTCCATGCAGGTAGATAAGTAGAATGTGACTTATATCTTTTGCTTCCACTGAGGACTCTACGTGGTGGTAACGTGTCGGATGATGATTAACTAATAATGTACTCCCCCATCATTTCTCTCCCCCTCCCCCCATCATGCATGCTTTGGAGCTCTTGCAAGAGGGGTTTGAAGTATAGCTTTTAGTTCATCCGGCACAAGTACGTTCAGGATCGACTCCTTAGTGTTGTTGGTGGCGATCCATTGTCGAAATATCCCTCGTGGCGTCGAAGGGCGCATATTGGTCAGGGGGTCAAGTTTTTCGATTTTTCCATCTCCTCATGACCTTCACGTCTTAAATGAAGGTGAGGGTTAACCTTCTTGACCTTCACACCTTGGACGAAGGTAGGGATCGGTACTCTCGACCTCCATGCCTCACACACATTTTGCCTTATGCCTCCGTCATTATGAATTTCTCAGGTTCAATTTTTTTAACTTACATGCCTTGGGCACATTTTGTCCTATGCCTCTATCGTGACGAATTTTTTCTCACACGGGTCATGCTTTGCTCACTTAAGTGTCTCGAGTATATTTTTCTTTGTGCCTCCATCATGACAAATTTTTCCCCACACGGATCAGGTGTTTTTCAACTTACGCACATCGAGCACATTTTGCATTATACCTCTGTTATGACGGATTTATTCTCATACCGGTCGAGTTTTTTTTACTCAAATACATTGAAAATATTTTATCTTATGCTTTCATTATGATAGATTTCTCGTTACGAGGGTCAGATTTTTTTAATTCATATGCTTCGGACACATTT
The DNA here is from genome assembly GCF_036884655.1 of Musa acuminata AAA Group. Lineage (NCBI taxonomy): Eukaryota > Viridiplantae > Streptophyta > Magnoliopsida > Zingiberales > Musaceae > Musa > Musa acuminata. The sequence goes on along the minus strand of NC_088343.1, from coordinate 11,454,179 downwards.
TGACTTTTGCCTCCATTGTTGCAGCACAATGTATATTTTGCATTGTGTCTCCACTATTAAATTTCTACTCATGTAAGTCGGGTTTTCATGACTCACATGCCTCAAGTATATTTTGTCTTGTACCTCTATCGTGATGGGATTCTCCCCACGCGAGTCGGGTTTTCCCGACTCATGCGTCTTAGGCACATTTTATTTTTATGCCTTTACCATGGCAGATTTCTCTCATCACACACCTCAGACATATTTTTCCTTGTGCTTCTATCGTAATGAATTTTTCTTCACTCAGGTCAGGTTTTTTTGACTCGTGCACCTTGAACATATTTTGCTTTATGTCTTCATCGTGACAAAGTTCTCTTCAGGTTGGATCTTTTTGACTTACGTATCGAGCATTTTACATTATGCGTTTGTCATGGCACATTTCTCTCCATATAGGTTGAGTTTTTATAGCTTATGTGCCTCAAGCACATTTTGTCTTGTGCCTATGTCGTAACAAATTTCTCGTCATGCAAGTCGGGTTTTCCCGACCCGTATGCATCAGGCACATTTTGCATTGTGCCTCTGCCTTGTCATATTTCTCCTTACATGGGTTGAGTTTTCTTGACTCATGTGCCTTAGAGTCGCTTGAGGTGACTCCGATGTGAAAACATTGAGCTCTTAAGATATCATCTTCATGAAGACCAAGGTAGAGAGATGTTTCCTAACCCAATCCCTTCGACGTCTAAGAAACTTGAAGTTTGTGAGTGCAGACATGAGTGTCAAAAAAATATCCCTTCCATTCATTGTGTTAAGGATGTGTTTTTATAGTCAATTGCAGAAGGGTGATAATCTCTAACTGTCCCAATTGTCCCCTCTTGACTTTTTGTTCACTTGGGTGATAGGGTGGATAGCCTCAAATTGACTGCTCTAGATTTGTTTTAAACTATTATTCATCCAAGCAAACAGATAGAAGATGACCTAGATCTTTTTCTCTTATCGAGAATTTCATGATTACCTGTTGAATGATGATTAGTTGATAGTATCACCTATCAATAGTATAGATAAAATATTTATTTATATATTTTTTATTATAATTAAGCTTCAGTGATTGTGGTTCCACGCTACCATCCAGGGTAAATATTTTTCATATAAGATTATAATAAAAAAATTGACTAAGATGATATTAAAGATCAAGAATTTAAGAAAATATATTCACAAGCAAGATCAATCAATCAAGTAATCAATAATAATTGAGTGAAACAACAAATAAATGATTTTCTTTATTTTGTATTATACAAAATCGGATAAGGCATCCAATACATATCTAATGATTCCGTGTGGGTCGGTGACGAGAAGGTCGGTTCGGGTCGAATCGTTTCTATTTGACACAAATAGAAACAATACAAGCATTAAATCACATTTCTAATTACCTGCATTGTGATTGGAGCACACTGTGGGGCCTCTGAGCACACGATTGGTAAATGAACGAACCCGGCCTATGTGATGACACGGTTTGGCGGCCGATTCCATGCTTGACAGCCTCGCAAGTCTCTCTTTTCGCTGAGATCTCATCTCTGCTCCTCCGATTGCTTCCATGGCCGACAGCGCTGCGCCGCCAGCGAAGGCGGAGGAGAAGCGGTCGTGGGCCGACGAAGAGTCCGACGAAGAGCAGGAAGCGGCCGCGCCGCCATCGCAGGCCGCTGACGAAGCCCAGCCGTCCGAGCTGAAGAAGATCGAGTCGCTTTCCATCTCCGACGTGAAGGATGGGGGCGACCGGGCGCCGGAAGATTCCGACGGTGGCGGCCGTCTGCTGGATGATCCCGACGATTCCGATATCAAAGCTGTAAGGATTCTTGTCTAGGGTTTAATCCGATGTTGGAAAGCTCGATTCATGACCATTTATAACTTGAATAGGTTACATCCGGTGAAACTGTGTATAACTCTGCCGTGGCGTTTGAGGACTTGAAATTATCTGATGAGCTCATCAAAGGGTTATATGTCGAGATGGGCTTTAGTAGGCCTAGCAAGATACAGGCTATTACTCTACCTATGATTCTTACGCCTCCATACAAAGATCTGGTAGCTCAAGCTCACAATGGCTCGGGGAAGACGACATGTTTTGTGCTTGGAATGTTGAGCAGAGTTGATCCGAGGAAGAAGATTCCACAGGCCATCTGCATCTGCCCTACCAGAGAGCTGGCTCAGCAGGTTTGTCTGCTCAGTGCATTCTTGTTCATGTCTATAACGTTTGGAATATCAACTTGTGACTATTCGGATGAATGGAACAGAATCATGCGGTCCTTTTGAAGATGGGAAAATATACTGGCATAACTTCAATGTGCGCTATTCCGTCTGATTCTGCTAATTACATCCCAATAAATAAGCGCCCACCGGTAACCGACCAAGTGGTGATTGGCACTCCGGGAACCATCAAGAAGTGGACATCGGCAAGAAAGTTGAGCACAAGGGACGTGAAGATACTTGTTTTTGATGAGGCAGACCATATGCTGGCTGAGGCAGGTTTTCCTAACTTATTTTTAATCTTAAGTAGGTTGTTGGTGTTAGGAGTTCTACCCTCTGCAGTTGTTGTAACAAAAATCCAATGTCATAGAGAAATCAAAATTTTTAATGAACAATTTTGTAATTTCTCTCCAACTGGACAACCTTAATTAATATATTTGCAAAACAAGAAAAAGAAGAAAATTGAACCCACTCTGGGCTGATCCTAAATCATAATATCATATCGACAACTTTAATCCCAAGTGGGATTGCCTGAAAATTATTGATGAATTTTAATGAGAAATTCGATTAGTTTCCTATGAATCTCATTTGTATGTCCTCATGATGACCTTTTGATGTGTCTCAGAAATTTTATTTTATTTTAGTAACTTTGTTCTAAATTGTTAGTCTACTTTTATTATTCTTGTTATTTCCTGGGATTTTAAATTTTGTTGGTTATTTTGTTTGTTTTGGTACAGGACGGCTTTAGGGATGATTCTGAAAGGATTATGAAAGAGATTCAAAGAAGCAGTGGTGGCTGTCAGGTCTGGTCCTTTTAAGATGCAATTCCTTTTTTATGTTTAGGATTGCGAGTTCAGATTTTTAGTGTTCTTATCCTGAGTTTTGTTATGCTGGTGTTTCTATATTGTCGATTGCTAACAGTTCAGAGAACTAATACGTGAATTCAAGTAGATACTGAAAGGCCTGTAGATGCATATCGACTATAAAAAGATGCCTTCATATTGGAGTCATGCAGGCTGGTAGTTTAGATCCTTGTAATCTTACCAAATCCAAATTGAATAATGTGTTTACTATTTAAGTGTCACAGCCATTTTAATATTCTTTTCTCCCTTCATCTTTCTGAATTTTCCACCATCACTTGGTTAGGTGATATCCTGATCCATATATGGTTACTTAGATATGCAAGAAACAAACATCATCAAGGTCCTTGTCCAACAGAATGCGTTTGCAGCATGATAATGTATGAACTTGTCCCAGAAAAGTTGAAAATATACAGGACTTACATAATGACTTTCTCCCAAATCAAGGGAATGGTTGCACCTTTCTCGGTGACATGGGAACAGTAACTGGTACTTACATTTCCAAGATCATGTTGTTAAAGGTTGATTATCCTTCAACTGTCAGCTCAAATTCTTGTCCAAACAAGGATTGCTTGATAAGTCGAAGAGAATCCTAGCTTATCATATTTCTTTCCCTATAAAGAACCCCGGGGACCTTAGAAATAAATACAATGACAATGGTATTTTCAAAATACAACCTATGTACCCCCTTAATTCAAAAATTGACACAACATAAATACTGGGGAGTAATTCACAGTTGACCCTTTCAATCCAGTTTCTCAAATTGGCAATAACAAATTACTGAAGCAATGCAGAGGTTATGAGATTTGGTTTCTGGCACCAATATGGTACTGTCTCTGATTCAGTTAAACTCACCTTTTTATGTTGAACCTGGTATCACAAAGCATTCTCTCATTCCTAGAACATCAATCGCCCCATTTCTTTAGTAGGTTCTTATATATATATTATTGTTCTTTTTTGTCCTAAAGGGTTCTAGAGGTAGTGGAAATTGATTCTAGAATAGCACCGATATTCCTGTCTGCAACTCTTTCTGTGACAGTGGGTCTATCGATGCTTTAAGAGAAATCTTGAATTCATGATAAGAATCATGATGGAAGCTGTACTCATATCTCATATTTCATATGCTTTTTAACTCCATATCTAGATATTTATAGTGGCTGACTTATAATGGGAATCCTCATGAGTATGGGTGTCACTTACTTTCCAGTGAGTGTTTCATTCTTCTGAACTCTCCAGATGATTTCTGGGTGAAGCAAAATTGATGCAGATGTTTTGGGTTCGGAATCTGCTCAATCAATAAAATCATTGATAGAAAGCAGTATAAACTTCTAGCTCTGTTTTTTGTTGTTATCCATGGCTCCATGGCGCCTGGATTCACATGGAATAAATACATGTAAGCACTCACACTGAAATGACGAAACACGTATTCTTGGCTTAGCTAAACACAGTTCTTTTATTGAATCTTGGCTCCATCAATTAGAGTTACCTTTTTGTACAATCATTAGGTCTATTATTTAAATTGCTTGTAGTTGTGTTTGTTTTAGTAAAATTTTAGTTGTATGATAATTTCTTATTTTAACATTGTGGCTAATGCAATTTTTCAATTTAAAGTTGCATTTTTATTTGAATTTGTTGTTGATTTCTTCGTAGTTCCTTCTATTCACTCGCGTAATTTTTACCATTGTGTGTGAACTATCTCAAACATACTGAGAGAAGAAACCTGTGACTTAGTTTGCTTTAGGCACTATTTTCATATGTAGGCCAATAAATGGTATGGAGATCATACTAGGATATTCAATTTTTCTGTCGTACAATCTGTTGTAATCGATCTTATAATAATCTTATGGTACTATAATATTGCTATGCCACATTCAATTAGATGTGATTGAACTTACTGCTCTTTTTCTTGATGACTTTTTTCTTAGGTGCTTCTTTTTTCTGCTACCTTCGATGAAGCTGTCAAGGCATTTGTATCAAGGGTAATTAAAGATGGAAATCAAATATTTGTGAAGAAGGAGGAACTCACATTGGAAAAAGTAAAGCAGTATAAGGTCCAATGTCCAGATGAACTTGCCAAAGTGGAAGTAATAAAGGACAAAATTTTTGAATTTGGACAAAAAGTAGGCCAGACAATTATATTTGTCCGTACAAGGAATAGTGCTCGCATGTTACACCAATCATTGACTGAAGATGGTTATGAATGCACATCAGTTCAAGGTGCTCTCAAGCAAGAAGACAGGGACCTAATTATAAAGGAATTTAAAGCTGGATTAACCAAAGTTCTTATCACGACTGATCTCCTTGCTAGAGGATTTGATCAAAGACAGGTATTAAATTAATGTATTTACAGATAAATTTTTGTAGTTAAACTTAATAGTTCCTATGTTTTTTTTGTTCTATTGAAGGTTAATTTGGTTATCAACTATGATCTTCCGGTAAAGCATGAGAATCCGTCAGAGCCAGATTGTGAACTATACCTACACAGAGTTGGTAGAACTGGTCGCTTCGGTAGCAAGGGTAATTCAATCAGTTCATCTTAATTCTAATTCACATTTAACATTAAAATTTTGAACAAGAATTTGTTCTTTGTTCATTTCATGTGCTATGGATTCATTGATTCATAGTTTGTTTGTTGCAAGTGGTTGATTTTTAGACTTACAAGTGCTCTCAAATGATCATTTTATTAGATATTCTAATACCCACATGCATCTTGCTTGGATTTGTTGATATTAATATTTAATACCAAGGTTCATCATACCGTAATGTACCGCCCACTATGGGTAATATGTACTAGTCTGACGGGAGATCGATATGGGTGATATATATTGGTTTGTTGGTACATCTCACCGTACCACATGTTGGTACGTTGGTATGGTTTTGTATGTATTATATCGACAGCCGATCGGTACACCGGTATGGACTGGGAAGGTGAACCATGTTTAATACAATGGATAATGGTGTGGGAAAAAAATATTCCATATTCCTATGTCAAGTAAATAAATGTATGTTTTGTTTGCATGAAGTTTGGATCTTCCATATTGATAAGCTGGTGCAGATAAACTATTTGTTACTGTAGAGTGGAATGTGATGGCCAAATTCCTCATCTGTGCATGACTATATACCTACACACATGATTAGATCATTATTCCTCAACATCCTCATTGTTTGATTTATTTAATTGTGTTCACCACCTCTGCGTTCAATGTTCTGAAAGATGCTGTGTCGCTGCATATGCATGTGTCATATGACTGCATTGCACATGGTTGATGCAACCAATCTAAATATGCTGTTATATAGCTGTTTTTGCGGTCTGCATAATCAAGAAAGTATGGCTACAGAATACAATGTGTTAGGAAATCAAAATACGGTTGAATATGTGGTTTTTCCAATTATTCAACTACAATATCATTTAATTATGATAAAGCGAGATAAGAGATTATATAATTTTGATCATGTACACCTTTACCTCCTGTAGATTCCTTTTCTTTTCATTGGGACAGAATGACTCTCTGTTTAAATTTTTACCTGTTTCTTGTAACTTGTCTCTTAAGAAATTTCTTAAATGAGAATAATTATCATTTTATAAATACTTGATTTAGCCATAGGATATATTTTGTCTGTTTATCTTTTCAGTATATTATTGTTTGTGGGTTTTTTCTCGAAATATTATATTATGAATCACATGTGTCTGCATATTAGCCACATACCATGTTATGTGCTATCTGGTACCTCAATGGATGGCATATCACAGCAGTTTTTTCTCAAGTTAGAACATTGTTACATTCTTAACAAAATTGTTCATTTTCTATTGGAGGCAGTAAATCTAGGCAATCTGATATTTATTTTATTTTACATTTATGTACCTATGTCCCACATCTTTATGACCGAGTTATATTGCATTTCTTTTTGTGATAATTTCTATTCATTTGATAGAATGCAATCCTTTACTGGGCAAATCACATAATTTACCTTGTGTATTTTGCTGATCCTGTCTGGTAATAGGTGCCGTCTTCAACTTCTTGTGCACTGATAGGGACAGATCTGTCATGGAGAAAATTGAGCGTCACTTCCAGCATCATATTCCTGAGGTAACCTCTTTGTACTCTTTCTTCTTTATATGCACCATTTTATCTAGAAATATCCCAAGAACCGTGATTACACTCCACTGTGCCGCAGATCCCTAACTGGAGGAGTGAGGAAGATTTCGAGTCTGCTCTGAAGGATGCCGGTCTGTTATAGAGCCAAGGCTCCCTAAGCACCTATAAAATGCGAAAAGGAATTTGCAAGTTGTGCCTTGTATGATTGATATATCTTGTACTTCCGATCGTAACAATTAGAAGATTTTGTTCTCGTTTATGGCGATGGCATTCCACGCAGTCAATGCGTTCTTACATCTTGTCTGATGGTGGTGTTATTAGCAGATATGGTTCGACAGGTAGACGACGGTCAAACCTTCAAGTTTGTTTACTCACCATATAAAATATTTTGTAGAAATTGCCCAGTTGGAACAAAATGACTATCGACTTTGACATTGTTTATCAGCTATTATTTGAATTTGGTTGAGAGATTGGAAAGCCATTGGGCATAATAATGACTTTTTATCCTTGTATGAGCTCTTTGAAATAAATTTATTGTTTGGAGTCACTTATCCCACTAACCCATAAATTGATCAGCTTTAGGTTGTATCAGCACAAAAGTTAGTTCTTCGTCTAATCTGACCTTTAATCATAGATCCTAATTTTGTTATCCTCAATTTTTTACTTTTAATTTTGACATGCAAACTTGGCTAATTGATTTATAAACACAAATACTATAAATAAATAAATAAATAAAAATACACAAACTATATAATATAAATAGTATGACACAAGGAAGATAGAATGTAACCTCATGAAGTGAGTTGCGTTGGAGATTCCTAATATTTCAATTCCTAAAAGCGCAGTGACTTAAATACTCCTACGCATCGATTCATCGTTTCCCGCCAAAAAGTTGAAACCCAGCAATGGAGCTCCATGTTCCCGCCACATTTTTCCTAATAGTTAATCCAAACTTTCCTGTCTCGCTCGCTCGCTCGTTCGCAATGGATCCCTCTCGAATCCAACGCGTCGTCCTCCTCATCGACCTCTACCCTCTCCTCGATCTCCAAAACCCTTACTCTTACCTCTCCCCGATCCTATCTGCCGCCCGAAGGATCCTATCCTTCGCCCCCATCGCTTCCTCCCTCTTCGCCTACAAGCTGTTCTTCTCCTCCCTCTCCCCAATCCTCTCCACCTCCACGGTCCACCGCCTCCTCGGCAAGTCCTCCACCTTCCTCTCCTTCGATTGCCCCGCCTCGACCCTCGACTCCCTCTCCCGAACCCTCGATTCCCTCCGCTCGGTCTCCGGTTCATGCCAGTCCGCCGGCCATGGCTTCTCCCGCGCGTCGCTGCTGGCCAAGTCTCTCCTCCAGCTCGAGCACGACTACGGCTGGGAACCCCATCCTCAAGATCGCAAAGGTGCGCAGGAATTGCTCGCTATCCGTCCGAATCTGGTCGTGCTGTTCTCTCCTATGTACCCAGGCCCAAACTTTTTGTCGGAACATGTCGATTTGGAATTGGCCGGCGAGTCGGACTCGGCGATGTCGTCCGATGCGTTCTTAAAGAGGTTCTTGGAATGTTTTGGTTTGGTAAAAGAGCGATTGGCCTTTTGTGATATCCATCTCAGTTGGGTTGACGTCAATTTTGATCACCATTGCGAAAGAGATGTTTCCGGCTCGAAATTTTTCGAGAGAGGGGTCAGGGAGTTGGGTTGGGGGTTTTGCTCCACCGATGCAATCGTTCTGGGATCTGCGCTGGTGCCTTTTGGCCTGGTTTTCCCTTACATCGGATGCGCTATGGGTTTTGCGGCGGATAGTGGCCTCAACAAGGGCACCTCAGAGCTTGTTCTAGAAATCGTTGATGTTTATGGGGAGCCTTTGGAGTGCAAAAGTTGTGAACTTGAAGTACTTGATCTGAAACCAGTCCGAGAAAGATCAGACATGATGGGATCTCTGTTAAAATTTTTGGGCAGCAAGACATCAAATATCCGTATTAGAGAAGTGTGGAGAAGCGACGATGGAAGAAAGGTTATGAGCGACCCAAGTAATCTTTATCTTATTCGAGGAACTACAGGAGAATGCAACAAAGTTTCAAGGAATCATGCTAAAGGAGAGTTCTTTGCAGACAGTGTTCTCAAATTGCTTTGCAGAGAGAAGGGTGAGTTGGTTGCAGATAAGCCTCTTTGGCAGATCCTTCTCACATTCCTCTACAACAAAAGCTACTGGGCTTCTGTATCTATTTACGACAGTGATGATAAATCTATGGAGGGCATGCTAATTCCTTTTACAGTTAATTATGCTTTGCTTGCTGTTCCCCAAAAGAATTCTCTGAACTCATGCCAATTAGTTGCTAGAAAAAGCAGAAGCACATCTGAAACACTCCATACTCCTGCACTTGCTGGGTCGAGAGAGGACAGTAGAAGGAAAAGAAAGAAATTGCATTTAAATCAGATTCAAAACGCCACATTGAGTTCCTTCCGTGAATTGGTGTCAAGTCAAACAGATGATGTTGCTTTAGGAGTTGGTCTGGAGCAACTATACTCTGGCAAGATACATGACAAATCGAAGAAATTAATGTTCTTGAAGTGTTGGATGAGGCAGATTGTAAAGTCCAATACTAATTGTGAAGTAATTCTTGATGAACAGAAGGAACCTTTGGATATCAAAGAAGATGTGGAAACAAGAAATGTTGCCTCACAAGATGCGTCTGAAGCAGATGCCATTCCTTCCTCCGCTGAGGATGCTCATCAAAGTGCATCATCTGCAAACAAGGATGCCCCGATATTATCTTGCATGGAAGACATGGAAACTTTCTTGAGAAGTATTCCTCAGAAGATTGAGCAAGGTCTGTGTTCACTAGATACAGATATCGGAAATTTAGCTGAGCCCCTAGTCGGTTTGTCTATTAGAGCTCTTGATGCACAGATTGGAAAGACTGTCGAGGATATCATCTCAGATGAAACTGGCGATGCATCTTATGTGAAGATTGTTGATGAGGTTTCTCGTCTTCTTCTGGTGAAGCCCAGGGATCTAATATTGAAGTACAAAACCACAAATCCTGCACGTATTGCATCATCAAATCCAGTTTTTGATATATACAACACAGAATACAAAATTCGAGAGTATCCTTCTTTATGTTATGATTTTGAACTGCAAATTTTCATATTTGGCACCAGTTTATCCCTTAATGCACTTAAGACATGAGTTGCAGATCTTGTTTAGAATGGAAATACTTTGTTCGAGTGTCGGACCAAGCATTGAAGATAATACAAAACAGAAGATGATTAAAGATATATGCTCCCTTTTGCAGTTTATTGACATCAATCTGGAAGGGGATTCATTTTGTGGTCAAAGTATTGTTGAGTTTGCAGAAAGAACAATAAAATGCAGGTACTCTTCTTGGCATATCTAGCATTGTTATAATAATGCTAAATTGTGAAATTTTTTTATTATATAGATTCAAATCTCCCCATAATATTAATTCTGCTTTTCTTTTTCTTGGACAATCAAACTGGTTGATCCTTGTTGTTCCTGTTAATACATTTGGCATTGCATGAAAACTTACCTGTCTTTAATGTCCATTATTCTCTGCTCCCAATGATGTCCGACTCTTAGGTCTTGTAATTGCTCCAGCACGATAAGCTTAGCAAACATGTTTTATGAATCACATTGTAGATATCCTGGTTATCATTTCTCATTGATCTGAAGCAATATTACATGAAGTGGACTTCAATTTTTTCTAAAGGTACAATTTTAATTGAATCTGGAAGTAGTAGTATAAGCAAAGAATAACTCTGAACATGTATTATTACCTTTAGTGATCTTCAGTCCCTGTAATAAGAAAAATGTTACACCTATATATTGATCAACCATAGGGAACAGTGAGATTACAAGTGGAAAGAACCCGGACAGGGTTTCTATTTGGTCGAAAGGGTGTTTCATGGTAACCCAAATTTCTTGCAAGCCACTATGATCAAATTTTCACATCTGACCAATCTTGAGTATTGCAAAGAATGTTAGCTCTTTGGCAACATCTTGCAGCTGAAAGTATGCCTTTCCTCTGCACTTGGTTTTTATAACATGACAAGCTTTTTTATAGAAAAATAATTTGTGTGATGCTAAATTCATGTTTTACCTTCACAAAGTTGCAAGTCATGCTTTTGTAAAGCCTAAGAAATTTTCATACGTCCCTTTTACATCACTGGAGACAATCTTAACCCAAATTAACTGTTAACCAAATATTAACAGCCAAAACTATCATTTTTATTTTGCTAAATATATCCCCATCATTTCCTCTCAATCACTTTTTCTGGTCCATTTCCCCTACTCTCTTCCCTTTCCGTCTCCCTCTTTTCCATTCTCAACTGCTACCATGTAATGCTTAAGCTTTGGCATATATATGGCTTGGGCTCGAGCAAGTTCGAGTACAGAAAGATTCCTGAGAGCACTGGTTGACGGAGATCACTGAACACAAGCATTTCCCATGAAGAAGAAGAATATGAACTGGTAGAAGAATGAGAGGGCAAGTAAAAGGGGTTCTATGAGTTGACTGTTGACAACATAAAGGATAACTAGAACATTACAAGGGTTAACAGTTCCTTTTTGTTTTTGAATTTGGCAAGGTTATGCATGCAATTGATCATATCTTCTTTTAATCTTTGTAAAAACTTCTCCAGGTATGTTGTCAGTAACTTTTTCCATCGCCAACCCTTTGCAGGTACTCTCATTCTCTAAAAGACGTCATTGATAAGATATACAACCAAATGGAGTTTGGGTTATTTGATGAGGATGAAGTTGGAGCTTCAGACTCATTACCCAACAGCAACAGTGAAGACTTCAAGAGGGGGGACTTTGACATTAGCAACAGATTTACTGCAAATCCAATCGGAGCTCCTGGTTCTGAAGTTGCTCATCAGGAAAAGTATGCCAGGACACAGCAAGAGAAATTGGATAATGCGCACGAGCGAAGACTGATGAAAGCACAGCAAAGAAGGAACAGAGACAAGCGGTTCTCATCATTCACAAGCTGGGTGCCGGATTTGCAGAGGGTCTGGGCGCTGAAGCAACCAAAGGCAGAAAGATTGATGCGTTCTTCATTGCCCAAGCCACTGAAACGAAGGAGACGTCATTCCTCCACCGATGACAGGGTTTGCGAGACTCCGATGATGGATCGAAAGGTTCAATCACAGTCCCAGGAGGATGCTTGTGGCGGTATGAACCGTTCCAACCCGTTGTCCAAGGCCTTGTTTCGCCATGAAGGAGAACCTGGTTCTGGTGTCTGACGCAACCATCACTATCTGTGACATTTATGTTCTTCGTATGACTTGTCCTGTATATTAAGGGTTCAGAGAAGGATCGTCTGATGATTCTTTTATCAAATGATCAGATTATCCAGTGTTGTACCTAAACGATTCAAGTTCATATAGCACAAACTATTTACTGAGGGCTCTAAACAACTCCAATGTCTTTTGGGTTTGTGATGCTGTCCATGTGCTGCCATTGCTCGTTACAGAGAACATTGCAAATGTAAGTTTGGGGGTGCCAATTATCTATCTCATGACAGGAGCATATGATGATGATGATGATGAAATTTGGAAGAATGATATTTTTGGTTTCATAAACGAATATAGTGCCTGGATATATCAAGAAATTAGATTTTGTTGGCTTAGAAAAGGACAAAAAAGCAGCTCTAGAGGATTCATGCAGTTCTAGAAAAGGTGGACTCGAAGTTAAGGTTGAAGTGTATCCAACCGAGAATAGCTACTGATGCTTGCAGTGTATCCAAATGAATCATACTAGCACTGAAGTTACTCAGTGTTTGGACAAGAGTAATACTAGAAAAGTTCTCGTGTTGCACTCCTTTTAATCTCTTCGGAGATGTCCAATAAAATTGGAATGATACAGAGAATCAATCAATTGCAGCCTACTTGAAACAAGAAAACAAGCACTGAGAGTATTGTGTATATCTGATACTTGAAATAAGAAAAAGATGTCAAAACAGAACACAATTTCATACACTTCTGAAGCTCCACTTGGATCCAATAGTCACACTGGACAACAATAAAAGAAACAATGATTCTCATATGCTGAAGAACATCAGGATTGAGAAGACTTTTGAGAAAGATCAAGTTAATCAGACAATTGTTTTCATTGAATTTCAAACCCTCAGTTGTCAAAAACATGTTGATTTTCAAGGTGATGATGGGAAAACACGTTCAGGCTGATATCAATATTTAGTTACAGAAGAAATCATCTACAAAACTGAAAGACTTCTGCATGTACATAGCAAAATCTGATGGTTTGTCATGTTTCATATTTTGTTTGGTATCGATATCAACAGGTATGAGTGCAATTACAAAGATGTATTATCTCCACATCGATATCCAGGGGTCATAGAATGCCAGTTATCGAACGGAAGGCTAAGCAATACTTAAGACTGCAATGACATTGTGGAAGCCTGCTTGATGGTCAATTCAGCTCTCAGGCGAAGGATGTCATCGATAAAGAAGAGGCTATCCTCTGCCATAAATAATGTCCAAGGGATGCTGCCTTCCCACCTGTCCTTGTAGACGGTTGTAGATTAGAAATATAAATGAAAAAAACTCACGCACCTTTTTTTTCCCCTTAGATAATGCAATAATTTGCTAAAATTAATAAGAACAATTAAGATACTCACTACACAAGTATTCACAACTAGTACATATAAACATCTAAGAGTGAAATCCAAAATGTATGAAGGGATACCAGAGTGAGAGACAAGCCAAATCATCATCCTTTGCTCTTCAGACTTCAGAGTACCTTCCAAAAGAACCAAAGAATGTGTCAAGTTGATATCTGGTGCATATCACTTGCTTCTTTTCATTGCCTTATTCCACCAACAATTGAACCTCTTGAGGCTCTCAGATCATCTTGTCTACCTCTAACCTTGCTTCAAGAAATCTCCCTTCAAAGTATTCTCTTATACATCTGCTGATTTCGCCAAGGATATAGATATATCAAGATCTGCAGACTTGTGCTGGTCAATGCAATCTGGATTCAAACATGATATATTTTAACATATCATGATCAACCTTAGAACATACAGAAATTTCTGAAAAGTTATACACAGAATAAGCAATTAGGTGGTCTAACCCACACTGATGATTCTGCTACGTATGCATGTTCTTTGAACCTTCACAAGCATTAAAGTAAACAGCAACTTGAGCTTTGCTAATTTCGATCTGATCCACTTCTATTCCTTCAGACTTGGAGTTATCGTCTGGATGCTTAACCTGCGATCTGTTCAAAAACTGCATTTGGCCTCCACCACCCGAATTAGTTTCATCCTTTTCTTCCATGCACTGTTTATGCAAGTTAGATGAGATCTTTTTAGTGCTCTAAGAATGTAGATCTTCTGGAAAACATGGCAGTGCTAAGTATAGTGGTCAAAGAAGATAAGTAGATGAGCTACAAAGCATAACTAGCAGTTGCAAAACTTTTCATCAGAAATTAATTGTAAAATGATGAATGAAGATAGGATATTAAGATCGTCCATAGATCTTACTTTTTTACATGGTGACCTTGAGGTGGAAATCTGTGATCAGAATTCTCGCATAACCGAAGGAAATTTCCCAGTTACCACAGCTAACCTGCTTAGTGTAACATGTAAAATAGTTCATTTAAAAGAACAATATTGTAATATCAGACACTGCTGCTAATATAGATAGTTTACGCTGACTGAATATTTGTGTTAAAAGGACCAACGATAAAAAAAAGTCGGCAGCAGAAAGATTTTTTTTTTATCTTCCAATTTGGAAAACTAGGAAACAAAAGATAAATGGAAAACTCTTGGTAAAGTTAATCGACGGTCAATGAGACTCAGAAATCTGCTGCCTAAAAATGCTGCGCTAGAGCATGAAAAAAGCTCTTTGGTGTACTACTTATACAAGTCATCCATGGGAATATTGCTTTTTTTTGCTCTTTTTATGCATTAGCTAACTTAGTTTGGAGTATTCTAGATTATATACAAGCAAAACAGTGGAATAAGAAAGAATAACAAAAGACAAAATACCATCAACTTCATCTCTATGCAACAGAACAGAGGCATTTCCAACACAACAGTGGCAAACATTGTGTGGGGGCTTTCTTACTGTCAAATTCCCCAAACTCAAGGGTATAACAGAGGCCTCATCAAATAGATATAACTTCATAAAGTTGGCAAGAACATCAGAGATGTGGCCTTGAGAACAAGGGAAAAGAAGGTGTCAGCACAGCAAACGAACTTGTCAGAGATCAAACCTCATGGTTCCAAAGATCAGGAACTGTGTTCTGACTCCATCTAACATCATAGATCCAGGAAGCAACTTGTTGAACAAGATGGCTGTACACATTACATTCTACCAGTTGCAGACCCTGAAGACTCTAACCATTACCAGAGTGACATGAGAATTTGCTTCCGAATCCTAACGTCCTTTTCAGAACTTTTACTAATATATACCCCAGATTCATCAGAAAAAAGATACTCCAAAATGTTCCTGTGCTAAATCAATGGTATCTTTTAGCCATCAACATAAACAGGCTTATAAAATTCCACTATAACTCTTAATTCAGCCACGAAGTCTGTTTCAGGGACATGTATGTTCACAGACATTTCCTTTTCACTCTCTCATGCACATAAACCCTACATTTTGCAAATCCAATCTACCTTCCTCCTCATCATGCATTGAAATGAAAAAGAAAAAGAATTGTTCCCAGAGTACTCCAACTACAGGAAAAGAAACAAACCAATGTTTGTTCAGACATTAAGAGTAATTGCTTCCACAGATCAGTTTCCCGGATATAATAGGTTGATGTGGAAAGAACACAGAGAGAATTCATACACTTAAAAGTTAGTCCGCTAGCTGAAAGAACAAGTGAACCCCAGGTAAGTTAGTTAACGGTCTTTCATCATAAAGCCTTTCTAGGAGCATTTAGTTGAAAGAAGATTCTGCAATCTATTCTATGCTGTACTTTTCCATCACCTAAAAGTAGCACAACCGCCATGGCTACAATTGGCTATCGAACTCGTCTACGGGTAGTGGCAGACTAATTAGGTCATGACAATTATTTATTGCAGTGTCCAGCTGCAAGTGTTGACCTTGGAGAGTCGATTTATGATTCAGCAGGCAATAAATGGAAACCTCCAGCCACCGAAGGCTACCACCATGCCTAAAGCACGACAGCTACCGAAAAGAACAGTAAATTACCTACCAAAAAGAACACAAAGAGAATGATTCAGAGCCCCGCCCTGAACTGCCCCTTCTCTAAACCTTTGCCCCAACAGCTGCCACACAGCTGTAATTCTTTAAAGCCAGAGGTTTCCCCCCGTCAAATCAAGGAATCCAAAACACCGCCCAGTAAAAGGTGACGCCTTTTCTGACACGAGGAGGGGTCATGGACACCGCCCAACCTAGGTTTTGCGGATCCACGTAAATCCCACAGAGATGGTGAGGTCAAGCCGAGCGCGCTGACAAGATTTAACAGAATGGCACGCCAAGATTCGATCTTGGACGGGCGAAAGCGACATGAAATCCAATAAATGAATGAAAAGCCACGCATCGAAGATCGAAAGGAGGATGCGACGAGGACGTACCGATGGCTGGTGTCGCGAGGAGGACGGCGACTCGATGAGGTCATCGGACGAGGGGAGCGGATCGAGATCGATGTTGCTTGCTGTCGACGTCTTGTAATAGGGCGGAATCGACGGAGATTGGTTTTGGGGTTACGCCACGCCTCCGCGGCGGTCAAACCAATTGCGCTTATCCTAACAAAAGGGGCGTCTTTTTAACTCACATCAAATTATAACATTTATATATAAATAAAAAAGAATAATATTAATGATTTATATAATAATAATAATAATATATTTTTATTTTTTAGAGTATTTACATAACATACTTTTAAAGATATTATTATTATTATTATTATTATTATTATTATTATTATTATTTATTATTATTATTATATAAAATGACAATTTTAAATTTAAAGGAATAAATTTAAAAATTAATAACTTTGAATATACAAATATATTAATAAGTTGGAGATTAAGATAAACTTTTTACTAATTTATTGATGAATTCTGGACAAAAATTTTCTTCAAGTATTATACTTAAATTTCTATCTTACAAAACTCATGCTGGAGAAAAAAAAAAAAATCCCTAAGTCAATGAGAAGTAAATGTCAAATATCCCACAATAAATTAGGATTATGAGGTGATCTCCTATATTTCCATCAAAGTTAATAGCATTAAGCTCTTAAAAGAAGAATCAAGTAAAGAAATAACTCTATCTATTTAGGAAGAAGAGATCTCTTTACTGTGGGATATTTGGCATTATAATAAGACAAGCATTAAGTGTGATGGATTCTTAGAAGATGTGAAGGTCTACTGCACAAATTAGATAGAGGATTGATGTACAGCTAAGGCTTTTGATCGGATGAAGCTTCCAAGTTGGCAATGTCACAGGTAATGAGTTCATAAGCATGTTTTGGACCATATATGAAACCTCCAAGAGACTGCTGAGATCAGTGCCCAAAATGGACAGCAAAAGACAAGATTCAATAGCTTAGAGGAAGAAGAAGAAGAAGAAGAAGGAGGCGGAGGAGGAGGTGCATTGGGTGCATCAGATGTGGTTCATGATTGGCCATGACTCCATGGTACTTCAGCAAGCAAACTCACCAACCACTTGGAAGCTTTTCCTTTTTCTTGGTTGGAAAGCTTCTGTCTGCTGCATCAGTCTGCCAACGCAGAGGAGGCAGCCCCCATCACAACTCACAGCTAGTAGTAGCAGTACAGCCATGCATCTCTTCTTTTAATAGCTGGTAATGGCACTGTTGAGGTGTGAGGGTGGCAGGGACAGTGGCCAGACCTGAGCCACCGGCTGACATCCATCCCCCTGACTTGAATCGGACAGAGCCACACAATTCCAACAGAACCCTGATGGGGAGTCACAAGAATGGATGGTTGTTCCTCTTCACTGTGCCATTTCCATGCAACTCCTTCCACCCTCCTCCCCTGAGCCTTTTCACTACTCTGTTCAACTCGAGTGCAGCTTAGCTTGTCTGGTTCTTGTTGGATTTCTCACGATCAATTCCAGGATTCAATGTTGCTCCTTTCTGCTTTGACCAACATCTGAAGTATATCCCAAGCACAACCTCCATGGAAAGATTGGATTTTTCCACACAGGAAGGCATTTGGATATCCAATAACATCGTTTGGTTCTCCAAACTGGCCATGTCTCCACCAAGAACTCACAACACAGGAACTCATGGAGGAGCAAATTGTTGTCATAGTTGTTTGTGTCAGCTTATACAACCAACCAGTTTGCAGGGAGCTATCAGATCATTAATGAGATGATCCAATTGGTAATTCAATCACGGAGAGAACATCTAACATAAATGGCAGATCATTTCTTCTTCAAAAGAAGAAGAAGAAGAAGAAGAAGAAGAAGAAGAAGAACCTGATTGAAATGAGTGTGCAAGTCTTAACACAAGATTTGCATAGACTGAAATCCGTACTGAGAAGCCAAGAGATGTCACGAAGACAACACAAGCACATGAACTGTTTCAACTGGTTGGTTTCTTGCTCTGATATATAGATAGAACATGAAGTCCAACACAATCTATATGCTGTGTGAGCAAAATCAAGTAGACGACATGATCGATCATTTCCACGAGCAATCTTTTCCATCAAACAAAACATTTCATATGAATCTTTCAGGCCCCCAATGAGATCTTTCTTGCCTTCCAAGAGAAACAAAAACTATACCAAAGGGCAAAGCAATGAGCGAAAGACATCAGGAAGCCACCTCGAGCCTGGGCTCGAAGCAGAACCCGGTGAAGAGCTGCAGGGGGAACCTCTTCGTGACGGGGCTTTTCGTCGACCACTTCCACAGCTTCTGGGCCATGTCGAACGTCAGCAGAGCTGGGGAGCCAAAGCTCTGGATGTAGATGAGGTCGTCGGCGCCGCTGCTGGCGAAAACGTCGTCGAACTCACCGAAGCCCTGGAAGAACTTGTGCGGCATTCGAGCCACCTCTCGCCACTCCTTCCTCCTGTGCAGCTCCCAGATGCCGATCCCCTTGATGATGCCCGGCCGGTCGTGCTTCCCGATCCCGCCGACCATGACCAGCCTGTCTCGGAGGTTCATCAGCCTGCCGCAGGTCAGCGAGCATGGCACGGAGATGGCCATTTGCATCAGGGATGTGCGGGAAGGTCGGGCCGAGAGGTCGTACATCACCAAGCAGTGGCGCGGCTCAACGTTCCTGAGCACGGCGGTGGAGTAGACCAAGCAGTAGAGGACTCCATTGCAGATCACGCACTCGTCTCCTCCCCTCCACCCCACCAAGACCTCGGTGAAGGGGGTCACCCACGATCTGGCCTCCGACTCGTAGATGTGGACGGAGAAGTCCCACTGGTAGTAATCCTGGGGCACCTGCTTGCACTTGGCGACGGCGACGGTGTAGCCGTGAGTTCTCCGGTCCACCGACATGGCGAGCGCGCTGTAGTCTGGGGCTCTCTCGCCGGGGGCGTCGTGCAGCCGCTTCCAGTCCCTCGTGATGGGGTTGCAGACGAAGATGCGGCTCCGGTTGTCCCCGTCCATGAAGCAGACCAGCCCACAGGAAGAGGAGGCCGACCAGTTGCTCTTCTCAATGCAAGGGAGGTCGAAGCTGTACCACTTCCGGAGGCTCGGGTCGTAGGCGTAGCCCGAGACGGCGTCGTCGCTGCAGGTGAACATGAAGTACCATGGCTTCTGTGGCGACATCTTGGTCCATGAGTACCTCCCGGAACGCACGGCGTCGTACCACCGCCTGCAGACTGAGCTCGATCGGATGATGCTCGCAATGGGCAAGAAGGACAAAACCTTCTCCAAGAGGTCATCAGGCAGGATGGCGTCCAATGAAATCAATGCGTCTTCGTCTCGGTTGTCACTGTCTTCGGGCAGTGGCTTGAGCCCCCCAACCTTGCCCCGGAAGTAGGTAACGGGATAAGACTCCTCCCATGATCTCTCACCCGCCATGAGGAAGATGAAACGGGGCGACAAGATCAAACTGCACAGCACGGAGAACAGCGGAACTAAAATTGAGATGGTAAAAGAACCAACTTCGAGTCAGAGAAATCCCGAGAAAGCCTCGAACGCGATCCGGACGCAAGTAAAACAGCAAGAAAAGATGGATTTCCTGCGAGATCAACGAAACAACACACAACATCTTCTTCCACCGTGTTTTGCCAGCATAATGAAGCGAAAAGGTGGCGTGCAAGAAAGACCAACGAAACACTGATCGCTTCGGACGGCTGTTGGAAGAAGACAAAGTGCGGCCGAGACAGAGCCAAAGCCATTCACATTATCAAATCATCGAACACCTACACCACCTCGCCGGATTTGCCAGGGCATCGCATCGCATCGAAACAAAAGAGCCAGACATCACGGAGCAAACGAACATGGAGTTTCTTCCTCCGGTAAGAATCCGAAACATGTAACACTCCAAAACCAGCATCAATCAAAACATAATCCAACAGCAATCGACAGAACCAGAAAAAAATCACAGAAAGAACCAGGAAAAATGTCATCTTTTTGCTGCCCAAGATCAGAGTCAAAGCAAAGAAGAGCACCTAAAAATCCAGACTTTCTAACCTTATCTGAAACAGTTCACTCCTGCGTCGCCTGGGATCAAGAGAAGAGTGCTCCTACATCTCCTTCGCGCTACAGTGGAGTGGACAGGGACAGGACAACCAATGAGCACCAGGATTTACTCGAGATAAGGACCGGTGAAGAAGAGGAACACACACGGAACAGATGGAACAGTGGGCTATGTTTCAAGAAATAAGGGAAGCGAGAAAGAGGCAGGCATGACTATGTAACAGAGAGGAGGAGGGTGTGTGAGAGGAGGAGAGGAGGGTGGAAGAGGAAGGATGGGCTGTATCACTGTCCTGTGGTTGTGACCAAATACACACATATATATACACCTCTTTTGGATTGAAGCAGAAGCTTGTTTGGACTCATTTAAGGAAATGATGGTTACATTGCTGGACCCCAACCTTTAGCCTTCAGATCTCATGAGCTCTCGAATTCTCCTTCCAACCTCACTGTGCTTATTATTATTACCTTTTGGGTGGAAATGATGGAGAAGGCAACCATTTCTTTTCCTCCTTTAATTTTCAGCACCGAGGATGATGACACTCAAAGAGTCCTCCTTCTTCTTATCCTACCCCTCCCCTATGGTAAATGGGGAGAAGGTAGGGTTGGGTGCTTTCTTTGATTGGTTGAGGCGCCATTGCTCCTCCTCCTTTTGCCTGACCTCATGCCACTACATTGCTATGTGGGTGGGTAGTCATCACTTGTTTGTCATTTGTTTGTATTGTCCATGCATACTCTTCTTTGAATCTAATATGATAATTTGAATATGGATGATATCTCCATTAGTTCGATTTGATTTAAGTTCAGATGTATAAGAAAACTGATGTAAATTCGAACACTCCTCTCGAAGTTGAGGGCTCTTGATGTGATCCCGATCAGTATTGAATAAGAAAGAAATAATTTTAATAAATGATAACTTATATTTATTATCATATTTAAAATATTTTTTTTGTAACGAATTAATCGAGAGAATATTTACGATATAAGCACGTGACATATATTGAGTGGGTTGTGTTACCCTCTCACTATCATAAGATTACGATGATAGTCATGTGATTTATGAGATAAAACAATGTGCATTGTTCATTTATATATCCATGTTTCTTCGGATACACTCTGAAGGAATATTATTATCCTCCCACGGATTCATGGCTTTCTTGACATGCTGCTTGAATTAGAACCTTTCAAGCTTGTCCTCAAGGTAACCCACAAAGCCATCCGGTGAGCAGTATGATTGGAATCCCCACAAGCTGACATAAATCTATTGCTCAACCATCCAAAAGTTGATGGTTTAATGTACTGAACATTTAGATTCTTCGGGTTGCAAGCTATAACGTTCATCAGAATGCAATGCAATGCAATTATTGTGCAGAAAGAGTGGTGTGTCTAAACAAATGACTCATTTCTTATGGTGCAAGTAAGGAATTCAATCTTTTCATTTTGCATCCTCTTTTTGCAGACAAGCAAGCAGACTCCATGGGATGGGATGGATGAAGGAAAGAATGAAATGTGGGCGCATGCATCACTTGTTGGTTCCATCAGAATCATATGTTGCTTGGCGATCGGTAATGTGTGTGTTACAACAAAGATGACAACTCCGACACCACTAGCTAGTATCGATGAAGGCATATGATTTGGTGGTGGATCAACATGCCTTTTTCTATTGCTTCTGACCCTCCAAATGACATGGAAAGCGTGTGCGCTACAGACAAGTCATCGAGTAGTGGCAGCACCACTCAGATCGCCTTTCAAGTCATGCCCTTTTCTTCGGAGGCTTTGATTTGAGATGGAGACTGTGGCAGCAAAATCCAAGTCCACATCAGACTGCAACATCAGTGATGCAACCAAAATGCATCTGTCCAAACAAGAAGATGAAGTGAGAGACCTCAGTTTGAATCGATCGCAGTGACGGAAGTGGAAACAGTCAGATAGGAGTATCGATTTGTTTCTAAAAATGCAGCGGACGAAGGGAGAAGATCTAAAGGAACTAATAGTCAAAAAGATGTATCCGACGTCGACTTCAGAATAAGGCTGTGATCTGTGGAGTCCATTGATTTGGCTGTACCGACTCGACGGCAATTCCCTGCTGAGACAGGAAAACGAAGTCCGGTGGCGCTTTCTGTAAGGAAAACTCGGGGAGACTGCGGCGGTTAAGGGGTAGTAAACAAAAGAGAGAAGCATGGAGATGCGTGTTGGAGTAAAGGGTTATGTCTCCTCGACTAAAGAAGAAGAAGATGAAAGAGAGAGAGTTTTTGAGCCACAAACTATGACTTTAGTGGCTCAGAATGTTCTGCGGAATGAGACATTGAGTTGTGGTGCATCGAGCAATTTGCATCTCCTCTCTCGAGCTCTCCACCCACTTGTGTTTGCATAAAATTCGAGTCATCTCTCCATGGTTGAGTTTACGGTGCGTGCTTCCATGGATTCTGTCGACCAATGTATTGACGGTGTCTGACCAAAACAAAGATACGCATATTATAATAAAGAAAAGAAAAATAATAATCTTTCCAGAAAACGGGATCTAATAATATTTACAGTGCAACATTCTATGGTCCCATCATCTTAAGTGCGAAAGAAGGAGAAAAGAGAACATGACATGAAAATAATGGGAGACAAAAAGTCCCAGGATTACAAACAAAAGCATGGACATTCCCAAAGGATACTAGAGAAGAAACACCACGGTGTTACAATAGAAAAGCATGCACATTCTTCAATCCATTTGGTACATACAAAGATGAAGCAAAAAAAAAAAGGTGGGGGTGGGAACCACTTCATTTTATACTTATCGTATGCTGCATATGTATA
This sequence comes from Musa acuminata AAA Group, assembly GCF_036884655.1. NCBI lineage: Eukaryota > Viridiplantae > Streptophyta > Magnoliopsida > Zingiberales > Musaceae > Musa > Musa acuminata. The sequence continues at coordinate 11,430,570 of NC_088343.1, read as the reverse complement.
CAGATATCTTAAGCTGCAACTTTCACATTATTAGCGGATGATGCAGCTTTTATGGGAGGAGGGTTCATTTTTGGTCTGAAACTTTTTATCTTGCACCTTTTCTTTTGCGAGAGTTTTCTCTCCAAGTCCTTTGACTCTTCCATTAACATCGGCAATGACTCCCAGCAGTGCCTCAAGCAGCCTCTCTAACATTTCTGTTAACTTTTCATTCTCTTCCTTGCTTTAACGGACATCAGGAGCAATACCATTCAGCTTTGCCGAATGAGCCAAACCTTCTGCCTTACCTCGAGCTAGAGAGTCGGGTCTGCTAAAAGACATGCTTTCTTGATCTGAAGCTGCACCATCAACTTCATTGACATTGGTTTCGAATGTATCAGCCGTAGAGATAGATACATTCATCTTTTTTTATATTTGCTGCATCAGGAAGCAGCCTTGGATCTGATCCAGCCAGACCCATCTGTCCCTTCTACATCAATGTTTGCTCGAAATGTTTAATCCGAAGAAATGTCTTCATTTTTAATAATACTGATGGCATCAGGCAACAGCATTGGACTGATTCCATTCTCTTGGCCAGGTTCAAAAGCTCCCAGTGAATGACCTTCGTTGTAAGTTGGAACCATAAGGAGTGTGTACCCATCCTGTCAGTATCTGCTGCCTGCTTTTCTAAGTTGCCAACTAGGCATTTGAGCGTTTCCATTGTCGGTGACACCAGTGATGGGGACAGCATGTTCAAAGCATGGAACTTCTGTGACTATGCGGAGGTCATCTGTATCTCCCACTGTCTTCTCAACAAGGTCCGGGTTTTGCAATTCAGGCACCTGAAGATCCTCCAGCTTGGTATCAACTTCATCACCCTGTGAAACAGTTTCCTTGATGCAGACTGCGGCTGTGCGTTCTACACGCCACACTGATTCAGGGTTAGTTGTTCTAAAAGAAAGCTTTGATTCCTCAGATGCCACTTTGGTAGCTTCTCCCTCTACCAAGTGCATTATTGGTTTCTCCAATTCAACATCAATCTTCTCACTAATTCCAGCTTTAGAACCGGACAGCTCATCTCTCACCTGTTTGAGAAAAGAGTTGGTCCCTTGACATTCTAGATGCTTGTCTGTCTCAAGTTTTGCCACCTCATCTACAGAGGTAGAGGGTGCCGCCTCTAAGACTTCTTGAGAAGTAGATGCTACAATCTTTATTGCATCTTCCAATCCAAAGGATTGTTCTTTCCCCACAGCATGTGATTCAATTGCGTCCCTCACCGCAGAAGCAAATTGCTCTTTCATAAAAGCTATTTCTTTATGCTGTTCGATGATTTGAAATTATTTGATCCAGTTGCAAAATCTCGAGATTCAGTCACTAACAGTTTTAGATCTCTCTGTCGTTGGATAGTTGCTTCCTTTCCATCCGCAGATGTTATCTCCAACGAACAAGTTGCCTCAGCTGATTGTGATGACATTTTCCGGCACCAAATGGGTAGTAACAGATGGGTCAGTCGCAGAGGTAGCTCCACAATCAGAAACTGTGTGACTGGGGTGTTTAAGTTTCATCTTTTCGTGTCCCACGGCGACTGGACTGCCTAGCGAATCAAGCTTTTCTTGAAGAATGGTTAGCTCCCTAGCAACTGACTTTCTCAGGTCTCCGACACTTTGGCGCAACGCCTGTCAGATACACAATGGATCAATCAAAAATAGAAATAAAAAAGCAGAATACTAGCTAATTTCTGAAGCAAATATGAAACAGGAGACATGTTCAAAGTTTCAAGTAAATCCAATAACCCGCTAATCCACACCAATGGATTCCTTAAAAAATGCAGATATATGGATAATACAATTTTATAAACAATAACTGACTCTTATGGCACAGAGTTAACATTTATGAATAATTTTTTTAGTCATTGCAGAAAGAAAGGCACCATGTGAAGATAGGTGTGGGATCACACACCTGAATGGTATCCAGCTGCAACATAAGATTCATTATGGTCTCACTTGCTGCAACCTTGTGTTTCAAATCTTGGTCTGTGGAGGAGGATTCAAACATTTGAATTTTGTTCTTCGCCACCTCAATTTGTTGACGAATTTGATGTACTTTTCGTAGCTTCTCAAGAGGTTGTGATCTTCTCACCTCAAATCCTTTATAAGCAGATTGAATAAGAACTGCTGCATCTTCCTGTGACAAAATTTTCGTTGCCTTCTTTCCATCAGTAATTATGCTTTCTGTGCTCTCCATATGCCTCTTCCCCTCGTCGAGTTCACGTGGTGCTTTATCAATTGGTTGTTGATCCTCCTCCTTCTAGTATCTCTACTGTCTTGACCTTCATAACCTTGAGTCCTGCTCCTTTGTTGGACTGTTGATCATTCATAATCTTAGCAGTTTCTTCATTTAGATTAGTTGTCATCATTGCCTGACTTTTCTTTTTTGAATTTTCTGCTTCATTTGACAATTTAACATAAGGTTCTGCTGCCTGAATCTCTTTTTTAGGTATCTGTTCCTTCTTATCTTTTACTGTTTGCTGTTCTCTTTCTGTTTTGTCCTTGTTGGCTTTCTCATTGACCTTAAGGACTGGTGGACTAGGAGACCTCGATGTGCCATTTACCATCTTCTTCCTTGGCAGTGGATCCACTCTCAACATATAGAAGGTAACTTTAATGTCTTGATCTGTGACAATTGTTTGCTATCTGATGACTTGTTAACTCCATTCTCTTGTTTTTTAGGTATTCTAAGGGAATTGTCCTTCTCCTTAATTTTGTGCTTCTCATCCATGTCCTCTTCTATATGCCTAACAGGGATGATCTTAGTTCTTCTTTCTTTCTCAGCTAATGCTTCTCGATGCCCAAGAGTTTTGCGCTTGTCCTCCACATTTCTTAGTAATTCACCACAGTGCTATCCTCAAGAAGTTTTAATGGAATGGTTTTTAACTTTGAGGGTGATTTTTCTTCAACATTTTGATCAAATTTTCTCACCACCATATCTTTTACTGCATCTTCTGATTTATGATCACCAGGAATCCAGATTATTGGCCATGGGAACTGATTTCTCCATTTATCAGTCTGCAGACTCTTATTTTCATCTCCATCCTGTTTTCCAACATCAGCTGCGTTGATATCCATAGGAGTCCATCCTGCGTTATCCTACACACCACAAGTGTTCTTCCTGCGTTGTCTGATGGCTGCGAAGAAGCGGGAAACGACGAGTCTAGTAATCTCTGCTCAATCCTCCCATGAGAGAGCAGCTTCCGCTCCCATTTTACCCCATTTCCCTCGCCCCACGAACTCTGGTTCACCCCATAAGCCGATTCCGCAACCCCCTCCCAGATCAGAACGAACAAAAGGAACTCAAACATAACCCTACCCCATTAGGTTTCACATCATAAGGAACGAAAATTTCAAGAAGCGCGATACGAAAAAGGAACATTCAGGGCGGAGCATGGAAATGATCGAACCTGGTGAGAGTAACCGCGAATCGATCTGCGAACCCTTTCTTTCTTTCCTTCCCCTCTCTCTCTCTCCCGAATCCTTCGACTCCGGAGAAGAGCTTCACAATCTTTCTCCGGAGAGGAAGTCCGCTATAGCGAAGCGAATGGCGCGCAGACTATTCGCACGCTCGGCTCGAGAGGCTTCTCGACCCTTCTCGACTCTTCCCGCTCGAGAGGCCAAGTGGATCAACATCAGCCCGTTTACGGCCCAATTAAAAGACCGAAGGCCAGAAATTGACCCATGCTATGTCTATGTAGACCGTTGAGCTGCAGACCGTCTGATTAGATTCCCTTTAATCATGTCAGATGCACGAATCGTAAGGCAGCACTGTATCCTATGGACATGCGTTCAGTGATTTCATAGGTGAAAGGAATTCATGGATGACTTGAGAGGTCACTCGTTCGTTTTCTGGGCAACAAAATGCTTGCTGATGTCCATTGAATCAGCTCAATTTAGATTAAAGAAACAATACATTCTGCAAACAAATCTTCCAAGAAACTTCATTGCTAGTCCCTGTGCTTCAATGAGCAGAGAATGACCATCGCAGTCAGCTAAGAAATCCAAGAAAATGGCCATGGCCTGCATCAAACAGATAGAAGAAGGAATAGCAGCCAGATGACTGAAAGAACAGTAGGAAGTTGCAGAGGAGCTTACTGGAGGCATCCTTGCACAGCAGAGGAACATTAAAGAAAGGATAACTTGCATGATCTGATGTCTCATAGGTCCTGCCAAAGAAAGAAGCAAAGAGAGGGAAAGAGAGAAAAAGGCTTGCAAGAACTTGCAGACAAGATGAGCTTTCTTGCATTTCTTAATGCCACACTCTCTCTTTGACAGTCAAGGCTTAGATTCAAAGTCCATGCACATGCACTTCTGATGTGGAAGAAAAGGAAGTTGGACTGATCCAAAAGGTCATTCTGAATCTGAATCACTGGTTTCACTAAACAACAATGTTCTTGGTTGTTAGATGGTGCTCCTCAGGTCCACTGTGTCCTTTTCATGTGAATTTTAGATAGGTGAATCACCACATTACTGGTGAATAGATTTATATAAAGGTGTTTACTAGACTCAATTAGGTCATGGCAAAACACATTTTATAATGGTTTCACTTTGCAACTTAGTTCATGAATAGGTAGGTGCTAAGTGACCTCCTTCCTCTAAGAACTACCACTAGTCTATGTTGCTAATGAGTCATGAAATCTTGCTTTAATCTATTCTACAAAGAGGAAGGAATAGAGCTTCTTTCCTGCCATGGATGGAGAACACTCAGCATCCAGTAAGACTGGTGGCATCAGAACAGAGGTCTGTCACAGGCAACAACAAAACAAGATTGTAGATGGCCAAATGTATGGAAATCTCTGGTGTAATTCATCAGTTGGTGCCACTGAATTCCACCCGAATCACATAAGCCAGATGAAGAAATTTCCTGAACAGCAAAGGTGTGGCTGAAGAACAAGTCTTGCAGATTAGACTATCCCTTGCGCAAGCACCAAAATTGCCCATACAGAGGTGAAAATTATTGTTTGTTAATATAATAAAGATTTTTCTTGACATAAAAGGTAGACTAACCAATACGCAAGCTGATCAACAACTCACAGTACCACCTCCTTTAAGCTTGAGTGGCACCACCAAGTCACTAGCATGCCTGCAGTGTTCTCCAACTTCACCACCTCTCTCATTCGGCAGTGAACACTGTGAGGACACCAGTGGCTCCCAGAAATGCCTCGTGGCGAGCAGTGGAGCCACGAACACTTCTCATGGGTCCTTGGACAGTGTCGACAGGAAGAAGAAGAATCTTTCGTGGCTCGAGGGAACCCAGAAACAGCGGATGGCAGATTCGTCCGAATCTACCAAGCCCCGACCCTTCGCTTCGCTGCAATGCACCAGCTTGAAAAGTCTTACGCGGTCCCACCTTGACCTCATTCGGCAATCACCGAGAAGGGTGGGATTCTTGGTAGAGTGGGAAAAGTAATTGCTGTCGTCGCGTAAACCTACCCACCCACGTCCCGGAGGAAGAGTGGTGGCTCAGTTGGGCCCCACTTGTGACATCGGCATACCGCTCGTTTTACCGCGACGAAAACGTGGCAACACTTGTTTTGTCATCTCCGCCCATTACAGGTGGTTCCCACGTTCGCAGCCATTGATCTGACGTAGGAGATGACGTGTTCATTACAACGACCACGTGACCGCAACCCTGCGCCGCCACCCCTGTTGGGCGCCTGTTGTCCTTTCCTAGCGACTTTTGCATTTATGCCCGTTAAAAGCATGCTATTTCCGTATCGTTCCTCCTACAACATAGAATATGATACAGTACTTAAGTACTGTATTATTTACCATACAGTACTTGAGTACTAGTCACAATTCCTTTTTTACCATTGATAATTATATATATTTTTTAAAAAAAATTAAAATTATTCTATCATAAAATAGATATAAATATTATATTATTTTTTTTTCTTTTCGAAAGATAATATTAAAGGGGTGAAGAGCACGAGATAAGGGGACGATGAATTGACAACAAGTATAAGATTAGAGAAGACGATAGTATAAAAAAAATAATATAATAAATATATAATAAGAATTATAAAATAATAATAATAAATATTTTAATTTTTTTAGGATTATAAATAGTCAGAGGGTTATCGATAGTTAAAAAAAGGAATTTTGATGTTAAGTCCAGCAAAGACTAATTTTGATTTTACTGCAATTTTTAGGGTAAATTCACAAATACAAATCTCAACCTGCGAAAAACATATACATTAATATAAATGTCTAAAGGGGTTTCCATGCAAAAACGACGCCTACTTTTAACGCATTCGCGTCGCCCCTTTCTTTCAGCATCCGTGTGGTTTCTGGTTTCCGCTGCCGTCCGCGAGAGCGGGGGAGGAGTGGGAAGGCAAGCAGAAGAAACAAGAAAACCCTAGCTTTTATCGCTTTACCGCTCGAGATCTTCGATTCCTTGTTCTTTGGAAGCCTCGATCCGATGTAAGGTCCCTTTCCATTAGTTTTGTTGTCTCTTATTGGTCCGGGTTGCAGATCTCCGGTGCATTTACATCCGCCTTGTAGATTGGTTATCTTCTTCCGTTTCCTAATCGGTTCTGAGGAATCTGGTGTTTTGATGGAATTTTCTCTTGCCGTGCCTCTGTTGGACGCAGATTTGTGCTTATTGCGTGATGTCGTCGGTATGGAGGGTTTCGATTTTGTTGAAAGAAGTTGTCTGTATCCATCGTATTCGGATTTCAGTTGTTCTCAGTGTTTTTTCACTTCTAGTTTGGTCTTTTTTTTTCTTTTCCTAACGTCTTGGCCGATTTTATTTGTTTTATCGATATGATTCCTGTTGTTGTATTTTTATTTTGTGATTCTTTGTCTCGGATTTCCAAGACAGCTTTCCGTCTTTATTCTGTGGTTGAAAGTTGTGGATCTTTCTCGATATATGTCCATGGCCTATAAATAGACGGAAGGTAGTGCGATATGTTGATCTTCAAGTCGGTGCCACTGAGTCTTGTACGATAGAAAACAAATATGAAGTAGTAGTAACTCTTTCTCTTGCCACTTTTTCACTTTATTTGATCCAGATAGATCTATCGTCATCACCATCACCTATCTTTAGCATCGTGAGGTCTGGATCTGTCCGTTGCTCACCACTTCATCAAGTTTTTGAGGTTGGTATGCTTCTTCAGACTGACTGCAGATTGTAAATTGCTACTTATCTTTAATGATTCCATGTGCTGTTATATTTAGAATCCTGCGGTAAGCTTGTCAATGGGCTTCATGTTGTTGTTTGGTCTTATGGTGAAATCCTCTTCTGTCTAGTGCACATTTTTCTTGATTTTAGAAGATTTTTATTGGGTCCCTTATTATGTTTGCATAGTGGAGCTTTTTTTTTTTTTTTTTTTTTTTTCTGGTTATAACTACTTGCTTCTGTGTTGAGGAACCTTTTATTTTCCTGATGTCTCGTACATATGTATAGTAGTAACTTTTTTGATCTTATTACAAAATTTATTTTTCCCATAATGTTTATATTAAGGATTAGAAATATACACTGAGGGCTTATGTACAGTGATATATATTATAAATGTAATGGTATATGGTGAACTGCTCTGAGGGGTTGCTTGGAGACATATCCTCATCTTTATTATGCTTTTTGGCAGATGCTCGGTGCATTAGTAGAAAGAAATTATTTAAGTGCCCAATACTGGTCTGATCCCTGACCCAGAACTAGATCTATACTATCTGAAATATTAGGGGCTACCACGCGATCCAGGCCTCCATGAACTGGCATCTCCTGATTGGATAGCAAGTTGTGACTGTTTATACTCCTGTTTTTGTTTGATTTGATCCAATGGTATTGGTTAGTTTAGAACAGGTTAGTCTTAAATAAACTGGTACAAGTCTACTTCGGATAATTTGGATTTGATCTGAAGATTTTTTTGTATGAAGAATTTGACATGAGATCAAACTTGAGCTGGTCAATTACTGGTTGCTTCAATTAGAATTTCTTTATTTTTAAAATATATTTTCCTGATATTATGTCCTAAACAAATAAGGATCCTCTGCCTACTAGTGGAATTGAAGCTTTGTAGTATTGGAGAATTTGGGGAAAAAAATAACCTGTCTCTTTGTTTCTCGATCTTTCCCTTCTCTCGTCCATCTTCCTGTTCTCCCACTTTTTCTTCCTCCTCTTTTCCCTTCATTCCTCCCATATATCTTCTCTGCCCTGAACATGTGAAACAACAGGCTTCCTTCTTCATATAACCTAGTATGCCAGTAAAAGCAACTCAGTAACCTCGAATATCATTTGTTTTTCAGCTGTCTAACTCTATTATAATGCTTTTCTGGTATTTATGCAGCATTATGTCTGCAGTGTGATATCAGATTAGGTTGGAAACAGATCTTCCCTGGTTTGCAGTGCTTCTGCAGAAAGTTCAGGACATCCTTCATCACTTACAGATGTTTCAAATCTGCAAGGATCAACAAAATATCTATGACATCTTCAGTGCAGTTCTGTATATTAGGACCTTCTAGATCTTTGTTCCATAGCTTACAACAAATTGTGTCACTCGCTGAGAATTACATGTTTTAGAAATTGGTTTATTTCAATATTACTTGGATTTCTCACTGTACTCTGTCCTCACAACGAAGGATGTCCTAATGGATCTTGCTTCACAATTCATTTAATGGAGCTTTACAAGCTAATGTAAAGGGATAGATGGTAAAAAGAAAGGAGAAGTATGGAGACATCAAGAATGATGGGATTCTCTTAGGAGGGTTTTGAGATGTAAATAGGATAAAAAGATGTGGACAGGAACAAATTCCAGGTTTTATGCGTCAGAAAGTATTACAGAGGAATAAGGATGTGACCATCTCAAAGATGGGGACTATTTGTAGGTGGAGTGCACCACAAAACCTAGTTTTCACAGTCATGGGTTTTTAGAAGCCGATATGTTTCACAAAAGAACTGTATCGCCTTTAAAGAGCAGGGGATAATGGAAATCAAACTGTATAAAGCCATATAATGTGGATAGGTTAGACAATTAGAATCGATTATCAGACTATACAAATAGGAAAAAGAATTTGAATTTAATAACTCAAATACAGAACTACTATGTTCTAATTTGTGCTTTGCACACATACCATATCATTTTATAAAGATCCTTTATGATGCTTCAATGCAGCTAAGGATTTTGTGGCCAGAAAGTTCCCTTGCTATGCTTCAGATAAAGTGGATATTGTTGCCTCATGCAGTGGGTTGTCCTGGAAAACATGGATACTTTAAATTATTGTATTCATACAAGTGAAAATAAGATATCATACTTCCTTTTATATTAACACCGTTTAGAGAGCCTGTCGTACATGGGAAGCAAGCACTTCACTTGTATTCCCTTTACACTAGTCCTATGGTGCTCTTTATATCAACTATTTGAGTAAACATTTAAATAACTGTTAGGTTTACCTACACATCACTTGTCACTGAGATTCACTGTGTATGAGAAATCCTGCCAAACAGTATTAAATTGATGATTGGTTGTTTGATCTTGCTTTGCCTGCTACGATTGACACTTTGTTAAGCTCTTGCATTTCTTCAACTTAAGATAGTAGGTAATAAGTCATCCTGTTACTTCATTCTTTGTGTATTACTTTGTTTTCGATCTTTGATGGTTTTGATTCAAGTGTTGTGCATGAGCAAACTATGTGACCTTCGGAGTGTGTCCCTTTCCTAGAAGGAACCTGTTAGGGACCTATAAGTCCTTGGGACCAGCATGTCCGGATGGTTCTTTTGGATGTTTAGGTGGAGTTTATCATTCTGGATTCATTATTATGAGGCGGTATGTACCGGTCCGACTGTAGCAGTGCACTGTTGCGGGGGGTACTGTAGCAGTACGGTGCACTGTAACACTGCAACAGTATAGTTACTGTTGCAGTGCACTGTTATAGTAGCAGTATAGTGCACCAGTACTGTTGTAGTTTCCGTGTGTTTAAAAATACATGTAATCTTTTATCAATTGATAATTGGTTGTATGGTTTTGCTGTACTGCAATATACAAGTATTGCTTAACTCATCAACTAATCGCAAATATCTCATTCATGGTTTTTATGTTACTTATATTTGATCTTAGATGGTTGTGGTTTTTGTACCATGTGATTTTCAATTTCTAAGGTGTGCTTTCTTTCATGTGAAATTTCTATGGATTTGTTAAGTCCTCGGAATCAACTCTGCCAGGCACTTCTACATTTGATTGTCTGGTCTGTTCTACTGTTGTGGAGGAATTTTCAAGTGTTATTTTTTGTCTTTTTCTTAGGAGAATGAATGCTAGTTGTGGGTGGCTTTTTCTATGTTATATTTGACTTTTATAGTTGGTTTGTGCAGAAACTAATTTGTTGGATCTAGCTCCAGTTATAGCAAGTAATGTTTTAATTAACTTGTTCAACCGGAAAATTTCACTGCCTGGGTGTCTTTCTTGATACCAGTTTCTGCTTGTCATAGTCTGATGCCGAACCTAAGACTCTACTAAGTACAGAAGTAACTCCTCGAAGTTTTTGGTAAATGGATCATTGTGATACATCAGGATTTGTCAGTGGAGGTTGCAATGACCTTTTCAGAGATCATGAATACTTGTTCTGATTCTTAATCTCAATCAGCCCTGGAAGTTAGGCAACTGTTTATTTTCCTGTCAAGATATATTGTTGAGGTTGTGATCTTTTCTGCCAATTGCTGTTATGGATGATAGGCTTCAGCTTTTCAGACTTGGTTTGAATGTCTCACCTGGAAATGCTTTTAAGAGTTTGGCTCAGTATCACACTGATACTACATTGCGGATTGGTTCCCCGTGCCCCTCTGGTCCTAACGATTTGAGTTTGAAAGGGATAAAGAGGAAGTGGTGTGATGTTGATGGAACTGGTACAGAAAATGCTTCATTAGTCTTAGGTTTAGGCCGACCATCAAGTTCTTCAGATAGCAGCAAGAAGAGCTCTGCAACAGCTTGCACCATGTCTTCAGCCAAGGAAACTGATGATGGGTCCTCCATGGATCTTGGACTAAATTTTGATCTTAATCTTGCCAATGAAAACACAGAACGTGCAAAGAAATCTGCTGTTTCTGTTCCAAAGATGATGAATGCTGAGCCTAACTTTGATCTTCAGTTAAGTTTATCGGTAGGCCCATCTGAATCTGTTATTACTGGTGTAGTTCCAGACTCGGTTCATCATTATTTTCGTTTGGACAAACCAGTAACTGTTAGTCAAGTGCCAGCAGTTGACGATGGATCAGTTGATAAAGGATCAACATCATCACGCCAGAAGCATGGGAATAAATTACTGCCACACTTAACTAGCACTGACACAGTGGGAAGTTCTTTCTCCAACTCAATGATTTATGCCAGATCTCCTGGACAGCCAGATTCCTCTTCCTCAACCATGATGCACATGCTGAAAAGTTCAGTTGCCACTTCCGGGATTACTCAAGCACAACAATGCAATAGTAATACAAAAAATTGTCAGTTTCCTGGATGTGCAAAAGGAGCCAGAGGTGCTTCCGGACTATGTATAGCTCATGGTGGTGGCCGGAGGTGCCAGAAAGAAGGTTGCCACAAGGGAGCTGAGGGCAGGACCATCTTCTGCAAAGCTCATGGAGGTGGCAGGCGATGCCAGTATCTTGGCTGCACCAAGAGTGCTGAAGGTCGCACTGACTTGTGCATCGCTCATGGTGGTGGTCGTCGTTGCAGCCATGAAGACTGCACTAGGGCAGCAAGGGGAAAATCTGGTCTTTGTATAAGACATGGTGGTGGCAAGAGATGCCAAAAGGAGAATTGTACCAAGAGTGCAGAAGGCCGTTCTGGCTTATGCATTTCCCATGGGGGTGGCCGACGTTGCAGACATCCTAAATGTACAAAGGGTGCACAGGGCAGCACAAATTTCTGCAAGGCACATGGTGGGGGTAAGAGGTGCACATACATGGGTTGCACAAAGGGGGCTGAAGGAAGCACAACCTTCTGCAAGGCACATGGTGGAGGGAAGCGTTGCGCATTTCAAGGTGGTTGCACAAAGAGCGTGCATGGTGGTACCCTTTTCTGTGTAGCTCACGGTGGTGGGAAAAGGTGTGCTGCACCAGAGTGCACTAAAAGTGCTAGAGGAAAGACAGATTTCTGTGTTCGTCATGGTGGTGGAAAGAGGTGCAAGGTTGAAGGTTGTGGAAAGAGCGCTCAGGGTAGTACTGACTTCTGCAAGGCTCATGGGGGTGGTAAGCGTTGCTTTTGGGGCCAACCTGGTTCCAATCTCGGTAATGGTGGCCCTCCTTGTGACCGTTTTGCTAGGGGGAAGAAAGGCCTCTGTGCTGCACACACTGCACTGGTGGAAGATCATTGTGTACATGGTGGGCATCAACTGATGGCTGCAACTTCAGAGAATGGAACACTCAGCAAGCATGAGAAGATGAAAGAGATTATTGATCTAGAGGGTCTCCTGGAGATGAAAAATGGGAAGAGCACCCTCTTAAGCTTTGGTGGGTGTGATCAGAAGGAACATATGCATACTACAAACCCTCTTAATTCTAGGATGGCTTCTGTTCCAGAAGGTAGGGTGCATGGCGGGAGTCTCATCGCAATGCTGGCCACCGGTGCAAGTCTCGGTGGCGATTCTACAAGCCAAGTTGATGGTGGTAATTCCAAACAGGGGAACCGTGTTTGAAGTCCAAAATACCGGTCTCCTATGTTTGTTCCCTGTGTGACCTGATTTATCTGCGGCACTTCGTCAGCACACATCATTGGTGATTTAGCTGTTGGGTAGAAACATGCCTGTAATTCAACTGATCCAAATAAGGGGTAATTGTTCGCCTTGTGGGAGCCAATCCGTGCTGTAGGTTCTTCCCCCTTAATCTACATAATAGACAATGAGTTGTTCTGTTAGCATGTGGTGTTGGTGTAAATGTAAGCGCGATAGTTCGTGTGGTCTTTTTTCTCTCTTCTTTTAGGTCTGATGTAATTTGTTGTTGCTAGCGAAAAATGTACAGATGTACAGTTCTTAGGCTTATCATGTAATCTGGATTTCTACATAACAAGGTCCCTTGTAGAGTTTTGGACCATATGACGTACTGCTCTTTAGGATTCATGTTTGTTTGCTCTTTAAGTATTTTGATTGTTGTGGTCTCAAATGTTACATTAACACCCATGAGGTTATACTTCCTCAGCCTGTTAGGCTTCATTCATAATTGCTTGTCGATGTGGCCTAAATTGTCAGTGAGGGATGCACTGTATCTTTTTCTATTGGTTTCTCATATCTGTGCTTAAGGTCTTCAGGTAAACATCGATACAAAAAGCTTGAAAGCTGTGTAACAAATAGCATTCTAAGAGTGCCCCAAGCCGAAGAAGGTTCTAGATTTCTTGTTTTGGCGACCATTATCGACACGATCCAACCGTCCATCAAGATCGAACCCCTCGATGATGGACATGGGCGGTCAGATCTTAACCCTCTTCTGATCCGCCGTGAACAATCCCTCCCCTCCCTCCTTCAACGGCCTCCGCCTCCAGTCTACGCGAAGTCGTCTCTCCTCTCTCTCTCTCTCTCTCTCTCTCTCCCTCTCTCTCTCTCTGTAGACTTGGGAAAGCGTTCTTTCTCGTCTGCATCGCCGGCCCGGTGGACTGTTCTTCAGGGCATCTTGATCTAGCTCCGAATCCCTCCGTCGAAGCTGCCTGTCATCCGAATCTGTAGCTCTCTTGAGCGAGATGGGTGTCGGCACTTGGATTTCGCTTCTTATTGCATTCGGATGCCTATTTGGAGCTCTTAATGCCAGCGCCGGCGACGCGGATTCGCTCTACAGGTACGATAGGTTCCTTGTTTTATCTGAACAATGTTGGAGAGATGATACGGAAATACCTGTTGAAGTGTAGCATGTTGATTGGCTTTGGGACAGTCGTCTATAACTCTACCTGATGTAGATCTATGCAACAAGGCCCCCAACATAAGTGAAGTGTTCGACCTTTTAATTTTGTTCTTTCGTGGATATCTAAATGGACGTGATACGCATGATCTTGACTGGATTGGATTATAAGCTTAACAATGATATGCACAGAACATACTGAAACTTGATCTAGCCAAGTTGCACTTGATTTGCAGAATTTTAATGATAATTTGTTCTATCTAAGAATCAAGTGATCGATGATTAATTCAGAAAAATAGCATTCATTACTTGGTGTAAGCTCCTTGATATCAGTGACCACAAAAGTTTTTATGTCGTTGTTAATCTTTGCTTAAGTTCTTGCTAGAAATAGAATGTTGTTGTAGGATCCATGGGTCAAATTTGAACAAGTGGCCTGCAAAATGAGATACCTTTCCTGGTGTGAGACCAACAATGCTTTATGGATCAGAGTGTTGGGCAGTTAAGAAACAACATATGTAAAAAATTTGTATTGTTGAGATGAAAATGTTGAGATGAATGTGTGGAGCCACTAAGAAAAAAAGAAAAAAATTACTTTTATTCGTGAACAACTAGGTATCGCTTCGATAGCAAATAAGATAAGAGAAAATCGTTTAAGATGATATGAGCTTGTGCTTAGGAGACCTCCGGATGCGGTAGTCAAAAGAGATGAAATAATTAATGTTAGTAGTACGAGAAAAGATAGAAGAACATCTAAAAAGACTTTAATGAAAATTATAAATAAAGATGTAAATACTCTAAGCTTAACTAAACATATGATTTTTTACATATCTCAATAGCGGCAAAAGATCGATGTAGTCAATCCCAAATTGTTGGGACTTACAGTTTTGTTGTTGTTGGCCTACGTAATGAGATGAGTTAATCTCTTTTCCTTAGAACTAATTTGATATCGTTATCTACTGGGAAGTATTTTCGTCCTTAAATATACTTTAAAAGTTATTAAGCTGATCATTGCATCACTCTCAAAATGGAATAATACATCTTAGTGAATACAAAGTCTGGCTGCATTTTACAATAGTTATTTCAAAGAATTTCAGTTCGATTTGACTCAGAAGCACATTACAAAATTCTGGATAAAAGGTGTCTTCATGGCAAAGTGGATTCAATTATTGTGCTTATACTTTGGTTTCACACAGCTAAGTTCCAAGTACTATGAATTTGCATATGACCTATTCAATTATTGTGATTTTGATGTCACACCACTAAACATAATCAATTTGTCTATAAATGAATGGCATGTTTTTTATGTTATTTTCAAAATAGGGTAGTCACTGGTCAGCATGCGTAAGTAGCTTACTTCTTTTGACAATCAAAGCCACGATGCCCCCTCCGTTGGTCTCACATGGATCTTGGGCCTTTTGTATTCTCATTTTCATGCTGTTATGTGCTTAATTATATTTAGAGTTTTTAACTTATATTTCATTTACAAGAAAGTGACTGGATCATTCAGTAGATGTGAAGGACTGTTTTCTTGAACAGTTGATATGTGACAATGGTGCATTCTTGTACCGAATATCATACTTTTGGTGTGCTAGAGAATCATGTTATTCTAACATCAGTACCTACTATTGTTGAAATTATTGGCATCCAAATCAGGCACCATTTAATATTATTCAGATAGAGCTGCTTTAGTAATCTGTGCTTCTTGTTTCACAATGAACATTGGCAGAAAGCTATAGACCATTAAGATTTTCGAGTTTTTGATAAAGAGGTGTGTTACTGTGTTGTCTAACATGGTTAATTTTTTATGCTTGTATGAAATCTTGAACTGCTGCCTGTTTTAGTAAGTAAGCATTAATATTCTTTTCCTTAAGTTAGTAAGAGGTTTTTTTCAGCCTGGTTTTAGATTATTAAATATAGGTTAAACTTAAGGTATTACTTGGACCTGGATTTTCTTTCAACATGAGCTTGAAACTAAATTTCACACTTCATGACATGCCAGAAATTGTGTTGGGCAATGTGAAAAGACTGGAGATATTGGGGACCAATCCATTCGGCACTGCCAGTTTCAAAACAGTGATGTGCCTCTCGACAGTTCATGGTATATGCAAGAGCCACTTTACTTGCAATGGAAGCAACTGAACTGCAGGAGTGACTGCCGGTACTACTGTATGATGCAGAGAGAAAATCAACGGGAAAAACTTGGTCAACATCCTGTTAAGTATCATGGAAAATGGCCTTTCAAACGTGTATTCATTTTCCAGGTTTGTTCATTTCCTCTGGTTTGCAGATAAACTTTGTACAATGTTAAACTTATTTCATTTTATTACTTTGGTGGTAACTCCCCTTGTTTATGTTTTCTTTGCAGGAGCCTCTTTCTGCTGTCCTCTCGGCATTCAATCTATTGATGCATTTCATTGGCTGGCTAACCTTTTTCATCTTACTACGTTACAAGTTACCTGTTAGGCCTCAGAGTCGGAGGACATACTATGAATACAGTGGATTGTGGCATATATATGGTGTCTTATCCATGAATGCTTGGTTCTGGAGTGCTATATTCCATACTCGGTATCTCACCAAACTTGGTCCCCATATAAACTTCCATTTACAGCTTGATGCTTTCTATTATGGTGATGGTGATCAACCTATTGCAGAGACTTTGACTTGACGGAAAAGTTGGATTATTCATCTGCTGTGGCTGTTCTTGGCTATTCACTCATTTTGTGTTTACTAAGGGTATTCGATGTGAAGGATGAGGCTTCGAGGGTCATGTTTGCAGCCCCAATTTTAGCCTTTGTGACTACACATATCTTGTACCTCAACTTCTATGAAATGGACTACGGTAAGGTCTCTTATCATTTTCGAATTTGTTAGCCAACTTCCTTAATTTTACTTGTGATTGTAGCCATTCTTTCTATGCATTGGGAGCATATGTTTTGACCACCTGACGCAGGACATTAATTTTTTGTTGAGATTAGCTCGACTCTATGTAATGCGTTGAATAACTTCTTTCTTTATGGGCGGGGGTTAAGACTGCTTACATTGACTCTGCATATCCTGTACTGGTGGGAGTCTTGTGCATTGATTTCTTCCTGTTTTCATCTTTTTTGTACATAATTGAAGAACACAGGACACACTCCTAGCATGGAGGACGGTTACAACCATGCATTTTTTTTTTTTTCTTTTTTTTGCAAAGGGTAAGTGGCAAAGACGGTATTCGAGCATAGTACTTTGCAATAATCTGTCAAAAGCTAGCCAGTACCTTCATGACCATGCATTTCAATTTCCACCGTCTTATAGCAGCTACTTCTGTGCATCGTTCTCTAAAGGTTACATTCGAAGATTGCATAACTTGGCAAACAACCATTGCACACTTTCTACCATAAGCACGCATGTTCTATAGAAATTTGGCTTACATTTTCAGGTACTAACAAATATAAACTCGAAGAGATCATCCTAATTATCTATATGTATTTATCAAAGAAGCCAACTAAGATAACTTAATGCACAGTTTCTTTTTACTATTTGAATTTGTTGAGTATGATAGTTAGAACCTCAATTAACATGTTAGTGAACTTGACACCACTTGGTGATTCATTTATCCTGGTGCTAATATTACCTTGTAAGATGTCTTGTTCTGTTTTTTAAGATTATAGTTTCAGATTTTGATTCCTAAGCTTTGACCAAAAGATGCTAAGTGATTCTAACAGGAAGTTTAACATTTATTATTGCCCATGTCATCCTTGAACCTAAAGAAGACAATTTCACTTATCTGTCTCTCTCTCTCTCTCTTGGTACCATATCCACGACTTGCTTATTGTTTAAAATCATAAGTTCTTGTTATGTAGTTAACTATTATTAAACCAATATAGACCAGTGACATTGTAGAAACTAATTGATCCTATTTGATAAACATAATAGGTAAGACTGCATTGTTTGTTGCCGAAATAACCTCACTATTTGTAGGAGTAAGACTGCATACTCTCTTCAACTCTACATTGGCAGTAATCTTATGCACTAGGCTATTCTTTTTAGCAATACTATTTCAACACAGTTTCAAGATTCTCTTTGTAAAGGTACAAGTATCTTTGTAAACGTTAATTATTTGTCTTGTAGATGTAGATGCTTATGGTTCTATCTCCTCGTATCATAATCTACTTAATATCTCAGATTAATATTGTCACAGTAAGGAATATAGCAAGTCTACAAAGAAGGGAGAGTTTCAACTTAGATTTCTCATCTGTCAGCCAAATCCACATGCAAGATCAGTTATCTCACTTTTAGTTGAATTTAGCAAATAGTACAAAATTCTTTAAGATGCCTTTGGTGACCCTGCTTTATAAAGTCTTTGTTCTACTCCTGAAAGTAAGAAGCCATCTTGTCAT
Organism: Musa acuminata AAA Group; assembly: GCF_036884655.1. Taxonomy (NCBI): domain Eukaryota; kingdom Viridiplantae; phylum Streptophyta; class Magnoliopsida; order Zingiberales; family Musaceae; genus Musa; species Musa acuminata. The sequence continues at coordinate 11,412,352 of NC_088343.1, read as the reverse complement.
CATGACGCAATGGTCAATATCTGTTGGGATGGCAAAGGATGGTCAAATCAACCATCCTGCTTTATCTCATTAAAGGTCATCTTAATGCATACGGAAAGCTATGTTCTCTTTGTTTTGAAGTTCAGTGAATATCCCAAATATGGCTTTGACAACCATTAACCCACATATGTTTCCCATTATTCTCTAATCTTTCTTTTTGATTTTGGCAGGGTGGAACATGAAAGTGTGCCTTCTGATGGGTGTTTCTCAACTTCTGATGTGGGCAATTTGGGGTGGTGTAACTCGTCATCCTTCACGCTTCAAGCTCTGGGCAGTTGTATTCGGATGTGTTCTCGCGATGCTTTTGGAGATCTATGATTTCCCTCCTTTTCATGGATACGCCGATGCCCATGCTCTGTGGCACGCCACCACCATTCCCCTCACCTACCTCTGGTGGAGTTTCATCAAGGATGATGCCAAGTTCAGGACATCGGCTCTTGTGAAGAAGGTCAAGTAACTAACTCCTTCTCGACTGCCTCTATATCAGCCAAATGCCATGATCAGCATGAAAGAGCAGGTAATGTCATCATCCACTTGTATGTTCTTGATTTGTTTCCAATGCAGTGTTTAGTTGTCAAATATGAATAGAGATGCTTGTTTTTGTTTTAGTTTCTCTGAATTCTGCACTCTTGTTAAGACGAAGTGTGCTTGTTTTCGTTTTGAAATTAATTTAAGGTGATCGATTGTTTTTCATGTTTTACATGGAAAAAACATAGCCGACTCTACTTGATCGAATGAGCAGGGAGTTATCTTTGGTTATTTAGTTCTATATGTTGCAAAGATAAATTGCATTTGATACATTATATAGTTGTCACTTAGGGAAACAAGGCATGCCATGTGGTGAATGATAGGATAACAACGTAGATTAGCTTTAAGATTAGGCGTCGGATGTTGATCGGACGAGTTGCATTGGACACACCCGTAATGAACGACAAGCGGTCCTAAGGGATTATACTGTTGATAAGGGATCGGACATACGGAGATCCAAACGTCACGTTATTGCAATTTAATTTTCTTACAATTTTTATATGGAGGGATTTAACCAGCTTTATATGTTTCTTCTACCTGCTTCGAGGTGTGGGAATAGATACCGTTACCGTGATGTAAGTACGGGTAAAAAGGTTAGGACGTCGATTGCAACGTGTCATGGCCCGATGTAACGGTTCGTTGAATGAGCCAAGTCGACTTACGGCGTTACTTTCGGAATCTTGCATGACTGGCGGTCAAAGTCAAACGACCAATACGTGAACGATTGATGTAGAGCATCTCGGTGTGCTTCGCAGTGTTCTCCTTCTCGTGCACCGCAAAAGCCTCCGCACGGAGCAATATTGTTCATCTGCTGCCGCTGTTTCAGCGACTGACTGACTGACTGACTGCATCCCCCCCCCCCCCCCCCTCTCTCTCTCTCTCTCTCTCTCTCTCTCTCTCTCTCTCGCTTTTTGCTGGCTTACACCGCCGTTAAAAGTTGGGAGAAAGAAGAAAAGGAGAGAGTTTGAAGTTTGAAGAGAGGAAAGGCAGTCCTCTGACTCTTTCTTAGTAATTGGTAGTAAAGGGTTTAAAGGTCGGCTTTCACCCCTGGCTCTCCCGACCATGGAATCCTTCACCCTGCTCAAATACTGGCGGGGCGGCGGCGGCGGCGGCGGTGGAGGAGGAGGAGGAGGATCCACCGTCGCTGAAACCCTTCGCGCTTGCAGCGCCACCCCTGTGGTCGCCACCGCCTTCCTACGCCCCTCCTCGGCTACCACGGATGACAGCGGCGACAACGACGACGATGAAGGACCCTTCTTCGACCTCGAGTTCCCCGCCCTTACCGTCGACGACGAGGTGGAAGAGGGCGAGTTCAACTTCGAGCTGAGTTCCGTCGGAAATGGTGGCGGCGGCGGCGGCGGAGGAGGGGGTGATGACATCCGGACTGAGGATTTCTCCCCCACTGAAGACCTCTTCTTCAAGGGGAAGCTCGTCCCTTTGGGACCTTCCTCGATCGTGATCGCGGCCTCCGAGTCTGACAATAAACCCCAATTCCCGGCGGCCTCCATCCTCAGATCCGCCACCAAGTTTCGTGTTTTCTTGCTCGGGCTCCGCAAGCCCAAACCCACCGCTGCGGAGCCCAATGCCGCCGCCGTGGCTGGTGCCTCCCCGAGGCAGCAACTTCAGCAGCATCAGAGCAGGTTCTTCGTGAAGTTTAAGGTGGAAGAGCTACCCATCATCTCGCTCTTCACACGGGACAACAGCTCCCGGAACTCCTCGGCCAACCGGGCGGTGAAACCGCAAGCGGAAGACACCGCCGTCTCCGTCACAGCGGCGGAGGAGAAGAGGCTGGCGAGGGAAGTCGTTCAGAAGTACGTCAACATGATCAAACCGCTCTACGTCAGGGCTTCCAGGAAGCACGGCGAGAAGCCGAGGCTTCCCGGAGAGCCAGCGCCAGGAGAGGTGGAGCCGGAGGAAACGACGCCGGCGCCGGCGCCTGCGGCGAGCGCGGGCGGGGTCAAGGGCCTCCCGGCGGGGCTGAGGGTGGTCGGGAAGCGGCTGGGGAAGATCCGGTCGGCGTCGGCGACCGTGGCCGCGGTCCCGCCTCCTCCACCGCCGCCACAGCGGCGCGACGACACGCTCCTGGAGCAGCAGGACGGGATCCAGAGCGCCATCGCCCACTGCAAGCGTTCCTTCACCGCCCCGGAGAAAGGTACGCGAGCGACGACGCACCCGATCCTAGATACGGTCACCGGCGGTGTCCCCTAGTGCTCTTACTTGCTTTACTTGCTTCCTGAGGCCTCGGGCTCTCTGATCTCGCAGGGTCGCAGTCGCCGTTGGCGAGATCGAAGAGCGACCCGATCCGGGCGATGGGCGATCAAATCTGAGCCGCGCTTATTCCCGGCCGTCCGATTTTGGCAGTAACAGTAAAAAGCCTTCACTGTGTCTCATCTCCTCGGTTCTCGTAGAGAGTAGACTAGGACGAAGGCCTCGCTGTAAAAATCGTGCGTTCGATCTATCCATGATGCCAAGTACTGGTTGTGTCGACTATATGTGGTGGGTGTTTGATTGGCGAGCGAGAGTGCAATGATGAGAAGGTGAGAGTGATGGGGCTGAGCTTTGCTCGCTCACTCTCACATGTGAACGAACACCGGAGGGGAGGGGAGGGGAAAGATTCCCGTGGCATCGGGAAAGCTGCAGCATAATATGGCAATCTTATGGCAATATGGTGGAGCAATGAATGCTTTAGCTTCTGTCTCTGCTCTGTGTGCTTGGAGGCTTTGTGCAGCTCACGTACCCTGGAAATGCGCCACCTTTTTTAGCTTTTCGGCAGGGGAAAGTAGCAACCTCAGACCCCAAAAGACGTGGGCGATGATGCCTTCCGTTTTCTTTTGTTTTATTTGATACATTTATTCTTTTTAATATCTTAAATATCTTTTATCACCATAGTTTTTTTTTTTTTCAAAGCTATCATGCTTTTTTTAACGAGGCTTATAGCTCTCACTCCATCATTTCGATCCTATCATCTTTCTCTTATCATTTTTATCTCATCATTTCGTGTCATTATCATTATCTCATCTTCCCTATTTGTCGGTGTTTACATCTATCTTGAAAGTAGAACAACCTTGAAATAATCACACCCATTCAAAGGATATGGTAACAACTAGGATGTCGGTAACAAAGACGCTATTGTCGTGACGAAGGAAGCCAAACATTGATGACAATAGAAAAATATTTAACGTGTTAAAAAAAAAATTGAAGAGCATGATCCAAGAAAAGTTCGAAAAAAAATATTCTTTTAAGAAAAATCGTCCAAAGAAATATGTAAGCCTTTCTCCTAAGTCCCAATAAAATGCATGAAGAAATCACGTACCATTTATTAGAGAGAGAGAGAGAGAGGAGTCATTACAAAGTGGTCGTCTTCAGCGCCGCGGTTTACTCCAGGGACGTGATGGTTGGGAATAAGATAAAACTGGTGGGGGAGAAGAGACAAAGATGGATGTGGGAGTTGGTAGGGAGGTTTTATTTCTAAATGGTGTTGGATTCAGTGTTGTTGGTGGTCTCCCCAACATGACATGAGCAATAACAGGAGCAGTGATGCTTGTGATTCTCCGATGGAAGAAGACCATAATTTGTCTTCGACTGAGTCTGGTGTTGACCAGCAGCTCTGTTCCTGAGGGGGGGTGGGGGGTTTGATCCTTGGTTTATTATTGGAAGGGCCACAGGCATCATCACCTTGTCCTCCAACTCTCTCTCTCTCTCTCATGGACTCGGCAGTCAGCACACATCTCTATGCTCCCGCCATTGTTTAGGCTGCAATTGGATGCGTTGAGGTCAGTTGTCCTGCATAAAAAAGTTGGAAGATAAGGTTAGCTATCCGAAAGTATTATGACCTGGTAGAAGCTTTGAATGGGAGCACATGGCATCTTCATCCAGCAGCAAGCTCAAATACTTTAGGACTCATTAAGAACTATAAAACTAGTAGGAAAATTTCGTTTATAGTCATACAAAATTTGAAGTTTTGATCGTCTTAGAAAAACGTCCAAAGGACCTAACAACAGTGCAGATGAAGAAGAAGACACTAAAGATAGGAGGTCTCAGGTAAGGGGCAGTTCAAATTATATGCTGCATGTAACATGGTCAGGAGTAGTATACAAGGAACACTATATTATCCTTGTTGGATCAGCAGATGATTTCCATCTGGTATAGGCAAATAAAAACCTTGGGATACATAATGGATTGAAAGCTGATGGTGTTTCTCTTAATGCAGCAAGTGTTTGGGGATCAAACTTCACATGAAAAAGTCTTCGATGGCTAATGGGAAGAAGAGGAATTACTCACAACCATGCAGACTATCATGGACTTTGGTGTATGAGCCTACCATAAAAGGTGAGGGTACAATTTTCACTACAGAGAAGTATGATCCTAATCCACAACAGTAAGTTCTAAAGTAAGTCAATAACATCCCAGATAATGCATGTTCTTTATGAATAAATTTATAAATGCTTAGAGAAGAATGGATGCATACAGTAACATCTTATTATAACAAAAAAAAATCAATAATGATAAGTAGCAAATAGCAACCCGAAAAAAAAATAAGAAAGAACATAATCTACAAATGGTAAAACTGACATAATATATGTCATTGGCTAAATGTATCCTTAATGAAATCTTGATCAGCCTAACAGAGTACTTCACTGCAAAAGCTAATAAGCTAACAATTTGAATGGGTAAATATCAGAGAAAATATGTAGACACGAGATCTCTTTCGGGCACCAATTAGTGCAGGTCCATGAGAAATGTACATGCATATAAGATGAGCAACATGTAGTACCTAATAAGGGGAAAAAAAAAGAGCATCCCAAAGTATACAAGGCAAGTATAATATTTTCATTAAACATCAAAGCAAGAGCCGATTTATTTGAAAATCAAAAGAGGCATGACAAACTAGTAGTACAATAAAGAAAAATCAAAATAATATACTAAGCACGACAATTTATTTGAAAACAGATTACTCCTAGTCAGATATTTTCTAAAGACCATCCCATCAAGTAAATATAGAGGCATGAACAGATTTTAGAATTGTTCTCAAGATCCTATCATCCTCGACTGAACCGAGTGATTTACTATTTACAAAAAGAAGTTTCTAAACATGCCAATAAGGAAATGTTCGATTTGATGGTAGACATGCCACTCTCCTTTCAAGAGGTTTATGGTTACACTTTTATGTAGGAATTCTTTTCTTTTGCAATTAAAACAAGGAGAACCAACCTTTTTTCTTTCAAGCCAGTGTAGTGGACCTGCCGAGGCCCGAGGAGGTACATTCCTCTCCCTCCCCTTTTTCAAATTTTCTTCACCTGGGTAGAGAATGACTAAAGAACAACCACAGTATAAACAACAAAGCTAAGTCACTAAAACAACAAAGATAGTAAATAAGTATCTCTGCTATCAGATTAGATTCATGTCAATATTAGCGACAAAATTCCTTAAAAATATATAGTGCTATTTTTTTATAAAAAAATAAAAAGTTTCAAAATGAAACAATAAAATGATTGGACACATAGATAATGAAGGTCAGTTAGAACATGACAGCAAACATGAGAGTTTCTGCTTAACATCAACTTGCAAAAAAATTCACCAAAACTTTTAACATTTGATGCTTCAAAATGTCTGAAGTGTAGATAAAACTAGGTTAATATGAAAGATCATGAGGATAGATATGACTACTTTATACAAGGAAGGGGATCAAAGATTCTCCAGGGGGTGAAAAATACCTATAATATGTTGATTGTGATGTCCTAACTTAGTTCCACATTGGATATGGAAGGAGAATTGAACCGGTCTATGAAGCTCGATATGACCACTGTTTTTAATATTGGCTTCAACATGTTGAACCAGTGACTCAGACCTATCAAGTTAATGGTCAATATTCTCATCAAACATGGTCATGACAAAGGAAATTACATGAATAAGACTAGCGGCACAACACATGAAACCACCATTTAGCAGTTAAACACATGCACCGCATTCTGATAAGAGCATGCCTAGCGACTAAAGGTTGTAATACACCGGTTTGGAGAGAACCAAGTTAGTTTATATATCCACAAAGTATATTTCTATCTATCAATTTGAGCTCTGTCATGACCCAAGTAAGAGCTAGATAAGCTAACTGGCCTATCAAAATATCTAAATTGATAGTAATATATCCAACAAACCCTTATAAATCAATTTTAATTTTGTCCACTTTCGATGTGAGACTAATCGAAGTGCTATAATTTTCCCCACTCAAGGACTTAACGTTCTTGTCAAGGATTATCATAGCCCAGATCAAACCCTTGCATGATACATGTGAAACGTAGTCCAAGAGTGACTCCATGCCATAACGAGATGATTTCATCCACAAATAGACCTTTCCTACTCGAGTCCTCTCACCATGCTCAACTACTAGGTCGGCTATGATACCAAATATCATAATTCGGGTCTGATAGGTTAATTGGCCCATCGACTTTATTTGGCCTAAACTACTAGCTAAAATGCTTAAGCTGAAGTTGATAGTAATATACTCATCAGACCCTCAGAAGTCAATCTTAATCTAGTCCGCTTTCAATGTGAGACTAATCGGGATGTTTCATAAATGACTTATGCCTATCGGGTCCATTATTCCATCAATTCAATACGTGACAAGAATCCTTGATCATGTAATAAGGTTGCTACTTTGCAACATGAGTGAATATGATTCAAGCCAGAAAAAAAATAAGACTATAGCTTGAATAATACATGAACCACCTACAAAAGCCTCATGCATCGAAGTACCGTATGCTTGGTTGATGACTTAATACCTTTAGTGGAAAATACTTGGCAGGTTGGAACATTCCATAATTTTACCAACATGAACAAGAGATTTGGGGTCTTTCAAATACAAAAATATGTAAATAACAAGAATTGGGGATCTATATGCAAAAACAAAAAAATGTGGGAGACTGATAAACAAAAACAAAAAGATGTTTAAACTATGTATTGCATAAAGTACGAGGACTTATCAAATGAAATACAACTACAAAAACATGAACAAAAAATATGAAATCACTGAAAATAAATATTCAAGAAATATGAATAAGCAAAAGACTATGACATATATGATATGTTATTCAATAGGAAGGGAGGATTGAAAACCATATTGCTCAAAAGAGAAAAAATAATGGCGTTGCATAAGAGTGTCACATTGTAACCACATCACAAGAGAAAAAACAGTTACTTAAAAGTCAGGTATGCTTTATGAATCAAAATGTTCACAGATTAGAAGAAGAGGTAAGAATGTTGAAATGGATGCCTGGTGTAACCAGAAAGAATAAAATAAGATTTGCAATTATCAGAAGTGACATCAATAAACAAGCTAATATGGTCTGAATATATCTAAGATAATAAGATTTGATTAAACGATAAAAAATAATATGGCTGCCATTTCACTATCATTGACTTACCGTGAACATAACTTATTGACTAGAAAAACTCCACACAGTTGATCAAAACAGTTGGATCAAGCTTAATCATCATCTCATCATCATGCCATGCATTCACGTAGAAGCGGCATGAGAACAAAGCGGTGAAAATGGTCAGCACAAGTAGAACAATAAGCATGACATATCATAGATCCATTGATCTTCCTCCTTAAAGCATTTCAAAGATAATACTATAATAGCACCAACAAGATGACAATCAACATCTATATTGCGTAATAATTAAGAAAATCAACGTCAATAAGGACATTGCTTGCATCTGACTGTGGAATTCTACTATTCAAAAGCTAATTTAACTTGACATAATGGTTTCAACAAACTTGATTGAGAACATAAAGAGCTTTTGCTATCACCATAGAAATTACTAAAAGATTATTACCAATATGCTCATCTCTACTTCGGCCTTTGGATAAACATTTATGTTTTCTTTGGCACAATAGAGTAACCATTATGAGGACATGGAGAAACATAGAAGGATTCATTGGTACAATGGAATTATTAATTGCTACTGTTGTGACTTGATATCACCAAATAATCTAATTAATAAACAATCATATTCTTGCAATTCATTACCTACGGAAACAACAGAAAAGAATTTGTGATCAACTCTTGTTCGTTCACCAAGTCTATTAACTGCCAAAAACTACCGAGAAAGAACTTCATGAACCCATAAAGTTAGTTTTCTAGATATTATTAACAAACATACATGTAAAAAGAAAAAGCATGAATGATGAATGAGGAAATGGAAAAGCACAAGAGGCAAATGCCTAAGAGCTACTGCTACCAATATTCCCTTTTCTAGTTTTCTGATGATAATACCAGTGAGAAAAAGAAAAACTGCAAAGAAACTGAGAAAAAGAAACTTGAATCAGAGAGGACGATGATTGCCTGAGCTCACTGTAGTCTTTTAATTTAAGAATATCTACATAGCCATGTCGATTTCAGCAAACTCGCTCTAAAAGGCGACAAAGAGAATTGAATCCAGCATATGAGATATGTACCACTCCATTACCAACATAGCACGGTTCTGTTCTAGCCTTCTCATAAACTTATTTACTTCCCTTGGTCATAGATCCGTACCCAACACTTCAGCCAAGAAAGATTTAATTCTTGCAAATCACCAAAAATAATGGCTTCTTCATCATATGAACACAATATAAAGATCAAACAGAAGCAACAACATGAATTGACAGAGAGGTGTATAAAACAAGCAGGCAATCACCCCCATGTTCAGCAGAACTTTGTCTTGTCATGTGTTCGTTACACATCAGTAGCACACAGCGAAAGAGAAAAACACAAAAGTTGTTGTTTTTTTATATTTATCTAATAAGAGGGGGAAGACTACATCACCAGGGAGGAGTAGATCCCTGTCTTGTTGAAGGAGATCTTGATCCTAAGCTCCCATCCCTTGAAAACCTCGTCTTCTCTTTTGGGGTGCTTGCGAATGGGCTAGACCCACGATAGCTAGCTCGAAGAGTCTCATCCACGGAGCGAGAAGACTTGGCAATGGCATTCCTAACAAACTTCTGAGCAGCTGGAGAAAGTGTTCGCACACTTGGGCTGGCACTGCCTCCTCGAGCTGGTGATGGCAATGGTGGCTTTTGAAACATCTTAGACCTCTCTCTCACCTTACGTGCAGCTTCCCTCGCCAAAGAATGAGCTTTCACATCCCGAGATGAAGGCAAAGGGATCCAAAAGTGAGGCCCATCACTGCTTCCACCTATGCCGGCGGGCATCTCCTCGAGGTCTAATCTCAGAGGTGTGCCCTCTATCTCTCCCCATGTCATGAATGGGGATTCATCAACACCTGGTGCAGGGGACGGAGTCCTGACAAAGCTGTAGCCATTCTCTCCTTTCTTGGTTGATTCCTCAAAGAAGGGGTTCGGTGTTTTCCTCAAATCCTCCAAGTCATACTTTTTAGACCTCTCAGCCTCCCGATCAGCGAAAGGCCAAGCAGCCCCAGTCGGAGTGGTACCAGCGACCGGGGTGTAGAGAATTGCGACAGACTCCTCGTCCTTCGTGGGCCTTGATTCGGATGCTGATTTGCCGTGAAACCGGGTGTTGGAACGGTTGATCTCCTTGGTGAGGCCCTTGAGCCGCTCGGCCTGCTCCTCCTCGGTCAGTGGCACCTCCCCCCCGTCCGCCGGATCATACATGAGGAGATTCTTCGCCGTGTACTTCCAACCATCCAAGGTGCTAACCGGCTGCCCGGAGGTTCCATATCCATCGGTGATCCGGTCCTTCTTCACGTCTTCTAGGGTTTTAATCGGCGTCTCCTTCTCGCCCTCCAACAGATGGGCATATTTCTCTTTCCTCTTGCGATTGACCTTCTCCATGATCTTGGAGAAGCTCTCGTTATCCTCGCTAGTGTACCGACCAAGGAACTCATCCAGCGAGAGGGAGGTGTCGACGTCGGCCAAGGGATCGTCGTGCGTCGCGGGGCCTGAGGGACCATCACCCGCGGGAGGGATCGACGGGGTGGAGCCGAAGGGCGTGGCGGAGGGGAAGAAGGAGGATCCGGGGGTGCGGGTCCGGGAGCGGCGTGCGGAGGCGGTGGCGGCGCCGGGTTCTCCAGCGGCGGCCCGGCGTTCGAGGATCTTGAGCTGGGCGTCGCGGATGAGGACGGGATCGCCGGAGCGCACGGCCTCGAGCCAATCGAGGCGGTCGCGGAGCCTGGGGATGTCGGGGAAGAAGTCGCGCTCGACGATGCGCTCTATGGCGGCGACGTAGGTGTCCTCGTCGAGGACGGCCGCGCGGCGTTTCCGGGGGTTGCCGGCGGCGACCTCGGAGGAGGAGGACGGCGCTCCATCGGCAGTCGAGGGGGTTCGGGCGGCGAGGGAGGAGGAGGAGGGGGGAGTAGAGATCTGGCGAGGGGAATGGCCGGGCGACAGAAGCATGTTCGCTGCGTGCCGGTGGGGATTCCAAGAACCTAAGGCACAGATTGGGAAGTTGAAGAAGGGTGGGGGGATCGAAGGAGGGTATGGAAAGGCTCGCGGCGTGAGGAAGCCGAACAAAATTAGGGCTCCAATCGACGATTCCTACTACAAATTGGATGGGTCAATTTGCCCTAATTTTGACTTCTAATTGAAGCTAGAAATTATTGGTCATCGACGACAAACATTAATCTCTCGATTAATTCAAAGTTGGTCGAATTTATAATGTATTTTCATGTGGTCTTAAAATTAAAATTAAATATTCAACGTTTTAAAAATATATTTCATGTGTAGAATAATTTACTACGAATAATACTTCATAATTGGTTTTTCTTTTTTTTTTTAGAATTTACTCGAGGCATCCAAATCTGTTGAAATACCCAAAAAGCCTCATAATCCGTTCCCCAAATCACCAAATTAAACTTCAAAAATTCCTATGATAATAATAATATTATTATTATTATATAATGAACTATAAAATTCCTCATAATGAACTATAAAGTCATTAAAATCAATAAGAATTATATAAATTAAGGGGATAACTATTAGTATTATATTTTTTTTTAATTGTTGTAGTATGAGATGAATTAAACAAATTTTATTATATTATACTTATAAATTAATCATGATATACTCGATTGCATAACCAATTGCAATGTTTTTCATTTTAATATTGGTTCAACAAGAAAGCAAGTTGATATATATATATATATATATATATATATATAATTTTTGGTTTGAAGTGATTTGAAGAGTTTTTAACCCATATTTGATACTTTCTAAGTTAACACTACAATCGAATGTAAGAAAATTCATTTATGAACGTAACAGTAAATCATATTATCAATCTCACTTTAATGTTTTAATATAACATATGAATCTTTTGATGCAAAAACTGATGTTATATTATACAGAATACTGTCTTGAAATGAGATGATAATGATGATGGGTAGTTGTGTAGCTCTCTCTTATTGCAATTCAGATGTCAGTATTCCTCGATCTGCTTAGTATGTCTTAATTCAATATTTGACGGTCGAAGTTCACGGTTGTTATCGGTGTTAATCTTAATTTAATATTAGTCGAAAAAGTACGATTTGTTCAACTATGATAACACTAAATTTGTATATTTGTGTTAGAGTTATTCTCGATAAATGTCTACTCTAAATTAACTTAGAGTTTGGATGATTCAAAAATAAATCTTAGAAAATATATCAATATGCACCCGGGATCCATGATAATTATGAGAAATAGTTACGCATTACAGTTGAATTTAATTATGATCATGATGACATGAGTGTCGAACTCAAAATATGGTAATAGTTGATTTGACTTAGTCAACACCTCGATCATGAAACGTCGAGGTGTTGACTATTTGTCAATCACATGTCTTTCACATGGTGAGGCATTGAGATATCGATTGCATATCAACCATAAGTCACCAATGCAATACCAAGATGTCGACTAAGTCATTAGTCCAAGTCACTATGCTAAGCACCTTCTCTTTACTTTTGTTTATTTATTTGAAAGGATGGATCATCGTTGATCGAGAGGTGAATTTTGTCTTTGACTAAAAACTGTTTGTAAATATGATGTTCTTACATACTCATTAGCTTGTATAAGATCATCAAATAAAGGACGAGACATATGGTTAAGATGCAGATAAATTGTTCTCGCTAATATTTTGCTTGCATAGATTAACCAAAGCAATACGTAATACATTTGGATTGCTCAACAACATAGAGAGATCGGCCCCTTCCACATAAAATTGATTTGTTCTTGAACAGACCAAGGCTCCATTTAGGTTGCCTTTTTTGCTTAATACTCAGGTGACTCAAAAGTTCGGTAAACAATATGGGCATATGAGTGATGCCATCAACAAGGGGTAGAAAACCATTCATTTCCAAGTTCATCTTATATGTCACTGATAGAGCATAATTTGATAACATGACAACATGACGGATCATATCAGCACCATATCTCTTGAGTACGACATGACTCCCTCCCCAAAGATCGAGACGATGCCAACCGAGTATATCATTGTCTCACAAAAATCGAGACACAGATCGAGTACTGTAAAAGACGAACGAGGCAGCATCAGTTGGCCATCAAAGAAATCAGGTGCATATGTGATTGTTCATCTCAACTTTTCTTCCTTTTTGGATTTTGGTAGAGTTATGAATTTATTTCATGCACAATAGACAAGTTGAATTACCTTATTTTTTTATGACAATCCATGGATTTAATATAAATACTATAAAAAATATTTTATTGATAAAATTCTATGGAATAAATGACGAAAGATGGAATTCTAAGTTTTTATCAACTAAATTAATTAGGAGTTCGTGTTTTTTGAATTTTGTGAAACTCATAGTTTTAAGTTGATTTAATTTCTAAGTTTAATCCCACACAATGTGGAAGGGAAGGGATTGAGACTCTCAACTTAGGATCAATTATCTTTGGTCAGTGGTTCTTATCAATTATTGAGTCGTGACGGCATCCAACATTACATTGCACCACATGACGAAGCAATGCCTGCCATTTCTCTCGTGTGGATAACCAACTACGAAGAAGATAACTACACGTCTTGCTCATGTGTTGAACGTGATCCAGTCTCTCTCTCTCTCGTCATCGGGTCTTCTTCCTCCTGCGCTCGGATTTAGCATGCCTTAGCACATCCATCCACGTATTCGACCCGCCTTCCTCTCCCTGTCGTACCACGACCGCTGCAAGGCCTCTGACGCTCGCAGCACCACCAGAACGTAAGGAAAAGACGCAACTTTCCCCTGCACCGCTCGCATTAAACCAAGCACCGGTGCGGTTGGTCTCACGGCTGCCGTCCGCCAGTCTCAGGAGCGCGCACGGCGCCCTCGGAACCAGAGTCTTTGGCCGCTTCCTGCGCGCCTCCCTTTGCTCTTCGTCCCATTCTTTCCTGCGCTGTTCAAGGAGTATTAATTAAGTAAGGTCTTGTTAGGAGGAAGGCGGAGAGTGTGGAATGGTGGTGGGGAGATGGAGTTCTGGCCGGAGTTCATGGCGAGCAGCTGGGGGAGGGAGTTCGTGGCGGGAGGGATCGGCGGCATGGCCGGGGTCGTCTCGGGCCACCCCCTCGACACGCTCCGCATCAGCCTGCAGCAGCCGCCGGCTCCATCGCCCGCCGCTGCCGCTACCGCTACCGCCCGCCGCCCCGTCTCGGCCGTGGGCCTCCTCCGCAGCATCCTCGCGACCGAGGGCCCCGCCGCGCTCTACCGCGGCATGGGCGCCCCCCTCGCCTCCGTCGCCTTCCAGGTCTGCTTCCTCGTGTCTCGGAGAGCCTACAATAACTGCTAGCAATTAGCAAAGCTCATTCGTATGTGCTTCGATCGTCCTTCCTTGTGCAGAATGCCATGGTCTTCCAGGTGTATGCAATCTTCTCCAGAGCTTTTGATTCCAAGAGCATGAACGAACCCCCTTCCTATACAAGTGTTGCGCTGAGTGGAGTTGGAACGGGCGCCTTGCAGAGTCTGATACTAAGCCCGGTCGAGCTTGTGAAGATAAAGCTTCAGCTGCAGATGACCGGCGAAAAGGGCTACAAAAGAGGTGGGATAGGACCGATCAGCATTGCCAAGGAGATCGTAAACAAGGAAGGGATGAAAGGTGTATACCGAGGCCTATGGATCACTGTCCTGAGAGATGCACCTTCACATGGAGTTTACTTCTGGACATACGAGTACGCAAGAGAGCAGATTCACCCGGGCTGCCGGAAAACTTGCCAGGAAAGCCTTGGAACGATGCTGGTCGCCGGAGGATTAGCAGGAGTGGTGAGTTGGATCTGCTGCTACCCTTTAGATGTGGTGAAGTCCAGACTGCAGGCGCAATCGAAGCCTCAGGCCGGCCAGCCGCCGCCGAAGTACCTCGGAATTGTGGACTGCATCCGCAAGAGCGTACAAGAAGAAGGTGTTGCTGTGCTGTTCCGAGGAATGGGGACTGCTGTTGCCCGGGCCTTTGTTGTCAATGGAGCCATCTTCTCTGCTTATGAGTTAGCTCTTAGGTCCTTGGTCAGCAACAGTCGAGGGCTGGCAATGGAGGAGACCTGAGCTCTCAAGGGTGAAGTAAAACTAGGAATCCTGTTCCATATATGTTCATTGGAGTATGAGATTACTCATCCATAGTTTGTATCCAATGTTTAGATTCTGTTGTGCAGAAAGAAAAGATCATATTTACGTCCTGTTAGACATAAGACACTTGGTGACAAGAACTCGGTTCGATGTAGCTATGAATGAAAGAACTGAGTTTGAAGTACATTCTTTGGTTGAGATGTCATTCATTTAAACTGGTGTAGTGTGTGAATTCATGTTACCATTCAAACACTATCTTGAGGACAAGAAGACCATAACAACTGATCATGAAGATTAATGAATCAGTTTCGGATCATGAAAATTACACAGTTTCCAAAGACATTCATTCTTCTATCAAAATTCAACACAACTGATTGAATTATAGTTGATTCATTCTCTCCCGTGTCAAGAAGCAAATTACATGATTCTAATAACTAAAACCAGAATTCAAACATTCGCTTATAGATCAAGTTCTACATATCATGGTATGAAGAAACTCAATTAACATTAAAAAAAACAAAAGAAAGAAAAGTAGCTACACAATCTTGTTGAGAATAAGAATTGCTAACATCTAAGATAAAGATACGAGTAACAAGGATTATACCAAGCAAAAATGCAAATTCTCAAGCGGCCGAGCATGTGTTTGTTCTGAGAAAATGTGGCTTCTTCATTGAGATCTGATGTATGTATACTCCTGAATGTTTTCAACAGAAGCAGCAATCCATCTGAGAATCCAAATTATTTGTGCTTGTGTGCATTTATTTAGGCATCTTCTTTCTATTAAATTGGAAGAACTGATGCAGCAATCTATGGACTTCACCGTAGCCTTGGGTGGCTGAAACAAACCGTTGCTTTATCCACAGGGGTAGCTTGTTAGTCGGGTGTGAGGGACTCCGGTTTGATGAGTTGCATGCATATCGTGAGTCCACCAACAAGACCGCAGCGTAGTCATTTATATGCCTAATAGCTCGACCTGCAGTAGCAAGGAAAAGATCATTGACAGAGCCAATAACTAAATGCTATTTCTTAATAAAACTCAAAAAGAAACCACACCGATTGATTGGTTCACAGCCTTCATGCACAAGTTCTCATAGTACTCTTTTCCTCTTTGCTTGCAACTTCTTAAAAATTCGAAGCCAGATTTGCAGTCATCATAAGATATACCACCGAAGGACTCGCTGCATCGCTGTAAGGGGGCTTCTCCTAGTCCTTCTATGTGTTTTACTCTTTCGATCAATTCAACATCAGGGCTTGGATATGGAAGTCCAACCATTATAATGCAACGACCCATACCATCACTTAGATTTATACCTTCAGAAATCTTTCCGCCAACTACAGCTAGGAGTACTGCTCCACTGATTCCTGAAGATTTCGGTGTTCTATCACAACATGCAATTGTTTCTTTGTACTTCTTAAGTACAAGATCGATGTCGTTACTGCTTCTGGGTTCTCTGTATACAATTTTTTTCTTTAGAATTTTTGAAAGCAGTCCTGAAGCCTTCCATGCATCATAAACTCGTCGTTCATAGTCAAACGAAGAGAAGAACACTACTACTCCTTCTGGAACAATTGCCACTAGATTGCAAAGTAGGCGCCCCAGTTCTTCTATCTGCTTGGAAAATAAACCATACAATTACATAAGATAGACATAGAGAATAAATTGGCATTATTCTCTTAAATTAAGTAGCATAACAACAATCAAAAAGAAAAATATGAACTGTGATAGCTATATACAGGATTCTAAAAAAATCTTCTAGGTGCCAAGAATTAGGCCGCTGGCAACAAAAAACGCTCATCATCAAATTGCAGATGATGGAAAGTAACAATTATGTCTAAGACATTAAAAATTCTCAAATAACTATACTCCATTCATGGATACACTAACAGGTCTAAAGTAGCTCTATATGCAACTAGGCCATGAAGATGTAGCTAATTGCAAGCATGGAATAGCTTCAAGCAATGGAAACTATTATGCATGAACATCAAATGAATGGATATGCAGATAGTGCAAGTCTGAAAAATAATGAACTGTGCTGGTAATTCAACAATATATTTTTAGGATTTCTTATATTCTCCTATCATATCTATGAAAGAATTGGTTTTAGCCAAGTTTACTAGTGTCCATTTAAAGTATACGACAAAAAGTAAGATGACCTTAAGACCCCCTAAATTGTTTATCATAAATAAGCTATCATTTTCAGAAAAGAAACCAAGGATTTTGTGTTCCAAGCATACTGAGGCACACCAAGTAAACACTACTGGTCTACCTGGTTACTGATATGTGATCTCGTATTGTACTGAGAGCGTGCTATCTAATCTTGGCATTATGATAGCTTGTTATTGGTCATACAAGGTGAGCGTCATGCCATGCTGACTAGTCCAATTGCTCCACCCAGTGAACAATAGATGACTAAAAAGTTGGAATTTAAGTTAAAACAAGAAACTGACATCCATATATTACCAGCCCTACTCCATGCTCATAATGTCCTGATCACAATCATCCCATCATCAATTAGTCAATAACAAAAAACAGCCCTTTCAGAAGTGTTCAACAAATATAACAATCATATCAAAAAGATTCTTGTTAATAGGCAAATTCAAGGAATGATAATACATGATAACAGTAAAAAACAAGCCTTAATGTCCCAACTTCTTGGGTTGGCTGCATAAATCATTTCCCATCATACAAAACTATGTAGGTCAATATTCCTGGTTAAAGAAGGATGATAACCTATACGCTAGTAATAAGTCCAGGAAGTACCGCAATGTGGTCCAAGTTGAATATTGACAGTTTATGTGATTTGAATATCTCTGTCACAATATTTATAGAGTATGGTAGTCAAATCCTAGTAACCGAACCAGGTCCCTCTAGTTCTATTGAAGAACATCAAGGGATACAGATAGTGCCGAATCACTTTATCTGCTACTTACAAAAACAGCCTCAAGACCAAGTGCCCACTAGCACAAAGATCACAAGATCAGGAAAATTCAACACTAATGCAACTCCTAGAGATTTCTAACACAGACAGCTAAATACATAAGTGCCAGATCAAGAAACACATGTCAAAGTCATGCTCAAACAATCAACAAAGAACCTAAAAAAAGAGGAACAACAAAAATCGGCACATTCGAGGTGGTGAATGACTCAGTTCACTATTCTCTATGGGTATATACTTAAAACTATATGCTATTACATTTCTCATTTAAGCTCAAGGGAAATTAAAACAGAATGTCTTATAACTTGAGTTGCACTTATAAAATGCAATGGATATATGAGGTATCACAGGTCAGTTTACTTGAAAATAAACTTATGACAACATTTTGAAATAATAACGGACTTTTCCATGATCTAAATATAATAGAATTTGAGTTGCATTACTAAATGCAATTGATATATAAGGAACTACAATTTACTTGTAATAAATTTAAACACCATTTTGAAATGATAATTGGCTTTTCCATGATCTGTATAATTTGCATTCAGTGCTAGTCTAGTCACTTTTTCTAGGTTACCAACAAGTGGTGAACAGTAACTTACACCACAAAGTTCGTTGGCTATATCTTAGATAATTATAATGTGTTGGCCCTTTGTATTCCTCAATAAAATCCATTAACCAAACCTTTTTGTTCATTCATAAATGAAAGTGCAGTGATGTTGTATACATCAACAATATTCATTCCAGAGTGGCATAAACCTTTCTTTCATGAATCAGTCACAGTTTAATTATTTCAATAACATTCATTTAGACATTACATATTCATAAGAAATACTATCAAACAGCACGTTAACTTTGCAATAAACATCTGCTTTGAGCCTTCGGTTCAATATAGCATCTAGCATTCAAATAAAATCAACAGAAATATTACAACTATTGTTCCATCAGTGAATTAGAAATTATAAGACTGAGAGCAAACCATGTTCAAAGAACTTCTTGAATTGTAACTGAAATCAAAATTGATGCCTGATGGTCCACGAGAAACTGAAATGGGCAAAATACTCTCTGGAGGGACAATATGGTTGCACGTGTAGAAATGCACTTGTTCTAGTGACAAGCTAGGGAAGAGACGTACTCTTGTCTCTTCAATAGGCTGGAGTGTCCCCCCAGCCAGAATAACAGCATATGATTGATCCAAAATCTGCAGGAAAAAATTTTAAGTTAGGTTGCTACCGTCAAAACAGTCTTTGTATTTTTTTTTTTAATTTTAGTGGACCTGGGAGAATAGACCTCAGAAAATATTCTCTCTCCAGAAAGCATCACAAATTTAATGTATTTTTCTTCTCTTTGATCAGCAAGTTTCAGTCCTGAGAGTAATATTCTTCCATCTCTATCATTGTTTCCCAGTGAAATTATAATATCAGCTAATGCCTGAAAGCCAGATAAGATGCTTCCTTCTGTATCATTGCCCTGACTATCAGAATGAATGGAGTCTCTCTGTAAGCCTGCCAATTTAGTTCCATATCCACTTACCTGAAAGCCAATAGGGTCATCAGCTGGGAATAAAATCCAAGGATAGATGGATGGCACTAATGTGGTACCTTGTAAATTATTTTGCTTTCTTTCATATATCTGTGGAGTTTCACGAAGTTGATGTTGTCAATGTTAAGAGAAAATAAGAACTCATTTATCGTCATCGAAGTATCACCAAGTTTCCCTTTCAACTCCTGCTCATTTCTGCAAGAATCGATACCATGAAATTGAAGCAACAGTTGAAGGAAGGACCGAATTAACATGATAAGTGTCTGGATGTAGCGTCGATTTCCTGCTCCCAGACGACCTCGAAACTTGTCAAGGTAGAACTCAAGGTTGCAGAGTACTTGCTTCAACTGACAATAGAATGAAATCAAAGAAGTGATTTTAGCCTTGTTGTGTTTAGCCAAGCATGATAAACACTAGTTAGATTAATAAGTTGAAGTTGCCAAAACACCTGTAACCAGTAACAAACATTAAACAGTAACTTCTATGGAGTTACATAAAGCAGAACACGTATCAAGATTCTATGGATAAGTTGATCATAAAGTCTCTAAGTTTAGCTCTCTTTTTTTTGTTGAAATAGGTTCTATTGTTTTACAATCGCTTGTTTATATCCATCAAACAATTTCATGCATTCGTTCTGGAGGAGTTACCTGCATCTGGGTGATCTTTGCATTGTACATGCTGGTGAAGGAATCAGCTAGGTTGTGGGCTTCATCAATAATTATTATATTCCTCGTCAAATTCAAACCTAACGACTCACGAGCTGACCTCAACAATAGGGATTGGTAGGGAAGCACAACGATATCAGATGAACGAACCATGTTACGAGCTCCATAGTATGGACAGCTCCCGATTTTACTTCCTAGCTGCACAAGATCCTCAATGTCCATTGCACCCCTGTCCTGTACCTCACTCTTGAACAGATTCTGCAATTTCTGCTTTCTTAACATAGGACAACCAGATGCGATCTTTGTGCACCGTGCCTTCCCCTTGTCATTCAGGACCTTCATAAGATTGCCCATTGTATAAGTTGCAGCTTCCAATAATAATATCATTAGCATCAAGAATCAACAATTTGTCTGAATATCATTCTATGGTAGCTTAATTGACTCACTCTAACAATTAGCATGCCAGGAGCAAAGACTATAAAAAGATAAACAATAGCCTCAAGGGGATAAATCATCATCTGCATCATCTTGTCACGTGTATCATGACTAAAGAAAGCTGGCGAGGAGCAGCACCAGTGTATCTCAGAATTCGTAACCAGATAATAATACTAAAGGCAAGTGGTTCTCAAACCGTAGAACCAAAAAGAAAAGGACAAATTGAAACAAAATTTTATAAAATAAATTTCACAGACCTTCATTTTAGCATCTTTCTGGTTCTTTTGCAACTCCAAGCACCGTTCATTGATCTGGTTCGTGTTCCCCAGCTTCAAAACCTCTGGTCACAATCAGATATAAACATAACTCGTGCAAGATAACCTCTCTAAACCAACACATCAGAATACAATCTCACCAGAGTTATTACACAGGTTCTTCCTCGAAGCTAAACAAATGACATTGAGCTCCGAAGCAAAAGCCGTCCTCTTGAACTCCTTCACAAACTGTGACAGCTGTGAATGTGTCCGGCTAGAGAAATAAACCTGTGGCGTCACCTCCTCCTCTTCTTCCTCTTCATCGGCCTCCTCATCGCTGCTGCTCCAATTGGAACCCCTTCCTCCCTTCCTCTTCGGTCTCCCAACGCCATTGCCCATCCCCTCTTCTTCGCTCTCGTATTCCTCCACCAAATACTCCTCTTCATCATCCACGGGCTCCACAGGGATCTTCTTCCCGCCCATTGGTTTTGCAATCGACGCCTTCCTGTCAAAATACCCCAACGCAAAACTATTTCTTCTTCTCGGAATCTCTTTCTTATCCGCAGCAGTGACGTCGAAGTCCCTCATCCATTGGGGTTCATCGTCATCACCACCATGGTTGGCTTCACCGGGATCTGCATTCAGCGTCGGGGGACCGCGACGCGGCTTCGGTTGCCGCTGTTTCCTCCTCTGGTCAACGACCCACTGCATGACGCCGCAGATGAGGCTTAGGGTTTTACCAGTACCTGATCCCAAATCAAAGAAGGGTCGTCGGGGAAGGAATCCATAACAGGTCGCGATGTGGAAACGGAAACCGACGGAGATGGAGAAAGCAGAGAGTTGAAAGGAGTACCGGTGGGGCTCTCGAGCATGGCGATGCCGCCTCCTTTGTCGAGGAAATCGTAGAGAGAACTCATGAAGTCGGTCTGGATCGGATAGGGCTCAAAAGGGAACGCCGGGAAGTCGCGCCGCGGCGGCTTCGAATCCTCGTCTCCCATTTCGCCCCCCCGGTCTCCTCTCTCTTCCTCCTCCTCTTCTTCCGCGTCTTTATTTTCCCGCGCTGTTTTCGTAGGTTCGACATGAAGACTATATATCATGTTTTTATTTAGATATATAACGGACGTTATAAATCCCTAAATGTTATTTATATCAATCAAACTGATATGATGCAGTAACAAATGATATCCCGAATTCTCTTATCTTATCTTGTTAAAAACAATAATAAAAATAAAAGGTAGACAAATTGTATTATGATCAAATTAATGAATATTGATCGGTATATATATACGCGTCCGATTTAGTTTAATGCATGATTTAATGCAACATAAAAAAATTCTAATCCAAAATATTATTTTATATACTTTCACAAAGTATATTAAACATAAATTTCTTAAAACTTCAAATGCTCTTTTTTTAAAATTATCTATCAAAATACAACCAAATAATCATTAAAATATATTGAAAATATATCAAGAATAGCAAGAGAAAAAAAATTAATAGGCTTTGATGAATGCAAACGGGTAGAGAGTCAATCATAACTAATAGGATTTGTGAATTTTAATTAATGTTTTATGAGAATAGAAATCCCAATTTAATAGAAAAAGGTTTACTAGTGGTTGAGGTAGAAATGATATTTGATGGAGTTTCTATTCCATTATATGTTACTTCCCTCTCATATATTAATTATTTTTTATTTTTTATAAAAGGTAAATAACGAATGCGATATGATATGCGACGACTAATGAACTGCGTGAATACGGGGGAGTAAAATTGAAACTTTGCGTGGCCAAATTCAAACCTTCAAATAAGAATAATGCGTAATCGAGGACACCTCCCGTGCGAGGGCAAAGAAAAAGAACTCTCTCGTCGTCTTCAGACCAGAAATCGACCGTCCCAAAATGCGAAATCATGCGCTCAAGGACCACCAAACGCACAGCCCCATCGATCTGAAAGCTTTGATCTTGCTCGTACCACCGTCCGATTTCTAATTGCCCAAATCTCTGTTTGATTTGGCTTGCGCTTGTTTCGGTCGACCTATGTTCCTGTCTTGTTCCATCGGGACCGCATCGGATGACCCCATCGAAGATACGGCAACATCGATCGGATGCGGAACGCCGCTTTACCCGATAAGAAGCGGATCGTAACCCGTTCATGTCATCCATTTAAACCGCATGTGGATCCACATAAAGATACCATTTGTCAGTCTCATTAACAGATCTAACACAATATATCTCTTCCATGTGCCTCACCAACTGTGTGCTGTTCGACAGACGTCTCCATGTGACCCCTCCAATAGATTAGAACGGAAACTATTCATGATTTCTCATGTTAATGGCTAAAGAACAAATGACAAACGGTTTATAGAACAGAAGCAAACTTGCTTTTACGTATTACACCATCAAATAAGAAGCAAACAATTAATCATTTATCCCATACAACCTGAGATTTACTAATTGCATTGGAAAGAATACATCAGCAGCAACGAATCATACCTACTACTGTTGCAGTGTGACAATCTGCTATTTGTTGGAGCTGAGCTGACTACAAGAAGTGAAGCTGTAAGCTAAGCAGAGAAATATCATGGTGAAAGTAGTTCCAGGCCTGCTTTCAGATCCTCCAATGTTATTGTCACTAAACCATCAGTGTCGGTGCAATCAAAATCAAGACGAAGATCTAAGTTTTCACGAGCATTTGCAAGCAATGGACCAATTAAACCCCCATTCATCTCCCTCCTTTGTTTATCCGTCGTCTCTCTGTCGATCAACTCTGCAACGGCTTTGACGCTACAAGATGGGTGGAGCTTGAACCCATACAGTAAACTATTCTGATCTTGGTGGTCCATTTTGATATGAAGAATCTGAGCAAGTTCGGTGGTGTTGAAGTCGTCGAAGTAGAAGAACTTGGTTACCCTCCGACAGAACCCTTCGTTCGATTGGATCACACGTTTCATTGGCTCAGAATACCCGGCAAATATCACCACCACCTTTCCACTGTCCATCACCGACATTATTTCTTCGAGTGCCTCTAAGCCATAGTCCTTGTCATCTGCTTTTTGCATTGGAATCAATCTGTAGGCTTCGTCGACGAAAAGTATTCCTCCCTCTGCTTCATTTATCTGGGAAAAAATAGTTTAATGTAACATTAGGATGTTTGATCCAACAACTTTAACACAGCACAGCCCCCAAATTAGTGTAAGAAAATCACATTTTGACCAAATCTATGTGAATACATCTTACATTTAAACAAAACACACTACTAGAAGAAAATTGTGATGGGCAACATAAATGGTTCATGGTGCAATAGAGGGTCGATAGAAAGAAAGAGAAGCAACTTAAAGATCTTTTTGTGCATCGAGAACTACAGATAGAGAAATTAACAGGCCATTTTGTGATGTCAGGTAAATAACTCTGAAGCTAATATCTATTGCAAAATAAAAGTATATATACCTTGCGCCTAGTCTTTGGTCCTGTGTGCCCCACAAATTCACCAACTAGGTCGGTCCTTTGCACTTCTGTTACTTTGTCAGTAGATAAAATGCCCACCATGTGAAGGAGTTTCCCAAGAATCCGGGCGACCATCGTTTTGCCTGTCAGATATCAGAAGCATTATAAGAAATCTTTGCGATAATCAAAGATAATAATTTGTAGTTTAAGTGATCAACACATTCAAATGCATATACATTTTCCCCGAAAAATGTATTATGTTTCAGAGAAAAGAGATTTAGGATTATTTTTTCTTAATATTATGGAGTTGGCCCTTTCAAGTTTAATTCACATCAAAATTACACATAAAAGTCAGATTGTTAAAAGAGATCAACTCGATCAGATGCCTTCAGAGCAGCATATCCAACTTCTTGCCAAAATGGAAAGTTGTATCACATATTTTGCAACTTACGGACCAGAGCCTATCATAGTATTATGTCTGGTAGCAAGTACCTGTTCCAGGATTACCAAGGAACGCCATATGTGGAGGCCTTCTTGGTGCTATATTTAATCCCAATGCCCGGCGCTTCTCATCAAAGAGCATACCCCTAGCCCATCTACACAATTGCATTTTGAGATCCTGCAATCCCACAATATTTGAGATAGCTGCTTCAAACTCAGTCATTTTTGCTTTTGCCTCGCTGCATGACTCAATTGCTTTTCGCTTTCTTTGCTCCTCCATATGCTGACCAAGGAGTCCTCGAAGTTTCTCGCTAGAAGCACCATCTGAGAGATGATTTAAAGGGGTCATTCCCTCCTATCATACAAAGAGTACAGTTAGATGTCTGCTATCCACATGCTCTTTCAAGATATTTCAAGATAATCCGACAATGCTAAATAATGAAAGCTTACATTATCTTTGACACTACAATCAGCATTATATTCTAGCAATGTGCTCACTGTAATGCTATCTTCTGCTCGCAGTGCATGCCAAACAGCCAAATGTAATGGAGTCATTCCATTCTGAAATTGACATAAAAAAAATAAAGGTAAGGGAATGTCAGTGCACAAGGATAGTAAACCAGAAACATATGGCAAGGCAGCCAAAATTATAGATCTGTAATCCATGACTTGGGAGAAAAATGAATAATGCTGTTAAAGAACTTGCATTGGCTTTTGCCTCAAGAGAAGCACCGTGTCTGAGAAGCATCCTTGCTGATTCACTGCAACCATTTTTCGCTGCCATGTGCAATGGTGTTTCACCATACTGCAATCAGTATGCACTGATGGGCGTTAACGAACAAATAGTTTGGTAATGCTTACACTGATAAGAAGAAATTATTTCTCTCAGCCTACCATGTTCCTTGCCTCCAGCTCAACTTTCTCTGGACCTTTCCACTCAAGCAGGTACTTGACGATACTAGTATTGTTATATCCAGCTGCCACATGAAGTGGTGTTTGTGCCATCTACAAATAATCAGAAACCTCGATGAACATAAGTGTTGCAAGAATAAGTAGCACTTGTGGTAGACAATGTGATCAACAATTGGCAAGACCTAAACTAAGCACGCCTAACCACAAGAGTAACCTGACTATCAAATGGCAACATTAAGTACATTGATGCTTTAAGTAATGCATAAGGTGAGGTTCTGAAAAGATCCAAAGGCTTATAGTAACCATTTTGCCAAACCAACATCGAAAATAAGACAATGTGCTAATCATCCGAGATTTTAGAATAACACTAACTTATAAGAATTCTGCCCCAAAAGCATTCTCTACCAACTGATGAAGATTATTAAGAAGAACATCCACAAAACCCAAATTCCAAACCATAAACAAATTCACAAAAAGCAAATTTAGAAAGATCCCTTGAATTTGAACGTCAAAACCAAATTTCCCCAAGATAAAAACAGGTCACGGATCAAGAAGTTAGAATAACAATTTTCTATTTTATTTTTCTCAAGAATTTAGCAAGATAAGAAAAAGTTGTACATATGAAACTAAAATTTTGAACGGTTAACTCCTACCGAATTGAGATGTATGATATATGTTTTAGCAGCTTAAAAAGAGGACAGATATATCAGATGCATATATTGATCTTGAAAACGATTGAAGAATAAACGAAAGCAACCACTTTTGATGCCTCGGCAAAAAAAAAGTTCAAAGAAATCATTCAAGCACCAAATTGCTTGAACAAAAAGATAAAATGAAAAAAAAGACAAGAATTTTAACAAAAGCGTGGAAAAAGACAACAAAAAATTTAGACACAGCAGAAGCTTATGAAAGCGTCGAAGCGAACGAACAAATCGGCAATAGAAGTTTCCATGTAACTAATTTTATTCGATCAAAAACAGGTAGCAATAAGCAGCAAGAACAATGAGGAGCGCGACACGGTCGACGACCAACAACGAATCTATCGAGACAAAGGGCGACCGAGGACGAGAAGGAGAAGGGGGCGTACGACAGCGTTCCTCGCATTGAGGAGCGACGGGTTCTCCTGGAGCCGCTTCTGTACGCCGATGAGGTCCCCGGACTGAGCGCAGCCGTGGATGGTAACCGCCTTGGCAGATCTCGACCGCTGATCGTGGCTCCCCGGCATCCTCTCTCTCTCTCTCTCTCTCTCTCTCTCTCTCTCTTCCTCTCCCCCTCCCTCTCTCCCTCTCTCTGACACACACGGAAAAAGAAAAGGAGTAGAGAGGAAGGGAGAAAGGGAAGACTGCTTTCTCTGCCCTCCACTTGTTGGAACGCACCAAAACAACTGGAGATGAGCGTGCACTATTTTTTTCCAGCTGTCGTAAATGAAAAATAATATATTGATTTGTAATTGCATGAATCAATCCCATAATACAAAGTTTTAATTTTTCTATATTTGAGAAATCAATACTGTCTCACGAAAATAAATAATCACGGAATTTTAGACACGAATATTATTATTAGCCAACCCATCGGCCGAGAGTTGGGTCGGATTTCGGCCGGGTTTAATGGGCTCCAATTGGCTCAGACCTCAGAAAATTCGACGAACCACGAAAGCAATCAAGGAATTTTAGACATTAATATTATTATTATTATTATTATTATTATTAGCCAATTCACGGAATCATAAGCTCATGGAGTCTCCCTTTTGCCTTACGGTTTCAGCCCCGTTGGGATCGCAACCAAATTGGTTCGATGGTTTTACCGATTTTTTATTTTTTTTAATTAAAACTAATAATTTCGATCCAAATCACTGGTTTCATAATTAAAAATAAATAAATCAATCAATCAAACGAGTTGGACTAAGAAAAATTACCACTTTGCCCCTCTCAATGACATATAAATGATTTGTCTTTAGGGATATATTTCTATTATTTATAATTTTAAAAATATAAAATTTTTAAAATTATGAAATTAGAATAACAATTTCAATTCTAAAAAATTATGACCATAATCGGCTCGTCGAGGTTCAGTTTTAGTTTTTTACTTCGTTCGGTTTTATTCAAATTAAATCTATTTTTATGTTATGTTTTATTAAGAAGTATAAAAAAAATAAGCCAATAGATTCATATACATATATATATATATATATATATATATATATATATATATATATATATATATACTATATGTCACCTTTTTTTATATATTAGATTCAATATTTTAATTAGCATTCAATTATTTGTGAAAGTTTTGGTATTTGGTTTTTTTTTTTTTTTTTTTTTTGCTCTTACGTGTAACTTTTCTTCTATTTTTCTAATGACTTCAATTTTAGTTTTCGTTGATGATGTAAGTTCATTTTGTCAGCTGTCATCATCCCTCATCATTTATATATATAACAATATATATTATTACATCATATTGTTCTCACCACTTTACTTACATGAGCGACCCTCTCAAGATCATAGTGTACAATGATATTTACAATATACTTCGTACAAGAAAACGCCAAAGCCGGATCGAACACCTTCCTACCCTTCTGATCCGACACCGCTGTCGAGCAGCTGATGGGAGCCGAAACATCCATTAGCTCCGCAACCAGCCGCCACCCACGGTGGTCTGCATCGGATTGGCTTCACATACGAAGAACCGGCGGGTGCAACGGACTGGTTCTCCCACGCTAATTTCCTCGGAGAGGGTGTGTTCGGATCGGTGCACAAAGGGAAGCTCGAACATGGCCGAGAAGTCACCGTCAAACGACTGAAACGAGAGAGCCGGTAGGGCGAGCGCGAGTTCCAGGCGGAGGTCGACGTCATCAGCCGCGCGCACCACCGGCATCTCGTCTCTCTGGTCCGGTGGTGCATTACCAGAGGCTGTTAGTCAAGGCGATGGATTGGCCGACGAGATTGAGAGTTGCCTTTATTAGCATAAAATCTATAATCATATGCTATATTACGATATATACCTTTCTTGTTTCTTTCTTGTTGTTCATAAGAATAAAAAAATTTATGTCAAGATTAAAATTAAATAAATTTGATCTAACAATATTACGATATGTACATTTCTTGTTGTTCAGAATAATAAACCTTATCTGATCTATAAGCACTTCATCTTCGGATCTGAAATATCAATCTGAAATGAGAACTAGATCATTCTCCTCTCTTCCTACGTATGGCGCTGCCGCTGCTTGCCCACGGCCACTGTGGTGCTGCGGCTTTTCCTGCCTGCGAACAGCGCGCACGGCTAGCCGCGACTGTTGCCAGCACGCGGCTGTTGCGACAATACCTGCCTGCGTGCGATCACTGCCACCGCGGGGGCTACCTCTGCCCACGAGCGACTACTACGATGGTTCCTGCCCACGCTTGGTTGCCGCTACCCGTTGTCCACGAGGGTAGTGCCTATCGCCATCTACGGCCACCGCCCTTCCGCAGGCGCCTTCTACGGGCGCCACCATTATGCGTGAGGGCGATCGTCGCCTTCACATGGGGTGCAGTTGCCGCCTTCCACGGTCACCGCGTTCACAGGCGATGCGGGATGCTTATGGTGCCGCCACCGCTCGCAAGCGGACCGTTGCCCGCACACGACCGTGATGCATGGCTGCGGGGTGGTACACGGCCCTTCGTCGACAATGATCAATAGAGATGATCGTCTCAAAAACATCGATGATAGTAAACAGTAAATTCATCTATCAAACATAAAATTATATATTGCTCATAATCAATAATAGAGCAAATCATAT
The DNA here is from genome assembly GCF_036884655.1 of Musa acuminata AAA Group. Taxonomy (NCBI): domain Eukaryota; kingdom Viridiplantae; phylum Streptophyta; class Magnoliopsida; order Zingiberales; family Musaceae; genus Musa; species Musa acuminata. Next base: position 11,382,898 of record NC_088343.1, on the reverse strand, counting down.
AGAAAAAATAGATCAATAATATCCGACAAATCATTCAGGCATCGTAAACAAAAATAATAGATCTAATATATTTGATCTCAAGAACTTGGTTCTGATACCAATTGTTAGCATAAAATCTGTAATCATGCTATCTGTAATGCGAAAAAAAATTTATGCCAAGATTAAAATCAAATAAATTGGATATAACAATATTACGATGCGTATCTTTCTTATTGTTCAAAAGAATAAACCTTATCTAATCTACAAATACTCCAGCTTTGAATCTAATTGATGGATAAGAGGATTAGGGGAGAGGGAGATTAAGAAAAAATTCTTAATCTTTTAATTGCTGAGATGCTACTCAGATGTACTATGATGTACACTTAGATCATACATATCAATATTTATAATATAATTTACTTAATTAAATATGATCACATAATCTAACCGCCTTAAAAGTGACGACCTATCTGACGTCTTCTCCTTCGGGGTAGTGATTCTGGAAGTGATCGGTGGTAGGCGTCCTGTTCTCTCGAGATCTTACTATCTTCCATCATGCATCATCGATCTTGTTGCAGGCACGGCCACTGATGTCTCGAGCACTCGACGAAGGAGACCACGACGCTCTCGTTGATCCAGAGGTAGGGGATGACCACGATTACAAGGAGATGGGGCGAATGATCGCCAGTGCTGCTGCTTGCACCCCTCACTCGGCAAGCCTGACACCTCGAATGAGTCAAGTACCACCGAGCTTTCATCTTCGTCCACCATGATCATGGTGATCAGAAGCTTCTTGACCTTGAGCAGGTTGTTCGAGCATTGGAAGGAGGCGTAAGTGTTGACGAGGTTAGCGAAGGAGGGGGGCGACCTGGTCAGAGCGGGCAGTACGGGTACATGACGGAGACGAGAAGGCTGGCGAACACTTTGACGAGCCAAGACGACGGCGGCGGCCGCTAGCAGAGCTCAAGCGCCGGTGCGTACGTGTCGCACGCAGCAAGAAAGAGTGAGGCCTCTGTGATACGTGACTTGGAGATGAGTATGCTTTGGGGTAGCGACAATAAATGGATGGCATACAGTTGGCTCAATTTGGTATTTGCTTGGAGAATGTAAACTTTGTTTCTTTTTCTTGTGATGCAAATCTTAATTTGAGATAATAATCCTCACAATGCCTCTTTGCTTGATTTTAAGCGTGTCCATAATTCAAAAAATATCTAAAATGTTCTCTATCAATTTTTCCCATCAAAATTTTTCATTAATTTTTTCACTGGTTTTAAATTAGTATAGGATTTTTATTTAACTCATTTATAGTATTTTTTTAATAACATTTATAGTATTTTTATTGAGTACTAAAAATACTATAAATGATATTATATTATATTTCTTTAGTTATCTCATATATCATTCGATATTATATTTTTAAATTTATAGTTAGTTTGGTTGAGCTTAGGAGTCTATTTATATCATATATACTATTTTAAAATAAATTATATATTTTTTTTACCAAAACATCATAGTAAGTCAATTTTTTATTTAATTTTTATACTATTGTGTGCATATATATATATATATATATATATATATATATATATATATATATATATAATTCGAACTTTTTGAGAGACCGTTTGAGTTTTTTTTTAAATTATAAATATTAATTAAAAAAAGAAACATTATTGAATAAAAAAAGGAAAAAATATTTTATTAGATATATATATATATATTATAATCATAATAGCTAAAAATAATTCTTTATCATTCCAATCTTTCACTGAGGGAAACGGGGAAGGGAGGTGGCCGAGAAGGACGATGTCATCTCTCCGGTTCTTCGCTCCGACCTCTCAAAACCCTAACCCTAAAACCAGTCACCTCGTTTCTTCCTCTAAGAACGCTATCACCGAAGCGACCAATTTCCCATCCTCTTCCTCTTTTTCTCGTTGCACCTCCCAATTATCCTCCAAGAACCCCAGCCCCAACCACTGCAGATCCATCTGCTCCTCCAAAAATGCCGCCTATAACCGTGCCCGCTCTTCTTCTCCGCCGAAGAGCTCCAATTTTTTGGGGTTCCAGCTCTTCCGGCCGCGGGAGCACCGGAGGCAGGTCGGATGCGGCAGGGGAGTGGACGACCGGAGCGACGAGATTGACGCCCCGCCGCTGTTGAACTGGAAGAATGGCGGCGGTGGAAGCGGGAACGGGGAGGGTGGGGATGGAGGAGAGGAGGAGGAGGACGAGAAGGATGAGGAGGAGGAGGAGGAGAAAAGGAAAGGTCTTTTGCCGGAATGGGTGAATATCACCAAGGAGGACGCCAAGACTGTCTTGGGGGCGCTGGCGATTTCCTTGGCCTTTCGGACGTTCGTAGCCGAGCCGCGGTTCATTCCTTCTCTTTCGATGTACCCCACGTTTAATGTTGGAGATCGCATTGTTGCCGAAAAGGTACTGTTCTTGGCTCCACGGTAAAGATTCAATCTTGATTATCTGTTCTGTTGAAGTTCTTAAAAGGCAATCTCGTAGTGAAATACTTGAGGAGGAAAATGATTTGGTTGTGGGTTTGGTAGCTAACATTTGGAGAAGAATGCTGGATTTGAGTTCTTGATACTGTTGGTATATGCAAAAATGATTGCTGACCCAACTACGGGTACGAGTTAGGGTTAGGTTCTAACTAAGATGGCTTCGGGTTAAAGATTGATGACCTCAATGCAATGTTTTTAAGTATTAGATCTTGCAAAAGCATATATTGATATAAATTGCTCTTGACATTTGCAATAAATGAACTTGGATTGATAGGAAAAGATCACTTACGGATGATCATTTGCCCAGCAACTTGCCTAGCCTATATCATGTGCAAACTGGAAATCATGGACATTATTTTGACATGTGCGACCAACTAAATTAACAACAAGAATAATGACAAGAATCAGCTTGAGAATAACAAATAACAGAAACGTCTATCGTATTCTTAGTAGAATTTGGTGAGAAGTTTTGGTTACCCCTCTCCTCTCCTATTTTATTGGAGAGTCTTTAGAAAGGATCTCTCAGCTTATATTCTAACTAGGGACTGAACTTCTCAGTCTTTTACCAAAAGTAAATAGGTCTTCTTTCCTTCTATAAAACCACAGAGAAGTCGTCTTCCGTCTGAGAGAAAATTGCAAACTCATACCATCCTGGATTGGACTCTTCTGTACTGAATTCTTATGGATTAATGTGTCCAAAGGCTGTACCAAGCTGTCGGAAGCTGAACATGCTGAATCAATCCTTATTTGAGCTAGTTTAGAGGTCCAGAAGGATAACTAGGGCTGAATAGGCCTTGACTGTACACTGCGCTTCTGGGAGATGACCTGAAGTCAGGCCACATTGTAACACGTGTAATGTACATGTGATTTGGCTGCTGTGTAGAAGACTGGTTAGGTTCTGAAATTATCTCATTTATTGAAAATCCAGTATAAACTTATGGCTAGAAAATATTATAGCTTAACCCATTAGAATTATGGCTTCAGCATTTTTATGGTTCTGTCATTTTGGTCTTCTTTGTGATCTCATCTTTATCAATAATTACATTGGTGCAACTCAACCAAATTGTTGCTAGGTGATTTTATCCATTGTTAGATTTTTTTTCAATAATTAAACATTATGAATGCTTATGCATTAAAGATGTCTCCTCTGCATCTGAGATTGTTTGTTTCTAATTAGTATTTTATCCTTTATTAGGTGACATATTACTTTAGAAAACCATGTGTAAATGACATAGTTATCTTCAAAAGTCCACCCGTGTTGCAGGTAAGTAGAGTACCTTTAACTGTGACATTCATTATATGCAAGTTTTTGTGTACATCCTCCTGTACTATAAAATGTTATATGCAGGAAGTGGGATATACGGATGATGATGTATTTATCAAGAGAGTTGTTGCCAAGGAGGGTGATGTTGTAGAAGTGAGTAACTTAATCATGCTTTTTATTTAAATGGACAAATTTTTGGTACAGTGATAGTTGTGCTTAAATGCTATCTGATACTTTACTTTTGGGATAGGAGATACCTTGACAGTGCGAGTTAGAAAGTACACTTATTATGTTTTTTAACTTGTTGACAAACAATAACTTGTATCTCGTAAGAACTGATATATTTGTGCACAATTTATTTGTTTACAAACTGAATACTTGCTTCCCCAGTGTATGGTCATGAGTTGTACCAATTTGTAATTTACATGGTGTCAGGCATTGCAGTATGTCATGTTTTAAGCTTAACCTGTGCTCGTTAGCTCTGGGAGATATTTGTCTTCATGCTAAAAAAAAATTTGATATATATTCAGTTGTTTGTATTCCCCTATAATTTTTTAATACATTATTCTAGTCTCTTTTTATGTAATTCAACAAACTATTGGTTTCTTTTATATCCACCATATATTTTAGTCCTAGCTCCACCATTGCTTCTGGATGTTGTTGTATTTGGTTCTTTAATGAGCAAAGTTTCACAAGTTTGTCTAGAGTAAAGAACTATTAGAAAGTAATATGAAAGTTTTAGGTATTTCTGATAGCTTTTAACAGGTTCGATGAAAAGATGACCAGTCTTTGAAAGTGGAAACTGGTCATACAAGCTCCATTTAGCTGACTGACCCGGTGGTGTATTAATGTTTAACGAGTGAACATATTGATCAAACTTTTCCCCTATTGAACGTGTTGAATTATAATATTTTAGGTCCGGTCAAAGCAGACTGCATTAAGCACACAGGTGTCTGAAATGTTCAGTCAGGAAGAAGTTTGTTATGTCTTTTCATTGGAAGCTTTCTTTTCCATGTATCCAGAAAAAATGATTATTGGTTTTGCCCATTACCTTGCAGGTTCATGATGGCAAATTAGTAGTAAATGGCACAGTAAGAGATGAAGATTTTATTCTTGAGCCACCATCTTATGAGATGAGCCCAGTTGTAAGGATTTTGTCAATTGCTTTTATGTCTTCCTAATCAATATGTGAGAAATGTGTGGTAAATTTTATTTTTATAGGTCCCAAAAGAAGACTACAGCATGAATTTATGCTTTCTTCACAAATTATAATGGAATCTTTCTTGGGCAAGCATCCAATGCAATTCAGAGAGCAGACATGCTGTAACATAAATTGGCAACCTTTAGTGGGCAAGATTATATTCTGTTCTCGTTCACCTTTGAGATATACTTTTGGTGTGGTTACATATAAAAATCTGTAATTTCACCTGGTCAAGGAATCATTCATCCTGTAGTTCCATCAAGCAACCGAGTGGTTCTGCTCGAGTCACCCTAACCATACATCTGATTCCTTGCAATTTTTTTTGCTACTATCAAGAACTCTGCCCATTCTATGCATTATGTTCTGCTTAGGAATTGTTTTTCCAACTGCCTTACTCCACGGTGCTTTATTTCACTTTTTGTGATTTCTTCAGTATTTACATATTGTTTCTTAACAGCCATTGTGTTGTTCTACTGCAGCAAGTGCCTGAAAGCTCTGTATTTGTCATGGGCGATAATCGCAACAACAGTTACGACTCTCACATATGGTAATCTTTTTCACTATCACAATCTCTCTTTTAGTCGGTAACCTATATATTTCTTGGAAGCATCAATCAAGTGCACTTGCTTTATAATTTAATCTGTTCTCCAGGGGTCCGCTTCCCGCAAAGAACATAATTGGCAGATCAGTGTTCCGGTACTGGCCACCTACGAGAGTTGGGGGCACAATTTCCAGTGAGAGTTGTGAAAATGCGAAGCCTAATAGCAGTTTAGTGACACAAAATGCCAAGTAGAAGGCAGATGTAACTGCTGCAGTTGGATTATGATTTCTACAAGATTCTTATGTGCTCAATCTATGTAACCCACACCAAACGTGGTGTCTGCGAGGCACAGAAACCAATTTTTCCTGTAGGTTTCCACTGTTGTTGCCTCCTTGTAGACTACACAATTCATATAATGTTGGTAGTTGTACATGCAAAGGATTCTATGATCATTTATATGGAACTCCGTCTCAGGAACTCCTCCAAGTAGACAAATCTTCTTCCTGGATATGGAAAACAGGGGTGACTTTGAGTTAGCATTATTTCATGAATGCAATTATGAGAGAGAAATAATAGTTCTTTTAAAGTTTCGACTCCATTATTTACTCCTTTGTGAAAATAAAGCAATTTTTTTTTTAAGATGAGATCATAATTAACTATGAATCAATTCTAATAAACCCGAACATAAGCTCGACGATGATCGCCAAGGGGCATGGCCAAGCAGCAAAACATAGTATCGTTGTAGTCGATCATTTTGTTGTTCCCGTTGCTGAGTTCAAGGACGATACTCTTTGCTCGGCAAAGGCCCACACGACCTACTATGAGTGACACCATCGTCCTCAATGTCATTGGCCAAGCCTTTGGAGCTTATCAAGATCGTCATCCACAATATTAATTAGAGTTGCATAAGTAAGAACAAGGGAGATGAGCTACGATGTTCCTCGAGCTCGATCACCAAGACGAAAATCATTTTATTGTTCATGTTGCTTAGTTTAAGGACGATAATCCCATCAATATCATTGGCCAAGCCCTTGGAGCTCATCAAGATCGTTATCCGCATCGTCAATCAAAGTTGCATAAGCAAGAACGAGGGAGATGAGCTACGGTGTTCCTCGAGCTCGATCACCAAGACGAAAATTTGAAGGGAGTTCGGAAGGAAAGATGCAATCTTGACAGGGTTTTCAGATCAGGAGATGAGATTTCAGATGCAATATATGAGACAACAAATATGAAAAGCATGAATCATAGAACACAAATAGCTCACTTTGCCATACTGCTGTCAGTCAATCATAGACATTTGAGTTGAAAGATGCTGCACCAAAATCCTGCCATTTTGTTGTTTTAATGATACAAGGATAGGCTTACAATGAACATAAACCAAGACATTTCTAGCAAACTCTAACCAAATACCACTACTGCTTCTATCACAAACTAAATCACACTCACTGACATGGAAATGAAACACGTTATGTTCCCTATTACATGTAACCAAATAGCCAAGCATTAAATCTAGAAGTCACTCATAGGAACATGCATTCTGGGAGAACCTTATAGGTTTGGTATTACTAGAATCAACAACTAATGGGCATGAGACGTGCTTTCGGTGCTTCACTTTCACCAGCTTTCCTATCACATATCCCCGAGAGATGATCTCCAGGTCCAGAGTTAATGGTACTGCACCGCCAGCGCTTGACAGAGCCAAGCCTGCCCCGGCACCATATAGAGGAACCTTCTCACCATGCAGGATGAGAGAAAGAGTTCGACGGCTCTTTCTAGGCTGGTAATATTTCTTCAGCTGCAATCACACGTTAAAAGATCACTCAATATTTTCTCCAAGCAAACGGAGACACAAAAAAAAAAAAAAGCTGCAAAGGTAACTTGTATTTGTTTTGGAGGGCCATTTTTCCTTATGAAGACCAATAACATGTAACCAGTACATCAGAAAACCAATCAGCCTACAGTGAATTCAAAAGAAAATTAAAAAAATGATAATTTGCACTTGCAACCAGTGCAGGATAATGATAAATGCGACCACATAGGTGAACCCAAAAAATCAAGGCATTTTGCACAATCATTAGCTGCGTATATGCATCTTTAGGAATGTGAAAAAGCCATAACCATCTCTGTCCATTGACAGGTTCACAATTTTGAGTTTACCTGAATGGTCAGCACAAAGCTAATACATGCAGCCAAAAAAGTTTATTCATGCAACATAAAATGTTATTAGATACGGAAAGAAAGCAACTATGATATCAATATGATGGAATGAATACATATAAAAAAGATTAAGGTCGTTTTGACAGAATTCTTTCATTCAAAAGATGGCCCAGTTTCAGAAACTCCCACCAATGCAGGTGTAGGTAGGCTTGATATCCCTACAAGTTTAGTAGTTTGTTTCCACAACTTAACTTTCAATCACTTAAATCGAAAAAGAAGCAACTTATCCACAATATCAAAGTCGATCCTCAATTATTTAAACAACATAAGTTCCAGAATAGCAGTCTTATGATTGTTCCTAACAGAAATTGTGAAGCTGTGTATTTTTCTAGTTTCAGTACACTTTAAATTATTGTCATGGATTTCCAAGTACTAATTAAATATGAACTGTGCCTGGAAGTCTCTAGTGGATTTCGAGACAACTGAGAATTCTGATCAAAAGCCAGCCAAGTCAGACAAGTATTACAAGTGCTCCTAAGTAATATGTAATTGCATAATTTTATGGACTTTTACCAAGCTGATCTTGGACATGTTACAGCCGACAAGAAAATAAGTTGCTTTTGTGAAAATATTAATTATTATGAGTTTTAAAACTTTGTATCTTGAATCATTGTATTCCACTTTGCAAACTGAATGGGAATGGCTTAGCGTACTGATAGGAAAACAACAGAAAATAATGAAGAGTTACCTCGCCCGTTGCAATTGTAATTTCTGAAAAGATGAGATTAATAGAGCTTGATGTAACGTGGATGCCAAACATTGATGCAGGGTTGTAGATGCTTATCTTCAGCGAACAATTCACGGTCACCATCTTAGTGGGCACACCAGTAGTATCCGAACCTTCTCCAGCATAAAAGTCATCCATTGCCAGGCTCTGCCACCAAGAACAAAGTAGTCAAAGGAAACATTTCACCATGCAGAAAGCTCAAAGGAATAACTGCAAACAAAGGTTACATATAGATAAAAACTGTTATTCAAATTTACTATGAGAAGACATTTATATATATGCATCAGAAGGACCAATATAGTTCTTTAAACAAGTCATACGTGAAAACAAAGAGGCAAAAGTTTCTTGGATATAAGGGAATTAGCAAAGAACACAGTTCCCTTGCTGATATAAAATATATATGAAAGAAACAATCTCACAGGTTAAAATCAAATTACAATAGAAACATCTGAACCTTTGTCTCTGTAACAGATAGCAAAGGTTGATGTCTAGAGGCAAAGACTACAATGAAATATCCAACTCTTACAACAATGTGGAGTACATCCTGCAGCCATAGTGAGAAGCCACTCAGCCACAAGAGATAGCCATCCCCATCCATAACATTCTTTCCTTCATCAGCAGAAAGCTTTACATTTCCAATTTCTTATCTGGATGCAATCAATACCAATATACTGTCCAAAATAGGCTATTACAAGATGAAGCCCATGCCAAAACCTTTTACAATATAGGCAAACTTCTTGTGTGATACCTGCCGTATCATCCGTGCAAAACTCTATCGTACATAGCAACCATTACCTTCAGCTGAATTCCGAGTGGACTCGTCTGACATAACTAACATCCACAAGAAGCTGAAACAAAGAATAACCTACCACATGTAACTAAGACTAAGAAAAGCAATCTCAGAACAGATGGTTACCAAATTATGCTGATCTTAAGGAAATCCAGAATTCAGTTGGCTTAGCAATAAATATGACTGGTCCAACCAGAGCCCAGTAGTCGAAGCACCAAGCCGTCTCAAGCATATTGTTGTTGCCTAATCTTCCATGAAATTCTCAAGCACTCTGTTGCATCTACAGACCGCTTTCAACTCAGAGATCAACCGATGACTGGTATGAAAAGACAACAAACTCCCAGACAGTATTTATAAAAAATGCAACCATATGAGACCTAGGAAAAGATTATTGGTTCCTCAAAAACTATGCTTATAATCATCCATCAATCACATAATGTCTTAACTATATTCACCGATTCTCTTGCTAAACTTGAACAAACACATGAAAATATAGTATAATCAAGAAAAATGACCTTAATCCATCTCTTTCCAAGAACTAAGGATGATCGTAGAATCACCATAAACAGCAGCTGCAAATTAACTTGTGTCTGCTCTAAGATACAGAAGACAAAATGGCATTTAATAGTAGTTAAGGATGTATTTTTATACTTACGTGTCGGATGATGATTAGCCGACAATGTTTTCCCTATCAATAGTACACCGTGATCGATAAAGTTAAAGCTACGGATACTTTGATCAACAAAATATTTGTTGAATTCCCTTCGGAGAAGTAAATTCAACCAAGAAGAGCCAATGTTAATCGAGCTATACCTTCACCACAACCTTTGCTTTGTACGGTCGTGCCGCCCCCCATATGATAAGAGAGAAGACCGTGAAGAGCAGAACAAAGCTGAGGAGAGCAAGAATGATTTGGCAACGCCGAGACAACCCCCTGTCCTCATCGAGATCATCATAAGACCCTTCTTCCTGGATCACATTGCACTCAGGCCAACCCTTGTCATTCACCCTCTTCCTGTTTCCCTTCCGGCCCGACGATGACCGGAAAGGCCCCGAGAACCGGCTGGCCGAGGAGGTCCTGGAGTGGCGTCCGAAGGAAGGGTGGGAGGGTGACTCCATGGGGCTGTTGTAAACCGGGGTAGCCTGCATCGACGACGACTTGTCGCCATCGTGCGAGTCCCTCGACGGGCTCTGCACGTAGTAGACCGCCCTCTTGGGGGATCGAGGAGGCGACGAGGCGGCTAGGCTGGTCACATCTGAGTCAGACTTGTTGTGCATCATCTCTAACTTCTACGAACTACTCTCGCAGATTCACAGAGACGCGGCAATTCTTGCAGAGAAATCGGATCGAATTAGTCCCCAATATTTCAAAGATTAGAACTTTCAGCAAAAACCGTTAATTAAATGAAAAAATGGGTGACAGAAATCGAATCGGAGAAGGAAAGCAGAGTCTTTAACAAAGACAAATAAGCGAGAGCGCGTAAAATCTAATCACAGAACAAAAACCTTTGGGACTGTTCTTCCTTCTCTTTCCAGAACCAAAATTGCCATCTGGAAAGACCTGATTTCAAGCAAATTCTTGCTTATTAAACGATAACAAATTACTCCGAGAAAATCTCAGCAATTAGAGTCTCGACTTAAGCACGTCAAATGCGCCAAAACCGCTGAAAATTATCGTCGAGATAAAACCGAACTAAGATCCACAAACCATCAATTAATCTCTTCCGCACTCTTCATTCACATCAAGATCCACAAAAAGCCATCACACCTCTAACTTCCACGCTGAAAACCCCAAAGAAACGAGGATAGAAAGAGCAGGAAAGCGGGATTCGAGTTCAATTTCCTCGTCTGGATATCCTTAACCCACATGATTTTGCAGAAAGTTTCGAGCTTTACTTGGGAACCACAGCCGCTTCCGAAGAGCGAAAAGCCACGCCGAGCGCAGAAGGGCGCCTCCTTCCCTCTCCCACCACAGAGAGTATTAACCGACGAGAGAGAGAGAGGACACAGGCGCTTCAGAGATCTCCTGTATAACCCAAACAGCAAACTAATTAGAGATATTGCGAAGCTTCGATCGGGTCCCACTTTTCCCTCCGTTGATAACTCGACATATCAGCGCACTAAGTGTTTGCTGCTTGAATCAAAATAGGGGATCAAAATAAAGTGGTGACCGCCAAGATTCTGCAGGCTGGGAATGAGAAGTGTCGGCAGGAAATCTATGCAATCGATTTCCTTTTTACTTATATTCTCTTCACATTATTCTAATCACATTATTTATATGTCATACCAAAGCAGTGTTGGTGTTTCTTGGGAAGGCATCCATGTAAAGCAGTGAGATGTGGGTAAGTATGGCTCACATTAGGTGTCTTGTCTATCTTTCATTGGAATCTTGTATTTATGTGAAGCCACCCACTCATCCTATTGCATTCATTATACAGTTCATATATTACCTTCACCGACCTTTATTGAGTTAGCTTGGTGATCCATACCACTTGCACCACATATTGAATTGGGGAGGTGAGCTACTGTGTCGCAATTAGTGTCCCTCAATGCCACTTGTAGCACATATTGAATTGGGGAAGTGAGCTACTGTGTCACTCATGCGGAGGCTTGGTTTGGTTCATCAGCAATATTTTAGGGTACTCATCCAAAGAAGTGGAGAAAGAAATGGCAGTAAGAGGAATATTTTAGGGTACTCAACATGATCATCAGTGATATTTTTCTTTTGTAACTGTCGGAGAATCTTATCTTGTTGCTGAGGTGACAATATGGTTTGGTTCGATCCTAAGTGTGTAGAGTCACCCGTACAAAGGCTTGAACAGGATTGGTCGACGTCGGATTGGGTTGAAGCTTCGTCACTTAAGTGTGGTCTCACCGTCGGCAGGTTGTTGCTTCTTCTCCATCGAATCCCTACACAAAGGCCAAAGCCGAGAGAGGGATTGTTCAACTCGATCCCTTAGAAGCTTAAGTCAGTATTGAGTGGGGTTAAGCAAAGTTGAAGTGTTTGAGGTCCTCCCCGTCGATCATGGGGGCAGCTTTTATACCCACGAATGAAGATCGATCATACATGGTTTGTCAATGACGGTTGAATCCTCGGACGACCGGCTTGTACCTCCCATGTGAGTGCCGTTCGATTTGCACGGATCTGTGTCGTATGACGGAACTTTTCAAAACGGCTTTGTACTTTGCAATGATGTCTTGTACGATGTCGAAATTATTATGTCGACATAGTGTATCACATCAACCTCAAGCTTCCTCATTGCCACCGACATAACGGCTAACTTTTGCCACATGAATGATACCAAGTATATAAGCCATATCAATAACATAATTATAAAAATCGAAAGAGGCATAAGATATATATTGGGTTCAACATGCACGCTCTAAGTTCTTCATCATCATAATCAATACCAATTTATCCATTGATATGACTATTAAATTAATAAATATTAAAATATTATTTAATAAATATTATTAAAAATTATTTTGAGTATTTCTAATTTAAATATTATTAAAAATAAAAAAAATATTTAATAATTAAATTGAGCATTTCTATTTAAAATTAATTTATTCCATGATTAAAGTTGATCAAAATATAATATAATCACATCAAATAATGACTTTAATCAAGATCGAAAGCATGCACTTGATTTAAATTAGATATGTGTCTGTCCTGAGATATGATCGGTTAGTGTATTGTTGCATAAATAATAAATTTTATGTTCGAGTCTATATAGATTTTTTTATTATAAACATTATAGTATGAATGCTATGAAAATTTTTTAAGGACAATTGTAATATTTGTAAAAATGTATAGGACATTTATGTAAAATTGTCTCTAGAAGAATGTATATGAAAGGCCGCTTTAGCCCACCACCGGCCATAATAACATTAATCTTTTCCTTTCCCCCCCAATTCTCGTCCACTGCGGTTGGTATCGACATCATATTATTTCTTGCGCCGTCGCGTTGGATCGATCGGATCAATCGATAGCGAAGAACAAATTCCCCTCAAATTCCGCCTCATCCGTTCGCCTCCAAGAAACCCTAATCTCGCATCGATTCCGATACCGTGTCAGAATTCGATTCGTCGTCGGAGCATCGGAAGGTAATAAATTCCTGTTTTCGGGCATCCGGAAACCCTAGATTTCGCTCTGTCGTTGACGTTTCTGCGTCGATTTTAGACAGCCGCGCCCGGAGCCCTAGGTTCCGCGACTGCCGGATTGGTTTTTGCGGTGAGGAAGGTCGAGGCGGAGATGGTTTTCTACTTCAAGGCCCTGCCGGAGGCGGGCGATTACACCATCTTCATGGGGTTGGACAAGCACGAGAATGAGGAGCTCATCAAGTATGGGTTCCCGGAAGACATCTGGTAATTGCCCTTGCAGATAAGTTGGTTCGATCGACTCCTTGTATTTCTGTTTCTCTTCTTATTGCCGTAACTTGCTTGTTGCTGGTCGGGGAAGACAATTATCGAGGATTTTTGTCTGCCCAGTCGCTCGAGTTACTATCCAAGAATTGATCCTGTAATCTTGATCTTAACTTTAGGAGCTTTTGATGATGACAATGTTTTGTGAGGGAAATCGAGCGAGACGTATCATCTCCTGGAGGCATTGCAATAACCTGTTCGCCCGATCTTATGTCATATTTGAAGAAGAAAATTCCTCACATGTTGTTATATTGATAGTCTCTAAATGTCATTTGATGGATGCAATTTATTTTTGTGTGTCTTCTAAGAGAAGTTTGCACCAGATATCAGTAGTGCTGAATAGACTTTGATTTTGTGGAGAGTGTCAAGATCATTGTAGGAATATATTGGTTTTATTGGTGCCACCTGGAACTAGGGATTCGATGACCCGACAATGGTCTTGAACATATTATATCTTAATGATTCTGCCTATTGTTTCTATTTTCTGAATAGACGTGTGAAGCCTTGCGAAAGCAAGGCTGCTTCATGTTGCCAAGTTTCTAGCATATTCTCAATTTTTTCTTTTACTTTCATACAATATGTTTATCATCTTGGTTTGCTTTTGGTTAAATTGTTTCAGAATCTTCCATCGTTTTCCTCTTTTTGTTGGGAACGAGACTTCATCGAACATTCTTGACTACATATAACTTCGTTGATTTTGCTGGCCTCAATATTCACCCATATCAATCTTCTGGCTCTGCTAGGTTTCATGTGGACAAAATGTCCTCTGCGCATGTTTATTTAAGATTGAACAAGGGTCAAACTATTGATGATATAAATGAAGGTTTGTTGGAAGACTGTGCTCAGCTCGTCAAAGCTAATTCAATTCAAGGTAAAAACTTCTGTATCTTGTTTATGTTTTTCGTAACACTTCTGTGTTATTCCATCTCAATACCTTTTTTTTCTTCAATTAGATTTTCTGACCTTCTGCTTTCAGCAATGTCAATATGAATTTTGTTTTGTATCGCTGTTGTATGTCTCTGCAGGCAATAAGGTAAACAATGTGGATGTTGTTTATACTCCATGGTTTAATTTGAAGAAGACCCCTTCTATGGATGTCGGTCAAGTTGGTTTCCACAATCCTAAGATGGTAACATATTGTCTTCTGTATATTTACTCATTTTGTATTAGCATCTTTTCACAATATGTATGCTATAATTATGAACTTCTTGGAGAAGTAACTTGCTAAGAACTGCATGATTTTTCTTTTTTTCCGATCAACAAACGAAGTTTTATCGGAAAGCATGTAACAGGAGTTGCATGGACAAAGACATTATTGTTACTTAAGTTTCCATTTTCTTTTTTGATATCTTTTTAATGCATAGTTTTCCTGCACATTTTGGTCACCATCTTAAATAGTTACTTTTTGCATGTTATGATCACCCCATTTAGCTTGTGATGATTATTACAAAGTCTGATGTAGTGGTCGGTTCCCGTAAAGGACTTCACCGAGTTGTATTACCCAGCAGGATTTTTACAATTATCTGGAAGCCTAGGATACACATTAAAATATCTAGACTTATTGTTCCTGATATGCCTTAATCCTTTGAGCACAATGTATGCAGTATTTTAGATCATTCAATATTGATTTCTTGTTAGTTGTGCAGTTGTTGCTTTTGGTACTAGATTTACTTTCTGTTGGTGCACTGCTTGCTGAAAGTTAGTGTTCTTTTGTTCTTTTTTCTTATGTTCTAAAAATCTTATTATATTACCTGGATTCTGGAGAAGGTTACATGGTAATGGTTATGACCACACCTATTCATTACTGTTGCTTACAAAATGTCGCCTTGCTCAACATTCACTTTATCTTAATCCTTTGTTTGTTCAAACTCTTCCTAATTGATCATGTTTATTGTGACAGGTACGGACTGTGAAGGTAGAAAAGCGCATAAATGAGATTGTTAACAGGTTGAACAAGACCAAAGTGGAGAGGAAGCCAGACTTGAAAGGTAAGATCTTGCAATTTCTTTGACTCTGTAGAGATGCGGAAGCAATATATACTTTAGTGATTTAATGATAAGGTGAAAGACAGTAGTTTATGTGAGAAGCTCCATGAATATTGGGCAAAAGCGTGCCGTCTGGATTTTCTCTTTTAAACACGTTACTATGGTATTTGTGTCCAATAATATACATAGACCTAAGCTTTCCATAAAAATTTCCATGTGGGAGCTCTTCATATCATCTTGTTCTCTCTTTTGGCATTACCATGAAGGTGATGTATGCGTTGATATTGTACATATGCCCTAACTCCAGGAGTTTTCCTGCTTATTGTTTCTTATAGTTTAAGTGTTTAACAAGCTTAGTGTATGTGTGAAGTCTCAAAATTAGGTGGTCAAGATATCAGAAATGCATATATGAAATTGTGCTAAAATTTAAAATCATGACTTTCTAGTATTCTTCGGCATACAAGAGTAGAGATGCATGAATGGTTTTTTTTAAGGTGTTTTTCAAAAGCAAGCGGCAGAAAGCATTGTGTAATTGATATCATAATCTGATGAAGTGAGGATTTCTGCATCATTATTTGTTGTCTAGAACAAGTTAAATCCACGCTGAGGTTTCTACGTTTTTCATCTAAAATTTTGTGTGATCTGAGATTTCACATGCTCTTGTGTGCAGTCAAATTGCTCACTGTTATTCTACTGAAAGCATGATAGTTTTATAAATTCTCTTTATCCGCAGCTGAGAGAGAAGCTGTCAATGCAGTAGAAAGGGCAGAAAGGAAGGCCCAGTTAAGAGATAAAGTAAGTCCCTTGTTTCCCTTTCGAATACATGAGGTTGTTGAGCAAATCTGGACACCCAAGGTTCAGTAAAGATAAAAAAATATATTCAACAAGATTGGATTGAGTCTCCTCGGGAGAGGAGCATACCGTATCATTTACTGTTTTTGATTATCAACTTGGCGTTTAGTTTCATGGCATTATCATTTCCATCACTAATTTGCATTCTCCTTTCCTTTGACAAAATAAAGTATCACTGAGTGTGGTGAAATGGCTGGAGATTTTGTTGCTAATCTGAAATGTGCAGCATTCTCCCTAGTCTGTCCTCAGATGGGTCCCTGCTTTTACAGGAAAAACTGAACTCATAAGTAAGTTTGGAGTGGGGTAAACTGTTATTACCAAAAGCCTTGGTTTTAATGGTCTTGCAGAAAAAGAGGGAAGAATTGGAGAGGCTGGAGAAGGAGAAACAGTCAGAGATACGGAGCTACAAGAGCCTGATGGTCTCAGAGAAGATGACATCCAACAAACAAATTGCATCTGCTAATAAATCCTTGCAAGAACTCGAAGACGACTTCATGTGATCATCGCACAAGAACTCGAAGATAAAGTTCAAGGTTTCAAGTATCTGTTTGATCACCATGGAAAGATGGACGGATTCACTGCAGGATCCTCATTCGATCATAAATGATGCTCTGGTTTGTCATTTCGTTGTGCTTCCAGTATAGACCATAATGTGTGATATGGACACAAGGAATGTGACTATTTAATCAGTTGTCGACATCTATTTTCCATGATATGAATGTCATGTACTGCAATCTAATCTCAGTTTGTTTCTTAATTCATTGTTTGGTTTTTTCAACCCTCTTAGGGTTTCTCATCTTACCCTTATGTGAAATGCTGCGTCTTTGGCCTGTATTCAGAAAATGTTAATTGCTTGCTGCAGCAGAGCACAATGTGGCATGACTTTGAAGCATATGATTTCAACTATGCTTCGTACAAAGTCACCTGCAGCCTCAAGACATGACAGAAAATGTTCCATATCACAATTTTCTTGATTCTTCTTCATACAAACAGCATGTTTTTGTCATCCTGAGAAGAGAATAATAAAGACGTCTAAATATTATGAAAAAAAACAGATAATTTGAGTATTCCAGAAGACATTATCTGCATTGTCCCTGTATCAACTCCAGTGCAGACTCCCGAATCAGGCTAGACAAGATTTGCTTGCCGAGTTCTTCGGCAACTTGGTCGGCCTCTTCCGGGCAAATCCTATTGTCCCAGCCAATATCCCAAACAGAATTTACGGCTGGGTCCTTGCAGGTTAGCTCCCTCTCCAACCTGATGTAGAGACTGTCTTCAGAAGCAGCAACGCTGTCCAGCTTGCTGTAACTGCTCAGTTTTCTGATCCCGTCTATAATTTCCTCCACCAATTTATCGATGGAAAGGTATGTTATTCTACTCCATGATTTGGCTTGCATCAAGGGATGGCCCAGATGATGCTTCTGTTGGTGGTATTTCCATGTCATTAGCTCCTCCGAAATGTCCAGCAATAGCTTCGAGTCGCATTTTCCAACCTCATCTGCGCTTTCGCTCCGATGGTGTACAGGTTCTGTAGCATCAACATTGAAGAACTGTTTTGCACAGCCTACAAATGATCTGCTGCTGAGAAAAACATTCTTGAGTTCATCGTCTGTGCCAGCTGCGGCTGCATCGACTTTATTGCAATCAGGAAGCTGAACAGCTTCCGTCAATCTGTAGTCTTTTCCGTCCTGGTTGTTCTTCGATGTCGCTTCACAAAATATATTATGATCCTTGTTCACATTATCTGCACTCGGACGAAGCACATAAATAACACTATGTAAGATTATCATTCCAATTTTGTGTGGTCTTGTGGAGATTTAAGCTCCACGTCAATGTGAAAATCATGGTCGCGACAGAATAAATGGATTTATAATTAATTTCAGCCAACATAGTTGGGGAATGCCAACCTGGATCAAAGGGTTTGGTGTCCTGCCCTTCCTGTTTGAAGTCGTCATCACCATGAGAAGTGCCAGTTATTTCTGGAACATCATTCGTCTTATTAGATCTGATTGATTTGCCATTTTCTTTGCGTTTTTTGCCATCATCCTGCAGACACAATCTGATTTCAGAAGAGAAGATTTGCTACATAACCAGTATTTGGATAGTTCTACTGCTATGTTGAGATAATATCTCAAATTTAACCTATACAACAAGACATTTTATTTTAATGTCTCAAGATGTCAAACGTAAGCATTCATCAAATGAAGTTCCTACATATGCTAGTGGAGACATACCACAGATTCGGCAATTGCAGACTTTCTAATCGGTTTTGCTCCAGACCTATTCCTGTTCCTGGAACAATCAATGGGTGCTTTCGATATGGGTCTCAAAGGAGACTTCAAATCCTGATTTTGAGTTGCAGTTACATGTGCTGAAGCCTTAGTCCTTGCTACGGGTAGTTCTTTGTTAGGCTTTTCCTGCACTGCAGAAATCTTGGGATGAGATATCGGTATCCTTGTTGCCTTGACTCTCTTCTCTTCTTGTTTCTTCACATTTAATCTTGATGGTTTCTCCTCACCAGTGTTCTTTTTCTGAACCGTAACAGCCTTCTTGTTTTGTTGTTTGTGGAACAGAGAAGAGGGAGTCTCATAATAAGGTAATGGCTCAGTAACATCCTTCTCCATATGCTTCACTTCTTTTGCTTCCAATGTCTTTGCTAACACATGTTTATGATACGAACTATTCTCCCGAACCAGTTTAACTGCTTGGATCCTGTCCTGCATCGAGGTCTTATCCCTATCAAGCCCCTTCTCGACATCACTCTCCTGGTAGCGCAAATGCAAAGACTTCATGATCACAATCGGTGGCAATTGTTCAACATTATGTAGATTTCTCCTGCATTGTTTGGGTTCTGTGGCACCAAAGAAAGGCATCTCGAGTCCATTTTCTTCAACTTGGCTTTGCTTCAAACGCCTTTCGAAATGCATATTCTCAATGAGTTCATCTAGTTCGTGTTGTTTTTGGCATTTATCTTGTGCCAAAAATGGCATCTCCCTTGCTTTAGGCATCTCTACATCAAACCCAGGCCTCCATGAGTTCACGCAGTTCTTCTTTTCCTCTTTTTTGCTAGGTTGAACAATTTCCGGACGGGCTTGTTCCAGACCCATGAGCTTGGCAATCAAGTTTGAAGATCTAGCCTTCCTTGGATTATCAGTGGAACAAATCGACGTAACTGGCACTGTGCTCTTCGCAAGGTGCTTATCCTCAAAATGATTGCTTGTACCATACCTCATCGATCTGCTCGAGGAGTTCTTCTCGTCATCAGAAGAGGACGACAGTATATTTGTCTTGTGAAGGCTTTCTTTTATGACTTGTTTCAGCTCTTCGACACAATCCCTTGAGAAGTCGTCAGCTGAGCTTCGCGATTCATGCAACCTGTTCCGGTAATTACTGACTGCAAATCTTTGAGATCCCAGTTCTCGTTCACAAATCTCTTCAACTTGCTTTTGCTTACTGTTGATTCTAGGCATCTTCCTTGATGCATCCTGGCACTTTTTGAGCATGTCCAGTGACTCCTGAAGACCTAATGCACCTCTAAGAAGATCATCCGCGAAAAACTGTGATCTACTGTCGATGTTCGCGGAGTTCGACCACGAATCAATCACCTGAGCCAGTCTGTGAGCTTCTCTAGACACCTGCAAGAGCTGAAAGTCATTGCTGTTTCTGTAAGCCACGGCTTGTTCTTCTTCTCTATCCTTGGACGAAGTCGGATCTTGGCCGGAGTGACTTCTTCCAGATGTAAACTCCATTGCAGAACCAGTTTTGGGCTTCCCAATTGCCCTAGACTGGACTGCTTCGTGGCCATCAGCCGAGGGTAATTGAAGAGGCTTGGTTAATGATCTACGAATAGCTGATTTTAGACTGTCCTGATACATTATCTATGAACAGAAACACAAGATCGACAGGGTCAGAGCTCCCCAGGCAAAATTTCTTGTTCTAGAAAGGGAAACTAGCGTACCCTAGATCTTGCAGCTACTCCCAAATCTTTAAGCTACTTGTCAAAAACATCTGATTTAGAACAAGAACAAGAGGAATCATAAGAACCTCACACCTACAAGATTCTGGGAGACAGATAATACCACAAAAATTGATCCACAACTGATGAATGAGAACAGATCTCAAGAACTGCTTCCAAGAGAATTAAGGGAGGTAGGGGGGGGGAATGAATGTACCTCAAAGAAACTGGAGATTTAGCTCATGCTGCTGCCTCCCATTCCATGGGTGATCTGAGGAACCACTCCAGATCTGTGCCAGCTAGCTTCATCTGCTGTTCTTTCTTGGTGCCATGGACTTGGCTTTAAGTTTCTGATGTAGAGAGGTGCTGCTGCTTTTGACACTCTGCTTCATTTACTTTGGTTTAATATCTTCTGCTTCTGTCAGCTTTTGGGAAATAACAGCAGTCAAACTGAGTACATGTGAAGGACATGGATGGGGTAAGGTTGACTGAGAATTTAGGAAGCAAGCAAGCAAGACAAAATCCATTTGGAAAGACCAAACACCCCATCAACAAAATAATTATAACAACAATAATTGAAAGTTGAAGGAGATTGGAGCACATCTGAGCAACAGTGACAGGATATGCTCTCTTCTGCATCTGCATGTTGATCCACCTACTGCTGCTTGTCATGGCCACAACATGTGGAATAATCCATCCTGTGTCATGGATGCTTTGACCATGGGTTAATCAAGAATCTCCTTGAGTTAGCAATGTCATTACTAGATCACATCACAGGAGAACAGATTTTGGATATCATTGGAGGCTTTGAACCTTAAGGTAGGTAGGTATGTTAGGGCATCTCTAGGATGGTGCTGCCATTGAGCTCTGCATCAATTCCAGCACCAAATATGAATCTTTCATATTGAGATCTGACTTCAAAGATCCTTAGAATTTAAACTCATTGATTTGATAGTATAAAATATTTATAGCAATATATGAATCGATATACTCGAAATATTTAGGTTTTTTGTTGGTCGGACCGATTGGTACCGAATCCAATATAGATTGCGGCTAGCAATCAATGATTAGGTTCATCTCCAAAGGACTGTTCCACCAAGTTATTGAGGTCACCTTGATCATGAGATTGGAGAAGGCCCTTTCAAGTAAAGCAAACATGTGAGTTGATGCCTAAACTTGATCACAAGCATCCCATGCCACACTACCTGACATCTCACATTTTGCATGTGAAACCATTCATGAGGAACCAAACTTCCCCTCTCTCCCTCTTTAGGTGTCTCACAAGGAAGGAACTTTGAGTTGTCAGAGAACAGTGAGAGAGCACATAACCTGTTCTACAATATGCCAAATCAAGATTCAACTTTCTTATCTGACCTCCTCCAAGATTGATCCATGTCATAGCTTGTCACCACTGTGAGCTCAAGCATTACTCTTCACCATCTCCCTCCAACATGCATCTGAACTGTTGACTTTGGTTGATACTAGCAACCAAACAAAATGATTATTGATAGCTCAGAAAACCTAAAGATTTATCCAATCAAGCCAAATATTATTGATGACCATAGCGATACTTCAACAACAATGGATGAGGATGAAAATAGACGAAGATCACAACCCAATCAATAAGATGAAACTAAAGAGATAGAAACTCGTCAAGATCATGACGGTACGATGAGACAGTCGTATAGATGTAAAAAGAAATATCATTTCTTAGAAAATAAAATATGGATTTTTTTTTTCTTTCTCCGAATTTGCCTTGTATATATATATTTGTTAATATTGGACAAATAAATCACCATGCCACGATGATATCAGTGCGGCTTCATCACGACCGTTCACTTGCTGGTGAGTCTGGATTGATCAAGATTACCCGGTACTCCGATTACCCGCTGTCGGTCGCCGACTCGTGGCCGTGGGTCCCACTCGAGCCCGGTTGGTTAATCATTCAACAAGGAAGGTAGCCGAGTCGGTACACGTACAAACCAGAAGCCGGTGGACCGCCCATCACTTGACCGGCGATACCCGGTGGACGACCGTTGGGATTCAAAATCGCGGAAGCGGGTACGAGAGACTCCTCTAAATCGACGGAGGAGATCTTGTCCCGTGTTCCTCTCTCTGAATCTAGTCCCTCCGATCTCCCGGGGTTCGGTCGAAACCGCTCGCTTGATAAGGAACGGAACAACCCGGAAGGATAACACCATTACGAGAACTGAAGAGAGGAAGCTGGTGGGGATCTGACGCAGGTGCGTCGTCGCTCCATCGAGTCGTCGGATTCTTACCGCTTCTGTTCCGTCGGAGAGGTGAGTATTTGGCTTCGGAGCGGCCGTTCTTGATCAGGTTTTCCGTGAGGTCGGTGAGGATTTTGATCGCTCCTCGATGGAGATTGCCGAATCTTAGTTTCCGTATGGAAGGAAATCGGGGATCGTGGAACGAGGAGGTGTGGGGTATGGCTTCATCGAGTCTTCGGCTTCGTATCGCTTCTGTTCCATCGGGGAGATGAAGATCTCCGTGGTTTCGCTTCGGCGGGTCGTTCTTGATTAGGGATACCGTTTGAGCTCGATCGCTGTGCGAATTTGGATGGCCTCTTGATGGAATCGGGGATTGATCTCTGCGGTTCCGTTTCGGAGCGGCCGTTCTTGATTAGGGTTTCGAGCTTGTGGTTCAGTGCGGATCTTGATCGTTTCTTGATGGAGATCGAGGGGGAGGAAATCGGGGGTTTTGATAATTTTCAGTTGATTGGTTCGATGATTCGGGCTTTTGGTTGGGCGAGGACTGGGTGATTGATTGGTTCTCTTAATTTGATTTTTTTTTTTATAGTTGAATTCACCCATTAGAGATCTTCATTGGCCAGGCAATTAAACATTTTTGATCTGATGTTTTTGGTTCAATTGCTTAAACATTTTCCTTTCATCATCCAGTCAATGGATGAGATTGGTAATTTACACTATGATCTGAATAACCGTGTTCACTTTCTTTATTATTTTTTTTAATTTTAGTAATAATCATAAATAAGAGAGATACTAATTGGAGCTGCGTATGTGATTTGAAGGAGGGGGATCATCATGCGCATTTCCCGGGCACCTGGCGCTTCTCCGCCCTCCTTCAGGCAGGCATCTGACGAAGCGGACGCACCACCGCCCTTGGTTCCCTCCCATTTATTTCAACTTTGCATCCCCCTCCACCACTCCAAAACCGACACGTTTGGATCGGCCCTCGAAAGAAGGAAGCGGAAAGCCCCACCCCCCGTCCTCCCCTGCTACCAACCCATAACAAGAAGCCGGAGCTGAAGAAACCATCCGACCCCTCCCTATCGCTCACTCTCTCCTCCTCATCCACCTCCCTCCCTCTCTCATGCCACCCTGAGCACCATTTCCTAACGGTTAAGCTCTCACATTTCTCTTGCCGCTTGCATCTGTCCTCTTCACAGGAGACAAAGACGAAGAGGTGCACTTTCATCTGTTCCCCCCGTTCCCCGACCGTTCAAGCTCTTACCTTTCGCACCCCTTCGACGTCCAACCCTTCTACTTCGATCTCCGTTTGGTGTTTTACCGTCGCTCTTTCCTTAATTTCGTTCTCCGCCCGTTGGAGGCCTAAGGTCGAAGTTTGGAGCGCCGGGTCGTGTGATGGTTCGGTTTCTCAAGCGGGGGCACAGCCTTAACAGGCCGGCGGAGCAAGGCAACGAGATTGGAGACGCCTCCGGGCGCCAGGCGCACAGCCTGGTCATGGAGATCGCAGGTGGGAATGATTCGGCAGCTCAGGGAAATATTAGCCAGGGAGGGAGACCCGGCCGCTCGCTTGAAGGGCAGCAGAAAATCCCCAAGTCTCGCCTGAGTAGGGAAGGTGGCTGCCGAGACGGGCCGCCTTCAGGTGTGATCGATATCATCATACCCGGATGAAGATATTCTTAGCCATGTCCAGAAAATATGAAATGAAATAATTTAGATTGTTGGTTTAATTGAGAGCTGTCAAGGAATCAATCAATCTTGAGATGATTATCCAAAGAACAATTTAAGTTATTTCTTTCTGTTCTGATGTGTCTTCGGTGCAGATATGGAGCTAATGAAGGAGAAGTTTTCAAAGCTGCTTTTGGGAGAAGATATGTCAGGTGGCGGAAAGGGAGTTTCATCAGCTCTTGCTCTGTCCAATGCCATCACCAATCTTGCCGGTATCTTCCTCATCCCTGATTTCCCTATACTCATTGGATATTGCATTTCTAAACATAAAGCAAGCATTGAAATTTGTTTTACAGAGTTACCGTCCGATGAATCAGTACCGAATTCGTTCGTCGTAGTACTATTAATCTCTTTAGAAAGAATGTTAATCCATTGTTTGGTTCGACAAGGATTCTTGCTACTGCTCTAGTGATTTCGAGGGAATCTAGATCAGTTAAACAACATCTCAATGATTTCTAGCCCAATGAAGAATCTATCGACCCTTTCTGATTTCTTGTTTCTTGATATATGTAGCTTCTGTATTTAGCGAGCAGCGGCGTCTGGAACCCATGCCTGCTGAAAGGAAAGCGAGATGGAGGAAAGAAATTGATTGGCTTTTATCTGTCACTGATCATATTGTGGAATTTGTTCCTTCTCAACAGACATCAAAGGATGGATCCAACATGGAGGTGATACTAAAAAAAAGTTCGCTTTTAGTTTATTTTAGTTAGCTTATTTTTCTGAAATCTTTGCAGATATCTATGCTTCATGTGAACAAAATTTGTCTCAAATCTTCAGATAATTGAATTCTTATTTCTTTTCTAATGGTATAGATTATGATAACTAAGCAACGCAAAGACCTTCTCATGAACATCCCTGCACTAGGAAAGCTTGATGCAATGCTCATTGTAAGACTGCCGAGCCATTCGCTTGACTACATTTTGGTCCAAATTTCTAGACATTTTTTTGTGTTGGTATAATCCTTTCAGGGTTATCTTGACAACTTCAAAGGCCAGAACGAGTTTTGGTACGTATCGAAAGATGCCGATGAGGCCGAGAAAGCAAACGCAAACGCAAAGAGAAATGAAGATAAATGGTGGCTTCCGATTGTGAAAGTCCCTTCGAATGGACTCTCTGAAGTTTCCAGAAAATGGCTGCAGTTTCAGAAAGAATCTGTCAACCAAGTTCTCAAGGCAGCAATGGCTATAAATGCTCAGGTTCTAATGGAAATGGAAATCCCTGAGGCTTACATTGAATCCCTCCCAAAGGTAAAAGACTTGGTTTAAATCTCCTACAAGTTCAGTATATTTCAGGCTTACATTGAATCCCTACCAAAGGTAAGACTTGGTTTAAATCCCCTACAAGTTCATTATATTTCAGTTTGTATGCAGCACCTGTTCATGAATAGATTCTTCAGGTTTGCTAAATGATTTGCAAATTTATGATAGTTTTTTTTTTTTGGCTGTATTTGATGTTCATCTGCGTTTAAGATACGTAAAATGAAAGTTAATACATTTGTGGCTATATGAAAGTATCAAAGACAAATGACGACATACTAATGAACTTAAGTTCTTTACCTCAAATTTTTGTGCTTAATGTCTCAATCATTCAACACTGAACAGGAATATCACTGTTGTCACTTCAGTTATATGGCCTTCTGCATAACAGCACAGATTTGAAGATTGTTCATTCACTTGACATTCCAATATATGAGATGATATTGAGTTGGGTGTTTCCAAATGCATTGCAGAATGGAAGAGCAAGCCTTGGGGATTCAATTTACCGGAGCATAACCGATGATGGCTTCGACCCTGAAGAATTCCTTGAATCGATGGACTTGTCAACGGAGCACAAGGTCCTCGACCTTAAAAACCGAATCGAGGCATCCATTATCATTTGGATACGAAAGATGCACAACAAGGACACAAAATCATCCTGGGGCTCAGCAGTCAGCATGGAGAAGAGGGAGCAGTTTGAAGAGAGAGCTGAGACCATCTTACACCTTCTCAAGCTGCGGTTCCCAGGCATTCCGCAGTCAGCTCTTGACACAAGCAAAATCCAATACAGCAAAGTAAGTAACCAAAATTATAACAAGTCCATCATTTTCCACTTGGTAAACAACTTACATAATCTAGAAAATATCTTTGTTCTTTCTGAAGGATGTTGGACAATCTATTTTGGAAAGCTACTCAAGGATTTTAGAGAGCTTGGCTTTCACCGTGATGTCACAGATCGAAGATGTACTTTATGCTGATTCTCTCACTCAAGATCCATCCCTCAAAGATTCAAGTAGAAGGCAATTATTGACAGACTCCGACCTAGGAGCAGTGAAGAAACTGAACCCCGAAGAAGAGATGGAGAAGTTGAAGGAGGCACCTAGTTCGATGACACTATCAGATTTCATGGGTTGGCATTTCGATCCAGAGTCTGAGACAGAAATGAAGAATTCAGGGAGCTTAGAAGAAGACACGTTCAGCTCACAAGACATGAAGAAGATGAAGAAGCCTCCTGATGTTGTTACGACAAAGAAATTTTCATATATCGAAAAACTCGAGAACTTACGATGCTTGAGAAGCCCAACGGCTCGTCATTAAAGACCCTCACCAAGTACAAGAGAGGATACCGACATTGGTAGCAACGGAGGCAACTTGGAATCAAGTGTAAATAGTTCAAAAGCATTCTAGATCCTTGATAGCTCCAACTGGTGAGTTGATCTTTCAACCCTTTTTTGTAGATGGTAACAGCAACTCTCATGTTCCATACTCAGCTTATCTCAATTACATGAAATGCTCAGTAGTCCGCTTCCAACATCATCAACTTGTTCTAAAGGGGAATTGTAGAATGATGAAAAACAATGAAGATGAGAAATACTTTGTGATGTGTTTTGAATCACTTCATCACATGTCCCAATTATTCAGGTTCAGCTAAATCGTATACACCTGATGTTTTCGTCATTTTGAATCCACACATGATGGAAAAGGATTCAATAATACAAACCAAATAATGGCTTCAACTGTTCCAACGATAGTAACAATGAAAACAATGCTAGCATCACATCACAAAATGAACCTTCCCCCTCGCACATTTTTTAATGTCAGGCCTATAGTGCATCAACAATCTGCCAAGAAAATTCATCATAAATATGAAATGGCAAGGGCCTGTCATGTCTGGAGACTTACTATGAGAACCTAATAGAAAAACCTTTCTCTGTAGTAGAAACATTTATGTTGCCAATTTCATCAGGGTCAGAATCTGAATCCATGTCCCTGTAATCAGCCCATGCCTCTGGAGAGCTCTCATTGTGCTCTTCTTTATTAGAAGGGATTTTCAACTCACTCGGAGGCACGGGCAGAGGTTCTTCAGCAAAGTAGTGATCGTGGAGCAGCTCAGCTGCAGTAGCCCGAGAAGCAGGATCGTAGCACAGCAGCCTCTTCACAAGACCAACTTCAGCAGCACATCTGTTGGGAAGGCATGCTTCCAGGCCAGTAGGATTTTCAACCTTGCTGAAGGAGATCTTGTTATAATCAGGCAAGTTTGAGCAACCCGGGCAGGTTTCTTCGGTTAAATTGCCCAAGACAGTGATGATCCTACCCAGTTGATCTAAATCTGATGTCCCTGGAAATAGAGGATCTAAACTGACAAGTTCTGCAAAAATGCAGCCTAGCGACCAGAGGTCAATCTCTTTTCCATAACTCATCGATCCATAGAGTAGTTCAGGTGCTCGAAACCACCTTGTCCCAACACATGAAGTCAGAGCACCAGATTCATCTACTTCATCTTCCTGTGCGTCGTAAGAATAATAAGAGCCCTTGAAGGGATCAACCTCAATGTCACCCGTACTACAGGTGGCCAGACAAGACGTGTCACCATCTTGCAAACTCATCTCCTTATCACTATCATATGTCGTATTCTTTGCCTTCAGACCATACAACTCCTTCAGATAGTCATCTTCGTTGACCTGCCGGAGGCCTTGTGCATTCTGTTGATCGGATCTATGCTCTTGAACATCCTGGACACCGGATTCGTCTGGCAATGACGTATTCCCCTCATGTTGAACCGTAGGCAGTCGTTGAACCCATGTCTCATTCTCTGAAAATTGTTCATGTGGACTACTGTCAATCGATATCAATCTATTCTCCTGAAGCATCCTCGACTGCAAAGGATAAACAGATTCAACAATCTCTGATAGAAAAAACAGTTTGTCAATTTAATGATTAATGACGACTATAGATCGTGAATATAAAAATACCCACGAGCGAAAAGCAAAGGAGGAGTTCATCTAATACGTGCCTCCATCTAACTAACCACAGTTCATCCCCACTATATTCACAAGCAAAAAACAATGTTATCGCCTACTAGAATGCAATCTAAAGGTTTCTTTTATAAAAATTGTAGGTCTGTCATAATTCATGAAAAAATAAGGATTTTAACCCTCAATATAATCCTTTCCTGAAGATAAAATCATTTATGGTGCCTTTGTTACAATTTGAATATCTCATAATACAAATAGTATATTTGTTATTCATATAAACATAAGAAGTGCCCTTTGTTCTTTATGTTAGCTAAGAACCAATCATATGTTAACCAAGTCACAAAGACTATGAGCTCATATCATCTTCATGGCCATGGTTTGCCCTCGGTTGACCTGATCGATCTGACCTAATCTTAGTCTGGAATACTGTAGTACTATTCTGAAAAATGAAGCAAGAAGATGAAAGCTTTATGGAGATCTATCGAACAGATACCTGGCCGAAATCTGCCAGCTTGAGAACCCCAACGGCCGAGATCAACAAGTTTGACGGCTTGAGGTCGCGATGCACCACCGAGCTCCTGTGGCATGCCTCGACCCCCCTCAAAATCTGGACCATCCACTGCTTCACCTCGCCGATGGCGATCCCCCCGCTCCTCTTCGCCTCCCGGATGACGGCGGCTAGGTCAGCGGGGAGGAACTCCAGCACAAGCACGGCGTCCTCGTCCTCGTGCCAGAAGTACTCGATGAGCTCGACCACGTTGGGGGAGCCGCGGAGGGCCTGCAGGGCCTCGATCTCGCGGAAGGAGCTCCGGTAGTCGTGTATCTCTTTGAGGGCGACGATGAGGCCGTCGGAGCGGCGACGGCCGCGGTAGACGTCCGCGTAGGCGCCGGAGCCGATCCGGCCGAGGATCTCGTACCGCTGGGCGATCTCGCCGCGGCCGTAGATGCTCCAGCTCCGGGACGAAGTCCGCACCGGCATCGGCTGCGGAGGGGAAGAATCCATGACGATCGAGATCGAGGGTTGCAGCCAACGAGGGTTTCTGGTCGAGGACGGCGCGGTGGTCACCCGAAGTGGATGCGATCGGTAAAAAGGAGTACGACCTTCGTACTTTTCATAAATAATAATAAGCAAATTATTTTTCTGAACTCAGATGGAACACACATCGAGCTTAAATCGAGGTTTGATCGAGAGAATTGGTTCGGTCGAACCAATTCACTCCGATCCCTGAAACCGGACTCCATGTGTCGTTCGGCTCCGTGATCCTCCGCTTGTGAAGGCCGTCGGCGGTGACTCTCCCCCACTTCCGGTCTCTCCTCCCGTCTCTCTGCCATTCTCCCTCTTTCTCCTCCTTCGCTGTTCTTCCCTTACCCCACCCGCCCCCCGAGTCTCCTCGACAACCCCCCTCCCTCCTCCTTTGGGCCTCTCCTCCTGCGTCGCCCCCAGTTGATCCTGATTACAAGTCAAAAGGGTGGCTTTTTGATGATGGCAGTTCGCGTCATCGACAAAGATCAAGAAACCCCGATTTCTAATCAGATTCGGTCTCCGGTTCTAGTTTAATACGGACTCCGCGGGAGGGAGTTTCTGTCTTTGGTTGTTCCCTATTTACCTCTCGATTCTTCTGCTCGACTCGAACCAGCGACCCTGCTCCTCGGCCTCCTCCACCGTCCCAACGAACACGCCCTTGCCTCGCCGCCTCATCGTGGTCCACTCTCCCTCCATTGCAGTCTTCGACTTCGCAGTGCCATCATCTTGTATACCCTTCGCTGTGCCTTGGACGGTACTCTTACGAGGCGTTCCCTCTCAGCTCAGCGCCTTGCAGCCCCCTTTGCGGCTCCAGATTCTTGAGCCTTGTCCACCTGACATCCGACCCCGCGCCCGCCCTTCACGGTCTCTGATCGTTGGAAGAAGGTAAGGCTGTAAGCCTCTTTCCTAGTTAATCCTTTCCTATAATGTACTCTTCCGTTCACTTTGCGGAGTATAGACCAGGATTCTAGCAAGATTTTTTACAATCTTTTTAAAAACGAAATCAAGACAAAATTATGAATCGATCGATATCTTTTTTGGGCGACAACAGAAGAGAATGAAGGGTGGATTGCTTTTCCGTGGGTGGAAGACACTGACCTCGAGAGGTTTTTCCTCTTTGAATGATAAATCTCTTCGTGTCTGCGTCATTGGCAGCGGCCCTGCTGGTTTTTACACTGCTGAGAAGGTGCCTACTGTTCCTTTTCTTGATTTGCTTTGTAATTTAAACTGTAAAAAAAATCCTGCTATTCAGTTATTGTAGCTTGATGAAAAGATTTTTTTTACTTTAAATGATATGGAAATTGTTGTCTAATCTTGGCAAAACATTGGATTCTTTCTGGAATTTCACCCGTTTCTCACCTTTTTGTTTTGTTAAGAGCTCGTCGAGAATATGAAGCAATTTTACATTCATTTAAAATTTCTCATTAATAGACATTTCTACATAGATGAGGTTCTTGATTCATTTGAATCTTTGCAGTTTTTGGGTGTATGATGATTATCATTATTGTGATTTTTAATATTGCAGATGTTGAAGGCACATGAAAGAGCAGAAGTTGATATTCTTGACCGGTTGCCAACACCATTTGGATTAGTTCGCTCGGGAGTGGCACCAGATCATCCTGAAACAAAGGCATGCCTTAGTTCACACGACTAATATCTATTTGAATCTTGAGTTATCGTTATCTTGACAAAGGCATCAACTAAAATTGAGGTTTCATTTCCAGTGAAACGATCTGTTTTATTCATATACATCAGATAAGTGTTTAAGTTCATCTTTGTGCAGTTCACATCTTAAGTATCTAACTTAAATGAACTCATTACTACTGCATGTAAGTGGTATAGTTGGTTTGGCAGCCTGCCCCTGGACAACAGCCATTTTTTGGTGTCTAATAGTGAATGAGATAGACCATGCTATCATCATCATCCTATGGCAGGACATGAAATCTGTATCTCACAGACATGCCTATATTTCACCGAGCCTCAATCCAAGACCGTGGCCAGATGTTTCACCTTTTGTGCAGATCAGAACTTACAAGTCTCGTGACATTTAGTTAAAAAAAAAAGGGTATTGTTGTAGAGCATTTATTCATCCTTTGGTTTTAGGTAATGGATTTGCTAGTGTGAAGTAGGGAGATTCATAAAAGCATTCTTGGTGGGGCTGCTACTTGGTTGGGTTGGGTCTAGTTGGAGGTTAACCCAGGCCAAACCTTGGATTTGTGGTGCTTGCCCATAGCTTGACCCAACCTGTCCTAGAGTGCAGGCAACTTAGCCTGGGTCCAGCTTTGAGGTCAGGTTGGGTTCAGTCAGGTTATTGCAGGCAGGGTCAGCCATTAACATCTATGTCTTGTCTACACACATCACTAACCCTTAAAGTAATTGTACCTGAGGATGCTCTCATACCTTTTATTTGTGTTGGACATGGATTAAAATGTGTTGTGTAGCAAGAATGAGTTCAAAATGACATAAACCAACCATATGGAGGCTTCCAGGTAGATAAAGTACTGAAATCTGCCTGCTGAACCGATTTGACTTTCTTATCATTTTATTCAATAATATGATTTAAATCAAATAATCTAATCTACATGATTTCTTATAACTGAAAATACGCAGAAGGACGTGCGCAGCTATTAACCAGCCTTTTCATCTTGTTAAAACTCTTTTCTGAATACATTCAGTAGATCAATTCAAATAGTTTAATAAGCTTTTTATATTCAAGTCGCTACCTGCTCTAGTCATCTACAGATGTCATCTTGTGTTGTTTATGATATTTCTTTTTGAACTTAGTTCGCTAGAAACTTGGCCACAGATTGTTGTTAACCAGTTCTCTCGGGTTGCTTCAAATGAGAGGTGCTCATTCTTCGGGAATGTATCACTAGGATCTGATGTTTCTTTGTCTGAACTCCGTGATATGTATGATGTGGTAAGTTTTAAAAGTGACAATTGGCAGTAGTAGATTATTTGCTGCCCTCATGTTTCATCCATTTCAGCCTTTAGTTAAAACTTTGTACATTCCACGATCAGGTTGTTGTTGCTTATGGTG
This sequence comes from Musa acuminata AAA Group, assembly GCF_036884655.1. Taxonomy (NCBI): domain Eukaryota; kingdom Viridiplantae; phylum Streptophyta; class Magnoliopsida; order Zingiberales; family Musaceae; genus Musa; species Musa acuminata. The sequence continues at coordinate 11,350,207 of NC_088343.1, read as the reverse complement.
CTGAAAGTGACAGATCTCTTGGTGTCCCAGGGGAAGTAAGTTTTTTAAAGTTACACAATCTTTTGGTTGAGTTCTTTCTTATAATCTAGAAACTAAAAAAAAGTCATGTTTTTATGTTTTCATGTTACTCAATTATCATTTGGTTTTAATAGATATGCAACATGATGCAGACTCTTGATGCATTTGGAAACTATTAGTAGATGTTTCATAGAAGAATGGAACACCCAGATGATCAAAATTGCCTGACAACGTTGCATTAAATACTCATTGACAACCAACTGGGACAATGATATAGTAGGTGTTTACATGTTAAATTAAACTAAGGTGTTTACCCAATCTCCTTATTGCAACACAAATTGTAATTGACGAATAGGCATATACTTATACATAGCAAAATAAAATGACAGTTCCAGTTCAAGTTTTGGGAGATACATATGTTATTCTCATTTTCTTCCTTTTCTGCTCTAGAATTTGAAAGAGATATACTCGGCAAGAGAGTTTGTGTGGTGGTACAATGGACATCCTGACTGCCGTTACATGGCACCTGATTTGAAGTGTACTGATACAGCTGTAGTACTTGGCCAGGTACCTTGGTGAAATTTATTTGCAAGTTGCTGTAGCATATAAAAAATATTTGTTTAGAAGTTGAATATGGAATAATTGAACAAAACTATTGATTCTGTAGATGTTTTGCTTGACTAAATACTAGCGCATTATTTTCATGTAGAGCATGGAATTAAATACTGGTATTACAGGGTTTTGACAATCTGTTGTGTGAAGCTCACTGATAAATGCTGGCATGTTAAACAATTTTTAATATTTTTTTCAGCTGTGTATCAAGGTGTACCATACATCCCATCTGATACATACTAATCTTTTAAGATTCTTGTATGGTTACTAAGCATCTTTCATTTGTATCTCTTTCTTTCCATGGATACAATACCTTCCCCAATCTACAAGAGAGTGGTGTTCCTTTTTTCCTATTCCAAACAATTTGAAGTATGTGGGAGTACACATACTATTGGCATTATATTTGCAAGATGATTAGGGATTTTACTTATTTCAAATTGGTGAGGCTGGTTGTTTTGCTGCATTTGGCAAGCTGGGATGGGGTAGGCAAATTTTGAGCCAGAAATAAGTGATGCCATCTCTACCCTGGTCTCAATCATTTTTTTTATAATCATATCTTGCCCCTGTCTTATTCCCTAATCAAAGTTGTTGAAACCTGACCTGACCGAGTCAAATCAAGCTGGTGCACTGTGGTTCAGGTTTGAAATTGTGATCCTTACTCTTGCTTCCCGTTTAATACTCTGATCCTGGCTTTTAGTCCTAAGTCTATTTTTTTCCAACCTCATCATAGTATCTTCCCTCTTTCACTTGTCATGCTGCTTTAGTTATTTCCATTTCCCGTGGCTTCTGTGAAGCACATTTTAGAGACTCTGCCTGCTTTAAACTATTAGACTATCTGACCTTCTTTAATTTTACTTTTTTTGCTTGACTTTTCTTTTCATTGTCAGCGGTCACCTATGTCAATATTGAGCCATGTTGCACCTGTAGCTGTAATTTTTAAATTGGTTTCTTAAGCATCTGTTCTGTGAGTATATACTCAAGAGAAGATTGACATGCATATACTAAGCAATGAAGTTTGACAATCTCTTGACATGCTGAGAATATTAGTTATTTAACAATTTTGAAGTGAAGGAAATTGAACTTGTTTTTGCATTTGAAAACTAATTTTGAAATTAGTTTGCATTTCATCATGGATTACTCTATCATAATAGCGATTCCATTAATTTTCAAATGATGATGCTTTCAGGGTAATGTGGCTCTTGATGTTGCACGTATTCTTTTGCGACCTATGAGCGAGTTGCAGACAACAGATATTGCTGAACACGCTTTAGTTTCTCTTCAGGAAAGCACCATAAGGTTTTTGCTTGGCCAAACAAGTTAATTAGTGCCCACAGTAATGTTTACCTTGCAGTTTTGACACAATTTTGATTCATATTATCCCTTACTGCTAAAGAAAGGTTTACTTGGTTGGAAGACGAGGCCCAGCACAGGCAGCTTGCACAGCAAAGGAACTGCGTGAAATTCTTGGTATGATTTGTTTTGCAGGACAGATATGCATGATGATAACTTGACCACAGCACATATCACTGTGTATTTCATCATTAGAAAAATGGGAACTGCATACTTATTTACTTGTAAAACAAAATTTGCATTAGTCGTCAAAGGCTTATGTTCCTTTATACATGCAATTTCCAACCATGCAAGTATGACTATGAAAGAATTCAATTTTCGAAGCCCAAATTGTAAATACTGACCCAATACTGATTTCGACTACTTGTTAGATGGGTACAATATTGGTATACTGGTGGTATACTGATCTATACTGCTGAGTTATAATGAAAAACGAATAGCGACCGAGATTGAGCTACATTGTCTGGTATGATCCTTGGTCAGTATGTGTATCGATATCATTGAATATTGATATCTAAAATCATGCTCCAAGCAACAAAGAGTTTGCTGGATAACTGTGGGATTTCACTTCTGTAGGGATATGCTTTAGCAATAGCTACTTATTATGCTTCTAGTGATTGTTTTTGCATATCCTTTTCATATGAAATTTAATTATTTTGATGGCTGCAAGAAGAATTCTTTAACATTACCATCTATGTGGATATAAAAATATTAAAAAAAAATGAAAATGATCAAGATTCAGTATCTCAAGCTGTTAAGAGAAAAGCTGTGACAGGTTAAAAGTGATTGAGAATAGGGGTTTAACAACAATATCTGAGATGCATGCACAAGCTATTTTATTCCTGTTCATATGTATAGCTGTCACTTACCACAGCCTAGTCTGGCTAATTTCTTATGGAAGTTATGGTTTAAGACAGTTGAGTCCTTCATATTGGCCTTTATGGTATTATATTTTCTCTCTATTTTGGAATGACTTGTGCAGGCATGAAAATTCTGCAAGTTCACATTCGGGAAGCTGATCTAGTTATATCTCCTGCTGATGAAGTATGCATCAACTGCAGTACAATCACTAAAACTATATTTTGTTTGTTTGAGATTCACTTGCTTTTACATGTCCTGTCATTTGACAATGATTTCCCACTTTGAAGTATTACATTATTACATTGAAATAAATATTACTTGCTAATTTGCACTCCAGATCTAAAGTAGTTTGATTATTCTACTTGCATTTGTAGTAAAGTTATATTATTTACTAGATGACTTGTCAACTCAGTTTTGTTTGATTTGCAACTTCACAATGCACTATCTTTAAGGGCATTCCCCTTCAGTAACTGCTGGCTTTGGAATTTGTTTTACTATCAATTTTCATAATATCTACATATATTTATAGCATTTTTTTAGGTTTACTTACTGCTTATGCTTCAAAAAAATAATATAAAAGAACTTGAGGCTTTTTCTCTCTTTTTCTAATTACAGGAAGAACTAAAGGCTAGTAGAATACAGAGACGAGTCTACGATTTGCTATGTAAATCAGCTACTTCCCATCAGGGACATGATTTTGCTGGCCAGCGAGAACTTCATTTTATATTCTTCAGGAAACCCGACAAATTCTTGCCTTCAGAGGATCAGTCCAGAGTTGGAGGTGTACGACTTGAAAAGACTTGTCTGAAAGGTTAGATCTGGAGAGCAACATGCTCTTTAAAAGGGCAGGGCCACTGTGCTTAATTCTTCCAATTTACTCTTACATGCAAGATTTCATGATCTGTTTAAATATAAAATTGCTTCAGCCACATGTCTTTCTGTGAAACCTATGACATAACATTTGTCATTTGCACAGCAAATGGTCTTTCTGGAAAACAGGTCGCGATTGGAACTGGACAGTTTGAAGACCTCAATTGTGGGTATGTACTCCAATTTACTCTGGTATGCTGCCATTTGGATTTGGAGATCATGAATTTTACGGTTCAATGAGACCATGAGAGCTTGTGTTCCTCTGCATCAGCTGCACCATCTAATTTGAACTCTGCCTGTTTTAGTTTGGTATTGAAGAGCATTGGTTACAAATCTGTGCCGGTTGATGGATTGCCTTTTGATAAATACAGAGGTTGGTTCTCAAGGCCCTTTGGCAGCATTACTTCTGGTGGATTTTACAAGTTTCATTAGTACAAATAAAAGCTAAAACCTGAAGGGTTAGCTATATGCAATAATATGCAGAATTAAAATTTCAACTATTTTTAGTTTGTCCAAATGATGTAGTTTTTGTAATTTTTCATTTTATTTTAAGTTAGTTTATAGTAGACTTCTTTCCTTACACATCACTTGGGTTTTTTCCAACAATGGCTATCAGCAGGTGTAGTACCCAATGTGAAAGGCAGAGTGCTCAGCAGCGACCAGCCCGAGAATGTTAACATAGAGCAAGGATTATATGTTGTTGGGTGGTTGAAAAGAGGGCCGACAGGAATAGTTGCAACAAACCTCTATTGCGCTGAAGAAACTGTAAGTTGACGTCTTCCTTGGATAACTCGTAGACTGTGTTTAACATGAAATATATGTCACAAAATTAACATCAAGACGGAAACAACCATTTTGCACATACAACTGCATAGAACATTGTTTTGTACTGTAAAAAGTAAGATCAGTTATATATACATGAGCAAGCTTGCCTCCAGACTTCATCTATCCAAGTGGTTTAAAGCTTACGGCAAGATCATAGCAAGTCTTTTAAGGCTTAGAGAGCGTGAATCTTCACCACCTTGATAAAGAAAATTTTGATCAGGTCGTTAGTGTCTTCGTCAAGGTGATTTATTTTGGTGTTAACATTTGCAGGTTGCAAGCATTTTGGAAGACATCGATAACGGTTTGATTGCGTCACCGTCCGGATCACCTAAACCAGGCAGGCAAGGGCTCCTCCAAGCTCTGGAAGATAAGAATGTCAGGTTTGTGCCATTCGGTGGATGGGAGAAGATAGACTCCAAGGAAAAGTTGGAAGGTCAACTGAGAAACAAGCCAAGAGAAAAGCTAACAACATGGGATGAACTCCTCAAAGCTGCACTTGGATGATGAACAGAAAGTGTAGCTTTTCCTACATTATTTTTTCTGGGCTATTTCTGTTGCTCAAAATAAGTTTCAATTTCGAGGAGTTCAAAGTTAATGAATTCATTCAATAACAAATTAAGAAATTTGTAGGCCACAGAACAACATGCTTCAATGTTCTTTGAAATTCCAAGATGGATTGTCAAAGGTGAAATGGAGAACTTTGTTTGGCTCAGTTCAAGCTTTATTATTCTGCACAGGACACTAAAATCATCGAAAAGCTTCCTTCCCAATTTCCATTGTCGAAAAATAAAAGAAGAAATGAAGACTCAAAGAAGCACAGATGCCAATCAAAGCCCCATGTTGTGAACAATGAAGCAACCTCCACTCATGTAAATTGTCAACCGACGACGACTTTCTCAGCCCCTTAAATTGACTTTCAAGTCAACGCAAAAAGACTTATTATATCCATTAGATCTACCGCCAGATCCTGGAATCCCGTTTCACACGTTCAGAAAATTACAGTATATCTATCTCTAAATACTATTTATTTCGAACTATTTATCCTTACTATATATATATATATATATATATATACACACACACACACCTCTTATTAATATTGAGACTAATCTAAACGAACTTAAAGATAGATATAAAAATATTTTAAATTTAAAGGGATATATTTGACCAGCATTAAATTTGTCTACTCGTAGTCAGCTTAATACGGCTGTCGGTTGTAATATAATGGGCAGCCAACTGGCTTTCTTCTTCGTGCTCTGTGCAAGATTGCCATGGCTCTCATCATCTTCCCGACCTTCGTTTCCTCTGCCTATTACCTGCATATTCCACTCTTCCTCATCATCCTCCTCCTCGCACTCTTCTCCTCTTCTTCAGCAGCTGAGATTTCCTATGACGACCATTGCAGCTCGGTCGTCCCTCAATCCATGGCCACCAGCCTCCGTTTTGGTTCCGCCATCTTCATATCAAACGGCTACTTCTCTGGTGGTGGAGACCTCTTCCGCTCGGACTCCGGTTTCAATGGCTCTTCCTCCTTCCAGTTCCACTCCACTTACCTCCACAAGACGCGATCCCCCGGCACCTACCAAGTCGCCGGGACCTTATCCTTCCAGGACTCCATCCAAACTTACCTCACCTTCAACGCTTTCGGCTTCTGGTCCGAATCAACCGGCAAGCTTTGCATGGTCGGCGATGGTGGTGTCCGCCAACCTGAACCCCAACACCTCGGTGAGCGTCTCTATCTCTCTGCAGTTCTAAAGCTCGATTTCCCCAAAACATCCAACATCACGTCCTCCCTGGTGAGCGGCAGTCTGCAGAGCTGGGATCCCGCCGGCAGTCCCAACCACTTCGATCCCATTTGGCTTTCAGCTTACGCTCAGAACGGGTACGACTATACCATGATCCCTCAAGCCAACAGTTCATGTTCCCCTCGCAGATTCGAGGAGGAATCGTTGGGCTTCGAGCCTGCTTCGACTTGTTCTTTCCTCCATTCACACATGCATGGTCGAACATATAGATTAGGTGGGAGTCTTGGATTCTCCTCGAGATATATGGCCTTCAACATGATCTGTCAACAGGACGGGATGTTGCATCTGTCCATCGGATTCTCCAATGTCAGCAGCAGATACGAGAACATAGCGTCCGAGATTTCCTTGGTCGGAGAAGGCTACTGGGATCGCAGTAGGAATCAGCTCTGCCTTTTAGCTTGCCGCATCCTTAAGGGGCGGAATTCAAATGCCAATTACTCTGTCGGTGATTGCACGATCGGATTGAGCTTGTGGGTGCCAGCGGCCATGACGCTGCAGAGTCGGAGCAACGTCGTGGGCAGGATTTGGAGCAACAAGAACACGAACGACGTCGGCTACTTCAGCACGATCTCGTTCCAGAGTCTGGGAAGTCATATGAACACGATTCCTGGGCCAATCAAGTATAAGTACACTTCAATAGATTCTGTCCGGAGCTCATGCAGAGCGAGTGGTGGAGCTACGCGGGGCAAGAGAAGATATCCGAATGGAAGATCTCCTGGTGACATGGGATTCTGGATCTCTTTGAAGGATGATGGCGGCAGGCGAGGGTGGGGGCAGGCGAGGGTGTTGTCGATCGGAGACACATATTATGGCGACGGTGACACTGCCATGGCGCCGGCAGAAAGCTCGGCATCTGCAGCTGATCTGGTAGAGATGGACGACGAGCACCACAGCACGATCAGGAACGTAAGCTATGCGATAAGCTACAAATTCAACTCTGTTCCTTCCGATGAATTCTTAGAGATCGCTGCAGAAGGGATCTACGATGCTGCGAGTGGAACCCTCTGTATGCGAGGATGTCGATTCCTAGATTCCATCGACTGCGAGATCCTGATTAAGATCCAGCTGAGACCTCTCGATCCCAAGGCCGGGGAGCACATCAGCGGCACCATAAGCAGCACGAGGAACAAGCGGGACTCCCTCTTCTTCCACCCGATCGACGTCTCATCCGATCACATGTACGAGTCGGAGGCAGTCGATTCGATGTGGAGGATGGATGTCGAGATCGCCATGGCTTTGGTCTCCCTCACCTTGTCATGCATCTGCATCCGGTCTCAGATCCTCCACTCCAAGAAGCACCTGGACGCCCTTCCCTCCATGTCGATCGCCATGCTGGTTCTCCTCGTGCTCGGCTACATGATCCCCTCCGTGCTGAACTTTGAAGCCGTGTTCGTGACCCGTAAGAGGCAGAACGTGCTCCTGCGGAGCGGGGGGTGGATCGAGGTTAACGAGACCATCGTCAGGGTCATGTCCACGGTGGCGTTCTTCCTGTCCTCCCGCTTGCTTCAGGTGGCATGGTCTATGAGATCATCAGAGGAGAGCAAAAGGCAGAGGGCAGCACTCATGGTGTGTTTGCCTCTATACTTTGCCGGGGGGCTTCTCATCTGGCTACTCCAGCTGCAGGGCTGGGAAGAACTGATCTCATACGCTGGGTTGGTGGTTGATGGCTTCTTGCTCCCTCAGATCATCCTCAACATCTGCAGGAACTCGAGAGGCAACACCCTCACTGCCTTCTTCTACCTCGGAATCACAATCATTCGAGCAATGCCGCATCTATACGATTTGTATCGAGCTCATCGGTACGTGCCTCATGTCAGTTCGTCGTACATCTACGCCAGTGGGGATGGAAATTACTATTCATCAATGTGGGATCTAATCGCTCCTTGTCAAGGATTTGTGTTTGCTGTGATCATATACGTGCAGCAGCGGTAGGGTGGTGGCTGTGTGCTTCCCATGAGGTCCCTAATAAGCTGGCCGTCAAAGGCTCATCTGTAATTTCAGTATATGAAGTGTGTGCAATTAGGGTTTTAGATTAAACCAAATAGACAGAATACTCTCTTCCGAAAGGGAGAAGTTAGCCCTATTCTTATGTACGCTGTGTGATCTTTCCTTCAATGCCATCTTCTCCGAAAGGGAGAGCACTATGATTTCTGGAGCAAGTCAAATGCAAACTCTATTAATCTCTCAAGACCTTTGGGATGTGGTTGACGATTCATATGAAGAAAGAAGAGAGAAAGAGCACGTAAGAAGAGGTGCAAAAGAAGAAAGAAGGAAAGATCAAATTGGATCGGACCAGATAAAACCGAACAGAATCCAGTAAAAAGATATAGTGTCACATTTTTTTGGTCACCGATGCAGGCATCTCTTCTTCTCGATGGGAGCAAAAGATATGCTTTCTTGTGTTTAATTTACTTCGATAAGTGCATGCATCGTCTTGCATTTATTAGCTTCCTCTCGTTCCCATCAACATCGAAAGCGTCAACAAATTGGAGACACAAGGAAGAATTCCGCCTTCACGGTGTGTCGCGGTGAGAGCTTTCCTTGTTGCACGGCGGCGTTAGCTGCCAATTAATTACCTCCTCCTACTGCCGGTCAGCTTTCTTGCTCCGCCGTATGGTACACTCGAGGTCATCAAAGTGGCCTGTCGGAAACTGGTTCTCGTCCATCTGTAGTAAAAACGGCTCCCATGAAGCCATAGGTGCTGATGGACGCGATGAACTCGAGAATGAGGTTGTACTCCCTCCACACCCAGTCCAGAATCATGATCGGCAGGCGGCCTTTTTTCCGTCGTCCACATCTCCGCGGTGGTCATCGTGCCTTGGAGTTTGAGTTGATCCTTGGGAAGGAGGAGCCGATGCTACTTTCTGTCAACATCACTACGGGTTAGTCTCCTCTGCTGAACGCAAACGGGGTTGTTGTCTCGAGTAATTGGTGTTTGATATCCGATGCGCCTATCTCAAGTAATAGGTTGGAATTATTTCTTTACATGTCGTAGCAAATCTTAAGGTGGCGTATTCCGAGTAATAATCCCCCTCTTGTTCGATTCGGAGACGTATTAGGCAACCAAGTATGGCGTCTATATATATTGACGCTAAGGATTAGCTCATGCATTCAACTCCTCAGCGCTTGAACGCAACAACCAGACGAGAGAGAGAGAGAGAGAGAGAGAGAGAGAGAAGAAGAAGGCGGAGCACTCGGCGGTTTCAGCACGAACATGAGCGCGAGCACCTCCACTGCTTCCACCAGCAGGCAGCGCCATCCACCATGCAGCACGACGCGGTGCCGGTGTGTGCACTTGGCGCTGCGGAGGGCGCGCGTTCGAGCCGATGACCCCGTTTGCGTGTTGCAGAAGCGGGTCGCCTACAGCTACAGCGATAAGGACAAGGTGCAGCATCGCCTCCTCTTGGCCAGGGATAAGGGATAAGGGATAAGTTCGACTGACTCTAAAATCCCTTCAACGTGAAGAGTAAAAATTATATGACAAACTAGAGATAATCCACTATAAGAATAATAAAAATATAAATCTTAATCTCTTATCGAAAATCAACAATCACAAAAGAATAACTAAGATACAAGGATCATGTCACTGTGCACAACATCTAAATTCTTCCAAAGTAATCACAACAAGAATCTACTATAGATTTAATCTAATATAAGATGATAACACTGCTAGATGATTGAGAATAATATTTCTACGTTATTCTTGTTTCTTATGTTTCTTTCTCTTATTTTTTCTGCCTTTTTCTCTTATTTTTTAATCAAATTGCTGCTACAATTTTAAAGTCCACCGTGGGATGAATATGTGGGCAATCAACCCAACACCCCGTATCATCCATCCTCGTGACATCGTGCGCTTTACCCTTCCGCATCATCCATCCTCATTTTCTTGTCTTCGAGTTGGATTCTTTTATAATTTTAATCAGAACTTCCAAGAATATATTATTATTACGAGAATTTATTGGCTAGTTTTATTTTATTTTATTACGTAATGGAAGGTGTGATTAATTGAATTTAATTGTCTGCTTGAATAGATTAAAGAAAACAAAATATAGACCTTTATTTATTTATTTATTACAATTATGACTGTAAACTATAATGAACAGAAAATAAAACTCAGTGTGGAAACTTCCAATTCAATTACAATTATGACTGTAAACTATCATGAACAGAAAATAAAACTCGGTGTGGAAACTTCCAATTCAATTACAATTATGACTGTAAACTATCATGAACAGAAAATAAAACTCGGTGTGGACACTTCCAATTCAACAACCACAAGTCGACTAAGAAGAATGGCTGGGCCTCTCGCTCATCCACATCAGCGTTTCTGCTGCCAACACCACTTCAGGATCGGTGTCCATCTCTACCGTCTCGTCCTGTTCAGCCTTTGCGTGGTTTATGATGGCCATCCTAAGCCCGCCGGGGTTGGCGCTCGTCGATGCTCCGTCGGCGTTCTGGGCTCGGAACACCCAGAGATGGAGAAACTGGCCGGTCAGAAACCCGTTGTCCTTCACCAGCCACATGTACTCGGGTCCCATGATGCGGTAGGCCTTGATGGAGGTGACGTACTTGAGGATGAGGTTGTACTCCCTCCCAAACCGACCGAAAACCTTGACCGGCAACCCGGCCCCGTCTGTCGTCTGCGCCTTCTCCGCCGCGGTCATGCGTTGCTCCAGCACGAGCCAGTCGAGCTGATCCCTGGGCAGGAGGAGGCGATGCTGCACCTTGTCCTTGTCGCTGTAGGCGACCCGCTTCTGCAACACGCAAACGGGGTCATCGGCTCGAACGCGCGCCCTCCGCAGCGCCAAGTGCACGCACCGGCACCGCGTCGTGCTGCATGGTGGATGGCGCTGCCTGCTGGTGGAAGCAGTGGAGGTGCTCGCGCTCATGTTCTTGCTGAAACCGCCGAGTGCTCCGCCTTCTTCTCTCTCTATCTCTCTCTCTCTCTCTCTCTCTCTCTCGTCTGGTTGTGCGTTCAAGCGCTGTGAGGAGTTGAATGCATGAGCTAATCCTTGGCGTCTGTATATATAGACGCCATACTTGGTTGCCTAATACGTCTCCGACTCGAACAAGAAGGGGACTATTACTCGGAATACGCCATCTTAAGATTTGCTACATGTCGGAGAGATGATTTCGATCTCCAATCCGACGCCGTAATCATCATCTCAGATGATTCCGACCTCCAATACGCCACCTAAAGTAACAGCATTTAAATTAATAGATATCTTATGGGCTATTACTTGATATATTAATTATGTTAATAATACGATTGTTTATTACTTCAATGTCAATTATCTTTTTTTCCTTGATTATCCACTACTAATTAAGCTGGATTTTAGAAAATTATCCACCTTTATAGTTTCAGAATTCTAGATAGAATTCACAATATTCTAAGCAATTGATCGTTAAGAAATATTTTTTTATAATATTTTTTTTATATCTTAATTTTTTTTTCATTAGATCGATTATTAAATTTTATCAGATCATAATAATCGAGGTCAATTAATATTATTATTTTACTTAAAAGATTTTCATAAGCATCCCAGGGATGACGTCAAAAACCTCACTCGATCTCGATCCTTAAAGTGGTTCTCCGTTTCTTACACATGCTGACTTAGAACCAACCAAATCAATCTGACCCAATTATATTAGGTTACATAAAATATTATAGTTAAGTCATCGTAAGGTAGTAGTTTAGCTTTGTCAACATCAAACAAGTCTAACTCTTGCCACTACGTGCCTTCAAATGGTACTCAGATCTAAATTACCAACTCAGAGCTATTAATCTTCTTAAAGGCAGAAAGGGTGAAGGCATTGCAATCTGACACGACAAACTATACTGCAAAACAACAGAAATGAATGTGTATGTCTCTGCTTTCTCATTACTGTTAACAACATACATAATTTGGTTGTTCGAAGGTATTTAAAGATGATAACTACTGTGAAGATTGGCAACCAAATTTCTCGATAGAATGCAATCTGAATCTGGCTCCCTGGATGACAAAAACAGCATCAAATTTAGAAGTTAAGAGCAGCTTGTTGGATTCTGGCCGTCAACGCTCGCGTGGGTTCTTGCTTCTGCATATATATCGCCCTGGCATTTCAATTTGCAAGATATTCATGAAACTCCCTGTGAAGATCTTCCAATCTTGGGGGCGACGAAGGTAGAACTGCTTTCTCCTGGATGACGGAAATCTCCAAGACCTTTCTTCCAGTCACCTGGGATTCAGTGTGACTTCCTATTTTCCTGTTGCTACTTCGCAGAGACTGTGTTCCAGCAGTCACGGAATTGGGCACTAGAGAACTTTTATTTTGAAGTTTCTCCATGGAAGACAAAAATTTCTCCTTGGAGAGTGATTTTGCAGAAGCAACCGCATTACTGAAGACACCGGATTCCTTCAGACCATGAATAATAGCCTGAATGAAGTAGTAATGCTAGGTTAGAAATAGCTGCAATCACCTCATACATGAATGAAACAAGCTTCCTTCTCTTCAAGATCTTTTGGTAATTGAAGCCTACACCTTACCATGGGTGTATATATACGAGTCAAGATGCCCTTCCTCAAAAGTTTCAAATTGATCTGTTTGTCAGTCCATACGACACGATCACGGTACCTGAAAAGAATAAAATTGATAAGATGGTAATGTGTAAGGTCAATAATCAACTAACAAACACAGGCACACTTTTTTGAGAGGAAAACCAAGCTAGTTCAGGATAGATGTTATTGAGAGTTATTGATGATTAATTGTATGAAATTCTGCAATATATACCAACACAGAACCCTTTTTCTGCAGGAGATAGTGATCATCTTCAGACATAACAAAGAAATGCACAAACAGTAGAAAATGAATGTGAAATCAAATAAATACTATTAGTTACATTATTTGGAGAAAATATAGCACACTTCTATAAATCATTCTTTTCATGTTTCAATGAGGTAACCATTACAGGAACTTCTGAATCAAAAAGGATCTACTAGCTGATTATTAAAACTTCAAGAAACAAAATTAAACAAGAAAACAATACCAATTGTGTTGGGAAAATTACCAATGATGCATTTCTTCCTCAGTGGCGGTAGATGCAATAATAAAAGCCTATATACCAACATGGAAAGGTGTTAGTACACTACAATTGCTTCTGAAAATATCTGCAATATCCTAAAATGACTTCCATGAGACATCGAGGGAAAAAAAAAAACTTCCATGAGACAAGCAGTTATAATTGTATTTTGTATTATCAAGTACCAAATGGTTTGCCAGGTGATAATTGATCTCAATAAATTATCGCAGGGTGAAGGCACATAGCAAATGAGAAGTTCCTAGCATTATATTGCTGTTGTAAAATTGCACTTTTAATATCGACAATTAGTACTTCCTAATATGATCAGATAGGAAACAATAGATCCGCTTATTCTGCACTTGCTGAGAAAACAATAATAAGATACTGTACCTTTGATTGGCTACAATAACTGGACAAAGAAAATTTCACTTGCAGCCACATGCTTAAATGACAAGTGAAACAAATCATGCAAAAAGGGACCAATTGTTCCCCAGAAAGTGAGAACCAGCTCAGAACCACAAGATCATCTTTCTGATAGTTTTTAGGGCAAAACCCACATAACTGGATAGCTACTGCCCTTTTGGTACCTAAATCATGTACTAAAATTCTAAGATATGCTTGTATAATAAAAAAAAATGTTCACCAAGATACCTACAAGATATGTTTGTACATGATCACTACATGAAAATGAAATTAATTTTCTGCTAAGCATGCCAGGTAAGATCATAATTCAGATTATATATTCAGGTCCATGTTAGCAACCGTGTAGAGAAATGAAGGGCATTTAACATTATTCTGTGGGCACAAAAATATGAAAGTGCAATTAGATAGGAGCTCAAATGTTAACTTTCGGTCAACTATAACCACTTCTCAACTTATTAGAATAACTACACAATGACAAAAAAAAGTCCCCCATAGAACTTTTTCCATTTAAAGAATTAGTTTTAATGCCGAGGCATATTGACAGGAAAAGGCTTCGGTGATGATTATGATGTTGCAAAATATATCTATGCACTTTACAATATTTAGTAATGTTCGTGTTGTTCTCGCAAATCAGTCACATCTTGATGCTCATGCTGTGTAGTTTCCACTTATAAAAGAGATCAACTAAAAGACAAATGAGCACTCACGTCTCTGTCAAAGTCCAAAATGAAACACCTTTTGACATCCTCCTTTGTTGGCTTACAGCCACACCGATCACGTCTTGAGGTTAAGTCAGAGAACTTAGCATAGGTGTAATGTAGAATTGCAGCCTCCTCCAATTTGATCTCACTATGAAGATTAAAATAAAAACATTTATAAGAAATCTTTCTCGTAAACATATTAGCATCAAACAAAAATTATGCTGATTCATCTTACTTTGGGGTCTTCATGTAGTTGTGCCATCTATGTGCACCATTAGGACGAAGAAAATCTTGAATTCTTGCAGCTGATTTTCCATTCCCATAAGTAAGGAAGTAGTTTGGATTACCACGTGTTGCTTCCTTGTAAAGACCGAAATATGTATCCTTTGGAAGATGGTCATAATTCTTCTTAAACATGGATACCTAAATGTAAATACAAGTTATAAAGTCCGATCAATGGGTTATAAATGGAATGAGAGATGCATATGCACACACTAATACACATACAAGTGCATTTAGTATGAACACAAGTTGATCATACATCTCATCAGCAGTAGAAATACAAAGTTTGCTCATGTCTCATCATCAAGAACACATGAATATATAAATATAAAAAGTATAATTGATGAAGTTCAAAATAAAAGATTGAGAGAAGAATCAAAAATCAAAACCTTGCCACTAAGATGAGCACCAGAGCACGGTTATGGCCTAATATAAACCAGTTTGCAACATAATAAAATTGTGGGCCAGGGCATTCAGCTGAATGATGTGTTTAGGCTATTGGCCTTGCCTTAGCAGTTTCAATAAGTTTCGAATGGCATGGGCAGGATTTTCTTGTCTTGTCTTGAACCTTGCAGTCTAAACCAAAAAAACTACACCTGAGCATGGAAGTCCATCTTTTCCAAATAATTTACACCTAAAATTTATTGCACGAATTGAACAACGATCAGCAAAAAATATATTAACCTCAAAACCCTAAAACATAAAGCAAGATGCACTGGCATTAGCCTACTCCATAGCCACATAGCATAGGACAAGTCCATACAGGTTGCTAGGTCTGATAGATTGCTTGAGTGATTACAACACCTACCCTCCACACACTGATAATCCATATATAAAGGGTGTCATGTCGATGATGTCCTTTCAAATAGCATTACATGGAGTTATATCTAAATTTTTTATATCCATTTCTATAAATTTTGTGTTGTTCCGACTCATTGCTTGGATCCTTTTCTTGTAAAAAAATAAAGAAAATAATGTGCATCCCCATTCAGATTCCTCTTCGACTAAGTTCATAAGTTAGGTTAGGTTTGACAATATAAATACTAACCAACGTCAGCCAATAATCTTAACACAGCGAAAAAGGTGTCACTATTACTTATTCTAAGTAAATAAGACTATGCATGATGGTTGTCAGACAAAAGAAATAACAAAAGAAAATTTGAGCTTAGGCTTCATCCTAATTAATTGCATTCATGTTAGCAGAACAAGCTATTATTGCACATATAATCATCAATAAGCATATTGATATTTACCTCGGTAAAAGGATCTTTGATGTCATCATGTTCAATGCTACTTTCCTGGAATGAAAATAGGCATATCAGATCTTGCACATCACACTGTCATCATATAGCAGCGGTAACACTTACATAATTTGGAAAGATGACCATGTCAACATTGCTAGGTATGTCTGACAGCAATTGCCTCAAAGAATACTCTCGAGCACCAGCTGGATATATCAATTCATCAGTATCTAGATGTATTATCCAGTCAACACCAGCATCCTTTTGACAAGCAAAAACAATGATAAAACTTGCTTAATTTCCAATAAGCATCATTAAAAAGCTATTAACAGAAAGGAAAGTCATGATTATGGAGGGTATTTCAAATACAATATTAGGCAATAAACTTTCACTGTAACATTGTAAGTACTATCCGACAAATGAGAGCAAATATATGCAATTAAGTTAAGTCAAAATTGTTACGTAATCAAAGTAAAAAATGCCATACCCGTGCCTTAACAATAGCCATCTCCATGTTAAGGGACTGTTTCACAAACAGTTCATAATTACATGGTTTGTAGAAGAAGCCTGACAGCCAAGTCTCATTCCAAACACGGCTATGGTACAGAAAAAACCAACACATTAGCCAAAGCTCAGAACCACATTATGAATATAGACTTTAAGCTTAAACCTAAATTCTGAAACCACTAAAAGATTATAAGGAACCCTTTGCACTAGCAATTCTTTTTTCAAATAACACATAAACCAAATTACTAATATCACAATGCATTAAGTTGTCCGATAAGTGGCATGATAAACTTTTTAAACACACTCTTCTCTCAATACGATGTTGTGCCATCCAAGAAATAGTTAAGAAGTTCTCTTCATAAATATTCTACCTATCTAATAACTTCATCCACAAAATAAATTAAAGACCTTTTTGCTTGTTTCTCTTCAAGGTCGCTGGTCCTGTAGATGACCTTCACCCCCTGCATAGCAAGTAAACCCTATGTATGTCAGAACACAGAGAAGCAGTTTCAGAACACACAGAAGCAACCTTGTTCTAAAAGAGAATCAATTGTAGAAAAAGACCAAGAAAAGATCATATAAAACATAGAGTCCCAGGTCATGGTTACCTCAACAAATTCTGGATGAAAGGGAACATTAGAACTTACAGGAATCGATTCAAGGACAGTGGAGACAGCTGGTTTTGCAGCTTCCCCTTCGACAAACAGAAAGAAGGTCGTAAC
This sequence comes from Musa acuminata AAA Group, assembly GCF_036884655.1. Taxonomy (NCBI): domain Eukaryota; kingdom Viridiplantae; phylum Streptophyta; class Magnoliopsida; order Zingiberales; family Musaceae; genus Musa; species Musa acuminata. Next base: position 11,332,930 of record NC_088343.1, on the reverse strand, counting down.
CCCTATGACTTTGTGGTAAAACAACCATGGAAGAATCTGCTCGAGGCCAGCTGAAGTGCTTGAGGTAATACATATCTGCAGTATCCCAAGTCCATCGTTACATGCACATATGCAGACTTCAGTTTCCAAATTGGAACGGTAAAACTAATATTGGAAAGTATCTAGTTGTCCAAAGCAAATTCTTTCAATTAAACCCTTCTTGATTTGCTCTAATTGAAGCAACAAGCTTTACAAGACTTTGCAGGATAAGTAAACTAAACGCTCTCGCCTATACATACCCCGAGTAGGAATTTTAAGAAGTTGGAGAATGAAAATTCCAAGTATATAGTATTGTTCTATATTCTTAGAGAAGGGCATATGAAACCCAAGATCCCAATCCATATTCCAACTAGCATCCATATCAAGATCCCATCCAAACCCACAAGAACGAGCATAGACTTTATCATAGCAAAAGAGGCATCAAGATCGCACCTTTGGACGAGGATCGGAGTCGAAATCGAACTTCCAACCATGGTAGAAAGGGAAGGAAGGGGAGGAACTCCTACCCAAGATCTCAGCGCAATCCGACGAAGACGAGGAGGAAGAAACCGAGAAAAAGGACGAGGAGGAGCCGATGGGGCTATTCTCCATGCCGGGGAACCTCTGTGTGTCGGTCGGCCACGCGGAAGCGGGGTCGTTGAGCCCACCGCGCCACTGGAGCACGAAGGCAAAGGAGGCCAGGGCCAGGGGGAGCACCGTGAGGAGGAGGATGACCCGCGACGTGAAGCTCGAGCCCGAGGAGGACGAGGCGCCGGCGCCGGAGGGCGGCCGGAGAGGAGCGGTGAGACTCGGCATCGCCAGAGATCGGATCGACTCAAGGCGGAACGAGAACGGACTCAACGTTGATTTATGATTCCTAGTGTTTTTATTGTCAGAAACAGAAATGCCGTTTCCGCCGTGCAATGGTAGCGGTTTTGCTTTTCAGTTCACAAAGAAAGCAGATTTGGCACCTCGATTTTAATGTTGTTACTTTTAAAAACAAAAAAATATAAACGATTTCAAGCAGCTGCATAGTTCTGGTGGAACGGAGCATCAATCTACGCTTGTGTTCAAAGCAAATTAGATCAGTCTCAAGTAAAACATAAACAAGAAAATTTAACACTTCCGTAAAATCGTCTTTAGTTGTTGCTTGAAGTGATTTTTATCGTATATTTCTAATTTTATCTTAAAATTACCTTAAATAAAGAAATACCAAATCACCAATTTGTTACTTAGATTGGAAAAATAATCCAAATATTCGTCATTAAAAATTAATGGGATCATGTCATTATTATTTTATTAATAAAAGTGGTATTTAACAGCTTCGATATTCTTAACAAAATGCAAAAAAAAAACGACAAATTGGAGTTGACCCTCACCACCCACCCATGGGGACAACGGAGGCCATTAATGGCCTGGCCTCCCGTTGGTCCGACATCTTTCATCCAATCATTTAGTAGGCAAGGAATCCGGGTATCGAATTGATGGGTAAAAAGTATTGCCCAAGAAGAAAAAGTCCGTGTAGTTTCTTATCGTGCTTCGGCTTACCACACCGTGATACCGGGGCCCAGCCTCTGTCTTCCACTCACGACACAGGAACGTGGGCGGGTACAGTGGTGTCTGGTAGAAAAACTTTTTCGAAAGAGGGGAGCGTAAACAAAAGCGAACCTGTCGATTCCGGAATGGTTGTTTACGGTGAACTGTGATCAGAACTAGACAGTGGGATCTCCCCCATTGGCTCTACAATATATTGGCGCCAACTCCCGTCCTTCCCGCCAAAAGTTCCCGCGTCTCCCCATTAGATCCGTTCGTAACCTCCGACCGACCTCTTCGATCAATCGAAAGGGCTACAGGGAGAGCGTGATTGCTACCGGGATGGATGCCTTCGGGGGGTTCTTCGTCGATGAGAAGGCGATCCGCGTGGAGAACATCTTCTTGGAATTCCTTAAGAGGTAGTCAAAACCGCTCTTTCTAGGGTTTTCCCTTCTCTTTGCTTAGGGTTTTTGTTCGATTTGATCTCCTTCTGTCTTTGTCCTTCCCAAGATTCAAGCATGATCCAAACGCGGTGGAGCCGTTCTATGAGGCGGAGATCGAGGCCATGCGGCACAAGGAATCCACCACCATGTACGTGGATTTCTCCCATGTCATGCGCTTCAACGACGTCCTCCAGAAGGCCATTTCAGAGGAGTACCTCAGGTGACTCTTCTTCCGTTCCTCCTTACCTTGGGTCCTGACTGCAGAACTCCATGGACATACCTTGTTAAAATTTGCCAGATTCGAGCCCTATCTGCGGAATGCTTGCATGAGATTCGTAATGGAGCAGAAATCGAGCGAGAACAGACAACCTATCATCGCAGATGACAACCCTAACCGCGACATAAATGTCGCCTTCTACAACATTCCATTGTTAAAAAGGTATTGCTTGATTCTTGGGGTTTTGTTCCCCTGATAAAATAATATATCTTTCTTGAGGCGTGCTTCTTTCCTTGCATTTCACATGCTTACATGATTTATTGTAGGTTGAGGGACCTGACGACATCAGAGATTGGGAAGCTGACTTCTGTAATGGGGGTCGTTACCCGGACAAGTGAGGTCCGGCCAGAGCTCCTGCAGGGGACCTTTAAGTGCCTTGAGTGTGGCGGAGTCATTAAGAATGTGGAACAGCAATACAAGTATACCGAGGTGGGCTGTTGGGCATATAATTTGTGAAATTACTTGTTCAATTTCTAGTTTGTCATGTAGGGTTTTGTGGCCACATTGATTTTTCTTCATGCTCATTTCATGGTTTTGGATGCTTTTTATGAATTATGATGCTGACTATTAGTTTTCTTCAGCCTATAATATGCATGAATGCTACATGTGCAAACCGAAATAAGTGGGCATTGCTTCGGCAAGAGAGCAAGTTCACAGATTGGCAACGGGTAAGGATGCAGGAGACATCTAAAGAAATACCTGCTGGTTCTCTTCCTCGATCTTTGGATGTTATTCTCCGACATGAGATTGTTGAGAAGGCAAGGGCTGGAGACACGTAAGCTTATTTAGAATCTTGAGCTACATACGCAAATAGTAACCTTGTCATCGTTTACATTCCTTTCTCTCTTGGTGATTATAGGGTCATCTTCACTGGCACATTGGTTGCGGTGCCAGATATTATGGCACTGACTTCCCCAGGTGAGAGAGCAGAATGCAGGCGTGAAGCTCCTCAGCGTCAAAATGTATCCGGTGGCCATGGAGGAGTCAGCGGTCTCAAGGCTTTGGGAGTAAGGGATCTTTCATATCGCCTCGCTTTCATTGCAAACTCAGTGCAGGTTGAAACTATTCTGGGCTCAAATGTTAATATTGTTTGCTCCAATCTCAACCTTTGATAGTGCATCTTTTGCTCAAATGCATTTCATGCTCTGTTTGTTTAGATAGCAGATGGTAGAGGGGATGGAGACATGAGAGACAGGAAGATAGATGTTGATGACAGTGATAAACAGGAGTTCACAGTATGTTCTTTCTTTTCAAGAACAAATAGCTAGTTTGTTTATTTTTCTCCTATTGTGTTTATGATTCATGATTACGTCATGCTGTATAATTCAACTGACGAGTACAAATTATGGTTAGTGCTTCATGATGTTTTTTTTTCCCTGTGCATGTGAATCTTTTGGATGCCAAATGTTGTGTAACCTTACTCTGTTAATCCAATAAATGATTGAAGGATTTGTATCCTGGAAAATATAAAGACAATGAATGTTCTTATTATGGTGCCTTTTTCATTTAGTTAGCATATGTTATTACCAGTTGACTTATAATCTACTAGCAAACTCTTCTGAATGTATACTTGACTTTATAATGTATTTTTATTTTGCAGCAAGAAGAGGAAGATGAGGTGATGAGGATGAGGAATACCCCTGATTTTTTCAATAAATTAGTTGACAGCATATGCCCCACGGTTTTTGGTCATCAAGAAATAAAGCGAGCAGTTTTGCTTATGTTATTGGGTGGTGTGCACAAGTTAACCCATGAAGGAATTAACCTTAGAGGTGATATCAATGTGTGCATAGTAGGAGATCCAAGCTGTGCAAAGTCTCAGTTCCTAAAGTATGCACAATCTTTTGGTCTATTTGTTCTGTTAGTTTATATGAATTACAAATTTCAGTCTAGCATGTTTAAGATGCTCAAGCCAGTGGTTAATTACACCTATTTAGTTATATCAAAATAGCACCTATGTCACTTTTCTCATGATGAAACATTATAGCAATGGAATTTTGCTTTATGTGTATAGACAGATAAAAAAAGTAATGGCCAGTCTAAAAGACAGCAAATAATGTCAAGTTGGTAGAGAGCTAAAATGGATTTTTCTGAAACAATCATAATTAGAACTTATTGTAGCTTCAGACCTTCAATAAATCAGCTTTTTGGTGAATTTTCTCTATTTACAGACCCTACACATTTCTTTGCATAAAGCTTACTTAATCATAATTGTTTTCTGTTAAACAGGTATACTTCTAATCTTGTACCCCGATCTGTTTATACATCAGGAAAATCCTCCTCTGCTGCAGGTTTGACAGCAACAGTGGCTAAAGAGCCAGAAACCGGGGAGTTCTGTATTGAGGTAATTCTGTTTATGCTTTTATTTTGTATAATATGATGTATTTGGTTTTATGCCACTATTGATGAATGGGTTGTCTATAAACCTGCTTCATACTTCGAAATATTTCAGGAATCTGATTGGTAGTGTTTAGCCAATATTCACAAGGTTTAGTTGCTCATGGATTTCTTGCAATAACAAGCATTCATTAATTGCCTTGCATGTGATGAATTTTAAACATTTTATTGTTTTGTAGCATCTGCAATAGAAAAATAAATAACCCTGTTAAAGAGAAAAAAAATGAAAATGGAAACTTGTGGATCAATCTTTAGTAAATTTCTTGATTATGCAGTTATTTAGGAAAAATCTTGGTCTTCTGCAATATAATGGTATTTGTGTGCTTGTAAATGTTTCTTGAACTTGCAATACGTGAATTATTTCTAAATTTGCGTTTGGTTATGTGGAGTCAACTAATAGTTTAGAAGCATCTATTTGAAATCTATTTACCAGTAAGCGGAAGAAGATAAATTTGGCATAGTCGAAAAATACTTTATTGCTGTGAACTTTTATTGTACTTGAAATGATTTTAACAAAGAAAATAAAAAGTATCATTCTGAATTTAAGGAAATTGACATTCCCTGAATCCAGGAGTTTAATTAGTTGCCTTCTGAATGATGCATCTCCATCTTTTACAGGCAGGAGCTCTAATGCTTGCAGACAATGGTATATGTTGCATAGATGAATTTGATAAAATGGACATTAGGGACCAGGTAGTTCTTTTCCTCTCTCTCTCTCTCTCTCTCTCTCTCTCTATATATATATATATATATATATATATATATATATATATATATATATATATATATATATATATATATATATATATATATAATGTACTGTCTAACAACTTGAACTTCTGGAGCTCTGACTTTTAGTTGATTTCAAGGTTGCTATACACGAAGCAATGGAGCAGCAGACTATAAGTATCACCAAAGCAGGTATACAAGCCACGTTGAATGCAAGAACTTCAATTTTGGCAGCAGCAAATCCTACTGGAGGACGCTATGACAAGTCAAAGCCCCTTAAGGTAAAATTCTTGGAGTGAAATTTGAATTTCCCTCCGAATGTTGAAGTCGATCATTAATTATTTCTTTTCACCTTGCAAGGATGCATTTTCTTTTTCCTTCAAAATTATGTAGCATTTTGGTAGTTCCGCATGATTTCTGCAATTATCTGACTACAATGATACTGATTTTGAAGTACAACATGGAAAATGATTTACATATTCATATCAATTTCTCAGTACAATGTGGCCCTTCCTCCTGCTATTCTTTCAAGATTTGATCTGGTGTACATTATGATCGATGAACCAGACGAAAACACAGACTACCATATTGCTCATCACATTGTGAGAGTTCATCAGAAGAGGGAGGATGCACTTGCCCCTGCATTTACAACTGCAGAGTTAAAGCGATACATAGCATATGCTAAGTCTCTGAAACCTCAGGTTCACCAACTTTCTTCAGTATTGTCTCACATATTTCAGAAAATGGTTTTCATTTTTTTATCATTTAATTCTTAAATGAGCTATGTAAATGCAGCTTAGTTCGGAAGCAAAAAATGTGCTAGTGGAATCATATGTAGCTCTTCGTAGAGGTGATAGTACTCCTGGAACCAGAGTGGCCTACAGAATGACAGTTAGGCAACTTGAGGCATTGATCAGGCTTTCTGAAGCAATTGCTAGGAGTCATTTGGAGAATGTGGTAAGCAAACATCCATGATGCATGGAACACAATTTTTTTTTTTACATTAACCTATTTCACGATCTTTCCTCTTCTGAAACCATAGGGAAACTCCTCCATAATTATTTTAGAAATGTTAAGAATCTAAGGTTCTGTTTTGATGTTCCTAGGTGCTCCCAGCCCATGTTCGCATGGCAGTAAGACTCCTAAAAACATCCATAATCAGGCAAGAAGATTTTTTTAGATATCAACAGAAGTTCAAGGTAGTTTCTTCTGGATTCTTAAAAAGTTTTGTGTATACATACAGTGTTGAATCTAGTGAGATCGATCTTTCTGATTTCCAAGATCATGAAGATGGTGTTGCAGTCAATGTTCCTGATCAAGATGCTGCAGAGTTGGCTTCTGATGGAATTGATCCAGCAACAGAAAATGGAGGTAGGTTTCTATTTTTCGTGCTATTAGTATGGTAATCGATCATGTGTTTTGTTTCTGAAACTACATCTAACTGAACATAATGATCTTGCAGGTAATGAACAAGGATCTGAGAGTCATCAGAAAAAGAAACTTGTTATAACCGAAGAACACTTTCAGAGAGTTACCCAAGCCCTTGTTATGCGTCTGCGGCAACATGAGGAGGCAGTAGCGCAAGATGGTAACAACACTTAATATTATCACATTTGTTTCTTGGATGCTTCTTCTGAGTCTCTTCATAGGTAGAACTGGTTTTTCTTATTTAGAATCACTAAAATTTTAACTAAGCACAAATTATGAGTCTTCTTTCACGTAACTAAAAATTACATTGGAACTTTACAAAGGAAAAAATGCTTATCGGTGATATCTGCAGATGTATTATTACTAAGGGACAGGTGGAGCAATGATATAATTGGCAGTTAATTTGTCGAAGTTCTAGTGTTCAAGTTATGTAATTATTAAATGACACAAGGATCTCCAAGTTACTGTGTATGTTTGGATGCTTAATGAATTAAAATGGATAAACATGTGTGGATGTCTTATGTCAAACAGCTTAAGTTAACGATATATTCATATTATCTTGTATTCGTAAATGTTATGAAGGATGTACACATGCATAAGCTTGTAGTTAGCACATAGGTCAAATTTAGACTATCCTTCTGGAATAGTATAGTTTCAGATTGTTTGAACAAGTCTAACTAGATCTGAGCCCAGAGTAGAACAACGCTTTAAATTTGCTTGAATTGTATAACCTTCTTGGCATTTGTACAGAAGTATTACGGATATCTTACATTAGTTGTGTAGTTATTAAAACACGACGACTCCTCTCGAGTCTCAGCTTGAATCCTTTTTTTTCCCGATTTGTTTATTGTTGCAGGAAGTGGTTTGGCTGGAATGAAGCAGGGGGATCTAATTATTTGGTACGTGGAGCAGCAGAATGCCGTAGGTGCTTACAGTAACACCGATGAGGTCCGGGAAGAAGTCAAGTGCATCAAAGCCATTATAGAGGTACGTATGCCCAATGAAACGTATAGGAGGATGTTAGGTTTTCGTTTGGATTGGTCTCAAAGCCTTGATTGTGTGGAACGGTCTTATACAGAGGTTGATACAGAGGGAAGGCCATCTGATAGTGATAGATGATGGAACGAGCTCAGCAGCGTCGGATGGTCAAGCAAGAAGATCGAGTGAGAACCGAATTCTGGCAGTGGCTCCAAATTATATTGTCGAGTAGGGGCATCTGCAAGTGCAGGCTGCAGTCCTTTTTAGAGATTTCTACATATAGGAAGACTCGGGATGGGACAATTAGAGGCCTTGTGTATTAACTAATTACTACCGCAATGCTCCTCCGTCCAGCTCTATGCGAGAGTTTGTACCACTGTAAGTGTTTGCTTTATTTTTATGATATCAAAGTTGAGTTTCAAGTATCCTCTCTACGTTGAAGAAACTGCTTTAATTATGAACGAAGAATGAATTATATACTATTTGAAAGGCTATCTTAATGTGATTTATGCAATCGATATCATCTGGTTAAATGTAAGTTTTGATCTGATCTGGTTATAATCAAAATGTGATTTATGCAATTGATTCTTGAACATTTAAATATTATGTGTATCATATAATAATTAGGACATCGTAGCTTTTATTCAATGAGTATTAATTAATTAGTTTTTTGGGGTTAATTATTTCAAACTCTTCCGTTGTAAATGAAGTCGGACTAGGAAACCATTTGGAGATAAATTTCTAATCCGACTCGGTTTGGAATAATCTAAGTCGGATCTTTTTTGGAAACCGAGTCGTATTATGAAGCCAACCTCATCCTATATATCTCTCTCTCAGAGCGGCAGGGCTCATTTGTTCTCGTTCTGCTTCTAACGCCGCGCCAGCCCAGTCTCTTCTTAGCCTCTGCTCCTCCCGTCGTCTAGAGATAGCCTCCAAGAACCTGTGGAGAGTGGGGCAACGACCAGATGACGAAGAGGGCGCGCAAGGAAGACGGGAGCGAGGCCAGGAAGAAGGCCAAGCGGATGAGGGTTGATGGCGGAGGAGGCGGAGAGAAGACGAGCGACGAGATGACATTGAAGAAGCTAGGCATCAAGAGAATCATCTGGAAAGTCAACGGCAAAGTGGAAGGCATCTCGAAGCTATACGATGAAGCGGCCGAGGAGGAGGAGGAGGAGCGCGGTTCAAGAACCGCTAAGCGCCAGAGGACTGGGGCGGCCACGATCGCCGATGGCTGCGGCCCCAGCGTGAGCAAGAGCACGAGCACCTCCTCCACCGTCGTCGACGAACAACGCCGACAACCACGTCATGTGACGTCGTTGCCGATGGAAGCTCGGGTCAATGACCCTGTTTGCGTTATGCGGAAGAGGATCGCCCAGAGCGACATCGAGAGGCAGCAGCATCGGCTCCTCCTGCCCGTAAATCAAGTCAACAAACCAATGCTCCAAGGCATGATGACCGCCGCGGAGAAGACGCGGACGACGGAGAAGAGCGGCCTCCCGATCAAGATTCTCGACGGGGCGGGGAGGGAGTACAACCTCATCCTCAAGTTCATCCCATCCATCAAGACCTACCGCATCATGGGACCCGACTACACGAATCTGGTGGACGACAACGGGATTCAAACGGGCCACTTTCTTGATCTCTGGGTGTACCGAGTGGGGCGGAGAGGCAGCGGCGACGGCATAGCCAACGAAGCCGGCGAGCTCAGGATGGCCATAATAAACAATGCAAAGCCCGAAGAGGAGGAGGAGGAGGACGATCGAGAATGCGCTTTGGCCGACGAATCTGGAAACGCAGGAGGCAGCGTTTCCGACGGTCTACCGCATGAGCTCAGCGATGAAGAGATGGAGGTAGCAACCGCGCTAGTGAGCTTGAGCCATGGCAATGGTGCCGATGAACGGGAGGCGGCACGCATACTAGTGTGGATGAGCCATCGCGGGCTTCCACAGTGACATCGTCGTGGTTGTGGAGTGCAAAGACTCCATATATTACATATACTCGATACATTCACAATTAAGAGATTAGCTGTATAGTCGACACGAGAATATTTTCCAATAAAATCAGCAATTTTCTTCTGTCTCGATTGTCATTCTGTCAATTATAGATAGCTCATAATCTGTGGTGATAGTATTTGATTTCCGATCCTGTAAAAGACTTCCTCGGAGAACATTTAGGCTTCGATTGTTCCTGTTAGAGTTGAACATATGCTGAACGTTTAGGCTGAATCGATAACATGCTTCTCTCATCCAAACATATAGCACATTGATGGGGTTTGAGAATGGAAGGATGGATTCAACTAAGAACATAATAACCAAAGCTGGAACAGCCAATGATTGATCCATCCAAGCCATGATTCAGAGTGATAGATCCAAGACAAGCTATACTAGAGATAGATAATATAGTTACTATGAACAAATTGTTAATATATTACACTCATTTCACTTGATTTACATGCATCTCAATCATAAACACATAAGAAGAACAACCAGCCTGACAGCTGAACTTGATGCCAAAGTCTTGTGCCTCAGCCATGGTTCCTCAAAATCCTGGCCTTCCTCTGTTCACCATAGCAACTGAACCGATTCATGTTGTTCCTTTCTCCTCCCATCCAAGTCGTTCCATGGAGGGAAGGAGACGGTAGGCATGACAAACAAGTCACATAGGTCAACCACTCACACATGTCATCAGCATCATCTTCTCAAACACACCCACTCCACCTTATAAGCCACAACAGCTATTTGCAAAGGTGTTTGCTCCACAGTATTGCATGATGCACGTAAGATAGGATAGTAGTAAGTTCGCGCGGTATTGGTGGTCTTAAAGCGACTGCGGTAGCCTAAAGATGTGCTCCTCTCCGCTCTCATCGATCTTCTTCACCCATTTGCTCTTCTTGCGAGACCACCACCTTCTCCCTCCTCCCCTGGACGCCCGCTTCGGTTCCGGGCTGCCTCTGGTGGCCATCGTCCCGGCCTCGTCGATCTTTCCTATCATCGTCACCTCCATCCCCTCTCCTATCGGACGCTTCAGGGATCTAACCGCGCCTTTGTTCAAGCCGCGCACATCACCACGAAGTCCTTCCTTCCCTCCTTCCAGATGATTGGCCACCACCACCGAACTCCTCGGGTTGACGTCGATCAACTTGAGCAGGCCGGTGTAGGAGTCGGACTTGCAATCCACCAGGGAGAAGTCGATGTTCTCGTACTCGGGCAGTAGCTCATACGGATCCCCGACCTTGAACTCCACTATGTCGTTGAGGCCGGACTCCTCGATGACCTCCTTGGTGGAAGCCAGGGATTCTTCCTCCGGGAGTATGCAGACGAGTCTCCCTCCGGTTCGTCGAGCTGCCGCAGCGAGGGCCACCGTTGATTGGGATGCTTTCGGTGAGACCTGGACTATCAACTTGGCACCCATACCAGCTGCCAAGGCGGATATGAACTCGATGCTCTCAGGTTCCACTGATTTCTGAGCTTCGTTTCTTCTTCCATGGTCCTGACTACGCTGCAAAACCAAACCAATCCTCTGAGAATTTAGCTTATTTCTGATGCATAGCAAATGCTACAATATAATTTAAATTTAATTAAAAGTTTAAGTTGAATTAGAATTTTGTTTAATTAAGAGTAAAAATTATTGAAAATTGATTCATAGTAGTTATCTGAGTAGTTACCATGATCTAAAAGTTATAGGGTAGTTTCAATAATTACCTCAATCATAGGTGACATGATGATATGAGTAGTTACCACTAGGTCCTATAAATATTTGAGAATATACTTGAGAATATTTTGTAAATATTTTATGTCAATCCTCTTGTTTTAAATACTACATCAATTTTCTTGAATCGAAAAGATCCTTTTTACTTGTATCGTAGTATTCTATTTTTTTTTTGTTCCTCCATCCCCAACAAAACTACTAATCTCTATGGTTATTAAAAAGACCCTTTACAATCTTATTAACCCGAAGTTAATCGAGAGGTGGCGGGCAATGAGGCGACGATTCCGTAAGGTTTCAAGTAATAGTCTTTCTTTTATTTTTCTGATCTCATTTTCCTCTTCTCAAAGTTTTGGTTTCCACGAAATTTCTAACATGGTCTCAGAACTTTTATTTCTAACATGGTATCAGAACTTTTCGATTTCTAATGAGACCATAAACAGGTCATATGAGATTATGAGAGAACAATTAAAACTGTGCTCTGTTGGTTCTCATCTACTTTAGATTGATTCTAAAAACATCAATAACAAGATTCAGATGAAGTAAAAGCAAATCTTGTGTCATGAAATCCAATAACATGTTGAATAGTACAAAGAAATAGGATATGACAAGCCCAAAATTCTTGCTTTGTTATTGGGCACACAAAGAATGGATTCTATCTCAAATAAGATTTGCTGTTTTTTGGAGAACAGAGAGATTATTGCTTGTCTCCTACAGAATGCTGATGTTTCCATTTGTTTGTGTATACGCAAACGGATTGGTCTCTGAATTCAAATGCACATCATATAAGAAACAAGAGAAGGAAAAGGATTACCAGCTTGAGAGTATCTAAGTATGCATTGGCAGCGTTCTCCGGAGACCAACCCATTGTTCCGATCGATCAGCCGTTCTGGTTCTCCTCCTGCGCCAGTGGAGAAACAGGAGGGGAATTACACAGAGAGGTAGAGATAGAGAGAGAGGAGCAGAAGAGGAAGAGATGGAGATGGAGAGGAAGAAGCAGCAGGATTAATTCAAGAGAAGGTGGTGGCCGTTGCTGAGGGCTTGCGTCGTTCCTTCGTCGTTGACGCTGTGGCTCGTGAGCGGTTGAGGCTAATCCAAGCATAGATCCCAACTGACGACGGTAATCCCGCGTCCGATTCCTATGGCCCTCTGTTGCTGGATTTGCTGTCGGATATGCCCCGTCCACGTCACTCGGTCAACCCTTCGTGTGAAGACCCAAAATTCTATGTTTATATATAGCAATGCTCCATTGGTGGGTCCCTCCCTCATCCTTGTTTGAGCATTTCGACAAACACTTGGTGCTCCCGTCTCTCCACCCACCTTAGCTCCTAATCGTGCAACACATACCGTGTTTTCGACCTCTTCTTTCTTCTTTGATCATTCACCTCGACAAATGCTAACATGCTGAAGCAGTGAAGTGCACCTCAAAGGCTGCTGCTTTCAGAAGGGAATATGTTATCAGGACCTGATACCATCGAAAGTACGATAATGCAAGCAAATGGGGATCTTTAGCACAGGGAAAGCAGGATGGCGGAGTAGAAGCCAGCTCATGCTGCAGGATATGGACATCTCACCGACCGCTCTTGCCGCTGCCTTAGATACCTCACTCGCACCCACTTGGACTTCTGCTTCTCTTTCTTCTCCTTCTCCCAACTGTTCTCTCTCGCTCGAAAGCAGACTCCAAGGATGGGTTATGGCCGACTCGGCTCGTCTGAGTCCACTCGTTACACACCCCATCTTCAGCCGAGTCGCAAGCGGCTGTTCCTTTGGGTCGGCCTCCTCGCTGTCCTGTTGCTTGTAGCCGCCGGCGTCTCGGTGGCGCTCTTCGTCCGCGGCCGGTCCCGGTCGGTCTCCCCCGCGAGCCGGGCGCCGACCCAGGCCATCGCCAGGGCCTGCAGCCTGACTCGGTACCCGGCGCTGTGCGTGAGCTCGCTGCTTGACTTCCCGGGCGCGCTGGAGGCCGGGGAGCGCGACCTCGTGCACATCTCCCTTAACATGACGCTCCACCGCGTAGGAGCCGCGATCTACGGCGCCTCCGCCATCGTCGGCACCGCCATGGACACGCTCGCTCGCGCCGCCTACGACGACTGCATGGAGCTGCTTGATGACTCCCTCGACCAGCTCTCTGACTCGCTCCTCGTTATCTTCCCCTCTGCGTCGCCGTCCCCGTCATCGCAGGCGCGCGTCAAGGGCGCCTCCGACGACGACGTGCTCACCTGGCTCAGCGGCGCCCTGACCAACCAGGACACGTGTAATGAAGGCCTGCAACAGGTCAAGAACCTCTACGTCAAAGGGCACATGGAGAACCAGCTGAAGGACCTCACCGAGCTTGTCAGCAACTGCCTCGCCATCTTCGCCGGCGTGGGCCGTAACAAGGACTTCGCCGGCATTCCCATCCACAACAAAAGGAGGAAACTACTGAACGCCATCGAGGACGACGACGAGTTCCCGACGTGGATGGGGAAGAAGGACAGGCGGCTGCTTCAGGTATCAGCGGCGAGTATTCAGGCCGACATGGTCGTGTCCAAGGGCGGAAACGGCACCTACAGGTCCATCGCGGACGCCGTGAAGGCGGCGCCAGATTACAGCAGCCGCCGCATCGTCATCTACATCAAGGCCGGCCGGTACGACGAGAACATCAAAGTTGGCAGAAAGAAGACGAACCTCATGTTCATCGGCGACGGTAAAACCCGGACGATCGTAGCCGGATCACGAAGCGTCTACGACAACTTCACCACCTTCCACACCGCCACCTTCGGTATGCCATTTTCACTGTGAATTCGCATGATCGAATTCTATCGAACTGAGGAAGAAGACAACTCTTTGCAGCGGCGACGGGGACGGGGTTTATTATGAGGGACATCACGATACAGAATTGGGCGGGGCCGGAGAAGCACCAGGCCGTGGCGCTCCGGGTGGGGGCGGACCGTGCGGCGGTGTACCGCTGCAACATCATCGGGTACCAGGACACGCTGTACGTGCACTCGCAGCGCCAGTTCTTCCGTGAGTGCGACGTCTACGGCACCGTCGACTTCATATTCGGCAACGCCGCCGTGGTGCTGCAGAATTGCACCCTGTGAGCGCGCAGGCCGATGGCCAGCCAGAAGAACACGATCACGGCGCAGAACCGCAAGGACCCAAACCAGAACACGGGCATCTCCATCCACGCGTGCCGGGTGGTGGCGGCGGCGGACCTGGAGCAGGCGAAGGCCAGCTACGCCACCTACCTAGGCCGGCCGTGGAAGCTGTACTCGAGGGTGGTGTACATGCTGTCGTACATGGGGGACCACATCCACCCGGCGGGGTGGCTCGAGTGGAACGCCACCTTCGCCCTGGACACACTGTACTACGGGGAGTACATGAACTATGGGCCAGGGGCGGCGCTGGGGAGGAGGGTGACATGGCCCGGGTACCGGGTGATCAAGCTGCCGGCGGAGGCGAGCAAGTTCACGGTGGCGCAGTTCATCTACGGCTCCTCGTGGCTACCCCCAACCGGAGTGGCCTTCTTGGCTGGCTTGTCCATGTAGATGGCCACCACCCATACCAATCAATCCTTCTCCTTCGTCTATCCTACTCCTTGTAGCCTTTATTCTCTTTGATGTATCTGTGACTTCCGAGAACTGTACATTGTCCAAAAAGTTGCCTGTTCCACCTTCTCCGGCCTGGAATACATACCCTTTGCTACATCTACTCCATCACAGGTCAAATGAGATGACGCACTGAAGAAGAAAATAGCTTCATTAGGTCGCCACCACAGTGCGGACCTAACCTGAGCTTACACAGAACATGGTATCCAGCTCAACTAAGAACAACAAAAGGTTTTTAGGAATGATAGCCTACGATTTCCAAAACTCATCGTGGTCTGGTGCTGATTGCTGTGGACGACAAAATTGATGACAGAAGGTACAGGAATCGGGTTGTCCTGATCTCACAGAAATAGAACCTGTCATGATTTCCTTGGCTGAAATAGTTCTTCGCTGCCAAGGAAGAGGAAAGGAATCGACTACCAGAGGCTAAAAGATAGATGGAAGACTTTAAAAGGCCGAATTTCCAAAAAAAAAATCTTTAACTTTGGCCCCCTTTTTTTTTTCAATAGAACGCTTCAAATTTTTTTATTTTTTTCTTAGTATACCCTGATTATATGAAAAAAATTATTTTAACCTTATAACATTAAAAAAAAAATTAATCAATCCTAGTTGCGCCTCCATCTACGTACGCCTGATTGTTCGACCTATTGTCCTAACCTGTGATAATAGTTATTGTCATGAACCGATGAGAGAGCTCCAAGGGACAGTCAACCCTCATGTGAATGATGCAACTAAGAGGGTACTCTCACGCACGACAAAGAAGGGACGATCTAACTCTTGCGTAAGATTATTAAATGGGAGCGACTAACTTTCAAACGAGACTATAAGCAGAGAGAGACAATCAACCCTCTCGCACGAGGACTATAATAAAAGGGATAATCTCATGCATGAAAAAGGAGGATAGGCGAAAGGGATAACCTCATGCATGACGAAAGTAAGTTGTTAACCTACGCACAAGGGTTACAAAACAAAAGAGGGACAACAAGCCCTCGCGTGAGGGTTACGAACTATGATAGGCTCTTCCACGGGTGCTCTAGACGAGGTTGATAAGCATAGGACAAAGGGAGGCAATCGATGGGCAGAGGTACAATGAACGATGATGATTGATATGAGTAAAATAATTATAAAAAAATCTCTGTAAAATTTTTTAAAACTTCATGTGTTCTACCCAAAAAAAAAAAAAAAAATCAAGATTATGAGTTTTTTTTTTCCAAAAATTCGCCGGAGACTTGATTGGTTCAACAGTGATGTGGGCTCTGATGGTGCTCCTGTGGTCCATTTCCATCCACTTGTATCTTCTCTTTTCTACGCAGTGGAGGGGGGAGTTATCGTGTGGGTGTCGGTGGGAAGCAACAGTGTAATGTATAGGGGCAGATGGTGGAAAGCAGCATTAACATATGAGTCAATGTCAAGTTTGAGAAAAGCTTATTGTTTTTAGCTCAAAGGGAAACGAATCCATAATGATTCCAAAGACATTTTACACAGTGAAATAGACGATTTTATTCATATATGCTGTTAGCAACAGTGAATCCATATACCAATTACAATGCCTTATCCAAGATTCTATTCGGAGAGAAACCCAAATATTAGTAGAATGAATCGAACTACTACCTTCTCACTTCACTCTTAGGAGTACCCAATCTCAACAGGTATCACAAAACCAGAAGGAAAGTTCACTTGTCTTGTATTTCCTCCGGAAAACAAACCTCGACCACAAACATTTTGTGCATGAACTAAAAGAACAACAAAAGACTAGCTCAAACCTCACATAATTGTCCAAAGGACTTGTACCCTACAAATGATCCCAGTTCTCCTTTTATTAGAGAAAAACTGAAAAGGTTTGTGATGTGCCACCCGACTGTTCTGGAGACAAAACTAAAGCAAGCATCTGATCAACGACGGATGAGGGAAAAATACAGCTCCATTCATAAGTTTCTCTCTATAAATTCCGAAATTCTTTCCTCCATATAGACATCTCCATGTCAATGAGGCATGTGCCTTTCATCTGGAAAAAGCAGAAGCTCATTTGACTTGCCAGCTGCAATGAGCGAGTTGACAAGTCTTGCTGTGTGCCGGAAGTGCACAATTCTCACCGATCATTCCATGAACAAGCAGCAGCTTCCCTCTGATTTTGTGCACATGGTGCATGATCGACCCATACTCGTAGAAGTCAGGATTTTCTTTAGGCAAGCCAATGTACTTTTCAGTGTCGAATGTATCATATCCGTCCCATGAAGTCATCGGGGCACCTGAGACTACACAGCCGAACGTGTCAGGAAATCTTGCCAGGCTCATTGCCGAAAGAAGGCCGCCATAGCTCCAACCACATAGACCAATGTGACCCGCTTTGGCAATTCCTTGCCTTACAAGCCACTCTGCACCAGTGAGTTAATCTTCTGCATCTACGCGACCAAAGCTGTGCTTCATATGGCCCTCAAACTCCAATCCTTGCCTTGCAGTCCCTCTTGTATCGACCTGCCAACAGAAAAGAAAGCTTTGCTCCAGCTGGAAGATGCAGTAATAAACTAATAATCATGAGTCAGGGTGGGGATCCAGGTAAAGATATGCAGATTTTGAACAGTGTATTGGCTGAGATTAAACTACTATCTATCTCTAAGGGTATTAAAAGGAACCTATGAGTTAATTATACTATTAAATTATTTATTCAACCAAAAAACATATGTTTATGAGCACAGCACAACAAAACATATCTCTAAGGGTATTAAAAGTTACCAAAAATTTGCCTTATACTCATGAAAGAACTCTGTTAGTTTGAACGATACTACAGAATCAAGTTATGTAAGCCAAGATCCAACTACCAAAGCCAGCAAGTTATATTGGAGATGATGTTTATAAAATTGAAACTATCAAATGATAAATAAAAAATTCAGTACTTTTTAGAATTACAATTTGTACCAGAGTTGGATGTAAAACTTATAAACATGTTAAAAAAAAGTATGTATATCTTGTTGTTATCGCAATACTATATATGCTAATTTAAAACAGTCACAAGTAAATGTTGATAGCCATTCGACAGAGCATGCAGAGCATACTACAGTTTGTAAACCTGACCAAAACTGATAGATATTATCAAGCAGAGATATCACCTTCCATACTAAGATTCCCTTACTCTGTAGGCATTGAGCTCTCATGTCAACTGTATTTATCCATGAATCAACTACTAGATGGAGACTTGGACCACCATAAACACTGATTAATGTTTTATATGGAGGCGGCCCTAATTTTCTTGCATCAGGCTTGTATAGAGCCCCATATAAAAGTGTACCATCTTTTGCAGATATTTGCACAATCTCTGGTAAGTTGTAGCTTTCCAAACCGTGGAATGGTAAGAGGCTGCTCATATAGAGGTGTTATTATACTTTAATCATGGACAACAACAAATGTCTGCATATGATGATCAAAAGTTCCTGCATGTCTTCCCCTTCCATAAGTCAACCTCTTTGGTGGTTGCAAGGTAAGGTTCCAATCTGGAAAAAGCTTCGTACAGTATAAGTTAGATTCTAAAGGCCCGTCCATGGTCCCAGTGAGGTAGAGCAATCCTGCATTTTCATTTACACCAGAAATTTGTTCAACCATCCAGTGTGGCCGAACGTATGAACAGAACACTCTTGGAGAGAGCAAGGTGTATGATCTCAAATGTAGGGTTGACAAAGGACTTTTGGGCAGAGGCAATTAATATGGTATGTTACGTTGTCAACTGCACTCCTTCTGCAACACTTAACTTTAAAACTCCGGAGGAAGTTTGGTCAGGTACTCCTGCTGATTACTCTGATTTAAAAATTTTTGGGTGTCCAGCATACATTCATATAAATGAAGGAAAATTAGAGCCTCGAGCTAAAAGGTGCATTTTCCTTGGGTATGCTTCTAGGGTGAAAGGATACAGATTATGGTGTTCTGATCTCAAATCCCTAAAATTTGTAATCAGTAGATATGTTACTTTTGATGAATTGTCTATGTTATCTTCTAAAGAAGAATCTATTAATTGTACAAATGATAGTGCGCAGAAGCAGGTGGAGCTTGAGATTGGTAGTTCTAATTCTTTTCAGTCTAACTCTTCGACTCAAAGAATACCAGTAGATGGTCCCGAGTCTACTGATGAAGTTGATCCAGAGGAAGAGCAATATTCTATAGCCAAGGATAGACCACGGAGAAATAATCGACCACCACAAAGATATGCAAATTTAGTTGCATATGCTTTGTCTGTTGCAGAAGAAACAAGTGAAGTTGGTGAGCCTACTACCTATTCAGATGCAGTTTCTTATGATAATTCCGCTAAGTGGTTGATTGCGATGAATGAAGAAATAGAATCTCTCCATCAGAATAAAACTTGGAATCTTATGAAATCGCCTTCGGGGAAGAAAATTGTTGGATGCAAATGGGATACTATTGCTGAGGGAAAGGTCCTTGTTTAGAAAATTTATACGAAGGACAATCCAGCTGATATGCTTACAAAGCCTCTTCCGGTTTACAAGTTCAAGCAGTGCTTGGACTTGGTTGGTGTTCATTGTTGGTGATTGCCCGTTTGTCACGGACTTAGCTGGTTTTGCCTAAGTCATGCGGCACCCTTGCGTGTCCGTCCGCAAAGGTCAACCTCCCCGAAACCTCCCATTGTCCCTTAGGACCAACAAAAGAGAGAACGGGCTAGAGAGAACGCCTCAATCGGGATCCTCAAGCAAAAATCTCCGAAAACACTTCATACACAATGCAAATTACAAACAAACTTTACAAGCTCTGAACAGTGGCACAACAAAGGGTAAAATGGTCCATTACAGACTGAAAATCTCTCGCACGTGTCCACATGACACAACCTTTATTTACAAGCCTAAAGAGGCCACCAACCCAACTAAAATGGGTCTATTAAGCCTTCGACCGCCCCTCTACATGTTGTACAAGGCATGAACATGCCAAAAGACACGGACATATATAAGCATTACATCAAACATCCTGTTTCGAAGTTTGTCCGTGACATTCTCCCCCACTTATTCCTTCGACGTCCTCGTTGAAGCCTTTGTCGACACTGCAACTCCTCGCCTTTGTTGAGTCTTCAATCTTCTGCTCCAGCTACAATGCGCCTCTTGGCTCCTTGCTGCTCTCCGATGCTATTTTTGAGTAGTCGAACCTTTGATCCGCCATGCTGCTTCAACTCACCAATGACTCTGACTCTGGTATGGGGTTGGCTGAGTTGTGTTGATCCTTGTTGATTCCTACGGATCCCCCAGATGAAGGAAAAGACCATCCTTACTGCGCCAGTCTCTCAAATTCCTCATGCTGCTTGAATTGGGTGGATGCTTGTTGGAGCTTTAACGAGCATCGTCTCGCAAACTTATGAAGTTTTGGGTCCTTCCTCCACAAAATTTGCTCATTGACTCTTCTTTCACTTAGTTGTCACATCCAAGTAGGTTCGCATCACTTCCGCTTTCGATTGGCATTTCGTTGGGAAATGAAGCGGACAATCTACTCTCAGTAGCACTGATCACCATTGGTGAGGATTTGACAACTATTGTCTTCCATTATCTTCGAAGGGTCTTTGAACTTGTGTAGAGCTCCTCTGCTAGATAGATAAGAGAATTAAAGTACTCGGTTTCGCCCATTCTCTTAAGAGTTGAGAAGGCAAAGGTTACTTGACTTCGCCCGCCTCCTCGAGGTTGTACTTCATGCATCGAGCTGGTTACTAGCCTTCACCTGCTCTTTGCTCACACTTCTAAAGCACTTGAAGTGTTTGCACTCCTTGCGTTGAGTTAGTTACTGTGATTCACCTTCTCAATGCCATCGAACTTGTGGAATGCAGGAAGTTCTCACCCCAACTTGGAGTAATTCTCTCATAGGTTTGGTCGCCTCTGGGATTGTACCGTCTTCTCCATCAACCCTGCCGCCTACTCCACTGAGTAGCAAAGGTACAGCACCGCGTACTGCCTGCTTCGTTCCTTGGTTATGCACTCTTGCATGACCCGAAGTCCTTCACTTTCGGCTATCTTGATGAGAAGCACATTGACACCGGTCTTACGAAGTTCCTCGGCCTCTGCCCTTCAACCTTGTCTCGGTACTTGGAGATTGCCTCTGCATGCTCCACCTCCTCGGCCCCTTTCACGACCAAACGCTCTCCCTCCATGAGAGCAAGGGATCAATGACTTTCACGGAAGTCCCGCCTCTGCGGTACCATGGCGCTGCCATGCCCATGGCACTACTATCCGTCGCCTCGCATCTACATCCCTTTTCTTCACAATCAATAGATATGCCTTTGTGACACTCCTCCGAGTCCACCTCCATTCTAACTTATTGCTTGATTTTGGGTAGCTAAGTTCCTCTGGACTCGTCATCGCTTCCTCGCCTCTTTCGACCCCCTGCTTCAATACCGCTGTGTTCTCCAAGCAGTCTGTTTGGTCGATGGAAAGACAGATTGTAACTCCCATGCATGGCCTCTACCATCATGTTGTAGGGTTTGCACCGATTCTGTTCTGCTTAGCTTCCTTGGTAGCAACGTTCGCTTACTCGACCTTGTCCTCTGACTTGTCGGGCTCCCTTAAGCGAATATGAACTCTGGAGTAGTCCAACTCTCCAGCTGCTTCGATCATACCTCTGCATGATCAAGTCCCCCCCATGGAACTCACTGGTACTTGCATTCGAACTTTTCCCTTGGTGGAACCCAGCCCCCATATGCTGATGACCAAGGTTTTCATCCGATGCAAAATTCGATGCACACACGGAAGACCGGCCTCTGCGATACCATGGCCTTCACTCCTTGAATCCATAGCCCTTTTTGTCGTTGTGTTGTTCACCGAAGTGGAGCTTCCAGTAGCTCCCGATCATACCTCCATATGATCTAGTCCCTCCCGGGACTATGTCGTGTGTATCGCATTGCCACGAACTGTTCCACCACGATCCACTGCACCATGTCGCCTCCTGGTGACATCTCCATTGCATTCTGATCCTTGTGGAATAAACTCGAATTGTGAACCCTCCATGTGTGGCCTCTGCCAATACATCGTAGGGTCTCTTCCACCTTCGATTTTGTTCGCTCCTTTGGCAATCGACCTTCATCCACCCACTCTTGGGTCACACCTAGAGATGAAGCACCGCTCTAGGACAGTCCGTCGCCTAGTAGCTCCCGAAGTCCACCGACTTCACTGTAATTTGTGCACCATTGTCTGGATCCTGGGCCTCTGCCCCTACCAGCACAATCTCCGCTGCGCATCGCTTCCTTCATGGCAACTTTGAATGGCAACACTGTGGCATATTCTTCAAGAGTACCCGCCTCTGCGTCCTCTTGCCCCGTGCTAAGGCCTTCTGAACCCAACTTCGCCTCCACAAATTGAGTCGCCTTAGTTCCTCCATCAAATGCTCCTCCGAGATAAGGTGCATGTGCCCAGAAGCTCCTTTCGTCTTTGGCACCATGCAAGATGAGTCCGCTCCGTTAGAATGAAGGACCCATGGAACAACATGATCCTACTCTTGCCTCTGCAAGAGTTCATGTCCTTGACCTCTGTCTAGGGAAAGCACTGTGCCTCTGCTCCATGTTCCAACTTCTATGATGGCTCCCTTCATGCGGCTTGGGTACTTCGCCAAGTTACACCCAAGTTGCTCCGCTCCTCGTTTTTGCATTGAGTCGATGGTGGCCCTCGCGCCCACCATTCCACGGGTCAGCCCTCCCTTGAGTCTGATCTCCACATCAACTCCAAGTGTGCCTTCATTTGTGTTGCTTTGGGTCGCTCCCCCACTTGATCTCGCAATGCATCCACCAATGCATTCTCTCAAGCGAGATCATGCGACGACTCCTCGCCGTTTACTCAGTCCATCGAGCTTCGTGGAGTTGTTGTTTGTTGAGGTACTCCTCAACATGTGAGGTCCGTCTCACATGATTCTCCCTCTGGAGAGCCAGGACTTATCCCTCCTGGATAACTGTCCCATTGGAGCAACATCTCTCTTCGTTTCGGAGACCACCATCCCCTTGGACTACTCCGACCTGCTGAACAAACTATGCATTGATCTGCCTCCTGCAAACGCACTTGCTAGATTGCGACTCTACGTCAATACAGCCCCCGCTGCACCACTCAAGGCCTAGCAACATGCTGAACTCATTGCATACTTCAGCCTCCTACGGACGTATCCTTCACATGCCGAAGAGAAAGTTTCAATGCTCCATGGCGTCGAGTTTCGGTCGCCTTGGGATGGCCAAGAACATTCCATCGTCCGCATACAAGCCCATGTATGAGTACCAAATTCTTCGAGTTAGCAATTCCCCTCACCTCTGTGAGCTTTGCATAACTCTTTTGGTCGTTGAGCAACTCATTCCACCTTACATGGTCTCATCCTTTACCAAGCGCCTCGCTTGGCTTGAGCACCATCAAGTATAGTTGTCAACGTTGAGCCGTAGCTCAAACTCAACCATCCCAACCTTTGTGCGCTCCACATTCTTCCAAGCTTGTCTGTTCTCATGGTGCCTCTTGCGCGAAGGGTTGGCCATTCCTCTGAATGCCAATCTCAGATGCCCGCTCCTCCGAGCGACTCCTTTTCCCTACATCTCCATGCCCGTTTTCCCCCAAATGGTCGCGCGTGTGCTGACTGCCCTCAACGCAGCCCCGCTAGGTCCCCCACGTTTGCATGCTAAGTGTTTTCTATGAGTGCTTGTCCCGCTCTGATACTATCTGTCACAGACTTAGTTGGTTTTGCCTAAGTCGTGCGGCACCCTTGCGTGTCCGTCCGCAAAGGTCAGCCTCCCCGAAGCCTCTCATTGTCTCTTAGGACCAACAAAAGAGAGAACGGGCTAGAGAGAACGCCTCAATCGGGATCTACAAGCAAACATATCCGAAAACACTTCATAGACAATGCAAATTACAAACAGACTTTACAAGCTCTGAACAGTGGCACAACAAAAGATAAAATGGTCCATTACAGATCGAAAATCTCTCGCACGTGTCCACATGACACAACCTTTATTTACAAGCCTAAATAGGCCACCAACCCAACTAAAATGGGACTATTAAGCCTTCGACCGCCCCTCTACATGCTGTACAAGGCATGAACATGCCAAAAGACACGGACATACATAAGCATTACATCAAACATCCTGTTTCGAAGTTTGTCCGTGACACATTGGGGCTTTTGTGAAGAAGGTGGAGCAAGTTTTGTTAATTGTTAATGTTGGGACATGCTAAGGTGGAGATTTGTTAGTTTGACAAGTCCCACATAGTCCCACATCAAGAAAATCAAGTTTGGAATCTCCTGTTTAAACTATAAATAAGGGTCTAAGCTTTGAAGTCAGATGCACCACAAGAAAACCCAATTGTTTACTTTAGGCTTTTCTTGTTTAGTAGTTTCGTATTTTATGGCCTAGGAACATCTTCCTAAGGCATTTGTAATAGTCTCTTTTTATAGTAGTGATTTGCTCCTCTTTCGTCCGTGGATGTAGGTCAATTGATCGAACCACGTAAATCTAGTGTTCTTGTCGCTTTTATTATTTCTGTTTTATTATCTTTGTTGGGTTGTCAAAATTACTTTTCGATAAATTTCTTGGGATAGCTCTAACAACGAGCTCAACAATTTGTATATCATTTAGTCAAGAAACTTCAAACCAAAAGTCATCCAAAAGAAATCGAATTCGGTACCTCAGTCGACCCGAAGAGTAAACAACCAAATCGAGAAATAGAGCAGAGCACAGACCCCAGCGGGCAAGGGCACCATGATGAGGGGCTTCCCAGGAGGGAAGCAAGAAGAGACGGAGACCTCGCTCTCCACTCGTAACGCGTGACTCCCAATGTCCTCTCCCTCCTCAGCTTCTCCTCCGCCGAGAGATTGCTCTCATCAAGGCCCCCTCCGTCGGGCGGGCTGAAGACCAGCTCCTCCCACCGCGAAGCGACGTCAAAGGCGAAGACTTTTCGGTGGAGGGTCCCGTCAGGGCTGAAGTAGTACGAGCTCAGGCGCCCATCGAGGCTGAAGCTGATGGAGGAGGGGGCGACGTAGCCCGGCAGCGGATACTGGACGATCTCCTCGACGGGGAAGAGGAAGAAGCCGTCGTCCACGTCAGCGAGGGGCATCTCGGCGTGCCAGCGCCGCGGCTTCTTCGCGAAGGCCTCCTTGTCGCCGTCCCTGGCGGCCGCTGGGCGACCGGAACCCTTAGGGACGCGCCAGTACTGTCCAACGGAGGGCGGAGAGCAGCGCAATGCTACCTCTGTGGGGGTAGTGGGGATCCGATTGGACCGGAGCGATCGTATCGGGCGGGGGAGGCAATCTAACGGCCGTCACCTCTGGCGGTTTCCGCCGCCTCCTCGAGTCCGTACGGATCCACTTAAATAGTTCGCATGCTTCTACACAACTATTTCCGGACAAATCTGAGATCACAAAATATTGCATCTTAGCTAATATATATGATTTAATTTCTTGCGATCAGTTAGTATATTTGGTAAATAAGTTACAAGAAGCTTATTAATGGTTTAATTACTCAAATTGTTGAAAATAATAGTGGAAAACGTAATTAATGCACTAAAATTGATAAGATATTAGATTTGCCGTAATTATTGAATTTTAAACATTGACTAAATACATTAATCAATACTATTAATTAGGGACTTGGGGGTGTTATGTAGAGAGAGTAATTTAGGCAATGGGTTTACATTATTAATAAGAGGAGAGAATTTTATTTGACTTTTAATGATGATTTAATAGGAAGACTTCGAGTTAGACAATTAATTAAAAGTAATGCTTAAAAAGGTCCTTAATTATTATTAAATAGGGAGAAAGTGGAACAATACATCATTGATTGATAACCTCCTCCTACACTTGTATAATAATACAATGACAAAACTCTCTTCTTTTGAACTACGAACAATAGACAACATACATAACTTCGCAAAATATGAAGAATTAAAGAAAGAAATTAGCATAGGAAGATAAAGTAAGTACAGTAGGAAGGACCATGAGTTCTTTGGGTTGAGCCTTCTCGTTCCTTGTTACGAGGCAACCTACGGAACATAAACGAGAGAGATTTCAGAAAGCTCTGCTTCCAGTTTAAGATTGAATACAAGAAGAGGGACACAGGTGCTTTTGTCTCTTCAGAATTGATCCAGACAGTAATCACACAGATAAAGATTAACAAAGAAATGAACAAATGTGTCAAGAAGAGGGACAGTTAGTTGTTTTGTCTCTTCGGAATTAATCAAGAGAGAGATCAGAGATAATGATTAACAAGGAAATAAACAGCTTAAAAAGATGGCTTAATGCATGAGACTTCAGTCAATTCAGATTGGTATATACAGTTGCATATATGTGAGCCGATATCCTATTCCGGCCACTCAGAACAAACAAATAAACAATCTTACCATGGTTTACCTTTACCAACAGACGACCCTATAAGCATGGAACCACATTTTTCACTCCCAGGATTAACACAATGAATATATAGGCCGTCAAAATTAAGTCTAATTGTCTCATCAGTTCAGACGAAAATTTTGTTCAGGGCATAATGTAGAACTTTCAAGTCAAATAGGTGATTTTTCAATTAGTTTGAAGATAGCAAGCAAAAGAGCGAATTGTGTGCATAGATTAAAATTGTCAGTCCCTACTTTTTCTTTTTGTAAATTTTAAAGCATTAAAGATACAAGATTGCAGTGACAAATTTGTTTAGCTTAATCACACTTGGACAGATGATCATAAGTTGTGTACATTAAGGACAAATTATTCTTGAAGTTATGGATATTACCTTCGAGAATTATCCATGACGGTCTTCCACATGGATTTCATGGAGCAAAAACATTCTAAGGACAACAAACTTGGTGCCCGCTTGTGAATTCAGATCATATCTTTAGGATTTGGCAGGCTTTGTAGACTTCATAAGCTTCTGTCTTGGCCTTCTGTATGATAAAGAGAAACAAGTTCTATCAAAGCAAAAAATTACCAAAGCTTATGGGACAAAAGGACAAGCACAAGTTTGACATATCTTCAACATGTCATGTGCATGTTTGTAAGCTTGTACTTAGTGGCCGTACAAGTCTTTACACTAAAAAGAATTATAGTAAGCATAAATTGACAATGGGAATACCTATTGGTGGATTTGTCAGCAGCGATAACACCCTTCATTAATGTGTTCACATCAAATGATCGATCACTCATGATCTTATCATGGTACATCTTGCTTCCAAGCTCTGTTATTTCTTCTTCCACTTCTTCTAATGTCTGGTCAACATTGAGTTTGACCAGTCCTCTCCTGATAACAGTAACATAAAACCCATTGGCTTTGGCTTCCCTAAAAGCATCCTGCAATGTATTTGAGACCATTCTAGATATAAGTGGCATCAAAACCTCCATGCAAAAGGGAAAACAAGGATTATGAGGTATCACTAGAAAGAATAGCACTGCCATGCAAATAGTGTTAAAGATACTTCATATGGTAGTAAAACAAGAGAATAATGAGATGGCCAGTTCACTGCTAGTGAGGTACCTAAAAGTGCTTCAGTGCTCATAACCAGGAACTAGTTAAGTCCAGTGGACTATAGACAGAAGCAAGGAAGATAGGCAGATGAAGAAATTTGAAAATTGTTTAGCAGTTATCAGCAAGTTATATATATAAAGAAAAAAAACCTAAACTCCCCTATAAACATGTCCCAAGTCTCAAAAAAGACATACCGAGGATGCAAGCATTTAAGATCTAATTTCTCACTAATTTGCAAGACTCGGGGCTAGCCTGCACCACCACAAGGTTCTCCACACCAAAATAAGACACAGAGGAAGTGTGAAGATGTCACTTTCATGATGTTTTGAAATGTCCACAAAAGGCCCATATGGGCCCCCACATGAGTATGCACATGAAGGGAGCAAGGGACTGTCAGCACCAGTGTGAACACAAGTATCATCATTTTGAATCATAAGGAAAAGGATGCACGACATATTTCTAAATTGAACTGCATAGCAGAACAAATGAAGGAATAACGTTCAAAAACACATCACCAAAAACACAGTCACCTTTGGAGGTCTAGCGACGATGAAAGCTTTGCCACTTCCAAGAATATCCATGTGAGACTGTAGAATGTAGCAGAAGTTCTTAGAATCTCCTGGATCCTCAAAAGCAATCACATGATATTGTTTTGGATCCAATTCAAGGTCAGCAGCCATTTCAAGTGAATAAAACCCCACTTTTGGAGTACCTTCTTCAATTGTGTATAATTCTATGCACTGTAGACAATTATAGTGACGAAAAAAAAGCATGAGAAAAAGCAGGCAAAGATAGTTAAACAAAGCAAAATGAGATAGGAGTTAAGACTTTGGAACATAATAAACATGGAAAATCTAGTTAATTATATGAAACAAAATGAAGACAGGTCAACTACCAGAACGAAAGGAAGATCTAACCACCAAAGGTAATCTTCTTCTTTTTCATCTGTGTATTCTTTGTATTTGCTGACAACTGCTGGTGTACCGAACATTTGAACTTCTCTTTTAAGCTTCTCCAATTTCTTCTCAATGTATCTCCGTTTTCTTTTGGGTATTTTTGTCATTAAATCAGCCACATCCTTTGTCTCTTTCTCAGTGATCCATCTGTCTAAATCCTTTCCCATCTCTCTCATAATGGATTTAATCTCGGGATCCTCCTCTGCATTATAAACTTCTAGGAAACCTTGAGACCATTTCTTGGTATGTTGCCATTGTTCCGTTCCTTTCTTTTTTCCCACTCTGCTAGTACCATCACTACTCTCGATCAGTGTCTTTGGTTTCACAGATGATGCGTCGAGAGACATCTTTCTGATTCCATTATCTGGAGAGTATGGGGAAACACCTTTAGAATTTGGAAACTCATCTGTTTCTTGAAGACTGTTTTCTTTGACCTCTTCAGAAAACATTGGCTTCTGATGTTTAAGAAATTCTGGATCTTTATCGATAGGAGGGCCTTTCCAGCGGGGAATTATTTTTTCCAGTGGATCATTTACACTGATGCCATCTGTTTGAAGTAAAATAATAATAATAATGAACAGATAAACAATTTGAGAATATTTGCACAAAATAATGTACCTACTTAGTTGCTTAATAAGGAACACGTTTCTATTGGTCAACCACAGACATTTTAATATAGAAGAGCATTTACATCAAATTGGCAATAAATGATACACCATGATATTGTGCTATCCATTCAAATTGTATCTTTGATGAAGTGTGCATTGTAGCACCTGGAGTTACAACAGAATGGATAATAATGAGTACCTGCTCCATAGTCAAGATTTTCAATTCTGGAGTGAACCCATTCATGAAGGCGCAAAAGATTTCCACTAATCTTCTCAGCCTTTTTTTCTAGTCCCTCGAAGAAAGCAAGCTTATCATCAGCATCGATTAAATAAAAAGGATCCCTGCCTGTCAATTCATTTTCTCGAACTTGAAATACAATTTTCTGCAGTCTTTCATCATTCATCCATTCAAGTTCATCATCGCCTTCCATCAACCTGAGTTCACTTATGTCGGTGCTCAAACTAGGCTGCTGTTGGATCTTCTCTTTTGCTGCCATGTAATTTTCTTTGAAGCCAACTGCAATTTTAGTAATCACTGGATCAAACTCTTGAAAATTCTCTTCAACCCAACTCTTTCCAGCATTTAGTTGTTTTCTGTTACTAAGGCGGCCAACTTCACCCGAATCACATGGAGAGTTTGTTGGAGACCCTAAAATACTATTCTCTTTGTGCTTTTTGGTAGCACCATCAAAAACATTAGCATTTGACTTTGACGTTTCTAATTCTCCAGATACATTGGACCTGATATCAAGGTTATCCTGTTCTTCTGTCATGGATTCCAGGGAAGTGTCCAAATCTGACAAAGTATCATTATCATGATCCATCTCAGAAGTTCCCACCATTGTATTTTCTGCAGTTTCACCTAAGCCAGCATTGAAATAACTATTTTTCCTCTTTGAAACATTCCAACTGTCAGTTTTTCCTTGGAGTCCTTGTAGCTCTTCACATAATTTGTTGCCATCTTTCAAAATGTCTGCTTCTTGAGATTGACTTAATTCATCATCTTTTAGTGGATCTACAATCAAAGATTTTACACCATCAGAACTACTGGTAAGATGGGTTTCTAGTTCTACTTGGTTATCAGAAGTATTGGAAGTGCATTCATCCCTTTGATCATGTGCATCCTCTCGTTTTTCACTCAGGTTCTTCATTTTTGGAGCACAAGAATCAGTTTGCAAATCAATTTTATTTACAACTTCAAGCAACACCTCATTTGAGTTCAACTTGGTACTAGTGTCTGAATCAGAAAGGTCACAAGTACCATTAACACTATTCTGAGTCACAAATAATTGGTCATGACTATCGGACGGAACATCAAGATTTTTCTCTTCTTGCATTTTAGAGTTCTGCATATCCACAGTTAGCTTATTATCGACGGCATCATCCACATATAATTCAGAAATGGAAAAGTCATCACTACTTGGTCTTTTCAGGAGAGAGGCAGAAGCAAATTCATCACCATACAGCTCCCTAGAAAATGTCTTATCCTGCAACTTGTCTGAGGTTTCAGCTGCAGACAAGTCCTTGATGTTTCTCGGACTTATGCTTTCCATAGTTTTGTCATCATTATAATGGCTCCACGCATTTATGCCTGCTGATTGCTCTGTAACTTGCACTTCCTGGTCTGACTGTATAGTGTCAGATAGCATACCATGTCTTTGTGCTAGGTATTCCCGAGCTTCATCAACTGATGTAAGTATTATCGGCTTGACTCTAAAAGTGCTTCTACTGGAAACATCAGATGAACTGCTACCAGTTATTCTCTCTTCCATGATGGAACTGTCCAAGTCATTGTTTCCTAAGTTTCCTCCATTTCTCAATATATCGCCTCTGCTGATGGAATCATAATTCACGACAGTTTCTGCATCGACACCAGTTGAGTGTGCCCCACTTGAAGATCTTGTTACTTCCTTTTCATGGTGGCCCTCAACATCCATGTTATTTCCATTATCTTGGAGAGAGTTTAATAACTCTTGACATGGAGTTTTATTAAAATGCTCTGTAGTACTCTTTCCAAATATTTCCTTGTTCTCTCCATCCACATGAAACTCCATGTCCTCCTCTTGGTGAGTAAGCGAATTACTCAAAGATGTTATATCAAGATCTGATTTATCACCTGTGGCCTCAGTTTCTAAAACGGTATTGTTCTTATCAACAGCGCTTTCCTTATTCTTAGCCCATGATATGGGATCTGTTTCTGTTTTCTTAGAAGTTTCATTATTGGAAGTATCCTGCCGCTCTTGTTCCCGTACCTTTCTTGCCATTTCTCTAATTTCCCTCACTTTGTCATCAAAACTTTGAGTTGTTACATTTAAGTGACTGGACGAATCTGTTATAAATGATTTGTCTGTTGATGCTTTGGCTTGTACGATGCTCTTCCTCAGTTCATTTATATCCAATTGTGGCCTACTACTGACAGGAAATTCATGTGCATCATCAATAACTTTGACAGTGCCCTTCTCCATCTTCTCCCTCTCCATCCTCAGTTTTATCTTCCTCCTCAGCATCTTAGCCTCTTGTCTAGACAATTCCACCTTATCATTTTGCACAAACAATTTTGCAATGGCCCAGAGAACGCAGCAACTACAAAACAACACGAAGCCCATCCGAGGGAACATCTTCAGAAATGGCTGAGCCCGAAGAGAGATAGAATGGATACCATCAACAAAAGACAATTTCTTTCCCTCGACAACAAAGTTAACCACTGAGCTATTTCTTGGAAGTGCATATTCGCCACCCTCTATCATTTTAGCAATGAGCTTAGCACGAAAGATCTTAGCATTCACATCCGTAGCTCCTTCCACCTCCTCGAGAGAGGATTCTCGGATTTGGTTCCTTTTGATGATCTCGTCCTCATTCACCAACACCCGGACAATCTTCCTATCAGAATTTTGGTAAATCATGAATATAGGACCAGTACCAACTCCCCAGAACTCTGAATCCGCCTTGTACTGATCAACCCAGCTCTCCAATTTATCCCATAAAACCGATTTCTTTTCTGACGAATCCCCACTCCCAGAGCCAACAGCTTCGACAATTTCGTTCCGTCTATCGGCATCCACATCCGTCCTAAGATCTTCTAACTCGCCACTGAAATCCTCGGACAGCTCCAAATCAAGAACAGGATCTAGGGTTTGAGGAACTCTACGCACCTGCTCGACGGTAGAAGTCAGGAGTTTCTCTCTCAGTGTGTTCCGCCGCCTCAATGGTCCCCGGAACCGTGCCGAAACTTGCAGAACTCTGCCGCCGCTGCTCCTAGCACTGGACGAACCTCTCCAAGACGGGGATTTTAGAAAAATAATGGAGGAGACGGTGCCCTTCCTCGAGGAGTGCTTCGTGGACGGGGTTGATGAGGCGGATTTGGGCCTGAAGGGGGAGAATCTACAGAAAAAGTTGGTGCTTCTGAGGATCGAAACGGTGGAGACATCCATGGGCGGAGGCTTCCGAGTGAGGAAGGGGGTGGGAGAAGATGATCTAGGGGTAATTTATCGGTGAAGATGATCGAGCATGGGTGAGATTGAGGGATTCGACAACGGGAGAGGAAGAGCGATGCTTAAACCCCGGACGACATCCTTACCAAAGGGTAACAAGAAACCGGCACCGGGAGCCAATATTTACATCGATGCCATTAGGGCCGCGATCGATCGAAATCGAATAGGTCCCGGTCGTGTTGGGTTCGAACAAGTGCTTCGTGGGTAAGAGGGTCCCACATGGACGATACACGTGGCGCACAGCAACTACGTCATCGTGGGGCCCATTGATTAAATTATGGTGTTATAATCTCTGTTCAGGATTGATCATATATGACGTGCCTCTGATCTCATCGTTGGAAAATATTTTTCTATTATCTTTGTTTATTTTTAATATGGGCTTAAATCAAAAATATTATTTATTAAGAGTTTAACGTCGACCCAACATAATAGCCTCTGATCATTTTACGTTATGATGTGCCATTCGATTTATCCATATGGTTTACAATCTTTTCACTTAACATATTGTTCGATTCTCAACAGAGCTCATTATCGCTCGTAATATATCATCCGATGCTTCTATGAGGTTTCATCAGGAAATCGTCTTGTTAGTTTCCATCGATATAGATTATTCTGCTTCTAATTTGAGTGAGATGTGGAGATATGGCAAGTTCTTAAATAGACTCTATTTTCTTGGTTTATTTTGTTATCATTTATTATGCTCAAATGTATCATATTCTAGAGAATATTAAAAAAAATATTATTATTTTAATAAATAAAGAAGGATGAATTTTAAGAAAATATATAGTTTTTAAAGATGTTCTAATAAAATATTTAAAAATTTTCATAGAGTATCCTTTCTTATGTCAAAAGATGATTTTATCATTACCTATATTGAACTCGTCGTTATCTATTCCTTATATTATCGCCCTCGTTTTTTATCTTTTCGTCAAAATATCTATTCCTTATATTATCGTCCTCCTTCCATTTGCTCCTCTATCGTTGGTCGCTTATGTTACAAGAAAAAAAAAAAATTTTTGATAAAAAAAATAAGAGTGGAATTAGGATAGTAGAGGCATAGATTGCATATGTTATGAGCAAAAATTACACATGTAGAGATGGGTCTAATGATACCGACGCGATGCTAAGGTGAAAGCGACGATTGATATGAATAATATATTTATTTAATAATAAAAAAATATTTTACAAAAAAATTAAAAGTTTTATTAAGAATCATCTTTTTTAAAATATATTTTTTTTCAAGAATTCACCCAATAAAGAATTGATTTGTTTATTTCGTTCATTTGTATTTTCGTGTTATATTTGTTTGAGGCAGTGAGATATAATAAGATGCATCAGGTTTTCTTTGGGCCATGTACATGGACTCGGGTTAACTCGCGAGTGGAACCGAGTCGACTCGATACAATCGGCCGACTAACCGAGTCGACTCGATGTGTTGATATAAGAGAGAAAAAGGGTAAAAAACTAACAGAGAGAAGCGGAGGCGGCGTGCACTGCCAGGGACCGTGCGACGAGCCAGCCCTAACTTTTTCTCTGCTGCCGCTGCCGACGTCGCCGACCGAGCCACCTCCTCTCGGCCGCTACCTCTAGCCGCCACCTACCGCTGCCGTTGTCGCGGGCCAAGCCGCCTCCTTTACCCGGTACTCGTCTCTCCAATCTCTTCTCCTCCCTCTTCTTTCCTCTCTCGTCTCTTCTCTTTCCCTCTCTTCTCCTCCCATCTGGTACCCTCTTCTGTTCTCTCCTCTCCCATCCTCTCTTCTCCTCCTGTCTTCTCTCCTTTCCTCCCCTCTCTTTTCCCTCTCTCGTCTCCTAGCCTCTCCTCTTCTTCCCTGCCTTATGCTCTCCACTCATCCACGACCCTGCTTTATCCTCTCCTCTCCTGCCCTCTCTTCTTCTCCTGTCTCCTTCCCTCTCCTCTCCTCTGTCTCCTCCTTTCTCATGTCATCCTCTCGTCCTCTCCTCCTGTCCCTTATTTCTCTGGTATCAAGATTCGTTTGTGGAGAAAAAAAGTTATGATTATTCTTGATGAACTTAGACAACTATTTGCATTCATATCTTCGTTCACTCGCATGGTATTTTATTTCAGAAACTTGGAGGTCTTCTGTTGTTATCCTATTTGAACTTTGAAGCTAAACTCCAGCTTGGTAAGAGAATGATGTCATGTAAAGATAAATTCTCCTTCTCTTTAATTCTGTTGATATACTTGTTCATATACCAGCACACGTGATCGATTAGGCTCTGATGTGTAGCTTATAACACCTCTTATTCAAGAAAGTTAGTGTGCCTTCTTCCAGTCATATATAGAAACCAGAAAGCATGCATTTGGTTAAGGTCATGATATTTTTAATTGTTACAGTCGAAATATCATCACTAATGCAAATGTATAATAAATTTTTATTCAATGAGTATCATTCTTGACTTTAGATGCTTGAGTGGAGAGATCAATTGTTGTGAACCTAAAAAAAAAAAGAGACACGAAATAATAAAATTGTTATTCATTTAAATAAGAGATTATGCATTCAGTTTGATAAAAAAATGTAATTATTAACTTAGGAATATACAAGTGTTGTTAAATCTTAAAAAAAATATTTATAAATTTCTGTAATTATATGTATGTATCTTAAAATTAATCTTTTAATAAATTGTTGGATCTTATGATCTCATGATCTGATCCTACGATCCAAGTTGCTTCCCTGTGATCCAAGTTGCTTCCCTGTACGAGCCTAGCTAGAAAAGCTAGTTTGACAACCTGCTCCCACTCATCAATTTTTAAGATGGTGATTTGATTGCAGGTCGACTGCTTAGTTGTGTGAGTTATTAAATGCAAAATTTTAACACAGTTATAAATTTACTTTACCTAAAAGCTTTTGCATTAGCTTATGTTGGCTCTTATATATATTTTTAATGATGTCACTATTTTCTGGGGTTCAAATCTGTATTGCTTTGTGACTCTAGCATTGTTGGTTAGCAAGGATGCATTAAATATAATGTTGACAATCTAAAACAATTTGAACTAACCCAAAAAAGAATACATGAAAATCTACTAGTCTGAGAAAATAAATTTTTTATGTGATGTCTTTGTTTCATCTGGGATTTTTTATTTGATGTGCTTGATGCCTTACGGTGTTCTGCTGTATCTTTTCTCTTTGGATCTGATTTGTTGCAAGTTGTTTTTTAACTAGTCTTGCTCCTGTTGGATCAGTGGCTTAGAAGCACATGGCGTTTCCATTTTTACCTTCCAAGCGTCCTTATGAACGAAATCCCTTAGAGCCCAATGGTAGGGGTAAGTGGCAAAAGACTGGACCTTCTATAACACAGCAAAATCAGCTGAAAGTGCCTCCAGGTGCTATTATCTTCCGAGTACTTTGTCCTGCTTCAAAATCTGGAAGCGTGATTGGTAAAGGTGGAGGTATTGTAGCAAGGATACGTCAAGAGACCGGTGCAAAGATTAGACTTGAAGAGACTGTCCCTGGATGTGATGAGAGAGTTATTGTAGTTACTGGGCTGGAGAAAGATGCAGAACTTGGCAACGAACAGGGTAAAGAAGATGATGAAGAAACTGGTACCGATGATGGTGGTGATAATTCCCAGGAAATCACTGAGAACATTGAAGGAGCTAAGGATTCTTCTCCTGCGGAGAGTTCAAAGTTTGATGGAGTACCATCATCAGTAGTGAAGGCTCTCCTGCTTGTATTTGAGAGAATAATTGAAGGTGAAGCAGAAAATGACGATGAAGATGAAGCAAATAAGAAGCTTTCCAATGTTTCTGCAAGATTACTAGTTCTGTCTAACCAGGTGGGTTGCCTCCTTGGAAAGGGTGGGAGTGTAATCAAGCAAATGTCAGCTGATAGTGGAGCCCAGATACGGATACTCCCAAGAGATAAACTTCCATTGTGTGCTTCACAACAGGATGAAATTGTCCAGGTAAAGAGTACTTTGAGGATATTTAGCAACTGTTTCAATTATCAGTCTTTGCCATTGTTTTATCCTTGTTGTTTTATTGCTTTCTTGCATCTTGTACTATTTTCTGTTATTTTTCTTTTCTCTTGTTTTAGTTTAGATATTTAAGAGAAGCAGTGTGTCGATCAATGAATAATGTCTAAAACTTTGTAATATCACTTTGCAGTTAACAGGAGGGGTTGAATCAGTGAAGAAAGCTCTTCATTTAGTTGCTCAGCAGCTTCTGGATAATCCACCCCGTGAACGTGATTTGTTCCCTCCAATGGGTTCTTCTGGTCCATCATCTCATCCATTTGCTTCTGGTCCTCGGCCGGAAGGCGTTCCACCGCTAAATTATCATCATCCCCATCAAGGGCCACCATTCTCAAACAGGCCCCATCACATTGCTGACTTTCATCCAAGCATCGGTCCACCTTTTCCTAAATTTCATGAAAGTGGACCACCTCTGCAGCCTCAACTTTCTCCAGAGCTAATAACTTACAGGTTATTCTGTTCCAGCGACAAAGTTGGAAGTGTGATAGGGAAGGGAGGGAACATTGTTAAAGGTCTTCAAAATGACACTGGTTGTGAAATTAAAGTTCTGGAGACAACTCCTGAGTCAGATGATCGGATTATAGTGATATCTGGTCTTGCGGTATGCTTCTAGTTTATCCTTCTCGGCTTTCTCCTCTGATAATAATTCATTAATGATTCAGGTAGTGGCTGAAGCGTGTGTATGTTTTCTCCTGAAACTGGTTTCATACTTCTTGCTGGTTTTTGTTGTATCACAAGCAGCATGTGGGCATAATGGAACTCAATTCAGAGAATCTTGGGGAAATGCTATTTGTGGGTCAAGCTTTAATTAAAATTTTAACAATAACAGTTTTTTTTTTAACCATTTAGCCAATTTCAAATAGTTAAGACTTACGGTTTTGTTGTTGTTTTTTTTAACCATTTCTTTTTTCAACATAACTAAAAGTATTTTTTGTTTAAAATTCTTATCTTTGATTGCTGAGATTAATCCATACACCCATTGCTCCATTAGCTGCTCAAGAATTTGGTGTGTCATGTTCACCATGTGTCACTGTAAGATATTGACAATCTTGTTGCATGTTACATTATACATAAATAAATAAATTAAACCAGTTGGAATGTGTAAGATGTTATTGTTGCAAATTATGCTCTCATACGAACCCCAACTACCCCCTCTTCCTCTTTCTTAACTTACTCCTGCCTGTCATTTTCTTGACTTGGCTGCAGGTCTGCACACCCTTGTGGCAATTCTTATGCTGCATTTGATTTGGTGTTGAGAAGGTTAAGCTGGTAGTTATTGGTTTAATGATACTAAATACCAGAGCTAAGAAAATTCAGATTAACACAGTAAAAAATGTCTTACCTGGATGGTGAGGGATAAGACGTCATGTCTAATAAGTTGCAAGAACCTTCTCACTTTCATTGCTGGCCTAGTTAGCCTAGTTTCTTAAGGTTAAACCAGTGTTTTTAAAAGCGCTAGGTAGGTCTCCAAATGCTTGAGATGCCTAGGCTCTCGCTCAAGCAAAGGCTCTCTAGAACATTAAAATATAAAAATATATAATACAATCGATAAATATGATTAACAGTGCTAAATAAGGATTAGTATTAAATAGGAATTAGTTCTAAATAGGGTCAATAGTTCTAAGGATTAATATTAGTTTTAATTTATTAAAAGATATGGTAATAGTAGTTTTAATATCAGTTCTAAGGATTAATAATCCATTGTTAATAGGAGCTAATCCACTGTTAACATAGTTATAAAAGTACACAGTAGGGGAAGAAGAGGAGTCACCGATGGTGGAAGGTGGGGAAGGAGAGGGGGACGGTGATTGAGGAACCTTCGGATGACGACAGTGATGGCGGAGGAAGCTGTGGAGGGTGACGTTGTTGGGGGTGGAGGAAGCTTCAGATGTGTTCGTCGGTGGCGGATAACGTTGCAGTCCTGTCCCTTACCGGCGGAAGGAGTTGCACACAAAAGCAGTGGTTGCAGAGGGAGGTGCACATGAATGCAGCGGCGATGGACGAAAGGTGGGTCGGGGCTACGAGAGTAATTAGGGTTTATTGTTAGTGGGTCAGGGGTCGTGGGAGGGGAGGGGGTTATCGTTATTGTTTACTATGCTTAGTTGGTTCCATTGAACCAACTAAGTTTCTGTTCAATCGAACCAGAGTTGATAGTATGATTCGATTGCTCACTTTCAATCGAGCACATGCTCGTGGCACTCGACGCTTGGGCTCAAGCGAGCGCCAAGGCGGTGCTTCACTAAAGTGTGTTGCCCGACCACTGTGCGAGGCGCTCGGGCCTCGCCTCGCCCGAGCACCTAAGTGAGTGATTGGGTGCCTTTGAAAACACTGGGTAAAATCACCCGTATTACGATTATTTAACCTAGATACTTCAATACCAAATCAAATGTACCTTTGACATTACTTCTTGTCTTATGTTCTGGAGGTTATAATTGCTTATGCTCTTTCTGTGATATCTGAAGTAGATAATCATGGTGTAACTTCTGAGATTAGTTTACTTGAGTCCTTGGATAATTATGACATTTTGGATTTACTGTTTTAGGAAAAAAAAGCTATGTTTGTGAAATCTCATGCTCACGTATTTCATTAAAGCAGGGAAAAAAAAATCATGTGTTTGTCCAATGGCTACTTGTATCTCACGCTAAAAATGACCTATCTGAGCATTTCTCATTACTTTGCATCCCTTCTTGGATTTTTGTGACTCCATGTCACTTCTCCAGAAAGTTTTCTGTTTGCCATTATTTGTTTGATTTTTTTTTTCCATAAAGGAGGTTGCATTTTTAACTCCATGATAATAGTCAATTTTGTTTTAAATTGTTAGACTGTTATGACAGATAATGTCACTTTACTAATGTGGGTATTGGTGTTCTGTAGCTTCCAAGTGATAGGATCGCACCAGTACAGGATGCAGTTCTTCGTGTTCAGCATAGACTAGTGATGGCTGTACCTGATGCTAAAGATAGCACTGTTTTGTCAAGGCTTCTTGTTGCTTCCAACCAAACTGGTTGTCTTCTTGGCAAAGGTGGTGCTATAATAGCAGAAATGAGGAAGCTTTCGGGAGCTCATATTCGTATTCTCGGTAAAGATCAGATCCCCAAGGGTGTGCCAGAAAATGATGAGGTAGTCCAGGTATGTTGTGGATCGCTTACTGTGGATATTTTGGATGCTGCTTCTTTTTCTGATAAGTTCCTGTATGAAATGGTTTGATCCTAGACTTTTCTCCTGCCTCTCTTTTTTTCTACCAAATGTCTTTGTTTATGCTCGATTTTGATCAGGGCAGAAACATGATGCTTGAGTGTTTTTTTAGATATCTGGTGAATTTGGAGCAGTTCAGGAAGCTTTGTTGCAAATAACCTCTAGACTGAAGCATCACGTTTTTCGTGATAAGTTATCTGCTATGAATCCTAATGCGCCTCCTGCTTTTATCGAGCAATTACCTCCATATGGTCTGTACATGGGGAGGAGGGAATCTTCACCCTCCAGGTTGTACCCGAATTTGCCCCCATT
Organism: Musa acuminata AAA Group; assembly: GCF_036884655.1. Classification (NCBI taxonomy): domain Eukaryota; kingdom Viridiplantae; phylum Streptophyta; class Magnoliopsida; order Zingiberales; family Musaceae; genus Musa; species Musa acuminata. The sequence continues at coordinate 11,292,838 of NC_088343.1, read as the reverse complement.
TCAGAAGGATCCTGTTGGTCGCCTGTTTGAAGAAAGATCTGCATTTGCACATCCAGTTCATGGTCTGGGTATTCCACCACTTGGTATTGAAAGACCTGCACCATGGCTGCCTCAGGTATCACATTCTTGTGTCTTCTTTATTGATAAAATAAAAGTGGCAATATTTATATTTTGTATTAAATTTTGGAAAAGAATAGTCCTTTTTTAGGTAATAACTCACATTGTATAGTCAGTAGTTTTCAGTATTGTTAGTGACCAGTCTGCGGTCAATATTATTTGGTTACTTTGCTAGTCATGCAAAGCCACCAGTCAGATGTTGGTATGTTGTATGGAGTAGCATCTGTTATCATATTATGCTTTGTGATGTACTGTTATCAGTATGCACCATTTTTCATACTGCAGCACATGCTGTGATACCTTCACTGATGCTGCTTGTTGTTGTTTGGATACAAGCTTTTTTTAGATAGTGTTATGAATGGTTTTGATGAGTAATGCAACTGCTTGTAGGGTATGAGTTGATTTTGTAGGCTGAATATTCTGCGTAGGAGGTTTAAATTTGGTATTACTGATATCTGTTGAACTTGAAGCTTTGTTTTGTTTCTAAAAGGTTTGTATTTGTCTTGTAGTTTACTTTTTTGTTACATTGAAAGAAAAAAATTGTACTTTTGTCGGAATTGGGGAGTGAAAAAAATATTTTGGATTCAAGCTGCTTGTTGTTGTTTGGATACAAGCTTTTTTTAGATAGTGTTATGAATGGTTTTGATGAGTAATGCAACTGCTTGTAGGGTATGAGTTGATTTTGTAGGCTGAATATTCTACGTAGGAGGTTTTAATTTGGTATTACTGATATCTGTTGAAATTGAAGCATTGTTGTGTTTCTAAAAGGTTTGTGTTTGTCTTGTAGTTTACTTTTTTGTTTCATTGAGAGAAAAAATTGTACTTTTGTGGGAATTGGGGAGTGAAAAGAATATATTTTTTGTTTTGTTTTGTGCATAGCATGAGCAGATTCTAGTTTTTCTAGTGTTTGGTATAACGAGGATGTTATACTTATACCAAGCCTAAACTGTGCGCCAACTCCAAAATAATTTCTCCTCACCAAAGGGTTGGCTTACCCTTAACTTATTGTGATCCTGTAGGATCTGCAAAGAGAGATTCTACAGAGCTAATGCATGGGCAAAACTGTTGTCATTGTTTGGAAAAGCGCAAAATTGAGATTACACATACATAACATAACAATAACACTTTATTGGTCACTGAAATGGACATGTTCTCATGCTCCAAATGGTTATGCAACAAATAGTCTAGGGTTACTATACTTTTTTAGTATTGCAAGTGTTATTTGCATGTTGTTCTAGCATGTTTTGGTGGGGATTGTGGAATTGCAACATGACCTGAGATGAAGGTGTCAGCTAGCTTCGTTGGTAAAGATTCTAGGCTCGAATCCTGTCTTTGCTACTTATTTTTTGAAAAAAAAAACATGGCTTGAGATTTTTGTATGCTGACAAACCAGTTGCTGATGGGGGAAAAGAACTAAAATGGAGCAAAAATGATACATACAATACTTTTAAGTTATCTTCTTCCCTCTGGTGGCCCATTATTACATACTTGATTGAAATTGCTTAAGTTGTGCGCACCGTAGCAATATCGTTCGCAAAGGGTTAGCCTATTTGCAACACACTAAGGATAAGGAAAGAAAATGTTAGTTCAAGGGGTGAGCTGCGGGCAAAATGCCATTGTTGCCATGGGGATCAGTGGAACAAGTAATTCAACAAACAACTTATGAACTTTGTTGCCAAAGCAAAAGGCAAGCCTCAAGACCAGGAACAGTAGGCAACAATCGGGTGTTGAAGTGCTTGAAATGCCTAGGTTGCGCTGTGGTGTGACTTAATTAGGTTCAAACTTGTCTCCAATGCATAACTGGAGCCCCATATAGCACTGTGCCACATGGGGAATCTGATGTTTCATGCTGTACAGATGGTGTTAAAAAGAAGTGCCATATCACATGAAGAGTGTGATGTTTTGGTTAGTTTTGACTCAATGTGCTCATAGACATGCCTAGCAGACAGATTTTTACAGCAAAAAGCAAGGGAAAAAACAAAAACACAAGGTAACATGTTAAAGAAACGACTGTACTATATTTACAGAGTGACTAATATACCAAACAATGGGTGTGCTTGTGGCCGAAGGTAGGTGCTTTAAGGATGGGTAATATAAACAGAAAAGTGAGTTGCCAGTTCATTTAATCTGACATGGATTACTTTTCTACTCAAATGGTACTGTCAAAACTTTTTATGTTTTGTTGGTATGGGAGGGCTAAATACCATGAATCTCAAGCGATTCAGCTGAGATGGCTGGAAAACATTCTTAGGACGATAAGATAATCACAAAATATTCTAGCTTTCTCATGTTCATCAGAGAAGTAGGCAATTCAAAAATACTATAACAACACATTGCTGTGAAGGATGAGATGTTAGGTATAGTATCATTATAAATGATTCATCTTGTAATTTATTTAAAGGGTCCAAGGATCATGTTATTTGGTTACAGGAAATGCAATCTTATTACAAATGTGTATGACATGTTAAAGTTGATTATGTAGTTTCTACAATTTGTTTAGGTACAACATTTACATTTAGTTGTTGATAAAATAATTCAGTTTTATGATTGCATTTATTAAGGGGAAAGGCTTGACACCTCTTTAATGGTGGTGCTTCTTGATGTGGCTGTTAGCAGTTCCAAGTTACTAGATAACCTCTCAGCTCTTCTTGATGTGGGTGTCAACAATGCAAGTCACTATATAACCTCTCAGTTTGCAGTGGTAGGGTGCATTGTTAAGTGTTAACATTACCCAAACACTGCATAATTGGGAGACCCATGCATGTGGCTGTTCTTTTGTTATAAATGCATGGACCAAGGGTGATTTTGTTGTTTAAACTTTCAGGTTTTGCTAGCACTGCTATCCTCTAGTTGTTACAAATAATTCTTATGACTGGTAGAATCCTGATTCATATGCTTTTAATTCGAGCTGAAACTGGTTCGTGATATATGCTTCTGTTATGCAGTTCAGTTTTTGTTCCTCACCTTCTATTGGTAGAGACTAAACTAATTAGTAGTCTTCTAAAAGTTGATTTAGAATCCTAGCATGTGAAATTTCTTGTTCTATTGGTCTGATGAGTTTCAATTTGTTCTGGTGGATTAGCTCACCAGTGTTAAGGTTCTGGTCCTAAAACAAAGTTGATTTATCCTTGTCAATTAGTTACAAATTCTGTTTATGGATAGTAAGAAATGCCAGCATATCATCTGAGGCATGTTTGCTGAAGTAGAACTACTTGTTAACATTACCTGCCTGTTTCTCCTCCTCCCACCTCCCGCCGCCCCCCCCCCCCCCCCTCCCTTTCCCTTATTCATTACTAAGCAATTCAGTTTGGTTAATTGAAATAGGGTATGAGGGATGTAGGCGGTCCCATGCCTTTACCTGATTACCCAGGAGGAGTTCCACAAAGAAGGATGGGTGGATTTGCTAGGTCAGCTTTTCCACCTACTTATGCTATTTCTTGAAATTTCTTGCATGAAACGGAATTCCTTTAATTCTGTTCACTTTGGTGCAGTGGAAGCCAGCCAGTGCCTATCACAAGTGTAGATGTTGTGGTTCCTCGATCCCTTGTACCTTCTATCTATGGTGAAGATGGAGGTTGCCTGAGGCATATCCGTGAGGTTTGCGTGATATGTATTATTGTACATTACAGTGATTTATTCACTTTTAACCTTTCTTTTCCCCATATTTTAGATCTCAGAAGCCAAAATTACCATCACTGAACCCAGACCTGAGGCAACAGAGACAGTGATTATAATATCTGGAACACCAGAGCAGACCCATGCTGCCCAAAGCCTCATCCAGGCTTTTGTATTGAGTGAAACTGCTTCTTTAGATTCCACCAAACCCTGAGGTGACATTCATTTTTTCATACTTGATCTTTCTGATCTTCACATTAAGATTGCTGCAATTTGGAATAGGTATTATGATGCTTCATTGGATGGGCATACATCATATATATACCTATTCTTATGTTCTTGTATTTTTGGACTTGGTCTGTTAAGTATCTAATCAATGACTTTTTGTTATTGCGGCACTTTATTTTTGACCTCAGCCAATCAAGAAGCTTCAACGAAGAACATGTTTGCAGAATAGAGACTTTAAAGTTTCATTCCAGTCAAACAATTCTATGGCTTTTTTCTGAATTTTGCAGATGCTGGTATTTCTGTAGAGGATTCACAACTATAAATGAGCACTTAGCTTAAGGAGTTAGTTTGTCCTCAAAACTAGTGAACAAGGAATTTTTGAAATTTTTGTATGAGCTAAATTAGAATTTGGTCATTTTGAACTCTTTTCGCAAGACAATGAACATGAGTTTGTTGTTGTTTGGATGTTGCATATGTTAACAGCAAAAAGAGTGTGGTATCTTGAATTATATCTCAAAGTATTATGAGTTTTGGTAGGATGAAAGAGAAAATGGTGGTGAGAGGTTATTGTTTTTAAATTTTAAAATGAACAATGATTTCTAAATTCTGGTAACTTATCAATATTTGAATAGTTAGGATTTGTTGGTTAAATTGTTGAATCATGTATACATATATATTCCTTATTAAGCATCAGCAGGTATGGAGTTTGAGCAGCTACCAAGATTGTAAACATAGTTGAGTCTTTTACTAATTATCACCTGCTGTGCTTTTATTTATCTGAATTTTTATTTTTGGTATTTCAGACCCTTCTAATGTTGGTTACTCTTTAATTGTTTGTGGTGGTTCTGTAAGTATGCAGCTTGATATGTTGGCATACTGAAGATTTTTGAGACTTCAGAGTGCAGGTTTGCCGATCTTTTAGAAGTGGAAGTAAAGGAGGTCCATGGTAGACCCAATATTTATAGTTTTTATTGAGAAACTTCATATTGGTTGATGAAATAATTCAACATTATATGTTTAAATTCTTTAGAGGAGGGATATGGAATTAGTTTAACTTGGATAGTTATCGCATATTGCAAGGAGTTTAGGTGTTGCTTTCTATGCCATTGACCTCATCCCATTTCATGGTTCAGCTGAACTTTTTGTCTTTATTAGAAATTAATGACTTTTCTATGATCTTTTGTGAACCATGAGGTTTACCTGCATGCTGCTGGATATATAACTGTCTGGCTAAATATTTGTGGTTGGCTATAATGATTTTTGTCTTCGAATGACCAAAGAAGTTAATTATAGTAAATTCAGATGGCTGAGGAAATTGATTTTGTAAGTGCTACTGAAGTAAAAAGACATACGATAAATTGTGTGACTGTATAACATGAACAAAATTCAGAGCCAAAGAATCCATCTTCCCTCTTGAGTTTGTATTCCATCAAGTGGAGTGGAGGTGCAAAACATAGATCTTCAACCGCTGTTAACTGTGTCATGAATTAATATTTGCTTGAAGTGGAGGTGTTGTTTAGCAGAGTAAAGATTATCAGACATTATGCTTTTTATTTATAATAACAAGGAATTTGTGGTGATTATAGTAGACCTTTATTGTTTTGTTGGGGGGTAGGGTTACTGAAATATTACAAATTATAAATGTTGGTTCATATGGCACATTATAATATTATATACTAGAGCATGCTGCAAAGGGTGTCTCGCATGGAGGCAAACTAGGAGTACATTCTATCTTCCATGCTTGATGGGTTCTGGGTTTTATTGGGTTTTATTTCCTTTTGAGCCATTTGGTGAAAATGTCACTATAGATGTCATTGTTTTCATATTTGGTTTATATATACTACATTGTACTCAGGAAGAAAGATATTTGTTGAAATAACCTCTCTGCCTTCCTTTTATTCTGTTAATGAAGAAAGTGAAAATCTGATCATTTGATGAAATCTGAGGTTGTGGGTTATGCAGAACAAGGTGAGGTTGATTATTCTATCTGATTTCTTGTATGCTGATATTAATGATTTGTATTCATGCTAATTATTTACCATAACAAATGCATGAGTATTAGGAAACTTTGTTATTGATAATTAAATTCTCGTTAGTTGGCAAGATCTATGCTAAAGTAACTTTGATATGAAAGAGCTGGAAAAGTTTTTCTATTTAGAAAGGAACTGGTTTTAAGTTCTAAATAGACCAGTGATTTAAAAAGCGTCAGGCGTCAAAAGGCGTTAAGGTCCAAAAACGCCCGAGGCGCTAGGCGCTCGTCCGAGCGAAGCGAGGCGCTAAAATATAAATATATATAATATAATTAATAAATATAATTATTTAAAATTAATAATTTTAAATAAATCTAACAATATTAACAGTATACAATATACTATTAACAGTATACAATATATTGGTAACAGTATACAGAAGGAGAAGAAGGAAGAGTATAAGGGGGTGTTGACTGCTGACTGAGAAAAGAGGAAGTGGCAACGGTAGCGGGAGTGTAAGGATGCAGCGGCAACGGGAGCGGCGAGCAGCGACAACGGTAGCGGCGAGCAGCGAGAGGAGCGGCGAGTAGCGGGCGCGGGAGCGGCAGCGGCAGCGGCAATGAGCAGGGTTAGGGTTGGGCAGCGACAACTGATATCGGTTTTAGTTGGTTCGATTGAACCAACTAACCACCGGAGACCGAACCAGACCTAAAATCCTGGTTCGGTCACTTGGTTTAACCCAGGCGCTCGCCCTAAGCGCCTAATGCTTGGGCTCGAGCGAGCGCCCAGGTGGTGCCTCTTAGAAGCGCGTCGCCTGGAAGTTTAGGGAGGCGCTCGGGCCTCGCCTCGCCTCGCCCGAGCGCCTAGGCGAGCGCCTGAGCGCCTTTTTAAATCACTGAAATAGACATGCCTCCTTAAATGTTAGTAGTAGTATGACAACATTGATCTTGGAACACAACTAAACATATTAGTAGATTCAGGATGGGTGGTATCTGGTTTGTGGCTGGTCAGTTAGTGAATTGAGAAACAAACATTGGAGATAAGATATATATTAAAATGTAGAGTAAGGGTAACATGAGAAATAGACATGAGCAGTTTTTGGAGAAAAAAAGAAAATCCTCCCAGGAGTGGAATACGTTAGTTTATTTGAATTTTGTTTGGAACAAAATATGTATAGTTCAATTGAATAAACTTCCGCAAAATTGAATGAAATGAATTCTGTCTTGATATGATTTGCCTCGGGCTTAAGGATCTGAAGTCCTTTTTTTTTGTTCCTTCATTTGCATTTTTTTTATTTGTCAGATAAGCATTCAGGTATCCATTTAATAAGGTGCAGTGCACTTTGCAGGTGTGTTTTAAGAGAAAATTGATTGGGCTTCTGTTTGCTTTTAAAGAACTTTCCCTGTAATGGAAGGTATAATTAGAGTGTTTAGTTTTTCTTTATTGTATGATCTGACACATATACTAAAATATTGATGATGTCATGTTTGTTAATGTAATTGTCCACACAGTCTAAACCATTTTTTTGTGTGTCTGAACTGTTGAATTAATCATGTAAAGTTTTCTGTTAAACTGAGCTATGATTTTTCTGGATGTGTCAATCCATCTAATCAGCAATTTATTGGCTGCATTTAGTGGTGCAAAAACTTGTTGGTTGGTCTTGGATAACCTATTATCCGTTAGTCTACATTCTATACCATTTATTCTGAGAAAACCATTGAATTAATCATGTAAAATTTTCTGTTAACTGAGCTGAGCTATGGTTTTTCTCCACCACCTTTCTGCCCAAGGACTGGTACCAGACTGAGATTTGATACTTAGGTTTGGTCTCAAGTAAATGGCTACTTTTCCAAAATGCTGAGAACTTGTCTTTTGCCTATTGTGAATTCCTATGTAATCATCCTCACACATGATCATGACCATTCTTGTGCAGTCCCCAGTTAATGCCTTAAATATTTCTTTAGCATCAACCGCTTAACCAGTTGCCGTCAACCTCAAGCTTCCTCCACACTTTTTCCCCTACTAGTGCTTTTCCGGCTTTGATGTTCCCATCTTTTTACCTCTATTGTAAGCTTTAGTTATTAGCTGTGTTCTCCTTTATGATGCTTTTGATATGTATGTGAATTAAATCTTAGTTGTCCAATTTAAATCTTAGTTCTCAAAATTTTTTGGAGTATTCACTATTTGAGCCTTTGCTTCAAGTGAAAACAAATGATCATATTTTTTTTTTAATCTAACTTGTAGGTGTCAATAGCAGGCTTATCATTTTGTTTGCATTATAGAAATCGACAATTTGGCTTATGGGTGTCACTTATGACCATTTTATGCTAGTACAAATCAGGTAGACTTTCGGATACATTTTTCGTGTTGTTCATATCGACATCAAGAAAAACCTAATTGGCAGAAGCAACTTGTTGTGCGTTTTATGTTTTATTATAGTAGTATATTGAAGTAATCTCCATCACAACTGGAATTTTAAGCTTCAGTTGCAACAAAACTCTCGAAAAGGTCTTCTAAGTTAGTATAAATTTGACATGATCTACCCCCAGATATGAAGCTACTTTTTGTTCTCTTTCCTTAAGAGAGTTAGTATCATCTACTGACCTGTCTGACTAGTGTAAAATGGCTTGTTTTCTCAATGACTTGGGATGGGATAGTGTATGATGGAACACAGCAAAATTGACTTGAGCGTCGGAGAGCATGATTCGGAAACCCTTTCGACTTTGGTCATTATGTAAGTTAGTTTCGAAGTGAGTCTAAATCCATTGAGACCTGAAGGAGCTCTCGAGTCATCTCGAGTCATTTGGATGGCTATTTAGTTGACTTGTATGTCATTTATTTTTTCTCCTAATATTTTTCTAATCATGTGGCTAAGGGGAATCAACTAAAAAAGATAAAATATTGGGTCAACCACCAACATCCAATTCCAAGTAGTTCTATAAGTTAACTCGACAGAATAATGTGAAGCTCTCTTCTTGTTTGCAAATGGGTGCTCATATAACATGCATAAAATGGAGACGAAGACAATTACATGAAGAGCAAAGGAATATGATTCAGTAGGGGAAGCCAAATTAAATGATCACATGCCTAATCCTGTTCATTACGGTGTAGCCACATCAACCTTGTCCTTCCTTTGTCATCTAAGCAGTCATGAGTTCAACATAAAGTGGCAATATTAGTAGTTCACTTGAGATTAAATATGTGAAGGAGCATCTTGAGCCTGTGGAGATGTCCAAGGTTTCTTTCCTCCACTTCCGGTCTTCCCCCCTTTCCTCGGATCATGCCTGGTGTTGGGCCCTCCGAGGTCATAGTCAAGCGTGAGATCCACCAGCAGCTTCCTCGACTGCAAGAAATCATATCATTGGATCAAGTGTGGGATCTGATATCGAGTGCAATGCCTCCATCCTCATTCAAGCATCTTATCTTACCTGGCTTGCTTCATCCAGAATGCTCTCGCCATGCTCCGGTTGATGCGAGCAACGATCGGCAGCAGCAGCGGATGTTCTAAGGAGGAGGATGAGGAGGAGGAGGAGGCGGAGAGATGTGGCCTTCGGCATCGCGAAGCCTGTTGTGAACCGTGGGTGGGTTAGGGAGAAGGCGCTTCCTGCTTCTGTGGCCTGAGAGATCGAGGAGAAGGCCTCCTTTTATGGTGGGAGAAGGCTCTTGACGTCCCACTGGAGATCGACCACATTAGCTTTTAACATGATGGTGATGACCACCATTATTATTAGCCCACCCTGGAGAAGTCAACTACTGCAAACTTTTCCCGGAGAAGTCAGACCGAGCGATCTAACAAGGTTGAAACTGTGAACAGAAACGTACAGCTTTAGATCTCGGGGAGTAGATTTGTGCAGGACAAGATGGATCTTAGTATGGAATGAATGCAGTTGCTGTTCTGACATCGACCGGTGTCATCTACAGTTGATTAGTGTATTCATCACAGCCACCTTTTGACTATGGACTGATATGTTCATGTCCCTACCTCCATTACAAGAACAAGATCTTTGTAGGAAGACTGCACTACTCATCCCACAAAAATGTCAAAATGATGTGTCTCTATATGCTGAACAGCCAAGAAGGAGCTGTCAAAAAAAACCCTAGATTTATGTGGCATGATATGTTTCTATGTATGACAGGTTTATAATACAGAGGAATGGGGAATCGAAGTAAAGATTGTGAAGGCAATCTGATTCTGGAATGAGAATAACGTTACATTGTTCCAGAATTAACACAAGATGGGAGTACCTGTTGCTAACAATTGTTGATGGAAATAAAAACAACATAATTAAATGTTCTTTGATCAAAATTTAAATTGGGCAATTTTTTTTTCCTCTGAATAACAAACTGCGTGGCTTTAAAAACTGTGCCTAAGAATAATTCCCTGTTACAGCACCAGTCACATGAAACCAAACATGACAAGTTCATTGGAAACAGGGAGACTTGGATTGAGTAGGTAAACTGAGTTGACTACTTGAGTAGTTTCTTCAATGCATCTTCCGCACGTTTCTCCATTTTAGGAAGGGCCCAGTCGTGTTGAATGATGTCAATGCCATCCTTCTCTGCACTCAAGCTCTGCAAGAAAAAAAAGTAGTCGTTTTATTGTTGTTGGGTTTAAAGCTTTCAATCACCACAAATATTTCGAAAGAGGAATAAGGATTACAAAATTTGTGCCAGATAAACCCGGAACGCCGATAGTTTTTTATGCAAAGTCATGGTGAAAATCTCATTAAAGTTGGATACCCAAATTCCACAGAAAGTGCAACCAATTTGCGGATATTATAAAAAATCGTGTACTTCTCAGATGCAGTCTTCTATAGAAGGAGACTGAGGTAATTCACAAAGCTTTTCTGGAGTTCATAAAGACGCGCATTAAGCTAAATTTGTATTCTGCTTCTGTATTGCACTCTCACCAAACCAATGCATATTGCCACTTTGCAATAGGATTCAATCATTAAATTTAGGATAAAGTATCTTTCTGGTAAGTGATGTATGATATTGCTGTAGATACAGCTCAATGACAGGAAAGGGTCTTATAGTCAACCTCAAATAGTTGAGACATTATGGACTGACTGTTACTGTTGTTGTCGTGTCCTGTATTTCATTTGCTGGCTGCAATTCTCCAGTCTCCACTTCCATAAATCCTTCCTTCTGTTTGTTTCTTCTTATCAATTTGCTGTAAAGTTCAAGAATCTTTATTCTTTGTCTACAGTTTCAGAATTATGCATCATTGCTGGAATATCAGAATCATGATAATTCCATCAAAGCAATCCCAGTTGATCTAATTCCATTTGATGCCTAATTCCAAAACAAAACCTACAAAAAGCCAAGTGATACACCTTAGGTGAACTTCTACAGCTAAGGCAACATCCAAGTTACTAATCAGAGAGGGAGACAGGTTAAAATAGCAGAAACAGCCTTTTCAGCATGGAGAGAGGGATGCACGCATCCTTCCTAAGACCCTATGGTGGTGGGCGCTTAGTGCACATTAAGCTGGATCATGTCAAACTAACCATAGTACACAATCAGACACATATCACCTGTGCATCAAAAAGTTGCAAATCATGCTGATGACGACTGGCTTGGATAATCACATTGAGCCCCTTTTCAAGGGGAAGCTGGCTTGAATCCCCTTTGCATCTATTTCCTCCCACCCTTGGTGATACATGACTACCCCATGTAGGACCCTAAATGTGCCATGTGTGTGGTGCACAAAAAAGAGAAGGTTGCGAATCATTACATGCAAGTTCAAAACAGCTCCCACCAGTAATAATGCGCATAATATGTTTTGATATGATGTGTAGATTAATAAGGATCTACCAAGTCATCATCTAATACCGTACAGGAATTTTAAAACACGTCTATTATCGTTGTCATGTAACTGTTCTATAGTAAAAAAAAAGCACCACATAAAATAATTGAAACTATTTGGTGTCAGATCAGCGATATGACATGCACTACAGAAGTGCAAGAAACGCTCTGCCTCACAAAGAAAATAAATTGTTCTGGTAACCCCTGAGGTTCCTAGTGTAAAACAAGTGCTCTGAACGATGTTCACATCATTAAAGACCATACAGTATGGACACACACAAGCGTCTCGGTGTAGGTACAAAAGATATGAATCAAAGCAAGATCTGTTTAGAATTCTATCTATCTTTTTTATTACTTTGTTTGTTTGCACCTGCTGAATTCATTAGATGACTTCTATAAGAAAAAAAGTGTCTGCTGCTATTTGATTTCTGTGGCATCTTATGTATACTATTTGGTCTCTATGACACCTTGTTTATATGCTATGTAAAAAAGGAATACACAAACAAATTATAATCATAAAAAATGTACTTAAATGCAAATAAAATATGCATTTGAAGTTATGAGCAATTACCCTAGATGGGTCGAAACCAAATCCACTCATTTGCATCATCCGCTGAGTGTCATCCATGGCTGAATACACAAGACACAATGTTGCCCCAAACATAAACAAAAAAAAAGCAAAACAAAATGCCTAGTCCTAGAAGATGCAAAAGTTGAACAAAACTGTGACTTTATATACTGACCATTCTCTTCGCCAAGAATAAGGCTGAATAAACCCCTTAATCCAAACAAATTAAGAAAGTACCTGTCCAAAACGAAATAGATTCATAAGCAATGCTTGAGTAGGAAATGATACCAGGGCTAAAGTCATCAAAGAATGTCACAGAAAAAATATTGTTGAAACAATTCAGACCAGGAACGACTGCTGACATAGCTCACATCAACCGTGCTTAGATCGATCCCATTCTGCAGCATTCCCCTGAATCTCTGGGTCAAGGGAAATGGTATTTTTGCTGTAAATAGGAATGCACAAATTAGGAACTGTATCAACTGGATAAGGATAATTCATAAGACAGAATAGTAGTCATGTGAAGATATTGGATGATCTTTAAAACATCACACTAACCAATATAATTGCAATTGACAAAAACAAGGCATATGGCAAGACCAAATAGGCAGTGAGAATGGATGTAAACTGCATATCATGTGAATCCTACAAGAAGCTTGAGAATAAAATCCTACAAGAAACTTGACAAGCAGTCGAATAATTCTGTCAACTCGCCGGTGGAGTCTTCTCAACTATAAGTCTTGCTCTTTGGTCATTCTTATGACGATCAAAATGATTCTGTAAGGATACCATAGCCTTGTCAGATTTTTAGTTTCCTATTTTAGTTATCTTTCGCATTTAACATTTCACATCACTGAACAATGAGCCATGAAGGTTGTTAGGAAAGTACTGTTTAAACAAAAATAAAACTGATGTGTTTGTGCAACGTAAAGAGATAATGAAAAGAGTTTACTACTGATGCTATGAACACAGGAAGAAACTTGCAAGTCAACCCCATAAATGACATATGGTAAACACAAAACTTACATCAGACAGTAATGAAATATAACATACCTGCTACAAAACCAGAGAAGAAAAAATTCACCCATGCAAAGGTAAGTGTCTGGCAAAGAAAAAGATAACTTTGATGAAAAGAAAATGGAAGGAAATAATAAGCCTTACGAAAGGAGGGCTGACAAATAAGCCAACAGTATGTAGTGCAGTACCTGAGGTATGATCATCGATAGGTTCTTCTTCATCATATCCATAGCTAAGTTTGGGTCTGAAAACATCTGTGCTTGTGCATTTTGAGACTGCCCCTTGGGAACATGCAGCAAGCCATTCTCCTGCAGCTCCAAATTCTCATCATCCATACACAATCAATGATGTTCTAAGACCTTGTGTGACCTAGACTATTGCTAAAAACGAAACCAATATATTTAAACAGACATTGTTTCTGAGGAATGGCTGCTGCTAAGCACAAAAAGAAAACTTTTTTGTGGGTTTAACCAGGAGAAGATATATAACAGTACTTACACCTAATTGCACAAATCTCAATGCAAAGTTCTCCTGAATTTTCTACCTAGATATTCTTGTGGTGAATCGGATGTGAAACACGAAACATATTGACTCAATAGATCATAAACGCGATAACATCTAACATCGAAAGAAGTAACCTCGTTGGTGAAATAAGTTTTCCGAGACCGAAAAGACTTGGCCGGGATGAATCCAGATGCAGCCCTCAAGTTCCTCGCTCTGAGAATTACCTGCCTGGGAAACAGATCCAGGGAGGCCAAATCAACGTCTAAAAGAAGAACCAACTTTGAGAAGGGAACGTGATCGTGATGGGTAAAGGAAGAAGAAACGGACCCTTCCTTGACGACCTTGAGGTCGGGGGCCTGGTGAGATCGCATGAGCTTGGAGACGAAGTAGCGGAGGACGCCGATCAACACCATCACTACCGAGAGAGGGACGAGGACCCAATCCCTTATGGCGGTGTCAAGAACAAGATCCTCCGCCATGGACGCCGCGGCACCACCAAAGCAAAGACCCCTCTGCGAGAGAAAGAACAGAAGCGGACCGATCTGAAGGCGTTGCCACCTCTTCGTTCCCTTCGAAGGGAGAAAGGGGGAGAGAGACTCGACTCCACGGGAAAGGAAATCCAGCCGTCCACAGGTCCGGATTACCTGCACAAATCTCAAAGTAGTGAACACAAACCTTGCTCCCGAATGGATCTTTGGTACATACACGTATCTCAAAGGCATTCGAAGCAGCAACGTGCTGATCACGTGGCATAACGTATTTTTCGTTATTAGTTTTACATATCTATCCTAACAAAATTAAGAAAATAACACGTTTGCACTTATAGAATTTTATTATAGTATTGATATTCCATATGCATCCCTCCTGTTAACACCATCTAATTTTAGTTCAATATATAAAAATATATAACCTTAAATACACCTTCAATATTTTTTTCAATCAATAAAGTTTAACATGTTAGTAGCATAATTTTTGTTTATATATATATATATTTATTTATTATCTTGTTCATTGGTAACAAAATATATTTTTTATGTATTGATAAAAAAAAAATTATTTTTAGAAAGAAACTATTTCACTGATATGAGTCACAAGTATTTTGACATATTTATACCTAATGATTTTTCACAAAATAATGACAAAGCGTATAACTTATGCAAATCTTTTCATTTTTCAATTCGATATGAGCTATTTATTCTTAGAGCCATTTATTCAATCTAGATATTATTACAACACCTCTGACAAAGCTATAAATAATCAATTTTGAATATATATATATATATATATATATATTCCTTTTAGAACAAGAGATATAGATCCTAAATGAATTTCTCAAGTTAGATTGGATACTTCAACGATGTATTCAAGATAGCATGTAAGATTGGATATACAATTAAAAGAAATCAATGGAAAATGGATAAACAATAGAGAAAGAAACCCTGAAGAAAATATAAGCACTGCAAGTTGAATTATTCCTTTTGGGGGTGGGAATGCCTATAAGTGATTCCTTCTCATCTTAGTTTTCTTAGATCAGCTCGTATGTCCTTTACTTAGTAAGTCACTTCAGATATAGCATACAATTTAATGCCGAAATTTCTCGCTATCTCCCAGGTTGGCTATCTACTTTCCTTTTTTCCTTTCTGTTGCTCAGCAGCATCATTGCATATGCTACAGACATGCATACACCAATGTGATTTCTGCTACTATATGTCTTAACCTCATTCTATCGATGCTTGCTTGCAGTGATTAAGACAAGTAACCACTACCACAGAGAAAGCAAAGTATTGTCCTCGAGAAGAGGAACAAGTGCAAGGTTAGCAATGGAGCTGGAGACAGGTGAGACACCATTCAACCAAGCATCAGAGCAGCTCACCAACATAGCCTCTAGTTTGACACCCTGAAGCTACCACCATCGATCTCCGCCAATAAATGCCAAGTCCAACCCACCCTTTAGCTTCCATGATCCCCTGGCAGATCAGCACTGCATCAGATAGCAGAACCAAAATGGCCAAGACTTCGAGGTTGTGCTCTCTCCTCCTGAGGCTTCTAGCTGCAGCGGCCACCCTCTGCGCGACGGTGGTCATGGCGACGAGCCGTGACTCCACCACCATCTTTGGCTTAACCCTGGATGCCAAGTTCCAATACACTCCTTCCTTCGAGTAAGCAGCACACTACTAAGTCTTCCGGTTCTACGACCACCGAGAGAGAAACCTAACTACAAACTGCGTGCAGGTTCTTTGTGGTTGCGAACGCTGTCGGCTGCGGCTACACCCTCCTCGTGCTCTTCGTACCTCCGACGACCTCGCTGTCGAGGTTGGTCATCGTGTTCGATGTGGTAAGGCCATGGAATGTTGTGATCGTGTTTGAGATCTTGCAACTGGTATGTGACCGATATGGTTGTACTGTAGACGGTGGCGATGTTGCTGACGGCGGCCACAGCGGCGGCCGGGGCCATGGCGCAGGTGGGGAAGAAGGGGAACTCGCACGCCGGATGGATGCCCATCTGCGGCCAGGTTCCAAGCTTCTGTGATCATGTCACGGGAGCTCTAATATGTGCCTTCGTTGGTGTAATCGCCTACTTCTTGATCGTGCTCCACATGATCTACACATTGTTGAGCCCTCTATTTCCATGACCATCATAGATGCATGAGTTACCATGTAAGAAATCTGTGTCCATCGACGGTGGTATTCTTCCCGTAATCCTATAGTCATAATCTTCATCAACATGGCCATTATAATCATCATTATTAATTTGACCGGTTTGACATTTTAATGTGGTAGATGGCCTCGCCATCCTATCATTGGATGACTATGTTTGACTTTCTAATATTAGTTATTATTAGATGCCACCGGCCATGATGAGTTTGATGAGCTACCTCTAAGTTGTCATGTGTATATATCAATAAACATTACATATGATGCAAAATTTACCTAAGAATTAGATAAAATTGAGGCCTCACTTCTTTCTATCTATTGTTGTTTACGATTTATGAAGATTTATTATTTTACTTTAATATGAAAAAAGATGATCCATTTAAAAAAATATATAAATAAAAATATTCAAGAAACGAATGGAAATAATAAAAAACCTTATTTTGAATAGCTTAAGAAAAAAAGAATCTATGTAGCATAAATAAAATGTCAACTAGTTTAAGAAGCAAAAACTTTAATGAGGTCCTGAGCTTGAATCCTGTCTTCACCATTTACCTTTCAAAATAAAAAATAAAATTATTTCAAACTTGGGTGATTCCTTCTTACTAAGCACTTGGCTATCCAAAAACTTTTTTCCACAAAGAAGGTTAAAAAGTCTTACATTAGTTTAAGGTGATTAGCAATTAGCAGCAAAAAGAAATTATCAGATTTAAAATCTAGTAGTAAATCTTTGCAAGAACTTCTTTGTAGACAGTTAATTACTCAAAAATATTTAAAAAATCAAAGAATTAAAATGCCAGAAAGTTCTGTAACAGGGATCTACTAAGCTGTCCGATCTATATAATATGATTTAAGCATCTTAGTCATTTGCATCTGAGAATTTACTGCCTGAATAGTTACCTAATTTTCCAATGACAGCTCCAATTTGGAATTTCACAATTTGAGATGTTTTACAATCAGTTATCCTAACACAGAAAGGTATATTCATGGGACAGGAATGCTACCTTTTTAGTAGTGATAAATGTGATTGCTATACATATGAGCCGTCATATTCAAGCTCTGAAGAATAGCTTCTCCCCGCCTGTTGAATGTGAATACAGAAATTCCACCATTGTTCACATCAACGGCACGAAACCTACACCATCAGCATGATTGCATAATAAGTTAGCATAAGTTGAAAAGTTTACCAACTCAAATATTTCATAATCCACTATCTATCAGAGAAGCAGCAAATGAAAAGAAACGTAATATACTTTGATGAGATACTGACAATACTTGCTGTATAACTATGAATCATATCCGACCACACAATTCTGAACACCATACATTCTTTCATGAAAACAAGAGAGAGAATCTTGCCTCTCTGGACTGAGTCCCAGAGCTGTGCAAATAAGCGCCCGCAAAATCGATTTATGGGTGATAACCAGAAAGCTCTCACCCTGATGCAAAAGAAACCGTTATCATGAATGGTGGAAACATGCCTACAATTGATCGTTCACATACATTACTTACAGGTGAAGACAAAATCTCCCTCCAGGCCTCTCTTGCTGTACCCCATAATTTGCGGACAGGATAAATTCCATCAACATTAAAATTAGCTGGATCTTCTCTCCAAGTGGTATACAACTCTGGGTACTTCATTTTAGCATCCGCTGCCTCCAAAAGTTCAAAATTATTATGTACACGAGTTCTCATAGTCTAGAAAGAACAGACACATACGCAGTTCACTTACCATTTGTCATACCCTCAAGAAAAAACAGGTGTGCCTCTTTTAAAGAATCAAGAAAAACCAATGGTTTGTCCCTTCCACGCCAAATAAGTTCAGCAGTAGACTGTATGGAACACAGATAGCAGAAAATAAATCAAGAGTTTCAGTCCATCTAAAACCAAATTAACTTTTGGAAGGTAAACAAACAAATAAATAAAAGTTGCAGATTTCCAAGTAGCAGTTAAAACCTTTGCACGTGAAATAGGGCTAGAGAAGCAAATGTCAAAACTTATGTCAGTTAATGCGTCGCGACATTTCTCTGCTTGCCCGACTCCTATATCTGTAAGAATGGACAAGTTTGAGCTACCCTGAGAAAAAAAAGAACATGAGTGTTTTAGCTACAGATCTCAAAAAAGCATCTTAAAATAAGAACTAAACAATGACCATAAAAAAGACTAGGTATTTAACATAGATTGCAAGTAATTTGGAAGTAATAATGCTAACACAGCACAATGAAGCCCATAAAATTGGGTATACATAGAAATCAACAGATGTGCATAACTTGTCCAATTTAAATGGAAACATATAAGAAATATCAACAGAAGGTACACTTGTAGAGTATAGAAATCTACAGATGATATGTTTCTACAGATAATTTCAAGCAAAAAGTATGTTCAGTAAGAGTGTTTAAAAGCTCAGCCAAATAGATAATGAGACATTGACTGTTGTGTTGCATTTACACATCAGGAAACAAAAGAAAAAGGTGAGGGTTATTGAGTTTCCACATGAGTATTGATGGCTAGTCAGAGTAAAAGAGTGACAAAAATCCTTGGAGGATTTAGAGACATGATGGTGATGGGTTGAAGTTCAAAAAGCAATTACAACATAAATGATATATTGCAAAATCAATATCCATAAAAATGTGAAAAAATTCATGAAGATTTAAATAAGCTTTTTTTCTTTTTAATTTCTCCCTTATAGATCTGGTTTCCTTGCTCCAGCTTCTTGATTGAAGGTCATGTTAGCTTTGTTATTCAATAGGTGCAGTTCTCTTATCATCATCACACTTAAACCATGAGGAGGAGTTCATTTAAGTATTTCACACATGTATGACAATAGATGATTTTATCTTTCAACCGTTGCCCAAAACAGTCAACATTTCAAACCACAAAAGTGCAAATTGAATAGAAAATCAGCAACTTAGAGTAATTCAGACTGCAGATTTATTAGGTTTACACACCTGGACCCTATTTTCATCGTTCCACGAGCTCAAACCATGTCTTACTAGAGTCACCTTTTTCGGAGACGACAAGCTCTCATTAGTTAGTGACGTTGTAGCTCCCTTAAAATCATAAGCACCTCCAGTCATCGGAACTTGACTTTCGAGTTGGTCAATAGATACATTACTTGATGGATTTTGGACATGTGCTATGAGATTTTCTAGTTTGCCTGCATCATTTTAGCATGTAAGGATAAATCATATATTCTCAGACAGAAAGAATAAAAGTAAATTATAAATTTAAGATGAACCAAACTTAGAATATAAGACTATCGATCCGTATTAAGAAGATAAAAGATAAAATCTGCCACTTCCAAGGGGTCGAATAAAAGTTAAATTGAAATGCACTCAGCAGACTAATGGATATGTAAATGAAAAAAATAGGACCTTGGCATCCGAAAACAACAAAGTAAGAAAGCAAGTTATCTTTAAAGGTCTGGACAGTTTGCATAACACTCCTTAATATGTATATGTAAAATGTCCTAATCAAGATTAAGACAGGTAGGTGATCATTTCCTACATCTGAGACAATTTTTGTCCAAAGAGAAAAGGAAATTTTCATCCAAAGACAACTAGATTGAAGGCCAAGGAGGCCAGCATAAAAAGGACCCTCAAAACGAATTGCTATTCTGTACAGGATAACCATAGCCTTCCCCATCTTTCTACCCTCTCAAGTCTGCAGACGTAGAAAAGTCAATAAGAAGGAACGAAAGCAGATTGGCGGAGCACGATGAGGGTGATGGGAGGAAGTACCGGTATGATGGGAGAAGTCGTATGTGGCGGAGGAGCAACGGAGGAAGGGGTGAGGAGGGCGGGGAGTCGAAGCCCTCGGCCTCGGAGAGCAGAGGAAGACCCACGGCAGGCTCGAGGCGAGAGAAGCACAAGCCATCATCCTCCTCCCGATATCTCGACCCACCCGCTCAGTCCTCTCGATCTGTGTGTGTGGCAGCAATCAAATTGGAGAGAATTGGCAGAACCGGCGGGGCATACGCCGACCATACATAATCGACTCGTGTAGTCAAGCAAGTCATCCCAACCGACTCACCCTGAACAATATTAGGGTCACATCGCCTCTTCTCAAACGGGAGGCTTAGGTCCCACGGTATTGGATGCCTATCAAACCACATCACCCCTTCAAATTTCCGGGGTGACTCGATCCAACTGCGCAATGCGCTGTTAGATGTGTGACCCATAACTTCGTCATGAATAACTGATTTTGACGAATCAAAATTTGAATAAAATTGATGTTTTTTGTTTGGAATTTCTAATTGTATGATTTAAGATATACTTTTTCGCCAGTAAATTGGCATGTGTTCTTCAAAGGATGAGATTTCGACGATACAGGACAGAAATAAAAGGCAAGACTTGATGTGGATTGCACCTTAGCCTACAAAGCAAAAACAAGAATAAATTAGTTAGCTTAAAGGTCCAAGTAGTTCAACAGATTGTAATAGAACTCGGTAGCACCATAATATACACAAAACTTGCATGCATTTTATGGACCAAAACAGCAAGATTGCTGAAACAGACAGACACACAGAAATATATGTCATTGAAGAAATTGTAAGGAGTAAGCAGTAACTGATGTATCAGGACATGATAGAATGATCCAATGGGATGAATGTTTTGCATATATTCATGTGGTCTTTTAGGAGACACAAAGGTTCTGCTGACTTCAGATATTGCTGGTGAAAGTATCCAAGATGATGACTTTAGATAGATGCATCTCTACTAAATGATGTTGGCACAGTAATCAAATTCAGTCATTTACATGCAACTAAACTATGTATAGATTCTCCAGAAAAACCATTAGTATGTGAAGGCAAATAACCAAGTCCAGTTCAAGCTTTGAGAATTACAAACAGAAAAGAAAATAGGATGAAAACTACTCAAAGAAACTGGAAAGAAATTAACAATGGTTACTAAAACTAAAACTACATGTTTCCATTCAGATCAGCAGATGGTTACATGAACATCATGATTCATAGTTTAACCAGCGTATATGATTCAGGTTACATGTATCGGTAGACTATGATAGATATACCAAGGCAGAAACAGAAGTACCACAGGCCTTGGTGAGATTTTGTATGACTCCAACCACTGCTCCAACAGAATCATATACCACAATACCTAAGAAAATAAAGTCAGAAAAGCTTCTCTACCTACCGAAGTCACTTAAATAGTGGTCCTCTTCACTTTCACTCTTCACCTACATTCACCAGCTCATACTCGACCATTGATAAATTGTTATCCTCCTTCACCCCAAAATTAGCAGGTTCAGCAACCTCAATACGACCCCACTTATCAACAGCCAGCCTCATGCAACCCTTGAACATGTCGATCTTCGCATTGCGGAGTATCACAGTAGCACCAGGTTTCAACAAGTCAACTGTCAGAGGAGAGAGTTCATTCATCATTGACAACATCAATCAATCACTGGGAAGCGAAAAGGATTGAAGAGCATTCAAGCAATGGATTGCTGTTAAAGAATTATAGAGTTGTCCCTTCTAACCATTTATAAACTAACAAAATGCAAGCAGTGAGGCTGCGAACAGCTTTGTCTGAATTCCCATGTATACAAAAATTTTACTGTTGTGTATATTGTTTGCTCTAAAATTGCAGCAATGAATTGCAGAAGTTGAAACTTCCAGGAAGCCAAAAAAGGCATACAAGTCACTCTCAAAACAGGACCTAACTAACCATTTCATGAATGAAATCTCACCATCTACCTATTTACAGTAAACTACTTGGAAATATGCAACAACAATTTGCATAAGATGAAGCAACTAACAAACTCAGTTTAGGAAAAACATAAATGTTGTAGCTGTGTTCTACCAAAATTAGCTTTTTCAAGTGGCAATTATAGGAGCCGCAAAGCTAGTTCTATCGATAATTAACTTCTTCGGAGGCAGATTATAGGCTCAAATGAAGAAGAAAACATGCCAGGTAGTAAAATCATGTCCTGATTAAAACTAGCACAATTCCTTCATCCTTCTTTCTGTAGACTGATTCTTACAAAGGCACTACCAGGGTGCTCATCTTTGCCTCTGGGACAGGGTACACACTTATGAGCAGGTGTACCAAATAGAAGTAAAATATGATTTGAAGCTTTGAATCTGTATACATTATTAGTGCTTTATTTCCCAAAAAAAATATATCAGGGCATATTCTACTGATAGATAATAAATGGAAGATAATTTCACATGAACTTTTACAGCTAACAAGTGGGTAACAAACAGCGATGCATCCAGATGTTGTTGACCAGTCCAAATAATGTGAACTCGGAACTAAATCACATAGACTGCAACTACCTTGAAAATGTTATTGATAATTTGATATACAAAATGCAAACAGCAAGGTTATTGTTCATAAAACTTCTTTTTCATCATTTGACCAAGAATATTGATAAGTGGACTTGTTGTTTGAAGCATCAAAACATACTGAAAGCCTATTCAGAATCAACTGTTTCCATCCTAGTCCCAGAGACATCTAAGCTTGATGAAACTCAGCAACATCATTAGTCATTACATTTATCAGATATCCATGGATGGAGTTAAGATGATGTAGAAGTTGCTGCAGGGAACTTGTACATGTCACAACTTGAGTCATGACTCAAGTCACAGCGAGCTGATGTGGCAGAACGAGAACCAGATACATCATCCACCACCAGGAATGCCCTATGTATTTCCTGTAGCAGTCATGACAAAAGACATGACAGCTAACTCAGAAATGACAAAGCAGATATGTTGACAACCCAGCTTCATTCAGGTGTAATAGTTTTTTAAAAAAATGGAAGAAATTTCTATTACATCAAATGGCATACATAACGCTCATATGTGGACTCGAACTTGAGATCTATCACTTTGTGCAACAATGCACTAACCAACTCGGATGTCCCAACGGAGACAATTAAATGATAATTTTACAAGTAATTTTTTTTTTTGCTAATACCAGCTTTCTGAGCATTAAATCATGAGCTAGAAAAGAGTGTTGTTTTAATTACATGTATGCAATTATCTGTATAATGCTACATGTAGCTTGGTTAAAGGATGCAGGAGTCCTAAATAGTTTGACATGAATAGAAATACAAATAAAAAAGTAATTGATAGTCCAGCTATGGCCAGATGGTATTATCTAGTGTTAAAAGCATGAAAGACTTGTCACTAATTCTTACCATATTAGAACGATGATGTTGCTAGGTGTTCCTTTTCCATATGGCCAAAAAAATTAAGAAAAAAAAGATATGACAAGGCATGATTATTGCAAGAAGTAATTATATTGAACCATATACGGAAAATACACGAAAATGGCATTACCCTTCTATCAATGAATACTAATTCAGTGCTCAACGCATATTTCCCTTCTCCGAATGCCATACACGGAAGATATCCAGAGACCTAAAAATATGTTTCTTTTAATATTATCTCCTTGCTCTTAATGATAGAAGATCGTACTTTCACCCTTACCACAAAACATAATCACAAAGCGATTAAGATAGGATCTATTACAATGTTTCCCCTTCGATGCTAAAGCAATGATCAGCAATCCCCCAGATCTAGAGAGCATACGGCAGCGATGATGAAGGAGAAAAGGTCGGGGATCGATAATACCTTGTTCGTTGCGGGCGGTGAAGACGACAGAAGCGGTGTCGTCACCGACGAGGCACTCGGCAACCCTGGTATGGCCGAGGTGGGAGGAGACAGCGCGGCCCTTCTGGACCACCGTGTTGGAGTTAACCACCTTGACGACGAGCGTGTGACCGCTGGTCCCCGGCTTCAGCTGGTCTACCTTGGTGAACACCGGCTGCCTCTTCGCCCCTTGCCCTTGCTGCTGCCCCGCAGTCGCCATTGACGCCCGATCTCTCGAGAATCCCCAACCCTAACAAGACTTCGAATCCGAAGACCAAAAGAGAATCAATCTATCCCGAGACGATACCGTTCATGGCTTTTCTTATAGCTGCGTACTAAAAAGAACTACACGCCTTCGCACTTTAAGATTCGACTTGATCAGATCGGACCATATCTTATTAGTAGAAACAAAGGCTTACCGAACTCGATTCGAGTCGGACCTGATTCATGTACCCAATAAACGAATTGAACCCAATCCAAGTCAAATTGACTCGAGGTTAGGATTGAGGTGGACACCACTGCTTCAATGACCCATATATCTGGACGATGGCTAATTCCCTATAATTAGCTACGTTTAGTATTTTGAACTCTATGCTTTCAAATTTATATATTTACGAAAGTAAAATATTTAACTCAATTTTGACTCATATCATTCACTCAGTTAACAAAAATATCACACATACTCAGTGGTCAATTAAAATAAGATACAGTCAACATATGCACAGTAATAAATCTTATTATATTTTCGTCAACAAAATCAAGAAGAATCGAGATTAGATGTTTCACTTACATAAATACAAGAATTTCAATATAAAAAACAAGATACAAAAAGTAGCCAATTATATGGTGTAATATATAATTAGCCCTTGGACAAAAGATAAAGACATGATGAATCTTCGAATCATGACAAGAATAATGAAAATAATGGTGTATCTATTGGTCATAAAAGTACTTTCAATGTGTTACACACCAATGCTATCTAAACAAGAAAATAGTGGCAGTGCCTCCTGCACTTTGAATACTCTTTCTGGAGTACTTAAAAAGTATCTGAAAATACATTGCTTTGCAACACTAAGTTTCTGTCCCACAACAATGATTCATCAGTGAAATATGCAATGCCAAGTACACCTTGTTTTCGTGCAGTACAAACAATTCTTGCATTACTTGCATTTGAGTTGCAAGTAAGTCGAGGTTGCCATGGCACACATCAACTGGACAACCTGCTTCAGTATCTTGAACCAGTCCTGCCGGGAAGAACATTGTCCATAAATGCAACACAAATGCAGCAGGAGAACATCTCTTCATCGCTCTCTGCAGAATCATGCGGTAAGTTTATCCTTGAAGCACGCTCCAACTCTTCAGACAAAAATGATTTCGCGAGGCGTACATTTCTGTCTACTGGTGTCATCCCAATTAAACTGCCCAGAGTGATGCTGCGGTCTTGAAAGAAGGATCTGGTGGACTAATGTTGTCAATGAAAACAATGTAGTTAGTATACGCTACGAGTTCATTGAAATATGATGTCAACTGTGACTGAAAAAGGAGAAAAATGATGGCTAGGACGTACCAGTGTGTCGAGGTCGGAGGAAGAGTATGAGGCAAAACTATCTGAATGCATATGATGTGAATTTGTTGATGTTGCAGCAGCTTGAAAGTTCCCCATGCTCAATCTGACGGTCATGCTCTCCAGTCCAAATGGCCAACCACCAGGCATGTTTTCAACCTGAAAAAGGTATGTCTCAGCATATGTAAGACCTTTTCACTTACATAAGCAATGTAGAGGTGAGATCTACACATTATTTTGCAACATTTAAGAACAATGTCTTTGGTTCCGTTCCAGATAAAGCATTAGTTTGCAACATTAGATAATCTTGGGAAAGTGCTCAGAACCATTCCAAAGCATCCTGTTAAATTCATTTAGGAAATTAAGAAATACTTGCATGCCTATCGATGATGTGATGCATCAACTAAGTTGAATTATATTCCCTAATATCTCCATGCCTGATAATTGCATGACTTTATGCCATATCAGCTGGGAAGAGTGACAAGTAATGCAAGCGAAAGTTCCAGTGGCGCCATGAAATGTTCAGTGGTTCAAGATGTAATCCATTTCAGCAATGACAACTTAGAGAATATGGTTCATAAACCCAAACTGACAAGCAAAGAATATAAAGGAATTTGTAATAAAATTGTTGTTCCTAGAACAGAGATTGAAGAAACAGATCATGCTTGTTGTGAACCTCAAATAAGCTTTTCAAGTCTTAATGGAAGACAAAACTAGCTTTTCATGCCCGAGTTTTAAGCTTTCAATTTCCATGCAAAGAGTTCTTAGATTTTCTAATCAGGCAAATACCAAGGGAACCTCTAACCTCGGACATTAAGAGGTGATTACTATGTAATAGTTTGGAATTGGAAAGAGAATTGCATCATCAGTCTCTTATAGCTATCATGGTTTCAAGAATATGTTCGACAAAGGGTCAACGCAGATCACTCACTAGCAGAATAAAACAGACGATACATCTAATTTGTGCTGCCATCAGTATAAAATTTGCCAACTATAGTTGGAATTTGGAACCAACAATACTTCTTGGTATTTAGAAAAGGATAATTAATGTCAACAGTTACCTCAGAAAACAAATGGTTTCTTCACACAGATCAATTTTCACAGACACCACAAACTTAATACCTGAAAATACCTTAGAGTGCATCATACTGTGAGAAGTCCCAAATCAAGCTGAAAAGAATTTTGGATCTCAGGCAAACATCCCGTTAACAGGAAGCTGTGAGATCAAAGGATGGGAAATTGACTGACCTGAGCAGCCATTGATGAACTAGTGGTATTCGACAGATGTCCCCAGAGAGTAGCTCGAAATCCTTCACCGTCGGCAGTGGTCGATTCATCGATGGGAAGCAACAGTAGCCGCAATTATATGGACGGAGAACAGATCCGAGAGAGAAATTTCCAAAAAAAGACACGACGATTGTCAGCTAGCCACCACGAGACAGTGCCGTGGGGGCTAAAACAGCGATAATAATGCGTGGCCTTCAGACCCGACCAAGCAAGTGACCCACCCGGAGACGGAACACAGATCATGAGGCAAGTCTCGTCTCCAACGAAGGAAGACGAGTTGCTCCGTAGGTGGGGTAAGTAAATGGAGTGGGCATTCTTGGAGAAGATCACGCAGCAGCCAATCGTTGTCGACTTTGACCAGCAGTTGGATGGATTTGATTGGTTGCCAGCCGACAGACGTTAAGGTGGACAAGACTGTAAATACAGAGCAAGGCTTCTGTTGACTAATCCAACAGTCAAAATTGGAGCCCAATGTGGTCACAGTTGGGCTCGGGGTTCGAATCTAATGGGCCATCATTTCTAGATTAAGCCCAACTTAAGCTCATGGGCCAAAACAAGTAGCCCGACTCAACCTGTGTTATTCTGGAACCTTCCATAGCCGCCGTGTGATCCCTTCTAGACGCTTCCTCAACCTCAACCTCCCAAATCAACCACAGGCGAAGTAAAGACGAGGAATCGTCGATTACTGTTACCAGAGAAGAGGAAGAGGAAGAGGAAGGAGAAGGAAAGCCACGGTGGAGGAATCGAGGGGGAAGAAGAGGAGCACGCACTCTCCTCACCCCGGCCATCACCAGGGCGAGAGAAGAGAGGAGGGACGGGAGGAAATGGGGGTGTATTACTACAAGATCTTGGGCGTGGACAAGAGTGCCGAGGACGACGACCTCAGCAAGGCCTACCGCAAGTTTGCCATGAGGTGGCACCCTGACAAGAACCCTAATAATAAGAACGAAGCCGAGGCCAAGTTCAAGCAGATCTCCGAAGCCTATGAGGTACCATTCGACCTCCCTCGTCAAAGATCCAATCTTGACGATCCAATCCCTTCCTTTGATTTTACCTTGCGAAAAGGTCCTTAGTGACCCCCAGAAGCGCGCCGCCTATGACCAATACGACGAGGAGGGCCTCAAGGGCCAGGTCCCGCCGCCGGGCGCCGGGGACACCACGTTCTTCTCCGGCAGTGACGTCGGTGCGACCTCGTTCAGGTTCAGGAGCGCCGACGACATCTTCGCGGACTTCTTCGGGTTCCCAAGCCCGTTCTGCGGCGGCGCCATGGGCGGATCGTGGTTCCCTGGCGGGATGGGTGGGATGTTCGGAAATGACGTTTTCGTGTCGGCCTTCAGCGGCGAAGGGGAGGGAGCGACTATGCATACTCAACAGCCGCGCAAGGCGGCCCCCGTCGAGAAGAGGCTGCCATGCAGCCTCGAGGACTTATACAAAGGAACCGCCAAGAAGATGAAGATATCTAGGGAGGTTTTGGATGCCAGTAGGTGAGTTTTCGCTCTGATCTCTATCAAAGAAGTCCAGAAGCATTGGCCTTTAGTTTTCATCCTTTATCGTGCTTTCATGGTTGATTTAGGTACTTCATTCACGTTTGTAATATACGTCTCTCTAACTAGACTGCTATGTTATATAAGTGAAGGAAAGAGGATGAAAACTGTAGTTCATGCTGCTTCATAGAAAAGTAGATCTATTTGGTAAAGCAATCACGAAAAGGTCATTTGTTCTATATTGTTCAAAAATATGATTTTTAACACCAATTCATCTCCCATTCTTACGATCAAAGATATCGGTGCTAGTTTATTGCTAATCGAGAGAATTAGTCTTGTATCTGCAGTTTTGGTGTTATATCTTGTGCTTATCTAATCTGTTTGAAGGAGGCCACATTCATTGTTTATATTGTTCTTATAAATAATATGGTATTCTGTTGTTGTATATCCATGATCTGCTAGCATGCTTGAATTTTTCTGATGCTTGCTATACAATAATTTTTATCTAGGTTGAAAACATGATAGTATGATCATATCAGGTTTATAAGCTGTTCAGTGTCACATTAGAGAAAAGATATGCAATTTGTAATCGCAGATCTCCAGTTTGGTCTTGGCTGCTAAATATTGTTAGTCTTCCTTGTCGAGTAGAAAACATGTTTTATGATAGTGATTGATAAAATGATTCTTTCAACTTCTTCAGTATGTTTGGTTACAGTGAACTTTGACTTTGGATGATTGCCATGCATGTTGAGTAACATCTTATTAGATTTTACCCTGTTTTTATATCAAGTATTAAATGGTTGTTTTTTTCACCATTTATCTATCTTGTTTCATTAGTATAAAAAAAAATGCTGTTCCTTTTTTGTGTGCATGCAAAGAAAAGTTTTAGGAAGGTAAAGAGCTTTTGCATGGACCTAAAATAATCGAATAAGGGTGTGTATCCAAGTGGTTAATTCAGTGAGACCAAACTGTAGAGTAGGACAGGAACATATATACAACATTAAATGGATATAACCAGTTTATCACTGATAATAACAAATTGTGTGCATATAGTAACTGGATACTGATAACCATTTTCAGAATTATGTTCTAAATTTTTTGTTCTCCTACATAAAAATTCTATTTTCTTGATTTTAATAATGTTTTCCCTGATGCAACTACTGTGGTCCATCCTGAAGCAAAGGTTGTATAAAATTATAATTATGTTTGTATATGCTTTGTTCAGTTCAGTTGGATTACCACACCTTTTGATCCCCTTTCTGAGTTCTGACTCTCATCACAGAAGCAGGTCATATTGTTTCAGGTTGTCATCAGAAGAAAGAGATCAATATTATTTAGTTTTTATTGGGAATGTATCCATATATGCTCTACTTGGTAGGATGAGTCCATCATGAAGAGGTTTTCTTGTTGTTTTCTGTCTTTCTTCTTGTCCCTTTTCCTTGTTGCTGGCTATTCTTATAAAGCAAGTCAGTAGATGGATGTGACATTAGTGACACTGACTTATCTGTTCTTGATTAGTTCACATATTTATTTCTTTTCTCCTTTAATTATTACCTTCATAATACTCTTTTCTAGTTACAAGGATTCAAGGCATTTAATTTTGTCTTTTCAGTGCAAAATCATCAAACTTAAGTCTGACAGCATCAAATCTGCATTTAGTCTGATGGAAACAAATTCACATATGGATTGATCTTCCTGTTGCTGAGTTGGAAAAATCTGTGGAGGTGCTATTTGACTGTCTATTGCTCATTTCATGTGAGGCTTGAACTTGATCTTATGTATGGATGTAAAACTCATTAGGAGCGATAAAGGTTTTGCCGGACACATTATTAGTATGAAAAAAAGTTTCCTAATTATTATCACTAAATTGATAACCTAGTGATAACACTAAGTTTATGCTAATCTTGTTTGTGCCTTTTGTTAGTGAATCTTTACGACGTGGCCAAGGAGCCTGTGCGGCTTGATCCGATTATCGATGTCCAGGATCGTCCTGAGGATGAGACCTTTGTCAGGTTGGGTTGAGCTCGGGGTCGGTCCGGATGCCCCTCTTCAATTAGCACGCTCAGCTTTGTTACCGTCGAGCTCCTGTACACTGGCTTAGGTCGAGATGGGAGGGATTTTCTGACTTAAGCCATTCCAAAGATAAAGTTAGTGGAACTTCTATATAAATTTTGTCGCCCCACGACAGATGCTGACAGGGGGTTTTTATTATGGTACCCGGGGGTTCGGTCGTACGTGATCTTCGCGCGGCGATCGACTCCATGGGTAACGAGTTCGTACTTTTGGACAACTGTGACTCGGTATGTGTGGAACGGCGCCATGCGGCATCGTCCCGAACTTTTTGGATCAATCCTTGTCGGGACGACACTGACTCATGCGGCTCCAATGGCGCGAGAGGGGAGCGGTCATCGTCCCGAATTCGCGGTGGCACATAGCACTCCGTCTTCCTCCCGAGGTTTTGTGTTTGCGTTGACGTGATTGAAAATAGTATTCACGTGAGGAGATCCACAATATGCTCTATCACCTTTGCTAATATTTTTCTGGTAACATCTAACTTTTTGTGCTATTGTGTCACAGGAAAACGACGACAGTGGAAGAAATTTTGTCCATCGATGTTAGGCCAGGTTGGAAATTTTGTCCTCACATCATTCCTGCAGATATAGTCTTCATCATTGACGAAAAGCCACATGATGTATTCACAAGGGAAGGAAATGATCTGATTGCGACGCATAAGATCTCCTTGGTCGAAGCCCTGACTGGTTATACTGTTCAACTGACCACACCGGACCCATAGATTCGGTCATTCTACGCACGAGGAGGTGGTCCGTCGAGAGGGAATGCCGGTGCCGAAAGATCTTTCCAAGAAAGGAAATCTTCGTGTAAAGTTCAATATAAAGATCCCAACAAGGTTTGACTTCTGGGTTCAAAAGGGTGTTGACTCCATGATGTCGGCAGGCCTGAGGTCTCGATGCGATGGTAATTTCAATCAGGAATTATTCAATGGTCAGGATTAACAAGGTTTTAAGAGTTTAGCAGGTGTATCTACTCGGTTACAGAGGGATGAGTTAATGAGTTGACACTTTGTTATAGTCCAAAAGTGAATCCCACTGTGATCTTCTGATTCATTTTGTTGCATCTTCTGCCAACAATGAGAAGCAAATGTGCCAGACATGTTGGTTTCATGATTTCTTTAATAAAACTGAAGGAATAAGCAGATCCTTGATGTTTACTCTTATTAATTTGTCTATTAATCTTTTGTGCATCTCAATGATCTTTATGTAACGAGACCAATGGGGTTTATCGCTCTCTGCAAGAAAGCATTTCTCAAGCAAACTACAAAGACAAAGAACATGAAAGATCTGAGAGGATTCATTGATTTCATTGCCATACAAAAATGAATCAAGGCGTAGTACACTTTCGACTGAATCATGAATGAGTGAACTGATCGTAGGTAGTAATCGTTGCGCGGCCAAAATTGACGGAGTCTAGCAGCTGCTTCGCTTTGCAGCTTAGTATGTCGGACATAAATATTGACAGAGAAACTTAAGCGGGGGGTTTCTGTGGTTGAGCATTTGCATTGACATAGCTGTTGGCCAGCAGATAAGTACTTTTCTCCCTGATGGCCCAAGCCAGTAATCGGAACACCATCATTGCACAAGCATGAAGAACCGGAGAAAGCTCTGGAGAAGGCGTTTGCATTGACAAGGCTGCTGTTGGCCAGCTGAAGAGTAATTTTGTTCTTGGTGGGCCAAGAACGATGTCGTCGTGGTGCCTGCCACAAGAGCACCCATTAGAATCCAGGTATATAGGCAACATTCTACAACGTCCTAAACTTTGAAATGCTTCATTCAGAGAATATTTGGCAAGAATTTTGTTTATTATATAAATTTCTGATGAGCAATAGCGGGTATTTGTTACCCATCAGAGACAAGAATTGCATAAGAAAGCAGCTGTCACAAGTTGAAGCATTTACAGATCGAGCTCGTGATTAATTCTTCCTCAAATTCCAATAAAAAGAAAAGAAAAGAAACACATACCTCTTCTGTTAAAACACCGAAAGTTGTCCCACAGAATTAAACTCAGATCCACTCATTCATGTTCCGAGTGCTTCCGGATGAGTGATCATGCCAGAAACAGTAAATAAGCTTCCCCATCGTTGTAGACCAGCCTGATAGATCTCAACAATGTAGTTCACAGTCCACCGATATTCTTCTGTTGACACCATACTAACATAAAAACGAGAAAGAAAAGAAGAATCAGATCCAGAACAAATCTACCAAGCAGAATAAAGGACAAGGAAGATCATTACTTTTTTCTTAGAAAAGGTCAAGATTCATAGCTCTTTCTTCTTTGCTCCTTCCTCAACTCCTGAATGGAGTCAACTAGAACTCATCCGCAAACCTGAAGTGCTTGTATATTCTCGGGAGGATTCTGATGACAATCAAAGGAGCAAAGTCATGAAATGCTCGAGTGAACTTACATACGCATGAAAAACCATCAAAAGGCCATCAGAAGAGATCATTTTGTCAACCTAACAAATATAAAATTAATTAGTCCAACATACAGAACCTATTGCACAGTTATTTTGGTGTCAGTTTCATGAAATATTATCATCAGAAACTTTTGGTTACCTATATGTTGAGCAATCTTGCAGTCCCACTTGCACTCACTAATTGGAATATCATTTGCTTCCTTGTGAGCTTACACAGGTTCCAAGGATAAATAACATGTTCTTTAACCTGATGATGCTGGCCCATTAAGTCATCTCCACGCTACATCACACTCTGATTGACCAAATCATAATACGAAGCTGATGTCTTAGTTGATATAGTAATTCTTTAATATAAAAAAATGCTGCAGACAAGCTGATGTCAGCTTGTCAAACTAACATTCCACCTCATTCTCACAGAATGCCTGATACAATCATACCATTAGTCAATCTCATGACTTCTCTCTCCACCATACTTGCCATGTCACTATATCTGGCACAACAAAGCAGGTGACCTAAACGCTCTGGCTGTCACATTTTATCCCTGAGATTGCCATGCTGCAGATGAATCCGGAGAACTCTTTGGAGGTTGCTGATGATTCTCGTCATAAAGTCATAATAAAGCCATCAATGGAGAAAAAAAAAAACTAGTACCAAGTTCAATGGAACAAATAGAAAACCATAATTTGTACAGGCTATGCTAGAATTTGACACTTGTAAGGCCAGAAATAGCTCCCAGATAATGCCAGCTGCAAGACTGAAAGGCACGTACGAAAAGCCTCTTGACCAATTGATGTTTCTTTTGACTACAATATTTCAATATGACTCTGCAAACAGCTCCATTGGCCTCCAGCATACATGGGTACCAATCTAAGACCAAAGATGATGGCAGTTTCAAGAATCACTTCTTTTTCAACTTTATGACTTTCCATGTGCATAATACATAGCCCTATTAAGCAGTTTGTTCTGAAGAAAGGGGTGATGTTCTTCTGTCTTCATTAACCTCCATTTTCTTGTCCTTGGACTCCTCTTTCATGTTGGTATCCTCATCATCTGTCTCATCTTCATCATCCTCAACATTCAGATCAACATCCACGACTTCCTGCCTGTTGTGATCCTTGTGTATATCATCATTTTCAATATCTATATCACATGGATCTACTGAATTGGTTTGGGCATAATGCCTTCCATTTTCGGTTGCCTGATCATCAAACCCGTCACTGCAAGTTGAATCAGATCCAGTGGACCATGATAGAGAACTCTCATTGTCATTGTCAATATAAACTGCCTTCTTCTCTCTTTCATTCCACTCAGCAATAAGAGGTCTGACGCATCTTCCAGTGTTGCTGAAATAGCTTACTCTTGTGTCCCCAGTATCTGTTATACTACTGTGAGATCTCTCTCGCGGCTTCACAAAATAACGGCTATATCCATGCCAATGACCGACCTGATGTGGAAGGTCAGCTGTCTGATTCATTACCACCTTGTTGAAGTTCTTGTTTTCTACTTCCTTGAAGGCTACTACAGCAGAGATATGATTTTCTACCATTCCCATCTGAAGATGACTACTACCTTCTCCGCCTTGGCCATGACCCCCTGGTCCAGGATCGCCATGTCCAACATCAGGAACACCTGAATCCCTTTCTTTCTTGGCATCAACTATCTTTTGAACTTCTGTGAGATCATGCTTTTGGTTACCATTGTCACTGGTAGATCCTAATGAATGTATCTGCAGTTTAAAAAAAAATCTTATTAACATTCAAAATCTAAAAAAGCAGAAAACATTTCGATAAGCATGCCCAAGGTTGCAAAAAATGCTCAATAAATGATGTCTAGTGGCTAGCAAAAATTGTTAAAGATTTTCAATATATCAGGTGTATAACACTTTGGAAGCTACATCAAGTAATCAACTGACACCATGAATCAGCTCATAATTTAAGGAATGCTCTTAATTAACCACTATGTGCATGATAGGAAGCTCTGTGATATCTCGATCTGTGTTTTGAGTTTCAACCCCATAAACTTATGCTACAGAACTATTTGCCTTCCATTATTTGCTTTGTACAAGGAATAGTTGTAAACAATTTGTCTTGTAAAATTTAGATACTCATGACAACAGACTCTATTCAGTTTTCTCATGGAGGAGCTTTTGCACATAATCTTTTAATTCCTAGGAATAGACAGAACAAAAATAAGAAAAATAAAGCAGCACTTTCAGCCAAATGGTATTTGGACTTTTTTTTTCACATTTGTTCCCATTTGATTATAGGAGTTTGGAGATGCTGAAGTAGTCTTTAAAGCAGGGACTTGAAAGAAAACACCACTTATTGTATATAACTTTTTTAAACTCTTTATAGATCAAATCAACACATGCACAATGATAGATTTGTCTTATCTTTCTTTGCTGAGGCACGACTCCAAAATATTTAATAAAAGATCGTCTTATTGACAGTTCAAATTACCTTCTCACTTCGAAGCTTATTGGCATTGCAGGTAATTATTTGATCAGACGATGGAAACTGATTGTCCGATCGAGTAGCTGGATGATTCTTATCCTGAGAATCAGAAGCTGAACTTCTATACAAATGATCTGGGGCTTTCTGATGACCATTTAGAGTTGAAGAAATAGTCATTTGTTTGCCTTGTTGAGATTGATTGGTGGAATCTGATAGCTGACCTTGAGGGGTAAACGCTGAAGCTGCACTTACATATTCACTAACAGTCTGCCCTTCAGCAGACGTTAATACCTGATTATTTAAAGTATTAGCTGGAGATAAAGGGCAAATAGCCTGTTTTACTCTTTCATAACTATCT
This sequence comes from Musa acuminata AAA Group, assembly GCF_036884655.1. Lineage (NCBI taxonomy): Eukaryota > Viridiplantae > Streptophyta > Magnoliopsida > Zingiberales > Musaceae > Musa > Musa acuminata. The sequence goes on along the minus strand of NC_088343.1, from coordinate 11,257,106 downwards.
AGCCAGCTTGGTTGCATTGGAAAAAGTTGGTATTCCTCAACAACCCTGGGAGAACCATCAGGATTAAGTGCATCAAAATCTCGAGTGGAGATATCAGTTCCTTCATTAGAGAAGTTTGTCATTAAACAACAACCCGACATGGGCAACGATGTGGCTGCCTGTAGAAGGAAAAGATAACCATCTTACCAATGATAAATTACTCGAAATGTCCTTTTACATGGAAAGAGTCAAAGCACAATACATCATAATGAAAAACATTCTTTACCATCCAATAAGAAGTTATCAGATTAAGTAATCTATATGCATGAGCCAGGAGTATCAATTTCGCAGGTTTAGACAGGAAATCATAATCAAGTAGCGAAACAAATGACAAAATAGAGTACAAGACCTTGATCGACTTGACGGTTGGCCTCTCAGTTACTTTGCCATCACAAGGCCACAGTGATGATCTCTGTTGTGCTGCATTTGCCATTTGTATAAAGCTAGTCAGCAGCAATCTCCACATAACAAACAAAGAAAAGCTAAAATATCGACAGCTGACCAACCTATAGTATTCAAACGATTTGTAGGAAAATTAGTCAAAGTTATATCTTAAAAATAAAATGATTATATAATGTATGAACCTTTAAATAAAAGTTGGCTAAAGATAAATCAAATATGCCATAATACCTAAGATAGTGGGACGCCAAATTTAGTAGCTATAAACATTTTTTTAAAAAGAAAAATGATAAAAAAAAAAAGTTTAATTCTGCATAAACTTAAATACTTACAAATTTGCAGCTGTAAACTTTAACTTGGGAAAAAAGGACAACGAGGTTGAAGTTTGAAGTGACATGGCAAATACACACATGATACCCTAAACTTCAGAAGGAAGGTGAGTCATACACAAAACTGCATAGGCACCTTGTGCACACTGCACTGTGGTTTGACAAGTACCAAAGGGTGGTTGGTTTACAGAGCAACAAAGAGTTTATTTCCACTATGGATTGCATTTTTTAGCATTAAGATACTAATGATCGTAACTTGAAGCCACAGTTCTAAGTAATGAACGTCAAACATTAGAATCAGAACAAGTAATCCAACAGACTCAAGTAACAATTTGTGGGCAAACGTAAGACACATGTGATATATACTCTGATTTTAATAATAAAGTGCACTCGACTTCTGGCCAGTCACCTAAAAAATTCTAGATGCCAACCTTTTCCTAATGATGCTCATATTTCTAATAATACATAATACAAGATCTTCTTTCCATAAATTTTAAGAAATAGTTGTGTTTTGTCCACCCAACCACTTAGATATTCCCACTGTAGAATAACATAGCTTTCTCCAAGCTCATATTCTAAGTACTGTGAAAATGTATTTAAGGCATAGCAACCCTAAAAGTTAAACACTATCATGAAAACAAACAGCATTTAAGGCATGATCAACATACATTCATCACGATCTAGCAGTCAGCCCCAAGTCAAGAGAATCAAGAGAAAGAGCAAACAACAGGTGTTTTGGCAGAGTTGGAAGAATCACGATACCTAAAGGTGCCCCAAAAGCACCAGGCGGCAAAGGCTTAAACTCAACACCAAGAATCGGCCCATCAGCCCTCAAAGGATGCCCAAGCTTTTTCTCAACGTGCACGGTCACACTTTGCTGATCTTGCATTTGTGTGAAGAGTTGAGCTAGCCTTTCAGGCACCAAGTGTTGCAGCATCTCAGAGTTCCTCCTTGAACTTGAGGATTCAGTACCAACCACTGGGTCAGCAAATGACGTTGAGCTGGAGCTCAAGCCGGAATTGGAAACAGCTGCGAAATTCACAAACTTCCCATCACCCTCGTTCCTAGTTCTGTACCTCCGAGGGCCATGCCGATCCATATACCTCCTATTTCCAAACCAGTACTGGACTTGCTTGTAGTCCAGCCCAGTCAACTTGGCCAACTCTTCCTTCATGGCCGCAGATGGATTCGGCGCCACTAAACAAATCAAAGTATGCACCAGAAGAACAGATAAGCGAGTGAAGCAGCAGACTATGAAAGATTTAACGAACCACCAACATGTATATTTTAAAAAGGAAATAAAAATCCGAACTTGAAGCTGAAAGTAGCAGAAAAGAAGAGCAAACCACCTGCGTAAGCGTTCTCAAGGATCTGGACTTGCAACGGATTCTTCCACTGCTTCTTGACCTCCGAGGCCCCGAATCCCGCCTCAAGAAGCTTCTTTTCACCATTGTCTTCGCCGTGCTCCATCCGAAATCACAGCTCCAAAATCACAAAAACAACTCCGACGGGGATGGAACGGGAAGAAACCGGTAAAAAGAGGACGGCACGCACGCGGTCAATACACGCGGGGAGGAGAGGGGTCCGCGGGCGGAGATGTCAGTCGCGGAAGAAGGCAAGGAGAGGAAGAGGCAAAGAGGGGGATCGGACGAGGGCACGCGCATCATCATTAGCAGATCACAAAAGGAGGCGATGACAGGGAGGAGCCAAAAGAGGTATCGTCGGAGGCGATTAATGCGGCGGGGATCGGAGGAGGAGGAAGGAATCCGAGTGGGATTTGGAGGCGTTTGGGGCCGAGGGCGCGCCTTGTTCTGCTTCTTCCATCGCGGGAGAGATCGAGGTGGAGGGATTTGGGGGGCATTGAATGAGGGCAGGGTTTTAGATCGACAAGCCTCAAATCTCGCTATATATGCAGCGACATCAGGAGGAAGAGGAGGAGGAGGAGGTTAGGTGGGCGTTTCGTGGGAGGGACAGAGAAGAATAAGACGGAGAGCGGGTAGGGTTGGGTTTAGGTTTCCGGGAGACGGCGACTTTAGGTTTATTTCCGGCACAGGTCGTCGCGTGTTGGGTGGGCCATGCCATTTGCTGACGCCGAGGGGCCCATTTGGCGTCACATTTCTCACATTATTATATGAATTGATTTGGATTTCGATGCATACGAGCACCCAAAAAAAAACACTCAAATCCGTACCACGACAATTAATCCGATTTAAAAAAATAAATAAATAAATGTCACACTATCCATCTCGCGTATTTTCCCCAAAAATTAAACATATAATATATTAATTCAAAAAAAATAAAATCATAGGCAACCATAAACATTAGAATTTAAATTAATGACCAACTAATAATTATAAAACCGACCTTAGCTCAGTTGGTAGAGCGGAGGACTGTAGTTGGTATAGTTATCCTTAGGTCGCTGGTTCGAATCCGGCAGGTCGGAATATTTTTATTTTTTTACGCTCTACATAAGATATTTGAACAATTTTATTTTTAGAATATTAAATTTAATATATATATATATAACTCATATGGTTTTTTGCTTTTTTTTAGATATATATCATATGTTAGTCAATAGAGTGATAACAATATGCTAGTTTATTTTTTAGGATGTCTAAATCAAATTAAGATACTCATTAATTGGATATGATAGATGAATAAGTCTCGAACTAAGACTTTAATTAGCTTTTATGGCTACATTAATAAGTCTCATTAGTAAATATCTTAATAGTTTATTGTAAGATTTTGAGATTAAATCCTACCTTCATTACTTATTTTTATAATAATAATAATAATAATAATAATAATAATAATATGTTTTGATAATAAAGAGGATGAAGCTAAAATCTTTCAATTTATTTTTAATTTATGGTAATATATGAAAAGGTGTTGTTTCTTTGGATATTTTTTTCTTTGGTTAGTATTTACAAGAAATTAAACAGGTTTCTCATGTGGAATTAGTGACATCTAATGGTAGGATTTATCTATTATTATAAAATTAATTTATGATTTTTTTTTATTATCACCGACTATGACGATTTAGTATCATATTATATATGAAAGGATAATTTATAAGACTATATAAGTCCATTATGAAATTAATATTTTAGGTAAAAATTATTCTCTTCAAACTATATTACAACAAATGGCATAAAAAAATATTTAGTATTTTACATATATATATATATATATTAGTGGATCAATTTTCTTATCTGGTCAATATTAGACCAATATCTCCTTTTTATCGCAATCATACCATTAAAAGGTAGCAAAAAAAATAAAAATTTGAATGGTTTTACATAAATATATATTAAGAGTCAAAATTCATGAAAGTTGGGCATCGGCCCCAAGTTGGGCCTCCTCTTGTCCGTGATATGTTGTAAATGTATATGCAATGCTTGCTGATGTTTTTGCTACAAAAATTCGATTTGGAAACAGCTACGAAGTTTTAATTGCAATAAACAAAAGTGATTTTTTTTTGTATAAAAAATATTCTACGACGCTAAAATATTTTGTAGTATTGACAATAATAGGAGGAGTCATATTACTCAAATAAATCATATATTTATTATAGAGACTTGTTAATGAATATAATATAATCCCAATCTATATATTTTATATAACGAAAACCATATTTGAGGCTCAAATCATGTAATAAATTGTTAAAGCTTTTATCAACCAACTACTTATAAATATATTGAATGAGATTTCAAACTGTTTGATTAGTTTTTATCAGTCAACTACTTGATACCTTCATAAATATGTCGAATAAGACTTCTAAATCTTGACTTTGTGTAATTTAGTCTATTATATCATCATCAAATTAATTTAGTGTATTATATATATATATATATATATATATATATATATATATATATATATATATATATATATATATATATATATATATATATATATATATATATATATATATATATATATATATATATATATATATATATATAAGAGACGAAGGTAAACTTCAAACCTATAGTTTTACAATGAACTATCAAAGTTTTTACCAACTAAATTAATCAACACTTTCTTTGTATCGAAATCTTTCTCATTAAATATATATTTATATTTATAATAATAATAATATAATATCGAATATTTTAAATTATAATTATCTTTACTAAGTTTGATCAATCCAATCCAATCGATTAAACTGGTTGATCAATTCCGCTTAAAAACATTCTATTAAAAGGAGACAATCATTTCATTGATTTATCAAAAAAATCGATGAAAAATAAATATCCTTAAACATAACAAATCTAAAATATAATTATTTAATTATTTTAATTATGAAAGAAAACAAGCATCATATTGAGTGGGTCTATATTTAGCACCCACACGGAATCCATTATTTTTTTTTAATTTTTTAATATAAAATTTAATTTTTTATTATTCATAATCGTCTCAATTAGTCGTGCTCCGACTGACATACCACATAATCATACAAAATAATAATTAAATATAATATTTTAGGATTCATTTTCAACATTGTATATTATATTTTGAATCATTTATATATATCGATTATTAATCGACTTGTCTTAACGATTACATACCCTCAAGAAATATTATAGTTTGACGATTCCTCAAGTGAATAAGATTGATAATTTACATCAAATCATATTATTTTGAAATTCAAATCGAGGAATGATCACTTGTACAAATTACATGTGGACGATAGAGACGCGTATCCCCAACAAAAATTAGATTTCCTAATTCCACTCAACAACCATCGGATTTGATGTAGAAAGAGGCATTGATGGTGGCTTTTCTATGTCCATGACCTACCACATTCATTATGTTCATTGTTGAAGGATATTGAACATGATTTATGCTGCGATGACCACCATATGTTGAAGTTAGGTCAAGTCATCATGTATGAATGTCCCCAAAGGTCGGTATACTTCTTTTTCATCTCCCTCTCCCTCCCTCTCTCTCTCTCTCTCTCTCTCTCTCTCTCTCTCTCTAATATCAACTCCATAAATAAGATACATGTAGGGTGTCATGGATTATGAAGCATCATAGAATGGCACTTTAGAAGTACCTCCTGAAGCCATGTTGAATCTCGTACCAACTTTTCTCACATGCTTTAGGTGAAAACATGAGATATATATATATATATTGGAAGAAATCTTACATAAAATGGAATGATCATGTGACTTTATTACAGTCGATCTGAAGGTGACAACACAAAGATCATGTGAAAGATACAGAGAATATTATTAGCATATTAGATTTCAGATACGAAACAGATCCAAAGATTTGTGCGGGCACAAAGATTCACCTGTCATGTTGTTGCATCATATCTCTCCATGTTCCTCCTTTCCCAAAGCCAAGAACCAAACGTAAAAGGCATGCACCGGCCAGCAGCTGAAAGCCAAGCTTGAAAGCGAAGCATGATTTGGACCCAACACCATTTCCTAAGCTCTTTCCTTTTCAGAGTTCTCATTGCTCATGATGGTAAAGACGCGAACGATGAAGAAATCATTAAGCTCTGTGACCTGGTTGCTGTCTGAGAAAGTTTCATCAAAGAAGATCCGTAACGATCCATCGGAAGCCGAAAGCATCTCTTGCAGAGATGAAGCAGAATGAATTCATTGGCCGATCACTCCACCATTAAATCGTCCATCCACCCAGTGTACGACAGGAGTTTAATGGGGGAAGCAATTTGCCGGTAGCAGAAGCGAGGAATGGTTACCCCCTTGGCTGCCCTTTCCCCTTGCCTGCAGGCGATGGCACTGACTCCGTTCTGATTGACGTTAACCTCGACATGACGTCCATCGATCTCATAAATTTATTGGAAGATTCACATCATCGATGAGAAGATTCACATCACGCTGCACTGACTCCAAATCGGTCAGTCACCGCCACCTCGGCCACTGCCTCCACCGTCGCTTCCCGCCCACAACGAGGCACATGAATCAAATATCTCCGACACACCCATTTGCTGGCTGCTCGCTCGCAACAGCTCAAACCCGGCCGGACCTCCTCACCTGTCATTTTTCGTGTTGTCACGCAGAGGGTGAGACGACATGTTTGCTCCTCAGTCGCAGCGATTCTCTCGTGCATGCAGCATCCCGTTCTCGGGGTGGGAGTGTGATGAGATGACTAGGGTGTAGACCAGCCTGCGTGTGCATGAGCGAGATTGCCGCAGGATTCCCAATACTGAGGAGATTTCTTGACCGGGGGTTCTGTTGCAGCAATGAAGAGACCGCCTCCGTTGATAACGAGGATGTTACTGCTTCGGAGTTCGGGGTAGGTTTCGAATTCACCATTGTTTTCTCCCTGAGACACGGAGAGAGAGAGAGAGAGGAAGAAGACGTGGGTAGGTGTGGAGTCGCAGTGGAGATTTAAATGCAAGGAGCCTGTCACTACTACAGATGTAAGTCTACGACGGGTGTATTTGACTGTTGCCTGTACGCCAACTCACGCGAGCGACAGTCTCCGAAGCAGATATAATCGTATAATAATTAATTATATTTGGCTGTTTATAAGAGATTATGATCTTCCTATGTTGCTTGAACTCAGAAATCCAACATAATAGAGATGAAGGCTGTGCTGAATGATCTGTTCATCCTTCACCGGGAAGCAAAAAGAAAGAAGGAAAGAAAAGCTGCAGCAAATGCATGCAGGGAACAAAACAACGTGACACAGATCGCCTACCATTATAGCTTTCCACCTCATCGAGCCTGCACGAATGCACAGGAATTTAGCAACCTAATGCCTGACACAGCTGTTTGGAGACCATGTGATGTGGCATGGGAAATCTACTGAAGAGTTTGGGCAATCCCTCATGCTCTTCCGAATGGTTGGTGAGCTGACAGGTTTTAGTGTTGGCTGCTGCCTTCCCTCCCATATCAAATTAAACAGTGGCAGGTCCCCTGCAGATGGCACGACAGCGGATAAATGGACTGCACTGCATCATTGCTCCAACTTCGATCCCACCTGTTTCGACAAAGGTGTCCGTCGTAAAGGAGAGAGAGAGAGAAGAAGAAAGCATTCCAATGGTTTCTTAGCCCGCCTCTGACTCTCACACTGAGAGTAGAAAGCATGAAGTGGGCACCTGCTCCTCCACCATCATCCAATTGCTTTCCTTCCACTGCCCTCAATTCTGCCTCTTTCTCCCACCTCTATCTTTCATCCGTGATGGGGTGGTGGGAGGAGTAGCCATTCGCTTCTGCTCTAGTTCCTCTCCCTTCCCTTCTCCTCCATCTGCCTGACCGAGCCATGGCACTTGCAGCTGCCGTTGTAGTCTTCTTGTTGCAGCTCTGCCGCTTCTCCCTGTCCCTGAACCAGGAAGGGCGGTACCTGTTGGAAGCCGAGAGAGGTCTCGTAGACCCCTCCGGTGCCCTCTCCGATTGGAATCCACGTGACTCCACCCCGTGCAATTGGACCGGCATCACCTGCTCGGACGGCACCGTCACCGCCGTCGACCTCACCGATCGAGGACTCATCGGGCCCTTCCCCGCCTCCCTCTGCCGCCTCCCGAACCTCGCCTTCCTCTCTCTCTCCGCCAACTACATCAACTCCTCCCTCCCGGACTCCGCCGTCGTCCCATGCGACGCCCTCGCCCACCTCGACCTCTCACAGAACCTCCTCGTCGGCTCACTCCCTGACGCCCTCGCCGCCCTGCCGGCCCTCACCTACCTCGACCTCACCGGCAACAACTTCACCGGCCCCATTCCGCCATCCTTTGGACGCTTCCCCCGCATCCGGGCGCTCTCCCTCGTCGCCAACCTGCTCACCTCCACCGTCCCTGCCTTTTTGGGCAACCTCACCACCCTCCGCCAGCTCAACCTCTCCTACAATCCCTTTGCCCCCGGCGAAATTCCTCCCTCCCTCGGCAACCTCTCCTCCCTCGAGATCCTCTGGCTCGCCGGATGCAACCTCGTAGGCGACATCCCGCCGTCGCTGGGCCAGCTCTCGGAGCTTGCCGACCTCGATCTCTCCACGAATGCGCTCTCCGGCCGCATCCCTGAATCCATCGTCAACCTCTCCAGCATTGTTCAGATCGAGCTGTATAATAACTCGCTCTCCGGTCCAATTCCGCTGGGCTTTGGTAAGTCCAGCTCCCTGCTCCAGATCGACGCCTCCATGAACCAACTCGAGGGGCCGCTGCCGGAAGATCTTTTCGACGCCCCCCTCCTCGAGAGCGTCCACTTCTACTCGAACAGACTAATTGGAGCCATACCCGCCGGCGTCTCTCGCTCCACGAGTCTAATTGAGCTCCGCCTCTTTGCCAACCGGCTGAATGGCTCTCTCCCAGCCGACCTGGGCAAGAATTCGCCGCTGATGCTCCTTGATTTGTCGGACAACATGCTCTCCGGAGAGATCCCCGGGAGCATCTGCGATCGCGGCGTGCTCGAGGAGCTGCTTTTGATCAACAACTTGTTCTCCGGTGGCCTCCCTGTAGGTCTCAGCCGCTGCCAAACGCTCACCCGCGTCCGGCTCAGGAACAACCAGCTGTTCGGCGAGGTCCCCGCCGGATTCTGGGGCTTACCACATCTTTGGCTGCTCGAGCTCAGAGGTAATTCCTTGTCCGGTGGGATCTCTCCGCTCATCTCCGGCGCTGCAAACCTCTCCAAGATCGTCATCGACGACAACCGGTTCACCGGCAGCATCCCATCCGAAATGGGGGCTCTGTCGAAGCTGTACGAGTTCTCCGCCTCCAACAACCAGTTCTCTGGGCCGCTCCCCGCCTCGCTCGGCAACTTGGAGGAGCTCGGGCAGCTCGACCTCCACCGCAACCTCCTCTCCGGTGAGCTGCTCCGAGGGATCCGTTCCTGGAAGAAGCTCAGCGAGCTAAACCTTGCTGATAACAAGTTCACCGGCAGCATACCCCCCGAGCTCGGCGACCTCCCAGTGCTCAACTACCTTGATCTCTCCGGCAATCTCCTCACCGGCAGTATCCCCATCCAGTTGGAGAATCTAAAGCTCAACGAGTTCAACTTATCGAACAATGATCTCTCAGGCGCTGTTCCACCTCTTTTCTCGCGCGATGTCTACAGGAATAGCTTCTTGGGAAATCCGGGATTGTGCAATGGCATGCCTGGCCTGTGCCCTGTCTCGCGATCCACCGGGGATCAGCGTAGCTTCATCTGGTTGCTCCGCTCCATCTTTATACTTGCTTCGTTGATCTTTGCCGTCGGAGTTGCCTGGTACGTTTGGCGGCACCGGAAGTACAAGCAGGCCAAGCAGGGAACAGAGAAGTCCAAATGGACGTTGACATCATTCCACAAACTAGGATTCAGCGAGTATGAGATCTTGGACTGCCTTGACGAAGACAACGTGATTGGCAGTGGGGGTTCCGGGAAGGTCTACAAGGCGGTTCTCAGCAACGGAGAGACGGTGGCTGTGAAGAAGCTATGGGGAACATCCAAGAAAGATGTGGAGAACGTAAACCATTCCGTGGATGATGGTTTCCAGGCAGAGGTTGCGACGCTGGGGAAGATAAGGCATAAGAACATCGTGAAGCTGTGGTGTTGCTGCACCACCAAGGACTGCAAACTGCTGGTGTATGAGTACATGCCTAATGGGAGCGTAGGAGACCTGCTGCACGGTAGCAAAGGAGGGCTTTTGGACTGGCCGACGAGGTATAAGATCGCGCTTGACGCCGCGGAGGGTCTCTCTTATCTGCACCATGACTGCATGCCGCCTATCGTGCACAGAGACGTGAAATCGAACAACATATTGTTGGACGGTGAGTATGGTGCCAAAGTAGCAGATTTCGGGGTGGCGAAAGCTGTTGAGATGATCGGCAAGGGGCCAAAATCCATGTCTGTGATCGCTGGTTCATGTGGATACATCGCGCCAGGTTTGTCCACGATGATCTCATCCTCCTCCTCTGCGATCTACTGGATGCATAGAACTGATGCTGTAATTTAATGGTCTCTCATATGCTGCAGAGTACGCATACACTCTCCGAGTGAACGAGAAGAGTGACATATACAGCTTCGGCGTGGTCATTCTGGAGCTCGTCACCGGGAAGCTCCCGGTCGATCCCGAGTTCGGCGAGAAGGACTTGGTGAAGTGGGTATCCTGCACCATGGAGCAGAAGGGCACGGACCACGTCATCGATCCCAAGCTCTACATGCACCACAGGGAGGAGATGAGAAGGGTCCTGGGTATCGGCCTTCTTTGCACGAGTTCTCTGCCGATCAACCGCCCTTCGATGAGACGGGTGGTGAAGATGCTGCAAGAAGTTGGCGCAGAAAGCAAGCCCACCAAGGCCGAGAAGAAGGACGGGCAACTGTCTCCTTACTACTGTGAAGATGGTTCAGACCATGGAAGTATCGTCTGAATGGATTCTCGTTTGCTGTGTGTGTCAAAGGCCAAGAGAGGAGGGGGGAAGAAAGAAGCTACTAAATCCTACTGCTGTGTTTTCTGGCAGATTGCTGCAGGATTTGGGGGATGAAGTGTGTGTATCTTGTCCTCCTCGATATCTACTTAGCTTTTTGAATCCCTTCTCTGTGCGCGGGTAGATTATTAGGATTGGGTTGAAACTATCCGATCTGATAGATGGATGGATGCAAATAGAATTGGATATCTACATGATTTGCAGGAACTCAATCCATCTCCATCAATGTGATGGTACTATGTGATTTATATTTTGAAATGGATGCAGTGTTATGCCGAACACACTGTTATGCCAGTGAGAGATGCCGATGGAGACCATCTGCAAGTTGGACCGACATGGACCGGCGTTCAAAGTGCACTGCCACTCCTGAGATATGAATCCTTCCCTGTACCTCCACATACGCTAACCTGCACATGAGTCCAAATATGGTGACCCATCGATCCATTTATTCGACACCGTCCGATAGTATATATATATATATATATATATATATATATATATATAAACACATGCATATATATGTGTATATACATACATATATATAAGAGGGAGATTTTTTTTGGGTTTTTGTTGCATGATGCCCTTTTTTTTTTCTTCATTTGACGTCCAATTTTTTTAATATCCTAAATATCTCTTTGTTGTCACTTCCTCATTTTAATTATATCGTTTTTGTTTCGTTATGATTATATTCATCATCATGATGAAGGGAGAAAGAGTCATTGACGATAATGAGTGACATTTAGGGTGTAAGAAAAAAAAAGAGAATATCAAATGAAAAAACTAAAAATATGAGTCTATGAAAAACTTAAAAATATAAGTGTTTTTATAAAATCACCACATATATATTAAAATTTTAAAATTTTATTATTATATTATTGTTTTATGTTTTAAAAATTTTGTTTCTTTCATTTATTTGAATACTATCTTTTATAAAAAATAAGTTTTAACAAAGGTTTTGGTTGGAGGAGTACGATTAATAATATTATCTTTTATTCTTTTTTATATTTTTTATTAAATAATAATAATATTTCTAAATTATCTTTCATAAATAAACTTAAATAGTATTTTTTTCTCTTCTTCTTCTTCTTTCACACTCTCCTAGGATGACAATCAACGATGAACATAGAACACAGGCAAAAAGCACGAGGTAACAATTGATGACGATGTTAATAGGGAAGCATGTGTTATGGGAAAAAATAATAATATTAATAATATTAATATTATAAACAATAAATTTAAAAAAATTTATTATTTCTTAAAGAGGTTGTTAATAATGAAGGCATTGTCAATGGGAAAAAAAAAAAAGAATTCTGAATAGTACATTTCTTTCCATCTTTATACCACTAAGATTTTATAGCAACAAATCACTTAGAAGATTTTTTTATATCGATGGAGTGGGGATTTAAGATACATTATTTTAATGAACAGAAGGCTCACAGTTTTTATTCTGATCATATATATTTGGGTTCACTTGAACCCATGCGGCCCAACCTCTCCTCTCCAATCACTAAAAGAATCAGCATCACATCAAAATTTCTCTTTATTCCCCCCAAACGGATTCAAAAACTCCAAAAAGAATCATTTTTATTTATATCTTCATAGTTAGCAAACTGCACAAGGCATCGGTATGGGGAATCACTGATGCCATACCCAACATGATGAGGCACAGTTAAAGCTCAGAGAAGGAGAAGCCAGCGGGCGGTGGAGGGCGTTCGGTAGCTTTCACGGAGGTGGAGGAGGACAAGTACTCCCCTGCTCTCGCCTGGTTCGCCTCAAAGAACGTGAAGCTCACGTGCGCCGAAGATAAAGGTTTAAGCGGCATCTCTTCTCCCTCCACACATCACTCTCCGCCCTGCAGTAGCAGCAGCAGCAGCTCTCCCTCCCGCACCGATGAGTGATATAAATAGGTGGGCCGGTTCATTATGGTCCGAAGGATGACGAGAGAGAAAGCTGGTGGCGCACAATGGCCATGTCTTTCTGTTTCTGCTGCTGCTGCTTTTTTCTTTAGGGTGAGAGAGAGGAGAGAGGGCAGTCAAAGGTCCTCAAAAGGCGCAACAGGTATAACTTATACACATGCGTGCGTATCGAGTTGAAGGCATTGAGAATGCGTGTGGGAGGAGGTGGTGTTGCTCCCGTGCATCGCCGTCTCCGTCTCCTCTTCTCATGGGAGTGGGGACTGTCACAAAATTCTCACCTTTAGTGCACTGGTTCCACAACCAAAGGGGCCGCACTGCGAGGAGACCTAGATTCCTCTCCTTCACCTTGCAATCTAAACTGTATCTATCTCTCTCATCACTGTATTGATGACCTTGTGCCACCTCCTCCCTCCTCATCATGTGCCAGTCCTCAGTCACACAGCATTTTTGGATCTTTCTGCTGATCCCTTTCCCCATGGCACGCCCCCATGTGACCCCTCTCTCTCTCTCTCTCTCTCTCTAGTCTCTGTCTCCGCATCCAATTCTTTCTTTTATTCTGATACTTACTGTTGAGTCTAGCTGTTGCTCTGCTCTGGCTTTGCATCCAAGGAGTGGAGCACCTACCTCTCTGGCTGCATTAATGTCACCATGGCCTGCCCTCGGATAAGCTTGGGAGGGTAGCGTACAAGCTTGCGTTGCCCATAAATCGATATACGTTGACCACGAACCGGATACTGCATACCATTGCGATGTGCAGCCACTGGCCGAGTAGTCCATGGGAACTGCTGCTGCCCTCTTCCTTCTCGCTCGCTCTCCGTCTTCCTCCACCTCTGGACTAGTATTGTTGTCACCTTCTTCCTTCGAACCGAAGTTTCCATCTCCACAAGCATATCTGCCCGCTGGGTTGGCAATCCGTGCTCTTAGTAAACGGTAGTACCATCACTCGGGTCTTTCTCCTTCTTTGGTGAGTCAATACCTACAGTCACTGAAAGGTGATCATTGAGTGCACATTTTGATCCCATGTTGGTACCGTCATCAATGTCAATTCAACGTTCAACGCTCGCTTGATGACGCTGGGCCAAGGCTGTTTAGCATGGGTATCCGACGGCCATGCTAGACCGACGCTGGTAACGCATGGCTACCGTTGAACCATATCACCCATGCTAAACTCGCATGGTTTGACCAGCCATTCCGGATGACAAACATCCTCCCAAAACAAAAAGCCTACGGAGCCGCTGGTGATGCCATTCTTGCAATATAAGTGAATAATGGAGGGTTAGTATGATAGAGATATAAGGTACCACTAGTGCCTGTGACCCCGTCGCTACTGCTGCTGCTGCTGCTTCTCCCGTTTCGAGTCCTGCGTCTGAAGCCGCCTTCCTCGCTGTCAACCCCCCCGTCTGATCTCGGTAGCAGAAGGAAACCCTAGAATTATTATATATACTTGTTTAATGTTTATCTTTCTTTAGCTCTCCACTCTCAAGTCCCAAGAAGAAAGCGGCTCCTCCTCTCTCCGCTTCCCTTCTTTAATGGTGTGTGGTATGAAGGACTAGATACATAGATGAGGCGGAAGAAGAAGGCTTCCGTAGGCGGAGCCGACAGACCCTATTCCCACCGCCGGAGCCGTGGTGGCGATCTATTCTTCTGCTTTGGTTCCCGCCCTTCTGCCGCTGCCGCTGCGCCGTCTTCTTCGTCATCGTCCGCCGCGGCAGCAGCCATGCGCGCGCCGTCCTCCAAGTCCCTACTCAGCCCCGGGCGCGGCCGCGACCCGGCGGCGGCGCCCTTCCTGTCGTCCTCCCTCAGCCGACGCCTCCGGAACAGCGGCAGCGTCAAGGGCGCCCAGTCCCCAATGTTCCCCACGGTGGTAGCCGGGAGGCGGAAAGGCGTCGCCTTTGAGGCTGCGGAGCCGTCCTCCCCCAAGGTCACCTGCATCGGCCAGGTGCGCGTCAAGAGCAAGAAAAAGAAGGCGGCGGCGGCGGCCGCGGCTGCTGCTGCCGCTGCCGCCAAAGGCAAGGCGTCGGTGATGCGCTCGCGATCTATGAGGGGAAGCGGGAGGGAGGCGAGCTTCCGGAGGACGGAGGACATGGGCGGAGCGGGGGAGTGCTTACCGAGCAGGAACCAGAGGTGGGTGTATCACCTCCCGGTCAGCATTTGCGAGGCGCTGAGGGCATTCGGGTCGGAGTTTAATTGCTTCTTCCCCTGTGGCGGAAGATCCCTCTGTTCCTCCTCGTCTTCCTCGAGATCGGCCGAAGGAAGGGAGGGAGGGTGCGGCGAAAGGAGGTCGAACTCGTGCGGAGCAGTGTTCGCGAGGTGGTTGATGGCAGTTCCGGACACCGAGGAGGGGAACGGACGAGAAATCGTGGGTGTGGCAGTCGAGGATGGAAGGGACAGAGAGATGGGAATGGTAATCAAAGAGAGGTTGAGGAGAGAGGATTTGGAGTTCGGGATCGAGACGGAGAAGACCGAAGAGGTGGTGATGGTGGTGGAGAAAAGGGAGGAGAAGGAAGAGGAAGAGGAAGAGGAAGCGAGGGTCAGCATTTGCATTCCTCCCAGGAATGCTCTGCTGCTGATGAGGTGCAGATCTGATCCGGTCAGGATGGCGGCATTGGCGAGCCGATTCTGGGATTCGCCGGCCATGCAGGTGCGCGTGGAAGAGGAGGAGGCAGAAGAGGAGGAAGATGGTGACGATGACAATAGAGATCAACATGGGGAGCGTAATGAGGAAGTGAGGGGAGAAGAGAGGGATGATGAAACTGCTCAAACTGCGGAACCATATCGTGAAGAGGAGGGAGTAGAAGAAAGCCATCAAGGAGTGATTTTGAGTGAAGAACTGATGAAAGCTTCTGATGGAACAGAGGCACAAGAAGAGGAGGTGCAGCCGAATCCAGTCGATGAAAGGCAAAATAAGGACGAGGATCTCATAACGGGGACTGCAGCTGAGCCTGTCGAAGCGATCGGTAACTCGGAAAGGGATAAAAAAGAGCAAGAAGTAGAAGCAGCCGAAGTTGAGTATTCTCAGTTAAAAGAAAAGCCAGAAGAAAAAGAGATGACGAATGATACTCCTCCGAAGGATAGAGAAGTAGAGAAGGAAGAGGATAAAGGAAGGAGAACCAGCAGCTGCTCGTCCACAGCAGATAAAGAGGAGAGGAGATCAAACAGGCTTGCTTCCAAATCGAAGGAGGGATCAAGAAGGCACAGCTCTGCGTTGAGGGAGAGGGACAAGCGGCGACATAGCTTCTCCACAGAGCGGGAGGTGGGAAGACCGAGCTTGGGAAGACCAAGCTTTGGCGGTGAGAAGGAAGTGAGGAGAGCTAGCTTCTCCATTGAAGCGAAGGGGAGGTGGAGCTTCTCCATTGAGAAGGATGGTCTGAGACTAGAAGAGGAAGTAACGGATGAAGCAAAGAAGACCAAAAAAGAATGCTTCCCGGAGAAGAAGGGTCCGAATGGCAACATGGAAGTCCAATACTCGCATACCAAGGAAAAAGAAGGTAATGACGGGGGAGATAAAAGAGGCAGAAAGCAATGCGGAGTAGAACGTGAAGTTGGGGAGAAAGGAGAGGAGGAGAAGAAGGGCACGGAGCTGCCCGACTGCCTTCTACTTATGATGTATGAGCCCAAGTTGTCCATGGAGGTCTCCAAAGAAACTTGGGTCTGTAGCACTGACTTCCTCCAGTGGCGTCTCCACCACCCCAACTATCGGCCTTGTCACCCTTCGAAACCAGTCGCTGCTGGCGCCACAGCTACCACCACCGGCGCTGGCAAAGTCGGCACCAGAGCGGATGAAGTAACTAAAGGTGAAGCAAGCATGGAGATCACTGATGATAGGAGCAGTGATAATAAGGAAACAGTCTCTCCTATCCAGGAGGCACCACAGCCTTCGTCGTTGCCGTCACCACCAGTGTTGCCCACTGTGTCGGACAAGGATAAGAAGCTGAGAGGTAATGCTGGTGTGCTGCCATCACCGGCACCGGCTCCAGCATATGGGCCGTTCGTGCTAACACGGTGCAAATCGGAGCCAATGAGGTCGTCGGCAAAGATGGCACCCGATGCTTGCTTTTGGAAGGATAGACATCGGCCAATTGGGGCCACCGGAATCGGATTCTGAGCTGATACCATCCAAATTAAAATGATTTTGACCGGACCTTAGACAAGGTAAGAATACTGTAACTCTTGTGTGCAATATTGATCATTTTCTTTGTGTTATTACTGTTCTGTTAGCTTGTACAATAGCAATAGCAATCACGGTTTGTTATTTAAATGAATTTTTTGTGTACTGAATGTGAAGGCCTGTTTACATTTGCTATTTTACCGAGGGATCTTGGATCTTATGATGTCGTTAATCAAGTGGTGGACAAGGTAGAAAGATCATTTTACAAGGCATGTTCGGCAATCTAACAAAACACTTATATGTTATATGCCTTGCCCTAAGCATTAAAATTCTAATTTTTGTTTGAGCGATACGACTTCGGAACCAATCGATGGTGTCTTGTTGGGTCTCTTTAAAGCAAAGATCCAACTCTGTGTTGGACAATGCACTTGAATCAATTTCTTATATGTTTGTGGGTTTGATGTTTTGTAGCAATAATAATGTGCACGCCGAAGATGCTAGTTATTTTGTTTGGTAAAGACTGCGGAAGATTATGATAAGATCATGGGATCAAAACATCATATTTAATACTGCAAAAATATAACATAGTTCGATAGTAATCATCTGTATGAGCACATTTGAATGCTTGTTATTTCCTAGACTGATGTAATTTTTTGAAGTTTTGTGAATGTTCACCATCTGCTGCCGGCAACCATATAATAGCATCAACTGTTGTCATCAATTTGTGTGTTGCTTACCTCCAAGTGTTCTTTTTTAGTCTCTTTGTAGTACATATTGGAGATCTGCTGCAATTCGAGTCATGCTATAATGGAAAAGAGATTGTTCTTTCTTGTGTTGGTGCTGAACTCAGCAAGCAAATAGGCTTCATAACCATTGGTGCTCTATGAAATGTGACGCATTTCTTTGGTTGTCTTTCCACAACTCAGATGCTGAGCCAGAAATGCATCTTTTCTGGCTGGCTAAAGCTTGAAGGGAAGGTATTGAAATGAAAGGGAAACAGCTTTGGATAGGTGGTGATTGGTTTCTCATAGCCAAATGGAGATGAGCTTTCAAGAAGGAAACAGCTCTGCGAGTGGGTGCTGATATTGATGTACATCACGTTCCCACAGCCCGCAGGAAGAAGTCTGTCAAGGCTTGGCCACAATGACCCCGTCGTAGGGCCGGAGGTCTTCTTTCTGCCTGCCACTCTAAAAAGAGACGAGAGAATGAGCATGGAAACCATTTCCTCTCTTTCCCTTCCTCCACTATCCGCCATTGCTGGTGAGAGACCACCATCTGTAGCAGCTTTTTCTCCCCTGAAAGCCTTTGTACGGTAAAGGCGATCGCCATTCCTTTTCCTCTGTTTCTCGGCCCTCATCATTTTTGCATGGAACATGCCCTCAAAGCAAATGAGTTGGAAGGAGACGAAGCAGAAATCCGATGCGTCAGATGATCCAAATGATTCCGACCCGAGTCCATACACGGCTTCGGTTTCTTGCTTGGATCAGGTTGAGGATGACCCAGCTCTGTCTTAACCTGATCAATTAAGCCAGCAAAATGAATTGATTGGGTGCTACAAATACACCACCAACGACTGCATCTTTTGATATCTAGCAATCCAAGATGGAATGCCGCTGAGTGGATGTTCTACTTGTCGCAGTGTGTCTCGAGCAACGAGAGATTCTAACTGATGACTTCAATTGTGTTTTCGACTCATATAGCCACCTCTTTTGAGCGTAATAAGATAAAGAGTACATCGTTGACGACGACACGATCTCTGCCTCGCCACGGCAGGTGTTACTTGTGCTGGTTGACCTTCATAGATCGCTTTAAATCCCCACTGGGATTCAGGTTCCAAAGCTATGGAGATGCGTGGAGGTACAGATCGAGTACGGCTAGCGATACCTTTGTCAGCATTCACGTTGTCACCATTAAAATCTCTAAGATCCGGTAACCATTCAATGCACCGAGACCTTCTATATTTGATTTGGTTACCAACTTGTTTGTCGACCTCCGAGCTTCTTTAATGATGTTGTGTGCCGGGAGAAGTTTCCAGGAGCCATACCCTTCTCGTCTGACGACTTGAAAAGGATAGGGAGAGAGAGAGAGAGTTCAAATCTCAGCCATCATCCTACGATTTCATGCTATGACAAAAATACAGACTGAGGTGTTGAAGATCGAGATCAAATGACAGTAATGAGTAGGATTGGATTGGATTAGATACGGCAGGCATGATAAACACATGCTCTAGTTTCTCATTTGACTTTTGATCAATCCTGAGGTGTTCTTCCGGTCACAGAAAGCCTTGTTTGAATCTTCTTCGATTTCTCTCTCTCTATATGTTGACCTTTTTTTCCGTCTTTGTTTTTGTTTATATGCATGCAATAAATCGTGTCATTTTAACCAATCTTGAAACGATGGCTTCTTGGAGGATTCTACGTGAGGCTCAGTCTTCCCGTCTGTTCCCTACCAAGTCAACTGGACAACGAGAGATCGACCTCCACAAGCAACACTCCGACATAGCTTCCGGGCGATAAGGCCGCCTACGTTTTTAGCTCACGAGCAGCAGATCTGTTTGACAACCGATCGAGAAAGAAGAAGAAGAGCACATGAACCCAAGTGGAGGTCTTTAAATATGTAGGCGCATCCCGATAACATCCACAGCTTAGTGTGCCACCACTACATCGAGATGTCGAACTCGGAAGCGTCTCTCGAGTCCACTCCTAGCTGGGCTGTCGCTGGTGTTTCCGCCGTTTTGATCTGTGTAGCTCTTCTCATAGAGCACGCCCTTCACCGGTTAACTCTGGTCAGGCATCTCTCGCTCATCCATAGTGCAATCTTGCCGCTTCTTCTCTTTGTTAGCTTTCATGCCGATCTGATCGTGCGTCGGTGCCTTCATCGGCAGCTGCTGGAGAGGAGAAAGAGGAAGACCCTTAACCGGGCTCTCGGCCATGTCAAAGCAGGTTAGCGAAGCATGCGAGTGGAGTGTGTTGTCTTCAGCTGGCTGCCATTATTTTCTCTAAGAGGATTTCTTCCTGGGCTGTCGTTGTGATTAGAACTCAGGAATCTGGGGTTCATGTCCTTGCTGCTGACTGTCGCTAAGCAGCCCATCTCAAAGATCTGCATCCCCGCAGGCTTGGGAGACTCCTTTCTTCCATGCAAGGATGCTGCACCGCCAGGCAGATTCACCGAGGAGCAATCCTGCCAAAATAAGGTACGTATGGCTCAATAGAGCGATCAATGTTTCACTGCCTATGCACGTACAAGGGAATGAACACTTGCTTATTTGACATGCAGGGCAAGATATCTCTGCTCTCCTCACAAGGGACTCAGCAACTACAGATCTTGATCATCGTGCTGGCTATGTTCCATATCCTTTCTTCCCTTGTAACCTTGGCTCTTGGCGAGGCCAAGGTATTCTTCATTCATAGTTCGTTGTTAAGAACAGAAGAAGCAAAAAGATTGCTCGAATTAGTGTCTGTCTCATCAGGATTCTCTTGTATCCTTCAGATGAAGAGGTGGAAGACATGGGAAGAAGAAACCACTACTCTGGAACATCAGTTATCGAATGGTAATTTCACAAAGATCATCGATATTTCACTACATCTTCAGCGTTCACTTTCCCGATTGCAGGACTATTTGAGCACTCTGACCTCAGCATTTTGACTGATTATATATAATGTATATACATGATGAAAGACATATGGGTAATGTTTGAATGCCACACTTGAACATGACATATGAACCTTAACCGGATACAACCAAGAAGCAATGATCTCCAAGGTGAAGCCTTTCCTTGTACTCAGTGTTCTTTCTCATGCAGATCCTCGTAGGTTAAAGCTTGCACGGCAGACATCATTCGGAGAACGGCATCTGAAGTCTTGGAGTAATCACCATTTATTTCTGTGGATGGTAAGTTCGATTCCTATTGCCGTGCCTCAGCCTCGTGTAATTCCATATGCTGATCACTTGCTTTCTTGTTTGTAGGTCTGCTTTCTTCGACAGTTCACTGATTCAGTCTCGAAAGCCGATTATTTTTCGCTTCGTCGCGGTTTCATTGCGGTAAGACAAGATTATACTCGAGCCATTGGTGCTTACGGGGAAGACGAATCCAAATATTTAACGTGAGTTTGGTTTGATGAACAGGTTCATTTTTCTCAGGATTGCAAGTTCGAGTTCCGAAAGTTCCTCCGGAGATCAGTGGACAGAGACTTTGCAGTGGTTGTTAGTATCAGGTCTTCGTCTGAAACCATACTCTCTATGCTTGCTGAATCCGATCTTTTACACCACTTTCAATTGGCTGCAGCTTCTGGATATGGATGTTTGCCGTGTTCTTCATATTCTTCAATGCCTATGGTAAAGCATCATCATCGGTTAATTAGATCAGAGTTCCACACTACTCTGCTTTCTCTGATCACCTAATTTCTTCTTCTTTTGTTTTTTGGACAAACAGGATTTTATAGCCATTACTGGCTTCCCTTCATTCCTTTAGTGGTATGACTATGCTTTCCGTGTGCTCAGAGAGTTACAAGTGATGATAACTAAGAGAAGATGAAATGTTTCTGTGCCTGCAGATTCTTTTGGTTATAGGAACGAAGCTAGAAGTCATCATAACAACAATGTGCTTAAAGAGCAGTAATCAGGCAATTGTTGTTCCTGGGACAATATGTGTTGAACCTGACAACAGCTTCTTCTGGTTTGGTCGACCTCGATTGCTGCTGCACCTCATGCAGTTCATCTTAGTCCAGGCGAGCTCATCGTCCTGTTTAAAGCTGAAGTCATCTTGACATACGTGAAAGGATATAGGATTTTGATACGATTACCTTTGTGCATCGCAGAACTCCTTTCAGCTGGCATTCTTCGCGTGGACATGGGTGGGTAGGCCATGATCAGTGTTACTCGACTCTTCTATATTTCGAGCTGATGATGGGCATGCTCATGCTGCAGTACAACTTTGGGCTCCGGTCATGCTTCCATAGAGAGGTGGCGGACGTCGTCTTGAGCTTTGGGGTAGGCATTCTGGTGCAGCTCCTGTGCGCTTATGTTACGCTTCCACTGTATGCGTTGGTCACTCAGGTACAGAAGCTCCGAATTAACCTTCCTATCACTTCCATCTGTTCATCATCTGAATCGTTTCTCGTCAGATGGGTTCCTCGACGAAGGAAACCATCTTCACTGATGAGGTTATCGAGAGCCTGAGAGACTGGAAGAGGAGAGCAAGGAAGAACGTTGCAGAACGGAGGTCGCTTGCCTCCGATAAAGACGAAGCTTCATCATCCTGCAGTCACACGCCAAGAAAGCCAGAGTTCAAGTACCCTTCAGGGAGGTTAGAGCTGCTGGAAGTCCAAAGAGTGGTGGAAGAGATCATTCAGCATGGTGCTAACAACATGTCTAATGATGGCGAGCTCTCCTTTGGGCTATGGAGAAGGCCGATCAATTAATGTAAATGCAGGCCTTGACCACTGTATTTACTGTAATTCAGGTCAACATCCAAGATTTTCCAATC
Source organism: Musa acuminata AAA Group (assembly GCF_036884655.1). Lineage (NCBI taxonomy): Eukaryota > Viridiplantae > Streptophyta > Magnoliopsida > Zingiberales > Musaceae > Musa > Musa acuminata. Next base: position 11,234,458 of record NC_088343.1, on the reverse strand, counting down.
GAGGGAGAGGATAGATTGATCGATGAACATAATATATGCTAAGATGTAAGAATTCAAAGCACCAAAGATGTCAATTTTTGATGTAATATTTCCGTTTAGTTTCATCAGTTTTGGTTCTGACATGAATAATCAATTGAGTTGATACAACTCCTTATCTTCTTCCTGCTAAGAGAAAGATTGACGACAGAGTCCAGACTGTCTCAGCTCTCGACGCAATGCTCCAACCCAATACTGCCAAACGAAGTGGGATGTCGAGCTGGAAGAATTGGCACCTTTACAGCGAGAAGGAAGCTCGTGTTTGCGCCAAGCTGGTGAGTTGTCTTTTCCCGGATCTTAATCGAGTCCATGAGCCTATCAGTGCCTTCTTCCGGCGCCATGTGACGTGCAGAAGACGGGCAGTCATTGACGGGAGGATGTTCTACCTAATCTTTGACAGAGCTGCAAGATCACTCACTGTGAAGTGACAGTCCCAAGCAAGCAAGCCAAAGAGAAGTTTTAGTGAGAACCGATCATTCTAGTCTTATCTTTGATCAGAGAGAGGCGAATACAGCAATCGGTGGTTGGGCAGTCACCTTCTCTGGATCATGCTCTGCTCTGGCCCTCCTGATCTGAAATGGGAATTCTAGGGGCCAAGGCATGAAATGCATGAATGGACAAAGGACAGCCTCCTCATGATAGGCTTCAGCCTCACTCGCCAACTTCAGCGGCCAGCTCATGCCACCGTGTTCCCTCTCCCTCAACTCTCCATCAAAAGCTCCCCCTTGTGCACTTCCTCTGTGTCCATCGTTATCCTCCATAGCAGCGGCTAGGCGTCGCCACGACCCGATGGCCTCCTCCCCCATCTTCGTCGACCTCCCCACATTTCTCCTCCTCCTCCTCCTTACCACCTCCGGTCTCTTCTGCCAAGCCACAGGCGCGGTGGCTCCTGGTCCTAAGCCAGCGCCGCTCAACCTCACCGGCATTCTCGAGAAGGGCGGGCAGTACGGCACCTTCCTTCGCCTGCTCAAAGAAACACAGGTCGGCGAGCAGATAGAGAGCCAGCTGAACAACTCCTTCAATGGCCTCACCATCTTCGCCCCCACCGACAATGCCTTCAACAACCTGAAGCCCGGCACGCTCAACAGCCTGACGACCCAGGAGCAGGTGTCGCTGGTCCTGTACCACGTCCTGCCCAGGTACTACACCTTGTCCACCTTCGAGACCACGAGCAACCCGGTGAACACGCAGGCCTCCGGGAGCAACGGCGTCTACACCGTCAACATCACCAGCAGCAGCAACCAGGTGAACGTGTCGACGGGGGTCAACGAGACGCCCGTCAACAACAACCTCCATCTGGACTTCCCACTGGCGGTGTACTCGGTGGACAAGGTCTTGCTGCCCGCCGAGCTCTTCGGGGCGAAGCCTCCTGCGTCGTCGCCGCCTCCCTCGGTGGCTCCAGAGAAACCCAACAAGGGCTCTCCGGCAGCGGACGGGCCTTCGGCCAGCGCTGAGGCAGCGCCCTCTGCAGCTAGCCCTGAGGGAAGGATCACAGAAAGGGTTCTGCTTCTGTGGGTCGGGTTGGCGTGCATGGGGAGTCTTCTCTAAGGAGAGCATCGAATGGGTTGTCTGGTTTGCTATCGTGAGTAATTTCCTGCATGCATTTGTACTCTCATTTTTATGATTTATGAGTCGATTTTGTTTCCACTACAAGTGGCTCTTTTCGTATATTTCCCAAAAATCTCGACACGAATTGCTGATTGCAACACATCACTTTCATAGCTTTGGGAAAGACCAATTCTTGCATGCGGTGAAAGAATCAACAGGACAAATACATTCTCACGAACAAGAGATTACATCACTCCATCAGAATAGAACCAAGAAACAGAGGAAGAAGGACGAAAGAGTTGCACTATCCTTGAGAGTCACCGCACTCATAGAATGAGACAAGTCCTCTGCTTTCGGCTCTTTTTCTTTGGCTTTGGTGGGTAAATAACGACCTTTATTGCTGCATCAAACACCGCCTTCACATTCTAAAGAAAACGAAGACGAGAAGTCAATGATCGATACAGTAGTCATCAGATAACTCCAACACTACACCTTCATGCGATGTTCTTAACCTCGCACTACCTGTTGAGTCTTGGAACTGCATTCTATGTAGACGGCCGCACCTATCATTCTCTTTAGCTCTTCTCCCTGTTTCAGATGAAACAGTATGCCACATTTAGTTTTGGGCTGATAAGAACTGCTTGGCAGAGTCATCCGAAGCAGGAAAACTTGCCTGTGCTATTGTGATAGGTGTTGTCCCAGGATGATCGATTATAAATTGCCTGTCTTCTCGTAAATCTGCACCTCAAGGAATCCAATTTACTCCTTTTTTTGAAGATTAAGATCACATAATTCATTGACTAGCATGTTTCAAAGAGTTCAATGAGCTTAAAGAGGTTTAAGAAACTGTGCCGATTGTTTACCAAGTTTAGTTCCGACCAGAACGATGGGCACATTAGGAGCGTAATGTCTCAGCTCGGGAATCCACTGCCAAGAAGAAAGAAAACAGCACGATGAGATACAAATCGAAGACAAAACCGATGCATTGTGAGCTCAGAGAAAACAACATGGCGAAGGCATTCATTCATACACCTTCTTGTACACGTTCTCGTAGCTGGCCTTACTGATGAGAGAGAATGCTAGAAGAAACACATCGGCTCCTCTGTAGCTGAGAGGTCTGAGTCTGTTGTAGTCCTCTTGCCCTGAAATCCCAATGCTCTAAGCATCAGCTTACATCAAATTTTGTTCTTCTCTTAAACTACAGATCGACTGAGAAGTTGCTGTCATCTTCTAGATTTGTGCTTTGGAAACCAACACTTTGCAAAACCTGCTATAGTAGAAGAAGTGCGTCCCTCGTAAACAGGGGCAAATAAGCTCACCTGCTGTGTCCCAAAGCCCGAGGTTCACTGTGCTTCCATCAACTATCACATTGGCACTGAAGTTGTCGAACACAGTCGGGACGTAATCCTATTGCAGTCGATCAAAACAAGAGAAACACAGCTGAGCTCTACCCGATTACCGAGCGAACTCTTCGGCTAAAAGCTAAGCTTTCGGATGTTACCGTCGGAAAGATATTGCTGGTGTAGGAGATGAGCATGCAGGTCTTCCCCACCGCGCCGTCGCCGACCGTCACGCACTTGATGAACCTCGCCGTGCTCATCCTCTCGTTCCTCCTGTCCCTGCTGCCGCTGAAAGAGAAGAAGAGCGATGAAGGTGGGAATTCTGCTGCTAAGTGTTTGAATTTTGAATAGGGATGAAGGACGAACCAAGGACCGGAGGTGAGAGATCAAAGGCTTGTATAATGGAACGGGAGCAGCCCCACCACCATCTCTGTGCACTGATCTCATGCTTCAAGAGGTTTTCAGCAATGATGCCCTGCATCATGTCTAGTGTTCTTTTGCTTGCTTTGAGTGCAAGAGCAGCTTGGAATCACCTCCAATCATCCTCAGCGTGAGTGCTGTTTGGTTTTGGTGTGGAAGACGACGCCCTTCACTTAACTAATTACCCACCAAGTGACCATGATTGCATGGCCATCGAGGTGCCACCATTTGGTAGAGTGAGTCAAAGAAACTTGTGGTGAAGCAACATTGGTGGGTTTAGGTAGACAGATTGCTTTATGGAGATGGAAAGTAATCGAGATCTTAATAACATCATTGGTTTCCACTTGAATTGTTTGAGGTCCCATAGACAACAACATCGACTCAATCTAAATCCAACCCGATCTTTACTATAACTATGATCATTACAGTATGACCACAACAAGTATGGTCAAGATGGCAGATCGAAGTAATTTACAAACTGTTCCAATTAGAACCAAATCATGATTATTAAAGAAGTCATAATATCATGATTTCTTAATCATAATCCGATTTTGATGCAATTATTCTAAGGAAAAACAGTTGAAGTTCTCAATTTTTGCATGTAAAAATAACAATAATTAATATTAATTGGCAAACATTATACAAAGGTATTTTAATATACAAGAAGAAAGAACAGTTCATCAAATCCAATTATCGCATTTCGATCCGGTTCAAAGACGCTTGTAGGAAGCGCCGGCCCAGCAATGGCGTTTGGGCCGATGAGGTGAGCAAGACCCAACCGCGTTCTTGGGTCGAATCGGACCGTTAGAGCCCGGTTAGATACAGTAATGGGCCCAATGAGTCCCTCTACGTCCTCATACATATGGAAAGACTTAATACACCTTTGTGCCCCGATATATATGGGCGCCCGAATGCTTCGCTCGGCGCCTCAATTCAAAATTGAATACTCTTTGTAGCCTTCCACGATTCGCTTATTCCACCGCCTCACGCTAAAGGGCTTCCGCTAGCTCCTTTCGTCTCCGGCGCCATGTTTCCCGCTAGCGCCGACGACTCCCCGGAGGTCCAGAAGCTCTACGATCGTGGGGAGCGCCTCCGCCACGCCAGGGACAAGTCCCAGATCTTTACCTCCTCTTCTTTCTCTAACCATCTCTCCCTTCCTTTCTTTCCCGGTCCTCTTTCGGTATCTAGGGTTTCGATTTCGATGGTTTTCTGTTAGCTGATTTGGTTTCTTTTTTCTTTCTTGATGGAAGCACGCGATCGAAGCGGCTGTCGGCGCGGATCATCCCGTCGTTCTTTAAGTTCTTCCCGGTCCGCGCCAGCAAGTCCATGACCGTCGATTTCGATTTCGTTGGGAAGGAGCTCGGGGTCAGTTCCTTCTCATATTGTCTTGTTGGTCGATTGGTTTCTTTTTCTTTCTTGATGGTAGCACGCGAGCGAAGCGGCTGTCGGCGCGGATCATCCCGCGTGGTTCTTTGAGTTCTTCCCTGTCCGCGCCAGCAAGTCCATGACCGTCGATTTCGATTTCGTCGGGGAGGAGCTCGGGGTCAGTTCCTTCTTCTATTGTCTTGTTGGCCGATTGGTTTCCTTTTCTTTCTTGATGCAAGCACGCGAGCGATTCGGCTGTCGGCGCGGATCATCGCGCGGTTCTTTATGTTCTTCCCGATCCGCGCGGGAGCTTCGGGGTCAGTTCCTTCTCCTATTGTCTTGTTTCTGCTTTCGTGGGTTTGCTTTCTTCTTCTTAGCACTGGAACTTTAGGATTTTCTCCGGGATAACGAACCCCGCCAACTCTTGGTAGGGTGTCGGCTTGCAAAGTATGTGATCCTCTGCCTATTGTTTTGTTTCTTCTAACAGTCTGGGGTTTCTTGTTTCTTGATGCCAAATTTGTTAGGGTTTTAGTGCCATGAAGAAACAAGAAACCCTAAGACGAAAGCAGAAACGCAACAGAAAGGGAAGGATCTCATACAGTGAAATCAGGGTTTCCAATTATGAGACATATTGTTTACATCACGCGATGATTACTGATGGGTTTTTCTTTTTTATCTGCTATCAAAGTGATATAAAAAGTCTCCCTGTGTTTAATTATGGCATCTGAGCTAGCAGGGTTTGTCCTTCGTCTTTATTGTTAGTATTGAACTGAGGTCTTTTGTGGGGCTTTTCTATGTAGAAAGAAAACGAAACATCTTTAATTCATATTATGACGGATTGTTTTCTTTCGTGCACACTTGTTGCCTAGCACAAAACATTAATACTCGATTTTAAGAACATGATTATTTGTTTTTCACCCTTTTATTTTTTCTTCTTCTTTTGTTAGCTGACTAGATGCTAATTTGTGTTGGGATCTTGTGATGCAAACAGAACTTACAAGACTTAAAACTTGGTCATAGTAATACTGATTGTTAGTAGAAAAATATAGGAAGAAATCCAGAGGAATCTAAAACCAGGCCTTAGGTCGTGGGAAATTGGATGATTGAGAAGCAATTTCCTTGACTTGATACTTGTTAACATTTAAAAGATTATGTTATGTAGTATATGGCGCTTGGTCTTACAAGTAAAAGAATAAAAAGGCTAAGAACATAACTATAAGTTGGAGGTGTATCTCCTTGTTGAGGATCAAAAGAATCAAACTGTGTGGTGGTTTGCTAACGCACTGATTAGGTCATGTATGTTTGTTAAACCAGCAGTGCCATCGCAAATTAGATAACATTTGGCTGATGAAAATGTTAGAGAGGATGTGATTGGCTAGGTCATTAGAGGAAGTCGCCCTTGATAGATAAAATAGGATAAAATTTTGGTACTACAGATTATGAATTTGTCATGTTTTTTTCATTTAAAAGAATGTTGTTGCACTTTAGATGAAGTAGTATTTGAGGGAACTGTTGGAAGGTCTGACCAAGCATCATATAGGTAGGTGCCAGACAAAATCGAAATTATTATTATTATTATTATTTTTTCATTGATACAGGCAACACTGGGTGATATGCCATCGGAGCACAAGTGTAGTACCAGTCCCGACCTATTTTTGGAATCAGTCTTGGGCTATGATTTAAATTTTTGATTGGAGCTACAGTTGTTTCGTTTTGCCTTAGCTTTCTGAAAACCATGCAACAATGGCAACAAAATCTTTAGATCTCGACTATTTGTGATTCACCTCATGGATCATTTCTTGTCAATGAGCTTCGTAAATAGCAATATTACCGGTGAAATTACGAGCCATCAAAATACCTTTTTATGTCATGTATGTTTGTTAAACTAGGAGTGCCATCGCAAATTAGATAGCGTTAGGCTGATGAAAATGTTAGAGAGGATGTGATTGGCTAGGTCATTAAAGGAAGTCACCCTTGGTAGATAACATAGGATAAAATTTTGGTACTATAGATTATGAATTTGTCATGTTTTTTTTTTTCATTTAAAAGAATGTTGTTGCACTTTAGATGAAGCAGTATTTGAGGGAACTGTTGGAAGGTCTGACCAAGCATCATATAGGTAGGTGCCAGACAGAATCGAAATTATTATTATTATTATTATTATTTCATTGATACAGGCAGCACTGGGTGATATGTCATGGGAGCACAAGTGTAGTACCAGTCCAACCTATTTTTGGAATCAGTCTTGGGCTAAGATTTAAATTTTTGATTGGAGCTACAGTTGTTTCATTTTGCCTTAGCTTTCTGAAAACCATGCAACAATGGCAACAAAATCTTTAGATCTCAACTATTTGTGATTCTCCTCATAGATCATTTCTTGTCAATGAGCTTCGTAAGGAGCAGAGCAATATTGCTGATGAAATTATGAACCATCAAAATACCTTTTTACATTTTCATTACCATTTCTTGCATCACCAAATGGTGTTCTCCTATTTTATTATCAACTGAAATGATCCATGCTTGTTCATGGATTGTGAACATTTATTTATTTTTATTTATGATGCCACACATCAATTTTGTTTTCTTCACTTATGCAGCAGTGAGCAAGCAACTATCTTGACATGCTAGTTGTGTAATTGTTCTAGAAAATGTTACAACATTCTGAATATTTATCAACAACTTAACTGTCCCATTCTGAATATTTATCAAATATTTTTTGAAATAATATGTGGGTTAGAATCCCAAAGTTATGAGCTGATTACTAAATGTAGTGCATATTTTCGTCAAATTATGAGAACTTGTAATCCCTTTCTGTTCTGAAAAAAAAAAAGAGTGGGCTTATAAGATTATCAGGGTTAAAATGAGGTTGCCACAGCTAATAAATCAATCAGATCAATATTCATCTTCAGTTGATCATAGTTGAGATCCAGAAACCTTGATGTAGCTTGTTTCACTCGATTTCATCCAACAGTTTAAACGACAGCTTAGGTGGATCCATTTTATGATTTTATATGTTCCATTGATGAACCATGACAATGAGTTGGAATACATTTGTCATATGTTCCGTTAGTGATCTCACCCTATTTGTTTGTTGTTAAGCTTTGTTAGAGAGAGAATTTGGTTATATGTCAGATACTGTTGTGTGTGTCTACATATTTAGATGCAATGTGTAAGGGGACCATGCAGACCTCATGTCATCTGATTCCCTTGGACCAGACCTATGACCACAAGTCCTTGTTTTCGTTTTTGGGTTAAAAGGTGGGCAGTTCAATACCTGAACCTGCACCATGTTTTAAAGGCTTCACTTCGACGATTGGATGGTTCAAGGCTTTGAATGTTCAACAAGTTCTTGATGCCTAGGTCTTTATTGATCGTCTAATATTTTATTATTTCTCATTTTCTAGTTTTATTTGCGTAACTCGACGGATGTTCTGAATACTCTCTCCTTTGAGGAACAGATGGGTATTCTTTTAATTCTACTTGTTTGTAGTATTATTTAGATACTGTTGTTGCATGTCAGAGCACAACCAAGCGATTTGATGGCTTCCTCTCCTATTCAAAGATTACCCAGAATGTGTTTCTAAATTGTTGTTCTTGGACAACTGCTAACATGTGGTTTGCGCTCATCTTTACAAGTTTGTGCTTTATTTAACAAAGGGCATTATGTAGTGCATAATTGTTAAGATGGAAAAATATGGAATGCTATGTAGTGCATAAAGCACCAATGTCCCCTGTGATGCAAGATGTAAAAACGTAATCCGATAATAAAAAAAATTACAATTATGCATCAATACATATAGTGTTTTTTCATAAATAAATCAAGAATTTATTTAGAACCACTCCAGAAAGTACGACTTTATACACACATATTACAAGCTCACATGAGAATCCACAAGCTTTCATGTAGAGTCGGAAGTATTAATTAATACACAACATAACGAAGATCACCACACATCAGCTCCCTTCGTTGCACCAATAATAACAGCAATCGCAGCAAGAACTGCCTGCTCATTGAACAACATCAACGCTCATCAGAAAGCTAGAAGCGCTTAAAAATTGTTTAAGAAAATCGGGTAGGTATTCCTAGTATAATACAAAGACATGCTAAATGTCCATTAACAAGTACTAGAACTAGAACTACATGCTTTCTCCAATTAGAGAACTTACATTATGCTCCCACTCTCCGAATCTTCCATCACCTTGATGGACTGGTGTGCTTCTTTCAAATCAAGTGAAACAAATTCTACAAGTGCTATGTTCACCATTCTTCAATTGTGTATATCTTGAAATGCTGCTAATCTTTTATTCCTAGTATAATTTATCTACAACTGCCCCATTATTTTTGTTATTTAATGCTTATTTAGCCTCACCATTCACAAGCAAAACTTCATCATTATTAATCATTATTCATTCATGTGCTTGATAGTAATTACTGATAAAATGAAAGAATGAAGAATAAAATTGTAAAGGTAAAAAGAAAAGCACATTCCAATTAGTATCACATAAAGTCTATTATACATGGTGAAAGAAAGATTTCTTTAACTGAGCAGAGAGATTTCCTCGTGCAATTGAGGAAATCTCATCTTAAATACTTAGTAGCACAATATTCAGCTTCTAGATCGTTTTAATTGTAGACTGAAAGAAGTTAGCAACTAGCTTTTTAAAGTTGGTGAAGATTGTTGAAACTTCTAATTTATGACAAAGAGAGTATATCCATATATACTTAGTAAAATAATCTACAAAAATAACATAAAATATAAATTTATCAAAAAAAATGACGAGAGCAAGACCACAAACATCAGTATAAATAATTTCAAATGGTTTAGAACATGATATGGAGGAAGTGTCAAAAGGAAGTCCGACTTTTATTGTATGAGGTAGATGAAAAATACATGCATGATACATGTACGAGGTAGATGATTGTGCATGAGAGAGAGAGAGAGAGAGAGAGAGAGAGAGAGAGACGTGCACGATAAATCAAGTTTGTGGCTGTCTATGGTACGATTGTCAATGGCATAGATATGATCCAAATTTCTAAATGATACTTCTGATAGTTTCACAAAACATTTTACCTACAAAATTCATATGCAATAATTTTCACCACAATAGCAAACCTATGAAATATCATAATAAGTACAAAAATAAGCCTCTGAAACTTTAACCTAACTGGCACATTGCTTTAATGGAATCTAAAACAAAATTAGAAGATGATTCTCTCATTATCAAGGGAAATGAAAGATTTGCATGCAAAATTCTTATGCAAGACAACCTTACAAAGACTTTGCTTTGACCCATTAGGAGAATAAGAAACAGTTGTTCAAGTTTCGATGCATCCTCCTTGCATTTATGCCGGAGACATCGCTAGTTCTATGGGCTTTGACTTATGTAGATAAAAAATGATGAATGGGATTGTGGCACATGTATTGCTTGAACCAGTCAAATTTAAGACAGTACAAATCAGAGTACTAATTAAGTTGTAACTCTCCCTAGATCTAAGCACCAACACTAACAAACAGATTCGTCCTAACACAACGTGTGGAGAGGAGTTGGCCCAAAATGAAGTGAGAAAGATGGACCTAACAAGCAATGGGCAAGGCAGTGATGGTGCCAGGAGAGGGAGTGTTTTAATCCAGTTCTGGTGCCTCATAACAAGATCATTAGAAATCCTCATAAATGACTCAATCAGATAAAATGAAAGTTATTTTGTTACCATAATGCCCATTTGCATATTATTGGCTAGAAATTAATGTTTTAAAAATAGACATAGTTCAACCATTAAATATGCCTTAGAGCATACGAACACAGAATTACTAAGCAACAATTAATTGGTAATTAAAGTTCAAAAAAGTGGGAAGTGTAAAACAATTAACATAATAAACAAAAATCAGTTCATAAAATATAGAAGTTCAGAAACACGATAGTAAAACAACATCCACGTCTTTAGAGAAAAATTCACTTACCGCAATTGTGCAAGCAACTAAGCCTGGTTTCTCTCTGTAGTCTATTCTAGCACAAAGTAGAATAAAAGCTCCAACATACCATGGGATGGCAGCCAGAAAGAAACCAATTATGAACCTTCCAAGAACAAAAAGGCACTTATCATTAGCTTCCAAACAGATTAAGAACCGATAAAACATATTTAAAGGACTAAAAGAGGTCTACATACATATATTATACAGATATGCATGTTCATGCATATATATGAACATATAACACACATACATGTTCATGCATACATATTTTTAGATTCTGTTCATGCATATACATATAAGGGTATATGTATATGCATATAAATATTATATATTTATATGTGTTTTTATGCGCACACTTACGTAAACACATAAAAACATTTATATTAACATGTGCAGATGTTGATGTAGATACAGCTATATATACATGTTTAGGGAAAAGTAAGATTTGACATACAAAAGCCAACCAATGCCCAAGCCACAGCAAGGAAGACGTGGCAGTCTCAATGGTCTTCCTTCAACAACAGGTGCATAACCTAGAAGGTGACAACGAAACATTAGATGCTATAGAGCACACTGGCATGACAAGAGATTACATGACCTAGTGTGGTGATCTTGAATCGGCAATGACTACAATTAAACTTATATAAAACATCTAAGTTTAAATCACTGATGTCGGCAAAACATTCAATATAATAAGCAAAACAAATAAAATAAATTCTTTCCCAAATGTACCAAAATAGTTCATGGTGGAAATCGATTCAAGAGGCAATGCCTAAACCATTAAAAAATGTGACAAATAATCAACATCAATTTAGAATTTTGCACTATCAAAAAGTCAAGAATTTTAGATGGATAGACGAAAAGAATATGAATGAACTATCAACCCAAAGGAACTCTCATGCAAACAAGTGAAGTGTGACACTTCGAATGCTAATCACTAAAAAGCTTCAAACAAGGGACATGTTTGACAGAGGGAGAAGTGGTCATTCCATGCTGTAAGGCTCACATTCTAATCTAAATCAGAGCTTGCAAACTTCACCCCAGCTTTTATCTTTTCTGCTTCTTATTCCTAAAGCACAAGAGAGGTAAGCTTTGGGTGCATAGAGAAAATTAAAAATGTGCATGAAGTTTGAAATGATTAAAAAAAAATTGATAATGATAATTAGTCATATTTTAAGTAACCAGCAACTTCAAAAGAAGACATATTTTGTCCTTCATATGCCTTATTGGTTTCTCACTATCAGTCCTTGAACGCCTCTTGTGTACATTAGGCTTAAGGTAGATGGTTTTATTATGAGATCTGCATGAGAGTTCTTTCTAAATGATATCGTTTCTTAACCAACATATCTTTTTTCTCAAGAAAACATTTCTTTTTGCTAATTATTATTTCTTTACCAGTGGAATTTCCAGGTTCACACTAACTTAAGCATCCTCCATACAGGCACATTCATTATTTAGCTATCCTTAAAGATTTGGCAAGCATCTTTTCAAGATTCATCACAGCTACATTTAACTGTTAGTTCTCCAAATAGTATACAAAATACAAGCTTCCAAGACTCCAACAATAACAGCAGAAACAGAGGGTTAATAATTTGTTAGTATGCCTATCCACAGTACCCATGTAACCTTACAATCTTTAGTGTTTCAGAGCCATGTATGTGTATCAAAGAAAAAAAAACAAAACGTCTTGGTCAACAATAGTTAAATGAATGGAGGCCTACCACTTATTATTAAGAAAACTTTAGATTTTGAAGAAACAAGAAAATTCTATTTTTAGAGATTACAGAAAAGACATCTCAAATCATTTGGCTTTGTGAACTATTATCCTAATATTAATATTTTACACAAAGGTGGTATCTAGTCTGACCAAGGTAACTCAATTTGGCACCCACAAGAAAGTACTCTATTCCTCTATTTTGCTGCAGATTGTGTATATGCAACAAGACCCAAAGAAACCAGCAAGGGGTATTATATATGCAATAAGATTCAAGAAACCAGCAAGGAGTTACAGACACAAAAAATACAATAGCTAGTCATGAAAGAAGAAGATGAAACCACATATTTTACATGCAATAAGAATCAAGAAACCAGCGAGGAGTTACAGATGCGAAAAAATAAACAATTAACTGGTAGCAAGATAATCTACGAAAGAAGCTAGATGCGGTAACTACTCATGGATATGCAATACGACTCAAGAAACCAGTGAGGAGTTTCCGATGCAAAAGATTTACAAAGATCTGGTAGCAAGATAATCTACAAAAAGAACTAGTTGAGATAATCAATCACGAAAAGAAGATGAAGAAGCGGCATATTCCATATGGAATAAGGCTCAAGATAATCTACAAAAGAAGTCAGATGCAATAGCTATTCATGAAAGAAGAAGAAGTAGAAGCCACATATTATATATGCAATACGACTCAAGAAACCATCGAGGAGTTACAGATGCAAAAAATTTTACACGTATTTGGTAGCAAGATAACCTACAAAAAAAGAGCTATATGCAATAACTAATCATGTAAAGAAGAAGCCGCATATTACATACGGAATAAGACTCAAGAAACCAACGAGGAGTTACAGATGCGAAAAATTTAGCAAAGATCTCGTAACAAGATCATGCAAATACACAAAGGAGAAGAAGAGAAAGCGGATCACATTCATGTAATTCAGACTGTTACAAAAGCCCCATGGGATATTTCTAATTGAACGAAGAACCCATCCTCCCGATCGTTGAAGATAACAAGAATCGGCGTTATATAGAAAACAAAGAAACCATTCAGATCCCATTTGACCTGTCCTCTTGCCCTAATTTCGATCAAACTAAGCCCCTATCTTATCTTTCAACCCTCTGTGCCGCTATGAATTCCCTCGACCACTTCGAAAGTGACTTGTGCCAGACAGACAACCCAACAATACTCAAAGAAATCGTTATTAATCATGCATCAAAGTTGCATACTACCCAAAAAACGAGATGGGACGACGAAAGATCCAAGACCCAACTGACGACGACAGACGACAGACGAAGTGAAGTGAGCAAATCTACGGGAATCAGTGGAAGAGGGTAGCACACCGGGGACGGCCTGGTAGCCGTGGGCGTAATAGGGGGGCCCAGACTGCTGCGGCGGTGGTGGAGGTGGAGGGTGGACAGCGGTGAGGCCCGGCGGCGGCACCGGCTGGGGGAAGCCGATGGCGGGTTGGGCGTAGTCGTGTGCGCCCGAGAAGGTGCCGTACTGCCCCTTGCTCTTGCCCTCCTCTTCGCTCATCTTTTCGCCCTTTTCTTCCTCGTCCCCCCCTTTTCGCCTTCTCCGCTCCCTTTTCTTGGGTTGCTTCGGCTCACCCTTCTTCCCACCGATGTCATTAAGGCTTTACCCTCCGCCCCGTTTGATGACGTCAAGGAGCAATTACTATACTTTCCACACCCTGTCGTACGTTACCCACAAAGCTACCTGCAGTTTTATGAGAGCCGGTCTCGAAGAAGTGGTGGGACCCGACAGGAGTGATCAGTACAAGCCAGACGGGTGAGGTAGCTAAGCCCGGACGGGACGGGCAAGTCGGTGGTCCTGCGTCCATGGAGACTTCAATGCGGCGCGAGAGGCAGCTGAACTAACCCTTCTTTTCTGCTCGTTGGATTACCCGGGCGATGATTGCAGAGGCCGTGCGGGACCCACACATCCTGCTCACGGTTGCCGTCTCCCCGTCGATACGAGCTGTGGGATCCTCCAGCGAAGTCGAAGGCGACGCGTGGTGTCATCGCTGTCAGGTGTGGGTCCCAACCATAACTACGTTGTCGACGGGTCGAGTTGGGCCGACTTGTCTTGTATCCTCGTACGCAAATATCTGGCCCAACTACATCTCTCCAAGAGGTCCATGCATCACCGTAGATGCAACCATCTGCCGTCGTCTCTCTAACCATCATTTGTCTGCCATGCTTTGTTCTTACAAGAATGATGAGAAGGAGGCGGAGGATGCTTGACTGAGGGGGCTCGTGACGTGACAGGGTCCGAGAAGTCGTAAAGTCAAATGACTGATTTAGTTGGCTTGAATTTACTGATCTGGTTTCCACGTGGAGCCAAACAGAGAAGCCAACGAATAGGTTCGTCATCCAGAGTAGGTGCAACTCATAACGTGACCGTCAACAACAAGCAATTGACCAAACCCATTTTGCCTCGCTGGAATCGATTCATCCTGGCACCACTTTGATCCATGCAAGTCACAGAGTTCGTCGGCATGGCTTCTTTTCGCCTCCAAATCTTTGGTGTGAGATCGATGAAGCTGCTGTTAGAGGGTTGACTTATCTAATAGAGCGATCATTTACCAATGTTTTTTTTCCCAAAAAATTAGACATGAATTGATATCAATTTGACATCGACCTCTAAACAATAAACAAAATATCTTTTATATGATTCGTTATGGATATCACGAATAAAAAAGTGTGTGATTGGATTCGGCAAAGAACATTTCTTGCTGGTTATCGGAGAACACGCATCACCCTCGTGTTCCACCGTAACGGCAGCCGACACGGGCCTCTGTCGGTGAGGCAACGTGTTGTGTTATGACGGCCTAACGAACATTTTGTTGCGGTATCATTTTATTAGTTATATATATAATTAGACTTGTGATTTCTCCTCCTCCTGCATATATTTTTCTTTAATATCGTTACACACATGAAAGAGAGCTGATTGGTCCAACACTCCATATGTGTGTGTCCTGTCATGTGTCACCTTGAAAATTCAGCGGACAATCTCGTCTTATTTGGAGGTGGGTCCACCGGACGTCATGACGTGGAGAAGAAGTAGCTGTTGCAGGTAGCCCGACATTTTGACCATTTGCCCCGTCTTGACTCTCTTCACACACCAATCCTTTCGAACAACCATGTACTCGAGCAAGACCGATTGGTGCGCCAATTAATGACGGCCGCCTCATTTCAGAGCCCTTCTGTAGTTAGTACAAGCAGCACTGGTCTATTTTTGTTAAGAAACACGAAGCACGATGGTCCAACATGGTCGATGGACGAGTGGTAAGGAAGCCATTAGCAAGCCATGACCAAGTGAACAAGCACAATGATTCAAACACCGACGGCAAACCATAAACTACTGTAGACTAAGATGTAGTATGATGAATATAGCGGTCTGAGACGTCTACGGAACCGCGTCTCAGCCTTCAAAGCTGGGGGGGTCTTCTCGGTCACGCAGGCGGCAGAAAAAGAGGCCTCCTGCCACTGCCTACTCCGTCTTCGTCTTCATTAGTCGCTTGTCTCCTCATCCTTCTATTCTGCTTATTATTGGGTTCATGAAGGTCGAGCTCCGAAGATGTCTTCCTCCAAAGCAATCCTTGTTTGGCTTCCCCTCCTGTTCTGCTGCTGTCTTCTCCGACCTGTTCGTTCGTCGGTTTCTGTCTACAACTGGAGCTCTTCAGCGACACATCGATCTCGGCTTCGCGGGATCGAATTGCCCACCCACTTGAGCTTGGAGGCCATCACCTCCTCCGGGGAGCCCGGCTGCGACCACCAGCTCGACGGGGCCGGCTCTTCCGCCGGATCGCCGAGCAAAGATAGACACAGGCCATTAAATGGCGCTATGGAGAGCGGGGTGGAAGACGACGAAGGCGCGAAGGATGGCGCGGCACCGGCCTTGAGGCTCCAACTTAAGCATCGGTCCACGAGGGACGCAGCGGCGGCCGACAGGACCAAGAAGGAGTCATTGGAGCATTCGACCTATAGGGACGTCCTCAGAATCGAGACTCTCTTTAGGAGGATCACCGAAAGGAAGAACCAAAACGCCATCTCCCGCCGCGCCGCCGCGGCCGATCGCCACCCGGTCGTTCCGGAGATGAGCCAAAAGGCGGCCGTGGCGACGCCGCCGGAGCTGGCCGGGCGGCTGATGGCCAGTGTCAAATCCGGCGCCACCCTGAACTCCGGCGAGTACTTCATCGACGTCTTCGTCGGTACGCCGTCGCGCCACTTCTCCCTCATCCTCGACACGGGAAGCGATTTGAATTGGATCCAGTGCCTCCCCTGCCATGACTGCTTCGAGCAGCACGGTCCCGTCTACGATCCCGTCGAATCTTCCTCCTTCCGCAACGTCAGCTGCTCCGACCCCCGCTGCGGCCTCGTCTCGTCGCCTGGCCCGCCCCAGCCCTGCCGCACCGCCGCCGCCGATGGCGGCCGCGACCAGGCCTGCCCCTATTTCTACTGGTACGGCGACCGCTCCAACACGACAGGCGACCTCGCCCTGGAGACCTTTACCGTGAACCTCACCGCACCAGACGGGAGCGGTGCAGATTTCCGCCGCGTGAACGACGTCATCTTCGGGTGTGGGCACTGGAACCGCGGGATGTTCCACGGCGCCGCCGGCCTCTTGGGCCTCGGCCGCGGGCCGCTCTCCTTCTCCTCCCAGCTCCGCTCGCTCTACGGCCACACCTTCTCCTACTGCCTCGTCGACCGCAACAGCGACCTCAGCGTCAGCAGCAAGCTCATCTTCGGCGAGGACCATCGGCTGCTCGGCGACCCGGAGATGAACTACACCACCTTCGTGGCCGGGAAAGAGAACCCCATCGACACCTTCTACTATGTCCAGATTGAGTCAATCAAGGTTGGCGGCGAGGCATTGCAGATACCATCAGCGACGTGGGAGCTGGCGAAGGACGGCAGCGGAGGGACTATTATCGACTCCGGCACGACGCTGAGCTACTTCCCCGACCCGGCCTATCGGAAGATTAGAGAAGCTTTCGTCAAGAAGGTGAAGTACCCAATGGCGGTAGACTTCACGATGCTGAATCCTTGTTACAACGTGTCCGGAGTGTCGAAGGTGGAGCTGCCGGAATTCGCGATCAAGTTCGGAGACGGCGCGGTCTGGAACTTCCCGAAGGAGAACTACTTCATCAGGCTGGATGCGGAGGAG
This sequence comes from Musa acuminata AAA Group, assembly GCF_036884655.1. Classification (NCBI taxonomy): domain Eukaryota; kingdom Viridiplantae; phylum Streptophyta; class Magnoliopsida; order Zingiberales; family Musaceae; genus Musa; species Musa acuminata. The sequence continues at coordinate 11,216,881 of NC_088343.1, read as the reverse complement.
ATCATGTGCCTGGCGATCCTGGCGACGCCGCAGTCGGCGCTGTCGATACTGGGCAATTACCAGCAGCAGAATTTCCACATTTCGTACGACATGAAGAATTCCCGGCTGGGATTCACGCCGAGGAGATGCGCCGAGATGTAGAGCCAGAAGCCACCAGGTTCCCGACGGCATTCCAAGGAACAGAAACAAAAGGAGAGTTTCAGTAGGTGTGTAAGTGTATTGAGCTTTGGTCACAGCTTTTTGCCCCTAAAGGAAAGTTAGGGAGCTCAACATTACAGCAAAGCCATTTTTGTCACCTTCCTTTTCCTTCTTCTTCTTCTTCTTGCTTTTCACTTTTGGCCTGGTTCTGTATCTACGTAGGTCGGTGCTCCATTACTCATCACACAGAGTTATAATCTGTAAGGATACAGTCTTCAGTTCCCTCACCATAAATGTAAGAAGGGAAATCCAAGCTTCCGCCATTGTTTTGCTTTCATCGGTCATGAGATTTGTCCTTGCATTACTTTCTCTACTGGTAAATATTGACAGACTTCAGATAGGACAACAGTTCATAATCTCTGTTCTGCCGATAGACCTCCATATCTCACGTATTCTACTCTTTTTTTTTTTTAAGCTTAAACTTGCTTCTTTAGATAACATTTGCTTGGTATTGATAAAGCATATTTTGGATTCCAGTTATGTCACGCTTCACACCGCATCACGCCCCTATCAAGTCAGCACGAGGGGTGCTTCCCTGCGCAAAGCCGAGACCCATATAGGGAGGTACTCCCTCGGTGAGTCCTATCCCGGAAAGTTTGGGACAGCATCGCATGGCGTCATTTTGTGCATACCAGGCAACGACCACATAACGGTACCATCTCGTCACTCAAGGGATCGACTGTCACTTCACATACGATCGATCCTCGCCCAACAGTATAAAAGCCCTTGACCGACATATAGTCAGGAGATAGAGAAAATGAAGAAAAAAACGATCACTAACTTAAACTACGAGAGGCCAAAATCGAAAACCCCCTAACGAGAGCTTTTGTGCATGAGCTCGACCACCCCTGAAGGAATGACCATCTCGACCAAGAAACACCTTGCTAGAAGACGACGTCACTATCTCGACCTCCTGATACAACTTCAGCACTTATGCCAACCAACCGAGAGACACCTTCCCAAAAGACGACGTCGACAGTCCGACCCTCGATCCAGCCAACTCCAACACTTCTTTCGATCGACCGAAAACTCCGAACATCGACCCATGGACCAAACCTGACTCCTCAATCACAACGAACGAGTTCACCAACTAAGTATAGTCTTGCCAAACCAGCGGAAAAGTCATACTCGAGTTGTGGTTTTCTGGAAATCTCCACAACTTCAGGTAGAAATCAGCCCGTGTAGACTAACACGATAGATAATGTTTATAAATCAAGTGTATTGAGTTACTTGCATAAACCAATCACTTCCAGCATCTTTGTCGCTAATGCAGCTTAGATTACCACTTCCTACGCTGGTCAGCAATAACAAACGGGGAAAAGAAGATAGCGGGAAATAAATAGAAAAGAAAAAGATGGGTTACTTTGCTGATGAAGTCCATTCGTACCACACTTCGATGACTTTGATCCCATAGCTAATCTGCTTGGCCGCGTCACATGTGAAACCGGAGATAGAGAGTCAACGTCCTGCGGAGAGCGCCGGCTCCGCCATCACCGACTCCGACTAACGATGACTTGAAGAAGACGTACTTTTGTATTAGTGGATGTCGATCCGTGATTTCTCTGTCGTTCTTTTCTCTTGAATGGGATTCGTCCAACCTCATCAGGTGGATCGAACATGTTACAGCTAATCAAATATAGCACAGTGTTCTTCCGGTTTACTCGTTAGGCACCGAGATTTAGTACAGCCTCATCCGCGGGTCCTGCCTACACGTAGCTCCATCCAGAAGTTTCGTCGCCTCACCCGAAGGTTCCGCCGCCTTCCGTTCGAGTTGCGCAGACGCAGACCCGCTCGCCGACACCGCACCGTTGACTGGACTGACTGGGGGCAACTGAATCACCATTGGAAGTCGTCTGGGCGACGTGTTTCCCTGCTGGACTTCACGCGCCTGTGGGCCCACTAGTCGGGTGGCGTCTCGTTCGCCCCTGATTCTCTTCAGGGCTGGCTCAGCCAGCTTCGAAGCAGAAGTCCTACGAGGTGGAACAAGTCAGGCGGCCGTTCTTCAAGAGCGCGGGGCTCGCGAGTAAGAAGACTCGTCGCGTTTCCGCCATCCGTCGATTCCAAGGGGCCTCACGAGCACGACGCGGAGAAGAGAGAGGGAGAGAGAGAGCACGCTGCCATTCGTTTCGAGCTCATATACATATGCATCGCTCTTTGGGCTGTTGCTTTCGCTAGTTTATCCACCCGCTTCGCCTCCTTTCCTCGCCAATAAACAAGAAGAAATAGCGTTGAGGATAGTCGCAGGGAGGCGAAGCGGAGGTGACAATGGTGGTTCAGTTCATGGCGAAGAGCTCCGTAGAAGAAGATAGCAGAGGAGGAAGGGACGGAGATCCGGCTGGGGTGGCCCGGCATCCGTACGATTTCCTTGAGTCGGGTCCTCGCAATCTACCCTCCCCCAATTGGAGAGATCTCATCCGCTCCAGCTGGTACGCTTCTCTTCCTCACGGAGGCTTTTTCTGTGGTGCTTGCAATGCTTTTAACTTGATCCCGGCGTGGCTTTTGCAGGAGGGACCCGAACTACAAGAGAATGGTGATAGCTTGCTTCATTCAGGCCGCGTACCTGTTAGAATTGGACAGACAAGACAAGAGGACAGAGGAGAATGGCCTCGCTCCAAACTGGTGGAAACCATTCAAGTACAAGCTAACACGGACTCTGATCGACGAAAGGGATGGCTCCATCTACGGCGCGATTCTGGAATGGGACCGATCTGCCGCCATGGCCGATCTGGTACCGGTGCGGCCGAGGGGTGCTCCCAAGGCCGTTCTGGCGCTCCGTGGGACGTTGCTGAAGAGCCCTACGATACGGAGGGACTTGCAAGACGATCTCCGCTTCCTTGCACGGGAGAGCTTGAAGGGCTCCGTCAGATTCGCGGGAGCACTCGAAGCGCTCCAGTCGGCCGTCGCCCGCTTCGGCAGCACCAACGTGTGCATTGGCGGGCATTCCTTGGGAGCTGGCTTTGCTCTCCAGATCGGCAAGGCATCGGCGATGCAAGGCGTGTTCGTCGACTGCCACCTGTTCAACCCTCCCTCGGTCTCGCTGGTCATGAGCCTAAGGATCATAGGCGAGAAGGCGAGCTCCGTGGTGAGGAGAATGAAAGTTGTGGCTCGTAGCGGTGAGGTCGCGGCTGCCGCAGAGGAAGCCAAGGCTTCGGAAACGGATGGGTCGTCCGCAGAAGCCAAGAGATGGGTGCCGAATCTGTACGTGAACAACAGCGACTACATTTGCTGCTACTACAACGACACCGCCGGTGTTGGTGCAAACGGCAGTCCAGATGCGGTGAAGCCAATTCCTCGCAATGGGGATGCGGCGGCGAAGTTGTTTGTGGCATCGAAGGGGCCTCAGAGGTTCCTGGAAGCTCATGGACTTCAGCAATGGTGGTCGGATGATATGGAGCTACAACTGGCTCTCAGCCATAGCAAGCTCATAGACAGGCAACTGAGGTCCTTGTATGCCGTCTCCCAACCCCATCCCTCATCGAAATCCTAGTAGAACCAGCTGCTGGGTGCATCTCATCTTCTTCTTCCACCTCTTTAATTTTAGTTCTTTGTCCATAGTGGTGATACGTGCATGAAGCATTTCATATAATCGACACAAACAGTTGATTGATTCAGATTTATAGTAGAATTAGGAGTGTTAATAAGATTGGAATCAGAATCGGAACCGAACAGATTTAGCGATTCGTTGATTCTATGTGGTAGAATTAGGTGTGAGAGAGAGATGAACAGAGAAACACTAAATAAGCTAAGTTAACTCAGCTCAAGTTACAATGAAAACGGATTAAACCGTGATCGAGGAAAACACTACATAATTAAAAGCAATTCCAGCAAATACTTTGATAATTCACTTCCTCTTTGTTCTCCGTTTCGATAGGAGAGGAGGACAAGAATAACTACCACGGACAGGTCTTAGCTCATATATTGCCAACAACAATCAACACCATAGCGTCGATCGTAATCGATCATCGAGACGATCTTATATCATTGTACGCCGTTTATGGGATAATTTGTAGATTCATAGCGGCTGGTCCGAACATTATTTCTTATCCAAATACAATTTATTTATCAGGGAAACGTCGCAGTGCAACAAAGGAGACTAACACCTACGATCGGTACCGTCGTCTCCTCTTCTTCTTCTGTGAATCATTAGTGCATACGGCCAGGGCCGTGGCCTTGATCTCCAGTCGGTGGACCACCGCAAACTATGATCCAGCACAGATATCGGATGATCCCCGGCAACATATTACACCGTCCCGAGCAATCCTTGGCCATTCCAGTATCGCCTTTCTTTTCGCCGCGCACCACCGAGACCGGGAGGGCCAATGCCGCCACCACCAGCATCGTCGCTAGTATCGCAGTCACCCCTCGGGACGCCATCGCGCTGTTGCTTCTGCAGCTGAGCTTTATGCCTCCGTCATGGGACTGCTTATATAGCCGCTGCTGGGGACGATGGCTTGTGGTCATAGGAGAAGAATGAAGTGGGCTGGTCGACAGCATGCGAACCGAATGGTTTCGCAGTTGCTCTGATGATGCGTGCACGAAACATGTTACGGTCATTTGCGTCGTTCTCACCGAGATTTTGTTAGCCGAGTGTTCTCTCAAGATTACCACCAGCATGACGAGAAGATATCTCAAACAGAGTGGTCCTTAGAACTAAAGCGTGGATCTGTAATGCCACATCAAACATCCGCAAATGCTTCTTCCACCAAACAATGGCCTACAACAGAACCAAAACCAAAACCTGAACTCATCTCCGTCGATCGTTGCCATCAATCTTTCAGTGGTCGAGGTGCTTCATCCCGAGCTTCTTCACTTCAACTTTGAGAGACTTCAGATACTTGACAGCCTCGTCGAGAACAGCAGGAGTATCCATGCGATCACCGCAGGGAATGATGCCCTTGAGTGTCTTGACCATCTTCTTCATCTTCTCCCTTTTGTGGCTACTACTGCCGACGTTGCCGGAGACTTGTTTCTTGGAGGAAGCGGACTTGGGTCGCGACGAGCATGCAGTATCCGGCGAGCTGCTTCCCCAGCTGCCCGGCGTCCTCCCGGTGCTGACTACATCATCGCCTTCGCCTTCTTCGGAACTCAGCAACGCATCGATATCTTCGGCGTCCTCGTCATCGTCTCTGTACGCGCTTTTGCCAGCCTCGTAGGCATGGCTTCCATGGACATCGAGCCCCGGAGAGCCCAACTTGTGGGCCAGGGAAGGATGGAACATGACCCGGCTCCTGTGGCATGTCTGGTCAAAGATGACAAAGTTCCTGGGGCAGGTTTCAGATGGCTGGAACTCGATGTTGTTCAGCGGAGAAGGGAAGTCATGATGATGCTCGTGCCCTGCGACAGTGGAGTCGAAGCCATAGCCGCTCACATCAAACGCGTCCTCAGGCGGAGCCTTCCCAGCAAAATATCTTGGGTTCCTCTGCATGGCGCCTCGCCGTCAGTGGGAACGATCTGATGACGATGAGCAGGGAATGACGCTCGAGGACCGAACGCTTATCTGATTAGATCTTCCTCGATGAGAGCCTTGTGACAGAACAAGAAACAAGAACACAGAAGCAGACTGCAGATCCGACTTGCTTTCGACGCTAAGATTTTCCACCTACGTAACAGGCTTAAGCAACTGGCGGAAGTACTCAGCCTGCCACAGCCCGAAGAAAGGGATTAATGGCACTGTGGCAATCTGCTTTCAGTAGAAGATTATCGAACATGAATTCACCACCACGAAAGGTTTGTCATGGAGACTACCTGACAAACTTGCAGCAATTGAGAATAAGCAATGATCCTAACGCTCATTATGATCTCCGAAACCTTGGTTGCTGTTTGGTGTCCCTTCAGATTGACTTCAATGTGCATTCCCAATTTTCTCCCGGGAACAGCGATCCTCCCTCGAGTATCCCAGCTCAGCTGTCGAGAATTCACCAGATCAGCACAAACTCTTTATGCTTTTAACAGGAGGGCACAAAGAATCAGCAGGATGATGCCGAGAAGAATGGACAGAGACCTTCACACGATGACACCAAAGCAGACGACCAAGGGAACGCACTCCCCGTAGAAGTCAGCAGCCGCCGACGCCCACGGCATGCTTGCAGGCTTGATCTCGAATCCTCAGGTCCTGCAGACGAACGATTAATGCAAGCAGCAGCTCAGCTGCTAAGCACAATATAAACCACCACGGGATAGAGAAGGAAACCAACCCACGCATGCAGCAAGCTCAATCTAAGAAGCCCGAAGAGGACGCGAGAGAAGCAAATCCCACGCGGCCGAAAGAGATAAGATATAGAGGGAGACTCACGGGGTGATTTCTGCACGGGTCAATGCAAACCAACGAGATCCAGCTGAGATCACGAGTACCAGAAGCAGGAGTAGCCAGAGACAGGGGAGGGGAGTTCGATGCCCTACGAGGCCTATATGGATTGGGTCGGTGGCTTGGACTGTGAAGCCCCCTTCTTACTGCTCCCCTCTATATATATCTCTACGTCTCTGTCTCTTTCTTCTTCCTTTCGAGGTAGCTAATGATGGGAGGTTCCAAAGCCATGATCTCCTTCCTGCGCTTTCATTAAGACGGAGGCAGAGCAATCGATGAGGCGTGGAGGCAGAGTGGGTGGATGTGCGTCTGCGTGCGCTCGCCCGCTTCGTCTTGATTGCGCGTGATGCTCCTCCATCCGATGCCGAAGCATTTGAAGTGGACGCCTTTTTGCCTTCCTCTCTCTCCCGTTCCGCTCGTTCCTGTCGTCGGATCGTTGGAGGAGGGGAAGGAAGCCGTCGGATCCCAGGGGCCCGTTCGAGGACTCGGGGAACTGCAGAGGGAGGGCGGGAGATGGTGGCGATTCCCATTTGCTACGGCATTCGGGTACATGTGATGGTGGCCGGGGGCAGGCCATCATTTGGGTGCGGTGTTATCATCATGCGGTCTGCAGCGGGTGAGGGGGAGAGTTAATAGGAGTGTGTGTGGGGGGAGGGACAGCGAGGCCTACGGAGCACGCGTGGGCAGTTCCATTTGCGGTGAACGGTGAACCAACCGACCAACCAGGCCGTGCCGCCGTAGGGCGGGGGGCGATGGCTGTCGTCTCTCTCCGTAATCGATGTCCCGGTTCCCCAGCATGATCTCGCCCGTTCTTGTGATGATGGCAGGTGATCCTCTGCTCGTGCTTATGGGATTAGTGTTCAGAGTTTAATATAACGCATTTACTTTACGATGAGTGGTCCCGATGACCTCACAAGTGGCCCCCTTTTCTTGAGTCGGGCTTGTGAGAGCGCCGCGTCTGATGAGAACCGACCGGGGACGGATCTTTGGTACGCTTATCTGAGCTCCTTGTTGGCGGTGACTTGGACATAAATTGGGCCTAAATGGGCTGAAACTTTCCGCTCCGAAAGTATGGGCTTAGCCCAATTCACTAGTTGCTTATAACTGCATTTTTTTTATATTTTATTATTATCACGAGAATAAAATTATCTTAATGTTTTTAAAATAATTCCTAATATGGACAAAAAATTCTAATTTTGAGTTTTTTTCATAAATCATCTCAACTCTGAAAATTGCATATATTTCACCATTGATGATATGAAATAGATTTTTTTACCCTTATCTTCGTCGAATTCATTGTTGTCTTCATCTTGTATCATCGCTCGTAACCCATACGTCCTCTATTTAAATTTTTTTTAAAAAATAATAATTTTCTTAAAAAATTTTACTTTAAAATTTTTTATAGATCATCTTAATTTTGAAAAATCCTCGTATTTCATCGTTGTCTTTGTGTGCAACCTATATGTCTCCTTCTTCCTTACGTGCGTGAGGACGATACAAATCAAATGTGATGATGGCTTCGACAATAACAAAGGGCAAATATCATTTTATGGAAAAAGATGTTCTATGATTTTTTTTAATTGAGATTTTTTATGAAAAATATTAAATTTCGAGTTTTTTTAAATAAAAAAAAATTATAGGAGGTCTAGAAGAATGAATAAATTTAATATGTGTATCAAAGTACATTTACTTATCTAATGTGGCACTCGAATCAAGAAGAAATATGATAGTTTTTTATGATCTTTTTATTTAGAAACATAAATCATCATACAATCAAACATGAGACTCTACCAAAGTAGAAGAATCCATGGATGATGGACAGGTACAAAGGCATGATTACAGTTTGGTATAGTCGTATACAAACTCTCCTCGAACATCTCCCTGCAGGCAGTAAATTCTCACATTTATTCCTCTAAATTTAATTGAGTCCGAAATGTAAAAAGTTACCTATATCACATTATAATTAATCTCCCTATGTTGCAAATAATAAATTCATCTTATATATTATTTTTATAAATTTCTCAATTAAAAAATATTAAATTTAATCACAAGAGAACTTAATGTCTTTAATATTTGAAGTTGATATGTATTTTATGGTTCATGATGAGCGTTTTCTCCAATTAACTGGAGAACATTAAATTACAAAACAAAAAAACAAAAAAACAAAAAAACAAAAAAACAAAAAATTTGGAGACGCGGGGAATCGAACCCCGTGCCTCTCGCATGCGAAGCGAGCGCTCTACCATATGAGCTACGTCCCCATTACCCTCAATAAGTGTTTCCAGCTTTTAATATATATAAATAATAAAATATTATATATATTTTTATTTAAACAATACTGAATAAGACGATTCTCGAGGTTACCACTTATCAATTTTATTTGTCCCATATTATTAATTTTATATTTTTTTAATAATCCCACATCGTTAGTTAGTTAATTTTTAAAGCCTAAAATTAGTATAAATAAACATCTCCTTTAAACCTATGAAATCATAAAAAAAAAAAAATCTTTAAGCATTGTGAAGGTATGATATTTTTGATTTTATCGGTGGGTTAATTCATTAAAATCAATTCTAATGATAATTTGTCGTCACAACAAGTCAAAGTGACGGTGAGTTGTTAAGGTGACCGACTGTCGCTGATGGTCCAACTCATAAATGTGATGAACGTGTTCATGTCGATCACTGTATATGTTAAAGATCTTCCGTGGCGAGCACGCATCTCGGAGCTGCATCAGTCGCATGGCATCACCAACTCCAGATACTCATGAGCTGGTAGCCATCACTCCATGAAAGATAAATAAGCTACAGGAGGTCGTAGGTTTGGAATTGGAAGCCATAGGCCGTTGTTCCTCGTCGGCGTTCCTTGGTCTCCAAGGCAGTGTGGAAATCCGCGTGCAAATTTTGGAATACAGGCAACAGGTCAAACAAGATGCTGTGTTCCAGAGCATTAGCGTCTTGGGGATCTGGTGGCTTATAAGTCATTGTCCATCCCCTTATCCCGGTGTCCCAACCGAGGAGAACAGAGTGAGGAGGAATGATGGCAGAGATGCTCCGTCTTGCTCTACTTGCATGCTCACTCGCTGTGCTTCTCTTCTCTTGCTTCAAGGTGGCATACTCCCTGTGGTGGAAGCCCAAGGCATTGGAAAGGCATTTGAGGCAGCAAGGCATCAGAGGCAACCCTTACAGGTACGGAACACTGAATCAGAAGGTTGAACCTTCGTAATCGCTTCCTTGCTGAATGCTGAATGCTGAATGCTGCTGCTGCTGGTCTGATAACAGGTTCTTTTATGGGGACCTGAAGGATGACATGCACGCCAGAATTATAGCCTCGTCCAAGCCAATGGATTTGTCCCACCAGTTCGTTCCTCGTGTTGCTCCCCTTTTGCATCAGATAGTTCAGAAATATGGTAAGTCTGCTCAAGCAAACACATGGGTTCTGCCGCATGTTTGTGGTCTGATACTTGGTGTGTTGCACAGGAAAGATATCTGTTGTTTGGATTGGAACGACACCCAGAGTGATCATTTATGACCCGGAGTTGATGACGAAAGTGCTACTTGATCGAATGCAACAGTTTCGAAAGTCTCGTCTCAACCCTCTTGTAAAGCTTATAGGCATGGGGGTGCCTACGCTCGACGGAGAGGAATGGGCCAGACGGAGAAGGGTCATCAACCCCGCATTCCATCTCGAGAAACTGAAGGTTTGTATTCCATCCCCTCGGTCTTCGACGAACACCAATCACTAGCTTAATCTTGACAGAGTCGACATCACATCCACGACTGCAGGAAATGGCGCCTGCATTCCTGAAAAGCTGCGTCGATATGGTAGAGAGATGGCAGAACTTAACCAGCCCTGAAGGATCTTGCGAAGTCGATGTATGGAACGAATTCCAGAATCTGACAGCGGATATCATATCTCGAACGGCTTTCGGGAGTAGCTACAAGGAAGGCAAGAAGATCTTTGAACTACAGAAGGAGCAAGCTGTTCTGGTGATGGAAGGAGCTCGGGCTCCATATGTTCCAGGCTTCAGGTGAATCCCCTACAGCTTCGTGCTTGATACAAGATGATATATATAGAGTTCAAATCACTTGTCCTCACGAGATACCATCATTTGAACAGATTCGTACCAACCGCGAAGAACAAAAGGAGAATGCACATACACAGGGAGATCAAGAGCATGTTAATGGATATGATCAACAAAAAATTAGACTCTATTGCGAAGGGCGAATCCACCGCTGATGATTTGCTAGGCTTGCTGGTGCAATATAGCAACGACAAGGATCACGGCAATTGCAGCATTACAACTGACGATGTGATCGAGGAATGCAAGCTCTTTTACTTTGCCGGCCAAGAGACGACATCGGTGCTGTTGACATGGACATTGATTCTTCTATCCATTTACCCAACATGGCAGCAGAGAGCACGAGAAGAAGTTGTGAGCGTCTGCGGCAAGAATTCGCCTGACTTCGAGTCTACAAGCCGCCTAAAGACTGTAAGAAGAGAAGCCCTTTACATCTTTATACTGGCACTCTGGGTTTCATTGATTGAGGTCATCTTTTTGCTCAGGTAACCATGATATTGCATGAGGTTTTGAGGTTGTATCCGCCTGCGACTGGCATTCTCCGGCGAACCATCAAGACCACAAAATTGGGAGGCTTCTCATTCCCTGCTGGAATTGAGCTTTTCCTGCCCATACTCCTCATCCACCATGACCGAGAAACATGGGGGGAAGATGCAGAAGAGTTCAAACCGGAGAGATTCTCAGAAGGTGTTTCGAAGGCATCAAGGACTCCAAATGCGTTCGTTCCTTTCGGATGGGGTCCAAGGATTTGTTTGGGCCAGAGCTTTGCCATGATAGAAGCAAAGATGGCTTTGGCTTGCGTTCTCCAGCATTTCTCCTTTGAACTGTCACCTTCCTACGCCCATGCCCCTCACGATGTCGTCACTCTGCAACCACAGTCTGGAGCTCAACTTATCCTACATCAACTCTGAGACCACAGGATCGCTCTCTTATATCATTATTATGGAGTCATGGGCGGTCGAATTAGATAAACTAGTAGATTTTCTCGACATCTTATGCTGATATAAAAGTTGTTCTGCCAAGAAAATGACGAGCCTTGAAAAGAGTAGAATCCAGACAACAGAGCGTCATTATTGGTAGTACTGAAGTCGCTTCACCAGACCACGGTTGACTTGGTCAAGCGTACAAGTCGTCGATCCGATCCGACACGGAACTTAGTAGGGCCAGCCCGATATCCGCCACGTGTCTTTAAGCTTCCGCCAAAACGGGCCGATTCGGCCCATTTGAGCCGCCCCACGACAATAACAATAAATGAAGTCACCCAAATGATTAGACTACGCTCGATCGCATTCACATTGGGCCATTCAATTACATCATCATCATCATTAATGTGATTGGATTATATGGCATTATCCAAATCCATGTGATGTGTAGCATTAACCCTCCACCACGCTCGTCGGCGGTAATCTCGAAATTAGACGCGCCACCCATGTCACGATTCTATTCATTCCATCCGCGGGATGAAGATCTAAACGGATCGATCCCACAGGTACGGAGCGAGCGAAGCGAGAGGCGCAGGCAGTACAGTGGGCGACGGTCTTGGTGGCGTCAACGGACTTCAAGTTCCATTCAAAAACAGTTGAGAATTGCGGCGCACTAAATGGACGATCATTCCAATCAATCATCGCTTTCCATATCCTTTTGCTCTCCTTGTCGAAGGGGAAGAGGGGACGCACCTCCGCAGCAATAATAGAGGCGGAACGAGAGGGGGCGACCGGTTCCTCTTTCCTGGGTTTCGCTCTTGATTTCGGCCGATTGGGGTGGATCTCCCTGTCGGTTATGCTGGGACTCCTGGGTCGAACTCGGTGGAATTGCGCCCCCGGTATTCGCTTCTGTTTTGGAGGAATCTAGGGTCACCTCTGACGCGGATCTGAGTGGTTGCGTTGCTTGGTAAGGGTCTGCTCCGCCTTTGTTCTGTTATTTGCTTCGATTCTTGTGTTGGGTTTGAGATGTAATGTGTTGATAAGTTGGATCCTTTGTTGCTTAAGACGTGAAATAAAGGTAAATGCGTGCATTGTCAGGGTTCTTCTGGATTGTAATTTGGTGCAGATGTGCCGAAGGACGGCTGACATCTATCTTAATTTGAATGCCACGTTCAGCTCTTTTGTATTAGTAGTTGGATCACTGCTTACCCGTTGCTGATCGAACAAGGTTGCACTGTAATTTATGGTTCCATGCATTTGATGTCCTATGACTTTGGTGAACCAGTATTTGTTGACGGCCATATTTGATTGTCAATTTTGTGGTACATACTTTATGAAGTTGGGAGATGATCACATGGTAGATTAACCATTTCAATTGTGTGATCCCTGTCTTGGCGTGGCACAAGTTAATTGGTATTGTCAGTGTCAAAAATGATCGTCAACCTGACACTATGAAGTTGATCCGACCTGATCCGTTTTTCGAATGTTGTTGTATTTACAAATCAAATTCCTGTGGATATGTCTGCGCTGGCTATCCTTCCTCGTCTCGCTTCCTTAAGAGTGGATTCCATCAAAGTCGAGGAATCCTACAAAAATATTTAGTGGCATGTCCGACAAAATCCCTTTGATGTTTAAATCAACGAATGGATGAAGGAAGTGAGTTTAGTTTGGAAAGTTCAAAGGTGAGAGCATCCCTGGAGGAGAGCCCAAGTTGGGTATCCACATGGAATATTTCCTTTTAGATATTATACTGATTGGGCACTCTTAGGTGCTGACTGTGCATGCTTATGCGACTCTACCCAATCATTATATTGACTGAGTCTTTGAGTCTTCGAGGCCAATTGGGTGACAGGTGTAAAGTCATGATTGGTTGTCTATAATCTGACTAGATGCCACATGCCGAGTTCCAATTAGTTGTCAATTCTAGTTACATTATGTGTCAACAATTAATTAAAGTTTCCTATCTTGAACCTCAGATAAGTTATTGTTTAAATATTTTTAATTTAAAATAAAAACGAAAACAAAATTAAGATTTCTTACAGTATTCAATGCCCACCTTAACCCCTGTTTATACTGGTGAACTCCTCTCCTTTTCTTGATTTTGGGATAAGTTTGGAATTATTTAATTATTATTTTAAATATTTAATATCTCATGCCTTTATGATATTAATCAATTTATATTTCGAATGTGAAGAAAGATAATGCATGTTTAAAATTCAAGTAATTGTTTTGATATTGTATCCTGACATAAAAAATTGATGTTAGGAATTCACGTCTGGAATGATGATTTGGCACTAATGATTCATATGTCTGATAGAGTTTTTGCTTTACTCATAAATTGGTGATTTGATCTATGTTGTAATAAATTTGTAAGTGATTGAGAAAAAAAAAATGTAGTTATGAATTTCTGAAGAGGCGTTGAAGCATGGTGTGAATTTTTTTAACATAGAGATACCTTGGATCGGGATATAACGGTATTTTTCTAGGTTCTTAAGAATTCTTATGTTAGAAGAATCTTCCAAACAATTTCTGAAGGGCCATGGAGTGCCCATATGTTGAACTGAACCATGAAATGTATGTATGTTCAATGTTGAAGTGAACAATCTGAAGATGGTAGTTTTTTTTTTTCTTTCATGGTCCTTTCATAAGACTCCTGTTGGGAAATATGTAGTATAACAGTGTTGTATTATTCTCTCGGTGCATGTGTTGCACAAAACTTTGCCTTCCAAATCTATCTTTATTACCATCTGTGTTTCATTGTGATGCTGTAGGGTAAGTACAATGGAGCCGGCCTCGGAGAATTCTGTCCCGATATGTAAGTAAATTTGAGACTTTCTTTGATTAAGTTGGTCAGTAATGCTTCTTTTACCCAAAACTGACTGTATCCTTTTGAATCTTCTTTCACCCATATCTCTAATCTGTAGGGACTACGAGGAAGGCTGAAAATGCATGGGTTATTCCATCCAGCTCCAATGCACTTTATGTATCAAGTGATGTTAGCCTGTTCTCAAGCTCATTGCCTGTGCTTCGTCATGATAAATGTATGCTTCTCTCTTTTTTTTTTTAAACATTCCATAACTTGTGACTAGTGTCTACTAAACTAACACTACAGATCTTGTTTTGTCATTCAGTGAACTTTAGAGATTCACATGTTGGTATTCAATCAACCGTCAATGCAGCTTCTAAATTGAAAAAGCTGAACAATGATATGGAGGGCAAGGATCCCTTGGATGATCTTGACCTTCAAGAGATTGGGGTCATGTTACCTGATGATGAAGAAGCTCTTTTGTCTGGCATAATGGATGATTTTGACCTTAATGGGTTACCTGGTCAAGTTGATGAGTTGGAAGATTATGATCTATTTGGCAGTGTAGGAGGTATGGAATTGGATTCTGATCCTACAGAAAGCATTGCAATTGGTGTGGCAAAGTCAAGTGTCTCTGATGGGTCTTTAGGCAATGGGTTTAATCAGTACAGTCTTCCTAATGGTGTCGGGACTATTTCGGGGGAGCACCCGTATGGTGAGCATCCTTCGAGAACCCTATTCGTGCGGAACATCAACAGTAATGTTGAAGACTCTGAATTACAGCTGCTCTTTGAGGTAATTGTTTGTGTTTTTGTTGTATAGCTTTTTCTGCTATCAGTCTGCTTCAGCTCATTTGTAGCTTAATTTTTAGTTGCAAGGATAAATAAATTGATTTTGATGAATATTACGCACAAGATTTAAGATTGGTTATTCCTTGTGGTTTATGTCTTGTTAATGTATATTTCCCAATTGTTTAAGTGGTGCTAATATTGAAGCATATTTGCTATGTGTCAGTATCCATGCTGCCGAGATTTCTAATTTTAATAAGAAGATTCTTGCTTTTATTTATATAATACCCATTATAGTTGTGAAATGTATCCATGAAGTGGATAAGAGTATGCATTTTACTATGTTGGAATTAAGTGGTGGACTTCTTGTTGTTTGAGCGAAGATTACGTGAATTTATTGTCTACGTTCATGCATGATGGCAATAATTTGAATGATTTCGTGAGCAATGCTAGATTGATGGCCTCATATGGAATATTATATTAAATCATATTTTTCATATTTCCTTCCTATTCTAGAACTTTGTTTCTGAACTTTTTCCTGACATTTGATCATATCTGTTCTTTCAGCAATACGGAGACATTCGAAGTCTTTATACTGCATGTAAGCATAGGGGATTTGTGATGATATCTTACTATGATATACGATCTGCTCGATCTGCCATGCGTGCATTACAGAACAAGCCCTTAAGACGGAGAAAGCTTGACATACATTTTTCAATCCCAAAGGTCTGACTAGAGATAACTTTTTTGTTCTATTTTACCATCATTTAATTTCTATCACTTGATCATATTCTGTCCTAATTTATAGGATAACCCATCGGACAAAGATATGAACCAAGGAACTCTTGTGATATTCAATTTGGAACATTCAGTTTCTAATGATGACCTTAAGCAAATATTTGGGGCATATGGGGAAGTTAAAGAGGTGGGAAGTTTCTTCTTCAATATTGTTTATGGAAGATATTGATATTCACATAAGGTTACACATCACTCAGGTTTTTGCTAAGATGTTGCTTATTTACTATTAAGCAGATAAGGGAGACTCCTCACAAACGGCACCACAAATTTATTGAGTTTTATGATGTTAGAGCAGCAGAAGCTGCCCTTCGGTCATTGAACAAGAGTGACATAGCTGGCAAACGGATAAAGTTGGAACCCAGCCGTCCTGGTGGATCTCGTAGGAGGTATGTGTATGACATTGTTTGCGGATATTTTTTGGGGAGAAATGCTATAGCTGTAGATTCTTTTACTTTAATCTGAACTATTACATTGTAGTTTGGATAAGTTCTTATGAGCTCCGAGGTTCTAGTTTCATGCCTTTTAACTTAAATCTTGATATTCACATGGAAGCAAAATCTCAATCATAAGTTTTTGTTAATTACATCTCAACCTGTTTCCATTGCTCCTTGTTAAAGGATGATATGGTTCGAATTGACAAAAATCATAATGTCTTCTTCTCTAATTGACAGTTTGGATGATTTGTTATTATTAATAGACATTTTTAAAATCAAATTTTCTGTGGAGCTCTTTTTTTTCACTTTGTGCTAAAATTTCAATCTTCTAAACAGCTTGATGCAACAACTGACTCATGAGCTGGAACAGGATGAAACCAGAGTTTATCGGCATCACGGGGGCCTGTCCACTGCCAATTCGCCTCCAGGTATCTTGGTGACGTGTGCTCCAATTCATATCTATTGGTCTTTAATCTCTCTTGAATGGCAGGTCCATTCAATATGCCATCTTTGAACTGGATATCTCTTGAATGACAGGTCCATGGGCACAATTCAGTAGTCCAAATGATAACAATCCACTACAAATTTTTAGTAAGTCCCCTAGTGGTGCAGCAATGAGCCCTATTGGAAATAACGATATGTCTGGATTATCTTCTCTACTCTCTCCAAAGATATCTTCTGTGAAGATTGCGCCAATTGGGAAGGACCAAAATAGGGCCAGTCATCCTGACCAGATAAGCTCTAGCAGCAGTCCTTTTCTGGGAGGTGGATATCAACAGTCTCATTCCTTCCCAGATCACGGTCATGGAGTGCTGACTTCGACCCCAGGAAATTTAACTTCTTTTGGTCCTTCGACTCCAAATGCATCTGGTGTTGGAAGTCTGACTGGCCCACAGTTTCTATGGGGTAATTTGACTTCTTACATGGACAATGTGCAGTCTTCTTCTTGGCAGTCTCGAGCTACAGGAAGTTCAATCATGTCAAATGGACAAGGGCAAGCGCACAGCTTTCTCTATTCAAGCCATCATGGCTCATTCCTGGGGTCATCACACAATCAGCATCCACATCATGTTGGATCAGCTCCATCTGTTCCTTTCGTGAGGCAGTATGGATTTTTCCCCGAGTCACCAAAGACATCCTTGATGAACCAGGTCCCATTTCGAAACATTGGGATTAACCAAAATGGTGGTAGTTTACATATAAATATGACTCCTCGGGCCACAGTGAATGAAGGCATTATATCAGGAAATATGCCAGATAATAGTTCACCGAATGTGCGAATGATGCCCTCTCAGAGATTTGGACCTGTGCTCTTTCACAATGCTCCCTATTCTGGCCCAAGTTCCATTGGCATCAATGGTCTAGTTGATCGTAACCGCAGTCGGCGAGCTGACAACCCAGGGATCCAACTTGATAACAAGCAGTATCAGCTTGACTTGGAGAAAATCATTAAGGGGGAAGACACTCGAACAACGATAATGATAAAGAACATTCCAAATAAGTATGTATTTTTTTAAAAAAATCATAAAATGCTGTGCTGTTTTGCCAAGCATACAGAATTATGAACCTAATTTGGATATTAATTGTTCTCTAGGTACACCTCGAAGATGCTTTTAGCTGCAATAGATGAAACTCACAAAGGCGCTTATGACTTTTTGTACTTGCCAATTGATTTTAAGGTAATATGCACAAAAGTCAAACAACAGTGGTTTGATGATAATGCCTTATTGATCTAATCTAATGTCGATTCTTTCATGCAGAATAAATGCAATGTGGGTTATGCATTTATAAACATGGTTTCTCCTGCACACATAATATCCTTTTATGAGGTTTTATTCTGCTCCTTGCTTGCTTGTTCTGTTCTAGTTCGGACTACTTGCTAAATTCTAAAATGTTTATTAGTGGGAGAGGGAAGTTCGGTAGGGCATATCAAACAATAAAATCATGTGAACTAGGGAGCTTCGCTGAACCTCTATATATACTTGCAGGGATTCAATGGGAAGAAGTGGGAGAAGTTCAACAGTGAGAAGGTTGCCTCTCTGGCATATGCACGAATCCAGGGTCGAGCAGCACTTGTTGCCCACTTCCAGAACTCTAGCTTGATGAATGAAGATAAGAGATGTCGCCCTATTCTTTTTGATTCTGAGGGAGCAGAAGCTGGTGATCAGGTAAAAGTCCAAAAATCTCTTGGGAACTATATGGAATAGTTGTTTATAATATATGGGACGTATATAAGCTGAAAAATTGGTGGATAAGCAATTTTGCTAAGGCTACTAGAGAATATTGAATGCTACTGTATAATAAAACCTCATGTTTAGCTTATGGGATTGTTAGGGCTCACCTGACGTATTCCATGAATCAGGTGTATGTTTTGAGGCACTAATACCTAGTTTTCCTTTACAATCAATGTTATGCCATATGCTTAATGTCACACGAAATAATAATAATAATAATGCAATTGCCTGTGAGATATTTGATCAGGCACATGCTAAGGCGAGAATTAATATTTTTCTTTAGGCTGCATATGAATTATTCAGAGAGTTGGCCCAATCAGTTGCATATATATTCATGCAGGCAAGCATGCAAAGAAATGCTTAACTTGAATCTCTCTTTATTTTTCCTAATTTTGTAAATTCCATGGTTAATGGATGAAATTGCCAAATAAGTAAAATGGTGTCTGAACAAAAATCTTTGATTATATTTCTTGAGCCATACCTCTTCAAATGAAATATTGCAAAGTGGAATTCTACTGAGACATTTATGGCCTTTGCTGTTTCGTATGTTGAATTTTCTCCATCCTAGATTGTAATATAACATTTTAAATAAAGATGCTTACTCCATTATTCGCAGAGCTTCTTCCTCGAGCAATCTTTAGTATAGTGTGGTGTAAATGATTGCTAATGGATTATAAGGTTTTGCAGGAACTCTTTCCATTAAGTAGTACACGTGTTCATCAAGAAGATAGGACTGTCAACCTACTTCAGAGTGCACAAGGAATCAGTCCAAATGGGAATCCAGAGAAGAGCGCCTTTTCTGCAACTAGTTCGGAGGACTAGAATTTCTTGGCAGCAACCATGTACCTGGAAATACAACCTTTCCTTGGTTGTTCCAAGTGTAGAATACAGTGAGGGGGGGGAAACTGCAGGTGCAATTGTATCAAAGGGTGTGTCCACTTTTGAACCCATGGATGCATCAAAGTTACCATTAATGGAAATAAGGGCAGGATCCTTTTTCTTTTTCTTTTCTTTCTTTTACAGATGATAGTATGATGTAAATAAATAAGGTTCAAGTGTATAGGGTGAGATGAGGCCAGTCTGCTGCTAGGCACATTGCTAACCTGCGGCGGCACCCTGGTCTTCTTTCTCTTCTTTCCGGGACCAAATTTATGTTCTCTCTCTAGGTGCAGAGTCCAAGAGTAGAATGAGTTCGGATGTCTTACTGTACGAAAATGATCTTAAATTTCCTGACCTACCAACAGTTAAGTATTGTAAGTGGTGGTATGTGCACATGAGGACTGCTTATTTCGGATCTTCGTTCCAAGTGGCGATTTATTTGTCCTCATGAATTTAATGTTTGGTACATTAGTGTGTGACAATTCATCTCTGCCTTTAAATAATACATATTCAGTGTTCGGATCGTTTTCTTATATAAATAATGATATCTTATCTTCATATAAATTTTTTTTGACACTGCTGTGGTAGGAACACTTTAAGATGGCTGTGTTAGGAACAATTTAAGCATGTTTTTGTATTTGGAGCATAATGATCATATATATCACCTCTAATGCTTTCATTTATCGAACTGTCTGCCACCTCTGTGATCAACCTACATTCTTTGTGTGTTATCTATACCTTCATAAATAGTCACAGGCCATCTAAATTCTTTTTTATTCATGAAAAAAAATAAAAAAATCTAACACCATTACTATTGAGCTTCTTTTCCAACACATCTTAAAGTATTACATTAGCATGTGATGCATTCACCCGAGGTAAAATAATCATTTGAAGCATCAAACATATCCCCAAGCATCTCGTTCATATGCAATGCATCTACTTAGAATTAAATAGCATCATAAAGTATCACCTTTTATGAGCAATATATGGGCTCAAGATAAAAAAAACTGAAGCATTCAAGGCATCCAAAAGTATCTTTTTGTGCAATGCATCTAACTTGAAGAAGAGGCATTACATTTGCTCAAGTTCAAAAAAATATCATCGCCATCAAGATGTCAATAACTTGACTTTTATTGTTAGAAAATATTAATAATCATTTTTATATGCCCCATGGTAGGGTATATAATATTTTCTTTTAGTTTCCATATTGATTGTGCATACTTAGGTGATGTTATATCATCATTTTGTTACATAGGCATGCTTAGGTAGTGTCACATCTCAATCATGCTGACTAAGTCTCTTGGATCAAGAGGGTTAACATTTGTCAAGCCATGATTGTTTGTCTATAATTTAACTAGATGTCAAATGTTGAGTACTAATTAATTATCAATTTACACATCATCCCTACCATTATCCTTAAGGGGAATTATTTGTTCTTGTCGGAGCATAATGTACTTGAGAATGTTATGATGTGTTAATTTAAATTTGTTGTGTAGGGACTCTTAGACCTATGAGGGCATTATGGTATGTCAACTTAAATTGTCATATAAAGATTATAGATTATATGATGTGGGATACTATGAGACCGTTTAGGTGTACTAACTTGAACTACCTATATATGAAGTATATGACGTAGGAGAGTATGGGAGTGTTCGAGTGTACTAACTTGAACCGCCTATTTAGGGATTTTATGATGTAAGAAAATATAAGAGTGTTTGCGCGTACTAACTTATATTGTCAATATAAAATATATCGGATGTAGAAGGCATAAGAGTGTTTGGACACGTTAACAAAACTATTTATATTAGGAGTATTAGATGTAGAAGGCATGGTAGAGTGTGTCGACTAAACTTACTTATGTAATAAGTATTAGATGCAGGAGACACATGAGGACGTCGAGACACACCAATTTGAATTACTCATGTAAGGTGTGTCAAATGAAAAAGACACAAGTGTTGGGGTATGCCAACTTATATTGATCAGAAAGGAAAGTGTCCTACATACACGAAGATATCAAAGTGTCGACATAACCTCCTTGCATAGGAAGTATCAAATGTTGTGCGAGAACGTTAGGCATGTCAACTTGAAGTGTGGGTATATGAAATGTTAAACATAGAAAACACAAGATATCAAAACATGTTGATTTGAATTATATATATACAGGAAAAAAAAAAAAGTGTTATACTTAGAAGATGGATGGATGAGGGTGTCGGGTTATATTAGTTTGAACTACTAAAATAGAAGATGGATGAGGCATCAAAATTAAAGATCTCACGGAAAATGATCGATGCCATGCATTCAATGTCAATTAAAGCCAAGGATGTGACATTGAACCAAGCCGCAGACGTAAGTGTACCGACATGGAAGGGCAACACGACATAGGCAATGCTTGCGGTGGCAACAACGGTGGTGTTGACTGTTGCGAAGTGGAGTTTAGTCCATCGATGACCAAGTTCAAGTTTGATTCGACTGGCTAAGGGCAACGATCGGGTTCAATCTATTGATGGGTAAGTTCGAGTTTGATTTGGGTACATGGGCCCTGTTGGACCTGTACAGACTCAGGCCGTCAAATCTGGCCCACGCAGGGTGTTCGACCCATAGCTTTGTTGGGCACCTCCACAGTCTTCGATTGTAGCACAACTAAGCCCGGCTGCACAGGCCGGGCTATAAGCAGTTTGAGTTCGATTCAACCAATTCACTATTGGCTTGGTTTGACAGGGTTGAGATTGGGTTCGTGTTTGATATTTCAACTATGATCAAATTGAGCTCAACTAGATTCAATGGAGGTGTGGCTAAACCGCATAGACCTTAGAGTAATAATGCAAGCCTATTGGGCCGCAAAGTAGCATGGGCTATCCAGCCTCTAGCTACGTATGGTAATGGCTTGGCTCTATATGCTGTACGCGCTGACATGGTAGCGGACCGGAAGCTATTGGAGCAATGATTCTAGCTGATGTGGCATAAGATGCAATGTTCATATTGTGATAAATATATTTATTATATGATAAAGATAAAACATGCTATCAATCTATCATAAAAAATCTCATACTACGCCAAGTTCTTACTGAAATCCAATTTAATCAAAATGTCTAATTTTTTATAGGAGTTTTGGTGTGTTAAAGAAGAATATAATAAAATAGCTTGAGATCAAATTTTAAGAATTTAAAATTTATTTCTATCTTTAAATAGTGTTATATAAAATAATATTTATCAAGTCATCATGTGAGAAATCATATTTTGATTGTTCGATAAGTAAAGATGGTTTGGGCCAATCAAAAATCACTTCCACACTTGTTAGAGAATCAAAAATCACTTCCACACTCGTTAGAGAATGTAATATATATCATACCAAAATTGTGCCAAGGATATGATAGACAGAATCTTCTTTAATGCTTAAGTTAGTTGGAGATTTTGATAATTTAATAAGGTGAGAACTAAAATTCTCAATTTATTATTGTTGAATCAAAATGGAGGTTGATGTTTGGAATGGTTACACAAGTATTGATCCATACATAAAAGAAGAAAAATATTTATCCCCAATCAAGATTGGATAAGTGGTAGCCTATTCAAATTAAGATGGAAAGGGACCCAATCAATTATTGAGCCACATGGATATTAGCCCAATACAAAATGCTAAGTGAATATTTTGCCCAAAGCCCATCAAACCATAATAATCGAGGTTAATGATTGTTTACTTAAAGCATTCACTCAATTTCGTTACTAACTTGAACATTAGATGAACCACATTGAGAACCCCACTCGATATAAGCTAGTATCAAATTGAACATACGAGACATTCTCAGCTACACTTGATAATTTCTTACGCATGCTGACTTGAATTAAGTCGGGCTAATCCTAGTATCATTAATATATCCCATATAATTTTAGCGTCAAGAGGGCCCATGTTATAAGAACATCATTCGTCTATCTACTCAACAAGTGCTATAGCAAGGGTGCTCCAACCTCGATCCACAACACTTTCACCTATGACAAACAAAAACATTAGTCTCTAATGTCATCATGTCAACTTTTAGTGCATCCTTCGATGACACAAGCATGTCCAATATGTGATATGTTATTTATAAACAAAAGCATCCAAAGTATTTGATATATCCTTCATGGACAAAAGCATTCCAACATCTGACATACTCTTTACAAACATAAGCTTCTCTGACGAGTGATGCGTCTTTTATGGACAAAAACATCTAAAGTATCTAATGTGTCTTTTATGGATAAAAGCATAATAACTTCCTATGCATCCTTCACAAACATAAGTGTCTGTAATGTATGATGTATCCTTTGTAAATAAAAGCATCTCAACATCATAACAAATCGATGATGTTATAGATGACTAATTGGTGGGGAGGTAATGTGTTCTATTAGTCGATATAGGCATCTTGACACCTTATTGCAAGTTGAGTGGCATTGGGCAATAAGAGTCCTTGTAACAAGTCAGGTGGTGATGGATGATATGCGTTTTCATAACAAATTAGGTGATGATAGGCTTCTATCACCTAACCTGGGCCTCTCGACATCTCCATTATAAACTCAGTGGCGATGAGCTTATGCCACTCAATATGGGTTCCTTAGCATCATTGTAATAGGGGATCAATCGTTGTCTCCTCTATCGCTCAATATGGGCCTCTTAGCATCTTCATATGGATCGAATAATAAGTTTTCACCTCTTGATGTAAGTTCTTTGGCATTGTATAGTAGGGGATCTATTGTTGTCTCCTTTATCATCTAATATGGGTATATCAACTACTCTATAGCAAATCGATTGGCCACTCTGGATTCAATTGTTCCTTCCTCTATTACTCAATGTGAGCACCTCGTTAGCACTATAGTGGGTTAGTCACATCCATTGTCAATTGTTCAAAATGGATAGGTCAACCAATTGATTAAGATACTCCACTCAATAGTATTATAGTAATTCGAGTGACGTCATCTTGTCCACTGCTCGTTATAAGCTCCTCAATAGAATTATAGTAGTTCATATGGTGTTGTCTCCTCCATTGCTTGATGTACGCTCCCCTATGGTACATAGCAGTTTAAGCGATGTCGTCTCCTCCATTACATAATATATCATTCTCGGACTAACCATCAAACGCTCGATGCGCCTTTCTTGAGCTAAGCATCAAAAGTCATCCAACATATTCATCTCGGGCTAAGCATTGAATGCATTAGACATGTCTTTGGGCTAAATATCAAAACGCTTGCTCTTGGGTTAACATCAAAGATTGTCTAATGCATCCTCCATGGGCAAAGCATAGGAGGTTGTTCGATGCATCCTCCTTAAGCTAAGCATAAGAGGTTGCCCATTATCTAGGATAATGTAACTTGATTTTATTTTATTTTTTTTATTTTTTATTTATAAACATCTGGTTATTAATTTATTATTTATGTTTTTATTTATTTGTAGCACAAGGACTTGATTTCGAGCTAGCCCACTGTTTTGATCCACTCGGGCTGCGGGTCGATTTGCTTGGGCTAGCCTATTTTAGCTTAAGCCTAGCAAGGGTGATCGAACCGTGAAACGATTAATTGATAACTAGCATCAGGTGTGGTTCAGTCAAATGGGCCAGTTTTGACTTGCTCAGATGTAAGCCACCAACTCTGCATCGTGCAACAGGTTCAGCCCATTGATCTTATAATACTAGTCCACAATATCAGGTCATAGAAAGGCTGAGCCCGACTACATTGTTTAGGCTCTGGGTTCAACCAAGTCACGATCGATTTGATTTGACTGGGTCAAGGTTGGTTCGAGTCAGATTCAAACTAGAATCAAATTAAGTTCGATTAGATTCAAGCAAAGACTTAAGTAGGTTCGATTCAATCCAGACCCAATTCAAGTCAGATTCAACTTAACCACATAATCTTATAGCTGGCTTTATAGTAGTGTAAGTCTTTTGAGTCTGATTCCATCGAGGAGTATAGGAATACATACAATCGTTTGTTCTACGTACATTTGATTGAGATGTCTCGGTCATTCAAAGAAGCTATGAGATCATGTTATACCATATTATCGGGGTAAAAGCTTAATAATAAAATATTAGATTTAATTTTAATTAATAAAATAAAAACAAATAAAATTAGAATTCATTTGGATAAAATAAAAAGAATAAGATTAAATTAAAACTCATCTTAATCACTTTAAATTTTGGATAAAATAAATAAATAGTTATCAATAACAAAGAAAATAAAAGGTGGTATCATTAATTAATTAAATGGTAATTAATTCTTGCTGATGATGAGGTGCGACAAGTGATGGTTGACCGCCAGTCCGTCAGTTTGTGAGCACAACAATGGAAGAAAGACGACAATTGTCTCCGTCACGCTCGACAAAACTTAAAAGAGCTTTTAAGAAGTTATAGGAACTGTAGATACAGTGATTTGCAGAAGAATCTTCGCAGACAACCGTTTGCATCATATTTGTCTTGCAAGAAATCAGTATTATATTTTTGCTAAATCGATTTTCCTTATGAGAAATTATTACAAGTCTTAAATTAGTATTTCCTATCTTGAACTTAAAAATAAAAATAAAACTAAAATTTAAATTTTACCTTATTTGAAACCCTCGTTTATCTCGTCTATATATATATATATATATATATATATATATATATATATACATCGACAAGAAAGACCCCATGAATGCTATCGGCTGTAGGTAGGTCTGATCCACCTTTCTCTTTTGATTTAAGTTTCATAGTATTCGATCGATGTAAATGTTTAATATTTTAAGTATTCTTGATAATAATCCATAAAATTTTCTAATGTAAAAGAAGAAAAAGGATGCAAATGAATTGTTTTTAATTTCATCGTATGGCATAAAAAAATTGAGGATTAGATTGATCGCGACATAAATTTATTAGAAAAATTAGGTGACCAAGTTTGGAATGTTGAAAAGGTGTTTTTGCTTTACTCGATGATTTCATTTAGATTGTAATCAATTTACAAGTGATTGAGAAAAATATTAAGTTGTAAGTATATAATTATAAATTTCTATCCACTTAATGTGTATGCTAAGGAAAACTTTACCTTCCGAATCTATATTACCATCTGTATTTATTTGTGATGCTGCAGAGGAAACACAATGGAGCGGGCAACGAAGAACTCTGTCCCGATTCGTAAGTACATTTGGAACTTTGCTTGTTTAAGTTGGTGAGTTCTGTTGCTTTGACCCAAATTTCGTCGTATACTTTGGAATGAATCGTAGAGACTTCAAAGAAGACTGACGATGTTTGGGTCACTCCATCTGCTTCCAATCCACTTAATGCAAAAAGTGATTTCAGCTTTTTCTCAAGCTCGTCGCCGGCGCTTCATCATGATAAACAACGTATGAAGCTGCTTTCTTTTCATGTTTCTTAGTTTGCAACTATTGTATGCTGAACTGACGCTACCAATCTTGTTTTGTCATTCAGTGAGCGTTACAGATTCACTTAAGGGTACTCAGTCAACTCATGATGATAGGAAGGGTAAGGATCCCATGGATGATGTTGACCCTCAAGATGTTGGGATCATGTTACCTGATGATGAAGCAGCGCTTTTGTCCGGCGCACTGGATTGTCTTGACCTTAGTGAGTCGCCTGGACAAGTGCTTGTTGCGTTGGAAGACTGTGATCTTTTCTGCGGTGGAGGGAAAATGGAATTGGATTCTGATCCTAAGGAGAGCATTGCAGTTGATAGCTATTTAGGCAATGTAAACCATCAGTACACTCTTGCCAGTGGTGTTGGGACTATTTCGGTGGCACACCCGCATTGCGAGCATCCTTCGAGAACTTTATTCGTGCGAAACGTCGACAATAATGTCGAAGACTCTGAACTGCGGTCGCTCTTTGAGGTAACTGTTTGTGTTCTTGTTGTATAGCTTTATTTGCAGCTTAATCTTGAGTGAGTCGCAAGGATCAATAGATCGCCTCTGATGAATGGACGACAGGAATAATTTGAATGAATTTAAATAATATTTTTTTGGAACATTACAGAAATTTGGAGAAATTCGAAGTCTTTATACTGCATGCAAAACGAAGGGATTTGTGATGATATCTTACTATGATATACGAGCTGCTCAATCTGCCAGGCGTGCATTACAGAACATGCCCTTAAGACGAAGAAATCTCGACATACATTATTCGATTCCGAAGGTCTGATAGGGATACTTTTCTTTATCCTATTTTGCTATCATTAAGTTGTTTGTATCGCTTGTCCATCCTCTGTTCTCGTAATTTCCAGGATAACCCATCGAACCAAGAGACGAACCAAGGAATTCTTGCGGTGTTCAATTTGAGACCTTCACTTTCTACTGAAGACATTGCGCAAATGTTCGGGGCGTACGGTGAAATCAAAGAGGTCAGTATTGCTTATGCAAGATCTTGATAACTCGCATAAGGTCTGTGATAAGATGTTGCTTGTTTTCTATGGAGCAGATATGGGAGACTCCTCACAAAAGGCACCACAAATTTATCGAGTTCTATGATGTCAGAGCAGCAGAAGCTGCGCTTCGATCATTGCACGACACTGAGATAGCCGGCATGCGATTAAAGATAGAACCCAGCAGCCATGGTGGAACTCGTAGGTAGTATGTATATGAGTTCGATTATGTGGTAGATTCTTGTTTACCTTAATTTGAACTATTACTTGTGTGCTAAAACCTCGATCTTCTAAACAGCTCGATGCAACAGCTGAGTCGTGAGTCTGAACAAGACGAGAACATAGTTCCTGGGGGCCTGTCCATTGCCAATTCGTCTCCAGGTATCTATATCTTGCTGACAATGTTCTCAAGTTCAAATCTTATTGGTGTTTATCTTTTTGATTCGAACACTTGCCATCGAGTGAAGTGGATGTCTCTTGAACGACAGGTTCATGGCCACAACTCGGTATCCCGAATGACATTCCATATTGTCAGCAAGATACATGGAGAAATGATGACATTACACTAGAAAGTTTTGCCAAGTCCGCTGCGAACCCTACTGGATTATCGGGTTATCGTGACAAGATAAGCTCCAGCAGCAGCAGCAGTCCTTTACAGGGAGGTGGATCTCAACGATCTCATTCCTTCCCATATCTTGGTTGTGCTCAGGGAGAGATGACTTCAATCTCAGGAAATTTAACTTCTTTTGGTCCTCCGACTCCAAACACATCTGGTGTTAGAAATCAAAGTGGCTCACGGTATCCCTGCGGTACTTCGACTTCTTACATGGGTAATGTGCAGTCTTCTTCTTGGCAGCCTGGAGCTACAGGAGGCTCGTTCATGGCGGATGGACACGGACGAGCACAGAGCTCTCTCGACTCAAACCAGCATGGCTCGTTCATGGGGTCATCGCACCATCAGCATGGATATTTAATCCCTGTGACACAAGACACTTCCTTCGTGATGAACATGACTTCTTCCGGTGGGAGTTCACTTTCGAACATGAAGAATCAAGGCATTACTGTATCAGGGAATGTGCCTTCTCAGGGATTTGGAGCTGCGACCTTTTACAATGCTCCTTATTCTGGCCGAGCAAACAACGACCAGTATCAGCTTGACTTGGATAAAATCACCAAGGGGGAAGACACTCGAACAACGATAATGATAAAGAACATTCCGAACAAGTAGATATCTTTTTCTCATATAGAATCATAAAAATCCGTGCAGTCTTGGCATGCATGCAGGATTATAAACCTAATTTGGATATTACATGGTTCTCCAGGTACACCTCCAAGATGATTTTAGCTGAAATAGACGCAACTCACAAAGGCACCTATGACTTTTTCTACCTGCCAATTGATTTTAAGGTAATATGCACGAAAGTCAAACAATAGTGTGGGTTGATGATGATAATGTATTATTGAGCTAATCAATGTTGGTTCTTTCATGCAGAAAATGTGCAACGTGGGTTATGCATTCATTAACATGCTGTCTCCTGCGCACATATTAACCTTTTACCAGGTTTTGTTCTGCTCTAGTTAGGACTACTTGGAGTATGATCATTTCTGGGGAGATTCACTAAACCCTTAAATGTATATTTGCAGGCATTCAGTGGGAAGAAGTGGGAGAAGTTCAACAGTGAGAAGATTATCTCTCTGGCATATGCACGAATCCAGGGTAGAGCAGCACTTGTTGCCCACTTCCAGGACTCGAGCTTGATGGCTGAAGCTAAGATATGGCACCCTATCTTTTTGGATCCTGAGGGAGCAGAGGCTGGTGATCAGGTATAAACAAGCCAAGATGCTTACTCTATTTCAGTGAGCAATCTTCAGTACACTGAATTTGAGATGATTGCTAATGGATCAGAAGGTTTTGCAGGAACTCCTACCGCAAGCAGGACACAAGGAATCAGTTTGGATGAGAAGAGAGAAGAACACCTCATCTGGAGGTAGCTTTGAAGAGTAGTGGTTCTTCGCAGCAATCATGTACCTGCAAATACTGACTTCCCTTCTGTGTTCATGGTGATGGGGTAAACTGCAGGTGCAATGGTGTCGTAGGGTGTGTTGTCAACCTTTGTTCCCATGGGTGCATCAAAGTTACCATTAATGGGAACTGGGAAATTAAGACCCTTCTTTTTCTTGTTTTTTGGGGTACAGATAGACTGATTTAAAGATTGACTTTGATATTTAGTATGCAGTATATGACAATTTGTGTTTGCCTTTACTAAACTTTCTCTTGTCTCGACGACTCAGATTAGTTAAGTGCTTTGACCTTTAACATCCAATATTATGATAAATATACAAAAAAATCTTTATAAATATATAACTTAGTTCGTCAGAGCATTGTGTTCATCAACGACACTTGGGTTCAAAGATGTGACATGGATTCCATCATTAATTTTCCTGCCCAGTCTTGGAAGCACCAACACGAGTGTCATACATCATCTTTTCGGATCCACGTACCAAAATCGGTGTCGACGACAAGCTGCATTCATATGCAGGTGTGACCGAGGACGGGGCAACGGGAGCCCAAGCGATGCAAAGGGGGCGCGAATCACAAGGCAAATCCAACGGTTACAACGGTCATCCACCGTTGGGGGCAAGAACACAGCGATCACGGGCCTGATGAGTTGATCTGACGGTGACTGATGCAAGGACGATGCGACGTGGTGTCTGCTCTGGTAGGAGCATTTGACACGGAGGAGAACTCGCGCGTACAGACACGCCAGTATACGTTATAGTTCATACGATAGCTCAGAAGCCATCCAGCGATGGTTTCTTCTTCGCTTCGGTCATTGTCCGAGATGGATCATTCTATCCTTCCCACCTCGGCTCCGACACCTCCCTCCGTCTCCAACGTTGCCACCGCTGTATCCCAGCCCTCGTCTCCCAGCTTCCTCCTGCGGGTCTCCGTCTTCCTTGTCCTCGCTGCCTTCTCGCTGTGGGCAAATTTTGAAGCTTCCAAGGGCTTCGAGATCGCCGTCATCAACGCCGCCTCCGACACACATGCGGCCCGGCGCTTCCATCTCCTGTTCGTCTCCAACGGCCGCGCCGCCAGACTAGTCCTCAGCTCGAGCGATTTCGTTGAGCGCGTCCTCTATCCGGATGATTCGTTCCCTAGGAAGCCAGTGGGGCTGGTAACGCTTTACATGGCCGCCTTAGACCTCAACGAAACCGTCCTGGTCAGCCGTGGCCACCGCCCAGGCGAGTTCGTAGTTCGGGTGAGCCAAGCCGTCATGGGGGAGACCGATGTGCAGGTGTCGGTGGCCTCCGCGGTGCAACGGGGCATGGCCCGCGTGTGGCTCTGGGACGGGCGAGGCCGGGCGCCGAGATCGCTTCTGGATGCCATGGTAGACTACCTCACCGTCTCAACCGGTCTGGTGTCGCCACGGATGAGGCGGAACGACGACAGTGCCGCACTCAACGCTGCTCCGTGCTGGGCGGAGCAGGATCGGTTGTGTGTAGCACGCATGAACCGAGCCATGCAGGAGGAATGGAACGAAAGCAAGCTAGAGGATGCCTGCGGCCTTCCTTCTGAAAGCTGTGCTCGGTCTTCCTACTCCTCATTTGAGACAGTATGATCACAAGGAAACATCCGAGCTACCTGCCGAACGAAGGCCTCAGACCATATTGGTGGGCACTTCCAAGTATGCTACTGCATGTTGTACTACTGCTTGATGGTGCACGCAATAACCTAGCCTGATGTACAAGACAAATATGCTACTTGCAATTTGCTCCATTGATGTATCATCTATCATTAGTATCAATTCCACTGATGGCTTTGACACAGCAAAATCTATAATATGTAGCAAGCAAGAGATCACGTTGGCAGAAGAGATGAAGTTAGTTCTAATTATGGAGTAAAGTACATTGTTTCTATTAGGGGCTCAATAAGCCCTGCAGGAATCGACCATCAAACACAAGCTAGGAATCGACCATCAAGTACTTCTTAATGTTTCGATTATTTTATTCTAATAGTCAGCATTAATATGCCTGTCTCAAGAAATAATTGAAAACCCGTACAAGCAATCAATGGATGTCAGCAAATACATTTTCCATAAATAGCGTTTAATTTAGGTCTACCAGTTAAACTAGTTAACATCTTTTAAATAAATATTTAGTTGAGTAGCATTTCTTTTTCAACCTAATCAACACTTATTATAATTAAGCATAGTATTAGAATAGAAAGTCCTTAGTTCTTTTGCTTATTTTAGGGTTGCTTTCCAAGAATATAAATGGTTTTATCGTGTTCCATTTATCAACTTAAGCTTGAAATGAATCGGGAACTTAGCATAGAATTAGAATATAATTACGGCCCAAGAGAGTTGCAGAAGAGGACACGTTATGGCGAAAGGGAGGATGACAGGGATGAATGCTAAAGCAGCATATGGCCGTATCAATAAATTTCACCTCATGTTGCACGGACCAATTAAAGACTATTATGTTTTGGGTAGGTAAGATATATAAAAGAGGAAGCGATCGTACAAGTACAACAGCAATGCTGCAGAGAGGACTTTTGTTCACTGCGAAAAGAAGAGAGTACACAACCAATAATGCATAAGTATCAGCATAGCTAAATGTAGATTATAGCCTCCTCCAGTAAACTGAAGCTACAAATATCAAAATTTTCATATCAGCATAGCTAATGTAGATTATGTACACACACAGACACACACTTTGCATAAGTTGTGGTCACTTCAAGTGGAACAAAATATTTCTTTATATCGACGTATATGTGTACACCGACAACAAAAATGCTTGGGGAAGTACGTATACTGAGAACAAGATACTTCCAAGGCATCAGGCTCCACTTCTTTACAGTCATTTCATGTTCTCGGTCTTTTCATTGTGTCCGATAATGCATTCTTTTCTGTAGCTACGACTAAGGTGTATGAAGCGTGAATGTTTTGTGTGACATTGTTACCCCACACTGGTTTTTGGGAGCTCAAGCTTAGCGGTGCTGCTGTTCCACTTCGTGACGGGGGAGGTGAAATGGAGTGGAGGCAGTAGCAGGCCTTTGCCTGGTTTGCTAGTTTCAGTAACCAGGGTGGCCGAGCTCGTACTGCATTAATGGCGGTGCCAGGCATAGAGTAGAAGCCACGGCGTCTGTTCTTTCATGCATGCGAAGGCCGGCGATGGTCTTTGTGCAGAGTAGTCGGTCGCACGCTCCGCTGCTCACCTCTGTTGCGTCGTCCGTCCGACATCGATAAGTTATGGACGGTCCCATAGGTCACTGAGAAACCACCATTCATGGCACGGCGGGCCTCGGATGTTTCCTTGTGTGTCTCGCATCTCAGTTGTTTATCTTGTCCTCGTGGAGTGTCGAGTAGAAAACGTTGCCAAATGTGTGGATATGTGAAGCTTGATCCGATTAATAATATCAACCGGATAGAGTGATTTTAATAGGGATATATGTGTTAGAAATATAAATTAAAATTAGCTTAAGCTTTCATATATAATAATATTGATAAAAAACAATAAATCACGGAAAATGATACCCATCAAACCTATAATTTCAACCTTCCACAGCATGACTCGAGGCAAGTTGGGCTACCAACACTGTTGGTCCAATTTGGGTGGCCTGCTTGACTCACAGGCCCAGGTGCTGGAGCAGGGCACAGATGTAATTTCGGAGAATCTTCTGTCTCTTGCTGCCACGTAGGTAAATGCCAAGCGGATGCCATTGCTAATAATCCAAATCACTACTCGATGATTGCACGCATCTACAGATCTTTAAAGGCGAGCCAATTATTTTTTTCGAACTGTTCGACCGTTGCATTTCCCGACCGTTGCAGCACATCTCCAGAGATTTCAAACACCGCATCGGCCGACTCTTCTCAGCCGTCCATTCCATCCCCGAACAACGCCCCGGATCTTCCCTTCCTCCTTCCCTCCCTCCCAGCTCCTGCTGCTTCCATCCCTAATCTCCCATTCTTTCTCGATCAAGATCCCGATCCCCCAAACAAATCTCCAATTGAAGGATTCGTTCGCAGAATATTTTTGGCTGGGGGGGAGAAGTGGAAGGAATCCTCGGTTTGATGCGCCAATAGCGTCATCGATATCATCGTCTTCTTGTTCTTGGGAGTTTGATTCTGGCAGACCATGCCGGTCTCCACACGGTCGCAGATCTCGATCGGCCGCAACGAGCCGGCCTCGGCGGATCATGATCGAGAAGGGCAGCGGGCGAGGGCGCGGCTTCTGCGTGACCCGCACCACGGCCTCCGGGAGAAGATGAGGGCCCTCACCCTCTTGTACGAGCAGCACCGGAGTCAACTGGCCTCCAGAACGGGCTCCGCGGACCCCCGCGTCCTCGGCACCCACCACCCTAGCGTCGAGCTGGCCGACTCTAGCCGCCGCCGGAGGCAGCAAGAACAAGAAAAGCAGGGTGAAGAAGACGAGCGGGATCCGATCCAGAAGGAGAACGCGAATCGCGGCTTGTCTCCGATGGCTGACGCCACCAAGGAGAACCAAGAAGTCTGGGACCAGAATCGGTTCGCGGTGAACTCCGCCGCCTGCCCCAAGAAGGCGGTGGCCACGGCTCCCGGAGTCGGAAGGGCTGCGACGACGGGGAAGCTCTCGCTGCGAGAGTTGATCAGCGATGGTGCGCAGTCGGATGGCTGGGTGGGGAGAAGCAAGGTTGGTGGGGATCAATTGGGGGCTGTAGCAGCTGAGAACCGAGAGGCCCCTGGCAGCCGAATCCTCGTGTTCGTGCGGCTGAGGCCGATGGCGAAGAAGGAGAAGGACGCCGGGTCGCGCTGCTGCGTGAAGATCGTGAACAGGAAAGACGTCTACTTGACGGAGTTCGCGTCCGAGACGGATTACCTCCGGCTGAAGAGGGTCCGAGGGCGGCATTTCTGCTTCGACTCCTCCTTTCCGGATTCCACGCCGCAGCAAGAAGTCTACGCCACCACGTAAGGCATCACTACCTGATTACTGCTTCTTTGCATATAATTCAAACACAATTCCTCCCATTTAAACTGTTTGTTCTTTAGCAAGACCATGGCAACTTCCATAAAAATCTCTTCATATCCATAATATTACTATTCTTGTAATCTTCAAGCTGAATCGATGCTAGTTTTTCTCTATTTAGATCTTGTCAATGACCATATTTCTTGTTTTCTTCCTCATACAATTGATGTGTATCATCCGTGATTTCCCCTGTAATTTCATGCTTCTTGATCACTGTCCACTGCCATGCGGAAATGTCAGTTATACTCTGTCGAAAAGAATCTACTGAACCCTTTAGTATCGATTGCATGCTCTCGTTTGTCATAATGTATCGACAAGGGAGCCTTCTTATCTCTATTCCCAAGTGTGCATCATGAGAAAAGCTTTTTGCAACGCTTGTGTCTGTTTATGCAGCACAGCAGATCTTGTGGAAGGTGTTCTACAAGGGAGGAATGGTTCAGTATTCTGCTATGGTGCAACAGGAGCTGGCAAAACATACACAATGTTAGGGACAGTGGAGAACCCGGGTGTCATGGTTCTGGCTATCAAGGATCTCTTCTCTAAGATTAGGCAGAGGAGCTATGATGGGGATCACTCGGTCCAACTTTCTTACCTTGAGGTCTACAATGAGACTGTCAGAGACTTGTTATCCCCTGGCAGACCCCTTGTCCTAAGGGAAGATAAACAGGTTAGTCAGCTTCTACTTCTCCCAAACATAAATTGCTTATAAATTTTGACACCGGATTTATTGAAGGTTATCTGTACATTGTAGGTCAATTGAGTTATATATACATTCCATGTGCCTTGCAAGTTTCCTAGGAGCATTATTTCTTATAAATGCCTATTCTATTGCTAGCATTTGCAAATCGTTTCGTGTATCGAAATGTAGATGTATGGTTGTTAATAGCATTTACAAGCTGCACTTACAAATGTAGTTTAGCTTATTTTACCTGTATGTTGATTTATGAACAAAGATGAGAGTAGATACAACTCATAGCAAATTATGTTGATGATTTATAATTATATTGACTATAATACTCCATTCTTTGATAGTGAAATCTAACTCAGTGTCTACTCTTACCATTATATTACTTCAATGATATTGTCGCAACGAAACAAATAATTATTTTGGCTCATTCTAAATCGTAATCTTTCTTCTTGCACTTCTACTCTCTACTTCTTCCCCACAGCCTCCTCGATCACCTTCTGTACCTCAGTGACATGGTTACTGTATAATCATACAATGCTTAAGTGAAATGAAGTAAAACATGAGTTAGCAGCATAGATTCACTTAAACAAAATTTGATTCTTCTGTAGCGAAAATATAGTATTTACAAGTTTTTTGCTCCCGTACTATTCAGGGAATTGTAGCTTCTGGTCTCACACAGTATAGAGCTTACACAACGGATGAGGTAATCCTAGTCTTCACTAGTATAACTTGTTCTGGTTGTGAATTCTTGAAGCACTGGTTATGATAATGCTTCTTTTGTTGTTATCTTCTCCTGTAGGTCATGACATTGCTTCAGCAAGGCAATCAAAACAGAACCATCGAGCCAACAAGAGCCAATGAGACATCTTCCCGGTCTCATGCAATACTTCAGGTAGTTTAGTTTTTGATTCCCAGCTCTCTGTGCATTTAGGTACTAAATGTTGATCATGTGAAGCTATCTTTCATTCATATGTAGGTGGTGGCAGAATACAAATGCAATGATTCAGGTACCATTGTGAGACGCATCGGGAAACTTTCGCTTATTGATCTAGCTGGATCAGAGAGAGCTCTGGCAACTGATCAACGAACGCAGAGATCGATCGAAGGTGCCAACATCAACCGCTCCCTCCTTGCTTTGAGCAGTTGCATCAATGCTCTTGTGGAGGGAAAGAAGCACATCCCTTTCCGCAACTCCAAGCTGACCCAACTTCTCAAGGATTCCTTGGGAGGACAATGCAACACTGTCATGATTGCCAATATAAGCCCCAGTAATCTCTCTTTTGGTGAGACGCAGAACACACTCCACTGGGCTGATCGTGCCAAGGAGATAAGAACAAAGGTTTGGCTCTTCAGCTTCTATGGCAAGAAATCAAGGAACCTAAAACACATATGAGCTTTTGAATTTTCTGAGTTGTCTTAAATAAACCAAAAAACATATTGATGGTTGTAGTGTACTCTTCAGGGATGTGCGGCAAATGAGGAATCATCAATTCAGGTGCCAGATTCTGAAGTAGATCAAGCTAAACTAATATTGGAGCTACAAAAGGAGAACAGTGAGTTGAGGCAGCAATTGGTTCGCCACCAGCAAAAGATGCTGACCATCCAAGCTCAATCGTTGGCTGCCTCGCCCGCACCATCCATTGCACCACCCTCCTCCGTTCTCTCCACGCCATGTTCGACCCAAAGAAAAGTCAAACGCTCCATTTTATCTGCCAACTGCTTCAGCACGCCAGAGTCCAAGAACAGAGCGAACGATGATACAGTAGTCCAGGGGCTAAAGAAGACTGTGAAGGCCTTGAAGGACGAGATAGAGAAGCTAAAGAAGGAGCATGTGCTCCAGCTGAAGCAGAAAGATGACTTCATTCGTGACTTGATAACGAAGTACGGCTTGAAACCTTCGGAAGGACAAAGGGAGAAGAGAGTCGGCACGAGATCATCTCTCCGCAGGGGAGAGAAATCTGCAGCGGAAACGGGGGAATTGAAGAGCCCAAACCATCGTTTTACTTCCCCTGTGCCGACTGCCAAGAAACGCAGCTTTTGGGACATCACCACCGGTAATAGCCCTTCGGTCGTCGCTCTCAATGGAAGGAAGACCAGAAGCCATGTGGCTGCTGAAGCTCATGCAACTCCCTCAATGCTGCTTCAGGTACAAATTTCCAAGTGATCGGTGGAAGCATCTCATGTACAAAGACAATTCAGCTGTGTGGTGCATTTGATCTCCCATATTCACGTGTAGTGGTTTGGAGCTCTCAGCGTATATGGGAGATCAAATTTGTACTAGTACAACTGATCCTTGGAGGCTTTTAGCCCATCCTATTTGTCCTAATTTCTTCTGCATGCTAGAGTTCCCATGTCACTCGTTCTGATTTGTGTTCATATCTTAATTCCTTTCAGCCGGGCTTCGCTCGACATCATTTGAAGAATTGATCCAACAAAGAGAGCCAATACGCATGCCGAGAAGGTACAACACTATCTTAAGAACAT
The DNA here is from genome assembly GCF_036884655.1 of Musa acuminata AAA Group. Lineage (NCBI taxonomy): Eukaryota > Viridiplantae > Streptophyta > Magnoliopsida > Zingiberales > Musaceae > Musa > Musa acuminata. The sequence continues at coordinate 11,178,886 of NC_088343.1, read as the reverse complement.
AACCAGTTTCTTGGGGACAGTTCGTATGACCCAAATCAAATTTGTCATTTGTTGTTCTTTTTCGCCAGCTGTGTAGTTACTTGGATTCTTCAGATGGCTCTTAGGAATTTGTTCCAACATTTATTTATCTTCTTACAAAGAAGATTGTGAGGGTTGTCGGAAATAGGATTGTCTTTCTTCGACTGTTATTCTATATGTTCTCTCATCAACCCTTTGTTCAACAGTGGTTTAGTTACATGACTCATTTACGAAAAGTTTGTCAGATACATAGAGTGGTAGAAAAAGTCCAACTCATGCAGACACATCATTCCTTTCTCATCCCAAGTTAATTTCAACATTTTCAACTTGATTCATTCAGAAATTATTGTGATCCGTGCCATTTGAGGTGAAATTGATATATTATGTCAGGAATAAGCATTGAAAATATCAATTAGAGTGAATTATAACATGTCAATTAGTTTTATATTGAAAATTGGCAAATATTAAGATTATAAGAACTTGACGAATGTATTATTATTAACTTCAAATTAAATATTCTGAACTATTAATTTCAGCCACGAACAATAGTCCATTTCTAGTTCTTACTAATTGGAGAATATTCTTCAAACATATGAATGTATAAAAAGCATGCTTCGATGCTTCATATGGCAACAAAGCCTCGTCATGCTACATATTTCCATTCCTAATGGTGAAACTTTTCTTTTGATCTTTTTTGGAGAAGAATTGGAACCCAAGTTGTGAAAGTGAAGTCCAAATATATTATTCTACTTGAGATATATATTTAGTTGAATTGGCAACTCTGTCAAACATTCTTTGGCAGTGCATTTAGATCAACTTTTAGCACACGCCCAGAATCGAAGCAATGGAAGATTCAAAGAGATGATGTAGAGTGCGCTACATATATCTGTCATCAAAACAAGGTTTAGCAACAAGTTCTCCTCGAGTTCACTACAAACACGCGATGTTGAAAGCCATTCGTCAAGAGATGCAGTCGTCATCGTCTTGGGACTTCAGGCATAAGTACAGCTACCATAACCTGCACAAGTGCTTCGTGAGCGGTAGATGGGAGCAGACATGATCACATCCTCATCAACCTTGGTCTTACTTGGATCGGTGGTGACGACGAGTGCGGAGTTGTTGAAGAAGCAGTTCCATGGGTTCCGTCCTCTGGACTGGTAGTACAGATTCATGGCAATGGAAGCATGGGACATGAGGTTATCTGGGTAGAAGCATGGGAAGCCCCTCTGCAGCACGCTGCAGTCGACCTGAGAGCAGACGTAGTTGATGTTTTCGAGCAGCGTTGCGTCGTCCGACGAAGGTTTCGCCACACACCAAGTTTTCTGCAACGAAGTAACCATGTCTGCTACGATTTCCATGTTTCGTATTTGTAAACGATTCAGATTGAATACTACAATAAGAGTTCAGATTGGAGAACGTCGAACGGACACAGTTCTTTCTGGCTTACCTGTCCCTGCACCAACTGCAGTCTTTCCCCTGCGATTACAAGGATAAAAGCAGAAATCACCAGCTGAACTTTCCACAAACGCATTTACGATGCCAAAAGAAAGAAGAGCCAAACTCCAAAGCCAACCTGAGGTGAAGTAGATCAGAAGCAGCGTTAGCGAGAGGAATGTTTCAGCTCCTCTTGCCATGTCACTTCTGCCCTATTTGCCAGCAGCAGCCGTAGTCGCAGGAGAAGGAGATCAAAATGGTTGTGTTCAGTGCGGAAGGGGGAGCGATTGGCCGAGCGACGGGCTTTAGATACAGGCAGAGATGACAGTGGTAAGTAACAAGAGCAGGACCTTTGCGTACATCAAAGCATTTACCCGCAGACGGACCATTTGTGTTTTTTGGCAAAACCGGTGGGACCCAGTGCAAGCCACATATGGGAAGGCCTTTTAGAATGGTGTGCCACTTTCCCTATTAGGCGCTCCAGACAAAACCCACATAGAAGGTGTTCCACCTACGTCGCTACTTCGGTCCCGAGTTATGAAAAGCAACTGAGTGCTGTTTCTGGCCTGACGGACGACTTAAGTCGCGACCGTGGACCCGCCTTGTCAATTGGGCCGTGGGCCGTGAGATGTGGGCTTCTAAGTTGTGAGGCGTGTCTCTTTTAGCGGAACTGAAGACATGGGAACCCGAGTGCCAAGCCACACGTTTGGAACCCCACCCCTCGTGTGTGATCCTTGTGGACGCACGTACTCTGCTTTCGTCGAACGATGTAATGAGCTACGCGGCGATATCTCCGCCACTCAAGCCGTGGAAATATATGTCTATAACTCTCGCTCCGGTTCGATCTTGCCTCGATCGCAGGAGTTTCTGTTTGGCGCGATGGCCGCACGTGCGGCGCTGCGTTCTGTGCCAGGTTCGACCAACCTTCATCCCACTGCCGCCCCCAAGCCTTTTTCCCAATTCCCCGCTATCTTCCGCATCTCCCGAGCCGACAAGTTCGGCAGCCACCGGAGGCGCTCGTCCGCCCGCGCTATGGGCTCCTCCTCCTCCTCCCAGAGACCGGACCAAGTCCAAGGTCAGCGGTACCCTGCTCTCTGCCCCTGTTTATTCTCTCCCGTGTACCACAGTTCGTAATTCTTTCACGCTTATATCCATTCGGAATCTTTTGCTTGCTTGTGTGGATGATCAATCGTAGAACCGCTTAAGCTTCTTGATGTAGGGCGACAATTGAAACTTATCGCACCAGAAAGGTACCGACACGCCCCGTCTGGGAAACCCTCGGTAGAGGTACCGATGTATAACTAGGCCGATTTCTGGGGTCAACAACACAAGTGCATGCCAATTGCCATGCCATGGATTGTGCTGTGCCAGAAATGGTATCAGTACGCCCCTATTCCAGACAAAATGGCAATACTTGCTAGGATATGATCCATATTCTTTGAGATGTTATTGAACTAGGATTATACATCAAGTAGTTTGATTCTGTTTGTACATTGAGAAATTACAATGATTTTAGTAAAGAACTCTTCAGCATGTGACTTCTGAAAAGAAATTTAACCAAACTTTTCAGTTCAATTTTTTATGAGGTTGATTGCGTGTTGAATGTATGCCTACGCAAGATTTGAATGAAACATAAAGTTGCTCGTCCCGGTTAGGTACTTGGATTTTGTCACAAGAAAATAAGATGTTCATGGTCTGATGCAATTACCTAATACTAGGCTTCTTTGGAGCTAGAAGTGAGCATCGTTAATTATTTTGGTCATGCAAGGATTGGTTTGATGATGACTCAGGAAAGTGACAAATTGGTCCGTAGAAGAAAGTGAGTATGTACTCTACGGCACATCCTCATCCTCCTGCCAAATTGCCTTGTTACCAGAGGCATGGATATGGAAAAATTGTTTTTAAGTTTTGAAGGACCCTGATGAACTCAAAATCGATCAGACAAAACATATGACATTTCTAAACTTTATTATATTCAGTGTTATTTAAGTTTGCTAGGCTGCCAGAATATTCTTTGATTTGTGATTCTACTTGTGATTAGTTGTACAATGGATCACTTTGTGCAAAACAAATGTTTACAGAAGGCACACGCTTGAGATCTTCCACTGTTTCAAAAACTTCCTGTCATTCCTGAGCAACTGTTTCAACACCTTAGTATAGAGAGTACCAACCTGAGAAATTAAGATCTTCATGTTTGGATCTCTCACCTTTTTGTTGTCCATGTAAATTTTGTAGCATTACTTTCCTAACAAAGTAGAGAGAGTTAAATGCAAGTAGATTATGTTGTCAAAGAAAAAAGGGTACTAATACTTTCCTGACAGACAAGCTATGTTGGCGTGGAAAACTATGTGCCTCCCATATAAGCGGCATGAACTGGACCCAATTGCATGTGGCATGACATCAACTAGTTGGCCTGCCTTTGGATATCTGAGTTTATATGTCATGCATGAGAAGGTGCGGTTTCATATGAAGCCCAACTAAATGAGTTTATATGTCATGCATGAGAAGGTACGCTTGCTCCTCCAGCCTAAAGTTAGATCAGATTGTGCCTGTGACTTTGATGTTCAAGCTGGCATGAATGACCATGATATTATGTCTTTCAATTCTGTTGGTTTGTCGGTCTAGCTTGATTTGCCTCGTATTCAGGTAATATTATCCTGAGATCACACAGGCATTCAGCATTTATGAATTGCCTAACCTTTTGGACTAGAGTAGAGAAGGGCTGTAGTTTAACATAGGAAAATAGATATGCGATTCTTTAGAGTCATCTCTGAACAAGGTGTAGAAGGATAATATTGGTGACAGGTATTTCCTTGACTTGCATGCTCATGCTATATAAATCTCATCACCTTTTTTGTTCCTAGAAGTTGAGGCTTTCTATATTTCTCCACTGAATATTATTTTCAGAGCCAGCTAATGTCAATCCTGCCTCATTGAGTGATGAGGAGAGGAAAAAGCAACTCACCGAGGAACAATATTACATAACTCGTCAAAAGGGTACCGAGAGGGCCTTCACTGGGTAAATCTTTTATTTTCTATTGCCTTTATTTTCTGGTTTTTTTTTTCTTTTCATTTTTCTGACGGGCTGACCACCTTAAATTGTCTTGTAGTAATTTTTTTACGGTGATCTTACTTGGTATGCTTGACAAACAGGGAATACTGGAACACCAAAACCCCTGGAACCTACCACTGTATATGTTGTGATACACCTTTGTTTGAGTATGTATCGTATACGCTTATGATTTTGCTTTAATAACCGTGAAATGGCATCAATCGCTTGCATTGTTTATTGATTTTGGCCTGTCTGTTTTCCAGATCAAACACCAAATTTGACAGTGGCACAGGTTGGCCATCCTACTATGAACCAATTGGCAACAACGTGAAATCCAAGCTGGACATGTCAATCATCTTCATGCCTAGGACTGAGGTTCTTTGTGCTGCCTGCGATGCCCATCTTGGTCATGTTTTTGATGATGGGCCACCACCAACAGGAAAACGATACTGTATCAACAGGTACGATGACTTCTTCCATCTCTCAGTTGCAAGCAGATTGAGCTCATCTTAATGTAAAACATTGTTTGTAATCTGCAGCGCATCCCTAAAGCTGAAGCCGAAGTAGCAAACTCTGGTCTGCGCATGCATGTGTACTGTGAAATATGTAGACCTTCTCCAGAGTCTATGACAAAATCTATCGTACATCTGTAATTTTACTGCTATAATTAAATAATTGGAAACACTCCATTGATGCCGAATGCCTCGGATTGATTGTTCTTGCTTGAAATCCTGTCTGTTGTCTGGTGGTGTAATCTATGATAAGTTCTTTAATTAGATTCGTATGCCAATTCTACTCTATGCAGACCATTGGATGATGTCATGTCCACTTCAGCCGTGGACCCCAGGTGCCAGGTTCGTCCACTTTTGCGTACGAGCCGGGCGGAGTTCTCCGCAGAGTCCGCGTACGAAAGACCGATGCCAACTACATCGCACATCTGGATTGAAATCTATAGCGGCCGTATGTTAGACTTGCGAACCATAACATGCTATGTTGACTTTTTCTGTGGCGGAACGGCGAGGTTTGAAGGATATTGTTTCGGTAACGTTGACCATCGTGTTATTTTAGTGTGGCACAGAAACGGCTCTGGCTTGGTTGACCACTTGATGACCAGATCCACCGATGGAGGAGCAGAATTCAAAGGAGAGAGGCTTCATTAACATTTTCCATTTCTGTACTCGGATTACAATATTATTCTTGAGAGAAGGACGACTGAGCTGGGATAGAAGAAGATAAAATACCGATCCAAGATGATCTGGGACAGTTGACATTTGGCACCTTGGATCAAGAGGTAGCGAGCGGATCCGGTCTCGGTTGACTTTTCAGCCTCAGATTGGCGTTCGCTAGTTAATTTCATGCACGACCGACCATGCAATCAGCTGACAACCGGAAGAAATCGTGGCCTCTGGTGTCCGTCCCAGTCAACGAAACAACGGAGGTCGTCGTTGTTGCCGGCGGGAATTCAGAGGAAATGAGCTACTTGCGTTGGCTTTCCAAAAGACACAGACTGCTTCATATCAACGGAAGACTATGCTGCCGCAGATCAATAAAACCACCATCAAAGTATGTCAAAAATTTTGTAAGTATTAGTTTAAGTTATTATGATCATGATGAATATATATCTAATTTAATTCAAAATTTTAAATTATCAGATTACCAATCAAATCTAATAATGTATATTTTTTTTTCGTTTTTAACAATATAAGATTATTTTTTCCGGAATATCTCTTCATTTCATGATCAATGAATATTCTCAATAGAACAGCTACTGCTCCTTGTAATAACACACAGTTCGAGATGCCGACGACGACGTTACGTCCGAAGGAATAGGTCCTTTCTGTTCACGTATAGAGCCAGCCCTATGTGGCCGCGTGTAAGTGGGTCAAACATGGGGGTGCCCCGCCCTTTCCCATTAGCTCAATGACGAAGATGGAGTCGTCGTGTCTCGGCTGGGACGGGAACTCGGAATCCTCTCGTCGAGCATGCTTTGAATTAAGCCGGCCAATCTTCTTCGTGAAGGGGGTTTCCGTGTTTCCTGCCTTGGCGAGACGGCTAACGGAGCGGTGATAAGCCGAGTCAAAGGAGTTGACCTGTTCTGTAAGTATATCTCGCTCCTCTCTCTCTTCTCTGTCACGTCGAAGACGCCGGGCCAACCGGAGGCATTGAAGCGGTCACATCGTTGGTCGAAAGCCTCTCGGAATTCCCTCCCCCTTCCACTGACGCACCGTCTGATGTCACTGTTACTCCCCCTCTCTATTTATGAACCTTGCCGTCTCGCCAAATAAAGGCTTCAGACTTCTTATCTCTCCTCTTCCATCTTTGGTCAATCCAATCGCGTTTATTTGATGACACACGGTGGCACATCGGGTCCTCTTTCTCTCGCTTCCTCTTTGGGCAGCCGTGGTGGCGTACTCAAGCGCCAACAGCCTATGGACTCCGGCGGCCACCACTCGATCAGCACCGCCATCGAGTTTCCGATCAGCCTAAACCCCCTCATAGATGCTCCGATGGTGGTGGAAGCGAAAGATGAGGTGAGCAACGATCGGGTCGTGGCGAATGAGATGGATTTCTTCTCGGGTGAGAAGAAAGATACGACGAGCCTAGTCGAACCGGATCTGGATCTCAAGGTGCCAAGTCTCACTAGGATTAAGAAGGAAGATCTCACAATTCAGGTTAGTAATTACCGTCCCCACAACTCTGTATAGAGAAGTCTTGGATGGCAAATCGTTAATTCTTGTTTGCATATTTAGACTGGATTGCACCTGCACACTGGCAACACGGGCAGCGATCAATCGACGGTGGATGATGGATTGTCTCGGAATGAAGATGATGAGGAAGGGAAGAACGAGGTTCGAAGTTCTACCAAACTGCAGGAGAATTTTATTCGTTTTTTTTCTTTTATTTTTTGAGTGGATTATATTGGATTTCTGGACTCTTTCGATTCAGCTGGCAGCCATGCAAGCGGAGCTGGCACGCATGAACGAGGAGAACCAGAAGCTGAGGGGAATTCTGAGCCAAGTGACCACCAACTTCAACGCACTTCAGATGCATCTGGCCACACTGATGCAACAGAGGAGCCACCAGAACCATGAAACCCCGCAAGAACATGAGGTAAGATTGGTCATATCTGTATACACAGCAAAACCCATATCCAATTCATTAGAGGAACTGAGCTAATGGGTCGAGTTATCGTTCAGGCCATGGATGTAAAGACGGATGCCAAGAATGACGGCCATGGCGGAGTGCTTGTCCCGAAGCAGTTCATGGATCTGGGTCCAGCAGTCAACGATGTAGAGCCGTCGAACTCGTCGACCGCTAGCCCTGATCGCTCCGCGTCGCCACCGGCTAACGTTGAAGTAGGATCGATGGGTTACGACCTACACAAGAACGATGGTAGAAGCACCAGCGATCAAACCTGGAACCCCAACAAAGCCCTCAAATTGAACCCCACAAACCAAGCTCAAGAAGCCACCATGAGGAAAGCCCGTGTTTCTGTTCGAGCTCGATCGGAGGCGCCCATGGTAAGTACTCCATAACCATTACGTCGATCTGTACCTACACACAACAGCGTTCATCGATCAGCTGAGTAATGCTCCAACTGTCTCGTAGATTACCGACGGATGTCAATGGAGGAAGTATGGGCAAAAGATCGCGAAGGGAAACCCATGCCCCAGAGCTTACTACAGATGCACTATGGCAAGCGCTTGCCCCGTCCGCAAACAAGTATATGCCCATCTCTTTGTACTGTAGTAGTTGTTCGTTTGTGGATCGCACGCACGTAAGTCTAATTGATTCACGGCATGCTCGATTAGGTTCAAAGGTGTGCTGATGATCGGTCGATCCTGATAACCACATACGAAGGCACTCACAACCATCCGCTCCCACCGGCCGCGATGGCCATGGCGTCGACCACCTCAGCTGCAGCGTCGATGCTCCTCTCGGGTTCGATGTGGAGCACCGACGGACTGATGAACTCAAACTTCCCAGCACGAACTACTCTGCCTTGCTCATCGAGCGTGGCGACCGTATCGGCGTCCGCTCCGTTTCCGACCGTCACGTTGGATCTCACCAAAAACCCAAACCCTTTGCAGTACCAAAGGCCACCTACAGGCCCGTTCAGTGTTCCCTTCCCCGGCGTTTCTCCAGCATTCGGCGCTCCGCCTCAGCCTCCGTCCCTGCCGCAGCTCTTTGGCCAGACACTACTCCAAACGTCACCGGAGATGGCCGCCACCCAGTTCCCACACCAAAAGACCCACTTGGTGATGCCGTCACCCTCATCAGCTGAAACGGTGAAAGCGGCGACCGCTGCCATAACAACCGACCCAAACTTCACGGCCGCGCTGGCCGCCGCCATCAAGTCCATCATCGGCGGTAATCATCAGTGTTTCAACAACAACAATGGTAGCAGCAATAACGTCAACAACAGCAACATTACTCCTCACAAATCCTGCAGCTAGCGATGATCAACAAAGGGAACTGTTCTTGCGGCTGCATGAGGTTGAATACAATGTATTGTGAAAAGATGATATTATTGATTGAGATAATATGTATTTATAAAGATTTTGAAGGATTTTTTTTAATTATGCATTCAAATCATGCACTTGTGTGATTGATTCATTGAATGAGGATTAAAACATATAAGTAATACAAATTTATTATTTTATATTTGTTTTTATCATGAAATTCTATCATGCTCTTATAATATTGAGTTTCTATTAATATGTTAGGAACGAGAGATTTTGTGAGGAAGTATATTAGTTGATTAATAATATGGATATGAGAAATATATAGTTGATATATGACAATTAGATCTTTAACAAAGTGAAAGTCAATGGTAATGTATTTTATACTAGAGTAGGATATTATGTTAGAGTATAGGTAAGTAACAACAATATTATCATAGTATATTATACAAGCGGATAGGGATGTGATGCCAAGTTTATGTAACAAATTGGTGATCCAATTGAGTTCAACAAGAGTGGTGGTAATGACTCGGTATTCAACTTCTGTGATGGATTTTGTAATTATATTTTATTTTTTAGAACTCTAACTAATTAGATTTACTTCAAAAAAAGATAATGTAAGTTGACATAGATGTTCAATCATTAGTGTTGCCTGCTCAATCCGCATCAACGAAGGCATGGGGTTAAAGTAATGAGTGTTTACGAAGAAAAAGTTTAGAGAGTTTCTTTTAGATATCGTATGATACGTTTTAGTGTAAACCAATTGGCACTAGATGCATGAATTATGATAATTTATTGATTATAAATAAAATATATAAACTTGTGAGATAAATACTATAAAGAATTAAATACTTGTCGATACCGTATGAGATCTATAGTAAAGTCGTCATCATATAATTTAAGTGATTCAGTAGTAGAGGGTGGGGTGACGACTTTCTTGGCATTCTAAATATTCATTTTGATAATAGATCTCGAATATACTTCTTTTGATGTAGAAAAGCCCATAAGATATAAACATTGCTTTCACTCCCAGAGAGGTTCCTACCTAGGTCTTTGATTCTTTAATGGAGAATCAATTTACCAATTACTTAAAGAATTACTTAATCTCTATAGAATTATTACCTATGATAATAATATATTATACATATACTAATAGATATATAATATATCCATTTTATTGCCATAGGAAGAGATGTCATATTCGGAGTTGATGAAGTCGGCTAACATGAAAAATAAGTTAACTTTGATATACTAGGCTCTTGAAGCTTAGCAAAATTCATAAATAACTTTTCATAGTTTACAAACATTGTTTAGATATTAAAGGTGGATGAAGCCAGGGGGATTATACAAAAACATCTTCAGCTAAGATCCCATATAAAAAAAATATTATTAATATTTAGTTGGCATCCAAACCACCATTGAGTGATAGCCAAACTCATAATGAGTTAAAATATCATTAATTTAACAACTGAACCGAAGGTTTTTGTAAAATTAATAACCGATCATTACTGAAATCCTTTGGCTACTAGACATATTTTGTATCTTGCAATGTACTCATTTAGGTTCTATTTAATTTGAAAGAATTAATTATACCCGATGATATTTTGTATGAGGTGAGATGGTACAAGGGTCAATATGGCGTTATGGAGTAAGGTATCATATTTCTCACACATGGCTTTGTGCTAATGTGAAGATTTTTTTGTGTTAAGTGATGGTTGTGGGTTTAATAGGGTTAGGTTGAGAGCTTATGGTAGTTTGAAGATAAATGATTTAACGTAATTTGAAGATGTCATTTTTGGAGCATGTTTCCATGTGATATCTAAGGCTCGATAGTATTATTGGATTGTGTTGAAAATATAAGAATTAGTTAAGAGTTAAAGACATGTATATGATCAAGCTAATGCACTTCGGTGTCACATGATCAAGGAGAGGACAAAGACATTATTTGTGATGGTAAGAACATTTTTTCATCAGGCATTATATAATGAGTTAGTGGAGATAAAGATAGATAAGTAATAGTAATAAAAGAGTGCAGATCTAGAGGAGAACTACTAGTTGATATAGTAAAAAGTGCATTTGAGGGGATTTGAGGTATACTCATATGAATCCAGTGATTGATGATTGTTGTAGTGGCTGAAAGAGTAAGTTTTTGAAAGACAAAGATAGACTCAACAAAAATAACATGATGTAATACAAAGATATTTTAAGTTTGAGGATCATAATATCAAAAAGTATTATATTCAATAGAGTATCTAATGAAAATAAAAGGCATAGATTTTGATGTTAACTTGTATAAAGCGTAGAGGCGTAGCTAGAGATAATACAAATAATCAAATACTTTGAGTTTCTAAAATTTTATAAAATAACTTTTCAAATGGTAATTTATATTATAGAATTAAGGTAAACATGCAATTAAGAAGGTAGATCACAGTTTAAAAGGCTAAAATATTAATAATATGAAGGCTTAGTGTAGAGAGTGAAACTAATTTCAACTATATGGCGGTGCTTTCGTTTGACAGAATTAACTAGTTGAGGTATGTGCAATGATAACTAGATGTTATATATTATTTGATAAGAGATAAATTGTTAGAGTTTAGTATTTACCTCCTCCAATAAAGTAAATTATTTTAATGATAAACTATAAGAAGTTCTCAATCACCTTTCTAAAATGAATAAGGACTATGGTGACTTAAGATTTGTGTTTAAGAGGATATAGCTATATATATTTAGTGAAGTAATCTATGAAAATAACATAAAATCTAAAATTATCAAAGAAAGTAGTTGGTGTAGGAGTTTAGACATTTGTATAAATAATTTTAATTGGTTTAAAATAGAATATGAAAGATGTTCCCAGAGTAGTATGTAATTATTAAAGAAAGTAGTTGGGGGTAGGGTCTTAAACATCAGTATAAATAATTTCAATTTGTTTGAAATATGGTATGAAAGATATTTTAAAAGGTAGTATGTGGCTTTTATTACTAAGGTAAGCATCATAATGAATTGTAATTTTAATGATAAATTAGCTGTTTTTGAATGGAGAATTATATAAGGCGATGAGGCCACACATTAATTAGAGTAGCAACTGAAGAAGAATGATTAATTGGATGATTTATGAAGTTAATGGTCATTTATAAATATTATCTTTATTCTAACCTTGGATAAAGTATGCCCTCGTGTTTAAATCCTTTACAAGAAACAAATCAGAAAAGAACTCAATAGAAGTATTATTTTATTTATAAAATTAAGAGATAAAAATAAATTTTTTTTTAATATAAGTACATAAAATATCATCGAGTGTAATAGTGTTTGTGTTGGAATTAAGTATTATGGAACCAATGTGAGTGACAAAAATTCTATTATCATCACCAATGATGATATCTTCATTACCATCATAATTAATGTAGATGAATAAATTCTGTAAATCAGACGTGATATAATAAGAAAAAATATATTTAATAATCTAATTACTTAGATGAGTAGTTAGAGCAGTTATGATGTTTGCTGGAGACTAATTAGGTATAGCAATGACTTCATCTCTCAAGGGATGACTTATTAAAGTTAAAGCATTTATAATAACTTTTAGATTTTACATATAATCCATAATAATACTTCCCTCTTATGTTATTTTTATCAAAATAGATAAAACACTTGGTGTGCAAGTGCCAAAGTGATTAATGAGGGTAGTTTGTAAGTTGGATGATGCTTCTACTATGGTGTCATATGAAGAGATTAGTACTATTGAGCTAGTGATTGATGCTTAAATGGCTTGTAAGATAATATAATATTGTCGTAACTATAACTTGTGATTGAGATTTATCATTAGGATGAGTTCTCCTAACATTTGGATCTTTTCTAGTGGATAATTAAGAGAGTTATCGATGTAGCCTAATAGATTATATCCAAAGTGAAGATTGTTAAATTGTGCATGCTAAGATGCATAATTACTACCTTTGTTGAGATTGAAGAGGATTAAAGTTATTTTATTGACGATATAAGTTTTGTAGATTGAGATGAACTATTGTTTCCTTAGGAAATAATATAATTGGAGTGTAAGGAAGACATGTTGAGAAGATGATATGATCTAATAAAGAAAATTTGATATCAACTTATAATTTAATTTGGATGCATCGATAATGGATATCTGATCTGTTGAAGGAGATCAAATTTAAAAAATGCATAGGAGAGTATCTAATCTCACAGAAGAGATCAAATTTGTAAAACTACCAATAATGGAGTTTTGAGGAGCCGTCCTTCTCAAATCTCCATTGATCACAAGTTGTTGATGAGCATCGTTGGTGGCTGCGATCGTTGGAGGTGGATTAGTCGACGGAGTTACTGACCAAGAAGTGGTGAGATCAACCACTAAAGAGTCTGCATATAGTAGGCCACTATGGTCTAGAAACTAGAGCATGGAGGCGATGTTCTCGTCCAATGATCTGATCTAGGGTGTGAAGAAGAGGGTGATATTTTCCTTCCCCTCCTAAGTCATTCATTTGATTATGAATGTTGATGGCGCAATTGAGAGGATGGTGGAAGGCAGTGGATTATCACTGAGAGATCGACCATGGATCTTGGATGCTAATGAGTTTGGTGGTCGATGAGAAAGGGAGAAAATGCCAATGAAGATGCTAGGTAGTAAGCACTAGTGGAGTAGAGGGAATGCTTGTCGAGCAAAACTAAATAGCAATGGAGAATCATAAAAAAAAGTAGGTCGATCATTAGAGGAGGTTGATTGTATTAGCAAAGTAGAATAGATCTACCGTAGAGCAGATTGCACTAGGAGATCGATAGAGAGGAGTCGTATGTCTTCATCTTTGGTGCAACTCTAGACTTTAAAAGTTGGAAACAAGAACTATAAAACAACAATAGGAAGGGCGAGGAAGAAAGAGCCCAAGCAAGAGGGCTTTGATACCATAAATAATTTTAAAAAATTATTATAAAAAATATAAAAAAAGAATTTAAATAATTTTTCTCGATCATATATTCAAATCATATACTTAAATCTGTGATTGATTCTTAAATTATATACCCTCTTTTTTTTTTTTTGCTAGTCTATTACATGATTCATTTGTTTAAATGAAAGAGAGAATTGCATCAATTTTATTTTCCTCATTGATGCTCGGAATTTTCTCTTTCTCACGCTCGGTTGGCAATTTGATTCCCTAAAGGAAGGCGTGGAATGTTACGCGAATTCTTCTGATCTGCTCCTCGCCGCGTGGGGCTCTCGTCGGTGTTCTACGCGTCGTCATTGGAGGGTCAAGAATTGCGTCGATGCAGGTGAAAAACCCGGCGGCACAAGAAGTAGAAAGACAGGCGGTGTCAATCAAAGTTAAGGTTGAGAAGATCTTATGCTACCGATCGTCTCTGTTTTGTAGTAACAAGTATGCATCAGAGATTTCAGGAAACAGCGGAGAATGTATCACATGTTTCGAGTACTACCCGAAGAAGCACTGCTCATCTTCTACAGCTCAAGAAATTCTGTAAACCACACAGCAATTAAAGTAAATCCTTGAGGGTGGTCACAGCCGGTGTTGGTTTGATCTGCAGAATAACCAGCAAATGTATGAGAGTTGGATGATCTGATCGTCCACTCATGGTGATCGGTCAAGCTTAAGGAGTTATCGCTCACCTCAAAAAGAGTGCCATGGCTGGAGTTGCTGCAGATGGGACGCCCGCCCTCGTCGTAGAGAATGAGACCACTGAACTGCGGCAGCTCACATCTCTCCCCCATCAGTATCCTCCTCTTCCACAGTGGCAACACTGGCGTGCCCCTTTCCTCTGCTTCTGGCTCCACCTGGCTGTCCTCTGATTCCACCACATCCTCCCCTTCCCCCCCATGCAGCGACATTACCAGAGCCTTCTTGAGAGCTTTCCAAGTCGACAGAAGCACCTCCCCGGTTTGCTTATCACTACGGTTTCTCTTCTTTCTCACGGCCGCCGTCGCGCACAAGCCGATGACGGCTACGGCGGCTACGAGGAGCAAGAGCAGGGTTTCTAACGCCAGCGCCAGCGGCGCCCGCCGTCGACTGGGATCACCGAGAGCGGCCATGAGAGCTTTCAAGCCCCTCGAATCCTCTGACCAAACTCTTCGAACTGGGTGCTGCAGTCCTGCAGTGTTAGAGAATCAACAGGGGGCGCTCCCTTTTGCTAAGAATGAACTGGCATTCCATCATTTGTGGGATTCCCGTGACGAGTGCGGCGCGCCAATCGGTGAAGTTGGTGATCTGCGTACAGAAGTTACAGTATTGAATGCCTCTCTAGTTTCCGAACACTTCACTTGGGAACTCCAATCCCTCGCTTTAGCCTGCATGCATTACACTCAATTCTCCTAGTCTCATAATCACGTGATTGATATAGCTTGACTTGTGAAACGTTACAACCATACTCACGCTCATATTCTTCATATTTGATAACAGCTTCCAGTATTAAACCATGATATTTAATATAATGATACAAAATTTCACTACATAAAAACTTTTCAGGCATATTCTCAAAGAGATTCACAGTGTTAGTGCATTGGGCTCTTAAAAACTTGCATTTCACTGACACCACCTAATCAAAAGCTACCTTCGGAGAGACTTTGTTAAGCATGCCCAAATGCAAATTTTGTGAGGTTTTAAGCATCCTGAATCAAGTGAACTCGAACTTTCCAACACCATGCTAAAATAGATGAGAAGTAAGACCTTGATTGACTTTGAATCAGCATGCTAATCAAATAGTCAAAATCTATTTTAATATTAGTAATTACTATCAAAAAATTTGTTCCTCTTATATTTAGCTACTACATTTAGATGTAGTCATGTTCCTTCTACCAAAGGAACTCTTGTTTATTTGAACTACTTGTTTAACTTGTCTTGGCCTATTTATTAAGAGATCCGGGAATCATTTGACATGTCACTATCACGTGACACCCAATAAGAAAGGATAAGATAAATTTTTTTTTGTTATTTATGATGAGAAAGATAATCACACACTTCCTTCTCATCATTAATGACGAGATAGACAACTATAAATTTTCTTCTTGTCATTTATGAGGAGAAAGATAATCATAAATTTCCTTTATACTCTTTACGACTATGTATTAAAGTTCACTTTTAACACAAATAAAGGAAAAAACTTATCTTAACTACTCACGTCCATACATATCTCAAATTACTAACTTGAGCGTCCGGGTCATGAAACCTCTTACAATCTCGGTCTTCGCATAGATGGCACCTCGAGACCACGATGTTTACACCTTGGAGACAATTCAAACAATCCTACGCATATGGGTTTAGACCATATCGGACTGATCAAAACGTTAATGATATTTTCTCCTAACATTTTGGTTTTAGAAGAAAGGTCTGATATCACATAAATGTCAACTCGTCAATCCTCTAAACGAATACTCTAGCAATGAGGTCGTACCTCTAACCCAAAGCACTTTTACTTAGGAGGGGCAACTACCATCCTTTCCACATATGGATACGTCCACTTTGACGTAGACATCGATGAGATACTAGCGCTTGTTCAATGACCCAACCCCTCACCCCTAAGGACGAACTTGAGCCACATGCTCGTCCTTGCTGAAATGTTCCTAAACCTCACCTATCAAGTGTAGATGCTTACAAGTATGTTGTAGTCTATTGTTCGACTCTTGCCTCAGCTAGCCCAATAGGTAGTATCATCATCTTAGTCACAATATACACCTCAACTACCACTTGCGTCGAGACTTGTTAGAATCCCCCCGATTGACATGATATCAACATCTCACGATTGCCCAAGGTGTGCAAAACTACCAGCACAACGAGCACCTCACTCTCTAATGGTGGAGTTCAGCACATCACTGCACCACCACTCTGCTCTGCCCAAATTCAAAATTCAATCGGTGGATTAAATAAATGGTTCCCTAAGGCTCCAACTAAGGTAAATGGACCAATGCCTAGATAAGATATGATGGGAGTTCCAATAGTCTAAGAGGGAGAATATGATTGATTCCACCTCGGGTCGATCCCCATTCACCTAAAATATCTAAGAGAAACCAATCCCGACCAACTTTCACCTCTCATCATAGGAAGCCTTTGATGGTAGTACCGACTCGGTTGAACACATTACAACCTTATGCACCAGATGTCCCTCCGTGACACCTTGGATGCTCTAAAATGTTGCACATTCCTAGTAATGTTGAGAGGCTTGGCATAGGAGTGGTACACTTATATAAAGTCACTCTTGGTCGACCCCTTTGCTTAGCTTGCAAAAGAGTTCAAACTTTACTTCCTCAGGAATATATGTCTGATGCCATCGACGACAATGTTACTTGGAGTCAAGCAAGGGGAGGAAGAGACACTCTTCGATTTCATCGCTTAATTCACCAACGAAATCTGAAGCATGAAAGAAGCTCATCTGTTACTCATGATTCAAGCCTTTCATGATGGGGCTCAAGCCCTCTCGTCTTTTCTAATCATTAGTAGAGAGATAGCTAAAGATTATACTCGATGTCCTCCAAAGGGCCAATCAATACACAACCATCAAGGTGATGGTCTTAAGTAACCGCGAGGAGATGTGTAAGAGGCTATGGTAAGTGCGACCACTGTTAGTTCCAACCCTAATGTCACCTCAACAAAGAAAACAAGATCGACCTAAGCAGCCTCGCCCATGACTCGAGTTGACCCCATTAACATGATAAGAACCAAGGTCTTCTTAGAGACAAGGAAAAAAGGGTTCTTGAAGGACCGTCAATTGATGAAGATACTATTGGAAAGGAGGGATAAATCCAAGTACTGTCACTTCTACCTTGACTATGACGACGATACAGAAGACTGTTATGATTTAAATAAACAAATTGAGGAGCTCATTCATTATGGTTCTTCCGGAGACCTCTGGAACCTTTGCCCCGACCTAAGGGTTAGTAGAGAGGTAAATCAATGCCATCATTGGGAGATCTATCTCAGGAGGTGATAACACCTTGGGTATTGTCCCCTGAGCCACCATTGAGAAGCACCCGAGGTCAAAAGACCATTCGGAAATAACCTTCAAGGATGAGACGATGGAAGACCTTGACCCAAACTATGCTGATGCTTTAGTGGTCTCCGTAAGAATGATTAACATGAGAGTAAGGACAGTCGTGATTGACACAGGTAGCTCCACCGACATCCTCTACTTGACACTTTTCAAGAACTTAGGCTCTTGGCTAATGATCTCACCTTGTAGCTTCTTCACTGATGGGGTTCATGAGTGACTTCATCTCCCCTCTTGAGACCATGAGCCTGCATATCACATTCGGTATTGAACCTTGCTTCAAAATGTTGATGATCAAGTTTATGGTGGTTGAAATCCCCTCGGCATACAACACAATTATATGCTGACCCATACTTAATAGGCTGAGGGCTATGGTGTCAACCTATCACATGGTGATGAAGTTCCTAATAAGAACTAGCGTCGAGGAGCTGAGTACTCTGAAGAAGTCCCATTAGTGTTATCTAACGGTAATCTCCTTACAAAGAAAGCTTGGCCCAAGGCATCGCTGTTGGACCCCCGAGATTTCACTAAGCCCTTATCATATCCCAAGCCAATAGGGTCATTAGTTGAGGAACCTCTAGACAAAGCCCATCCTGATAAGGTCATCAAGGTCAAGACGACACTCCCAAAGGAGAAGCGAGTGTAATTACTCGATTTTCTTAGGGAAAATGTCGAGATATTCAAATGATCATTGAGAGACATGCCAAGAATAGACTATGACATGAAGCAACACCATCGAAACATCTCTCCTGAGGTCCAAATTGTGAAACAAAAGCCTCGTTAGTTTGCTCCCGAATGAAAGCAAGTGATTAGCGATGAGGTGGATAAGCTACTAAGAGCACAGTTTATTGTGAAAGTGTAGTACTCCCAATGGCTTGCTGACGTTGTATTGGTTAAAAAATCTAATAAAAAATTAGAGAATATATATTGATTAAATAAATCACTATATAGTATGTTCGAAGGGCAACTACCTTCTTCCCTGAATCAATCAATTGGTTGATGCTACCTAAGGTCATGAGCTCCTCAACTTTATGGATATATTTTTAAGATATAACTAAATATGGATGACAACTCAGGTTCAAGAACATACATCTTTTATCAAAACCAAGACATATACTATTATAGAATCATACTGTTTGAATTAAAAAATACGAGGGCAATATGCCAAAGGATGGTGGATAAAATGTTTATGTATCAAACCAGAGAAATGTCAAGGTGTATGTAAAAGACATGATAGTCAAAAGCAAAACAACTGACTAGCATCTAGTGGATTTGGTCAAGACATTTTAGGTTTTGAAGAGATATAACATGCACATTAACCCATCCAAGTGTGTTTATAGAGTTAGTTTAAGAAAATTTCTCATATTCATTGTTCACCAAAGAGGAATAGACACAAACCCCGTAAAGATTAGAGTCATATCGAAAATGCATCCACCTCGAACGATAAAGAAAGTGCAATAGTTAATAGGGCAAATAGCAACACTTAGTCAGTTCCTATCCTAGTCCGATGATAAGTGCCTACCCTTCTTCTAGGCATTGAAAAATCTAAAGGTTTCTTATGGATTGCGAAGTGTCACGAGGCATTTGAGAAGCTAAAGTATACCTCGTATAATTACCGTAGTTCTCCTACTCCATTCAGAGCAAGGCTCTCAGCCTCCCAAGATAGTATTTTCAATACCTTAAGTTTAGAACTTTAGTAAAAAAACCTTTGAAGAGAGACTTCGAGCTAGACTCAACCTAATCGATAAAGTTAGAGCCGAAGCACATCTATGGTTGTTAAGATATAAAAGAGTAGTGGCCAAGCTTTATAACTAAGGAATTCGCCCTGGGGGGATCATATTAGGGGACCTGGTAGTTTGATAGGCTGAAGTTAATGACCCAACCAAGTCCCGGGGGAAGCTAGCACTGAATTGGGAAGGGCTCTACCAAATCGTCGAAGTTATCCAAGATCGAACATATTGCCTCGGTACAACAAAGGGTGCGACGTTACCGAAAACATGGCATATTGCTAACTTAAAGAAGTTTTATCCCTAAGACCTTGGATGTTGTAGGTCGGGAAAGGCTACCCCTAGCCCCCGCCCCCACCGACCCCCTCCCCCATCATCAAATGTTGTAGGAAATTTAGGGGGTGATATCATACGCAACGGAAGAACAAAAAAATAAAAACCTCAAATTTCACAATATGTGTTCGTCATCGTACGAAATTGGTGCGCAAAATCTGTAAAATCGAAAACTACATATAAGAAAGATAGTTGTGTTTTACCTAGGAAGATCGTATATCCCTGAATTCCTATAGATATGTTGAAGAGGATGAAGGAGATCAAGCGTCCTCCTTTCTAGTGGTGATCTACATAGTAGTGCTGCGATGATGCTCCTCAAATCTCCACGCCCGCTATCTAAGGAGGAGAAGGGGAGAAGAGAATAGGAGGTGACAACCAAGAAGCCCCAGCCTATGGGCCTTTAGTTCTCTTCTATTTATAGAGGCTTATAGTTAACCCTAATAGATCCTGCCCTATTGGGTACTGGATCTCCATCCAATTACCCAAGCCTCTTATATTAGTTAGTCTCTACCTAATAATCTCTTATTAGCCCTTATTAGATCTCATCCATGGGATCCAATAATTCATGGGCTTATTGGATATCCAATAAGATATAAGCTCTAATTGATATCTCATAACTAAACCTCTACTTATCGCAACACCTACCATATGCATGTGACCTTCTAGACCCAATATCGAGCTTGCTATGAGTCATATATATTAAAACACCTTCTAGCTCAGTGAATTATTATCTCCATATTAATTTCTCGATTCATCGATAACGGACATACCAGGTCACTACGCCGTAGTCCCCAAACGATATAGGAGAATTCAATCATTTAGATTTATCTATCCTCAATTACTGTATACATATAGTCCTTCATCCATCTAATATCTCAGAGATCATATACCGAGTACAGTGTTGTCAGGCTCATACGGTTTCTCCTCGAGTCTCGCTCTAATCGGATTCTCCTAGAGAACTCTTTCTCTTTCAATTTGAATGACCTTGGCTAAGGATTTGTTTGAGCAAGAATACACATGATATTCCTCTTATGATACTGAGAGTGGATGATTCTTTATCGACACTCAATAGCTCTCGTAAGGTCAGTTGTCACTCCCAATAACTAGTTGTACTATATTTCAAACTTTCAAACTTTCAAACTTATAGGTCTAAGGATCATATACACTACTAAGACTACGAAATAATTGTCTAATAATAAGGCATCATCAATCATCCAGTATTTCGTGAGCAGATTAATCAGTAAACTCATTCTTCAATGAGCACTTGCACTGTATCCTTAGTGTCCCCACACGAGCAGCTATAAGACGAACTATCTCTATCATATGGATGAGTATATAACACACTAGTCTATCCGATTATCTCGATATCTCTCTCGAGTAACCTATGACTAAGATTATTTAGGGTCTGTGTTTAAAGGTGAATCAGTCTTATTATCATGATCTCATTACGATCTGAATCCTAATGCACATATCCATAGACATCACAATATATATATGCAATAAGAAATATAAAGTGAGAGAATGTCATAATAATATAATAAATAAAAAGTGTGTGTGTCATATCACACGTGTCATGACTCATGTGATTGGCTTGTAGGGCACTTATGAGTAGCACCCCGCAGTATCGAATGTTGTCCTACTAGACCTAGGGTATTGATCGAAAGAGTATCTTTAAAATGCTAGCTATAAAAAAAGAAAAGAGAGTTTAATTCCTCTCGAAAGAACCCTCAAGTTCATGAGAGGGATCCCTTTTGATGCAGAGGACGTGACCTCCTTCACCTTGGATCGTCTGAAGATGGAGCATAAACCTCGACTAACTTGTGGCTAAAGTATTAGGAAGAACTTGTATGAGAGAGAAGAGACATCCTGACCTAAGACAAAAGAGAAAAACTAATGCTAGGATGAATGACTCAAAGACTAACCCGCCTTTTCGGGAACTGGGGTGAGAGGAGAAGATGCTCTTAAGGAGGCCCTAGGGGTGAGGATGAGAACTCTCGAGACTTGAATGACTCTAGACTCTAGAGGCTCATATAGAGGAATGAATCTCACCCTATAGGGCGACAGGATTTATAAGGAGAAGATTGATCTCTCTTCTCCCACGATCAAGACAAGTGTCCTTTTAAGAGCAAATTCCAAGAGGCCTACTATAGTGGGAAGGTCCAAGACCTATCACGATGGGGAGAGGACTTAACATTCATCATGGCAGAGTGAGAACTCAAAATCCACCATGGTAAGGAGATTCAAAATCTGCCACAATAGGCAAAGAACTTGAAACCTGCTATAGCGGAGAGAATTTGAAGCTAACTATGATAGAGGCATAGAGCCAAATATACCCGAGGCATATGAGTCAAGAAACCTGACCCACATTAAGATAAATCAATTATGGTGGAGACACAATATGCCCGAGGCATGTAAGTTAGAAAACTCAACCCATGCCAAGGTATATCTACCATGGTGGAGGGTCAGGGTCAGATGTGCTTAAGGCGTGAGTTGAAAAACCGAACCTATACCAAGGTAAATCAACCACGGTGAAGGCACTGAGCCAAATGTGTTTGAGGCGTGTGAGTCGAGAAACCCAACCTATACTAATATATATTCACCATAACAGAGGCATAAGGCCAAATGTGCTTGAGGTGTGTGAGTCGAGAAACCTAACTCGTACAAGGTAAATCCACCATAGTGGAGGCACGAGTCCAAATGTGCCTGAGGCATGTGAGTCGGAAAACCTGACCCACACCAAGGTAAATCTATCATGATGGAAGCATAGGGCCGATTGTGTCCAAGGTATATGAGTCGGAAAACTCGATCCACACCAAGGTAAATATATCATGATGGAAGCATAGGGCCAAATGTGTCCAAGGCATGTGAGTCGAGAAACCCAACTCGCACTAAGGTAAATCGATCATGATAGAGGCGTAGAGCCAAATGTGCCCAAGGCGTGTGAGTTGAGAAACCCGACTCGTACTAAAGTATATCCACTATGATGGAGGCATAAGACTAAATATGCTAGAGGCATGAGTCATGAAACATGACTTATGCCAAGGAAAATCCACCATGGTGGAAACACAAAGCCAAATGCGCTTGAGAAGTATGACTCGGGAAAACCCGACCTACATAAAGAGAAATCCACTACGATGGAGGCTTAAGTTCAAATACACCTGAGACGCATGAGTTAGGAAACCCTGACTCATGTAAAAATAAATCTATTATGGTGGAGGCACAATGCTAAATGCACCCAAGATGCGTGGTTAGAAAAACCCAACTTGTGTGAAAAGAAATCCACTATGGCAAAGATGTAAGGCTAAATGCACCTGAGACATGTGAGTCGAGAAAACCTAACTCATGTGAAGAGAAATCCGTTACAATAGAGACACAAACCCAAATGTATTCGCGATATATGAGTAAGAAAAATCTAACATATATGAAGAATTTTTTTTACAACTGAGACATAAGATAAAATATGCTCAAGATACATGAGTTAGGAAAACCCGACCAATGTAAAGAAAAATCTATTACAATAGAGACACAAGTTAAAATGTGC
The DNA here is from genome assembly GCF_036884655.1 of Musa acuminata AAA Group. Taxonomy (NCBI): domain Eukaryota; kingdom Viridiplantae; phylum Streptophyta; class Magnoliopsida; order Zingiberales; family Musaceae; genus Musa; species Musa acuminata. The sequence continues at coordinate 11,155,321 of NC_088343.1, read as the reverse complement.
TCAAGGCACGAGTTAGGAAAATCTACCATGCATAAAGAAAAATAAGTTACAATAGAGACACAAGGTAAAATATACACAAGATGCACGCGTCGGAAAAAACTGACCTGCAAGAGGAAATCTTGAATGCTTATGTATCAGATAAATTAAATATTGCACTTCGAGTTAACCTCGAAAGAGCCCCAAAGCACACATTTAGGGAGGACACTGATATAGGATATACTAACAACTAGTCATCTGACATGTCACTACCACATGGCACCCTATGTGGGGAGATAAAGTTTCTTTTTTATCATTTATGATGAGAAAAATAATCATAAGCTTCCTTCTTATCATTTATGATAAGAAAAACAAAAATTCCTTCTCATCATTAATGATAAGATAAACAACTATAAAAATCTATCTCATCATTTATGAGGAGAAAAATAATCGTAAGTTTCTTTTTACTAGTATAAACACAGAGAAAGAGGAAGAACTTCTTTTGACTATTTACATTCATACTCATATACATTGAATTACTAATTAAAGCATTTGAGGGATCAAATCGAAAAATGTCTCAGAACCTTGATATTCATGCAGGTGGCACCTTGGGAATAGAGTGTTTTGACCTCAGAAATACTATAGACAATCCTACGCACAGATCCAGACTACATCGGATTAACCAAAATATCAATAATATTTTTTCCTAACACTAACATTCAAACTCCGTCGTATTAAATTCCTTTTAATATTAGACTAAATTAGAAAGTTACATCATTCATAGGTTTCGAATATACCTCTAAATGGATCCTATCTTAATCTTCTAAGTTTCTCGTTACGTGGGTACATCTCTCGCTTCAAGACGTCCTGATTCACATTTATATACTCTAATTAATTATGTCGGAACCATCGAAGTGATATTAGATTTATCTACATCGCTTGACATATTCTGAATGACATCATTGAACTCGACTTCATCGGCATCAAAACAAACGAATACATAATTATAACATTACAAGAAAGAAGCCAATTAATGAAACAACCGAATTACTTTGGACGGTGCGTCCAATGTAGCCGGCTCAGACAAGATTGCCCGCAACAGAAACGTCCTCCCTTCTCTCTACCCTTCCCTCGCGCCCCCCCTCTTCTCTCTCTCTCTCTCTCTCTCTTCTCTCTCTCTCTCTCTCTCTCTATATATATATATATTAGACTCCTGCAAGAACTTGATATGAACCAGCATGGATTGTGCACTCAAGATTGGAGCGCTGTTATTCCTCGTCTATGGCTGGTGGAGTTGGCGGACGACCTTAGGCAGCACTCCCGTCGACATGTTCGAGCAGTGGATAGCTCAGCACGGGCGAGCGTACGAGGACAAAGCCGAAAAGTTATATCGCCTTGGTGTGTTCACCAGGAACATGGAGCACGTGAACGCCTTCCTCCAAGCCGGGGGACGCAGCTACACCATCGGCCTTAACCGCTTCGCGGACCTCACAAAGGAAGAATTCCTTGCTACCTACGCCACCGGACGCATGAGGCCATCAGACGCCTCATATCCAGGGTTGCAGCCTTTCCGGTACGTGAATATGACTGCTCCCAGTAGCATCGATTGGCGGAATAAGGGAGCGGTGACCCCTGTCAAGGACCAAGCAACGTGCGGTAAGGACTCGTCCTCCTGCAGCTCTTCCATTCCCATCCAATTAATTATTTGAGGGCCTGTCGTGGCCCTATCGCCTATGGTTTTCCTCGTTACGGTGCATGGTACATGCAGGATCTTGTTGGGCATTCTCTGCTGTAGCATCGATGGAAAGCATCAACATGATCGCGAAGGGGAGCCTCATACCTTTGTCGGAGCAACAACTGCTCGCCTGTGACGACAACGATGATGGATGTGGCGGAGGTCTGCATTACCGAGCATTCTCATACGTCGTCTCCAATGGAGGCATCACGACGGAAGCGAACTATCTGTACCACCCGAATGAGTCCACCTGCAACTCCACCAAGCAATCGGACCATGCCGTCTCCATAACCGGCTACGGGATCGTTCCCACGAACGACGAGAAGTTACTCATGAATGCAGTGGCCAACCAACCAGTCTCCGTCTCCATCGATGCCGGCGAGTTCCAGTTCTACGCAGGTGGGATCTTCGACGGGCCTTGTGATACGTACCTGAATCATGAAGTCACTCTCGTGGGCTACGGAACAGATGAGAATGGGACTGCGTATTGGATAGCTAAGAATTCATGGGGCACGTCGTGGGGTGATCACGGCTACATTCTGCTCAAGAAGGACGTTGCTCAAAAGGAAGGACTGTGTGGTCTTGCCATCCGCGCTTCATATCCCATCATCTAAGTAAGGCCTAAATTGGCAGCTCAAGCTTTCCATCCTCGCAAATGCACCATCTTTTCATTTGTCTTTCTCCCAAATTTGTATTTGCTGTGAAAGCTATTTTTAAGAAAATAAAGAAGAGATTTATCGGCGCACTTCACAGTTCGTTCGGTCTATCATAGATGGCGTCACGCATGACACCAGGGTGGGGCCGAGGCGTAACCACGCCAGCCGGTTGAGTCGAGCCGTTTGGTCGCGGGCCTTGGACAACCTCAAGCCCGCCTGGGTCGGCTTGGTCTGACCTGTTTCCGGGACCGGTCTGACTCGGGTCGGACCTGAATCCCTAATTTTAATTTCAATCTCAAGCCTTTTTTTCAAATAGAAAGATTAACTTTAAAAAAAAGCTGAAGGCGTGCATATAAGATTTAAATATAAACTCATGTTAAAAATAATTTAGTTTTAAAATTGATTGTTTATTACAAATTCTAAACTTAAGATATCATCGACCCGAATTTATATCATAAATTCTTCTCCAAAAAATCATGCAGGAACAGCATAGGAATAATAATGAGCTTCTATAATACTTTCTAACTGGGAACCGAGCCAAACATCCATGTTAGATTCATTACAGGATCTAAAATAGTGAGTACCATTGGCCAAAAGAGAGCTCAAAGGGGACTTGGCCTCCAGATCCATTGGTCCTCATAAGAAATCATTTTTAGATGCTTATATGCCTTGTTCTCTCAACCAGCAAGGGGTGGAAAAGTTTAGAAAGTGGCTGTCCCACTGATTTTGGAGAATAAGATCAGAAATTTTAAAGTAATAAGATATCTAGAAAATGAGATATTATCAATTCGAGGACCGTAAGTCACGAAGATCGAAGCATTCGAAGGGCTCGGGAGGGAAGCAGTGTCCCAACAGATTAATCTCATTTTGTTCTTGTTAAGATCAGAATTTCAAAAGAAATTTTGAGTCACATACGTCATATATTTGAATAAAAATTGAGAGATCTAAGTATTTAGGAAGAGATAGGTAGGAAAAAAAAGTTTGATCACAGTATCAACCAAATTTTTGATTTTTCTAGAGAATGTCTAATTGCCAACTATCATATTTAAAATAAATATTAGTTAAATTTTAAAAGGTAGAGATCGAAAGAAACAAGCTTCAACATATGCATTGAGGAACCAATTTAGATAGATCAAGAACATAAACGTAAATAAATTTATAATGATATCATGGATAATGTTACACACCTGCAACATCATCATTAATCGATCATTTATTCCTTTTGTTTCCTTGTACATATATTTGACATCATATTTTTTTTTTTTTTTTTGCTTCAAAAACTATAAGCAATAACAATTTGTAAAAGTACACAACGATAGCTCATTAGAATGGATAAAATTATTCGATAGTAACTCAGTTTTTATATGTCATTTGTTTATTTTCTATAAACTATAGTACGGTACAAAATGTCAATCATCTTAACGCCCTAAAACCATCCGAGTGACATAGGATTAGATGGAAATTTGGATAGTATCGGGCGTTAATTGGATTCACAAGTTTGTATGTCAATCCTGTGAAAACTTGCTAATGCCCTCGACACCCGATGAGCAATCGCTTGTGAATTTACGATTATTCATTTGTCTTCTAAGGTCTTTATTTTTTTTATTTTCTCTCTTTTTTTATTTTAAATACCTAGTATTTACTTAATTGCTTTTAAGGTTGGTTAATTTGTTAGACATTGGAACTTGTCCATCGCTCATTTTATAAACTTTTCAAATTATCTTTTTGTATATCCTTCGGGATCTAAGCGGGGTTGTAACTAGGCTGACTCTCCGTATATGAAAAACGTAAGGATACCTCACGATTTGGGTAATTCTAATTAAATCGGTGATAATTAGTATAAGGTAAGAATCTAGTCAATGTTTGAAAAGATACTAATTATGGCTATAATTTGAGCTAAAATAGCTGGGTTGAGAAAGTTTAGAGGTAAAACCGGAAGCTAGATACAGGAGGAAACAAATTCGATCCATTATAGCACAGCTACGAACTCATTTCAAAGGGAGAACAAGGGGGTGCCTATAAACCAATATGGTAGCGAGTGGGAACGTTCCAAAGGAAACATTCTCCCTAAGGAAAGAAACAATTAAAATTTTGATTAGATTATTTTTATTTTATTTCTAACTTGTCCGCATGAATAGGAATTATATTTCAAACCGTAAATTAATTTTCACTATTAGGTTAATATATGCAAACAAATTAGATAATCGCAAAACTAAAATTATACAATTTTAATTCAAAAAGAAAAATAAAAATCCGGTGATAACCTAAAATATCATGCAACGGAAACGTGTTCACTCTATATATACTCTTGCGTGCACCTCACTTCCCCGACATCAAACCAGCATGGCTTCCGCGTTCAAGATTGCAGCGCTTTTCTTCCTTCTCTGTGGCTCGTGGCGCTGGTCAGCGGTCTCCGGCACCAGTCCAATGACTGCCGTCGACATGTTCGAGCAGTGGATAGCTCAGTACGGGCGAACTTACGCGAACGAATCCGAGAAGTCATATCGCCTTGGGGTGTTCACCAGGAACCTGGACTACGTGAACGCGTTCCGCCAAGCCGGGAACCGCAGCTACACCGTCGGCCTCAACGGCTTCGCAGACCTCACCGAGGAAGAATTCCTTGCTACCTACACCACCACCGGACTGAGTCCATCAGACAGCTCTTATCCTGGATTGAAGCCTTTCCAGTACGCGAATGTGACTGCTCCCAGCAGCATCGATTGGCGGAATGAGGGAGCAGTGACCCCTGTCAAGGACCAATATTCGTGCGGTTAGGACGACTCCTGCAACTCTTCCAGTCCCATCCAATTAATTCTTTGAGGGCTTGTCGTGGCCCTTTCGCCTATGCTCTACTCCGTTTCGGTGCATGGAACATGCAGGATCTTGCTGGGCATTCTCTGCAATAGCATCGATAGAAGGCATCAACAAGATCGTAAAGGGGAGCCTGATATCTTTGTCGGAGCAACAACTGTTTGCCTGTGACCACTACGATGCTGGATGTCGCGGAGGTATGCAAGACCGAGCATTCTCCTACGTCGTCTCCAATGGAGGCATCACGACGGAAGCGAACTATCCGTACCACCCGAATGTGTCCACCTGCAACTCCACCAAGCAATCGGACCATGCCGTCTCCATAACCGGCTACGCGATGGTTCCCACGAACAACGAGACGTTACTCATGAACGCAGTGGCCAACCAGCCAGTTTCCGTCGCCGTTGACGCCCACACGTTCCAGTTCTACAAAGGTGGCATCTTCGACGGGCCTTGTGCGACCAACCTCAATCATGTTGTCACTTTCGTGGGTTATGGAACAGACGAGAATGGGGTTGCGTATTGGATAGCTAAGAATTCATGGGGCGCCTCGTGGGGTGATCACGGCTACATTCTTTTCAAGAAGGACGTCTCTCAAAAGGAAGGACAGTGTGGTCTTACCTTGTGGGCTTCTTATCCCATCATCTAATCAAGCCCTGAATTGGGCTTCTTATAGCTCATGCTTCCATCTCCGCAACCACTGGTGCAACACCGAATTCATCAGTTACGTGCCAAATTGGGATCTCATGCTTCCATCTTCGCAAATGCACCATCTTTTCCCAAATTTATATTTGCTGTGAAAACTACTTTTAAGAAAATAAAGAAGAGATTTATCGTACGACACCAGGGTGGGGCCGAGCCGTAAGTAATGCTGAGCCGCAGATTGCAGGCTGAGTCGAGCCGTCGAGTAGCAGCCCTTCGACAACCTAAAGCCGCGGCTAACTAAGGGTCGGACTCGAATCCCTAATTTTAATTTCAATTTCAATCCTTTGTATTTTCAAATCGAAAGATTAACTTAAATAAAAAGCTGAAGGTGTGCATATAAGATTTAAATATAAACTCATGTTAAAAATAATTGAATTTTTTAATTGATTGTGTATTACAAACTCAAAACTTAAGATATCATCAACCCAAATTTATATCATAAACTCTTCTCCTAAAAATCATGCAGGAACAGATTAGATAATAAAAATTGTGCATGAACAATCATCATTTAAATCAACGGCATAAGTTTAATTATAAGAATCACGCACGAACAACAAAATTTAAATCCTCAAAATCTTGAATGATAATATTATAAAGGGCAACTTCTTTAGAGATATCAATAATGCTCTCTGACTGTTGTTTTTTTTTTTTTTAACGATGCACCTACTTTATACATTTACGAAAGTGTCATCAATTTTTTTTTCCTTCTTTTTTCTCCCTTTTAAACTTTTAAATTGAATGCAAATGAACCAAGACATTGGATCGGTTTAACTCAATATTAAACCAGTCCAAAATAAGTAATTGTTAATAAAATTAAATAATATTAATATATTGATAAAAAAATTATAAAATTAATTTAAACATTATAAAATTATAAATAAATTAATAAGGGAGTGACATCCCCTCTAGATAAGTATTCTTGACCACTTTAAATGAATAGATTATTTTAAAAAAATATATTTTTTTTTTCTATTATAAAAAATAAAATGAAAGATAAAAAGAAGAGTTAACTTCATCAACAGTACAAAAGAAACGGAAGACATAGAGATTCTCTCCAAAGAACATAGTGTATAAGCTTTACTATAGCAAATCTAGTTATGAGGAGAAAACTAGTAGCAGATCTATTTATGCATCAAGTGAGAAAATGTCATAATAATAATAAACAAAAAAATTATGTATCATATCACATGTATCATCACTAATGTGATTGGCTTGCAGGGCACCTATGACTAGTAGTTTATTCATAGCCTTGTCGTGTGGATCACAACTAGAGAGGAGGACGTTTGACCTCCTTCATCCTCTCCCATAGATTTGTAAGATTTTAGGGATATACGATTTCCTTAGGTAACACAACTATCTCACACGGTTTCCAATTTCGTATGACGATGAACACCTTTTGGAAAATTAGAATTTTTTATTTTATGTTCTTCCACTACACATGTGATGTCGCCCTTAGATTTTTCTATAGTAGTACCAAAGCTAGGTTGTTCATGTGAAAGATTGATTTTGAACTGTGTATATTTTTTAAAAAGTTTTTTATCGTCAAAACTATTGACGCAAAAGGGAGAAAAGGTAGCAATTGTTGTTTCCCTTATTACGCTCGCAGAATAGCCAAAGGCTACTCGTAGCCTTGGCCATCTACGGTAGTCAACAGCCTACAGACCGCATGCAAGCAACCACATAGGCGGTGCCTACGGGCGGCTTGCTAACAAGGGCAAATGGCACCCACAGCGGCACCCGCAAGGGGTGACAATAGTCGCAAGGCAACAAGCGCAGGGAAGAGGTTTAGGGTTTTTAAAAAATAATAGTTTTACCCCTCAAAATTTTAAAAATTTTGAGGTCTATCTTTTTTGTCCAAATTATCAAAATACCCCTCATAATTTAGAAAATTCATTGCATATGCCTAATTTAGAAAAAAAAAAATATTAGTTAAATAAATAAATAAATAAATTATTATTATTATCTAGTAGTCTTACATGGTGATATGTATATGTGACATATGATGTGGACAGATGATCATGCACCATGTGATGTGTGTATACTTATGATATGATTATTATTATTGGGGCCTGTGAGCCTCCAATTTATTTCTCATTCATTGTTCAGCTTGTGTGCCTGCGATTATATTATAATTACACAAGGAGATACAATGAGAGCGCGAAAGCGATAGCGAGACTCACGAGATAGAGACGGACGATTGCAACGCATCGAGATGCATCGAGATATCGACGGAACCGATAAGGACGAGATAGATGATCATGGGGCATGGAGATGCATCGTTGCAAACATGCGATGTAGATATATATTAAATATGTATGTGTTTGACATGTTATAGGAGACTGAATCAAAATTTCCTCTCTCGATAATATTAAGTTGGTAAACGTGAGACAATTAGATTGACCCACGTGGCCTTCTATCGTTATAGGTAGGAACCGATTTCCAATGTAGGTTGTGTTGGTCGAGTCTCTCGAGACTTACCTATATTGTAATTCGCTATCTTACCTACAACATAGAGATATCACTGGTGACCTGAAGATATAGTATACTTGGTCAAGTCCCTCGAGGCCATGGTGGTTCGAAGGCCAAACAGGATGGGAATCATAAGAAGTTGTGATCGACAAGAGTTGTCTATCTTTTGGGCTTAGTGTGATTAGTCGAGTCCCTCAAGATTATACTAAGATGCTGATTAGATCTTGTTACCCATTAAAAGTCTATCGGAGACTTTCGTTTCATACATTGAGGGTATCACATGACTCACTAGAAAAATAGTGAGAGCATGTCAAGATAGAAGTCTATATCTTGATTATTCCTCTCATGAATAGTGAGAGCATATCAAGTGAGAGCATGTTAAGGATTTGTTTGAGCAAGAACATAGGATATTCCTTTCATGATACTAAGAGCGAATGATTCTCTATCGACACTCAATAGCTCTTATAAAGTTAGCTATCACTCCAATAACTGGTTGTACTAGATTTGAAACTTTCAAATCTATTAGTCCGGTATCAAAAAGTGGAGTACTTACATAGGACATCCTTGGCGTCACTTGTCACGAAGGAGATATGACTTAAAATTCACCATGGCAGAGTGAGAACTCGAAATCCACCACGGTAGGGAGATTCGAAATCTGCTACAATAGACAAAGGACTTGAAACCTATCATAGCAGAGAAAGAATTTGAAGCCAACCACGATAGAGGCATAGAGCCAAATATACATGAGGCATGTGAGTCGAGAAACCCGAACCACACTAAGGTATATTCACTATAACAGAGGTATAAGGCCAAATATACTTAAGGTGTGTGAGTCGAGAAACCCAACCCGCACAAAAGTAAATCCACCATAGTGGAAGCATGAGTTCAAATATGCCTAAGGCATGTGAGACGGAAAACCCGACCCACGCCAAGGTAAATCTATCATAATGGAAGCATAGGGCCAAATGTGTCCAAGGCATAAGAGTCAAAAAAACCCGACCCACACCAAGGTAAATCTATGATGATGAAAGCATATGGCTAAATGTGTCCAAGGCATGTGAGTCAAGAAACCTAACTCGCACTAAGATAATCTATCATGATAGAGGTGTAGAGCCAAATATGCCCAATGCTAGTCATATGTGCCCTACAAGTCAATCACATGAGTGATGACACGTGTGACTTGACACGTAGTCTTTTTGCTTATTATATTTTGACATTTATCACTTTATATCACTTGTTGCATATATGCATATATATATATATATATATATATATATATATATATATATATATATATATATAGTGATGTTCTTGGATCTGTATGATGGGAATCGGATCATGATGAGATTATGATAATAAGACCGATTCACCTTTAAATACAGATCCTAAATAATTCTGATCATAGGTTACTCGAGAGGGACATCGAGATAACCGGATAGACTGGTATGCTATATACCCGTCTATATGATAGATGCAACTGGTCTCATAGTTGCTTGTATAGGGACACTAGGGATAAGTACATGTGCTCATTGGAGAATAAGTTCACTGATTGATCTGCTTACGAAATGCTGGATGGTTGATGATGCCTTATTGTTAGATAGCGATTTCATAGTCCTAGTGTTGTATTTGGTCCTTAGATTTGAGATACCAAGGATATTCTGTATGAATGCTCCATTCTTTGATATCAAACTCTCGGTATCATGAGAGGAATATCCTATGTATTCTTGCTAAGATAAATCCTTAGCCAGGGTTATTCGGATTGAGAGAAAAAAGTTCTCTAGGAGAATCCGATTAGAGCAAGACTCGAGTAGAAATCGTATGGGTCTGACAACACCATACCCAGTATACGGTCTCTGGGATATTAGATAGATGAGAGACTATAGGTATATGGTAACTAAGGACATACAGGTCCAATAGATTGGATTCTCCTATATCGTCTGTTGGCTATGGCGTAGTGGCATAGTACATCCGTAGTCGATAAGTCGAGTGAATTATTATGGAGATATTAATTCACTGAGCCAGAAGGAGTTCTAACATGTATGACTCACGGTCAGCTCGATATTGGGCCTAGAGTATAACACACATATTGTAGGCATTGTGATGAGTAGAGGTTCGAATATGAGATATCCGTCGGAGCCCCAATTTTATTGGATATCCAATAAGCCCTTGAATTATTGGATCATACGAATGAGATCGAATAAGAGCCCATGAGAGATTATTAGATAGAGATCCACTATTCTAAGAGACTTGGGTAGTTGGATGAAGATCCAATACCCAATAAGGGGTGGATCCATTGGGGTTAAGTTGATAGGGGTCCTTTATAAATAGGAGGGATTCAGTGGTTCATATGCTAGAGACTTTGCTTGTCTCTCCTATTCTCCTCCCCCTCTCCACCTCAGAGTAGGCCTGGAGTTTTGAGGAGTGTCATCGTAGCCCTACTATGTAGATCACCGCTAGAGAGGAGAGCGCTTAACCTCCTTCACCCTCTCCTAGAGATCTATAAGAATTCAGGGATATACAATCTCCCTAGGTAACATAATTTATCTTATATACAGTTTTAAGTTTCATGAATTTTTGCATACCAATTTTCGCATGACGACCAACATCTCTTTGGGAATAGAAGATTTTGTTTTATGTTCTTCTGCTACGCATGTGATGTCTCCCCCAAGATTTTCCAACACTCAAGGCATGTGGGTCGGGAAAATCGACTCGTATTAAGGTATATCCTCCATGATGGAGGCACATGACCAAATATGCCAAAGGCATGAGTCGAGAAATATGACTTATTCCAAGGTAAATCCACTATGGTGGAAGCGCAAGGCCAAATACGCTTGAGAAGTATGAGTCGAGAAAACCCCACATACATAAAGAGAAACCCGCTACGATGGAGGCGTAAGATCAAATACACTCGAAACGGGTGAATTGAGAAATCCTGGCCCATGTAAAAATAAATCCACTATGGTGGAGGCACAATACTAAATGCACCCAAGACGCGAGGTTAGAAAAACCCTAAACTGTGTGAAAAAAAATCTTTTCTGGCAAAAGTGTAAGGCCAAATACACCTGAGACATGTGAGTCGAGAAACCTTAACCCAGGTAAAGATAAATCCATTACAGTAGAGGCACAAACCCAAATTTGCTCGCGATATATGAGTAAGAAAAACTTAACCCGCATGAAGAAAATTTATTATGGTAGAGACATAAGGTAAAATATACTCAAGATACATGAGTTAGGAAAACCCGACTAACGTGAAGAAAAAACTGTCATAGTAGAGGCACAAGGTAAAATGTGCTCAGGACACAAGTTAGGAAAATCTAACCTACATTAAGAAAAATATGTTACAACGGAAGCACAAGGTAAAATGTACTCGAGATGTATGCGTCAGGAAAACCCGACCTGCAAGAGGAAATCTCAAATGCTCATGTATCAGATAAATTAAATATTGCACTTCGAGTCAACCTCGAAAGGGCCCCGAAGCACATATTCAAGGAGGACAATGATAGAGGATATACTAACAGCTAGTCATTTGACATGTCACTATCACATGGCACCGTATGAAGGAAAATAAGATGAAGCTTCCTTTTAATAATTTATGATGAGAAAAATAATCATAAATTACTTTCTTATCATTTATGATAAAAAATAAAAATAAAACTTCCTTCTCATCATTGATGATAAGATAGACAACCATAAAATTCCTTCTCATCATTTATGAGGAGAAAAATAATAGTAAGGAAATAGCAAGTTTCCTTTTACGGGTATAAACACAGAGAAAGAGGAAAAACTTCTCTTAAGTACTTGTATCCATATTCATATACATCTAATTACTAACTAAAGCATTGGAGGGATCAAATCGAAAAATCTCTCTCAACCTCGATCTTCATTCATGTAGCACCTTGGGAGTAGAGCGTATTCACATCAAATACACTTTGGACAATCATACGCATACTGGACCACATTCGATTAACCAAAATATCAATAATATTTTCCCCTAACACTATCATTCAAACTCCCTCGTATTAAACTTCTTTTAATATTAGACTAAATTAGAAAGTTATATCATTCATCAAAAGGTTTCGAATATACCTCTAAATGGATCCTATCTTAATCTTCTAAGTTTCTCGTCGGTACGTCTCTCTACGTCCCGATTCACATACATACTCTAATTAATTATGTCGGAACTATCTAAGTGATATTAGATTTATCTACAACGCTTGACATATTCTGAATGACATTATTGAACTCGACTTCATCGGCATCAAAACAAACGAATACATAATTATAACATTACAAGAAAGAAGCCAATTAATCAAACAACCGAATTACTTTGGACGGTGCGTCCAATGTGGCCGGCTCAGACAAGATTGCCCGTGAGTCAAACATCGAGCAACAGAAACATCCTCCCTTCTCTCTACATTATAATAATAATAATAATAATAATATTATTATTATTATTATTATTATTATTATTATTATTATTATTATATAAATATAATATATATATATATATATATATATATATATATATATATATATATATATATATATATAATAACAATCAAAGATCTCTTGCGATAACAACCTGCCAAGATCTCCCCAATTACATGAGGAAAATCCTCCTCTGTTCGAGGAAAATTCTCCCTTCCAAACATGTATAAATATGGAGTATTGTGTATTGTTTCAATCAATGTAATCTTCTTCTTTATATTTTATTTCTATCACGGTTTCAGAGCTCGATGAAGGAAGATGTCGCTGTTGCTGTCGCCTTTCACCAAGGAAAATTGCCACATCTGATGGCGACGCCGGGTGCAGTGCGGTCACGGCGAAAGCAGCGATAGAGGGGGGAGTGACTGAGATGGAGTCACAGTCCACGAGGCAATAGGAGGAGCCAAGATTCGGTGGAGTCCAGTAGGAAGACGGGTCTATTTCAAGATGTTTAGAAGTGGCCTTCATGGCGAGAGCTCTTATCATTGCAGCATTTTCCACGGACATCATCTAGGATCATTGCATCGGCCTCCTTCGAAGCCGAACAAGGGCCACCATGCCGTGCCCTCTTTTCCTCCCTGCGCCGGCAGCATTTTTTACTACCGCCCTTCCTCTACCTCTTCCTGCAGAAGCAGAATCGATGCTCTCTCTGCTGTAGCCGCAGCAACCCTCTTTGCCGCCGCAGCCGCAGCAACTGCAGCAGTAGTGATCTACTCTTCTCCCAAGTTGCTGTCCCCTGCTCTACCTTCTTCACCTCAACAAGCAGCATCTGAAACCATTTCCAAGTTCCCAACTATAGAACTACTGCACAAGGCTACAGCACTGCTGCACAGAGATCCGTAACTTTACACAATATTGATCATTGTCAATATTGATCAACAACCCACAAGCTATTTGCCACCATAACCCACAACCTATTTGCCACCATAACCCACAACCCATTTGCCACCAATATCTCTTCCTCCCTGATCATTGTCATTGCTGCAAACTTCTAGTTGCTCTTACATATTGATACATATCCTCCATATGTTCTCATCATCTATCTCTAATGCTCCTATTACTGTTCCTGCAGGGAACCACAATACTTTCCCACATACAGGCCTTATCTCCATAAATGCAGCAATCCTCATCCCCTTCAAATTATCCAAAGGTGACAACTATGCATCTTGGCGTGCTCAATTCTCTAATATAATATTTGGCTATGATCTTCTAGGCTATGTCGATGGCTTTCTTCGTTGTCTACCGGCGATGCTCAACATCCCAGGCACACCCAGTCCTGTACCAAATCCGGACCATAAATTATGGTTACACCAGGATTGTCTCATCCTTCAAGCTATTAGCCTCGGTCGCTGGATCCCTCGCTCCACTCATTTCTTCATGTGAAACTGCTGCTGAAGTTTGATGCAAGTTGCAAACCACCCTAGCCAATCGTTCTCGCACTCACATGCTTATTCTCCTGTCCAGTCTCATAACGATAAAACAAGAGGGAAGTACTATTGCTGATTATCTACATAACATAAGGATTATCATCAATAACTTGGCCTTGATAGGTCATTCCCTCAGTGATGAAGAAGTTACTGTCCATATCCTCAACGGCCTAGGAGACAAGTACAAGGAATTGGCAGCAGCAATATGTACACGTGATTCACCAGTGTCATTTGAAAAACTCTATGACAAGTTGACTGACTATGAGATATATCTCAAGCATGAGGATAAGTTGCCAAGACCATCCATCACAGCTCAAGTTAGTCAAAAATCTAAGAAGAAGAGCAACCGATACAACAAAACTATCAACAAAGGTTTGGCTAGCATGCCTCCTAAACTTATGGGCTCCAAACAAACATCCCCTCCTCAATCTCGAAACATTTCAATTACAACTATCAAGGCGGCTACTTCAATTATCCTCAACCCTGGCATCCTGATCACACAAATCAAGAAAGAGTTATCTGCCAGTTATGTGACAAAGTTGGCCACTCTGCAAAAGTCTATAGAACTCGACCCAGACTTCCTCCTCAGTCGTTTTAGCCTCAAACAAATCTTACAGCTACTCTGACCACTAATCATCAAAATTGGATTGTGGACTCTAGCGCATCTCATCACATCACCTTTGATTTACAAAACTTGTCCATCCAAAACGACTATAGTGGAAACGAAGTCATCATCATCGGTGACGGTAACAGACTCTCCGTTACTCATACTGGTTCTACAATACTTGATTCACATAGTACTTCGTTTACGCTAGATGATGTTTTGTGTGCACCCTATATCAACTGAAACCTCATCTCTGTTTCTCAATTTTGTAAATAGAATCATACATCAATTGAATCATACATCAATTGAATTGGTATATAACACCTCAAGTCACCTCTACACACTCCTCAACTCGTCGGCTCTGCTGAACGCAAACATCGACATATAGTTAAAACTTGTCTCACACTCCTACACCAAGCCTCTTTACCATCAACTTTTTGGACTGTAGTATTTCAAACTGCCGTCTACCTCATTAATCATATGCTCACTCATGTCCTTGGGTACAAGTCATCATTTGAAAAATTATTTCACAAATCCCGAAACCTTCAAAAACTCAAAGTGTTTGGATGTTTATATTATCCATGGCTTCGTCCCTATACCTTACATAAATTAACATCAAAATCTAAACCTTGCGTTTTCATTGGATACTCTCTTGACCATAATGCCTTTCGATGCTATGAACCCCAATCTTGAATAGTCTTTATATCCCGTCATGTTATTTTTATAGAGACTACCTTTCCGTTTCACAACCCTGAGTCTCCTACTATGCGACCTACTTCATCACATATACATTACTGGAGTACGCCATCAATCCCGTCAATCGAGTCTCCCATAATATCATCCAATCCTTCTCCTCATGATCCATACTCTCTCCTTCTCCCGATGCAACAACTCCTCACCCCCTCCATTGTGCCTCTCCCTTCTTCATAAGGTTCTCCTATGATTGAAGGCATTCCCTCGGAATCATAATCACTACCTTTGTCCTTTTCTAGGACCAATGACACTGAAGTCTCTCAACCTACCCTAATATGTGCCCCTCCACCGCTCATACCTACAACACACTCTATTGCCCCTGGACAACCAATGACAACACGCTCCAAAAGTGGTGTCTTTAAACTACGACAAATCCTTGACCTATAAACCATCACAGCATCCTCGTCAGAGACCACTGAACCTACCACAATTACTCAAGCTCAAAAATCTCCATACTAGCGTAAAGCCATGTGTGAAGAATATGATGCACTCATCCATAATTCTACATGGACCCTTGTACCCTCTCATCCCACACAAAATATCATCGGGTGTAAGTGAGTCTTTCGAATTAAGCGGAACCCAGATGGATCTGTAGCTAGATATAAAGTGTGTTTAGTGGCCAAAGGGTTTCATCAATGGCCTGGTGTTGACTTTACAGAGACATTCAGCCCTGTTGTTAAACCTATAACAATCCGACTTATTCTGAGTTTAATTATCTTAAAAGGTTGGCATTTACGTCAACTCGACGTTAACAACGCCATTCTACAGGGGACCCTAACTAACGATGTCTTCATGCAGCAGCCTCCTGGCTTCATCCACCTTCAATATCCAAAGCATGTTTGTAAACTACAAAAAGCTATTTATGGACTTCTCAGGCTCAAAGAGCTTGATACACCGAACTTGGCTCGTTTTTTGCATCAATTGGCTTCATCAACTCTAAAGTCCGATATCTCTTTATTTTTTCGTTACCAAAGTGGCAATATATTATATCTTCTAGTATATATGGATGATATTATTGTCACGAGTAATAATCCTATGGAAATCAAGGTATTCCTCAAGCATTTAGCTGATCGATTCTCCCTTAATGATCTAGGAACCTTGAGCTATTTTTTGGGAGTGGAAGGAACATACACATCTTCCGGGCTCTTCCTATCACAACGAAAGTATATTCAAGATCTATTATCTAAAACGAACATGCAAGATGCAAAGACAGTTACAACACCTCTGTCTACTAGCGAGTCGCTCAAACTATGTGATGGAAGCCCTGCTACAAACCCAACTCAATACCGTCAAGTCCTTGGCTCCTCACAGTACTTATCTCTCACCCGTCTAGATATCTCATTTACGGTCAGTAAATTATCCCAATTCATGCATCGACCATCTACTATGCATTGGTCTGCAATCAAACGAATATTACGATATCTTCACGGGACTATCAATCATGGTCTCTTTTTTTGCAAACATTCCTCCCTTCATCTCCATGTCTTTGCTAATGCTGATTGGACAGGGAATTTTAATGACAGAACATTCACATCGGGGTATATTCTCTTCCTTGGACCTAATCCAATAAGTTGGAGTTCCAAGAAGCAAAAGACAGTTGCATGTTCTACAAGTAAAGCTGAATACTGTGTCATTGCCACCGTTACTGCAGAACTCAATTGAGTCATGAATCTCGTCAAGGAACTTGGCATTAACATCAACTCTACTCCTTGTAATAATGTCAGAGCCACTTATCTATACGTCGATCCAGTATTTCAATATGAGAATAAGTTGTCAGACATAACTACGTGTTTCTCATGCACATACGGCTGATCAACTAGCGGACTCTTTCACGAAGCCTCTCACCCGCAAATCACTTTCATGGTCCAAAATCGCGTCCTTGACAGAAGCAAGGGGCATGATAACAATCAAATATCTCCCGTGATAACAACCTCAACAACAATCAAGATCTCCTCAATTAGATATCATAAATCTGTTGAGGAAAATCCTCCTGAAAAATCCTCTTCTGTTGAGGAAAATTCTCCTTTCCAAACATGTATAAATATGAAGTATTATGAAGTGTTTCAATCAATGCAATCTTCTTCTTTCTATTTTATTTCTATTAATATATTTTTATATATTAGACTCCTGATATGAACCAGCATGGATTGTGCACTCAAGATTGGAGCGCTGTTATTCCTCGTCTATGGCTGGTGGAGTTGGCGGACGACCTTAGGCAGCACTCCCGTCGACATGTTCGAGCAGTGGATAACTCAGCACGGGCGAGCGTACGAGGACAAAGCCGAAAAGTTATATCGCCTTGGTGTGTTCACCAGGAACATGGAGCACGTGAACGCCTTCCTCCAAGCCGGGGGACGCAGCTACACCATCGGCCTTAACCGCTTCGCGGACCTCACAAAGGAAGAATTCCTTGCTACCTACGCCACCGGACGCATGAGGCCATCAGACGCCTCATATCCAGGGTTGCAGCCTTTCCGGTACGTGAATATGACTGCTCCCAGTAGCATCGATTGGCGGAATAAGGGAGCGGTGACCCCTGTCAAGGACCAAGCAACGTGCGGTAAGGACTCGTCCTCCTGTAGCTCTTCCATTCCCATCCAATTAATTATTTGAGGGCCTGTCGTGGCCCTATCGCCTATGGTTTTCCTCGTTTCGGTGCATGGTACATCCAGGATCTTGTTGGGCATTCTCTGCTGTAGCATCGATGGAAAGCATCAACAAGATCGCGAAGGGGAGCCTCGTACCTTTGTCGGAGCAACAACTGCTCGCCTGTGACGACAACGATAATGGATGTAGCGGAGGTCTGCATTACCATGGATTCTCATACGTCGTCTCCAATGGAGGCATCACGACGGAAGCGAACTATCCGTACCACCCGAATGTGTCCACCTGCAACTCCACCAAGCAATCGGACCATGCCGTCTCCATAACCGGCTACGGGATCGTTCCCACGAACGACGAGAAGTTACTCATGAATGCAGTGGCCAACCAGCCAGTCTCCGTCTCCATCGATGCCAGCGAGTTCCAGTTCTACGCAGGTGGGATCTTCGACGGGCCTTGTGATACGTACCTGAATCATGAAGCCGCTCTCGTGGGCTACGGAACAGATGAGAATGGGACTGCGTATTGGATAGCTAAGAATTCATGGGGCACGTCGTGGGGTGATCACGGCTACATTCTGCTCAAGAAGGACGTTGCTCAAAAGGAAGGACTGTGTGGTCTTGCCATCCGCGCTTCTTATCCCATCATCTAAGTAAGGCCTAAATTGGCAGCTCAAGCTTTCCATCTTCGCAAATGCACCATCTTTTCATTTGTCTTTCTCCCAAATTTGTATTTGCTGTGAAAGCTATTTTTAAGAAAATAAAGAAGAGATTTATCGGCGCACTTCACAGTTCGTTCGGTCTATCATAGATGGCGTCACGCATGACACCAGGGTGGGGCCGAGGCGTAACCACGCCAGCCGGTTGAGTCGAGCCGTTTGGTCGCGGGCCTTGGACAACCTCAAGCCCGCCTGGGTCGGCTTGGTCTGACCTGTTTCCGGGACCGGTCTGACTCGGGTCGGACCTGAATCCCTAATTTTAATTTCAATCTCAAGCCTTTTTTTCAAATAGAAAGATAACTTTAAAAAAAAGCTGAAGGCGTGCATATAAGATTTAAATATAAACTCATGTTAAAAATAATTTAGTTTTTTAATTGATTGTTTATTACAAATTCTAAACTTAAGATATCATCGACCCGAATTTATATCATAAATTCTTCTCCAAAAAATCATGCAGGAACAGCATAGGAATAATAATGAGCTTCTATAATACTTTCTAACTGGGAACCGAGCCAAACATCCATGTTAGATTCATTACAGGATCTAAAATAGTGAGTACCATTGGCCAAAAGAGAGCTCAAAGGGGACTTGGCCTCCAGATCCATTGGTCCTCATAAGAAATCATTTTTAGATGCTTATATGCCTTATTCTCTCAACCAGCAAGGGGTGGAAAAGTTTAGAAAGTGGCTGTCCCACTGATTTTGGAAAGAGGTAGAAGTGCCAAAACTAAGAAGTTTTCATTATGTGAATCAATCCAAGGATGAAGGTTACCAAATTTAAGATCAAAAGAAGTTCCATTTATGTGAATCAACCCAAGGATGAAGGTTACCAAATTTAAAATGAAAAATCTTAACCTAAAAGGATTTATTATTGTTCATAAGAGGAACAAGTCTATTGATGATGATAAAATTTTTAACAATAATAAGGTCATGAAGATCGAAACATCCAAAGGGCTCAGGAGGGAAACAGTGTCCTAACGGATTAATCTCATTTTGTTCTTATTAAGATCAGAGTTTCAAAAGAAATTTTGAGTAATATACGTCATACGTTTGAATAAAGATTGAGAGATCTAAGTGTTTAGGAAGAGATAGGTAGGAAAAAAAGGTTTGATCACAGAATTGACTAAGGTCATTTTTCTCGATTGAGAGATCAAAACTCTATACCAACCTTATATTTTGGTTAGGGATTTGTCAAATATTACGTTTTGCTAAGTATTTGATCGGTTAGGCTCTTCTCAAGGATTTTAAGCTAGTTGGTGATCCTATTTCTGACACTAGGATCATAGTGTTTGGGAAAATAGACTACGCAGATCTCTAAATTTGTCACAAGTTCAAAAGTTTTAAGAACATCATGATGTTAGTGAAAGATTTATTGTTTTAGGGCTTTGGTTAGGGACTTGGGTGGGGGTATCAACCAAATTTTTTATTTTTCTAGAGAATGTCTAATTTCCAACTATCATATTTAAAATAAATATTAGTTAAAATTTTAAAAGGTAGAGATCGAAAGAAACAAGCTTCAACATATGCATTGAGGAACCAATTTAGAAAGATGAAGAACATAAACGTAAATAAATGTATCATGATATCATTGATAATGTTACACACCTCAACACCATCATTAATTGATCGTTTATTACTTTTGTTTGTTTATACATATATTTGAAATCATATTTTACCCTTTTTTTTTTTGCTTTAAAAACTATAAGCAAGAATAATTTATAAAAGTATATGACGATCACTAGTTAGAATGGATAAAATTATCCCATAATAACTTAGTTTTTATGTCATTGTCTATATTCTATAAATTACATATAGTACGAAATGTCAATCATCTCAACGCTCTAAAACCATCCGAGTGACATAGGGCTGGATGGAAATTTGGATAGTATTGAGTATCGATTGGATTCATAAATTTGTATATTAAACCTATGAAAACTTGTTAATGCCCTCGACACTTGATGAGCAATCACTTGTGGATTTACGATTATTTGTTTGCCTTCTAAAGTCCTTATTTTTTTATTTTCTCTTTTTTATTTTAAATATCAAGTATTTACTGAATTGCTTTTAAGGTTGATCAATTTGTGAGACATCGGGACTTGTCCGTCGTTCATTTATAGAATCAGTTAATTTACTATTTTATATGTCCTTCAGGACCTAAGCGAAGTTATTACTAGACTGACTCTCTGTATATAGATAACGTAAGGATACCTCATGATTTGGGTAATTTCAATTAAATTAGTGACAATTAGTATAAGGTAAGAATCTAGTCAATGTTTGAAAAGATATTAATTATGGCTACAATTTGAGCCAAAATAGAAACTCGAAGCAAGATACAAGAGGGAACAAATTCGATCCATTATAGCACATCTAAGAACTCATTTCCAAGGGAGAATAAGGGGGTGCCTATAAACCAATATGGTAGCTAGTGAGAATGTTCCAACTTAACAATAATAGAAGATCTACCCATTATTAAATAAAAGAGGGAACATTCTCAATATTAAAATTTTGATTATATTATTTTGATTATATTATTTTTATTTTGTTTCTAACTTGTCCGCATGAATAGGAATTATATTTCAAACCATGAATTAATTTTCAATATTAGGTTAATATATGCAAACAAATTAGTTAATCGCAAAACTAAAATTATACAATTTTAATTCAAAAATAACAATAAAAATCCGGTGATAACCTAAAATAACATGCAACGGAAACGTGTTCACTCTATATATACTCTTGCGTGTACCTCACTTCCCGGACATCAAACCAGCATGGCTTCCGCGTTGAAGATTGCAGCGCTTTTCTTCCTTCTCTGTGGCTCGTGGCGTTGGTCAGCGGTCTCCGGCACCAGTCCAATGACTGCCGTCGACATGTTCGAGCAGTGGATAGCTCAGTACGGGCGAACTTACGCGAACGAATCCGAGAAGTCATATCGCCTTGGGGTGTTCACCAGGAACCTGGACTACGTGAACGCGTTCCGCCAAGCCGGGAACCGCAGCTACACCGTCGGCCTCAACGGCTTCGCAGACCTCACCGACGAAGAATTCCTTGCCACCTACACCAGCACCGGACTGAGTCCATCAGACGGCTCTTATCCTGGATTGATGCCTTTCCAGTACGCGAATGTGACTGCTCCCAGTAGCATCGATTGGCGGAACGAGGGAGCAGTGACCCCTGTCAAGAACCAAGCTCAGTGCGGTAAGGACTCCGCCTCCTGCAACTCTTACATTCCCATCCAACTAATTCTTTGAGGGCTTGTCGTGGCCCTATCGCCTATGGTCTACTCCGTTTCGGTGCATGGAACATACAGGATCTTGTTGGGCATTCTCTGCAATAGCATCGATAGAAGGCATCAACAAGATCGTGAAGGGGAGCCTGATATCTTTGTCGGAGCAACAAGTGTTTGCCTGTGACCACTACGATGCTGGATGTAGCGGCGGTCTGCATTACCGAGCATTCTCCTACGTCGTCTCCAGTGGAGGCATCACGACGGAAGCGAATTATCCGTACCAACCGCATCAGGTCGCCTGCAACTCCACCAAGCAATCGGACCATGCCGTCTCCATAACCGGCTACGCGATGGTTCCGACGAACAACGAGACGTTACTCATGAACGCAGTGGCTAACCAGCCAGTTTCCGTCTCCGTTGACGCCCACACGTTCCGGTTCTACAAAGGTGGCATCTTCGACGGGCCTTGTGGGACCAACCTCGATCATGATGTCACTTTCGTGGGTTATGGAACAGACGAGAATGGGGTTGCGTATTGGATAGCTAAGAATTCATGGGGCGCCTGGTGGGGTGATCACGGCTACATTCGTTTCAAGAAGGACGTCGCTGAACAGGAAGGACAGTGTGGTCTTACCTTGAGGGCTTCTTATCCCATCATCTAATCAAGCCCTGAATTGGGCTTCTTATAGATCATGCTTCCATCTCCGCAACCATCGTTGCAACACCGAATTCATCAGTTACGTGCCAAATTGGCAGCTCATGCTTTCCATCTTCGCAATTGCACCATCTTTTCAATTGTCTTTGTCCCAAATTTATATTTGCTGTGAAAGCTATTTTTAAGAAAATAAAGAAGAGATTTATCGGTGCACTCCACAGCTCGTTCGGTCTATCATCGATGGCGTCACGTACGACACCAGGGTGGGGCCGAGTCGTAAGTAATGCTGAGCCGCAGATCGCAGGCTGAGTCGAGCCGTTGGGTGGCCGCCCTTGGACAACCTAAAACCGCGGCTAACTAAGGGTCGACCCCGAATCCCTAATTTTAATTTCAATTTCAACTTCAATCCTTTGTATTTTCAAATCGAAAGATTAACTTAAAAAGCTGAAGGCGTGCATATAAGATTTAAATATAAACACATGTTAAAAATAATTGAATTTTTTAATTGATTGTTTATTACAAATTATAAACTTAAGATATCATCAACCCAAATTTATATATCATAAACTCTTCTCCTAAAAATCATGCAGGAACAGCATAGATTAGATAATAAAAATTGTGCATGAACAATCATCATTTAAATCAACAGCGTAAGTTTAATTATAAGAATCACGCACCTAAAAATCTTGAATGATAATATTATAAAGCGCAACTTCTTTAGAAATATCAATAATGCTCTCAACTGTTGTTTTTTGTTTTTTTTTTTTTTTTTTTTTTACGATGCACCTACTTTTAAACATTTACGAAAGTGTCATCAACTTTTTTTTCCTTCTTTTTTTCCCTTTTATACTTGTAAATTGAATACAAATGAACCAATATATTGGATCGGTTTAAGTCAATATTAAACCAGTCCAAAATAAATAATTATTAATAATATTAAATAATATTAATATATATTGGTAAAAATATAATTTTTATAAAATTAATTTAAACATTATAAAATTATAAAAAAAATTAATAAGGGTGTGATATCCCCTCGTTGATAGATAATTCTTGACCACTTTAAATGAATAGATTATTTTTAAAAGTATATATAATTTTTATTATAGAAAAATAAGAGAAAGGATAAAAGAAAGAGCCAACTTCGTGAGCAATACAAAAGAAAGGGAAGACACAAGGTTCTCTCTAGATAACATAGTCTTATAAGCTTTGCTATAGCATAACTAGGTATGAGGAGGAAACTACTAGCAAATCTATTAATGTATCAAGTGAGAAAATGTCATGATAATAATAAATAAAAAGATTGCATACCATGTCACATGTATCATCACTCATGTGATTAGCTTATAAGACACCTATGACTAGTAGTATATTCACAACCCTTGTCATTTGGATTACTGTTAGAGAGGAGGACGCTTGACCACACATCATTCTCACCCACAGATCTGTAGGATTTCAAGGATATACGATCTCCTTAGGTAACACAATTATCTCACACATGGTTTCTAATTTTGTGGGTTTTTGCGCATAAATCTTCGCATGACGATGAACACCTTTTGGAAAATTTAAGTTTTTTGTTTTATGTTCTTCCACTGCACATGTGATGTCACCCCTAGATTTCTATAGTAGTATCAAAGCCAGGTTGTTCGTACAAAAGATTGATTTTGAATTGCATGTGTTTTTAGAAAAGTTTTTTTATCTTCAAAACTATTAACGCAAAAGGGTGAAAAGGTAGCAACTATTGTTGCCCTTGCTATGCTCGCAGAATGGCCAAAGATTACTCGTAGCCTTGGCCATCTATAGTAGTTGGCAGCCTGCCCACAAGGGCGAACGACACCCACGGCAACGCCCGCAAGGGCGATGCCTGTGGGGGCGATAGCGCTTGTGGACACTACGCTCGCGACAGGGTGGCAACGACCACAAGGCAGCAAGCGTAGGGAAGGGGTTTAGGTTTTTAAAAAATAACAGTTTTACCCCTCGAAATTTTAAAAATTTTGAGGTCTATCTTTTTGTCCAAATTATCAAAATTCCTTTCAAAATTCAAAAACTTTCTTACATGTCCCTAATTTTAGAAAAATTATTAGTTAATTAAAAAGTTTAATTAACTATTATTATTATTATCAAGTAGTCCTACATGGTGATATGTACATGTAATGTATGTTATGTGACGGATGATCATGCACTATGTGATTTGTGTATACTTGGGATGTGATTATTATTATTGGGGCCTACGAGCCTCCAATTTATTTCTTATTCATTGTCAGGCTTATGTGCTTGTGATTATGTTGTAATTACATAAGGAGACATGGCGGGAGCATGGAAGCGATAGTGGGACCCGCGAGGTCGAGATAAACGATCGTGACGCATCAAGATGTGCTGAGATATCGACGGAACCGACGAGGACGAGATGGATGATCACAGGGCATGGAGATGCATTGTTGCATACATACGATGTAGAGATATATTAAATATGTATGTGTGTCATATGTTATAGGAGATCGAATCAAGATCCCCTCTCTCGATAATATTAAGTCGGTAAACGTGAGATAATTAGATTGACCCACGTAGCCTTCCATCGTTATAGGTAGGAACCGATTCCCAATGTATGTTGTATTGGTCGAGTCCCTGAGACTCACCTATATTATAATTTGCTATCTTGCCTACGATATAGAGATATCATCGGTGACCTGAGGACATAGTATGCTTGGTCAAGTCTGTCGATGCCATGGTGGTTCGAAGGTCGAATAGGACAGGAATCATAAGAAGTTGTGATCGATAAGAGTTGCATATCTCTTTGGGTATAGTGTGATTAGTCAAGTCCTTCGAGATTATACTAAGACACTGAGTGGATCCCTATACCCACTAAAAGTCTATTGGAGACTTTGATTTCACATATTGAGTGTGTCACATGACTCGCTAGAAAAATAGTGAGAGCATGTCAAGATAGAAGTTCATATTTTGATTATTCATTTTTTTATAAAAATCTATATGTTATTTATTTATGCTACATCTCCTGTTTGTTAGAAAATATTACTTTCAAATCCCATACGTGGTATACTTGATGTTAATCGCCTCACTAGTCCAAATTATACCAATTGGCTCTACAACCTGAGAATCATTCTCACGACGGAGAAAATCATGTATATCCTTGATATAGTGATGCCTAAGCTCGAGGAAGGGGTAAGCGAGGATAAGATTGCTTACTACGTGAAGTACATAGATAACTCCACTCTTGCTCAATATTACATGTTGGACTCCATGACTCTTGAGTTATAAAGACAATATGAAAAATGGATGTCAGATCTTCTCTTGTATTTCCATAAATTATTTGAGGAACAGAGAAAGACTCAACAATATTAGATATTCAAGAGTCTCTTCTATGTCAGGATGACTAAGGGGACACCGGTTAAAAACCATGTCTTAAAGATGATTGAGTAGATAGAGAAACTCATAAGTTTAGGGATGGCCCTAAAGGATAACTTATGTGTGGATCTTGTACTTCAGTCCATACTAGATTTCTTTCTTAGTTCATAATGAATTTTCAAATGAACAAGCTTGAGGTGACTCTTCCTGAGCTTCTCAATATATTGAGGGAGGCAGAGAGCACTATCAAGAAAGAGAAGCCAGATCAAAAAGAAAATGAAGATAGAAAAGTCCCTTAAGAAGGGTAAGGGCAGACCAGGTAAAACAAAGGTTGCTAGGAAAAACCCGATAAAAGGCAAAAGACAATGCTTCTATTATGGCAATGATGGGTACTCTAAGAGGAACTACAAAGAGTACCTTATAGAGAGGACGAAATAAAAGCTTGGAGAGGCTTCAGGTACATTCATGATTAGTCTCACACGTGGTTTTTAATTTCATGGGTTTTTGTGCACCAATCTTTACATGATGATGAACACATTTTGAGAAATTTGAGATTTTTGTTTCATGTTCTTCCGTTGCGCATGTGATGTCACCCCTAGATTTCCTTACAAATGCTCCTCAAATCACTAATCAAATCTCTACACTTGCTATATGAAGAGGAGAATAGGAGAGAAGAATAGGAGATGACAACCAAAAAACCTAACCTATGACCCTTTGGTTCTCTCTTATTTATAGAGGTCCCTTGTCAACTTAGCCCTAATGTATCCTACCCTATTAAGCACAGAATCTCTATCTAACTAACCAAGCCTCTTAAATTAGTGAATCTCTATCTAATAATCTCTTATTAGCTCTTATTTAATCTTATATATATGATCCAATAATTCATGGGCTTAATGGATATCCAAGCTCCGACGAATATCTCTTATTTGAACCTCTATTCGTTGCAACACCTACCACATATATGTGACCCTCTAGGTCCAATATCGAGCTAGTCGTGAGTCATACCTGTTATAACTTCTTCCAATTTAATAAATTTTTATCTTCATAATAATTCACTCGACTTGTTAACTATGGATGTACTATGTCACTACACCATAATCCCTAGATGATATAAGGGAATCTAATTCTTTGGATATATATATCCTCGGTTACTATGTACCTACAGTGTCTTATCCATCTAATATCTCAAAGACCGTATATTAGGTACAGTGCTGTCAGGCTCATATGGTTTCTCCTCGAGTCTCACTCTAATCGGATTCACCCGGATAACTCTTTCTCTCTCAATCTGAATAACCTTGACCAATAATTTATCTTACTAAGAATACACGAGATATTTCTCTCATGATACTGAGAGCGAACAATCCTTTATCAATACTCAATAGCCCTTGTAAGGTTGGTCACCACTCTTGATGACCGACTATACTAGATTTGAAACTTTCAAACATATAAGTCTGGTATCAAAAAGTGGAGTACTCATATAAGACATCCTTGGTATCTTAAGTCTAAGAACCAAGTACACTACTAGGATGATGAAATTACTATTTGATAATGAAGTATCATCAACCATTAAGCATTCCGTGAGCGAATCAATCGACGAACTCATTCTCTAATAAGCACCTCCATCATATGGACGGATATATAGCACACTAGTCTATCTAATTATCTCGATATCCCTCTCGAGTAATCTATGATCAAGATTATTTATGGCTTGTGTTTAAAGGTGAATTAGTCTTATTATCGTGGTCTCATTATGATCTGATTCACATTGCACAGATCCATGAACATCACAATATATTTATGCATCAAGCAATATAAAATGAAAAAAAATATCATAATAATAATAACTAAAAAGACTACGTATCATATCACATGTACCATCACTTACGTTATTGGCTTGCAGGGCACTTATGAGTAGTAGTTGCAACCTCGCTTAGGTCCCATAAGATCTATAAAAAGAGCAAGTTGATTAGTTCAAAGGCAAACAATGAATAAATCTCGATATCTCATGAAGAAGACAACTTTACAAGCAATTTAGTAAACACTTTGTGCATAAGAGATAAAAGAGAGGAATGAGAAAATAATGACTTTAGAAGGCGAAATGAATAATTACAAATCCACAAACGACTAGTCATCAGGTGTCAAGCATGATGGTAAGTTCCCACCAACTTAACATACGAACTTATATAAACTGATCAATATCTGACACTACACCAAAGCCTTATCCACCTCTGTGCCACCCAAGGGGTTCTAGGGGGTCTGAGTTGGCTAACATTTCATGTCGCACCATGATCTGCAGTAAATAGGCCATGATGAGTGATCACACTACAGCGTTGCAAACTATTCTTGCTTACATTTTTTAAGCAAAAATATATAAAATTAAAGCAAAACATGCTGCCAAGTATTTGTACAAGAATGGAAAAATGGTGAACGGTTCGCTAATTGAAGATGATGTGGGTATACAATGATCGTTCGTAATAGTTGGGTGTTGATTGGATTCATAAGTTTGTACGTTAAGCCTATTAAAATTTACCAACACTCCTGACAATTGGTGAGTAGTCACTTATGGATTTACGACTATTCAATTTACCTTTTAAAGTCCTTATTTTTTTCTTTTTTCCTCACCAAAATGAATGAAATTATCCCATAATAGCCTAGTTTTTATAGGTCATAGCTTATTTTCTATAGGCTATGATGCGGTGCAAAACGTCAACTATCTACCTCATAACTATCCAAATAGCATGTGGGTTAAATGTAGCGTTGAGCGTTGAGCCTTGATTGGATTCATAAGTTTACATGTAAAGTCTATAGAAACTTGCCAACATACTCAATACCCGATGAGCTATCGCTTGTAAATTTATGACTATTTATTTATTTTCTATTTTTTTTATTTTACATATGGTGTATTTACTAAATTGCTTTTAAAGCTAGTCACTTTTCATCAACACTTTTCCATTGCTATTTTCAAACCAATCATTTACTTCTTTTACATGTCATTTGGGATTTGGGAATTGGATAAGGTTGCAGTTAGATTGATCCTCTATAGACGGATAATATAAAGGTACCTTGGATAATTATAGCTAAATCGATGATAATGAGGACAAGGTAAGAACCTAGTCAATGTTTAAAAAGATACTAATTTTGATAATAATTTGAGCTAAAATGGCTGGGTTTAGAAAGTTTAGAGGTAAACGTGGAACAAATTCGATTTATCATATCACAGCTAGGAACTCATTTCCATAAGAGAATATAGGTGGTCTCTAACGAACCAATATGGTTGCGACAAGGAATGTTCCAACTTAATAATAATAGAAAGGTCTACCCATTATTAAATAAAAGAAGAGAGGATTCTCCCTAAGGAAAGAAATAACTAAATATTTGATTAATTATATATTTTATTTTTATTTTATTTCTAATAGGAACTAGATTTCAAACCATGAATTAATTTTCCTTTTTAGGTTGTATATGCAAGGAATTTAGTTAACAGCAAAACTAAAATTATACAATTTTAATTCAAAAAAATAAAAATCTGGTGATTACCTAAAATATCATGCAACGGAAACGTGTTCACTCTATTTATACTCTCGCGTGCACCTCACTTCCCCGACATCAAACCAGCATGGCTTCCGCGTTCAAGATTGCAGCGCTTTTCTTCCTTCTCTATGGCTCGTTGCGTTGGTCAGCGGTCTCCGGCACCAGTCCGACCGACATGTTCGAGCAGTGGATAGCTCAGCATGGGCGAACGTACGCGAACGAATCCGAGAAGTCATATCGCCTTGGGGTGTTCACCAGGAACCTGGACTTCGTGAACGCCTTCCGCCAAGCCGGGAACCGCAGCTACACCGTCGGCCTCAACCGCTTCGCAGACCTCACCAAGGAAGAATTCCTTGCTGCCTACACCACCACAGGACTGAGGTCATCAGCCGGCTCTTATCCTGGATTGCACCCTTTCCGATACGCGAATGTGATTGCTCCCAGTAGCATCGATTGGCGGAATAAGGACGCAGTGACCCCTGTCAAGGACCAATATTCGTGCGGTTAGGACGACTCCTCCTGCAACTCTTCCATTCCCATTCAATTAATTCTTTGAGGGCTTGTCGTGGTCCTATCGCCTATGGTTTAGTCCGTTTCGGTGCTTGGAACATGCAGGATCTTGCTGGGCATTCTCTGCAGTAGCATCGATAGAAGGCATCAACAAGATCGTGAGGGGGAGCCTGATATCTTTGTCGGAGCAACAACTGTTTGCTTGTGACCACAACGATGATGGATGTCTCGGAGGTCTGCATTACCAAGCATTCTCCTACGTCTTCTCCAATGGAGGCATCACGACGGAAGAGAACTACCCGTACGAACCTAATCGGGTCGCCTGCGACGCACCCAAGCAATCGGACCATGCCGTCTCCATAACCGGCTACGAGATTGTTCCCACGAACAACGAGAAGTTACTCATGAACGCAGTGGCCAACCAGCCAGTTTCCGTCTCCATTGACTCCCACGAGTTCCAGTTCTACACAGGTGGCATCTTCGACGGGCCTTGTGGGACCAACCTCAATCATGAAGTCACTCTCGTGGGTTATGGAACAGATAAGAATGGGGCTGCGTATTGGATAGCTAAGAATTCATGGGGCACGTTGTGGGGTGATGACGGCTACATTCTTCTCAAGAAGGACGTCGCTGAAAAGGAAGGACTGTGTGGTCTTGCCATTAGGGCTTCTTATCCCATCATCTAATCAAGCCCTGAATTGGGCATCTTAGCTCATGCTTCCATCTTCGCAACCACTGTTGCACCATCTTTTCATTTGTCTTTGTCCCAAATTTATGTTTGTTGTGAAGGGTACTTAAATTTTATTCCTTTTCTTCTTGTATGTAATATATGTTAGATTTTAATTTGTGGTAAGTTAATTACCCGTTTAATTGAGCTCCTGTGTCCTTTCACGACACATGGAAGCTTCGAGTGACACCCATGTCGACTAGAACAGAGCTACTAGCTCTGTTTAAGAGCCAGGATTCTTGATGCATTCGATGTGCAGAGAGGAATGAAGACGTTAACAGAGAGAAAGCGAAAAGGATAAAGATCGATTGAACAGATCCAATAGGAAATCTCGAATCGGACATTCTGCCCATAGTTTACTGAAACATAACCAATTTTGGAAGACATAACCTCTGGTTTGCAGCTCACAAACTGCTGCATTTCTAACTCTGCTACTTGTGCAAAGCTTGTACTATAACAATCACTATGGCTATTGATTACACAATTACCGTTTAGCATGATGCTATTGAGTGATTCGTCTCTGCTGCTGCTCTCGGTGGCAGGACAACTCGGTGCGGCACCGCGTTCCTTGTCGGTGCTTCTGACCGCCACCCAGTTGTCGTCCCATGTCCAAGTAGGGCTGCTGCTGCTGACAAGCTGTTGGATTCTTGCTGACGGATCACAGAATGGGTGTTGGGATGGTTCCTCGTCTTGGTCGGGCAGTGACTCCCAGAATGCCAGGTCGAGCGTGCTCTTCGGGGAGACCCAGCGGCGATCTGTATCTGACTTCGACGGAGAAGTTATGGACGAAGAAGCCACGAATTCATGCTGGAGGAGCTGCTCCGCCGTCCACCGCTCCCTGGGATCCCTCTTCAAGCACTTGCTCAAGAAGTCCTTTCCCTCCCCAGAGAGCCAGCTCGGAAAAGCCGGCACGTCCGGGGAGAATGCAACTCGATGAATCGCGGCGATGGGATCGGAGACGCCCGGCCAAGCGGGGCCACCGGTGGCCATCTCAATGATAGTGCAGCCCAGCGCCCACACATCGGCCGGGGGACCCTGCTCTTCTCCGCGGGCGACCTCCGGAGCCATGAACATGGGCGTGCCCCTCAACCCCTCTTCATCCTCCTGAGCAATCAAGCGCGCGCACCCCAAGTCGGCAATCTTGGCGTGCCCGTCGGTCCCAACCAGGACGTTCCGGCCTTTGACGTCGCAGTGGACGACGCCTTGCGAGTGAAGATACACCAACCCTCTCAGGATCTCACAGCTGTAGCATCGAATCGCGGCCTCATCGAGCCGACCTCCCTGCTTCCCGATCTCGTCCGACAGCGAGCCCCTCGGAGCATACTCCAGGAAGAGATTATAGTAGAGACCGCCGGTAGACCCGTGTGAGCTGATGTCGAACCCGAGGCAAGATACAACGTAAGGAGAACGGAGGGAAGACAGGATCCTCTGCTCCCGCTGCAGGATGGCAGAGCGACCGAGCTCCGCGCACTTGACCGCGAAAACCGCTCCGGAGTCCAAAGCTGTGGCGAGCGAGACGGTGGCGGAGGATCCACGGCCGATGACACGGCCTCGTCGCCACCCACCGATTTCCATTCGGCGAGGTGGATAAACGAGAGATTAATGTTGTACGACTGGCTAGTTTTGGCAGTGTCGTAACATATATAGCAGCGCGATTAAGACTCGGTTGAGTGTGAGCTTTCTTACGCAAGTGTCGAACGCAGAGAGGTCCTCCTCGGATGAGCCAAGAGGCGTACCACCTAACAACGAGGGAGTAACGCATGGGGGATGAGGTCACCCGCACCGTGTTTCGCAAACCTCATCCAACGTCAGGCCGACGACGACAACACTCCAACCACGAGACACTATTTCTTGTTGTGACACGGAGAGGACGGTGTGAGCCGTCTTGATTGCACGCCGAACAGTACCTAAGATCGTTTCTCCTCCCTATCTCTCTGCCACTTTTCCCCCTAACCACATGCTTCGATTCTGAGGTTGCGTTACGCCAGCACATCTCCCACCGCTGCGTCAGCCATAACGTAAGAATTGGATTTGACGCATTGATCGTGATCCATCGAAACTATTGCTTGTCGACTTGATCGAGCACACCACGTGCTCGCGATGGGGACCGGGCGAGTTGCAATGATGGGTGGGCGAGGTTGGTGGGCGGTGGTGTTCATTGCGGAAAGCAGCGTCGACTGCGGAACGAAAGCTGTGAACTTTACGTACGTGGCTTCTTCCATGCGCTTCGTTTCGTTCAGGGGAAGGAAATAAATGGAGTAGGAACGAAATCTCGATTTAGCACGTCATAGAACAACACTTTCTTCGAAAGCTAATCGTTTCTCCAAAAGATCGCAGGTGACATGTAAAACATTGTAATAGAAAATAATGACATCAATATTATACGATTGACACCCAACCGTGGCTTATAACTTGAGAAATAACATGTGCGGAAGAACCGGTGCCCCCTCACCTCCGGCCATCGACAAGAGCATGATCCCGGAAGAGTCACACGAGCCAATGACAATGTGCATTATTCACTGACAACAAGGGTCATTCTCTCGATTTCTCCTTTATGGATCACTTGTCACAAGCAGTCTTTCAAGAAAACTATCACACTCAACTACATAGGGAATTAATCCTAGACGACATGGTTCAGTTCTCTTTTTTCCTCTTTTCAAACTCTTAACACAGGGCTTGCTTGTATCAAACATGCTCTAGCCCTTACATACGATGCTATCGCGATCATCCTTCCTTGACGTTGCCCTTGAAGAGGCATGCTCACCAACCCTTGACATAGATAAGTCCTTGAACAACGTAAGGAACTTCCTGACTAGCCGCTAGTCACACTCCATCGACCACTTAGGTATAAAAACTAGCTCAAAAGCCTAAAGGGGTAAACATCTCTATTATTTTTACCTCCTAACTAATTTTACCATCAAAGAGGTCAGGTCAATAACATCCCCCAATGCTAACCATTTGTGTAGGGACCTCGACGAAACTAAGACGCACATTGGAATCATATCAATCGGATTTGCTCCCCGCTCCAGCATCCTCTCGTGACCCCTTATGGGCCCTTCGGATAAGCTTGTGCTTTCGATACCAAATCATGATAACTCCACAACAACATCATCAAAGCAACAACACATTGTGCTACTAATCGTTCCATCTCGACTTAGGAACCTTTGATAATGATGAAGGATAATTCTAGGCATTAGTCAATTGCAACTTTCCAAGGTCTGACAGTTGTTCTGCATTGACTTCCCCTTCCCCTGCATGGGTTCTTTGCACGGACATTCTTTCATTTGATCTGCAACACCAATCACAAATGCATGCTGAACTTTAACGATGACTCAAAGGCAAGGAGCAGCTTATCGCTCTCGAGCCAATCATCTCCTTCCTCTCTCTCCTCACATTTTGAGTGAGCCCCCACAACAGTCAACACGAGGGAAAAGAGACCACAGCTTCGCCACGCTCTTAGATCCAACACGTTTTCCTTTTGGCTCGCTCAACCACCCATCGGCATAGAAACGTAGGACGTCATCTCCATTTAGTTGGATGTTGGCCCTCACCATGGGCTGTCGATTTAGTACACTGGTGCGATAGAGACACATTGTTGACGCTTGCATGCGGTTTTGATAGGGGTGTTCATACCAATTTTGACTAAATCATTGAGAGCTTTTGATTAAGATAAGAAAGATACAAATAAAAAATAATTCAAAATTGATAATCCAGATTCATTAACCAGTTCATAGGAAATATTATGGCAGTCAATCTCATCCCGTTAGCTGATCGCTACAAAGGCACCAATGTAAAAGACAAGGATCGAGTAACCTGCCATAGGCAGCAACATGGAAGTCATTCTGACTGGCCCAATCGACTTATGTGGATAGTAATCCATGGGCAACCTTTTGGATCCCCCCTCTCATAGGCGACATATCATAAAAGGTCATTCGGATATGTCATCCCCGTGGACAAGATACCATGGGAAAGGCTTTACAATCGTTACAAATCTATCGTCCTCATGAACAAAACGTCAATGAAAGGCATTACGATCGTTAGAAGCCTACGGATCCTATAGACAAAATGTTAAAAAGAAGGCATTATTATTATTACATGTGATTTTTCTCGATTAGACAAGTATAAAAGCCAACCCCCCGCGTTAGTCCAAGTAATTCCATCCCAAAAGCTAACTTGAGAGTTTGAGGGGTTGGATCAGAAAACTCTCACATGACACTGACTTCATGCAAGAACCCAACAAGGAGCCAAACCCCCGCCTCGGTTTGACTTTGGGACCACATCAGATCCTCGAATCTACCTCTGATGTCTTGGTACCCCCTTAATTACTTCGCAAAATGCTCATGCGAATCCACCTTAGATGACGTTACACCTTCGGGTCTAGACCAAACCTGACCCGCTAACAATTGACGGTACATTCCCCACAACATTGATTAATCGATTTATAATTTTAAATAAAATCGATTCGATTAAATTAAATTAATTAATCAATTTGAATCACTTAAGATGATAAATTTAAATAGACTAATACTTTTTAAATTAAAATCGATTCAATTCAATTCGAATAAATTAATCAAATCAAAGAAGAGTGACTATAAATTGAAACTTTTTTTAAAATAAACTAATTATTAATTAGTTTTGATTTTATTTTCTAATTCCATTTTAACACTCGTAGGTTTTGACCCAGAAATCCTCCATGTGCACGCCCATAATAATGACCCACAAAAATGATAGTCATATTTTGTATTTTTTTATGATGATGTTTTGTGAATATTATGATTGTAAGTTTAATTATAGAAATTCTTCAAAACCTTATTTTGATATGGTATGATAAATTCCAAGCGGCATGATGTTTAATTTGAATTTTAAATGACTAACAGAAAAGTGATGGCCCAATAAACGGCCCGGTTAGGGACAAAACCAGGCCGGAGAAACGTGTCCACCGCATTTGGCGACCCGGCCGGGTTAAACCCAGGAGAAGAAGTGCATAGATTGTGGGAAATCCATCGGGGCCCAGGCGACGTTCCTTTGCCAGGGGAGAGGGTAAACTATCTTCCGGACCGTATAACAAATATCTTCGAACACATCAGCACGTGCCACGCAAGCAAATGGAGCGGCCGAGTTGAGTCTCGGAAGATGGTAAATATCCCGGTGAGGTCGGTTTGTTGGCCATTTACTCCGCCTCCACGCTCCCTCCTCCCCCGCTCTTCCCGCGAAGGCCTTCCCCAACAAACCGCCCCTCGGTCGCTCCATTCTTCTTCCCACCGCTCCACCCGGCTTCCCTGCCCTAGCCAATTGCTCCGATGGTCTTTCCGTTTTCTCCCCTTCTCCCATCATACCCACCTACTTCACCTCCTTCCCGCATGCTCTCCTCTTCCTAGGCTTTGCGGAGGGATTCTGTTTGGCCGGCCATGGAGCCGTTGTGCGAGCTGTGAGGTGCCCAGCGTGGCCTCGTCTACTGCAAGTCTGACGCCGCCCGCCTCTGCCTCCCCTGCGACGCCTTCATCCACTCCGCCAACGCCCTCTCCCACCGCCACCTCCGCGCCCTCATCTGCGACCGTTGCCTCACCCAGCCCGCTGCCGTCGGATGCCTCGACGACCGCCACTCCCTCTGCCAGTCCTGCTACCGGGCCGGACCGACGCCGGCGGTTGCGGCCCCGGCCATCGCCACCGCCCCCTGAGCTTCTACTCCGGTTGCCCCGCCCCACCCGAGCTCTCCGCAATGTGGTCCTCGCTGCTGGGCCTCTCGAACAACACTCCTCCTCAGGAAGGCGGCTTGGATAAGATGGCGATGATGACCATCGACCAGAATTGTGCGAGTAACTGCTGGGGCGCCGGGCAGGCTGTGAGCTCGGGCATGTTGGGTGGGCACGAGAACTCGGTCGCGAAATTTGATCCGTGGGTGGCCGTTGCTTCTTCTCCGTCGATGGCACCACCTGAATCCAATTCGGTGCCTCCCTGTGGACCAGAGCAACAGGGTTTCTTTCACAGGGAATGCAATCTGCCCAAGGTTATCTTTCTATTGACTTTCTCAGCAAGCGCATTACATCATCTCATTTTGTAGTACCAATTGTGGTTCTCTGTCTTGGTAAATAAAAGGTGCAAATTTCTATTCTACAAACATTTAATTTCTAATTTGACTAATTAATGCTTGCATTGGCTATTTTGACACACTCAATATGATGGCCATTCCTTTTCTTGAAAGTCTCAGATCAAATACCAGTATTTCTTTTCCACCTTGTTTGTAGTGATTCCAAGAATATCGTCCAGTCGATAGGAAACTTTTATTCACAATACTTGCTATTATGTCATCCTTGTCTATCTCTTTGAAAGTGGAGCAAACACATATATTTATTTGTGCATTGAGCCTATGTTGTTAATCCGGAATGTCATGATGTTATTACAAGATGATTGGGCATGCTCAGTATTTAGATTTTCTTCATATTGTATAATATTTTTTTGAGGAGAATATACTCTGAAATCTGAATTGTAAGTCTGTTGTACTAGAACATTCATACAATGTGATGGCAGATGGGATTTCCAGCTCTCAGTGATCTTGGGATATGTTATGACGGCGAGCTTTGTCAAGGTTTTAGCACTGGCATCGCTGGCTTTAACTTCCATTTCCGGATACAGAATTAGATGACTTTGTCATGGGGAAGAATTTGTCTGTTGCAGAATCGAGAGCACATTAGAGGTTTCCTCTTTTTACTAACTTGATATCAGCTCTACTTGTTGGTTAAGATTGGGCTCTTTCTTATATTTTTCTTTTTTGCTTTTCTTCTAATTCAGACATTAGAATCTCTGCTTTAGTAATATGTCACTACAACTCATTTGCTTTCAATTTTTTTTTGAATTACTTGCCAGTTTTTTTTAATTTTGCTTCAGCAGAACAATTGGTTGTTTTTTCTTGCTTATTTCATTAGATCTGCAGAATTAATGAAACATGCATCAGAACGGACGGAAATGCTCTATATCTGAGAGCTTCTGTCACATCCTGGATTTTTTTTTTTTTCACACAGGCCAAATAAATAAACATCACTTTATTCATCATCTATAACCATTTATTACAATTCATTTATTTATCAAATTACAAATAGAAAAGTTAACTTCAAGAGTCATCCAAGTGGCTCTACCTAGCGGTAGAGGAAGATTCGCTCTCCACTAGAATCCGATTTAGTACTAGAGGGAGGCTGCTCTGAAAATCAAAAATAAAGAAAATTCAGCAATGCTGAGTAGGAAC
The DNA here is from genome assembly GCF_036884655.1 of Musa acuminata AAA Group. Classification (NCBI taxonomy): domain Eukaryota; kingdom Viridiplantae; phylum Streptophyta; class Magnoliopsida; order Zingiberales; family Musaceae; genus Musa; species Musa acuminata. Next base: position 11,117,127 of record NC_088343.1, on the reverse strand, counting down.
CCCAAAAGTCAAATCAAAATAAATACATGATCAAAATTCAATCAATCATCCCATTAGCGTATATCAAGTACCCGAAGGAGCACTCCCCCAACAGCGGATGGAGAGGCTTTATCCTACGGGATGAATTTGTGTTCTCCTAACAGCGGATGGAGGCAAACTCATATCACACTCCCAACAGCGGATGGAGTGGTGTCCCATACCCGCCAAAGTGGGGACACGTTCCTCCCAACAGCGGATGGAGGAACCGTCCAGCCGCCACGTCTGACGGCCCGCTAATCCCCGAAGGGAATCACCTTACCTGCTCTCGGCAGGAATATAATCTCACACTGGTCATATCCATTTCGGGATGAAATAACATATTTAAAACATCTCTTTAAAAAATCATCAATATCAAATAATATAAATTAACCCTCAATTGACTTGAACTCTAGTTTAATCGATTCAATTGAACTCGATTTACTAGAGCCTAACTGAACTGATCTCTAATCCTTATTTAACTGGTCTGGAACCACCCTAGACTAATCAAGTCTAGTTTAATTCAATCAATAATTGGGCTCAAGTTCAACAATAATATTGGGCTAGATTGAGCCAGTCCATCTACTGGTCATGTGCATTATACATGATTGAACATGCATTACATAAAACTGGCTCAGCCTTGACCCCATGGACTAGTCATAGCATATACCCATTAACAACATAAATGAAAACATAATAATGCATTAAAAGATAGATGAGGAGAAAAGCTTTAATACAAAGAAATAACATTCTCAATTTGACTAGAAATCATAAGACATTAAAAGAGGGACTAGGAGATAAGTTTTAACACAAGGAAATAGCTTTCTAAATTCAAATAAAAATCATGTTTTCAACACATAAAATTTCAACATATTCTAGTCATATTTTAAATCATTCAGAATAATATATTTTAAATTTCAGATCAAAGAATATCAAAAAGGGATTTTAGATAACATATTCTAGTCTAACAAGATTTTAATCCAGATAAGATTAAAGATAAACTGTAATACAGAAAGTATATCATATAAAACATATACCTTTTTAACATATTTAATTCTACAATAAAAACCTTAATCATGGGTCAAATAATATTATGAAAACTTTAACTGATTATTTTAATACAAAAAAATTTGACATTTAAAGAATTGATGCATATTTTTCAAATTATAAAACTTTCAACATTTAAAGAATCAAAATAAAAGCTAAAACTTTTAAGAAAGGTAGGGAAACCTACATCTTGTCAACAGAGTGTAACTCCTCGTTCTCTTGTCAACAGGGTGTAACTCCTCGTTCCTCCCGCTGCCACGCTCCACTAGGTGAGGAACGAATGATAGAGATCCCTCCCCCTTTAAATAGGAGGAGGTGAGCCTCTATTAAGGGAAATAAATTTTAATTTTCGTATTTATTTAATATAAATTATTTTCATTTAATATACTAACAAATATGATATCATCATATTTGGAATACTTACTAGTTATTTCCTTAATTCATATCAACAAACACGGAAGTAGATTAAGATTTCCTTAAATTATAATAACAAGTAAGGAAAGAAAATCAATTCCTAACTTAAATATTTGATGTGATTACAGCTTCAGTATTACATAGTTATGGGTTTGGATGTAAGAGTCCGAACTTTCTGCTATGTTATCCCACCTCTGTATTTTCTTCAGCTAACAAATTTCTTACAGAGAATATAGTAAATTGGAACGGTGTTAATCATAATGTATATAGTTTGTTTCTAGTTTTGAGGCAACAGCCACTTTGAAGCAGGTGCAATCTGCAACTTCTCTTGTTTACATTAGAACTTCATACTTTGAGATAGAATACTTCTATTTATGAATCTTCTAACGGCCACAGATTTCCTTTATTCATGTACAAATTATATAGTAGACAATGTTTTGATCTATTTCTTATGATCGATGTTATATACTGGCTACAGACCTCATCTTCAGTACAACAAGATTGCATGGCTCTTCAGTCATCTGACATGTTTCAGCCAACCAATGCTCTGGGCAGATAGGGAGCAGCAATGCAGATCCATCATTTATAAATGTCGATAACAACAGAAGTGGCAACTTCATTTTCCACACTGGAAACGCCTGCCCAATTATTTCTCTTTCTCTTTCAAACTTGACTGGAGAAAGTAGTGCGGCTGATTACCAGGACCGTGGGGTATCACCAACGTTCCTCACAGGTGAGTCAACATGGAATTCCAATCTCGAACCTGGACGCCCACAGGCGAGGAATGAAGCAAAAATGAGATACAATGAGAAAAAGAAAAGTCGATTGTAAGTGGTTTCTTTTGGTACCAATTTAATGCTCAATGCAGAAATGCATTTTATTATGCCTTCTGAAATTTATTGAGCTCCAAGTCAGACCCAACCTCTGCTAGATGAAACTGACACAATAAGACTCAAAATTTAAACTTACTAAGCTTTTGCATGCTTTAAGTTTTTAGGGATGTTATATATGATAAAGAATCAAATAAGATGTTATTTCAGAAGCATGTTTTGCATGTTTCATCTGAAATATCTTATTTACATGTTAATGATTTCTGCTCATGGAATTTGGCTTTGGATCTCTAACCTGTATATCATGCATGAGATTTCCAGGTTCAGGAAACAAATTAGGTATGCTTCACGTAAAGCTAGAACTTATGACAGGTTTGTAAAAGCTGATGAAACTTATGACTACGATCCTCTTCTAGCCGGAAACACCTGAACCAGTTTCAAGGGCGTTTTTATTCTTTACAACTTGTATTCAGATCAGGTATGTCAGGCAGTCTATTTCTGCTTGAAATTTCAAGTTTCTCTATGATAATCTACACATAATTTTCCAAGGAGAGGTGACATATAGCATCAGACTTAACAAGTTTAGCACATAATCTACTCATGCTTCTATTTTGTGTTTCCCTCTTTGTTTTACTGTTATAGGTAACAAAGATTTGATAGTTCAGGAATCTGTTCTATGTTAAGCCTTTAGATAAAATTATTACTTTTCAGATAAATCTAATTACTTATATGTGTCTTCATATAATTATCTTGAAATTCAAAAATAATTGGGAACTCGTTTGGGGTTTCTCTTTCAGTCTATTCACCACACAGGCAAGCTAATTTTTCTTTTTTAAGGTTTTCTTTGGCTTACCAGAAAATTTTCATTTCTTCATCCCTTTGATAGAAATCCTCCTCATTAATCCATCCCTCTTGCTGCCTATCAGGACCCACAAACAGAGACTAGCAATAGAAAGCAATGCTGAATTCATCTGTCACATGCCAATGATACTAACTTCTGTCCGCATCTACTGTGTCTCTAAATATTTATTCTCCAAAGTGGTCCTCTATTGCCTTTGTACTGTCTAAAACTTCCTAGCTGTAAAGTTCAGAGAACACCACCTCCTTTATCTTGATCATGAGCTTCTCTTTTTGTATGTGCAGGATCGTATATAGCAATGATGCATCTTCACTGGACAACCTTCTCAAGGAGGTTATTCGTTTGGGAGTTACCTCCAGCCAGGATTATTTTGGTTCTTCTACTTGCTCGGTTTTCCACCCTATACCATTCTTTGAACTCGCTAAGAGTTCCCATGTGTCTTTACCATTCTTTGAACTGGTTAGAGTTCCAATATCTCTTGTTCCAAATAGAGACGATTTTGGATAAGTTAGATTATGGAATCTGTTCTAATAAACGCTTATTATTAATCCTTAACGGTGACATCTTTTCTTTTTGATTGTTCAAAGCTGGATATGTTCCTGTACTATGAAATTGGAATAAAGAGAGACAACATCAACGTCCATGAAATTGGCCCGATGAAGAGTTATTATTGAAGAGACAACATCAATGTCTATGAAACAGCAACGTCTAAGATGCAGTGACAATGATGTCACTGAGGAACAATGATGTCAAAGTCGCTCAGAATCCACTCAGCGGCAGCATCATCACTCTTGTAGATCTCCGTGCCAACATCAAGCGAAGTCCACTTCCTCTTCGCTGCGGTTGTGTTAGGGTCCTACTTACAATGCCCAGTATCAGTCATCGTGAATGAAGGTTAGCAAACACAGAGAGAGACAGAGAGAGAGAGAGAGAGAGAGAGAGAGACGGCATAACCTGATAGAAGTAGAGAGACTGGGACAGCCTTCCCACATCGAGCTCCCAGGTCCTGGGATCACCAACCCAACCCTCGCCCGGCTTCGTTGGGTACCCGTACTCCGCCCACGCCGCATGAGGCAGGATCTGAAGGATCTCCTGCGGCTGGGGGTTGCTGTAAGGGTCGCAGGACCTGTAGGGCTTCTCCGGATTCAGGGCGTTCCCTGGGGAGCAGTACACATGATAGGCTTCGTAGGGGAAGTTGGCAGTGTCAGTCCGGTGAATCCGAGTCCCGTTGGGTAAGGTGTGGTAAGGGGGGCACTCATGGAGGCTGTCCGCCCGGCACCACTTCTCGGTTTGGGGATTCAGTATCATCTCGCTGTACCGGGTGACGTCGCTCGTCACGTCCCCGTCGCAGGGGTCGCCGTTGTTCTTCCAGCAGCTGCCCATGTCCATCAAGTAGAACTGGCTCGCCGAACCTCCGCCTCTTTTGATGTCCAGCGTCAACCTCATCTTGAAGTTGGGCGATTCCGGGATCTGCATCGCAAATGAGACTCTCGATGTTGTCTCTGCAAGGGAAGGTAGACAAAGAGAGAGAGAGGAATTGAGTGGCTTACTATTGTGGTCATCCCTCTGGTTTCGTAGTGGTATCCGCCAGAGAAGCCCCTCGTGGCGTCGGACCTCAGGTAGAGCATGAGCCAGGGGTACGACTTAGTGGTCTTGAGGACATGGTGGAAGGACCAACCACCCTTCCCCAGCTCCTTCTCCCATGACACCGAGAAGTAGGAGGCGTTGTCAACTTCCTCGCCGATATCACCATCGAGATCGTAAGTGCCGTAGAACCTCCCTGAAAGCTTGGTGCCGTTCAAGATGGTACTGTCGTGGAACACCAGTGGCTGGTTCATGCACCCCTTACCGAAGCAGGGGAACCTCGACTCCGGCGGAAACGGGCCGACCTTGTTGCCGTCCTTGGGGCACAGGCCGGCGGAAGTGTCCAGATTCCCGTTCTTGAGCATGATCATCCAAAACTGCCAGGGCGTATTGTCATCAGCGACCTCGCACTTCTTCCCCAAGTAGAGCTCCTTCTGGACGGCATAGAGGTCGACGTTCTTGAGGCTTTTCGGTGGCGCTTCCGGGAGATCATCGCCGAAGCCGAGCCTGTTGTCCTTGTCGGCTACCTTGTGCACCACCTCCGTCTTGTTTACTGCAACACAAATCCGGCAACACTCAAACTGTGACTTGTCGGGACGCAGGCGAAGAATGTCGCCCATTAAAAGAAAGAGTGATACAGACCGATGTCGAAGCAGTCAGCGAGGCGGGGGCTGCCCATGCCGGGGGCTTCTTCTCCGACCTCATTGCAGAAGTTCCAGGCCTCCAAAGCCACCCTCAGTCCGTCTCTTTTCATCCCAGGGTCTCCCACTGCCGATCTGGTCTTTGGGTTGCCTCCGCTGCATACCAAAGAGAGAAGACAACAACAGGCGACCACAAAGAGTGCCCCGCGAGAACGGAGCCCAGCGGAAGTCCCCATGGAAGCCAACAACAAGCAAGGATGGCTATTGTGTTCAGAGTGAGGAGAAAGGAAAGCAGGTGAGAATGTGGCAACGGGATTTGCTTTGCGTCCAAGAGATGATGCTTCACAGAGTGTTATCTTGCCGTGTAAATAAGGGGGCTCGTCCAGAGGTTTTTCTTCCCCTCTTTCGTTGAGAAGAGCTCGCGGAATCGATTGTGTTGTTACTCTTGATTTCGTTGATCGTATAAGATTGGATGAGATGTGATTAAATAGATTTTCTAATATAAATTTTGATGATTTAGTATCTTCTAAATCTTTTTTTAGATGATATTTATCCATTTCCAAATTAGTACAGCAATTTGTATATACAGTTGATTGATTAGATCTGATTATATGAATTTTGTTGATTTACTATCTTCAACGGATAATGGTATTTATCCATTCCCAAATTATTACAGCAATTTATATGATTAATTTTCTTCTCCAATTATATATATAATACATATATCTATATAATACATATATAAATATAATACATATATCTATATAATACATATATATATAAATGCATATATATAATACACATATATGTATGTATGTATATATATGTATGTATATGTATATGTATGTATGTATATATGTATATATATGTATGTATATATATACATATATATATATATATATATACATACATATATTTATATACACACATATATATATATATATATATATATATATATATATATATATATATATATATATATATATATATATATATATATATATATATATATATATATATATATACACACACTGCAAGGAACCGAAAGCAGAACGTACAACAGCGAAAGCAAGAAAAGAAAGCAAAGTGCATCGACAGAGAACCTTCAGAAGCGCTCTTTATCCTCCACCTTTGCCTCTTAACACCTCCTTCCGACCATGACACACCACTGCAACGCCTCGTCTTCCCTTCTCATCGTCCACAATGGACTTCCTCTCCCCGCTCCTCGTCGCCGTCATCGTTTTCCTTTCGATCGATACCCACACCTTGGCACAGTCCAGTCTCTGCCGTACGTCCTGCGGCGCCATCCCCATCCGCTACCCCCTCGGCATCGACGACGGCTGCGGCAGCCCCTACTACCGCAACATGCTCATCTGCGCCAACTCCTCCCGCCTATTCCTCCGCACACCCTCGGGGACGTACCCCGTCGCCGCCGTCGACTACACCGACCCCCACCTCGTCGTCAACGACCCGTCCATGTGGAGCTGCCGCTCCTCCGGCACCGACGGCGCCGTGCTCCGGCGCGCGGCCAACCCCTTCAGCCTCGACACCAGCACCCGCTTCTCGCTCTCGTCCAAGAACGACTACCTCTTCTTCAACTGCAGCGGCGAGTCCGTCATCGTGGAGCCCAAGCCCGCGTTCTGCGAGCGCTTCCCCGACCGCTGCGACTCGGCCTGCGACAGCGCCGCGTACCTGTGCCGCAACCCGCCCGAGTGTCCCGACGCGCTGGCGGACCGGCGGACTAGCTGCTGCTCCTACTACCCCAAGGCGTCGGAGTCGCTGAGGCTCCTCCTGCAGCACTGCTCCACGTACGCGAGCGTGTACTGGAGGACGGTGGGCGCCAACTTCCCGCCGTACGACCAGGTCCCGGAGTACGGCATTCGGGTGGACTTCGAGATCCCGGTGACGACGAGGTGCCTTCAGTGCGAGGACGTCAGGCGGGGCGGGGGAACCTGCGGGTTCGAGACGGAGTCGAGGAGCTTCCTCTGTCTCTGCGACGAAGGCAACGCCACCACCTACTGCACAGGTAACTTTGCACGTAATTAATTAAGTAGTTCTTCTAGCTAATTGCAGGGTAACTTTTAGCTTTTGCAGAGATATATAGTTGCATTAAGAATCTAAAAAGGAAGTAAAATAAAGGAAGACATAAAGCGCTTTATTATGGTGGCTTCTTCGCCCAGTAAAGCATCTCCGTAGCATCGCTTTTTTCCGTTCTCTCAGATGTGTTTTAGCTCGAATTTCCAAAACGTTGATCAAATGACATAGCATCCTCTGAACAAATCACGAACGTTGCAACCCTTCATCTGTTACGTTCGGACTCTTTTCTTTAGCACAGTTAAAAGCATTTATTTGCTAATTGAATCTGCGTGTTGCACGGTAGATGGCACGTACAGAGGGCGTCGAGCATCAGCTGCAGTCATTGCAGGTAAGGATCGGTTTATCAGTATGGATGTTTTGCATTTGGAAGACTTCTTCTGCGTGTAACGAGAAGCATCGTCTTCTTCTCAGGGACGGCCACTGTTTCGGTGGCGGGTGCAGTCGGGATCGGAGCTCTCGTCTGGTATTTAAGAAAAATAAGGAAAAATAGCGCGGTGACTTGTGGGGTCCAAAGCAATGAGAATCGTCTATTTTAGATTCCTTTTTTTTTTTCTTTTTTTTGTCGTGGAGATCTTCTTTTCCTACATGTATTAGACATATTTTTCTTGTTTTACGTCAACATATCATGCTTGATCTGAAGATGAATTTGGGTATTAAGCGTTGGGACTACTCGTGTGTACGAATAATTAATTATATTTTGATAAATATTAAAACAGTCCGATGGCACAATATATTTGACCCGAGTTACAGTGGTGTACAATTATCATGTATATTAGCCATCATTAGTTGGACTGCTACTCAAATTCCGAAATAAAAAATATATATGATATAAGTGACATATTGATAAAATTTGAATTGAAATTATTCATATATTTTTATTAATAAAAATAGAAAAAAATTATTACAGGCAGACATGAATTGCTTGCTTGCGTAATAATACACAAATCTAATTCAGATGTCTCCATAGAAAATATTTATGTTGACTCGACCCGCTCGTCGCGAATTTGTGGAGCCCAAACCGGGGGGCGTCCCGGTCCGACGACGTGAGTGTAAAATTACAAGATCACCCACTTCACTCGGCTCCGTCATCATAACGCGGACGGGTCGATCGAGTCGCCACCACGCAGCGTCGTTCGTCCGCCACATAGTTACCACCATCGCGGTGCATCCCTACGGCGCAGGTGAGCGAGTCCTCTGGTGCGGACGGGCCCGGCGCCATCATGTCTGCTCCAGCCACGGAAGGGGCCGCCGCGACGGCCCTCCGCTCGGTGCTCACCCGGGCCCAGCAGGCGGCGGAGCGATGCGGTCGGTCGCCGGAGCAGGTTCGAGTGGTGGCGGTCAGCAAGACGAAGCCCGTATCCGTCATCCGCCAGGTCTACGACGTCGGCCACCGCTGCTTCGGTGAGAATTACGTCCAGGAGATCGTCGAGAAGGCCCCTCAGGTTCCCCAATTTCTTTATCCTTCCCCTTCTTTCTTCGCCTGAAAGACTTCAGATACATCTGCGACCTAGATTTAACAAGATGCATTCTATATCAAGTTTGATTCGGTGTTTGAATGTTTCAAGAAGCCTGCCTCGATCAGTGTAATATATGCTCTTTTGTTTATTGCTTCCCTGAATAAGATGATGCAAAATAACATGTTACCTGGAAAGAAGTCCACAACCCTAATCTTTCTGTTCTTGGAAATTGCTTCACTGTAGCTTTCGGAACTTTGTTTTAATCAATGAAATCGATGCGGCATAGGATGGTGACGACAATCGACCAGGAAGTATCAATTTGAAGTTCAAATCTTGGACAATCCATGAAGACTAAAGTTAGGTAGTGCCATATCTGTAGAAGGATAGGAATGTGAACTTTGATGGATCAATGAGTTTTAGTTACTTTATGCTTGTTCAGTTGAATGCTTGAAATATTTGGAAGCATGGAGAGAATTGAAATTGCAGATCACAATAGTCTGTCGAGGAAGTTTCTAAGTTCTAACAATATATATATTTATTTTTATTTTGTTCAGGGAGTAGTTGGAGTTATCATATGTGCAGAAGTTTCCAGCAATATATATTTATTTTTATTCTGCTGAAGGTATTAACTAGCTTAGCTGGTAAAGACTTTGATGGTTCATTGCAAGGTCCTAGGTTTGAATCCCGCATTCTTCACTTACTCTTTGCCAAAAAAAAAAAAAAAAAAAAATCTTAGACTGGAAGGTTTTTACAATAAAAACAAAGCTTCCAATGAAGCAATCAAGATTAAAGTGCTAGAATTTTGAGCATGATGAGTGCGGGTGCTTCTTCCATTGACTAATTAATATCTTTGGTTCAAGCTAAGAACAATTTTGACTTGCAATCTATGTATACTCTATATTTCTGATATATGAGACAGATACATACAAAATAGTATACATCGTAATGGCAGATTCTGGGATTGTTGTCCCATATTGACAATAGTTTTAGCAATACCATTCCTTGACTATGGGATTTAGTCAATGAGATACTTGTTTAAATGCTTTCTAGTAGTGTTTTAGTAGCCAAAATTGTCACCGAATATTGAACCGTTTCTTGTACTTGAATTAAAAAACTTGGGGCCTCAACTGTCATTTGTAAAAATTCTCTGCTAAAATCATTTTTATATGTAAAATTTTACCTTTTTTTTTTTTGGCCTTTTTCAGCTTCCTTCGGACATTGAGTGGCATTTCATTGGTAACTTGCAAAGCAACAAAGTGAAATCCCTTCTTGGTATTCTTCTAATGACTATCAAGTTTGTCTTAAGTTGATTTGTTCCTTTATATGACCCTAGCAACTTATTCATCTTGACATAAAAAGTAACTCTTTAAAATTCTTGCAGGTATAGGAGATGGTCTATTGTTGAGACTTTTATTGATATTACAGATCTTTTTTTTCTTGCTCGTTGCTTTTGTTTGTTTTGCATAACACCAGTTCAATAATATGTTCAATGATGAGTACTATGTATTTTACTTTAAATTACCATTTAATGGAAGTAAAGTTCATAATGTACCATTTGGAATGTCTGGATTAACTTTTGTGCATCCCACTGAAAAATTCTTCTGTTTCTCAACATTGATAGTTCTCCATGAAAGAAAATGTAATTAGGCTATCCATGCATATCAAGAAACTGCCAAGACAGTTGATCTTGATCCAACTCTCAAAAAAGTAAGTTGGAATCGCATATCTATGTCCCATCTGATATGCAATTTTGTAGGACTGTAAAATGGTCTAGTGACATAATTTTACTGTTGTCTTAATTTTTTAGTGTCTTTTTATATTGTTTAGAATGTAAGCCTCTGTTGTTCATAATGCAGCTGGTGTTCCAAATCTTGATATGGTTGAGAGCGTAGATGATGAAAAGGTAAACTCAATTGCATGAGTAGTTCATTTAAATTCAAATTCATTGTCTTTTTACCCTTTGTTTTGCATAATGCATATGCAACTAAAGTAAGAAGCATGATATTTTCCAAAGAAAAAGTCCAAGATTTCCATGTTTGGATTACCATGTTTCTATTAAGTGCCAAAGACAGACACAAGGTGGGATTTTTACAGGTTTAAGAGACATTTAAAAACAACAACAAAAAGCATGCCATAATGTCCCAAGTATTTGGAGTTGACTGTGTGGATCTTTTCCACCATAAGGTGATAATCTCTAGTTAAATCAAGAATCTTCAACTCTCTTTTTGTTATTTGTACTAAAATTTCTTAGATCTTCCTCTATCTCTTTTCACACACTAAATCTTATCGATTCACGTCAACCGACCACAACATCTACATATCACAGTTCAATCGAACTCAAAGTACAAGCCGCAAAGAAAAAAGAGTATCACAGAAACCGTGCAGGTTCATACAAGTGTGGTTCCCTTAAAGGAGTAATATTTCTGATCCCCATCTTGTTTAATGTCTTTATCTGCTAGTTCATAAAGGATCGAATAAAATGGCAATTATTAGCAAAGTCTGCCATTTTGCTCCACGGTGCTCTGTATTAATGTTTCTGCTATTTAATCATTTAAACCACCATACTTTGTTTTGTAAAGAAAAGAAAGAGAAGAGTTAGCATTATATCTGCAGCTCTATCATCTCTAGCTATAAGTAACAATATCTATCTTTTTTTGTAATCTACAGATTGCTAATCATCTTGATCGTATGGTTGCTAGCTTGGGAAGGAAGCCTCTGAAGGTCTTGGTGCAAGTGAATACTAGTGGAGAAGAATGTCAGTAGTAAAATAAGTTACTTGCATGATAACATTGCCACATCATTCATTTCTTTGAAAATAAGCATTTATCATGGCATTTATGCTATAAGTTGCTTTCTGACTATATTGTCTTTTATGATACTCTTTTTGTTTGTAATATACACTCTCTTTTTGTTTGTAATATATACTTAAATTATTGTCTTCAAATGTCTTAGACAGCACGGGCTCATATGACAACAAAATTGGCAATCAATTGCATTCAATATTGATATTATTGGCGGGTCAACCAAATGACTACAAAGTAAAAACCATTAAAATGATTTCCAATATTTAGAGTACCTACAAGCAAGATTCCAAATATCTAAATGCTTATTGCCAGTGCAATCTGATAGATAAGTAATCCAGTTGAATATTTATCTTGAACATAGGGCATTAGACATTTGTTTGATTATATGTAAATGTATGAGAGATTGTCCAACAAGCTGAGGATATCCAACTTGGTTGCCATTTGCCAAACCTTGTTTAAAAATAATATCTGACAGCATGTAATGATGCTTGACAATTGAAAGAACTAAACTAGATGCTCTTTGCTCTTTCTTGGTGATATGGCAGATTACTGAAAGATTATGCAATATTTTGCAGCAAAATTTGGTGTTGATCCTTCGTATTGTGTCCAACTGGTGAAGCATGTGAAACTTGGGTGCCCAAACCTCATTTTTGCTGGTCTAATGACAATTGGGATGCTGGACTACTCTTCCACTCCAGAAAACTTCGAGGTAATGTTTTTTCAAGTGACCATACTACAATTATTTTCCATGTTTTTGTTAACAGTTATATTTGTATGGGAGCAGACACTATCAAATTGTAGGACTGAGGTGTGTAAGGAGCTTGGGATACCAGAAGAGCAGTGTGAGCTGTCTATGGGAATGTCTGCCGACTTTGAGCAAGCTGTAAGTAATAGGGTTAGAGCCTATGGCAAATAAGAAGCAAGATTTGTTGTGTTGATTTGGTCATAGCAGAAATGTAGAATGGTAGATGATGCAAAAATATAAGAGCTAATTTATTGTTGTGATTATGACACTAGGGTTAGAATGGGCTTGGCTGAGGAAATTGAACCACAAGTTAAACTAGAGTGTTTTTAGATTTTTTCTTTCCTCTTTTTCCCATTACCTTGGATCATTTTGGTTTATGATTGTAGAAACTTAACAAATTTAGTTTTGTCTAGAAGTTCCTCTGGTTGAACTGAATTGACCTGTGCACATTACTAAATGTCAACTTACATCTGACTTTAAACCATTCTTGTGCTAGAATACTCCAGCATGACATAGTTTGTGTTTCTCTGCAGATTGAAATGGGGAGTACAAATGTTCGGATTGGATCGACGATATTCGGAGCAAGAGAGTACCTAAAGAAGGACAAAAGCCAGTGAGCATTCTCTTATACTTTCCTGACCTAAAATTCCATGCTTTCAACAGATTGTTAGATGGTTTTATTTATCAACTCTGAACATGAGAACATCAAGCACAAAACATGTTGTAAAAGAGACTATTAATTTCTTCCGTATTCGGTGTGACCTTCCTCTTTCCAGCAGAGCAAATCTTTAGTTCACTATGTAGCTATACGTTTTCTTTTCTGCTACAGGTAATCGCCAGTAATTCTCAGCTACATAACCATGCTCTTGCTAGCTAAATCTGTTGCTTAATTGTGTAGTGCTTCAGTTTGTGAGTGTTTGGTGTTGAGCGAGCATTCTAACTTATCAAGAAAACTTGTGGCTTGCCATATGCATATGTTGTTGGTAAATAGTTTCGATAAAACTGGTTTTTTCTTGGTACCAATATATCTCTTTTTTAACTATTAGAATGTCGGGGGAATAATTTACCAGTAAAAATTCATGATCAGGAGTGCTGTCTTCGTGTCTGGCACCGAACAATGTGTGGCTACGAGGTACTTGGAATACTCATGATTTCTTGTTCCCACTCTTCCATATTGCTAATATGTTTGGAATGCAGTTTTATCTTCTTTGACAGTGGAAACTATTAGGATATGACATTTGCATCATAAATTCTCGCTACGTAATGCGGTAAATTTTTTTCTTCTGATACCATTTTTTGCATTGTTCTTATCAAATGCCACAATTTAGGACCTCTGCCTTTTTTTTTTTTCAATCAAGTAACATCATAAAATGTTAAGAAAGAATATATTTCAAGTTTCTAAGTGATGAGGAAATAATCTTGTAGGAGGAATATATAAAAAGAAGTCTCGACAACGGAATTATTACTAAATATCATGAATTGTAACGGTGAGGACATATACAATTGACCAACTTGAAGTAGTAAATGGTTTCCACTAAATTGGTTTTTTTATTTTAAATTTTAATCAAAGTATGGTTAAATATATCCTACCGTTTGCTCGCCACCCTCGTCATACCCTTTTCTAATGTCATTGATAGTGATTTGTGCACCCTTATCACCTAAGTCATCTTCGTGCATATGCTTTTGGTCGCACACATGATCAATTGTCTTCGTTGTTGTCGCATTGCCCTTTGCTAGTTGCCTCCATCATTATCTTTAGCAAAAGGGGTTAAAAGGGGTTACAAGTAAGAGTAAGGGTGCGCGAGTTGCCCTTTTACCCATCGTCTCTATCATTACTATCACTAACCTTAGAGGAGGTGTTGTAAGTGAAGAAGGAGAAGGCACGAGGGCGAAGATGATGAAAGTGAGGGCAACGATAATAGTAGAGGAACAGGGGAGAAGAGGCAAGGATTAACGTGTAATGGTACAAAGACGATGATAGGAGCAATATCATCATTTATTAAAAAAAAAATTTATAATTTTTTTTGAAAAAGGAGGTGTTACTTGAAATTTTTTAAAAAATAGGAACTTTTTATGCCAATTTGCCCTACTTATTATGCTTAAGATTTATTTATTTTTAATTCAGTTCACATTATATATATATATATATATATATATATATATATATATATATATATATATATTGGAAACGAGATTTTTGCGTTCTTTCAAATTATTACAGAGGCGGCAGGCTTATCACCAAACGCCCTATTCCTCCTAATAGAGTGGCCGTCGCCTGCGGTGGTAGTAGAACCCAAACACGCCTCGATTTCTGTCTCGTCCATATTCGGAACCACCACCGCGATGACCTCCTCCTCCGCTCTCGTCCTCACCACTACTTTTCTGTTCCCTCTGAACCACCGCCCCACGTTTCTCGCTATTCCGTCCCATCTCAGCAGCAGCGATGGCCATCGAAGGAGCCGTGCCGGCCCCCAGGGAAAGTGGAAGTGCTGCTCCACCGCTAAGGACAAGTCGGCCTCTACGCAGCAGAGGCAGCGAAAGCCGCCGCGCCGTTCCTTAAGCGGGAAATCAGAGCCGGACGTTGACCCCATTGGCTTTCTCTCCAAGTTCGCCATCTCCCACCGCGGTTTTGCTCAGTTCCTTCGTGAGCGGTGCTCTGCGACCCTCAGCTTTCCTTGTGCTTCCGCTGTGGGTTTACTCGTCACTCTTCTCACTCCGTTCTTGTTTCTTGACGCTGTCTCCAGGTACAAGGCCTTGAAGGACCGCAGATTTGAGTTATACTCTCGGTTTATAGATCTGAAGGAGTCAGCTTCGGGGTGAGTTTCTCAAGATCTGTTGATGTTTGGTACCCTTATATGAAAAAAGTTTCCTTCTTATCAAATTTGGCTTAACTTGGTTATGGCGGAACTGTCACCTGATATGCCCACGTCTTGCTTGATAAAATAGGTATGAAATTTTGGGCATGCATAGGCATAGGCAGCATCGGGTGGACTACATGGAGTGGGCCCCAGGTATTATCACGTTGATTTAAGAGTCATTACAAGATTTTCTTGTTGCCAGAATACTTCAAATTTTACAGCTGAAACATTTGAACTCCTATTACGCTTGCAAGAATTATGAACCTTGGAACAGTGTTCCATCGGCAGCTTCTGGTTCTTGTAATATAGAAACACAAAGCCATGATCAAGATGCATCTAATCCTTGGCTGCATCATGCCATACGTTCATCATCACATATAAGGAAATAAAAAGAAAAGCAGCATTGACCCCAAAAAAAATCCTGTAGACAAGAAATGTTTTCTTTGTTTTAGCCTCTGTTCTAGTGCACACATTTTTGGTAAAAAGAGTTATGTTTACTTCTGTTTCTGGTCATTATTATGGAGTAACTTTCTTTTGGTATTTAATATTCTAATGATTCTTTCCTTGTTTATTTATAAGATGCAATATTTGATTATAGTTTTTATTTAATTCAATCGTCACTCATGTATTTGGCTGTCTTTATTTAAGATTTTAAATTAAATACAAATGCATTGCCTTGAATCTATTTATATCATACTTCTTGCTGTTGGAATCTTATTCTTTATTTAAGACATTTTTGTTGCACTTTTCCTTCATATTTAAGATCTTATATTTATAGTTGATGAAGCGTCATTCTTAGGATTACTTTAAATTTAATGGTTGCTCTAGATAGGAATCAAAGTTGAAATATTCTTATTTAGGTGCTCGATATTGTTCGCTTGTTGGTGACTTCAATGGATGGTCAGCAACAGAAAATAGTGCAAGAGATGGACACTTAGGGCATGATGATTTTGGTTATTGGTTTATCATTCTTGAAGATAAGCTAAGAGATGGTGAAGAACCAGATGAATACTTCTTTCAAGAGTACAATTATATGGATGATTATGACAAAGGTGACAGTAATATTAATGTTGAAGAACTTCTTAGAAGAATAAATGATGAATATTGGGAACCTGGAGAGGTTTGGCCCCGTAAGTCACGTATGGAGATGGTTTCTAAGTTGTATGAACAGATGTTTGGCCCCAATAGTCCCCAGACTGATGAAGAACTAGGTGAAATACTTGATGCTGAAACACGTTACAAGCAATGGAAAGAAGTCTCAAAATTTGATCATGTCAACGACAGGCCTCGCTTTGATGTCATTGATGATGGGAAGGAGTTTGATATCTTCAGTGTTAAAGGTGATCCAGTATCAGCAGAGAAATTTAAATCTAAGAAACCTCCTCTTGCTTACTGGATAGAAATGCGAAAAGGACGTAAGGCATGGTTGAAAAAATACATGCCCGCTATTTCACATGGAAGTAGGTATAAAGTTTATTTTAATACTCCTGATGGAGCATTGGAAAGAGTTCCAGCTTGGGCTACATATGTTCTACCAGGTACACTCATATGCTTCTTAGTCTATCATAGTTACCCTTCTGTTTATTTCTGACCTTTTAGTTCACAGCAACTTCATTTTGTCCATCATGATACTTTCAAGTGTTCTAAACAATATTCTACCTTTACCTGATGTGTGAAACTTATATAATTTGCATTGATAGATGATCTTGTTACTTCGGCTAACCTACAATTGAGGGGCTTTGATGGTTGCATACATCTGAAAAAGTGTTCTGATATTCAAAAATACATGTTTAATTTGTTTTGAAACATTTAGCTTTTCAGAAACCAAAAGCCCCAGAGTAATTGTGTATTTCGGTGCTTATTTAGCTCTTAATACGTAAATAACATTTTCTATTACAGATACATCACTCAGAAATTTCCTGGATTCTTTACATCATGGCTAACTTCTTTATCTGACATAAAGTTATTTTCCTAAAATGGAATTTCTCTAATTTGAGAGACTTTAGGTTTGCACTAAAAATCTATGTTTTATCTGTTGCTTGGGGATGAGGCAGCTCCTTGACTGTTGACATTCTCCTTATGAACTCTTTCCAAGAAAGAATTGCATGGTCATGTTTGGGGTCTGGGATCATGATTTGTAGGATGTCAAAAAGTAACTTTGTCCGTCTGTTGTCATCAAAAAGTTAGAACTGGATCTGAACTAAATGATTTATAGTATGTCACAAGAACTTTGTTTTGAACTCCAACCAAGAGAAAATTATAAACTTTAATTTGCAGAAAAGCTAATCAGAGTTATGAAGCATCTTTTGCAGATCAGTTTGGAACTGGAAAAAAGGTATCTTGATGATGAGAATGTGAAAATTTCTGTAAATGAACTAATAGTACTAGAAAACCTATTACATCCAAGTTGGATACGGCCTTAGTTGGAAGTCAATGTGAAAAGAGGATATTCAAATATACTTAGCAATTAGAGAATTTTGCGGTATTTGGATGTGTTATGATGATACTATTATCTTGGATAGTGGTGGATGTTCTAGAAGAGTTATCATCCAGTATTTATTGTGCATTATCCATCAACTGAAGTTTGTGCCATAATTCTCAAATGGCTGGAGACAGAGAGGTTACATACACTTGATGATTAGTTCTCTAGTTTTCCATAATGTTTTTCTAAACCCTATTTTGTAGTGGTAAACAATGGGATACCAGATTTTAACTGGATATGGTTGGATTAGCTTTGTTCTTACTGATGACTACCTCTCAGAAGCAGATGGAAAAGAAGCTTATGCAGTTTATTGGGAACCTCCTCCAGAGGATATGTACAAGTGGAAGTATAAGAGGCCCAAAACTCCAAAGTCTCTTCGTATATATGAGTGCCATGTTGGGATAAGTGGATCGGAACCAAAAATATCATCCTTTAATGAGTTTACTTCCAAGGTAAAAACCTAGTAAAGTAGTGTGCCTCATCGTGTATTTCATGTTTGCCTTTTCTTTCAGGTTCTTCCACATGTGAAAAATGCAGGATACAATGCTATCCAGTTATTTGGGGTTGTTGAGCATTGGGACTATTCTTCTGTTGGTTACAAAGTGAGTTGCTTATTCTCAAGTTGACCAAGTATTAAGTTTTGTGTTCTTCAGGTTCTTAATAGTTAATATTACGTTAAATTCTTTACAGAACAAGAACATTTCTGCTTTCTATTCATTATGCAGTAAAAATGAGCCATTTTAGTCATTTTGTTGGTTCTTTTATCTTAATGTGTTTGGTTGGGAAACCATTGCAGAAAACATGTCTAGCAGACTATGTTTACATTTGTTTTTAATCGTTACCTGTGTTATTCTTTTGCTTCCCTTTCCTCCCTATGACCATTAGATGTGTCCTTTAAGATCAGAGACCACTTGATTTAGAATTAAGACTATGAATAGTGTTTCTTAAAAGTAAAAAAACAACTAATTTATGCTCTTCATTTTTAAAACAGAATAAAGAAGAAATTCAAATGGACATTTATTTTATCAGTTGGAGGGTTGTTTCAACTTCTGATGCTTCTGTAATTGTATTTTTAAGAAGTTGACACATAGTGGTAATAGTAAATCAACCTTGTACAGTTGTACTAGTAGTTAATGTTTTATTTATAAAGCTCATGCAATAGTGGCACGTCGATCAGAAATTGCAAATTAAGTGAAAAATTTAGGCACTATGAATTAGTTAGTATGAGCTGTGAGATTGTACCTTTTCTTGCCAATTGAAGGTTCCATAAAAGAAAATCTAATATACTCTTAAAAGAGAGTAAGAGGGATGCCAAAAATTTTATTTTCAACACATTTGATATCACTTTTATACCCTTTTTTATATACACTAAATTTCTTACCTTGAGTATAGCTTTTGACTGAATGTGAAATAGAGTTACAATTTACATTTAACTTTCATATTTTATTCCTTCGATTAAACTATTGATCCCTTCAGTGTATATATCCCAAAAATGAAATTTCACATCTATAAACCATGCACATAGAAATTACCATCTGGATTTCACCAGAAATGAGTGATATTAATTATATGAATGGGGCCCACATCCTATCAGCAAAGATATATTTGCTTATTTAGTAGGTAACCCTCTTTAGGACATCAATGGAGTCGATCTAGATTGTGTTTCAGACTTTATTTGGTTAGAACCACATTGGATCAATTAATGATTTGCTGACTAGATAACAACCTAAATCAAGTTATATTATTAAATCAATGATGGATTAGTGTTAGTTTAAGTTATATTATGTTTTCTCGAGGTTTGAGAATTGAGATACCTCCTGATATGGTATGGTACAGGTCTGATAGCTTACCGTATGCAGATCAGGGTAAACTGGGCAGTTTGTTCGGTACAAAACCTGTACCATCCTATTCCCGGGGTACACTGAACGTATGTCTGATATAGGGACTGTACCACCCAATACAGGATGGTATAGGCCTTGTACCGAGGAGTTATTTTAAAATATTTTTTAGGATTTTCTGGAAACATGGTACATATATAAAATTGTTGTATCAACACTCGACACATTTGGTAAAGTACCGGTCCAAGCTGTAATTGGTATAGTAGCAATATACAAAATTGCAACCCATGTGTTTCATTATTTTGTGTTATAATATATAGAGTTCTTTATATATTGGTTAGAGTACATTTGATGTTGGCAGCATAACTTAAAAAATCTTTGTTTAAATTGGATTATAATCTACCCTAGCTGTTGCTCTCTCTAATGATCAATAGTAATGTTTGTCGTCTCATACCAATCAGATAGTGTTGGTCCTAGGCTCCTAGCCGGATTGGTATGTATTGATTGGTATCGATGTGTGGACATACAACATGTGAGTATATACCAAAGGAGAAAAGGAAGGATCAAATGGCGGTGGAGGAAGAGGATGCAGAAGGAGGAAGGATGAGGAAGGAAGAAGAGAAGACGGTGGAGGAAGAGGAGGATGAAGAAGGAAGAAGAGGAAATGATGGAGGAAGAGGATGAGGAGAGGAGGAAGCATAACTGAAATTGATGTGTGGCGACAGGAAACAACAATGCCTCATGGGTTCTGCATGTGTAGGGAAGCGGGCTCATGAACACAATTCTAAACTAGTGAATAGTTTTTTTCTTTTTTTTATTGGTCGGAACAAACTGCTCGAAACGGGGTCGGTCCATATACATAGATTCATGCCTGGATCAGCACATACTGCCTGTTTAGTATTGGTCCGGGCAAAACCGCATTCCATGATTAGTGAATCATGCTCAATTGGATCCATTTTATTATCTTATCAGAATACTCCATGAATCAGGATTATAATTAAATCAGCAGAATAGTGACCTATGTTATTTTGATTCTAAATGTTTCTGTATCATGTTTACTTTTCTGTACAAAAAATTACATACTAACACTATGTAACATATTATTGCCTTACGGAATTTTTGTTATATCGGGCACTATTTAATTTACTTTGTTGGTTCATTAAGTTCTCTTAAAGAAACTTAACTCCTTTAAATTGAAAAAGAGGCACACCTCTTACCCCAAAATGTTACTAAGTATATTAACAAATAAACTATTTTTGGTGTTCAATAGTTTTAAACAAATTATAACTAGTAACTGTTTATTTTGAAGTAAGATCAATTACCTGTATGTTTTTGCTTTGCCACTAGCTCTAAAATGTGTATTTTTGGTATGTTAGCCATAATGATTGGGAAAACTGATTCTTTTTGTGTGTTGTGCCTGCTACTTGTTGAATATAAACCTTGGTTTACAAGATAAATGGTGTATGTTTACTCACTTGTTTTCATGTGAAATTATGGTATCGTATACTATGGAGTATGGAGTACTTTCCATGTACCTACATGAGTCCCTTCATATGATTTAAGATACAGCAGGATCAATTGGCATCATGAGACAATATCATCCAGTTTTAGTTCCATATGAAGTACTAGGGAAGTATTAATATCTGTAATATTGCAAGTTTGTGACAAGTAATTTATTTCAAAAACATGCTTGTCAGTTACATAGTCTATTGCATTTGTTTTTCTTGACACACTTAGTCTATTTTTAATTTCAGGTTACAAATTTTTTTGCTGTTAGTAGTAGATTTGGGACTCCTGATGACTTCAAGCAGTTGGTTGATGAGGCACATGGTATGCTATTAAGACATTTTTTTGCTTTGTTGTTACAAGGTTTCAATATATGATGGACAAGGTTGGTTTTAGCCTGAAAATTTTGAATACTGTGTATCATCATTTGTGAGAGTTATGTATGATGTGTCTAATGTCTGAGTAGCAAGTCATATTAAATATTAACTCTCGTATGATTTTCAACTGGATCTAGTATTTTATGGGTTTTGTCATCCATTTATGGGTACCAGTTAACCCAAATTCAGTGCTCAGTCTGGCTGCCTTGAAATGAGAAGTCATGACCAAGATCAGATCAATAATGAGTAATTGTAGGATGCAATTTTCTCTGCATTGGAACGGGCTTTTCTATTTTCTTATGCTTCATGAAGCTGACTGTTTCTTAATATGCTTATGCTGGAAAACCCTAGTTACTTATAGATCCTTGTACATATGTTTAACAACCTTATATATATTAGCATCAACTATTGTCTGCTCATTTTGTGTTGTTATGCTGTTTATGTGGTTTATGCTCATTTGCAGTCTCGGATTTCAGACAACATATTGTACCACCATGTTGTTTATGTGGTTTATGCATCAACCACATTATGGCCTTTTGTTTCATATGTTTTATTTAGATACTTCATGGATCTTCTGGAGGCATTAGATTGTTACTTTCCAGCTAATTACCATAATCTTTTAAGGTTTTCGAAGTTTTTCAATTTATGCTGTCTTTCTGGATTTTTGGTTTTGATCTTTGTGCTCCCCATTCTCTCTTTTATTTTTTAAACATGTGATTCATATTGATCTGAGAAAAAATTAGATCTTATCCTTATTTTGGAAATAGATAATCTTGAAGGACTGACCTCCAAGTATACATGGTGTTATTTGTACTTGCAGAATACCAGAAATTCAGTCATTTTATTGTTCAATTTGTCTTTGTCCCTAATGTCATAGACAAGTTATTATTTGTAGTTTTTCTTAATCTTGAATGATATCTCTTCTCATCATTTATTATTTTGTCTTTTGTTGCCGCTTCATATGTTCTGCTGGTCTATGTAGTATATACACCTTAGTATTTATCAGTTCATGAATTTATATCCATTACAAAGGAGGTTGGTTCTTGTTATTTTTCTGCTTATCACCAGAGTATTTGTGAAATTTTATTGTCTTCTCTTTCATGATGTTAGATTTAAGCTCACTCTCTTTGTTTTGCTCTACCCTTCTGCTTCTTGTACCTTCTTTTTCCTCTATCACACTACTCACCCGTCTCTCTTTGTTGGTCCATTATGTTAGTTTTATCTATCTTGTTTGCTGGCTGTATAACCATTTGCATTTCTTTCGACAGGGCTTGGAATTCTAGTGTTTCTAGATGTTGTTCATTCCTATGCTTCAGCAGATGAATCAGCTGGGTTGTCACTATTTGATGGATCAAATGATTGCTACTTCCATACTGGTGTGAACTATTTTGCTTCATTTTTCTATCCACTGAAATTGATGATAGCGATTTGTCTGCTTTACATCTCGCCTTACTCTTACTCTTTTAGCGCTTGGTTATTATCTTTCTTTATGCATTTGTCTTGATTGAACCTGAGACATCTAGAACCATTTTTATGTGCTTCCATCATCTCTTAGAATGTGCAATACTTCCAAACAGGGATTGCTTTCTTGGATCAGTTTTGCACCAGCACACCATTGCTTTCTCAGAGCAATTGAACTATATGTTTCAATGAATCATTGACCTTGTTGATCAGTAGATGCAGATAAATCATGCTGATATTTTTTATTTGTGTCAAGTCATTTCCTGACTACGACCTTTTTCTGACAGGTAAACGGGGTCATCATAAATATTGGGGTACCAGGATGTTCAAATATGGTGATGTTGATGTGTTGCACTTTCTTTTGTCAAACTTGAAGTGGTACTTTCTACAATCCAACCTTTGCTCTAGATTTCATCTCCTTTCATCTTTTGATCTAATCAATGCATTTTGAAAGGTGGGTTGCAGAATATCAGGTTGATGGCTTCCAGTTTCACTCACTCCCATCAATGATGTATACTCATAATGGTTTTGCTACATTTACTGGTGACATCGAGGAGTAAGTTGTTTTGTGCACTCTTGATCAACTTACACTAGAATAAAACCAGCTGTGTAACATGAATCTGTTTTTCATACTTGAGACATGATCTTCATGTGGATTTGAAGTTTTTCATCTTTCTTGAAGGCTGGCCACTAGTCTTATGGAAAAAGTTCAGCTTATGGAAAAAGTTACTTAACTGGATATATTTATATTAAAACGTGATATAATAAATTGCATGAGAATTATATCTTTTAGGCACAATTTTGAAAAAGCTGTGCCCAGATGAGTTTTCATATTAATCTTACGTGTATCCAAATTTTCCAATAAGTATGGGCTCATCATGCTGGTTCAGAACAAGCATTTCTTTTTCTAATATTTCCTTGTAGACATGGAAAAGTTCAAATCCTAGATTATTTTAACAATAAAATGTTTCATGGGGTTCTTGGACTGAGAATTGTTGATAATATTAGAAAAAGAATAATTTGATTCTGGAAGCAGACAAACTCAATTCTTGCCAGAAATTTTTGAGGACAGAGAACTTTTGCAAAACCACAAAGAAAGATATGGATAATCAAATTCTTTTAGATCCATGACTGAATGAGCCTAAATTGGCTATGGAAGAAGAGGATTTTGAAATATAGATGAAATGGATGAGTACTAAGGATCGAATCAAGGACAATTGTTTTGGCATTCACAATTTCAGTAACATGTTGAAAAAAATTATTGATTCAAGAAGACCTTTTCTTCTTTCACACATGGCATGATATGTGTAAAGCCTTACATGAGCTCGTATTGCTTTTATCTTCTTTTCTACCTTTCTTTCTATTTGTATTCTGCTGCATAAACTCCAGTACATTAGGACATGCACTGATATCTATTTGTGTACCTTCGCCCATGTTTATATGTATTAGAGCTTTGATTTAGCTAAAAGCTTCAATTCTTGAGGCTGATCCTAAACTTATAAAACTGTCTTAAGGATCTTACACTAGCAAGAAGGTTTTTTTTGAAACAAACATGAGAATTTGTTAATCCTGATTAATGAAGGACATGGAATACGTACTACAATATAGAAAAAATAAACAAAAAAGAGAACAAGATGAGAATATCAGTATCTATAACATAGAAGATATACCCAAAGGAAAATTAGAACGTAGAGCAGCAACAATAAACCCATAGTGATAAAATTTCAGGAACAAATTCCAAATGCAGATAATTATGTTCTTAAGAACCACCGCAGATAAGTTTTGATCTCATATCAGTTGCCTTCCTTGCTTCCATTAGCTCCATGGTACTTTCATCTTTTTTCACAGACTCAGAAAATGAATCTGCAAATCTATAACACCTCTGATTGCCTTAGCAAAAAATGAAAAAAAAAGTGGAATAGAATTTTTACTCAATGATGGGGATAGCATCTGTTTTTGGATAAAAACACAGTGGTAGCCATATATCAATCTGATTGATCTTTTGCCAAAACTAAGCCGTGAGGGCATTTAACATTAGTGCCACTGTGGCTCCCAGGGAGTTGCTTCACCTTACAACAATAGTTTTTTTTCTTTTCATTTTTCTTCTTGCTTTTAACTTATAACCTAGACTTGAGATGCTACCCATTTACATGTCCTACATCAATCTACATACTTGTCCTGCATAAAAAAATGTAGCATGGAGAATATTTAACAAGTTAAAGCAGGAGTTGCTGTTCTTAAGTGTTTGTCATGTTTCTTTGGGGAGAATAAAAATGATAGGGTTTAGTTAGTCTTTATGAAATTCTTTTAAGCTTTACTAAAAATGTAAAGAAACTTCTCAGATGCATGCATCTTACAATACCAATATGGGTTTATACTTTATAGCTGCCTTGAGCCAATGCCATCTGCAATAGGCCAGTTCCCCTTTGCTTCTCAGTATATCATTATCACATTGATGCGGTAGGTTTTCGAAATTTGTACTGGACCAGCATATAGAACCTCAACCTATGACCCCCGAAAGCCTTCAGGTTGTAACCTCATGCTTTCTGATCAACAAAGTTTCTTAGCCTATGACCCTGAAAAGCCTAAGCGCCTTGCAAAACCCCCGAGCAAGGCATTTCGATGAACGCCACAGGCGCCGAGTTCCTAGGGCCAGTGCCTGTGTGAAATTGGGTTGGGGATTCAAGCGTGTTTCAATTGAATGAGTAAGTTAGTTCAACAAACCAACTAATGTACCCTAACGTAAAACCTGCCCCAACAGTCGCCTTTGTCCGTCGCTACAGCTGTCTGTCGCTGCCACCTCTTTGTTTGCAACTTTGTTCGCCACCATTGCCTTCGCCTGCCATTGCTGCTTTTGTCCGCAACTTAGTCCTTCACTGCCTTCGTCCATAGCTTCGTCCACCGCCACCGTCGCCTTCATCCGCAGCTTCGTCCACCACCCTCTTCTTCCTCCACAGCTGTTGATTCCTCATCTTTTCAATTCCCTCTTGAAACTGTTTAGCATTGGTTAGAACTGTTTAGCACCATTTTTGGTCCACTCTTTAGAACTATTAGCACTAGTTAGAAACCTATTTAGCATAGTTCTCCATTAGTAGAAAGTAGAAACCTTATTGTGTCATTTTTATTTTTATGATCATATTTATCAATTGGAATGTATATTTTTTAAAATTTAATATTCTGGAGCTCCTAGCACTTTTAAAGACATTAATCTTAGCTTTATCTCTATATATTAAAGAAGAATAGCTTGGTTGGAGAAGTCAGAGAATGCAATTTTCAGTTTCCTTTATTTGGCTACAACAACAACAAAAAAACTGTAAAGTCCTAACTATTTTGGGTTGGATTGTTAAGATATATATTTTTTGTCTGCCATATTTTTGGAAGATTTTTATGAACAATTGATTCTAGTTCTGCTATACCATCCATGATCTTCGTGTCTTTCAGGTATTGCAATCAATATGTTGATAAAGACGCTTTATTGTACCTTATTCTAGCAAATGAGATGCTGCATGAACTTTATCCAGATATCATCACAATTGCAGAAGATGTAAGTTACCATTCTTTCCTTGGATTTCTATCTTCTTGTGGTAAATTGGTTTTCTATACAAGGTGAATAGACTCACTGTGTCTCATGTTATGCCCAACTTACCTAGAATCTATGGCTTTTGGTTTCTCTCCAAAATCGAAACTGTTGTTTAGAATAAGATGAATTAAATTAAGTCCTATGAAGAGGAGGTCAAAATTACTGAAAGCAAGATATAAGCAAAAGAAGATAGGTGAAGATATAAATGATAGAAAGAGTGAAATGAGACTAGGGTTGCATATTCATAATTAATGTGCTTAGGATGTTATTGAACCCATCTTTCTGAGTCTGCCATCGACAGGGATTAATGAACTAATAATACTAGATGTATTAAAAATTGAGCAATATTAAAAAGTATCGAACTAATAGTACTAGACATAATTAATGTCTTTTGATCAGAAGCTGTAATGCATGTAGTCCTTGAAGATGATTTAAGAAACAAACTAAACATAGTTGTATTTGACTATTTTCCTATTTAGCAATTGAAAGAGGCAAGGTTTTTCAAGAAAGAACTGCAGATTTTTATTTGGAAACTGATGATACTCTTTGCTAGCAAGAAGCCTTGAGCTTGTGGTAGTGGCCTGTCATGGACTTTCTTGTTGATGTTCAGTTACCACAACTTATCCCATGCTGGTTCGCAGTTAATATACCACCAAATATATTCACTGCATCAGTTAGCCCGTATCGCCTGCATTGCTCTCAATTTCCATGCATCTCAATCATTCTATCCCATTAGTTGATGTCTTCCATTATGACATCACATCAATGTTCTCAGACGATGTGAGTTGGCACTCTTTATGAGAGTATTGAGGGTGGATCTATCTCCAAAGCATATAGATAAGGAAAACCATAGATGGAAGAGGAGCATTTGCATCAGGTAATGTCTTCTTCCTTGCTAATAATGGTCCAAGTCTCCTAACTGATATAGTGATCAGAGTGGAGCACAGAGAGAAACCTACAAACGTGAACTTCTGTTGTGTTTGTCTTTGCTTAGAGTCATTTCTATGAGATTAATCCATAATTATTTTTCACATTTCACATTATAATATCTTCTGAGACTTAAAAAGAAGTTCACGTCCTCTTAATACAACCTATATCATCATAAGACACATTTTTTAAAGTCATCTCAGCAAAATAAATACCAGCATAGCTTCAATTTTTTGCTTCAGCGAATTCAAAGAGCAAGAACTTATGCATAGATGACTATGTTTATTCCTGAACCAAGTCATCACTTGAAATTCTATTAGATTCATTCTAAAAATGTTACTATCAGGATAATAATTGAGAATCATACACTAAAGTTGCTTGTATATCTCTTACCTGTACTCTTCTCTTGGAATTTGATGGAGGAAGTTTTAAAAGGGTGTTACCAAGTGAGACCTCAGTAAGATTTGCCTAGGATCCTAACCCATATCCAATAAGTAATGATGATATCCAAATGCAGATATGGATCACATATCAGATTATGTTCACACTTCACAGTATTGTGTACTTATTGAGGGTCCATACCTTATTTTAATGGGTCAGTTTGAGGATCCAGACCCATGTTATCAGGTGGAACTCAGGACTGATAAGTTTGTTTGGATGTCTACATCTTAGGTTAAAACTTTGCAGTTCATATATCTTGGATCCAGCAGAGCTTATGATTTTCATATCACCTGGTACTTGGTAAATTATTGTTTTGGATGTTGTAGCAACTACATTTCTCAATTGTCATGATGGATGAATGTCAATTGCTATTGCATTTGTTGCAATAAAATGATAGTTTCAAGAAGTAGATTCTGTCAGTAACATGAGAAATTGGCTTTTGAGTAGTTTTGATCTAAATACAAGCTAACTAGGTATGCAATTTCGAATAATACCGCCCGGTATGTACCGGTCCGTCAGCTTACCGGTACACGGACTGCCCGTTACCGGGCGGAACGAAAAAATAAAATAAAAATTATATATATATATATATATATATATATATATATATATATATATATATATATATATATATATATATATATATATATATATATATATATATATTTTATAACAGGCGACGTGCCGTCGCCTTATATATGTATGTATATATATATATATATGTATGTATATATATATATATACATACATATATATATAAATACATACATATATACGAGGCGATGTTGCGTCGCCTCGGTGACGTCGCCCCGCACGGGAGAAGGAAAAGGCGACGTCGCCTTTATAATATATATGTATATATATATATATGTATGTATATGTATATATATGTATGTATATATACATACCGTTCGGTATACCGCTCGGTATACAGTTTCGTACCGTACCGAGCGAACGTCGAAATTTTGGTACGGTACGAAATTGCATACCTTAAAACTAAGAATCCCCACTTCTGTGGTCCATACCAAGTGCTGACCAATCATGCAACTGAGTGGTATTGTGCAAAATTTACACTGACACAAGCAACCACAGAGAAAGAATAGATTATAAAAAAAAGAGGAAATAGAGAAAGACAAAGAACAAGTCTCAGGCATTTTGCTTGTACAGATTCATTGTCCTCCTTTTCTTCTCCTTTTTCTTATGGCTGCCACTTTGAGAAGACTGTCTCACCAAGCCCAAATTGAATTGTTAAATATGACTTCAGAAGTTCTATTTATTGAACCATCAGACACGTTCAATTTATGAACTTATCCAATGCATCTGTTTGCAATAGGCTTAAACCAGTCTGGTGCATCTTATACATCTAGTATCGTGTATATCCTTTTCGAGACTGTCCAATAGGTAAATACCACCTCATACAAGTATTAAGCCATGATATGTAAATTTTAATGTGGAACCTTGATACATGGTTTGCCTTACCAGTCTGTACTGGTGTACCAACCCACAATCAGTATGATATATACCGAGTTATACCGAGCATACCAACACACAGTACATGGGGGCATACCGATGTACCACCTATATTGGTCCCCTGTCGGACTAGTACACTTGGTTCTGTAGCTTCTTGTTGTTGGTGAATGGGTAATTATGTGCCATATAAGTAGTTGGACTTCCTTGTACAAAATCAAGTGAACATCATCAAAATTACTGATTTGACTGTTCTCTTAAATTGCATGGAATAGAAACAACTAGTATAAAGTACGAATACAATACATCATTTTTTTTTCTCTCAGGAGGAGGTATCATGGAAGGTGATTGTCTTCTTATGCTATAATGCTGATAACTCAGTAAACAAAGAAACTACTGTTTTTTATTGTCCACACTTCACACGGTTATTCTTTTTTTAGCTGGATAGCTATGAAACAAATATATACATCAGAAATGTGAAAGCTAACAATAATGTTGAGTTTATTCTAACTCTAAACTTTTCTTTCTTTTATAATGTAGGCCACATTTTATCCTGGATTATGTGAACCAACAACTCAAGGTGGCTTGGGATTTGACTACTGGATCAACTTTTCAGTTTCTGAGTTGTGGCTGTGGCTTCTTGAGAATGTCCCTGATCAGGACTGGAGCATGAATAAGGTTTCTCAACCTACTTTTGTTAAGATAGCTGCCATGTCATACTGAAAAGCCATATGTTTAACCTTCAAACTATCCTTGGCTACTCGATGGGTTACTACTTGATTATACTGTTGCATCTTTTTTGTACCTTTGAAGATTTCAACTTGAGTTCAAAGGATCACTTGTGAATGTGGACTTGTACACCCTTTGCACATTTGATCTGTTGGATGAGATTTTGAAAAGGATGTTTTAGCACCTTCAAAACGAAAGCTTAGTGTACTAGGAGAAACATTTCATGCAAGATATAAGGATAGAAATCCTAATCTTTTACCCAATTCCTACTGTTCTGCTTTAAAATTTCTAGCACCCTAACATGTATAGATTTGGCTCAACTGATCGGGTTACAATTGTGCATAAATTACTTCTGTTATGAATTATGATAAATATGTGATTGGAAAACCACATAGCAAAATAATCATAATGAGTTAAATCTTCACTATTCAGTTCCCTCATCATTTGCCTCATTTATAACGATGCAACCATGACTTTGAGATCAAGCTTAGTTTGTTCTTTTCTTAGTTCAGAGGTCAAGTTGAATTGATTTCCATTATTGAGTCGATGTTAAGAGACTTTTTCTTAATGTTTTAGAGTATATTCGTTCAGAGTTAGTCACATATTAGGATTGGTGTTTTATTGTGATTTAAGTCTATTTTAGCTAGTTTGGAGTTTGGACTAAGAGATGCTATTTTCAGCACTGGACCCTTTCTGGTTCATAGCCAAATTGGTATTCGTCTAGTCCATGCTGATATACTAACACATGATTCATCGGTATATGATGGTATCGAGGAAGAGAGACGGGCAAGAAAGTTGGTTCATTGGTAAATACTATGTTCCAGACTGGGAAACGACAATGCCTAGTTCAGACTAGTTACATTTTCACAGCTTTAAAAGGGTACCTAAGTGTGTTGTAGTTAGAGGTCATCTGAATTTGGGGAGGATTCTCAATATGGTAACATTTTAGTAAAATTTTGTTGGACAGATTTTTTTTCCTTTTTGTTTGCTCAAGGCTTAAGTAAATCTATATTTATAGTGGGTAAATTGTAAGTCTTGTAGTATGAAATGGTATGATTTTTTATTAATGAAAACATTGATTTCTTTTTAGTTCATTTGGCCTTGGTTATCCTTTGTTCCCCATATTAGAGCTATGATTATGTTATTTTAGTTAGTATCATCAATATTTTTTTTTTCTCTTATCCTTCCATTTTGTATCTTACAAAAATTTATATATATTTGCCATATTTATGACAAGCCCATTGGGTGCTAGTTGCTTCTTGGACCTCATTGCACCATAATTTTATCAAAACCCCCTGCCCCAAACCATTGGATCCAGTGTTTCTTTTACTAATAAGTTGTATGATTGGTTATGAACATCCACATGAGATATTGTCATTTTCATCTCAGTTTTTTTCCCCTTGACTTGCATTGTATTCTTGAATTGTGTGACTACAATCTTTATTGGCAAGTTCATCTATGCAATTGGTTTAAAGAAAAAGAAAAACAGGTGACAACTATATCTGCACTTCACATGTAATCGGATGTCTTTCTTCTTAAATTTATTGATGACAAATGCAATATATAAATATTCTTTATTTTCATTTGTTCTCATGTCAATCACCTTCATGTCTACTCTTTATTTGTGTTTTTGCCCATATAAGCATTTGTCTCTTATAAACATTTTGACTATCTAGATTTCTTATTTATCTGATCCAAGCCTTCTGAAAAGTCTCTCTTGATTTACTTGGCAGTGCATAGTTGACAAGCATAAACAGTAGTAACACTCTTCTTTGGTATAAATTTTTGTAGCATCTACTTGCAAGTTGCAACCATTTCTTCATCCTCAAATTCCTTTTCTGCATCTTTGTTGTTAATAATATCTAACCCATTTTAATGGTACTTTAATTGCTTTCAATTTATTGTGAATATCCTGTAATTGCTTAACTCTAGTAGATACTGTTTGAAAGAATTTTTAAAATAAAATTTTTTAGAATGAATTTATGATTGACATGGTTTTTTATGTTATTCTATATATGAAAAAAATATTGCAAACTTATTTGTGGTTTTTTTTTGGCGTGCAAGTTATCTTACTAATAAATACTGAGCAGTTTATCTTTCAGCAAAGTTGTGATGATAATTTTTATAGTTTATGTCTAATAACCCACAAATTGCATCTTTGTTTAATTATATAACTGGTGCAGATTGTGAGTGTGCTTTTGACCAACCAACAAAGCCATCATAAGATGCTTTTGTATGCTGAGAATCATAATCAGGTATTGGCCTTATACATAAAATGTTTGCTTCTGTTGCCATTTAATCAATTATAGTTAGTGTCCTGTGCTATTTAATTTTCTTTTTGAGGTTTATGACTCCTGATGAATTTGTCTGTTATATTTGTTATGAGAAAATTGGTTCCAACTAAAGTAATTTATTCAATCATGTTAATCATAAATTAAATATGTATCCGCTAATGGATTCTCTGCACTGGCTGTCATGTTGTCCAGGTCACACTATTTAGTTTGGTTTTGTCAAATTTTAAAATGCATGAAGAGATTTACTTTTTTGCTATAGCCAAAATACAAGTTTTGCATGATTTGGTCATGTTACGTCTGTATAGCTAAAACGTTTAATACATCATACCGACATGCTGGCCTTTGATTAAGTATACATATTATGTCACTCCAACTCTCTATCAGAGCTAGACATATTCAATGTCAACCTTGGCGGTACCTTTGTTGATCAGCCAAGTTGTTCTGGATATTATCAGTTGACAGATCTGTCTGATAAAAAGAGGGATACCTCCAAAAGTGCTTACTTGTCACTCCAAGAAAAATGTTTTTTATTGGTTCTATCTCTTTCTCTCTACATCAAATACTCATCAATCTGAGTGATTAATGGTCTGAGAGAAAATATGACTTTTCTTTTGCACAATGCTAAATCCTGTTATATTTAGGAAGATAAACAAAAAATGTGCATCTACCCAAGTATAAAGAAAAATATAACAGAACGGCAGTCATGAATAAAAATCAGAAAGGACTGGACAAATAAAAGCACAGTGTCTTTAAAAGATGTTACAGTAACTTAATAATACCCAGAATTGTACATTTTTTACATGAATGAACTTGGTCTCAATATTTAGATGTGTTTCAAGTTAATTTTTCATTAATGACCACTTATTAATGTCAATTACATTGTAATACAGTCAATATCAGGAGGGCGGTCCTTTGCGGAAATTTTGTTCAGCAAGGCTGATGAGCAAATCATTGAATCTGATAATGTTCTATTTAGGGGAGCTTCACTGCATAAGGTATGTTAATAGCAACTAATTTACTTCTGATGTCATTCTAATTGCAATGCATGATAGTTTGCCATTTCTAATATTGCTTTAGTCTCCTAATTTTGAAATTATACAGCTTTCTGATAGTGAAAAATGATTAATTAATAATTTCTAACCTGCTAGTATGCTTGTTTTTTGTTGTAATTACTGCTAAGATTCTCCTGTCTCATACTGTGCAGAGGGAGAACAAGGTGTATAGGTTCTTGTTTCTCTAGTCTCATGCTTTCTGGTAGTTCTTGTCATTGTTTGTTTTTGTTCAGACTCTAGAGAGAAAAATAAGGCCAAGAGTCTATCTTAGATTGTCTGTGGTTTGCTTACTTGATTAGAGGATTAACTTGAATTATTGAATCCTTGTTGTGGTCAAAATGGTGAAAGAAATCTGGCCGATCATTATCAAGCCCTATGTAGCTACCCTTAGTATGAAGAGTCTTCACTGGTCTGTAATGTTTAAGACTAATCATAACTACCAAGATGTTTAGGATTTATGCCCATCAATCCTTTCCTACTCGAGCCTCTCATTATTGCCTTTATACTAGGTTTATATAACTGACGAATCTGATAACTGACCTATTGTTTTCATTGAGCTGAGCATGAACCACTGAGTCAAAATACTTGTAATAAAATTAATGGTAGTATACCCATTAGGTTCATATAAATCAATCTATTCTTTTTGCCCACTTCCAATGTGGAACAGGGGTGTTACATAGTAGAGTCATGATAACAATTTCTAGGTAAAGCTACATACGTTGACCCTCCTAGACCTTGCTTTAGCGGAAGTCTCATGTACTGGGTATACCCTTCATGTATTTAGTTGAAATTTAAGCATAGGTTTACTATGATAATATTCGACTTCCTACATATGGTAAACCCTAATTCAGCATATGCTCTGTCACTGAAAATGTTACTAGTCTTGTATAGAGATTTATTTGCAATAACTTTCTTTATCTTGCCCAGGATGTTAGAAACTTTATTTTCAGGTGTGCATACAAGAGATATCCATGCAAATTATCTTGATCTGGAATTATTACTTCTTGCATATTTTAATTTTTAACTTCATATTTCAGATGATCAAGTTACTGACATTCACAATGAGTGGAAGTGCTTACCTCAATTTTATGGGAAATGAATTTGCACACCCAAATGTGAGATTTTTTTATATTGTGTTATCTAGTGCTGGTTGTCTTCATTTCTCTCTTTAAAGGCATGTCATTGCCTTTTTTAACGTTAAATATCAATTCTTCTGATTTTGTTATTTTAATAGAGAGTTGAGTTTCCAGTCCCAAGCAACAAGTTTTCGTTTGCTTTGGCAAACCGTCATTGGGATTTGTTAATGGATGAAGTGCACAGGCAACTTTTTAATTTTGATAAGGTAAGCATTTCAGTCTAATATCTTACTCAAGTTTGTATGATTAAATTTGAGTAGTCATTTTATATACTCCATGTCTTCTGTGGTTGATATTTGCTAAGGATACTACTCTGTTTAATCAGAAATGCTTGTTTGATATACTAATTTACTATTTCAGCCCTTTGACAAGTACTATGGAATGTATCATCTGGAATGATCATCGCATACAATAACAAAATAGTGCTCAAGTGTGACCGTGGATTGCAATTTTGCCTCTTTTTTCACCACACCAACTGGTATTTACTGGTCCGAGTTGGAACCCCCATTTCAGGTGTCCTGATTCAATCTATATAACAAAAAGAACTTCTCAAGCACAACGAAGTTATGAATGGTCTGAAATGTTTTTCCTCCACCACCTCTTATTCCTTCTCTCCTCTTCCTCCACTGCCACTTCTTCCTTCTCTCCTCTTCCTCCACCGCCTCCTCTTCTTCCTTCCTCTTCCTCTTTCTCCATCTCCTTCTTTCCTCTTCCCCGTCACTATCCTTTTCCTGCACCACCTTCTCTTCTTTGTTCCTCTTCTCCTTCTTCCTCTTTGATACATATTGGTGTATCAAGTGATTGATTTTTGTGGATAAGATCCAGATGGAATCATGAATAAATATGACTCTAGATAATATATTGCAATTGGATGTGCAAGACTTTTTACAGAAAGAAAATCAATTTTTAATTGGATTACTTATCTAAAATGAATCTGTAGCTATATTAATCCTTTATCCTTTCCATTTAGATTGCATTCTCACTGTCACATTTTGGTGTTTTTATCCATTATTTTAATTTAATACTCCAAAATTTGAACCATATGCAACTGCTTTTAAGTTGCTACATGCTGGCTTGGAGGACATGCCTGTAAATTGAAAACCTTGATGTGGATGTTAAGCATCACATACCTTTAATTGTGTTTTTCAACCTGGTGCAGTGTTTGGTCAACCAGTTGAACTAAAACATTTTGAGGTCCATTGAACAAGTGTTAATTGGTCAAGAGTTATTGTACCTGATCTGTGCATCAGAAAATTAGGAACATGAGAAAAGAAAATTCTGTTGGAAGCAGGTAGAAAGTAGTTGAAGGTTGTTGTAGGTATTTCTCATCTTTCAGACTTCCACCTCACACAAAATCTACAACAAAGTTTTACTATAAAGTATAAACTATAGATTTTTCTTTGTTCATAGTAATGCAACATGTCTGTCTTTATTTTTTGTGCATACTTTACTTATTGATAACATTGTTGATGTCAGGCAAAGATACACATGCTTATCTGTCAGTTGTTCAGTGTTGACCTAGAATATTTGTGCATATTTTACATTTTGCAGGATATGATGAGGATAGATGAGGATGAGAATATACTTTCAAGTGGACCACCAAAGGTGCACCATATTAATGACTCTAACATGGTATGAGGTTTCCTATTCATTTATATGTCTGCAGCTAAGTTATATTGACTATTTTTCCATCTCACCGATCAACTTCGTTGTTCGGGCATAGACATCCTGTAGATACAATTAACCTCATTCGCTGTCCTCAAAACATCCCGTAGATACAATTAATCTTACTATATATTAGCTGTTGCCCCATTTGTGGTAGAAATGACACTGTCCTCAAAACATTGATATATACCATAAAAAGACGCTTTAAAAGCATTATGAAGTTGCTCTTAAGTATTTTAGGTTTATTGTGCTCATGCAGTGCTAGGTGCTTATTTGTCGCTCATGCTATCAAGGCTTTTGTCAGCAAATGGGAAAACTTTAGATTAAAACATAATTTTGAACGTCTTTTATTTTCTGGTTTTGTTCGAAAAATAAAACTTCTTACATGTGGAACAATTCTGCTATGAAAGTTGCATTACTTGTATTCATGCTAGCTTAATGTTTTAGGCCTTTAGTATATCTGATACTGAAAAACTACTAACAATTTTCATATAGGTTATATCCTACAACAGAGGACCGCTATTTTTTGTGTTCAACTTTCATCCTACAATTTGTTATGAAGCTTATTGTGTCGGTGTAGAAGAAGCAGGGGAATATCAGGTACTATGTGAATCCCACTACTTGGCAATTTCCTGAAATACCATAAATGATAAACAAGCAGAAGAAATGTAAACAGAGAAACGGAACATGTGATGGATTTAATAGTATGGACTACCATATTGAACCATACCTATTAGAAAAGGTGGTACATACTGCTCTAATGAATTTCAGGTCACAAACCATCTTGTTCTTATTGTATAGCACTTACCAAAGTGGATCGCAGTGTATTGACCGACGCGGTTAGATGCAGGTCAATCTATGTCCTAGAACAGATCAATATTGATCCAATCTACCCACAGAACATGATATGGATCATATTTGAAATACGTTTGACAAATTTATAATTTTGTGCCAGTTGACCCTTAGCCCCAACATGAATCTGTGGGGTTTTAGACTTGTTAGGTGGGATTCTGTTCCTTTTAGTACTTATTTTGTGTAATGATGAAAACCTTTGCTTTTCTGATGTTAGTTAGCTATCATTTGCTTTTCTGAAGCAAACAAAAAAAATGCTTGATGACGTTATGAATTGCTTTGTTTCAGTTAATACTCAATACTGATGAAGTCAGTTACGGAGGACTCGGGATGCTTAAGAGAGACCCGTATCTTCAAAGGACTAGCACCAAAAGGTGTTCATCTTAAATTACAAGTTTCTAGCATCTGTTTGTTCTTAAGAGACACCAGTATTCAAGTATCGATAAGAAATTCTGGTGAGAAGAGAAGTCTTGGAGGGCATTACATAACCCAAGGTTAAATTTTCATATCCCCGTTTCAGGAATGTGGGTTCCTTTTAAAAGGTTATTTCTCCACATCCCTGTTATGTTGGGGACATGGTTCTCCTTGGCTATCAACCGCAGTGTGAATCTCTCCTATCCTCGAAAGACTTTACTCACCTGTATAGAGCTGACTGATTATTCCAGGCCTTGGGAACACGAGGGTTTTGATTTGACTTTCTTTACTCCATCTACAGAATTTATCGATATGTTTATGTTGTTACTTTGCAGGACTGATGGCCACAGAAACTCGTTGGAAGTGTCATTGCCTCGTAGAAGCGCCCAGGTAGGCAGTAAGACGGAAGAACTTGATCTATCTATTTTCATTCCAGGAACGATGTGGCTGAATACTGGCATATTGGCAGGTCTACAAATTGACGAGAATTTTGACAACATGAAGCCGATGGAATCTTGGAAATTTTGATTATATATTCAATTGAGGTGATCGGCTGAGGCGACTACGGGGCTAACATTTTGGCGTTTTGGAACATTCTGGTTCGTTTTGACAAACTACAGATCCAAGTGAATACGAATGCCACTATGCAAGTCTGACTGTAGGTCCATAAGAGCCAAATTCCGTACCATCTTACTACTAATCAATGCTGTCATCCCGGTGTATAATATCTTTTTCTGCATGGGGTTTGCATCGAAGAACTCAAAAGGTTCTCTGTTATGGAGGTACGACATCATATTGGTCTTATCACTTTTGTTTTTGGCTTTTTGCTTTCTTGTTTGTTTCTATGTATGAATTCCTTGCTTTCCATGTAGTCGTACTAATATCGTGTTCTGATGAAAAAGATCTTGTACTCACTTCCAGGAAAAAATGATTTATTACTGAGTTTTGATGAAATTATGAGTCGTATGATTTAGTGGAGGGTTTCAAGATTTCATCATAATAATTAGTTTAATTGTTAAAAAATTTATGAAATTATCAATAATTTTGTTTCTATTTTCTTATGAGAAAATGGTGGAAATCATCTTTTATCCCCTCTGTTTCTTCATGTGATTACTGGGCTGGTTGGCATCTTCTTTCGACTTTTCATGAGCATTTAACGAAGGATGATGCGAGGAAAAGGTCTTTTCCTTGCGCGACTTTGTCGCATATTCTTTCACCGTTTATTCATGAGCATTTAATGGAGGATGCTGCATGGAATAAGTCTTTTCCTCTCGCGTCTCCGTCGCAAGTTTTTTAACCTTTTCATGAGCATTTAATGTGAAGGATGTTGCGTGGAAGAAGTCTTTTCCTTGCGCGCGACTTTGTCGCATTTCGCATGTGAACCTCGTGTTCGTTTGGACATGCGTGTACCATTCTGAACATGAGGGAACAAAAGGGACTCGGATCGAGTCTTAAAAGCCCAGCTTCCGGTTCCCAAGTGACGATCCGGCCGTCATGTAGCAAGGTGTCAGTGTGCCACTGGTGTGTGTTGTGTGGGCTGATAAGCTACTTCAGCTGCTGCAGAATGGTTTCATATCTTCATCGCTTTCCGGCAACTTCAAAATATCTGTCAACGAGGAAAGGAATCCAGTAAGTCACTGTCCTGAAATGTTTAATGGTTTCAAGTAACAGGTGGAAATCATGAGTCCTGAAATGTTTATTTCTTATATATTTTCTAATCACATGTGACGACCATGCCGTTGTATTTCTTTGATTTTCAATTTTGGCTGTATTTTGAATAACATATTTTGAATTATTAAAATTAAAATATGGTGCTTATAATAATACATTTTTTGCACACATAACTTGGAATATGAATTTATTTGGCGATTGTACGGGAAAATATATTTATTTTTTATTGTTTTTTATATGGTATCCCATTTTGTAATTACCAAAACGTCATTCTATATTTATAATATTTCAAAAATGTTTTTTTTAAGTTATGTGTTTTTATGAAATCCAAAAAATTTCGCCAACTGTTTATAATGTTTTATGGATTAGTTTTTATTTGTAAAATATTATATAATATATTTAAAATAAAACACTATATAGTGTTTTTAAATATTATATAATATTTTTAAAATATTATATAGTATTTTTTTGTGGATAAAAATCAACCCACAAAACACTATGAATGGTTGGCAAACATTTTTAAATTTGGATGAAAAAATACATGATAACTTTTGAGGGTATTTTTAGAATTTTTAAAATAGGATATGATGATTTAAAATTATAAAAAAATAGATATCATCTGAAAAAAAAAATAATTGATATTTTTTTTTTGGACAATCATCCTACTTATTTTGGCTTGAAAATCTAATTACAAACATCAATCAGTAATTGGTGGTGATCGGGTCAAGGGAGTTATAAATCAAACTTTATCGAATTGGAGTAAAAGTGATCGATGCGCAAAGATCACCTTGAAGTGCATAAAAGTGCATGAGTCAATAAAATTTGACTTGCGTAAGAAGAAACTTGTCACGTGTAAGAAAAATCGTGCTATGGCGAGAGGCACAAGACAAAATATACTGAGGCATGTAAGTTGGGAAAACTTGACCGAAGTATAAGAGGAAATTCGTCACGACGGGAGACACAAGATAAAATCTGCTCGAGATGTATGAGTCGAAAAAACGCGATCAACATAAGAGGAAACTTGCAATGACGAGAGATCTAAAATAAAATGTCCAAGATGCGTGAGTAGGAAAAACTTACCCACATAAGAAGAAACTTGTGCCGATGAGAGGAAACCCGAGAGACATAAGACAAAATGTACTTACAAACATCAATCAACCAAGGTGTCACATTACTAGTTTTATTTGAAAGCAGTTTGCATGTAGCCTCCTGCAACGTCAAATTTTATTTATCTCTTCATCACCCCAATAGAACGATGATATGAATACCGATTTGGAGTACGACTTGAATTAGCAACGGTGGAGTTGGCCGTCTCCTTATGTCGCTTCCGACTTGAATACCGTTTACTCCCTTTCCGTCGCTCTATCCAGCTTCGTCACTGAGATGGCGTCGTCGGCGCACACGAACTCGTCGTAGCGGTAGAAGATCTCCGCCATCAGCAGGCACGCCGTCTCCACCACGTAGTCCTTCGCGGCGCACTGCTTGTTGGCCGGCGTCGGCGTACCCGTCTCCGGCCCGTTGGACCAGAAGACGTACTTGAGCAGCTCCTTCCCGCTGCCCATGAACCTTTCCGGGGCGAACGTCTCCGGGTCGTCGAACACCGCTGGATCCCGCATCACCAGCGGCTGGTACCCGCACAGCAACTCCCCCTTCTCAACCTTGAACGCCGCGTCGTGGGAGTTAAGCGTGAAGTCGGTGCGCGCCCGCCCGTACTGCAGCGGCACCGGCGGGTTCAGCCGCAGGACCTCGTACACCGTCGATCGCACCAGCTCCATCTCCCGCACCGTCTCGAAGCTCGGCCGCTTCTCCCCTCTACTCTTCATGACCCTGCGCACCTCGTCCTTGAGCTTCTCCCGCAGGCCCGTCTTGTCCCTCCCTATGGTGGTCAGGAGCGTGGGGAAGAAGACCGAGAAGCCGCCGAAGGCGTTGAATCCTAGGACGAACAAGATGTTGTTGATGGCGTCGTGCTTGCTGAGCCCGTGCTCGGTTTCCGCTCGCTGGACAACCTCTTGGCCTTGCTTCTCGACGAATTCGTACAGCTTCCGGTAATCGCGGCTCACGAGGAAGAAGGGGAGGGGGAAGGAGTGGAGGAGGATCTCCTCCAGGGGTTGCGGGATGGCCCCGACCTTCACCGTCGGGAGGAGCTGCAGCGCGAGCCACTTGTCGAGCATGACGAAGCCATTTTCTCCCACGTCGGGCGACACCGACGGGTCGGCCCCGATGATGCTCTTGCAGAGGAACGCGAAGATGCACTTCTGCAGCGGGCCGAATAAGCCGGCGGAGCCATCCTTGGCGATCCCCTGCTCTATGGTGGCGAGCATGACATCGAGGTTGGAGAGGAACGAGGAGACCCAGGTCTTGGCGCCGCGCCTGAGGAGTTCCAAGCAGAAGCTCTTGACGCGGGCGTGGTCGGGCTCGGAGGGGTCGAGGTACACGACGACGCGGGTGTCGCCGGTGAAGCTGAGGCTGGGCATGTAGTCCCCGATGAGAATGTTCTTCTTCTCCACGACCTCGAGGTCGAAGAGGGCGGAGAAGGATGTGCAGTCGAGGACGGTGACCACGCGGGGGTCGACTCCAACGAAGAAGGGGAAGGTGGGGGGCATGTTGGTGCGGAACACGGTGCTCTTGTGGGTGGCCATCCGGCTGCGGAAGAAGGTCTCCGGTCCCTGAAACCAGAAGTAGTCGAGGCGGTCCTTGAGGGGGCCCACCAGCGGCGGGCCGTAGCTTCCAGGGATGGGCCTCGTCGGCAGCGTGGTGACGGCGGTGGCGGAGGCTGACGACCACATCATAGCCATCCGTACCTTCCCTCTCTTCTTCTTCTTCTTCTCCTCCTCTCACTTCATGTCGTGCTCATATAGCGGTCGGTCGGTATCGACCTGCCGCAAGTTAACTGCACTCTCTGCTGCGTCTCTATCTGTCTCTTTGCGGCTAAAGAATGGTCCAATAATTGAGCAGCTACAGCGGAGATATTATGAGACGCGTTCCTTTTCGTGGATCCGACCGACCGATGGATTCACGTGAACGGACGCCATCCAACGGCTCTCGTGAACCGTACGGCGCGGCGTTAGTTACCACCCACCGCAGAACAATGATTCGATTGCTCTTTTGACGTGACGTGCCGTGCTGGGATAGAATTCGGAGATCATACACGTGATTTGGATGAATCACATCACTACAACTCAGCGTCCGGATTGTTGGATAACGTTCACGGGTTGATAGTGATTGGAATAACACTTAAGGTGACGTGGGATAATTAGGAACGTAATTCTGATGGTGACAGGTAAAATAACACGGTTGAATTATGAGTACATCGGTGTTACAATCGAAGTACAAATGATACGATAAATAATGATTGTCATGATTGAAAGAAATAATACACTCGACATGCCTCGTCAATCACTAACGTCAGTGGGTCCCACTTGTCTAAATAATACACTCGAAATAATACCCCCACCCTTTTTTTAAAGAGAAAATATGCTTTAATCTAAAAAGAAACCACACAGGATATTAGGTGGTGGTGGTGGTGGTGGGTCG
This sequence comes from Musa acuminata AAA Group, assembly GCF_036884655.1. Lineage (NCBI taxonomy): Eukaryota > Viridiplantae > Streptophyta > Magnoliopsida > Zingiberales > Musaceae > Musa > Musa acuminata. Next base: position 11,074,350 of record NC_088343.1, on the reverse strand, counting down.
CCTCTAAGAAAAATAAAAGAATTGCCAGTCTGGCAAAATTAATTATGCTGTGAGCTATTGTGTTGATTGTTCTGCTGATATGACTACAGTGAGTGACATGCACAGCAGAAGCCAAGTACAAAATATCCTTGCAGAAGGGGTACAGGATGTTGGAACGTTTGGTTGGGATGTTCCCAAGGGTCATAGAATCCGCGAAGACTTCAAGGATCTTTGAGCCTATGCAGTGAGACAGCTCTGACGTCTTCAGTGTTGTGGAGGAGGAGGAGGAAGTGCCTGCCACTAGGGTTCTTGATCCTGCAGAGAAGGAAAAGAGCTATCTCAATAAAGAGTGAAGTTAAAGGGGGCATGGATGATTTGGCTTCATTCATATGTTTCCAAATAAGCCAAAGATAATTTGCAATAAGAGTCCTTGTGAAAGTCAAGCTCATCCCCTTCCTCCAAAAGCCAAAAGAGACGAAAGCTGTAAGATAGTTTGGAGCTAGCAAGATGCCAGTAGTTCATTTTACGAAGATATGTTTAAGTTTAACCGAATCTTGACTGGAGTTGCAAGAGCAAGAGGTAGAGATATAATTATGCAAGAAAGGGGCAATGAATTCAGAGGTGGGGAGCTTTTTTTCTCACCGGAGCTTCCAAAGAAAATTTTTGACTCGAGGAATCACAGGTAGCTACATCACCATCCACCCAAGCCAGTAGGCAGACTCATAAATAATAATTGGGATTGAAAAGGAGGAATATGGAGAGGATGGCCTGGGTGAGTTCATGGCGAAAGAGAGAATCAAATAGGCTGATGTTCCAAAGGTTACTGTTCATGAGATCACTAACCCACCGATATGAGTTGAGAGTGTCCCGATTAATGAATGCAAGACAGTAGGAGAGGAGACTATTAGTGATTCAAGGGTCGTTCCAGATTGAGGATTTTCCTAAATCCCAGCTTGGATCTGTCGAGGACGTTGCGATGGTTTTTCTTGCTGTTGGGTGTCTGCCATGGGTGAATGACACTATATTTGGTCGATAGGAGTCTAGCTGAAAGGTTAGAAGAGTTGTTAGGAAGGGATAGAAGTTTCTTGGTGCAGATAGTGGTTTTGATCAATATAATCTCCCTAATTCCTAGATTACCTTCAGCTTTCGGACTGGTGATGCAGTTCAAACTGATGGGGGATATTTTGTTGTGAGACTGATAAGGGTTTCAGGAAAAAGCAACAAGAGAATTTAGAAATAGTAGATATGTGTTTATCAGAGATCCAGGTGTTCATGAGCATGTGCAAGGGAATGATTAGAATAGTTTTGCCTGCTTGTGATATCACAGGCCCCTCAATTCCAATCATTGAATCTATTGAGAGCTTTTTGGGTGAGAAGGTCCTGAAACCTGATAGGGAACCGACAGTAGTGGACGTAAGCTCCCAGGCTGTTTAGAGGCCAGGATCTCTCTCTCTAATCTCTAGGATGTTGCAATTCCTATATTTGGTATCAGGACTACAGGACTTGGGAAGGACAGCTGACTTACTCTCGTTGATTTGGAGTCCAGTTATGGAGGAATAGATGTTGAGGCCTTTAATGAGGTTTGGAAAATAAGGTGAAAGATCTTACCCCTTTAATGTTGTCGGAGATAAAATTCTAAATAACGTACCGTACCGGTATACCGATCAGCTATCGGCACGATAGCTACACTAAAGTGTATTGACGTACTGCCCATATCAATCCTCTATTGGCTCGATACCATACCACCTGTATCGAGCGGTATGGTACGATATTGCAAACCATGATCAGATGTGATCTTTTTAGCTACAAATTCCTTAGGCATATTGGTGAGGTTTTGTTAGACCATGAGGAAGAGGAGGGAAGAGAGAGGGACCCCTGCCTCAACCCTGGAGCTTTTAAACCAATTTGAAGGGAATCTCTATCTATCAAAAATGAGAAGATGGTCAATGAGATACTGAAACGGATCCGAGAGAGAAACATGGAGTGGACCAATTTATATCCGATTGATATGTTATTGCGGATGGATATGACGGTATTGAAAGCAAATTGATTTTGTTCAATAACCAAATCAAAAAGGAGCTTGAGTCTATTCTTTAGATAAGGATACTGCAGAGAGAGATGAGTCTTTAGTTTGAATCCTCGGAAGGATTAGGGATTTAGGGAATGAAAACCAGATTAATTTTGATCCAAGAAGGAAGGGTGGATGTGGTATGAATCTCATTGAAAACATGATGGAGGGGCTGAGGGCTCATCCCATGCCTATTAAGGCGAGATGGAATTCATTGAAGGTGAAAGGATTGGTGAGTGTCTAGGGATGGTCGGCCAGTTAACAAGATTATGATAATGATCTCGCATTTAATAATACATTGCAAGATCAAGTGAGGAGCGATCCAAGACAATACAAATGAAAACACACTTTAAGCCGAAATAGAGATCAGACTCAACAAATAACTGAGCCGTAAAATGATGGCCGCAAGAACCATCATAACTCAATGCAAGTCAAGGAGCGGAAAAACTTGAGTGTAACTTGATGAATAACCCAAGCCATATAAAGAGAGTTGGTATAAAAGATGAAACATAAAACGAAAACACAAAACTTTTCTTGGACAAAGGTCTAGAATACGAACTCTTGCATAGACAAGAGCGAGATCATGTCAGTGAAAACATAGGATATAGAGGCCAAGTCCTCCACCATGGATCCATCCTCCCTCTTAATGTGGTGAATATAAATAGATCTCCTTTGTCTGATTGTGTTATGGAAGAAGCTGGTGTTTTATCAGCATCCCTGAGACAATTGATCTTGGCTTTAGCAAGCCATTTTCAGTGAATCTGTCTAGAAAAGACAGGATAAGAAGGGTGTATCACCCCCCAGTTTATTAGAAGTAGAATTAAGACAGTTAAAATCCACACAAATCAACCAAGGTAGATCCGAGAGATCAAAATTCGAAAGAAAACGCCAGTGAGCATTGCGTTGAGAAGCATCAGTAATTATGTAGACTGCTGAGAGAGGTCAGGGGTGCGTACCTCTCTATTCCACCATTAAGTGCAAAGATTGTTGTGAGATACTAACAGGGGAAGCTTGGAGAGTACCGGAGTTCCAAGCGACGATGATTCCACCAGACCGACCTTGAGCCGGGCAAACTGCTCCATCTAGAGAATGTGGGTTGAGGGATAATGGAGAATGGGTTTGGGGGGATGTGTTGGTGAGGAAATGGGGCGAGGCGATGACATCTAGAGAAGCGTGAGGAAACGGGGTTGTGCTTGTTTGTAGGGTGGGCGAGGGGTTGTCGTCCCTTTACAAAGGAGGGTGTGGCAGTCGAGGAGGCGGCATCCTAAGACGTTAGCACCGGTGGCATGTCAGGGTGGAGAGGCGCATCTCCAATGACGCAGTATTGGAAAGGAGGGGAAGAACTAATACAATCTGGGGAAGCACCATCGGGGTTTAATGCTGGTTTGAAAGGGTGACCCGAAGATGGAACGGGATGGCGGGAAATAGGAGAAAGCAAAGGCCCGTTTGGTACGGGATTCACCAGGCTGCGAGGTGGCCGGAGCGGGTTCAGTGGGCTGAGGTGAGGCGCTGGAGTGGATCGATGTTGCGCCAAAACGGCTGCTGTAACAGGATTTGTGTTGGACTTTGAACCAGGGCCCGTACAGTGGGTCATGTTCTCGGTTCGTGCCAATCTCTGTAACAGAGCCAATGCCCACCTGCGGCATCCTTGCCAGGGGCGGCCGTTTGCTCCGGCGGCTTGCTTTGGTTGCATTGATCGATTTCATGGCCAACAAGCCTGCAGGTGAAACAAAAATTGGATAGGCTTTCATACGTAACTGATTGAAAGAAATGAGAATCACCTATTCGAACCCAGATTCCTCGAGGGATGGAATGGGAGAAGTCAAGCATGATGCAGACCCTAGCATACCTCGCTCTAGTTCCAGAGGTGGTGACAGCATCAACTTTGACAGCTGATCCAATGCTATCGGCGATTTGGAGGAGAACGCGATGGTACATCAGTTCAATGGGGAGGCTAGGAAAATGGATCCAGATTGGGGCAGACTTTACGTTTTCCTTCAAAGGTCGGAAGTTTGCTCTCCTTGGGAAGAGGTTGAGAGCATGTCCGCGGAGGAACCATGGCTCCCCTGTAAGAGTGTTCGTCAGGTCAGCCTCCGACTGGAATCGGAAACACAGGTAGCCTGCCGCAAGGTCAATGACCTGGACATCTGCTTGTAGCTTACACAAGGCCAGAAGCTTACCTTTGATGAACTCCAAAGGGCGTGCTTTGCCGAAAAATTTGTAGAGTTGTCAGTGACTCCTTGCATTCTGCACTTCCTCTGGATCTAGGACCGCGACGTGCTTGGAGCTCTTTTGAATCCTAGCGATCTTCTCTGCCAGCTCCGTGTCGAAACGCCAAGGGTCATCTGAAGAGGGTTGCCTGAGGAGGCTTGCCCAAAAGGGTGAGACTTTATGCGCTTGCAAGGAGGTAGCAGTGCGAGTTTGGCTTTTGTCGAGGGGAGAAGAGGCTGCTCCCGAAGAGGGAGATGCCCCTTCAGTAGCGGGGCCTTGGAGGAGGAGCTCAGGTGAAGGGGGGGAGGGGAGGAGGAGGATCAGGCGGTTTCTTCAGAGGAGGAATGGGAGCACTTGTCGCTGGCGGGGAAGAAGCACTCGTCGGCATTGCCTTGGCTTAGTTGTGGGAGGCTTCTTTCCTCACACTCTTACTTCTCATATCTTGTATTTTGGAGGCCCATTTGAACACTGTGTTCTCATCTGCGACAAGAACATGGGCTTGGCCTCACCAAGATAATGTATACTGTACTATATATATAGAACCTTTTCGCCATCTAGACGGAGAAGTGGGAGTGAGAGTCTCGGCGATGTCTGTCTACCAACCCACTCAGGGGCAACGTGGCGAGGAGAAAAGCGGCCGCAGCTGTCTCCTTCAAGGTAATTCCCTGCATCCCATCCCAAAATGTACTGCCTATACTTTTCCATATCAGGCGTTGGAGTCGAATGCATCGTAGCTTTGGTCAATCAGAAGTTGCAGTTCTTGTTGCCGACCTGATATGTGCTTCCTGAACTCCCCGGCGATTGTAATGTAGGATTCTGGTGTTCATGATTCATGCTTTTCTTGGATCTTGCAGTGAGATTTCCCCACTTCCTGCATCGTATTGAAAATTTAACCTAGTTTTTTTGGAACCAAACAACCAGATTGTGAGTTATACTAGATCTGTAACATGCATGCACTCAATCTGCTACCAGACAATGCAAATCATATGTTTGTTGAAAAGCCACAGCCAGATTTCTTAGTGTGTTCGGTTTGCTTATTTTTAAACTGTTTTATTAAGAGTTCTGAGTACTTAAATGTTTGAAATTGATATGGTTGAGTTCTTTGGATAGGGATCGGGCTTCCTCTTTATTATTTCAGCAAGGCAGAAAAGGATTCTGGTTGCTCATCGGAGAAGATTGAGCCTCAGTCCACATTCCTTGATAGGCTTCTTAAAGAGGTAGAGGAGTTAGATGTCAATGATATGGATTTTCTGCAAATGAGCTTAATTCTGTTACATGTTATTGTAGTGGGACGATCGCAAGGTTAGAGGGCTGTTCCATCATGATGTCAATGCCTATGAAACCAAGGTCAAGATGTTCTTTGCTCTCATGAGGTGAATCGATCACTTTGGGTACCTTTGTGATGTTAATATTCTTGGATGTCCTTTTTTTTTTCTTTGCAGATACTTTCAGGAGATTATGGTTTTATTTTACAATTAATTGAAGGGCGTGACCTCAAGAAAAGACCAACTGAGTTCAGAATCGATAGAGTTCTGCAACCCTTTGATGGGAAAAAGTTTAACTTCACAAAAATTGCGCAAGAGGAAATGCTAATTAGATTTGAAGAGAGTGAGAATGACGAGAGGGGTTTTTTTGAAAATACTCCAATCGCAGATTCGGAATCCCCTAATGTTATTGCCATCAATGTGCATATCGTTTGGCTGCTACTACTGATTATACTATTATCTGATATATATAACTAAACATTATGAGAACTTGTGTTTTTGCAGGTCAGCCCAATAGATTATGGTCATGTACTCCTGATTCCTCGCATATTGGACTGCTTACCTCAAAGGCTTGATGAACAGAGCTTCTCACTTGCTGTGTCCGTGGCAAGAGAGGCTGAAACTCCCTACTTTAGAGTGGCTTATAACAGTCTTGGTGCCTTTGCGACCATTAACCACCTCCACTTTCAGGTTGCTGATCTATTGATACAACTGTTGGTGTTTTATTCGAACTTGTGGCTGAACTTTATATTTTTCTGGCTGACTTTGTGATGTCAGGCTTTCTACCTGGTGGGAGCGTTCCCAGTTGAAAAGGCTCCTACTCAAAGAATTATGACTCTGGCAAGTGGGGTAGAGATCTTTCAACTCTCACATTATCCTGTAAGAGGTCTTGTTTTTGGAGGTGGAAGCAACCTGGAGGATCTATCAATTGCTGTCTCTATAGCCTGCATTTTCCTACAGGATAATGACATCCCCTACAATGTCATCATATCTGATGCTGGCAAACGAATATTCCTCCTACTGCAGGTAATCTTAGTCGGCTGCAATTCGATTTAAAGAGTTGTTTGTATTTGCATTAATTCCTAATTCTTTATTCACCATCTTGTATATCGAAATGAATTCGCTAGTGTTACGCTGAGAAACGAACTCGTGGAGAAGTGAACCAGGAGTTTCTTGAAATGCAAATTAATCCAGCAGCATGGGAACTCGGTGGCTACATGGTGGTGAAACGAAGGAAGGATTACCAGGAAACATCTGAAGATACACTATGGAGGTTCCTGGATGAGGTGGCATCCGTTTCTGCGGAGCGGTTCAAAGAGATCAAGGAGTGCATCTTGAGCAACCTTTCTGATAAAATTGTTGAGAGAAACATGGGAAGGGAAGACGATCATAAATGCTGATTCCAGCATGATCATTCCAGGTAAGAAAGGAAGCAGTTTCTCCTTGCGGCGATGCTGATAACTGGTTTGATGTGTGTTTTAGTCCTCATTACTTGTGATCGATCCCTTGGTGTGTTTAAATGATGTGCAACATTCCATTAGGGCTCTGTTAACATTGTCTGTCTGTCATGCTCCTAGTACTAAAATTCTGAACATTGTTTTAAGTGATTCGATTTCAATTGTAACGTCAAGGTGTCCACCATTGTTCAATCAACAGTCTTCATTAGCATAAATCTCGTGGCCAAGCAGCATAAAAAGTCAGTCTAAGAGTGTTTCTATGGGAAAAACATGTCTATCATTATCAAAATCTTCCTACAACTAAAAGGTGTCTTCATGTATCTGATTGTGTTTATACCCGTACCGCCCGGTATGGGCGGTATGCACTGTAGCACTGCTACAGTACTCGATACAGCCAGATGTACCGCTCGGTATACCGTACCATACCGATACCGAGCCCAGATCGAAATACCGGTACGGTACGGTACGGTATTGCGAACCTTGATTTATACATTTACTATATTTTTGACACTTTTAGTTTCTCATTCAAATTTTAATTAATACTGAGATTAATTATATATTATCCTCTATAATTAATTATTTTTAATATTTCGATTTATATTTTTTAAATATTATATTAGGATCTTTATACTTACGAAAATAAAATATTTAGATCTATATATAATATTAAAAAAATAATTTTACAGTGTTAAAAATAAAAAGTGAATGATTTTATTTAAGTGAAGGAATCAAATGTTTTACTTTCATAAATATAAAGATCTTGATATAATTATTGAAAGTATAACTATCAGAATACTAAAACTAATTAACTACATTAAGTAATTTATAATTTACCCATTAATTCTGCTTTATCAAATGTTCTTAATGAAAAAAAACTTGAGTTTAGCTTAGAGAACTTTGGGTATCACTTTGGCAGAGTTTAATCTCTTCAAGATAAAGATGAACAATAAATCATATTTCCAACCTCCATGCAACTTGTGCTTCTCAAGAACAGTAGCAGTAGTTGTTTCCAAGTAAAGCAGCGAGAAGCAATACTCCTCGAAGGAGAAGTCCACCCTCAACCCCAATGCACTGACATCACAGCCTGAGATCCCGCACCTCTACCCCGAAGTCGACCGACCAACTTCTCTCTCTCTCTCTCTCTCTCTCTCGGGCCATGGTTGCCCCATCAGTAAGCATGTGTCGAGGCTCGACCGATGACTACGCTCCGCTGTCTTTCTTCAACGTCAAGGAAGCTCGGTGGCAGAAGGGACGACCAATGTGTAGCTCCTGCTTCCCGACTCCCCGCATTCTGAGGCCCCAAAAGACTCGAACGCATTTAAAGAAACCCAATTGATGGAGTCACGAGTAAGCAAATGCAGCTCCCGAGTTCATATACCTCTCGCTCCGGACTACCCAGGTCAAGCTGTCACACACAGGAACCCTTCTCTCTAGATCTCGTTATCCATGACTTGTCCCCCTCTCCTCCACCCTTCACCCCCTCCTCCATGGCCTTGAGGAGGTCTGCCCTTGTCGGGCTCCTCTGGCTCACCATCCTCTTGCTCTTGATTCACGGGTGGAGCCATCTGAGGTCCAGGCGGCGGAGCAGTCCCTCGTCAGTCCCCCGGAAGCTGCTGGTGTCTTATAAGTTCGATCCCTCGGCGTTCACCCACACCAGCCATTATCGCCATCACCACCGTCACCGCCCTCACCACCATCATCGCAAGCAAACTACGCATTCATCCGCGGACCAACCCGGTGGCGAAGAGATCGACTCTCGGTACGGTGCGGAGAAGCGAGTCGTCCCCACCGGGCCGAACCCGTTGCACCACTGAGCGATGATGTCCCTGTAGGTGGTGAGCGATCGACATCTTGTTGGTTGATCCCATTCTTTGAAGCTGGAAGTGTTCATTAAGCTCGAATGAGACGAATAATCGCTTCAACCTGTACCCTTTCTTCGTTGCTTGTCTGTGTGTATGCTACCTCGGCAACTTGGAACTCCAACCTGCCGAGTCTGTGCAATCCCTGCCAAAGCAAGAAGAAAGAGAAGCACACGTACAAGTTTCTTCACGTTCGTGTTGGCATTGGGAACTCTGTCGTTGTATTCTACGTTACACACACATGCATAACCGGGACGGCACGGCACGGCTTGTCTTTTATTATGGAGCGATTAATGCATGATGGATACGTTTGAAGGCTATGGGTTTGTATTATGACTACTCTCTCGTCGACGATCAAAATTTATTCCTTGTATATTCTATTTGTTTGCTTTCACCATCAATCTGAAACAGCGATGTATCAGACTCATTTATCACGATTGATGGTTTGAAAATTCATTCGATAAATTTTTATATCTAAAATATTAATCCGATCACAATGTATATTAGGATTTATCGGAATTTAAATCTTGAACGTGTGAGTTAGGTTAGCTCGTAAAGACTTTATCGTATTACCACTTATCCATTTATGGAAAAATAAAAATAAAAATCACAATCCAGTAATAATCCATATTAGTTTATCTGTATATTGCAAGTTTGCCACTCCATAGTTTCAGGTTCTTCTATGCTAGCCCGGCAAAGCAGCCCATTCTGGCCTCGGCCCACGGACTTTCGAAATGGCCCATTAAAAGCCTGGCCGTCTCGGACGGGCCGGACTCAACGCGAATCCCGATGCCATCCCTCTCGTCCCCTCTCCGCCAAGCTTTCCCGCCACAGCGCGATTTCCCATCGGTGCCTCGTCGATTGCTAGATATATGTTGCCGATGACGGCCTGAGGAAACCCCCACCCCCCGCCCCCCTTCTCTGTGCCCCCAAACTGCTCGCTTCTTTGCCAGAGAAAAATGACGGCTAGCGATTCGCCGGCAGCCAACAAATTGCCCGAGCTCAAATTAGGTATTTCTTTTCTGCGGGTTCTTGATCCCCCTTTCATCTTCCTTCTTCTTTGCTTTTGATGGTTTATTGGTTCTCGGGCTTCAGATGCCAGGCAGGCGCAGGGTTTCATATCTTTCTTCAAAGCCCTTCCCGCTGTACGCTTTCTTGCCTTGTTGTCCTTCATCTGGCTTTTTTGCTAAATCCTATTAGCCAACTGAACATGGGCCGGTTCTTGTTCTTGTAGGATCCCAGGGCCGTGCGCTTCTTTGATCGCCGGGTGAGTTCGTTTGCCTCTTCGAACAACATGAGCCGTTACATCTTTTCACTCAGGGATGAGACATCTGGAGGCCGTTCCTTCCAAATCGCGAGCTTTAACTTGTTTCCTGTTTTGACGAGTTCTTACTCCTCAATGCTATGCTCTTCTCGTTACTTGTTGTGTGGACCTTGCCTTGGCCAATTGTTTTTGCAATTTGTTGGATTCAGATAACGCTATCTTCTAGTGCTTTATTTAGTATCTTTTGTAGCCACTGTTTTCATGTAACAGTAAGTGACACAGCAAGGAACATCTGAAAATAAACTTGACATGTTTCTCTGTGATAATAATGCGAAGTCTCCATACCACTTTCATTCTCTTACTACATGGATGGAAGTCACACTCTCTCATGTGCAAATAAGTCTATCTGGTCACACCTTGAAACCTGAATGAATAGTAGACACCATATATCTGGATTAATTTTTAGCAAAATGTAAATGTCTATGGACAAAACACCATGATCGGACTGTCCAATCAGGTAAGTGCATAAATTTAGCATAGTTTTTCCTATCTTTAAAATACCAAAGGATTACTTAGAAACTTTCATTCATCATCAATTTACCAATATAGCTCTTTAGTTAGTATGTGTGACGACATTTTATATTCCATATCATTACTCTTCAACAACTTTTTTTTTTTTAAAGGGTAAATAACGAATGAGAGATTTGATCTATTGCTATAAACTGTTAAAAGTCTTTACCAACTAAGCTAGCATACACATTCAAGAAGAGAGAGAGAGAGAGGGTTGAACAGATTGGGGTACAGGTGGAAATTAGTATTTCAATGATGAAACCAACTAGTTCAACATTACTAAAACCATGGCATCGACTTTATAACAGGTTAGGACTTTTGTGTTTTTCAAGTCTCACTCACTGCCATAGAAGTCATCAGACCACTTGATATGTGTTGCATAGATTGAAGGCAACCCTTAATCACAGTGTTATCTTCATGTACAAGGAAACTTAGGTCCTTAAACAATGGTTGACTTCATACACAGCTACTGTTTATTCCCATACATGTTATACCATTGTCAAGTTATCAACTACTGTATTGAAAGAATTCATTTAGTTTCTCTGATGTAACGGTAGCAAATCAAGACAACCTGAAGGAGATAAGATACTTGATAAATCAGGAAGATTGACCCTGATTTGATCAATGGAATGCTTGATGTTCATCCCTTATTAGTCACCACTTAGATAAATTCTTCCTCAAGTTGACTAGTGGAGTGAACCACAATCATCAGCATGGACAAAAACTTGTAATGGAGGGTGAGGCATGACAAACAAAGGTATTAATTGATGTTTCAACCCATTGGTATCCGAGGCAATAAGGAATTATTTAAATTCCACTTCAAGGGAAGAAGAGAACTAGGAAAACAAAATCTTTCATATTGTTGTTTGGTAATCCAAGGAATCATTCATATTGACCACAAGCCCTGTGTGCATCGTATCATACACTTAACAAAGGCCACCTTCGTGTCTTGGATCTCAGATTTGGTCTTAACCACATTTGGTTAAAGCATATGTGTCATATCAGTCTATGCTTGGTTTACCTCAACATGGCACATAAATATCTTTGCTTTATTCCAAATAAGCACCAACCTTAATGTCAAATTGGCAGCCAGTTAAAAAAACTTTATTCAAACTCCAATGGAACCTTCTTAACTTTGTGTCATGTATCATGTTGTATAACTGTCTTGGATGGTGTTGATGGATATATAATCTAATAATAATAATATATATATGTATATATATAATATACATATAATATATTATATATAATAATAATATATATAATATTATATATATAATTTTTGTACTCACAAATGATACAAGATTCTCTAGTTTGTCACTTATTACTACGTGTGCATTTTATATTGGCATAGGAATATAGTGTACTATTTCGAAACTACTCGAGCTATTTAGATTATTTTGTCAGAAGATTTGTTATAACTCCACCTTTAATTTTTGAGCTGTACTTTACCAGGATTATTATACTGTTCATGGTGAAAATGCTACATTTATTGCAAGGACATATTACCACACAACTACTGCTTTGAGACAATTAGGTAGTGGTTCAGAGGGAATTTCTAGTGTTAGTGTAAATAAAAACATGTTTGAGGCTATTGCTCGTGATCTTTTGCTGGAGAGGACAGATCACACATTAGAGCTATATGAAGGAAGTGGATCAAACTGGAATTTGACGAAAACAGGAACACCTGGAAATGTTGGTAGTTTTGAAGATATTTTGTTTGCCAACAATGACATGCAGGATTCCCCAGTTACAGTTGCATTGTTTCCTGTCTTCCGTGAAAATCAGTGCACTGTGGGACTAGGTTTTGTGGATATGACCAAAAGGAAACTCGGTACAGTTGAGTTCCTTGATGATAGCCAATTTACAAATACTGAATCAGTTTTGATTGCTCTTGGTTGTAAGGAATGCCTTTTACCCGTGGAATGTGGAAGGTCAACAGAACTTAAACCTCTTTATAATTCACTGTCCAGATGTAATGTTCTTCTTACAGAGAGAAAGAAATCTGAGTTCAAGTCAAGAGATTTGGTGCAGGATCTTGGTAGGATCATCAGAGGGTCAGTTGAACCCGTTCGAGATTTGCTTTCTGGATTTGATTATGCACTGGGTGCCCTAGGGGCATTGATATCCTATGTGGAATTGCTTGCAGATGATAGCAACTATGGAAACTTTACCATTGAAAAGTACAATTTAGATAATTACATGAGATTAGATTATGCTGCCATGAGAGCACTAAATGTCCTTGAGAGCAAAACAGATTTAAATAAAAACTTTAGTTTGTTTGGTCTGATGAATAGAACATGTACTGCTGGCATGGGCAAACGGTTGCTTAATAGGTGGCTCAAGCAACCATTGCTTGATGTACATGAGATCATTCATAGGTTAGATTTGGTTCAGGCATTTGTGGAGGATCCAGAGCTTCGCCAAGGGTTAAGGCAACATCTGAAGAGAATTTCAGATATTGAACGATTGACACATGCTCTGAAGAAAAAAACAGCTAATTTGCCACCAGTCATAAAATTGTATCAGGTAAATATTTATCATGCCTTTGACTTCTTTGAAAATACCCTATTTAAAATGAATATTTGGTTATTGGCTCTACTGTTTTTTATTTACTTTTCGGTTTGTATCTATTATATAACTATCTCTTGTGTCAAATTGTCTTCCATGAGTAGTCAAGCATCAGACTGCCATACATCCGAGATGTGCTGGAGCATTATGAAGGACAATTTTCATCACTGATAAGGAAAAGGTATTCAGAGCCCTTAAATTTTTGGATGGATGAGGAAAGGTTAAATAAGTTCATTGCTCTTGTTGAAGTCTCTGTTGATCTTGATCAACTTGAGAATGGCGAATACATGATATCACCTGGTTATGATCCAAACTTAGCTGCACTGAAGAATGAGCTCACTGCCATAGAACAACAAATAAATGACTTGCATAAACAAGCAGCAAATGATCTTGATCTTTCTCTTGATAAGGCATTGAAGTTGGAGAAAGGAACACAGTTTGGACATGCTTTTAGGATCACAAAGAAAGAGGAACAAAAGGTAAGAAAAAAGCTTACTAACCATTATATTGTCCTAGAAACACGGAAGGATGGTATAAAATTTACAAATACCAAGTTAAAGAAGTTGGGAGATCAGTACCAAAAATTACTGAGTGATTACACGAGTTGCCAGAAAGGGATTGTTGCTCGAGTAGTTGATACTTCAGCTACTTTTTCTGAGGTACTTAAGCTGATATTTCAAAGTTTATCATAAGTAAAGTATCTCAGTCTGAATTGTTTGACCTGTTATGAAAGGTATTTGAAGCTGTTGCAGCAATTCTAGCTGAGATAGATGTTCTGCTGAGCTTTGCTGACTTGGCAACCAGTTCTCCTATTCCATATGTTAGACCGGATATTACTCCCTCGGTGAGACATTTTTGTGCTGATTCTGTTTATGTCCCTTAAAAGGGACATGTGATGATATTGTTATAACATACCTGCAGGATCAAGGGGATATTATACTAGAAGGAAGCAGACATCCTTGTGTGGAGGCTCAGGATGGTGTGAATTTCATTCCTAATGATTGTAAACTCGTAAGCGCTCCATATACCTGCAGAATATCCTTACCCAATTTATTAATTGATTTTTCTCGTAACTCTATTTTCTCTGGTTTGTTATATGTAGGTCCGTGGAAAGAGCTGGTTTCAGATCATAACAGGACCTAATATGGGTGGCAAATCAACATTTATACGACAGGTATGGCATTTTGCTGCCATAATCATTATTAGAATTGGTGGAATGCATTTACAACTTTTTTTCTTTAGCTGAGTCAACAACCTTAATTGTTGCTTTTCAAGCTTAAAATTACATCTTACATGACTGATCTACATCAGGTAGTATGGAATCTGAAGCCACGAATGTGAAAAATGTAATCCTAGCATTGTCTAGGATAATTGCAATATTCTTGGATATTTTTGACATTACAATGCAAGTACTTTTTAGCAAGATTCGAAATATCGTATCGTATCGGCGTTTCGACGTTCGCTCGGTACGGTACGGAACGGTATACCGTTCGGTATATTATATATATATATATATATATATATAAAAGATTATATATATATATATATTTATTTATTTAAAAGCCGACGTCGCATCGCCTCGGCGACGTTGCCTTTTCCTTCCCCACGCGAGGCGACGTCGCCGAGGCGACGCGACATCGCCTCGTTTATTTAAATAATAAATAAATAAATAAATAAATATATATAAGCATCTCGGCGATGTCGTGTCGCGTCGGCGACGTCGCCGAGCCTTTTTCTAAAAAAAATATATATATATAAATAAATATATAAATAAATAAATATTATTTTATTATTATTATTCGTTTTGCCCGGTAATGGGCGGTCCGCGTACCGGTATACCGTCGGATCGATACATACCGCTTGTATCGGACGGTATTATTCGGTATTGCTTACCTTGCTTTTTGGAATATTGGATGCTAAAAGTGTGATTATGGGTCAGATAGAACATATGAATTAATTAGATTTAAGACACACTTCAGTGTCATTAGTTGAGCAGTAACAACTATGAAGTAGATGTATTGGCTAATCGGTGATTTGTGTCTGTCTGTAATAAATAACTTTTGCTCCTTTACGGAGAGGCTCCTGAATCCCTCTTTAAAACAAAAATCTCTGTGGCTGGCCTCTATGAGCAACTTTCTTGGCCTCTGCAAGCAACTTTCTTTCAGAATAGGTGTTCACAAAATGTGAAGTAGATGTATTGGCTAATTGGTGATTGGTGTCTGTCTGTAATCAAAATTTTTCCTTGTCATGCATGCAAAGTCTGGCATTAGCACTCTGTAACCTTGAACATGAAATAGATGCATCAGCTCTTTGTATTGTTTAGAATTACATTGGTTGGAAAATTAGCTTAGATGGACCCATTAGACCATTCTGTTTGTCTTCTTCTACTTTTCACAGTAATAAATACCTTTTGCTCCTATATGGAGAGGCTCCTGAATCCCTCTTTAAACCAAAAATCTTTGTGGCTGGCCTCTACGAGCAACTTTCTTTCGGAATAGGTGTTCACAAAATGCTTGATTGAGAATTTCACAGTTGGGATATCATAGAGAAAAAAGGCCACCTACCTCATAAAGTTCCCCACAGAAAAAAAAGACACAAAATTGAATATACCTAATGCTAATAAATATTTTAGGAGTGGAACAATAGTCCTGTATCTATGCAGCTTTTGTTTTAAAGGAAACAAAAGCTACATACTGGTCAGAACAAGCCAAAAAACCAACCTCTTGTATCGTGGTTTGGGTGTGTGGCAGCACCTTTTTTGG
The DNA here is from genome assembly GCF_036884655.1 of Musa acuminata AAA Group. Lineage (NCBI taxonomy): Eukaryota > Viridiplantae > Streptophyta > Magnoliopsida > Zingiberales > Musaceae > Musa > Musa acuminata. The sequence continues at coordinate 11,058,344 of NC_088343.1, read as the reverse complement.
TATGATGCCATCTCATGTCATACTGGTTGGCGCAAGCCAAAAATTGGCCAAGCCATATGCCAGCCGAACTGACATTTGTTATAATGTCATGTGCTAGTACCTTCTTGTCATTGGTACATTTCAAGTCATACTGACCTGTGTTGATTGGCATGATGATTCTTATTTTCAAATTTAAAATAGTGTATCAGTTTTCAATAGTTGGGATTTTTTTTACTTTCCAACTTTTCTTTTTAATCTTCATGTGGAAAAATCGCAATCCTCACCAGTCATATGAACATGTTTTCTTTCATACCTTTTCTCTCGTACAACAGGCTTCATTAACTTTTTCCTACATTATTTCACCATTTTATTGAGTTTATTTTTCCTGTCATCTTTCCTGATCTTCCTTCAAAAACATCCTAAAAAGCTACTTGAAGCCTTTCAATTGTGGAATTTAGATAATCATTAGTAATGTTCTTTCTAAAAAAGATCTCCTCGTGTGCTGGAATTCTCTGTAAATTTCATTAATAAGGATATTCCTTTTTTCAGTCCTTTGTATTTTAGATTGTATGTACTTCACTGAACTAATGGTTTTCTTAATTGTACTTGAGAGGGTGGATTATATTCATGGCTGTCTTACCCAATGACAAGTTTTTGATATCAAGAATAACTTCCTTTTCAGTTTTGAATTTGACGTAACACATTTTCTTATATACAAATTTATAAAGTCCTTATGAGTTCTTGTTGTACTTAAACTTGAAATGCATCTGATGTTTGCACTCTTTTCTTCAACTTGTCAATATCCAGGTTGGTGTCAATGTATTGATGGCACAAGTTGGTTGCTTTGTTCCATGTGAGAGGGCAACCATAAGCATACGTGATTGTATCTTTGCTCGTGTTGGGGCTGGTGATTGCCAGGTAAGTTTGTTACAAATCCTTAAAGTTCTTAGTCTTATGTGCAGAAAAGCAGAATTCCTGATAAATATATTAAGTATGAGCATATAATGTAAGTTCTGGCAACTGAGAACCGTATATCGACTTCACTGTATATTTTGGAGCTGATTCTATAAGAATTAAGATGGAACAGTCAACTTTTGAGTAAAAGAATCAGTCACCGACTGACAACTAATGAACATATTAAATTACTAATAGTAATTGATGCATTAAATGGTAGACTTTAGGATTTCGATGAATCTGACATTGTTTATTTTCCCAAAATATACAAATTGAATTCATCTGGATTTATGCTCTGGATTGAGCCAAATATTCTAGGTGGATGAGTATCGGTAGAATCCTTTTAATGCATATTGTGTTTTTTTTTTTTAGAATTGAGCAGTGATAGTATGTACAAAATTGTTGGGACTATGTTTGGCTCTTATATGGCTTGTTAAGGGATAGGAGTTATGAGTTGTTATGAAATGATACATATGTTACTTTTTCTTATCACAATCAGAAGGAATTAGAACAAGGAACATTCCAAAAGCTTAGGGTAATGAGTTGTGGAAAAGTTATTTGTTGGTGTATTAGGATTAAGGTAATCGGCCAATTTTAAGTTTATAAAATGAATACAATTGCAATTTCTCTCCATATCTGTTTACACCAAGTTCCAATAGTACAATTCAATTTCTTTGCTCCATCTTCCAATGTGTTTCAATAAAACATGCTTAACATTCTAAAACATCTGTGGTATAAACTATGAACCAAGGGTTTCAGAGCTGTCTATTGGCTTTAGTTAACATCATGATTCATGCATGAAATTACATGGATCTTGTTTCAAAAAGAAGCACTTGGAAGTATTTTTCAAGACTTAATAATCATTAATATACTATTTACATCATAACCTGCAATCACATGAGACTGATTGGGATTACCACAATCTTCACAATTTATGCCCCCAGTGTCCTCACTATTGCATATTGAATCACCAGGGAACCCTATTGGTGATGTAGTGATTCCAGAGAGGCCATCAGTCTAGCATGCTAATGCCATCATCTTTAGTGCTCCATCTCGCCTGTGATTAATGTTCATTTGGATGCACATTAGGTCAGAGCATGGCCTATACACCACTAACGTATTATACTCAACTGCCATATTTGTCATTATTTGCTGTTAATTAGAGTGCTCACAAGGCACTTCACATATTAAGTGTGCATGATGACATATAGTATGTACACCATAGCTCTATCCCTTGTGGGATCTTACAGTTAAGGTTATGATTATGACTAATAGGTGCATTCTTCCCTTTTCCCCATCTCATTAGAATGTGATGTGACGATATCTTTTTTTCTTTCAAATATTGAAAGTTTGTGTTGGTTTTGCAGCTTCGTGGCGTTTCCACCTTCATGCAAGAAATGCTGGAGACTGCTTCAATCTTAAAGGGCGCATCTGAGAAGTCACTAATAATTATTGATGAGTTAGGCCGTGGAACATCAACTTACGATGGATTTGGTTTGTCTGTTTCTTTATCTCATCTTTACTATATTATATCATTATCTGTTGCTTATTCTGCCCATTTATCATTTTCTTGTATTGGTTGAGTTGATATTTACATTTCCCCTTCTTCTTTCTTCTTCTTTTTTCTTTCTTGTTGTTTTTGGAGTTCTATTGCGTTTTCATAGCAATCATTCATTGTATGTGAGTGGATGTATTTGGCACTAATTTTCAATCATGGGGCTAACCAAGTGATGAAGTTGCAACATCAAATGTCTGACCATAAACTAAGAAATTGTTTACTCATATGTTATGCAACATTCTTAGTTGATTAATGTGTCAATACATTGTTTACTCGTGTGTAGTTGTCAATTTTTAAAAGCACTATGTCATATTATCACAGTGATTGTTGTATCACCCGAAAGGGTACAAAATGAGTGTTATGTATTAGTTCGTACGAGGACCGGAATGTGGACTTGGGCGTTACTTATTGGTCTGGATGTGGACCAGTACAGACCACCTTCGTTTCGAGTGGTCTGATCCAACTTAGGGAAAAATAAAAAAGAAGCCTAAAATAGCAGTGGGGCCCATCCATTATAGTATTAAAAAAGAAAAAAACCTTAAATAGCAACTCATGAGCCCTCTTCTTGCAATGCTACTGTCGCTGTCATTGCTTGGCAAGTTCTCGCTGCTGCCGTCTTCTCGTGGTGCTCCACTGTTGCCTCTTCTTTCATCTCGCTAGTGTCTATCTCCTAGGTATACTTCCACCTCTTCTCTTTCTCTTATTTCTTCTTCTTCTTCTGCCTTCTCTACCGCTTCCTCTTCTTCCTCCACTTCCTCTCCTTCTTCCTTCTCTTCCTCAACCCTCCCTTCCTCTTATCCTTCTTTTTCTTCCTCTTTGAAATGATGGTCCATACAGTACTTATCGGTATGTATCGGTTTGACTAGATTACCGAAACAGGTCCAGAACCCAAAATGGTGACCCTTGGCCTAAAGATCTCCTTATATTCAAATCTTGATATACCACTTCAAAAGATAAAGGACATTCAGGAACTCAAAAGTTTGCTCTGAAATTTCAGGTTTCTCTTGGATGCCAAAAGTTTCAAGGTTCCTCTGATCTTGTTGCTTCCTATCATGCACCTATTTAATGCTGCTTGGTGCACCAACTTGACATTTGAAATCACATTTCTATTTCTTGATCCTGAATTCTTTTCTTTGTAAGTCAATGTGATTGCATGCTTGGTTGACGTAAATGAACCCAAGATAACCTATGATAGCTTAAAGATACCCAAACACTAATGAGGTCAAATCTGAGGTTTTTAGAGCACAGTATAATCAAGCTGCTGGATATAAAAGCCTAGTTGATAGCAAATTGAGCATAAAGGATATAAAAGTTCCCAAATGATCCTATCATCAACTCTGCATGTATGGGTGATTCCGTAACCATGCATGGGTGCTGAGATAAATTAAGTTGAAGTCCCTGCCTAACATAAAACTAACTTTGGTACATAATCTCCCAAGTGCCATCATCCTACCATATCAGTTGGGAGTATCTGTCATGTAGTTTTGGAGAGTTCCAATCCAGTGACACCATGTCTACATGTATTGGCATTGGAGTCTATCATACCAATAGTGTGTTGGCATGTGTTGATTGTCACATATCCATGCTGTATCTTGTTGACATGTGACCATCATATGACATGTGCGGAGGAAAATTAAGACCATGGTCTCCATAGTTGTCTCTTCTTGGAGCCAACCTTTTAGGTAGGTTTTCTAAAGTTGAACTTTGGCTGTAGCACGGCTACTGTCAGGAATTGTTACACAGATTACAAGCTTTAGTTCCCTCGGCTTTACTGAAGTTGATAGAATAGTTATTGTACTATCCATCATCTATGACTCCACAAATTTTTAAATGCAATATTTGAGTCCTAGACATGATTATGTGAATTGTCAAGTTATTTGGGAATACAATAGTCCATATTAAAGTGTCATTCCAAGTCAACATTAGCAGAACAGTGAACTACTCACATTTTGATTTGTATGATATTTAATTCTGGGACAGCAAATTTGCTGCAATAATTTATTAACCTAAAATTCAAAACTCAAGATGGGCTGAAATTGACTACTTTGTGTCAAGTCAAAAATTCTTGGGAGTTGGGACTACAATGGATTGCCTTTTTAGTTAAAGTGAAGGAAAGACATTTGTCTGTTTGTTTCTCTTGTTTATGATAATGTGATATTTATCCCTTCAAATTGCTAAATTTATACTGCTTTAGGGGACAAGTTTGATCATTATCTTTGCCATGGTATGTTCTTCCATTCATGTTTATCACATCATGTCATACTGGAGCTGAAGATTTGCGTGAAATTCAGAGACTGGTTTTACGAAATGTAACATTTGATCCTTGGATTCTCTCTGGATTTGTCTTGATTTAGTTAATCTTAATTCAGGCTTGGCTTGGGCTATTTGTGAGCATCTTGTGGAGGTTACTAGGGCGCCAACTCTGTTTGCAACTCACTTCCATGAACTCACGTCACTAGCTCATGCAAATGCTCATGATTGTCCAAATCTGTCCTCCGTTGGAGTAGCAAATTATCATGTTGGAGCGCACATAGATCCATCAAGTCGGAAGTTGACTATGATGTACAAGGTGAATGATTAGCTTGCAGTGGTTTAATATCAAGCAATGAAGATACTTTCTATCTTTCTGTGGTAATATATATAGCTAAAAACTATCTTCATCATTTTTCTGGTACATTAGTTCATGATATGTTTGATCTATAATGTTAAGAAACTTTTAAATTGTTGAAGCATCTCCCATGTTAGTTGATCAATACACTTATTTAAAAAAAAACAAATTATACACTTATCTAGGTTATACAAATTTTAGGAGTCCTTGTAGCTGACAAATGATGCATGAGCTCAAGAAAAACCTTTAGTTTAAAGTCCATTAAGTTGACTTGTAAATTCTGTTCTATCCATAGGTCTCATATATCCATATATCCAGAACTTTTGAAAGAATTTAGTGTTCAACTTTGACAATAACTTGGTTTGACACATATTAAAGCTTTAGATCTGCAACACAAGTTGCTTTTACATTATCTAGTGGGGATAGAGTTTAATTATCATTACTTGGCCCCTAATTTTATAATCTCTTTTTCTAAATCTCAACTATATCTTATGGTGTTAGAATGAACGACGAATGAACATGTTTATACTCTGACGAGTTAAGAATCACATATCATGTTCATGCCTATAATGCATCCTATTATAAGCATCACCCACCCATTTTATTCTCAGTGTGATATATAATTGTTATGAAAAAGGTTCTAAATTGATTGATGAAATTATGAGCAGTTACCTCCCCATTGAGGACCACAGTCAAAACTCAAAAGTACCTTGATGCCCTCTGCATATCATGGCTGATTATAAGTTCAAGGGAGGAGATTAACTCAATTATTTATTTATTTTAAATTATTTCAAATGACTTTTATCTACCATCATACTGAATTTAGTCGTTGATTGTTTTCAATTTTGTTTGTTTATCTTCTGTGAACTTTTCCAATTTTTCAGGTTGAACCTGGTGCTTGTGATCAAAGTTTTGGTATTCATGTGGCAGAACTTGCAAATTTTCCTGAAGACGTTGTAAATCTTGCTAGAAGGAAAGCTGAGGAACTGGAAGATTTTTCTCAGCCATCTAACATTAGTGATGGTTCAGAGAAAGAGGTTTGCCACAGAAAGAAATTTTCACTGACAGCATGTACTTTTGATTGCATGAGCCTGCATGTTTCCTGATCGTTGACCAATGTTCTTATATCACAGTACCTAATTTTGTTGAATTAGATAAGGTCAGCGTGTAACAGGAAGAATCCAACTTTACCAGTGAGTTGCATCAATTAGTATAAAAGATCATGCAACAAGGCAAATGGCAAAAGTTTTGTTGAATAATTAAATTAACCAGAAGAAGAAAAAGTAATTAGCAAAAAGTTGAAGAAAGATTGGAGATTGTGGTCAGACTCATTCTGGAATAAATCTCCACGTGTCTCGTGCATGGGGAGATTCAATGATCTAAACTATATTCCAAAGGGACCTTTTTCAATATTTTTTATTATTATGTATCAGTAAGGTTCATTTTTATGCAGGAAGACCATAAAGCCATATTGCAACAATCCGAATGCAGTAAAATTCATGAACTTAGAACATCTACCTACATTGACATCCAGATCTAAAAATTTAGTTCTTGTCAACTTGAACTTTTTTAACATAATCTATGTGCATAATAGGACTAGGATAAGAATCTGACTCAATTTGACTCAACTTTACTTTTGTGAGACATAATATTGTGTCGTTATTCACATTGCTCATTCTCTTGTCTATAGCATTTATGTGAAGGAACTGCTCTTTTGATCATGGAAGTTAAAAGTTGAAAACATATTTTTTGATGCTTCACTCATCGACATCTGATGATGAATATCAATTTTTTTTTCAATATCATGACAATCAAGACCTTTCAATATCAATTGATAATGAATATCATTGTTTTTTCAATATCAAATTTTTTTTTTCAAGTTACGAATACTGCACAAACACGTTGAATAGCTTTCTTCTCTTTGAATTGTTTGACGACAGTGTATCAACTGTCTGATCACCCTTCAAATAGCTTTTTATACTACAGTATGAGTTGCTTTTCTTTGAGAAGCTTCATCCCCTCCCAAGAGAAAAAGAGTCACCTTCTTGACATATATGTAACTATATACCTCTTCCAACATTCATGAGCTTGACCTTTCAATCTTATCTTTGTGGAGCACATTAGTTTCCAGTTAGGCATGTGACTTTGAGTCTTGAGTTACAAACAGCTGACTCATGAACCGAAACCATGGACTATAAATATAAATGCATTTCTTGACCATCTTGTTAATGTTTCCTTTCAAGTCAATTTAGACCAATTTTTACAATATCAGCTACCTACTCCCGAATCTAGTTCTTTGGTGAAAGCAGTCTCTCATAAGTGTATTCCGTGACCCATCATTCATGTTTAAAATTTTTCAGCTGATCTGAGTGAACCCCAAAACAGAGAACAAGGTTGATCTTTTCCCTGTTGGCATACGCAATGAGTCATCAATAAAATTACCACATGCTACTATTACGCTGCTAGCATAAACGTGTCATGTTGTGACCGAATTTTTAAACTGATCAATCTCTCTTTAATTTTCAGGTCGGGTGTAAACGTAAGCGAGTATGTAATCCTGATGACATGTCTAGTGGTGCAGCTCGAGCTCATCGCTTTCTGGAGGAGTTCTCTGCCTTGCCTTTAGATCAGATGGACTTGAAACAGGCCATGGAACATGTTTGTAAACTGAGGAATGAACTGGAGAAAGACGCAGCCAACTCTCCATGGCTTAAACAGTTCTTCTGAGGGCTACCCCAAGGCATTGCATCTTGAGTAGTGGTTTTCCTTAGATGTTTTGGCAGTAATGCGCAAAAAGATCATGTTCCTATTCTTGGCTTCCTTTTGTCTCTCTTGGGGTAAGCTTTTGGCTCGTGTAAAAGGCTGTTTGTCATCACCAGCCATGGCCAATTTTGCCTCTCTTTTCTCGTTTTTATATGGTTTAGTATGTAAATATCGGACCCACGATACAGATGCCCATGAAAATCTATCATTTTCATACTATTGTTTTTGTTTGTCTATCTACTCATCGAGAGCTTTATTTTGGATGCAGGAAAAATAGTTCCTGCTGTTAGTGAATCGATGCTTGAACCGAAGCTGTGAAGTTTAGATGTGCATTTTATTGCTCAATAATATTCATCCTTCCATCATCATCTCGTAGGGCTTTGCAGCATTCATTGTTTCTTGCTCAGGAACGAGATTACAGAACTTATTCGACATATATCTTCTACAACACAGGTTCATGAGCTTTGGATACCTAAACATCGGGGTTATCCTGTCGGTTCGTTCTAATCTCCGCCATCGCCATTCGCCCCGCTCGCAACATCTTCTCCTCCGATGGAGGCCAATTATGGTATGTGCAACTTCTGAGGTATATAGGGTCTGCCAGGGGTGACGTCGGCCCTTGAGCTTTTCAGGGGTCGTTCATTCGGCTTGAGAACAGTCTTGGGGACCCACCAGCAATTGCTTTCAAATAGACAGGTACGCTTCGTGCTGGTGCACGCTCGAAATCCCGCCCGGCTTCCCTCTCTTTCCCTGACGAAAGGAAGTCAGCCAGAGGAGGTAATCGCGCTCCTACCTTGATCTTGCTTGCAGCACTTCGTTCCGGATTTCTCTCTTTTTCCGTCTTCCGCGATGCGAGGGATGATGGGGTGAGGTGACAGTCGCTGGAAGGGGAATCGCGATGATGAGGGAGGAGGGTGGATCTGCAGCGGAATCCCATCCGGCCCATGGTGATCTTCATGATCGGGGCGGAGGGCTTCATCGGATCCCAACTCTGCGAGAAGCTGATGGGGGAGACCCTCCTCACCGAGTTCGCGGTGAACGCCTACAGCGACGAGATCAAGCACATCTTGGAGCCAGCCCGCCAGGCAGAGCAGCACCAGCAGCATCTCCGGACACCCCTGGGTCGGTCGAATCCACTTCCACCGCCTCAACATCAAGTACAACTCCAGGCTCGGGGTCCTCATCAGGATGTCCGATGTGGTTCGTCTCCTATCCACCACCACCCCACCTTAGCCTCCTCTTGCCCTGATTTTCTCTTAAGATCTGCATATATGCTCGCTGTGTGTTCTTGGTGTTTCTCCTTAAACAACGAGAGAAGAATCTGATGCCCTTTTGCGGGTTTGTTCTTTTCCCTTTTGCGCACAGACGATCATGCGATCTGCACGCCGTCATATCAGAACACTCGTCCGCTTGATGCCATCTCAGCGATTTCATCGACGCGTCCAAATTTAAGAGTCACTTGCACTTCCTCAGTTTGACTGTCCAATTGCCGCTGATATCTTTTTCTTCAATTTTGTTGCTGATTAGGTGTTGCTCGGAGAACAATAAGCGGCTCACTCACTTCTCCACTTGTAAAGTCTATGGAACAATAATTAGGAGCGTCCTTCCAAAGGATCACCCGTAGACAGGTACCTGCCCTTGTGCCCCTTCAGTTGGATGCTGCTGATAATTATGTACGGTATAGAATCACATACGGAATGCAGAATGTTCTAGTTTTATCATCATAGCAGAACAGTTGATAATAGAGTGTCATCCCATAAATGATCGGCTAAAAGTAATGGATCCCTACGAGAATGTAAACATTAAAGAAATCTCACTTTGATTGATGAACCTTCACAATAGAGAGTCCTTTGATACCCTTTCTTGCTTATTTTAGTAGGGGATGAGCAACAACAAGGTTTCATAGCATTCCTCTCACTTGCAATACAATTGGGGTTGTTTAATGCTTGCCAAATTTGGGTAGTTGACTTTTGGCCTTCACATGAGAAATGTGTTTTGGTTGGAAGGGGATGATAACACTTTTGTTGATAAGATTTGTGTTGCTGCCCAACTGATAAGATTACTCATCTTTCATCAGGTATTGCAGTCTGAGGATTACCTAAAAGCTAAGGACCTAAAGTGAAGGTATGATGGGATCATTAGTTTCCAGCACCTATTTGAAAGAACTATTTAACTCTTCTTCTATAGTATGAATTCTGCTAATCGATAATGACCATTCTTGTCCAATTCCTAGAGAATTGCCTATTTTGGGAAAACGATGGCTTTAATTTTATCAGTAGCATAGCGTAGGCCCATTGATGGCTCAACCTAGAATTAGATATATTTTCACCATTGGATTTATTAACCATATGGTTGGTTGTCTTTCATGGTTCTAATTGCCCAGCTACCAGTTCTGGCACTAGTTGCTTGTTCCTTCTTATTGTTTTCTTCTGTGTGAATCTTGAAGATGCCCTGTTACCCAAGTTTTGCACAGCTAGTGGCTAATTCCTTTACCTTCTGTTTGAATTTTGAAGGTCACTATCTACATTGCTCTTTTCAAGACATCAGCATGCAAAAGCTAGTTGTATATGCCATACTACCTACTTAATTTGTTACAATCTAAAGTTTCTCGGTGTCTTTTCCTGACTTTTTATAACAAAGGAAATGAAAAGAATTCGACTTCACCCTCAGGAACATCGTGCATTGACAGCGAATTCTACCGTGAAGGGTGAAGGGAATGATGACACTGACAAACGGATTGTCAGCATGACTATTCTCAATAAACAACTTGGTATTCTCCATATACGCTTTATTTTAGTTTAGGTGTCCTATATGAATATGTAAAATGTAAACGTAGGTCGGAATCCAAGATATCGCTGTGGAACTTGCTCGAGTTGACTCTTACCTAGCAGGTGGACAATGGCAAAATCTACCGCGTCCACTTAGGTGCGTCTAACTTCGATCCTAGGAGACATTGTGTCTAAATATTGAGTCTATGCATAACTTTAGCTGTTTCCGATCCATATCTCCTTTTTAATCATTGAGTCTATGCATAACTTTAGCTGTTTCCTTTCGAAGTCACTAAATATGATGGTCATGCCCAAGTTTGCTAAAGGCTTGCGTTTCTTAACTATGCTTGTCTTGCTGTTGGCCTTTTAAGAACATACTACTACATACACAACTACTAGTTTAATTTTACCTATTTGCTAACTGTTGGATGTTGTGAGCTCATCTGGCTACAACAGGAGAGGCCGAGGGATTTACTTGATTTGTGAGTTGTTGCCATTTCTTTACTAGATATGTGAGAATAAAGAATTGTAGCTTACGCATTTGTTCAGCTTCTTTTGTCTTTTTCTTCCCCGCAAATGATGAGGATAAGTATAGCTGATACTGGTCAAATACTTTACCTGAAATGTGCATATGCTTCACCTTATTTTTTGGATAATCAAGCAGTCTACTTTGCAACAATACCCTTCCTATCACATAACGTTTATGTCTCATTAGAGAAGTGACACTCTTGATTTCAATTGCTTTTAGGTGCAACCGAATCTGCAACTCAACCTTCGTGGCCCTACATGTATCTGCATCGACATTATGACCACCAGGTAATACGACACTTGGTTAGGATGAACACATCATGTTGGCATACTCTCATGCACTCCTACAATGCATCCAGATCGACTGGAATAATCCTCAGTGGAATGAATGGTTGTCTCTCTCGCCTCAGCACGTTACCAGGCGGCTCCACCGAGACAAGTAAGCCACAAACCAAACTCATAGTTCTGTTTACATACATGCATACTGTGTGTGGCTTTTCCCAGGGTTATATGATCGATCCCATCGATCCAATAAAAAACCCTGCCTTGAGAAACCTGTGGATTTCGAAACAGTCCGCGGGCAGGGAAAACCATGGGCATTTTTCCGCGGCGGTTTCGGGTAACAGGAGTTACGCATTGCTGCTTGGACCCCACCTTTCTTATTGCGAGACGACTTTTGCTGCATGCTCTCCGCCACGGACCACCGAAATCGGATGTCATTGGACCTCGCACGGGCGATGCCATTCACTTCTTCGAGCCAATTGGACATGACGGCCGTCTGTTCGCTGTCGGAGGTAGACGCAGCCGAGTCCACCAACTTCACCCACAGGAAGTTGGAAAACATGCGACTGAAACCGATGGAATGCGAGGTCGTGATCCCTCCCCGTCCCTCCGATTCCGAAAACCACGTACGTACTTTACCACCTCAAAAACCGGCGGCACTCACAGCTCCACGCCCCGGAGAAGGACATGGGAGCGATGCCCATCGAAGCGAGCGGCGCTCTGCTCATGGTATCCTCCGTTTCCCTTTCGCTTTCTGACATTTCTTTTATGTGATTTCTGCGGTCCGCCAACGAAGAGCTGCGACGTAGGAGTAGAAGTCGTGACCCAGCATTTGACGCATCTTTCAGAGAACTGAGCTATATGATCTTCACGCTCCTGGGTGCTTCGGAGACTTTGCGACCCTCGGGGTTTCGTTGTTTCGCGCGCTTTACCGGCTCGGCGGCCGCCCCATGAAAAGGTAGGGCAGCGAAGGGAAGAGCAGCGAGAGCATTACTGTCGTAATTGATAATTATAGGAAGTGAATGATGAAGATGGATGGAGGGAATGGCGTGCCCGGGGGAATGCTGCCCACCAGCATGGGCTCTGGAGGATTGCTAGGCCTGGATATGTCTCTCCACCCTCACCAACAGATGCAGCAGCAACAGCAGCCGCTGCTTCATCACCAGCTCCAGCAGACGCACCACATGCTGCCGTTCCAGGCTCCGACAGCCAGTGACGGCGACCGCCAGGCCGAGCAGCACCCCGTGAGGCACGCCCAGTACGTGCCCCCGTTTGGCCACGTCAGGGATAAACAGCAGCCGGCCATGAGTTCCGAGGAGGAGCCCAGATACGGGGACGAGGTCGATGACCAGGTGGGGCGGGGAGGGATGTCGCAGCCGTCGCCGTCGGCCTCTCCGTGGCAGCGGATGAAGTGGACCGACGGCATGGTCCGGCTCCTCATCCAGGTGGTCTACCGCGTGGGAGACGACGGCGGTGGGGCGGCGGGGGAGCAGCAGCAACCCCAGGGCACTGTTGCAAAGGGCAAGAAGTCCTCGTCTGCGGCGGCGGCGGCGTCGGCGTCGGCGTCGGCGCTGCTGCAGAAGAAGGGGAAGTGGAAGTCGGTGTCGCGGGCAATGATGGACAAGGGGTTTTTCGTGTCGCCGCAGCAGTGCGAGGACAAGTTCAACGACCTGAACAAGCGATACAAGCGGGTGAACGACCTCCTTGGCAAGGGAACGGCCTGCCGGGTGGTGGAGAACCAGAGTCTCCTCGAGACCATGGACCTCTCCCCCAAGGCTAAGGAGGAAGCCCGCAAGCTCCTCAACTCCAAGCACCTCTTCTTCCGCGAGATGTGCGCCTACCACAACGCCGGAGCTTACTCCGCCTGCGCCGCCCCTCCCCCTCCGCAGATGCCGCCGCCCCATTCCTCAGATCAGCAGCAGCACTGCTTCCACCACCCGCCTGGCCGAGCTGACACGGCACTGTCCACGAGGAAGGTTGCAGGAGGTAGCAGGGCTGCCATCGTCGCCGACGAGGAGGGAATGGCGGAAGATATGGACGATGACGATGATGTGGACAGCGAGGACGATGACGACTACGATGACGAGGATGATGATGATGACGACGACATGGAAGAACACAACCATAAGCGCCACGGGCACCACCACCAACACAAGCACGACGAGGTGGGGGAGGACGAGGACAACAAGAAGCACAGGAAGACGGCGTCTCAGACGTCAGCCTCCCCTCCGCTCTCACTGACGCTGTCGTCGCCATCCAGCTCCGTGCAGCAGTTGCGGTCCGAGATGGTGGCCATGTCCGGCGGGGGTGAGCAGCAGCAACGGCAGTGGCTGAAGAGGAAGGCAGCGGATCTGGTGGAGCAGCGGGTGGCGTACCAATGCCGGGCCTTCCAACTGGAGCGCCAGCGCTTCAAATGGCTCCGCTTCAGCACTAACAAGGAACGCGAGATGGAGCGCATGAAGCTGGAGAACGAACGCCTCCGCCTTGAGAACGACCGCATGGCGCTGCTACTCCGACAAAGAGAGCTCGAGCTCATACAGGGAGGCGGCGGTGGCGGTGGCGTCTCCTCCTCCGCCGAGCAGCAGCTAATGCTTCAGAACACCAATGCCAATCCTAACTCTGCTACTACGGTCTAAAGCTTGTCTTCTTTGTCGCCCCAGGAAAGATTAAGACGGAGGAGGCTTCAATGCGCTGCATCGGGCAATTAACGTGCACATTCCTGCCTTTGCAATAGCATGATGGTGTGATGACCACAAGTAGACGCGAAAACCCGGAATGAGTTCTTTTATGGTATCTTTGTAATTTTTCCTTCACTTAAGTTTGGCGTTTTACTGTAACGAAGAACTGATACATTTTCGTTCACGAAATTCTGTGAAATTCAGAAACAAAAGAGTCGAAAATTCGTGGAATATAATAGTGTAAAGAATATAAATTAGAATTAGATGTAAATGTTATTGATAAAAAAATTAAAGATAGTACCAGAGGGAACGAGTGAGAGGTTTTTCGTTTAAATTTTGTTTCCCAAGTACCATTATTATAAAAAAAATTATATTTTTCAGTAATCGTCATATATATATATGTATATATATACATTCACACTTTTTTTGACTGTATATAATAATGCCTCATATAAAGAAATTATGTACGTTAGGTCATCAACATTGCATCATCATATGTGGATGTCGGTGGTTGACTTGAATTCGACTTGATTCGTATATTATTTATGCGGGGAATTTATTTTGCGTCGATTGTGTCATTGTTCCAGCTTGCTAGTATTTATTTTATTTGATTGGTGCTGCTTATTCTGACAGTCAATATGGTGCCTTTGTGTTTATTGGACGCTCGCCCAATATTGGAAGTGTGTGAATAGATTAACCCTTTATAAGCAGATTCAATTGTGGATTCACATGTAGAATCTATATTAAATCACCACGACTTGGGTCTCTTTCTTGGGCGGGACACCAAATTCATGTAATGTATCTTTACCGATTAAAATGTGGAGAACGCAGATTATTATTTACTATTTTGTGTTTCATGATTATATATTTATATATAGGAAAAAGATAAAAATTACTGAAATGATTGATGGATTATGATATATACGGGCCGGTTATAATCAAGAATAAATGTGAAAAATCATCAATTAATATGCAAATAATCCTTATCAGGAATGATTTTTCTCAAATATTCATAGCTTATGTGATCTCTTGGGATATGATTTTATTTTATCTAGCATACTCCATAAGATGGTACGTTGCCGATGATTAATATTAGTATTAAGATATAGATGAGAGTATAACTTCAAATATTTATGAATAATATATCCATTGTTTTTGTCCATGGGTACTTGAGATGCATCAAGAATTTTTTTTTTTGCCTTTGCGACGTTGATTATCCTCAGGGTGATAGAGACGGATCAAGAGAGGATTTTTTTAATGTTTGCGATGTTGATTTTTTTTATCATTTTTACATTAATAAAAAAATCATGTAACATTAACGTTGAATATGTTAAATCTCATATTTTGATGATTAAACCACTTGATATGTGTTTATGTTTTAATTTACGTTTTGAGTGATGCAGGATGCTTCCATCAAGATGAGACAATTAAAGAAGGAAAAATCATGTTGTGCCGAAGGAATATGTCAAAAGATTGGACGTCGGGCTAGTGGATCGGTCGACGTATCGACATAAGGCTTCGGGCCGTGGACTCGAGCATCGGGCCAAGAAAAGCGGGTATTGTGCCAAGGATATCGGAGTTGCGTAGTCAACTAGCCGTTGGGCAATAGACCGTAGGAGAGGACGATGCGTTGAAAAATCGGACGAAGCGTCGAGGGACCAATGACATGCCAGACAACTTAGTTAATTGCTTAGGATTAATTATCTCGATCGAAGTTTTCTTTTACATGTGCAGGATTAACTACAATGGAAGTAAGACATGCAACAGGACTTGCGTCGAAGTCAAGACTATGATCACATTGGGGGTTCGAGAGTTCGACAAAAGTCTTGACGGTCGTCAGAGGTTCTGCGGGAACAAATCCGAGAAGTGAGTTTGTCGGATGTTCGCTGGAAGTTCACCGGAAGCTCGCTGGAAGAAGCGATTGACGCACTAGCAGTAAATGTCTTAAGAAATATCATAGTTAGCATGTAGATTAAGTTAGGAATGGGAGGTGATCCCATTAACTTAATCTGGGGGCAATTGGGCCCTTGATAGATCCAAATTGGGCTGAATGGATCAACCCATTCGGACCAGAATTCCTGCTAGGCGGTGGCACCGCCCAGGAGATGGTCTCCCAGGAAAGCTGGGCGGTGGCACCGCCTAGGCTTAGTCTCCAAGCGAGATTGGGCGATGCAACCGCCTTAGTCAGGCGGTGGCACCGCCAGAACTCGGTCTCCTAGCTCTGTTAGGCGGTTGTACCACCCCAGTCAGGAGGGAGTACCTCCGGGACCCCGAAAATCCGGGAAAAGATACTTTTGAGCTCCAAATTCAAACCAGTTTGGGGCCTATATAAATCCCACCATTTCCTGTATGAAAGGGCAACCAAAAGCATTGAAAATTCAATCTTACTATGTGATATTTAGAGCTCAAAAGTGTTGTAAAGGCTATAAGTTCTCCTTCCTCTTTTCTTCCACGTTTTAATCTTTCAAGAGATGAGAGAAAAGTTTGTAAGGGTTGTCTCCTAAGCCCGTCAAAAGGAGTGAAACTGTAAAAGGGTGGTTGGCCTTCGCCTATTGAAGGAAGGCCTCTAGTGGACGTCGGTGACCTCATCGGAGGAGGAAGCCAAAAGTGGATGTAGGTCAAGATTGATCGATCCACTCCAAATCTCAGTTTGCATTTACTTTCTGTTTTCTATCTTAACTACAAACTGCCTCCATAGCTTTACTTTAACTGCACTTCGCCTAATCTAAGTTAAAGTGATTTCCGAATCAGCTTTCTTACATAAATCGTTTTTATCGTACTAACGTCGTTTTAAATCGTCGAAATTTTTTTGCTGCACTAATTCACCCCCCCCCCCTCTCAGTGCACTTGATCCTAACAGAATATATAATCATCACTTTTTATCTTTTTCAAAAAATTTATGGTATATTTTGGTAACCCGCCATTATCCACGATTACATTAGCATCAAGGGCAACACGTCGGAGCATACCCCCCCTCCCCGGTCAACGTCATTATGCAAAGGTCGAATGACGCCAACTGAGTACGACAACGTCCCGTAGAGACCAGGTCAACGCCGACCAAGTACAACGTCATCCCGTAAATATCGGGTCAGCGTGAAGACTGGGTCGACGCCGACCAAGGACTACGCCGGTCTGCAAGAGTTAGGACGACACCGACGGAGTACAACACCGATAATCATAAATATAACAGGTACGATTGGTCCTTGGCGGAAGGATAAAAATGCCTCGTGGGGCCGGTAACAATGGTCTTCGGCTCATTTTCCACCCAGTGCTAACAAGATCTTCGAAGGGGTCGAAGTCAGGAACCCCCTTCCCCACCTCGACCAGGGATCGGAGATAAAGAGGTAGGCGGCCAGCCAAGGGGAGCTTCCAGACTCTGAAGCCAGAGCCCAAGCCCGACCTCACCGGACGACGATCCCCACGCCCGAGCGTCGACATGGACGATCTTGTGCACTCAGGGCTAAACCAAACTGTGCTGACTCTCTCTGCCAGGACGTAAAGAATCACTATCAATAATGATCTCCAAAAAGATTGGACTATCACGATTAAGAATCACAATATTTTTTACATTATATTTCCAACCGCCTTCAAGGGTAGAAAACAAAGTCTTCTTTATTGATCGGAGCACCAAGAAGAGCAAGTTCATCAGCAATAACTTCAATATCATGAAGATACTAAGATAAGGCCTTTGAGTTAAATAATATAGTTTGAAGATCTCTTATCATAAAGTTTACTAATTTTAATCATGCATCTCCAAGGGGTATCATTAATTCAATGAGAGATGGTGTCGCTATTGGAAGGGATTAAAGCAACAAAATGTTTTTGTGAATCCTCTCCTGTCATGGAAAAGATAAAACAAAAAAAATAAAAGAAAGAAACAGAGGAGGAAAAAAGAAGGTCACGAGAGTATTTGGAAGTACAATACTACCAAAGATCTAAAGAAATATAAAAACAGAGAGATCGTGAGAGTCTTCGGAGCAACGGTGCCATAAAAGATCTAAATAAATATAAAAACACTTATGAGAACACCAAAATGACTATTTACTCATATGTTTTATATTACATGATTATATACTTATATCAAAATTGATAATAAAAAGTACAACCCATAGAATGACTATTGGAATATACATGCTAACATATTTGTGCTAATTATAATCAATAGTAATATAAAGAATTATGATTTTTTGTAATATCATGAATGAAATTTCTTTGATATTCATGATTTATATGATCTCTTTAAATACGATTTGTTTTGATGAGTTAAACGTATCAAAGCAACCAATAACTGCATCCAACAACATGAAGGATACCGATATCTATAAAATGCTATAGACAAAAAGACCTGATTTTGACATGATCAATTTAAGCATTTTGATCATATTGAACAAGCTTCTCCATAACAAATTACTAGGTCCAAAAGACAGCTGCAAGCCCACTTCACACAAAGTATATAAAGACGAAAAGTTAAAGGTTGATAAGTGTTATAAGAAAAAAAAAAAGATTTCTCCGTCATCGTCTTCTAGATGTAGCTTGGTGCAATCACCGAGTTCTTTTACATGCTTTTGAGATAACGATGCCAGGAGCAGCAGGATGAGGACCTCCTCCTTGGAGTCAAATAACATCTTGATTCTTTAAATGTGAGATTCTGGTTCCAGTTTTTCTGCCCTGCCAATAATAATGTGCACATTAGTATCGACAAAACAACTTTTATATATGTATATACATATATGTATACACGTGTATATATACATATATACATACATATACATATATACATAATATACATATATATATATATACATATATATATATACATATATATATACATATACATACATATATATATATATATATATATATATATATGTATGTATGTATGTATACATATGTATATGCTTGTATGTATGTATGTACATGTATACATAGGCATGTATATATGTTATGCATACATATGTATATATATACTCTGGAATGAGTGGCTTACATTACACTGGTGGTGGAGGCAAGTCCAACAGGAGCCAAAACCCAACACACTCTTCTGAATCGAAACTCTCTTGGATGGCAAGAAAATGCAGACCTCCACACGCCTTCTTTGCAGCTTCCCAAGCCTCTGCCTCCTTTGTCGTTGCTGCATTTTTCTTGTAGGTGGCGTAGATATACCTGGTAGAAACTCCAACTGATAGAATCAAGCAGGCCCGGGAAACATCTACTTCCACCAAGCAGACCTCCAAGCCATTCATCCAAGCTGGTCATCATAAAACACCCGGATTTGGTCAGGCAATTTCCAATGTGTTTGAGAGAGCTGGACCACATAAGAGAATCAAAATTGCACTAGTGTGTATATAATGCTTTGCAGATACTTCTTATCACCATTTCAAACTACTGTTATATGACAGTGATTTAAACATTCAGAACTATATTGTACGATTGTGATTTGTTTCCCCCAAAAAGAACTTGTATTACTTAAGAAGTGAATATAACCCGTGCTAGAAGAATCAGCACTCAAAAAGGAAGCAAGAGGATTCGGCCAATTGCCTCTCCATAAAAACGAATTTTTAGTTACTTGACAAAGCCAGTCAACCAAATTGCACATCGGTTTCCTTCTCTGAGTACATAATTGTGAGATTAACCCTGCACTCAAGAAAGAAAAATTTGAGACATAAACTCCAAGAATGTACCTGCCAAAGGTTTAGCACGTGAAGACGCAACAGCAAGCCCAGGAACCAATGTCTTGTCTTCCATTTCAAAGCCCAAAAGCTCCAAGTCCAGGCTCCCTCCAAAGGCATATCTTGTCTCAAAAGATGAGATTTCTTCCAAAACAGCTAAAACAATCAAAAAACATTCTGCTGTTAGAAATAAGAAAAAGATTATCCATTGGCAGAACTATGAAATAGGAGGGGAAAAATAAAATGATGGCTACAACACAATTTCGAGATAGATGCAAGTGTCTCACCTCACCCCAAAAGAAAGAGAGTAAAACATGTTTCCAGAGATGAATAAGTTCCACAGGGTAAAACCTTTCTCTTCTAGTCTACCACCTGTATCATTGGAGTGTCTTACACTCTAGCAAAGGGAAAATTAGGTTCTCACTTTACTATATCATCGACTTACAAATAACATGAGAATGGTCCTTCAAACCTTGGTCTTTCCCAGGCTTATTAGACTGCAGGACCAATGGACAGGAAAAGAAACAGCCTTGAGGAAGAGACACCACAATGGAGATGGAGGGGAAATGGTTCATTCAGCACAAATTCACAAAACAATTCCTTAAGAAAGTGACACTGTGTATTCTTAGACTATGATGACATTTAGAATGCTCTTAGGCCCTATGGGATCCACCTGAGAAGTTCTGATTTGAAGTAGGCACTCTAAACATAAAGACAACTTTGTGCTTTTGGTAAGGTCTATAATTGTTTACATTTCCTGTCTGCTTGATTACATTAAGATTCAGCAAAACCTTGTTTTATTTCCAGCAATTTGCAGCTGAAACGGACAGGAAGATTTATGAACAACTTGTAAGGACCTTAGGATATCTTCTCCCTTCTGTATTTTATTTCCTATTTTATCTCTTACCCCTGTTAAATCTCTCTTTTCCTTCTTCATTTCATGCTTCCAAATCAATCAAAGTTGGTAGTAGCTTCTGAAGTGACAAGGTGATGCCACAAACATTCAGAAATTGAATATATGCCACCAGGCAGTATGCAAAAAGGACTCAAGGAAACAACAAATATGGTTTATAAACAACTCAACCGAAGCATCAAATTCAAGATACAAAGACCAAAAAGGACCATGTCCTCTGTCGAAATCATACATTGGTATAGTAATGGGGAACTATTAGCAATTTATTGGAAGCACATAAGTTCACTAGAGATGATCTCTCGAGGCATATATAGAAAATGTTATTTCGTGAATTTCTTTCACCAAGTCTTTTGTCTAATTCTTCAGTTTTCACAGTTCTCCAAACAGAGTTAGAATTAAAATCATAAACTCGACTGCAGTCATTGATTTCATTACTTTGGCTAGAAAAGAGAACAAGGTTAAGTACAGCCAAAAGCAGTTTTGATCTTATTAGTCATGCCATAATTATTTTTCATGACAAACCAACAAAAAGGAGAAGCTCATAAGCTAGCCACTTTTATTTTTTCAAGGAAATTTCAGCATGTACCTGAATAAGGTAATTGAACAAATGCCCACTTTTCCCCAAAGAGGTTATCTGGAAGGTCCATAGGAAATGGATTATCTAAAGCTAAAAGTGGCTTTGATCCTTGTTGAAAACCAGGATGACGGGTGTACACTGTCTCATAGCGCTCTTCCAGCCATAAAATAAGTGTTATGCACTGCAAATCATAAGGACTATAACAACATGAGACATTGCTAAAAGTGATAAGTTGTGAAAAGTTGATGCCGTAACCACTGCACTCAAGATCTGCATAAGATTGACTCTGCCATGAAACCTTAAACATATGAAACTTGCCCTGCGAACACACCGGCCATAAATTTCCGCTGGACAGAATCTAGAACTGTGAGCAAAGTTGTTTCTTGTGTTTTCTTTGAGATATATGGGAGCTTCTTCTAAACTTAGAAGTGGTGTCTAAAGACTTCATCAGAATAAACATACTTATTGGTGTCAGAAAAAGAACAAACTATGGAAGTATGGAAGTCATTCACCTCTTGCCTGTGAATTGACCAAGGCAGTCGCATGGGCAAAGCTCTTATGATTAAGTTGACCTCTAGCAATCTGCAATGTGCAATAATTCCCCAGAGGTGCCACTTAAATCCAAACTAGATGGCACACCAAGTTCTCTGTGTTTCTTTGTTAATCCGATCCGTGCATAAATTAATCTGGCAAATGGATCACACGGATGCCTCCCATTTTAAGTAAACCATGTCAATGATTCCAAGGACTCTCGTCTGAGATCTTGATAGGTAATGACATGCTGTATACAAATAGGTGACTACTAAAAGCTGTAGATTCAGCAATTCGTATTATCAAGTCTAGAATTGCCTTGTTAAAATGGAACATGAATTCTTGTTAATGTAAGGGATATTCTCAATGTGAAGCATCGCCACTTTAAGAAACGAAACGAGGATGAGGAGAAAAGAGAGGGAAGGAGGGAGATGGCACACCCGTTTACTGGGGATTGCTTTGATTCCGAGCTCATTGCAAGCTCTGGTTATGATCGTCTGCATCTGTGACCTGAAAGAGAGAAGCAGGTGAGCGACTGGGCAAAATGAGGCGGACAAAAATGGGGAAAAGAGCGACCTGAAGAATCGGATCTTCTCGGGCAAGGGCACGCCCAGCATGTCGCTGATGGAAGCGATGGCGTCCTTCAGGGTGACGCTGTTGATGACGTTATTGGGGAAGAATCGGGTGAACTGGAGGGAGAGGGTGCGATCACAGACGACGAGCTCCCACAGCTTCTTCCCCCGGTCGTCGAGGATGGGGCGGGAGCAGAAGTCCACCTCCCACTCCCGGATGCTCCCGGGATCCACCGCCGGGTCCAGGAACCGCAACTCCGCCGTCGGGTCCACCGCCTCCTCCTCGTCGGCCTCCTCTTGTAGGTCCTCCTCGTCGTCAGCAGCGGTGGACGTCGTTGAGACGGAGGCTGATGGCGACTGGAGCCGGGGCCGCCGCGTTCCGGAGTGGGTAGCGGAAGGGGGGAGAAGCGATAGAGGAAAGGAGCGGGGCTTGGAGAGAGGGTGAAGAGAGGAAGCAGGAAGCGGTGCGGGCTGCCGCCTGGCGACTCTGATTCTAGAGGAATAACAGTTGAGGCCGAGCGTCGCCATGGTTGTTTGATCGCGAAGCAGTGCCCGCTCTCTGGCCAACCAACGAACAAGGGGAGAGGAGACGTTATCCTGCTCGTGTCCGATTCCGGGATCTTACCATGTGCAGTCGCGTCGGTCGAGCCCCACGAACCTGGACCTGACACGGATTCGATCTAACGTAACTGAACATTCCCAAGGAACTCAAGAAGACCAAACTGGTTCGAATTAGGCTGACGCAGCAAATTCCATTAATTAACTAACTAATGAACATATATCTACGAAGGGCGAGCAGACCAAATATAAACATATCCATAATTCAGTTAGTAGCTTGCTATAATTATTTAACTAATGAACTGCCCTATAATTATTTAACTACGCTACATACGAAATTTCAACTTGTGTTTTTTGCAATTTCTCAATAATGCAATAATTTGCAGCTCATGGAGGTATTTGAGCAAAACCCAACATGCGCAGCGATCTGAAATCTTACCAACTTCAGATACTGTTTTCTGGATAATGGTTTATTTTGGATGCACTCTCCAGTGTAAACACAAAATGAATAATACATGTAGCTCATACAGCCATCTGGAACTCCAAGAGAACACAGCTCTTCAATCCTCCAACTCGATGATCTTCACCACTGAAGCATCCCCGACTTTCTGGCAGACAACAACTCGATCATGAGTCTTAATCAAACCAGAGGCCTTGCCATGATCAAGAGCAACCTTCAGAACTGACTCATTGGAAGAACTAGTAGATTCAGCCTGCAAGAATACAAGACAAAAAACTGCATTGCATAAAACAAATCAAGCAGGAAATATGACATATAATTACCGTTAAATAGAAGCACAGTAGAAATAAGCTTTGAGCAATAAAAGGTTACAAAATCCAATAGTGTGTAAAAAGATAAAGATCAGTCTCGAACATAACAATTATCCCACCACTAACAGCTTAATTAAGCCCATACAATGACAATATTAAAATATCAATTTATTAACAGACCCCACCCTTTGGTTCAACATCATTTTGACTGGAACTGTTTGATTAGCTATTATTACCATGTTTATATCTCATGCAGCTATAAACCAGTGCTTTCAAAAGCACTAGGCGACAAGATGCCAAAAACACTCCAAGGGCTAAGCGCCCACCCGTCCGAGCAAAAAGAGGCACTCCCAAATATAAAAATTTTAAAATTATATATTATGATTAATAAATTTGATAACAAAAATAAAAATAACACATTCATATAAAGTACCAACTTACATTGCAAGAAATAACAGCAGATATAAAAGTTGCCATGTTCCTACCTAATATGATTCATATAGAGGTCCTACATACACAAGTCCTAGCGCCGAAGGAGAAGAAACTGTCGCTGGCATCACCAAGCACGTTGTCGCCATTGAAAGAGTGGTGGTCGGAGAAGTAATAGATCAAGGTGTCAGGTTTGCTATCGTCGCCTCACCTCTGCCGCCACACACACCCCCCTCCCCACGACCTCAACTACCGCCCCTCCCTCCGCCACCGTCTCCCCTTAAAACTCCAACCCTTAAGTTCAAGATCTGACGGCATAGGGTGGATGAGGCTCGCAGCACGACCGTGTAGAGCGGAGAAAGCTTGTGATCTAGCAACATAGGGCGAAGGCGGCTCACGGTAGCATTTCAAATTCCTTACGCTATGTCAGGCATGCAATGGCAGGGGAGAAGAGCGTGCTGTTTGGGTTGTGGATGGGGCATGTAAGTGATGTGAATAGTTTGTTTGATTGAGCCAACTATGTAAAATAGGTTGAATCTAGACTCGTTTTGCATCGAACACCCGCCTAAGTCACCCAGTCCCTGCGCCCAAGCATGTGCCCGAGTGGTGCCTCCTTCAAACGCCTCGCCTGACCCAATTACAAGGCACTCAAGCCTCGCCTAGGTGAATGCCTTTTGAAAACACTGCTATAAACTAAAGATTCCTATATGGCCATTTTCTCTTCGACAGGATATCAAAGACAACATGACATACATTTTGCCTCAGAGACAGCTTGAGGCATTGTTTGTGAAAAAATAAAACAAATATTGGGAGTTCATTTTTTTCTATCAAGCATAGCCTAGTCCGAATTGCTCATTAAAAGATACAAACTATGCATTGTGAGAATCTTTTAAACGTGAGGCAGATTCCAAGATCAATACATCAAATCTGTTATTACCAGCACCAACATTGAGGCAATTTAATCCTCTGAAAACATTATTCCTCTGAACAAGTGAAACATTAAGTCTTTGGCTGGAAATATGCCATGTTGAATAAATTGATTGGGACTAAACAACGCAAGATATCCTACAAAAGAATGCAAGAAATTTTCTCATATGTACTGTGGAATTCCACAGTAATACAAGAATAATATGATGCTTACAAGATGAGAAATGAAAATACTTACAGGATGGCGAGGATCAGCAAGCATGGGAAAAAGGCCTCTAACTATGAGCGATTGTCTAGCCTGCCAACATTATTAGCTTCATTAGTGTTGACTTCATTGTACCTGCTAATAACTTTCTATAAAATAAATACGAGTGGTGGAAAGATCACAAAAATCATGACCATATGTCAAGGGTAGATCAATTACTGGAAATAATAAAAAAGAATGAAAACGAGATCCTTAATTATTACTAGTGCAAATCATCTCCATAACTCAAAAACTCAGATCTAGTTAATAAAAAAATGGGTACTAAAACACATACTTCAAACGCGCCACTGAAACTCCACCGAAGTTGATTTGTTTTAAGCCGAGGGATGACCACAGATAGTACAGGCATGGTAGGCCTATACTTGGCAATTAACCTACCAAAGAACAAGAGGAAGTCTGATGCATGTGTAAACTTTTGATATGTGCCCTCAAAAAACAAAAGCTACATGGATGTTTGAATGAATTTCAACTGAAATAGCACCTTGCAGCTCTACCAGATGAAGTGAAACAAATTATCACAGAAGCCTTGACTTTAATAGCAGCACGTACCTATAGAAAATCATCACAGGAAAGTTACTCAAGCATATCCTCTAACTTCTCTAAAGTAAACTTCATTATATAGTGGCTAAAGAATAAAGAAGTTAATAGCATACAGCTGATGAAGCAATGGACTCCAAATGGGTCATCGGTTCTCCAACATATTTCACGGTCTTCTTAAAGTACAAATCCTGGTTGAAAACTTTCTCTGCCTGCAAAAGTTGTTTCCATGATGATCCAAATGCATGCAACACAAAGATAAGAGAGAAGTGAAGACAGGAAGGGAGTGGGGACTAAAGAAATGCGCATTGCAAAAGCAATTAATCACAAGAACGTAATGAGTTCATAAAACAATGCTATCCATCCACTATCACCAAAATACTGAACTTTGATAAGACTGAAACCTCACAGGATCAATCACAAGTTTTTCCTAAATAAATTATTCATTATCTAGACATCCAAAAACCCTCAACAGACTTCCGTAGTAACATGTAATATTTTGTAACTACCATGAACAAAAGATTAGAGATCATGTAACCAAAATAGAATAGAACATGCATCTAGCAACATTGTCTTAGATAGGCAAAATTTAAAAGATTATTTGTCTCGTGCTAATGAAACAGCCTTTTTTTGTATGTTTGATACTGTGATCATTATAGGTTGACTTCTGTAGTTCATTCAACCATGTTTTTTTGGGCAAAAACAGCATGCTGATTAATCATATATCAAGAACACAAAATGGGACAACATGAAGGCAATACAAAGAGTCAAAATTATGTGTGAAGTAGCCACTAAAAAAATTATGTATAACTGTAGCATATATGAAAATAAAAGTTGCATGTCAAAAGCTTCTTCTGTCATTCAAACTTTTTCATATATTTTATATACTTCCAGAACAACTATTAGTTTATTATTAATAATCAAAAGTATTGGAGAAAATCTTATACAATAACAGAAGGCTCACCTCATAACAAATTCTACCTACGGTTGAAATAGTTTCAACAGGGTACAATCCACGAAGTGTTTCAGCACCCAAAAGTATTGCATCACTTCCTGGAAAGAATCAAAATTGGTAGTCTGAAGTTATAAAATCGGAAAATACTTAAGACATGACCCAAATTATACAAAGCAATTAGTTTCCTATACAGATAGAATATACCATCAAGTATTGCATTCGCCACATCAGTTGCTTCTGCACGCGTTGGTCTCAAGTTGTCAGTCATGCTGTCAACCACACGCGTGATGACTGCTGGCTTTCCAGCCATGTTGCACTTATAGACAGCAGCCTTTTGGAATAAAAACACCTGCAGGAAAATCTCAGAAATCAGGCAACAAGTCATCAACCAAATTAGTTACAGTAACATAGATGAGAAATAGACACTTTCTAATGACAAATAAAAGAAAGAAGGATGACTGGATCACATTTTCCAGCTGCAATTTTGAACTATCAAAAGAATTGAACGTTTACAAATCATCAAATACAAGAGATAATACTGCAATTTTTCCTTCTTTTCTGCCATTTTAACAGCTCTTGAATTAACCGATTTTATAATCAAATTAGCTAAGGGCCTAAACTCATAAAGAGCCTCCTCAATATCTATGAATTATTTTAAAATTGACCCAAAGCTAAGGGCTGCATCATAAGAACCATGACAATAAATAGGCAACTAATAAGCTTATCTTGCTTCAGATTCAAATTCTTTTCATACTCTTTTATATAAATACAATAACTATTTTTATAACTTTAATCATAAAAAAATTAGGATATCAGATGATTTTGAATAGCTTTTATCCTCAATCATGGAAACTACTTCAAAGTTGGAGCAGCACATAATTAATGGGCAAATGAGAAATCAAAGTGCATCTATGTTGTCGAACGATCAGAATCAGATTTTGAGGTATTAGAAAAACAGACCACTGTAGTCAAAGGACAACAGTGCTATGTATTTTAACTATAGAGTTTAAGCAGAAATCATTTCAACCAAGAACTAAACAAAGAAGAATGAGACAAATCAAACAAGTTCAAATATCCAGAACAAACAAGGTAATAATGCCTACACAAAATTCAATAAACAAGGTAACAAGTTCAAATAGCCATAATAATCAAATTTCCCACCTTCTCAGGTGGGAGATCTATTCCAAGATTCCCACGCGAGAGAATGATGCCATCTGCTACTTGTAAAATCTCATCAAAATGTGTTAGACCCTGAAAGAAAATGAGCAATGCAACTTATAAACTTGACGTTGTAAGGTAAATGCTCCAAATTAATAACAAGTATCTTTGCAGCTGACCTCTACGCTCTCAATTTTGGCAAATATTTGAGTTTGGTAAAGATCACCTGACTTCGACAAGAATTCTCGGGCCTGAATTCAGTGATAGAAAATTGCAAAGCAATGTTATTAGATAAATAAACAAGCCAAGCTCCAGATCAGGCAAAATAAATTCCCAATGAAAAAAGTGGCATTGAGCATTTAAAAATTCTTAAAGAGTAAATATGTGAATAAAATAGCTTATTTGTCTCTCCAGATCAGGCAAAATAAATTCCCAATGAGAAAATAAATACATTGGGATAGAAATTTTTCATATTCTTAACAGAGTAAATACTGTAAGGTAAACACAAGTGATGTGAATGAAAATAGCTTACTTGTCGAACATCTTCTGCATGCCTTGTATAAGATAAAGAAAGGAAGTCAATTTTGTTGCGGACACCCCATGTACTTATTGCCTAAAATATAGACAACACATTGCACGGAATAAGAAGCCTTTTAAATAAACTTAAGAGATTATAATAATCTATGAGTAAATTTAGTGCCTGCAAACCAGTAATTGAATTTCTTAAATGATAATTTGTTTCTCCCATGGACAACAGTCAGCACCTTGGTTTCAGATAATAAATACAATTTATGCACTAATTTGTTCAATATACTTAAAAAGACAAAATCAATAGGTTGTTTCCAATCAAGAGATGAGTATAAAACATTGGGATAACCACTAATAACCAGTGTATAAAGTATAAACAATAGAAGTGAGAGACCATTGTACCACCAGCTATATACATTATTCTGAGGAACGGCTTAACCTATGTTAAGCGGCTGATAAAAATCAAGTTGATAAAAATTGGGAGCTAGAGGCTAAAGGATGTGTCCTTTGTTAAGTACTGGGAGACCTTAAAATGATTGCAGAAAATTCATGATGATGAAAGACCTGGTTAGATCAAAAGTTGTTAACTGTATTACAAATTCATAACCCAACAACAACTCTTCATTCTTTCTGTCTGAAAGTCACATTCGTTACATTTTAGTGCAATATTATCTCTGTAACCAAGCTACACCATAGCTTCTTAGGGTCGCTCTCTGATGCACGTTAAAAATTACATAGTTGAAAGTTGAAACAAACAATGGGTGAAAGAGTTCTTCACTATCAGGAAACCTTATAAGATGCTAAAAGCAATGCTGGTCAAGAACTGCCTTACAGTTTTATCAGCTTCAGAAAGTGTTGGCAAATCAATATGGATTTGGGAGACATGGAGAGTGAAGAGTGACCCTGCCAGTGTAGCAGTGTTTTTTATTATGCAGACTACATCAGCCCCTTTCACCTCAGAAACCTGCACAAACATACAAAAGAAAAATAAAAACTCGGTTGAAGTCTCACTAGCCCATGTAAAAAGCAACTGACACAACCAAGTATGGCAAGCTTAGTTGTGCACAATCCTACTTAGTATACGTTGACAGGAAATGCAGTACTAGTTCCTTTCAACAGCTAGATGAGACATAGTTATTGCGTCAGCTATCAGTTTTCAATGAATTGGATCAGGCAAGCCCACCAAAGCCATACCTCCAACCAAACAGAAGTAGTTTCACTACCAGTGAACAAGTATTGGCCAACAAATATTGTGTCTCCTTGCTTCACTGCCTGCAAAAAAATGATAGAAAATAAAATTTGATTAAAATAAATCTAAAATTCACATTGAACTAAATGTCTATTCTTACCATCAGATGGTCTTTATGTTATAATATAGTTGTGCTCAATGTCTAACAGTCAGCCTTAAATGATCATTTGTTACCATGCATGTTGTAACCAAAATAAGATAGGAAAAAGCTACATAAATTGTATCATTTTTTTCTTGTTTCTTAATAAAGCTTGCTTAGGTCCTCTTCAACCACTGCTCCTACCAATAATTTTAATTGACCCAACTCATCCACTGCATCCATGTTGGTTTAATTAAATCAAGCAACAATGAGCATGATTGGAAGGAAAAAAAATTGCTTGCCTTTGATAATCCGCTAAAGTTTATAGGCAACAGCTGAGATGATGCTTCCTGCTCCTGATCTGGGGTCAAAATAACATAAGCATCTGCTTCAAGTGAGATGGCCTTCTCACTTTTGTTTATGACCTGCAACTCTGGACCCACTGTATCCAACATGATCTGGGAAACAGGAAAATGATTTATGATCAATTAACAAAATTGTTTAGAATTGAAAAATGGTCGGTTGATCCTGAATTTGAAGATAGATCCTCATGATAAGGCAACTCAAAAAGAGGACCAACTTATAAGTCAAAAGAACCAAACATATGCCTAACTAGGCTGGTTGATATCCACAAATTGAAAAAGGGTGTAGAGTGTTTGAACACCCATAGGTCCAGTCTTTTTCTACCATATTCAGGATGTATTCATCGGGCTTTGGTAGCAATATATGAGATTCGTACGCTTAATGTGAATTAAACGAACCTTGTGCTCTGTCTGGTCTCTGGTGACCCGCTTGAACACTTGCACCATAGCATGGTATAAAAGACAGGTTGGTATGCTACTGAACCAGACCACATATATCACCACTTAGCGGTACAAGTTGGTGTACCATCCAATAGATCGACACCATAATGGTCGTGTGATGAAATATTTTCATCTATATGCAGGATGTATTTGCTGGGCCTTGGTAGCAACATATGGGCTTTGTAGCCTTTGTATGAATTCAATGGATCTAGTGTTCTTCTATGGTCGGGGGTGCCCTGCTTGAACTATAGCATGATGTCAAATATAGCATTCATTTACTCGGGTACTGAACCAGACCATAAGTCGGTGCTAAGTGGTACAAGCTGGCGTAACAGTAAAACATCGGCCCAATGGGTTGTACCGAGACACGATCCATGGTGCTTAAAACCCTATTAGGGTTTTCATCCACCAGCAAGTTGTCGAAAATCTTTGATCCATGTTACATGAATCTGTAAAACCCTATTAGGGCTTTCATCCACCAGCAGAAAAGGAGACGTCGAAAGGGGTACCGGTATCTACGACGCAAAAAGAGGAATAGTAAAGTGCAGACATACGGCGCACAACTTTTGGGTGCTCTTGATAGCGGTCTTGAGGTTTTCCAGGGTCTCTTGATGATAGTCGACGTCCCCCCACGAGAAGTCAAATCTTGCCACTGTCACGAGAAGAACCCGATCAGCCGATTGAAACGAAACCGAGCGCTGATTAAAATAAAACTTCAAACGACTTCTTGATGAGAAGCAGCTTAGAAGATAACATGAGGCGTACCCGACATGCCGGCCTTGAGGCAGGCGGAGATCACCTCCACCGACCGGGACTTGGGACCGAGCGTGCCCACGATCTTGGTCATCGCAGGGAAGAAACTCTGCAGAGGCAAAAGGTCACACCAAATCAATTATCACGGAACGAAATAGAAGACTCGTCTTGGCAGAGGTTTCGATTCTATATATTTCCAAAAAGAAAATCATCCGATCAAAGATCAAGCGACAGAGGAAAGGCATACAGGCTTGGACGGCTCGAGGATGGAGACCATCCTGATGGGTTCTTCCAGGAGAAGGTGGGTCGAATGCATCTTTCTTGATCTGCGCCTCTGCTGCAACTACGCTCGAAGAGGAAGGAGGAAGAAAGAGGAAAGAAGCAGCGATACGAAACCAAAAGACTCGCAGCGACAGAAGCGTGCCCTCCTTTTGTTATGCTAATTCTTCTCCGCCCCCAGACGCCGTTCTCTGACCCAACTCTCTAGAGCGCAAATATATGATGCTTCCATTCTCTAGGGATGCATGTCGCATTCCCGTCCGTTGATGTTTCATTGACTCGAGAACACACCGACTCGCCGATAGAATCGCGCCCGACACCCAAACTGGAATCAACGCGGTGGGGGACCCCATCGAGTGGTGTGTGGTGACAGAATGGGTGCTGTGGCATCCGACATCGATTCCGGCATGGCATGGCATCATGTGACGGATGGAGGTTCCGTCGTGCGTCCGAATCAGCGGCGGACACGAGCTTTCGTTTGGGCGGCCAATCTCGGGTTCGCCCGGTCGTGCCCGCATCGGCGATTGCCGATAGAGTTGGAACATATGCAAGCATGCGACTTCAAATAAGTCGAGCTCGAGCGAAACTGAGTTCGTGTTAAAATTATTAACAGATAGGGAACAATGTTGATGACCGACATGAAAAATATTCGATTTAATCCGGAACTCGATACGCGACGACGTTAATACTTCGTCATGTTAGTGCAACATAAAATATATATATATATATATATATATATTAAAATATTTAATGTTGGACAGATTATTTCTCTGATCGATTAGGAAGTTAGATAAACGGTAAACATATAAATGCAAGCTGACACATTTTGATTTGCTCTCGCAAAAGTTGAAGTCTGTGCGATAGGGAAAGACGATAAGAAACTTGATAAGTTCCACTCGGTTCCTAAAACAGTGATTAATTTAACATAGATTAACGATTTGATGATAATAATAATATTTGAGAGATTGAAACATCCGGATTAATTTCACATCGGAAATAGATAAGAAATGTTGTTCCGTGGATCACTCGATCAGCGATTGATCCTTTTCTCGGTGATCGGTCTAACGTAGATTCTGATGCAATATTAGAATGGGTGTGCGCGGGATGGTTTCCCGCTCTACGGTCCCGTTTCCACCGGAAAAAATGATATATATAATTTTCCTTTAATATTTTAACGTAGTTGGTGGAAAAGAGGGCGTCGTTGGGGCACGGAATCGGGAACAGATGGAGATGGTGGGCGGTGAGCTTCATTATTGCTGTGCCGTCGGGCCCCACCCTCGCTGGTTGCGGGCGTGCGGAGCGTTATCTAACGGAGACGTGACGGCGCGTTACGGTCCCGTAGCTAGCAAGTTACGGGGGGATCCCACCGTCACCCGCTTAAGTGGACGTCCGCTCGCGATCCGTCTCTCACGCTCTAACGTCGTCTACTTCCCGTCCCGTCTCGTTCGGCCTCCGCCCCGTTCGGATTCGGACGCCATAACCCTAACCCTAACGACGACGAGGCCGCCGCCTTCATGGCCTCCTGCGACGACGACTTCGCTTTGCTAGGAGACGAAGCCCAGTCGCAGCACCAGCCCCAGGCACGGGCCGTCCCCTTCGCCGCCCACCGCTACGTAACCGCCAAGGCGACGCCGATCTCCCTCCATCCCCGCGCCCACCACCA
Source organism: Musa acuminata AAA Group (assembly GCF_036884655.1). NCBI lineage: Eukaryota > Viridiplantae > Streptophyta > Magnoliopsida > Zingiberales > Musaceae > Musa > Musa acuminata. The sequence goes on along the minus strand of NC_088343.1, from coordinate 11,025,010 downwards.
CCCCGGCGCTGCCTCCTCCTCCGCCCCCTCGGTCATCGTCAGCCCTGGAAAGAAGGGGGTCGTTGTCGATGGTGGAGGCGAGAACCATGAGGGTTATGGCGAGGCATTCGGTCAGACGGACGCCTCCAAATGCTCCTCCGCCTTCCACGAACACCCCTGCTTCGCTGAGGACGCCAATCCCTTCGCCACCCAGCACGCAGCCGACGACGACGACGACGACGACGGCGATGCCGACAACCCCGAGGTCAAGGGAGCTGCCACCTCCGCGTCCCACCACCACCACCTCCAGCACATCCACCACCAGCAGCAGCCCCATCACCACTCGCCCAAGCGCAAGGACCCCGACGATATCAGCGACGGCGAGTCGCCCTACTGCTACAACAGCAGCATGGCGGCTAACAAAAAATCGAGGCCGATGTCATCCTCGGGGGACTACCGCAAGGACCGGGAGGAGTGGAGCGACACGGCCATAGGTTCCCTCCTAGACGCGTACACAGAGAGATACGAGCAGCTGAACCGGGGCAACCTGCGGGGAAGGGACTGGGAGGACGTAGCCACCATCGTCAGCGAGCGCTGCAACAAGCAGAAGGTGGGCAAGAGCGTGGAGCAGTGCAAGAACAAGATCGACAACCTCAAGAAGCGATACAAGGTCGAGTGCCAAAGGCTCAGCAGTGGCGGCCTCCCAACCAGCCACTGGCCCTGGTTTAAGAAGATGGAGCAGATCGTTGGCTCGTCATCCTCGTTGAAGGCTGCCCCGGACGATGACAAATCCGTCACCCTTGGTGGCCCTCCTGCAGTCATGAGACAGATCAAAAGGTCCACCCTTCTCTCCTCGAGATTTCTGCATTTTCTCATGGGGATTTGGTAATTGATTTTGTTTCCCTTGCACCAATGCATCTCGAGTGATGAGTTTGTAGCTCTTCATCTATGTTCAAGCCTCACACTTTTCTATCTGCATCTATTGTGGAACTGTTTATCGCTGTTTGAGCTTGCTGAAGGTAAATTCATCTCATGATTTTGTGAATTTTAAGTAATTGATAAGCTTCGAAGAAATTCCTCATTATGTCAGTAAAGAAATTTTTTCTATAACAGCTGAAGTTGATAGATTTACGGGACATTAAATCCATTGATTCTATCTTTCTAAGGGACATTAACGTTGGCTACTGGGAATTTTGATGGAAGGAGCTCCAAAGTCTTTTATAAGAAAGTGGGGAGGGATAGTTGTTTGATTTGCTTTTGGGGAACTGTACTTTATGACTTTGGATAACCAAACACTCATGCCAAGGCCATGGAACTTGACTTCGGAGAACTACATCTCGGTAGTGATCTCCACACTCAGTGGAACAAACAGGCCATTAACAAACTTCATAGATGATCTCTGAAATGTTCGTTCATTTGTTCCATCACTTATTAAGCATATAGGAATTTGGTTAGAAGTGGGCTAAAAGGTGCTGATGAGGTTATTAAATTTTATGTCTCTTGTGAATATAGGAAATTTTGAAGGGAGAAGATCCATTTTGTTCACAGAGGGTTTTAAACAGTTCACTTGCTTCTGTGGGACCACTGTAAGAACAAAGCATGCAGTGGGTGAACATCATAGTTTCATTTTCTCACTAGTAGTAGGTTCTGTGCAATATGTTTCTGTTTTGCATGCTGTAAATTGTAAGCATCCCTCCTTTCTTTTATTTATTCTATTGTTAGTGTACAACTTTAAAGCCATTTCTGATAGGATCACAACTGATCATTGGCAACTGCTCTCCTTTTGTTGTCAAATATGGAAAATGTGAAAAAAAATGTTTTTCCAATGTCAAATGATAATATTAGATTTTTGGGTGTTTTTCTTGTGTTCTTATTTATTGAATTATCTATAAAAGCATGACACTTAGAAACATTATAGCGGGTTGTTTTATCCCTCCTTGATAATATGTAATACCCACACATATCGTTAATCACATTTGCAGACATCCCATTGCTCCATCTGGCCCTCTTAGCACAAATATTAACTCAAAGATGAAGTCATTATCAAATCCACGGTGGAAGAGGGTGATTTTGAAAGTCAGTGGTATGGCATTAGCTGGAGCTGGGCCCCAGAATGTTGACCCCAAGGTAGAACACTGGCATTCTCCTATCTGCATTTGTTGGTTTGGGCCATATTACTGGTTGATCATAAATGGAGCTATTTTGCATGCATAAGTTGTTACCTGAAGTTAAATGCATGTTCTGTTTATACGGTTCAGGTAATTATGCTTATTGCTAAGGAAATTGCAATCGCAAGCCGTGCTGGTTTAGAGGTTTCTCTCAACACCTGTCTATTCATACAGGATTTGAAATTTTCTTAACCTGTATATGTTATAACTCCATTCCTGCTATCCTCGCTTGTGATGTTTCTCAGGTAGCTATTGTTATTGGAGGCCGAAATTTCTTTTGTGGTGACACTTGGATAGCTGCAACTGGAATTGATAGGGCTACAACTTATCAAATTGGGTATGTATTTCTTGCTTCATTGCTGGTGCTTATTCATCTTTTTCTTGTTCTTTATATAAAATACACTTGTCAAATCATTGGATGTTGTGAAATTGGGATTAGAAACTTGGATAGTTGCACAATTAGAAGTCAACATATCAGAAAGGCTAACAAATATGAGGATGTTGAGATAGATGCGTGACATCACTAGGTAAGATGAAACAGAAAAAGGGTGCACTATTGAAAATGTTGGTATGGATGGCATGTAAATGCACCGGTAAGAATTGGTGAGTCCATTTGGATTAGAACTACCAGGAGAGTTTGAGGATGATATAAGAAGATTTGGTTACTCCATCCTTAGATATCTTGTCACGTTGCCTTCGATACAGCTCAATGATGGCATGTAAATGCACCAGTAAGAATTGGTGAGTCCATTCAGATTAGAACCGCCAGGAGAGTTTGAGGATGATATAAGAAGATTTGGTTACTCCATCCTTAGATATCTTGTCACATTGCCTTTGATACAGCTCAATGATGGCAAATAATTCATGTAGCTGAAATTTCATGTTGATGAAACGAGTTTGTTTGTTTGCTTGTTTTTCTCATTCTACATATCAGAACAAGTTGTCACTCATTCAAATACCTGTAAAGCCAGTGGCAAAATTATGTGTAGTTACATTATAGGTGCTAGGTGAGGAAGATGTAAGAACCTATTAGCTGACCTCCTTTTATTATATACTGACAGTTCTCCAAAAAAAAAAAAAAAGCATACGTAGCCAAGAAAATTAGGTGGCAATAATGACATAACTTTATTACACTCCATAATTTGAGTCTGTTACATAGTTTAGACTGCCACCATCTTGCACAAAAGATGACACAGGTGTCCTTAGCCTCAAAGAACAATCTATTCTTCAATGAAGTTGCCAAAATAAGGTTTGTTGGGCCTTTTATGATAAGAAAAGTTCAATTTGTAGTTAGCCTTTTTATGTTGTCTTGCATCTGATGTCAAGTTCACCAAGACAAGGTCTCTGACGGCATTCCTCTGTTTACCCTCCCAAGCCTCCACAGAGTCTCATCTGATAAGAATTGTCTTCTTTCTTTCTTTCTGTCTTGGGAAAAAAAATCATCTTTTGATGTTTGTTTTTTGTCATTGAGATTTGTATCCCTTGAAAGCCTAGCATCATTAGATTAACTTTCATTTCTTTTAAATCTGTTGAATGCATACCCAGAGAGTAACACATTTGTTTCTACAATGGAAGTGTGACATTATCCATTTGTTGAATTTTGTTGGCTAAGCTTTATTTACATGTGAATTGTGGCAGTATGATGGCATCATTGATGAATGCCATGATGCTCCAAGCATCCTTGGAGAAGATTGGTGTTGAGGCACGTATACAATCTACGTTACTGATGCAAGAGATTGCAGAACCGTATATAAGGCGGCGAGCTATCCGTCATCTTGAAAAAGGAAGAGTTGTTATATTTGGTGGAGCTGGTGCTGCAACAGGAAATCCACTTTTTAGCACCGATACTGCAGCTGCCTTGAGGGCCTCTGAGAGTATGTTCCGACATGCATCTAAATTATCCTGCTTTGGATATGGGCCACTATCGATCGTACAGAGCAATTCCTGAAGCTTGTTGTCTTTGGTCAAGTTTTTATATTTAAGAACTCTGATCCATGTGAACCACAGTTCATGCAGATGCCGTGCTCAAAGGTACTACTATGGATGGTGTCTACAACTGCCATCCAAGAAACAACGGTGGTAGTGCATTCGAGCACATTTCATTCAGGGAGTTGGTTTCCAGAGGCTTTACTGCAATGGACATGACAGCATTAAATTTCTGTGAAGAAAACAACATACCGGGTATGTCCATGCTGTATTTTCTTTTTCTTTCTTACCCTTATCCTTTAATAATACCATATTATTTTACGCATTTGTGTTACTGAGCTTGTTGCTTTTCACACATCTGCAGTTGTTATCTTTAATTTATTAGAACCAGGCAATGTCTCAAAGGCACTTTGTGGAGACCAAGTTGGTACCCTTGTAGACCAGTCAGGGAGGATTAACTGATTCCCAATTCCATCGCAGCCAAAGGTGTCACAAAGCAGATATGATCATAAAGCCATCTTTACCTCCTGTTTCCGAGCTATTACATTCATTTTGAGTGACTTCTACCTCAAGCTTGTGTCTCTATAGGCTGGAAACACCTTGGCAGTGTGAATACATCCTTCCTCGTTTGGTCGGCTTGTCGTCAAATGGCACAAAACGAAAAAAAGCAAAAAAATCTAGCTTTGTACCAGTAAATTTCTGGCCCAGTGTTGTTGTTCATTGAGCTGTAAATTAATTTAATGGACTGTACAAAAGATGGCGAGATCCTTGGACAAAGGAAGTGGCAGTAAGTTCTTCAAGCTATTTCATTAATGGGTAAATGTAAAGCATGCTTCCTTCTTCGTGGCTTGTAATTTGTTGAGCATATGAATCTAATGGCATCGACTGCATTCATCATCGAAGTTGTCTCTTACTCGACTGTTCTCTCTCTTCCATGGATCAGATGTTCGTTGACTCTCTGACAGTCGCGCTGACTGGATCTCACGAACTGTAAGTCAACTGCATTTATAGAGGATGAAGGCGCATGGCCCCCATGTGGGTCCACCGTCATCTTCCCGTAGCTGAATGACACATCATCGGCGACAACAGGTAGATCTTCACCTCTGTTCCAGCACAGCCCTCTCAGTAGCTATGCCATTGCAAACCGGTCGCCATGTACGTGAGCGGCGATTACAGGTTTCAGCGATGATGAAGCTTCCAAGTGGGTGTGGATGCTGTCGCCTACTTACGCTTTTGCTTGCTTTGCAGCTTTCTTACCTTCCTTTACCAGCGTGCTAATATAAAAAGGAGAAAAAGATGGTCGAGTGCTTTCCTCCCCTTTTGTTCTCTTCAAGTAAGTTTGCACGAAATCCTACATTGTCCCCATCTTTGTCGATTATTATAATCATATCCCTACTTGCAAGACTTCCCGGGAAGGCGAAGCAACAGCGAGTACAATGGTAATCTGCTGCAAGCAGCGAGCTTACTCAAGAAATTGGGCATGTTTTATTTATCAGATTATAGAGAACCAAAAAAATCATAAATAACACGTCCTTTTGTATCCGTCATGTGTGTTTGTGTGTACTCCGAAAGAAGCGTACGTGTACCGTATCCGGCCGTCAGCTACTACACGCGGAGGGCATCGTTCGTGCATGGCAGAGCGTGGGATGGGCAGACCGCTCGTGCAGCGGACGATTAACCCATCAATACGTACAGCAGCAACGTCAAATGCACGCCGTCGCCAGTGGTGGAGCTTCCGGTCGTCCTCGAGTGCCGCCGTGACGGACTGACCACGGACCGATCCATGAGGCCAGAGGTGTTCAACCCGCAACGCTCCAACGAGATGGACGCAAAGCGGAGAAGAGAGAGAGAGACGGTCCCCGACTTCTCAGGGTCAGAGCTTCGTCAGAACTGTCGGGGAATGAAGCGCCGACGAGAGAGAGAGAGAGGCCGGACAGACAGAAAGTCTACGTCTCAACGGCGGCAGCTTTTGATGCCTGTGCTGTCAGTATTCGCTTTGCAAGCCGGGAAGAAAGCTGTGCTGCTTGGCTCTACTGTCGCCTCCCTTTCCTCGGGTCTTCCCCGGTCAACATCCTGGCGCGGTTGAAGGAGCATCAAAGTCTCAGAGATGTGGTGAAGGTTTGGGGCGGGGATTGGTAGCCCCTTCACATTCTTAAATGCTATTTGACAGATAAATGACAACCAGGATTTAGGCGAGATGGTTTCGTAATTCCTACCTACACTTTCAATTCAAGACACAGACTTAAGTTCTGCGTGAAGCAAAAGTAAATAAATATTACTGGTAGCAAAGGCTATACTACGTGTGCCGGTGCGATTGGTTGTTGTGTGTGGTTGAGCGACTTATGTTGGACGTCTCTCCTCTTTAAATAAATGCATCACTTTAGTCCTTTACATTTACGGCCACCTTTACAATGTCGTTTTCTTTGTCATGCTCATAGTAAATGATCTCCTCGTGAATTCAATTCCATTAATCGGAGAATAAGTGCATTCTGGGCATGCCAGTTGCCATCCCCATAAATCTCCTTTACACCTTATAAAGAGATGTAGATAGAGAGAGAGAGAGAGAGAGAGAGGTTCTCTTGCATTCCTCTCAAGACTCTTCGGTACCCCACTCCCAGCTGCCGTAGGCGGCTTTTCTCCCTACGGTCTCTCACCAACCCAAGCAGAGGAACGAAGATGGCCTTTTGAAAAGGGAGAGTGAGAGGGACGAAACAGAGCAGCATGGAAGAGAGGGAGAGCGTTGTGGTGTCAGGGTGTGAAGGAGGAGGAGGAGGAGGAGCAGGCGAAGCGAAGGAGTATTCTGTCTCTTCGGCTGCACCCTTGTCGCCGACTCGGTCTCTGCCACCGGCACTTTCCAGCGGGGTTGTTGGCGCCATGGGGATCACCGTTCCGCCTACGGAAGGAGCTGGCTTGGCCATGGGGATGTTGGGGAGTGGCGGCAGCAGCGGTGGCGAGGGTGATCTTTTCGCGAGGAAGAAGAGAGGGAGGCCCAGGAAGTACGGGCCGGACGGCATGGCCCTGGCCTTGTCGCCGACCTCCGGCTCCGCCTCTCCTTTCTCTCCTGCTTCTTCCGACGGGAAACGGGGTAGAGGGCGACCACCCGGCTCCGGCAAACGCCAGCTCCTTGAGGCTCTCGGTAATGTGCCCCACCACCACATTGCACTCTTCCCACTCCTCATTTCTCAAGCTGTTCTGAGTTGATACTAATTACTTCTTCGTATCAAAACCTACAATGTTCCGATCTGATCATTTGTTCTCTCTGTCTTTCTGGAGCGAGGTTACGACAACCAACTGGTAGTTTACCTGTTTCAGTCACTCATAGTTCAGTAGTAGATAGATCACCGATGAAATGTGATACCGATTAAGAAGTCGTGGCATTGTTCTTGGAAATAACAATGAAGTTGTAGATACATCAACTGGTAGTCTGCACGACTGTGCTTCGTTATTTGGCCGGAAATCGCTCTGAAAAATGAGAAATGAAGTACTTCAAATGCATCACAAAGGAGTACTTCCTCAGCTCACATTTTGATCTGTCTTCTTCTTTTCGGTGCTTAACAGGAGATTGGTTTGCACACTCAGCTGGAGGGAGTTTCACACCGCATGTTGTGACCATTGCCACAGGGGAGGTAACATATTTCCGGCAACTCTTAGTTTCCTTGAGCTGTGATGGTGATATGGATCTTGCAGTCAATCTGTCAGTGTACTGATGGATCTTCTTGTTGCAGGATGTTGCTGCAAAAATACACTCCTTCTCCCAAAAGGGTCCTCGGGCTATTTGCATACTATCGGCCAATGGGGTCATCTCCAATGTTACGTTGCGGCAGCCAGGTTCTTCTGGTGGCACCCTGACTTATGAGGTATGCAGCTGCAACCATTTTGATGCTGCTCTCTTGTTTTAGGCGAATTGTTCGATGTGTTTTTCTCTGCATGTTTGTGAATTGCTTTGCTTGGTTCTCAGTTCAGCTACAGAATTATTTTATTCTGGGATCCAATTTTTTGTTCACATTTTCTTCATTTTAAAACTATGTGAGCAAGGTTAGTGGAGAGTGTCGGCGAAGTTTAAGAATTTTGAACGATCTTATGCTTCTAGTCAGTCAACTTCAATGCGAAGAAAATTTTCCTGGACAGGAGAAATGATTACTCAAAGCACTAATTGCTTTGAAGTTTTCATCGATATTACAAGGGCCAATAATTTTATGTTAGCTGCACAGTGTTTGCTCTCTTTACCTGCATGTTGTCGAAATGCACTCACCTCTTGCACCTTCGTATCTGTAATAACGGTGCCAAGGCTAATTGGCTGATCCACAAATTAAGGGCTTGGTGAAAACAAATAATCTAAAGTCACTTTCTTTCTCAAAGGAAGAATGCAGTGGTGAAAGAGCCTATTTTTGCCTTGTACTGTTGTCAATTGATTGTTTAAATTCTTCCTACTGTCAATGACTAAATTTGTGGAAGTTGGAGTAGGTTTTTCACATCCAATGAATGGTGAAGAACTCATGTTGAAAGCTGGAAGTTCACTAGATATCCAATTGATTGAAAAGAATGATGATCTTAAACTTAGATTACCAAGCACAAGTGACATCAATTTTTTAACTGTGTAGTTCATCTTTGACCTTACCTTCTACCATTGAACCTGTATGGCCTTTCTTTTGATCTCAAAATGCATTTAAATGAGTACATTATTGGCTTAATATCAATAGCTAGAATGTTGCCTCAGTTTGCTTTTTGCTCCAAGTTGAAAAACTGAATCAAACTGAAACAGTAAATTTTGTTTGGATTGAACTTCAGAAAAGTTGGTTGGTTTGAGAAAGCAAGACAGCATGTATCATGGTTCGTTTGGTTTCTCATATTTTTAGGTCAACCCAAATCAAAAACTGCATCACACGATTATTTTTTGTTAATAGTTCTATATTTTACATAAAAAAATACAGTTAAGTCTTAAGTTGAGTCCTTTGTTTTACTTGTTATTTATAGTGTTCCAATAATCCATAAGGACATTATTAGCAATTTCTATGGATAAAAGACTTAAGTTTTAGTATACAAAATGGAAGTTAGTTGCACTGATAGGATAAAATGTATTAGAAACTGAATCATTCTCTATTGTTTGGCACAGTTTCTTATGGTTGCTATGCTGAACATATCTTGGTTGCTTCAAAAAATATTTTAACTCAACTAGACAAGTTTAATTTGTCATTCCTCATAATACAGACACTGCATAGACCTTCCTCTCTGCCTGTACTCTTCATGAGTTATGTTTTGATATATATGTAGATTGGTTTCATGCACATCCTTAATCAAAGAAACTTCTTGTTTAATCAAGGCTCAATTTCCATGTGAACAAAGGAAATATCTTGCATAATTATTTCAATCGAAGTAATGAGAGAAGGTTAAGCTATTGTTAACAAGTATCTGTCATCTCAATGCACATTTGGAGGTGTGAGGGGCTTGTGGCAAAGCATAGAATGTAAACTTGTTGGCTAGAAGGTCCTAATCTTTTTGGTGATAAAATGCTGTGCCTTTTGGAAATATGTTCATGAACAGCCTTTGTGGCACAACATGGGCAAACTGCTGACTGACGAATGAGCTGATGCACCATCAAAGCCATTTTTCGTTGCCCGTTCATTTTGTTTCTGAAGTTGTCTGGATGTACATTTACCTTTTAACTATTCTGTAATTTTTTAAATTACAAAACATAATCCATTTAATTTAATCTTGCTCATTCAAATGTGCAGGGCCGATTTGAGATTCTGTCTCTGACTGGGTCCTTCACAATTACAGAAACTGGTGGTATACGGAGTAGAACTGGTGGTATAAGCGTGTCGCTTGCTGGTCCTGACGGCCGTGTTATTGGTGGTGGAGTCACTGGATTGTTGCTTGCTGCCAGTCCAATTCAAGTAATGAATACTAACCTTATTTCCATTTGATTTTGCTCTATTGCTTGGTCTAACTTGGTGAATCGTGTGACATTTTTGTTTTTTTTTGTTTTTCTTGAATCGAGTGAATTGTTACACACCTAAGAGACACCTAACATCGAATAGGTGGCATAAGAAGAAATGGTAATTGTAGCTAGCAGCTCCCAGTTCAGATAGATGCATAACCATTGTCACCCTGATGCCAGTCCGGCTTTGCCATTAATTCACTCTAGTAAAATTTGTATAGAACTTTGCAGTCTAAAATAGAATATATGCAAATAATAGGCATGTCCATATCATCAGCAATCTGAACATAAGCCCTTTTAAAGATTATATTCCTGATCCCTTTTGAAGTTCGATATATGTACCCAAAAACTGCCTCACATATCTCTTATGTGTTGCACGTTATACAATAGAAAAAAGTTTTAGGAGGTTCACTTGAAACTGCTCCGATTAGTAAACCATTTCATGTTTTGGCATGGAACATCAGCTGTAATAAGATTTGTCAACTCTGGATTATGTACTATGCGTATCAAAATAAGTAAGAAATCTTAAAATGATATTGATCAAAAGGGAAACCAAACTGTAACTTGTTAAGCTGGCAGCCAATGTTCCCTAACCGGTGATCTCAGATTTGATAGCCTATAGCCAGGGTATTAATTTAAATGTGCGATCCTTTTTTTTATTTTTGGACCAGTCACCAATATCATAGTAGCATGCCCCATCAACAAATGACCTGAAAGAGTTTATGCTTATTTTGCTAGTATCGAGCCTGGTCTTATATACCATCATAACTTTTCGATACATGACTCATCAGATCGTCAGCCATACTTATATACCATCAAAATCTGCCTCTTGCTTCCGACGTTGAATTAATAGGGGTTGTCTGCATTAGAGCAAGGATGATGACCATATATAGAGTTGGAAATCTACATACGAGTAGACTATTTTGGTGCTGGAAAATTTGCAATTAAGTAATCTCTTCAATGTTGCATTACCAGGTGGTGGTTGGAAGCTTCATGCCGAACACTTTCAAGGAGCAAAAGCCAAAACCTAGCCAGCAAGCAGATTTTTCAGCATTCCCGGAGACAAGTGGTTTGTTAACAGCTGCAAGACCCATTTCACAGTCAAACCCTGAAGATGACTGTGAGACCTCAACCTCATCCTTACCTGGACAATCTCATGCTGAAAATAGCTTATGCAACCCCACTCCAACCTCTACTCTTCACGCTGCCGGTTGGCAGGGTCTGCAGTCTTCGGAGCACAAACCTTCTCCAGACATAAACATATGCTTACATGGGGAGCAGCATCAGGGTACTTATCTCTAAACCCTAACACTATCACACTGTTCTAACACGCATTGCGATATTCTTGCTAAATGTTAGGTTAGGGATAGTTTAGTATTCTGACTGGACTTGTTGATCAAATGGCATCCTGTAATTCCTCTGAAGATAGTGTCCCACAGCCGTCTGGGTTTCGGTAGTTGGTGTTTCTATTATCAACTTAGTCGTTGTCTTCATCATCGTCTCCTTCTTTCTCTTGTTGGAACCTGAATTTATGTAGGGTGTTTCTATTGTGGCAGGGCCACTGTATCTCCAACTGAATTCATGATGACTTCTAATGCTTAAGATTAACTTGATTCTGTGATGTACATGTGTTTCTACTGGTATTAAGATTCCTTTTGAGCATGCAGCCAGGCTTGATTGTTCAAAGCAATGTGTACCTAAATGGAGTCTCGAGGGATCTTCGATTTGTATGTGCATAGAGATTCATCTTTTGCAGTGCATTGTCTGTTTTGGAGGATGAGTTCATCCTCCAATCGTGCAAGGAATCTGCTCATCACAAGAAACTATCAGAAGCAAAAACAATGACAATTTGAAAGTCTTACCTTCAATCTATTGAATTATCGGTTCCTTCTCGATCAAAACCATGCAAAGAAAGAATACATTTTAGACTAATTCACCCCATTAAAACTTATTTTTGGTTGATACAACCAGTTTTCTGTGTCACAGCCGCAGCTGCTGTCAAGAGATTGACGACTTCCTGCTCCTTTCCTTGTATCTATCAGCTGCCTATAGACCACTACGCTGATGCTTGCTTGGCTGTGTATTCACAGGAGAATCCTACACGATACGAGAGGAAACAAATGGTTTCTTCGACGTAGAAGATGAAGTCCTTCGGCGATGCACTCAACTGCGGCCGTCAATAACCGGGGACGAACGTGCCGACGTAACCAAATCCTACTACAAAGAAAGCAATTGCTTGGAGGAAGAGGTAGAGGAAGTAATGGTTCTTCCCAAAGGCCACATCGTAGCACCCACAGAAGAAGAGGTAAGCGCCTGTCCAAAGCTCCAGTAGATGTAATCTGGTGGAGGACAAATTCCAAGTATCGGTCAAAGAAATCCACAGCAAAAGCCATAATCTGAACAGAAGAAATACCTATCGCCAATCCTAATCGGTGGCTTCCTCGCGGCCTTGACCGCCATTTTGGCCTTCACAGTGTCTCCTAGCTTCTCTGTGACCACCCACTCGTTCACTCTTCCTGCTTCCAACAGGCCAATAAGGGTGGCTTTTGTCCTGTGCAGCGACATGACGTTCTCGAAGAGGATCCAAAACACCAGCAAGTGAAGAGACCTGTCACCACATGAATCATCGACCTTTCTTCTATGAATCATCCCAATGGATGATGGTCTGCGAGAGGAGACTGATCCTTACCGTGGAGTTCCGACTGCATTGAGAAGGGTGATGATGGAAGGGATGTAGATCGCACCCCACCTGGGTATTTCCACCTCAGGAACCAGGACAGCGGCAGGGATAACCACGCAGTAGAATACAAAGGTCACAATGTGAGCTACCACCTTACGAACAAAGAAGAAACTGTAGATCACATGTACTTTCTTCCACAGACTCACTTTCTGCATTGCAGAGGAGAAGTAAGCTTGATCAGGTATAGAACAGCAAGCAATCTCTATCTGATCAATCTTTTGTAGAGTGAGTTGACCTTGTTATTAGCAATTTCCATCGCCATCTTTCTGAATAGGTTTGCTGGGCCACAAGACCACCTGTGTTGCTGATACCGGTACGCCCTGAGAGTGCTCGGCAGCTCATTCTTGACCTGAATTCACGTTCTAGATTACCTTTGAGATCATCAGGAAGGAGGACTACACAAACTAGATTACCTTGAGATCTCCAAGGAAGACAAACTTCCAACCCTTGAGGCTCGCTCGAACAGCCAAATCCATGTCCTCTACCGTGGTCCGGTCCTTCCAACCTCCAGCTTCATTGAGAGCAGCAATCCGCCACACTCCGGCAGTCCCTGCGCATCGACGCATCAGGGGAAATGTTGCAGAGAATGACCAAGAAGTTGGCTTCTTAGAAGCAGAGGAGGCTCACCATTGAAGCCGAAGAAGGCGTATGTAGAGGATCCGACTTCCTGCTCCACTGTGAAGTGGTAATCCAGTGACATCTCCTGCATCCTCGCCATCAAACATTCGTCCGAATTCACTGCAAAATTGGCACGAGTCAGGCTGCCTTACAGTATCCCGCTGGTTGGTCTGCTCGAGTCAAAGCCATCTCCTCCGTTCCGTGACGGTCCAAGGTGCAGGTCCTAGTTTTGTCCTTACATTGATGCGGTTTGATTACAAGGTTTGAGGCACCATTGCTCGGTGGTACAGGTAAAGATGGTGCACATGGGATGTCAGAAAGACAAGAGATAAGATGGTGCTGGAATGAATACTGCAGAAGACCTCTCTCTCCCCCTCTCCTCTCGGACGGCAGGGAAGCAAGACAGGGGAGTTTAGGTGCAGGAACAGAGACCACGTGCGCAATCCGACACTAGGAACTTTGTTCCTTCCTCTCCTCGGAAGTTACAGAGGTCGGAGGGAGTAACATGGTGAGACCACAAGCTGTCTCCTTCACAAAATCTAGGCGCGTGATGCTATGAGATATTAGTGCTCGAACAAAAGACTGTGGAGGCTCACATTTCCTACACCGTGCCCCCATATGATCCATGATTCAGACTTGTGTCCATCATTAACTGAGAGAGAAAGAGAGAGAGAGAGAGAGAGAGAGAGAGAGAGAGAGAGACCGTCTCTCCAATCCATGTGATCTGGTTACGAGAACAAAAGTAGTGGTTGATCGGTCAATGGAGGAAGGGGGTGGAGACGATGGAGTGGTTACCGAATTTCCAGCGGGCTTGGACGAGGCCGACGGCGGGGTTGTGGAGGAGGAAGGGGACGGTGCGGCAGAGGAAGTCGGGCTCGGGCTGGAAGTCGGCGTCGAAGATGGCGACGTAGTCGCAGTGATTGACGTAGCTGTGTTTCATGCCCTCCTTGAGCGCGCCAGCCTTGTAGCCGCTCCGGTTGTCCCTGATCTCGTACTTGATGTTCACCCCCTTGCTCGACCACCTCCGGCACTCCGCCTCCACCAGATCCTGCATGCAGATGTCTTTGGTAGTTAGGAGGAACGAACAAAGCAGAGGAAGACAGAAATCGATGGAAAACCTGAGAAATTTACGAGAATGCATGCGGATGTCTGCGTCTTGTGCAGTGGGGCATGGCGATCTTAGTTACCTTAATAACCGGGTCCGTGGAATCATCCAGCACTTGGATTATGATGCGGTCCGACGGCCAATAGAGGCCACACGCAGCTCCAATGGAGAGCTGGTAGACCTGCAAGGTTGCGTTTCAGGACGAAGGAACAAGGTGCACATTGGAGAGAGAGAGAGAGAGAGACCTCCTTCTCGTTGTACATGGGGATTTGGACGAGGACGATGGGGTAGGAGGAGCTGCCGAGCTCGAGGTCGTCGCGCATGGGCTCCCACCTGTAGCGCTTCTCGGGCCGCCGGCCGAACAGCTTGACGAGGACGATGACGACGGCCATGTACGCCTTCTCGACGACGAGCATGACGGACATGACCAGGCACAGGAACACAGCCAGCCGCAGCAGGGGCACCATCACCGGGGCCTTGATCTGCTGCCACACCATCCCCATCTGCTCCGTGATGTCGTCCCTCGCCCCCTGGAACGACTCCGGCAGCAGGGCCGTCGAAGTGAGCCTGTCCATCTCTTCTCCTCCGGGAAAGAAAGAGAACAAACGTGACCCTACTCTCTCTCTCTCTCCCTCCCTGGATAGACGTATGAAGCAAGACGACAGGAAGATATCGAGAGAAAAGCTTTCAGTTTTAAGATTCTTTGGCTCCTCGCCCGAAACCAAGATCTAACCCCACTGCCACAGGTCTCTTCCCCTGCTTCTAGCAAGAAGAGTAATGATGAAAGATGGTCTGCTACTTGATTCTTCCAGCCATTTTATATACGATGGTCGTTTCCTCCTCCTATCCCACCGTCCATAAATAAACATCCCCAAGGTAAAACGACTAACCGAGCAAAGATAGAAGAAGAAGAAGAAGAAGCCAAAGGCTGGTGAATTGGTATAACCCAAAGGAGAAGAAAGGAAGTCACAGAAGCTACCAACAAAAAGGAAGAAGATGAAACCATGCATCAATAATAGTAAGTAATAATGGTTTCTACTGTTCCTAACGACTTGTGATCACAGTTTGTTTCGAATCCAAATAGAATTAACTCATACTTAGAATCGAATCGGCTCAACAGTTCTACTCATATGATTTTAATTCCGATTCCTAAATTAGAATCAACAGTTTCAAACCGATTAAATATGAACAAAAATAAAATTTAGTAACCTTGGCTCCAATCTTGTTGGAAGTAATTTGATTTTTTTTTATCAATCGAAATTGATGAATCTAATCGAAAATGGGGCTATTCAACTATGTTAATATTTATTTTTAATTTCGATAATAAAAAAAAACATCATTTTCTTCCCTTTTCTTTTTGTCGCTAATCATTCATCACAATGCTGTTTGACTATTGAAACGTACTAAAAGACCGAGAGAGAACTATGGGTAAAAAAAGACCGAGAGAACAGCCACTCTGAATCTTCTATCATTCATGTGGTACAATCCTCAACCCACCACATGCATCCAACGTGATGGGTGCGCGACATGAAATGGAGTGTGTGCAATAGCTACTCATGGAGGAAGATTGACAAGCTGAAATCATAGAAACCAACTTGCAATGACTTGTGCAACTATTTAATGGCTTCCAATTACTTACTACATGTATAGTTCAACAAGTACCTGCTTGCTCGGCGAAGAACATGAGAGGTCAGTCAAGTCAACGTAGCATGGCGGGTCCGAGCGGAGATGAACGGCCTGTATGCCCAATAATTGAAGCGACGGCGGCGGCGGCGAGAACATGCGAATTCTGTGCATCCCACGCTGTCGCAGGTAATTTATTGTAGGAGGAGGGTCTGACGGCTCCGTTGAGGTGTCACCACCGGTTGAGCTGAGCCATCCTTGCAATATGTGCTCTCAGCTCTTTGGGGTTGGGAAGGGCTGATAGGAATAATGTTCATCGTCCTATCGTGATGTGTGGATGTCAGTTCACTAGAAAGGATGAGTTCGATTCAGAGGAGCTCATCAAACGAACGAGGAGTAGAAATTGAGACCCGAGTAATGGAAGCAGATGCAGTACTCGAATGGCTTCTGAGTGTATTGCGAGCAAGGAGCACATGCAGAACGATGATGAGAGTAGAACGGTCGAAGGTCATCGATCATGCGTACCGTCGTCGCCAGCAGTTGGTGAAACGTAGCCAAGATGAGGTCTTCTCAGAATTTTGCTGGTGCTGCTGATGTTTCTGAAGCGGGAGCAGGATTGAGGCAGAGGAAGAAGTTCCTCGAGCCCACATCAATCAGCATTTCTTTCAGATCCAAACCTGATAAGAATCATCGACGTCATCGATACCATTCGCTATAGATGACATGAAAGGGTCTGTGATCGGGTATGGTCTTTGCTCACATTCGAGGCTGAACCGAGAGTAGTGAAGCCGAAAGCAGCAGCGGCCACCTGCCTTCCTTGGCGTAGAGCCGCAGCACCACCGCCACCAGGTTCTCGACTCTCCAACCTGTGGACGCCATCACCCACACCGGCCACGGGCTCCGCTGCACCGTCACGTTCACCAGCCAGTACTCCGCTGCTTCCGGTTGGGCCTCGGGCTGCCGAATCTGGTGGTGCTTCAGCGGAAAGCGCATTATCGCCCGCCCATTGAACAAGGTTGAGTGCTCGGAAAGGCGCTTCCTGGTTATGGAGAGGAGTTACAATGACACCAGGTACCTGGATATCCTTCATGAACAGCTGAAGAGTTCTGTACCCACTGTTAGAATAGGAGTTACATGCAGCTGTTTGGCTTGTTTGAGGAAAAAGGAGAGTTGGCATTGCAGTTGCTGATTACTAAAGAGGTCCAGAAAATAAAGTTTTGTGAGGTTGCAAAGTAATGCATCTGTTCTTTAGTCAACTGAACTAACAGAAGTTACTAATATGAATGGATTCATACCTCGGGTAACTAAACATCAATGTTGCTGTCACTAAGAGTTCAGATGCTTAGTCTCTAGAGTCCTCCCTCTTTTATGTTCATTGCCATGCTTCTCTGCATATTAGCTTCTTTTTCTTGAGAATCTGCCAATTTGAAAGTCAAGTCATCCCACGAGTAATATTCCTCTTCAGAGATCAATGCTTGCATGAAAGCAAAGTGAATTTAGTTTATGATCAGAATGCGCCAAGTCCAGCAAATCTGTTCTCTGCGCAACCTTGACCGGAACTAGCTCAATTACTTCTGCCAACTCTTTCTCTGCTCCAGTGCCGACATACCTGCACCAAGGATCATCAAATCATCGGTGCCATTGTTTCTTAACGTCATGATCATGTGTGCACTGTTGGGCTAAACACATAATTGGGAATGTGACTAATGTGCTTTACTCCAGTTAAAGATATAGTTAGGTGAAGGATGACACCGATTCATAATTGACAAACTAGGATTTCTACAGAACATTGCTGCTGTAATTTCTTCATCTTTCATACCTATTACCTCTCATTTTCTCCACCTGCCTCATCTTCTTTCCATCTTTTCCCATCTCCTTGTAGCTTCTTTTGCCAATAGGTGCACAGGATGAGGGAGGATACTGATTAATGAGTGATCACTGCAAGTGTTGGAGTGCATCAGTCGATTTAAAGTCATCAATGATTGGGGTTGAGGTTGTTGACCCTTGGAAACTCTCTATCACCATTGCTAATGGTGACCAGCTGGAGACGTTCGGTAAGATGGTGACAGTTTGCTAGCGGAACAACCTAAAGGCAGAAGGGAGATATAGTTGCAAGTTATTGAGCAAATAAAGAAGGAATCAGTGTCATGGCAGATCATAATAATTGTTAGAACTAGTGAAGTCATCAACCACTTGGGTGCTCGCCTAGGTGCCCAAGCAAGGTGAGGCGAGGCCCGAGCCCCATAAGTGGGTTGGGCGCGTGACTTTAATCGGGTGCTGGACGGGCCAAGCGCCTGCTAGGTCGAGCCAGTTGCAGTTGAATCTCTAGTTTTATTGAACTAGATGAGAACAGTCTCAACAACCCTCCTCTCCCTCCTTCTCGATAGCTACACCCCTCTTCGCTTCTCTCTACATGTTCCCCTCCTCCTTCCTCCTCTCCTTCCCTTTATTTCTTTCTCTTTCTCCTGTAATCATGTAATGTTAATTATTGTGTTTCTTGGCAATAAAACATCAATGATTGTTAATAATGGTCTATCATCAGCAAATTTTGTGATTATTGACTTTCTTGAGAGAAATTATTGGTTTTTAACAGTAATCTTCCTTTTTCTTGTCATTCTTATTATTAGAATTGAACAATATAGTGCTTTGGTACTTTAAATGAATGTAATTTGATGTTTTGATGGTGATATTTGAAATATAAAGTGATATAGAACACATGTAATTTCTCATTTTTATTTTGATGATCATATTTCTCTTTAATCATATATTTTTAAAAAATTAATATTTGTGAGTGCTTCGCTTCGCTCGGGCGAATGCCTAGTGCCTCGGGTGTTTTAGCACCTTGGCGTCATTGACTACATTGGGTACAACTACATTGGTGACCATTATCTTATTACAAGAAAGACTAAATCATTGCTTAGAACTCCTCTCTTTCCAACTAGAGCTAAAACAATTGTTAAAGAACATATAACCAACCAATATAAGGCACCGCATAAAAGTTGAACCATAGAAATGCTCATGCAAGAGTAATAGCATGTAGAGAACGATAAAATGGGCACCAAAACAGTGCCACCCACAATCTACAACATAGAAACAGCCAAGTATATTAACTTAAATCAGTTTATTCATTTTACATTTACTTTAGATCAATATTATTCCCTCAAACTAAAGACTTTCCCTCTCTCAGTCATAGCAAGATAATATCTGTTTCGTCGATTTTTTTGTATTGCAATTTTAAGCCAGATTAAATGAGAGTAAATCTGAACGCAACAAAGGAATAATAGCGCAAGAAGATAAAGAAGAGTACCAGGACAAAATGTAGAGTGAGATCACCTGGCAGCTCCTCCCATCCAGAAAGCATTCCCTTCAATTCAATCCTTAATACCTGGTCCATCAGTACTTTATTAATGAAGAACATGTGCAGAAGTATGTGACGAAGAAGTTTCTGAAACATGAAGTAAAGGTAAACACCTTTCGAGCTCCATATTCCCACATCTCGTGAATATTCAAAACAGTGCTATTTCATGGTCACAAAAAACAGATAAATAACTTGGTGAACAGAGTATCTGTAGCTTCTCAATTCCAGAGCTACCACTAAGTGAAACACCATTCTTCAACATATTCTTCTCACAGCACCCACATATCTATCTCCAACAACTTCCTTCAATTTGTTAAGAAAGGGATCCTCGGTATGGCTTGCAGCTATCTCAACGGGTGAGACACTGGCAACAAGTACATAATTCTCGCCGTTGCCGACATCTATTTCATACAGCTCAGCAAAAACCTTACCAAAAATATCAATCATTTGTTTATAGAAAGATGCACATGGAGGAATGACATTTACCACCACAATTCCGTGATCCTTAAGAATTGTGCGCACATCTATCAGAATACTCCTCTCAGGAAATTCCAATGGCGGGGCGTAGACACCACTGCCAGGGTCCTCCGAGTCCAAATCCACCATTACAGCATCAAACCCAGAAGAATGATCTCCCAATAATGCAATGAAGTTGTGATCGGATACACCATGACTCGAATTCAAATATTTTCCAGTCTTCAAAGTGCTTAAATACTTGATGAGTACAAGCCCATCACCAACACCAACTTTAAGAAAGTCATCATCCGCTAATCCAAAATGCTGTCTTGCGACGTTCAGAACTACATCATCAGCCTCAATTCCCACCACATCAAAACCAAAACTTGATCTCAGGGACATCAGCAGAGCTCCACCACCCACCCCGACACAAAGAGCTCGTGGCATCAAACCAGATCCGACCTGCCGCCCGACTGCCGGTGCAATCAAAGAGAGCCCCGCAACCATGGGTTTGAGGTACGGCTGCACCAACGACCCTGTCTCGGGCCGAAAGGACCCAGGACTCGAGGAAGAAGAAGAAGAATCAAGGACGAGACGCACCTGGGACTGCACCAGATTCGGCATCCTCTTAAACCGCAACCTCCTCCTGAGCTCTGGCATCGCCGACGGGGACCGGTCGAGTTCCACGTCCTCCACCAGCATCTCTCCGGCGGCAGGGCCGACCAGCATCTCCACCGGAGTGAGACGGAGGACGTCGTCCTCGAAGGAGAGAAAAGGGATATCCGGTAACCCATCACAAAAAGCGGCCTTTGGGGAGAGCGCAAGGATGAGCGGGAGGAGGCGCTGCTGGAACCGGAGAAGCCGATCCGAGTCAGGATCCGAATGGGGGCGGGAATAGGGCTTCGCAGAGGAGGAGGGGACGTCTCCAACGAGGAGGAGTCGGGCGAGGGGGCGATCATCGGAGGAGGAAGAGAGAAGGAGCTGGAGGTGTCCGGCGGCGGTGGAGAAGATCCAGTCTTCCTCGCGGCCGGGGGGAACGAGCATTGCGGCGGTGCAGGGCGGCGGCGCCGGGGTCGGGAGGGGCGAATCAAGGACAGCGACTCGGAGGGGGTCGGCGTAGGGATCGCCGGGCTGTGGGTTAGGGAACACGAAGGAGACGAACCGGGAAGGGGAGAGGCGCTCGAACGCACCGGGCTCCATCGTCGCACCACCCATCGCTCACTCCGACTACCGTTGTTATAATGGTTAGTATCGGCACCGCTACAGAAGGACCGAAATATTGGTTATCATACATAGATGCAACCATTTATAACGGTACGTTAACAGAGCTAGGATTGTCATATAAACGGGTCGGGTATAAGTTCATCGTTTTGGATCCGACACCCAATACATATAATATGATCTGAATTGGTGATGGATTTACCTTTAATTCCGGGTCGGGCCGGGTATTCGTTTAAATTCTCATTACATGGCAGGTTGTCATTCGACCAGGTGACGTTATCCCTACTACCGGCGGCAATCCAACTGAAGCCACACGCCCTTCTTCTCACCGTGTCCGAAGGCTGCTGGTGGCGGTCCCGTCCCTTCTCAATCCGCCGTCCATCGATAACCGGGCCGCCCTCGCCCTTGTTACCTGGAGAGGAAATGCTCGCTCTGGTACCTCCGCCGCTGGCGTGCGGTGCTCCTCATCGGAGGAGCCCCAGGCCCGGCCGCGGTGCTTGCTGCTCGAGCCTGAGAGAGATCCGTCAGGCGCCGGAGCTCCTGCGGTCCCTGCCGGAGATAAGGGAGGCGAAGCGGGTGGTTCTGGTGAGGCACGGGCAGAGCACCTGGAACGAGGAGGGTCGTATTCAGGGGAGCTCCGACCTGTCCGTGCTCACTCCTAAGGGCGAGTCGCAGGCCGAGACCTCCCGACAGATGCTCCTCACCGACTCCTTCGATGTCTGCTTCACTAGGTCGGTCCATTATTCCTAAAATTCCTCGTCTTCTTTGATCTTTTGTAGAAAATTTCCACCTTTTAAAGATTCGATTTCTTATTGGCCTCCGCCTATCTTTTCTCTCTCATTCTGAAGACAGTAAGTCTTCTGAGAAGAGGAAGAAGGTGAAAAAGGGTGCTTTTTGATATTTTGATGTCATCAACATCACGATGGCTGCTTTCTTGCAGTTTTTGCTGTGTGATTGATACATAGGATTCGGCTATTTGGTTCTTTCTGTGTTGACTGTGTGGAACGTGGTTTTTGTTATGTGTACCAGTCCCTTGATTCGATCCAAGAGGACAGCCGAGATCATATGGGGTACTCGGCAGGAGGAGATGATTCCGGAACCTGACTTGAGGGAGATTGATCTCTACTCTTTCCAAGTTAGTATTTTACCAGATCGTTGTGTCTTCCTCCCTCTTGTGTTGCCTAGAACGTGGGCTTCTGCATTGATACTAAACTTGTTGTTCTCAACACCAATCCAGGGTCTTCTGAAGTATGAAGGAAAGCAGAAATTTGGGGATGCATATCGCCAATGGCAGAAGGATGCTGCAAATTTCAGCATCGATGGGCACTACCCTGTGCGAGAATTGTGGGACCGAGCGGAAAGCTGCTGGAGCAAGATCTTAGCTCATGAAGGGAAGTCGGTGCTTGTTGTTGCTCATAATGCTGTAAACCAAGCTCTGGTTGCCACTGCAATAGGTATATGTGCTATTTATATTATTTCAGTTCTCTGGCCGAACCTCTCCTGTTTTTGTTAGGACCAGCATAACAGTTGGTCACTCTCTCAAGGACTTGGGACACAGTACTTTAGGATTCTCCTACAGAGCAACTGCGGGGTCAGTGTGATAGACTTCACCCCAAAACCCAGAGGTGGTCCGCCACACATTTGCATTAATCGTTTGAATCAGGTACATGCTTCAATCTAACATTTATGTGGTGATTAGTAGTTGCTAGTATCATGTAGGGATAAAGTGACGGGAAGGGATAAAGTGTTCCAAGAGCTTTTGGATTACGTTTCAAGTCATGGTCACACTAATAACACCACTTACGGCCTCATTGTGGTTGGTTGTTGCTTTGTTATAGTCGCCCCTATGTTCGACAAAAGTGTAGTACCCAAGTAATCCTTCTAGGCCCCTATTCTTTCACTTTCTTTCATCTTTGTGGAAGAATACATGATATTAAATCTCCTTTGGTTGTACTATTTGCTTTTAGGCATGTTTTATTTCTTTATTGTAAGATTCTACAATGATTTGCTTTCTCGTTATTAATATATTTTTAAGGCTTATAGCAAAGATAAGTTTCGGAAGGCATTCACAAAAAGAAAGGCTTCATAAATTCTGTAGTAGGGTCATCACAAATAATTTGAGAAGCTGAGAGGCTTTTGAACTTATACCAGCCTTTGTTGGTTTTCAAAAGATATGAGAATAGATAAGAGTATTTAATATATTTTTGTTTTCTATGGCATCATAATAGTAGCATTACAGTAGGCCTTTATGATACTTTTAGTGCCAGAAGCTTATCGAAAGTTGTTATCCATGGACTTAATTCTATTGCAGACACCAAATTCTCCTGTGGCTCCTGGAACTTCTGGAGGAAGGAAAACTAGAAATCGGATCATTTTAGTCTGCCATGGAACCACACAAAGCAACACTGAGGTACAAAAAAAAATTGATGATTATTAGAGCTTTAGGTTTACTTATAAAAGTATCACTTTAAAACTTGACAAGTATTCACTATTTCATTTCTTGCATTTTAGTTTCTTCTAAGTTTCTTGAAATCGCCAATTTTTAATTTTATTTCTATCAGGCGAAATAGTTGAAGTTTGCAGGGTTCATCTGCAGAATTTCTAAATTAAATAACTCCATGTTTCCTTCTTTTTAATAGTGTCATATCTTTTGTTTAACGATTTTCTTATTTCATTGGTCGCAAGGTTATAGTGTCTGTTATATTTCGTTTCTGAATTAAAGTCATCTCTCTTGTTTTTCTATAATAGTTTCTAAGAGAATTTTTTTCTAAATAAAACATATGATTCGATTCTAATTTTCAGGTGTTTGCCAATATGGGATATGAGTCCATGAATATGCTTGGGATAATACAGGTAGCTACTTTCTTCCCTCCATTTGATAGCATTCTGCTGGCAATGGATTTATTCATCCGACCATTCCTGGACCACTATTACTGCAGTCACAAAAAACCGCGGAGCTTCTTCTGGACTTGAAGATCGATTGCATTGCCTGCAGTCCACGTGTTGCCTCAGTTGACACAGCCATGTCTATATCGGAGGTGAGACTCTTTCGAAGTTCTCCAAGAACATCAGAGAACAAATGATTCATAATTCTGTGTCCTCAAATCATCACAAGTCACATATCATTCTATCAGTCTCACTTTGAACACAGGTCCAAGAAGCTGCAGATTGTTTAGGCGCCGACTGCATGCCTCGTTATGTGGAGGTGAAGAAAATGGTCGACCTCGAAGTGGAACCTGCCTTTCAGCAAGCACAGAAGGTAAAAGTTTATGATTTAGAACTCATTTCAGTCTTGGACAAACTAACATCCTATGTTTCAACTCCATGATTTCTTGCACGCAAAGTGTACAAACAACTCTCATATCGGAAATGGTTCATTAATTTTTCTTCTTTTTTCTCCCAGAATTCAACAGGCAGCTTGGTGGTTCATCCAGGTTGGTTAGATGGCTTTGACCATCGATCATTAACCGATATTTGGAGGCAGACAAAGAAGGCTTGGCATTCCTTGCTACACGAACTCTTGAATGAATCAGAACCAGAAAGAAACTTGGTGGTTGTAGGACACCCTGCCCTTCATATTGCACTGATAGCCCAATGCCTCAACCTAACAATGGAAAGGATGGGATCCTTTCATCTTGATGCTGGTAGCATCAGTGTTATCGACTTTCCAGATGGGCCTACAGGAAGAGGCATCGTTCGATGTATAAATTACACGGCACATCTAGGAAGATGGTCCATTCCAGTTACAAGATCGACAGCATATGATGAAGAGTTTTAGCTGAATTTGCAGGTTTCTCTTTCGTTCTTGGTAGACTTGATCGACCACAGATTGATTCATCATGTGTATATATTGTATTCATATAAGAATTATGTAATTTGAAAAGAGGAAAAAGGAAGAAGGAATTTTACTCATACAAAAGAATGGATCTTTGTATGATTATAAGCTTCATAATGATAACCTATTTGGCCACGCCAATTAGTTTTTACTTGTGTTTGGAAGGAATTCTACATGAAATCAACAACAACAGCAAGTTATGAGCAATCACTTAATAGGTGATGTGTGAAGGGTTTGCACTACATTCCATCATTACCTAAGGATCCAAATTTGGGTGCAGTTGTTTAATGTTTTATTTATTTTGGGTTGACTGTATGGATTCTATATAATCAAAATATTTTTAATTAAATTAAAATTATTAAATCATTATTTATAGTT
This sequence comes from Musa acuminata AAA Group, assembly GCF_036884655.1. Taxonomy (NCBI): domain Eukaryota; kingdom Viridiplantae; phylum Streptophyta; class Magnoliopsida; order Zingiberales; family Musaceae; genus Musa; species Musa acuminata. The sequence goes on along the minus strand of NC_088343.1, from coordinate 10,999,665 downwards.
TAAAATAGATTTTTTTTTTTTATCTCACATCTTCTAAATAGTACATATAGAATGGTATATATGAAGTAGATAATCTATCGAGTCCAAACCTATATCGGTCGTATGCTTCCAAAAATACTTCATTGGTGCATACCAAATCTATATTGGTCCGATACCCAAAACATCAAACCATACTACCATCACAGGATCATCTTTTTTTGCTACCAGGCAATGGATGTTTAGGATCAGCATGTCTGTGCCCACATACATGGGAATGAATCAAAGAGAGCCTACCTGGCCATCATGCTTTTCATTTTAGTGGCATAAGGTGGTTGGAATTGCTCTCCAAAGGCATTGCTTAGCAGGGATGAGCAAGTTTATATATTTCACTTCAGGATCACCAAAGTAATTTAAGTAAATCTAGAATGCAAAATAAGGATAATGGAAAGCAGCACTTCGTTTTCGCATAATACTCGGAGATATGACAAAGTGGAAAGGTTAAACACTCAGGTAGCCAGACAAACTGTCTATAAAAAGATTAATCAGTCTTCAGAAGTATATACCATCAAAATTCATGATTTTATAGCAGAATACCAAAAACCACCCATTTCAACAATCTCCAACAATTGATCAACAAACATCATGCCGGATAAAAAGCAGCATTCAGCTCATGACAAACAGTTGTACAGATATGATGTTAGCTTCTAAATCCCTTCAATCCCTATGTATTTGGCATGGAGATCAATCTCAAGCATATTCTATTTCCTGTTATTTGAGTGGCAAAGAATTTTGTAGATATTTGATGTATCTTGTTTTTGCTTGATATGGAGCAGTTGGCTACAGATCAAGAAGGCATTATAACTGGATCCCGATGGCAATGACATCAACTGGTCTTCCTGAGGGGAGACGGTTCTCTGGTTTTCTGCTACCCTTGGAGAGTAACATGACTGTGCAAATTGATAGTGGCATGTATCTGCAACAAAGGTTTCAGGGTGAGAAAAGGTTCTGGTGGCTGAACTGTAGAGAGGTCACAGTGCATGTTCTCTATCAGGAGAATCTCGCAATGAAATTCTACAGACAGGGCATGTTGAATGTTGTTTCAGCCATATCTATGCAAGTAACATGGAATGTATGGCCACAAGATGGAAGAATGCGCAAAACATCTGTCTCTTGGTACACCTACCAAAAGCAGCAAGATGAATTATAGGTCAATATCTTGAAAGAAGCCAGTAAGAAGGGGAAAAAAGTAAAAAACATAAACATTGTAAAATATCAGCCAGAGAAAAGTGCGATATGACCCTGCGTAAGTGAGCAAATGCACAAGAGTTAGAGAGAGAGATATATATATAACAAGATAGATAATTAATTCCTAGAGAATTAAACATAACTTGATTGCCAGAATGCACAAATGATATATAACAAGTCAGGTCATATCTTCTCAGGCAATTTACCTGTTATTTCCATCACCACTTTTCTGAGTATACTCTAATGCAACAAATGTTAGGAAGCTCCTATAGTTACAGTTGAATTTTAGCATCTATGTACATATACAAATAAATTGGCAAAAAAGTACAAGATAGTTGTGTTTTATGGAATTCCTGATCATATTTTGCTGTAGCCATTATTTATTTCATCATCTCTGGATCCTCTAAGGTTTTTTTCACCAAAAATTATTCATTGTCACCAGTGCAATATTACATGACTCTTTAGGCTAACTCTCCAAATTTAAACAGTTCGTTCTTCAAGGAAAAGAAAAGATATAAATAAATACACTGAAAGATATAATGGAAAAGAAACAATTAAGTTCAGCAGATTGCATGACTATGCGGTAACAGAATTTTGTTATCATGAATAGTTATAACAAGTCAACATGCAGAAATAAAAATAATAAAACTCAAGCCTGCAAAAATGGTAGAACAGGAATTGCTTCACAAAAGAAATTAAAAGATGCACAAACAACTACATGTTTTCCTAAAGTAAAACTAAAATCGAATAAATTGTGGTGCATCTACAGGACCTCAAAACATCAATCTAATTGTTCAACAACTATTGTTTTCCTAGAAACTATCTAGAACAAGGTATACAAAATTTTTTGTTAAATAAATGAAAAGCATACAAGAAATTGGTGTTCTTTGAAAGCTAGTTTTTTGGTCAGATAAACAAGAATCACAGGTCTAACACTCATCCGATGGGAAGCATCGCAATGCCAATTCAATCATGTTCAATAAAACCATCTTTCTACTCATGCTTGAGCAGATGAAAGTAAATTGTTTACTAAAATAACGTATATTGGACAGCAACTTAGAATGCAATAAGTACTTTAAAATTTGAGAGTGTCATTAACTTATCAGTACCATTACAAGCCAAATTCAAACCTCATATATATCACCAACTAAAGGCATATAAATGAAAGGAACATTATAACGGTGAACCAAGTGCATGAGCCTCCCACAAATGCAGGATCTAATAAGAGTTAAGTTAAGCATATTGTTTGCTAAAATAGTTTATATTGGACAGCATCTTAGAGTGCAATAAGTACTTTAAAATTTGAGAGTGTCATTAACTTTTCAGTACCATTACAAGCCAAATTCAGACCTCATATATTTCACCAAATAAAGGCATATAAATGAAAGGGACATTATAAAGGATGAACCTCCCGCCACTGTGAAATCTAAGGAGACTTGACGTACAAGACTCGAACTCTAGTCTCCCATGTTGCAAAGGAATAATCTTACTGTTGTACTAAGTGCAACCTCATAAAAGAAATGTAATGAAATTGCAAAAGCAGTGAGTTTTTAGATTGAGCATTAAGCAATACCATGACAAACCAATTTGACAGCCCACAAATTCACCAAAGAAAGACATATGCGTAATGAATTAGCAAAACCAGAAATCTGTCCCATCCATGGACATATAAGAGCTAACATATTGTGTCAAGTGTCAAAAGGAGAAAAAACAATGACAAGAACAACAAATTGAATGTCCCCGGATACTGATAAGTGGTCATTATAAAGAACGACATAAACACAAACAATCAAAAGATCAATAGACATAAAGAAAATGAGACCTCAATGTGCCTCCTGGCCCAATGCAAGGGACTGATCACCAAACTTCTTTATTGGAAAATTAGCAACTACAACTGGTTCCAGCCCATTGACCCCATGTTCTAGCTGTTCAAGGAAGAAAGCCAAAGGAATAAGTGGGTAGTCATCCAATGCTCACACATCACAATTTCAATAACAAATGAGCATCATCCATAAGAAACTCCAAACCTGTACAATATCAATCTTTTCTCGGTAATTCCAGTGCTAAAAGGCACTCAAACTCGATTAGATTTCATGCATCCTGATTGTCCAGAAAAAGCAAACAAATGATCAAAAGGACCAATAAAACAGTAAAATTAAAACAACATTTCCAATGACGCAAGGCCGTGTACACCTCCCTCCTATCGTCACTCATGACACCTCCCTCCTTTGCAGCCCCCATTTATGTCTCAAGGGAAATCAATGCTGGAAACCGGGCGTGCATTGATCCAAGCCCACTCCACCACAAGGATGTACTTAAACAGAACAACATAGCTCGTAGAGAAAAGGGTCTCCTTTATCCACACAGCGCAAAGTAACAAATCGAAACAGTGCCTTCAACACAAAAGCGCATGAATTTCTCGTTATAGAGAACAGAAAATGAGAGGCGTCGAAAAGGAAGGGACAGCGTAGGAACCGACAATGCCGAGGTCGGATCTGGTGGCGGCAAGGAAAGCCATTCTGGTGTCCCTGAGGTGCATCATGGCGCAGATTAGGCGAGTGCAGACGAACACAATGAACATGGTGCTCACCGAGCTTCGGGTCACCGTCATCATGATTCCTGCCCTTCCTTCCTCTCTTCTCTCCACTTCGCCTCAAAGAATAGGTTGCTGACAGACGCACCTCCCTCGTCAGAATCCACCGCCACCCCTCGAAATGGCGCCGCGCCTGTCTGCCACGGAACGCTTCCAGATCACGGGTGTCGCGTAATGGGATCGGGGTCGGAAACCTTAGGCGGAGAGGAAGAGGAATCAGAGGGGAGGAACTCGAATTCGATGGGGTGGAGGAAACTCCCAGCGGCGTGAGAAGCAGCGGTGAAGCCAAAAGCGCCCGCTCGTGGAAGCCAATAAGAAGATCGAATTGACTCTCGACCCCACTCCCCATATATAATTTTACTTCAATTTAAACTTGGTATATATATATATATATATATATTTATTTATTTATTTTATTTTATATATATTTATATTTATATTTTATTTTATTTATATATATATTTATATTTATATAAGACTGTCCTCCCAAGGCTCATCTTCACATGCATTCTTTGATTTTAGGGTCATTAACTTGTAGAACTCAAAGAATTGTGTGTATGTATACACTCTTATAGTCAATTTCTTGATTGATGACTTGAGAATGGTACGCTCGTTTTTTAATTGTATATATCTTTTATGAAAGGAATATATGTAAGTGGAAAATCTTAATATTTAAAGTGACGCATATGATGGATTGCAATTAATTGGGCTAAATGTATTCATTCCAAATCTTATCAGGGATAAATGCAAGAAAATCCCAATTACGTACTATTTCTTGATGCCCTCAATCTGTCAAGAGTGCTAAGTTTCTTCTTGTCTGAGGTCTAAATGCGATGAATTATTATCATCTCATATTTTGTTTAATACTAAAATAATTAAAATTTTATTTTATATTTTTTTATCTTTTTTAATATCTTAAATCTCTCTCACTGTCATTTTAATGTTGTATGGTCTCATGGTTTTCGCTTCCATCTTCATATCTATGGTTTATCATCTCCGTACGAAGATGAGAAAAATATAGAAAATAAAAATTAAGAAAAAAAAAGAAAGAAAAAATACAGCGAATGTGATTATAACGAGTGATAACAAGAGCGAAGCAATGGATGACAAAAGACAACCATGCGTATTTAAGGTATTAGAAAAAAAAAAGCATTAAATAAAAAATATGATGTATCATAAGACTTTTCGAAAGAAATCATCAAAAAATAAAATAAAATGATAGAATTATATAGGTTGGATTTAGCACATAATTCAATTAACCAAAGCTTTTAGATTGAATGGAAGGCCAACATATCAATTTCAGAATGCAAAGGTTTGAAAAAAAGAATGAGAATAAGAAAATAGTTTCATATTATTAAATCTAACGTAAAATAAGTGATGATTAAGAAGAGAACAGTCTCACAATATTAAATAAATCTGACATAAAAATCGAGTGAAAACTAAGAGAAAAATCACTTATTATTGAATCTGTACATCGACATCCACATTTCAGCTTTTTGACCCCCCACAAAAATATATTTTATTCAAAACACAAAAAATCTATATGGATGCTCAATTTATTGTGTTCCTCCCAAGTGAAAAATAAACAGCATAAAAGATTAGAAATATACACAAAAAAAAAGAGTAATCCGATTCAGTGGCAGCTCTATCGAACGCACTTATGTCATTTTATATACCGATGCGAGAATCTCGCGTTCAAAGCAGTCGCCAGAGATTGACTTGTTTTTTATGTCTGCTTTCGGCTGCGGAATAATCGATCGGTATGGTTGAAGACGACCACATGATGCACACTTTCTCGTTTCCTAGTACGAGGAGTCAACGACCACCGAGGGAGAGGGGACAGTGACATCGAGACAAGGATTCTTCTCCGCATGCAATTCATGACATTAAGGCTAAGGATAAGGCTAAGGCTAAGGATTTATCCTCCACTCTTCATTTCACTTTCGATATCCGTTAATCGATTCGAAATAAAAAACTATATATATTTAGGTGCATCAATTTTACTTGATGAAATTGATACGATATGATCCGTTTTTCGAATCATTTAGTATCATTAAAGTGTTTAGAATTCGGATGATGAAAAATATTCATTTTACTTTAGTTTGATTAAAAGACTATATCAATGATTTATCCAATAAAATTTCTTATACGATAAGCTTGTAAGTATTCGTTTAATAAACTTAGTATGAATATATATTAAAAAAATTATTTTTATATATCAACTTGGTTAACACACAAAGATCGTCAACCGGTAACTCAGCCTGATTGATTCTCTATCGAAAGCGCAGGTCTCTTCTGAATATTTTTTTTAGCTAACGTGAAGAGCATGTGTTACAGGCAAAACGAAGGAAGCTATAGGAAGAGTCAATGTGCTAGGAGGGGCTCAATCTTTGAGCGTTGAAACTTGGTTTGGGAGCTAGGCGATCGCCCTTACTAAGTAGCTTTTTGGCTATACCTCTGGGCTATGTCGATAATCTTGCACAACAAGTCTACATCGAGAGTGTCTCACATCAACTCCTCTTATGCTTAAGTCAGAAAAGCATGGGGAGAAATATAATAGTATTAGCAATAAATTAAGAGAGTAATGAGTTTATTTTGCCTATCCACCTCAACTTGGCTCGAGGCATGACTTTTATGCTTGAGCGTCGAGTAGAGCAGACAGGCCTCCGTCAAGGTTCCTTTTACCTAGCGTAGTGAAAACATTTAATACGGGTGGCTTATCGGTGCGTGCTCCCAATGGTAGTATTTGGGGACTATCAGGATGATGCCTCCGATCGGGCTTCCTTGTTTCTTTGGATCAGGCAAGGCGTGATCCCCTCATCGTTCGTATGGAAGAGAAGGCTAGTGAAGTCGGATCATACCATTGACTATTAATGTAAAGCTAGATTTATTTTTCCGACTACGAGATCAATGAAGAGTGGTTCCTATAAGTTCATTTCGGAAAGTCAAAGCAGGTGACGTGACCTCCTGTCAGTGATCGCAAAGAGTAGGTCGGTGGCTCTAAGTCTTCGTTTAGGTATTACTTACGAGGTGTGGGAAGCAAGGAATGTCAAGATTATCGATGATATTCGACTATTATGATATGTTCAAGAGACTTTTCTTCGATTCTTGTAGATGAAGTGACATTTCATTGGTTTAACATGTATTTTACATGCTTTGCTTTGCTAACGTTACATGTTATATATTTTAGTTTATCTATAGCCTAATTATAGTTGAACTCTAAAGATATATACAACCTATTTTTTAAAGATAGAAAAGAAGCCTAACATGGCTTTGTTACATTATAATAATTAATAAATAATTCCACGCCTGATTTTGGTGGTCGGCATACACATCACAAACACCTTTCAACTCAAAATTTTTAATTAATATAGTAGCCTCCAATATATTATTATATACTCTCTTAGCTATCTCATGTCTATTTTATGTGAGGTTGTTGTCATAAGTTCACACAAAACAATGCGCATTAAGTTTTCACATTGCCACTATTTAAGCATGACCTTTTTTTATATCTAAAGTATTGATATTAATATGATAAATTTAAATCCACATACTAAAGGTTACGATCTAAATTCGACAAATTTAAAGTAAAGTAGCATAGTTGATAAAAACTTTGGCTATGATAGCGAGGTATTGGATTTGATTCCATACGTGGGTCAATCTATACAAAAGAAATCTTCCATGCACACAAACATATACATTTGTGTTCTCTTTGGATTAAGAAGAAGTTTACAGACTGAAAGATATAAGATCAAAGATGAGAGAGAGAGAGAGAGCACTTTCGTACGTAGTATGAGAACTCAATGGATCCTATATATACTCGCTGTTTAATGCACTGTAACTGTGATGTCTTCAGCTAGTCAGCCCACAGCCGCAGGTCCGTGTGGCAGTCCGCCACCCGATCCCAATCGAACTCTTTCTGCATCGCCGGCGGAGTCACCAGCAGTCCCCTCGCCATGTCCTCCAGCAACTCCGGCATGTTGAACAGCGCCTCCTCGTCCACGAACACAGCCGGCGGAGTCACCAGCAGTCCCCTCGCCATGTCCTCCAGCAACTCCGGCATGTTGAACAGCGCCTCCTCGTCCAAGAACACCGCCGGTGGCCTACATGCGGCCTCGGGAGCTGGCTTCGGCGGCGATTTCGGGTCCCACGGTCCGAACATCTCGGCTGCCTCGACCGCGGCACGGCGGACGTCCTCCGCGGCCGCCGACTCCGCTCGGGGCAGCGCCCAGGCCGAGTCGGGGAAGTTGAGGCTGGCGGACGCGCCCCGGAGCGCGATGACGGCCACGTCGTGCGCCCTGGCAGCCATCTCCGGCGTCCGGAACGTGCCCAGCCATATTCGGCTCTTCTTCCGGGGCTCCCGCACCTCGGACACCCACTTCCCCCCGTTGCGCTCCCGCACGCCGTGGTACACCGGGTGCCGCGTCTCCCGGAACTTCTTCCGCCCGGCCTTCCGCTTTGGTGACGGCCCCGGCGCCCATGCGGTCGAGAGACCCGAGGACGAGGAGGAGCACGAGTACGAGGAGGAGGAGGAACCCTCAAAGTCCATGATCAGAGCACAGAACGGAAAGGCCGTGCAAGCTTCGAGTTGGAGACGTCGCTGACAGGTATTTAGCCTAAACACACACACATATATAGTGTGTATGGGAGTGATAAGAGTGAATGGTAAGGGAAGAAGGCGTTCCAAGTCGAACCCCGCCGCGGGCGCCACACTCCAGTGATGAGGTTTCACAAGAGAGAACAGATGAGGAATAAGAAAAGCGCAGGGCTTCCACTCGAGGAAGACAAACGTCGGGCGACTGCGGCAGCAGCAGAAGGAAAACGTGTTCCATCTGCACCTTCGTCTTTTTCCTCTTGGGATAATTACGGAAGGCGTGGAAGCACGCTCGACAAATCTGACGGCCACATCAATTCAGCAACCGGCGTCGAGGATATTGCTTTCACACTCCTACGGCCAGCGTTCCCCTTCCGGTCTCTTATCCTCTCGCTAAAGCAGCCTTTTCCAGGCTTCGATGAACAGAGAGACTCTGCATCTTCCAGAATCCAAATTGGCTTCGTTGCAGCCACCGCGAGGGCAGTATTCTCATTGCTTTCACTGCACCCACCGCGTGCATGCCAAATTACCCATTCCAGTCAAAGAACGGTTCGCATGGGTTCAATGTCCGGTTCGAAATCGATCGATCCATCACATGTGGTTCACATCATCAAAATCTGATCTATCCAACCGGGCTTGATTTGAAGTCGACGATCATTTAATAGTTTTAGAAAGGTCGATTTAGAATATTTTTAAGATTTATGAGATAAATCATATACGAGAAGATTTCGGCTTGAATTGAAATCAAATTAAAATTACATATGCTTAATTTTATCATTTGTATCATAATCAAATCATCTATATATTTTTTGCAAGTGAAATCATGAACTCATACAAAGACCAGTCTGGGCTTGTAGTGGGCCTCAATGATTCGTCTTACGTGTATTAACTATGAAGCACCGGAAATCTCAGTGTTTTGCTGCAATCAGAAACCGAACACGGATATTAAAGTCCAAGCTGTCATCGAACGGGTCCATCCTCATGTGACTCCAAAATGTATTTGTGCCATCATTTATACGCATGTATATATATTGATTATTAGCCTAATTAATCTAAAGCGTAACCCTTAATTAATGGCAAACTTAGCACAATATTAATAGTGCTAGTGTGGATTCACATTAATAACCTCAGAACTTGTTAAAGGTGTAGAAGAAATTAAAGGAAGGACAGGGGTATTTATGTCAAATAGACAAGAATGCTATTTAAGGGCCAGCGCTCGAATCGCCAACGCCGCAACAACACGGAGCGCGAGTGCAAAGGGAGCGCACCGCCAGTGGGCAGATAGGTGACGGTGGTGGCGGTGGAGTCGGCTTCGGCGACGGAATCCAGCATCTCTATGCCTTCTTTGGTGCAAGGTCAGAATACGATCTCGTCTTTGATCCGCTCTGGCGGCAGAAATCGGCGTCGCTATTCCCTGTTCGTTTAGGATTAGGGTTAGGGTTTCGAGATGGGTATAGGATTTTGTTAGGGTTTGGACGTTCTTACTCTTTGGTTGCCGTGTAATTCTTGAGTCCGTTGCCTTGTGTGATTTTGCCCTGAGTTTTATCTCCGATCCGAGACAATTCTTCTGGTGGATTTCGCTGCCCGATACAGAAAAGAATCGGGGTTGGCGCTCCAGGAGCCAATCGTTTAGGATTCTTCTGCCTCGTGGACCTTTTTGCCTGTTGGGATTTTAGATTCTCGAGAAGATGCGCGGCAGGGCACCTGCAGCAGGAGGACGAGGAGGAAGAGGCGACAGGGGACTGTCACCTCCTGCTGCCGCAGCAGCTGCCAAGACGAAGAACAATCGATCAGATTGGCATCGTAACCGCTTTCTCCATCGGTCCCGCCGCAACAGCTTGAGCCCACCGAACAGGGATAGGCCCCGGCGCTCACCAGACCGCCGGAGCACCTCCGTTGAACGCAGGCACTATGCCCCTTGGCACTCAGATTATGCACGACAGCTCCACGACGAACCCTCACTGCCATCCCAGCTCCGTGGCCAGCCCTCACCGTTTGGATGCAACAGTTATGAGATCCCACATAGGTTAATGTTGCCTGGTGATCCATCTAACTTGGATTCTGAGGTGAAACCGGGCTTGAGGCTGTCTCATTGGATCAAGGATAAAGACATTCTCCAGCCTGGCAATGGGGCACCAGGGATGTCATCTTTGGGGCTTGAAACACAAAACTCGCATTATCGAAGATCGCTGTTTTTGGATGATGGATCCCCTCAAAATTTATACTCACTACCTGCAGATGTAAACTACTCACTTGATACTGCCGTACTGAAACTAGACAATATGGGAAGAAGCAAAGGCTCTTTGAATGTGGGGCACCATGACTACCATGATCAGTTGAGAAATCCCTATGATGAGAGACTGGGAGGGAAGGCTTACTTTAAGGACACACCTTTTGCAACGACAGATCCTCCATTTCCGAGGCTCTACGGTGGTGCCTCATCATCCAGCTTCCCAAAAGATGATATGTTGGGCTTGTATGACAATCACCTTCGCCGGCCATTGGATGGTTCCATTAGAGATGCTCCAATCAAGTTTATGGACGATACTGTGGAGAGGATTGGGTACAGTCAAAAGCAGTTCTCTGAGCCAGTTAGATGGGCCCCACTTAGTCCAGCTGGAACCGAGCCCCGATACCGTGGCTATGATGAGATCAACCGGAGAGAGCTCAGTGATCGTGAATTTCTTGTATTGGATGACATGTATGAAAAGGTGCCATGGGGTTCTCGTACTGACCATCGTGAAAAAATAGGGTCATCTTTCAGGGATCTGGTAGGAGTTAGGGTCGGTGAATTGGATACTTCTCGAAATGTTACAAGCGAAAGTAGCCTCTGGGACAAGCAGCGTTCTTTACATGGAGATGCAGACTTGGATTATCGTGAGGGTAAAGGCATCACTGTGGACTATGTAGATAGTTCTGCTAGTGGGCATCTGGGATACAGAGTAAAACCATCAAGAGTCCATGAACTAACATCTCTCGAAGAAACATATGCTTTAGGGATTGATGCTGCTCGTACTAGTTACAAGGAAAGACCTAAGAGTCCTATGTATTCTGGTCATCGAATGGATATTTATGGACAGGTTGTGAGATCGCCACGAAGGGAGTTGGAAATGGAAGGTCTTTATCAGCTATCATCAGAAAGGATGACTAGAAGAAAATATGTTACTCATAGTTACATAAGTGAATTTGATCCAAGAAGTGTTGCATCCAATGATCGAACTGCTTTTAGAAGGATCTCCTCACCTGGTGTTACTGATGATATATGGCCAGAAGAAGAAAGGCAAGGTGATATTAACTCGAAAGAGTTGGATTTTGGCCATACCAAATATAGGTCACTTTCTCATAGAATGTCTAGGTCTGATGTTTGGTTGCCTTCTGGGGGGACCTTCAAACATGCGGAACATGGCCATGGTATGACCTTAAAAAGACGATTGAGGCCTGGTCCTTCAGAATCCCGTGGTCCATATACTTCTGAGAGAAGAAAGGAGTTTAGACCCAACAAACTCTGGAAGAAGGATATAGTAGACCGGCATGATGGTCTGAATCATGACGGAAATGTTCCACGAGATGATAATGTGCAAGTAAAAAGAGATCCAGCTGAAGGTTCCGAAGAGTTTAAGCAGCAAGTGCACAAGGCCTTTCTTCGTTTTTTTAAGTCATTGAATGAGAATCCACAGCAAGTGAAAAGATACCAAGAGCAAGGACCAGGGAGTCCTCTTCTTTGTTGCGTATGTGGCAGGTCTGTCTTCTTCATCTGTGGTAGCCTTCAGGAAGTTGAATGCTTGGTCCAACTTGCAACTGAGAAGTACATGATTGGCACATCATTAGTTGCCTTTCAACTGCTCCAATTACGATTAACTGAAATACCTTTATTGCAGCTGCATGAAATAAGCATGTTCCTATCTTATTCTGCTAGTTGATTAGGACTAAATATTTTTGGTTTAAATTAAATTTGTTTTAGTTGTAGAGAAGGCTTAAAAGAGTGCTGTTTGTTACCTGTGCTAGAACTGTTGTTGAAAGGATCAACCATCCACAAAGTAGGATGCTGACTTCTGGAGCCAAATGATTTGCCTTGGCACTTTATCGTTATACATAACATGAAGGCAATGACAACTTCCTGTTCATTGAACATAGATTGTGAAGACGAGTGCTGTGAAAATGGTACTGTGTGGATGAAGGCTGATTTGTAGGAGCCTAAGTTGTTCCGAGGTTATAAATGTTTGTTAGTTCAAGTTGATAGATACGATAGCAAGATATTTAAGTAATCATCCATCTATTGGTATCAAGTTGGACTTTCAATCCCATCATCCAACTATTGGTATTAAGTTGGACTTTCTTCTGGGATTAACCTATTGGTAATATGATTAACTATTACTTTCCAGGAATAATCACTAATTCTATGAACCTGCATTTCACTCGTAAAATTCACGTGGAAGAGTAGATGGTTTGTCTTTTCTGTTTGATTGGGTCTCCATGTGTCGATCTAATCAATGATATTCCTTCCTAGATGTTGTGATATTGGTCTTTTGATTCCACATAAAACACTTTGTCTCCTGTTGATGCAATATTGGCCTTCCAATTCCTCATAAAACATGGTTTCCGTAGTTGATGCGACATTGACCTTTTTCTTCCACATAAAACACTTAGTTTGAGCTTCTATTTTTACTTTTGGCATGTCTGGGATTACAATTGGGATCCCTAACTTTCCTTGCTTGTAATTTGGTACCAAATTCAGTTGTTTTCTTTTGACTGTTAATATGGCTTCATTTTACATTTGGATATCTGTTTTCTTGATTTGTTTTAAATTAATTGTTGGTGTTTAAGTTGCCCTCGACAAAAACACTATGGTAGGAAAGATCGATGTGGCTGACTCCAAATGCTTGGAACATCATGACTTTTAATTTGTTGGTCAATTAGGGTTTAGATTTTTCTTCTAAATTATTTGAGGGAGTCATTTTATTGTCGATCATCCTTTGCCTGTCATGTATTCAATTTCCGATGATTATTGGTTATTATTGCTTGTTATATATTCTTTGTTTCTGTTTGCTTTAATTAAAATATTCTCAATTATGAATGCTATTTGGCATGGTTCGTCTTATCGGTCCGTATTGGTGTACTGATCAGATGTTGGTATGGTATGTACCGATCCATATTGACGTATCGACACATGGTACGATGGGGGGGGCAGTGTGCTGTGGTACGGTGAGCCTAGCTATTTGGCTCAGTTTAGTTGGATTTCATTCATTGGAATTGTTCATTAAGTAACATATGCATTTGATATGTCATATAAGAAGAGAACAGCTGCCTTATTTAAGTTAAATGGCACTAAGTACTAAGTTAATGCTTTGTGCAACGGCGGAGACGATGTTGCAAGATCGACGTACTTCTAGGTTGATTGGATATATGCTTAAATGCCTAGAAATTTATATTACTTGAACAGTTTTCTTTTCTTCCCCTTTCGTTCAGCATGTCAAAGGAGTTTGTAGATACACACAGCTTGGTGAGTCACCTGTATCACTCTGGCAAGGTGGGCTTAAAGACAGAACACTTGGGTCTTCACAAAGCCCTTTGTCTCCTTGTGGACTGGAATTGGCTCGTGGCTCCTGACAATTCCAGGGTTTACCAATCTGGAGCTACTGCTGAAGCTAAGGCTATGAAGGAGGATCTGATACTTTGGCCGCCTGTTGTTATCATCCATAATAGTTCCGTTGAGAAAAAAGTCAGTAACAGCCAACAAAAAGTCCTGTCTACTGAAGGCGTACAAGAAATACTAAGAGGTTTGTTATAAATCACCTCTGGCTTCAAATGCTACCAATCCATACCAAAATCCTGCCACTTATCTACTGTTATTAGTTCTACAGTTGTGCATGGGGTAGCCGTTTTCCTAATGTTACTGCTATCTGGTTAGTCGACATCTAGAGTTATATGAGAATGTTATGTCAAAAGTTATGGCTTTCTTTTTAACTGTGTATTTTGTTTGCTAATAAAGTCCATTGTTATAGTTTATCAAATGGGTATGAAGCTATTGCCATGAATACGAAAAGCAGGGATGGGGACTCATGGAGAAATTGCCCCCCATAAAATAAACTAATTCTTTGATGTACATGGTTTAGTTGAGGCACATTGGTGGTGCCTAGAATGTTTTCTTCCATCCTAGCGTCCTATTAATAGGACATATATATAACTTTTGTTGCTTTTGGATTCCAGAAATGGGGTTTGAAGCTGGGAAGACGACAATTTGCCATGGGAAACCTGCAAACCAGAATGTGTTCTTGATTAAGTTCTTCCCGACCTTTTCTGGTCTGCAAGAAGCGGAGAAGCTTCACAACTGCTTTGCTGATGGTAACCGAGGCAGACAAGAGTTTTATCGGAGGACTGCCAGCAAAAGTAAAGCTAACGGTGAACGTGAAGCTTGTTTCAAGAACTTCCCGTTTCTTTACGGATACCTGGCAGTTGCAGAAGACCTGCCTAAGCTTGATTCAGAAACGATGAAAAGATGCTTGGTTAAGAGCAAGAAGGATATCGAAGCCATCGCTGATGCCCCGTTGAATATAGATTGAACACCTGGAGGTCGAATCTACTGTGACACAGATTGCCCCTTTGAAATATATGCTCTGTGAAAGGTTTTGTTTTTTGTTATCCATATGCCAACAACATCTCTCTCTCTCTTTTGTTTTAATCTTCTTATCATCTTTTTAAACTGGAAGACACGTTTTATCGTGGCAGGTTAGTTGACAGTATCTCAGAAATGTAATAGCTTTTGTGTCATATTGTTTCATAAGCTTGTGACTGAGTTGTTCGAAACATGTATCTCAGCAGAATTTTTATAATCTAACAAGCAGTGACACTTTTGCGCTTTTTCTTGTTGAGAATTTTCAGTTGCTCAATCTTATGATGATGTTTGGTTCTTTGGGTGTACGGTCAGCTGGAAAGTACAGAAACCTGTGGAGATCCAACTTAAGTGCATGAAGAAAGCAAAAGTTTTTGGGTGACACTTTCTGGTCATTTTCCTTTTGTTTTGTAACGGATGCTGTGGAGGCTGGCTAGGCATCAAAACTGACAGCGGAAGAATTAATTGTATCGGTGCGGGAATGCATCACTCTGCAATGTAACCCTTTTGTTTCTCCATCCGTAACATGTCAGTTTCGCTGGGGAGACCGGTATCATTGCTGTTGGATGTTTTGTTTTGTTACTCCCCAAAGACTGCACGATTCAATCCAACTCTGAACGAATGCTGGTGGGCCCCTTCAGACACTACAAGCAATCAATCAATCAATCAATCAATCAATCTCAACTTCGCTTTCATGCTACGCTCGGTTTGCTAAATTTGTCTGACGAGCAAAATTTCGCTAGGAGGCTACGAGATACATACATCACCGATGGGTACGAAGAACGCAGCAGTTCCATTTCAAAAGAAGAGAGGGGGGGGGGGGGGGGGGGGGGGCTGAATCATCTTCTGAACATGCCAGTTTGCATCCATGATGGCTTGATGGCGTTGCGTGATGACAGAGAAATAAATGCCTGCCTTCTCCTCCACCAAGGAGATCAACGCGTATGGCGACAAAATATTAAAGCGTATGGTGGCGAAGAGCGCCCAGCAGTAGCAGTAGCAGTAGCAGACGGACGGATGATATTAAAGCAGCTGCCGATCATTATATCCAAACATCATGCTTTTGTGGGCAGGCAGATTTGATCATGATCATCAAAACGACAGAGACTGGTTTCGTATTATACTCCTACTAGGAAAAGATCGATCTGCAACACAATTTCAACACCAAAGTAATTAGTATAGTATAGGCTTCAAGATCATGTACCAAAGTAATTTGACTCGGAAATAATTCAGAATCAATATGCGGGAAAATCATTCGTGCTCATCGATCTTATAAAGTTGAATTGTCAAGCATCTCTACAAAGACACAAAAAAATAATAATAAT
Source organism: Musa acuminata AAA Group (assembly GCF_036884655.1). Classification (NCBI taxonomy): domain Eukaryota; kingdom Viridiplantae; phylum Streptophyta; class Magnoliopsida; order Zingiberales; family Musaceae; genus Musa; species Musa acuminata. The sequence goes on along the minus strand of NC_088343.1, from coordinate 10,983,319 downwards.
AATAATTGGTCTCTTACCAACAATCACAATGATGACCTTTGCCGTATGAGCAATTCCCGGGAAGTGATGATCATAAATATATCAAAAAAGAATTGGTCCCCGCAAGGGGCTGCTGCCTGCTCTGCAAGTACATCAGATTCCAAAAGAGAAAATTGAAATTAAACCACGAGACTATCAAATTGGCATCTAAGTTTCCACCACCAACCAAGCCCGATGGATGATGGGTTTAACTGAGAGAGGACAAAATGAGAAGTGGATCAGAGGCTCATGATGTTATGTGGAACCAACCCATCATATTCATGTTACTAACAGGGGCGGGCGTATTACACCTACATTTTACATCAATAGATAGAGATAGTCACAACAACAGGTAGGGTAGGGAATTAAGACGGCCAACTGCCGCCAAGTGAAGTAGTACACTACAGAGTCTAGCAAGTTTTTTTTTTTTTTTTTGCTAGAAGAGCTCGAATTCCACGTCCTCTCCGTTCGCCCTGAAATCAAGACACTTACCTTCTTTTTTCTTACGCAACATCAGGGGCGTCCCAATCTCATGGCTTCTTGGTGTCTCGGGTGGTGCTGCACATCGGATCAGGGCCCAATTTAACCCATCAAAGAACGTGTGCTGCTTGATCTCAGCGGCACCTTTGACCGATCCCAATCTATTTTCCGGCTCCTTTACCAGAAGCCCTCTGATCAAATCCTTTGCATGAAAGCTAACGGATGGGTTCTCAGGGAACTTCAAGCTCTGAGAAACCACGTTGGCCAATGTTTCCTCGTTTCCAGGTCCTCTGAAGGGTGTTCTACCAAAAAGTAATTCGTACAATAAGATCCCAAAGGTCCACCAATCCACGGCACTTCCATGTCCATCTCCTCTAATGATCTCTGGAGCTAGGTATTCATGGGTCCCAACAAAGGAGTTGGAACGTGCATCAGTCGGCTCCACCACAAGTTGCGGAAGTGGTCTTACCTGCCCACCTACTTCCTTCTGTGTTTTCTCTTGTGTGGAGGATAGCAAACGGGGTGTGAAGCAAGAAACTTGAACCCAAGATGGTCGAAGACAAAGTGGGTCAATGCAGCTATTTTCAGCACAGGGTCCTGAGAGCTTCTTTGCAGACTCCTGTGCGCCTAATGAGGAGGATCTAACAAGGGTCGGGCTTACTGAGCATCGTAGAGACAAGTCAAAATCGGAGAGCATGATGTGACCATCTTCACGAACCAGAATGTTTTCTGGTTTTAGATCACGATAGATCACACCCAACATGTGTAGGTACTCCAAAGCAAGTAGGATTTCCGCGACATAAAACCTGCAGAAAGCATTGATAAGAACCAAGTTTGTAGCTTAAAGAGTCAACATCCACCAAAGTCAAGAACAGCAATGACAGCAGTCTTAATCCAAAATGGACACTAAAAACTCCACTAAATCAAAAGCCAACTGACCATTCCATCTGAAATCTACATCCATCTGATGAAGCATAACCTATCCTACTGTTTTATACACACAAACTCATGATTGTCGATAACCAATTGTACAATGGTGATAAATCAGTACCTCGAAAAATAAATCAATACGCTTTGAACTAATCTGTAGCTGGAAATTTGCTTCTGACAAATCAAACACTGATTCGTTATGGACTGATCTTCCTTACCCAACTAATCTCTATTTTAGGATGTCTCTGTTTTACTCATTTCATGAAAGAAAATAAATTTAGAATATTTGATCAATCTTAATTGGATTTGATGATATGAACATTCACATTTATGACTGGTCAAATGCTTAAAATATCCTATTTCCAGTAGCTACTCCAAAACGATAGTAATTCAACATGACTATGAGTCAAGCTCTATGCAATGGATATCAACAGCAAAAAATTGCTTTTCTGACAAACATGCAATATCAAAGCAATATGTAAAAATGAATAATCTGATTTGTATACCTAGCAGCAGGCTCGGTGAAACTCCTACAAGGTTGCCTCTGTCGAAGGACATGCAGGTCACCTCCAGGGCAAAACTCCATAACTAAACACGAGAGGTTCTCTGTCGTAAAATGAGCATAGAGGGTAGGAAGGAATGGATGATCCAGCATTTGCAATATCTCTCTTTCGGTTTGTGCTCTCAGCATCTTCTTCCTGCTAACCAGGAATTCAACATCCATGATCTTCAATGCAAATAAGCATTCGAAACCAGCCAGCTCGGCAAGATAAACAGTTCCAATATCTCCACAACCAAGTCGTTTGAGGAGCCTAAAATTCTTTAGACCTAAACTTCCTTGTTGGATTAGGATTTGATGGATGGCCACCCATCTTAGATCCTTTGACATGTGAGGTCTACAACCTTTTGAACTAGCACCGCTCTGATGGCTCTCCTCGCTGATGCTAGTGCTGCTACTATAATCCCCAATGCTGCTTTTCGAGCTGTGAGAGCACTCCCCTTTTTCTCTTGATCTAGAGAATTCACTTGATTTTACACCGATAGCTCTACCACTGCCATGGATATTTGGGCTGGAAAGAGCTTTGTTTGCACCGGTATCAATGCGCTCCTTACCAATCACAGCAGCAGGATTCAAAGTGCTGGTTGCAGGAGTGGCAGGTGCCTTAGGACGACGAGTTTTGGTTGTAGGAATAGTACATGCAGGAGTGGTAGGTTCCTTAGGACGACATGATTTGGTTGTAGCCGTAATACATGCAGCAGCGGAAGGTTCCTTAAGACGACATAATTTGGTCGTGGGCGTAATACATGCAGGAGTGACAGGTTCCTTAGGACAACATGGTTTGGTTGTAGGGACTGTAACACCACCTATATTCACCTCACTATGTTTGGTGGAAACATCGGATGCTGAAGCTGGCTCAGGCTTTCCTTTCTTTCTAATGGCCTTGTTCCTGTGTACTGGCTTGGTTAAATGCTGACTTACCATACCCTTGCTTGATGCAGCAACTGCCTGTGAGCTTGATATGGATGCTTTTGAAACTGATTTTCCCTTCTTTTCGGTCTCTACTGCAGCTGATTGACTTTCAAAGGAGTCCTCTGACGTTGGATTAATTACATCTTGGATTCTGATCTTAGTTACCTTACGTGTATTGAGAACTGAAGATATAGGAGATGAAACAGCATTATTATCACTTGATTCAGAATTTTGCACTTGACCAGGTACGGTTGCCTTTTTTGATGGAACTGCTGTGACCTTTTCAGGCATGATGGATATTTCGACCAAATTTCTCTGTCCTCCATTTATAGGAAGACAAGAGTCACTCGATTGAACCACCACAGATGCATAAAGCTTCTTGATCGTTCCAGCTTCAGAAGTCCCAGATAAGCTAATTGGCTTTGATAGCCTCTTCATGGCAGCCATTTCCGATGCCTGGGAAATGCATAATCTTCTCAAAGCCTGTTTTAAGGTGACGGATTCTGATATTCCTATTCCTGATGGTCGAGATGCTCCAACCTTGATGGGCTTCTTCAAAGCATTCTTCTGCAACAAGTCAACACCTGGCTTACTCATAGGACCAAGCGCCCCAGATGAGGTCCGGAGATCAATTGTTCTCAAAAGTTTACCAAGATCATCTTCAACATCATGACACTTCCCGTCTTGTACATTTGTTTTGAGATTAATCCGTAGCATCTTAGAACCACCATAGTAATTATCCAAGTTCGGCTCTTCAACTGATTCAACAATCTCAGAAGTACCACCTGATGAACCCATTTCTAGGTGATTCATGGCTCGATCAGACCTGAGATCTCTACCTTGATGTCAAGATCAGAGACATATCAAAATGGAATGCAGCAGTGATATGAGCCACCAAGCTCGCCTTTATACATTCCATTACCGTACTCATTCTTGGACTCAAATCACCAGAGACCATGAACCTGCAAACGAATGAAAAGGGAGTATCTAGCTTTAAACTACGACTTCAGAGAGCAAATCAAAATCTATCTGTAGTATGAAGCGACCCAACGCGAGTTTTGTGTTTTACCCCTTGATTGCATTATTAAGCATCCAAAGGGAAATAACCAATAAGCCAAAAGCACAGAAAGAACTCCGGCAAAATACTAACTAGGCCACCGGAAAACATCATCGTTTTCAGACATCTCGGGGTAAAACTTCCTGTGTCCTTTTTCTTGGCGCAAATTATACGCGCAAGACACATGCTGAGTAACCGATCACACTAACCAGATCAAGAACCCATAAAAACCGTCAAGAACTGCACAAGTCCCCGTCAAGAAATCGACAAAGATTAGACGTCTAAAAGAATGTCATCGTCACTCCCATCAGCAAGAAGCCGCTGCATCCAGTCTCACCGCAGGACAGGCAAAATAGGAAAAGACACCGAAAGCACCAAAAAAGATTCACAAAGAAGTAGTAGTGCTGCTGACTACGCACTCGCATTGTCGTCGAATCGAGTAGGAAAAGGAGGAAAACGAAGACATCTTCTCGGAAGAAATCGATCTGCGAAAACTAGCAAGAAGCTCCAAGAACTCGACTAAACGGGACGAAGAGGACGCCGTACCGCGAATTGATCCACCGCCAATGCCGGTACACATCCGGATCGACGAACCGAGTCGACGATCTCACTCAAGAACCACCGTCCGGAGCTAGAACCCCGATCGGAGATGGCGGATCGACCGGTAGTTTCCGAGGGTTAGGGTTTTGAGAGCGCAACAGAGAGAGAGAGAGAGAGACAGACACACACACACATCACGAGGAGGAGGTGGAAAAAGAGAACAAAAGAACAGAAAACAACAACACCGTAAAAACACAAAAGAAACAAAATAATAATAATATATTAATTATAAAAGAAAAAGAAAAAGATCAAAAAAGCCGTTTGATTTTACCCTTCTTAATAAAAAAAAATGTTTTTTTTTATTTAAGTTATAAAGTCCACGAGAAAATTAAACGCCTCCACAGAGTAAAATAAACGAAGGAAAACAAATAGTGAGGATCAGGAAATCGAGATCAGACGGTTCAGCAGAAAAGACGCCGCCCTTCGTTACGATGGACCCCGCGGTGGGTCCGCCTTCGCTTCGGTGCCAGCCCGGGGCGTCGCTGACGACAAAACAAGGCCTGTTGTCACCGCATATTACACCCTCTGCCACCCCCTCCATCCAAGTCTTTAATTAGCTTATTACGGGATCTGATGAGCCTGTAGAGCTTCGCCTGCTGGCATTAATTTCTCCATGCTATCTCAAGTTCTTTAAGTGTTTGGATCATTGGATCCATCCCTGCTCTCTGTTTCTGAATGCATGCCACTGGATTTGGCTGCAATTGAACTGCAACATACATGCAAGCCACCTTGGAATGCTTGAAAGTGGGGGCTGAATCATTTGACCACACTGTACATTACTCAGGTGGGAGAAGAATGGCGACAGGATTAAAATATATTCAAGTCAACACATGTATCATTAACTAAAGCCTAATGATTCCAAAAGCACATGGTGGAGGACGATCTCACCATTTCTCGGATGACGGGGGATCTTCCCGAGGCGGCCTTTGGGTCCACCGAGGTGGTCCGATGCGGTGGTCGGGACAGGGTCGTCACTTCCTCCGGGCAAGAACTCCTCGCCTTTGTGTTCTTCAGGGTCCTTCGGGTTCGCACCGTTGTTTGACGTGCCTACCCGCAGGGGACGGGATCGTACTTCTGGTAACGTCTGAAACTGGTATTGGCGTGGCGTGAAGAACCGAGCCTGAGCAGGCGTTAATGCGTCTCGACCGACGTTCTGATCCGTTTGACCAGGTGCTGTCACGTCGATCGAGGCGTGAGGCATCATTTGACGTCAACCAAGTCAACCGAGTCTTATCATAATTACTATCCTCATCATCTTCGAAATCCCTTCGCTTCGCTTGCGGATGACGTCCCACGACCATTGTGGGCGAGGGCGTCCCAAATCGCCAGGACTTGCTGGTAAAACACAAAGAGTTGCGGTTGGGGCATTACCCTCATGGTCATTGTAGCAAGCAGGTGGTGGGTGAATCTGCTAAGCACCTCTACATAAGATGTACAGATCAGAGCTTAAAACATCCGATGATCCTGTTAATTGCAAAAGCGATGCAAGGACTGGATTGGGTTCCCTTATGCCATCTATTACGGTACATGCACTAAAACAAAGGAAAACTTGAGACTAGCTGTAGTGAAGCATTGTCTGGCTATCTGATAAGCTAAAATGCGGAATGCATACGAGGGAGCGGCTTGGATGTTGATGGAGATATCATCCTGGGTGAGAGATTTACAAACTCCAGTGCTTGTATTCTGACTTCCAATGGATAATCCGCGACGCATCCGATCCTTGGGCCAGCTCCACTGCACCATTTGGAAGAAAGCTGATCCCCCAACTGATAAGAACTAGCTTTCCGCTTTGAATTGATCCTCTCCAGTATTGCTTTCTTTGGCACGTCAGCTTTGGGACTCTGAAGGCCACCAGAGAGGGACCTTTTGTAATCAGCTTGACCTCTAGCAGCTTGGGTTGGCACTGATGGTTCCCCGGTTGTATTCTTCGATACTTCAGGCAAAGCCAGCCGTGGAGTCTTAGAAACTTTCATGGCATCAATCACCTTTTCCAGCTGAGACTTTTTTGGACCATCGTAGTAATCTTCGTTCGATGATGATAATATCTGAGGATTAGAACAGGTGACGAAAAAGAAACGGTTAGCAAGAATTTTCTGATAATAAACTGTCGACAAGCATCCATGTCATTCCACTAGTCATAGCTGTAATGCTACATCAAACAGGCAATGCAACTGCAGAATACCTGAGTGTTATCCAGATTAATCCCATTTTCTCTGAGGAAGTCTAAGAAGTTGTTGAAGTTCTCCTCGGTTGGCCGGTAATGCCCACTGTATGCCCAAACACACTGCAAAGCGGTCAACCTTGGTTAAATGTTGCTAGGTAGCGAATGCTCTATCGTATAGGATGATCAGGTAAATCGTTGGAACCATGTATAATCAATCATAGTTAGGTAGTGAAATCAAATAAAAACAATGTTTGTTAGGATATATTTGATTAGATAATCTGCCACATCCATCAACAAAAGTTTTTATCCATGGAAGCACAAAAGCAAACAGGAAGTAAAAGTTCTGGAAAAATGGCTACACATCCAAAAAGGGCTGAGATAATTGTATGACAGCTATAGTCAAAGAAACCAAAAGCATGCATCTATGACAACACTCCTAAAGAAACCAAAAAAGATTTGCACACATAATTCTTGATAGGCAGATTCGTTCTGTTGGTACATAAACCAAAATTTGAGAATGGATCAGTAATACAATGTGAAAAATCACGACCGGTGAAAAGTATTACCAAGTCAAGAAAGAAATATCAATCACATGACAACCGAATGAAAAAAGATGTGGGAATCACCTTAGGATAAGGAAGGCATCAAGATTTGAATAAGTATGAAAGATTTTTGAATGACAAGGTTAAATTAAGCATCTGACTTAGGTGCACTGTACAGATCTCAATTTTCTCTGGATGATTGTGTTAGTGGTCGGGTTGAAACAAGCACCAGAGACAAGATACAGAAGGGGAAAAAAGAATAACTACGAGAAGTTCAGAGCACCGAAAGCTGAAAGATGTTAGATAAATTACAGAAGAAAAAAACTAGCCTAAGATTAACCAGTCTTAAAAGTGAACTGGTTCGGAAGCTATTATGTAGTATGAATTCAAAAACACCTCTTTCTGTGGCGTAGTTCTATCAATTTTTTATTTTCTGGCTGTTTATTTTTTGACATTTCACAAGCTTTAGTTAATCCTTTTGCACAAAGAACTCATAACTGAGCCATCAGGATTACATGCAAATTCATTCATGCTAGATTTATATAATTAACCAAAAACCAATCGTATCACACATTTTAGTGTATTTGTACTGGAAATTAGGTATCAAAGTGCAAGGAAACATGAAAATGGAGAATATTTACTCCTCCTGTGAAGGACATTCTTGTAAAATTAAACTTCATTTTATGGTACCTTAAGTATCCCATTTTCTGCAGTTAATCTTCCAGCTGCTCTGGTGGCTCCTCCGGCAAGAAAGCTGGAATGGTGAAAGATTCCTTTCTTTTTCTGCATAAGTTTAAATAGCAAGTTATCAACTTGAAAGGAGGCAATTGAAAGGAAACACAACCCTCTTCATCAAGACAAATCTAACAATCAATGCAGGGAAACCCTGGGAGTTCAATAATTTACCTGACCAGCATATAGTCTCCCGGATGTGCTTATGACAAAAATCCATTTTGTTTCTTTAGTCCCTGAAGTGGTATCAAGAAGCATTCCAGAAAGTTTGTGGACAATTTTACCATCTATTGGAACGTACTCATAGTGCTCTCGTTCTTGCTGAAATAAGGAAAACATTTAATTTGCAGTGTGGAGCTGTCATTCAAGATAGATAGAAAAATAGCTGAAAGTATATTTAGCGTTCCTCCATCAACGATTGAAATTAGGTTGTTGTGTTTTCCACAATGACCAATAACAAGTAGCACCTGACAACCTTTTTAGGAAAGTGACACAATTTAACATAACAGAATTATTTACAAGGTTTGAAGTGCTTTGCTGCACTGGTAATGCCCCTCTTTTAACTTCTTCAGAAGATTGTGGAATGGAGACGCATCATCACCATATGTTAACTATATAAGAAGTTCAGCTTTCATCAACTTGTTCACTCATCTACCAAAAGGAGGCAATACTAGTGTTTTCGGGTTACGTATATATTAAATAATATGATTTTTCTTCTTAAAATATAGTCATCTTGCAGAAATCTGCTTACTGAAGTAATTATGCAGAGATCAGCTTTCTGTTGCCTTCAGCAGAAAATGCATTCTATTTTAACCCAATTATGTTCAGGAATTGAAAGAGATGCCTAAAAGCAATGAAACCTTACAGGGCCAAGATACTTGACACATTGCTTCCGAAGTAAGGACCTTGGACAATCTATAAGATCCAAATCTCTGCCATCACCAATATCCAACCTGCATAAATGTCAAAAAGGTTTTTTATTAATTGAATCAATGGAATAATCAGCATTTTCACTAGATAAGATAGGTTATTACTAGAATGTCTCTCTCCACGAGAGATTACTTAAACTGGCTTTTATGCATAGTCGAAGGAAAATAAGACTGTGATGTCATGTTAAATTATATTTTTCTCCCAAGCATATGCCAACACAAATACAAAAAGAAGATCAACATGAGACAACAATTCATGGGCTTCATGTTGTTGTCTCACCTGTCTCATAGACACTGTGGATTACATCAAGCAGTGCATACCCAACAGTGAACATGGTTCCTTTGGGACCTATCTCGTACCATCAAGTAAACAGAACTCGAAAGGTATAGAATCTTATGCCATTACCACTTTGACTGAAATTTAAAATTCACCTTGAAAGAAAAAAAAAATCAAAGAAGAAAAAAACATGAAGCAAAAACCTTGAATCTGTGCCATGTAGCAGAATGATGATGGTTTAAGTTCTTACCAGTAGAAGAAAGGTTGGCCAGCTTCACTTTTACACCATTCTTCATAGTAGAAATGCAGGTTATGGCCATACCGATGTCTTGGATCAATCTAAAATGCAAATTTTAAAAGGTGCATAAATAACTAAAAAGGCATATTGTCATATCCAAAATACAAGAACAACTTTTGAGTTTCTAGACCAATTCAAGCAGGAAAAGAAAATTTCACAATCAGTCAAAATATTGAGAAATTACAGAGCAAGTGAAACAAAGGTTAGATCTAACTCTAAATTAGGAAAGATTAGCATATTCCAGCTAAGTTATTGAAGGAATTTGCCATGAGTCCGACAGTAATGTCTCTTCGCATGTTTCACTTAAGTAACCTCAAACAATAGAGTTGGAACACAACAACAAAGCAAAGGCAACCAGTCCTTTATGTTGGGCACATGGCCCATTAGTTCGGCCCATAGTGGGCGTTAATAACCCATAGCCTATATCGATATTAAAACTCTAACTCTTTTAACCTAGAATTATTGCGGCTAGGGCTGAAAAAGAAGAGGGCAGCGGCGGCTGTGGACATGGTTGAGAAAAAAGAGAGAAACTGCAACAGTGGCAGTTAAGGGTAGAAAAACAAGAGAAAAAAAAGATAAGAAGACGAGAATAATGCAGAAGTCATTCTTAATCATCCAAGCAGTATTCTCACCTCAAGTTAGATCAAATTCGTAATAGATTATTGTTGTGATCACGTGGAGAGTTTTTTGGGTATCATGCACGGTGACGTAATCATTGTATCCCTGTTATTCTCTTGTGATTGTTGTTTAGGCTTTGGATAAGAGACTTTAAGATTTGTACGTTCATTATTTTTCTAGTGGATCTGCTTCTTTGGTTTGTCCCGTGGATTTTACCTTTCGTTTTGAAAGAATTTTTTCATGTAAATCTTGATATTCTATATTATTATGATTTTCGTTTAATTCCGTTACATATTACAGTATTTTAGTATTTGTTCATATACTACAACAGTAAATGTAAGTCTACAGTAAATAAATCATTGATCGAAAGAAAGAGCGGAAGGATGTCTTATGTACGTACGGCTTCAATCCAGTGCAGAAAAGCCAGCTTCAGGGCTTTCTCGTCCTTGGACAGTCCTTGACCGACCTGCAAGCATCAAACATATACTAACTCTTCGTCGCCTAGGTTTTCTCTGTGCCATGAAGAAAGGGAAAGGGTAAGTAAGGAGAGGAACCGGCCTTGGAAGCGTTCAAGCAAACGCGATTCCACCGCGAGATCGCCGACTCGTGCTTCATGTGATCGAAGAACGACACCGTGCTGTGACTGAGTCGAGCGAAGTCTATCGCTTGCCACCTTCGCGAAATTTTCGATATTAGCATATAAAAGATCCAACGAGACCAGGAAGGAAGGGGAACCAGAAGTCCCGAAACCCACCAGAGCTCTTCGGCGACGACGGCGGAGTCCGCCAACCTGCGGCGGGTGCGGTAGCTCCTGTACACCTTCTGAACCTTCGTCGCCGCCATCGACTCGGGCGGGTCCGGAGATGGCGCGCTTCCATCGCCGGAAGCCGCGACGCCGGGATCCCGTGGGAAGAGCGAGCGATCGCCGCCGGTCTCCAGCCCGACACCCTCGCGAGGTCCGGGGAACGCCGATCGGGGCTCACCCGGGGAGGGAGGCGCCTCGGCTGCGAGCGGGAATGCGGGCGGCGGAGGGTGGTCGAAGCTGCTGCGGATCAGCGCAACTGCCTCCACCTTCATCGGTCGATCGATCGATCGATCCAGCAAGAGGAAAAACACAACGCAGGGGAGGAGGAGGCGGAGATGAAGAGAGCGAGAGGGTGTGCTGGGAGCGGGTGGGGAGACTTGAAGGGCTTGTACTGCTTGTGATGATCGAGCTCTTCTCCGTCGATATATAAAAAGCCGAGGAGAGGGAGAGTGGCGCAGTGAAGTAAAAAAAGCAAACGCCGTCCGTATCGAGAACAACGGCGACTTAGGACACGAAAAAAGCGGCCGTAGGCTTTTGGTCGGCCCGAAGGAGGAACCAACGGGGGGACGCGTCGCGGCCGAGTGGCCCGCCGCGTCAGCTCGGATCGACCCGCCTCTCCGGTGTTCCGTGGAAGAATCGCTCCACCCGTACACGCTTGAAGTAAGTTGTCGGTTGATGTCACATTGAATTGTTATCGACTGTAGTTGCTTTATCTATTAATTTAATTAATATATTGTGTCATTATTAATATATAGTGAGAGAGACGTTGATAGGTTGAATAATTATTTTTTTTAGGAAATAAAAAGTATTATACATAAATAAATAAAAAGGATGTTAATTAAAATACAAAATAATTTTATAGATAATTTATTAGATTGCATCCCATAATTTATTTTTATTAAGAATATTCTTTTTTAATAAAATATTAATAATACATTTGAATCGAGTTATTTTAAATCAATCTAAGAGGAGAAGGTGGTAGAGAAGGTGACAAAGTGCAGATGGAGGAGAATAGGATAATTTTAGAAAAATAAAAAATAATCTAAGATTTAAAGATAATTAGAGTTTAGTTGAATTGATTTGATTTGATTAGATTCAAAAAAATCGATTCAATCCTTAAAAATCTAATCTAATCAAAGAACAATCATCATCTTTTTATGTTTATATTGAGGATATTTTAGTCAAGTAAAAAAATATTGATAAAAAATATTTATGGGACATTATCTCGTGAAAACACTATTAGTTTTTTAAATAAATTATCTATTTTTTAGATTATATATATATAAAGTAATTTGATCACATACTGACACAAACAATTTGTTTGGTCATTTAAAATGCAATAAAAACACACGTCGATGTCACGAAATATTTTAATACTCGATTGACATCAACCGATCGAGGATAATTACAAGACTCGGTCTGTAGTTGCCACGACCGAGGGCGCGACACAGTACGAGAACGACGAGGTTACGGGCAGATGGATGTATTGGCTCTCGGTCAGAACAAAGGTCCCGAGAATCACGATCGCACAATTATTGACGCGCAGTGACGCATCCTTAAGTGGCCGCGTTCACGGGGTGTTGGACCGCATCCAATCATTCGACTCTGCAACCTATTCTCGTTTGTCTCGTGTCTCGAATGGGCTTCAAAGTCTTGGCCAGGTGGAGCTGTTCGCTGGTAACGTGGACAAAGACGAGAATGACCGACGTACGAACAACGAAATAAGAACGGAATAAGCAACGAGGAGCGGGGATAAAGGAGCGGGGGCGGCGGACAGGGATTCGTCCCGTTCGTGGATTGGGTCGGTGCATGGCAGACGACTAGAGTCGTCGTTTCCAAGTCACCGGTCGAAGTCTAACATTCGAGCTTGTCATAAATTTGATTCTATATGAGAGATTCGGAAAATAATCCTATAAGAATTGTGCATGAGATATGCATTTAACAAAAACTTTTGATGCTTAAATTAGTAAGGATTAAAAAAAATAAAATATATATTTTTTAATCCGTAAAGGGATGTAATTATCATTTTCATAGCAAAATAATTCATGAGAGATTTATGAAGAATCACTAATGTCATTTGATCATGAGGATATGTACCAAATCGTCAAACATTATGGTTATATAATGAGTCATGTTGAGGTCTATTATGTGACATGATGTTAGGTTGATGTTTGATATTTCAGTATTCATGGGATACTAATGTAATTTTTTTGAAAATTAAAAAAAATTTATCAACTTGATTTAGTGAGAAATTGATATGATTTATGTTTTCTAAAAAATGAAATGTTATTTATTTATTTTTAAAATTTTTATATTTTTATTTATATGATTATAATTTTATTATATTTCTGGGTCATACAAAGTTTTTTTTTTAAGATTACATACATACATTCATTTATTTATTTGATTTATTTTATTAATTACATACATACATTCATTTATTTATTTGATTTATTTTATTAATTACATATATATATATATATATATATATATATATATATATATATATATATATATATTCCCTCAAAATCTTTCATTTAGCTTTTAGTTCTTAAAATCAATAAACTTTTAATCACAAATCATATCAATTCTGCATTGTATTTATGTTCCTTCTCTGAACTTTGACTTAAGCTGAAGAGTCATATATCACTCGCAATCACAGACACTAAATAAATGAACATAGTAAAGTCTCTTTTTCGCTGCAAACAGGTAGATCAGACAAGATGTTATCGATCGATCAGTGAATCCAAAATTGACTTTGTGGCTCTGCAGTGGCCTGTGGCCTCCACACCTAAGATTGGCACGCAAAAGGGATGAAAAAGGCAGCACTTGAACCAAAAATAAGATAGATAATGCTGGAAGAAAGCTAGTACCAGTCCAACTATTTAAACGTGAAAAGGTCGAGTCGCATGCATGGTTGGTTCTCTGGTTCCAAAAACCCTAATGCTTTGGAGTTGGAAGATGACAGCATGAAGTCCACTAAGCTTAGTAAAAAAGATTCACGTCAACCTCTTCTAGACTTGCACATAAGGTTCCTCCTCCATCATCACCCTAGAGAGAGAGAGAGAGAGAGAGAGAGAGAGAGAGAGAGAGAGTTGTAGTTAAGAATGGAGGAGGAATGAAGGTGACAGGAAGCTTCAGCTCTGCGTTCTCACTTGTCTGGTCTTTATGCACACAGGAGAAACAGGAGAACAGCAACACAAAAAGAGTATATGCAGATTCTAGCAGTGAATAATCACGAGTTTTTGGATCGTACTTTGTGCGACTTTTGCTTTGATCCCTCCCCCCCCCACTCTCTTTCTCTGTCTCTCTCTCTCGTATTGGGCAATGGGGCAAGAGATCAAATCGAAGTAAAAAGTTGATGCAATGGAAGCAACAAGAGACACTTTTCAGGAACGAAGTGTAGCCACATGATGTGATTTTGGTGAGGCCGCTTCCCCAAGTGCGCACTCCATGCCAAAATGCCTTTAAGGGTGCGTTGGTGGCCAGTGGTTGCACTGTGGCCAGGCCACTGAAAGCTTAGCTAAGGGGAAAAATGGACGATGAATGAATTGGTGTGGATCGAAACGCGAGGTGAAAAGAGCACGTGGCTAACAATGGGTGCACACTGCCGCACTTGGCCTGCTCGGTGACCTTTCGGGGAATCGATGGATCTCTTCGGCCTGCACTGCGTGATGAGTCGGCTTCGACATGCTTAGGTACTGATGTTGACGTTGGAGTCACCTCGCTTTTAGCTTATGATTCGTGCAGGCGTACGATCGGGCGGTTACTGATGAGACCCACTGTTGAGTTAAATGAGACTATCGCATGACGTAGAAGCCCAACATCTATACATAGGCCCAACATGACAACGAGGCCCAAATCTATTCATATTAGTAGAGATTATTCGATATTGAAATCAATTCAAAAAAAAAAAAAAAAAAGGCAATTCGACTTGTTTGATTATGAACACGAGAAGAGTGAATTTTATTATGATTAAAGCAACTGCCTCTGATCAATATCATAATAGGATCCACTCAACTTAAATCAAGTAAAGAAGCATTGTGGCTTACTACGATTCGAGAATGATCGAGTGATAGGGGGTAATGCAGGAATCACTCACCATTCCTTGCTTTTGTTTTCAGCTAAAGCGACGCTCACGAACTGGTGCACATCTGTGGAGTCTACGTCGACAGTTTTACTCGGGTATTACCTGGACATGGATGACCCGGGGGCGACCCCATCTGGGGGAGACCATTGTTAAGGTGGGAGCAGTTCCCAACCGGGTCAAAGCTCCATCGAGTTAATTAACTATGGTTAGTGTTCCCAAGCCTTTCTTACCTAAAGGAATTGCAGAGATATCGGTGGTTGCAGCTCCTATTTTCCACAGGAGTGGCGGTCGGTTGGACTTGATGGAAAGGAGACTTTGAGCCGTGTGAACTGCTCCACTCGACGCTTTCCGGCAGACATTAAAAGTGGTGATGGTTCCAACGACTGGTCTAAATGCGGGACCCCCCCCCCCCCCCCCCCTAAATAAAAGGAGATAAGATCGAATGATCCTATCCGATTTGGTTCATTCTCGCTTGCTACTTAAGAAAAAGTAACTCCTAGTAATTTATCGATATTAGATAAATTAGTATGGATTTTTTTTTTGGGATAAATTATCCAAACGAAATTTAATGAATGTTCTACACGATCACCTGGTGAGACAGCGTCTAACTCGTTTCTTAATTGCCAACAGTACTTGTGCATGCCAAAGTATGACGAATGTATCCTATAATATTCATATTAACAGGGAACCCGGTCTCGTTTGGGTTCTCTTTGGTAGGGTCCCCATGGGTTCTCTTTCATGAAGGTCCCACCTGAAACGCAGCCGTCGGACGGGTTAACGGGTGGTGGGTCCACGCTTATTTGGGGATAATCGACGAGCGCTGGCACGCACGAAACTGGGCGGACTACCCCGCGTGAAGGTCCACTTAAAACCTCGTTGGATCTCAACCCAGCCGATGGATCCAGAAGAGAAGGCGAAGATTCCAACCGCAGCACCCATTTTTAATTGGCGTCAACCCGTCCAATCCAAACCCGATGCCGCCATTGTCTCCATGCGTCCGCCGGCCCCTCCCCCGGCTCCCCTTGTCCTCGGATCGACCTTTCCCGCTACGGGTCTCCTCTCGAGCAACGTCTAAGTCCATGTTTATGCCACGCGTCACGATCTCATCGGGTCAGCCAATATGAACTCACCAAAGATGCGCCGTGCTAAGCTGTCTCGTGTTGTCAAGGAGACGGCTGATAAGTAAAGCTATTCCTATAAGGTAGAAGGCAGTTCGAGCTCGCGACGAGGAGGACGTACCCAAAAATGGCGCGGAGGGCGACGGCCTGCTAAGCGCGGGTGCCGGGATTTGGCCTGAGAGCAGCGCTGACGACGGCGGAGATGAAGCGCTCCCTCCGCTTTCCCTTCGTGCTCCTCGTCCTCGTCGCCGCCGCGCTCAGCTGCCGCTCGGTGGCCCGCCGCGGCCTCACTGTCGGGCCCTTTATCGACGTCGATGCATCGCCGCGGCCGATCGAGGCCGAGGGCCCTAACGAGACCCTTTATCTCCTCTCCGCCGCCGAGCCCGGAGCGGTGGAGTTGCGGCAGGACGTGGAGGACCTCCTCGGTGGGAGCCTGGATTCCGCCGAATCCGCCGGCGGGCGCTACCGCCTCATCTCCATCTGGCGGCGCGGGGTAAAGCCAGGGAATAGGTCAGGGGTCACGGCCCGGCTTCGGTTCCCCGCCCTGCCGGAGCACCCCAAGCACGACCGCGTCTTCCCGGAGTTCCGGCGGTTGCTGGGCGATTGGTATCACGACCGCCGCGCCTTCCGGCCGGAGGTTTTGTCGGAGCTCGTGAGGCGCATCAAGCGCCCCGTCGACCAGCACTACGGCTACCCGGACACCGGCCGGCCGTACGCCACCTGCGCCGTCGTCGGCAACAGCGGCATTCTCCTCAAGTCCGAGCACGGCGACCTCATCGACGGCCACGACCTGGTCATCCGCCTCAACAACGCCCGCGTCGAGGGGTACCAGCGCCACGTCGGCTCCAAGACCTCCCTCTCCTTCATCAACAGCAACGTGCTCCACTCGTGCGCCCTCCGCGTCGGCTGCCACTGCCACCCGTACGGCGTCTTTGTCCCCATCGTCATCTACATCTGCCAGCCGGCGCATTTCCTCGAGTACATGGTGTGCAACTCCACCCACAAATCCCCGCTGCTGGTCACCGACGGCGCGTTCGACACCCTCTGCGCCAGGATCGTAAAGTACTACTCGCTGAAGACGTTCGTGGAGGGGACGGGGAAGCACCCGACGCAGTGGGGCAAGTTCCACGACGAGAAGATGTTCCATTACTCGTCGGGGATGCAGGCAATCGTGCTGGCGCTGGGCATCTGCGAGAGGGTGAGCGTCTTCGGGTTCGGCAAGTCCACCGAGGCGAAGCACCACTACCACACCGGCCAGATGGCGGAGCTGGATTTGCACGATTACGCAGCGGAGTACGAGTTCTATGGCGACCTCGTCGAGCGGCCGCAGGCGATACCCTTTCTTAGAGACGCCGGAATCAAGGTTCCCCCTGTTGCTTTCTACCATTGAGATACCATACCTTATAGGGTTGAAGCAGTAAGATAAGCAACCAGAGAAAGAGAGAATAGACAAGAAGGAAAAGGTTTTCTTTACGCTTCATTTTAATTTGTAAATCGATTGTGATCGGTATGAAGAAAAAAAATCAGCCGCTGTGAACTGTAAATAATAAGCTGGGATTCAACATTATGCATGAATAGAAAACCTAATTTACATCCAACAAACATTTATTCGTCGGCTGATAATGGCTCAACCTCCGGTCTGACCTAGTTGGATGTTGAACCTGATTCAGTCTGATCAAACAACTTACTATATCCTAACGTTGCGGTGAAAGTGATCAACAACACACCACGTGGCTTACCTCTTTGCTCCGCTCTCCAAGTGAGGCCAAGCTAGCAGATTCACTCGTCTTCTTCCCTCATCACAGCTGATTCAATGAAATTGGCACTGTCTTCTCTCACATTATGTCTCCCCAAACTATCATGTAAGGCACCAAACTGTGACACGCCAGTTGGTACAGGTGAGGGAAAACGAGTGTTCAGGATTGAGGCACGTTGTGTTGGATGACTAATTGACCAGGATTAAGATATATGAAAGCAATTCTCACATATATGAATATTTCATATATATATATAAATATGTATTAACCTTAAAAATGGTAACCATAGGAAGATATTTATGTATATTTTTTCAATGAAAGATTTCATAAAATAATATGATTTGCATATTAATCAGGTATTTTTTTAAAAAAATATCTGTCAAATATATTTTTATAATTTCAATCGATAGGCTAGAACTATTTTCTTCTTGTCTTTTTTATTCCTTCTATTTGATTTCTTATTGTGATTGTCTTATTAGTAAAATCTTTTTTTTTTTTTTCTAAAACATGAATCGACCAATAACCTGTGCCTTGGAATAGTGTTATGACTCTCTCCTTCGTCTCGAAAAGCTTATAAAAACATGTGAAGGCAACATCGAAGCTTTCGACCTATGTATTTCTTCCATTAAGAAAGAAATTCTATAATTATTTTAAATAAATAACATACATAAAAATAAAATTAAAGAGAAAAAAGGAAGCTACGACTGTGTTTACGACATGCATGAAAGCTAAAGATAGTCATGGTTCTGTTGCTCAAGCCAACGAGCCCCACGAGATTGTCGTTACAACAATACTTCGGAGGGCAAAACCGTCGCCCTACAAAAAGTCATTCACGTCTTCTTCGCCTAGTGCGATTCTCAATTGGAAGCATTTATGGATTCTTAGATAAAACAGGAGGGTGTAGAAAGAACATATAAAGAAATTGTGAGACAACCTTCTACTTTTTCTTTAAGAAATAGTCGATTGAATAAAAGGATAACACGAGGGCAAAGCAAAATGACCATCTTATACCAGTGGCACTGTACCATTATCCTCATAATGTTTCTAGATTATTGTCCATGTAGCTCAAGCAATAAACAAACGATTTCTTGCAAACCCACTCAACATGCACTAAGTGGTGACAGGATCCACGTGTTTCGAATAATTGATTAGATCGTCGGATTGGAAACTTCAAATGCAAGAACTTCTCATCGAGAAAAGGCCGCTGAGAAAGTTACAAGAAGGTACGGATGATGAACTGAGCTCTGTCGTTCTATGTTCTGGATCAAATGATCTTTTTTCTTTGCATTGGTGAAAGAAAATGAGAGACGGAACTACGAATGGAATACGGTGTAACTGTTGATAATGAGAAAGGAACAAAAGAGCATCGATCGAGAGGGATGGTGATGATGGGCGGG
This sequence comes from Musa acuminata AAA Group, assembly GCF_036884655.1. NCBI lineage: Eukaryota > Viridiplantae > Streptophyta > Magnoliopsida > Zingiberales > Musaceae > Musa > Musa acuminata. The sequence continues at coordinate 10,964,036 of NC_088343.1, read as the reverse complement.
CAGGAGAGAAAGGTGGGCATCGCAATGACAGCCATCATTGCGAATCTTTTGGGCCTCCCGAGCCCATCATCATGCGAGATGCCCGCGTTAAATCCCCATATCACCCCTTCGCGTACACATCATCGCGTGACGCCATCACCCTCATCCTTGGCTCATTGCAAGCTTAACTCTACCCTTTCACTGTGCCTCTCTTTGCTTGTCCAAACGCACGCATGATTCTTGTGGCATCTCACCATTATGAGAGAACGGGATAGTCTCTTTTGGGAAGAGTAAATACAGGAGAGCGAGTGAGAGAGATAGAGGAGGCATTTTCACCACTATAAGTATCCGAGGAAGCCTATCCCGCCCACAACACGCATAGCCGTCTCTTCTTCTCTATCCCACTCTATTCTTTCTCATTCAAGTCTTCCCATCTCTTACCCTGTCTCAGCCATCAAAAAGGTGAGCGATATGTAATGAGAACCTCATACGATTCTCATCTTGTCGGCTTCCTTTCTTGGGCAAAGAGGGGCACTTTTCAGTTTTCAAGAAGTGAGGGTAATCAAATTGGTGATTGTTATATTTTATTTTGTTAGTCTCAGGCTGTTGATGATTGCCTTTTTGGTTTCGGACCGGGATGGTTGATGGAATATTGTTCTCAAGGGTGGAATTCTACTTAATTTTGACATAGGGATTCCGCTCTTTGATGACTAGTTTTCAGCGTCAAATCTTGATCTTTCATATGCAGGGTCGAGAAGTGCACCCATTCATGGTCTTCCTCTCTTTCTTAGTTTGGGATTGTATAATTTGTCTGGCCTTTAGTCTCTCGTTTGTAGTTCTTTATTCTCCACAGGTTGGGTTATATACTGCTATCTAAAAGCCCCACTTGACTCTCTATGTATTGTTTACAGGGCGCTGCGGTTCCTGCTGGCAAGACATGGAGAGGTTGAATGCAAAGCTCTGCTTGCAGAACTATTACATAATGAAAGAGAACGAGAGGCTGAGAAGGAAGGCACAGCTTCTCAGCCAGGAGAACCAGGCCCTGTTACATGAGCTAAGAGAGAAGCTTTCCAACTCCAATCCCAACTTTACCACCGTCATCAACAGCGCCCCCACAACCAGCGAGGAATCTAATGGGAGCAAGCCTTGATCTAGCAAAAACATCTACCGATAACTCCTGTGCTAGCTCAATTATATATGGTTCTTATTTTAAACGATGCAATGGAGACAGATATCCTTAAGCATAACGAATTTGATCATATAAAGATTCTTAAGCTAGAAATATACTTACCTTCTCGCTGGTGTCTGATAACTATCTGAAAAAGGCTACGGACTGCTTGAATGCAATATCCACATTGTCTGCCACATATGTACTCTGCACCATATGACCCAATGGAAGTCAGAGATTGTATTAATAACTGTTATAAAAATGTATAATAAAATATTCGCACGATCCGTCGTACGTACTACAAGAGCAGAAAGACATGATCTGATCTCCTTGATCTCTACGATATGAGGTTGTTCGACAGAGATATTTCAAACGAGTGCAAAATCATGTCCACATTTCACGTTCCCAACTAACCACACCACCCCACTTAACAAAAGGGGGGAGGGAGAAAACGAAAGAAAGAAGCGTGTACCATGTAATTCGCCTCCAACCAGCAAAAAATGAAGTTTGGCCTAGTTGTGGTGTGACCTGAGACAAATCAAGGAAACAACAGTAGAATTCTACTCGACAGAAAACTTCGTCATGTCGGAGATTTAAAAAGTTGACAATGACGATGATCACAGAAAGAAGTCACGGTGAGAGAAAGGAAATCAGGAGACGGAATCCACAGACATCAATTAGACATGAGATTTAGTCTGTCGTACCAAGCAGTTGACAATGGTGGACAGCCCGTCATGTGCTATGATTTCGAAGTCCCATCGGAGGTCCAGTCAAACCGGATTCGCAATGATTATACTCTAAACCCGGAAGTCCGATCTGAATATTTAAGAAAGGAGGTAAAACTAGACTCAAAAACAGCATGAGAAGTTTATTTTGCAGTATCTGTGGTGGTTTCGGACACCTACTGCTGTTGTTTGTCTCACTGGATGGAGTGCAGTGCTCCCAAACCAGCGCAAAAATGTGAGCGAGGATGAGTTTTAACAAAGAATACACACTAATAAGCCTGACAGCTAGAATTCGCTCAAGTAATTGCTCACTGCTACAATGAAACGATTTCCATTGATACATCTAGGTTGCAACCCATGTTACATACATGCAATACTCATGAAGTGATCTATGCTGGGATATGATAAAGCACATCAGTTCTTGACCTTAAATGTGAGTTCTAACTACTTGATGATGTACATAATTGTAAGGTGTAAACTGAGTACGATCCCTGAAGAATTAATTATACAGAAATTTGGGACATACAGAAATTAGCAAATGACCCTTGTGGTGCCCGTGACGGCCAAACTGTCCGGCAAAAAGATCAATTGAATGCATATATACATCTATTTGGTAGGAAAGTGATCGATATAAATGTATCCTAGTGGATGTATTTGATAACCCTTTAAAAAAACTTGTTGTTGGCCTTTTTGAATGTAATGTCACAGAAATTTCACATTGAATTGTGATAAAACTTTAACACAATGAATAAAATGATGACAAACTCATCAGGTTCCACTTTATAGATATTCATCTTAGCTCTATTAAAAGCAATGCAGTGAAACAGTTCATCTTCAACCAAGGATTTCTTAATGCTTTTAACCAGTTTTTCCAATTTTCTACTTTATCTTTCTTTTCCTTACTGCATTTGCATTTCTTGAACTCATCTCGCTGGCATGGCTAAAATCTTATTTGCATATGTAAAAGAAATTTTGAGTGGAATTTTTCTCATTCTGCTTTGGTGCCTACTTTGTAACTCACAATTATTCAGTAATTTCTTGTTCTAATTTTCTGCCACTACCAGTCTCCATATTCTCATTCAATCGCACTACATGTTTGGACACGTCACTTCCTAAATGGCACTAGTAAATCTGTACCTATTTATTATAAGTCAATCCGTTATTCTCATCTAATTCTTTGTATATACATGAAATGGAACAGCATTGATGAGACCTACACCTAAAACATGTCAAATATCAACTAATAAACATCAGATAAGTTTGAACAGGAGCTAAGACATGTGTCACAGGCAGCTGAATCATGATAACATGGTTTTTTTTTTAATTTTCTAACTACAAGTTGCAATTTGGATGTTGGCGGGTGTGGAATTGAATCAGACGCACAAATGATGAAGAACACATTAAAGATAAAATTCTGATTCTTAATTGAAAAAATTACAAACAAATGGAATGGAGCAGAACTTCATACAACAAAAATAATGCCTTAAGAGAAGCACACCTGAGTATCAAGATCTAGCGGATACCAAGTCAGTGGTTCAAAAACCAATCCCAAGAAAGTATAGGGCCAATGGTTGATCATTGAGTAAAGATTATTAGATCGATTATATAGGCCAGTGTAGTTCGCAAGACATCCATCAACGAAAAAGACTAGCACACACAAAAGTACACATACAAACATACATACATACATAGCATGGAAGTACATCATGAAATGTACAAGCGAAAAAGAATTAAAACTGACATAATTCTAGTTTTGTTTAGGAAATCTTTTCTCTATGGCATCTTGGCTTGTTATGATCATTCCAGTTTTAATGTAAAGACTTTTGTGGGGTTTTTTTTCTTGCTAGTGACATTGCTAGGCTAATAATGGAATGATCATAACAAGACAAAACCCCCTAGAGACAGATTTCCTAAACAATAACTTAAAGCATCTCAATTACCATTGGTGCTCATAGAAGCATATAGTATTCTATGTATGAGTGTGTGACTGATAAAAATAAGGCGAAGATTCTAAATCCATAATCGACTTCATTATCATAATATAAATAGAAACATTTTTCTTTCCAATAATAGTCAAGGCATTTCCCTTGTGGTTCCCTCGTTTTAGTTTTAGCTGCACCATCAACCTATTTGGATAGAATTAAATGATGACCAACTAGCAAAATTACCATAACAGAAATCTATAATGTTTTTAGAAACATGAACATTACAAAGTGACATATGTTCTGAACACAATATACATTACAGAGTCCTAACATTTCCAAGTGACTGAGAGATCACCGTGTAGGACCTACTATACCTGTGAACCACTATTATAGGGTCTTATCAATGGTACGGCTTATGGCAGAAATTTAGCAGGTCAAGAAGGCATCCATTAATGTCATTTTAAAGATGTCTTGAACTTGAAAGGTTTACTTCCAGGCAACAAAATGGTATAGCACACTGAAAATTCCATAGATAGTTGCAGGTCAGGATTTTTTTGGTACCTAGGTGTACGGCTCACTTAAACTGAATGCATGTACCCTTCGATCAAGTATGGGATCGATTTGGGTATGAAAGTGTACTCAACATAGTTACTAAGCTGGGCTAGGTTTTAGGTTTTAATGCCTAATAGTTAGCTAACCCAACTCGGGCACCCTACCCTTCATGATTCCTATGTGACTTGAGATGCAGAAGGCAAAATCTTCAGAAATTTAGTTCTATATGATCCAATTAAACTGGGTTTGCAGGAAACTAGATACCATAAGTTGGTCTGAATTTGGCTACGTAGATAACTAGTAAGCTTGGAATAGGATTCACATCAAATTTGCTGGTACCCAATTGTGGTCATCTCTACTTGACTCCATTGCCCACTAGCTATAGACAACTAACTTGTGATACATTGTCAAGTCTTAAATTCAATGCATTTAACAAAAAAAACCATTTGAATAAAAGAAATTCTACTCTAGCAAGTACTCAACTGAGTCAATTCATAGTCTCATGGGCGATACCTGAACTTCAAGTTATGAACATTTGATACTTCTTCAAAAAGAAATGCAGTGAAAGAATTCATGGCGTCATGCTGATTGGCACTTTGCTTGATCATGAGTCCATTTTGTAGTAGTTCTAGTCTGTTAGTGTTCTTCATGTTTGTTGGGAAAGTCTGCAAACACTGAGAAGCAAACACACAATCAAACAAAAGATCTGGTTATATGAAACCTATTGAAACTTATTGCAAAACAAGTTTTCCATGTCAACATTTTTCCTAACCAAAATAACAAGTCTCAAAAACTGCTTTGATTTCTTCTATCATGTCCCAAAATTATGCAGAGTATTTAAATAAGTAATAAACATCTTATCAACTGGTGAACACACAAGTGCTCTCTCAGTTTTCAGTTTGGTATAGCAGCTGTTCTTCATGGGGTCTCTACGAACTAAATAAGTAATTGTTCTACCATAAGCATTTCATAACCAAAGTCCATAGTCTTCTACTTTGTCAAGAACACAAATGGGTAAATTTTATATACTAATACATCAACCTCATCTCTTCTTGTCGTTATTATATTTAAGTTCATAATAGCACACCTTCAGACCAACTCTCCCAATACTGTATTTATAAAGCTTTTACACCATTCATCGCTGCAATCTACATGTTCATTTATTGATTTGCAAATTAGTGTCTGTTTGATACCCACTAAAAATTGGAAAGCATTTGGAACCAAGCATGCAACTCAAGATTCTTATAGATAAGATGGAGGAGCTAATGAGCTCTAGATTGCCCATAGCACTAGTAATGAAAGCATATCGACAGTGTAGAAACAATAGCTAATTTTGAGCATACATGACTGTGCATCCATGTATATAAGGGATATATCTAGATATGCAACAATCAATAAGTGTCTCATGCTATGCGGTTCTGAGAGCTACATCCCATCAGATAATACCACAGTCAAACCCCATCCCAAATGTGCCCAGCGCCGGTTGCATTTTGGTCAAATTCCGCTCTCAAACTTGTCACATAAGCATTTGATCAGTAAGCAGCAACTCACATCTCTCCAAACGCAAAAGCAGTCAGAGAAGCCATGTTCGGATCCAAACTTCTCGTCATCGTTAAACAGATGGAAACTGGATGCCATCGGCTGCCTTCTTCGCTTCATATCAATTGCTTTCCCCAAGAAAACCAACATCCGATGAGAAGCATCGAATAATTCACAAAAGAAGCCGAAGATGGAAAAGTATCGAACAGTTAATCGGCGCGTGGAACTGGGTCCAAGATCCAATAAGGTAATCCAGTATATCGTCACCGATTATCGAAATGGCGGCCTCTATCGTCATTGTATCGCTCCGAGTCAGCAAGAAAACGATCCCAGGGAGAGAAGGGAGCAGTTGAGAGAGGAACTCACCTACGTCGGGGGTTTCAGAATCAAAGCAGAGGAGGCGATGACCGACGGAGAAGCGGGATCTGGGCCGGTGCCGCCAGGAGGAGACGTGGGAGCTTGTTGTGGAGAGGGGTGGGGAGACGACTGGTTGAGGCGGAGATGGAGACGACTCCAAAAGCCATCTTCGCTTATTGATATAGCGATCGGCAGAGAGCGAAAGGAGGGTTAAAATCGTTAGGAATTCAAAATAAGTGGCGCCATTTAATTTCGGTCCGTTTGGCTCGCATCAGAACCGTTGACGCAAAGACATTTGACGCGGTAGATGGTGCACACGTGGCAACGAAGGCGGAGTTATCGTCACTCCGAACCCAACACGACACACGGGCTGCACCAGACCACGTCCGTAGTCCATCACCCTTCCCGGATGGCTTGATTTCTACTGCCCGACATGGTCTTCGTAAGCGTCCGCTTGACACATGTCAGGAAAACTCATCAACGTAAAACATTGATCTGCTTGTCAAAGAAAACTGATCTGAAGATGATGTTGCAATGTGTATAGTGATATGATCGTTGGTTTCAGAATCTGCTGAGTTCAGTTCTGAACAAGATGGATCAGTTCGCTTGCAGCAGCATGGAGCAGAGTAAGTGATGGTGCCAGTTATTCTGACATGTTGCTCTGGGTTTGCCATGGGCCAACCGTGCTCGATGGCATATGGCATGAGCAATGATATTACAGAAGCTCTCCTGCTTGGAGACGGGTAGCTCCTTCTACCATCTGTTTCTTTCTTCTTCTGTTTCCCTCAAGTCTGAAGACAGACTGGAGAATAGGATCGAGCCTCGCAAAAGTGGAATCATGCACACTTTGTGATCCATAGAGCACCCGTGGCAAACACAATCAACAACAAGGAGACATCTCCATGCGATGCAATGATGGGAGGAGCAAAAGCGAAGCAGTCCCGCGAGTCATGGCATCTCATCTGCCAAGTCAGGAATCGAACAGAGCTATATATACTCCTCCATGCGTTCGACAAACTCAAGTTTGAGGATCTCGAAATGGCCACAAGACCAGCTCTCAGGCTTTCTTACTTACCCTTCTTTAGCTTCATCGTCCTCCCCATTGTCTTCCAAAGACTCTGCATGGTGCCTTGCATGGGCATATTAGACGTCGACTCGTTTGAGTGGCGCGAAGAGAAAGAAGATGACGTTAATGAGGTTCAAAGCCACCAGGGATCATCACCCAGAGACTGCAACTTGTCCGTAGGAGAGTGGGTTTTCGATCCATCGTACCCTCTGTATGCACCAGGCTGCCCCTACCTCAGTACGCAAGTTAGCTGCAGGAGGAACGGGAGGCCAGACTCTGACTACGAGCGGTGGAGGTGGAAGCCAAAGCAATGCTCAATTCCAAGGTAAAAGAGGTGACTGCTGCTGAAACAAATGGAATCGTGCTTACGAATTTACTTGCAGGTTCGATGCGTTGGACTTTCTTGGAAGGATAAGGAAAAAGAGGGTTATGCTGGTGGGAGACTCCATAATCAGGAACCAGTGGGAGTCTCTTGTTTGCTTGGTGGAAGCAGTGATCCCCAGCGAGTTGAAGACGGTCTCCTCCAATGGCCCTTCCATCGCTTTCCATGCCATGGTAACAAGACACCGCATGCCAAACCTTTTTCTGGAAACACAGCTAAACGCCGACCAACTTTGCAGGGCTACGAGGCATCAATCGAGTTCTCCTGGGCTCCCCTTCTTGTCGAGCTGAAGGAAGAAGCAGAGAACAGGAGAGTGTTGCGCTTGGACTCCATTGAAGAGAACGCCAAGTACTGGCTCGGAGTTGACGTGCTCGTGTTCGATTCAGCTCACTGGTGGACTCACTCCGGCAAATGGAGCTCGTAATTCTTCTTCCTCCTACGGTACTCCAATTCACGCTCCCGTGTTCGACGAATGGAAACTGAGATTGTATGCATTTCGCAGGTGGGACTACTTCCAGGAAGGAGCGAGGCTGTTCACCAACCTGAACCCCATGGTCGCCTACGAGAAGGGGCTGACGACATGGGCTAAATGGGTGGACTTGAACTTAGATCCCCGGCGAACTCGAGTCATTTTCCGAAGCGTCTCACCTCGGCACAACAGGTAGGGAAACGGTGACTCTTCTCTTCTCCATAGATCCATTCACGGCTTGGCTGTTTTGCCAGGGAGAACGGCTGGCAATGCTACAAGCAGAAGGAGCCGCTAGTCTTCCTGGGCTACTCGCCGCGCGTTCCGGGGCAATTGGTGGTGCTGAGGGAGGTGCTGAAGAAGATGAGCTTCCCGGTGTACCTTATGGACGTGACCAGCATGTCAGCTCTGCGTCGAGATGGGCACCCCTCCATCTACGCCGAGGAGGGGCGGGACAGAGAAGGCCCTGCCTCGGATTGCAGCCACTGGTGCTTGCCTGGAGTGCCTGATGCCTGGAACGAAATGCTCTATGCTCTTCTGTAGATGCGTGCCCCGAGTGCTTCTGCAGATTCTAGGAGAAGAGCTTCTGTAAATTAAGGTCTGTCTCGAGCTTCGACCATGAAGCAATGGAGACGGTAGCGGTGTGCGGTGGGTGGTCACTACGTAGTGCTTTTCCTGTTGCTGCATGCAAGTTAGTATTAAAATAAGATATTAATATGTTAAATAATTTATTACCGTTCTGCTTTTTCTCTTTGTTTGGTTGAAGAGCTTAGATAATTAAGTCTAATACATATGAAGTAATTGATTGACACGAGCAACGCAATCAATCCATTTGCTAGATCCAGATCGTGCGACAGTCAGGTTTTGCACGCATCTCAATGTATGATGAACACGAATCATGATACCACATCGTGGAATGGGAGTACTGTACGATGTGGCCTTATACGGTATCACCAAATTCTTAGTAGGTGTTTGGTTGAACCATAATCTTTGTTGTCGATACTTTGATGAATATTATTTAAACTATCACTTAAGTGCGAATGCTTAAGTGAAATTAGAGTAAAAAAAATTCAATTCTAATGCTTTTGTAGCTCAATTCTAACACCATGATTATCTTAAATTAAAATTTAAGAGTAAAAAAATTCTCTAATATCATATAAAATAAAAATAATACTATGAATATTGATAATATTTGATTGACATGTGAATAGATTGAGACCATAGTATATGATCGATATCTCAACATCATATAAGTGACGAACATAGTATCATATGGATGATATATGTTTAATAAGTCAATATTTTGATATCATGTGGACCATATAGGTGCATGATACATTAGCTCGTATCTCATTTGACATCATGATTGACACCTTGGAGTCATGACCAAGTTAGGTCATTTGATGCACCGTGACACTATACTCCTTTAAAAGCTCGAGAGCAACACATGACTATTGATGATTAATGATCTACTATAAAAGGGTATTCCAGACTTAAATTTTCAAGAGTTTATTAAAATCATATAAATAAAAAAATTATTTTAATATTGATTGAGAATACCTTCATCTTAGTTTATAGATTTGACACATGAGACCCACATTAAATAGACCTCATTAAGCTCTAAAACTATTTTTAACTAGAAAAAATATTACATTAAAAACACTCAAAACATACTTCGATGCAAAATAAGGATCAAACTTTAACCTGTTGATGATGATTGGTGTAATAATATGTCAAAAGCTCTTAAAAGCTTTAATATTACACAATGTTGTTGTTATGCGCGTGAAGTAAGTGCAAGCCAAAGAACATAATTTGATATCCATTCGAACAATCCAATATCTAATGTTTTTGGTGCTTCAAAACCAACATAAAGAACTTCGAGCTCTCAATCTTTCATAGTTGGATCATTTCTACTTAGTTTAGTGTTATTTGCTGCTTCTAATACTACACCATATTTTTGTACCACTACGCTAAAGGTTGGTCAACCCTCTAAACGCCACCAGCTTTGACCTCGATGCCGACGGTCTATCAGCTATGTTCCAACGCTCGTAGAATTAGATTCAAGCTGAGGCTGTGAACTCGAGTCAGGAAGAATAGAATTAGATTCAAACATGAATCAGATCAGGTCAATTTTAACGTATCTCATATCGATATTGCTGTTTATAATCTCAATACCACATCCATATTCTTAATAATAAGACGAGGTAAATTACCACAGTACCACACTTGATGCTGGTCAACGAAAGTCAACCCTCTAATAATCCCATGGTCGACTGCGTGTCATGCCATGTAACGAATCCTGGCCATTCTCGGGAGGTGCGGTCCGCTTAAAACCCTCAAACAAATGCATCAAGATTCACGATCCCCAAAATCCTCATCCTAAATATCTGATGGAATCGTCCTCTATTTTACTCGTTATGCCGTCGTCTCTCTTCTCCATTTTTATATGTACTTTATCATAATAATAATAATAATAATAATAATAATAATTAATATTATTATATATTTTTATTAGACAAAGGAGTCGACCCCCTTTTCTATTGGAAGTTTCCGTCCCGTGCCCTCGATCGTAGACATCGACGTCTCGCCCAATTCCGCTCCGACCGCATCGGATCGCAGACGCCGGCAGCCGACCCTACCCCGCCGCCGGATAGGGGCTGCAATTGCCGGAATAACCGGGGATCCCCAAGGATTGGATCGCGGGCTCGGCCGCGAATTAGGGTTCTTCTTTGCCCCTTTGACGCCTTTCTTGGCCCGGTTTGGATTCTTAAGCTTCCGATTCGCTTCGATTCGAGTTTTTCCTGCTTATCTCGTGTTTGTGCGCTGGGGCCTGAGCTTCCGAATCGATCAATCAGCTTGTCGACTTCGTCTCTTTGCTTCGAAATCCTTGCCCAAGTTGCTGGGTTGATTACTGTCTCTCGTTAGGGTTCGTTTTGGTCTCTGAGACTTCTGTAGTCATCCTCGGTTAGTTTGTAGCTCTGGTCAAGTTATTTGGTCTCCCTTTTTCTCTGTATCGAGTTGCGGGTGTGGGGTTTCAGTTCAGTTTTCCTTATGGTGGAGTTTTCCTGTCATAAAGAGTCAGGTAAATCTACTCATCCTTCCGTGTTACCTCCATTTGTTGGCATCCCCTAACTTAATCCATGCTAGTGCAATTCTGTGTCGCTTGCCACTTATTTTCTTGCACGAGAAGCATCGATCAGGGTTCTCCTTTTGAAAAGGAGAAAAATAAATAAACCTCTAAACCTGTGAAATGCCAAACATTTACCGACTTCAGATTGGGGGTTGTAAATAAGTCATAATAGTAGGCACCTGAGGTTATAGAATTTGTATGCATTGTATGATTATAGGGATTTTAGGGATGGGCAAGAAGAACAGGATGTGCATTAATAGGGACGAGATGCGGGTGTGAGCTTTCACGATTGGTTAAGGATGAAAATGGCAGGAAGTATGAGAGCAGAGTCGGCTGCCAGTAGTCTGGATGGACCAAAATTTTCTGCTGCTTATCACAATGGGCAGCGTGGGGCCTTCTCAGGCTCTGGTTTGGAGAGGTCCGGAAGCTTCCGTGAGAGTTCGGAGAACCGAATTATGGTTACTGGTCCTGGTACATCAAGAAACACAACCTTATCATCAGAATTGCCTTCTTTGTCACAGTATCTGTCACTTGAGCCATTTTCAATGGGTGAGCAAAAGTATTCTCGCACTGGAGAGTTAAGAAGGGTTCTTGGTGTTACAGTCGAAGAGCACCCATTTGGATCTGTGCAGTCTAAGGCACTCCCTCCCATCGCATCAGAGGACCTTAAATGTTTCAAAGCCAGCATATCCGAGTCATCATCCAGAGCAAGGTACTCTATTTGTACATCTTCATCTGTAACCTGTCAGCTGTGGCCATTTTACTGCATGTACTCTTTAAAGAACATTTTGACTATAAACATATAACTAAGTTCTAATAATACAATCTCTTTGGACTGTTTTAGGCATTTACTAACTTAGAATCGGCATAAAATCACTCAACATCCTTAACTGTTCGACCCTAAGCATGTCATTCCTTGGTCATGCTGGATAAGTGTGAAAAGTTGTTCATGCAAGGAAGCATAATTACATTCAGCTAAGAAAGGCAGTAGGATAATTGTGGTTCTCTGCTGAAGGACTTCTCTTTTACCAGGGATAGAACAAAGTTGTTGCACGAATCAATTCTGAAATTGGATAAATATCGCAACTTGATCTCGAGGAAACGACAAAGAATTGATCAATCAAACGAGAAGTCAGGTACCTCAAATCCGTTGAAGATGGTAAGTCAGACTCATCAAAACCCTGCAGAGCTCACAAGTCCGAGACTGGAGGACAGATCAAAGAATGTCGTTCCTAATAAGCGTATTCGCTCCTCTATGGCGGAAGTACGGGTTTGTATTTCTTCTCAAGGTGTTATATTGAGAACTGAGGAACTTTGTCACTTCTTGTTGATGCTTCTGTGCCTTTGTAGATGGTTTTGAATGTTTTTAACATGTTAGTAACGAGTAGCTAAGTATCTTTAATAGCCATTAATTATTCTTTCTCCGGAAACGTGTGCGTGTTATGAAAACTAAAATTTTATTTTATTTATTGGCATCTGATAAGTATCTGTTATCACTCTGATAATATGCTTGTTTGATGTACTGCTAGGAAGAAATATGTTGATTACTTGTTTTGTGTTTCTTCTGTTTGTTGAAACTTATAAGGTGAGTTGTTCTTAGATAATTTGAAATGATATGTTTTTTTTTCCTACATCAGTCAGAAGGTCGTGGTACTTTTCCGCTGCGACAGGGTGCAGTTATGGACAAGGATAGAAATGTGCTTTTTGACAAAGATAAAGGTATGCTTAGGAGTTGTAATGGGGGATCGATACCTTCAGAAGACAAGATGTGTGGACTCCCTCCAGGGGCTGATGGGTGGGAGAAAAAACTGAAAAGAAAACGTTCTGTTGGCCTTAACAGAGGAACTGAAGGTGATAGAGAGATTAAACAGTCAATTCAACAGCGGTCCAATAATGAATCCCGTCTACGTTCTTCTGATGGCATTGGATTCAGGTGATTATCGTAGAGGTTGCACTATAATTATGTCTTGTTATTTCTTTAACAAGCTTAGCATCCTCGCTTGAATAACTTGAGATAAGAAGGTCTAGTACCCTTCGTCCTGGTTGCTTTGGAACTTTTAACTGCTCCTAAAAATATTGCACATGTAATCTTAATCTCTTTATGATACAAAATATAACTACTGCTAGTTTCCAATCTGAGTTCCTTAGAATTCAAGACTACAATGGAGTAGTGATTATTTTTTTCCAATCTGGGGCACTTTATTTTTTTTCCTGCCTCAATCATTATTCAATTTTGATGTAATTGCCTACTAATTATACTAAATTTATATGCCATTTTTATTCAAAAGAAAATCAGATAGAGTTTCTAACTGATTCATTGTTTTCTCGAGGAAACCTACTATCTTCTTATGGCATATGTAGTGTCAGTGTAGGATTTAATTATAGGCCATTGTTGGCCTAAGGTCCATGATACTAGTTCTGAATTTGGGTAGTTTACCAGATTTGTGATTTTAAGTTAATTTTAAGGAATTTCCATTTGTAACATGAGATGTAAGAGAATATTTTTTCAGTGTCTGACTATTCTGGGTTATAAAGAGCATGCACAATGAAAGGAGCATGTTTGGCAGTAAAAATAACAAGGTATCAAATTAAGTAACTTTACTAGGAGAATTTCGAATAACAAAGAACTAAGAAAAACTTTTTGCCAAACACAATTACAGTTGAGGTTGCATTTTTTTTAAAAAAAATAAATATATTTTTTTTCTATACTTGATATTTAAATCTTTAAATATTGATAGTTGTTATTGTGATATTTAGGCTTCTTAGGAGTTGAGGAAACATTTGATTGATTAAAGATAAAAAATTCAGAAATTGGGATTTCTTGCTGCTTGTGAGTTTTTTTCTTTGTTTCACGAATTTGTAAAATTGATAAAAAAAATTAAAGATAGTACTTTGACATCAGTTCCTTAGATAAATGTTAAATCAATATTTTCCTGCTGGTGTGGTTGTCTTTTTTTATAGCTACTCATTTTTTTTCCTTTCTTTATAAATTTAGAGAAGTTTTTCTAACATTTTTGTGAATTTCATTTTACAGACCTGGATTATCTAGTGGAACCACAGTAAGCAACAAGATGGATAGCAGTCCCCAACTTAGTGGTGCTAACTCTCGTAGCACACCCAAGAATGACTTGGATAGTGGGTCTAATACTAATGAAAGACGAGAACACTCTGGTGGACTGGATAATGAACGAATTGTACCTAAAGGAAGCAATAAGTATGCCTTATATTGCTTTCGTATGAGATAGAACTCTACTTGCAGTTTATATTATTACACTTCTGCTTTTGTTTTCTTCAATTTTTTGTTAATTTTATTGGAAAACATGATGATTGATCGTTACTTCATTTGAAGTTGTATCAATATAAGTTCATGAGAGGGTTATTATCTGTTTATTGTTATTGTTGTGTACCATGCTGCTACATGTAAGCTCTACGTACATAATAATGTTTGCTGACCACTTTTTAAGCTTTTGGTGTCTTGAAGAAGTCTGTGGTTCTTTGTTTCTCTATTGTTTTTTTTTTTCCGTATTCAGCAAATATGACTTTGATCTACCTTGATACCAGGTTAAGTACACGTGAAGATGTTCAAGCTGGAAATCAAAGTCCTCTTATAAAGGGAAAAGCATCTAGGGCATCTAGAATTGGCTCAGGTGCTGCCATGAATGCATCTTCAAATTTTCTTCGCTCATCCGGCAACACCGATGGATGGGATCAGGCCCCTTGCATAAACAAAGTTCAGCCTTTAACTTCATCCAATCGTAAACGTCCAATATCTAATGAATCATCGTCACCCTCTGTAACTCAGTGGGTGGGACAGAGGCCACAAAAGATCTCTAGGACCAGAAGGGTGAATGTAGTTTCTCCTGTCTCGAATTTGGATGAATCTCAGTTTTTGCAGGAAGGATTTATTACTCCTGATGTTGGAACCAGATTGGCAACTATGGATACCAGTGGGCTTTTAGTTTCCAGGGGAATGCCCAGTAGCACTCATCAAACAAAACTGAAACTCGACATTGTCCTCTCTCCTGCTGTATTATCAGAAAGTGAGGAGTCAGCAGCTGTTGAAAACAAGTTTAAAGACAAAGGAGTTGATAATTTTGAGGTAGAGAATGCTGCCCAAACAACACTGAAGGCAACAACTTTTTTATTGTCAACGAAGAAGAACAAGACTCCTCCAAAAGAGGAAATTGGAGATGGAGTTCGGAGGCAAGGCAGGAGTGGAAGAGGCTCAGTACAGGCAAAAACTCGGTTACCTGTACCGAAGGAAAAAATGGAAAATATAGATCCTACTAAGCCACTCAAAAATGGAAAGCTTGGTTCCGAAAGGAGTGAAAGGTTCCAGACTTTCTCGATTTGTAATGGAATTAAAAATATTTCTCTTGCTTTCTATTCCTGAAATGCATTATGATTACTGAAGTGAACTATTATTTGGTACAGCAGGATAGGTCGTCCTCCTTCGAAGAAGATGTCTGACCGGAAGGCTTGTGCTCGTCCACAAGTTATGAGCAGTGGTTCCTTGGAATTGACAGGTTCTATATATTACAGTCATTTAATGGCTCATAGTTTACCTTTTCTTTCTTTTTCTACATCTATAGTGGGCATCTTATAGGAATGTTTTTTTCTAGGTGAATCAGATGATGATCGGGAAGAATTACTAGCCGCTGCAAATGCTGCTCGTAATGCTAGCTGTGGGTTCCATCTGAAACATATTTGCTTCCACAGATGAGCCTTTTACTCTTTGGGTCACTTGTAATATTTGTCATCCTTTGCAGGTCACGCTTGTTCCAGCACTTTTTGGAAGAAAATGGAACCTATTTTCGCCTTTGTGACATTGGAGGAAATATCTTATGTAAAACATCAGGTTTATGTTTATATCAATCTACATTCGCATTTGATAACGATATTTTCTGTTGATCATATGCTGATAAATTTTACTCTTCATTGGATCTAACTTTGTATCAGATTCATTTTGCTGAGGAGCTAGATGCAAGTTTGCCTAATTGGTTTGAAGCTAGTCATGATGTAATGGTACTAGCCACTTCCAAACTTCTGCATATTAAGTTCATCACATTTCATTTCTGGAAGAAAATATGGACTTCTACTTGTTTGTGCCTTTTTTTCTGGGACCTTAGAACTTATAGGGATTCCCAAATATGAATATGGTGTCTTTCTTTTATATGTCATTCATTTCTACAAATTATATATTACAGTTCTAAATGGATAACATTTTGTTTTCAATGGTCTATGTAGGCACCTGATTAAAATCATTATCTTTCTTTTCAGAGTGAGGTTGTTGCTGATGTGGTGCCTTCGCCTTACTCTTCTTTTGCTAGAGAGCAAACCAATGCAGTTGGACCAACCAACAAATCTTTTGGGACCCCCTGTTCAATTGATGGGACACAACATGTCAAAACATCTGTTGGAAGATTAGACACCAAGAGATGGTATGACAAAATGGTACCACTGTCACAAAGGCTTCTCTCTGCCTTTATTGTAGAGGATGAAACTGAAAATCTTGACAATGACACTCAAGGAGAGACATTCTTACAGTTCTCAAGTGATTATGTTCATTATGATACTAAAGATCATGTCATTGATCAGGCTGAGGATTTGAACATGGATTATGACTTGGAGTCTGAGTACAAGAATCATAAAAATAGTTTGGGAGATGGATTTATGCCCTCCAACAACTTTAGGCATTTGAACATTCAGAATTTCATGTCCGGTGACGAACCATTGGCAGAAAATAGTGCTATTCTAAATACAGATAATGGTTCTTTTTCTCGTTACCAGCAAAATAGTCGTAATCCGATGCATATAATGTACAGCACTTCACCCTATGAATGTCAGTTCGAGGACATGCCTCTTGATGAAAGGATTTTGATGGAGCTGCACAGTATAGGCCTATTTCCAGAAACAGTGGTATGCATATTTCAGTTTGTACATTTGTTTAAGTTAGTTTATCTCGAAGACATATAGTAGTATGTATTGAAATTGTCATGTCCTAGTTGGATAAACTCCCTTGACATATGTATTGAAATTGTCATGTCCTAGTTCTATCAAGACATGCCTCTTGATGAAAGGATTTTGATGGAGCTGCACCGTAGCTCAATATTGACATTTAAGTTTCTGTTTGCTAGTAATATATTAGTATGTATTGAAATTGTCATGTCCTAGTTGGATAAACTCCCTTGTTTTTGTTCAAATCAGTTGTGTACCTTGTGTTAGTGTGTCTTTTCAACAAACTACTTGTCAATGTTGGAAACACATTACTGCATGAGGTACCTTGCAAGTTGCAACTTCAGAAAAAAAAAGCTCTTGCTAGTGACACTAAACCTAGTTATGGTAGTGTCCAACAAAAAGTTGTAATGTAATGCCTTTGATTTGGACTTATGTGATACCTTATTCAGAGGGTTAGTGTATGGTTTTACTATACTCAAATCCCTGACTGAAGTTATATTTAAATTTAAGAATATATCTAATTCAAGTGCTTAAATATTTTGGAGGTACTCCAGGTATTGATAGCCTCCGTCTTATGCAAAGAATAATCATTAAGAGCCACCATCGTCTAATGGGAGCAAGTATTCTCCGCTCATATATATATGTATTTGTGAAAAAAGAGTTACCAAGACAACTTACATTAGCTTTCCACTGAACTGTCCCACAACATTAGCATGACACATTGAGCAATTTATTAGCCAACCCAGAAGGTCCCTCAAAAACATGATCTCTTGCTGCACTCGAGCTAAGGTAGCCAAAAGATCAGCTGGGCCATTGGCCTGCCTATACACATACTTAATAGCTTATTTTTTCCTCCAAAACTTTAGCTGAAGGAGAGAATTCATTTCCTGGATCACTGTTTTAAGCCCTGATCTCGGGACTTCTTTGGCATCTTCAAGCGTCGCCTCAGCCTCAGCATATAAAGAAGAATTAGCCAAAGACACTTTCTTCCTGCAAAAACAACATAAAACGTTAGTGATGATAGTATATTGAGACCCCCATATCACCATCAGGGTGATGAAACCATTGAAATTGACCTTGGCCCACCCAGCTGTGGAGGTCCCTATCCAACTCGAGTAGGCTGCAGAGTTGGTTCCATAGGTAGCAAGCTAGGCAATATATTCTTTGATAAGAAGGCAATGACCGACAAGTTTCACAGGAGTTTTCAAATAGCATACCAAGTGTGTAACTGACCAAATTTCACAGAGATTCTGAAGATGGGTCTTGCTTCATTTACAAATTTTCTGCTCTCTTTTCTAAGCTGTATATTAATTAACATAATTATTGTCAATAACAATGGCCTAAGTTTCTATTTTTTTACAGTTTAGAATTTTCCCTTATATCCTTTTCAGGAAAAAGGTGAAGGAATACAATTGATATATATCCTTGCTCAGCCTTTGCGCGTTTACATTTTTTGTATGATTGTTCTTTGAAACTGTAACAGTTAAATTGCATCTTACCTTAATCTGTAAATTTTTGTACAGCCTGATCTTGCCGAGGGTGAAGATGGAGAAATTGACAAAGTCATTTCAGAACTCAAGATGAGGCTGTACCAGCAGGTTATATGTTTGTAATGTTTCCTGTTGATACACGTCTCATAAGTGTTAATGTAGATACATAACACAGCTCTCGTTAAGCTTTTAGTGCTGCAATATTATATAAGCTCGTATAATTTGCCACTTCTGCGGCATGAATAGATTAGCAGTTCTCCGAGGAAAGTTCTATTTTGACATAGTCATTGCATGAATCAATATGCAACGCCATCTATTGTAGGAAAAACTCTTGTGGTAAGAGATTGCCATTGAAGGTCAATAGCATCATTAGAATCTAACGATGGATGAGCTTCCGGTTTTTCTAAGTGTTCTGGGGGAACGTCCAGACCTCTTTGTGATCTTATGTTCTGTTTTATTGGCAGTTGTGCTAACATTAAGCTGTTTTAATAGGTGAGGCAAAAGAAAAATCAGTTAGTTAAATTAGAGAAAGCAATTCAGGATGCAAAAGAAACTGAAGAGAGGTATGGGTTTTGATATTCTGTATTGATTTCATTGGTTACAAGTATTTCATTGTCTATTATGGCTAAAGCTTTTTTCAATTATTCAAGTGACAGGAAACTTGAGCAGTTTGCGGTAAACAAACTTATTGAGATGGCATACAAAAAGTTGATGGTAATTTTAGAACCTGTTTCACTAGCAGTCTGATAGCGTGTTTTTGCTGAGGATTTTCTCTGCTTGCATATCTTGATGCAAGTTCCTCTTTCCATCTTTGCCATCCGATCCTGATATGAACCTAAGTCAATAGAGCCTGGTTAAGGCTTAGCAATTGATTCATCACCATGTTTCCATTTGCATTTTCCTTTGCTATTTCAAGGAAATTTCTCTCAATCTTTTATTAAATACGATGTGATCATGGATACCTTCTATTGCTTGTTTAATCTTGGGGAGTAATTTATTGTTTCTTTTAAGTTTCTGTACTTAGCATGATTATATTAAGCTCTTCTGCTTATTTTTCTTTTCTTTTTGTGCTAACTTTTGTGTTCATGAATCTTAAGTTGTCCATGTAAAGTCATATTGTTAAGTTCTCTTATCTTTAAATGGTTTATCAAGTACTTGAGGCTCTCACCAATGTAAGCTTTTGACAAGGATCAATGTATGCAACCTTAGTCCTATAAATAGAGAGGTTATTTCTAGGACTCGAACCTGATTGTTTCCGTGACTTGAACGTTGATTGTTTCTGTAACCTGAACTCTGACCACCCAATTTGCAAAAGAAGCAACCTTTGGAGCTTAAATTCAAACCCCTTTTTGTATGCTTCTTGGATAATCACCTCTTATATCCATGATCATATTTTGTTTATAGTTAGATTTTTGTTCTCTGCCTATGCTTGTGATCTAGCATTAGAGTTGGTCTGTGCCTTTGTGTACCATTTTACTTGTTCTATGTCCTGGAAAATAATAAACTTTTAGCTTGAAAATGATCTGTGGCTTGGGGGTAGAGTATCACTTTCAAATTACAATTAAATTTTAGTAGTCATCCACATCATTATTACAATAATTTGAACCTTATTACACAATAATTTGAACCTTGTCACTTGATTCGTCTTTGTCCAATAATTGTATTAATAAGAAAAAAATATTGGATTCAATGACAGTTCTCAAGGATTAGTTACACTTGAGTGAGATGAGGCAGAAGAATTAAATTGTTTAGGTTCTTAACCGTCAATCTAGGTGTGGAGCATCTTTATACAATTAAGTCAATGTACAAATGTGGTATTAATTTCCTATTTCTAAAGATATGCATGATTCTATTTCTGTTTTACTAGCCGAGCAAATTATGAAATATTATCCTTATTTGGGCATTCCTTTATTTTACTGCAGTTACTTAAAATGTCTATAAGAACTTGTCTTTTTCTATAGGGTGGACGGGGTAGTTCAAGTCATAAGAGTGGTGCCACTAAGGTTTCAAAACAACTCGCGTTGGCCTTTGGTAAGCGAACACTATCCAGATGTCGGAGATTTGAAGAAACAGGTCGAAGCTGCTTCAGTGAACCAGCTTTGCGTGATGTGATCTTGTCAGTGCCGCTACAGAACATTGACACTAAACATTCAGATGGATCCAGCGCTATTTATCATGTGGAATCACGAAGTGGTCAACTTGGTGTTCGGGCATCAGGTATATAAATAGATTTCATTGTTTTCACCTACTGTAGCAGCATGATTATTTTCACCTACTATAGATTTCATATGCTGGTCACATTTGTTTGTTTATACCTTTATTTGGTGTTTAATTTCAATATAACATGATCAGGCACTTCTCTTTCATCATTTTCTTATTAGTAGAGTCAGTGGGCTGGGCTTACTTGCTAGCCCAACACCTCTCCCTTCCTTTAAGCACACCATATAGTACCAGGCTGAAATTTAGACCTTTTATGTGTCTGACTGGTAGCAGTGGTACATATAATGCTTTTGTTGGTGAATCTCATAATATGCAGGTGTCTACATATGACCCCTATGTTATGTGGTATTTATATTACTATTATAAGTTCATAAATGCAACAAGTACATAATGGAGTGCAAACTTATTTTGCTTATAAAAGATTCAACAACTAGTCACATTTATTTGTATTTTTGGTGCTCTGAGTTGGGCATGGGTCTTAAGGAAAAGTTGTAGGCTGGCAGTGGTCTAATCCAGGCCTAGCCAGGGTCTGTCTCTTGACACCCTAGCTATTATCAAAGAGTTCTCATCATAAATCCATCTATTCTGAGGATTTCCTTTACTATTTCTTTTTTACTGTGGTAATAGATACACCTTCTGCTACTTGGCTTTCAGGTGTAACATCTATCATGTCAGCGAGACATGGGCTTGGGAATAAGATTGATCGAGGTCCATTAGATCCATATCAAGGTTTTCCTCAGATGGGCGACCCATCAGTTAATAAAAGGAAGAAGGAGGTGCTTCTGGATGATGTTACAGGTGCTGCTTCTAGAGCCTCGTCAACTCCTACACACACTCTTCCAAGTAGTGCAAAATGGAAAAAGACTGAAAGAGATAGGGATCAGAACAAAGATACATTAGGAAGAAGCTCTACTGCTAAAGCTGGCCGTCCATCATTAAGCAGCGGCAGGGGTGAACGGAAAACAAAGACAAAGCCCAAACAAAAGATAGCTCAGTTGTCAACTTCCGGAAATGGTCTTGGCAGAGTTACAGAGGCAGCTAATTTTATGTCACCAGCATTGCATGAACCCTTTGACACAGTGAACAATATTATCACCAAAATTGATCAAGAAATTGAATTGCAAAGTTCGAGTACGATTGCCCATGATTCGTCTAAAGAGATCGATGATGCTATTTTCACAAACCTACCACTACATGGGATAGACTCTATCGATGAATTAGATGTCACCGAAGGGCTGGGTGGACAAGGTCAGGATATTGGTTCTTGGTTAAATGTTGATGAAGATGCACTACAAGATCATGATCTGGTGGGCCTAGAAATTCCAATGGATGACCTTTCAGATTTAAAATTGAACTTTTAAAGAGAGCCCATGTTCCCTGGATATTCAAAATCTAGGTCAGAGAAAGAGTGCTCTTATCCTCATAACTGAGTCAAATTGTCTACCTCATGACAGTTGAATCTGTAACTAGGCCAGTCTATTCTTTTGTATACTTGTTGAGTTTGTGGCAGATCCCAATTGTTTTCTGTCACCTGAGAACTGTTCAGAGTACCAAATTATAAAATCAATTGAGCATTCACCTAGATTATATTATTTTAAGATGTTATTCTTGTCTTTTATTTTCTCATTTTTGGACTTCATAGTCTTGTGTCTTCATGAAATAGTAAATTTCTCCAAACTAAAGTTCATTCTTTTCCCTGATTATTCACCAATTTTTTCCGGAGTAAAAAGACTTTGCAAGCCACTATTATATGATAGTTCTTTTTTTTTTATGTCTGTTATCTTTTTGCAAGAGAAGGTGAAGTTTGGTTTGTTTTTTTCTTTAAATTTGGTATTTTGACAATCTGTGAAGTCATGGCGAACTTTGTTCCAGATTACACTTGTTCAACATTCAAGATCTATTGTGGTCATGTTGGTGCAGTTACTTGTTTCACAGTTTCCAGATGACACCTTTTCCTTGCTAAGTCGATAAGATGTAGGTAAAGTTTCCAGATGACACCTTTTCCTTGTGAGTCAAGTATCTCTTTTATTGTGTAGGTAAAGTTGCATATATTATCTCTTCCCACCCTACATCGGTACGCTTTCTTTATTATTAGATTGATCATGTTACACTTTTGATTGGTTCTTGAAACTTAAACGATGCCTGCAGTTTGTTGGGCGCTCATCATTCTGTTTTTATTACATACTATTGTCATGCAAATGTTTTGGTCACAGGTTCACTTATTCTGGATGGTACATTGTTTCTGATGTGAAGTTTTGTTTAGAGGAAATAAAAAATGTTGGGCTGATGCTCCTAGTTTCATCTGAGATACACTCGACTGTAGCAGGAGTTTGCATTCTTTGGAGCAGCAGAGGAGCATTTTGGATTTCGTTTTCTGTAGGACTTTTATGCATAGGTTATTTAGTTTTGTGTGATGTTCTTGTTAACAAGAGTGTACTACTTCAGATTGGAAGCTGAACTGAGCCACCATTGTTCATTTCTTTCCTATTGCATTTATCTTTTGTTTCTTTTCTCTTTTGTAGTGTAATCCTATGAAGTTGAGGATCTAAATGAATTGGGTACTCTTTTATTTGTTTATATTTTTCATATATCTGAATGAATTGGGTATAACATTAAGATCTGATGTAAACATTAACTCAAAAAAGTTCATATATTTTAGAAATCCTTGAAAAACTATTTTATATTTATTTTTATTTAATTACTGTTACCTTCGTAGGACTCGAGGGGATTAAAAAAGTTCATATATATACATATATGTATATATATATACATATATGTATATATATACATATATGTATATATATACATATATGTATATATATACATATATGTATATATATATATATATATACATATATGTATATATATATATATATACATATATGTATATATATATATATATATATATACATATATATATATATATATATATATATATAAAAGAAAAACAAAAGGTTATATATATATATATATATATATATATATATACACGTGGCACGAACGACGCAGTACGCAGGCTTCGTACCCGTTACTCTTGTCGTGTCCCAATCGGCAACTTTTAGGGAGGTGATGGTAGGTAATATAGCAAAAAATAAAAAAAAAGGGTTATTGAAGGAAAATAAAAAAGAAAAAAAGGGTTTGTTTTAGGGACGGCGGGGGTTTCAACGCTTCCGTCACTGTCCCCCTCTTCTCCACCACAGGAGAGATCAAGAACCAGGTTTCCAAAACCCTCCTCTCTCTCTCTCTCTCTCTCTCGCCGACAAGCGCTCGGATATCATCAGGTCTCTTCCTCTTTCTTGCTAAACGTGCTGAATTTTCTTTTGCGTTCCTCTTGCTTCATTTGCACCCTCGGATTTGGGTTTCCCGTCTTTTTCTTGGTAGTTTCCCTCTTGCGATTTCCTCGGTCTTTCCCCGCTCAGTTGAATTCCATGCTCTAACTCTGGGGTTTGTGAACCTTGCTGACCGTCCCTGTCAAGCTTATCTACATTTTCTTGAACAAATTAGTCTTCAAGATGTGGTGAAGCTTCTTGTCGGTCAACTGAATGCCATTTGGGTTTTTCTTCCCTTCTTGTTTCCGTGAGTAGGTCTCGGCAGAACACCCACCACTGCAGATGCGAGGAGTGCAGAAGCCGCATTCGTGGTGGTCTCAATTCTAGAATATATCGTATAAGCTGCCGAGATTCCGGTGAATTTGCCGAGATGACGACACATTTGCCATGTTTTACACCGTTGGCTCACGAATGTTTCCTTCAGAATTCCCCCAAGCTTGGTGGCAGAGAAGTAACGGATCGATGGATTGGTAGAAAGGTCTCGGTTGAAATGCTCGACGGAAGGGAAGGTCGTGTTTCTCGTTTTCCCCGTGCTAGGTGTTTGGCCAATTCTCACAGAACCAGTCCATATGACAGTAAAGACCCTTTCTTGAATCGTCAGCCTGATGGTTTCCTGTTGCGAGGAGAGTACTCGGATCTTACTACGGTGAGCTCAAGGGAGTGGCCTTCTCCGAACGAGTATAATGAGGCCAAGATCAAGGTCATTGGTGTCGGTGGTGGGGGCTCCAACGCTGTCAATAGAATGATTGAAAGTTCCATGAAAGGTGTGGAGTTTTGGATAGTTAACACAGATGTCCAAGCAATGAGAATGTCATCCATCTACCCTGAACATCGCCTGCAGATTGGTGAAGAACTAACCAAAGGCCTTGGTGCTGGTGGTAATCCAGATGTTGGCATGAATGCTGCCAAAGAAAGCAAAGAATTGATACAAGAGGCTGTCTATGGTGCTGACATGGTCTTTGTGACGGTAAAGACATAATATTCTTTCAGCATATTAGCCACTTAATGGTGTGATCTTTTCTTCTTCTTCTTTGATCATTTAGTATCATCATTGGTAAATGATATAGTGAGTTGCACACTATAATACTACCTTATGTCAAAGTTACAAGAAAAAGTCTGCAAAATTGATCTGAAACTTTCGATATGTATTAAGAGTTTTTTGTGCCTTGATATATGCCAAACTCTGCTGTGTTATTGGTCCTTTACATTTTTTATTAAAAAAAAAAATCTGTTGTTCAGCTTTATGACAATTCCACAACTCAAGAAACTCTGGACCTTAGGTTTTGTAGTCTAAATTTGGTCATCAAACATCCTTGATAGAAGAGCTTCAAGTATTATACAATACACATGTAACCATAGGGCAATAACCATCCTTATGCATTCTTACACTATGACAGTGAGGTCCCTATGAAAACTCATGCAGATCAAGTATAGATCACTGGGGTCATTTCATCACCTTTTTGATGAGTGGCTTTGTATTTGCTTCCCCTATGAATTTTATGATCTGGATAAGATTATGATATGACATTGCTGCAAGATGAGACTGAGTCGCCATATGAATGATATAAAAAAGCTGCACAAACAAATTGAAACATTTCTACAGTTTTATCTTCACACATAGACACAGTCACTGCTACTTTGTTATGTTCACACATTCTCTGTACAGACACAAGTGACATACATGGACATCCATAAGGGAGACCATCTGCTTCATTCCATATTACTAATTTACACCCACTAAATGCTGAAAGTTACCAGCAGAATCATGATATGTGGTACATCTATTATCAGTTTGTCTGACTTGGGATTCATTAAAAATGATTTAGGAATGCCAACTTAATTAAATAGAAAAATTAAACATTAGGAGCAGAATTAGCTGGTGGTACTCTATTCATGTAATCACAAGATTTTGAAAGTTCTACTGTTGATTTTATTACCTAAATACTGTCACATCAAATATCTAGTTGGTTGTTGGTATTTCAGAAATTTGATTCCTTATCATGAAATAATGTTGGAGAACATGCATGTGTACTGTGAGATTTCCTTAACTGCACTTGCCTTATGAATAACTAATTATATGCATGCAAAATTGGTTGATCGTCATGCTGAATTGTTCATCTAATCTAGGTAATTAACCCTGTAAGCGCTGTACAGGATTCACTTAGTGAAAATTATAGATATATCTAGAAATATATATTTTTGACTAATGTTGCTACAAGTTTCTGTTAAGCAAATCATCTTGTGGCATTACATGCATCACCACACTATGGAGTAAGCAACTTATTCTATTTTGTGGAGATATGGAATTGATGCTGAGCATGGTTGAGTGCATAGTGGTCTGAATCTTGGATAGTTATGATAATAAACTAATCTTCTATGTGCATTGAAAACTCATTTGTCCTAGTTCTCTGGATGTATTCTTCGCCATATAAACATGTGCTTTTAACTCTATATTTTATAGTTGTACTTATTTCTAAATTCCTCTGCTGACTCCTTAAAGCAAGGTCATATCAGACTTTCTGCAATTAAATGTCTGTAGGCTGGAATGGGTGGAGGTACTGGGACTGGAGGTGCTCCTATAATTGCTGGGATAGCCAAGTCAATGGGTGTTTTGACCGTAGGTATTGTCACAACTCCATTTTCATTTGAAGGACGAAGAAGGGCAGTTCAAGCTCAAGAAGGAATTGCTGCTTTAAGAGACAGCGTTGATACACTGATTGTCATCCCAAATGACAAATTATTGTCAGCTGTTTCTCCAAACACTCCTATGATAGAAGCATTTAACTTGGCTGACGATATACTTAGGCAAGGTGTCCGTGGTATTTCTGATATAATCACGGTATGAATCGGATGGCCATTTTTTGTGTGAATATTCTCCAGATCTTTTTTCCTTATATCTAGGCTTTTCTAGAGCGTAAACAACTAATGTTATCTTAGCAAGTTTACCAAGTCCAACTTGATAAATAACGTTGTAACTTATTAGTGATATTGGTCGTTTGTTGAAGTACGAAACTAGGAAACTCCAAATTCTGTTTCTCATATATAATTTTATTTTCCTGAAGTTCTATTCATAGAGAACAATCAACTTCCAGTACTTTATAAGGGTCTCAAGCATCTGTATGCTTATTCAACTTCGTATTTGACCATTACACATTTTTATTTTAGGTACCCGGGCTAGTAAATGTTGACTTTGCTGATGTGCGGGCAATTATGGCAGATGCAGGTTCATCATTAATGGGTATAGGAACTGCAACAGGTAATTCAAGATGAAACTATTGTTAAGCATATATATTTTTTAATGTTCATTAAAGCCCAATGATTGTCAATCATTATGTCAAATCTTTAAAAAATAGGATATGATATAGTTGCATATGGCAATAAAAGATTACTGCATTTATAGTACTTGTAGCTTGTGCAGCAAATCTTTTCCGCAAACTAATGACAACTAGAACTCACTTAAAATGTAAAATGGATAAATTATGTGATGATATTTTGTTATATTGTAACTCCTTATGTTGCTTAGATATAAGAAAGAGAAAATGATATTGAATTCTGGTAATTAACACACTTCTGTAGAAAAAAGATATTCTACTCGATTAGCATCTGAATACCTTTCTGAATTGTTGTATTACTCGGGAGTGATATCAATCAACTAGTAAAGCAAGCTCCAATATACTTCAGTAATAGCCTTGTAGCATGTTTCAGAAACTCATGCTGCTTAATTGAATGCAATTTATTGTTAAACAGTAAAACCTTAAGTTGAATGAACTGCACTATTATTAGGCACTTAGTTGAGTATCTTTTACTATATATTGCAGGCAAGACAAGGGCAAGAGATGCTGCACTGAATGCTATTCAGTCCCCATTACTAGATATTGGTATTGAAAGAGCTACGGGGATTGTCTGGAATATCACTGGCGGAAGTGATTTAACATTGTATGAGGTGAGTTGTATGATACTGGGGGGTACAGTTTGATATACTGTTTGATGTACCAATATTATACTGGTCCGGTGGAGTACCAAAACCATTCCTGGACCAAGATTTTTAACATACATTTATTCTTTTGATGCCAAGGGGAACTTCGGCTTATTTGATGCTTTGTTTTTGTTTGCATATATGCAGGTAAATGCAGCTGCTGAAGTAATATATGACCTTGTTGATCCAAGTGCAAACATAATATTTGGAGCTGTGATTGATCAATCACTTAGTGGTCAAGTAAGTTCAACAAGCAGTATTCACAGATTATCATAACAAACACAAGAGGCAACTGTTTTGTCTGTTTATCTGATCAGAATTGACTGCACTTCTCTTGAATGTGTTTTACCTGTCTTGGCATTTTTGTCCTTATATGATTAATTGATTCGGCTCACTAGATCAGATAAAACATTTTCTTTTTGTCAATTTCTGCTAGTAGTTACATGTCAATTATTAAGGTTTTGTTGAAACAAGGATATTAAATTTTGTTGATGCATATCTGTGTTCTCAAGTAATTAATCATATTAGTATATTATTAGGAAACTCTACTTCTTGGTACTCTTTGCCTTTTTTGGCTTAATTCGTTTAATTTAATTTATTTAGTTGAGTAGAACTCTCCAAATTATTTTTCATATAGTTCTGTCAATGCTCATGTATTTTTCTATTTGGGTAATCAGGTTGGTGTTCATGCACATGAATATGCTTTTTCTAAATAGACTCTTTATATAATTCATGTTTTATCAGGAGTGCCCCACCTGCTAGTTTGTGCGAAATTATAGGATTCATAAAGCCTCTCCTATTTTTTTGGGAATAAGGATTAGTTTGTCCAATTTATGTCACTAAACATAAATGAACCAAAGTGATACCTCATTTGTTTGTTTTTCTATAAGGATGATTGAGTCATTCACATGCCTCAGCCCATTGTTTTGTATCACATCTCCTTGATAGATTGATGATTTAGTTAAATATGTCAACCTACTTCAAAATTAACACAAAAGAGCTTTCTAGGATTGCCTGTCTAATTGTCTTTGAGCTTAATACTTTCTCTTCCATATACTGAAAACATTGAAGTTGCAGAGTAATTATTTTCTTTATCCTAACATGACTATCTAGCCAGCAACAAATGCTTGTTTCTGTATTGGTGGATTCATGTACTAATGTTGCTCGAGCTCATTTACCTAAATGGAAAAATGTTTTAACATGTTTGTATAGGTGAATATATTGTTGTAGAAGATATAATCAACCTCAGCTACATTTATTTTTGAGTGTTGACTCATCAAGGTAATAGAGGCAAGGAGTAAAATATCAAGCCACATCAGCCGATATCGATACTTTTGAGCTGATGCCTTCTCGGTGAGGGTAATATAGAGAGAGGGGCATTTTTCTAAAGAAGGATTAAGAGTTTGATAGGGTCTCAGACACTTGGTTTTTGGGAGTTCCAAGTGTCTTCTGGTTGATGCCACTGGCTATAATTTGAAAACATACCTACAGCTAGGATTTAGGTTTCAGGAGCTGCATTAGTGAAATTGAACAATATGTATGGAGCCAGCATCTGACCAATACCCTATCTTGGTGGCAATCTGATCCTTACAGATAGGTCATTTGAAAGGCCGACCAAATAACAAGCTAATCTTTGTCTAAAAATGTTATGGTGTAGTAACTCCTCGATTTTCATGCATTCAGGTGAGCATAACTTTGATTGCTACTGGGCTCAAACGGCAGGATGAACAGGAAGGACGGAATTTACAGGTCGAATCCATTGTTAGCGTCCATATTGATTTTGCAGATCAGGGTACCTTCCTCTGACAATTTTTTTCTTATATGTGAATTAAGGGAGCCCAACTGGGTCACGGAGACAACCTTGGGATGAAACGACACTCGAACTCTCGTAGTACAGAAGGCGGCATTGTGGAGATTCCTGAGTTTCTGCGGAAGAAAGTCCACTCCCGGAGCCCAAGATTTTGACATGTCCATAGTCCCCTCTTTCAGTCATCTGAATTCCCACATGTGAAATCCTCGCTACTGTAGTAATCTGTAGTCAGTTCTGCATCACACCAGTCTTGTTTCCAGTACTTTGTTTCGTATAGCTGAGATAAGTAACATGTGTGGTTCTTTAAGGTGTTCCAAGGATGCCTACTTTCTCGTGTGGGGGACATTCTACAGTGATACCGTGTTAGAGTAATCACATTGGTCTCATCGTCATGACGATGCAGCAGCTTCTCCTCCGGTTTCCAACTCGTAGTAGCAATGGCGGGTAAGAGTAATCACTGCTTCAAGACTGTTCTGTAGAATGACAGAACATGCAAAAACAATTTAGATAGTTCAATGAAATGGTCTGTAGAAGCTAATAGTGCTTCATGTTTTTAGATTGGGTTTTGGCTCTCTAAATCTCCAATCAATGTAGGATTAATTGTGATCTTATCAGTAAGAAATAATAATAATATAATTTAGTAATTATTCGATGTGACCATTTGCCTTCCAATAATAATTTTGTTTGTAATTAGAAGAAAACAACATATCTTTTGGGTTGGGCAGAGAGAAGAGGGTCCGATATGCGAAAAAAAATAATGAGTTGGGGGCTGATGTGTGAATAAATTAAATATTGGTACTAATACGTGTAAAAGGCCAAAAATAAAGGGAGGAGGGGGGTTTCGACGCGATTGCAAGCTCGACCCTCGATTTGAGTCCATGGATTCGACGGCGGTGAGGAGAGGCCGCGGTGGGGGCGTGTGGGAGGGACTTTACCGCCTCCTCATGCGACGCAACTCCGTCTACGTCACCTTCGTCGTCGCTGGTGCCTTCGTTGGAGAACGGGTCCGGTTCCCCCTTCCCCACCCTCTTGTCTAATCTGTGATTTGCGTTAGGGTTGCGATCTTGTTCGATCTGTCTCCTTTGATTTCTTCTCGTTCGAGGTCGGGTAGGGTTTCCCCATATGGATCTGAACCAAAGGCTCTGATTGATCTCTGTTTAGGTGTTATCTTCGTTGACACGCTTGGTTTCGATATGCTCGATCGCGATTGTTCATCTGAGCAATCACAGCCATCGTTTTCTCTCACTGCTTTTGCTTGATTCGATGTATGCCGTTGTGGCAGATCATGAAAAGCCAATAAAATCATGTCAGAGAAATGGAAAGGAGAAGGCAATGAAACCAGTCAGTGTGAATCAAGAACATCTAGACCTGTGAGGATAGATAGGCTTGTTAAATTGCTTCTTTCTTTTCCACTTAGGGATTGTGTAGTGAGTAGGTGGAAATGATATAGTTTTTTTTTTTTTCGGAGCCTTGTTGTTTTTGGTGATTGCTAATCTCGATATCCTTTTTCATCAAAAGCGACATCTTGAATGCTTCATCTGTACTCACAAACTGGCTATTGTTTGCAGGTCGTCGATTATGGTGTTCACAAGCTTTGGGATTATAATAATGCAGGGGTAATGTATCAGAACCTAACAAAATCTTTAACTACTTGAGTGACTGTTGTTTCCATCTGTCTTTATGGGTTGCATTCAGTTGATCTAATTATACACCGGGTATTAAAATGATTTTCTATGCTTTGGGGAATTTTTTTGAAAATGGTGGTTGTTTCATTATTGTGAAGCTCTTTTTGATAGGTAGTGTTTCTATGGGCTATTGTAAAACTTATTCCTATGTGCAATGTTAGATATGATCATGGGACTCATTTAAGCTGATGTGTTTAGAGGTCGAGTTGCTTTGTACAGCATGACAAGAAATATATATCCTAGTGACTGAACATTGGAAATCTAACATCATAATGATGTATTTGGGAGTATTCTTCATGATTCACATGCCCTCAGATTGTTCTACAGTTGCATTTTTGCCATTGTGTTATCTATTTTTCACAAGTTGTGTGTGTGTGATAACAGCATCAAGCAGGAAATTGCACAGCAACGGGATTAGTTTTTTTCCCCCCCTTCTATGGTTTTTTTCTTATGCTTATTTATGGTTGTTAGAGATGAATTAAGAATATCCTGATTCTTGACTGTAAAATGCATCCAGAAGTTTTTGCAAAAACCTGTAGACAGACATGACAAAGTGATTGTACATTTTCTTTCGTTTACAGAAGCATCGTTGTTTTAGTGATTATGAAGTTATTAAACTGGTAAGGAATGAGACCATAATAGTGGATCATGCTAAAGCAGTTTGCTTATCTGCTATCATATGCATGCTAAGTTTACCTTTAATAAAATTCAGCATCTATGATGTAAACAAAAAAGGGAAATTGACACCTTTAATGCAGATTATCATGATCATTTATATTCCACTGGGATTTTCCAATCTTAATATAGATTGATAGGTAATAGAGGTTTCAATGTTTCTTTTATTTTTCTCACTTGTTGCATGAGCTTAACTGCAGGTATTGATGTAGGATTTTATATTTACCAACTTTTTTCCAATAGAAGCAATTGACTACCCTGCTAGGAATACTTTAGAGGGTTGACATCAAGTTTATACCCAAGCTTTAGATTTTGTCTGTTCTTTTGTACCTTCTCCACTTTGGGTTGTGTCCTATAGCCAACCCTATATATTATTCACCATATTCATATTTCAGAGTGAACAATAGTTGGAAATAGATGGAGCATTATTGTTTTGACTTAAATCTTGAGTTGTTTTATGTTTTGCAACAATTTCACGAGGAAGAAAAAATTATGCCCATTCTCACTGGATATAAGATCAATAACTGTACCTTGAGAAATGCACATGTGAAACAGAGAAATAAAGGTTGAGTGGAAAGCCTTGTTTAAATGAGTAAATTTGTTTGTGGAGCTATTCATTTAATATATTCCTAGCAACTCTTTAAGGCTAAATGGTTATAGTTTTAATCTTTGCAATGAGGTCTGTTGCCATACTGTAGAACAAGTTGGATGATTGCTTAGCAAAAGTGATGAACTAATTATGGTAACCATATTATGTGTAGTTCTGGCATTATAGAATGTTCTATTTTGATATTTGTTAATTTTAACATATGATCTTCACAGATGACATGATTCATTATACAAAGGTCTCTTTCTGCGCAATGATGGTGGTAGTAATAATGTCAGGATATTTTTAAACATGATACCGTAGCTTTCAGCCTTTTTGTTGAACTTTGTGAATCCTTCTTTAAGTATAATTTACTAGTTTATTTTGACATTAGCTCATTGCGAATGTCAACCTTCGAAGTAGATCATGGTCTATTTCAGGTAGACTAAATAGAAACTTCTTGTGCTCTTTGCCTATATTTTCTGCCAGGTGTTTCTTTTCCTACAGGTATGCTGTAGGATCTCTACATTCAAATCAAGAGAACAATATTAGTCCTGTGGTTGATTTGGGGAACTTCTTTTGACTGGAAAACAAGATGGGATCGATAATTATTATTTTTGGTATGCTAACCCTAGAAATAATAGCGCTGATTATGCCCTGTTATTTTCCACTGCAGAAGAAGTATGAGGATATTCCAGTACTGGGACAAAGACAATCAGAATGATGTTTCAAGCTGCAGTTCCTTTTCCACAATCTTCAAGCTTATGTGTACTTGAGCTTCCTATAACTTCTTATCTTGGTCTTTCGATAACATGCCATAAGCTGTTCACTGTTACTATCAATTTTTTTGAAGGCAGCTCGGTGATTGTTCTTTTGAGCTGCAAACTGCCACACTAATTTTCTTCTGCGCCGATGTGATCTTAATGACTTTTTTCTTTCATTTTTGCATGAGAACTGATTTGAAAGCTTGCAGAGACTTTGCTTCGAGGTTGCAAGGTAGGTGATTCACCCCCTAAAGTTCTCTATAGGGAATGTTTTGTTGTTTGAAGAGGATACTGATTTCAATGCCATCTCACCTCTATTCTCCGTCATACACTGTACTGTGCCATTGAGCTTTGATGAGTTTTAGCAAGCACGATTCTTGAAGCACATCGGCATTTGTGGCATGGCCTGTATCTTATGAATGTGCTTCTCATCAAAGGTTCATGCAGCGGGATTACTTTTCCTCCGCCCACCCGCCGATGGCAGCCGAGGAGCTTCGGGGAAGAACGCCCACAGTACGCATCTACTTATAGCAGTGGCACCACCGACCACCCACGCGTTCTCACGTGATGCTAAAATGACGGTTGACTTTCCCCGAGCTGGCGTACATTTAGCTGTACTTGGAACAGCGTCACCGGCCGATGTCGCCGCACCGACGCGTTAGGGTTATTTTACTTGAAGTGAAAGGACATCCTTACCCCCATCTGACACGGTTCCGTTTGGCGCCTCATTGGGCAGAAGAACTCTTACCATCATAAGGGCAGTTCGGGTAGAGTTCCCGTCTCTCGTGAGCCCCACCTCTGCCGTCCTCCCTCAAGAGATGCCTTTTAAGATGGCGCGAGAGCATGCGACTCGGATGGCGGAGCGCAGTGGCGAGCAGCGAGAATTGACCGGGCAATTGGGAACTAGTTTGGATCGTCTGCTTCAATGGCGTCGCCAATCCCCTGCTTCCTCCTCCTCTTCCTTTTCCTCTTCTCAGGTGCGTATCTGATCCATCCCTCTCTTCCCATCTCTCGTATATTTCCTTACATATCCGAGTAACAACATATCATCTAGACCCATTTTTTGGCCTTTAGCATTCAGTGAACTCAGTATTCTTTCTTCTTCTTCTTCTTCTTCTTCTTCTTCTTCTTCTTCTTCTTGTTTTATTTTATACACCATGACCCTTTCAACTCAGCTTTCGCTTCCCAGCAATCCATGGTTCTCCTCTTCTTATAGAATGAAACAGAAGCAACAATTACAATGAGAAGCTCAATACATCCCCCTCCTGTTCTTGCCATGAACAATCAATCACATTTCCTATAGAATTCTGCATGTCTTGTGATCTGTTCTCAAATCCACCTCCCTATCGCACATTTTTTCGTCAGTTTTGGTGCTAAACTAAGAGATCAGCTTAGCCGTGAAGCAGACACAACCACATGGCTCCAAGTGTGGACCAGCTTGGCCAACGTACTTCAATGCATATTCAATGCCTGTTGTCCCCTCTCCGTAGATCCATAATATATGTACCTCAACCTCATTGCGGCAGTTAAACGGTATTAGTTGCAGATCGAGTTCAGCACTTTAATGTATGTGGTGGTCCTCGTTGCCACCGCCACCGTCACATGATCTTGCGGATATGGTTTCCTTCTCTCTCTGGTTTGTCGTCGATTCATGGAGACAGCTTCTTAGATCAGCCTTCATCTTGGCAGGTAGTGAGGCGCTCACGGTGGGTGTCAACTACGGGCAGATCGCCAACGATCTGCCGTCTCCCACCCGCGTCGCCGGCCTGCTTCGTTCCCTCAACATCAGCAGAGTAAAGCTCTATGACGCTGACCGGAACGTTCTTACTGCCTTCCACGATACTGATGCGGCGTTTGTGATAGGAATCGGCAACGAGAATGTGTCGACGATGACTGACCCAGGCAAAGCCCTGGCATGGCTGCAACTCCACGTCCTGCCTTACCTTCCTTACACCAACATCACCTGCGTTACCGTCGGGAACGAGGTGTTCAAAGGCAACGACACCCTGCTCATGTCGAATCTTCTCCCGGCGATGCAGTCGGTCCACCAAGCTCTGGTCTCCCTCGGCCTTGATAAGAAGGTGACCGTCGCCAGTGCTCATTCCATCGACATGTTGGCCAGCTCCTACCCTCCTTCCGCCGGCTCCTTCCGCCAGGATCTCGCTGCGTACATCCAACCCATCCTCGGCTTCCACTCCATCACCAACTCGCCCTTCCTCGTCAATGCCTACCCCTTCTTCGCCTACAAGGAAAGCCCGAGCACGATCTCGCTGGACTACGTCCTGTTCGAGCCCAACTCGGGAGTCACCGATCCCAACACCAACCTCAACTACGACAACATGCTGTATGCTCAGATCGATGCGGTTTATTCCGCCATGAGAGCGTGGGGGCACACCGACATCGAGGTCAGGATTTCCGAGACCGGGTGGCCGTCCAGGGGCGACGACGATGAGGTCGGAGCGACGCCGGAAAACGCCGCCAAGTACAATGGGAATTTGCTGCAGAGGATAGAGATGAATCAAGGCACTCCTCTGAAGCCTTCGGTTCCTGTGAATGTCTACGTCTTCGCACTGTTCAATGAGAATTTGAAGCCCGGACCGACCTCGGAGAGGAATTATGGCCTCTTTTATCCCGACGGCACGCCTGTTTACAACGTTGGCTTGCGCGGCCATCTTCCGTCCATCGTCTTCTCTTCCAGCTCGCTGGTGAGCATGCGTGCTATCCACCTTTTGGTTTGATGGTAAGAAGAAGCGGAAGTCAATGCTACATACATTCTTGATCTCTTGCAGATGATGCCCGCTTTGAGCATTGTGATACTCGCGGTGGCAGCTTCGATCTTAACCTGAAACCCACTTCTGCAACTGACGGGCGAAGTGGATGTGGAGATGGTGGTCGAGCATCTCGCCATCCACTGAATCCACCGAACTGATGATGCAAGGTAATTATTGCCTGAGTTCATCACTGCGTCTCTTCTCCTCGGTTGATTTGGTGTCTTCCATGGCTTCATGGCCTAACCAAAACTCTTGTGCAGGTTCAGAATCCCTTCCACGCTGCATTTGTCTGTGTTCAGCCGTTCCGAGCGATAACAGTAGCCACAATTTACTGGGAAGAAGGAGAATTCCAACCAAGATTCTTTTTCGGCATCAACAACAACAACAAAAAGAACATATAGAATCTGTTGCTCTTTTGTTCTGATAAGAATAAGAACAGCATGTTGAATCAAGCTCTGCAAGAAAGACTACCCAGTGACTGAGCTCAATTTGCTTGTTGATTCATGTCAATTTGGATTGTCTTGTGTGATAGAACTGAACAGGACCTACTGAGATGATCAACTATTGCAGTGGACAACATGAACAGGACCTACTGATCCACGATTGCAATCCCAAGTCACTGCAGCACTTTTGTCTCACCACACGACAGTTTGGGATTAGAAATAGCAGGAAGATGTGATGCTAACTTGTTATCATGAAACTAACATGACACAGATTTCTCATGTTCATCAGCATGAATTACTAGGAAGTCCAAAAGCTGTTTAATAGAGTGATCAATTGATGATGGGTTTTCTTTGCCTTCTCTGGTCGAGGAAAGAGAAGAAAAGAGAAAGAGAACCCCTTTGATGATATATATATAGATATATATATGTACATGCATCAACCTTCAGCTAGATAACCCAGGAGCTCTGTTCTTAGCAGAGATCATTCCCTTCCGGTATGCTTTCCAGGGTAGGCCTCCACTCCATGGCCCTCTCTTTCTCGCTTGCGCCGCCTCTGCTTTGCTGCTCTCTTCGGAGAAGAGACATCATGTCATCAAGGGAGACCCCTCCTTTCCTCACCATCTCCTTCAGCTCTTGCTTGGACACCACCAGCTTGATTCTGACGAGGCCCTCTCCTGCACTGGTCTCTGCCACCGGCTTCTTGGGAGGGAGGAGATAGTACAGCTGCCCATGTCTCATACGCTTCTCCGGATCCAGGCAGGCGATCACCGGAAGTGCGTCGGAGATTGCGTGCCCAGGGAACTCGTTCAGCACCTGTTGCACCTTGAGAGGTGAAGGGTATCGAAGAACCTCCCCATCCATCCTCATTATCTCGATCACCTTCTTCTCCTGAAGAATCAAGCAATTCCCCATGCCAACACTGCTGTTCAGCCTTATCGGGATCAAAGGCGGAGGCTGGAAAGGAGGGAGGGAGTCTCCATATTTAAAAGGTGAAGCTTGGAAGAACGACCCTCTCTTGGCAAGATATTGCTTGGATGCCATGGACAGACCTCCTCACTTTGATACCACCAATCAAAGTTGTTTGCTGGCAAGATGAAACCTGAGATCAATGGACTCCGTTGGTGGGTCGATCTCCTGCACTTCCAGAGAATCTGAAGACTAATGCACCAGCGAGTGGAGGAGCTGCCATCAACTCCCCATTAGTTTTTAGTGGTGAGGATGGTTGAAGCCCAGAGGCACCACTCAACGCATGGCTAGTGGTTTGACCACAAGGTGCCAGGGCTTACCAGTTAACCCTGACGTTGACTTCCTGGATCATCCATCCATGAACATGGTTTTAACTCCATGAGAGTGAAATGGCATCATGAGATCAGTAGATGGCCAACAAAAAACCGACATGATCGATCCATGGTGGCTGCAAGAAACGCGTGATTCAAATGGGTGGTAGGATTGCGCTGTCAACACGGCTCCTGGTGGAACATGCAAACGATTCCCTCGTGCTTCCGTTCATTGAACGTTACATACCCTTCTCCCTCGGCCATTCCAAGGCCTGGCATGGCCATTAGTTATTGGCCTTCGTGTTCCGGGAAAGAACAGCGTCGGTGGTCCATCTCCACATCGCCATGCCCTGAACAAGGAAGAAGAAGAAGAAGGAGATCTATGTTTTCTTTGGTCCTGTCACCATCTTTAGTACTTGTTCTGTCTTCATCTGAGTCAAGAGAAATCAACAGTTGGAATTCGCTTGCTTGTCTTGCAATTTTGAGAGAGAGAGAGAGAGAGAGAGAGAGAGCGAGAGAAGGGGGAGCAGTCTACATCATTCATCGGACCCACTACGAGCTCCTCCTCCCCACCAACGTTTGTCCCCGCCGCCCACCACTTGAGGTGACGATGGCGATGACGCTGGTTCGACGTCTTCGACCTCTACCGCTGCATCTAGGGCAATAAAACACTTACATTTCGCAGATAGTAA
This sequence comes from Musa acuminata AAA Group, assembly GCF_036884655.1. Lineage (NCBI taxonomy): Eukaryota > Viridiplantae > Streptophyta > Magnoliopsida > Zingiberales > Musaceae > Musa > Musa acuminata. The sequence continues at coordinate 10,925,071 of NC_088343.1, read as the reverse complement.
GCATTAAGCAAGAGCTGCAGGAAATGGCGTCACCGGTGGCGCTGCCCGGCTTCACCTGCAGAAATTGGGGCGGCGCCGCCTGAGAGAGCTTCCCATGTCTCCGTTACTTCCCTCCAAGCATCCAAACTTACATTGTTATCTTTCTATTTTCCTAAAATATATATATATATATATATATATAATAAGAATAATAAATTAATGTATATATATCTTTATTATGTGATCACAGTGCGTTGATTGAAGCAAATGCATGGCTCAGATTTCGCCACACGAAACATGCCCGCACAACATGATTGGTTGCCGGGACACGAGATGAGACAAGAATGCGAACGATGAGATGTTTTGACCGTTGCAAACTCGTTATGAGGAGAGCCACACCGCTCGTAACCGTTACATTTCAAACACACGATTCCAACCGAGAGGAAGACGAAGAAGTTACAGAGATAGAAGGGAATGGGTTGCATCTCCTCCAAACCACTCGCCGAAGACGATCTCGACCCCGGGATCTTCATCTCCGACGGCGTCGGATTGGCCAGCGAGTGCCCCAACCACGTCGTCTTGCTCACCTCCACCACCTACGGCGTCCTAAACCTCGACCGTAGTGAACCTCACGGGAAGAAGTGCGACGCCGAAGAAGCAGAGGAAGTCATCAAGAGGGAATGCAGGAGATCTCCTCGTGCTGATCTCACCATCGATCGATTCGATAAGAGCGTCAAGAAGGAAGTGCCCTCGGAGGTCATCGATGCACGGGAACTCATGGAGGACCTAGCCGACGAGACGCCGTTCTGGACACCGCTAAAGAAGCCCGCGAAACTCCATGCTTCGAAGGTCTCGGCGTCGCCCACGAAACAGATAAGGAGAGCGTTAGGGAAGGAGAACGCGCCGCAGCGGCGGGATCCTAAAAGCGGGGATCTTGACTCGAATCGGATACTGAGGCCCTTCAGTTCTTCGGACAACGGGAAGCGGATCGGATTAGCAGCGCAGACTCCGTGCAAGAACAGTCTCACTGATGCCGGCAAGGCATCCGGGAGAGATTCTAGGGGGTCTGCGTCGAGGAGGAGTCTGAGCCCTTTCTTTGATCCAGAGCTCGTTGCGTCCCTGGAGAGGGAATACTTGCAGGAAGGGGAGCAGATAAAAAAGATGGTACCTTTATCTCCTAGAAACCGAAAAGCCCATCATGATCCCAGTTTCCTGCTTCGGTCCTACCAGGAGAAGTGCCCTCCGGGAGGACAGAACACGGTGGTTCTGTACACGACGACGCTGCGGGGGATAAGGAAGACGTTCGAGGACTGCAATGCCGTCAGATCCACGCTAGAGTCCTACCATGTCCGAATCATGGAGAGGGATATCTCCATGGACTCGGGATACCGAGAGGAACTGAGGTCGCTAATGGGATCAAAGGAAGTCAAGGTCCCTGCAGCTTTCGTCAGGGGGAGGCTCATCGGCGGCGCCGAGGAGGTGCTGAGGTTGGAAGACGAAGGGAAACTGGAGCTGCTGCTGGAGGGGATTCCAAGGGCGGCGTCATCCTGCGAGGGTTGCGCAGGGTTGAGGTTCATCATGTGTATGGATTGCAGTGGCAGCTGCAAGGTGTTGGATGAAGAGCAGAAGAAGATGGTGAAGTGTGGAGTCTGTAACGAGAATGGTCTAATTCACTGCCCCATATGTTGCTGAGCAAACTGTCCTCCTTTCCTGCAACTCTGTAAGTGTTGGCCACTCCACTCCTCCATACCAACACTTGCATCCTCCATTGATCGTTCCAATTTATTTTCTTGTATTATTTGTGCTTATTCGACTGGAGCTCATCACAATGCTATTAGAATGTATCTCTCTGTTGCATGTTGTATGTGATTAAAGGGATTCTCTACTCACAAAACATGGTCTTTGGTTCCTCGAATGTTCTTTCTGCTACTGGTTTTTGTATTTGGAGATGATGATGATGATGACGTATTGTCAGCGGCATCGGAGCCGTTTTAGCAAAAGACGACCCGGCCCAGTTCTTGAATAGCTCTCGGATCCGAACCCGAAACGACCCCCTTATCCGGCCCGCTGACAATCAAGCACGACTATTAAAGTTTGTGGAGTGACGTATGGGCTTCGGACCCGGCCCGGTTCTTTTGTAACTTCAGGATCCGAACCCGAAACGTTCCGCTCCGAGAAAACGCAAAACGCGGACGCGGTGATAAACGCCTCCGGCGACGGGCGCACCTTCCGGTACTCTTTCGTCCCCGATTCGTATCTCCTTGCGAGGACTCCAGCGATGGCGGTCCGGGCGAGCGTCGCCTGCTTTCCGGTGGACTCCGAAGCCCTGGAGACGTGCGGCATCCCGTGGGGGATCGCCGTCACGCCCTTCTCCGCGGTGGACGAGCGCGGGAACCTGCCGGCGCGGGGCTCCGAGGGCCACCTCCTTCCCCGGTGCGACAACTGCTGGGCCTACTTTAACACTTACTGCGAGCTCGATCAGTGGACGTGGAGCTGCGCCATCTGCGGCTCCCTCAACGGGCTCACCTCCCACGCCGTCTCTCGCTACTCCCAGCCGGAGTCCTGCCCCGACCTGTCTTCTTCTTTCGTGGATCTCGAGATCCCCGGTGGGTTCTTCCGTTTCTTGAGATTTCTAGGGTTTCTTTATCTATTAACTTTTAGTCCTATGACGAAAGAAAATTTTTGGATGCGTAGGGGATGGATCCGAGGAAGGGATGACGCAAGCTCGGCCGGTCTATGTTGCGGCAGTGGATTTGTGTTGTAAGATACGAGACTCCTTATGATTTATGGATTTTGATTTCATCATTTGCATACAGGTTTAACTGTTCATTCTTTGAGAAGTGTATTGTGTTTTTCATACTGTAATCATACGAAATGAAAAGATAGAAAAATAACATTCTTGTTTTGCCCTATATAATTTCGTAGTTCATATTGCCTCTGCATATTGATCTTTAGTATAAGTTTATTCAACTAGATTTTTCTGAAGAGCAAAGGATCACCATCAAGTGATTCATCACATTGCACTCAGATGTGATAAGGGTTCTTGCAATGTGTTGGTTTTTCTGTGGGTTAAGAAGTTGGTGTAGAATGATCGGAGAAGAGTATTAAACGTGTTTTGTAGTTTTATAACGCCAGGCAACTTTATCAGCCTTTGAGCTTATTCACCATATTATCTATAGCATAAATATTCTTTTCTTTAATTGTGACATGATAGTTCAAAGATCCACTTGCCTACTTTGCATGCAAATCTTAGTTATAATATTATGACTAATACATTTGATGCGCTTATATTATGTTACTATTGTACGATTATTATAGCCCATTTTTGGCATTAAGAATTGCTTTGATTTTTTTATTGATGAAGCATTCCATCATTTCTGTCATTTATTTCTTGAGTTGATTTGCTAAAATGTATCTATAGTGTACTACACAGAAAGATCTGCTTCTTCATACCCACTTAGTGTCTAGATCACTTGCTTGACATTTTCAACTCTGCAGCTTCTGAAGAGTTCTTGGAACTCGTCAAAAGTGCTCTTCTGGCAGCTCTTGAAGGTGAGGGATCTGGAATCTGGTAAATTGTGTTATACCCTTGAGGTTACATACTTGTCGCCTAGCTTCAATAAATATTTTTCTGAATGTCCTGACCTATCGATTGTATATTTGCAGCTCTGGCTCCGGGGTCTTTGTTTGGGCTTGTTACGTTCAGTCACAAGATTGGCTTGTATGATGTTCAAGGTCCTATACCGGTTGTTAAAAATGTCTTTATCCTTCCTGAATCAGATGGTCAATTACCAGTTTCCCTTGAAGATGTCATGCCACTGCTTGCATTTCTGGCTCCTGTATGGTTCTAAGTTCTATCAAGTGAAGCATCTTCTTATGAAATCATTAAATTTCCCTACTATTCAGAATGTTTTTGTATTGTGTGCATGCTTGAGGCCTGAGCTTAGATTTTACCATTAACAGGTCGAAAGTTGTAAGGATCAGATTGCTACGGCTCTCGACACTCTAAAACCTACAACTTCATGGGAAAGATCCACACCTACAGTACAAGGTTGGGATGGCATGTTGTTAGGTGGCCGGGGCTTTGGATCAGCAATGGAAGCTCTTGTTAGTTATCTGAGTTCAGATTATGGCAATACATTTGCACTCGGTATAATAAATCCATAGTACATAATGCTAGCTTCAACCTAATCTACCTAGAATATTTTAGAATGAGATTCTAGCTTGTGGTCTATGCCATACACCCTTTTGCCCTTGTGTCCGGGTTGACATATTAATGGAAGTGTTTTTGTTCAATGAATAACAGCTAGGGTATTTGCCTTTCTTTCTGGCCCCCCTGATTATGGAGCTGGGCAATTAGACACAAGTAGGTATGGTGAGCAATATGCAAGCAAAGGGGAGGATGCGGATCTCGCGTTGCTACCTGAACAGACACCATTTTACAAAGATTTGGTAAGTTGACTTAATATGTGATTGATAGCTTTGGAACCACATGTTTGAAAATGTAATCCTGATCAACATGGTTAGGCTGTTGTCGCTGTTCAAGCAGGTGTTTCTGTGGACATATTTGCTGTCACCAATGAATATACAGATTTGGCATCTTTAAAGTTTCTAAGTATTAATAGTGGTGGCTCCTTGTTTCTATATGCGAATACAGATGATTCCACACTTCCTCAGGATATGTAAGTAAACCATGGATCCTATTCTAACCATGGAATGCTCTTAGCTTAACATTGCAAATTATTTGGGTAATCATAATGGGCTATTTTTTTAACCATAGATTAATAGACCGTCTAATATTATCAAGTAATGCTCTTAGCTTTCGCAATATTCAATTAGCCATTTGTAAATGAGCAATAGTAGCAAAAGTTTGGATTTGATCAGAAGAGCAGTGTTAAACATGAACATGTGGACAATCAAGTGATAAATCACTATCCTTCTACTATGTCACAATGTTTCATTAATGACATTTAAGGCAAGCTATCATTTTGACTGACCCACTACATGTTTTTAAAAGCTTATTGTTTATGTTCATGCAAACTGTAATCTTTAGTTCAGACAGCCTGCTAAACATCTTTATTTGTAGACATGATCCTGTGGTTTTTTTTTTCCCTTTTCCCTATATTTTTTGTTAGAAACAGGATGCCTGATTATAAGTTTATGCCTCTTACAGTTACCGTATGTTGAGTCGTCCATATGCTTTTGGTTGTCTACTGCGGTTGAGAACATCGTCTGAGTTCAAAACTGGAAATTCTGTACGCATTTTATGTTAACGCTCTATATTTTAAAATTTGTGATGTACTTAAGTTTTCTCTCATCTTTGCATTTGATATGTTTTTTTGACTTTTTACAGTATGGCCATTTCTTCCCGGACCCTCAATATGAGAATGTTCAGCACATTATTTGCTGTGATTCGTTTGCTACATATACTTACGATTTTGAGTTTGCAAATAATGATGTTTTTTCCAGGTAAAATTTACCAGCTGCAGCAGTTTCTACAAGCATCTTGTCATGCATACCTATCTATACATATTTCTTTGACCTATGGTCAAGTCAATTACTTGCCATTTTCTTCAATTATGAAAGTTTGTAAAAGAATTAAAAATATGGCAGTTGGGAAAGGGGCTTTTAGTCCTATTTATTATTGCTCATATCTTTCTTGATGAGCCAATGGTTGTACACATTGTTGAAGGCATTTGTTATCTGGTACAATTTCTTTGGATAGATTGGTCTTTGCATTTTGTAATTACAAAGGAATGCTGTTTGATGACATCACAAATTCATACTAGTTCTCATCTCAACACTTGCAAAATAATGAAAAATTTTGAGTTAGCAAATTCTTGTTTGCTAGCTGCTTTGGAGCTTCATGGTTTGTTTAGATGCATTCTTGAATTAAATGCACAAAGTAGAAGAAAAAGAAAGAAACTGTAAGTTGTTCGTTGTTCCTTAACCAGGAGCAAATGTCCCTACAATCATCTCCATCATAATCTGAGAGACAAATAGGGGAAATAAGTAGATGAAGGTTTAGGGGAAATAATCATGCAAACAACCATAATTAATCTAACCGTAGGTCTTTTGAAGGTTCCTATAGATAGATTTCAAATTCCAGATTCATATTACAAGTATTTTGCTTTTTATTTCCTGAGAGGTGGATTATAATGTCTTATACCATCTTGAGGTTGGTTAGGGTCATGATGTCAAAAAGCTTCTTCAGAAATCATGTCGTTTGTATGGCCGCATAACTCCAATTTCTTGTGTATGAAATTTCCTATTACTACTATTTTTGTGCAGATCAAATTTCTAATGATGTAATACACCTGGCTATTTGTAGCAGGCACAGAGATCCTCTTGTAATCCAGATTGCTTTCCAGTATTCAATTGTTGTGCCTAATGAGATGCAAAATGATGCTGGTCTGGTTTCTGCTGCTAGGTATGATCAATAAACATCCTTGCTGTTTATTTTGTCCAATAACATCATTGCTAGGTATGATCTGTATACATGAGAAGTCTAATTTGGTATTTTCTTTCCTTGAGAAGCATGATTATGTAAACTATGGCTCCATCGTTATATGAATTGCGTCCACCCGCATGACATGTAATGTAAGCATGTTCAAGTTGGACACTAATTGAACTGCATCAAATGTCAAATGATTACAAGATATTATAAGTAGACCATTTTGTTTTAAGACCCATGAAAGTGCATATTAAAATCTGTAATTTTGAAGCATTAACATGCTAGTTATCATGTCACTGAACAAGAAACCTGGATAAGCACCTGAAAGAGGTTCACAATTGTTGAAGCCTGTATACCTTTACTGTTGCACTATGAAATAGGTTCTTTGTGCCTCTTGAATGTCACCTAATGCTTAGTATCATACTAAGATGGCCATTTGTCAATTTCTGTGGATCCAGGTATTCCTTGAAGAGGCGTTTAAGAGTAAGAACATTGCAGTTCACTACAGCTCGAAGCATAAATGACCTTTATGACAGTGTTGATCCGGAAGTGGTCTTATCTATCCTTGTTCACAAGGTAAATAGTATGGAATCATCTCTTAAAATCTCTTCATTATACTTTTGTCAAATTAGAATTGCCCACATGTTATAGTGACTTTGTTATCTGTTTTGCAACTAAGCTACCAAAAATTGGCAAACCAAAAACTCTTAACTTAATTTTGTATTGCATCTATTCATTTTAATCAGATCCAGATTGATTTAACTTGTCTAGAATCAATAGTGTGACAAAAGTTGTGCCTCGAACAAGAATAAATCTGCATTGCAACTTGTTAGAGTTATGCCTCTAATGGAAACAATTTTGATTCAAGTGCTGTAGAAACCTGTTCAAGAGATTAAATATATTAGATCAGAATAATTTTATCACTGAAAAGAATAGAAAAGATTGAAGAAAGCAATGAGCACTTTAGCACATATTTGGGGCTCACATGCTCTCTAATACTTTTATCAACTATCCTAGCATAGCTTTGGAAATACCATGAAGGTTCAAAAATTTTATAGTCCTCAGTAAATTTTGTAATCAACTGGTCAGTATTGAGCAGGAGGGCCAAGCCTCACTCTTGATCAATATCAACTGCTGATAATTCCAAAATAAGACTTCTCAGTTCTTCTCTTATTGAGGAAAAGTCAGGCGTTGATTGTTGTGACTCTTCTAAGTCCAGTCAGCAGATGCAGGAGAGATGGGATGTAGGTCATGCATAGTTGGTGGGATGTGGAGGGGGAGTGTAGAGGGCCATAGTTTGTTGCTTGACAAGTACTGCAGGAATGGAAGGTTGTATCTTAATGCTGTTTTGGCTAGTCCTGCATATATATGCCTCGCAACCTTTAGCAAAATATTTTCTGCATTGCTCTTTGGCTGACTAATGTAGTCTTAACACTTTTATCGTCCATCCTTTGAGGGCAATCAACTATTTGTTATAATTGTAGTCTATCCAGTTGATTATGTGTTTTTGGGTACAAATTTTGTTGATATCTCTATTTGATTTCCAGTCCATTTCAGCTAATGCAATTTAATATAAAGTTGCTTTACTGATATTAATGTTTTAATTTTGCTTCTATTCAGGTTATTTTAGCTTCCTTGGAGCAAGGAGTGAGGGAAGGAAGATTGCTGATCCATGATTGGCTAGTCATTCTTTTATCTCAGTATCATGATGTATACAAGCTAGTCCAGTATGAAAATGGGCGCTCAACTTCCAATATTGATGTTGCCTTCACCCAGTGTCCCCAGCTGCAGTCACTGCCTCGGCTTGTATTTGCTTTGCTTAGGAGTCCTCTCCTCCGTTTCCACGAAGAGGGTGTACATCCAGATTATCGGATATATTTACAATGCCTTTTTAGGTACCTCTTACTTGTGTGCTTCCAGTTGAACCCTCTATTAAGGCTTTAGTTGATGCCTTCCAACCGCAACATTGCTCTTTAGCACCAATGTATAGGGAAATATTTGTTGAGGATTGGTGGAATTTAGTGCTGATACTAGTTTTTCTAAGATTTTAGTATGCTATTACATGATTCTATGGAAGTCAATAGTACTTAGTGGCCAATTTGTTAAGTTCAAATCGATCTCTATCTGTTCCATTTTATCAATGCATTTGGAATTTCTTGTAGCTGTTTCTTGCATTATTGTTGTCTTTACAGAAGATCCAGCATAATCCAAGAAAAACTTACTTGGTATGTGTTTTGGTGTCACAGTTCGCTGGGGCCATCATCGCTTCAATGTGCCATTTATCCAGTTTTGACTTCGTATGCAACACCAGACAAACAAGCTTATCCACGCCATTCATTGAGTCGTTCTGCTCTTGTCAAAAGCGGAAGTCCCATATTTTTTCTTGATGCCTTCACAAATCTTATCGTATATTATTCGTCAACAGCTGATTCTTCACTTCCCTTTCCTCCACCACATGATTGTAAGCAGTAATTTCTCTCTTGACTATTGTAGTGGTTCATTTCTTAATTTATAAGATGGTTATGGCTCTAAGTTTTAAGGAAAACCCTATACCTGTCTGTTTTTCTGAGACAATTTTGTGCTGCAGGTCTTCTGCGTACCACGATCAATAGATTAAAGCAAGAGAGAAGTATAACACCAAAGCTGATGTTTATCCGGGGTGGGCACGATGATGCCACGGCCTTTGAGAACTACCTTATGGAAGACAAGGATGTCGACGGAACTGGAATTCCCAGCGTCACAGGCTTTGTCACCTTCCTCGAAGAGATTGCAAATGATGTATCAGAAAACATCAAGTAACAATGGAGTTCATCCACCGATATGCTAGCTGGAATTATGGTCAAAACCTGGATCGAAATAAGCATCTTGATTTTCTGTTAAGAATCGGTAGGCTCATGAATTTTTGGCGGTAGTCGTGACTTCATGAGAAGCTCAATGGAGTCGTCCATCGAATCATTTGCCATTTCCGAATGATGGCATTCACGAGTCTTCTTGGAACCAATTTTCTGATTGACTGCAAACACTTGTTAAGAAGAATATTTGTTGTGATTGTATGACACAGCACCATGGATGTTAAAATCGAGGCGATGCCTACCCTCGGGGCAGGTCATAAAATGCGACATTTAGCAGAGTACATCGAGCATGATATCCATTCTTGATTATTCACTTCATGCAGCAGAATGCACCGAGGTTGCTTTCTTTTCGCCTGCAGTAATCTATGGAGTTTGATATCTATTGCATGGATGAATCATTCTGTCAAGGATGAACCGAACCAATCATCGGTGCGAAGAAATATGGTATGGTGAGTTAAGACGTCACTCGATGATCTGTTCTTCATGTGAACTAGACATTTTGCCTTGGTGCCATATCTTGTCAACACCGTGTATCGATTGCTTCCATAACCATACTGGACTCTTTGTTTCTCCAAGCATATGCTGCATGCTCAAAACTTTTCTACATGCTGCTCGGTACACTCATGCATCTGCCATTACAATTGCTTCGATCGTGCAGGTATAAATCCATGAACATGCAGCTGTACATCGCAACGAGACGCAGAAGGATCGTGCACTCATCTAATGCACATCGCTCGCTCGCAAACACAGGAACCTTTAGAGCAGGAAGTTATATTCCGAATAGGTACGCAAACATCCATAGCAAATACACATACCGAGACCTACGATCAATCACATGCAAATTAAGAGGGGCAAGAAGAGAGAGAGACAGAGCAGCTTCACCTCCATGCTTCCACACGCTCGATCTTTGAATTTATTCGACTCACGTTGCTGATCCCCTTCAACTTATCAGCTGGTAAGGAAGCTCGATCGGTAGACTCTCTCTTCGTCTTTCTTCCTTTCTTGTGATTTTGGCTGTTCGACTTGCCTGTCTTCGTCTGAACCGACTTAGGAGCACTAGCGACGAATTCGTGGCCGGTAGACGAACCAGCTGCGTTCTCAGAGAAGAAGGCCGCATCGTCATGCGAACTCCGAGCTGCCTCTTCTTCTTCTTCTGTAGCAATTCGAGGGAGACTATCCAAGACAGCCTCCTCGGCAACGTGTGCTCGTTCGGTTGCTTCTTCGCTACAAGCAGCGTGATGCATCTGAGGGCTCTGATGACCATCGTCATCGGAAGGATCTGCGCCACAGACAGCGGCATCCACTACAGCAGATTCTTGTCGTCTATCTTTCAGCGTCCTCAAGATCAGCATCCTCAGAAAATTCATCACTTGCACCGCATGCATCAACGCAGTCAAAGGATCTGCCATCTACAATCGTAAAACAAACACAATGCATTTTAGCTTGCGCTTACAAGCTTCGCTAGACCGATGGAAACAAAGATCCAATTACCTGAGTCATGTTGGGGGCAAACACCGTGGCAACGTTGCGTGCATTCATCTTGTTTTGTTCTTCTTCTTGGACGACATCAGCCATCAAATTGATAGCCCAATCCAAAAGAGCAGCCTCTGTCGGCGGCAGCAACCTGACAAGCCTCCCACAGTCTTCTTCCGTTTGGCATTGCATCACTTGCTCGGATGAAAGCCAGTCGAGCACCCCCGTCGGAAGTTCCCTAAACCAAGCCTGGAGAAGCAACACAGAAGCTAAAATTCCAGTGTCATGGAAACCAAATTCTTTCGAGGAAGATAAGAGAAGAGAGCATGTTCACCATATACATCTGTCGAAGGTAATAAACTAGCAGAGATGACCTGATTTCCGACAAAAGGAAAACATTGCTGATAGATCTATGAACACCTAATTAGATGAACATTCTCCTCTTAGAAAGCACAGAAAATGGCGGCATAGGCAGAGGATTAAGGATAAGTTTGTCGGAGGTAATACCTTTATTGAACCTGCCAAACAGTGCACATCGATACCCTCTGGCACTACTCCGTCGTTTAGCTGCTCTCTGAGATGTTCTTCTTGGCTGTTCTCAGCATTGATTCTGAAAATTCCTTCTGCCTGTTCGGTTTCGATTCCATCAAAATTTAGGCATCAAAAGGCATTACAATGTCGATTTAGAGTCATCAAATATACCCGAAGACCTCCTTGCTCATACAGCCGTCTTTGCATCAACAAAAGTATGGTTGGAACACTATTGCCTCTACAATCATATGAACATTGCATAGATTCAGTAGAAACACCGAAGACGGTCGCACTGCATCATGGTTTCCAGACAGTTAGCATGTCACATTGAAAGGGCAAAAGCCAACATCTAAACAAGATCGAGAAGCGAGAATAATTAGGGACATAGCAAACATAGATTCTGAGCGATCAAGCCAGCCAAAAGCAATGCAAACATACTCAAGAAGAGATGCCACTAGTTCTTCTTCTGGAGAGAGAAACTTTCTTGCTGAGTGACTAAAAAGGTTGAAGAAGAAACGAAGATCAAGAAATTTGGAACAAAGAAGTTCTAAAGGAGCTTGCAAATCACAAAGCATGAGCCTCTCGAATGAATGATAGGTGAGGAGAAACAGAGTTGATGTTGTGTTTTCTACAGCGTCGGGTGTGTTAAGATGCACAATAGGTTTGTGGTGAATTGATGAACAAAGAACATGATGTTGTGAATCATGCAATATAGCTTCTGATGATCTCTGTTAATGCGAAGCTCATGAATTTGTGGACAACTCGAGAAACCAACCAAAAGCTCACATTTTTCCGACAAGAAACAAGCACAATCTACGCAGAAGCAGCAAGAAGTTTTGAGACCTTGCGCTGGGGGCTCTGCGGGGAACCTCCGGCTCGAACTCGACGGGCAGCCCGAGGAAGCCATGGAAGCGGTCGAAGGTGACGTGGGCGACGTGCCGCACGTCGGTGGGGCACCCGATGTCCATCGAGCCGAGATCCTCGTCGCCGGCGCCCTCCGTTTTGCACCTCAGCAGTGACTTCCGGAGCACTGTTAGCAGCAATGCCAACACAGACAGTTGCTGTCGTTCGTCCTCCCCTTCGATCCCGACCTCCGCTCCTCCTCCTCCTCCTCCTCCCCTCCTATTCCTTCCCCTCTTCCTCTCTATCGCACCACCGGCACCACTTTGCCTCTCCTCCTCCTCCTTCTCTGCACCCTCTCCGCCGCTCTTGGAAGGGCTTAAAAGCCCATTGGAGGCATCATTCGGGTCGCAAGAAAGGGTGCGTCTTGGAGACGAAGGGAAATGCGAAGGGGACTGGAGTACCTCAACCATGGCTCGGTATTATGGGAAACAGAAGTGGAGGATGTTGGGGTGGGCCAAACAACGTTTACCGAATTAAGAAAAAGGAAAACCAGAAACAAAGATCGGATTTTGAGAACGACGGCTGACTAAAGATTGGATTTTTAGAACAATGGCTGGAAAAGGATTGGATTTTTAGGATATGTGCACTGCTACTCCTCCTCCAGCTGGGAGAAAGAGATGGACTGTGGGAGCTGAGGAGTTTTCTGGGATGGAGTTGGATTCAAGGAAGGATTTGGAGTGGTGGGACGTGAGAATCATAACTTTGCTTGTTATTTATTTTCTTCTTCCCTTTCCCGGGCTGGCTTTGGCTTTGCCTTTGGCTTTGGGGGCTTTAGGAGGAGAAAGAGAATGGTGAGAGTGGAAGGGGATATGGAAAGAAACAATTAAGGGGGGCTTTTGGAGGTGGAAAAGCAAGAGCGGAAGAAGGGCAGGGAATGAACCATCAGCAGTAGATTTGAAGGTTGGAGGGACTTTTCGCTCTTTTCTGGCGTTTATTATTGCAGAGAGAGAGAGAGAGAGAGAGAGAGAAGAAGAAGAAGGGAGGATGAAAGGGGGATTTTGGATCTGATGCCTACTTGTTTGTCTAGGAAAATGAATGACATTGAATGCACTACATTTAGCTACTAATTGCTATGTTAGTTCATGGCTTCTGTTGGTGAGCTATGTGAGCTATGACCCAGTTTTTGACTTTTTGATATGATGATGTTGTTGGTTTGAGGTTTGGCCATGAGGATAAGATTATAAGCACCACAGTGTGTCTTCAGGATGAAGTTTACTTTAATGAAAAGGTATAGAGAGAGAGAGAGAGAGAGAGAGAGAGAGATGTTGTCAAGAACTTGTTCTCTGTGTGATGCACATGCTGAACAGGACACAATCTAAGCAAACAATAGAATGGGCTGCAATTTGCAGCTTAGATTTATCCCACCACGGAATTCCAGATCATCATATTGTGGATTTCTTGGATTATTAGTTCACCATAAAGGCACGAGTGTTGATGAGATCTGGCAGCATCTCAATTAATGTCGTATTTTATCATCTTGTGGGCTTCGATTAGGTATTCTGCAGGTGCAGTTGCAGAAAGAGGAAGAAGGTGGGGGGGGGGGAAACACATATGGCCTAACTCTAACAGGCAGCTTAATGATCCAACAGCACAGCTGGGTGGGATGCCAAAGGGGGAGAGGAAAAAGGAGAGAGGCACTCATGGAGCTTTTCTTCTCAGAGGAGATTCCTTGCAAGGGACATTCTCTTCTGTAGTGCTTGGGTAGGTAAGCCACCATTGGAAAGAACAATCAACAGACTTATCTAAAGAGCTTTACTTACTGTTTGATCATTCTATCCCACTCAAGAACAGTTGTGTGATCCTCACGATTCCCTTCTGGCTTGCCATTGTTCTTGCTTCAAGTTCACTTCATTCACTGATCATCCATGATTACAGACTTGCCATTCCCAACATAAACCTTTGACCAAATCATATACATGCAGTCAGTGATAGCAGCAGCATGGCAGTAGATCTACAGCTACAGGAGGAGGAAAGACAAACAGTGACATGATGATCAGTATACAATGGTTCATAAAAGCATAATGGAAATCATGTCTCAATACCTAAACAAGCTGCACAATCTCTGGATATAAAGATGGGCATTCAACTCCAAACAAGATGTTGAGCTTCCTCCTGCTTCTTCCATTAGAGAAGGGCAACTCCTAACCTTTCCTCCTCTATTGCAGAGCAGAATCTGTGTGTCTGATGCTACAAAACTAATGATGCTGCAAAAGCCAGAAGGGATTAGAAGAGAAGTCACCAAGTTCATGGTGAGAAACAACACATGAATTGGACCTTGATTGCTGCTATCATGGCTGTCAAAGTAGTATCTTTTCTTCTTCCTTTTACTCAGGTCTGCTGGTTCTGCAATTCCAAAGCTGCTTTCATCATCATCATCATCATCATCTACTTTGCATCATTGTTGGCATCTCACCATGACATTCTAGTCCATTAATTATTCTCACAAGTTATCTGCTTTCATTGGTATGACTATGCAGACCTTTTAGGAGTTGGTTGCTTTGTTACTGTGCAAAGTCATTGAAGTTTGAGAATTTACTTTCAATAGGAGAAATATTTACGCCAATCATAATTCCATACGTTGCGATGCAATCAATATGGGAGTGTACATCATTGTATCTTTTCTCCTCAGCCACCTCCTTGACCACGTCGGATTTCTTGTGTACATGATCCCAAACCGAGTCAAACTCCTTTCGCAATCACCATATCGACCACATCAACTCATTAATAAATCACAATATATATATATATATATATATATATATATATATCACAGGAATTTAAGGTTTACTGTATCAGATTCATTTTGCACCTTATAAAGAGATATAAAAGAAGGAATAATAATGATAATATAACAGATCTTTTTCTTCTCTCTTGCATTCATGCAAGCGGGAGTATGACTCTCTCTGTTGCAACGACAAGAAGAAGTCTACATGGAATTCACAATGGCAGCGCCAATAGCGAAGGCAAGAGAAGTGATGGCGACATGGCGACCATAGCTGCTGCATGAAGCACTGTGGCCGCCGCTCCCACCAGCTGCAGCGCCGCCGCTGCCTCTGGTTACGGGTGATCGACCACCGCCGGCACCGCGAGAACCGCCTCTCAACTCCCTCACCGCCGCGACTTCCCTTCTTGTGCTCTCCTCCACATGTGTCGCTGCAAGATCCGATAACACCAGAAGAATCAGTCACGGAATAAGACCATACAGTTCGTCCATGAGCTTCATCTGAAGCTTCCGGCGTCGTCGCGTACCTGATGCGGTGGCGTTGGTCTGCGAGGAAGCTCGGAGAAGCATGGAGGAGAAGAGGAGCAAAAGCAGCAGAAGAGATCGCGATCCTCTGCTTGGAATCATCTCTACCAAGAAATAAGAATCGATGTTTGTGTTGTTGATATGCACACCTGAATTTATAGTATGTATGCATTTCGTGCTTCCTACTACTCTTTCTTTGTCCGGCATCTGCCATTCTTCCCTCTTACGCGGCGGAAGACGAGTTGACGTTTGTGCCTGTTGACGACGGATTCTAAAATGACGTGGCTAATTCTTAGTGGCTAAACATGGTGGCCCCGCGGTTTGAGAGGTATTCCAAACCTTTGACCAAGTCAAACACGAGGCGTAGGATTTATTGACCAACACGCAATCGAATCCTCATTTATACTCATTTTTGGTTGACGAAGTAAATATCTAATTAATTAAATTATTTTTAGTCCATAATTCTGATGAGTTTTTATTTTTGTTGTTGTAATTTTGGATAAATGAATTAAAGCTTTCTGATTGAATTAATTTAATTGTTTTTTTTTAAGCCATAGCGGTTGAGAGGTTAAACCAATAACAAGTACTGCTCGGTAATCGCCAACTCAGCGGCAGCTGCATGGATTGACACAGTCCGATACAGAAATATAATACGAAATGGTGCTTTGCATGTAATTATTTTATCTCGTCACAGAGTCACCGAGGAAGTTTTAATATTATAAAATGATTAATGTTTCACGATAATATAATAAAATAATATTAAAATAAGATAATTTTTGTTGAGTAGACGACGCATATGTTATTCTGAAATCATCAAAAATACTTAGGATGTCGAGATGATTGATATTTATATAAATATAAAAACTATTATATGTTATATGTAATTTGAAAAAAATAATATGTTAGGATAAAAATAAAATAATATTAGACCATACATATTTTTTTGATGTCATCTTTTTCTTTTTCTTTTTAAATCTTTTTACCGTTTATATCTTAGAGATATTATCTATAAGTGAGAGTAGAGGGTCTATGATAAATTATTATTAAGAGAGTTTATAAGATCTCTCAATAAATCTTATCTTAATTTAATTTATTTTTTTATTAATTAATAATCATAATAAGAATATAATCATATTCATAATATATTTTATCAAATTAAATATGATTACACAATCTAATATTTTTATATCGCAAGAGCTTATATCTGTCTCATCCCGGATTACAGGGTGTTGTTGAGATGGCAGGCATATAATTCTTCTACCACAAATCAGGAACGGATCGGACTTTGATGTCTTCAATAAATCTCTCTTTTGTGTCATCTTCCACATTCCTCTCCTCTTGTCCAATCCAAATCCGTGCTTCCGTCTCCCAGAAAACAAAAGCTTCTGTTGGGTGTCCTTTTCGCCATTGCCGAAAGCCCAAAGGGAGAGCATTGGTCCTCTTCTTGCAGACAAATAAGCAGGTTAGATCATATGGGTTCAATCTTATCCAAGAAAACAATTAGTTTCCACTGTTTTCATCAAATATTATAATGAAATCAAATGTGATGAAGGCTGTCCTGGTTTTATCCCAGTATTAAATGGCTAAACTTTGTCTTAGTTGACTTGAAATTTGAGCTCCGGCCATCCAACCCCCTCTCCCTTCTCCTTCCTTCATCTCCCCCCATGGCCAGTTCTTGCAGATCTTGCTTGGTTTGGGTCCTCTGCTTCTTCCTCTGCCATTGTTTGGTGTTCGTGGAGCCTTCCCGCAGAGTCTTCCTGTATCCACAGTCTCAGGAGATATCCTCCATAGTTAGCAAGCAATACAGGACTGCATACCACTTCCAACCACCCAAGAACTGGATCAATGGTATGTCATAGTGTTTAGATTTGATCTTATTCCTTTAGGAATCTTTGTAGAACTTGCGATTGCAGGATAGTTCTGTAGGATATTGATTTCAAGAATCTAGTAATAGGAAGGAAACAAACAGGAACTCCATCTCAGATTACGCAGACTCTTCTTGTTCTTGTTTTTCTAATGACTGGAATTACCTTTATGGAGAGCTGGATATCGTTGAGTTGTTTATGTCTATCAAACAGGATGGTATGTGGTAACCTGTATCATCATGCATACATGTTTGGATACTGGAATAGAGCTTGACATCGATTCTACTCATAGTTTTGGATGCTGGAATAGAGCTTCACATCGATTCTACTCATAGTTTCATCTGGTTTATGTTAGTTTGACAAGTCCCAAAATCAAGCTTGTTATCTCCTACCTTAACTATAAATAAGGGCTTGAGCTTTGAAGTTAGTGACACCGTAAGAAAACCTAATTGTTTGTTTTCGATTTAATTTTTATTAAATCTACACTTAGTTAAAATAGTTTGGGCTTATAGTTTGATCTTTTCTTATTTAGTAGTTTAAGGTGTTTTATGACCTAGGAATATTTTTCTAAGACATTTATAATTGTCCCTTTTATAGTAGAGTTTTGTTCTTCCTCCATCTATGGACGTAGGTCAATTGACCGAATCATATGAATCTGGTGTCCTTGTCTCTTTTATTTTTCTGCTTTATTATCTTTATTAGGTTGTCAAGTTATCCTTTGATAAATTTTCTAGGGTCAGCTCTAACAAACCGGTATCAGAGCTTGGTTTCAGAATCTTTTGGCAACGATGATAATAATAAAGATCGTTGTCGAGAAATTCGATAGAAATGTCACCTTCGGCATGTGGAAGCTTAAGATGGAGCTCATTCTGATTCAAGATGGAGTTGATTTGGCACTATAGGGAGTTGAGAACATTCCAGATATACGTCAAATAAAGATCTTGTGGCAATAGATAAAAAGGCTCGATCAAACATTATTCTAAATCTCTCTGATGAGGTTTTACGGGAGGTAGCTACGGAGACTACGGCTAAGAGCATGTGGGACAAGCTTAAAGCTTTGTATATAAAGATGATAATGAAGAATCGTCTCTACTTGAAACAGAGTTTATATATGCTTCAGATGATTAAATGTATATTTATACTCTCACATCTTGATAAATTTGATTCCTTAGTTATAGATTTGGAGAATATAAATGCGAAAATTGATGACGAGGATAAGGCCATGTTACTTTTGTATTCTCTTCCCTAATCCTTTATGAAAAATAAATAATTTTGTATCAGGAAATTAAATCTGTATTAAAATCTAAGGAGTAGATAGATAGGGATATCACTGGGAAAAATAGAGGGAATTAGGCTGAGGATCTGATTGATTGTAAGGGGTAGAACGGATAAAAGAAAATTTAACAATAATAGATCTAAATCTAGATCTAAATCCATACATAGAAATTTGGAGTGCAGGTATTGTCATAAAATGAAGCACATTAAGGCTGATTACTTTAAATTAAAAAAATAAATTAAGGCAAAAGGAAAAAAATTATTGAGAAAACTACTAAGTCCGCTAAAGCTAGTGTAGCAGTTGATGAGAATGTTAGAAATATTTTCTTTGCTACTGATGACCGGACGAGGTCTAAAAATGAACGGATTTTAGATTCGGGTTGTTCTTATCACATGTGTCCCAATAGAGATTTGTTTTCCACATGAATCTTGTAATGGTGGAATTATTTTGATGGACAATAATGTCACATGTGATGTTGTTAGTAGAGGCACAATCCGAATTAAAATGTATGATGGTATTGTGAGGATGCTCACTAATGTTATGCATGTTTTTTATTTAAAAAATAATATCATCTCTTTAGGCACCCTAGAGACTCTTGGGTGTAAATACACAGCTGAATATGAAGTTATGAAACTTTCTAGATGTGCCCTTATTGTTATGAAAGCTTGTAGGTCTAATAGCTTATTTATTTTGTAGGGAACTACTATCACGTGCTTAGTTGCAGTCTCGTCATCATCATTGTCTGATTCTGATATCACCAAATTATGACATATGCGTTTGGGTCATATATATGAAAAATGTTCGAGCATATTGAGCAAAAGGAGTCTTCTTTGCAGACAAAGTACTAGGCCACTGAATTTTTATGAACATTACATTTTTTGAAAGCAAAAAGTCAACTTTAATTCTCCGGCAATTCACAAAACGAAAGGTACTCTTGACTATATTCATTCAAACCTTTGGGGTCCAACTCATATTTAGTCTAAGGGTGGTGCCAGGTATATGTTGACTTTCATTGACGATTATTCCAAGAAAGTTTGAGTTTATTTTTTGAAACATAAAAATGATATTTTTCTAACCTTTAAACAATGGAAGACTTTGATTAAAAAGCAAATAGGCAAACAGATTAAGCGGCTTCGAACAAATAATGACATGGAATTTTGTGAATGTGACTTTGATGAATTCTACAAAATGAAGGAATTATTTGGCATCGCACTATTAGAATGACGCCTCAGCAAAATAGTGTGGTCGAACGTATGAACATAATACTTTTGGAGAGAGCAAGGTGTATGATTTCAAATGCAGGGTTGACAATGGACTTTTGGACAGAGGCGATTAATATGGCTTGTTACGTTGTCAACCACGCTCCTTTTACAATATTTAATTTTAAAACTCTGAAGGAAGTTTGGCAGGTACTCCTGCTGATTACTCTGATTTCAAAATTTTTGGGTGTCTAGCATATATGTATGTAAATGAAGGAAAATTAGAGTCTCGAGCTAAAAAGTGCATTTTCCTTCGGTATGCTTCTGGGGTGAAATGATACAGATTGTGGTGTTTTGATCCCAAATCCCCAAAATTTGTAATAAGTAAAGATGTTACTTTTGATGAATTGTCTATGTTATCTTCCAAAGAGGAATCCACTAGTTGTACAAATGATAGAGCGCAAAAGTAGGTGGAGCTTGAGATTGATAGTTTTGATTCTTTTCAGTCGAACTCTTCTACTCAAAGAATGCCAGTAGATGATCCCGAATCTACTGACGAAGATGATTCAAAAGAAGAGCAATATTCCAGAGCTAAGGATAGACCACGGAGAGATATTCAACCATCACAAAGATATGCAAATTTGGTTGTATATGTTTTGTTTGTTGCAGAAGAAACAAGTGAAGTTGGTGAGCCTACTACCTACTCAGATGCAGTTTCTTGTAATAATTTTGCTAAATGATTGATTGTGATGAATTAAGAAATTGAATCTCTCCATCAGAATAGAACTTGGGATCTTGTGAAGCCGCTTTCGGGTAAGAAAATTATTGGATGCAAATGAGTCTTCAAAAGGAAGGAAGGTATTCCAAGAGTTGAAGATGTAAGGTACAAAGCACGATTAGTTGCAAAGGGCTATAGTCATGTGCATGGTATTGATTTTAATGACGTATTTTCACATGTTGTTAAACATAGCTCTATTCATGTTTTGCTTACTTTAGTTGCCATGTATGATTTTAAATTGGAGTAATTTGATGTCAAGACAGCTTTCTTACGTGATGAACTTGAAGAACAAATTTATATAGAGCAACCTCATGGATTGAAGTAGTCTCAAGACAATAAGTAGTATAAGAGGTTTGATTCTTTTATATTGGGTCATGGTTACACGAGGAGCATGTATGATAATTGTGTCTACTTTCGGAAGTTAACCAATGGCTCTTTTATATATTTGTTACTTTATGTTGATGACATGCTTATTATAGCTAAGAATTTGTCAGAAATTCACACTTTGAAAACGCAACTGAGTAGTGAGTTTGAAATGAAAGATTTGGAAGCAACTAAAAAAATTCTTGGCATGGAGATCAAAAGAGAACGAGGAGTTGGAAAATTATTTCTGACCTAGAAAAATTACCTCGAGAAAGTCTTGGAGAGGTTTAGCATGAAAAACATTAAGCTAGTGAGTACTCCTCTTGCTTGCCATTTTCGGCTATTTGTTGCTCAATCACCAAAGTTAGTTGAAGAGGAAGAATATATGGTACAAGTTTCATATTATAGTATCATGGATAGTATTATATATGTAATGGTTTATACTCGTTCAAATATTTCACAAGTAGTTGGTGTGGTTAGCATATATATGTCTCCCCCAGGTAAAACACGCTAGCAAGCTGTGAAGTGGATTCTCAGATACTTGCAAGGGACTTCAGATGCCTGTTTAGAGTTTGGGAAAAATCGTAACACTTTGGTTGGTTTCAGCGACTCTGATTATGCTGCAGATCTTGATAAACGAAAATCTTTGACAAGCTATGTTTTTTGCATTGGCAGTTGTGCAGTTAGTTGGAAAGATTCCTTATAACCTATCGTGGCTTTATCTACTACAGAGACAAAATATATGGTAATGACATAGGCGATCAAAGAAGTTTTATGATTAAAAGGTTTGTTCGACGAATTATGTCGGTGTTACTATAATTTACTATGATAGTCAAAGTGCTATTCATTTGGCTAAAGACTAGATGTATCATGAAAGGACGAAACACATCGATATGAAGTTTCATTTTATTCGTGATACCATTACTGAGGGAAAGGTCCTTGTTCAGAAAATTCATACGAAGAACAATCCAGTTGATATGCTTATGAAGCATCTTCCGGTTTACAAGTTCAAGCAGTGCTTAGACCTGGTTAGTGTTCATTATTGGTGATTGCCTGTTGAGATTTTTGTGAAGAAGGTGGAGCAAATTTTGGCAAGATAGAGATTTGTTAGTTTTGGCAAGTTCTACATAGGGAAAGTCGAGCTTGTTATCTTCTATTGCAATTATAAATAATGACTTGAGCTTTGAAACTAAACACATCATAAGAAATACATAATTATGTGCTTTGGATTTTCTATTTAGTAGTTTCATGTGTTTTTATAACCAAGGAATATTTTCCTAATGTATTTGTAATTATCCTAGAGTTTTGTTTTGGATAGGTCAATTGACTGAACCACGTAAATTTGGTATCCTTGTCTCTTTTATTTTTTTATTTTATTAGTTTTATTAAGTTGTCAAATTATCGCTAAATTTTCTTGCAGCTTTTAACAGTTTCTACTGCAAGATTTCATGTTCTAACATGGTCTCTTCTCTTGCATGAATTGGTCCTCCAAAACCTGACGAATGAGCAGACCCAAATGGTATGCAACTCTCTCTCTCTCTCTCTCTCTCTCTCTCTCAGGCAACTGTCATAACTGCCACCAAAACCACTGACAGGACCGATGTACTACAATGGCGTCTACCACCTCTTCTACCAGTACAACCCCAATAGCTCGGTGTGGGGCAACATCCATTGGGCTCACTCGGTGTCGACCGACCTCATCAACTGGGCGCCGCTCGACCTCGCCATCCATCCCACCAAGCCCTTCGACATCAATGGCTGCTGGACCGGCTCAGCCACCATCCTCCCCGGCCACCAGCCGGTCATCCTCTACACTGGGATGAACCGAGACAACCAGCAGGTCCAGAACATTGCTGTCCCGGGGAACCTGTCCGATCCTTTTCTCAGGGAGTGGACGAAGCCTGACTACAATCCTCTGATGACGCCCTCCGACGGCATCCACCCCGACATGTTCCGGGACCCGACCACCGGGTGGCGCGGAGCCGACGGGCGTTGGCGAGTCGCCCTGGGAGCTGAGATCTCAGGGAATGGAACCGCCTTGTTGTACAAGAGCGAGGACTTCGTGCGGTGGGAGAGGGCCGACTCGCCTCTGCATTCGTCGAGCGCTTCGGGGATGTGGGAGTGCCCTGACTTCTTCCCGGTGCCGATCGAGGGACGAGAAGGCTTAGACACGTCGGTGAACTCCAAGGACGTCAGGCATGTGTTGAAGATGAGCTTGATGGAGCCGCAGTCCGACTATTACATGCTGGGAACGTATGATGAGACGAGGGACATCTTTGTGCCGGACAATGCTGCGGACGACTACCGGATGTGGTTGAGGTACGACTATGGTAAGTTCTACGCATCGAAGACGTTCTTCGATGCGAAGAAGAAGCGGAGGATCTTGTGGGGATGGTTGAATGAATCTGACACTGAATCTGATGACATCGCAAAGGGATGGGCTGGTATTCAGGTGACTTCTTCTTCTCTGCTTGGATCATATAAGCTCATGTTTCGATATCAGAAACATATGAGTGATTCTTCAGATCATTCCGAGGAAAATTTGGCTGGATAGCAGAGGAAGGCAGCTTGTTCAGTGGCCGATCGAAGAGGTTGAATCTCTCAGAAGAAACGAGGTTCATCTGCATGGCTTGGAGCTCACAACAGGTCTGCATGAGATCAAAGGAGTAAAAGGTTCACAGGTCAGTGCCTAACACAATCTTATACAGATTAGGATTGTACTGCCGATTACTTATGGTGGATTTGGCTTTGTTTTGGTTTCGATCTCCGAATAGGCAGATGTCGAGGTAGATTTCGAGCTGCCAAGCTTAGACAGAGCAGATCCCTTTGATCCCACTCGGGCGATGGACGCTCCTAAGCTTTGCAGTCAAGAAGATGCTTCCGTTAGAGGTGGAATCGGACCCTTTGGGTTGCTGGTTTTGGCTTCGGAAAACCTGGAGGAACACACGGCTATCTTCTTCAGAGTTTATAGAGATCAGAACACAGCCAAAGTCCTCATGTGCTCTGATCAGAGAAGGCAAGTCATTTTTGATCATGCGAAGGACTCGTTTGCAGCATCGAATTTTGTTTCTGATGGCTACAAAGCAACGTCATTTACATCAAGTTCTTGATGCTGAGAGCAGGTCCTCTCTAAGGCCAGAGCTCGACAAACCAGTGTATGGAGTGTTCTTGGACGTGGACCTCGAGAAGGAACGAAAGATTTCTCTGAGAACCTTGGTGAGTGAATGTTTGTCTCTTCATCTAATCAATTTTGATCCTGTAAAGCTCACGATGACCTTCTTGTGCGTGTTGCATCTCCATCTATGCAACAGATCGATCATTCGGTAATCGAGAACTTTGGCGGCAAGGGGAGAGCATGCATCACGGCTAGAGTTTATCCTGAATTGTTCTTGAACACCAGCTCTCATCTTTACCTGTTCAACAATGGCTCCAGCTCTGTGATGATCTCAAGGTTTCAGTCATGGGGCATGGCCAAGGCTCACTTGAACATAAAACTCAAAGACCTAGTTATCGAAAACTAGGGTTTTCGGGTGCATATTTTTCAGTGAAACTATGATATCTCAATTCATCAGTCAACCAAGGAAGAAACAATCTTTGGTATTCTGATACAAGAAAAGATGATTCATGATAAACCTCAAACATTTTGCTCCTCTCAAAATTCTCCATTTGCTTGCAATGACTGATGATTAGCTGAGCTGACGAGACTTGTACCATTGAAAAGCCACAAGATGAATGATCACTAGAATCTTAGCATTACATCTAGAAGTTGGCACAACAGCTATGCAAACTGTTACATGAATTGGATTGGATTCTTGTCATACCGCCGAAGATACTTTCCTCTGGAACACAATGTTCTTTGTGAGGTCAGTGAATTAGGTGGTGACATGAAGCTGACCGGATTCCTATGTGTGATCCACATCTCAGGGGTGGCAGATCTCCCTTTCTTCTCTGTTCAAACTCCACGCCAAAGGTGCCATATGAAGATCATGTCTCATCTTGCCTAAAAGTCAAGGATTTTCCACCCAGAACAAGAAATCATGGATTTGCATAGGAAATCAATTATCCCATAATTTTAGATCAGGAACAGTTCATTGTACTGTCTACAGAATTCTGTATGGAAGTATCAGGTCCCAAAGCAGGGATCTCTTTCTTGAGCTTCTGCACTCCCTGTTTCTGGGCTTTCGGTAAAATTAGGCTTGACTCAATTATTACCTTCGAGACATGGATGTAGACATAAAGTAGCACCAACTTCTTTGTTTCAGTTTTCACACCAAAGAAAGATTGAGATGACTAAAACTACCGGTTTCTTCTGCTTCCTAAATAATCCTAATGGAAATTAGGATCACTCAGTTAATAAGCTGATGAACTCTCTTTTACCTGTTTATGGGGTTTCACTTCGAGAAATGGATGCAGAAATGAATCAGCTCCTTCTTTGTTTCAATGATCTGCTTTGATTTTGAGGAATCAATAATAATCTCCAGAAAAGCTTCTTTGTTTTAGTTTTAAAGCCAAAGAAAGATGGAATGTGACAAGAAAGCTTTTATAAAGTATATTTAGATCAAAGACAGCTAAAGGATAAGGGGACTTGAGAGCAATTGAGAGATCATTTCTCAGATTCAAACATGAGCACTGCTCCTGCAAACAACTGTAAGACAGAAGAAAATAGGAAGTCAGAGAAAGAAACTACTTGAATGCCTCCAAGCATGAGCGCAATGGATTGGTGCCCTCAACTAAGTGCAGTTTCTTATCCAGCACTGAGAAGAACAAGGACAGGCCTTGTTTCCAAATGTGATGGGTTCTCATGCAGCCAGCCTGTAGTCCCACCATTGGAGCTACTCACTACTCACCATGCCAATAACTCCTATAACCGAGCGAAAATTGAAAGAAACAAAGCAGGGTGGAGATTTGGCAGCTTCTGCTGAGATCCAATGCTTGTTTGACGGACAAATTAGGTGGCAATCCCCATCCTTCATGGCCTGTCAGAAGAACGTGGGGTGTCATATGCAGGTATGGGGAGAGAGACCAGTGTGGAGTCTGAGTAGGAATGTGGGATGGTGCCCTGTTGCTGCTCATCAACTTGCCTCACAAATGGACTGAAGCTACTCTAGACTGTATCCTCCAGCTGGTAAGGTGGAGTATCCTTGACTCAGGCCCAAAGGTTCACTGCCCCTCACCATCACAAGTTGCCAGTGGATCCCCCTCCCTCTCTCTCTCTCTCTCTCTCTCTCTCTCTCTCCTCCTTCTTGTTTACAGCCCCGTTATTGATGCTTTCTTGGACGTACTACCAACACGAGGAGTCTTGACATTGCATTAGAGGCCAAGACAAGTGGGCATATTTCATAGCCAAGTGCTGCAAAAAAGAATTATTAGCTAAATGCATCGAATGGCATACGATTTTCAACCTTTTGGTAAACCAATGTGTTACTTGCGAAGTCGATGAAACACACCTTGACTTGTATGCTAAGAAGTACATCATGAATCACATAAAGATTGATCGAGCTTTCTTCTTTCATTATGGCGTTTAAAAAAGGTGATCCGCATGGAAAATCTAATTCACAATGCTTCCCGATCGAGGTGGAGATGAAGTCAAGATGAGCTGAAAGCAAATGTTAGGCGGGGTATGGTACAACATGAGAATGCACTGCTTACGTCTGAGAAGAAGCAGGCGATCGAGGTGTGGTGCTTTCTTCGATGGTGCAGCTCTGTGCTGCCGCGGATGTGTTTCCCTGCGTTTCCGATAGCAGCACTGTGCAAGTTATTTCAGAGCCATTAATGCGGATGTGAAGGTCTGTCTCCTTTCATCCGCCCAACTACAGCTCGGTATCCATCGACATAGAACCGAACAATACGTATTATTTTCTCACATAAACTTCATCCGTGATTGAAGTTAGGATTTTGAATTCTATATCATTCAATTTAAGCGAGGAAAAATCGTCCTGTGAGACCCATGAGGTTTGCTTGCATGCAGATGCCCATCTCTACGTGTTCTGGTATCTCGTTGTGCTCAGAGAATGTGGGACTCACGGTGTCTTTTGGAGTTATTGAGTCATCAGACATTGTTGGCAGCAATAATTGAGATTCTTCGTTAGCACAAGTGTCGTCTGGTCTTCTCCCATCCCTCTTCCAGCTTATATATACCACCCGAAGTGCTCTTCCTTCTGCAACGCTCCCTTAGAATCATCATCAGGTGTTGGTGTTTGGCTTCCGAGGTAAGTGATGGGGAGAGCGAATAGCAGTTGTTGGACGGCATGGTTGGCTGTGGTTCTTGTGCATTGGTGCCTCTGCGTCAGGGAAAGGAACAGAGTGGTGGTGGAGGCCTCCCATGTGGTGTATGAATCCCTCCAGTCTGTTCCTGCTTCCGTTGTCGACAGTAAGTTGAGGACTGGGTATCACTTCCAGCCCCCGAAACACTGGATCAATGGTACGTTACGTCACCTTCCTCTCCTCCTCCTCTCTGTTCTTCTCTTCTTCTCATGGGAATAACTGGGAGTGGTTCTTCTCTTATCCTCAGCCTAGGCTTGCGCTACAAGCTCTTCACTCTTGTCCTCTATTTGCTCTCACGGTTGCTTTCTTAATAGACCCGCTCTCCTGTTGCTAATGGTGGTGTGCGTCGTCCCATGGTGCATCAACCTTGCTTTCTGTCTTTTCTCTTGGTTCTCTCCCTGTTGCGAATCTGTCCTTCCACTGTTGCTAATGGTGGCGTCGTGCCATCGGCCGATGCTGCACGTAACCCGACGACAGCGTCCCCCACCGGCACGTTTTAAGGGGGGTTAAGCCTTCCCCCTAATAAAGCCCAGTAAACTAATGAGTGCTCTGTACTTCCTCTCACAATATTTAAGAGGCTAAACTGCATGGCTTTCATAAAACTTCCTCTGGATTTGACCACTCTGATTCCCTTCCAACCTTTTCGTACATTCTCACATAATATGTTTGAATATTAATCAGAGCCTTGGATTCTGCAACGGAATCCCACCAATCCTTTTGCATGTTTCTATTAGATTTGTGCTTGTCCAAATGCTGTCACTGATTTTGTCATTGTCTTGTCGTCTCCTCCATGATGCTACGCTAATGGATGTACCATCAAATGCACAAACCTGACGTCCAGATCCAAATGGTACGTTCCCCCCCCCCCCCCCCACACACACACACTCTCTCTCTCTCTCTCTTTCTCACGACACACACACCTACACACATCTTCTTGATATGATCCGTACGTAACATTAATGTTCACTAGGGCCGATGTACTACAATGGCCTCTACCACCTCTTCTACCAGTACAACCCCAGTGGCTCGGTGTGGGGCAACATCGTGTGGGCACACTCCGTCTCCACCGATCTCATCAACTGGGTAGCGCTCGAGCCGGCGATCTACCCGTCGAAGCCCTTCGACATCAAGGGTTGCTGGTCTGGCTCTGCAACCATCCTTCCCGGCAACAGGCCCGTGATACTGTACACTGGCCTCGACCCTCGTGAGAGACAAGTGCAGAACATTGCGTACCCGAAGAATCTCTCTGATCCTTACCTCCGTGAGTGGGTGAAGCCCGACTTCAACCCTGTCATTGCCCCGGACGATGGGGTCAACGGCAGCGCCTTCCGTGACCCGACGACGGCGTGGCGTGGACCTAGTGGCCACTGGAAACTGGTGGTTGGCAGCAAGTGGAACAAGAGGGGCAAGGCGATTCTGTACCGGAGTAGAGACTTCGTGCACTGGGTCAAGGCAAAGCACTCGCTCCACAGCGCCAGGGACACCGGCATGTGGGAGTGCCCGGACTTCTACCCGGTGGCGTTGAAGGGGACGCGAGGCCTAGATACGTCCGTGTATGGCCATGGCGTGAAGTATGTGCTCAAGGTCAGCTTGGACATCACGAGGTACGAGTACTACACGGTGGGGAAGTACTACCACGACAAGGACAAGTATGTGCCCGACGCAACGTCGGCGGACGATAACACCGGCTTGAGGTATGATTACGGCAACTTCTACGCTTCCAAGACCTTCTTCGACGGGAAGAAGCAGCGAAGGATCCTGTGGGGGTGGGCCAACGAGTCGGACACCTCGGATGTCGATAAAGCTAAAGGTTGGGCGGGCATTCAGGTCGGTCTTGACGTGGTAGAATTCTGTCATGCGCTTCGCCCTCCACTGATTTCGATGAACTTGATGTGGTGATCTGTTGTCAGATGATTCCAAGAACCATTTTGCTCGACAGCAGCGGTCGACAGCTTGTGCAGTGGCCGATCGAAGAGATTGAATCTCTCAGAGGCAAACACGTTGTTGTCGAGCACAAGAGGATCCCAAGTGGTGGCTTCTTCGAAGTGACCGGGATAGACTCTTCACAGGTCTGCGTTTGATATCCACTTGCAGAACTGTGGCAGTGATTCTTAAGTTGACCGTGTCTCTTTCGCCGTGCAGGCGGATGTAGAGGTGAGCTTTGATGTCTCAGGCTTGGAGAAAGCTGAGGACTTCGATCCTTCTTGGGCGACTGACGCCGAGGCACTCTGCGGCCGGAAGACAGCAGACGTGAAGGGTGGGGTTGGGCCATTCGGAGTGCTGGTTTTGGCTTCAGCCAACATGGAAGAGAAGACTGCTGTGTTCTTCAGGGTCTTCAAAGCTTACCACAAACATGTAGTCCTCATGTGTCATGATCCTACCAGGTCAGCTATTTATCTTCACAGTTCTTTACCATTTCATTCACAGAATTCAAGCAGCTGTATGATGATCTTCTAGTTTTGATTGGCTAACCATCCTTGTGTTGCTCGAACAGGTCCTCACTGAGGGCAGGACTGTACAAGCCAACCTTTGCAGGCTTTGTCGATGTCGATATAGCTAAAACTGGCAAGATCTCCTTAAGGACCTTGGTATGTTGATAAATCCCAAACCTTATTGCATCCACTTCCTGTCAGCATTCCATCGTCTTCTTCATTTATGAGCAAGTTTTGACCATGTGATGCAGATTGATAGCTCTGTGGTGGAGAGCTTTGGGGCCAAAGGCAAGACATGCATTACTTCCAGAGTTTATCCCAGCTTGGCTATCGGAGAAGATGCCCACCTGTTCGTCTTCAACAATGGATCAACTGATGTCAAAGTCTCCGAGTTGAATGCATGGGAGATGAAGAAACCTCTGATGAATGGAGCATAGTGAGACAATCATTGAAGTGTCCACTTCTACAATAAGTTTTCGTAGCTTCATGTCCACTGCAGTGTTATCCTTGAAGGTTCTAATTCCAGTTATCCTTCAGAGTTTATTGAAGTGCATTACCGAAGTGTTTTATCTCTCAGTCAACTCAAGATTCTTCAGATACACATCAAATCTGCATAACACTTGTCAGATGCACAACACATTGAGAAGCTTGTCACTGGCAAATCCTTTATTCTGAGGAAGGCAAAGACCACATCCTTCCCTCAGCACAATGCAAAAGCCAAAGTATACTTTTACTAGGTTGCTGAGAAAGCCATGTGGAGATGCTCTTGCCTTGTCAGTGCATCTTCAAAAGCTCAAACCTTGTGAGTGGAACTTAGGGAGGAGTAGCATCTTTCTACAGTCTCAGCTGAATCAGCTAATGGGATACAACACAGCTTTGGGAGGATTGGATATGGTCTCTCGTGATCATTGCTTTAACATGAACATGATGAATTGGACCACTCAAAAACTCTACTTGGGAACAGCTTCCCACTTTGTGTAAAGATACAGAGAGGAACCATTAGTTTCTCCTGGAAGGAATTAGTACCTTAAGCTCAGACAAAACCATGTCCTGACAAATATGTGATTCTGACACAAACAAAGCATCTGAGAAATCATATCCAATATGATTTCAATCTGATGATTAAGGTGTTGGAAAACAGGTTTCATATGAAGAGAGGCCTCGTAAGAACACCAGTTTTAGTAGAGCCATCTGGATTCATCTTCTTCTGTCTAATATGAGCTTCATCGTCTTCTCAAGATTAGCAGTAGCCCTTCTCTGCCATACGAAGAATAACACTTGGTCGGCATTACGAATGCAGTGTTCGACCCAGTAGCAAATTCGAATCACTGTCCATGATAGAGCAGCAGACAGCGTCTCCACCAAATCACCAAACGACACGATGTCCATCGACACCATAACTTCCGCATGAGGCCTCCACGTGTCACGTCATACTCTCGGCAAAAAATGAAACATGCAATCACGATTTGACCTCTGCCTTAACAGTGACGAAAGACTCACACCAGTTGTCCTTGGCGAGGGCTAAAAGGTAATTTCGGACGATGCAAAACGACCGTAACTGATTCCTTCTGCAGTCCTCCCATTGAGCTTTTAATTCAAGACTCGATCGCTGTCGTCACAGCCTCGACTCCCTTCCCCACCAATTCTTTCACTTACTTTGAACGAAGTGGCCGGGGATCGTTGTGGAATTGGTCAAGGCAAGCTTCGTATGCTTCGGATTCGTTTCTTTTGGCGGATTTTTTGGGTGTTCTTAGGGTTGTAGGTCGACTCTTTGTTTCGATCTCTTCGTATGTATTTCTTTCTCCGGTTTCTTGGTGACTCAGGACGCGTCTTTCTTGCGAATAGATTGATTCTTGGGTAATCATTTATGGCGGATGTGTGGAGCCTTCGATTGGGCGGGTTAGGGTTTTGGGAAGGATTACATAATCATTTAAGAATTATTTCTCGGCGAATTTGGCCTCATGAGAATTGTTAGGGGAATGCGAAAATTGGTCTGCGGTGAGGAAGGCGTGCTGGAGAATAAGGCATCGATCGGCTGGGGAAATGCTGTCACTTCTTCCATGGTCATAAATCGAGATAAAGGATGCTTCAGGCTCTGAACCTTTGAATGGAAACAAGAAGGACTGTCATCCTGATTCGATTGCAAGGGAGGAGTAGGCGGAGGTTATCGTCTCTAGGAGATTGAAGGTTCTTCTCTGTGTTCTTTATTTAATGGTTTTATTCATTTAAATGATATTGTATTCCATTGTTGATATATATAATGTTTAGATTATGAAGTCGCTTTGATTTGTGAAAATAATTTATGGTTTCATGATGTAAAAAATTGTAGGAATTTTTTTTAGTCGATAAAATTGTGAGATTTTATGTTGCTTAATGAATTTTATTTTCAGGAGATGCCTACTCAACATGATTGTTGAAATATTTATTTATTTCTTTATTTTTTAAGATTGAAAAATTCAAAAGATCAAGTTTGGAATTGACTGGAGATACCTGCTGTATGCTTGTGAATTTCCACTGTTTGTAATTTTATAGGGTTGCTATTCTAGAAGGTCCTCAATAAGTCTGTTGCATTTTATATAAGCTTACTTGAGTCTTTCTTATAAGCTGATTTGGAATTGTAGCGATAGTTGCAGGTGCATTTTTCAATAAGCTTCTAGTTGCTCTGGGATTGTAGCAGATGTTGCAGGGTGTTGTTCAATAATCTTCTAGGTCTTCTCAGAGAGTTAATACTTTACTTTTTTAAAAATTTAGGGATAATGAAACGTTTATCCTTTGTAAGTAATAGAAGCCACCATTTGATATTCTGTTTCATTATTATTGATTACTTGTGCTTTCTCTATTTCATGTATCGCTTTCTTTACATGCTTATTTACTGTCTGTTACACATTTCCCCCTTTATTTTAGTGAATGAAGCTGTTCTCCAGTTCACAAGTCTAAGTTTCTATGTAGTTCGAAAAGTGAGCCTTCAGTGGATGGGTATGGCATTTCATCTAAAGGAGATCTTTTCATTATTTTGTTACTGCTTTTTTCCATATAACTTTCTGGGATAATTTGATGCCCTTTGAATGACATGATTGCTGATGCTGATGGTTCCTCTAAATAATAGATGAAACACTGTTTCCTGTGCATCAATATATTTCTTTGATGTCATTTCACAACTCATTAGATACATCACTTTTTTAGGTGGTTCCTATTGTTGTCTGTTTTCTAGGATTCCTTTCCGTGGATATTCCTGACTTTTATCTTTGCTTCTCTTCTATTGATGTCTTTTCTTGATATGAATTTCTTCTTTTCATCCTCCAATGTCGATTGCCTGCTTTTCCAACTTTTAGGTGCTCATCCAGGTTCTTAGATCCATTAAACAGTTTGATGATCCTTGGAAGGAAGGTACTGGATTATCAACTAATTCCAAGTTGGAATTCTGTGAAGGACTTTTGCCATGCTGTAGTGATATATAGAACAGGCAAACATTTTCACCTTTTGAGTGTTGTATGTTGAGTATTTGCAATCTGTTAACCTACCAAAACTACAGTTTTCATGTCTTATGACAATAGAGAGCTGGATACTTGTTTTAACATTTATTATAGTGTCATGTATCTGTTTGGAAATTTGGTAAAGTGGTTCTTCTTTCAGTATTATGACTTGAGGCCCCTAAATCATGATTTAAATTGTTGGTCAGAGGACCGATGTTTACCTATTGATATTAATCACTGGTACAGAAGCATAGAACTCAGTATATCTGAATCATTTATATTTATTATATTGTTTTTTTCCGGTGACATGCATGGCACAGGTCGCTCTTGGTATCTTGTTACTGTACCTCTCTGATATTTTTTTTGAAACCAGTATTGAACTGCTATCGAAAACCATACCCTAAATAATTGCATGATGACAGACACTTCATGGGTAGAATATTTAGCTAAGGAGAAACCGAAGCAGTATCCTTTGTTTACAGAGTCTTACGCATGCAGGGCAGAACCACAATCTTCTGTGGCAAGTGATGAGTCCCTTCTGTATCTTATTTCGTAGAACTCTGAAGTTGACTGCATACATGGAGAAAGGCCAATGATTTCTTAACAGCGATGCCATCATCATGGTCGTGATACTGAGATGGTGCTCAACAGCGGTGCGCAGACGGTTTTGTTTATGAGTTTTGGCTACATGCAGGTCATGGAAGCATATAGCATTTTTTGGTGATGATGTGGATTCTACGATCTGCTACCTGTTGGAGATGGAAGGCAGCTAAGCTGTGCATCTCCTGGTGGCAGAAACCGACACAAAGGGAGAGCAGTAGCAGAGTGAGTATTGGAGGTAATCTACCACTTGTATTCGATGCATTCTGTCTATTTCATATCAACATGCCACTCATAGCATGGATCGTTGATTCTGATAGAAATAATAGAAGATAAGAATAATAATTAAAGAAGCTTTATTGTAGAAATGAAATAGCTTTAGTTTGACTATATTAACATGTTCCCTCTCCTATTTATAGGGATTAGGAGGAATTGGAATTGCTGTGAGTGCAGGCATTCCCTTAAGTCTATCGACTGTTGGCAGATCAGTGAAGAGAGCGAAACGAAGCTTTGCTTGAATATATTAATATGTTCCCTCTCCTATTTATACATATTAGGAGGAAGGATTTTCCTTAACAGAATAAACAGAATAGAGAGATTTCCTGGGAAAATCTTATCTTCTATCAGATTCTCCTTCTGGTGACTCTGCAGCAAGTTGGCATAAAAGAACACTAATAATTTGCTTTCCTTGAGTAAAACGTTAATGGTTTTTTTTCTATGCTTGCAGAAGCGGGTAACATGTCCTAAATTTTTTTTATATGGTCCTTTGCTAGGTTTGTCACGTTCATACTGGTCCATGGTCGAATGGTATGGATTCGTCCTATTTTGACATAGGGGAGGGGGGAATACGTCCGAAGAAGAAGAGGAAGAAGTGGAAAGGTAAAAAAAAATAATAAAGGAAAGAAGCAGTACCGGAGCGGACGGTCGCATGGCGAGTTGGTCTGATTGGCAGTCAGACCGGTAAATATTGATCCTCAACGACCGAATCAATTGGTTTGTTATGGGTCTGTTTTATATCTTACGTAACCAAAGCTACTCATCCTGATGTGTGTTAAAAAAAAAGCTTAGTGAGTGCATAATAATTCTGTCGACTGATGATTCGCATAAGCATCCTGCCACCCATCCGGATGTCTGGGTGCAGGAGAAATGCTATCGTTGAAGAAGGATCCAAGTCCAGACAATTATAACAGTGGTGCTTCCGATAAAATAATATATTGCTAATTCCACACTCGTAAGTAGGTGTACGCATATATATGTATCGGTTGAACAGTGGTGTTATTAATATTTATATAGTTTTGGAGTTTCCGATGAGACAGCTTTTGTACCTCTTCTCACCAAAAATTTCTTCTTGAGATGTTTGCTGAAAAAGACAGCGACAGCTTAAATTATTACCAACACAGATAGAGAGGCACCAGACATAGCATCTTTACAATTTTTTTTTTTTTCTTTCTTGGATTGATGGAACCCACCCTGGCCATAATAAGAAAATGGTGATATGTACGTATCGTTTCTCACTCGCAGGTGCCCCCCTCCCGCACCCCCTCCCCCCGGTAATAAAAGGAAGGCCGGAAAGTGCCTATCTTTCATCTCAAGTCCCACCCACCTGTCGTTTCGTTGGCATCATTCATGTGCCTACCCTGTGTCATTACAGCTACAGTATACCGGGAGATGGCTCAAGAGCTCGATGAAAGATTGATCACTCACTATCACCTGTTCGAACATTCAAAACAAATTACAGTGCCTCGTCGACTACTGTTTCCAGGAGGGGACTTTCCCACCGCCTGTCGTTTCGTTGGCACCATTCATGTATGTGCCTACTCACTTTCCCTGTGTCATTACATCTACGGTAGACCGGAGAGAAAGATTTAAGAGCTCGATGAAAGATTGATCACTATCACCTGTTCGAACATTCAAAACAAATCACAGTGCCTCGTCGACTACTGTTTCCAGGAGGAGACTTTCCCACCGCCTGTCGTTTCGTTGGCACCATTCATGTATGTGCCTACTCACTTTCCCTGTGTCATTACATCTACAGTAGACTCGGAGAGAAAGATTTAAGAGCTCGATGAAAGATTGATCACTATCACCTGTTCATTCAAAACAATTACAGTGCCTCGTCGACTACTGTTTCCAGGAGACTTTCCCACCGCCACCCCCACCCACACCCCCACGGGGAGTAGCAGTGGAATCTCTGGTAGATAATAAAGACTGCAAGGGGAGATTGCCCGGAAAACCAGGAAGCTCGTCTTCCCTCCCGAACTCCGGAGTTTGGGTCCTTCCCAAATCAAATCAAACACAGGTCAAATCAAAAGCTCCTCCAGGAGAGGGGAGCTTGGTAGGTGGGATTTGAAAGCATGGCCGCAGATCCTCCCTTTCTTTTTTTATCTTACATCGCTTTCCTCCGTTGCACACAAGGGGAACTGCAGTTACCTACTGTTAGCATGCAAAACAGGAGATTTAGAGGCACAGGTAGCATGCAGCTAATTCTATCTTCCCAAAACAGTTCTAACAGCTTAGCCTCCACTACTAACACATCGTGGATGGATGGAGGAGGCATTGGCCGGTTGGCAAGCACTGCCGCGAGCCTCATAACCATGAGGCGGAATGCAAAGGCCGGCGGTCGGAGGCCGGGCCGCACTCCAAGTTCACGCCGAATAATCTCAGTCGCTTTGCTTTGCCCCCAGGTGCTACTGCTGTGTTCTCCGCTGCGGCTTGCCTCGTCTCTCCTGCAGATGAACACAGCCCTGAGAAGACTAGCTAGCGAGTTATCTGACGTCACAAGGTCGCAAGGATCGTCTACCTGCATGACGAAGGCCGTCCTGTTGCACCGGAGCCTGACGTGAGCAGGCGCCGCTCGGGCTCACTGGATGAGGCCCTGCGGCCGTGCGGTGCACTCGGCTCCACGGCGCTTTCTCGTTGAGCCCGGTGGCGGTGCGAGCCGGTGACGGGGTCTCGTTTGCACCTTGGCGCCTGCACCCGATGTAGAGGCGGTCGCCGCCGCCTCGTGGACGCTGGAAGAGGACGACGTCGCCTGCGTCGAGCTTCTTCTCCTTGACGAAGCGGCTCCAGCCTTTGGTCAGCACGTAGCTCTGGCTGCTGCTCCAGTAGGAGTAGCGAAACCGCCACGGCTTGCCGGTCTCGTCCTCGAAGCTCAGCGCCAGGTCTTTCTCGCCCGAGTTGCCGTCGAGGGGGAAGTACTTCTCGGCGTGCTGTTTGGGTATCACCAGCCTGTTGAGCTTCCCCACGTCACTGGGAGTGAGACACTTCTCAAACATCTGCTCCCTCTCATGGTGGCCTTCTCTCTGCTCCAGTTGGCAGGGGTGGTGGTAGAGGTGCATGGCTGGCTCCCGAGGCCATGTTCCATGGTGATGCTGCTGCTGCTGCTGCTGCTGTTGCTGTGACATTGGGTTCATGGACATGTTCCTAATGACTACAAGGCTATGCAAAAGAACAAGAGCTTAGAGGGTGTGCACACTGAAGCTGTAGCACATATTCTTAGGAATTTATAGACTCTTACGAAGAAATAATCATTCACTGTTCTTAATTCTGAGGAAAAGAAAATGAAGGGAGGGAGCTCAAAGTAGATGAGGTGATGAGCAATGATCAAGCAGGTTGTGTGTGGAGCTTGAGAAGTGTGTGTGTGAGAGAGAGAGAGAGAGAGAGAGAGAGAGAGCGAGAGAGAGGGTGTGACTGTGGCATCTTGTCAAACATCCACTGAGGGCTCAGGTAATCACTTTCCATGTGAGAGATGGTTGGGTCTGGTTAACTCCTGTACTGCGGTCATCTTATTGGTGGCATCTGCCCCATAAGAGTCAGGGTTTTCTGGGTGTTGCAAGCCATTTGTTTTGTCTTAAGCTGGTGCAAGTTCTGTGGAGTCAGATACACCTCTACCATTTTTTTGCAGATGCTCCAGTACTTGACCCAACTTTTCCTCTACCCCAAGTGCTCAGCTATGACTTATAATCCTACTGCTGAGTTAAGATCTGTTCCCGCAAGCAGACATCTTGTGCCTTCCCCACCTTTTCTCTCTCTCTCTCCATCCCCCCCATCTCATTTCCCCTTAACCTTCACGCTTAACACCACCTTTCCTGCTGCAGAATCCCCATCTTGAAGCCAACTCCACATTTCCCTCCACTCCCTCACTGCCTGTGACTCGGTACTCTTCTCCTGCTTTTTTCCACTTAATCTTGCAGGTCTGCGTCTTCCTGATGATTTCTGTACATTTTGGCTTCTGTGACTCTCCCCCCACCCCCCCTCTCTCTCTCTCTCTCTCTCTCTCTCTCTCTCTCTTTCATGTTGTATTAATATAAGTGCATCAGGTGGGTCGCACGAATCATGACATACATCCGACGGTGTCGTTCCTCTTTCTTCCGTAAAGGCCAGCCGGACTCGAATCCATTTGTTGACCTAATCGCCCCCATTCGATCGGACCGGTAATCTATCGCCCTTAACCCCCCGAGCCCGAATCAAGCCCGGTCTATATTTCATCCGTTGCATCCGACTCTCTCACCCATGCGGCCCAGCCCACAATTTTCCCGCCGACGTCACGTCACCGTCACGTCAAATCTAGCTGTTACGAAAGCCACTTAACCCGCGAGCCCGACCGAAGCCCGGTCTAGATTTCATCCGTTGCATCCGACTCTCTCAACCATGCGGCCCAGCCCACAATTTCGGCCCTGACGTCACGTCACGTCAAATCTAGCTGGTACGGTTACAATTCTAAGTTTTGGACGGCGTGTCGTTTAACACGTCGGGTTTATTAGGTCTACAGTGTCTGCTGCGGGATAAAGACGGAACAACGATTGACGTACAGCCCGACTGATACCTATCATCTGAATCATGATGAACTAACTCATCTCACCCTTATTTCACATGGTTCTTGCGCATAATTAAGATCCAGTACAATAAACATACCTGCTGCAGCTTCGACTTCGTCCTTATACAGCGGTTCATGGCTTCTGGGTTTCATGACTACAGCATCAACAAGATCTCCAATGGCTAATTGCAGCGCGGTTGCAGCTACACTTGGGAGGAGGTAAGCTTCTCAGATAGAAGATCAAGTTGATAAGACATATATATATACATATATATGGAGAGTATATGTGTGTGTGTGTGCGCAGGCTGGAAGGAAAGGTTGCGGTCGTTACTGGCGGAGCTGCCGGGGCCGGCGAGGCAACCGCCAGGCTCTTCGTTCACCATGGAGCGAAGGTGGTGATCGCTGACATCCGAGATGAGCTGGGCCTTTCCGTCGCGGCCAGCATCGGCACGGACGACGTGATCACCTACGTGCACTGCGACGTGGCCAAGGAGGAGGATGTCGGGAGCGCCGTCGACCTGGCCGTCGCCAAGTATGGCGGCCTCGACATCATGTTCAACAACGCCGCCATCATCGACCGCAACCGTCCAAGGATCACGGACGTCGACATCGCCGACTTCGACCGGGTGCTGGGCGTGAACGTGACCGGGGTGTTCAACGGGATAAAGCACGCTGCGCGTGTCATGGTGGCGGCGGCCGCGGCCGGGCGGCAACGGCGGCACGGGGGGAGCATCATCAACAACGGGAGCGTGGGGTCGGTGATCGGAGGGGTGGCGCCGCACGCGTACATCGCGTCGAAGCATGCGGTGGTGGGGCTGACGAGGAGCGCGGCGGCGGAGCTGGGGCAGCAGGGGATACGGGTGAACTGCATCTCGCCCTTCGCGTACGCCACGGCGCTGGCCTGCGACTTCATCCACATGGACGCCGAGCGCTTGGAGGAGTGGATCGGCGGGGTCAGCAACCTCAAGGGACCGGTGCTGAGGGCGGAGGACGTGGCACACGCCGCAGTCTACCTGGGGAGCGACGAGTCCGGGTATGTAAGCGGCCACAACTTCGTCATCGACGGCGGCTTCACCACCGCGAACAATGCCTTTGGTCTATTCAAGTAGTGACGCCGGTTCTGTCCGGTCTTCAGTAGAACGGTGTGTGTCGGCAATCGCTTCTGTTCATCGGTACTGAACGTTTCTATCAGAATAAAAGATGGGACCTCTCTCGTTGATCTGCGGTCCCGCAAATAATTATTACCCATTCAATCCGCAAATAATTTTTCCTTTTTTTGTTTTTTTTTTCTGATGGGGCGGTACCGATCAAGTACGTCGAGGACCGACTCTTCTGGTTCGGCCGCACTCGAAATCTAAATCGATTCGATTCTGGTTCTGATCTTAGACGGTTTCGATTCCGAAATCGACGACGATTCGATTCGATTCGATTCGAACAAAAGCCATCTGTTTTTTATTCTTAAATATATTTTTTTTCTAAATATTTCTCCAAGTAATTATTATTAAACTATTAAAAAAGATACATTCATCATTTAAAGAGGTTTTTTTATTGATTTGAAATAAAACTGAAATCGTCAATTCTAATTCCGATTTGATATGAAACCATATATATATATATTATCATCAAATACAAATAAATTAATACTTAGTAA
Source organism: Musa acuminata AAA Group (assembly GCF_036884655.1). Classification (NCBI taxonomy): domain Eukaryota; kingdom Viridiplantae; phylum Streptophyta; class Magnoliopsida; order Zingiberales; family Musaceae; genus Musa; species Musa acuminata. The sequence goes on along the minus strand of NC_088343.1, from coordinate 10,884,915 downwards.
CATCTTCCATACTAATAAAAAATCCCCCTCGACTTCCAAATACTAAATAAAAGAAGGGTTATGTTCTCAAAATTATAAGGCATCTCTTAGTCTTGTTTCGTTTGGGTGAGCAATGGCAAACACTTTCTCATCAAAATGGCATGAATTGTTAGCACAGACTGTTTTGAATAGACCATCAAAAAGTTTCTATGATCTCCAACCAACGGAATCCAAGCAAAATAAGAGCTCGAATTCTGACAATTGATGAACACCCAATTATTCTGACAAGAAACAGTGATTCAAGTAGACAAGTGATAACACCTGCACAAGAACATGAGGAGGAAAAGCATCAGGTAGCAAATTTGTGCCTTCTGAATAGCCTCCATCAACCTTGAATGGTGAATATTAACTTCAAATAAGAATGTAAAACGGCATCAGATATGAAAACAGAAACAAATCAGCAAATGCGACTATTAAATGCTGCGACAAATACATAATATACAGCACCTAACAATTAAGAAGAGTTCTCACCTTGATGGAACAACTAAACTACAAAGAGTTCATCAAGAAGCAGAACAAAAAATGTTAGATCACCTAATGTCCAACAAAATTATACTTTATGGTCTATGATAAATGTTTTCGGTATATCCAGAGAAGTCTACCATAAGCATACTTGTAAGAAATGAAAAAATATGTGTGCATATATATAACATTTCTAGCCTTCAAACACTCCTGAGGCACCTATAACCCTCTTTCCAAAGACAAACCATGTCTGATCTGTAAGTTACTGCAGGTGGTATCACTTACAGATGAATGTACCGGGAAATCATTTACAAGTTTCCATGAGCTGCATCAGAAAAGCTAACTAAATGGTAAAAACAGATGCAAAATATGGTTGCCAACTGCAAGCCATCCTAAGCAAGAAGATATTATACTAAAGGATGTATTTAACATTCATAACACGATCACATCTTTTTTCGGTTTACAAAATATAGTTGTTCGGTTATTAGAGTTAGGGGTTGCTACGAGTAAGAGAAAACATGAAATTGGATAACTAACTAGAGTAGATATTTACATTGTCACAATTTAGTAGTTCCACCAAGTTCCACTATAACAACCAAATCAAGCCATGAAATGTAAACACCAAATAATCCAAACATACCCTATGACTTTGACAGTCTTATTCCTGCACAAACCACGGAATGGGAAAGAAAGGAGCAATAGTGAAGTTGTGGTGAATGGTGATTAGCAAAGAACTACTTCTACATAACACACTTTCATACATCTAAAAGAAGACAAATTTATGGATTCAACCGGGAAGCCATCCAGAAGCATCTCTCTATCAAAAACTATGATTTCAAGTCCATTTGATCATCCTAACATAATTACACCTTTTGTCTTGTACAAGTTATGGACATTTCACTCTCTCTCTTTGTTTTATATATCATGATACTATATAGCATAGATCAGTTTCAATGGTTTGAATAATTGGTTTCTGATATCATAAATGGGGCATGTGTTTAAATAAATAAATATGAAACTTAGGCAAGACAAAAATTTCTTGAAAAATAATCCACCAAAATTCTAATATTAATTTGTTTTCTAACATCCAATCCACTAAACACAACACTTCATTGGGTTATGTAGATGCAGTCCCTAGGATCTACTGCCACAATTCACAAGTAGCATTAGAGCCATCGGTGTTAGATTCATGTAACAGTCCAAAGGAAAGGTCACCATTCTTTGCAAACTAGGGTATGGTAAGAACAACTCACCACTGAATAGAAGTCAATAATAGTAGTTCATCAATTCTACTAACTCCAGTTGCATTGGTTTTTAGATGCATGGTTACATGACATCAGATATACCAAGAGTATCCCTGAATGGTTGGAAAAACATTCAAATTTCTACAGGAAACAGAAAGCTGACTCCTAACAATTTATCCATCACGACAATTTCAGAAAAGTCTACAATACATTAGCTACAGAAGTACAAAATTACCAATTCATTGTCAAATAGGAGGCCATAGATTTTAGTAAACAAAGCTAAACCTTTTAAAACATTTAGTATGGAGAAATAATAAGTGCATTATATATACGTACAGCGAGCAAGAAGTTGAACCAACGGATTCGTACAAGGGAAAACGAAAGTAAATATCCGTTAGAACTGTTCTATGAACACAATCTACTGTGAAACGGAACATTATAGCTCGACCAAAAAGACAGACAAAGATCTATTAACAACAGATAGCCATAATCTCACAAGGAATAGAACATAAGAGGCATTCGTACTTGCTAAGTTGGTGCTACAACAAAAGGCAATCTCAGGTGCTTGCACGAGGCACTCAAAGCAATCACACAACTAGTCTTAGAAAGATAACATAACCACACTGTTTGTTTCTTTAAACAGACCATCTACTGAATACTTACCAAAAGATCATTTTGAGACCAAGAGAACTTCTGGCTTCTTCGGCTTGCTTGGAGTGTTAGGTTTTGATGAATTGCTTGGGGCAATTTCAGGTTTTGCTGCCTTCCTCGCACTCTTATCCAGCTGAATCAAGCTACGGGAAGCCAGGATGGCCTGTGGCAGCAGATCATGCGAAGCTCGACCATAGACACAACGCACTGCCATAGATGCCGAATCCCTCACCTCTTGGGGATTCAGAGGTGCTAGAAGACAGTGCCCTAAAATCCTAAGCACCGGCTGCAAAAGCTCCCAAGGGAGAGGAACCCTCGACCCCCTCCTCGAGGCTCCACCTCCTTCGTCCTCCCCATCACAGTGATTGCCATTAGGACCCTCCTGGATTGCTAATTTCCTCATCTCCTCGGCAGCGCCTCCAATTCCTCCGTTGTCCTCGAAAAATATCCTAACCTGGGGCGACGAGGAGGACGAGGACGGGGACGAGGAGCAGAGTGAGGATCGATTCAGGTCATCATCATCGAACTCGAAGCGGCAGGGGCAATCCTGGCCAGCCCAGGCAGCGACGAACTCGCAAAGATCTATTTTTGAGCGACTGGGCATGAAGGAGATATTCTTGTAGTAAGAATCAAGCGCCACGGCGACGATGCAAGCACGCTTCGTGGACTTGACGGCGATTTGGGGCTCGAGAGGGGGGGAGAGAATGCCGACGGAGGGTCGAGGCGGAGGCGCAGTGGCGGCAGATGGGGGCTGGCGGGAGGGGGCAGAGGGGCGGGGGGTGTGGTAGAGGGAGGGGAGGGAGAGGTCGGGAACGGAGACAAGGACGGGCTTTCCAGCGCGGGCTTTGACCTCGGCGGCGTATAGGGCAAGGAGGACGGCCTCAAACCCGGCGAGAGAGGGCGGGTTGGCGGCGGAGGATGAGGAGGAGGATGAGACGACGCGGGAGAGATAATGGCCAGCGAGGAGGGGGAGGAAGGAGAGGGCAACTAGGCGGAGGTCGGAGTCGGATGACTGGAACGTGTCATAGAGCCAGTGGCAGAGGGGGTCATCGCCGGATCCAGAGGAGGGGGCGGAGAAGGCGGCGGAGAGCGCGGCGTAGGCTAAGGGGGAGTCAAGGAGGGAGCGGGCGGGGCGGTCGGAATCCGCCAGCGAGGCAAGGTCCGGCGAGGACAGCACGGAGGCCAGGGACAGGATCCGGGAGCGGGCTCGGGAGATAGACTCCCACCACGACTGCGTCGCACTCGCTGCGGGGGCGCCGCCGCCTCCCTCGTTACGGTTCGAGACGGGGTTCTCCGTGACATCCACGGCTGTAGAAGTGGTCGTGATGGTGGTGGAGGAGGAAGGGGAGCCGGCGGCGGTCGGCATCGGGCGGTGGAGAGCGATTAGGCGAAGTCAGCGTAACCCCCTCCTCCTCGTCGGTGAGATCGGATTGGTTTCTACGGGCCCTGAAAAGACCAGTATTGGTCACGTGCATATCACGTGAATGCTCTTCGAAGATGACCGTGCGCTGCTTCGCTCAGTTTGACTCGTAGACTTCACTCAGAAACAGTAAACTATGAGACGAAGCAGTAATCGCTTTCCTCTGTTTCTTCGGAGATAGCATTTCTCTATGAGAAGGACCAAATAAGACAGCCAATTCTTTACTGAAAGATTGTATAGCAATCAATTCTTTACTGCTCACAGTCGCAAGAAATAACTTTTCCTCAAGTGTTAAAGAGCTCAGAGATGAACTCATGGAATCATGAGATCTGATACAGATGGAAGAAGAGATACATATATGTATACAGACTTCACATAGTTATGAGAACATCAATCTGAATTCCACACGTTAGATTCAACTTGTGACAGTTCTATTCAATAAGCCCCTCAAACCAATCAATATACATACACAAAAGACCTTCCTCAAAGAACAGAGCTTACTACTAATCCAGGAGAACACATCAAGCACCAAGCTTTACACAAACAAACTGACCTCAAAACCTTGTTTACATAGTGATGAGTGACATCGGCGAAATCGCCTTTGCACTGAGCTGCTTCTTGAATGGATGATCAGCCTTATCATAGATGAGAACCTATGTTCAGAGATCATTTTGACTGGAACATTACAATTAAGTGTGTCTTCTTGCTTTGTCGACTAGATTTCAGATTTTGTGCTGTTATCACCAGGCTCAGTGACTTGTCTTGCCGATACTCTTACTTTATACTGAGGACTGTTGGAATATGGTTGCCCAATACGTCCTGCTCGATGTTCCTGATTTTGACAATACAACCAAATAAATTTGGATGTGATACATCAATCAAACCAAATCAATCCAGTTCTAGCTAATAACAAAAATAGCATATGTAGCAAGATTGATATAAAAATCATGTTGTCGCGCTAAATTTTCTCCTGACTAGAGTAAACAAGCAACTCATGATCATTCATACATGTTCCAATTACAGATGTAGCTACATAACGAAAAACTTGATACACGACATTCTTCAGGAACAAAATAGGTTGCTTCAAGTTCTTAGCTCAATGTTTCTGTAGTGCCAGATTAAAAGAGAAGGTAATAGAAACTAACAGAGTGATGCTTTACATGAAAATGAAATCAATATTCTCCAAGTATATTAGTAAGTCAGGCTGAAGGATGAGGAGACAATTTGAAGGACACACAAATAAACACATAAAAGAACAATGTTAAAACTAGCATGCATAAGGAACATCTTACGAGCGTCAACAATAGACGACAATGAGAAGAAGCACAAAAATCTAATAGACTTTCATGACATTAGATCTCTAATCTATGATTGACTCACATCTTGGTAGGGGAAATCATCAACTTCAAGCATGTGTATTACATGCCCCATCTTTGGCCTTTGTTGCGAATCAGGATCCACACATCGCAGTGCGACTAAAAGTGTCTTCTTTAATGTCCTCGACAAAGGTTTCTCAGCCATCTTTGGATCCACGACTTCGTCGGTATTTCGATTACTGACCATGGTCTTAATCCACTCTATCAGATTAACCTGTAAAAGAGCCACCAAATTTGTAGAAATAAGCACACACAAACTTCGGAAGCATGCAGAACCAACACTAACCTCGCCAGGAGGCCTGCTATAATCGACTGGCCTACGACCAGATATGATCTCCATGATAAGTATCCCAAAGCTATAAACATCACTCGTCTCATTCAACATACCAGTACTGGCATACTCAGGAGCCACATAACTATCAGGAAGGAACAAATCACAGTTAGAAATCTTCAATTCTTACTTAGTTGCTATGTGGAAGGAAGGAAAGAAAGAAACATCAAAGGAAGCAGCATTTGGATCAACCCAAAAGTTCCCATCACGCGTGTCGTGACATAGTTTCTGCCTGTGCCTAACAGCTTCGCGAGACCAAAATCAGAGAGCTTGGGAGTCCAGTGCTTGTCGAGCAGGATGTTGCTCGATTTAATGTCGCGATGAACTACTTTGGGTTCAAGTCCTTCATGCAAGTACAGTAGCCTGCAATTTCCACAATTTATGTCTCAAGATGAATCGACAAACGGTGCTATGGCCAAAAAAATTAAGGCTTTTCTGATACCCTTTTGCTGTTCCAAGCATGATGTTCATCCGGTTGTCCCAGGTAAGAGGGCTGCTTGGTCCAACTTCTCCATGGAGCCACTGTTCGAGGTTCCCATTGTCCAGGTATTCATAGACAAGCATCCTAAATGGCAAACGAACCACAAGGTTGGAAGATGATTCATGCACAAAAGAAGCACCCAAACGTTGCAATTGGAGTAGATGGGGGAATACCTTTGAGCACCTTCCACGCAGTATCCCAGTAACCTCACTAGATTCTTGTGGCGGGCGCGGCCGATGGCTTCGACTTCGACCTTGAATTCCTTCTCTGCCTGCCCCCTGGAACACAATCTAATCGGTCAGAGATGCAGCACACACAAATGGGTATCTCTGCCTGCAATGTGAGCTTGGATTGAGTTCTTGCATTCCTACTGTGCCCAATTACAAGACATGAGTACCATACTTGTTGTTCAGCAAGTTCTTCACTGCAATCTGAGTGCCGTCTTCCAAGATGCCGTGGTAGACGGTTCCGTATCCGCCTTCTCCGATCACATTCTCGTCGGAAAAGTTGTCGGTGGCCACCTCAAGCTCCCTGAGAGTGAACCACAGCCCCCACCCCAGGCGGGACACCTCCGCCGGGACGGCGGCAGCCTGGTCCGTGGGACGTTTACCGAGCGGCGAGCCGCCTCCCTCACTTTTGCCACGCTCAGGGGAGGCGACACGAGCTTTCTGGACAACGACTGGGCTCTCATCTTCCTTCTGCTTGACGGATCGAGGAGATGTAACAACGCCGGAGGTCTGAGAAGGATCGACGCGAACTTCTTGGATTTCTTTGGTTGTAACGGGGATGGTGGCGGTGGTCCGCCGGGAGGAGGCATTCTTGCGCATGAGGCTGAGGCAGAGAGAGAGAAGGAAGAGGAGGAGGAACCCCGTACCGGCGCAGATGCTGATTACGACCCAGAGGCGGAGCCCAAAGATGTTTGTGCGCGCCGAGAGCTCGTGATCCGACATGGTTGAAGGGCCAGGGAAGCTCTCTGCTCCAGAAGAATCCTGAGGGAAAGATTGGATTCTGAAGAGGAAGCTAATGGTGAAAGAGAACTTCTTCCGCTAAAGATTGAATCTTGAAGGGAGTGGTGGTGGCATTATGGATAAGAAGAGTAAGAAGACGGCAGTTCTTTTCACTGCGTCGTGGATAGGAAGATGCTAAATCTGAGAACATGGTACCAGACATGCATGGCTGCAAGAAATGTTCAGCAGCAGTGCATGAAGTAAAGAAAGGAGCAGGTGTGTATGATCGAAGGAAAAGGAGGAAGAGGGATGTGAGCCATTAGAAGATGATGGTACTTGAAAGACAGATGGAGATGACAAGAAAGTCACTTGGAGAGAGAGAGAGAGAGAGAGAGAGAGAGGTGAAGAGGTTGCAGGTGTCATGGTTTGGGACCTACATGGAGCAAAGGAAGCCTCCACCCCGCAAAAGGACACTGCAGAATACTGGGATTAGTTGCGCAGTAACCATTGTGGGGGAGAGTGATCTTTGAGTCCTCGAATCAACTCACAGAACATGACAGGTTAGGGGGATATCATCGAAATGAACATTCTATTTTCACCCTTGTGTTTATAGTGAAAACTCAGAAAGAGTTTGTTCTTCTTAGCATCCCTATGCTAGATAAAAAGCATAACTACAATCATGTCTCTACAAACTTGACTTCTACTTTGTTGTATAATACTTCATTCGTCCTTTTTGCTTGTGCTGAAGACAAAATAACCAAAAGCCTACAGAGAATAATAAGAATGTTGTGTGCAATGTTCATCACACCACACCATATGAGAGTTGGGTCATGTCGGAAATCCCTACTTCAGCTGCAACAGGGGATGGAGTGAAGTCCTAAAAAGGTAGCTTCGTTGACGGAAAGAGAAAAAACAATGCATGTATGTATGTACGATTGCAGGGAAATAAGCTTTGGATTTGAATGGAAGAAAGATGTAGATGACATGATTACGTCGCTCTTTACTCACCCCTTCCTTGAGCTTTAATCCATGAATAATTTCTGTGGCAGCAGCACATCGATCCAAGCTTAACCACTAACCAGTATTGCCAACCACCCAAAGCAATCCATGGCTTTTGGAATGGGAACAAGACTCGGTTGTTGGATTGGTGCCATCACATCGTTTGGTAGTGTCCTCCTCCTCCGCCATGGATTTAAGTCCAACCTGTGGTTTCTTTTATGCTTGGAATAGTAACTCTTTTCCTTGGATATGTAACCAATACGTGTTGTGTGCAGAGAACCAGTGGAAATTCCTAAACATTCTACAAAAAGAATATGCAAATCAAGTAAACACACACATCAAACAGGACCCTAATAAATTGAAGGAAAATTAAAAAAAGGGAGAACTGATCCACACATTACGTGATGCAATAAACATAATCAATGGATCAGTCGGTCACATGGCAGGTTATTGGTGGAAGAATGATGCACTGTATACAAGCTAGAAGAGGAGGGGGCCATGGCAAGCTGTACCGCATGACAAAGCAGGAAAAAGTAATGGCTTACAGGCAGCGGCGGCTGCTTCTCCCTGGTTCTCGGTGAGGGCAGTGGGGTATACTGACACCAACCTTGGAGAGATTGATGAGGCAATGGATTATGTTCAACCTTGGATAGGGATTCTAACTTATATTGTAGATAATGCAAAACATACAAAAGAATCCAATATAAGAACATAGGGCCCAATTTATAGTTCCTGCTTCATCTCCAAACCAAAGGTCATGTTCTTTCACCAAGAAAAGAAAGAGTTGGTAATGTTACCTGATGGAAAACAATTAAGCAATGATTCTTTTCTCTGCCAAAGACGGAAGCAATGGCGTTATTTTGCATGTCATAGGTACAGTATATGAAATAAATACTACATTAAAACAATTACTTCTATGTTAGTTCTACAGCATCTCAAGATACCAAGGTAATCATGTTAAATAATCCACCAGCTCACTAGTGTTCCTGGTGATAAGTTCAAACCTGGCCTTCCTAGTTTATCTAGAAAACAAGGGTGCGGAGTGCCACGGCATGCTTCAAGAACGTAAAGGTGAGATCTGAGCTTGTCAACCACACGAGTGATATCAGAAGAGGACACTAGATTCATACTGAAATTGATCCACCTATTTCATTCATGGTTTCCATACACGCACTGTGCCATCAACAGTAGATTCATACTTAAATTGATCCACCTGTTTCATGGTTTCCATACGCACACCGTGCCATCAACAGATGATGTAAGCATACAACATTCTTTCGGATGATAATTCACACTTGTGACCTGAAAGAAGAAGTAAATTATGTTAATCCCAGTGACAAGTTACTTGATTACTATACATTTTACCGCATGAGAAAACAGACCACAAAAGACTAACCAAAATCTAGCATTCCACACGTCACTCCTAGTGATCCAATTGTAACATCAACTAATATGTTTGCAAAAATGAGAAGCATATCTTAAAAGGAGTGCTAAGCACCCATTGTCTCATAAGGCTGCATCTATGTAACAACATAAAGAATCTGTCTGATGTCAGCCTAATAAGCATAGAAAGAGCTTATTTTCCAACAAAATTTTATGAGGATGTTAAACAGTTGAACATTGACAAGAATAATTTACGAAACTTTCAATTGGATGACTGAAGCTTAAGCTTACATAAGGACAGAAACAGGATTCTAAGCCATATAGCTTAAGCTGTTAGTAAATGGCTCAAAGTTGAACAAGAGGTTAATGGTGGTACGAGCCTTCTGCTATTCGGCAGCACAGGGAGTGGGTGTATGACTCATGTCATGAGTCTTACCGTCTTTCGCGGGTCAGGGATGGAGTGACCCTCAAAACAACAGCCTTCACAGCAGCTATGGCCAACCGCAGCCAGGTGGCCCAGGTTGCAAATGACAATGGCCCAATGCCAGTGGTGTTGGTAGTGGGGTCGTCGCTAGACCCTCCAAACTTATCAGCCACTTCACCCTCTTCCTCCACCATGATGCTGTCATCCTTGCCACCAACGATATAAATGAGTGGCCCGGTCAGTAATCCGCTGCCTTCATATGGTAAGAGGAAGAGATCTACCTAGTGGCGGATACAGTAAATTGATCATGGAATATAACCCAACGGTGAGGTATGGTGAAGCCTCATTTAAGTATGGTGAAGTATTTAGCTCTTCCATTTGGTCATTTATGAGATTAACAATGCTGCCTAGTTCTGGTACATCTATCGACTAAAACAATGGTCTTGGATAGGCTACATCTACAAGCTCATAAACCATCCAAACAAGAGTGACATGATGAAATATTATAAAGATGCACTTTTAGACCTTTCACCTTTCTTGACTGTTTGAGAGGATTTCTGAGTGTCTGATGGACTTTTCACAAACATAAGGCCCATCATATTGATGATTCATTAGTAAACTAAATATCATATGGATTCCCACGTGGACAAAGAACTAGCATTAACATATTGATACATTAAGGTGTGACAAGAAATAAGGTCGGCATGCATCACCATGTTATCAAAAAACGAGAACGTCTATTCTTACAATCTAAAATGTACAGATATAAGTAAGGCCTATACTATTCAACAAATAAAAACATGAAGCCAAAAGATTACCACAGAGCGATGAGCTTTGAAACTTGAAACTACAGATGCATCTACTAGATCCCAGAAGAAAATTGTCCCATCCTCGGACCCACCAGTAACATGTGCATCAGTGTTGGTTAGACAACAATCCATCTTGTAAGACTACAGCACAAGATAAAACTAATAACAGTTAATAAGGCTATAGTTATTCCGGTCTCATGATCAACAAAGCAAGATGGAAGAACAGTTAAAAAGTGACAGAGTAAATAACAATAACAAAAGGATCAAGTGACATCAACATAAACAACTGTACACATTTTTAGACCTTGCAGGTATGGCCCTTGTACTCTTGTAGAAGTTCTCCAGTGGACCTGTTGTGGATAGGGAAAACACAGTTAAAGGAAAAACATATCAACATGCACCAAAGGTTAGGATTAGAGACATTGGAGAGTTACCTATCCAGAAGACGTAGAGTTGAATCCAAGCAACTTGCTAAGACGCAATTGCCATCATTCGACAATGAAATACAGTTGACAGCCTGCCCCAAATTGTCAACTAATTCTCTTCATTCGGAATGGAGGAAATCATTAGACAAACACCCAAACTGATGCAATTTGAATGTGGCAGGAATTTTTTTAATCAAGGGAAACTCACCTCCCGATTCGTATGTCAAACGTGCGAACAGTTCCATCAACACTTCCAGCAATAATTTCAGTTTTCGTCAAACAAACAGACATCACGCTGTCTTGAAATGTATCAATGATCTGAGAGGTTCATGCGCGAGCTTTAGTGCAAGACTCAATAACAACAAAGATTTCTTTTTTTCCTTATTTTCCTTCAATATGAATAAATGTGATGTGGAACCTGAAATCAACTCGCAAGAGAGAATGGAAGTTGACCTGAATGGGCTCTGTACTCTGGGATCTGCAATCCCACGCACGAACGGATTGATCATAGCCAGCCGACACTACGACTGAGTCATACGCATTAAACTTCACAGCATTCACCTAAAGAATTAGGAATCAAAGATGTAACATACATTGGGTAACGTCATCTAAAAGCACGATCAAGCAATCAGACACAATCTCTAGAAAATGATCATTTCCTTCGGCAACTTACTGATACCAGTGTTACTGATAACGAAGAAGACTAATGTGCACGAGCAGCCCTCGATTTCGAGGCACCCGAAACAGAGCAATGCTCATCCACCGAAACCCTAATCCCTAATCAAGAAACCCATCACACAGGCGCGGTGCGACCCGATTGCCCATCAATACAAATACACGAAACCCTAATGCCCGAAGTGGGAGGAATCCGTCCCGGGAGAGGAGTAGACGGCGGCATGAGGACTCACCTCACTGTCGTGGCCTCGAAACTTGCGGATGACGCGGCCGGTGGAGACATCCCAGTAGAATATCTGGCGATCACCGCCGCAGGAGCACAGCTTCGCGTTGTCCCTGCGGCGACAACAACAACATCAAGAACTTTTCTTTGATCCAGAGGGGAAGTAAGAGAAAGAGGGAGGGAGGACGGACGAGGTAACATGGACGTCACGGATCTCGCGCCCGTGCGACTTGTATGTCTTGATGTGGATGCCCCGGTGGGGATTCCAGAGGCGGAGGGTACGGTCCTTGCCGCAGCTGAGGCAATAGTTCCCGTCCCCGTTGAACCGGACGGCCAAAACCGGCCCCTCGTGCCCCTTCAGCACGTTCGCCTCCTTCCGCGGCAGCTCCACGCCGCCGCTGCCCCCGCTCGCCATCGACTCCGCGCTCTCAACTCTTCCCACGACCGCGACGACACGCACAGAGGGGTCGACGGAACCACGTGGTCTCTCTTCTAATCGGATTCGGATGAAGAAGTATCGGGTATCGGATTCGAATTCGGATTCGGAATCATCGCGCTTGGATTGTATGGTTGGGGTAGCCATGAAAAATGACATGGCGCAGGTGATAAGGTCGACCGTAAGTTAGGGGACCCATGAGAGACACAGCCAGTTTTGGACCTCGTGATGAGGATCAGATAAACCACGACCGGTTTGTGGTTTTGTGTATCGTGTACATGTCCGGTGATGATGAGACACGACTACAACTCGACCAAAAGCAATCATTCTTGTGGCCATCTTTCGAATCACGAGTGTTCAACACGTTTAGGTTCGATCTCAGATATTGCATCAGTCATCACAATCGACCATGATTTGGGTCATGTTCGTTTCAAGCATGATTTTATTTGATGATTAATCGATTACTGTCAAATTCAAAGATAAATATGAAAACCCAATATATATATATATATATATATATATATATATATATATATATATATATATATATATATATAAGCGTATAAAAGAGATTTGACACTCATTTAAAGTTCCTAAAGATTAAAATCGATAATAATTATTTTTGAAGATATTGATAATGTAATCATTACTAAGATGATTGAACCCAATAAGTTCCCAAAGGCGACGATGCGTCCCACTACTGGGCCTGAAGGGCACAGCAAAGATTCTCGCAATGCAGAAAGGATAAGTCGACGTGGACTTCCCCTTTCCAACCACGTTGCGATGATGCAGCCAACCAAAGTCTCACATTTTTTCCGACCATCTGTCTTTCCAAGTAATATACAATTCAACAAAAGACAGCAGACTTTTTTCCATCCCCACTCATGCACAGGAAAAAGCATTTCTTGCAGTGCTTCCTATATGTATAACGAGAGAGTAAATGGCAATCCAAAAACTCCATAGGAAATTAGACAGGAATTTTACAGCCATTGGGAGGTAAAAGCTGGTTGGCGTCAGTGCTTCCACATGGAGCCGCCCTTCCGGGGGATCTTGGGCTTTGGGATCTGGTGGATATCCATCACCTGGATCGTCCGCTGCTTTTTAGCTTCCAGCCGATCCGAACAACACCACAACTCAAGCCATCAGCACCGATCTATTCTTTACGTTCTCTAAGAAACAATGTTTGGGAGGGCAAAAGAGTTACCATTTTGAGCTTCCTGGTAGTTCTCATGGAGTCTTTTTCTCGCCGAAGCGAGCCTCTCCGGGTCCAGCAAGCTGTCCTTGTGTTCCTTCACCTTGTGCTGATAAGGAGAGACATAGATTAGTGACGAAAAATTTGGAGGAGTTTGACTGAGAATGAGAAAGGGAAAAAAGGATGGTGGATTCTTTACAGCTGGAGAAGCAGATGATGGGGCGTGGGTGGAGGTGTTGTTGGTCTTCGTCGAATTAATGGCGGACTTCGCCTTTGGTTCTACGGACTCCGAGCTATTCCTCTCGGAGCTCAAGTAGCCAGCTGCTTCGAATCGACGTTTGGTGTTCTTTATAATGAAGAAACTAGCGGAAACATAGATCTAATTTACGTTTACTTATTTCCGTCACGTACCGTGTGGATTCGGTGAGTATCCGAATTCTGGAACCTGGCAATGGAACAAGAATTAGCCAGTGAGAATAAAAGAACTCGATCGATTAGCGATTACATGGAAGAAGTGGGAAGCTCATACGTGGTGCCCGTTCTGGTTGTTCTTTCCGGAGATCTGCTGTGGCGAGTCTCCATCAGCTGCAACACAAGCTTTTCGTCAATTAGATGCATTTGGAATGATAAGGCGAAAACAAAAAGAGTTTCTTTTTCTTCTTCTTGGGTTGTTTTGATCGGGTATTGTTGTTTACTGATGATTGCTGGAGACGCGGTGTCGCATGCGGAATTCGATGTCACCCACTCGTCCACGAGATCTTTCCACTTCCTGTGCATCAAATAGAGATGAGAATCCGATGCTTTCTTTCTTACTCGAGCTAACAGAAATCCATTCGATTCGTCGGTTCATCACCTGACAAGTTGCTTCACCAATCGCCGGACCTCACTAGAGGGATGCTTCCGAAGACCATTCACATGCCTTCCGATATCAGTTTCCTGCAGAGTAATCAGCAGAAAAATATCAACTTTGTTAGGAGTCATCAGAAGAAAAAGAGGTATCTTTCAGTTGAGAAAAAGCCGTTTTTTGGATGAAATGCATCACCTTGAGAGCTCTGAATGTGATATCCATGTCCGCAAGGTTCTGCAGCAGCCTAACCAAAGAATCTTCCGACTGTTCCACCAAACAAGATGTAACTCCAAGAACAATACAAGTGTTGGGAGGAATCAAAGACGGGGTTTTTGTGAGAAGGCAGCAAAGCGACAGACCTGATCGGGGTCGTCCAAAAACCGTTTGATGTCCAGGATTTTGCTCTGCTCTTCGTCGATCGAACGGCCATAGGTCCTCTGATCATCCTGCTCTTCCTCCTCGGCCGCCGCCGCCGTCCTATTCATCGACTCAGGCGACGGCGGGGATGCCGCCCCCACCGCCGCCCTCTTCTCCGCCGAGCTGCTGCTCCCCTTCGCCTCCTCCCGCCGCGGCACCACGGAGCCGCCGCCGGACGACCCGCAGTTCCTGCACCGCCCGGCGTCTCCCGCAGCGTAGAGCCGCTGCACGATCCCATCCCTCCGTGCGCGGAGCTCCTGCCGGTGCTCTGCCGCGGCCACCGAGATGGCGGTGTCGATCAAGGCCCAAAGATCCACCCCGGCGTCCCGCATCCACCGCCTTAGGTCCTCCGCCTCCATCGCCTCAGATCGATTCACTCCTCCCGTCGCGAGCGAGAAACCCCTGGCCTCAAATCCGCGCTGGGATCCGACTCCTAAATCCTCTCATCATCGCCACCAACATTGCTCCGTTTCACTTTAAACACCACGAGACCAATCGCCGCATTCGGTAGAAGTGCGATCCGTCGATCTTTGAGCTTCCCGGGACTCGAATCCAGCCAAATCTAACGGAACTCGAACGAGAATCGCGAAAAGGAAGGGAAGGGAACAGAGGATTCCATGTTGAGGAGGAGGAGGAGGAACACCGAGGAGCCTCTAATTCTCTCTGGAGTTTCCTTTTCCTTCTTGTAAGGAATATACCCGCTTTCGGCCCGTCCCGGTTCATCCCATGATTGGAGGCAGCGAACTGGGCCATCGCCGGGCCCACAGCATGCCGCTTTGCCTAGCCTCACATACCATTGTCCAAGTGCCCGGCGACGGGTAAGGCTAACGGGTATGATTTATTCTTTGTTCGTATTTTCGGTTTTAAGGATAAGAAACAACTAAAACGACGTTTCCGACGCACCGTTGCGGCGTACCTGAATCAGGATTGGCTTGGACTGTGGCCCCACATGTGAAGAGTGTGACTTCTCCTTGCCGTGAGACTCCGAGACATGACACCATCGCCACCACATGGTGTGACACCTAAAGCGTGCACAGTGAAAGCAGTGGGAGGAGTATTAGCTTGCACACATCTGTTGGGAGCGCGTGATCCCGAGCCCACGGTGCGACAGCTAGCGCCTGCATCGATCCAACGCCTCGCCTCAACGGTGGTCGGTCGTCATGGCTGGCGGGCGGGCGGGCGCGTGTGGGGGCGCTGCAGGCGAAGGCGTCGGATCGTACGAGATGAATTACGTCGAACACATAGCGGGCATACGGTCACTGCAACGAGGAGGACACGGGTGTGTGCGCTGCTCTTTGGATCGATTTTGGGGTTGTGGTGGGAATCCATTGAACGTGGCATATATGCGGAAGGCTGTGCATCTGAATGCGACGGCTTGCTATCTGGATGGGATGGGAGCAAGTTTGATGGAATATGCTGTCTGGTCCAGCTTCGTTTGCAGTAGCACTATCTGCAAAGAATAGAAGGGTGACAGGCGAGGCGAGGCGAGGCGAGTCATCGGCATGTCTCCATATGGCACAAGTGTCATACCTTCCTTATTGGGCAGTCGCGAACTGGCATCATGGACGTTCCCAAATCAATCTGGATATTTGGGATATTGATCAGATCAAATTTGATCTATAATTCCGACTTGATAAAATTGATCTAACATGATCTATTTTTGAAGTACTTTATATGTATTTTTTATGCTGAACAAACGCATCAATGTGAAAGTAGGATGTTTACAGATACATCAAATATCTAACCTCGATCATACTTCATATGTCCATATAAGTAAGCAAACGATAGCACACAACTTCGTGATCTCAGTTATAGTCGGACAATGCATGCAATTATTCAAGACATTAACCACCACCGTCTCAACCCAAGGGTCACATATCCTACTGACTAAGTAACATGTATCTTATAGACTGACATAATTCCTAGAAGATTTTAACTCAAATATTTTGTATTCGGATGCCATCTTAACCTAAGATAAACTTGAAAATGAATCTTGGTTGGCTCCAAAAATCAAAATCCAACAAAGTAGTTGTCACAGCAAAATGAAAGATGTCCAAGTTGCAAGCCCATTTGAGGTTACAAATAGTAGATTTTGAGGTTAAAAAGTTCACAAATGGTAAATTTGGACCATAGCAGCCGATCATAGCTCAGCCCATTTGATTTTTGAACTCTGTAATCCTGGTCTCCGTATTCAAGCACATCATTTAAAGAATGTATAAATATGTTATTTATCATATTCAAGCACCCGTTTTAACTACAAAGTAATGTTAGTGATAGGTCATTAACACAGAGAAGTGCAAAGTAAATCACACAACTTGGCCTTAAATAACCATAGTAAAGGATAAGGGGGAGGGAGCTCTTGAACTTACAACTCATTGTCAGAGATTAGAGCAATTTGATTGTGCACATCTATGACTTCGATGACATTTTATGGGATCGACAACATGCAAGAAAACAAGAAAAATGAAGTTATCAGTATGTCCTCGTGCCACAATATGACAATTCTTGATGTAGACTCGGCACAAACAAGAGCAGTAAAGAAAGAAGCTATGAACATTGATGCTTATGTCAAATTGATGTATTAACCAAAGGTAAGCTGACGGAGAATCATATAGTTTTATAATTTAAAAAAAAAAATTAATAAAAAATTATTAATTAGTTGACTTAAAAATTCTAAAAGTAATGTTGAAGATTGAAAAATATTTTAGTATTTACAAGAACTCCTTTTATATTAAGTGGATTCTTATGTTAAGTACACTCATTTATTATTTATATATTTTAAATTTTTAAAATACATATTAATTCCTTAGGAGATTACTCATGAAAATTATTACCTTCATTCATTATAAAACCCCTACACCCCTATAAATAGAGGAGCATATAAAAAAAAACTTACTTCATATTTCTCTTCTCTAATTTCATTTGTCTTTTTCTCAAATATTTAATATCTAATCTCATGCTTTTTTTCTTTTTTTTCCATTCTTTTTTTCTCTACTTTGTTCTTAGTATTAGAGCCTATCAGAAAAAACCTACCATGTACCTCAATGGGCCCCAACTGATAGCTTCATTCAATAGCAATGTTACTTATGGAACCTTATATCTCGAGGTCAACCCCTTACATGTGGAGATGAACTTTAGAACGATTGTCCCTACGGAATTGATGGACCTCATAGCTCATATTGCCAGATAAATTTTTAAAAATTTTACTAATATTTTTTATCAAAAAATTTATATATTTCAATAGATCATGATTTTCATCGCTTCTCTCCCCTTTTTTTATTTATTTATCATCCTCTCTCTTCTTTTGGCAACAACTATAGTGTCACTAAATTAATAACCTTAAAAATCATCAAAAATAATCAAAACAAAAAGTGAGAGAAAAAGTTATAATTATTTAAAATATTATATTTCTACTTTATGCAATGCAATAATTAATAACCTCATTGCCAAGAGATAATTTGTCAATAGCATTAGTTAAAATCATAACTTGATGAAGTGAAAATCAAATCAATCCTGATAAATCCTTAAACTAACTAAATAAGGTAGATACCCTTAGGACTAAGCTAGCAAATCCTGACATAATGTTAAATCAATTATATGACTATATGACCCAAGTCCTAAGAGCTCTCCAACACTTTGAAAGATGATTCCATAAATAAAGAGGTTGATGAGTCAGTTAGGCAATATGTCCATTCTCCATTATTCATAGATTCAAATTAAGAAGAAATTTTACTTACCCCTCAAGCCTCAGTTCAAACAAATCTTAGGTCTACTCATATGATATATTCACAATCATGCTCTAATAATTCCTGATAACCAAGATTTTGATAAATTCCTAGAACCTATTAAAAATCTACAAACTCGAGTAATTAGTCAATAGGTTTAATTTGCTAACAATATACGAAAAATGCCTAGAAGAGTCAAAAGAGAATGTGTTAAACTTTGATAATTGGTTTGACCCGATTGGTTAGATAGCGGAATAATTATTAAATATTAAATAGTTGGATTCTAATGTAGCAAAGTATTTAGCCAGAAACTTTTCTTTATGTATAAAACAGAAGAGGATCAAATCTAAATATTTATTAATGGGTTGAGGTTTGACATCCAACAATAAGTCTCCCTTAGTTTTTTCGATACCAGGTAGCCATCCCGACAAACCATTAAGATTGAGAAGTACATCAAACTTTATCCAATTCGTCAAGTATTTTTTCAATCTCTCGACAATAAAACTATTTTTCAATCTGCCGCAAGTAACTTTATCAAACCAAAATATCTACTATTAGTAATAATCCTAACCCAACCATCAATCGTCGAACTCATTCAACTATTAATTCTATCTCCATTTCAGTATCATTATTGTCATAATAGATGTCACATTATATCTTTGAAGACAAAGATAAAAATATTATTTTACAACCAATAAAACTATTAAAAAAATAAGAACTCTTAAATATCTTCTACAAATCCCAATTATCATGGGACTTCACTTATTAGATCTTAAATCTTTTAAAATAAGAAGCCTAGATAATAAATTTTGTATGGCTATGGTTGCTAAAAAAAGTTTTAGTGCTTACACTATTCCTAACCTAACTCCTAAGATTAAATTATTATTAAATAATTTTTCTAATATCATACCCTCGAAATTACTAATGAGTTGTCATCCTTGCAGAAAATCCAACATACCATTGACCTTACACGTATTCTGCTTAACTATTATGTCTCGGAAACAACCCACTCCTTTGCTCAACATATTCATGATTTGCATATTGAAATTACATAAAATTAGCCTAAATAATAAATATTATAAACTTGCTGCTAATATACAAGTCAAGAATTTTCAAGTTGGTGATTATGTCTTGGTTCAAATACATTTTGAGATATTCTCTAAAACTCATTTAAAAAATTACCCATTTGAGTTAGCGCTTTTGCCATTATCTAAAAATTAAGATCTAATACACATATACTTCATTTGCCTTCTGACTTAAATATTAATCTAATTTTTAATATGAAGGATTTAACTCTAAACTTTTGACCCTCCTTTATTTACTAATGTTTATGTAGATGACAGTTCTCCCAAAGCACGGATTATCCCATTACACAAGGATAATATAAAAGCCATTCTTCATGACCATCTTATTATGTCTATTATTAGCATTATCTAACACTTTCTTATCAAATAGCATTATCATCTCACTATTCAGAGTTGAATTCCTTTTTACTAGGCAAGAATGATGAAAAATCATCTAACTTTACAAAAAATTTCAAAAAAAAAATATTCTAATTAAAAAAATTAACAAAAAATTATCAATTAATTGGTCTAAAAATTTTAAGAGTTGTGTTTAAAATTTAAAAATATTTTGATCTAAAGACTATTTTTGTATTAAAGACACTCTTGTATTAAATATAATCATTTATTGCTTAGATATCCTAGAAATCATATTTTAGATTTCTATATTACATACTAATAATTCTTTAAGAGATTACTCGGACTTTATGGATGGATGAGTTACTTCATATTTAAATAAAAAAATTACATCTCTCTTCTAGTATCTTTCTCTCCTCTCTCATCTCTAATGTGTCTCCTCTCTTTTTATCTTCACTGTAATATCTGATCTCATACTTTTTTGTTTCTTTCTTTAATCTCTAATCTCACTCCTCTTTTACTTTCTCTCTATTTCTCCTACATCAATTGCACATCTAAAACAGTAAAGAAAGAAATGAGCAGAGGCATCATCATCCCTATTCAAGTGTTTATATTAAACGTTTGCAACTACCACAAATATTTTCAAGATCAAATTACTTTCAAAACAATAGCATAGCACAACCACAACAGCATACCAGTGTGACCTGCTAAATTTACAATATTTTTTAGATAAGCACTTAGTCTTGCAAGGCAAAAAAACCATCAATGTGAATTACAGGCTACATATCAATTGCATACGATTGAGAAGTGTGGCACATAAAGCTTGATATCTGTTTCCAAGAAGTCCAATCAATGTTTGAAGAAGAGAAAGGACCCTGTTTCCTAACTGAACCTTCCACATGTGACACTAAGATTATCTCGGCCACTGCTCCCTTACACTGTTCTAGATATATTTTTACTAGTCATGAGCCACCATCTTTGACATATTATTGTTAACTACACAGCACATTAAAAAAGGACTGACTTATTATTATGCAGAAGTCATACGAGATAGGCCTACATAGTTTATCAGTGACAGAGACAACATTCTGCAAAATCCAAAACTCAATTCATAGGTGTAGATTATATCAAAAACTAAGACAAAACAACACAGCTTTGCAAGTATAGTATACTTCTTTTATATCAAGTAAGCAAAAAATTTCATTCCAAACAAAATTTTCGCAAGGATTAAATCCAAACATCCACAAAGCTCGGGAAGAAGGAAACAAAACCCAAGCATTCCTTAGTTGACTATTTCCATCAAGGGTTCAAGATATGTAAATGGGAAAGAAAGGCTAACACTCTGCTGCAGAGCCTTTTAGGATTACCAGTAGCAGAAACACGCAATCATTTTCCTTGGACACAAAATATAATGGTAGATACAAAAGCGACCACCTAATTATCGGTGCGAATGAAGGGGCATTTGCTCTACTTCAATTCCTTCACCTTCCCATATGTCATCAACATTAGGCAGCGGTTCCTGTCACAGGAACGAAAATGGGAGATTTCATTGCGCGGTATGAGACAAGCAATCGAGGCTCTCAGTATGGCTGCGCACGATCCGGAGGAAGACCTCCCTGACCTGACGTTCCAACGGATCAAGCCCATCCTTCAAGGCATCGCAGACCTCTGATAACTCCTCCACCCTTTGCCTCACCTCTTTCTCCTCCTCCTCTGACATCGGGAGCTGAATGGTGTCTAGCAGCTCGCTCAATTGGTGCGTACACCTTTCGATCTGTTGGATCTCCTTCAGCAGCCCGGCTGAGTTCCTCCGATCCTTCTTCTTCGACTCCTCCATGATCCGCATGTGGAGAGATACGATGGGCGCTGACCACGGAAACGTGCGCGGGACGGAGAAGTGGGCCTGGAGGCCGCGGTCCCGGCAAGGGATCGCAGCCACCAGGGAGTGCATCGAAAACAGGAGCACAGCGGTCATCGTGTAAATGGGCACCGCAAGACCGGCGCTGGCGTCGACCTCGTGGCCTCGAGGTGCGGTCGTGTTGCTTCCGATGGCCTGCAGCTGCCGCGCGGCTGACCACGAGCGGGACACGGTAGAGGAGGTGGAGCGGAAGTGGGAGGAGCGACGGCCGCCGCTCGGCGAGGGAAAGGGGTCGGCGTTGCCGCTGCGGCCGAAGGAGCGGTTGCTGTGGGAGAGGATTGAGCTGGCGTCCTTGTCGTCGAGCACGACGGCAACTTCACCGAGGGCCTTGCGGGAGCGGCGGAGCTGGCCCTCGCCGATTCTGCGGCGGGACGTGGAGGCGGCGGCAGGGCCGAGCGCTGCGACCACGATCTCAAGTTGGGCCAGCAAGCGGCGGAGCTGGTTGACACCGTCGCGGACGGCATTGCAGATGTCGAGGGCCTTGACGGCCCGGTCGGAGAAGTCGGCGATGAGGTGTTCGAGGGGTGGCAAGGCAATGAGCGCCCAGCGGTCGACGAGAAGCGCCCGGAACTCCTCGTGGCACACGAGGAAGGCGTGAAGGAGCTTGCGGACCCAGGAGAGTGACAAAAGGCCGTCGGCACCGACGGCAGAGAGGTCCAAGAAGTGGTCTGCGACGCAGCGCTGGAAGGCGCACAGCTCCTGTTGCTCGGCGGTGGCCATGTGGTGGTGGGCGTTCATGCGGTGAACAGAATCGGCGCGGATGCTTCGGATGGAGCGGCCAAGGAAGACAAAGGAGACCGAGGAGGAGGATGGGAAGCCCTGGTAGACGGAGACTGGCATTCTCGAAGGAATCAGACCACTCAATTCATCCTTACAGAGCACGAGATGTTTTAGGATGAGGCCAGAGACGGGAAGAGAACAGAAGAGATTTGGGGATGGCGAGTGTAATGTGGATACCGACGGAGGTCGTCGAGGTTCTATGGTTGCTGGGCTGCTTGCTTGGAGCCCCCAGTGTCGGATGACGAGAGGAGAGGAGGCGGCTTAAATGGAGGGGGCGTTCACCTTCTCCCCTCGTAGGAACAAATACGCGGACAAAAATATTCTCAACGAGGGGTCAATTAAAAAGAAGAAAAAGGAGTGCGACAGCCACGTATTCTGTCTCACTAAACTATCGTACCCCACTTAAAATAAGATGACATGGTTTGCCAAAATTAACCGCGGAGAGAGAGAACCGAAGAGCCGGTGGCCGAGTGGAACGCGGGCGAGACGCGAGCACGACACGGCGCATCCGCGTAGCAGCAGGACTCCAGTGTCATTTGCGCTTTGAGATCTGTGTCTACGGATCTCAAAGCTACCCCGCACAGGATCCATTACCCGGACAGCTGATTCGGTGCGCGCGTACGCCGTGGAGTCAGGGAGACGCACAGCTGTCGCTTTGGATGATGTCGACCGGGCCGAGGTCGCGCGCGATTTAATGTTTTGAGAAGGATAAAACTTCGTGGACCGAAAAGCCCCCGTAGCCCCAAAAATACCATACGCAATATAGGAGGGCTTTTGAGGTAGTTCATCTACCCCACGCGGTTCCGAAGAATTCAGAACAGGTCCAACATCCCGCGTCTCAAAGAAGATGGTGGTGCGCAAAACCACCGAGTTTTCTTTATCCTTCAGACTAGAAGTCCACTAGATTAGTTCGTCTGATAACTTAATAGTCCAGAGAGAAAGTCAAACATTTACATATATCTCTAATGACATCTAAAATATATTAAGAAGGTGGTTGATCCTTGTATAATACATGAATCAGCACCAAGTCATATGAGGTCCAACTAATCGACCTTTCAAAAATTACTGAAGAATGATATGAATTAATCAACCTTACAGTTTGGTCTGGGCACCAACCAGCAGCTGAGGTCTCGAAGAACGCAACTTACTCGTGATTCAATAGGATCATGGAAAGCAACAACGGCATTGGGCACAAAGCAAGAGGCTTTCGTCCAAGTCCAACAGGCTTTCCTTGTTCTTATTGACAGAGTTGAGGGTTAGGGAAAGCAAGCGGATAGAGGTTCTCGAGACTATAGGCTAGAGGTTCAAACAAAGTGCTAGGTGAGCACGTGTGACAGATCACGACAAGAAGAACCGACACTAGGCAAATAAGACCATTCAAGCCACAGTGGACCTCAACGTAAGCGGTAAGCACAAATCCTTAAATACCAGCCGCTCACCAGACTGGAACAAAATATATAAACCATCTAAATAGGAGGCAAAGTAAGTTATTTTCTATTGTTCTTACGAAGGAAACTAAATTTGATAGTAATTAAATGTAGTAGAATGCTGCAATACTGACCTCCGGAAGCGATCCTGTGGAGAGTGCTCGCTCGGGAAACTGCTGACAGTAGCCTAAACGAAGAAAAGGTGCAGCCAATTAAATGCCGCTAGCAATTTTGCTTTGATTGGGCTGACATGACGATAACACCGACAGTACGGGCAAAAACAACATACCAAGGGGAACTCTTCACCTGAGAATTTGTTTAACAGAGACATGTTCATGAAAGAAGCCGAGCTCGAAATATGGTGTAATGATTAAAAATGTCATCAGTGGTAATGGAAAACATAAGCAAACCAGTAAATTTTGTACAAAAGAAAGGTTTGTCATATCGGTCACTTTGTTTGACAGTAACATACTTAGATTCTAGTAAGAGCTGAAGGCTTATTCATTGATCAAACAAGTTTTCTCCTCACTAAATGAGAATTTGTCAAAAAGGTCTGTTTTACTCTAGACAACACCAAGATACACAGAGAGGACTGAATGGTCATTATCATTGACGAGTAGGTTCGCCAAATTCAACTGGTTTACGTTCAAAGTATGACAAACTTTTGATGACAAAAAAGATTCGAGTTTTGTTCAAGAGAAAAGCCTGAGAAAAATTATACGGTACTAAATTCTAGTCAATCAAACCCACCCTTCTCTGAATGAGTAATTTCCTTCCATTGCCAGCATTAACAAGCATTGCCTGCATAAGCTTGATAGGATGATTTTGACAGGAAGAAAGAGAATGAGAAAAACAGTTAAGCTGCTGGATGTTCCATCCAGAGCCATATATATGTTGCTTTTATTATGACCCGTGGATTAACTAACCTATAATTCCGTTTGATCCAAACCACTGACCAAAATGTTTAAGTTAAAGTTATCATAATACACTCATCATATTTTTATAAGCTAATCCTAATCTTTGTTGTCTTTCGATGTGAGACTAATTGGGGTATTATAGTTTTCCTTTTATTTCTTAACTAGCAGCAAAGAAAATAATGCTTCCTAAGTTATGGGAAACAACAATGCTTATCTGTCAGGAATGCAGAGAAGCGATCAAATGCCAGTGAAGGCAGAAGGGATGAAATTAAGAGAGCTGGAGACCTTTTGTAACTAGCCTAGCCAGCAGAAACCTAAATATAATCCAATTAAAAGGGAATAATAACACAACATATATGTCTGTGTGTGTTGTGTGCAGAAAACAATCATTAACATTTTATTTTGAAGGACTAGAGGAACAAGTATATTACATATTTATGCCGATAAAATAGATTAGTGAATTCAAGCATGCATGAATCAGATGATAGAAAATAGCTAACCTAATATTAGGAAACCATAGACTAAAACAACTCCAGAAAGCAGAGAAAATACAGTCATTTACTTATTAAGCAGCTAGCCTGGTGTGATGCATAGAAAACCAAATGCATTAGGCAGAAAATATGTTGCTAAAACCTACCAGAATGAGGTAATTATAAAGAGGCATAAATAAACTAAAGCATGCTCTATCCTATATCATGGAAAACCATTGAAATGGTGAAATGCCATCTCACATCTACCCAATTACTCAAACAAGTTCTTTGTGGTAGCAAAGTGGGATTAAGGTGCTATTCTTCAAGGGTTTTACAACTGAAAGTGTGAATCATACATGGACTGTACCACCAATTCATCCTAAATTAATAATGTTATTAAATACTCAAGGAGCACTAAAATTCTAAGGTCCCAGAGCCTGTCATTAGTCAGAAGAAACATTGTCAAGTTGATAACAAAATGTAATAATGCAAAATGGTTAAATATATTAACAAGAGCAAATAATAAAAATATATCAAGAGATGGAAAGGGAAAAAAAATTAAAAAATAATAAATTATGAATTTATAAATCTGCAAATCGAAGGCCAGAAAAAAAGACTTGAATGTCATCTTTTGTTTTATCAAAGTCCAGAAATTTTCATTCCTTTAATTTGTTCTAGAAGTAATTTAAGTAAAACTGTTAGAAAGCTAACGGGGGCAAGTAGATTCATACCTGGATTCTTTGCATGACTCAAACAACCTATATCTATTTCTCCAAGGATTCATGTTTCAAGTGCAACACTGTGATTTGCCCACTAGTCCAACAATTAAGAACTAATTACTTAAGTTATAACCACCGAAAGGAACTGGTTCCTGCACAAATAAAGAAATAAAAGTTCAAAAGCAGAGAAAACAACATCAGAGTCCTATTATTAACTTTTTTTGTTCAGATACTTGACGCTAACAAATGAGACATAAATCTTCACGAACAAGAATAAAATAATTAATCTCCATAATGCAATTCAAGAAAAGTCATAAATCATCATTTAAAGAATAAAATACATAAATCACGATAGTAAATGGTAACCTACCCAATGAATCCAATGTCACATTAAAATCCATTGTGTAAAACTGAGAAAAAATTTTGACCAGCTAGACAGATTATTGTTTTTTATACTGCTCCCCACTCCCTTAAACACTGTGGAAAATGTCAAATCTGAATAAAACTAAAACAGAGATGATTTGCATGCTTACTATGCTATTGTTGATCTCGATCAAGCCCTGGGTGAGGGTTGGTTTCTCTCTTGTTCTTGAAGAGGTTCCGAGGTTGTTTGTTATGGAGATGGTGTCTAAGCATTTGACCCAAGTAATTTTCTCGGGAGATTCTTGGAGGATCATACTATTCCCAAAAAATATATAAAAGAAATTAATTATGATTTCGATTTGCTCAAAGATGGCATCCATAACTATGATACAAAATACAGGGAATCTCAATTCATGTATCACACAGCTCGAAGGAACTATCATGACTAAGGATTCAATAAATCCAGCAATATCTACTCCATTACCATCGAAGTGAACGAAAAGCTATCGTAACACATCTTACATCACAATGCTAATCTGAATGGTTTTCCTTTTAATCACCTTTTTTTTCCTCTCCTAAAGTGAAGATACGTTTCACATAATAATTCTTGCAGGATCCTTATAATGCTTGATTAAAAACTATGACACAAACCCTAAATATTTCTACATACGAACTATAACCCTAAGAACCGACCAATCTAGGTTTGGCAATAAGAAAGAAGTGTCACCCAGATCAAGATCAACCTAAACAAATAGGAAGACAACATTGAAATGACTGTTCCTTACGACCGAACAACGATCCCAATAACATTGGATTCTACAGAGATCCCACCTCGTTCTTGACGGTGCGCTGGATCAGGAATCGGCGTGAAGGGACCCCGAGTAGCTGCTGCGATGACCCGATGAGGACGGACGGAAAGAGAAGGGAAAACGAGAAGGTGGAGGAGGGAGGAGATTTGGGAGGGAGTGGAAATGAGATATGAGGGGACGAGCGGCCGACCCAACGCTTTGCTCTCCGGTGGGCGGGAAGTTTGATTTATAAGGGTTGGGTGCTTCCTAACGCGACTTAAGTCACGAATTTATTGTCGTCCGGTGGCGTCTTATATTTATAATTTATATATAATTAGTTTTCGTATTTATTCTTCCAATTTTATTTATATAATGTATTTTTATAAATTTTAAAAATTAGCATATTGTCATTGCATAAATCTTCATCGATTGACAAGAGTGCCCTCTAATTTTTTGTTTTATGATTATAAGAATATTAAAGATATTTTAGATATTTGTATATCTCTAATCCAAATTAGTCGAGTTTTAATTACATCTCATGATTAACTTAAACCTTTTCTTTTTGTGGTGTTTTATAAAAAATATATATCCTTAAAAATATGCTTAGATGTTGAGATGGATCGATCGAGGTTTAAAGTAAATGTAAGTTGTTAGGATGGAGCTCGAGGTTCAAAATGAACGACGATCAACTTCACCTGATTTGCTAAGATATTAAAGTGAAGTCAAAATGTCAACATGAATTTCTTGATTTACTATAATGGAGCTCTCAATTTGTTAGTCCCAAAGGGTGACTTAGTTGAAATCGAAATTGTCGGTTCCTAATGTTAAGATGGAGCTCTAAACTCATCTTCTTGAAGTATCCGAATGCTTAAAAAGAATAAACACTCATTAACTACTTGCGGTTTAGATAAATACCTAATAAGTTTTATCATTTCTAAAATAATTTTACCCTTATCAAAAAAATTTATATAATTAATTATATTTGTTTGTACTCACTACAAACAAAACTTATCCAAAATAAATAAATATTTATTTTTATTAGTTTCATCTCTAATTTATCCATAACCCAGCACAAACAAAATATTATCTTTACAAAAATAGATATTATAAAATGGTTATATCGGTTAATTATATGTGTCCTACAAACTAATCACTAATCACGTAAGTAATGACACTTGTGACACACTACATAAATATGTTTGCTTGTTATTATAGGCATTTTATCACATATTATCTATATCTATATTGTGATGTCATTTGTGCAATGGGAATCGGATTGTGATGAGATCATAATAATGAGATTAATTCGCCTTTAAATATAGGCCCTAAATCATCTCGATCATTGGTTACTCGAGAAAGACATCAAGATAATCGGATAGACCGGTGTACTATATACTCGTCCATACAATCGAGGCGACTGGTCTCATAGTCGCTCGTGTGATGACACTAGAGATATGATGCATATACTCATTGGAAAATGAGTTCACTAATTGATCCACTTACGAAATGTTGAATAGTTAATGATACTTGACATCAGACAACGATTTTGTAGTCTCAATTGTGAGTTTGGTCCTTAGACTTGAGATACCAAATATGTCTTGTATAAATACTCCGTTCTTTGATGTCGGATTTACAAGTTTAAAAGTTATATATCTAGTACAATTGGTTCTCGAAAATGATAGTCAACCTTACAAAGGCAATTGAATGTCAATAAATGATCATCCACTCTCGATATCGGGAGAGAAATATCCCGTGTATGCGTGCTCAAACAAAATCCATATTCAGAATCGTTCGGATTGAGAGAGAATAAATGATTCGAGAGAATCCGATTAGAGACTTTGATAGGATTCCATATAGGCCTGACATTACCATGCCTAATATACAGTTTTTGGAATATTAGATGGATAAATGCCCATAGATACATGGTAACTAAGGATAAACATGTTCAATAGATTAGATCTTCTGTATTGTTTGGAGACTATGGTATAATGGCATAATATATCCATAGTCGATAAGTTGAGTAAATTATGAAGATAATAATTTACTATATCAAAAGAAGTTTTGAGTTAAAAGATGTTTTGACATGATCGACTCACGACCAACTCGATATCGAGCCTAGAGGGTCACACACAAATTATGGATGTTACGACGAGTAGATGTACAAATATAAGATATGAGTCTTTAGTTTGGATCATGCGGATAAAATCAAATTGGATAATTAGATAGAAATTCAATATCCAATAAGGATATGATTCATTAAGAGTTAAGTTGCTTGCAGGAACATGGTTCATAGGTAGTGATCACCCACTTCGGTAGCCTTGTGAAACGTGTGATGATGGAGATCCCCCACGAGTTATTCTTCATCATCTCAATCGGATTTGAAAATTTCAGGAATATACGATATCTGTATATAACACTTCAGGAGTACACAAGTTCTTCTTCGTCATCTCAATCGGATCTGAAAATTTTAGAAATACATGATCTCTGTATATAACATTTTCTAAAAATTTCAAGAATATACGATCTCGACACTTTTCACGTAATATGTATAATTTTTTATTTTATAATTTTTTTCGTGTACAAATCCTCGCATAACAAGTACTTTGACTTTAAAAATTCTTATTTTATTTTTATTTTTCGCTTATGAGATGCCAATCCACGATTTCCCAGTGTCACCTTAGACCGAGCTCCTGCATATAGAATCTTGAAATCACTAGCATGTTCGGTATATCATTCAAGTCTCTCTTTGCATAGCACAGATTAATGCTGTGGATTTGATAAATATAAGCATCCAACCTGCTTGCACACTTGACAATCACATCCAAGTAATAGAACATGGTTACCAGAATCTATTTTAAGGACAGTAAAGCCATATGCTTCACTACATTATTTTAAGGACACTTCTATACCTCGACATTAGTAGCTTCTCCTCAGAGAAAGCAGTAGTTTTGCCAAGGGACAGTTCCATTGAATGAGGCTATTCGCACTAATTAAGGCAGGTCCCAAGCTCTGTAGCAGTTCTCTCATCAAAAACCCATGGTCGAGGAAAACTCCTCCATCAATGGGAAACATATGGATTTGGCAGCTGTATCTCATGCTCCATCTTTGTAAAACCCATCTGTTCTTCAAGAACTGTCAACACCATTGTCATCTCTCAGTCTTTTAATGAAAAAGGAAATAGGATTGTTGCCTTGCTGTTAAAACCCACTACATCCTGGCTTGTTTGCCTTCTGTTTCACCTCCTCTCCTTTCCTGATGTTTGGGTCGCATACATTTCCAGAGCCTGGATCAGTAGCAGCTTCTTGAGCTACTGCTACGTCTATAGATTCCCTCGTAGCTTCTGCCGGAGATTCCTCATCAATCTTGGATGCTTCTCTTCCTTTTCCCCACAGCACTATGTAGAGTCCAATTACTATCAAAGCTGCTCCCAACAGACTGGGACAGATAGGAAGATCATCAATAGTTTGAGATGTTTATGACTCGGATTGAAGTAAAAGATTTGAGCTTACCATCCCAAGTATAACTTCTCATTGAGTAGAAGCGAACTCAATATGGCAACAAGTAAAAGCATCAGAGGATTGAAAACAGAGGCATACACTGGTCCTTTCTTCTTTATGCACCATCCCAGGAGTGTAAAGCTCATCCCAGAAGCAAATATACCCTGTATCACCGGACAGCAAGTGAAGAGATGTATGAGACACATTGTGAACAGAAAGGGCTTATCTTTTCTAAATCGCGAACAGCAAATCTAGGTTAGGAAGACCTTCAATGCCATCTATGCCTTTGACGTTAGTGTACTTTGTTAATGCAAGTCAGGATAGATTTTGATAACAAAATGCAAGATATCCAACGGCCTGAATCTCTTTGTTGTTCATGTATAGCTTGCAAAATATATATACTCTTTATCAAGAAAATGGCACAAAAAATACATACAATTTCTAAAGATTTTTTATCATACACTCGAGAATGATTTATGCATGAGAATATAATTAAAGGATTTGTGCACACAGATATGGAGTTCAAGGGGGCAAGTATACAAGAAAACAATGAAAAGGTTTCGAATTCTCTAGGTGGTAGATCATGTTCTTTGCTAGTATACTCAGGTGCATTCTACTAGGCATCGTTTCAGTTATGTGAGGTACACTCGCAAAACATATGCAGAGACACATCAATAAAGAAAACATTCCTTGGTCTCAAAAACTTAGCTGTTTTATTTGGGAAAGATCATGTTGGCAGCCAACAAAAAGTTTTGTTATCCCTGGCCTGATGTGCAATGGTGCTCATCATTTGGCTCGGTTAAGCAAAACACTTCTCCATATATAAACAGAACAACCATGAAGAGAAACATGATTGATAAAAGACCCAAGGAAAAGGATAATTCTGTGACATAATATGATTAAGTTGCCAGAAAAGACTAGAGGATGAAGAAGAAACCCTCTTACTGAATATGCGGCTGTGAGTAGCCTAATGTCAAACCCAAGTCTCCACTGAATCCTATGTCTCTCAACACAAAGAGCCAAGATGCTAGCTTGAATGGATCCCATCAAGCACATCAATGCTGCGTTGGAGTAGTGACAGGGGTATGCTTCGGCCAACTTTGCCTGACAACAATTGAATGCAGAAAAAAAATGGAAGGTTAAACAAATATAGTTCAGAATGCAAAATGGCATCATCACATTAAGATCACCTGAATAATTAACCAGAGTGCGTAACACAAACAACTGGCAACTGCCAAGAATGAGCCCATGACACGATTACCAGACTCTGAGTGAGGCGCTGCTAAGTGGTGGCCTCCATGATCCTGTTGCTCACTGAGATTGATGTTTGTCGACCAAAGTTCTATACCTGCTCCCTTATAGAAGGTGAGAAGCATTGCCCCACCCAACCCTAGGAGCGTTCCTAGAACCTTAGCTCTTCCATAATTTGTTCGTATTCCTAGTCTTTCCAACCTGCATGTTAAAAGTCACAAGTACAATATTGGACAGTCCATGAATTTTAACCATTCATAATTCTCCTCAAACTATCATCTAGTTGAAAGTATTCCAGTATATGTCATCAAGCTAATGAGTTGCTAAATCAAGGAAGCACTTTCACCTTCTGATTCTGTATATTCAGCTAATTGGAGAAGTAGCTTTTTTCCTTGTTTTGATCGTTAAGATGTCAATAAAATGTTAAAGGTTATTTTGTGATGATAAACACTAGAATCTGAGATTGAGGAGATCAATATCTCACTTCAATATTTTTTTCCCTTCGAAGGCACCAAATCTAGTGAATGGTTTCTCATACAAAAGACAACAGTGTGAGCAACCAATCAGGCTAATGTAAAGCCTAAGTGCTAATATTGTTTAAATGTCATACAACAGTCATTAATGCATGATAATGGTAAAGGATACGGACCATGAAAAACATGGATGGATGCTCATAAGTCATCAACAAATGCATTCAGGCCATACAAAATCTAAACAAACATGGATTGTAAAATTCTGTACCTAAGATTCTATCTAGCAATTTCTTATTAAGTGCAAGCATACATCTAGATTGAAAGAAAATATCAAGAAGACTATAACCACAGGAAAAGAAAAGAAAAAAATCTACAAAGATAAATATTCATGGATGTGATTTGGTAAAATTGTGTCCTAGTGAAGTTAACAAATTGGCTATTGCTGAAATAACCACAATCATTCTCTAAAGTGGTCAATGTCTAGCACGAAGAACTTCCCAAAAGCAGTCAGCAATTAGCAATGATTTTCCTCAAAAGAGGATCATAATTTGTATTTATTTCAAATACTTACGTTAAGTAAATGGTCAATATCAGTTAAGCATTAAGAGCTTTCTTTTGAAGAATTTCAGAAGAAGAAAGACATCTAGCAGATTCAGATGCAATACAGATTAAAGAGAGTATATTTTTTCAGAAGTTCAGAGTTCCAACCTGAATGATACAGCCAATATAAATGTAACTGCAGGAACAAGATTGGCCATAGCAGATGTGAAAGTAGCCGAAGTAAGTTTCATACTGGACACATACAGATTTTGTGCGAAAGTTGCCCTGCAAATTCATAAGAGAAGCATAAATACATGCTTCATTGTACAAGAAACTATTACTCAGTCATATCTATGACATGAATGGAAAAGCTTCAAGAAAGTCACGGAAAACAAAACCATTACAACTGTCTATCACATGCATTCATCTTCTCCTTTCCTTTTAAGATCTGCCACCTCGACAAAGTCTTTCCTTGCCCTTTTCTTTAGAGCTCAGGCAGCAAAGATTCATATTCATCACATTCATGAATAACATCATTAAATAGGGAACTAATTTTGTTAAGTACGTTAGTGAAACAATATATGTATTGAAGCTTACAAATATTTCTTTCTTTTTTTCTAAGTTGACCATCATCATCAACTATCACAACTTCTACCAAGAAAACCATTCAAGCTATTCACTTTACTCAAACGTGTTGCAGCACCAGCTGAATACAAGAAAAAGCATCCAATAGAATCCTGAAAACTTCTTCAGGATGTTGAAGATAAGGAACATATATAGATAGTCCACAGAGAATTATCTCCATTGGTATGCATATCTCAAGTTATGTCAGCCATGTACCAAATTCAAGGTCACATTGCAAAGTAGGTATTTTTGTTCATAGATGGAAAGACCGACAGAGAGAGAAAGAACAGTCAAAATCATTTTCACACATCATCACAATTAAATGTTTCATGTGACTGTCATGAGGATCCTGTGATGTCTTACCCAAACAAGCCACAGAGGAACGTCAGCCCGAGTATCTTCCACGTTATCTTTGGCCTTCGTTTCCTGAAGCCATTAGTCAAAATCACAACATGAGGAAAGGTGATGGTCGATCTTTCAATAGAATTAATTATCCCATTAGAAAGAAGCATGTGTATAGTATGTACAAATTGATCCACAAAAAAGGATAATACTAACTCAAAATGCTTTTAATCCCATTGTCCCACAGATCTAAAGACTTGACAAAAATTTTTTTTTTTCCCCACAATATACGTTTCATCCTTGCCGAAATGATCATCAAGAAAGAACAGAGGAACAAGTAAAATGAAGCTAAAGAAGAAAAAAGGCAGAACAAGAACAACAAAGAGGAAGAAATAAACCAAAAGATGAGCCTTGAAATAGCCCATCCATTCGAGAGATGCAGGATGCATTGGACAACAGACCACCGACTTGTAATCGTCCAAGCTTAATCCATTAAAAATCCGGCCATCCTTTCACCCCGAGCATGCCAAGATAAAACCAACGCCGTACGAGAGAACAGCTTTCTTAGGGTTGTTCATTATAATGTCTATGCAGAACCACCTTGTTCATGGAAAGGCCGGTCATAAGAAATCTCCACCCGGGCATAGGCTATTCGGAGACATTGACCGAGTGGTAGCAAAACTCGTTTCATCGAACACTTGCGCAATCGATTAGATCGAGAATATACATACCTTTCTATGAAGAACGCGACAGGGCTGATGAAGGCGGCGGCGAAGATGTATCGGTAGGCGACGAGAACCTTCACGTCCATGCCATCGTTCAAGGCCAACTTGTACAGTATGTTCACTCCGGCGAACGACGTCTGTATCAGCACCATCGCGGCCGCCGGCTTCAGCCCTTGTGCCACGTCGCTCCAGTCTCTCCCTCCCATCATCCAAATGAGCCTCCTCTCGTATTCTTCGACCTACAACGAAGGCTCTTTCACGAGTACATATATCGAGAGGCAGACGTCGCTTGGGGCTGTGGAGTGGCGTCGTGCATGCAATGGGCCAGCAGTGAAGTCCGCAACAAACGGCGAGGAGGAGACAGACTGGACACTCGGTGGCGAGCATGGAGGAGATCGAGGGAGAACATTTCATCGCCGGGTTCGCGTGGCACTCACACCTCAAAATGACTCTTCGCAGCCTTTCACAGCGCTTCACGGTCCGCTTCTCCGTGGACCCCGCTGATTCCTTCAATGATAAGGCCGGTACATGGAAGAGTGAACTCAGAAGGGTTAGCGAAGTGTTGCCCTCCCGCGTCGCGGTTCGGTCGTTCGTGGCGAACTTGGCTACTTGGGCGCGGCATCTGTTGCGCTCCGGACCACACCATCTGCCGCGTGGTTGGCTCGGTCCGATGGCAGGAACAGGATTCAAGCCTACGTGTCGGATAACTACTGGACAAGACGACGTCACCGGTATCATACACCACGTGAGGACACGTGTCGGAAGTTACGCTACTCCAGCGAACCGAGTGACCCCTGAACGGCTTGTCTTCGGACCATCCACCACAGGAACTGAGTCACCCACGGAAATAATCAGGACTGATGACGCTCGGTGCACACAGTGTTACAGACGACGGTAGCCCAACTCGGCCCACCGAAGCCCGATTTTGAACCACGCCAACTCATGTCCTTTCGAAGGCTTTTTGGAAATATTTTGATATAATAGAATAAACATATATTAAATTACCATGACACCCTTGTACGATAAAGCATTTCGATATCCGAGTTGGTGTCCGAGTGACTCCAGTAGTTTATCGTTTTCGCACTGATAGGGGCATTTTGGTAACCTAAGTTGGCCACCCGCTGCGTGCGGTAATATTCCATCTCGACTGCTCCTTTCCTCGCGCGACCTTCTGCGAGTCGGCGATCCGTCCGGCGCCGAATTCTCCCTCCTCCCTCAAGGTTTTCGATTCCGATCGAGTTTGATACCAGGCTATCGCGAGAGATTTGTTCTATTGATCTGTAGGACGCGTCATCTGTTGATGGTAGTCTGCCGATCGAAACCCTAGATCGCAATCTGTTAGGTTTCGGCTCTGATTCGAGGGGTTGGTTGGGGGTGATCTGTCCATGGCGGATCAGGAGGATGAGGAGCTGCAGATGGCGCTCCGTATGAGCCTGCAGAGCTCGCCACCGGAGGCGAAGAGAAGTAAGCAGCGGGAGATAGCTGAGGAGTCCGTGGAGGCAAGGAACCGGCGGTTACAGCGGGAGCTCATGGCTTCTGCTGCCGAGAAGAGGATCAGGGCCGCCGCCGCCGCCGCCACGGGAAATAAGACTGTTAGCCCCGCAAAGCCGTTGTGCGCGAGAGAGGAGTCGCGGAATGAGAGTGTTCCGATGGCCATCACGACTGCCACAGTAGCGAAGGAGGAGATGAGCCTTCCGCAGCTGGAGAAGAGCAGGGTTTTAGGTTGTGGGGAGGAGTTATCGTCGGTTGATGCCGAGCAGTTGTTTCTTATGGTGTTCGGAAGTTGCGTGTCAAAGGATGTTTTGGCACAATGGAGCAACCAAGGAATCAGGTCAAGTCATGAGACGTTCTATTTGCTGTCATATTTGAATTTGCTACCTATTCGGTATCATTCAATTCTCTACGCATGAAAAAGAACTGTTTTTCTTGTGATATTTCAAATTCTGCCCGCATTTGGGAATTCATCGCTTTGTGGATTCACAGTTTCCATGGTTCTACAGTTCTAGTTATACCATATTCCCTGGAACCTAGTAGTGAAAGTCTTATTTCCGTTCTTACAATTGAAGTGGATAATATTTGATGTTTTCCAATAGAAGGAAGGTGATGATGTTATGGTACAGACTCTACTTTATAAATAATTGGTTGTCCATGTTTTCCAGAAATCCTAAAGCTTTCTCAGTGTTTTATATCTTCTTCAATCTATTATGGCCCAGCATAGCTCATATAAATCCAAAACATGTTCTATTGTCTTGTCTGAGCAAAGTCCAAACGCCGCAAATGTTTGCATAATGTTTGCGATTACAATTATTCCTTCATGAATTTCACAAGGAAGTTCATATATTTTATGAAGACTATCTAGTTTAATGTAAAACTCTAATTGAAATTTAAATATACTTTACAGTATATTGAGACACAGTCTACTTTGTATGTTTAGATCCTTGCTTCTAATGATCTGGGGAAGTTGTGTAATCCGTGAGACTGTGACCAGTCTTATCTATTACAATTCGGTGTTCAACCTCCGGTGAAGCTTTTATCCTTTAATCCCTTGGTTTCCTTTCCTTGATTCCTTTGTTCTACCTTGGATTTTCTATTTTTCTATAACTTTTAGGATGTGTTCAAATTCTAGCAATTTGGATCAGCTACACGTCATAATACCAGATTTTTTTTCTTTCTATGATTTATGTTTTAAATTGGGAGGTTTGGATTTTTGGCTTCAATATTTGAATTATAAAGTATTATTTTGTTGTTATTCTCACTGATTTTGGCTATGACCTATCTGATTGTTCTCTATCCTTATATGAGTCATACTTCATTTCCTTCTTGCTGCATTCCTGCATCAGGTAGTGATGTTTAGTTTATTGGTTGGGCTTGCTAGTATCTTGTATTTGGAAGTATTAATGTCCACCAGTTATATATCTGATTGCTCTAAAGACTGTGGATGAAATATTGAGTTACATGTATATAATTGGTTGAACAATGATCTTGTTGGAAACTACTTTTTGTAATTTATTTTGTATGAATTAATGCTTGTAGATTTAGCTCTGACCCGGAAACTTGCATGGGCTTGGTCCAACACGAGGGAGGTCCTTGTGGTGTGCTGGCTACCATACAGGTTGTTCTCTTTTTTCCCCCTCATTTGTCTTATATACCTACGGTTATGTTGCTACAGATGGACTTTCAAAGAAATCTAGTATTGTCTTGCTCATGGTTTACAAATGCTTATAATGATGCCATTTCCATTTTTTTCTTTTTGCTGATATGTAAAGGGCTGTTTGCTATATAAGATCTCTTCTGCTTACCTTGTTAAAACCATAAATCTAGAACTTGTTGCTTTATAAATTAAAGAGGGTTGTGTTGATGTCAAAATTTATTTCTTAGTCATCCTGTGAATATTGTTGAGGTGCTTGTCAGATACTTGCAATGTAGTACCATTTCTAGTATATGTTTTATTTTCAAATTGATGAATATACATAAATTTTAAAAAGCAGGGTGTCCCATGCTTTAGCTTGCACTGTTCTTGTCTCCACAATCACCATGGAGCATCAAAGACAGTTCAATTTACATCAAAAAATTGCCTCATGATGCTGTGTGTCACCTACAAATTGTTCTCGACATTCAATGTTTCTGAACAATTGCCTCGTGTATCATTATAATATTTTTGTTTTCAATTCTTATATCCTAGAAAATTCAATGCGGAACCTTTCATGACAATGACTGTGAGTTTATTTATGTGACATTTCTCTATACATGCTTGCTGGATTTTTATAGTGTTTTTACTACTTTGTAAAGTTTTTTCTAACTCTGATTTCTTGTATTTTGCAGGCTTATGTATTGAAGTATCTTTTGTTTTTCTTGGATGATTTTGGTAAAGTCAAAGTCAATAATCCACTTTATAATTTAGATCAGAAGAAAATTTATGGAAGTTCAAATGCAGCAAGCAATAATTTTGCATCTTTTACTGAAGATATAAAGGCAAGGTGATTAATTACTCTAAAATGATTTTGATCTCATTGTAACCTTTTTGTCCTGTAACTTGTTCAATTATTCATTGTTCTTGTTCATTGGATATTAAGGAATTTGACATATCCATATTGTGAAAATCTTGAGAAGCTATTTATCTCTTGAAATGCTAATTGTCTTTTTTCCCCTGAAAATGAACTTGCTTTGTTGTCAATGCTGATCTAAGACGGGTCCTGCAAGCTGCACGTGCTGTTTGTGCTTTGGCATACTGCATATTCAGATTCCTGTAACAACTTGATATTGTACTTTCAACTGCGATATAGGGAGAAAAGCTAAGAATATTTGCTAAAGACTTTATTGCACTCTCATTACTGTAACTTGTCCTGATGTCACAGCAACGAAACATATATGCAGTTGAGGAGCATTTCTGCATTGAACAAAAAGTGAAGACAAGCAGAGGGGAAAGTCAGCTGAATAAAAATCGGAACAAGGACAGATTATGTGTTTTTTTTTTTTTTGAGGGGAGGGTTGGGGGGGAGATGATTTAGTGGTGATGATGTAAGAAAATGAGATAGTGTGTTGTTACTATGAGATAATAGTACAAAATTTAGGAATTCAAAGATGAACTGAGTTATCAAAGAGTTTACAACTCAGCTATTCTCACCTGAATTTAACTACCAACCAGAGAAGGTGGTAAGTTCATAAGGTTTACAACCTTGCTGTGCAAAATAATGCTATTATATCTAACAAATGGAATAATGAAATGCTGCAGGAACCAAGTAGGGCTTAGAACTTGCAATAAATACCTCCTTTGATTGGTGACCTTTTGTTAATTACCCTTAGTTATCCTATGTAGCTTTTGATCAAAATCTGGTGCTGAAGAGGTCATGAATTGGCATCAACTTAATATTGTTGGATTTTTTTTTCTTTCTTCTCCCAAGGTGATTTTTAAGCTTCAGGCCCTGATAATATGTCTCTTCTCAGAGCACTGGTTCACAGTATCGTTGAAATATTATTTCTATGTGGAAGTGGGAAACGGGCTGTTATTGCAACAATAAAAGTTCAATGCCATGATGTGGAGGGATCTGAAGCTGATCAGCATGAGGTTACAGCCTAACCAAATTGGCTTTCTGTCATTTTAAGCCCACCTAGGATTCTTTAGCTTACTTTTGATTGCTGCAACATTTAAACAGATGTTAGCAAAAGCCTTGGAAGGTCTCTCAATTGCATCAGCTTCAGATTTACAGAAAATTCTGAGAGTTAACACATACAGCATACAAGCAACTGCTATGCATCATCTCATGGAAGTGCTTCCTGTGTTTCGAAATCGTATGGGGGCAATGCTGTTCCTTATATCTGCTCTACTGTCACGAGGACTGGTTTGAATGATACTTCACAATCTTTTCATTACAGAATGTCTTTTTGCAGCATACCACAGCATTATATGCATGACACCTCACCCTTTTTCTCCTGAATGTATTTTTCCCCATAATGTTGCTTCATATTCAAGTAGTATTAATTACAAAATAAACACTTTATGCATGCTTGGTGGACAAACTCTGGACAATTAAACAATATGTTATTGACAGCAATCTTATCTTATGGTGAAGCTTAGACATGTTAACATGCATGGTCTCAAAGACCTGTCGGTATGGTGCATTCCAATAATATTTACTGGTCCACCATGTACTAGTACTGGACCAGAATTTGGTATTTAGTTTTTATTCATTTTTTTAGGTGGTACCAGGAGGTATGAGTCGGTATATCAATACCTTTCCACTCAGGTAAATTATTAAAAACCAGTATCCAATTATGATTTAAACCCTTGTTTACATGTAAGGTGGATATTAAGGCTTCCCAATTATACAATCTGGTGCACAACCTGGTCGATACAATAAAGGAAGAATGTATTTAAGGCAGAAACTATTCTGGTGCAATATTCTTAATTTGATAGTGAAGATTACATGCTAGATAAATTTATGGTATGCCACTCTATTATTAAGTTTAGCTGGAGGATCGTAATTTAGCCCAAAGAGTGAGGGAGAGAATGATAGATTTAAAAAAATGACTGAAGTGACTTGGTAGCAGAAAAGTAAGTGACTTAGTACAGAGTAGTAGATTAAAAAAATATTAATCGGTTCATAGAATGAGACCTATTGAAGTTGCTGAAGTTGGGAAGTGGCAACCCATATGGGCAACAGTATGCTATTGTTCATTTAGAAACTGTAGTTTTCAGATATTGTCCAAGACTATGTTCCATATGGAACTGATGAATGTTCCATATCGTTCTTTTGTAAATGTTATATGTTTACCATCACAGTAAAATAAGGTGATGATCCATGATCAAAGTTCTTGCTGTGCTGAAAAACTATTTTTTAAGGATGTTTTGTTGATTGCATGGATGTTTACACTCATTATGATAGATACATGGTAATCTGAATTTTATATTGTCGTTTGCAAAAGCCTATTGCTGAATCTTTTTTGGCATTATAATTCCAGGAATCCGTTCAGGATGATAGAGATGATCCTAGCCTACCACTGGTCACAGCTCCATTTGGGCATGCCTCACAGGTAATATTTAATTCATCGAATTTTAACAACACATTCAAATACTTCAGGAGGGAAAATATGAATCATGATCGCAACATCGTGCTACCAAGATTGCCCATTCACATGGATATTTCCTCCCATGTAGTGTTAATACTGCAGTGAGTCAATATTGCATTTATTGTGTCACCACAATAGTATACAAATGTCTCAAATGTAACTAGTAGTGCTTCAGTATCATATATCTCCAGAAATCTTGATGCAGGACAGTCTAATCCTGAACCCTGGTAATTGCAGGAAATTGTGAATCTTCTGATTTGTGGACAGGCTGTCCCCAATGTATTTGATGGCCGGATGGATCTTGGTGGTGGCATGTTCTTGAAGGGCATACCCATGACTCCGGAGATTGGATTCCTTTCACTTCTGGAATCTCTCAATCTGTGTAAGGTTGGCCAGCATCTAAAATGCCCTAGATGGCCCATATGGGTAGTGGGTAGTGAGTCACACTACACTGTTCTTTTTGCTCTTGATCCTGCTGTGCAAGAAGAGAACGAGCTGGAAGAGCGAGAGTCAAGGATTAGAAGAGCATTTGATGCCCAGGATCAGAGTGGAGGGGGAGGCTTTATCAGTGTTGAAGGATTTCATCAAGTTCTCCGGGAGATGAACATTAACTTTCCTCCTGAAAGGCTTGACAACCTTTGCAGCTCAGGGTTCATAGTATGGAGTGAGTTCTGGCAGGCCTTGCTGGATCTTGATAAAGGTTTAGGGGGCTTAAAGGACTCATCTGGATTAATGGGCAAGAAGCAGTTTGATCTCTACCATTTTAATGGGATTGCAAAATCAGTCTCCAATGGTACGTCTGCTGGAGGTGAGAGTCCATTGCAGAGACCGCGGCTTTGTAAGTTGAGTGTCGTGGTGCCTCCTAGGTGGACCCAAGAAGAGTTTTTGGCTGATGTGGTGAGTAGCTCAAGCAATGATTCCAGCACAAGAGAGACTGGAATCGTCGAGCTTAATCAGCCTCCGCAACCTCCTCAGCATGCACCACTAGTTGACTGCATTAGAACGCGTTGGCCACGAGCCATATGCAGTTGGATCGGAGATGCTCCCAGTATCGTGTAAAGGGAAGTTCCCATGAAAGGATAGTCTTTTCCGTACTCCTGCCATGTTACCTGCTTCAACCTACTTTGCAGCTAGAAATGTCTGATTGTGGTGATTGCTACCATCAATTTGTTTATTTATGTGGTGTAATTTTGTCCCAAAACAAAACTGACATTTGAGGGTTTTTTTTTTTTTTTTTTTACCTTGCCAAAAAGAATGCTCAATATTTTCTCGGCCATTTGGTAGAGGCTCACATGTAGCTCAAGCATTGTCATTGTGTTGTATCTCACCAGCTGCTACCCTCATCCATCTTCAAGTAATTTCAATGCCGAAGGGTTGGAAGGCAGCAACCGGTTGGGTACGTAATTCCATCGTAAGTTCATCTGATGTCTTGGTCCAGATTAGAAGAAATTTTTACTAACTCTCTATCTTTACATTCGTAGGTGAATTCTTGCAGATGCCGCGAAGTGTTGCAGAGGGTGGTCAACTGGCAACAGTGCAGCAGTCTCCAGATATCCCAGTACAGTGGGTAAAGTCCTAGCACTCGTTATAACATTCTACTCGATGAGCTCTTTTGAGTTTTCATGCACAGATATATGGTTGCAGAAACATCATCTTCCCATCTCACCATCAGATAAAACTCCCACTTTATTGTTCTTAGATGCACCCAATTCCCTAGATCATTGTTCACGAGACTTCTAAGAATATAAATGGATTGATCCTTCGTGATATATCAATCGAAGATCATTCCTCATTTATGTTGTCTGGAAAAACACTCAAAAAATATTCCTACTCTACCTGGGTTGGAATACTGCCGTAACCTATTTTTCTTCACATAAATGGTATTTTATCTTCTGATAGAAATCTTGAGATCTAGCAATGGTCTTCATCATCTTGATGATGATAATGATGTTTGCACCTGCAACCACGAAAGCAAAAGAACCGACTTTGATGTGAAAGAATTAACCACAGGCCAACTCACATTCCCACCATCAGACAACTGAGCCATCAGCCACCACT
Source organism: Musa acuminata AAA Group (assembly GCF_036884655.1). Taxonomy (NCBI): domain Eukaryota; kingdom Viridiplantae; phylum Streptophyta; class Magnoliopsida; order Zingiberales; family Musaceae; genus Musa; species Musa acuminata. Next base: position 10,841,532 of record NC_088343.1, on the reverse strand, counting down.
TTTCTTGAGAGATCAATTCCAGTGATACGTCACCAGCATAAAATTCACTTTCCTTTTCCGTTTCTGCAGTGAGCTGATGATTGTTGGTGAATATGAGATTAGTTTCAAGATCTTTACTATCGGATAAGATTTAAAGTTTTACTTTCTTTTTTTTACTAAGTGAATTTAGTACATTATATTGTTTCAATGTTTTTATCCGATGCGGTTTTGCATTCTCGATATTTAGCCCGTAAAAAGTTCATTAACACGGAAAATAATAGCGAATCTAATTAATATTTTTATTGGATGAGGTTTTGGGTCTTCAATATTTAGTTACTAAAAAGTTCTATCGGAATGCTGATTAACGTGGAACATAAGGGTGAAGTCATGCTTTTGCTTTGATGACAGGGCCAAGTGGGAGCACGGCAATCTCTCCTACACGTCATTCAAGATTTTATTGTTTGGACCGCTTTGAATCTTTTTCCACATTTCCGCACAAAACAAAGCAATGTGCCTTCAGTGACTTGGACAAGGGCCAATCGATCCAATCGGGTCAGAGTCGAGATAGAAAACTATGATCCTTCAGCGGATCGAATTCGCTGACGATCCGATCCATCGACTTAAACCAATTTCATATATCTATTTTTATCTTACTTATTCAAATAAACATAAATACGACTCTCATCTGGAATACTGGGAATCTTCCCGGTTCTCTTCGCAGAGCCGCCCGCTCATGCCGGTCTGCGACATCGCACCGCCATAGCCGATCGGATCCACTGGAGCGGATCCGAGATACCCCATCGGAACGAGGAAACCCAAGATTACGTTATCCTCTATCGCGTCCTCTCTACGACCTATGGTTTGTCCACCCGCTTGCGCAATAGGACCCACCTGTGGGTTCGGAGATGCGCGTGTTGGTGGGGTAAGTAGGTACGCCGGCGGGACGGTAGGATGGTGGTCTCGTCCTTCTATTAAGGTTTTAACTCTTTGCTTTATTTCTCACTGCTTCGTGCGGCTGTGCTCCGAGTAGAATCCACCGTCACGATTCCGCCACCTTCCTTTTCCCGTGCAACCTTCGCCGTCCAACCGACGCTGGGAACCGCGATGGACCCCGCCGGCGCGCTGCCGCCGATGAACCCCCGCTTCGGGCAGATCCCCTTCCCCACACCCCGTGGGGGCGGAGGAGGCGGCGCCTCCCACCACCGACGGGCCCAATCCGAGACCTTCGTCCGCCTCCCCGACGACCTCCTCTTCGACTCCGACCCCGACTTCGAGATCCCCGACATCGACTTTTCCTCGCTCTCCGACGATAACTTCTCCGGCGATAGCGGAGCGCCGATCGCGGCGGAGCACGCGAGGGCGGCAACGTCGGCTGCGGTTGCAGCTGCGGGCACGGGGAGACCCGTCCCCGGGGCCCACCTCAGGAGCCTGTCGGTGGATGCCGCGTTCTTCGAGGGGCTGTCGTTCCAGGACGCGGTGCCGGAGGGGAGGGGGCACCACCGGAGAAGCGGGTCGATGGACGGGCCGACCTCTTCGTTGAAGGGTGAGTCGGCGCCGCCGCTGTCGGATTTCGCCAAGAAGACGATGCCGTCTGAGAAGCTCGCCGAGCTGGCCCTGATCGATCCCAAGCGTGCAAAAAGGTCTTTGCGTGTTTTCCTCTCTTGACCTCTTTTGCTTCTTTGTGCCCTAAAACATAGAAAGCCTCTTTCTAGCAAAAGCAGCCCCACAGAATTCGAAGTATTAATCTTGTTTTCTGATGCTCGTTGATCTGATCAAGTGGCCTTCGTACCTACAGGGTTTTTGCTTAATTGGAATTCCACGCTCCATCACCTGAAAATTCCCTTATTCTTATTCTTTAGTTTGTTTTCTTTTATTTTGTATATCTGTAGTTCTTCCAGAAAAGAAATTTGGAGTAGCAGGTTCTTTTTATCTCAAAATCTCTCATCTTGAAAGATATAATTACTCCATGCTTGATTAAATACCAAAAAGAAGGGTAAATATTTGACTCTGGAATCCTTGACATGGTGATTATTGGGTGTTTTGTGCTATAGGATTCTTGCAAATAGGCAATCCGCTGCTCGTTCCAAGGAGAGGAAGATCCACTATACAAGCGAACTTGAGCGGAAAGTTGAGACACTCCAAACAGAGGCAACCTCTCTATCAGCGCAGCTTACACTTCTGCAGGTAGGAGATATTGTTTACTTCAAAGTTTATTGCCTTACCTTTTAAAGATTGTAAGCTGATTCAAGTTCTATGCCTACCCGTAAATTAAACGGATCCATTTGACCACCACTGGAGTCCATGTTAGAGTTGAATTTAGATCATCCTTACGTAGTTCATTTGGTTTACACACATGTACTGGTAGATGGTATGAGTACTGAAATGTCAGAATTATATCTTTTCCTTTTAGGAAACCTCCTATGGGCATTGCAGTATGACATGTTTTCTCTATTGGTACACAAGAGAAGCAAACAAGAAGCTTGTGCTCTTGTTGTAAAACGAAAAAAAGAAAAAGGTTGGCTCATACATGATGATCATGCCGATGCAGAGACCAAGGAGGATCAATGTAAATAATTTTATTTCCTGCAAGTAGAAGGGGTTCTCGTGATTCGAACCATGATCACCTAGGTCATAGAGGAAAAATCTTAATGGTCATCGAGGCTTGTCCTTTCTCCGAAAACTTTTACCAAGAAACTAAAATATTTGACCCAAATCTTGAATACTAAATCATATGATTCATAAGAATCATAAATGATAAGCAAATTGAAAAACCTTGTATTGAATGTAGGAGTATCATAGCACCCACCCAAATGCGTTATCAGCTTTATTCATGGACACATGTAAGGCACTCTTGAGTGTGCCCAAGTCTCAACCTGCCTGATAACATATTTCTATGATGCAGATAATTGATGCTATAGCGGACAGATATGGATAAATGACAAATATACCATCTATCGAGTTTCATTTTCCTGTTTTTCTTTCTTTTGGTTCTTTCTACCTAATTTAGGATCATATCTTTAGGTGTGATAGTGTAAGCAACACAGAAAATTTCTTCTTTAATTAAGACTGGTCTAGTTGCAGAAAGAATATTGCAAACAGTTACTTTTTTAACTAAATCAATATCCAATAACATATTTACAGTAAGGAACATGCAGGTCTACATTTATTTTGCTTGTCACTCTTAGCTTTTGTGGAGTAGCCAAATTTGCTGCTCAGGACTGGTGGAAGATGAATGTACAGAGGAGAATCGGAAGTGGATCTTTTTTTTTTATATGCTGATGAAAAGCGTCGACCAAGGAAGGAAAGAGAATCAGGTAAGCAAATTGGGATGCACCAGATAAAGATATGGGGGGATATATACTTTACCAATGGAACAATACAGTGCACATGGAATCACAGATGAAACTGCAGACTTTGCTACTTTATGCACCTATTTACATGCCCCGAGTCACAGTGTAGACACAACTTGCAAATCAAAGAACCAAATATGGAAGGTCTACTGCTAGCGACTTTGGCTGAAACAAATTAGTAGCCAATTATGGCGGTGATTAAATGTCGGAATAGCAATAACTCTTGGTAAAACAAATTTAATAGCAAAGGCAGGTAGCTTGAAGAAATGCATCAAGTATTCTTAGATGAGGATATGACAAAATGGTACTTGGGAATCAGAATATATACAAGATGGTTATATGATCATTGTTTGATGCTTCCTGATACTAACATAGAATGCAGCAAAGTGGAGTAACTGTACCAATGAGCAATGGATAGAGCTGATACTAAAAACAAGGAACAATACTGAGCAATCATGAGTCAACATTGGAGCTTTACTTTTCTTTACTCCCGATCTGCATTTGGAGTTATTTTCCTTTCAGTTTTTGTTGATCTTGGCCTATTTACTTTATTTTTTACATTAATTAGAATAATAGCAAAGTTGTCTCAATATAAATGAATCTACATATCTGGTATGTCTGGATTCTTATTTAAATGTAAAATAATACAGGTTGCTTATTGTGTTTTATTTACTACATCCTTCTTCATCTCACATTTCATTCATTTTACCATTGTAAAACTAACATATTTGCTTTTGATTTTCCTCAAAAAGCAAAAGCAATTATTTTTTCAAGCATTGATTATGATTTATTTTTGTTCCATCTGAAAGTACTGTATTTCTTAGTGATCTGCATTTTCTCATATCCTGAATACATAATTGATTTCCAAATTTCTCACAAAGCAGAAAGATGGTACTGGTTTGACAGCTGAGAACAGGGAACTCAAGTTGCGATTGCAGGCTATGGAACAACAAGCTAAACTTCGTGAGGGTAAGTATTGATAGTTAGCTGTACACTAACAAATCACAAGATTTCAGAGGTATGTAGATTGTTTTGTGATTGAACTTCTGTCACCAGACCTCAAAGGGATAAGATTGCCATGGCATTTAGAATTGACCTCACTTTCTAACGAATTATGATTTACCAATCAGAAATTAGTGCTACGTCTGACAAAAGATCCAAGCAAGTAAATTAGGCATCTGGCATCTGCTTACAATTTGATTTTTATGCCAAATGTTATGCATGATTTTTCTTTAACTTCTCTTGTGGTTAACAAGCAAAAATGTTCTACTGATCGTGACTAAATGCACGAAATTATATTTTACATCAAGGCTTCCTTTACTAACACAATTTCATATAATCCCAATATTCCTTGCTTTTGTTATTTGTTAACTAGACAATCTTTCTTTTTTTTATCACTGTCTGAAGCAGTTAGATTGAGAAGGATTCTAATGATGTTTTACTCATCGTGCAAAGCTTTTTCTTGGTTTTGTACAGCACTCAGTGAAACTTTACGAGAAGAAGTCGAGCGGCTTAAGAAAGCAACGCGACAACTTTCAAGCGTAAATCAATACCCTGACAACATTCTGATTCAGCAGAGTGTACAAAACTACTACACTCACCATCAGCAGCTGCCTCACCCAAGTAATCAGGCTCAACATCTCCACTCTTCTCCGGCACAAGATTCATCAGACGATAAATCATCCTTAAGTGATCCAATGGACTTCATGTGACAAATGGATCGGTCACAAGTTCATTTGCGAATGCTTTTCTGCAAAGGTAAATTATATAGTTCGTTTGTACTCTTTGTATCTTCATGTACTTTGGGTAACCTGTTGTTCATCTCGTAATCGTGTGTTGTAAAGTCATCAACTCATGGAAGGATGCATAAATCAGATGTATAAAAGCAACTTGTACCTTTTTTATGTTGAGTATTTGAAATGATAAATTTCATCAAGATTTCATGTGTGTAACATTTGCAAAGCATAGTCCTATATCGGAAGTGTGTAAGCACTCTATTTAGTTAACAAGGGTTTAATAGGTTTATTATCTTCGATACATTATCGGTTAAGTCAGTCCATCGGATCAAATCGCAACAACTCTAAATGATCATATGCATTCCGGCATGCAATATATTTGGCCTCAAAGCATTGTGGTTGAATTTTCAAAAAAAAAGTTTTTTTTTTTATATTTCTTGCTCCATATTTTCAAATTCCTCCTCTAATAACATTTTTTTAATAAAATATCCTAACTTGACTGTCAATCACCTAATTTTGTTTTTCTTCTTTATGGACTTCCATCTCCCTCATGGGCTTGTACAGTTACAATGTCCCAACTTGATAGTCAACCACCTATTTCTTTGTTCTTCTTCATGGACTTTATAGACTGTTTCAATTACATTACTTTTATACAATGTTACAATATTTTCAATAATATCAATAAAATATTATAACATTATACTTTATATTTTTTATTAAAAAAATAAGTTTATGGTATTTCTATACTGTGTTACAGTATTTTCAACCATTATAGTATTTTTATACTATGTTTCGATATTTATTTTTTAATATTATTGAAATGTAAAAAATATTATAACATTGGGTAAAAAAAATGAATATCTGTATTGGGTAAAAAAAAAAACGTTGTTAGGAAATTATGAAAATATGGCTATTTTTTCGAAAATAATCAGAAAAACGAATTTTCTCGAAAAATTATCCATACTTTAATAACCAGTAAAAGGAACTATTAATTTCAAATACATATCATTATTCTGTATTGCCCGACGCTGATCCCTTTTCTTATAGTCGAAATAAAAACGTAAGCTAAAAAGGGTGACAGATGAGCCATGCACACTGCAGCACGTCAGATCAAGATTGGACGGCTGGCAGTGGCTTTCGTCGCCATCAACGTCGCGTCTCCGTGCTTCAGAATCCACCCATGCCGAGTCACGTCCGCGACTGCCGGGAAATAAAAAAAGCGTACCCAAATAACGTAACTGGACTCCGCTCACCCGGGGGGTCCCACCTCAAAGGCTGTCCGGTGTCAGCACCGCGACGGGTGGGTTCCTCCGTGGGTCACCGACAGGATCGGGTGGTGCAGTCGCGGTGGGATACAAACAAACAGTTCGCTCGAAGGGTCAAAGTCGCATCCAACAGTCAAAGTCGCACCGCATCACGTAATCGTTTGTGGTTTGGCCTTCAGAGGTTGTCGTTCTTTTTGTCTCCTTTTTCCTCCCCCTCCGACATGGCGTCGCGTGATTCGACGAGATGGCTATTGTGGAGCTTAAAGACGCGGATGAGATGGGATATTCCTTGACGCAAAGATGCGGAGATGACGAGCGAGGCTCTCTCTCCTCAGCTTTGGCCTCCCATGATGGAAACCACCACGTGAATTGTCGACTAATCTCTCTCTCTCTATATATATATATAGAGATAGAGAGAGAGATTAGTCGACAATTCACGTGGTGGTTTCCATCATGGGATGCCAAAGCTGAGGGGTATATATATATATATATATATATATATATATATATATATATATATATATATATTCTAAAAACACTCTATACCCCTAAATTAATCAATCATTTTTTTTCGATTCAAGACTAAAATACTATAATTATTCCAGAGAGAGAGATCAACATTGAGAATTTAATACGATTGTGTAATCATGTCACGTAATTATTAATCACGGACTATCTCCATTAATCTTTTGTTACACTCCTAAGTTTTGGCAGCCTCAACATCATCCATTAGGATCATCATCATCATCCACCACGCTTTTATCTCACGAAAAAGGATGTGAGTTGAGCCCTCGGATCGACATCTAACGGTCAAAAGAGAATGCAGTCATCGTGAAGCCAACGTTGGAGCCACGAAAACATGACCACATGATCCTAATCATACCACGAAATAAACAATGTGGAGTACTTAGACTTGCCCATGGGGAAATGAGTATGTCATGCACTTGATTAGTTCTGGAATAGTTTGGTCCATGGAAAATGAACCTTACAAGTTAATTTAATGTGTCACCAAGATCATATAATATTATCGATTATATATATAATGTCTTTTCTTATTAATAGTATTAATAATATTTAGAGTATAGATATGATAAGGTATATTATGGGTCAACGTCGTGTCACGAGCGATGCCACATAGTACTGTAGCCAGGTAAGCAAGAAGGGCACCCCCACGCATCGAGCCAGGGACCATATCAAGGCGTGGCTCGACATGTCCCGTCCCGAAAAGCTTGGGACGGCGCCGCATGGCGCCATTCCATGCGTCTCGGAGCGACGACCACACAAAGGTACCACCTCACCTCTTGAGGATCGACCGCTACGCCTGCGTACGACCGACCCTCACACAATAGTATAAAAGCACTTTGAGTAGGACCCGACCAAGAGGGAAAAAAAAAAAGAAAAACAAATTCCAACCCGCAACTGACTTGATCGTCGAATGGACAAAAGTCGAGAAACACCCGACGATGGTCTTTTTTGCAGGAAAGCTGCATCGCAGGCTAGAAGGCGCTGATGAAATTTCCGCTGCCAACGCTCAAAGTGGTGTTCGATCGGTCTCAAAACCCGGCTCAACCGATCAGAGACTCCCGACATTGCCCAGTAGATCAGCCCATGCTGACTCTATCAACCACGACACATCGATCCATATAATGTCTCATCGTTATAATGATACTTTAAAGAATAAAAAAAAGAATAAAGGTAGCAATATATGTCATCGTCCTTATCGCATGAGGATAATTTCAAAGAAATATCTATAAATTTCATTAAAAATTTTAGATTTTTAATATATTTTTAAAGGTGAGTTTCGAAAAATAATTACTTTTTGGTGTTTTTCCAAGCTTATTATTTAGAGCCTCGTTCTTACTTATTATTTTTTTTAAAAAATATTAAAAATAATATTTTATTTATTTACACTTATTATAATTTCATTTTTTATCTTCTTATTTTTTTTCCTTTCTATAGTTCTCTGTTATGTACTGTATTATTTTCGACTTTTTCTATTACTTGTGTATTATAGTGGACAATTTGTAAAGACCCAAAAATGATATCTTGTTATATCTTTTAGACTATAACATAATATATATAACCCTAAAAACATTAAACCATCATAATAAACGTCAAAAATTATTTTTTACATCCTCCTCTTTCATCTTCATTTTATCATTCATTATTTTTATATCATCGATCGAGAGAAGAGGGACGAAAAGAATAAGAGGAAAAAATTAAAAAAATATATTAAAATTAAATTATAAAATAAAAGACATATATGACCATTTACAAAAAGATAACTTATGAATATTCAAGATTTTAAACATGACGTTATAAATAATAAAAAAAAGTTACAGAGAGAAATATCCTTCTAAGAAACACCTAAAATACCTTCGGCCATCTATCCTCTGTTTTTGAGCAATACCTTAAAACACTATAACATAGTATAAAATTATTATATTATAATATTTATTTACTAAATTATAGTACTTTCAGGTATTACAAAAAAATAAAAAATACTATATTATAGTGTTTTTGTACCATCTTATATTATTTTCATGATATTACTGAAAAATACGATAACACATTGAAAACATCTTAAACACAATGCTTAATATTCGGTAAAAAAGAAGGACGATGTTTGATTTTTCAGAATTCTGTAAATGAGGACGCTTTTGGGATAAAAACACTTATATTTTACGAGAATTTGCTAATTTTTAAAAGAAAAAACATATAAATTTCCTTTAAAAAAAAAGAAATATTTAGTTTTTGGGCTCCTCAAAGAATCACATCGAATCGTGTCGTCCTCTCCGCCTCCACACGAGACAAGCACCGAATAGAATAATCGAGCCGGGTTCCACGTGGCACAAGTTGGTTGGTGCTCGAGATTAGTTCCCAGTGTCACGCCCAGGCAACACCAGTCTAGTGGGCCCCGGCGCTGTCGGGACCACTCGAGGTGACCACGTCAGCAACCGACCCCGGCCCTTTCAGTGTCATTCTCGTCATTTCATTCTCTCCTGCAATAAGGCGTTCGCTGCGGCTCCTCGGGAACAGATTCCTTACACTGTTCCGCCCACGTGGGCGCCGCTCCCGACAGAAGAACGCCGGCGGGGCCAATCGGAAACCGGGGTACCGACGAAGCCCTAACGTGCTCCTCAGGCACAACACCCGCGTTATCGGAGCGCCGGCTGAGGTGGACCGAATTAACGTTACCCAAGGTGACCGCACCCCTTTCGCCCTTTATATCATCTTTTTCTTACGCTCTCTGGTCTCTTTCGGGTCAGGCGAATTAATGTTCTTCTTCCTTTTTCCCACCTTGGAAGCGAGCTCGAATCCGCGACTTCGCCTCGAGGGTTGCTCCTTGGTTGCGCCGCTCGGGCCGTCTCTCCCTTCGCCTTCCACGCGGTTGTCGGACCCCTCACGGGCCCGCTGGCGAAGCAGTCGTCGCCCTCGCTCGCGGAAGGCAGTGGACTTGGTCTAACTTTGCGACTTGAAGTTTTCGTCTTCTCTTCTTCTTGAAAGATTTCGACGAGCACTTTGGTAGGTTTTGTTGTTGGATTGGTGAAGATCGATGAGGGTCCGGGGGAAGATCTGGCTTCTATGACGACGCCCTATCGGCGCCGGCGGCGCGGTGGAGTGACCCCCAGATGGAATGGCAGGTCTCGTTGGCTTCGGAGACGTTGAGAAGGTGAGGGGGTTTCGCTGTCTGCCTACTTCATTTGCTTTTTTGGTAGTTTCGTAAGAGACATTTTGGATGTTATCATGTTTGTGAAGCGGCTTCCTCGCTAAATCTTCAATCTTTTGTTGTCTTTTCCGTTTCTTTGGGGTTATTCTCATTTATAAAACTGGGTCCTTTTGTTTATTTGGGGCTTCGATGCTGCTGTAGGCATTGGAAATTTGTTGTCACCTCTTAACCTCAAGACTGGTAGCTGTCAACTACTAGAAGCAGATGCTCTCTAGTTATTATAGAACGTCAATAAGACAAACCTGGTATAAGACAAGATTTTAATTGTGGGAATTGCTGATTGGAATATGAAGGGAATTATGAATGATTTGAGATGAAAGGTGAACCACATTTCTTCAGAACCCTGTGCTGGTTTTTTCAGATAAAAATACTGTATGTTCCTTTTGTCATGTTCATAGTGCTTGGACTTTGATTGGATGCGGTGCGCATAGTGCTTAACTACTGTCAGTTCCCAATAAGCCTTTTATCAAATGTTTAGATTTTCGGTAGCCATTATAATGTTAATTATAGTAGTTGTTATTTTTTTATTTTTAATATAATAATCTATTCGTTTTAGCCTGTTTTGAATGGTCTCTGTTCTCAGAGAAGAACCACTTGTCCTTTTCAGTCATGCAACAACAGAATAAGGTCTCTTGATCCGGTTAATACATCTATGTTCTTTTTACTATTTAATAGTTGCTATTTCTGATATCCACAATTCTGAATATTTTGCTTCTCATTTTTTTGCCATTTAGATATGCAAGGATAGATTTGAGACAGAGGTGTGGATTGCAGGCCTCAAGGCACTGGTTTATTCTGGTCAAGGTGGACGATCAAAAACTGATGTATGGAGGAATAGTGGACCGTATTTTGATGTAATTGATACACCTTAACCACTACAGCTAATTACTATTTAAAGTTGCTCTTTCCAAATGAAGTTTCTCGACTAACTTCAGCCTTCAAGGATGCAGGTTGTCACATATATGCTTATAAGAAGGATATTATTCTTCTTCATCGAGTACCTTGTTATCTAATTCTGCGGTCACCTGAAGTTGATTTCTCTGTTCAAACCATTTGACACAGCATTTCATGTTTCTGACCTATTCAGCATATGGTTCTAGCTTGTAAGAAGTGAAATTTACATTGTAAATATTGGTTTGAAAATTTTGTGCTAAATCCAGCTGTCTGATTTGCGTAATTTAGACATTTCCTTCATATTTCAGATATTTCATCTATACCTTGCCTTCATGTATGTTTGACATGAATGTTGCCTGTTGTTCACCCTTAGAATGAGGTAGGTTTCTGCTACTCAAGTACTGTTGCACTTCTAAGGGGCCTAAATTTCCTAATTCAAGCATCATATATAAATGGTCAGTCTACGGAAAATGGCAGGACTTTTTATTGTAAAAAGTTATTAGGTGGTTAGTAGAGTAAGAAGCTCTATGCCTTTAGTTATCTTTTGACCCAGATTAGCTATGCCCTTATTCATTTTATAGTGCAGCGAGATCATCTTATCCCTATCTGATTATACTATAGTCTATCTGGATCGGTTACATCTGATCTTGCTGCAATAAGAGATTTTCTTTTGCTTTCGAGCAAACAAAGACACTGAAAGTGTTTAAAAATGAATTTCTATCCACCCTCCATCTTCTGGCAAAGTTCAAATAGATCTGTTTCCGTTCGTACTGGTGGATCTTCAGTTGTTTCAAAACAACTAGTGATTTTGTTTTGGTTGATTTCAGTTCAAAATGGATCCTAGAAATGGTTGACCCTGATACTAAGCCTTTTGGCCAGTCTCAAGTGAAACTTTCTGCATGGTGGGAGGACTGAGAAAGTAGTAAACGAAACTCATTGCTATATGATCTTGGAAGTTAGAAACCTCTGAACTGGAATGAATTTGCTTCGTATTTGAAATCAGTGGAATGAATAAGTTATCATCTGATTTACTCCAAGAGAGTTTGCTTTGTGCTTGCGTGTTTTGTTGTCACAGGTGTGGTTGTGCTTGGACATGGTTCATATAGTTGCCATAATTCTTTGAAAAATATAGTTGCCATAGTGGATGATGTCTGCCTCATTCGAAACTGGTCGTTCCAATGCCCTTGTGTGGTGGGGCTTTTGATTTGACATGATCAAGTTCCTGTGTGGTAAGCTGCTGTACATAATGCTGTCGACAAAATGTCTCATTTTAGGGCTTGAAAAATCCACATTGTAACGGTCCTTGGAGCCATGATGCAACTAGTTACGCATTCATTATATTGCAGGAAAATGGAATAATATGCATACCACCATATATTTAGCTGATTAGTTTAAATATTCTTATTGGTGTTTCTTTTATAATGTGCTGCATCCATATGAATGTGGAAACATGGTGAGACTTTGAACTCTCAGATTCAGATGCTTGTTAGGGGCTTATGCCATGTTCACTAGGCATCACAACGCATGCATATCTCATTGATTCATGAGGAGTGATTTGACTGTTTATCTTTTGTAAAGCTGTAGACCATTTTGATGTTCCTTCTAATACATAGCAGGCATGGCAAAGGTAGTAAGTAATATTCTGATAGATAGTTATTTTCTATCGGTCTTATATGAATCATAAGTTCACCTAAATGTAACTATGCATGATGCCTCTGATCTTTTTTTTCTTCCTTGAAAATTTTGGAAGGAGAATTTCTTGAATATATATATTTTTAATCTTGGAGTATGCCTTGACTGAAATTAGCCTTTTGCATATATCCTATGTTTTTTGAACTTTCTTTATCCATTCAACCACATGCTGCGATGGATGTTAATACATGGCAATGGACAATTGTTTCAGGATTTCAAGGATTTGATATCTAATAGTCCAAGTGATAGCTCAATTGGTTCCATTCTGGATAATAGTTCTCCTGACATCAATTTTAGTATTACAACTTCACCCAAGGTCACTTCTGAAAATTTTGTACATTTGGAAAGATCAGATGTAGCAAATATGCTAATCAAAGGTGCCTCTTCAGATATTATCAGAGTAAGTGTCTCTAGCGCGCCTAGCACATCAAGTCATGGTTCTGCACAAGATGACTGTGATGCATTAGGTGATGTTTATGTCTGGGGTGAGGTCATATGTGAATTTTCTTCACGAACTGGCACTGAGAGGGGTACCAATTTCTCCAGTGGAAGAGCTGATGTAATCTTGCCCAAGCCCTTAGAATCCAATTTAGTTTTGGATGTTCGCCATGTGGCTTGCGGAGTCAGGCATGCTGCTCTTGTTACAAAACATGGAGAAGTCTTTACATGGGGTGAAGAATCTGGAGGACGCCTGGGCCATGCAGTTGGAGCTGATGTTGTTCACCCTCGGCTTCTTGAATCTTTAGCTAACACAGATTTGGTTGCTTGTGGGCAGTTTCATACTTGTGCTGTAACTTTAGCTGGCGAACTTTATACTTGGGGTGATGGCACTCATAATGTGGGCCTTCTTGGACACGGTAGTGATGTCAGCCACTGGGTACCAAAAAGAGTTTCGGGACCACTGGAAGGTCTTCAAGTTGCATATGTTACTTGTGGCACCTGGCATACTGCCTTAATAACTTCGACTGGGAAATTGTTTACATTTGGTGATGGTACGTTTGGTGTTTTAGGTCATGGAAACAAAGAAAGTGTTGCATATCCAAGGGAGGTTGAATCACTGATGGGTTTGAAAACCATTGCGGTTGCATGTGGAGTATGGCACACTGCTGCAGTTGTGGAGGTTATAGTAGCTCAGTCGAATGCCAGTGTATCATCTGGAAAGTTGTTCACTTGGGGTGATGGGGACAAGTACCGACTTGGTCATGGTGACAAGGAGCCGCGTGTCAAGCCTACTTGTGTTGCTTCATTGATCGACCACGATTTTCACAAGCTAGCTTGTGGCCATAGTCTCACTGTTGGCCTGACAGCTTCTGGACAAGTTTTTACTATGGGAAGTACTGTTTATGGTCAGCTTGGTAATCCACAGTCTGATGGGAAACTTCCATGCTTAGTTGAAGACAGGCTTGTTGGTGAATCTGTTGGCGAAGTTGCTTGTGGTTCATACCATGTGGCAGTTTTAACAACAAGGGGTGAGGTTTTTACCTGGGGAAAAGGTGCTAATGGAAGATTGGGTCATGGAGACATTGAAGATAGGAAAACACCAAACCTTGTTGAAGCTCTGAAGGACAGAGCTGTTAAATATATTGCCTGCGGTGCAACCTTCACAGCTGCCATATGCCAGCATAAATGGGTGTCAGGTGCAGAGCAATCACAATGCTTGGCATGCAGACAAGCATTTGGGTTCACCCGCAAACGGCATAATTGCTACCATTGCGGACTCGTCCATTGCCATTCATGCAGTTCCAGGAAGGCCTTGAGAGCAGCCTTGTCTCCGAATCCTGCAAAACCATATCGAGTTTGTGACTCCTGTTATGTTAAACTGAACAATGTCTTGGAATTTGGAGTTAACAACAAGAGAAATGGTTTACCTCGCTTGTCAGGCGAAAGCAAGGACAGGTTTGAAAAAGCAGAGACAAAATCAACAAAGTCTGTGATACCTAGCAACTTTGATCTCATAAAAGATCTGGACACTAAGGCAGCCAGGCATGGAAAGAGAACTGATTCCTTGACATTTATTCGAGCCTCTCAAGTCAGCTCACTCATACAGTTGAAAGATCTTGCTTTGGTTGGTGGGATTGATCTGCAGCAAGCAGGTCCTAGAGCACTCCACACATCCCTGGTACGATCCGTAAACCCTTCTAGAGCTGTTTCACCATTTTCTAGAAAATCTAGTCCTCCACGTTCTGCATCACCAGTTCCTACATCTTCTGGAGTTTATTTCTCCAAAAGTGCTACTGACAGTCTGAAGAAAACAAATGAGCTCTTGACTCAAGAAGTTCAGAAGTTACGTGCACAGGTATGGTAAATGTCCTCATCCTTCATTGGATAAATTATTTAGCATTGGCAGTCCACTTTCTCTGATCACCTGGATCTGCATTAGGTTGAAAATCTGAGACAGCACTGTGAGCTTCAAGAAATTGAGTTGCAAAAATTAGGAAAGAAAGCTCAAGAAGCCATGGCATTGGCTGCTGAGGAATCTGCAAAATCAAAAGCTGCAAAAGAAGTTATTAAATCCCTTACAGCACAGGTTGTTTCTTGGTTAGATATCTTTATTACTTGCCTTTTACTGTAACAATAAGTTTCAATTTTATTCAAATCTTAGGGTACTTATAAAAGAAGAATAGTGGAGCTATTCCATGATATTATATATATGTGGTTGTCCTGATGATCGTGATCCTCTTATATTTTTCGATGGATATTGTAAATTATTTGTTGGATTTAGGGCCATCATGTAGTTGAGTTTTTGCAAATGCCAACTTTTTGTGCTCTAAATACACCATATTGTAAATTTCCTCCTTTAATTCCCGACTTTATCATTCTACATTAAGCTGCCTCTGTCTTGTATGACATTTGGAATTTTGTATTCAGACCATTTCTAATTTTTAAAACTAGAAGGTCCAGATGGTGATGGAATAATGTGAATATGAAAATAGAAACGTTATTGTAGTACTCTGATATTTCATCAAGTGTCTTTGAAACTTAAGACGTCCCTGCCGGAAAAATTGCGAGACCAAAAATCTATGGTCAGGATGCGAGAACAAATTGATGCTTCTTTTGCGAGTAGATGTTTCTGTTGATCAACTCTCTTACAGATAATTGTCATTGACCCCTTAAAATGTTGAGATACTAATAGGCTCTAAATGATGGTGGAAGTAATGCTAATAACAAATTTATTAATATAATCCTGTGACACTAGTATCAAGTATGATTGTTGGTAATGTTACCAAGCTTGTTGTCAGACATTATGTTGTTAAGGTTCTTCTAAAAAGATTGAGGCCCCAATCCTGCTGATTGAAAATGAAGCATGGGACTTTGAATTGAAGATTCACTGAAGGTGTTCTGAAATTTTAGAAGAGTATAGAAACAGAAGATCACTTGCTTTATGACCTTTTGCGTATTTTTCTTATGTATGCAAAACGAAAAACAAAAACCTTTTCCATACCAAACTATATATAAGGTCATTTCAGATTTGGATCCAAACAGTTGATGTTGATCTAAACAATTTTTGGTACATGCACATGAATATTTGATGTATTTTGGTGCTTCTTAATTGTCATCAATTCAATTTATGTTCGTTGCCATTGAAACAGTTGCTTTTTTTTATCTAGTTGATTTGTAGGTCAGAAAGCATCAAAATGTTTGGATTTTAGCTGATCATTATTTTAAATTCCCGATATTTAATTTTTTGGATTAATCCTTCCAATAGGAGATTAGTTCAACTCTCCTATTCTGTGCATATATACTTACAGAGGTATACAAATAAAAATGTTTTCAGCTAGAATTAGAGATTGTTTTTACATTTTTTGGTCATTAATTAATAGCCTTTCCAGATTTTGCTCTAAAGGAATATCAGTCTTGTCAAACATGTAACCTCACAGTAAACTTACGAGCACGTCATATAGGTCCTGCAACCTGTTTTCCTAATTTTCTCAAGAGTATACTGCTATTTGGTTGGTTCATATTTTTACAAACACTTTGTACTTTTCGAGACTGACCTGTGATTGTTATTGTACAGCTTAAAGATATGGTTGAGGTATTACATCAAGGGGTGTACAAAAATGATGCGGTAAGACCAGTAGACTCACCAAATGGGGTGGGCTCACATTCTGGTCCATACTCCATTCTAGAAGTGGATCATCAGTCAAGATTTAATGTAAACAGTGCTCTGACTATGCTGTCTTTTTCGACTTCGGAGTCTATTCTTGTTGATGGAAATACAAGTCAGAATCATACATTAATGAATGCCCGTGAATCTAATAAGCTGAACTTAAGTTTACAAGACTCTCTTGTGAATTCTAATGGAATGGAAGAAGACTTCACTGCAAGACAACGTGACAGTAATGCAGAGAAGTCATCATCCGGCAGTAAAACTGACATTGATAACAAGGAAATCGAAAATCCTCCGGATGGGGAGATGGTCTATAAGTCTCCAAGCCCTATTTCATCAAATATTCAAGTTGAGGCTGAATGGATTGAACAGTATGAACCTGGTGTCTATATAACACTTGTAGCTCTTCGTGATGGAACTCGAGATTTGAAAAGAGTGCGATTCAGGTAATTGTGACAATCCTTCTGTTTGTTTACCATCACTATTCGGAACAAAATATTTATTTATTTTATTAAAAAATTGTATTCAACCCTGCTCGATAGTGATAAGATTGTCTATGGCATTTGCTTGAATGACCCATTTGAAAGTGCTGCTGTCTCCTTGTTTGTTTGCAATCTTCTATACCTGATTTATGTTATGATGGTTTGCTGAATACCGGCTATTCATGCCGAATTCCAATTGGCACTTCTGTTTGCCTACACAATCTTTGTGTTAGAGATTTGATTGTGCTTTTACTAAAAGTGGAAATCCTTTGCAGTCGAAGAAAATTTGGAGAGAATCAGGCAGAAACCTGGTGGTCAGATAATCGTGAAAAGGTCTATGAGAGATATAATGTTCGTGGGTCAGACAGGTTCTCATCAGCAGTATCAAGTCAATCTGCACTCAAGCCAGAGGAGGATTGCATGCATTCTTCTAGAGTTTGATCACGAGAAAGGGAGTAGCAGGAAACTTGGATGACATGTGATATTATGAGATCATGATCATAATGTGACACAGGAACTTCTGCTGACCTGTGCTTTGCCCCTTTCAAGATGTGCAGTATATATATATTCAATATATATTTTTCTACTCACCAATGCCATTTCTTCTTTAAATTTCACCTTCAAATCTGTTATCGTTTGTTGTATTGTAGTGTATATAAATCATCAAATATGAGAATAGTTGGGGGCAGAGCCTTTTTTGCCTAGTGATTGCAGATGAAAGTTTCTTCTTAAAACGTTAAATGCTATCGTTGGTGATTTTCGCTGCCATGATACATCTATTCGACAAAGCTTTTGTCTTTTCCAACATGTTTTGGATATTGAATGACAATATCCACATTTGGAAGTTTCCTGGCAGATCTAGAAGGGATAGATGGTAACTTTGGCTATTAACTGATGAACTGGCTGGTGGGCGTACCCAGATTTCCAGGATCCACAGCTGAATATGTTTTCTGCCAAGAACTGGTGTCGCACTTCAGTGACAGAATATAGCTGACATGACTGCTGACTTGGCATAGGCCTCAATGTGCCAATTCTGTAGTACTCTGAACTGTGTGGCTAATAGCTAAATCATGGAAGATTTCTTATATGCCACTGGTGCAACTTCAGTGTATTCTGCGGTCAATTTTGTTGGTTTGATTTATATTCTGGTTGGTCACTTGTAAATGCAATGAGGTTAGAACAGTACTCTCTTGGTTGATTCCAAATTATGATTATGTATTTGATAATAGTTGCAGAACTCTCCCAAAATTTTCTTACTGCTTGCTCTATAGAACTGATCATTCTCTGCAAGTGCAACCAACCAGCGTGCAAAAATCTCTCATGTTTTGATCTTTTATTTTTGGGTGAAAAAGAAGAGATTGTTCTATGAAATCAAGTTGCTAACAGTGTTTGCATCTTTAAGCCCATGAATTTGGAGAAGTACATTGACTTTCGAGACCACCATGATGCTCTGGATTTTGTGACTTCTTGAATGATTTGCCTTTTCTTATTCTTGGAAATTTAGGTGGGTTGCAGAAGCTCCAAAGTTACAAGCTGCTAATCTGCATCTCCCATCAACTCCATGGCTGTCATTCTGCTTCTTGGCAATGCAAACAACACCACCACAGCAGAACAATTTTGGCTTACATAAAGATCCAATCAAGCCATATCTTGGTGATATGTTTCCTCAGCCTACCTCTCGAATTCTGCACCATATGGCATGACATAAAGTAAAAATTCCTTACCCAAAGATCAAGTCCTTTTATCTAGCAAGATCATATTTCTTACCATTCAACAAGCAGGGAAAAGATGAACATCGATTAATGATGATGAACAAACAAATTAACACAGGAGATCAATCCTGTGCTGCTATCAAAGTCAGCTGGTGTTAGAAGACCTGTAGCTCTCACATGGTCCGCTAAAGTCAAAGTCCAACCTGCACTCTCCTCCATCGCTGGCATTTCCTTTCGCGTCGTCTTCTTCCGCGACTTCCTCTCTCTTCTTCCAATGGAACAAGGGAAGAACAAGGCCTTGTCTTCTTCTACAAATCCGGGAACTGGTTCAACAGTTCCCAGAAAGCTCCAGGGGAAGGAACAGTAGGCGTCGACAGCAAGTTGTTACTGGGACTAGCCAAGAAGCTGCCGCCGTCCATGAAGCTCCTGTTGTTGCCGTCGACGTTGCTCTTGTTGGCCAAGACTGGACTTAGCTCGAGCAAGAAGCCCAGCACGCTCGGATCGAACGACGGCGAGAACAGGGTCGGAGATATCGGGAGGAGGGAGGCCGGTACGGGCGACAAGACCCCCGGAAACGAAGCCGGCCGGTCCACCGTCGCTTCCCTCTCGATCTCGAACCCGCCCACGGCACCCGTCCGCGCTCGGTAGAGGTCGGACGCACGCGGCGACGCCGCCTTCTCGAACGTGGCGATACGGGCGGCGGGGGAGAGCGCTCCCCCGGGCGAGGGCAGCGAGGGTTCAGCGGAGGGGTCGGAGCCGGGGCCGGTCAGTCTCTGGACGAGGGACATGAACTCGCTGGGGTTGGCGTGGATGATCTTGGGGGAGACGGTGTAGATGACCACCGGATCCCGGTCGTGCTGCGGCTGCGGCTCCGGCGGGTACTGGTGGTGCGGTGGCGGCGCTACAGGTGGCTTCTTGATCTTGCGCGACTCTCTGCTTACCCTGAGAGGAGCAGGCCGTGGGCCTTGCAGCTCTCGCCTCGGCGACGGTCGGGGTTCCGAGGGATCCATGGATGGGACTGATGTTTCTGGGCGGAGAAGAGGGCTTAAGGTGTCGAGGGAAGCTTCCTCCAGGCCAACGCCAGAGCGAGAAGGGAAGGAGAGAGGAAAGAAGCGATGTGGAAGATTACAAGTCTACGTAAAATATTGGGACAGCCGAGTCAATGCACAGATTGATACATCAAGGAAGAATAGATGGAGGAGGATCCCTGTTAACGGAGAATGGAGTTGTACCGGTCAGCATGTCGGTCAACAAGGGCAGGAGATGTTCTCCGGTGGGGAGAGAACCAAGAGAGGCTTCAACGGTGACAATAACAGTTATGTTCTTGTTTTGCCTCCTCCTCTGTGTTGTGCCTTTTCCCTGCCTCTTGTTTTGGTGGTTCCAATTCTCCAACATGTGCAATATATTACATTGGAAGAAAAATATCATCGTATCGAAAATATAATACCTTCATTAGTTAATAATAATAATAATAATAATAATCGGTTCGAAGTCTCTAATGCATCGAACAATTTTACATAAAAAGGAATAATAATAATAATTATTATTATTATTATTATTATTATTTGTTGTAAGTTTGATATATTGCAAATTTCATGCGAGGAAGTTGACGTGTATCCGTTTCCGTTACGGGGAACACGTCGTCATCTCCGTCTTTCTTTTAAGGAATGCGGGTGTCAGGTAAAGGAATCGAAAAGAACTAAAAGAAAGCCCAACCGACGACAGGGCGGAGGAGCTCATCATCACCGTCTCTCCTCTCTCATCCCCCCCCCTCTCTCTGTCTCTCTCTTTCTCCCCGTCAAAGACGGCCACAGTGGCGGCGAAGAGGAGACGATCTTTCCCGCGCCAGCCTCGCGCCCTCAAGGCGCCTCTCTAGGGTTTGAAGAAGAAACCCCCAATCTTCTTGGGCTTTTCTGTCGATCGTCTTGGGGATCGCGGGGCGGGGCGGAGACATCTCGCGGGCGGTCGGAACGATGAGGGCCATGGAGACGCTGCAAGATCTGATCGAGGAGGCCAAGGTTCGGACGGTTTGCTGGGCCATCTGCGTCTTCGCCATCTCCTATTTCTTGTCGCGTACGCACTGCCTGCCTCTTGATATTTTTTGCTTCTTTGTCACATGCTTCGTTTCGGTCGAGGCATTACGGTTTCTCTTGAAATAGTTCTTGAATTGAAGCTGCATCTTGACATGAATGGTATGCAAGACGCAAGGGATTTTATGAAACGATATCTTTCTTTTCCGGTGCGCCATAGTTCTTGAACATCTGGGAGCCAGTTCATGACTGTGCTGGTTCGGGCACTCCTCGCTTCAAGAAGTAGAAATGCATTTGTACAAAAAGGAAACCCACGACTCGAGTTAGCATGTTCGTTCACCATGCGTCTCTAGTGCTTGTTAGTAGTATCATTTCTTTTTCTTTGAAGTAATTTCTCCGATGGTGGTGTTCTGGTTGTCGAAAAGGAACAAAGCGAGTGGCAGCGTTTAGGATATTGAGGTTCTTCTATAAGTTTTAAGAGACGTGTAGTGGCTGCATTTATCTTAGGCCAACAGAGCCTTATGACTGTTATATTAGGCGGTCAATCCTGGCTAACCTGTTGACATTCTGAAACTCTACTTAGCCAAATCTGTTGGTCTTTTTTGCACAAAATGCATTTACTCCTAACTCAGAAAGTTTTTGGGTTAATGCATGTAGACGTAGTTTTGGCTGCTTGACTATCGAAGAATATGCTAGTTGAGATGGGCCTTCACTTGTGACTCAGGAAGTTTTTGGTTTTGTACATGGAGGCATTGTTTTAGGTGCTTGACATTTGAAGAATATGCTAGTGCTTGAGATAGGTGAAGTGAGGTGACTGTATTATCTTCAGTAACGAAGGTGGATATCTTTAACGAATAGGTGAAGCATTTTATGGTTATAATTTCTCTTTTATCTTCTTAGAATAATCTTTCTAGTCCTTTTTTCTATCAACATATGGTTCCTTTAGTAAATAGTAGGATAGGTATCTTTTGTTAGCACAAGCCACCCATCAGGACTTGGATTTTGTGGCCCATGGCAAAGAGGTTGGACCTGATCTCTGTTTATTCTATGCTTCATCAGAGCTTGGGTTCAGATCTATACAAAAGTACAAAACCTCTGGATCCACAAAGAGTCTGCATGATGAGATTGATATAGACAACTAATGAAGCTAATTGAATGTAATCAAATTTTCATAGTAAGAAGGGTATTTTTTTGGTGATGATGATGGGGGAAGGACAGGAAATTATTAGGAAGCAATAATAGGGCTGTAGAATCGGTGTTTATGCCTTATATTCCATTTAGGACAGTAGTATAAATCTGATACCTTTTATTCATTGATTAGCTTTCCAAAAAGTAAGATCAGATAACAACACATGTATCATTTAAGTAACAGGTGAAGTCCAACATCAGTTAGGAGTTGGAGAGCCATTTTCTGAAAAGATCCCACAAGGTCCTCTCCTCGAGGTTCCCTTTGGGTTTCACCCCAAAGGATGAGATCATGCGGGCCGATGAAGTGGTTAATACCTCACGTGCCACCATGCCTGGGTTGGTGACAGACCTGTACTTCACTGACTTGGTGGATATGGCAGGTACATAAAATCTCGTGGATCTCCAACTAGGAGGCCTTGATAATGTGACATAATATCACAATTTAGAGATCCAAGGTTCAATAAGACCCGGCAAGTTTCTCTCTTGGATCATATCATGTCCCCAATGCTTAGTCCAATGATAGACATGTGCTTCATCATGTAACCTTAAAGGGTTGATCGTTTGACCCAGGAGCCCCAAAGGGTGTGGATTGTGGAAATGTGGAAGACTATCCTAATACGCCAAGGTCCTTTTCAGTTATATGCCTTCTTTTAAAACAGAAGACTACCGGGGTCCCATCTATCTTCCCTACGCATGACATGGGGCCACTTAATTGAGATGGGCTATGCCCTTTATGACCTCGATCAAATCTACTTAATTGGTGCAAGGACTCAACGTGACTAAAGAAGAAAAGACAAGGAAGTTCCACAAGAGGAGAAAGCTGAGGGGAATAAAAAGGTTTGGGAGGGAAACCAATGTGAATAATGAACAACAAACATAGGGAGCATGAATTTCTGAATGAGATTCTAGGTGGAGACCACTTAAACCCCGAGGGGAAGATTGACTCTCAGAGGGTCAAGTGATTATGCTAGAGCCAAATGAGGCTTTCTCCTTATAAATATGTTCAGGCGATACTTTATCTCCTTGCACATCACAAACTCTTTAACTTCAGGAACACATAACAAACTATGGTTGGGTAGCCTAGCTAGAGTGATAACGTAAGATTTCCTAAAGATTCAATTTTGCCTCAAAAATGAGGAAAATCTTCTAGCTTCAAGAACAAAACATTACAACAATGGACATTTCAAACACCTTGGAAAGAACAACCAGTGTCATTCATCCCAGAGATGACCAGCTTGTCGCATTGTCCCTTGGCATGTTGGCTTGATCTCAACTCTAGATATGGTGGGGACAATGTAATGAGAGGGTTTAGGTAGGCTTTCTAGATCATTTAAGGGAAAAGCAATATGTGGCATCTACACCGATGTATTGTCACATCACTGATAAGCCAGAATTGCATCACCAACATGGTCATGCTACAGTTGACCTTGAGCATAACCATTTGCCACAATCAACCATTTCATTCACCCATACAAGAAGCCTGCCACGAAGGCTAGACCATTATGGAGGTTCTTCACTGTAAAAGGTGACCTCCTCAAGTAAAAGCGGCATTGATTTTGTGCCTTATTCTTTAGATTCTCTATCTCTGTTGGTTCCCATACCTTAGATTAGGCTTTGACTTGATTGTTGGAGGACCCTGCCGGGCACATTTCCAAGCCATCGTCTCTGTTCTGTAGGACTCACCTTGGAGATTGCCTCCTTAGCAGCACAACACCTTGGCTTGATAAGTCTGATCCAGATCCAACAAAGCACATTGTTGCACCTCATTTGGAGTCATCTGGAGCCAATATAATTTTTTCTTTTAGTCTCATCTAGTCTGTGATGCTTTTGAGTCAATGTGATCGAGAAATCATTGGTTTTCTCTAAGTGTTTTTGGATGTTACCTATCTGCAGTAATTAAACTGAAATTACCTTTTAATGTAGACAGAGATGCTGATATCAGAAATTTTCACTCTGAATAGA
The DNA here is from genome assembly GCF_036884655.1 of Musa acuminata AAA Group. Lineage (NCBI taxonomy): Eukaryota > Viridiplantae > Streptophyta > Magnoliopsida > Zingiberales > Musaceae > Musa > Musa acuminata. Next base: position 10,817,404 of record NC_088343.1, on the reverse strand, counting down.
ATATCCACAAGATCACCTTCTCATGAATTACTAATGGTGCAGACAAGAAAGTAGTGCTATTCATATGAAGGACGTAAGTCATGTGTTTTTATGAGTTCCACAGATAACAAGCAAGAAAATGGGATTAGTTCTTATATATGAGTGTCTTTTTATCCTTATGCTGGGTCAATTTGAAAGATTAATGTGATTTTTTTATTTGTTTTATCTATTAAACATTCACATCAACTCAAAGATGATTCATGTTTCCAAATCAGTGCTTGAGGCAATACAAGTGACTTGAACGAATTGTTATTGGGTTTGTTCAACATTGCAAGCATGAATCACCTTCTCTTTTGCTACGGTTGATTTACGGTTTCACATACTTGATTTGTTATTTTTCCTTTTGCTATTGTGTGACAATGGAAAATTTCTTTTCATTATTAGCTATTATTGCTTGCTTTTCACAGATACAAGCAAATCGATGTGGACAAATGTCCCCATTTCTGTTCTCATACTTGTGGCCTTTCGTGTTCTTTCTTATGATGTCGAGCTCCGTTGGAGGGTGCGGCCAGTTCCTAAGCAAACATATTTGTCCCATTTGGAAAAGAAGCAGTTGCGTCTTGAAGATTCTCGCCTTTCTACTGTGGTGCCCACTTCAAGATGGAAGAGGAAATTTGATTCACCTCTTGTCGAGGCTGCTGTTGAGGAATTTATTAACAAAATTTTGCAGGACTTTGTCATAGATCTCTGGTATTCATCTATATCTCCTGATAAGGAGGCTCCGGAACTAATACGCTCCTTTGTGCTTGATGTACTTGGTGAAATATCAGGAAGAGTTAAACAAATCAACCTTGTTGACTTGTTAACAAGGTGATCTCAGATTACCTTTGCTAGTCATTAACAATTTCTCAGTGATTTTTTCATAGTTGTGTCTAACTAATGTAGCCTAGTTTTATTCCTGCAGGGATCTCATTGACTTGGTAGGGAATCAGCTTGACCTTTACAGGAAAAATCAGTCTGAGATAGGTGTGAATGTTATGATAACTTTATCTTCGGAGGAAAGGGATGAAAAATTGAAGCGTCATCTAATGGCTTCCAAGGAACTTCATCCTGCTTTATTTTCACCAGAAAGTGAATACAAGGTATAGTTATCAAGTTGGAAATGCATTCTTTTTTACATTATTATGTCAAGCAAGCATTGTTTCATGTATTGTTAGTTTCTAGGTACTTCAACGTATTGTTGGAGGAGTTTTATCCTTAGCCTTGAAACCACGAGAGGCTCAATGCCCATTAGTTCGGTGTCTCTGCCGAGAGTTGTTGACCTGCTTGGTTGTGCAACCTGTCATGAAATTTGCCAGCCCTGGGTAAGCTAATTAATATCAGAACTTGTCTATGGTTTTTTAGAATTGTTTCTTTAATTTTTTGAGAAGACATTGGAACGGGAATCCTCTTTTTGGTGTCACTCACCTTGCAGAATGTATTTTGACTTGTAACATTATCTTTTCTTTGTTGGTGCCTTGATATGATCGCCAATTATCCCCTCATTTTGGAATGGTATGCAGACAATTTTAGTAATAAAGGACACTTGATTTTCTTTATATGACTTAAGGAATTATGTACAGTGGTACGTTTATACACATGAAACCACAAATTTGTGTGGTCCTCCACACCAAGAAGCCTTCGCAGTGACTGGCTTTCTACCCTTCATATGGAAAAGGTTAACTTCATGTAACCACTACTTTTTCAGGTATATCAATGAACTAATTGAATACGTGTTTCTCAACAACAAAGATAGCAGCAACATGGAGGTCACATCTGATAGGTCGCTTAGACATTCTGGGCAAAACACTCAAAGTTGTCAATTGGGATTAGTTCAAAGTGGTGGGGAAAAACTGACAGATGGTTCTGAGCATAGCCACCCATATGTATCACAGAAAGATTCTCTAAATCATATACCGCCTCGACCAGCAGACTGGGCCATGGTGCTGGAGGCTACTACAAAAAGGAGAACTGAAGTTCTTGCTCCTGAGAATTTGGAGAATATGTGGACTAAAGGAAGAAACTACCAAAAGAAGACTGCCAATCTAATAAAAACAGGGACACCACAAAGATCTGTGAACACTACTCCAGGGTGCATAAACACTACTGTCCAAGCAGGCAGTGCAGGGAAGGAGTTAGCGACCTATATGAGTGAAAGTATAAAAGGTATAGATGAGAACTATATGGTTCACTTAACACAAGGAGTGGTAAACAATGAGCATCATGGTTCCTATGATCCAGAGAAGGGGCAATACATGGAGTTGGGCAACATTGATGGAAATGAAAAACATGCCAGTAAAAGTAATAATAACATTCAACTGAAACGTTCTAGCAGCACTCCTGATATGGATTCAATATTTAAAACCAAAAGTGATGATGGGACTAGTTTCAAGGAGAAATGTCACATAGATATTGCCAAGCATAAGGAAGCGCAAAGTTCCGATGTGGTTTCCCATAGTGAAGGATCCTTGCATCTTCCTAAGATCAAATGTCGGGTGAGAATTCTTTATTGTAATTTTATGTTTTCTTCTTAAAAAATTAATGGTTTAAATTGTTGTGGCAATTCGATATGAGAAAGCCAAAATAATGGTTTTAAGTGCTGTAGCAGCTGGTTAACACATTCTTTATCACAGTTGTACTGGCCTAGAACCAAGCTCATCATCACTGGCACTTTGTGCCAGGCCCAGATGGATTAGCAAATGCCTTAATACGCTGGTGCATAACTAGCATAACCTTGCGTGCAAGTTCAAAACCTCACTTCCAATTTTTCATGAAAAGGCTTTATATTGCTATAAATTCATTTGCAATATAAAAGTGTTATATAATTTGTTCACGAAAAAATTAACTATTGAGTTCAAATTTATCTCTATAAACCATAATAAATTCTGTATTACACCTATATGTTTCTTGATTGTATTGATCTTTTTAGCCTCAAATTTGGCAGGATTCTCCAATCAAAATTTCTCATGTATATTTACCTAATTATATATTAATCCAAAAGCTCCTGTTTATTTTATTCATATGTTCCTAGTCAACTTAAATGCTCTAATCTAGTATCTCAATAATTTATTAATTAAATATTGAAATTACCAATCCAATCTATCCAAGTTTTTTCTACCTTCCTAGGTTAGATTTGAAATTTCAAAAGCCCAGCTGCATGAGAACTTCCTCTCCTGCTAAAATTGTTTCAAATAATATCTGTAATTTGACTTGACAGCCCAAGGGTATATCTGCTTATTATGCACTTGCATCACAATATGGCTGGGGTATGGTGATGGCTCTACTTTCAGGACCACCTATAGTATCTTTGTGACTATATAGAAGACCTATTTCCACCTTAACTACTGACTTATAGTGCTTTGTTGTTAACTTATTCTTGGCAATCATTGGTGATCTTTGAGAGCGATATTTTTATCTCTTTATGTTCTTTGCTTGATCGTACTCATCAATAAATATACACTTTGCTACATTTAGCAAGTATTATTAGCATTCTTGGCTGAGGATTATATGTTACTACTGCTCTATCTTGTGGGTTGTGACAACTAAAGGGAATTTGTAAATGGTAAAGCAAAGGACTATGTTCGAGTTCTTCAAGCAAGCTTACAAACTTCTTGCAAATGTTAATTAAATTTTAGACTTCAAGTTCTGTGGCTTTTTTGGTTCCTTATGTTCACATTTACCCTGTACTTTCTCTGAAATCCCTTTTTTCTAGATACATTTATCCTTTCTTTGGTTGTCTAATAACTAGCTCTTACCTGCATAAACTATTGTGCACCTTTGCTTTGCAAAATGACACAGTTATTCATTTCATACTATGTGAATTGGTAGTTAAGCCCACTTATTGGCTGATATGGTTTGAGACTGTATGCAGCATGCTACGTGCTGGAATCTTAGTTAATGATATACTGACACTTGGCCCATAAAATATTTCTGCAGGTTGTTGGAGCATATTTTGAAAAACTTGGATCGAAATCTTTTGCAGTTTATTCAATTGCTGTAACAGATTTGGAGAACAAGACCTGGTTTGTGAAAAGAAGGCATGGTTTAACCTATGTGTCTTTTGGACAATTACTATTTTTATTGATGGAGTTTATTACAGTTCATAAATGATTCTTATGTTAATACATGATAGTAGATTGCCAGCTTGTAACAACATTTATAATATATTATTGAAGAGGGTCAATAATAACTAAGAAAGTAGATACTAACCTAAAATTTGCAAATCTTTTTCCTTTTTATATTTATTCTTTGAATTGCAGATATCGGAATTTTGAGCGTCTGCACCGGCATCTGAAGGATATACCTAATTATTCTTTGCATTTACCTCCAAAGAGGTTTCTTTCATCCAGCATTGATGATTATTTTGTCCACCAGCGGTGTATCCTTCTTGACAAATATTTGCAAGTATGTTTTATACCTTCACCTTGCAATCTGTTAGTTTGGTCTGCACTTTTGTCTGGACGTCTTTCCATTTTACTTTTGCAGGATCTTTTGTCAATTGCTAATGTTGCAGAGCAACATGAAGTGTGGGACTTTTTAAGTGTTTCTTCAAAGGTATGAGTTACATAGATACAACGCAGAAGTTGTCATTTTGGAAACATGTTTGTTTTAGACACTCCTGCATGTTTTCAAGATATTGATCTTTCTTTTTTGTTAATTATTCAACTTTGAAGAACTACTCTTGTGGAAAATCTACATCATTGGTGAAAACATTGGCAGGTACAAAAAATTTTCTCATTGTTGATTAGCTTTTACATTCCTCTCTGTTGTTGAAAGATTTACTATATTGTTTCATGATTGTGCTGTTTATTCTCTTCAGTTTCAGTTGCTCGTTATCTTCACTTTTCTAACAGTTGAGTTCTTTTCTTTTAACACTGCGCTAGAGCTTTGAACCTCTATGTTGGTGGCTGCACTTTTTTAAAGTCATTCATGCCATTTAAAAAAAAAAGTATTTATTTTCCAGTTCATTTGTGAAATTTTTTTATATTTGTATATATTTTTGGCATTGATTTTGTATGTCTTCAGTAACTTAAGTTAAAGTTGCTGCTTAGCAATGATGAACATGTAATACAATCTGTCCTTTCTTAGAGATTAGTATCTTACAATGATGAACATGTCATGCAATGATGAAAACATTGCTATCTTACTGTTCAAAAAGATGCACAGTAGATGAGGGTCTAAGAGACTTTCTTTCAAGGCAATCTCAGATTTTTTTATGCTGTTGGAGGATGGTTTCCAATAGATCTACAAATTGTGATTAGTTTCCTATAGTTGAGCTCACTCTGTTTTCATTTTCAGCATGTGTATGTGCAGTTATCCCGCCACATAACAGTGAAATATATATGATATCTGTCAAAGCTGCTCAGTTTATCAGAATGAGGGCCCGCTTCAAATTTTATTCAAGTTCTCTCAAAAATTGCAATTTGAACAATTGCTGTATCCATGCTTAAAATATTGGTTTGACTGGTACAATACCAACTTGTATTTATCAGTTTAACCAAGAACCGGCGGTGAATCATACAGCTTGACACTGTTGAGTTGACCACTTTTTCCTTTTTTTCCAGTGGTATCGAACAGTATAAGTCAGTTTATCACTTGGTATCTCGGTACCATACTGGTCGGTCAAGTTATCAAAACCAAGGTTTGCCGTTTCGGGTACTGAACCGGTCTCAGTGATTTGTTGGATTGGTACATGCCAGTCAGTACTGATGTACTGACACATGGTATGCCAGTGCATACTAGTGTTTCGGCGAGAAAGAACATGAGGGAGAAGAGGAAGGGGTGGTGGAGGAATAGAGGAGAAAGAAGGAAAAAGAGGAAACAGTGGAGGAGCAGCAGTAGCGGCAGCTTACCTAGGAAGCAACGGCATCGTTTGCGAGCCCTAATTTATTTATTTTTAATTTTTTTTACACTGAGTTGGATAGGGCCCCACCACTTTTTTTTATTTTTTGAATCAGACTGCCTGAAATGGGTGTGGTCCGTGTATCAGCCCATGCTCAGGCCGGTATGTACTGTCTGTACCTTACCATTTTGGGCAGTGCCAGCAGTCCTTGACCAAAACCATTGTTGATGCAGCAAGTAGTGGTTTAATCGCAAGTACATAGTTAATCTTTGCAAAGGTTTTGCCCTGCATCATGTAGAAGCCAACTTCATGTTATGACAGTATTCGTCAAATGATCTTTCTCAATAGATCAAGTTAAGCTGATGCTTGTTCCAGTTATCTCAATTGCTTTTTGTCATTTTGACAGTCAATGTGGATGATGCTATGGATGATGTATTTCGCCAGTTTAAAGGGTCTTCTGATGGTCTTACATTGAAAGTTGCTGGTACATCACCATCTCATGCAACTTCTCCCTCTGTCGCTGACAAGGTTTTGTCATCGTCCTGGAATCCAAATGAGATAAGTAAACAGATCTCTGGATTTAGTAGCATGGAAACTTCGCATAGCTTGTCTGAGGATGAAGCACATGATGATGACCGATCTACCGCTGCAAATAATGGATGGCACTCGGACAATGAGTTAAACTCGAAAAGTTTTCCACCTCGTGTTTTCAATCGCATCAAAGAATATTCAAGTTTGGAATCTCAGCGGATCCAAGAATCAGATAAGTTTGACAGGATTGGTTCGGATGTCTCAAAAAATTCATTAGCCTCTGATATTTTAGAAGATCCAGTTGGCATGCCACCTGAGGTGCACCTTGCTTTTACTTTTCTTTTTGGCATATGTTCATTTTTTTTGTGTTCCTTGCATCGCATCATCTGGCTTTTACTTGGACTCTCTTTAGTTGCTTTCTGTGTAAACTTATCAAATTGATTAGTATGTGCAAGCAAAATTTCTATGCAACATACAGAAAACAAAAAGATAGTTATATAGTATGAATTTTATATTAAAATAAGATATAAATGTGATACTTCAATGATTCGATAAGGTATTCATGTGCAGCACACCCTATTAATAAGCTAAACCTTTCTTGTGCTAGCTACCACTCTTCTTTTAGATCTGAATATAAATGGCAAAAGATTAAAAAGGTGAACGAGTCATTAGCATAACAATTATTACTCATTGAACTAATATTTTTTAGCATCCACTAAATACTGAAAATAAAGCAAGGCTCAGTTTACAAGGCTCTGGTTATTGTGGAGTCCAGGGAGGGTCAGCCTTACCCCTGCAAGCAGGGAGATTATTTTTCCAAGTTGAACTTTGATCACATACCCTAACATCAATGCACACCTTCTAAGCATTCACTGAATACCACCTGATATATTTTACAGCAGCTAATAGTTCTAAAAGTGTTCCAGTGGCAAAATGCAGGTAAAGATATCTAATGGGTATGTATTTTTGACATCATTTGGATAGGTACTTCATCCAAAACTTTGGTTATAAGGATTGACCTTGCAACCTTAACCAGATTCAAGCAGTGGAGTCCATGTAGTCTTCTTGAGCTTTACTTTTATTACTATTTTTTCAATACCAGGTTTGTCTTTTGCAGGCTACACAAAGAATTTTCTTTTTTCAAATCATGAGTAGTTCAAATTTTGAAAGTTTGACTAATATGGTGGAAATTTCTAGTCATTTTTCCTGAAAAACGGCATGGTGTGACACATTTTTTACTAGCTGTTGGTTTCATGATTTCTGATTCGGGGATTGATTGATTGCTGGCTTGTAAACCACTTTGCTTGTTTACAGTGTTATCTATTCACCGTTAGAAACAAGAAATAATATTTTGTATCTTTGTTGACTTATTACCGTAAGGGTTTAATCATCCTAGTTATTCTCATATGTGTTTTCTTGCCTATTTTTTCAGTGGGCACCACCAAATGTGAGTGTTCCAATGTTGAATCTGGTCGATAAAATATTTCAACTGAACAGGAGAGGTTGGCTAAGGTGTGTTTTACATGGTAATTACGTGATTTGTTTCTTCTAATGAAGATAATTAAATCCAAATCCTATATCTTGCTCATCATACTAAAATTATTATGTATCTTATATTTATTGAGATAACATTGTCAGCATGCCTTAGTTTTATGTAGTATTTGTACAGGCATTTATGTAGTATTTTATTATCTTGACTATGTACAAGCATAATCAAGATTTTTAATCAAAGAAAATGGGAAGTGTAGTTGTTTTATTATTGGTTATTAGAAGTATGGCTTATTTATGGGTCTGCGATTACTTGCAACTAAAGAATTAATCATTTGACCATTCATATCTATTATTATCTCTTATTATGTCATAAACCTGGTGAGACATTTAGTAAAGCATTGCTGTGATGAAAACCTTATGTTGTGAATTAATATCCCTAAGAAATTTGGATCTAGAGTCATAAAACACAGAGAGCTATGAACAAGAAATTGACTCGAATGCTGATTTCACCCTATAACTGTTTTAAACTTATGGCAGCATGTGAAAGAGTATTAACTTCAAAATTATGCAAAAGCTTCATGGAAGATACGGAATACAGAATTGTGCAGTCATGCTGGTGCAACCAAAGAATTTCATTCCTATATAATTCTTCTTTTTCTTATTATAATGTACTCTGTCACCATTCAGTATTTTGTCGATACGTTTTCACTGAAATGCATATTTGGAATGATTATCCTGCTCCTACCTGACTTTGACTATAATGAACTCTTGCTTCCATGTATTTTGCTTATTCATCGTATGGATGTTCTTTCCCTTTCATCTTGCTGACTACCCCCCAATACTTGTTGTGTAAGGACATTTAAGCATCTTACTTTGTTCATGGAAAAATTCTGCAACTTAAGTCATTGTGGTAGAAAATTTCAAGCTTCATTATCTTGAAGGGCAAAATATTAACATTGAGCCCTACCTATTTCTGCAGAAGACAGGTATACTGGATTTCAAAACAGATCTTGCAATTGATAATGGAGGATGCAATTGATGATTGGATATTAAGACAAATCCATTGGTTAAGGAGGGATGATGTTATTGCTCAAGGAATTCGATGGGTTCAAGATGTAAGAGTACAATTTTTTTAAAGATATTTTTTAGTATTTGGTATTGTGTTTTTCCAGTTTGGAAACATCTTTTTCTAGTTTAACAATACCTATCCTCTAGGAAATACAAAGTCTGTGCCCTTTGTGTCCTTTTTTGTAGTTTAGTTTAACAACAACAATCCTCTAGATAAAAAAAAAAGTGCCTGAGCCCTTTATTTCACACTCTTTTGGATGCTAAATACATATTTTTTGAATTGACCAGCTTGATCACAGAGAATAAATTGAGGGAAAATTGTCTATAAGATACTATGAACATATTAAAATAAGACCTATAGATGTTGTTAGACGATGTGTATTGATTAGTATTAGTGGTGCAAGGTGAGATTGAAGGGACTTAAGAAGACTTTACTTGAAACAATAAAGCAGATTTAAATGCTTTCAATTTTACTAAAGATGTTGCCTTATAGTGATGGTAAAAGATCTACATAGCCAACTTTAAAGAGTTGGGACTTTATGGCTCATCGTTGTTGTCTCTTGCCTCATATATCACTGGTTGCTTATATATCTATGATTCTTCTTTTTCTTTATATATTTAGATATAATTTAAAATAAGTATAAATAGGATAAGAAAATTTTAATTTACTTTCTACGGTTTAGCTACCAGTTTGTTGGCTGATATTCAGCTGCCTACTTCTACATATGTAATCAAATGTTTGGATTTCCTTTTTCATTGCTACTTCACTTCCAAGCAGGTTCTCTGGCCTAATGGTACATTCATCATTAGGCTTGGTAGCAGTCAAGGGGAGCTTGATGATTTTAATATTGATCAGAAACCGTCTCAAAGTACAAGTGGTTCTTATGGTGATAAAGTCACTAGACCAAGCTCTTTTGAGGCCCAACTCGAGGCAGCTCGCAGAGCAGATGATGTTAAGAAAATGCTACTTGGTGAGACATTGTTTCCCTGCAATTTGTTGTATGATGCTAGCTCCTTTTGTTGCATTCCTTGCTGATGGATTATAGTTGACATGTCTGTGACTAATTTATGACCACACTGGTTTGGTTTCTTCTATTGTTATTATTGATGCATAAATTTCTGCATATAACTGTTTAAAATTAAAGCTTGAATCAGCATTTAACGTGGACATGCTTTATTCTGATGTTATATCCTGTAGTCCAATGATCTTTAATGTTGTTAAGAATTTGCTGGGTAATGCTAATTTCAGCATCACATGTAGCACCAAAGGATAAGTAGAAGCACTAAACTTCATGCCTTAAGCATTCTAGAGTAAGAGATGGCTTTTCAGTCTATTGCTTCTTGTCATTCTGATGGATTTCATATGGATGCTTTGATTAATAAGTTTACAATTGAATATAATCTGCTTGATGCATTTATCTTTGTGCTTTTAAAAATTCAATAATTCTTGTCTTTGATGTGTTTGTAGCATTGTGTCGAAAACCAATTCCTTTATGGTTGTGGACACTTGAAGAAAATGTTTTTGGCCTTCAAAATTTTTGCGATCACTAATGAATAAGTTAACCTTGATGCACATAGTTAATATCATGGTCACTTGATGGACACAGTTTAAGGGCACAGTTCATTCAATCTTTTGGATGAGAATGAAATGTCATGCATGGGGGGCAAGGGATTCTGAAGCCATGTTAAGATCTTAGATCTCCATTTAGGAGGCCAATTTTCTGAGCAAAATAGAAATTCATGTATGGCTAGTTCGACTGCCTAAAATTTTGATCATTTGAATATCAAAGCATGTCTTATTTATAGAGCAAGTTTTGTACCAGCAAGTACTAGGCGTTGGACAGTTCTGTTGATTTCTTTTCTCCACAACTGCTTTCTCTGATATACCTCCTCTTTGAACACTATGTTGCAAATCTGCTTTTAGAACTTTTCATGTGATCTGAAATAAACAATGTTGTATCTGAAGTTGGTTTCTTATTAGCTGGTTTTCCTGCCGTGGCTGTCATAGGATGCGAGATGCAGGTAAACTATATTAATTGCCCATGTGTGGAATAAATTTACCTCAGGGCACTCTCTTGTGAATCGCAAAGACGCAAACAATCATTGATCAATTAATAGTTTTTGGGATAGCTCAGCCTTCAAATGCAATTTATTGGCTCCTGAATTTGTTGAAATAATTAATACACTTCGGACGCAAGGGATTTAATTTGATTATTCCTACTCTTATATTCTTCTCCTTTCCTACTTATTGATTTCTCCCTGTCACAATCATATAAACATGATTTTGTCTCTTCCTTTCTCTCTTGTCAATAATGCTTTTCTTACTATTGCAAATTGTTTGTAGAGTGTTATCCAAGATTTTCTTGTAAGACTAGGCCTCTTGAATTTTCTTCCTTTTTTATTCCACATATGACACGGCAGGAAATTTGAGATTTGATACTCGCTTCTCCTTAATGACACTTGAGTGCACCTAAAAAGATGACTTTTTTGCTACTGCATTAATGTTGTCTCTGTATAGCTTTCAGTTGGCTTGGTGTGCTCTTGCTGTAAGCTGTCAGATTGTAACCACCATGGTCTTCTCTTTTGTGGTCCGATCTTTAACTAATGTGTGCCTTTTCCTGATTTATTTCACATCTTTTTTCTTTGCATTTGGTCCGATATTTTTGAGTTTCCTGGTTTAGTTTTTAATTAACAATACAAAGTTTCAAGAATCACAAATTTACAAGGTCGATGTTTTCTGTATCTCCTGTATGAGATTAGGGGCATTAATTTTCTTTTCTTTTTTTCTTTTTGCCTCGAGCATGGATTCTAAGCACGTCTGGGTTTAATTGGTGGATGGCTGTATCTAACAAGTGACAGAGTAACATTCTAGAAATTTCATAATAGAAGTTATTCATGAAAGAAAAGATTGTGATTAGGTTGGTTGATCTCTATGTTCAATTTTTGTGATTTCTACTGAACAAAAGGATTCTTTTCAGGTGGAGCTCCGACAGCATTAGTCAGCTTAATTGGATCAAATCAATATCGGCGCTGTGCAAGGGATATTTACTATTTCTCTCAGGTAGGTTCATTCAATCTCTCTTATATAATCACTGGTACATGGGGACTATAGACTTGTATCTTCACCTTAAAGAGTATGTCTGTGTATGTGTGCAGTCTACCATCTGCATCAAGCAGCTTGCATATAGTATGCTGGAAATGGTGCTTGTTTCAGTCTTTCCAGAATTAAGTGATGTGATGCTCGACATTCATGACAAGGCACGTAAACAGTCCTAAGAATGATCAATGTGAGTTCTGCTTCTTTTCTTTGCTGCAAGTGGCATGTTTCATACCATCCACGTAGCTGCCACCAGACCTCAACATGCAGAATCATCTCCTAGTTGCAGTCTGGTTCACCAGAGTTATGCTTTTTCTTTGTTCTTTTACACTCGGTTGACATTTTTTATGTCAACTTTCTGCTTCCAGGAAAGAATCTTGAATCAGGAAGTTGCCATGTATATTAGGAATCCTCTTAACGTTCTGAGAGCGATATGATAAAGAAATAATCCTAGAAGATCTTTGTATAGGTAGGATGCCTGTTACTCCTGTTGTAAATTGCTGAGACGGAGGATCCAAAGCTATTCTTTGATTGCTTTCAACTTGCTTCCTTGTAAAGCTTTTAAGAACACATCATTAACCTTATCTTGTTTTTGTGCTAATTCATCGGAAATAGGAAGGCGTCTACGCAATTGCTACCGAACGAAGGGGCCCGTTTTGGTTCCCATCACCTTATCTACATCCCGCTGCTTGGCTACAAGTTAAGAGTCAAACTGCATATGTTTCATATGCTTCAATTTTATTATATGCATTGTTTTTAACACAAATTTCAATTTTATTATATGAAGTGAGCTCGAATTCTCTCCTGCACTGCAATTGGAATGCGTATCCGAGCCATGTCGAGGTGAGAAGGTAATTAAAATTAGCAGAATGATCCTCCTCCAATAGAAATCATAGAATATTTTGCGTGCGTGTCAACTAGTAGCATTTGTACGGTGGGAGATCGATGGTAAGACAAGTCGGTGCCACTTGATCATTGCCGCGTGACCGGGTTGACCAATGGGATCGTGTCTTTCTTTTATACCAAAACCCCCGGCTGCTTCTTTCTCTCAGAAACATGCACCATCCATTTCCTTTACTATTACCGTATATAAGAGGAATCCTCTTTCTGTTATCGTCATTAAATTCGATCTCCCTCGCTTGATCTCTCCTTCCGTCAGGCACCAAACATCATGGCGAACTCCTCCCGTGGTAGCCGCGACACCTCCGGCGGCTGCTGCTGCAAACTCCTCTGCAGCCTTGTTCAGCTAGTCATCTCCCTCGGCCTCGTCGTCTTGATCTGGTGGCTCATTTTCCACCCTCGCCTCCCCCGGGCCTCCGTCCAAGAGGCCCAGCTCATGTCGTTCAGCCTCGCCGACAACTCCACCGCCCTCCTCTTCAACCTCACCGTCGGCCTCGCCCTCCGCAACCCCAACAAGCGCGTCGGCATCTACTATGACTCCTTGGTGGTTGCCGCCCTCTACCACGGGGTTCTGCTGCAAACGGCGCCGCTCCCGACCTTCTACCAGCACCGCAAGAACACCACCGCGTTCCGCCCGGAGTTCGGCGGCAAAGCGACCGACGCCGGCTCCGTGGCCGTGTTCTACGGGAAAGAGAAGTCGGAGCAGAAGGACTTTAACTTCGAGGTGAAGCTCCGCGCCAGGATAAGGATGAAGGTGTGGTTCATCAAGATCGGCCACTTCAACCCCGTGTTCGACTGCAAGGTGCGCGCCCTGGTGCCGCAGGACGGCGGCATGTCCGCCACGTTCCGGCTCTCGGAGTGCGACCGTTGATCCACCGCCTTGTGATTTCCCTTGGTGAGGGGAAGCCATTCATCTTTCGTTCTTGTGTTGTGTCGTTGGCTGCAAGAGGCCATGTGAGGCCGCGTGTTGTTTGGATCTGTTTCCGTCTTGCTTATGATATCAATTCATTGACTCCTCCGAAGTCGTTCTTTTTTGTCCATGAGAACACCAAATGCTTTTCTCTTCCTGGACCAGAGATTCCTCGAGCTGCAAGTCTCATCGTGAAAGCCGCATAATTTAATTTTTAGTTTCGATCTTTGATGCAGCTTTAACTTGTGTGTCAGGGTCCTTTTAACTTTAGGTTTGTTTGGGTCCAGAGATTCCTCTGGCATTCATGTTGTTAGACAAGTTTGGTTGATCTCGATAGGAAATGTTTACCCAGTTTGTCTTCTCCGTATTGGCCTAACCATGAACACTGACGAAGGTCAACCCAAGGCATCTGATATTAAAGATTTAAGGTCAGTTTTATGGATTCGTTCCTGAAGCCATTAAATTCCTCCCAAATGTTGTTGTTGTTAAATCTCTCTCTCTCTCTCTCTCTCTCTCTCTCTCTCTCTCTCTCTCTTCTTTATCTGTTTCAGTGATTCCACTGTTTTAGACTGCTTCCCCTGTTCGACAATGACTTTTAACTACTACAGGAAGAGGTCAAACTGCTAAGCAATTACATAATCCTTGGAATAGTCTTGCAAAGTGATCGCTTTGATGGACTTTATTGTTGACACTGACACTGTAAAGCCAAACGAATGTAGATACATCGATACACGCAAGCAATGATAAGTGGACATCGCAATCCAACTGACCGTAGCTTTGTATCATGATGACTTGCGACCAAACCGACAATTTCGTTTTTTGGTTTTTTGGCTTTTAATTCTTTTTTTCTAATTTAATTCTGATCTTAATCTTTAAGCAATCTCAGGTTTCCAATGTTCTCATTTATTGTAGTTAGTTAGATCGACATTTTACGTATAAAAAATTATAGAATAATATAAAACCCAAGTTGAGCCTCCACTAACCTTGTTGTAATTCTTAATATCCCACTAAAAATGAGCTTAAAACTTATGTTAATCTCGTCTTTTTAACATTTGTATTAATGCTTTTGCTTTTTGCAACTTAAAACTTTTATCTTAAATATGTTATTTACTTTTTCCATTGGTGCTTCCTTTGCTACGCGGAATTACCGAATTAGGCTAAAAATATGATAAATAAGGTCGAAAAATTAATTTAAATTATAGATTAAAATAATTATAAATCCCTTCTTTATACTCCCTCCTTTTCTTTCTCCTCGTTCTGGCTCTCTTGCGATGGTGGGGGAAGCCGCCGCGGCCGACAAGCCCTCGGGGTCGCCGGCGAGCGGCGATTTCGTCATCCGCCACTGGCGGCGGTTCCGCCCGGCGACCAGACCGGTGGCCCTGGACGTCGGCCGCGCCTCCCCCGGTGATTTCGAGCGCGGCCATCGGACCGGATACACCAGCCTCCGCGACCTCATCGGCTCGCCTCCGCTCCCAAGCGGGGCCCTGTCCCCGGCCTCCCCCTGCGGCGGCGACGGGGGAGGGGAGATCCGGATCAAGAACCGCCTCGTGAAGCAGGCGGCGTACGCGTACCTCCAGCCGACACCGTCCGCGGGGGGGCACGACTTGCACCGCCGTCGCCGCTGCTTCAGATCGCTCCGGCAGGCCCTTGCGTTCCTCACCTGCGGCATCGCGGTGGAGCCGCTCGACTCCTGCATCGAGTTCCTCCGCCGCCTCTTCCGCCGTCCACGGCGATGACTCCTCTTGACCCCAGCGCTAACGGCGTTTGACGGCACAGCGTAACGCCCTCCAGGTTTTCTTCCCTTATTTCTCGCTCTCGTAATGATTTTTCCTCCTCACACAAATAAATAAAATATGAAAAAAAATAAATAAAAATATGAAAAATGGCTCAATTGTGGCACAAGAACATTCCGCCAATCACTATTCTGCCACTGTCTTTAAAATACGTGTTGATTGGACTCCGGTTATATCAGTACGTACTCGAGTGATGGTTAATTTTGAGTTCGGTAGTTAGTGATCGTCAGATCATGATCCGACGGATGTGTTTGCACCACGCTGTATTAAGAGATCATTTTCTTGATTCGAACCACAAATGGCAGAGGAATCCAGCCTCGTCCTTGACCGTGGTGACAATAAACGAGTAATTGTGTTGGATGGATGATTGGCTGGCGTGCATTGGTGAGGCAATGTCAGGAATGATAAGCCTTTACCGAGGGCCAAAGCACCGAGGACCAACGATGACATAGTCTTCATGTGTCGTTGTCGAAGACTTGGCTAGCCGGGAAGAAGAATTGGGCTAATTTCTGAATAATCTTTTCTTTTTAGATTTTTTATCGACAGGTTTTTTTTTTTGCATGTTTTTTAATAAATATTTCTCATTTAGCATAATTCTTGAAATATCTTTTGATAAAATAATTGGAGTAGTACGACTGGATATACCATATGGACTGATTCATCACAATCTCTTCCTTCACGTTTCTTGGTCTTTGTTTCATCATAGTCCAGTGCTGACGGTCAAAATTGGTTGCTTACTGTTAGATTTCCGAACCAGGTACTTTTAATCTTTTAAATGTTAGCATACTTGTAGAGAGGTTTTTTTGAGTTATGTAATTGAAATATGCTCAAAGTGGCACGTTACTTTTGGATTGATATCGCTGTGATGTATGCCATCATTAGCCTATAAAATCAAGTGCCTAAAATTGGAACACTTTTTTATCCACAATAAGGCTGTATGACTGCCTTGTTTCTCATGCCTTTTCTTTTTGACAATACATTACCTTTGCCATACACTTTGTACGAAACTTCTTAAATTGTTTTGAATTTCATTTGATCGTGCATTCTTCATT
Organism: Musa acuminata AAA Group; assembly: GCF_036884655.1. Taxonomy (NCBI): domain Eukaryota; kingdom Viridiplantae; phylum Streptophyta; class Magnoliopsida; order Zingiberales; family Musaceae; genus Musa; species Musa acuminata. The sequence continues at coordinate 10,800,702 of NC_088343.1, read as the reverse complement.
GCACTTCGTTAGATCAGATGTAATCAAGTGTGATTCTCTCCCTAAATTTCCAGCAGATGCCTTTGTTTGTAGGATGAACTCGAACGAATTTGGAAGGTTCGGGCCATGCAATTCACAACTGGAAGATGGCCTAGACATTTTCAAAGATTGGGACGGACCACCAGATTCAATGAATTCTTTCATCCTGGGATCTTGAGAGAAGAATATACAAAGTCTAGGTCAGGGATAAAATGATAGAAGGGGTTTTTCTGCTACTTCATTTCGTCCCTTGGTTTATAGTCATGGAAGGTAAAGTTTTACTGATGCACATGATAAAAAGAGGGGTCAAGGTGTTCATCTAGTAGTCATGACAAGTGATCCTGATGAAGAAGAAAATGATCGATGATGTGAGCTTGGTATAGACACATTGAACGTCACGAATAACTGTGATGAGTTTGGTCTTTACAAACCTGATCATGGTTATGAGTCAGAGTAATGAGAACGAGGACGTCCAGATGGATAGCACTTATGGTTCTATGGGTAGAAAGACTTCCGGATGGATAGCCCTTTTGGTTCTATGGGTAGAAAGATTTATTGATAAAAGAGAGGGAGAGAATTATTTGAGAGAACTTTTGGCTAAGTCTAACAGAAAGAGGGAGAAGTGTTAGAGAAGAAGGAAGACTATCAAAAATATCTGGACCCAATTCACTTGGATCACCAGATAGGCACCCGATGGTGTCAAGACACCAAAACAAGGTAGAAAGGAGTATCATTCTGGGGAAAGACACCCGTCCAAGCTTAGTGAAGATTCTCTATGGATGAAAAGAAGCAAGCTATAATATGGAGCAATCAAAAAGATGCTGGGAAAGGGCAATATAGGATATCCGCATGGCATCATCTTCTTAATTATTTTTTTTGTGGTTTATTTTATTCATGTTTAAATCTTTAAATTGTAATGTTCTATTTTCTGTTTACTGCCAGGTTGACTGGGAGAGCAAGGTTTTTAATTTTTAAATATGTGGCCAATATCTAGCTTTAAGGCGAATTCAAGTATCAAATATTACATAGAAATCCTAGAACATGCCAAACTAAGATACAGAATGGTACTGTCACTTATTACATATTTGCATGTTACACAATAATAAGCAAATGGGTGTTACAAGTACCTTATATTACATATTAGATTCTATGATAATTTAGATAAAGATTTATATATAGTTGAAAAATATATATTAGAATCAATATATTTTGGCCCATCCAAAAACTTGTTCCTTGTTCTTCAGCTGTCTGGTACTGTGTGATGGTTTGATACCCTGTATCTGTTTATTAAAAGATTCAGGGATTTCTCCAGAAACTATCAGCTTTTGTGGAGTGAAAACCAAATAAACAAACAAGTACTGGTCATTGTCGCAGGATATCAGTTTTATAAAGTGCCGATCTCTGGTGAAAGCTTGTGCCAATTCTTTTCCTTATCGAACCCTTTTTGTTGAGTTGCATGTGTCAGCTTCGTCACACAGGACTAGATTTTGAAGTGTGTTGTGGGCTTCCATATTTTCTGCTCTGCTTTGACAAACTTATGATCTGCCAACTCTGCTTCAGAACTTGGAACTTGTATTTCTGCATCGCTTGGCACGTCTTTGTTGCTTTCAATGATATAGTTTAAACTTTGTAAAAGGAAAAGGAGATGAACAAATTGTTGATGGGAACATGAAATGCCCAATATGATCCGGATGGTCATAGGGGGTTAGATTTGAGTGTCGTGATAGGACTTACATCGGTGCATACAGAAAGCAATTTGTTTTTTGTTTTGTCTGTGTGATATCTGTGCTGTTATTCCTATATCAGTGCATTTAGAAAACAGTTCTTCTTGTTCATGCTTCTCTTTGCTCGATGACATCTGTTCTAACACCTGTTTTCTTCACTTTTGTTTCTTCAGATATCAGAATAAAATGCTGCCGCTCAACGTGGGAAGGAAGCTCGAATATGGCAACGGTGTGATGGGCGTCGCATTAAGTGGTGCAATTACGTTCCGTTGTATGCATTCAGAGACGAAGCAAATGGTTGACTGGTCAAGACGAAGAGGTGAGGGGTGGAAATAAATGGCATTTATCATCTGACGTAGTTCCCCACTGTTGCATTAAATTGATTTTTATGGTGTTCCAATCCAAAGTAGTCTACCTTTTCCATATCCCCCAACTGCCATTGCCCCCAACCCTCTTCACTTTGGAAGCACTTAGCCTAACCATGACATGCATCCACTCTATTCATGCACATTTAATCATCACAGTACTGAGTTGATCCTTTGTGTCCATGTTTGCATCATCTTTAGCAGGAAGAGAAGGGGAAACAGGAGAGAGAGAGAGAGAGAGAGAGAGAGAGAGAGAGAGGACGAGACTGGTTCAGGTTTTCCTGTTGCTGCAGAGGAAGTCGAGAAGAACGGCGTTTTTGCACTTGGGGCAGCACTTGGGGTCCTCCTCGGGGAGCATCACGTACATGAGGCATCGGGGGCAGGCGGCGAGCACCATCGACGTCGCCTCGGGGCTGGTTTGGCACGGCAGCCCCTGCTCGGTCTCCGACGATAGGCACGAGGAGGATGACGACGACCCACGGGGGGAGTCGACGACGGTGGCTGCCCTTCTTGATGCGTCTTCCCTCATCGGCGGCGCAAGGTTCAGCTTCAGGTCAACCTTGTGACTCTTCCCATGGTTGCTGCGGCGGCTCATCCTTGTTCTCTGCAGGCAACCATATAACAGCAGTAGCATCGGAAAAGCTATCATGTGCATGGTAGACACCGATGCATATACCTCAGAAGCTGGAGGAGAGGCAGCAACCTTGAGCAGTAGAGAAGATTGACGACGAGTGGATCGACGGGGAAGAAGAGCAAGGGGTGGAATCTCCACCACTACGCGTGCACGCCGTTTACCAGTGTTGTGGTGGGGAAGATGAGCCTCCGATGCCATTTATATAAGAAGGATATGTATGGTATTGTTTTGTGTGTGCCCGCGAGAGAGAGGGAGAGTAATGGCAAAAAAGATGGAAACCATATTGCTCGGTCAGGCGGTGAAAATTTGGAACAAAGAGAAGGGGTAAGGGGCAAAACAGAGAGTGCGCGGGTGAAGTGGGGCCCGCACGACTCCGTGAGTGGAGAAAGTTCGCGGGTGAGAAAAGCTTGTGACGTTTACAGGGCACATTAAAAATAAGCAACAAGGTTGACCGTGCTTCTTTACACCCTATTCATCTTAGATTTGTTGTGGTGCATTTTGTATCTCATATTGTTTTCCAACATTGACTGCTGCTGATGTCGACCAAAGCTTTTCACGGTGGAAACATGATGGTGGTTCATGGTGGCCAAATAATGGCTTATTTGCTCCAATAATTTCTGATTTGATGGCATTAATTGGTGGCAAGTAACTCAACATGGCTCCCGAGAGAGAGGACAGCTCGAATGCTTTCCCCAAAGTCTCCGTGCATTATGGAGACATGTCTTGATGTGAAGTGCCAAGGACAGCTCTTTACCCACCATGGAAACATCTTGTGAGAGCTTCTAATGTCCCTGCTGGGTTATAGATGAGAAACGGAGGGTCAAATATTGGTGCGCAGTCAATGTTGAATAAAAAGGGTCTAATGTTACCAAAGTTTATCGCGAGTAATTTATAACAAAGAGGGGATCCATATTCACTCATTCATATGATTAAAAAAATTATTATGAAAAAAATAATTTTATTTATTAAGATAATATGTATTTATATAAATTACGAGAAAGAGAATTTTTTTTCAATCGTATGCTTAAATCATGTATATTCAAATTATGTACTTAAATCTATGATTAATTCTTAAATCATAAATTGACCGAGGATTAGAACATGTAAAGATATAAAATTATCATTTCATATTTGTCTATATCATAATCTTCTATAATCTTTTATGATAATCCCATAAGATTGAGCTCCCATTAATAATGTCAATTTTAGATTGATCGAATTGAAGAACAAGAGACTTTGTGAGTTAGCCTACTAGTTGGTGTGAAGTATGAATGTAAGAAATATGTAATTGATGTCTAACAATTTGATATCTAATAAAATGAAAGTCGTTATCAATCTATTTCATGTGTGAGTGGAATACTGGGTCAATGCATAAGTAGGTGACACCGACATTATCACAATATATTATATGAGTGAGTTGGGAGGTGATATCAAGTTCGTGTAATAGATTAGTGATCCAATTGAGTTTTGCATTAGTGGTAGTGATTGCTCGGTATTCAATTTCAATGGTAGATCTTACAATTATGTTTTGTTTTTTAAATTTTGAATCGATCAGATTTGTTCAAAGGAAGTGTGGGTTGATGTTAACATATAATAGAGTTGACAATGTCAACGAATATTAAAACCGAGCTAATTTCGGTATACCAAGCTCTTGAAGCTCGACGAAGTCTATAAATAACTTTTTATAATTTACAAATATGATTTGGGTACGAAGGGTGGAAGAAGCTAAGGGATTATTATATAAATACATCTTTAGTTAAAGTCTCATATAAGAAAGCATTGCTAACATATAATTATTATATATGTTAGCATTGAGTGATACCTAAACTTAAAATACGTCAAAGGGTCTTTGGTTTAACAACTAGATCAAAAGTCTATGTGAAATCAACATCTAGTCATTGGTAAAATCCTTTAGCTACTAAACATGTTTTATCCATCTAGGTTCTGCTTAATTTGAAAATTTTACTTACACCAGATGATTTTTTATATAAAGTAGATACAATTGTCTAGGTGGCATTATAGTGTAAGGCATCGTATTCCTCACGTATGGCTTTATGCTAGTATGAAGATTTTTGGACTTGGATGATTATTGTGGGTTCAAGTAAGCTCAGGTGGAGAGCTTGGGTAGTATAGAGATCAATGATTTGATATAGTTTTAAGATGTTATTCTTGAAGTGTATTGTTATGTGATGTCCAGACTTAGTAGTATTATTGGATTGTATCGAAGATATAAGAGTTGGTGAAAAGTTAGTGACACGTAACTGATCAGACTAATGCACTTCGGTGTCATTTGGCCAATGAGAGGATAAAGACATTATTTATGATGTCAAGGGCATCACTTCATCAGACATTACAAATAAGTTAACGGAGAAGTAGATGGAGAAATTACAAAGACGATGAGGTATTGCCGAATTGTAGCAAAAATGGAGTACAAGCCTAGACGAGAATTATTTGATGATATGATAAGAGGTGTGCCTAAGGGAGTTTGAGGTATACTTATATGAGCCCAGTGATGGATGGTTATTATAGTGGCTCGTAGTGTTGAAAAAGCAATAAAAATAATATAACGTGATACGAAGACCTTTTAATTTTGATGTTCATAGCACTGAAGAGTATTTGATTTACGAAAAACCTAATGACGATGTAAGGTCTAAATCTTAGAATTAATTTATGTAAAATGTAGGAGTATAGTTAAGGATAACATAAATAACTAAATATTTTAAGTTTTTAAAGGTTTAAGATTTTATAAAATAATTTTTTAAATGATGATTGGTGTTACAAGATTAGGGTAAATAAGTGGTTAATGAGGTAGAATATAGTTTGAAAGGTTATTGACCGAAAGATTAATGACATGGAGACTTGGTGTAGGAGGGTGATACTAGTCTCAATTATACGTTATTAATTTTATTCGATAGAGCCAACTAGTTGAGGTGTGTATGGTGATGACTTGGAATATTATGTTAAGATCGAGTCGGTACTAAGAGGGGGGGTGGGTGTGAATTAGTGCTTATGTAAGATTACGTCGAGTCAGAAAACTTCATACAATAAAACCATATCAAAAAGTGTTTAACTTTAAAAATGTTCATAAGTATTTACAACTAAAGTAACAAGGAAGTAAAGCAGTTGCAAAGTAAGTAAATGGCAGCAAAGAAAGACAGTATACTAATTTATAGTGGTTCGGTCATTATGACCTATATCCACTTCTGATTCCTCTTCTGTTGAGGCTATCGACATCCACTAATGATCTTCCTTCAATAAGCAAAGACCAACTACCCTCTTACAACTCTTTTTCTTTTTTATAGATTATGGAGATAACCTTTACACCTCTTAAGGTAACCCTTTCACACCTCTCTTAGAGCAACCTTTAAGCTCAAGGAGGAGGGAACTCAATCCTTTCAACACTTTTACAACTTAGAATTCTTTCCCCTTTCAGGTAATTCTTGCTTCTCTAGACAAGAATAGCTAGTGTATTTATAGATCTCAAATGATTTAAAAAATAGAGCCAAAAGAGGTCTCATCCTAGGTTTCCCGAGTCCCGACGGTACCATCGCCTATGTTGGGCGGTACCACCGCTTGTAGCACTAACACTAGGTGGTACCACCGTTCAGACCGATGGTATTACCGCTTGATACAGTCTCGGAGATTGTGTCCTGGAGATTGAGCTTCTAGTGGTGCCATCGCCTGACCAACTTTTGGGTCACTAAATAAGTTTTTCTCTTAGCCTAAAACAACCCTAATTCAGGCCTAGTTGGCCCTTAATTGAGTTGGCATGGTTTCACTTGAAACCAATTCAATTAGCTCTCTAAACTACTTCGATCTAGATAAATTATTACAAGCAAGAATATTAAGTTGTCCGGCATGTCATTGGTTCATCTGATGCTTCGTTCAAACCTTCGGTGCATCGTCCAGCATGTCATTGGTTCATCTGATGCTTCATTCATCTTATGCATGTTGACCTCCACAACGACCGATATCCTTAGTGCAATGTCCGATCCTTCTAGCTCGATGCCCGAATTCATGGCACGAAGCCTTCTACCGACACGTCGACCTTTTTCCGGTCCGACATCTAATCTTATAACATGCTCTATTTCGGCCCAACTTCTGATTCTACTGCTTTAATCGATTTATCTTCCATGATTGAAGCCAGTCCTGTATCATTTAAGCACACATTAGATCATAACTTTATTAATTGATTTTATCATTAAAATTTAAGATTCAATATATTGTATATCATATGACGAGAGATAAGTTGTTAGGGATTAGTATTCACCTCCTTCATCAGAATAAATTATTTTAATAGTAGATTAGAAGACGTTCTCGGCCACCTTTCTAAAATGTGTAAAGACTATGGTAACTTCAAAATTATATTTGAGAGGGTATAGTCATATATATTTAGTGAAAAAAATTATAAAAATGATATAAAATATAAAATTATCAAAGTAAGTGATTGGAGCATGGCCTTAGACATTAGTGTAAATAATTTCAAATGGTTTGAAGTGAGATATGAAAGATATTCCAAAAGGTAGTATGCAACTTTTATTACTAAAGCAAACATCACAGTGAGTTATAATTCTACTTGATTTGGAAGCCGAAAGGGAGTAATAAGAAATTAACTACTATTAAACGGAGGATAATAGGTAACCACGATAGTATTACCACACATCGTTTAGAGTAATAATTGAAGCAAGAGTAATTAGTTGAGTGTTTTATAAAGTTGACAACAAATTGTAAATGTTACCTCGTACCAAAGATGCTTTTATGCTTAAATCAAGTGAGTAAAAAAGAACTTAATTGATGTATTATTATTTTTATATAATTATGAGACAAAAATAAGATTTCTTTTGATGTGATATTGACATAAAATATCATTGAGTGTAAATATATTTGCATATGAATTAAGTGTTATGGAATGAGTGATAGAGATTCTATTACTATCACCAATGATAATATTTTTATTGCCTCCAAGCAATTCACGTGAAGGACTTTTTTTGACAGAATATATAATTTCCTGTTATGGAGCCCACAAAGGAGTTGTAGATACTGTTGTACGAACATCAGATGCTGGATACCTCACACATAGACTTGTTGAAGTAGTTCAACATATTATTGTACGTAGAACAGATTGTGGCACTATCCGAGGTATTTCCGTGAGTCCTCGAAATGGGATGACGGAAATTTTTTTTGTCCAAACACTAATTGGTAGTCGGTGTTGATAGATACAATTTTATAAATCAAAAGTAATATGATTTATAAAGGATAAGCAATACGAATAAGTAATTAGAGTGGTCAAGTTTGCTTGAGGCCAATTGGGTATAGTAGTAGATTTGGGTCGAGATCAACAGACTTTTGCTATATGTTTAATTTTATCACAAAGTTGGTAGATGACTTTTTACTGATTATTATTGTTAGGATACTAGAACGGTTGATAATAAGACTTAGGATATTAGAACTATTTAATTTTGCTATATGTTTAATTTTATCACAAAGATATGTACAACGAGAATTAGATAATAATGCGATCACGATAATGAAATCAATTCACTTGTAAAAATAGATCTCAAATATTCTTAGTTATAAGTTACTGAAGAGAGACATCGAGATAACCGAATAAACCGGTATGCTATATGCCCATCCACATGATAGAGACAACTAATATTATAGTTACTTATATATGGATACTAGGGATATAGTGTAGGTGCTAATTAGAGAATGAATTTACTGAATGATCCACTTACAGAATACTAGTTGGTTAATGATGTCTCATCGTCAGATAGCGATTCCGTAATTTTAGTTGTGTCTAATCCTTAGACTTAAGACACTAAGAATGTCTTATTGAGTACTCTATTCTTTGATACCTAACTTATAGGTCTGGACGTTTTAGATCTAGTACAGATGGTCATTAGGAATGGTAGTCAACCTTACAAAGGTAATTAGGTATCATTAGAGAATAATCTACTCTTAGTATCATAAGAGGAATATCCTATGTGTTTTCACTCAAGTAATCCATAGCCAGGATCGATCGCATCATGATGAATTCGATAAGCAGTATCCTATGTGTAGATACTGTTGTACTATCCGAGGTATTTCCGTGAGTCCTCGAAATGGGATGACGAAAATTTTTTTTATCCAAACACTAATTGGTAGTCGGTGTTGATAGATACAATTTTATAAATCAAAAGTAATATGATTTATAAAGGATAAGTAATACGAATAAAGAATTAGAGTAGTCAAGTTTGCTCGAGGCCAATTGGGTATAGTAGTAGATTTGGGTCGAGATCAACAAACTTTTGCTATATGTTTAATTTTATCACAAAGTTGGTAGATGACTTTTTACTGATTATTATTGTTAGGATACTAGAACGGTTGTTAATAAGACTTAGGATATTAGAACTATTTAATTTTGCTATATGTTTAATTTTATCACAAAGATATGTACAATGAGAATTAGATCATAATGCGATCACGATAATGAAATCAATTCACTTGTAAAAATAGATCTCAAATATTCTTAGTTATAGATTACTGAAGAGAGACATCGAGATAACCGAATAAACCGGTATGCTATATGCCCATCCACATGATAGAGACAACTAATATTATAGTTACTTATATATGGATACTAGGGATATAGTGTAGGTGCTAATTAGAGAATGAATTTACTGAATGATCCACTTACAGAATACTAGTTGGTTAATGATGTCTCATCGTCAGATAGCGATTCCGTAATTTTAGTTGTGTCTAATCCTTAGACTTAAGACACTAAGAATGTCTTATTGAGTACTCTATTCTTTGATACCTAACTTATAGGTCTGGACGTTTTAAATCTAGTACAGATGGTCATTAGGAATGGTAGTCAACCTTACAAAGGTAATTAGGTATCATTAGAGAATAATCTACTCTTAGTATCATAAGAGGAATATCCTATGTGTTTTCACTCAAGTAATCCATAGCCAGGATCGATCGCATCATGATGAATTCGATAAGCAGTATCCTATGTGTAGATACTGCTTTACGAACATCAGATGCTGGATACCTCACACGTAGACTTGTTGAAGTAGTTCAACATATTATTGTACGTAGAACAGATTGTGGCACTATCCGAGGTATTTCCGTGAGTCCTCGAAATGGGATGACGGAAATTTTTTTTATCCAAACACTAATTGGTAGTCGGTGTTGATAGATACAATTTTATAAATCAAAAGTAATATGATTTATAAAGGATAAGTAATACGAATAAAGAATTAGAGTAGTCAAGTTTGCTCGAGGCCAATTGGGTATAGTAGTATATTTGGGTCGAGATCAACAGACTTTTGCTATATGTTTAATTTTATCACAAAGTTGGTAGATGACTTTTTACTGATTATTATTGTTAGAATACTAGAACGGTTGTTAATAAGACTTAGGATATTAGAACTATTTAATTTTGCTATATGTTTAATTTTATCACAAAGATATGTACAATGAGAATTAGATCATAATGCGATCACGATAATGAGATCAATTCACCTATAAAAATAGATCTCAAATATTCTTAGTTATAGGTTACTGAAGAGAGACATCGAGATAACCGAATAAACTGGTATGCTATATGCCCATCCATATGATAGAGACAGCTAATATTATAGTTACTTATATATGGATACTAGGGATATAGTGTAGGTGCTAATTAGAGAATGAATTTACTGAATGATCTACTTACAGAAGACTAGTTGGTTAATGATGTCTCAGCGTCATATAGCGATTCCGTAATTTTAGTTGTGTTTGATCCTTAGACTTAAGACACTAAGAATGTCTTATTTGAATACTCTATTCTTTGATACATAACTTATAGGTCTGGACGTTTTAGATGGTCATTAGAAATGATAGTCAACCTTACAAAGGTAATTAGGTATCATTAAAATATAATCTACTCTTAGTATCATAAGAGGAATATCCTATGTGTTTTCACTCAAGTAATCCCTAGCCAGGATCGATCGCATCATGTTGAATTCGATAAGCAATATCCTATGTGTAGATACTGTTGTACGAACATCAGATGTTGGATACCTCACACGTAGACTTGTTGAAGTAGTTCAACAGATTTTTGTACGTAGAACAGATTGTGGCACTATCCGAGGTATTTCCGTGAGTCCTCGAAATGGGATGACGGAAATTTTTTTTATCCAAACACTAATTGGTAGTCGGTGTTGATAGATACAATTTTATAAATCAAAAGTAATATGATTTATAAAGGATAAGTAATACGAATAAAGAATTAGAGTAGTCAAGTTTTCTCGAGGCCAATTGGGTATAGTAGTAGATTTGGGTCGAGATCAACAGACTTTTGCTATATGTTTAATTTTATCACAAAGTTGGTAGATGACTTTTTACTGATTATTATTGTTAGGATACTAGAACGGTTGTTAATAAGACTTAGGATATTAGAACTATTTAATTTTGCTATATGTTTAATTTTATCACAAAGATCTGTACAATGAGAATTAGATCATAATGCGATCATGATAATGAGATCAATTCACCTATAAAAATAGATCTCAAATATTCTTAGTTATAGGTTACTGAAGAAAGACATCGAGATAACCGAATAAACCGGTATGCTATATGCCCATCCATATGATAGAGACAACTAATATTATAGTTACTTATATATAGATACTAGAGATATAGTGTAGGTGCTAATTAGAGAATGAATTTATTGAATGATCCACTTACAGAATACTAGTTGGTTAATGATGTCTCATCGTCAGATAGCGATTCCGTAATTTTAGTTGTGTCTGATCCTTAGACTTAAGACACTAAGAATGTCTTATTTGAGTACTCTATTCTTTGATACCTAACTTATAAGTCTATACGTTTTAGATCTTGTACAGATGATCATTAGGAATGGTAGTCAACCTTACAAATGTAATTAGGTATCATTAGAGAATAATCTACTCTTAGTATCATAAGAGGAATATCCTATGTGTTTTCACTCAAGTAATCCCTAGCCAGGATCGATCGCATCATGATGAATTCGATAAGCAGTATCCTATGTGTAGATACTGCTGTACGAACATAAGATGTTGGATACCTCACACGTAGACTTGTTGAAGTAGTTCAACATATTATTGTACGTAGAACAGATTGTGGCACTATCTGAAGTATTTCTGTGAGTCCTCGAAATGGGATGATGGAAATTTTTTTTGTCCAAACACTAATTGGTAGTCGGTGTTGATAGATACAATTTTATAAATCAAAAGTAATATGATTTATAAAGGATAAGTAATACGAATAAGTAATTAGAGTAGTCAAGTTTACTTGAGGCCAATTGGGTATAGTAGTATATTTGGGTCGAGATCAACAGACTTTTGCTATATGTTTAATTTTATCACAAAGTTGGTATATGACTTTTTACTGATTATTATTGTTAGGATACTAGAAAAGTTGATAATAAGACTTAGGATATTAGAACTATTTAATTTTGCTATATGTTTAATTTTATCACAAAGATCTGTACAATGAGAATTATATCATAATGCGATCACGATAATGAGATCAATTCACCTATAAAAATAGATCTTAAATATTCTTAGTTATAGGTTACTGAAGAGAGACATCGAGATAACCGAATAAACCGATATGCTATATGCCCATCCATATAATAGAGACAACTAATATTATAGTTACTTATATATGGATACTAGGGATATAGTGTAGGTGCTAATTAGAGAATGAATTTACTGAATGATCTACTTACAGAATACTAGTTGGTTAATGATGTCTCATCGTCAGATAGCGATTCCGTAATTTTAGTTGTGTCTGATCCTTCGACTTAAGACACTAAGAATGTCTTATTTGAGTACTCTATTCTTTGATACCTAACTTATAGGTTTGGACGTTTTAGATCTAGTACAGATGGACATTAGGAATGGTAGTCAACCTTACAAAGGTAATTAGGTATCATTAGAGAATAATCTATTCTTAGTATTATAAGAGGAATATCCTATGTGTTTTCACTCAAGTAATCCATAGCCAGGATCGATCGCATCATGATGAATTCGATAAGCAGTATCCTATGTGTAGATACTGCAGTACGAACATCAGATGCTAGATACCTCACACGTAGACTTGCTGAAGTAGTTCAACATATTATTGTACGTAGAATAGATTGTGGCACTATCCGAAGTATTTCCGTGAGTCCTCGAAATGGGATGACGAAAATTTTTTTTGTCCAAACACTAATTGGTAGTCGGTGTTGATAGATACAATTTTATAAATCAAAAGTAATATGATTTATAAAGGATAAGTAATACGAATAAGTAATTAGAGTAGTCAAGTTTGCTTGAGGCCAATTGGGTATAGTAGTATATTTGGGTCGAGATCAACATACTTTTGCTATATGTTTAATTTTATCAAAAAGTTGGTAGATGAATTTTTACTGATTATTATTGTTAGGATACTAGAACGGTTGATAATAAGACTTAGGATATTAGAACTATTTAATTTTGCTATATGTTTAATTTTATCACAAAGATCTGTACAATGAGAATTAGATCATAATGCGATCACGATAATGAGATCAATTCACCTATAAAAATAGATCTCAAATATTCTTAGTTATAGGTTATTGAAGAGAGACATCGAGATAACCGAATAAACCGGTATGCTATATGCCTATCCATATGATAGAGACAGCTAATATTATAGTTACTTATATATGGATACTTGGGATATAGTGTAGGTGCTAATTAGAGAATGAATTTACTGAATGATCTACTTACAGAATACTAGTTGGTTAATGATGTTTCATCGTCAGATAGCGATTCCGTAATTTTAGTTGTGTCTTATCCTTAGACTTAAGACACTAAGAATGTCTTATTTGAATACTCTATTCTTTGATACATAACTTATAGGTCTGGACGTTTTAGATGGTCATTAGAAATGATAGTCAACCTTACAAAGGTAATTAGGTATCATTAAAGAATAATCTACTCTTAGTATAATAAGAGGAATATCCTATGTGTTTTCACTCAAGTAATCCCTAGCCAGGATCGTTCGCATCATGATGAATTCGATAAGCAGTATCCTATTTGTAGATACTACTATACGAACATCAGATGCTGGATACCTCACACGTAGACTTGTTGAAGTAGTTCAACATATTATTGTACGTAGAAAAGATTGTGGCACTATCCGAAGTATTTCCGTGAGTCCAAGAAATGGGATGACGGAAATTTTTTTTGTCCAAACACTAATTGGTAGTCGGTGTTGATAGATACAATTTTATAAATCAAAAGTAATATGATTTATAAAGGATAAGTAATACGAATAAGTAATTAGAGTAGTCAAGTTTGCTTGAGGCTAATTGAGTATAGTAGTATATTTGGGTCGAGATCAACAGTCTTTTGCTATATGCTTAATTTTATCACAAAGTTGGTAGATGACTTTTTACTGATTATTATTGTTAGGATACTAGAACGGTTGATAATAAGACTTAGGATATTAGAACTATTTAATTTTGCTATATGTTTAATTTTATCACAAAGATCTGTACAATGAGAATTAGATCATAATGCGATCACGATATTGAGATCAATTCACCTATAAAAATAAATCTCAAATATTCTTAGTTATAGGTTACTGAAGAGAGACATCGAGATAACCGAATAAACCGGTATGCTATATGCCTATCCATATGATAGAGACAGCTAATATTATAGTTACTTATATATGGATACTAGGGATATAGTGTAGGTGCTAATTAGAGAATGAATTTACTGAATGATCTACTTACAGAATACTAGTTGGTTAATGATGTTTCATCGTCAGATAGCGATTCCGTAATTTTAGTTGTGTTTGATCCTTATACTTAAGACACTAAGAATGTCTTATTTGAATACTCTGTTCTTTGATACCTATCTTGTAGGTCTGGACGTTTTAGATCTAGTACAGATGGTCATTAGGAATGATAGTCAACCTTACAAAGATAATTAGGTATCATTAGAGAATAATCTACTCTTAGTATCATAAGAGGAATATCCTATGTGTTTTCACTCAAGTAATCCCTAGCCAGGATCGATCGCATCATAATGAATTCGATAAGCATGAGATTTGGATTGAGAGAAGAGTTCTCGGGAGAATCTAATTAGAGTAAGACTCCAATATATTTTGTATAAGCATGATAGCACCATGCTCGATATATGATATATAGGATATTAAATGGATGAAGAACTATATATACATAATAATTGAAGGTAGACAAGTCTAATGGATTAGATCTCCCTTACCGTTTAAGGGCTATGGCGTAGTAATCTAGTACGTCCATAGTCGATGACTTGAGTAAATTATTATAAGGATAATAATTCACTGAGTCAGAAGGAGTTTTGATAAGTGCAACTCATGGTTAATACGATATTGGGCCTAGAGAGTTACACACATATAATGGACAATGCAACGAGTAGAGGATTAGATAAGATATTTAATAAATCATTATTTTATTGGATCTATTGGGTGAGACTCAATAGGACTTACAATGATTATTGGATGAGGATCCAATATCTATTAAGCCAAGATAATTGGATGGAGATCCAATATTCATTAAGGTAAGTAACAAAGGACTTTCTATAAATAGGAGTTAGGGTTTTATGAGTCACAGGCTATACCTTTATTATCGTCACCTCCTTCACCTCATTCATGCTCCTTTCTCTAGTTGACTGCACTCTCTCTAGTGTAAGAGGATAGCAAGAGGGACCAATCCCTCTTTGGTTGTTGCGGTGTGGTGGTGCACGAATGCGAAAAAAGAACATGCTATGTAAGGAGGAATGTCATTGTCGCATAAATTGTGTGACTCACTACTAGAGAGGAGTTTGTAAGAGCTCCTTCATCCACGGACCAGATCTCTCCTATGTGAGAACATCTCAACTACTTTATGCAATTATACGATTTTACCGCTTTCGAGTTTTTATCTTTGCACGACAATTCGATAATATTATTTTGGAAAACTAGTTTTTATTTTTTATTCTGTTGCGTATGTACTACTCTCTACAATTTTCCAACAGTTACCACAATGGTCGAAGAGTTAATAGTATAATGGAGGATGATGACTATGTGTATTATCTATGTATTTAAAAGATATATTGTTTAATTTTTTATTGAAGTTTTTATTACTTTGATTACTTTGTTTTCTTTTGATTTGTAATTAAATTGAGTTGTGATAGTTGGTCTCATCTTTATCTCTTCTCATTTAAGAATTATTTCATGATTAATAAGCTTGTCATATAGTTTTTTAAATGATATTAGTGAGCCAAATTATAATTTTTAGATTTTTTATATAATCTATAATAATATATTCTTTTTATGTTATTTTTATCAAAGTAAATAAAAGACTTAGAATGTGAGTGCAAGAGTGATTGACGAGGGTGATTTATAACTTAAATCATGCTTACATTGCAGTATTACATAAAAAGATTAATGGTGCTATAGAACTAGTGACAATGCTTGAATGACTTATAAAATAAGATGATCATATCATAGATATAACTTGTGATCAGGATTTGTTATTGAGATAGGTTCTCTTGATATTTGGATCTTTTCTGATGGATAATAACCTATTACATCATATTTAAAGAGCAGATTAGTGAATTATTCTCACTAAGATGTATAATTATTATCTTTGAAGAGCTTGAAAAAGGATTAGAGTTGTTGCTGATAAATATATCTTTTAGATTGAGATAAATTATTTATTTTTATGGAAATAATAATTAAAACATCAGAAGTTGAGGAGAAAGACATGTTGAGAATCTATTATGACTTAATAAGAAAATTTTAGAATTAATTGATGATTTAATTTGGATGCACAAATGGTGAAGATTTGATTTGTTGGAAAAGATCAAATCCGAGAAGTGTATAGGGGAGGATCTAATTTGACTAAAGAGATTAGATTTGAGAGATGCACGAGAAGAATTTAATATGAGATATGCAAAGAGGCAATCTTTTCGCTCTTAGTCTTCTCTTAATCATCAATATTAATAGTATAGTCGAGAGGATGGTGGTAACCAATAGGCTATCACCAAGAGATCGATCAGCATCAAGAAGTTTGACAATTGATAAGGAGACAAGGACACTAGTGAAGGAGCTATGTAGTAAATAGGAGCAAAGGGAACACCCACTAAGTAGAATTGCACAACAATGAAGGATTATTCAATAAGCTGATCGATAACTATAAGATGTTGATTAGATCAACAAAATTGAGTAGATCTATTATAAAGTAGATCTATTATAAGATGTTGATTAGATCAACAGTGGGGTAGAGGAACAGAGAGCCTTACTCGAAACAAGAAGATTTTGATATTATGAAGAATTTATTATAAAAGAAATAATTTCATTCATTGTGATAATGTATATTTATACAAGTGGTGAGGAAGAGATTTTTCTCAATCTTATATTGAAATCATACAATCAAATATATGATTATTTCTCAAATCATAAATTGATGAGAATTAGAACATATAATGAATACAAAATTATCATTCCATATTTGCTGTCTTCCATCAATTATTTTTTTACCGGAGATATTTATAAGAATAATAATATTTTATACTATTATCAAATTATGAATATATCAAACTTTATATTTTTAAAATAAAGTACAAATTTATTCAAAAAATATTTTTTTAATAAATAACTTAGTATTTCTTCGATAAGATGAAAAAGAATGGTTTAATATGGTATTATCATATACTAAGAAAACAACTACATATTCAATTATCTTATACTATATCAAATTTTTTTTTTCTCAATAGGTAGATGACAAAAGTGAAATTCGAATTCATAATATTATGATAATCTGTCGGATCATCTTGTGTACCTCTAAGTGAACTTAAGTTGGATCATGATCTTTGTTATTTAGAATAAATATAACATTCAAATTGGATTCGACTCTATCTTGTCCTCCCATCTTCCTTTAAAAGTTTAACATTCACTACCTAATAAAGACATCAAAATTGATCCTCTGGCAAAGCATTTTTGCAGTCCACTCTTAAAATCGAGTGGAATTTCTCAATGCATATATAATAATTTATTAATAATTAAAAAATAAAAAATATCTTAAATATTGATTGGCGATAATATATGAAATCAATTTATAAAATATTTAAAATTTAAAATCTTATGGAATATATTTTAATATGTTAAATATTAATCTGATTGATAGTGTATCAGATCTCCTTAAGGGTTCAAAATCACAGATATAGTTTTGAATGTGTCAACTGGTGTTATCTTAAATGGGCCAATTAATTAAGACGGCGAAGGCCCAAATGTTTTGACAACGATGGTCGCGACTGGGAAGCCCGGTCCAACTTCATCTAACCCTCGAACCCTTCTCGCCCCTTGTCCGACGGCGCCCGCCCTCCCATCTCTTTCGCTCCGCTGTCCGCGCCGCCCCTTCCGCCGCAGCTGGTGCCGTCGAACCCTGTGCAAACCCCTCCCCCCCCTCCCCTTTTACGGATTCGATGCGATGACGAGGGGAGCGCCGAGGAAGGTCGGCATCAGCGAGGAGGATGTTTCCTTGCTCCTCCAAAGGTTTCTTCCTATATCCTCTCCGTCCGTTCTAGTTGTTGTTTCGATGCTTTCTTTTGCTTGCTTCCGCGTGTCTTGCTGGTGAGTTAGGTGAAGAACCTTTGTCGCTCGTTTGATCGGACTCTGCCTTCTGGTTGGAGTTCGACGTATTTACTTCCTAGTTCGGAGCCGGGAGTACGGTTCACTGTGGGTTTGGCGAAAGAAGAGGAAAACCCCAATTTTCTTGTGGAGGGAAACGGGAACTCTTTGTTCCCAACAGCGAACATGAGCCTTTCTTGGTTGTCTTATTTTCATGTGAATATTTGGTTATTTATTTTTGGGTTTTCTTGAGATATAACTGACATACCAACAAAGGCTCGATTTTCTTGCTGTATGCCATTTGGGGTTTTTTGTCTAATCGTTTGGAAGAGTATGCCATTTTTAGCTGATGAGTGACCCGCGAATCCGAATCTATTAAGTAGTTGTACCTTAATGCATTAATACTTCACAATATTTGTGACGCCATTGGCCCTTCTGGAGTGACTGCACAGAATGGTCAACTTCTCTACGTGCTGCATACTATTATTTTCCCCTGTTGATGTTCTTTGAACAATTATAAGTTGTTGCACTCAGTTCAAGGAAATTATCTGTTCACAGTTCTTCCGTGGATGCATCACCTTGGCTGGCAAATGTCCCTGAAATGATCTAATAAGTTGGCATGCCGAAACTCATGATCTCTGGCCTTTTTAATCATAGAAAGTAATTGCTTATATTGAGTCCACACAGTATTTTTGAAGCGCTCAGTGTACTAATGCTTGCTACTGGCATTGTTTGTTTCATAGTCATGTTATTTTTGTTTAAATTTATTATTGCTTCAAATTTTCATAAAAGAACACTATATTTGTTAGAATTTCATACTAAATATGTGAATTGTGTGCTGTAACAATTGATATTTGGAACATTCCTTCCTTTACTTAGAGAATAAGTCACAACATTTCCAGTCAGGATCTCATTGCTGGTCATCTGAACATTGGTTCTTGTAGGTACAACCCAACAACAATTCTTACTCTTCTCCAAGAGGTTTCTGAGGCTGCTGGTGTGAGAATAGATTGGAATGCTCTTGTCAAGAGAACTGCAACTGGAATTACCAGCGCTCGAGAGTACCAGATGTTGTGGCGGCATTTGGCCTACCATCATACATTGTTGGAGACAATAGAAGATGGAGCTGAGCCATTGGTTTGTTCACTTCACCAGTGCATATTTCAGGACCAATAGTATTCCCAGTGTGCTGGTTTATGCCATGCTAGACTGATGTTTAAGTTACACTACTTTACATGTGGATGAACCCATATACTTAGGTTTTAACCATTCTGCTAGTGACATGATGAATTGTTAGTCCATAATTGCTACATAGGAACCTTTTATTTTTTTTATTTTCTATGCCAAAATTGAAAAATATGCTCAATCAATTTTTTTTGTCATGTCCATTTTAAAGTGCCTTTTACCATTATTAAACTGACATTCAACTTGTCAAAAATCTTCAAGGTCCACTCCATACTTAATGGCTCATTGATAGTATTCTTTAGGAAACCTTGCTACGAAGGAACTTCTAGTGGCCTGCATTGTATTAAGTTGCTTGTCTTCCATGAGAAGCACTTGCCTTCAGAAATGAGTGCTGTCGATTTGCCTTCAACCAGTTATTTATTATATAGCTTTGCTGATTATTCAACCATATCATGCTTGGGAGTTTGACTAAAAACTACACCCAGTGTGTCGTGAAGTGCTGGATACTAAGTAAATGTGCCATAGAATCACCCTTGTATTTCTATCTATAGGTGCTTTATGTTTATAGTTATATCACTTGCACCAAAATCAAGAGAATTCGAGCAACTCCTTCTGACCAAGTTTGGACTGATAAAAGTCAAATCTATAAACAAGAGGACTTTGATAGGACCTGGTGAACTATTTGTAGGAAGAATATGAGACTGAACCACCAGACCCTCCTTGATACTGTCAAGTGTCAACAGCCCGTTTCATAAAGTCCAAGGTGAGGAAGGTATCACCATAGCCCATGTTTTATAATTGAGGGTTTTTGGCAACAACATGTCCTTCACCACTTTTCTTACTCTCATAGGTCATCATGCCCGTGGAGTAACTCGAGTGATATTGACCAGATCTAGTGTACATATAATGGCATTATGGGGTGGGGGGTTGGGCGATTCACCTTCATGCCATCTATCCACTAATCGAGCTTGAGCATAGTCGACGATTAATCATGCATTGAAGGCTTCTCAAGTGAGGCATGTGCTTGACTTAGTAATCATTGTACCAGCTTTCCAAATGTTGATTGTTGCTTGCCTTGGTACTAAATCATTAAGGATTGCACTTGCTAATTAGTTCTTCTCTAGTTCAATGAAGGCAGGTCTCTTAAAATAGAATTGTAAGAGAAAATAAAATACTTCATCATTGAATTTTTGAAAATCAGTAAAGATGTCCAATAGGTAGCTAAAAAGATTTTTCCAATGGCTTATTAATATGGTTGCTGATTACTTGAGTCCTAAACATTAAAGGCTAGTATTAAACTTAACATCTCCCCTATTCCGGTTGCTATCCATTTACCTTCCAATCGGTTTGTCACGAATGATCGTCGCGCACTCGCAACAACTCCGTTCAACGAACCGTTCGTCACTCTCATCTACATGTACAACTGCTTGGCAGCATGTTTTGTCTTGGTTTTGAGTCATTTTGCTTGTAAAAATGTAAGTTCGAACAAGTTGCAGCGCTACAGTGCAATCGCTTACCAAACCTAGCAAAACAGCTCTGTTTTTTTGTGCCACGGGCTATTTTCTGCAGCCCGCTGTTGCACGCGAAACGTCAGTCATCTCAGTACCCTGGAACCACCCGAGTGGCACCATGGGGGATGGGGCTTCGGTATAGTGTCAGGTGTTGAAAACTCTTTTGCAAGTTCGCACATTACCTTGACGGGAACTTGTTGTCGCGCCCGGCACTCGGTGAGCAACTGTTTGTGGACTTGCAGTTGTTCGTTCAACCTTCTAAAGTCCTTGTTTTCCCCCTCTCCCTCTTTTCTCTTGTGCACGTAAGGTGCTCGCTGAATTGCTTGTAAAGCTTCCTCTTTTCGCGAGACGTCGGGACTTGTTCGTCGCTTGTTCTTCGAACTAATCAACTTTCTCTTTTACAGGTCTTTCGGGACCTGCGAGAGGTTGCAAGTGGGCTGATCTTTGCGGACGCAAATTGCAAGGGTGAAGCGTGACTTAGGCAACGCAAGCTAAGTTCGCACCTTTGCCGCAAGGGTGCCTCACGCCTTAAGCAATTCCAGCTAAGGCCGTGACATTGTGGTATCAGAGCGGGCAAACACTTCGAGCGAGCAGCGAAGGAACTTCGCAACTTCGCCATGGCAAAGCATCGTGGCGAATCAAGCAAGATAGGGCAAGCTGGACCCTTGCCCCAAGCAGCCGCAGGTGGGCTGCAAGTGCACATTCGCTCGCATGTTGTTGGAGCCGCTCAAGAGGAGCGCGGCAGCGAACATGATGAGCGAGAAGTTGGCTACTCTCCGAGAGCGGAGGAGGTGTAATCTGTAGCGCCAATCGGGAAAAAGAGTCATAAGGAGAGACTCACAACGGTGGAAACCCACTTGGATGTTCTCGAAGCGAGCTTGGAGGAACTTTACCATGGCCAACGAAGGCTTGTTGGGGTAGAGAGCTCGCAAGAAGAAGCGGAGTCCAGGATCAACAAGGTTGAGGCCCTAGTCGATCGATTGTCAGATGACACCAAAGACTCCGTGCAAACCTGCAGGAAGTTGTGGCGGAACTCACTTCGAGGGTGACCATGCTCACAAGGGCACTAAATGCGGGAGGAAGCAACACCCGCGTTGCGCCGCCACAAAACTTGAGTGCACCTGAGCCTCATGGTTATGGAGGGGCCAGAGATGCAAAAGAGCTTGAGAATTTTCTGTTCGATATGGAACAATACTTTCGAGCTACGAGGCCTGATTATGAAGAAACCAAAGTTTCTATAACGACCATGTATCTGAACGGAGATGCAAAACTTTGGTGGCGAACCCATCGGGAGGAGATCCAACAAGGACGGTGTCGAGTTGACACTTGGGAGGACTTGAAGCGGGAGTTGAGAACTCAGTTCCTATCGGAGAACACCGAGTTCGTCGCAAGAGGGAAATTGAGACAACTCCGCCAAAATGCTTCCATCCGAGACTACGTGAAGCAATTTTCTGCACTAATGCTGGACATCCAGGACATGCCCGATAAGGATAAGCTGTTCAGCTTCCTTGATGGTTTGAAGTCATGGGCGCAACAAGAACTACATCGAAGGAATGTCGCCGATTTAATCTGGGCAATTGCTGCCGCAGAAAGGCTCACCGACTTCGTTTCCTCTAAAGACTCGGGAAGAAAGAAACAATCTTCAAGCAATCGCCCTCTAAAATATTCTCGAGGGAAGGAGTTCGGGCACTCAATGCTTTAACAACTTCCATCCATCCCCCCAAATCGGATAAGGGTAAGGCTGTCGCTCTTAGTTCGAGTAGTTCCGAATCCAGTAGCGACGGCGAAGAGTCACAAGGACCCCAGATGGGAGCAATGCGTTTGTTGAACGCCATGCGGGGTCAAGTGAGGTAGAACACGAAGACAAAGCTACCAAAAGCAGGAAGTTGTGAGCTGATATACGTAGACATCAAGCTAAATGGCCAAACGACCCGTGCAATGGTGGACATGGGTGCTACCCACAACTTTATTGCCGATCGAAAGGCAAAGCGACTTGGGCTGATCTTGGAGAAGAGCCCAAGTTGAATGAAGGCGGTGAACTCGGAGGCCAAGCGAATCTCCGGGTTGGCAAAGGGAGTCCCCATCAAGATTGGAACATGGAGCGGGAGCACGAACATGATGGTGGTGCCATTGGACGACTTCCAAGTGATCATTGGAATGGAGTTTATAAACGCGGCGAAGTTGGTGCCAATGTCGTTCCTAAACACCCTATGCATGATGGGGGGTGACGACCCCTGTGTGGTTCCTGTCTCTCGGAGAGGAACCAAAGACCCCCAATAGATATCAACATTACAACTGAAGAAGGGGGTACGAAAAGGCGAACTAACATTCGTGGCTGCTATGAAGCTAGAGCCACTTGACGAGAAGGCCATTCATGAACCTGCTGTGGTGGCGAACGTCCTGAAAGAGTTCACTGACGTTATACCACCTGAGTTGCCAAAGACTCTACCGCCACGCAGAGGCGTGGACCATAATATCGAGCTGGAGCCAGGAGTGAAGCCTCCAGTGAGACCACCCTACCGCAAGCCCTCGCCAGAGTTGGCAGAACTCAGAAAGCAGTTAGATGAACTGCTAAGCGGTGGTCTCATCCGTAGTTCGAAAGCAAGGGACTATGCGTTGATTACTGAGCCCTCAACAAAGTGACGGTGAAGAACAAGTATCCCATCCTGCTCATCGCGGACTTGTTCGACCAATTGGGCAAAGTCAAGTATTTCTCAAAACTCGACCTTCGGTCGGGGTATTGGCAGGTGCGTATTACTGAAGGCGACGATGCGAAGACGACCTGTGTGACCAGGTATGGAGCGTTTGAGTTCTTGGTGATGCCTTTTGGCTTAACCAATGCTCCGGCCACGTTCTGCACTCTCATGAACCAGCTATTCAAAGAGTATTTGGATAAGTTCGTGGTCGTCTACTTGGACGACATCGTCGTCTACAGTCAAACGCTCGAGGAGCATGTCAAGCACCTTCAGACAATATTCAAGGTCCTCAGGGAGAACACTTTGTTCGTGAAAAGGGAGAAATGCTACTATACTCAAACAGAGATCTTATTCTTGGGGTATCGAATCGGTAATAGCTCCATTCGGATGGATAAATCAAAGGTGCAAGCGGTTGCGGGATGACAAACTCCAAAGAAGGTGCTAGAGTTGAGATCCTTGGTTTCGTCAACTACTATCGACGCTTCATAGCGGGGTATTCGAAGCATGCAACTCCACTGACGAAGTTGTTAAAGAATGAGCAGTCTTGGAGGTGGTCTGATAAATGTGAAATTGTATTCCAAGATCTGAAGGTTGTCGTTTTGGAAGAACCGGTGCTCAAATTGCCGGACTATGGGGAGCCCTTTGAAGTCCATACAGATGCTTCAGACTTCGCTATTGGGGGAGTACTCATGCAGGAGGGTCACTCGGTGGCCTACAAGAGCCGCAAGCTTAATGAAACTGAGCGGCGGTATACAGTGCATGAGAAGGAGATGACAGCGGTGATCCACTGTCTACGAGTTTGGCGACACTACCTCCTCGGATCGCGATTTGTGCTGAGGACAGACAATATCGCTCTAAGCTATTTCCAAACTCAGAAGAAACTTTCCCCAAAGCAAGCACGATGGCAGGGGAGCCCTTTGAAGTCCATACAGATGCTTCAGACTTCGTTATTGGGGGAGTACTCATGCAGGAGGGTCATCCGGTGGCCTACGAGAGCCACAAGCTCAACGAGACCGAGCGGCGGTATCCAGTGCATGAGAAGGAGATGACAGCGGTGATCCACTGTCTATGAGTTTGGCGACACTACCTCCTCAGATTGCGATTTGTGCTGAGGACAAACAACATTGCTCTGAGCTATTTCCAAACTCAGAAGAAACTTTCCCCAAAGCAAGCACGATGGCAGGACTTCCTGGTTGAATTTGATATGGCAATGGAGTACAAGCTTGGAAAGGCAAATGTCGTGGCCGATGCATTGAGTCGGAAAGTGGAGCGTGTGAATAGCGTACAATTGGAGGGCAGAGGCCAAGCAAGTCAGTTGCACTCCAACTTCCTTTCCAGGATCAGGGATGGACTGTATAGTGATCCCTAGGCAGTTATCCTGATGTAGCTCGTTTACACAAAAGGGAATAGGGTTTATATTCCTCGAGTGGACAAGTTGAGGCCTGAACTCTTAAGAGAGTGTCACGATTCCCTTTGGGTTGGACACCCATGCATTCACAGAACATTGGCTCTCGTGGAGAGGGCCTTCTACTGGCCGAAGATGGGGATTGATGTGGAGGAATATGTTCGAACGTGCCTTACTTGCCAACAAGACAAGGCGGAGCAACGGAAGCCGGTCGAGCTGTTGGAGCCGTTGCCCGTACCAGAAAGGCCGTGAGAGAGCATTTTATTGAACTTCATATCAAGCTTGTCAATAGTAGGGAGACTCGGATCGATATTCGTGGTGGTCAATCGATTTTCAAAGTATGCAACTTTCATTGTTGCTCCCCTACACTATTCAGCAGAGGAAGCAGCCAAGATGATGATGAAGGATGTGGTGAAATATTGGGGAGTCTCGCACAATATCATCAGTGATCGAGACGCTCGGTTCCTGGGACGATTATGGACTGAGCTATTCAAATTGTTAAGGTCCAAGTTATACTTCTTCACAAGTCTCCACCCCCAAATGGATTGCCAAACCAAGAGGATAAACTCGCTCCTAGAGTAATATCTTCGGCACTACGTGAGTGCCAACCAACGAGATTGGGTGAAGTTATTGGACATTGCTCAATTCTCCTACAACTTGCAGCGGAGCTCTGCGTTCAACAAGAGCCCATTCGAGATCATTACAAGACAACAACCGTCAACTCCTCACATCATGACAATCGGGTATACCGGGAGTAGTTCGTCAGCCTACCACTTCGCAAAGGAGTGGCATCGAAATGCAGATATTTCACGAGCTTACTTGGAGAAGGCGGCAAAAAGGATGAAGAAGTGGGCAGACTTGGGAAGGCGACCGCAAGAGTTCAAGGTCGGCGATTTGGTGTTGGTAAAGCTCCAACCAACATCACTTCAATTCTTTAGAAACAAAGTACATAAAGGATTTGTGCGAAAGTATGAAGTGCCCTTTCCAATTATCAGTAGCGTGGGCAACGTCTCTTACGAGTTGCAACTACCGGCATGGTTCAAAATTCACAATGTTCTTCACGCCAGCAACCTAAAAGCCTACCATTCGGATCCGCAAGACGCTTCCCGAAGTGTTCCAACTCGGCTACCCCCCACTAGAGTCTCCTACGAGAAGCGAGTTGAAACCATTTTAGCGGATCGCAAGATAAAGCTACCCAATGGAGCTAAGCAGACCGAGTACTTGGTGAAGTGGCGAAAGCTTCCTCGAACTGAAACCAATTGAGAGCATGAAGACGCCCTGCGACATGAAGAAACAATTATCAACAACTACCAACAAGCGTCGACGAGGGCGTCGACAGTTTAAGTGGGGGAGAATGTCACGAACGGTCGTCGCGCATCCGCAACAACTCCGTTCAACGAACCGTTCGTCGCTCTCATCTACATGTATAGCTGCTTGGTAGCATGTTTTGTCTTGGTTTTGAGTCATTTTGCTTGTAAAAATGTAAGTTCGAACAAGTTGCATCGCTATAGTGCGATCGCTCACCGAACAGAGCAAAACAGCCCAAAACAGCTTCGTTTTCACGTGCCACGGGCTGTTTTCTGCAGTCTGTTGCTGTACGCGAAACGTCAGCCATCTCAACACCCTGGTACCACCCGGGTGGCACCATGGGGGATGGGGCTTCGGTATAGTGTCGGGCGTTGAACATTCTTTCACAAATTTTCACGTTACCTTGACGGGAACTTGTTGTTGCGCCCGACACTTGGTGAGCAGCTGTTTATGGACTTACAGTTGTTTGTTCAACCTTCTAAAGTCCTTGTTTTCTCCCTCTCCCTCTTTTCTCTTGTGCACGCAAGGTGCTCGCTAAATTGCTTGTAAAGCTTTCCCTTTTCACGCAGTGATTGCAAAAGGCGCTCGGGCGCTCGCCTAGGCGCTCGGGCGAGGCGAGGCGAGGCCCGAGCGCCTCGCTAATGTCCCAGGCGGTGCGATTCAATCAGGCGCCGCCTAGGCGCTCGCCCGAGCCCAGGCGCTGGGCGCTTCGGGCGAGCGCCTGGGTAAACCGAACCAGAATTTTAGGTCTGGTTCGGTCCTGGTTCGATTGTTAGTTGGTTCAATTGAACCAACTAAACCGATATAACCCCAACCCTAACCTGCTGCCGCTGCCGATCCCGATCGCGATCTCGTCGCTCGCTGTCGCTGCTCCTGCTGCCGCTGCTCGCCGCTGTCGCTGCTCGCGCCTCCCGCGAGCCTTCCCGCTGCTCGTGCCTCCCGCGAGCCCTCTCGCTGCTCGCGCCTCCTGCGAGCCCTCCTGCTGCTCGCGCCTCCCGCGAGCCCACTCGCTGCTCGCGTCTCCTGCGAGCCCTCCCGCGAGCCTTCCCGCTGCTCGCGCCTCCCTCGAGCCCTCCCGCTGCTCACGCCTCCCGCGAGCCCTCCCGCTGCTCGCGCCTCCCTCGAGGCCTCCCGCTGCTCGCGCCTTCCGCTCCCTTTCCCTTTCCCGTTGCCGCTGCCACCGCTCACCGCTGCTGCTGCTGCCGCTGCCGCCGCTCACCACTGCCGCTGCCGCCACTGCTGTCGTCGCTCGCCGCCGCTCGCCGCTGCTTACTCGTTTCTCCGTCAGCAGATTTATACTATTAATATGATTATATTTATTAATTATATTATATATTTTTATATTTTTATTTAAAATTTTAAATAATTATATTTATTAATTATATTTTATATTTTTATATTTTAGCGCCTCGCTTCGCTCGGGCGAGCGCCTGGGCGAGCGCCTAGCGCCTCGGGCGTTTTTGGACCTTGGCGCCTAGCGCTTTTTAAATCACTGTTTTCACGCGACGTCGGGACTTGTCCGTCGCTCGTTCTTCGAACTAATCAACTTTCTCTTTTACAAGTCATTCGAGACCTGCGAGAGGTTGCAAGTGGGCTGATCTTTGCGGACGCAAATCGCAAGGGCGAAGCGTGACTTAAGCAACGCAAGTTAAGTTCGCGCCTTTACCGCAAGGGTGCCTCACGACTTAGGCAACACTAGCTAAGTTCGCGTCTTTGCCGCAAGGGTGCCTCACGCCTTAGGCAATTCTAGCTAAGACCGTGACAGGTTGCTGATTTATGATCTTTTAGCTTGGCTTACTGACCTGCTGTCATGGAAGGCTTCGAGATCATGGCCAGCTCCTGTTTCGGTCCAACTGGGAGCTGGAAGTTCCGGTGTGCCCGGGAATAAACTTCCTGATTTTTTCCAACAGATTGGACTGGGATTTTCAAATTATAGCCCCTGTACAAATGAGATGAGATCTGAACAGCTTTTTTATGGCAAGAGGTTAAATCCCAGTTGGACAGGGAGTTAAGTTTCCAACTTGGATTGGTCCAAAAGTGTTTGCTGGTCCATTAGCTAAGCAAAGGGCTTAGGCTGGTGAGAAAACAGCTCCTCATTGTTGCAAAAAAAAATATTTTCAAGTGCTCTTCTCTGCTTGACTGATGATACATATTATGTTCATTCTCCAGATTGATGCGTTAATTGACATTTATTTTATCATGATGTTATCTCGTCTGATTGACTGATTTTAGAGTTCTTTTTTCATTTTGGTTCTGATGCCTGAAAATGTGTAATAGTACTTGCTACGTTGAGAATTGCAGGATGATGAGAGTGATCTAGAATTAGAAATCGAAGCTGTTCCTGCTGTAAGTGGTGAAGCCTTATCTGAAGCTGCAGCATGTGTCAAGGTACTGCCATCTGATTTTCTTGTGTAGTTAACATCATTCCCTCCTTTGTGAGAAATAGCCTTTATATTCTCTTGCAGAAATAATATTAATGCTGCATAGTTGGAGTCCTGAAGTTGTCATGATCAGTACCCGCTGACTTTATTTCCTACTATTTGGAGTGTTTGAATCTATGTTTTAATATTTGTTCAGAGAATTTTTTTGATAATACTGTTTTATATTACTTTCAAAAGGTGATCTTTCTTGGATTAGACAGAAAACAGGCTATAGCTCACATGTTGCTGTACTGCATCCAGAGCTGTCAAGGCTATAATGTGTCACATCTAAGGCTTAGATTTACCAAACTCGAGTCAGAGTAATATTAGTCTAAAAGTAGTATACCTGTTAGCCCTGACCCTTAGATTACATATGTGGTAAATCTGTTCACACAGTGGGTTATTGTCTTGGAACCGTAAAACAGTCTGGAGGGCCTTCATACTTTTGATTTGGTGGGTTTTGGGTTGTTTTGTGATCAGTAGATACAAGGCTTAAGTCTCAACAGGTATTATGGTTGGAAGGCAGCCTATGTGTACCAGCTGTTCTATACTTCTCAAGCCTTTTGAACAGTAAAGTTTGTTTTGCTGTACCTTTTGTCCCTTTTCCTGGTGTAGATGCTGCACAAGACTCAGTAACGATAAGCAACAGTGATTCTTAAGAGATGAATAGGCATTTCTTTCTCTTCAGTGTTTTTTGTGTGATTTAAATGAACTTCTTAGCTGTTAAGAGCGTCAACTAAGATAAAATATTAAACATGTTTGATCCTCTGCACTTCAAAACTTGAAAAGATAGCACGTAAATTTAACAGGAAGTTGGAACTTTAGTAATCTTAAGTCACTGTTGATAAGAGATTAAGAGATTTCTGGAGTTATGAGCTTATTGAGGCTCCAATAGAACCTGAATATTTTTGGATGTTGAGAAACTATGAACTCAAAAATCAAACTTAAGTCCATAGAGTTAGTTATGGCAGTTGAAATTGTAAGAATGTGGCTTCTAAGGATTTCATTGTGGATCAGTTTAGCATCAAAGACCATATTGAGTAGCTGCACTGGTGCTACTACTGTTGCAGTCACTCAATACATTCTTGTGGAAATGACTTTGCAGAAGTGTTTGGCTTTCCTTTTCTGCTTTCTGCCATATTCTTCTTCAAAAGGTTGAGAGGTCTTCTGCAAAATGTCATTTGTTGAATGAATCTCCCCAGTTTACAGATATTACAGTTGTTTTATTAATACCATTTTGAGTTGTGTTTTCTGTGTCTCGTATATGCCTGCTTGACCTTGCAAGTGTTTGATGTTCCCTGAGTTTCTATGTTCATGCTTTCCAAAAGCACTTTGTGTGTTCTAAATAATAATAATGCTCCATACTCATTTGTTTGACTACGAGCTGTCTGCTAGGCTTGCACAAGCAGGTGCCTAGGTCTCTTTTGTAAATTGTGGTTGATCAATGCCAAGTTTTCTTTTGTGATGGAACAAATTGTTTTGTACTTTGATTTGAAGAATCTAGCCTAACCAAATCCATGTGATATCACGCAATCCGGTTTCTGATATCAATGTTATCTTATAATTTGTCATAGTTTCTGTTTTTATAGTATATTAGTGGCTTCTGTGGAAGCAACAATTCTTGCTATGCATGAACGAAATTGATCTGTGGTATCATCACTGACCTTTTTCAGAATCTTCTTTCTTTGGTTTGTGCTATGCATGCATGAGCATAACTCATGCATCCAACTCTCTAAATTTTTTTTGGACTTGAGAGGTGTCATGAAGAAAACACAACATGTGATTTACTAAGATTGACCAGTAATCGTCGTTGATAACATGGAAACCTTTTATAAATACTTGTATTGTTCTCCTTTTATGCTGTGATATATTTTTATCATCCTACAACTTATCAGAATGAATGAAGCTTAGTGTTCATATTAGCAGTTTGAATTTTCTTTTATGCTGGTTATATTTGCTGTTAGAGAAATTTCACTGATTTTTGGCATCTTCTTATTGCATATCTCTTTGTTCAAGAATTTTTACAAGTTTGGTTTCTGTTGCCTGATGCACACAGTAAGAAGTATGCAAAAGCTGTTTCAACACTTGGAACATTTAAGCTCATTATTTTCTGCTTTTTCTCTTAAATGGCAAATGTTATAAATAATGACTGGTGGAACATACACAATCCTCAAGTGAACGCACATGCAAATTGATCGGAAAAGAATCCATTTATGGACAAAGCTCTACCCTTGTGCTTCTATTTGCCTCTTGCCTGAAGCAAAACTTCAAGTTTATGACCGTTACGACTTCTGAGTTGATCCTGTTAATAGTTGCAACCTTTTTGGAGAGCATAGGAATTGCAGCACTTCTTCTCTGTGCTATTCAATAAATTCTGACTTTAATATATGAATGATCATACTCAAATATGCCTTGTGTGTGATCAGGTTTTGATCTCATGTGGTGTGCCACGTGAACAAGGCCTACCAAGTCGCACAGCTATAGAAACTCCTTTGGCTGTAAATGGATTCAACAACCAGGCATTACGTGTCTCATCAGACAAACAACAGCTCTCTCAATCGAACTACGGGACTGACATTACAGTTCCTACTCTGCAGAAGCAGCCCCAGTCAACAGGAACATCTGCTGAAGGATTGGATGGAAATGGAATGGCAGGTCCAAGCATTGCTCCTAAAAAGAGAAGGAAACCATGGACCAAAGAGGAGGATATGGAATTAATAGCTGGGGTGCAGAAGTTTGGGGAAGGGAATTGGGCAAACATTCTTAAAGGAGATTTCAAGCACAACAGAACTGCTTCGCAGCTATCTCAGGTACTATTTAGAATGACAAGATGTTCCTCTCTCCTTTCTTTGAGGTTCTTCTCAACAACATGATTGTTTGTGTATCGCTAGTTACTGATTTGACACGCCATAAACTCCCAACTATTTGAGGTCAACTATTTATCTATAGATTAATTTAGTTGTTTCTCTTTCAAGGGCTGATTTGTTATTTACTATGATAAAATTTACTGTTTCCAAATTTTGTTGATCTCTCGATGTCATAAATCCTCTTCTGTTTACTCCTACAAGAAAATTGGTGGCATCTCGGTTAGTATTGACTGCAGTTCAAGTGATCAGACTGCAGTAGCTTATAGCTAGATACTCAAGAGGTTAGTTATCTGGGAAATAAAGCTAACGTAACTGCCATTGGTTATCAGCTAGTGGAATTATCTGGTGGAAAAGGAAAATAGACCACATGAGAACAGAGCAACCCCGGACAGTTCATTGATATCTGGAAGATACCTCAGAGAGGAATCTGCAAGTGTATTATATAACAAGCCAGATCTTAAACAGCAATTCGTGCAATTCAATGCCAATATAATATAAGATTGTGAAGTCTACTAGAGACATTTCATCCCTTTGTTCTTTTCTTTTTGTTTTTGTTGGCCGAAGCATATGTTATTTGTTACTTTTCCTGCATCTGCTTCAATGCTTACTTTTCCAGCATGATAATAAGTTGTATATCCTTTAAATTTCTTCAGAGATGGGCCATCATTCGGAAGCGCGACACCAACTTACTTGCCAGTTCTGGAAACAAGTCAATGAGCTCGACCCGATCTGAGGAGAGGCTGGCAACACAAAAGGCAATTTCGTTGGCTCTTGATATGCCCAATTCTGGAAGATTATCAGCTATACTATCAGGTTTTTTCTCTAGTACTTGATCAGGATTTTTTATAATTCTTTTTGTACTTCAGCAACACATGCACGTGTAAACTGTTAAAACACCCAGCATAGGGAGCAGGTTTCATATCTTTCACCCTTTTAAGGGACCCACTTTGAACTTTTCTTCATCAATATGTTGTTTTCTTCACAAACTTAGGCTTATGAAGAAAATCAAACTTCACTGCAATTTTAAATTAGGTGGAACACAATCAATTACCCCAGCAAGTTCTTCTGCACTCTCCGCTGCGCTATCTGAAGCATTGCCAGTTTCGAGTCAACCACTTAATCAACTTCAACAAGCTTCCACTCTGGCAACATCTCAAAAGATAACCTTGAACACTTCGAACAAACCTCGGACAACCCCGAAAAAGTCAATGGTCCCTGTGAAGCCTTCTAGCGGTCCAAATTCTTTGATACAAGCTGCTGCATTTGCTGCAGGGGGGCGCATTGCTACACCTTCCACTGCTGCCTCTTTGTTCAAAGCTGCACAATCTAAAAATGCTGTTCATATCAGGCCTGGTGGAGGTGCTCGACCTTCTCCAATTAACAATGTCAAAACATTGGCTGTTACCAACTCTACAGGCCCGCAATCCACAGGTGTCCGCATCAGCAGACCTTCTGTTATGGCTGGACCACCTGCAGCAAATCCAGTTTCAGTGTCATCTGGCACAAGGTATGGATGTCAGCAAGTGCAAGGCTGCTCTGGAAGGGTTGGAAGCAATCCTCTAAACACCACATCAACAAATCAGCAGGAAATCATAGAGTCCAATTCAGGAGAAATTTCACATGAAATGACTGAGCAAAAGGGTGATATTGATATCTCTTCCATTGATGTGGATGAATTATTAGCTGAAGAGGTAAAATGTGTTGATGAGATGGAATTGGATGGTACAATGTCTCATGATGATCAGATGGATCTTCTGAGTTTGGATACAAACACAAATGAGGACAATGATTTTAACAATACCTATGAT
Source organism: Musa acuminata AAA Group (assembly GCF_036884655.1). Classification (NCBI taxonomy): domain Eukaryota; kingdom Viridiplantae; phylum Streptophyta; class Magnoliopsida; order Zingiberales; family Musaceae; genus Musa; species Musa acuminata. Next base: position 10,767,128 of record NC_088343.1, on the reverse strand, counting down.
GCACAAGCATCTGTGGACGAGCAGATGGATCCCCCAGATTCAATGGTTGCTGAGAATATTATCATGGAGAACAATGTAGTTTCCTCTGATGTTGAAGCAGCTGAGAGCAAAGCCCTCGAAGTTGATGATAATGATGACCAATTTTTACTTGAGAAGGGGACTGCATCATTCAATGGTGAGCAGAACAAGATTTCACCTGTGGGAAACTTGAATGCCCAGGACCATATTATAAATCAAGAACAGTTAATCAGTGAGGAAGTTATGGCTGACAACGTCAGGGAGAGCTGCACTAATGATCAGCAGCATGCTCTTTCAGAGGACACTGCCTCAGGCAGTAAAATCCCCATCGATGATGATAGCATCTCAACAAACGACAAGGAAGTTGAGTAGGTATATCAGAGGTAACGAAGATAAGGCTAATACAATGAGCACCATATGTCAGTGGTAATGAGAGTCTAACAACTTTGGATACAAGTACCAGTTACTAGAGCAAGTTCTTGCAAACGGTGATTTTGCAGAATCTTCGGCCAACAGCATTGAAGGGTTGTCATCTTAAAGGTCTACTGTTGATCACTCAACACTGAAGGTTCAGTTTTCAGCTGCATTTTGAAACTGGAATGGGAGGGCCAGTTCATTGAGCAACCTTTTCAGTCATCAAAAATATGCTGTTGTATCTGAGAATCAGTTTGAAGAACTGCTTTATTTCCCAGAATTTGATTGTTAGCTGGCATTTACCAAGAAAGCATGTAAATCCCCAGTTCTACAGCTTAAGAACAATGTTATTTTCTGCTCTGATCTCCTAGTTCACCCTGTTTGTGGCCCATTGTGATGCTACCGGTATGTTATTGCTGCAAGGTATCAGGATTCTGGCAGGACATGGATCAGAGCCTTCTTGAGCAGAGCTTCTGAGATCCATCACATGAGATCGATACACTGGTCATACCGTTTGTTATTGACATTGTTTACTTGCTCATAAACCTCAGATCGATGGCATCTACGATGGGAAACATGACCAAGTCGGTCATGCTCGCACTTGCATAACTAAAAAAAATTGTAAGTTTATCTATCTAGAATTGTGTCATTTTGATTCAAGCTTGAACTTAGAATCATATCCGGTGTGGGCTAAGTTTGATGACTATGGTTAGCCATAAATTTAGCGTTTTCTCGTGTCATATCAGATCGAATCCTCCGGTTTCAGCCTACCAGACTAAACCTTGCATGCCTTACAAAGCTTTTAGACCCTTCCTCTGTACAGCAGCCTGGGATTTATTCCATGATTTATTGACTTGGACTGCAATCCTCATCACTACTACGTTTTCTTCACATCATCTCAATGTTAGTATTGTAGGATTTGTTTTTTTGGTACTAAAAGAAAATCTTTTTCTCAGTTGACGATATAGTTTAATGAGAAGTCAAGCATTGGAATTGACTCTCTCTCTCTCTCGCTCTCTCTCTCTCTCTCTCTCTCTATATATATATATATATATATATATATATATATATATATATATATATATATATATATATAATTTCCTCTTGTCACATAGGTGTAGAACACGGTTTAACGTGCCATTGGGGACAATGCAGGACGGTGGGCCGCTCGAGGCCCAACATGTGGTGTGGGTTGGGCGGACCATAACACTGAAGATGTAAGGGAAGTGGGATCAGACGGATTTAAATTTATAGAAGAGGTGATTTGAAACCTTAATCTATGAAATAAACCAGTGTTCAATTAAAAGCTCGATCCCAAGTCATTTAGGGTTCTTCAATATAATGAAAAATGATATCTTAGTCAAATTAGGAAGACCGTCCTCAACCCCGACGTCTAAATTCCAATACTACCCTTTAACAGCCTTCTTGTTGTTCTTGTCTGTTATTGCCTCGTAATGCAATGGCCATTATGATCTCTAACACTAAGAGAGTCCTCGAAACCGTACATTGCATGGGCAAATATGTAATTTAGGCCATAAAACGTAAACCTATTCTTTTTCTTCCTATTTCTCTGCCGGAGACTCATATTTATCGCATCGGTTTGTTCTCGTCCCCCGGAAAGCGGTGATCGAAGGAAGGCGAGCGCGACGCAGAGATATACCCGAGATTCTTCCTCACACGATTCGCATCGTAGAAGACGACGACCGAGAGGTAGAAGGCCAGATTCCTCTTCCTCCTCTTCCTCCTCCTCCTCCTCCTCGGTTGGTCTTTGGCCGAGCCTCGACGAGCATCCGGCTTTCGTCGTCGCGCAAAGATCGGCCGATCGACCTCTACCCCCGGGGAAGATTGCCGGAAGGCAAGGGGATGGAGAAGTACGAGGTGGTGAGAGATATCGGGTCGGGGAACTCTGGAGTCGCCCGGTTGATGCGGAACAAGGAGACCAAGGAGCTCGTCGCCATGAAGTACATCCCCAGAGGTGAAAAGGTTCGTTCTTTGGCCCTCTTCCGATGTCATCTTCTCGTGGGATTTGGTCGTTCAGAACGGAGCACTATCGTGTTTCTTGTTTCTTGAATTCTTTGCGAGGGGTTAGATCGATGAGAAGGTGGCGAGGGAGATCATCAATCACCGGTCGCTTCGGCATCCCAATATTATCAGATTCAAGGAGGTGGGCTTTGGCTCCTCGTCGCGTCTGCTTAGGGTTTCATGATTCGTCGACGTACCTCTTGAGGAACGAGAAAGATCGGTTCCTTGATCTCTTGTTCCGTCGTTGTAGGTTGTGCTCACGCCCACGCATCTGGGGATCGTCATGGAGTACGCCGCCGGTGGAGAGCTCTTCGAGCGGATCTGCGTGACGGGAAGATTCAGCGAGGACGAGGTATTACCCCTCCCTTCATCTTCTTCCTTGTTGATTCTGCTCTAAAGCTCTGTTGCTGCATCTCTAGGCGAGGTACTTCTTTCAGCAGCTCATCTGCGGCGTCAGCTACTGCCACTTCATGGTAAAATCATAAATCAGTTTTAATCTGTAAAAGAAATGCAAATTTCATTTGGAATTGTCTGATTGAGTCCGATGTTTACAGCAAATTTGCCATCGAGACCTGAAGATGGAGAACACTCTGCTTGATGGCAGCCCGGCACCTCGACTCAAGATCTGCGACTTTGGTTACTCTAAGGTTAATCATAATATTCTTTTATGTGGTCTCCGATTGCAAGTTCTATTTCCATTCCTATGAACAAAATTGTTTATACTTACCTTTTCGTGTGGAGAATTTAGTCATCTGTGCTTCACTCGCGGCCGAAATCGACGGTGGGAAGCCCTGCATACATTGCTCCTGAGGTCCTCTCCCAGCGAGAGTACGATGGAAAGGTGAGCATCATAAATTGATTCTCTTCAGACTGGTTTTGTGGATATTTTGAAGACATTGTGGGGCCTACAACGATATGTTTGATGTAATCTATGTGAGATGACAAAGTCTTATTTGAGAGTAAGAAAGTCACTAAGATTTGCAAAGGACAAGATCAGTTGGTCACGGTGAAAACAAAAACAAAAAAAAAACAAAATATCGTAGAATTGTGAATGAATGACTTTATTATACAATTTAATGCCTCCACCATCCTAAGATTTATTTTGTGACAAAAAAAATTATGAGAGAAGAGTCTTTGATACCTGAATACAATTCAGAAACATTTTTGATGTAGCTATTGACTTATCATGGATATGGACACTGTCAAGTTGGATGAACATTTTGCATATAATTTTACCACATCTAATTTGTTTACCTACTCCAGCATATAAAATCTGATGCATGTACATGGTAGGAGTTTTGTCATGTTATTGTCTTCAAAAAAGTTCCCCTTATGATGCTATCTTGTTAGCTTGTCCTAAGAGGTGTATATGTCGATATAGATGGCAGATGTATGGTCCTGTGGTGTTACATTGTATGTGATGTTGGTGGGAGCCTACCCCTTTGAAGACCCAGATGACAAGAAAAATTTCAGGAAGACCATTGAGGTGAAATCTTTTTGAACTTAAATGCCTGTGATTTTGTTTCCATTCTCCTCTGCTTCCTATGTTACTAAGCAGGACATGAGTTTTGTACCATTCGGCACTTGATGTTCTAGCTTTGATTGCAGAGAATAAGGAGTGTTCAGTACAAGATACCCGAATATGTTCATCTCTCCCAGGACTGCAGGCATCTTCTCTCTCGGATCTTTGTGGCCAACCCTGCAAAGGTAATTCATAAAACTTTATGGTGTGTAACCTGAGAAATGAGTGAGTTGCTGGTAAAATTTGTGAAGATAAGCAACATGTTAAATTTGTGAAATGTGGTGTGGGAGATCGACATCGTCACGGAGTTGTTGGAGAAAAGGAATTTAGGGTTTGATATATAACATGTTAAATCTCTTTCTGCAGAGGATAACGATCAAGGAGATAAGGGAACACCTCTGGTTCTTGAAAAATTTGCCTAGAGAGCTAACAGAAGCAGCACAAGCAACGTACCGCAAGAAGGATGACAACATGCCCACCTATTCCCTTCAGAGTGTGGCAGATATAACTCAGATCGTCAGGATGGCAAGGGTTCCACCATCATCAGCTTTCGATGCAGGCTTCAGCTGGCCTGACGATGAAGAGGAGCCGCAGGAGGGCAAGCAAGAGTAACTGCACAATGAAGCAGAGGAAGAAGACGAGCATGACAAGCCAAAAAAATAGTGGGCTGGCTACACCCAACTGGTTGATTTCCTCCAGAGGCAAAAAAAGCAACAAAAAAAAGGAATAAAAAAAGAGGAAGGAAAGAAAGAAAGTGTTCAATATTCTTTGTGGTTACTTTTGCCCTTGTTTCTTTCGTTACATGTTTATAATGAATGATCTTTTATCTTGTACTTCTTATCATATGAATACGTTCTGTGCATAACATTGCTCCCATTCTTTCATCCAAAGAAAAAGAACATCTAGATCAGCTTAAATTTAGATCAAATCAATCATGGTTGAACCGACTAATTTCTGCTATGCAAGTTTAACTGGCTGTGCAATTTTTGCATGCTTGACTTGCATATAATATTTTCCATTGATCTTATCTAAATTACATATGCCCTCCTCAATTCTTTGAATCTGATACCTGACACTACAGTCATGTAATTTGCCTTAGCTAAAACTTAGAAGTGATTTCTAAAGTTTATTTAGGTCAGAAGTGCATGTGAAGACTTTCCTAATATTATATGTGCAATATAAATAATAATTTGGATTTGTATGGTCTTTTTAATGTTTTTGTACAGTAATTGGTTTTTCAATCTACTCCATATACTACACAACGAAAAAATATATGTTGGCATATTTTTGAATAAATAGGAATTCTATCCAATAATATTAGTAAATTTCTGTTTTACTAGTATCCATGAGCATATCCTAACACCATCTCCTTCCTACAACCGTAACCGTCTCTTTATGTACTTGGTTCTGCTTTCAGAGAAAGTCCTGTTTTCCATATACCTACTAGTCGATCTCTTAGTCCAAGGTGAAGTGTTGTTTCTCTATCGATCAATTAGTTAGCAAATTTCTCAAGCAAATCTATTTGTTATACTGTAAGATGCAAACAGGGGCAACACTCTGTACCTGATCATAATCAAAAGCCTCCTTCGAGGCATGATCTCATGTGCTATCATGCCCCCACCGGCAGCCCTCGGAAGAAAACTACCGATCGAACCATCGCGTGAGGCTTCAACGAATCCCGATTCGATGAGGCTGGCGTGTCCAGCAACGATCGCCCCGCGCCCGAGGAGTACATGCTTCCACAGCTACCGACCGGCCTGAGATTTGCCGTCGTCGAGATCTCGCCTAATGACCGATCATCGAACGGCTTCCAGGTCGAAGTTGTCGGCCTCCGAGATCGAGCAGTGCGATCCTTTTGCCTCTGCACCGAACCTTCAACCCAAACTCGGTAATCCTGCCAGAAAAAGAAGAAAACACACTTTGATGTGAAGAATCCAGAAACATGTCCAAGACTTAACAATCATACATCAGAAGACTTAACAAGAGATCAGAAAAGAATCCATCAAACGAAACAAGAAAATTCGGCAAAGATGAGGAGGGGATCGAACCCAGGAGTCTCGAGATGCCGAAGGAGAACAACCAGAGGAAGCGAAGGAGGCAGCGATCAAATGATGAGGCGGGGGGGAGGGCGATGAGATGAGAAACGGCAACCGAGGTCGGTATTTATAAGGGAGCGGTGCACCGATCTCGCTCCCTCTTTCTCGTGTTCCCTGCCTGAGCGAGACAGGTGATCTTCGTTCGAGCATTAACAATGCCGAGTAACCTGATTAAGTTAAATTCTCCACGTGATCAGATATATACATGATGTGGTGGGTCAGAGTTAGGTATTAACTCATGAAGTTATATGATATGAAATGAGCATATATTTATTTATTTATTTATTTACTAATCTGAGTGTCAGAAAGATCAAATTAAAAAATCCATCCATTCACATCAGTTTGTGGGTTGACATCAGGTCGAACATCCGATACCCTCTCGACCAAATCTAAATACTTTTTACGTACACGGCTGAGAACCAAATCCGTCAAGAAGGAAGAATTAACACTTTTGGCTGGAATATGTGTTAGATTTCAGCCATGCAACCCACACACAAATCTGAGAAACCCTCTCAAACGGAATAATTCCAAGGTGTTAAGAGTCAAAGTAAGTCAATCGGTAATAATTTGATATCCTGAATAGTTAATGATCTTTAATGTCCAAAAATCTCATGTTTCAAATGTCTCATACATGTGGAAGCAATGTGTAGACTATAACATAAGAAGTCAACTACAAAGAATCAATTAGATGAGACATGCAACAACACAGAAACAACTGGCTTTAGGAAATCTAAAGCATCAACAGGATTTCTGACTGTAATCTCATCATCATGACGATTTCTTTGCTTCGACAACGTGCTGATGGACTGTAAACAAGGCATGCATAAATCCTTTAGGCCGAAATTGTTGGTGTTGGATCCGCAAACTTATGCTGGACTTCTAGGATTAATATCCTATGTGCAGTCTGATACAAAACACGAAACAAAGAATATACCAAGTTGTTATCACAAGAATTGTAGTATCCTCGGCGGTCTTGATGAGAAACAGGCTCTTAGAACACATGAAGCAGAAGATAGAGTCATCACATTTTTCTTTACCACTCTTGTTTGATTCATAATGTCCTGTTAAGTACTCAATCAGCATTAGTAGATGCATAATATGCAGAGGTACCTTCTAGAGCTTCTAGTGTGCGGACCTGGAGAGGAGTTCTTCTAGTTCATCCACGATTGCATCATAGCAAAAGAAATATTGTTCCTGACAATTAAAGTCCATGAATAGATCAGCAGTATAATTCCTGCAGTTCATGGTCTCAACAACTATCCATTGCCTATTATCATCTTTTTATTGATTGATTTCCTATAGACAGCACTGGCAGTTCAAGTTGTAACAAAGTTGATTAGTACAATATGATATTAGTCACATGTGCATGTATTGTCATATGCACAATTCCCATGTTCAACGTATTATGATAATATTGGGTCCTAATCAATTTTCATTATATCAATATATCTGGACAATTAAGTTCCTACTGATATTTGTTCCATTGGATCTTTGGTTTATTCATGATATCAATATGAATGTCAATCCCAAGAGCTTAACATTTCATCCTTCTGCTGTTGAGATATTACTAAAATTCCACTTGCCTTATACATATATATATATATATATATATATATATATATATAGACTTATGAGGTTCAGCAACAAATATATGGAGAAGTGTCTCATTGACAGACAATTCTGTAATTTATTTTGCCGATCTCACATTCAGCCTTCCGTACTCTTGAGTATTATATATCATCCAGCATAAACAGAAAAAAGGCTCAGATGATCAGATTCATCCCACAAAAGGTTAGTGTGGATACTCTTCAACATTTAACTGGTAATGTTGCTGTTAAGTGTTAACAAATGTTTTTTATTTTCTTTTGAAGCCATTTCTTGTCAAGACTCCTAATTCCATTAGATAAAAGAAAACTATATGTAGCAGATTATTGTGTATCTATATGTTAGTATAGAATAAAAGAAACATGAGGAATTGGAGATACCATTGTCTGAACCATCCCTAGCCGTTGTGATCTGAACTCAGAAATAGTTTTCTTAAGATCTAAAGAAGACATATCATCAATGAGAACCCTTTGCAGTGTGTTGTGAATGGTACAATACGTACCAGTTCTCCCAATACCTGCACTGAGCAAAAAGAACATAGTGTGTCAGGCTTCGGATTCGGTGAGGAGAAGGATATTAAGGCAAATGAGCAAATTGTTGAGTTCTGAACCTGCAATGCACAACAATGGGGCCAATTTCTGGTGGTAAATGATGTGTCATTTCAAAAATTTCCCGAACTGATGCAGTAACCTCAGGCACCCCATGATCAGGCCATTCAGGGTACTGGATATGGAGAACCGAAAGGGCTGGTTTCACCAACTACAAGAAAAGCAACCGGAAATAAAATTTCACCATTAAGGAAACAAGTAAAGATCAAAATAGAAGTTTCCACTAACAATAAGCAGTCTAAGTATATTGATAGAAAAAAAAAATCACTACATAGAGGATTTGCAAGAACACAAAATTCAAATGAACCAAGAAAGAAATCACTTGAAACTGACACAACACTGTTAAAAGGTCATGTATCTTGCTAATCCATTTCAGATGCGCTATAACATATAACAAGATCAGGAAAGTTTGACAGAATGTTTTCTTAGCCCATAATACAGCTCAGACAAGCTTCCTGTCCCCAAACCAACAACATAAAGGTAACCTTTAATTAAGAAAATTGCTTCAATAAGTAAAAAGCATAAGTTTATAATATATGTGCACACTTTACCAAAACTTTTGGCATGTTGTCAATATAGTTTATAGTGACTATTAACATTAGCAGACAAATTGTTGAAAAGTCTTATTAAAAAAGGTAAAAGAGAGATAAATTGTTAAACATGTAAAATAACGCCATAATTGCATTTTTATATCCCTGTAAGGACAAACAGAAATGTCAGAAGAAAATCAACGTTTGTTTCACCTCTTTGTGTTTCACTTCCAAGCAGCGCAGCACTAATGAAGAATCAGATGTTCTCGTATATTTCGTCTCAATACTGATTTTTCCAAATTCTCTGAGCCCATTTTGTGCTTGAAAATAATTAGCACATTTCCTCATCATCTGCCAGTTTTCCGAGATAAAGATAATTGTTCAAGATAATGGAGCACGATGTAACAGCAGTGAGAACAAGGTGAATTAAAGTATATTTGCAGAAAATTGTGCAAATCATGGAATTGTTGCATCATCTATTGAATGGTAATTCTACAAAAAAAAGCAGTAGTAGCCTAGACAAAATTACAGAGCTTCAAATCAACAAGAAGAAATATGAAAAAGAATTATAGATGAAAGAATATCATGTCCAGATGAAATCCAGTAGCCTACCAATGCATGTGTCTATGTATAGAAAGAGATTCATCTAAGTTATCAGAGAATAACAATGATAGATGAAACTTGAATTGGCATGTTTCATCTTCTTATATACCATCCTCTAGATGTTAAAGTTGCGAATCATCTCTTGTTTTCATTTTCCTTCTAGTAGCAGTCAGCTAACAACATCATAAGATATCCATGTCATTTCTAATTTTAAATCGGTGTTTCCTTCCTATAAGTGATTATTGAATTAGTGTTCAATTAAGGCAAACACGAAGAATGTCTGCCAAAGCAATAAGAAGACAGTATTCATTTTGGTAGCTATCACAATACCCCTAATGAATATTAGAGTCTCATTTAGGCATATTATTGTGTTTGAGAGTCAATGTAATGTCGAACTAATTCTTATAAACCTAAAAGAAGGTCAAATGAAATATGTCGTAGTGTACCATTAGCGATTCTTTGTTTGGTCAATTAAGTCAAGATTATTAGCATGCAATAGTATGCAATTTTTACATAATTATACAATGCTATCTCTAACAAGAAGTTTATTTCCATTTGAATAGCAATATATCTATGTTGGTTGATGGAAGTCAGCAGCAAAACTTGAAAAGAAATAGGGACAGCATAATGATTTGACTCACAGAACATATAATACTCATGGATAAATCTTGAATGGTGAAACCAGTAACATCAAAGATGATATCAATAAAAAAAAGATTTTACAACATAAATTGCAATAAAATAAGTACCCTGTGATTATCAACACGTGTTAGCATCACGATTGCAGGACAACGATATTCAAATACCATCTCCCAAAAATCTTCAAAGGTCTCAGGGAGTGGACCTTGTGTAGCAATAAACTGCGAGACTTTTTCACCAGATGCTAGCTGCATTTAAGATTTGTCAAGGTCAAAGAAAAATACTCATCAAGCATGTTCACCGACTTGGTCCACTGAGCATAACTATCCTCTTTCAAGGTCAACATGACAAAATAATAGTGCTAGTAGGGTGACTGTACCCCAATAAGACTCGCATTGATATAATTGTTCCTCAAGGAGGTGCTGTCCCTTGTTGAATTGAGAACGATCCTGTTATTGTCAACTGAAAGAGAAAAAAGGAAACTAAGAAACCTTCTACGCCAGAATTCCAAGATAACCAAAATGCTTCAATTATTTGGAAAAGAAGATCCCTCTGTGCAATTACATGGGAGAATATCTGTGTAGCGATTTTTATCCAAGTTTGCATCTCGCAGAGCCACGGAACACTTTCTCACAATCTCATCCATCGTTGGCCTCATCTCCTGGCAAAAAAGCACACCCAAACCAAGATCTCAGATTTCTTGGAGGAAGCACCGAGATCAACAATTAAAAAAAATCAAGCGTTCAAAAATTAAACTTATTACCCCAAAAAAAGGTCCACAAGGTTAAAGAAAGAAATACAAACAAAAGGCAAGAAATTGAACGTTATCCTAGATCGAGATTCAAATGCGCTATCCGATGAAGACGGCGGCAAGAGAGGGATCGAGTGAGACCTGGAGACGGTGGAACTCCTGGGCGATCCTAGTAGGGGTTCTGAGCTTCTCCTTGAAGAAATCTAGTGCTTCGGAGCAGTACTTTAGCTGTTCACCCGAGGGGCGGAGCGGCGGTGGCGGATCGGAGCAGAGACCGCCTAGGTTGAAGGTGGAGGAGGGGGCGGGGACGGGGACGGGGGCGGAGACGGCAGCCATCGCCGGTGCGCGAGCCCCGCAGCAGCGGCCTGTGCAGTTTCCCGTCGCTTCGGAGCCTCTCGCTCTGTGGAAGCCCCAAAAGATGTGATCGGTGAAGTGAGTCGGGAAGGTAGAATGGGTTTATACATAGATAGGTATTCTTACATATTAGTCCTCATACTATTTAGTATTTTCATATTAGTTTCGTCGTCTGTGGTATTTACATTCTACACCTCAATATTAATTTTTTCTAACCTTGAACCTTCTAGTCATCATACATTCTCCCGAGTTCTTAATCACCAGCTCTAATTATTAGTCTTCCTAAAATTGAAGTCCCTTATTTAAAGAATACACATATTATATACATCATCAATTTAACTGAACTAGAAGGTTCTTAAAATAATTAGGGGAAAGTACGGTATTGTCAACTCATCCCATCACGGACCAAGGAAACCACCGAAGCAATGACATGAAAACTCTCAACAACCCTCTACGTCCATTGACAAGAGATCGGCCCACGATTCCTAACAATCTCAACCTCCCGAAAGGGCTTTGCAAGACCCATACGTCGTTGACATCTCCAGTCCCAATTGAAGCAAGGCCCATGCACCCGTATTGATGATCGACGGTATGGCTCAACTCTTTCGACCTTTCCTTTCGGACAAAAGGATAGGGACCACTCTCTGTTTCACCGAAATAAGTCAAGAGCCCAAACAAGGGAAGACATCATGATCGTCCAGTACTAGTATCGCCCTTGGAAAGATGCCCCCATCTTTCACTATCTCTTCTCACAACTCTTCCTTGATAACTCTCAATCTCCATTGGAGTGGTTGGGTTAGGACATCTTCCTGACGCTGACCTGTTGTGCAGGGCTCTTCGCGTAAGTAAGCAAGACTCTAGGGGATGTGGTATCCATTGGCTAAGTAAAGCGCTTCTTAGACCAGACTCTGTCTTCTCCAACGAACAAACCACACCTCAAGACATCCGTAAGCCACCAACCACGGGCCAATTGCTCCTCACAAACTAGTCTTCCACACTCACTTTCCACTTAATCCAGTGTGATAGCTTACGTGGAACCTTAAAGGACCTATGCTTTTGACACTAAATCCAATCGAGCTGACTCACCGGTCAACGAATTTCGTGTAACAATAAATACTAAAAATATGTTGCTATGTTGCATAGAAGAACATTACAGTTCAAGTGGCGTGCCAACTCAGAAATCTGTCTCTCAAACCAACGTTAGGTGCAACGAACACCATCAGTCCCGAGAGCATTACCTGTAATGGCACAGTGAATCGAGGACATCAGGGACTGTGCCATGTTGGGCAGGTAGTCCTTTGCCATCTCTATTTGTTTTCTCTCTCGTTCTTCTGCTCACAAAAACCTAGATGTATGAAGCAAGTTTGATTTCTGGCACCCATAAAAGATGGCCGGCTGTGATGTCCTAAAAGGCTGCAAGTGGAGATGGATAAAGATGATGCAGATAGAGAGAGAAAGTAGATAACAAAATGAACAAGGAAATGAAATCATGTGCTAATGGAACAGGAAATGTTTACTGAAAAATAGAGCTACCGACCAAATCCAGCCAAACACAACTCAATCAAGTGAGTTGCTCAAGGATTAGTGTCGATGAGCTCAGTACTCGATTCACCTCCTCTCTCATATAAATCGAGCATTCGACTCTCTTCCCTCGTCCCACCACTCGACCTCTCCCTTTTGATCTCTTCTCTTCTTTCTTCTTCAGCTTGAAACCACCATAGCTAGCCAGCATGGGCAGGTCTCCGTCCTGTGAGAAGGCTCATACGAACAAGGGAGCTTGGACGAAAGAGGAAGACGAGAAGCTGATCTCTTACATCAAGGCCCATGGCGAAGGCTGCTGGAGATCACTCCCCAAAGCTGCAGGTAGGTACCTTATTCTGAGAAGCTTAGGGTTAATCGTATGTCGCTTGCAGTTGTTATCTACTGGGGATTTGCCTGCTCTTGAAGGTCTGCTTCGATGTGGCAAGAGCTGCCGGCTCAGGTGGATAAACTACCTCCGCCCCGATCTCAAGCGCGGCAACTTTACGGCGGCAGAAGACGAGCTCATCATCAAGTTCCATGGCTTGCTTGGGAACAAGTACATACGAGATCACCTCCTTCTTTTCCTGTGAATATGATGCCAGTGAGATAAGATGATCCCAATACTTGAGCATGAATTGATCTGTTTGATGGTTTCAGATGGTCTCTCATAGCAGGGCGATTGCCGGGTAGGACCGACAACGAGATCAAGAACTACTGGAATACAACCATCAAGAGGAAGCTCCTCGGCCGTGGCCTCGACCCTCAGACTCACCGACCCATCGAGCTGATCACTAACCCCTTCGCTACCTTCAAACAACAAGACGTGTCCATGGCTCAGGACTGCACGACTGTAGCAAAGGTCTTAAACTTCTCCAGCGACGACGGCAGCAGCAGCAGCACCGACCTCAATCTCGATCTCTCCATAAGCCTTCCTTACCACCCTTCTGCAGAAGTGTCAGTGGCAACCACATCACAATACTTTGTGCTGCAATCTCGGTTTAATCCAAGCTAGTACTGAAGCCTGTAGCTGCGCCCAGAACATCCCAAAAACACTTGTATTTAGTTACAGTAGAGGAAGGACAACACATACAGCTTAGATGAGTAAACTTGCTTCAGTAGCCAATTCTGATGTGTGTACTTTTTTTGCATGCGAAAAAGGTTCTTCTGCAACAAAACGAACTGAAGTGATAAGGGAAGCCGGACACCGGCGGGTAGGTTCTCGTTGTTGGCATCCGCTTTGAGGCCTTTTTGTCACGTAGGGTGGCGTGGGGAAACATGTGAAGTTCTTAGGTCGCACAAGAATCAGTAGTTTAATGATTGATGACCTGAATGAAACAAGGTTGGGTGTTGTGCCCGCAGGATAACATCAGACAGTAGGCGAATAAATTATTCTCCAGTTTATTGACATGACCTGTGAGGAGTCACCAGCTTGCTCATCCAACTTAGACTGCCTCAAAGCTTTGGACCAGGATAACAATTTGAGGCTATTGACGACACGGGACAGGCTTTGCGATTGTTTCAATAATGCATCAAGGCCCATAGCCGTATAATGATGTATCGGAGAGAGAGAAAGAGAGAGTGAGAGAAAGCTATTTGGCAAGTCCTATAGTCTCGTATCGAGAAAATTAGATTTGTTATTTTCTATTGGAACTATAAATAATGGTCTGAACTTTAAAGTCATATATACCACAAATAGCATCACAAGAAAAATATAAGTGTTTGTTTTGGATTTAAGTCCACACTCAGTTATCTTTCGTCCGTAAATATAGGTCAAAGTCAATTGATCGAATCATGTAAATCTGATGTTCTTATCGACTATTGCGGTTTACTTTGTTGGTCGCTCTGTCTTTGATTGTTTTATTTCTAGTTGCAACATTAGTGAAGGTGGCATCGCTCTAGCAAAAGCCGTACATGGGTCAGCCCCTGATATAGCTGGAAAGGTAAATGATTTTCTCTATATTCAGTTGTATGCATTCTGTCCTTTAGTGAATCGATCAGAATTCTGAACAACAGATCATATAGCGTGCATTTATTTTCATTAGTTTATATGATTTGGTTTGTTTATTGTTGGTGTGTATATTTTTGCATGGTAACTCGTAGGTTATTTTTATGCCCTGTTTTGCAGTATGATTGATGCCTTCCTGCTTTTGTTTGATCTGTTTTGGAATTTGTGTATCCAGAATCTTGCAAACCCAACTGCTCTCCTGCTGAGTTCCGTTATGATGTTGCGCCACTTGAGGCTTACTGACAAAGCTGACCAAATTCACAATGCTATACTTAATACCATTTCAGAAGGAAAGTATCGAACGGTTGATCTTGGTGGGAATTCGTCAACTACAGATTTTACAAAGGCAGTATGCGATCATCTTTAGAAAGTTTGTGCTGTGGCAGCACACCCGGATAGCTGGTATACATAGTAATTGCTAGTTTGAGTCGGTTGTAGATTGCCCACACTAGTATATATTAAGTTGCAATCACATGAATAATGCTCTTGGAGTTTTTCCTCGTCTATTTATTCCCAATTTCTTCGATTGAAGCAATACATGTAATAATTAACTAAAGGCATACAGCACGTTGCACTTGCGACTTCTTCTACATATTTTTGTCAACACATTTTGCATTTTATGCATGAAGCGCAAGTGACTACATTTTAAAAGCTTGAGCTGTGTTTTCTCTTGTGGATAGATGGAGTATGCTCGACAACAGGAACTGCTATTAGTTACGTTGTCGTGAGAAACAATTCCTTTATGATGATACATATATGAGACTGAGGAATGTTGGGTTCACATGACTTTTAATTCATTATGGTGCAATGCCAAATTATGTGGGCATATGAATAGCTCCTACTAGCATACATGATGCATTCTGTGTGTTGGAAGAGCAGCAATGCCTCTTTGACAATGTCTTTCTTGTTGATGCCAGGATGGTACCAATCAAAATAGCGTTTGTTGAAGCGTGGAAAAGCAATAGAGGGGCTTCTCGCGACGACTCCCTCCACGCCATGGTTCGATTTCTGTCCCGACGACCAATGGTGAATCACAGGAGCATATGGGTCGATTTCTGTCCCGGGAGTTTGTCAAGCTAATAAACAACGACAGTCATTTTGGTTTAGAATGGTGAGGGATATGCTCAACCACAGACGTGCTTTTGACGAGTTTATTTCAGAGAATTTTTCTTCCATCTCCATGTTAATTGACATCTTCGTCATCCTAACGCGCCATCATGACTTGGAAATGCTCTGCTAATTGATATGTTTTCTCTGTCACCAGATTGACATTACAGGTGAACTCGACTTCTTCTTCGTGTGCTTCCATTATTATTGGAGGCAAGATGGAGCCCAACACTCGAAGCAAAAAAGCACATCCATTACGATCGGAACAAAAGTATTACCAAATTGTACCAGAGAAAACATCGTAATATAGCTAGAAACACTAAAACAGAGTGGTGACCGATGGAAGTTGTGTTGCGGCCAGAGCAAACAGAGCTAGAGAGCGGAGCTCACGGAAGCCTCTCCATGGCAGAAGGCATAGAGGACCGTACGTTTAGCGATGCAGATGATGCTATGAAGGAGCCAAGCAATAATCCGACGCTTTATTTGCCCTCTTCGAGGCGGTAATCTCTGCCTTTCCTTCGTCTCGGATGAAGAAGAGCTTCTCTCTGCGGCCATCTCTGTTTTAGCAGAGGAGACGAGAGTGAAGAAGAGTCATGATAACATACATACATAATGTATATATATATATATATATAGGGAGAGAGAGAGATAGAGTGATAGGGTCCCTCCACGATATACAAATCTAGTGAGCTGACCCACACCAGTACTGGAAACGAGAGAAGCAAAGCAACCGAGGGCCCACACGCTTGATCTCAGTAGATTCAACGAGCAGGTGGTTGACCTATAAGTGGATTTGACGAACACCAACATCATTGAAACATATAGGAAATTGATCGAAGCTAGTAACCTTAGTGCTTGAGAGTTCTAAGCGCAGAGAAAATGAGTGGAGTGAGACGCACGTTACCTGTCAATAGGAATAAGGTGGAGATTTAAGTTGGTATCTGACTTTGACACCTTTTTTTAATTAGTCATGTCAACCAGCTAAAATGTCTCCTGTTGACTTGCAACGTTTTCCTTTGGATCAGCTGATCGAAGTCAAAACATATACTTGTTGCGAACGCGTTGAAGAATTGTTCCAAGTCATCCAGAAGGTATGCATATGGACATCTCCATGCTTCTCCGATGATGAGGGTGTCAAAGAGTAGGAGCTCTCTAGAATTAATTCTTGCTCTCCCAAAGCTTGCACGTAATTGGCAACGCTGTCGACGACACGTACTTTGAGACCCAGGAATGGTTACTGGGCCGGGCAGAGCTAAGCGAGGCTTTGAGATCACTTCGATAACGCAGCAAGGCCCATAGCCATGCTTTTGTGCCCCGTAATTGTCATTCTGTCTCTTTCCCTTTCAATCCATTTCTTACTTCTCTCCACCGGATCCTCCTCCCTCCGCCTTCTCCCTCTCTCTATCTCTTCAGCTTGGATTTATAATCTTGATTTACTTATTTTTGGCGGGAAACTTTAGAGGCTAACGGGGAGCTTCTCAAGACAATCCTCAGTCATCCCATTCTGGTACGCAATGCAATTTTATTATCTTCGAATTAATTTTGCCTTTCATGAAATGAACGGGTAACCCAATGATCTAACCACGGTGCTTTACTTTGTGAATCGCTTTATCTTCGATGGATTCTTGATTTATTTTATTGATCGCTCTATCTTGTATCGAATTTTTGATTTACTTTATGGTCGTTATGAACTTCTATAAATAGGAGAGAATTAGTGGTTCATAGGCTAGAGATTTTTGGTTGCCTCTTCTATTCTCCTCCCTTGTCTCTATCTTAAAGCAGACATAGAGTTTTGAAGAGTATCGTCACAACTTTACTATATGGATCACTGCTAAAGAGGATGACGCTTGACCTCCTTCACCCTCTCCTAGAGATCTGCAGGGATTTAAAGATATACGATCTCCCTAGGTAATATAATTTCTCTTATACACAGTTTTAAATTCGTGATTTTTGTGTACCAATTTTCGCACGACAATAAACACAACTTTGGGAATTTAGAGATTTTATTCTTCTGTTATTCCGTTGTGCAAGTGATGTCGTCCCCCAAGATTTCCCAACAGTTAATTTCAAAATGACATATAGATAGGGGGAGTTTAGTTAAAACTACATCATCAATTAGTTGTCATTATAAAAAATGGAGAGATTGTTGAATCCTGAATTTTGATGATGAAATCAATTGATGAATTTATAAACTAATAAGCATTTAAGATGAGTGACATAGAAAAAACTCCGATCATGGATTTGAACCATCAAATGACAAATCGTTGATGTAGGAGAATCAAACGTTGGACCGAAGAGCATCATGTCAGATATTGGACGTTAGGCCGGAGGATTGGTCGACATGTCGAAAGATGGACTTCGTACCATGAGTTCTGACATCGGGCTAGAAGGATCGAGTATTACGCCAAGAAGATTAGATGTTGTGGGAGGTCAATGTGTCGATAGATTGGGCAATACGTCAAAAGAATGGACGTTGTGCCAGAGGTTTGGACGAAGTGCCAGATGAACAGATAACATACTGGACAACGTGTTGAAGGCTTCATGATTGTAATTAGAGTTGTTTATAGTTTAATTGAGTTGGTTTTGGGTATAACCATGCCAAATTGATTAGGAGATTATTAGGCTTGAACTAAGGTCGAATTGGGCTAGTTGAAAGGCTAATTCAGTGACATGGGGTTGGGTTGGGTGGTGGTACCGCCAAGCCCAAGTGATGATACCGCTAGAGCTCGAGTTCCCAAGCTATCAAGCGATGGCACCGCTAGATTGTCAAGTGATAGTACCATCCAGGCACGCGAGGATACTGCCATAGCCTTAGTTCTCAGGCTTTGTCAGGCGGTAGTAGCGCTAGCACTCGAAAACCTGAGGATTTAAACCATTTGGAGTCTATAAATACTCCACTCATGATTACTTGGCAAAGTGTGAAAACTTATGATTTTAAGTGTATAAACTCTATTAAAAAGTGTTGAGCTTCTTCCTCCTTAAGTTTAGAAGTCATTCTAAGGGAGGTGTGGGATTTTCTTATAAAAAAGATATGTGAAGGTTCTTTCCTAAACCTGTGAAATGAAAAAAGAGTTGTAACAAGGGTAGTTGATTTTTATCTATTGAAAAGAAAATCAGTAGTGAAAGTTGGTGGTCTCGAGGAAAGAGGAATCGAGAGTAGAGGTTGGTCGGGACGATCAAACTACTATAAATCAATTTATATATATTTTATATATTTTTTCTTACTATTACTAACTGATTTAGTTTCTCACTATTCTTACTCACATTCTAAATTAAATATATTTTTGATACGAATTTATCGATTGAATTTTTCAATTAAAATTTTATTTCGAAAGCACCGATGACCATAGGGGCAACATACTGTAAGATGCAAACAGGGCAATGTGTTGTACCTTATCACAATCGAGAACCTCCATTAAAGCAGTGCCCGAAAGGAAACTATCGATCCAACCATCACTCGAGTTTTCAGTTCGATGTCGATGATAGCCAATCGAATTTATGATATATGTACACCTTGAATGGAGGAGCAGTATGCTAAAAGATTTTCAAGCAAAATACTACTGCTGGCTTGACCATAGAGGCGGAGTATATTGCTACAATAGAGGCAGCAAAAGATGGAGTGTGGATTAAGAAGTTCATTACAGATTTAGGAGTTGTGCCAAGCAGCGAGGAGCAGATTCTCTTATATTGTGACAACAATTGGGTGATTGCTCAGGTGAAGGAACCCAGGTCTCATCAGAAGTGTTCTGAGGAGGTTCCTCTTAATTAGAGAGATCATAACCCGAAGAGATATAGGAGTGGAAAGAGTTCCATCCGAATATAACATTGCAGATCCATTGGCAAAGTTGTTATCTTAAATTATCTTTGAGCGTCACAGGGGTTTGATGTGGATCAAATACATAGGTGATTGACTTTAGGTCAAGTAGGAGATTGTTAGTCATAGGTGTCCTACAAGTCAATCACGTGAGTGATGACATAGTCTTTTTGCTTATTATATTATGGTATTTATCACTTTATATTACGTGTTGCATATATGCATATATATTGTGATATCGTTAGATCTGTGCAACGGAAATCAGATCATTATGAGATTACGATAATGAGACCAATCTGCCTTTAAACATAGATCATAAATAATTTCGGTAATAGATTACTCGAGAGGGACATCAAGAAAACCAAATAGACTTGTGTGTTGTATACCCATCCATATGATAGATGCAACTAATCTCATAGCTGCTCATGTGGGGAAACTAGGGATACAATACATGTACTCATTGAAAAACGAGTTCACTAACTCATCCGCTTACAGAATATTGGATGGTTGATGATACCTTATTATCAGACAATAATTCTGTAGTCACAGTGCTATATCCGGTTCTTAGACTTGAGATACCAAGGATGTCATGTATGAGTGCTCCACTCTTCGATACGAGACTTATTGGTTTGGATGTCCCAGATCTAGCACAACTGGTCATCGGGAGTGGTAGTCAACCTTACGAGAGCTATAAAGTATCGACAGAGGATTATCCACTCTCAGTGTCATGAGAGCAATATCTCATGTGTTCTTGCTCAGACAAATCTCTAGCCAGGGTCATTCGGATTGAGAGAGAAAGAGTTATCCGGGAGAATTCGATTAGAGCGAGATGCGAGTAGAAACCATATGAGTCTGATAGCACCATGCTCAGTATACGGTCTCTAGGATATTAGATGGATGAGGGACTATAGATACACGGTTACTGAGGACAGATAGGTCAAATGGATTGACTTCCTTGTATCCTCTGGGAACTGCGGCGTAGTGGCATAATATGTCCATAGTCGATGAGTCAAGTGAATTATTATCGAGATAATAATTCACTGAGCCAAAAAGAGTTCTGATAAGTATGACTCATAGCCAGCTCAATATTGGGCCTAGAGGGTCACACACATATTATAGGCATTGCGATGAGTAGAAGTTTGGATATGAGATATCCGTCGGAGCCCTTATCTTATTATATATCCAATAAGCCCATGAATTATTGGATTCTATGAGTGAGATCCAATAATAGCCCATAAGAGATTATTGGATAGAGATCCACTAATTTAAGAGACTTCGATAGTTGGATAGAGATCCAATACCCAATAGGGCTGAATCCATTAGGGTTAAGTTGACAGGGGACCTCTATAAATATGAGAGAATTAGTGGTTCATAGGCTAGAGCTTTTTGGTTGCCTCTCCTATTCTCCTCCCCCTCTCTACCTCAAAGCAGGCCTAGAGTTTTGAAGAGCATCGTCACAACCCTGCTGTGTGGATCACCGCTAGAGAGGAGGGCACTTGACCTTCTTCACCCTCTCCTAGAGATCTGTAGGGATTTAAAGATATACGATCTCCCTAGGTAACATAATCTATCTTATACGCAGTTTTAAATTCGTAATTTTTGTGCATCAATCTTCGCACGACAATGAGCACAACTTTAGGAATTTGGGGATTTTATTCTTCTGTTATTCCGCTGCGCATGTGATGTCACCCCCCAAGATTTTTCAATAGTTAATTTTCAAAATGACATATAGATACGGGAAGTTTAGTTAAAACTAAATCATCAATTAGTTATCATCATAAAAAATGGAGAGATTATTGAATCCTGAATTTTGATGATGAAATCAATTGATAAATTTATAAACTAATAAACATTTAAGATAAGTGATGTAAGAAAAACTTCGATCATGGACGTGAACTATCGAATGACAAATCGTTGAAGTAGGAGAATTAGACGTTGGACCGGAGAGCATCATGTCAGAGATTGGATGTTAGGCCGGAGGATTGGTCGATATGCCAAAAGATGGACTTCGTACCATGAGTTCGGACATCGGGCTGGAAGGATCGGGTATTACGCCAAGAAGATTAGATGTTGTGGGAGGTCAATATATCGATGGATTGGGCAATACGTTAAAAGAAAGAACGATGTGTCGGAGGTTTGGACGAAGTGCCAGATGAACAGATAACATATCGGACAACGTGTTGAAGGCTTCATGATCATAATTAGAGTTGTTTATAGTTTAATTGAGTTGGTTTTAGGTGTAACAATGTCAAGTTGATTATGAGTTTATTAGGCTTGAACTAGCGTTAAATTGGGCAAGTTGAAAGGCTAATTTAGTGACATGGGGTTGGGTTGGGCGGTGGTATCGCCAAGCCCAAGTGATGGTACCGCTAGAGCCCGAGTTCCCAGGCTATCAACTGATAGTACCGCTAGACTGTCAAGTGGTAGTACCATTTAGGCAGGTGATGGTACCGCCATAGCCCTAGTTCTCAGGCTTTGTTAGGCGGTAGTACCGCTAGTACTCGAAAACTTGAGGATTTAAAATTTTGCTTTTATTTTTTAAACCATTTGGAGTCTATAAATACTCCACTCGTGATTACTTGGCAAAGTATGAAAACTTATGATTTTAAGTGTATAAACTCTATTAAAAAGTGTTGAGCCTCTTCCTTCTTAAGTTTAGAAGTAATTCTAAGGGAGGCGTGAGGTCTTCTTGTTAAAAAGATGTGTGAAGGTTCTTTCCTAAACCTGTGAAAAGAAAAAAGAGTTGTACAAAGGGTAGTTGATTTTTATCCGTTGAAAAGAAGATCAGTAGTGAAAGTCGGTGGCCTCGAGGATAAAGAGGAATCGAGAGTAGACGTAGGTTAGGACGATCAAACTAATATAAATCAATTTATATTTTTTTATACTTTTTCTTACTATTACTAACTGATTTGGTTGCTCATTATTCTTACTCACATTCTAAATTAAATATATTTTCGATACGAATTTATCGATTGAATTTTTAAATTAAAATTTTATTTCGAAAGCACCGATGACCACAGGGGCAACATACTGTAAGATGCAAACAGGGCAATGTGTTGTACCTTATCACAATCGAGAACCTCCATCAAAGCAATGCCCGAAAGAAAACTATTGATCCAACCATCACTTGTGGCATCAACGAATCCCGATCCGATGAGGTTGGTGTGTCCAATTATGATTGCCCTGCGCCAGAGGAGTACATGCTCCCATAGCTAATGACCGACCTGAGATTTGCCGAGATCTCACCGAATGATCGATCGTCGAATGACCTCCTAGTTGAAGTCGTTGGCCTCCAAGACCGATCCTTTGCCTCGGCACCCAACCTTCAACCTAAACTCGGTAAACCATCCAGAAAAAGAAGAAAACTCACTTTGATATGTAGAATCCACAAACATGACCAAGACTTAACAATCATATATCATAAGAGAATCCATCAAACGAAGCAAGAAAAAATTCGACAAAGATGAGGAGGGGATCGAACCTAGGAGTCTCGAGATGCCGATAGAGAACGACTAGAGGAAGCGGAGGAGGTAGTGATCAAATGACGAGGGAGAGAGAGAGAGATGAGAAATCGTAATGGGGGTGGGTATTTATATGGGAGAGGTGTACTGATCTCGTTCCCTCTTTCTCATGTTCCCTGCTTGAGCGAGAACCTCCATCAAAGCAGTGCCCGAAAGAAAACTATCGATCAAACCATCACTTGTGGCATCAATGAATCCCAATCCGATGAGGTTGGCATGTCCAGCAATGATTGCCCTGCGCTAGAGGAGTACATGCTCCCATAGCTACTGATCGACCTGAGATTTGCCGAGATCTCACCGAATGATCGATCGTCGAATGACCTCCTGGTCGAAGTCATCGACCTCCAAGACCGAGAAATGTGATCCTTTGCCTCTGCACCCAACCTTCAACCTGAACTCGGTAAACTAGCCAGAAAAAGAAGAAAACTCACTTTGATGTATAGAATCCACAAACATGACCAAGACTCGACAATCATAAATCAGAAGAGAATCCATCAAACGAAGCAAGAAAAAATTCGACAAAGATGAGGAGGGGATCGAACCTATGAGTCTCGAGATGCCGACAGAGAATGACTAGAGGAAGCGGAGGAGGCAGCGATCAAATGACGAGGGAGAGAGAGATAGATGAGAAACCGTAACGGAGGTGGGTATTTATATGAGAGAGGTGTATTGATCTCGCTCCCTATTTCTCGTGTTCCTTGCCTGAGCGAGACAGGTGATCTTCGTTCGAGAAATTTGCAATGCTGAGTACACTGGCGAAACCAAATTCTCAAAGCGATAAGATATATACATGATGTGGTAGGTCCGAGTTATGCATTAACTCATGAAGCTATATGTTATGAAATGAGCATATGATAGTTATTAGCCTGAATATATTCTTCACTTGTTCGTATCAAATGCGCATATGATATTTATGTATACGGATTATAATCAAATCCGTGGAGAAGGAATAATTAACAGTTTGGTTGAAATATGTGCTAGATTTCAGCCATGCAACCTGTCAGTGAACAAATATGCCATGGTCGATGAGCCTGCACGACTAGGTCCGCGGATCGAGGTCGGGAGCCTATTGTGGGATGATATGGATGAAGAGGTGGTCGGACCCTCGGAAGAGAGTGCTGGTTGACATTGGTCGGGATCAGGACTGATTAACAACTCCACACTGTCGGGCGACGGGCACTCCTCGTGCCGAGACTCTCGCCGTCAACGAGGGGTCGTCTTCTTGTAAAAATGGCCTTCGTCGGGTGGTCCCCGACTGTGGCCACTCCGTCAAGTAACTTAGTAATGAGAGGGATTGCTTTTCTTTTTCCTTTTTGTTTTTGTGCCTCCCTTTGACCGGAGGCCGACTAGCGATTTTATACTATAGCGTAAGAGTTGATGACATCCGATTTGAGGCCTTTATGTCACGTAGGGTGGCGTGAGGAAACATGTGAAGTTCTTGGTCGCACAAGAATCAGTAGTTTGATGATTGATGTCACGAATGAAAGTATGGTTGGGTGCTGTGCGCGCAGGATAACATCATACAGTTGGTGAATAAATTATCGATGACGCGTCTCCAGCTTGCTCATCAAATTTATACTGCCTCATAGCAACCTAAATGTCACTGCTTATTCCTCATTTCTTAATTTGATGTTTAATCAAATCTCGATCCGCGTTGCTTTGGACCACGATGACAAATTGGAACTGTCGACGACACGGGACCCAGGAATGGTTATTGGACCGGGCCGAGCTAAACCAGGCTTTGAGATTATTTCAAGGCCCATATATATATATATATATATATAGCAAGAGAGAGTAAGAGAAAGCGACTACTTCCTTATAAGAGAGAGTAAAGAGAGCCAAATTAATTAGAAGAGAAAGTTGTCATTTCAAAAGATAATGTCGTCATTCATTTCTGGTGCTTTCATCTCCCATGCATTTAGTTCTGAAACCTTCACGTCTTCTGCACCATTGTTGAACACGAACATATGAGCTTGTTGTCCGATGGCTATGCTGGGATAAACTCTTGACGTGATGCAAGTCTTGCCTCCTTCCCCAAAGCTCTCCACCACCGAGTGATCAATCTTTAACAGAACAAAGCGAGATGAATAAACCTATAAAAAGAAAAAGAAAAATGCGATGCCTAAATTCCAACATACCAAGCTTCTAAGAGATATCTTGTTTGTCTTTTCGATATCGACATCGACAAAGCCGGCAAAAGTAGGTTTGTATATCATTTCCCTCTTAGATGACCTGTTCATACAAAATGAATGAATGAATGAATGAATTCAGTGTCCGACAACCAAAGATCAGATACTACTATCATATGATTCAACTTCATAAGTTTATGCCACGGTATATGCAAACACATTGATGAGTTTAGTATAAATCTTTTTTGTGGGCACATAATAGATGGAAAAATTATCGGCATAAATGAAACAAACCTAGTAGGATCATGGCACATGAGGACCACGTGCTTGTCTTGAGCTTTGAAGATCCTGAAGAAGACAGCAGTAGCCTCTTCTTGGTCGGCTGAAGCCAAAACCAGGAGTCCAAATGGGCCAACCCCACCCTTTGTTTTTGCCGTCATTTTGGCACACAGTGCTTGAGCATCAGTGGCATAAAGTGGATCGAATGCCTCGGCATTTTCTAGGCTTCCAACCTCGAATGTTACCTCCACATCAGCCTGTGGTAGCGAGTCAAGAAATTAAGATAGAAAAATCTTCAAATCTGACAAGGAAGTATATTGAGATTATAATAATCTCAAGTCACCAACTTGCCTGCGCTGTCAGTATGTTCTTGACTTCAAAAGAAGTACCACTCGGGATGTTTCTGTTCTTGACGGACCCGTGCTTGTGTCTGAGCGTTTCCAACTCCTCGATCGGCCATTGAACGAGTTGCCTACCGTTGCTATCGAGCCACACAGCTCTTGGAATCGCCTACGTGCAAAAGTCGGTCATCGTAGGACGAGTAAGCACGAACCACCTGAACTCGAATGTTAGAAGAAGACTCACCTGAACTCCCGCCCAACCCTTGTCCTTGTCGGCATTAGCACTGTCCGATTCATTGGCCCACCCCCACAAAATCCTCCGTTTCTTCGCAGGATCGTAGAACGACTTGGACGCATAAAAGTTGCCATAGTCATACCTCAGCCCATTACGATTATCCGTAGAGTTAGCATCCGGTATGTACTTATCCGCCTTAGGGTAGTACGTGCCCAACGTGTAGTAGTCGAATCGCGTCTCGTCCAGGCTAACCTTAAAGACGTGCTTGACCCCAGCACCCACTTCGCCGGTGTCCAACCCTTGGTTCCCCTCCAAGGCCACCGGGTACACGTCCGGGCACTCCCACATCCCGGTGCCCTTGGCCGAGTGCAGCGGGTGGCGCGCCTTGGTCCACTTGACGAAATCCTTGCTCTTGTACAAGACGGCCACGCCCCTGCTCCCTCTCCTGGTGCCTATCACCAGAGACCAGTGCTGGTCGTGGGGCGTATACCACGCCGTGGTCGGATCACGGAACGCGCTCGCGTTGACGGCGGAATCCGACGGGTCGATCACGGGGTTGTGGTCCGGCTTAGTCCATTCGCGCAGGTAGGGATCGGATAAGTTGCTGGGGAAGGCGATGTTTTGGATCTGTCGTTTCTGAGGGTCGATGCCGGTGTACACTATCACGGGCTTGTCGCCGGGGAGGATGGTTGCGGAGCCGGACCAGCACCCGTAGATGTCGAATGGCTGGGACGGGTAGATCGCAGGGTCGAGCGCCTTCCAGTTGATCATGTCGGCCGAGACCGAGTGGGCCCACACGATGTTGCCCCACACCGAGCCGTAGGGGTTGTACTGGTAGAACAGGTGGTAGATGCCCTTGTAGTACAGAGGCCCTGAAACAATCGTGGAGTAGGGTTGGTTTGAGCCTTCATTACGGGAACGGGAAGGGGGAGGGGGAGGAGGAGAAGTTGTATTTTGCACGTCGAACGCGGATGGGGTTATAGGAGGAACTTACCATTTGGATCTGCTTGCCACGGCCGGTGAAGGTGTCGATGGTGACGACGTTCGGAAAGGAAAAGAAACGTGGTGAGTAAACGGTGCAAAACAATAATGCTGAAATATTTTCTTTTTTTTTATACGAAGGACGGTTTGTTTCATCGGAGAGCGACAAAACGACGTGAAGAGTTGAGAAACTACCGTTGATCCAATGTCTTGGGGGACGGAAATGGTATACGGGCTTCAGTTCATCGTTGACCAAGGTAGGTGATATGGATTGCAGGTCTTCATACACCACATGAGATGCCTCCATGGAACAGAAGCACCAACAAACCACACAAGCCACAGCCAGCGATATACCTGAAGATCCCATTATTAAAACCAAGTGAAAAAAGAAAACGCCGATAAAAGAATATGACCGATAGGAGGATGCAAAGGAGTTTATATAGGCAGATGAAAAAGGATAACTACTTTTTCTTGTGTGGATCAAAATGTTCGAGGAAGAAAATTATCTTCCTAATCTTATCAGTTATGGAAACGGATAATATAATCATGATTAAAAGTGGTGTGGCCTTTTTTTGGTAGCAGGAGTTGTCTGTTTATAAATATAGAGTTCCTTCCATAAAATAAGGTACGGACGTTCCATCATTTTCCATGTTTAGGACTTGATGATTCAGAAATATGTGCAGCTTCACCAAAAATCTAGCATTTTCAAGGATACTCCCGGCACTCCCTAACTCCCCTCACCACCACGGGAAGTAACACCTAAGTAAAAGTTTGGAAACCACCTATTCCCTACGGTCGCGAGTAAGATATCACGTAGCCTGCCTTAACTTCCCGAAATAAGCCCATGAGACCCACTCCTCTTTGATCCCATAGATGAGAAAGAGAACATGACTCCGTATTAATGGTCGACGACGTGACTCGACTTCACCAACCTTCCCTTCTAGACGAATGACGAAGGGATTATGCTCTACTTGACCCAAAGAAGCAAGGAAGCCAGATCAAAGGTGTCACCTCGACAATCCCCAAGTGCCACCCTTAGTGACACATGCTGGTAAGTCGCCCGCATTAAATGCCTCTGCCACGTAGGGTAAGGAGGGATTTAACAAAGTCCCGTCTACTCCATCCAGCGCCCAAGTATAAAAGTCAAGTCCCGGGCCAAGCTAGGGCAAGCGAGCAAGAGCTCTTCGGTCTCTCACTTGCATTGTTAACCTCCCTCTTCGTCTCTCTGACTTAAGCATCATAAGGTTGAGCCAGGACGCCACCGACGCAAATCAGTTTTGCAGAACCCTCGACGCCATCCGGAGATACGACCAAGAGACCATCAGTAGCTATGGGAGCATGTACTCCTCTAGCTTAGGGCAATCATTGCTGGACACGCCAACTTCATCGGATTGGGATTCGTTGATGCCACAAGTGATGGTTTGATCGATAGTTTTCTTTCGGGCACTGTTTTGATGGAGGTTCTCGATTGTGATAAGGTACAACATGTCGCCCGTATATTGCCCCTGTTAGGATGGTCATTAGTACTTTAGAAATAAAATTTTAATTTAAAAATTCAATCGATAAATTCGTATCAAAAATATATTTAATTTAGAATGTGAGTAAGAATAATGAGCAACCAAATCAGTTAGTAATAGTAAGAAAAAGTATAAAAAAATATAAATTGATTTAAATTAGTTTAATCGTCCTAACCTACGTCTACTCTCGATTCCTCTTTATCCTCGAGGCCACCAACTTTCACTACTGATCTTCTTTTTAAAGGATAAAAATCAACTACCCTTGTTACAACTCTTTTTTCTTTTCACGGGTTTAGGAAAGAACATTCACACATCTTTTTTACAAGAAGACCTCACACCTCCCTTAGAATTACTTCTAAACTTAAGAAGGAAGAGGCTCAACGCTTTTTAATAGAGTTTATATAGTTAAAATCATAAGTTTTCATACTTTGCCAAGTAGTCACCGGTGGAGTATTTATAGACTCCAAATGGTTTAAAAAATAAAGGCAAAATTTTAAATCCTCAGGTTTTCGAGTACTAGCGATACTACCGCCTGACAAAGCCTGAGAACTAGGGCTATGGCGGTACCATCACCTGCCTAAATGGTACTACCACTTGATAGTCTAGCGGTACTATCAGTTGATAGCCTGGGAACTCGGGCTCTAGCGGTACCATCACTTGGGCTTGGCGATACCACCGCCCAACCCAACCTCGTGTCACTAAATTAGCCTTTCAACTTGCCCAATTTGACCCTAGTTCAAGCCTAATAAACTCCTAATCAACTTGACATGGTTACACCCAAAACCAACTCAATTAAACTATAAACAACTCTAATTATGATCATGAAGCCTTCAACACGTTGTCTGGTATGTTATCTGTTCATGTGGCACTTCGTCCAAACCTCCGACACATCGTTCTTTCCTTTAACGTATTGCCCAATCCATCAATATATTGACCTCCCACAACATCTAATCTTCTTGGCGTAATACCCGATCCTTCCAACCCGATGTCCGAAATCATGGTACGAAGTCCATCTTTTGGCATATCGACCAATACTCCGGTATAACGTCCAATCTCTGACATGATGCTCTCCGGTCCAACGTCTAATTCTACTACTTCAACGATTTGTCATTCGATGGTTCCAGTCCATGATCGATGTTTTTCTTGCATCACTTATATTAAATGTTTATTAGTTTATAAATTTATCAATTGATTTCATCATCAAAATTCAGAATTCAACAATCTCTCCCTTTTTTATGATGATAACTAATTGATGCTTTAGTTTTAACTAAACTTCCCCTATCTATATGTCATTTTGAAATTAACTATTGAAAAATCTTGGGGAGTGACATCACATGCGCAGCGGAATAACAGAAGAATAAAATCCCCAAATTCCTAAAGTTGTGCTCATTGTCGTGCGAAGATTGATGCACAAAAATTACGAATTTAAAACTGCGTATAAGATAGATTATGTTACCTAGGGAGATCGTATATCTTTAAATCCCTGCAGATCTCTAGGAGAGGTTGAAGAAAGTCAAGTGTCATCCTCTCTAGCGGTGATCCACATAGCAGGGTTGTGACGATGCTCTTCAAAACTCTAGGCCTGCTTTGGGGTAGAGAGGGGGAGGAGAATAGGAGAGGCAACCAAAAAGCTCTAGCCTATGAACCACTAATTCTCTCATTTTTACAAAGGTCCCCTGTCAACTTAACCCCAATGGATTCAGCCCTATTGGGTATTGGATCTCTATCCAACTATCTAAGTCTCTTAAATTAGTGGATCTCTATCCAATAATCTCTCATGGGCTATTATTGGATCTCACTCATAGGATCCAATAATTCATGGGCTTATTGGATATCCAATAAGATAGGGGCTCCGGCGGATATCTCATATCCGAACTTCTACTCATCGTAATGCCTACAATATGTGTGTGACCCTCTAAGCCCAATATCGAGCTGGCTATGAGTCATACTTATCAGAACTCCTTTTGGCTCAGTGAATTATTATCTCGATAATAATTCACTTGACTCATCGACTACGGACATATTATGCCACTACGCCGCAGTTCCCAGAGGATACAAGGAATCCAATCCATTTGACCCGTCTGTCCTCAGTAACCGTGTTTCTATAGTCCCTTATCCATCTAATATCCTAGAGACCGTATACTGAGCATGGTGTTATCAGACTCATATGGTTTCTACTCGCATCTCGCTCTAATCGAATTCTCCCGGATAACTTTTTCTCTCTCAATCTGAATGACCCTAGCCAGAGATTTGTCTGAGCAAGAATACATGAGATATTGCTCTCATGACACTGAGAGTGGATAATCCTCTATCGATACTTAATAGTTCTCATAAGGTTGACTGCCACTCCCAATGACCAGTTGTGCTAGATCTGGGACATCCAAACCAATAAGTCCCGTATCGAAGAGTGGAGCACTCATACATGATATCCTTGGTGTCTCAAGTCTAAGAACCGGATATAGCACTGGGACTACAGAATTGTTGTCTGATAATAAAGTATCATCAACCATTCAACATTCTGTAAGCGGATCAGTTAGTGAACTCGTTCTCCAATGAGTACATGTTTTGTATCCCTAGTTTCCCCACATAAGCAGCTATGAGATTAGCTGCATCTATCATATGGATGGGTATACAACACACCAGTCTATTTGGTTATCTTGATGTCCCTCTCGAGTAATCTATTACCGGAGTTATTTATGATCTATGTTTAAAGGCAGATTGGTCTCATTATCGTAATCTCAAAATGATCCGATTTCCGTTGCACAGATCCAACGATATCACAATATATATGCATATATGCAACACGTAATATAAAGTGATAAATACCAAAATATAATAAGCAAAAAGACTGTGTCATCACTCACGTGATTGGCTTGCAGGACACCTATGACTAGCAATCTCCTACTTGACCTAAAGTTAATCACCTATGTATTTGATCCACATCAAACCCCTGTGACACTCAAAGATAATTTAAGATAACGACTTTGCCAATGGATCTGCAATGTTATCTTCGGATGGAACTCTTTCCACTCCTATATCTCTTCGGGTTATGATCTCTCTAATTAAGAGGCCCCTCCTCATAACACTTTTGACGAGACCTGGGTTCCTTCACTTGAGCAATCCCCCAATTATTGTCATAATATGAGAGAATCTGCTCCTCGTTGCTTGGCATGACTCCTAAATCTGTAATGAACTTCTTAATTCATACTCCATCTTTTGCTGCCTATATTGTAGCAATATACTCCGCCTCTATGGTCAAGCCAACAGTAGTATCTTGCTTGAAACTCTTTTAGCATACTGCTCCTCTATTTAAGGTGTACATATATCCCAAATTCGATTGGCTATCATCGAGATCGAATTGAAAACTCGAGTCTGTGTAGCCTTGAACCATGAGGCTACTACCTCCATATACTAGTAAAAGATCATTAGTCTTTCTCAAGTACTTATGGATATACTTTATTACTTTCTAGTTCTCCAAGCATGGATCTGCCTGATACCTGCTCGTGACATTTAAAGCATGCGCTATAACACGCTTGGTACATAGCATGACTTATATGATAGACCATATTGTTGAGGCATAGGGTATCCTATCCATGTTCGCCCTTTCTTCATGAGTCTTTGGGAATATACTCCTAGAAAGCGATAAATCATGTTTCATCAGTACGAGACCTCTCTTTGAATTTTTAATGCCAAACTTTTTGACAATGGTGTCTATGTACCTAGATTGACACGACGATCTTGTGTAGGGGGATAGTCGAGGGAGGTGGTTCATCGGGTACGGTCTAACTCTCATATGGTGGAGTTGGGTTGGAAAAATGGGTTGTCCTTGCTATTGGATGGTCTCTTGGTCGTATCTCCGGATGGCGTCGAGGGTTCTGCAAAACTGATTTGCGTCGGTGGCGTCCTGGCTCAACCTTATGATGCTTAAGTCAGAGAGACGAAGAGGGAGGTTAACAATGCAAGTGAGAGACCGAAGAGCTCTTGCTCGCTTGCCCTAGCTTGGCCCGGGACTTGACTTTTATACTTGGGCGCTGGATGGAGTAGACGGGACTTTGTTAAATCCCTCCTTACCCTACGTGGCAGAGGCATTTAATGCGGGCGACTTACCAGCATGTGTCACTAAGGGTGGCACTTGGGGATTGTCGAGGTGACACCTTTGATCTGGCTTCCTTGCTTCTTTGGGTCAAGTAGAGCATAATCCCTTCGTCATTCGTCTAGAAGGGAAGGTTGGTGAAGTCGAGTCACGTCGTCGACCATTAATACGGAGTCATGTTCTCTTTCTCATCTATGGGATCAAAGAGGAGTGGGTCTCATGGGCTTATTTCGGGAAGTTAAGGCAGGCTACGTGATATCTTACTCGCGACCGTAGGGAATAGGTGGTTTCCAAACTTTTACTTAGGTGTTACTTCCCGTGGTGGTGAGGGGAGTTAGGGAGTGCCGGGAGTATCCTTGAAAATGCTAGATTTTTGGTGAAGCTGCACATATTTCTGAATCATCAAGTCCTAAACATGGAAAATGATGGAACGTCCGTACCTTATTTTATGGAAGGAACTCTATATTTATAAACAGACAACTCCTGCTACCAAAAAAAGGCCACACCACTTTTAATCATGATTATATTATCCGTTTCCATAACTGATAAGATTAGGAAGATAATTTTCTTCCTCGAACATTTTGATCCACACAAGAAAAAGTAGTTATCCTTTTTCATCTGCCTATATAAACTCCTTTGCATCCTCCTATCGGTCATATTCTTTTATCGGCGTTTTCTTTTTTCACTTGGTTTTAATAATGGGATCTTCAGGTATATCGCTGGCTGTGGCTTGTGTGGTTTGTTGGTGCTTCTGTTCCATGGAGGCATCTCATGTGGTGTATGAAGACCTGCAATCCATATCACCTACCTTGGTCAACGATGAACTGAAGCCCGTATACCATTTCCGTCCCCCAAGACATTGGATCAACGGTAGTTTCTCAACTCTTCACGTCGTTTTGTCGCTCTCCGATGAAACAAACCGTCCTTCGTATAAAAAAAAAGAAAATATTTCAGCATTATTGTTTTGCACCGTTTACTCACCACGTTTCTTTTCCTTTCCGAACGTCGTCACCATCGACACCTTCACCGGCCGTGGCAAGCAGATCCAAATGGTAAGTTCCTCCTATAACCCCATCCGCGTTCGACGTGCAAAATACAACTTCTCCTCCTCCCCCTCCCCCTTCCCGTTCCCGTAATGAAGGCTCAAACCAACCCTACTCCACGATTGTTTCAGGGCCTCTGTACTACAAGGGCATCTACCACCTGTTCTACCAGTACAACCCCTACGGCTCGGTGTGGGGCAACATCGTGTGGGCCCACTCGGTCTCGGCCGACATGATCAACTGGAAGGCGCTCGACCCTGCGATCTACCCGTCCCAGCCATTCGACATCTACGGGTGCTGGTCCGGCTCCGCAACCATCCTCCCCGGCGACAAGCCCGTGATAGTGTACACCGGCATCGACCCTCAGAAACGACAGATCCAAAACATCGCCTTCCCCAGCAACTTATCCGATCCCTACCTGCGCGAATGGACTAAGCCGGACCACAACCCCGTGATCGACCCGTCGGATTCCGCCGTCAACGCGAGCGCGTTCCGTGATCCGACCACGGCGTGGTATACGCCCCACGACCAGCACTGGTCTCTGGTGATAGGCACCAGGAGAGGGAGCAGGGGCGTGGCCGTCTTGTACAAGAGCAAGGATTTCGTCAAGTGGACCAAGGCGCGCCACCCGCTGCACTCGGCCAAGGGCACCGGGATGTGGGAGTGCCCGGACGTGTACCCGGTGGCCTTGGAGGGGAACCAAGGGTTGGACACCGGCGAAGTGGGTGCTGGGGTCAAGCACGTCTTTAAGGTTAGCCTGGACGAGACGCGATTCGACTACTACACGTTGGGCACGTACTACCCTAAGGCCGATAAGTACATACCGGATGCTAACTCTACGGATAATCGTAATGGGCTGAGGTATGACTATGGCAACTTTTATGCGTCCAAGTCGTTCTACGATCCTGCGAAGAAACGGAGGATTTTGTGGGGGTGGGCCAATGAATCGGACAGTGCTAATGCCGACAAGGACAAGGGTTGGGCGGGAGTTCAGGTGAGTCTTCTTCTAACATTCGAGTTCAGGTGGTTCGTGCTTACTCGTCCTACGATGACCGACTTTTGCACGTAGGCGATTCCAAGAGCTGTGTGGCTCGATAGCAACGGTAGGCAACTCGTTCAATGGCCGATCGAGGAGTTGGAAACGCTCAGACACAAGCACGGGTCCGTCAAGAACAGAAACATCCCGAGTGGTACTTCTTTTGAAGTCAAGAACATACTGACAGCGCAGGCAAGTTGGTGACTTGAGATTATTATAATCTCAATATACTTCCTTGTCAGATTTGAAGATTTTTCTATCTTAATTTCTTGACTCGCTACCACAGGCTGATGTGGAGGTAACATTCGAGGTTGGAAGCCTAGAAAATGCCGAGGCATTCGATCCACTTTATGCCACTGATGCTCAAGCACTGTGTGCCAAAATGACGGCAAAAACAAAGGGTGGGGTTGGCCCATTTGGACTCCTGGTTTTGGCTTCAGCCGACCAAGAAGAGGCTACTGCTGTCTTCTTCAGGATCTTCAAAGCTCAAGACAAGCACGTGGTCCTCATGTGCCATGATCCTACTAGGTTTGTTTCATTTATGCCGATAATTTTTCCATCTATTATGTGCCCACAAAAAAGATTTATACTAAACTCATCAATGTGTTTGCATATACCGTGGCATAAACTTATGAAGTTGAATCATATGATAGTAGTATCTGATCTTTGGTTGTCGGACACTGAATTCATTCATTCATTCATTCATTTTGTATGAACAGGTCATCTAAGAGGGAAATGATATACAAACCTACTTTTGCCGGCTTTGTCGATGTCGATATCGAAAAGACAAACAAGATATCTCTTAGAAGCTTGGTATGTTGGAATTTAGGCATCGCATTTTTCTTTTTCTTTTTATAGGTTTATTCATCTCGCTTTGTTCTGTTAAAGATTGATCACTCGGTGGTGGAGAGCTTTGGGGAAGGAGGCAAGACTTGCATCACGTCAAGAGTTTATCCCAGCATAGCCATCGGACAACAAGCTCATATGTTCGTGTTCAACAATGGTGCAGAAGACGTGAAGGTTTCAGAACTAAATGCATGGGAGATGAAAGCACCAGAAATGAATGACGACATTATCTTTTGAAATGACAACTTTCTCTTCTAATTAATTTGGCTCTCTTTACTCTCTCTTATAAGGAAGTAGTCGCTTTCTCTTACTCTCTCTTGCTATATATATATATATATATATATATATGGGCCTTGAAATAATCTCAAAGCCTGGTTTAGCTCGGCCCGGTCCAATAACCATTCCTGGGTCCCGTGTCGTCGACAGTTCCAATTTGTCATCGTGGTCCAAAGCAACGCGGATCGAGATTTGATTAAACATCAAATTAAGAAATGAGGAATAAGCAGTGACATTTAGGTTGCTATGAGGCAGTATAAATTTGATGAGCAAGCTGGAGACGCGTCATCGATAATTTATTCACCAACTGTATGATGTTATCCTGCGCGCACAGCACCCAACCATACTTTCATTCGTGACATCAATCATCAAACTACTGATTCTTGTGCGACCAAGAACTTCACATGTTTCCTCACGCCACCCTACGTGACATAAAGGCCTCAAATCGGATGTCATCAACTCTTACGCTATAGTATAAAATCGCTAGTCGGCCTCCGGTCAAAGGGGAGGCGCAAAAACAAAAAGGAAAAAGAAAAGCAATCCCTCTCATTACTAAGTTACTTGACGGAGTGGCCACAGTCGGGGACCACCCGACGAAGGCCATTTTTACAAGAAGACGACCCCTCGTTGACGGCGAGAGTCTCGGCACGAGGAGTGCCCGTCGCCCGACAGTGTGGAGTTGTTAATCAGTCCTGATCCCGACCAATGTCAACCAGCACTCTCTTCCGAGGGTCCGACCACCTCTTCATCCATATCATCCCACAATAGGCTCCCGACCTCGATCCGCGGACCTAGTCGTGCAGGCTCATCGACCATGGCATATTTGTTCACTGACAGGTTGCATGGCTGAAATCTAGCACATATTTCAACCAAACTGTTAATTATTCCTTCTCCACGGATTTGATTATAATCCGTATACATAAATATCATATGCGCATTTGATACGAACAAGTGAAGAATATATTCAGGCTAATAACTATCATATGCTCATTTCATAACATATAGCTTCATGAGTTAATGCATAACTCGGACCTACCACATCATGTATATATCTGACCGCTTGGAGAATTTGGCTTCGCCAGTGTACTCAGCATTGTTAATTTCTCAAACGAAGATCACCTGTCTCGCTCAGGTAAGGAACACAAGAAAGAGGGAGCGAGATCACTACACCTCTCCCATATAAATACCCACCTCCGTTACGATTTCTCATCTCTCTCTCTCTCCCTCGTCATTTGATCGCTGCCTCCTACGCTTCCTCTAGTCATTCTTTGTCAGCATCTCAAGACTCCTAGGTTCGATCCCCTCCTCATCTTTGTCGAATTTTTTCTTGCTTCGTTTGATGGATTCTCTTCTGATTTATGATTGTCGAGTCTTGGTCATGTTTGTGGATTCTATACATCAAAGTGAGTTTTCTTCTTTTTCTGGCTAGTTTACCGAGTTCAGGTTGAAGGTTGGGTGCAAAGGCAAAGGATCACATTGCTCGGTCTTGGAGGCCGACGACTTCGAATAGGAGGTCGTTCGACGATCGATCATTCGGTGAGATCTCGATGACGACAAATCTCAGGTCGGTCAGTAGCTATGGGAGCATGTACTCCTCTGGCGCAGGGCAATCATTGCTGGACATGCCAACCTCATCGGATCGGGATTCGTTGATGCCACAAGTGATGGTTTGATCGATAGTTTTCTTTCGGGCACTGCTTTGATGGAGGTTCTCGATTGTGATAAAGTACAACACGTTGCCCGCATGTTGCCCCTGTCATGATGGTGAGTAAGAAATAAAATTTTAATTTAAAAATTCAATCGATAAATTCGTATCGAAAATACATTTAATTTAGAATGTGAGTAAGAATAATGAATAATCAAATCAATTAGTATTAGTAAGAAAAAGTATAAAAAAATTTAAATCGATTTATATTAGTTTGATCGTCCTAACCTACGCCTACTCTCGATTCCTCTTTCCTCGAGGCCGTCAACTTTCACTACTAATCTTCTTTTCAACGGACAAAAATCAACTACCCTTGTTACAACACTTTTTTCTTTTCACAGGTTTAGGAAAGAACCTTCACATATCTTTTTTACAAGAAGACCTCACACTTCCCTTAGAATGACTTCTAAACTTAAGGAGGAAGAGGCTCAACACTTTTTAATAGAGTTTATACACTTAAAATCATAAGTTTTCATACTTTGCCAAGTAATCACGAGTGGAGTATTTATAGACTCCAAATGGTTTAAAAAATAAAGGTAAAATTTTAAATCCTCGGGTTTTCGAGTACTAGCGGTACTACCGCCTAACAAAGCCTGTGAACTAGGGTTATGGCGGTACCATCGCCTGCATAGATGGTACTACCACTTGACAGTCTAGTGATACCATCGCTTGATAGCTTGAGAACTCGGGCTCTAGTAGTACCATCATTTGGGCTTGACGGTACCACCGCTCAACCCAACCCCTTGTCACTAAATTAGCCTTTCAATTGGCCCAATTTGACCCTAGTTCAAGCCTACTAGACTCTTAATCAATTTGGCATGGTTACACCCAAAACCAACTCAATTAAACTATAAACAACTCTAATTACAATCATGAAGCCTTCAACACATTGTCCGTTATGTTATCTGTTCATCTGGCACTTCGTCCAAACCTCCGGCACATCGTTCTTTCCTTTAGCGTATTGCCCAATCCATCGATATATTGACCTCCCACAATATTCAATCTTCTTGGCGTAATACCCGATCCTTCCAGCCCGATGTCCGAACTCATGGTACGAAGTCCATCTTTTGGTATGTCGATCAATCCTCCGGCCTAACGTCCAATCTCTAACATGATGCTCTCCGATCTAACGTTTGATTCTCTTACTTCAACGATTTGTCATTCGATGGTTCAAGTCCGAAGTTTTTCCTGCATCACTTATCTTAAATGCTTATTAGTTTATAAATTCATCAATTGATTTCATTATCAAAATTCAGGATTCAACAATATCTCCCTTTTTTATGATGATAACCAATTGATGATGTAGTTTTAACTAAACTCCCCCTATCTATATGTCATTTTGTAATTAACTGTTGGGAAATCTTTGGGGGGCGATATCACATGCGCTGCGGAATAACAGAAGAATAAAGTCTCCAAATTCTCAAAGTTGTGTTCATTATCGTGCGAAGATTGGTACGCAAAAATCATGAATTTAAAATTGTGTATAAGAAAAATTATGTTACATAGGAAGATCGTATATCTTTAAATCTCTGCATATCTCTAGGAGAGGGTGAAGGAGGTTAAGCGCCCTCTTCTCTAGCGGTGATCCACGTAGCAATGATGAATCACTAGTTCTCTCCTATTTATAAAAGTCCACAACGACCATAAAATAAATCAAAAATTTAATACAAGATAGAGCGATCAATAAAGTAAATCAAGAATCCATCAAAGATAAAGCGATTCACAAAGTAAATCACCATGGTTAGATCGTTCATTTCATGAAAGGCAAAATTAATTCGAAGATAATAAAATTGCATTGCGTACCGGAATGGGATGACAGACGGTTGTCTTGAGAAGCTCCCCGTTGGCCTCTAAAGTTTCCCGCCAAAAATAAGTAAATCAAGATTATAAATCCAAGCGGAAGAGATAGAGAGAGGGAGAAGGCGGAGGAAGGAGGATCCGGTGGAGAGAAGTAAGAAATGGATTGAAAGGGAAAGAGACAGAATGACAATTACGGGGCACAAAAGCATGGCTATGGGCCTTGCTGCGTTATCGAAATGATCTCAAAGCCTCGCTTAACTCTGCCCGGCCCAATAACCATTCCTGGGTCTCAAAGTACGTGTCGTCGACAATGCCAGTTACGTGTAAGCTCCTACTCTTTGACGGCCTCATCATCGGAGAAGCATGGAGATGTCCGTATGCATACCTTCTGGATGACTTGGAACAATTCTTCAACGCGTTCGCAACAAGTATATGTTTTGACTTCGATCAGCTGATCCAAAGGAAAATGTTGCAAGTCAACATGAGACATTTGAGCTGGTTGACATGACTAATTAAAAAAGGTGTCAAAGTCAGATACCAACTTAAATCTCCACCTTATTCCTATTGACAGGTAACGTGCGTCTCGCTCCACTCATCTTTCTCTGCGCTTAGAACTCTCAAGCGCTAAGGTTACTAGCTTCGATCAATTTCCTATATGTTTCAATGACATTGGTGTTCGTCAAATCCACTTAAAAGTCAACCACCTGCTCGTTGAATCTACTGAGATCAAGCGTGTGGGCCCTCGGTTGCTTTGCTTCTCTCGTTTCCAGTACTGGTGTGGGTCAGCTCACTAGATTTGTATATCGTGGAGGGACCCTATCTCTCTATCTCTCTCTCTCCCTATATATATATATATATATATATATATATATACATTATGTATGTATGTTATCATGACTCTTCTTCACTCTCGTCTCCTCTGCTAAAACAGAGATGGCCGCAGAGAGAAGCTCTTCTTCATCCGAGACGAAGGAAAGGCAGAGATTACCGCCTCGAAGAGGGCAAATAAAGCGTCGGATTATTGCTTGGCTCCTTCATAGCATCATCTGCATCGCTAAACGTACGGTCCTCTATGCCTTCTGCCAAGGAGAGGCTTCCGTGAGCTCCGCTCTCTAGCTCTGTTTGCTCTGGCCGCAACACAACTTCCATCGGTCACCACTCTGTTTTAGTGTTTCTAGCTATATTACGATGTTTTCTCTGGTACAATTTGGTAATACTTTTGTTCCGATCGTAATGGATGTGCTTTTTTGCTTCGAGTGTTGGGCTCCATCTTGCCTCCAATTGTCAAGATGGAAGCACACTAAACTCTGCTAATCGATATGTTAATGGAAGCACACGAAGAAGAAGTCGAGTTCACCTGTAATGTCAATCTGGTGACAGAGAAAACATATCGATTAGCAGAGCATTTCCAAATCATGATGGCGCGTTAGGATGACGAAGATGTCAATTAACATGGAGATGGAAGAAAAATTCTCTGAAATAAACTCGTCAAAAGCACGTCTGTGGTTGAGCATATCCCTCACCATTCTAAACCAAAATGACTGTCGTTGTTTATTAGCTTGACAAACTCCCGGGACAGAAATCGACCCATATGCTCCTGTGATTCACCATTGGTCGTCGGGACAGAAATCGAACCATGGCGTGGAGGGAGTCGTCGCGAGAAGCCCCTCTATTGCTTTTCCACGCTTCAACAAACGCTATTTTGATTGGTACCATCCTGGCATCAACAAGAAAGACATTGTCAAAGAGGCATTGCTGCTCTTCCAACACACAGAATGCATCATGTATGCTAGTAGGAGCTATTCATATGCCCACATAATTTGGCATTGCACCATAATGAATTAAAAGTCATGTGAACCCAACATTCCTCAGTCTCATATATGTATCATCATAAAGGAATTGTTTCTCACGACAACGTAACTAATAGCAGTTCCTGTTGTCGAGCATACTCCATCTATCCACAAGAGAAAACACAGCTCAAGCTTTTAAAATGTAGTCACTTGCGCTTCATGCATAAAATGCAAAATGTGTTGACAAAAATATGTAGAAGTAGTCGCAAGTGCAACGTGCTGTATGCCTTTAGTTAATTATTACATGTATTGCTTCAATCGAAGAAATTGGGAATAAATAGACGAGGAAAAACTCCAAGAGCATTATTCATGTGATTGCAACTTAATATACTAGTGTGGGCAATCTACAACCGACTCAAACTAGCAATTACTATGTATACCAGTTATCCGGGTGTGCTGCCACAAACTTTCTAAAGATGATCGCATACTGCCTTTGTAAAATCTGTAGTTGACGAATTCCCACCAAGATCAACCGTTCGATACTTTCCTTCTGAAATGGTATTAAGTATAGCATTGTGGATTTGGTCAGCTTTGTCAGTAAGCCTCAAGTGGCGCAACATCATAACAGAACTCAGCAAGAGAGCAGTTGGGTTTGCAAGATTCTGGATACACAAATTCCAAAACAGATCAAACAAAAGCAGGAAGGCATCATACTGCAAAACAGGGCATAAAAATAACCTACGAGTTACCATGCAAAAATATACACACCAACAATAAACAAACCAAATCATATAAACTAATGAAAATAAATGCACGCTATATGATCTGTTGTTCAGAATTCTGATCGATTCACTAAAGGTCAGAATGCATACAACTGAATATAGAGAAAATCATTTACCTTTCCAGCTATATCAGGGGCTGACCCATGTACGGCTTCTGCTAGAGCGATGCCACCTTCACCAATGTTGCAACTAGAAATAAAAAGGTCATAGAGTTAATTATTTTACCTTGTGAATTATAAATTGTTAAAAGCAAATCACATTTACCTAGGAGTTAAGCCCAGCCCTCCAATCAGTCCTGCACAAAGGTCACTGAT
Organism: Musa acuminata AAA Group; assembly: GCF_036884655.1. Taxonomy (NCBI): domain Eukaryota; kingdom Viridiplantae; phylum Streptophyta; class Magnoliopsida; order Zingiberales; family Musaceae; genus Musa; species Musa acuminata. The sequence continues at coordinate 10,724,831 of NC_088343.1, read as the reverse complement.
TATATCTCCATAGAGATTGGGCATCACCAGTACATCGAAGAGAGTAGGATTTTTCACAAGCTGTCACATTGATGCAGGAAAATGCTCATCAATTACAATATGGCATTACACTAAAATTACACAAGTTTTTAACTCTAAATATTTATTACATCTAACATGGATCATGAGGGATCTGAACCAATAGAATGTTGGCTAACATGTGATTTCCAGATAAGCGCTAGCCAAACTCATCATTTTTTACTTCTGAACTCTTGACTCACAGAATTAGAGAGGATTGTACTAAGGTAAGTTTAGTCACTTATATGATTAAATTTCAGGTTTTGGCAAATCCTATTGCTTTACTGAAAATTAGGCACTAAGATGTTTAAGGTCAGTAAACCAACTGGTCACAAGTCTCAAGTTACCCGTGAAATATGCTCGACTTTATGATGCTCTCTGGCTGACATATTTGATGAAAACATCTTGGAAGATGATGGTGATGATTTGATGATATGGTCATAAAAAATTTCAGTCAAAGATTTAAAGCCTAATCAAAACATACCATCATACAACAGTTGTCAATGATGACTTCCTCGTAAGTTATCTCAGGGTACTTCTCTGCAACCTCACGGCAACACTGCAGATATATCAACGAAGCTTATAAATTGTAGCATATACATTAAGGACATTTAACCACTATATGTGTATTTAGGTATAGATATACCTTCAGAAAAAGACCATCAGTCTTCCTCATGATGTTGGCCTTGTGTATGGCAGACACTCGCTGGCGGCCATTTGCTTTGGCATAATGGAAAGCATATTCTGCGACCCTTAAACTTGCTTGACGAGTAATGATCTTCAGACTTTCTACAACACCTCTCACCACCTGGAGTAATGTGCAGAAAACTACATCAGATAACCAATATATGCAAAACTTACCACGAAAAAAGGACAATGAATAACACACATTTCCTAGAAAAGGCTTACCTGGTGTTCAAGGCCACTATACTCTCCTTCTGTATTTTCACGAATTGTCACAAGATTTACATCATCATATCGAGTTTTATAGCCAGGAAGGCTGTAGCAAGGTCTAACATTGGCATAGAGACCAAGTTCTTTCCTCAAGGTAAGGTTCAGTGACCGGTGACCCTTTCCAATGGGAGTAGCCATAGGGCCTTTCAAGCCAACGCCGTTTCTTCGCACTGATTCCAGACTTTCCCATGTTAAAAAGCTCTCTGTTCTAGGATCGACCTTGTCACCCACAAAATGTTCCTCCCATTCTATTGGAACTTGTGCTGCATTGAACACCTGTACTAACAAAATTTATTAATATGATACTGAAAATGGTCATGAAACTTAAGCATCAAACTCATGCTTTCTTCCATTTATTGTCTTTTTCATTTTCCTCCCAAATTATCTTATTTGACATCAAGACGTTGCAAATGAAATGCTCACAACAAAAGGGTTGAAACTAACATCACAATAATTCATGTTTTGATCCAAATCATATCAATTTCTTTTTTATCAAATTCATATCAATTGCCTGCCCGAAATGTAGACGATCTCATCCATCTAGAATTCATGACAGGAAGTACAAAAGTTGGGAACATTATTTAGCTTCACCATCTAATTGTAGCATAGGGACATTTCAATATATTTCTGAAAAAACACACCTTGTGATGCAGAATGAAAACAAAATTAAAAATATCACTAGAAAGGATTCTAGCAAACTGACCTTAAAATGGAGGACTAGAGAAATCAATTCCTTATAGTGGAGAAGACCTTTACAATACTTGAAGATATTATTTCTTGATGATTCCATAAGCTTAAAGAAGGTTTTTATTTATACTAGTTCTAGGTCTTAAAAACTAGCTAACTAACAATGTGGGATAATTGAAAGAAACATAAAAATTTTCAATGTGGGATAATTGAAAAAAATAAAAATGATAAGTGAGCAACTTTAGGCTTTTTGAAAAAAGTCTTCTTTTGCTTGTTCCATATTAATCCTCGCCACTTAAGAAAAACTTGCCCTCGAGTTTATGTCAGGATACTATGGATTCTCATTTAGAAAGTAGTAATACAAATGTATAACATTGAAAATTTTTGAGATCCCCCAATTATCTGGTAAATCAATCACATAGGCATTGTTATTGATTTTCTTTAAGGCCTTCTAGGGACCAGACTTCTTCAGCTTCAATTTGTTGTAAGTGCCTATAGGAAATCTCTCTTTTGCAAGCTCACCATAACCATATCTCCTTCCTTGAATACCTTCTCTCTCCTATGCTTATCAGTTGCTTCCTTGTACCTGACATTAGTAACTTCCAACTTCTTCACTTCAGCTTGGGTTGATTGTACTTACTCAGCCATGTTGTTAGTTGTTACACTAATCCTAGGAGTCTTTGATAGGTGAACTAAATCCAAAGCATGCTTTGGCATTTTCTTGTAAACAACAGAAAATAATGACGCTTTGATAGAACTATGCACTGTTATAGGCAAATTCAACTTATGCGAGTGCGAAATCCCATTGTCTTGGTTTGTCACCACAAATACAACAAATCAAGTTTCCCAGAGTCCTATTAGTTACCTCTGTTTGACCATCAATTTGTGGGTCAGTTGTGCTACTGAACTTCAAACTTGCGTCAAATATTTTTCACAAGATCAGCTAAAAATGATATAGAAATTTAGAATCTCTATCAGAAGTGATTGATTTTGGTACCCCTTATAGGCATATGACTTCTTGAAAGAATAGCTTGGCAATTTATATCACATCGGGAGTCTTCTTACATGGTTTGAAATGGGCCATCTTGGAGAACCAATCCACAACCACAAACACAGAATCAAATCCCCTCTAAGTTCTTGGCAATCTCAATACAAAATCCATGGATAAATCCTTCCAAATATCTCCTGGAACTGGTAATGGCATATATAAACTAGTGTTCTACAACTAGCCTTTTGCAGTTTGACAAGTCAAATATTTTCTTCAAAATTACCAACATCCTTTTTTAATTGTGGCCAAAAGTACCTCTCCTCGACACTTGCTATTGTTTTGTCTCAAAGTCCTCTATGTAAATCTTGAATATTTTTTCTCATAAGGATATCCTCGGAATGCACAACTGGTCACCTTTGAATAAGTAATCATCATAGATATGATTGGACAAAACAAAAGGCATAACTAACCATTCATATGAGCCTTCTCTTGTCTTGAATGTAGTCTTCCATTCATCTCCAGAACTTATGCGAATTTGATAATATCCGCTACAGAGATCAATCTTTGAGAATATCTTGGAGCCTTGTAGTTAATCCAACACATCTTCTAGTTGAGGTATGGGAATACCTGACCTTGATTTTGTTGATGGCTCTAGTATCTACGCACATCCTTTAGCTTCCATCTTTTTTAGGTGTGAACAAAGCTCATACAGCGCATGGGCCCATACTTTCTCGAATATGTCCATCCACATCAACTCTTCTACCTTCTCCTTCAGCATCTCATTCTCTTTTGGGTTCATCGAATAGTGAGGTAAATTTGGTAGACATGCTCTTCGAGCCAAATCAATTTGGTGTTGAATATCTCTCACGGGTGGAAGTCCATCTGGTAATTCTTTAAATTTAGGGATGATCTCTTTAAATTCTTCCAATATCAATTTTAGTTCGTTTGGAATCTTTGATTCAGGCGGTTCTTCTCCCTTCACAATAAGAGCATAGTATACTCTTGTTTCTTTAGAACAAGCAATAAATTCTTGCACAAAGTTAAAGATAAATAAGAAAGACATCCCCTCCACTTCATAAGTGTTGGATTCATCTCCCTTTTTGTTAGTCAGTAGAATGCCAATTTTTTTCCCGTTATACTAGAATATGCAAATATTCTTTCTTCCAAATTGGGTTGCATTCACATTATACTGCCATAGCCTTCCAAGTAGCACATGGCATACATCCATGTCAACTATCTCATATAACTTCCTCCTTAAACCTTTTCCCAATTGAGAGAGGAACTATACAGATCTCAGTTACAATGATAGTTGGGCCTTCTTTAATACACCCTAGCTTGTATGGTGTTGGATGACCTTCCATCTGTAAATTTAAGTGTCTCATTAATGATTTGGATACAATATTGTCACAGCTTTTATTGTCTATGATCAATGCATAGACTTTGTTATTAACACTGCATCAAGAATAGAAGATTTTCTTATGCTGAGATGGATCTTCTTGCCTTAAGGTAATAATCTTTTTACAACACATGCCACATGTTCCTTTTTTTCCTCTGCTATTTCAGCACTATCAATATCATCAATCGCATCGTTTTGGGCATCTTCTTCTTAGGTCAATTTTGTGATCTGTAAGGTTGACAGTCTTATAAGCATGACACTCTTTGGTTGAAACACTTCCCAAATAAGGGTCGAGCATATGGACTGTTTGTGGTAATCGATATATGCTTCGATTGCCGTATTGTTTTTTCAATATTTGTGCCTTGATTTGTAGGTTATATTGACTCAGTCATAACTTGCTTTTCTTTGTTAAGAATAGGCTGCGTCGTCAAAGTAGAGAATTTCCAGGTAGCAATTGGAGGTCAAGTCAACAGCATTTCAGCCTTTAATGTCATATTGTGAGCTTCATCTACTGTTCAAATCGGAGTTAGAGACATTCCATCTTTAATTGCAAATTTCAGTCCGTTGACATACCTTGTTGTTTGCTGGTCTTGTGACTTTGACAAGTTATATCTAGCTGAAAGGCGTAAAAATTCATCAATATACCCGGTTCCAAATTGAGTGCCTTGGATGCAGTTTTGATACTGTTGAAACAACAGTTGTTTATAGTCTAAGGGTAGGAATCTTCCTTTGAGAAGTTGCTTCACCTTTCGCTATGTTTGTACTAGTGCCTTTCCTTATCCTTTTTTTGTCATTCTGTAATGTATCCCACCAAGCTGCTGTACTTCCTTTCATCTTGTATACAACAAACTTGACTAGTTTTTAATCAGGAACATCCATCACCTCGAAGTCCTCTAGTTCATAACTCTAGTCAAGAAAAACCTCAATGCTGAGGTGGCCATTAAAACTGAGGAGGTCTACTTTGAGGTGGTAATGCTCAAATATCCTATCTCGTCTGGGTGATGCTTGATGTTTATTATATCTTTTACTGTCATCTTCTGAGTCATCATCATATACTATTAGTTGTTATGGGTGGATAGTACCACGTTGGTTGAAGTGTCGAGATTGAGTTGCCCATGCACCTCTTCATTGGTTGGTTTTATGATAGTCCACAATTCCTTCTTTTTCGTCTGACTTATCTTCATAGGTCGGTTGCCTACGTTGGATTGGAGACCCGTTGATGATTAGGATGGTCATTAGCATCAACTCAAGCACAATTGATCCTACCATCATCACGAACCTCTATTGGCACCAAAACCCAAGTTAGTGAGCATGTCACAAATCTCTAAAAGTTCTCGGGTCATCCTTGCTTCTTGTGCTTTTAACGTCGCCCAGAGGGCTCGCATTCCCCGATCATTATTGTTAGGGTTGTTGCCATTGCTTCCATCATGAAGGTCGTCATTGTCGAAATTTCCATTGTCATCATCGATAATGTTGTCATCGTTGTTACCATTATTGCCACTAGACCTCATCTTGATGGGCTATAGGGTTATACTTAGCAAATTAAGTTTCTAATACATAAAATCCACTATAAGTGGCAAGTGTAGAGCATACTTTTTAATTTCCTACCTACAAACCTATTATGCTAACATCAAAAGCAAGACTCTAATACCGACGCAGAACAAAATCAAAATAAAAAAAATACTACTAGAAAGGATTTTAGCAAACTAACCTTATAAGGAAGGATGAGAGAAATCATCTCCTTCTAGTACATAAAACCTTTACAATACTTGAAGATATTGTTTCTTGATGATTCCATAGGTTTAGAGGAGGCCTTTATTTATACTAGTTCTAAGCATTAAAAACCAGATAGCTAAAAATGTGGGATAATTGAAAGAAACATAAAAATTAACAATGTAGGATAATTAAAAGAAAATTAAAAGTCATAAGTGGGCAACTTTAGGCTCTTTGAAAATAGTCTTCTTTTGCTTGTTCCACGTTACCTTGGCAATTCCAACAAGCTTCAAAGTGTACGGGATTTGGAGATCCATCAAGACATCCAAATAAGCAAAATTTCTTCACCAAAATATGAGCAAACCCTTAAAAACAAAATGAATTTACTATGAAACACATCTAAGGCTGGTGATTGCAGAACATACGAATTCTTAGACTCTTTACCCACATATTCCCTCCTTTAGGCTTCCTTCACTTTTCACCTAGCTCACAAATATAACCAAAAGATTGTAAATGGAATATTCTAATATGGCTCCAATAATTCACAATATTGCCAATCCTTGAGAAAGTTATACTTGTTGCGATTTCTGTTCCTAGGCCATATTTATGGTTCCCTATATTGAGCATCATCTATTCTCGATTATGATTTTACACTCAGGCATGTCATGGCCAGATTTGCGAATGAAGATAAATAACAGTCTGGGAGAGAACCAGATCAAATGTGTACATTGATAACTTCTTACTTGTCTTCCAATAGCTCTAGGGACATTATACATGTGGAATATCTTCAACTTATTCTTTAATAATCAACCAAATAAGTATTGACACTAAAATCATTGCACCTCAGTATGCTCAAGCATCTATTCTTGGTTTTCAGTATTGACATTAAGAAAGAATTTGCAAAACATGCTCAAGAAATTAAGAAAAATAAGGAAATGATAAATGAAAATTTGGAAAGTGTAATTTCTTCGTATCCTCCACCAACAGAATCATATCTTGAAGATATATCTTTTTCATTAGATTTATAATATTTTTCTCTATGTTGTAATCAAAACAAAAAAGTTTAATAATCAAAATTCACAAAAATAAAAGTTTAAAACTCAACAGAAGCATAGTGTCAGAAAGGCTAATACAGTTTGTGTCATATTGGAATATCTGACACAAAAAAGATTTATAGTTCTTGTTAGACAAATTATATGTACATATTACTTATTACAATTTCCGTTAATTCAATTAGCCAATGTATCGTATACTTCGGTGAAGTAATCACCCCAAGTCACTAAAAATAACATTTCATGTAACAGACAAATTCAAGCATAAAACATACATATCCAAGCATCCAACTCAATATCCATACTTATGCTACCACCATTTCTGGATCTTCATGTGGTTGTAAAAGTGACATACACTCATTTCCAGCTTAATTATATACATTGGAACCTACACCTCTTTCAACAGGAAATATTGCTTTTAAAATTACATTAAAAGAAAGAAGAAAAAAAAGATACTCTGCATAGCATCCGAAAAAATAGAACTGTTGTGGTGTTCCTTGTTTTTGTTTCCACCCAATCAATTTGGAAGGGAAACAATGCCAACTTAACTAAACGCAATACAACTTATCAATTTAGCGTAGACAAAGTAAAATAGATGTAAAAAATATAAATCAAGTAATGCTCGAAAAATGTGAGATTTAAAATAACGTAGAATTAAAGCATACGGTCCAAAAAGTGAAGTCAACAGAAGAAAAGGAATGGCAAGCTTCATAGAAACAGACATGCTTAACAGAGTCTGCGATCTCAGGCCCAATTCCATCACCGGGGAAGAGAGTGGCACGGATGGGTTCGCTGGGGGAAGCAGCAGCGGAGAAAGATCTTTCAAAAGCAGGAAAAATCCTGCTGGAAATCTGGTTGATCGAAGCCCTTTGAAGGAGGCGTCCAAGCGCCATTGACGAAGACGGCTCAGCAGCTCAATCTGCGACGACAAGCAACCATCGTTAGGACTCCACCAAGAATCAGATCAATAAGAAGAGAAGAAACGAATTCGAATCAAAAGCAAGTGGGGGTTTGGAGCAATGCGCCATCGGACGATGAAAGGGAACTCATGCGTACAAGAAAATTTCCAGATCAACACCAACCCGCAGCACATAAAACAAGAAACCAACAGAAACCCTAGACCTGAACTGATCGAAGAAAAAGAAATCAAGAAAATTGAGATAGGGTTCCTAGATGATTGACCGATCCGCAGCAGCTTTGCGTCCAAAGAAGGAATTTCGATGCCAGAAGATGGGACGAGAAATGAAAAGTGGGAAGGTTCTTTGTGCTCCAAGATTATTCTGCGCCGCTGCCACCTACGGGGAGGAGGAGAACTAGAAGGCCGGTAAAAAAAGAGGCCCATCGTCCATCCAACGGTCCCGATCGGTCGATCAAGCAGCTCTATTATTCTGGAATCAACTACAAATATAAATATACGTCAGATTGGCGTTTAGAAAGAACAGGCAACGTATTCCGTCCGTAAACAACTAAAAGACGATGCCATGTTAGGGTTGACTTTAATTGAGTGGCAAAATCGTATGCATCAATTAAATGCAAATAACGTTATATTTATCTTTCTGAATTATATATATATATATATATATATATATTCACAAGGCTCCAATAAACATTTTTTATAATTAATCTCTAAACATATTTTTTTTAATAAAAATAAAACTATTAAACATACATCAATATAATAAGAATAATAATAATAATAATAATAATAACAAGCCCATTAATCTGTGGATTTAACTTTGATTGTTGAGCCCATTAACAATACTTCAGTGAAGGACGTTCATTGGAATCGTCCACCAATTATTCCCTCATCTCGAATTGAGATCTTTCTTAGTTGATAAGACAAATATTATGGTCATCATGACGCATTCTGCTTGTCGAACAATTTTAGCTGTAGAAGCGTTCTATTTTTTGCATCAGCGACACCATATAATTTGTACACCTTTATATAAAATAAAATATTTTAAAAATTAAAAAAATTCATTACATCAAATACCGTATATCTTGTCAACTCGAACTAAAATCTATACGGATCTCTTATGCAACAATACATCAAATGGCCTATCACTTATGCAATAATATATTACAAAGTGTGAAATAGAATATTGCTTAAGTAAAATTCACCCATCTGGATCGGCTGGTTCTGGACCTGCATAGAAAGAAGGCTTGCTTTAAGCACCTGACAAAGACCATATATACATCACAAGCAGTTTCTTTATGGGACTTGATGATTATGTACAGCAACACTTAGTTCTAACTAAAGACGATGAACCTGTTAATGTCGCTACTTAGAATTCATGCAAAAAGATTTCAAGAACTAGGCAGATAAGGAATATCTTAGTAGCAACGGCAGATGTGATCGAACCATATAAAGGTTAAAGAAAATGCACAAATTGATATTTTAAATTTCAAAATTTAAAGACTGCAGGAGAACTTCCAGGTGGAAAGAATTCAAAGATAAACATATTAACTATAAATTCTTCAAAATAAAATGCACTCAAATATATAACTAGAGGTCATAAGATTGCCATGAATTATTTTCACCTTTAAAGAAGATGTGAACAATAAGGAGAAGATAATAACTCACTGCCTGTTTGCTAAACTCGATTGATCTTCCATGTTCAAATCTTTGCCAACAGAACTAGGCTACAACAATTTACATTCACTTTTATGGTCATCCCAAAACCACCAAACTCATGATGTTAGGGTCATTGGTCACACATTCAAGATTTTATCAGAAACACCTAAATTTATATCTACAACCAGGCTGTTAACTCTGCATCTATTTTTAGCCTCCTCCCTAGATTATCATTATGCTACAGACTTGTTTAATTTTTCTTTTGCCAAAACCTACTTGGGATTCGTAATGTCTGATTGTGTGAATATCAAGACTCCATTTCATATGCTCAACCTTTACTATAAAATCAACCACTTATAAACAATATACTATTAGTATCATTATGTAATCCTTATAAGAAATCAACAAGAAGACATGTAAAATCTTTATAGACCTACAACCATATGCTCATTGTTGTTAAAATTCAACTGGTTTATTGACGTGGCACTGATACTAGGTGATGTCAGGTACAGAATTTTCAAAAGAGACAAGTCAAAATAATTATACTTTGTTTGACTGATTTCTATAACAGAATCTAGATTTCAGAAAAGTTGTCATTGACCAAATTATCAATCAGGCATAGCATGTATTTCTACAGACCATCAACTCCGTAGATACCCGAAAATGCTCTTCGATCCTGTAGCAGATTTTATGTACCAAGGCAGGAGTCTCTTCTGTTCCAGTGTTGTATCTAAAAGATCAACAGGCCTTGTTTCTGTTGTGGAATTGCATGGAATCGTGTGGTAACCTGGACTGGAATGGTTGGATTTTGAATCTGCCTTCAATCTACCAAATTTGTTGCCGTTCAGCCCCAAGTATTATTCTTGCTGAACGGTCTAGGTTGTAATATCCAGACCTTGTTATGAAAGGACCAAGTGATTCTTCCATACATCTCAATGCATACAGAACAAGAGAACTGCACAAGTCTTTTAGGAAAAGGCACTTATTGTGAACATTAACCCACCTTTTGGAATAGTTCTACATCAAATTCTTTCACCCAATCGAACTGACAACATGTTTTTTTCATTCACAGGACTGTCTAACTACCACATCAGGCAAATCATAAGAGGTAAAGTGCTTTCTAGCAACATCTGGATGTTAGTCAATGATAAGTTTTACAAGGAAGCATAAATATATACCCTACCTGCAGCTAATAGATGGAGTTCAGAAGTAACCTCTCTAGAATGTATAAAAGCCTAAAGCACAACGGTCGCAGAAAAAGGGAACACTTAGATAAGGTCTAAGAGCCCAAAACATGTGAGCTGTCAGTTTGAAAGATATCTGTATGAACATAAACAACCAATCCTCCATAATTTATTCAAGAAGATAATCAAGCATATGATAGGTGGATGTTCATCCATGTTTGAACTTGGTCTGAATTGTTCCGGTACAGTCAACTAAACTAGAACATAGGACATTACGAGTCATGGAAATGTAAATGATATATTTGAAAACATTTAACATGGAAAACATATTTATATATACACATGTAAGTGTGTACATTCATATATCAGGATGTGTGAATATGCAAGGAATCAAATTCAGTTGCATCAGTATATACAAACAGGTATCTATTGGTCTGACCTAGTAGGTCTGGCCACAGACCATATAGGTTTATACTTGTCAATATTCATTTTTTTCTTTTTTTCTTAGTGATACTGAATGACATCGGTCAGTATACCACCTTACCAAAGCTGAAATCAAGGGGAGATCTAAATACCTTTGTATATGTATATGTACATATTATGACCAAGGGTGTCAGGTCAACTCACAAGGATGGCCAGCTCACAACATCTGTTGAATGTGTATAAATGCAATCAGAATTTGGAGGAGCACAATGCAAATATCTGGAAATATTTAGGTAAATTAAGGCAGAGCTAATATTGAAAAGATCAAACAGATAAGTAAATACTGATTCCATGATGTGTCACTAGACAAACTTCCCGATTTGATCATTCTCCATCCAGGTTGGAAGGCAGGACTAAGCAACAAAATGAAGAAAAGGAATTATGATAGTGAATCATGAACCTGATGAAGGAAAGGCTCGAACATAATCACAAGTCTTGGTGACAGCTATCACACAGGGTGTTCTAGGGCAACAAAGTTTCCATAAAAATGAAGTTATTGCATCAAAACAATGAAGTATATTAAACAATACGAAAGTAGAAAAGCTAAAAGGAGTAGTGTTGAACTAGATAGGGAGAAGAGATAGAGCTATCACACAAAGGAAGAGTAGGATAAGACAAAATATTCAAAGTTTCACTCAAAAACTCTCTATAATTCCAAAAACTCTCTATATCTTCAAAAGCTCTCTATGTTTCATGACCCAACACATGGGTTTATATAGTCCTCATAGATACATTACATTCATTACATTTAATATGAATCACTCTTTTCCAAATGACTTTTTAAGAACCAATAGTCGATTTGGTTTATCCTTCTATAAGCATTTAATACGTTTCATCTCTTGATACAATGAACCTCTTTATGATACCTTGACAAGTTTACTTCCAACATTCTCCCCCCTTAAACTTGTTTCATCTTGCCAAGTTTCTTTCGAAGATGTTGAAATATTTCAAATTTAAGACATTTTGTGAGTATATTAGTCATTTATTCACTTGTCTTGATAATCTAGCTCTAACTTTAACCTCGTCATTACCTTCCACGAGTTCAGCATTATTGATGCCTTCAGCACATGCAACAACATTATCATGGGTGTCAAAAGTAACAAATCCAAAATCTTTCCTCTCTGCAGCTGGCATATTACGAGCAAGCTCTACTTTCTCGATTATGTCATATTTCTTCAGGTAATCCTTTACAAGAACCTCATCCCATACAGCAGGCAATCTAAGCAATGCCATGATTTCATCATCTGGCTCAATAAAAGAATCTGCAAGGGCAATCTTAGCAATGCTATCAACTCCAAATACTACATCTATCTTCTGCAAGCACATATAATCATCCATTGCTTTAGAGCATGATAAGAAATCCAGAAACGCAAAACCACGGTTCATTCCTATATTGTTGGTATCTTCAACCAAGGTCAAATCTTTCATATTTTTAACCAAGAATTGAAATTTCATATCGTACCGGAGTTTCGAGATTCGCTCAATATTGTACGGTACTATATACCAAGCGGTATATTTCAATATACTACTCGGTATATATATATATATATATATATATATATATATATATATATTAAAAAAAAACGTTTTCGCTGTGACGTCACCTCTCTTCTCCTCGCGACGCCGAGGAACGCCGAGGACTCTTCTCCCACACGGATGAGAAGTCGCCGACAGACAAGGAGGGAGAGCGACGCCGATCTCCAGGTTCTCCTCTTCTTCTCCCTTTTCTTTCTTCCCCTTCTCCCTCTTCTTTCTTCTCCCTTGGTCACCGCCCGATTTAAGACAATAACGGGGCGGAAACAGCCCCAATTAAAGGTATCACCCGGTAACATGCGGTCCGTGTACGGACCGGTACGTATCGCCCGGTACAAGTAGTTTATTCGAAATTAAAAACCTTGTTTTTAACTCCATAGTTTTTTAGTTTCTCCATAAAATGTTCCCTTGTCCATGACTTGCAAATATTACCCACAAAGAGTGCCACTGTCTTGACTTGGAGCAACACCACACTACTAACCTCTCACCGCAGGATTCTTGAGCTTTGAAATAGCACGATTTTTTTCATTCATAGCTTGTCATCATTTTTCTTCTCTACAAGCTTCTTTGAAGGTTAATGAATCATGTCCTGCAAAAAGACAAAATAAAGAAAGCTCATCATTGTTAGTATCAATCCTTCAAGTCATATCATATAGCTCTTGAATCGTTCTTGTCCTTCTTACAATCGGAATTCTTGAATCATGTGACCTAGCCAATCTAGGTGATAATTCAGGCAAAGACTCTTTGGTGCTTGCTTGTATTCTATCATCCTCTTCTGAAGCTATAGCTTTCTTATACTACTCATCATTTTTTAAGTTCAAAATCTGTTGTTCATCAAATTAAACATCTCTTAATATCACAATCTTATTTGTGTCAGGATTGTAGCGTTTATAACCATTGGAATTCTTAACATTAACTAACAAGATGCATTTCTGACTTTTATCCTTATGTTTAGTTCTCTTTTCTTCTGGTATCTTGACAAATGCAACATTTCCGAAAATTCTCAAAAGATCGACTCTTGATTTCTGTAAGCTCTATACTTCTTGTGGTGTAACATTACCAAATTACTTTGTCGGAAACCTATTAAGCAAATAAATTGCATAAGCAACAACATCTCCCCAAAATTCTTTACGAATTCTTCTTTCCTTTAACATGTATCGAACATATTAAGTATAGTCCTATTTTTTCTTTTCGAGACACCATTTTGTTGAGGTGTATATGACATGGTGAATTGATGTAAAATTTTATTATTTCTACAAAAACTTTCAAATTCATTTGATATATATTCACCACTCCTATCTATTCTTACAATCACTTTGTCTTTGAACCAAATTCTAAAATTCTTTGAATTTATTTAAAGCTTCTTTCTTTTCCTTTAACTCGTAAACCCAAGTTTTGCCAATATAATCATCAGTGAAGGTAAGAAAATACATATTTCCTCCAAGTGAAACTAGACTGATAGGGCCACAAACATTCGAGTGTACTATATTTAATCGATGTTATGCTCTTCTTGTTTTTCTTAATTTGAATGACTTTCTTTCTTGCTTGCCCATGGCACATACTTCACATAACTTTGATGGACAATCAATTCTTGGTAATTCTGTCACTATATTATTTCTATAAAAGTTTTAAAGTCTCAAAATTTGAGTGAGCATATCTAAAATGCCATAATGTAGAATTGTCCTCAATATTAGTTTTAAAACAATTTGACTTATCAAAAATGCATAAATGTAAAGGAAACAATCTATTCTCCATCATTTTCACGTGTGAGATTACTGTTTTATCCTTATCATGAATTGAAAGAGTCCTATCTTTCATCTTAATATCATAACATTTTTTCAAGCAATTGCCCTAAGATCATAATATTATTTTTTATATTAAGAACATAATATACATCTAATGCATAATTCTTTGTCATTATTAAGTCCAAGAAAAAATTTACCTTTACCTCTTACTAGTTTTTGAGACAGATCACTAAATGTAATGTTGCCGAAATAACATATTTATTTCGGAAAATAGTTCTTTGATGCCACACAAGTGATTTGAAGCTACTGTATCTAGATACTATGTCATAGACTAATCTTTGTTCAAATTATCATAAGTCATTAACAAAATATGATTTTTGTTCTTCTCTTTTTTTTCAACAAAATTTATCTTATCACCTTGATTGTTCGGATTATACTAACATTCAAAGTTGTAGTGCCCATACCTTCTGTAAACATAATATTGTATTTCAGATCTTTTATAATTTTTGTCACATCCATTGCCTCGATCATGTCCTGGATCATAATCTCGGCCTCTTTAACTATAATTTTCTCCATCACCTTCATTGTTTGAGATTCTTGATTGGTCTGATTTCTGCCACCTCTTCTTCTTTGTCCACGACCTTTTCCTCTTTGAGATTTTGATTCACATTTGTTTTCAAGAGTAAGTTTGGATTGTAGTGCTTGCTCTGTAAATTTTTCTTCTCTTTTTGTAAGCTGTTGTTCAAGAACTTGAAGAGAACTCATTAGTTGTTCTGAAGATATTTGTTCTAAATATTTAGACTCTTCAATTGCTACAGCAATAAAATCAAACTTTGGATCTAGAGATCTTAGTTTCACCATTTAGTCTCATTTGATGAATAAAAGAAACGATTTTTGATAAGTAATCATGAATAAATTCAAAAGTACCTTGCTGTAATTTTTCAAACTCAGCTCGTAAAACTTGTAGACGAAGTTTTTTTACCTTGTCCACACTACTGAATACTTTTTAAAATATTTCTCAAGCCTCTTTTAAATTATTTGTTGGAGCGATGATCTCGAATATTATATCATTAAGCCCTTGATAAATCATGAACAAAGCTTTTTTCTCCTTCTTTCTTTTATCTTTGAGTTGATTTCTTACTTCTGCATTCATTGCTCCTTCTGTTGGACTTGGTTCAACAAATCCATATTCTACAAACTTTTATACATCTTAAGAGCCTAAAAGAACCTTCATTTGGATGCACCATATATCATAATTTTCTTTTATCAATATAGGGATCTAGAGTTGGATGTTGCTTGAGGAAGAGGTCATAACTTAACTTGAGCTCTGATACTAATGTTCAATTAGATAGAGAGAAGAGATAGAGCTATCACACAAAGGAAGAGTAGCACAAGACAAAATATTTTATGTTTAACTCAAAAACTCTCTACAACTTCAAAAACTCTCTATATATTCAAAAACTCTCTATGTTTCATGACCCAACACACGGGGTTTTTACAATTCTCATAGATACATTGCATTCATTATATTTAATATAAATCACTCTTTTCCAAGAGACTCTTTTAAGAACCAATAGTCAATTTGGTTTATCCTTCTATAGGCATTTAATGTGTTTCGTCTCCTAATACAATAAACCTCTTTATGATATCTTGACAAGTTTAATTCCAATAAGTAGTCTGTTCCATCATGAGTATCTCAGTCTGCTTGGTAATTGGAGGACATTTTTTTTGTTTCTCTTCTCCATCCAGATTCGAGCCCTTTGCCTACCACGATGTAGGTAGTAACACTTCTAACAAGGTGGAGGAATCCAGATGATTTGGAGTACACTTGACACCTCCAACAATAAGATGAAATTTTGCCATTGCATGATGATATTGCACACCACCATAATGATGCAATCCAACATCATGAGAAGAATATGTCATCAGGAAATGACTTGTGGAAGTCAAGTGAAGCTATAACGAAGCAACATATCAGAATACTATTACAGATAAACTTACATACCGATGGTATTGAGTTCCGGATGAAGTAAATGGTAATACCTTTAAAGGCTAGTAGTGCTAGTCAGCTCTAGTCAGATTTCACCCTGCATGGAGAGCTTACATGCCTGTGAAACATACACTAAGCAACCCAGTTTGAAATCCATCTAGTATAAAAATTACCAAAAAGTTGTGACTCCACACACATTTAAATATATATTAAGGGTAGCATATAAAGGATCAGAATTTTAAAACCCCAGCATCCATCTCCTATCTTTCCCTCTCCTCTGCCCCCATTTCACCTCCTTTCTATCAGCATGCATGTCTGATTTTGCATACTCATACTGAATGCATCTTACTATACTTATCTGTTGAAGAATTAATAGCAGACAAGATGTTAACATTAGTAACTACTTATGTTACTTCATTTACATAAAGGTTTCAAATACTAAGGATCATTACCAGTTCATATCAGTACCAATAGGTATCTATTCTTTTGTCTGATGATACCAAATGGCGCATATAGGAATTCCGTTCCGTACAACAATAATGTATCATTCCAACCAAAACTATTATCAGGCAGAGATTTAAACCTTTAATTTAATGTACATATTAAAGGTATCGTCTCGCTTTCTCTATCTTTTCGTAAAGAAGGAACGAGGAAATCTTACTCATCGTTGATGGCGATGAATGTTGAGACGATCTCGACCCTGGAGTGGTGCACTCGATCATATCGAGGGCTTTCTTTGGGTTCTTGGAGGTCTTAGTGTCCCCTTATCCGTATTCACAGAAGATCGAGCGAAAAATCTTCCTTCTTATGGACGGCCGTGGCGAACGTTGCGGAAATCCCCGGAACGCTGCAATTGATCGTTGCGGGTTTCCTTCCGATTCTTGGAGGCCTTCGTCTTCTTCCATCTCCAAAAGAACGAGCGACCAATCGACCGATGGTGGTGGAGAATCTCGTGGCGGTGGCGTCCCATGGAGTGGTGCCATCGATCATTAAGGTCTCTGCGTCTCTCTATCTCACTTCTCTTCTCTAAATGAACCAGCGAGGAATCTTGCAATCTCGATCCGGAAGAGATGCAGTTGATCGAAATGGGTTTTCTTTCGGTGCTTGGAGGTCTTCCTCTCCTTTCCCCTCCCTCCCTGCAGAAGGACGAGCGAGAAATGTTGTCGATTGACGCGGTGGTGACCCAACCCAATCCGAACCAACTCGAGTCTACTTGAACAAGCCCAACCCAGCCTCAATCATCTCAACTCGGATTGGGTTCGCCTCCAAATTGGCCCAACAATATTATAATGCCCACCAAATCATGTGTTGCAATTGCAATGCTGCGTGGCTGACTTCAACAAACAAATGTTTGACCAGAGAGGCATGTGAAGTATTAGGAAAACCGCACATTAATTAAGTATACGAACGGCTCAGAAGAAAGCTACTCCTTCAGTCCCCCTACAATGTACTACTTGCCGTAGGAGTGACAACTACACTACAAAGCATTAATTGATGAACAACCAATCTGATCTCCAAATCCCACAGCAGATGATGTCCCATTAATATGATGTAGAATATCGCCATGATGTCGTAAAAAATAGATGCTCTGGTCTCTTCTTTCACGTATGATGGGAAAAATATCTATCTGATGGATTGAGTTCATTAAAGAATTCCTGTCCTCAATCTATTATGAGTTCTTGAACGAGAGATTGGGCATTTTTTTAATCCATTCCTGCCTTTTATTTTCATGAATGAATCATTACGGAAGACACTGAACCTAAACCATGGGGCAGTGAAGACATTGAACTCAGAGCAGCAACTGCACACTGCATCGGAGGAAGAGCTGCAGTGGACTAATGAATGATACACTCCAAGCCTAGAAGGTGTTTGCTTGTGGTTGGGATTTTCTAGTTTACTGTCTCTTCAGCTGTTCTAGTTTCTTTTCGTGGCTTCTTGGATCCCAGTCTTCAATGAAGCACAAAGAATGAGTTCACGACGATGGAGACAGCAACCAAGGTGATGGGCACTTGGACCCACCGGCAGAACTGGTGGCTGTTTGCAGGATTAGGTAAGAGTTACTGTAGATACATCCATTTGGCTTTCTTCTCTCCGTCAGATAATAAATGCATTGAGGTAAGAGTAATGTATCTTTCTCTTCTCTGTTGGCTGCAGCTGTTCTTCAGAGGATGAGCTGTTTTGTGTGTGTATTCTGAAGACGTGTTACCAGTTTTGTGTGTCAGAAGCCTTATTTGACGTAGAAATTAATGATTTGTTCTTTAATCCACCGAAGTCATCTCTGCAGAAGATGGAAGGGATATCATTGTTTGGAAGCGGAACAAGTCAAGAGGGCCGGGGGGGGGGGTTTTGGGACACATGAGAAGTCGGCAGCGGGATGCTCGGACAACTGCCAACGTGAACACCGAATGCAGCAACCTCAAGATGCTGTGAATGATCAAATGTTACGTTTCGATGAGGGCCTCAGAAGCACCAATAATTAATGGTCTATCTCATGTGACCACTGCAGATGTGCAGCTACCTTTCAGATGGCTACAACAAGCAACAACACTTGTTCCCATGCAGGGTGGAGAAGAGACGTGAGGGGCTGTCAGCGGTGTCACTGATGCGTAGGACAGAGCGGCATGGATGTGCATGACAAAGGGAATGGTCCAGCTCTGTTAGTGTTCGTGAGTTATGGGGGTGATGATGATGGAGTCTGTGACATGATCAGACGACCAGTGCACGTTCAATGAATTCATTCACTTGCCGACTCATGGAGCAGATTAAGAACAGCGGCCGAAATGATGATCGGGTTTCCTTTAGATATAAACTAGTAGTTGACATCCACGATGTTTGCACTATAAACCCCCCCCCATAGGCCTTCCATTCCTTCACATCCATTGCAGAAAGGTGTTTCCCAGTCTTCTGTAGCTTTGAGGCATCATGATTCCAGTCATTGATTTCTCGAAGGTGGATGGCGAGGAGAGGGCTGAAACCCTGGCCCAGATTGCTAATGGATGTGAAGAGTGGGGCTTCTTTCAGGTTCGTTAACTTGCAGTTGGTGAGTGTAATGGTTTCTTCTCTTGGACGTCTTCTAACCAGTGTTTTGCATCTGCAGCTGGCGAACCATGGCATTCCAGTGGAGCTTCTTGAACGTGTGAAGAAGGTATGTTCTGCGTGCTACAAGTTGCGACAGGAGAGCTTCAAGGAATCAAACCCCGTGCAGCTGCTGAACAAGTTGGTCGAGGAAGAAAGTGAGGGAGGGAATGTGGAGCGGCTGAACGACGTCGATTGGGAGGATGTGTTCGTCCTCCAAGATGATAAGCCCTGGCCATCTAATCCCCCTGAGTTCAAGTAAGAACACAAGGACGAGGAATCAAAGGAGAGAAGTTCAATGGATCGAATCACTGATGCTTCTTGGCTAACTTTTCAGGGAGACGATGAGGGAGTACAGGAAAGAGCTGAGGAAGTTAGCCGAGAGAGTAATGGAAGCCATGGACGAGAACCTGGGCCTGGAGAGGGGCTACATAAGCAGAGCATTCTCCGCAAACGGCGAGCACGAGCCCTTCTTCGGGACCAAAGTGAGTCACTACCCTCCCTGCCCGCGGCTCGACCTCGTCGACGGCCTCCGCGCCCACACCGACGCCGGCGGAGTCATCCTCCTCTTCCAGGACGACGAGGTCGGCGGCCTCCAGATCCTGAAGGACGGCAAGTGGGTCGACGTGCAGCCGGTGAAGCACTCCATCGTGATCAACACCGGGGATCAGATCGAGGTGCTCAGCAACGGGCGGTACAAAAGCGTGTGGCACCGCGTGCTCGTCTCCTCCCACGGCAACCGCCGCTCCATCGCCTCCTTCTACAACCCTTCGCTCAAGGCCACCATTGCTCCCGCCACCAAGCTTGTCGCAAGCCAGCCCCGGGAGGTTGGTGCTTCGTACCCCGAGTTCGTGTTCGGGGACTACATGGACGTGTATGTGAAACAGAAGTTCCACCCCAAGGAGCCAAGGTTTCAGGCGGTGGCAGCAGCTCTGTGAAAATGCAGGAAGGAGATGATACACTCGAGGGTAGTTTAATGTGTGACCATCTAAGTATATCAGTGTCGTATATTTATAGGTCGGTATCAGCGACAGATGCTTGCTTGCTTGGACATGTGCAGCACATCTGTATGATACAAGTACTGCGTACTGAGTCTGTTGTCGAGTCTGTGTGCTTTGCTTCGTACATTACCCGGAGCCTGTATTCCAAGTTGTGTCAAGTATTATAAGCTCTTCCGTGCGTTCTCCATGATGCTCGTGGTTCCCCTCCAACTTTGATGTTCTCCATTAAAAGCCCAGCCATAGAACTCACAGGGACTTGTATGCCAGTTTGCCATCTTGAAGCCCGTTTCCAGCCCAGCTAAGATTCTACACGTACGTGTTCGCTGAAGATTGTTGAACTTGTAAACAATGTAAAGAAGAAACGAAATATGTCGTACAGCCATGATGGAAACCAGGAAGCCTCGTGTATGCTTCGTAGTCAAAGCCAGTCAAGGTTTGGTATGGTGGGGGCGGGGTTGGGTAGACATCTTATCAACGTGATCTAAGATTTTCCAAGTCGAGCTGCGTCATAACGTTTTGGTCGTTCATTTCATGAGCTGATCTCCTTGTGAAATGTACTTCGAGATGGGATAAGACGGCAGCTTCGTTGACCATGGAGAAAAGGTTTGACCAGGAACACGGCTTAGTTCCCGGTTATTTCCTCTGATTGGTATGTGAGATCTGATATGGAAGCTTGATGCAGTATAAAAGGTCCCAGTTGGTTCCATTTCTCTTCATCCGATCCATTCGAGAAGCAATACAGAAGCATAATTTGCAACCAGAGCATCATCTCCTCCTCGCTAGAAATGGCCATTCCAGTCATCGATTTCTCGAAGTTGGAGGGGAAGGAAAGAGCTGAAACCTTGGCACGGATTGCCAATGGATGCCAAGAATGGGGATTCTTTCAGGTTTGCATCCCATTTGACCGGTTCCTTCTTTGTCCTTACTGGGATCTTTTCGAGTTGACGCTGGTACTAAAGCAGAGGAATCTACCTGACCTGTTTGCAGCTGGTGAACCATGGGATTCCGGTGGAGCTCTTGGAACGCGTGAAGAAGGTGTGCTCCGAGTGCTACAGGCTCAGAGCGGAGGGCTTCAAGGCGTCCAAACCTGTGCAGCTGTTGAACAAGCTGGTGGAAGAAGAAAGCGACGCCGCCGATGCTAAGCCCTTGGATAACGTGGATTGGGAGGATGTCTTCCTTCTCCAGGATGACAACGAGTGGCCGGTCAACCCTCCAGAGTTCAGGTGATCATCAACTTCCACGCAGGGCTCGTCAGGCTAATTGATATGTAGTTATAAGTGCCTAACGTATGCGCTCTTCATGCGCAATCTTGCAGGGAGACCATGAAGGAGTACAGGGAAGAGCTGAGGAAGCTGGCTGAGAAGGTGATGGAAGTAATGGATGAGAATCTGGGGTTCGAGAAGGGCTCCATCAGGAACTCATTCTCCGGAAACGGCGAGCATCAACCCTTCTTCGGCACCAAGGTGAGCCACTACCCACCGTGCCCGCGCCTGGACATGGTGAACGGCCTTCGCGCCCACACCGACGCAGGCGGCGTCATCCTCCTCTTCCAAGACGACCAAGTGGGCGGCCTGCAGATCCTTAAAGACGGGCAGTGGATCGACGTGCAGCCAGTGGCCAATGCCATCGTCATCAACACGGGAGACCAGATCGAAGTCCTCAGCAACGGGCGGTACAAGAGCGTGTGGCACCGCGTGCTGACGACCAACGACGGCAACCGCCGCTCCATCGCTTCCTTCTACAACCCCTCCTTGAAGGCCACCATCGCTCCAGGGACCAACAAGGACGACTCTGCTACAGCGCTGTACCCCAAGTACGTTTTCGGGGACTACATGGATGTGTACGTGAAGCAAAAGTTCTTGGCCAAGGAACCGCGGTTCGCGGCAGTGACAGCAGTGTGAGGATAGCAAAAGTGCACGTTGTTCATTACAATGTATTGTTCCTTCGATTTAATTCTTCGCATGTAATGGATAAAACGAGTCGTCAGCCTCTCGACTTTGATCACATATGTTCTGATTTCTACGGTTCTTTCATGTTAATAGAAATAATGACAAAGGTAAATATAAAATGATATTATTTAAATCACGATAGAGATAAATATAAAATGATATTTTTGTATTTCTTATATCTTAAATAAATCTATAATTTAAAGATCAATCTGTATATTTTAATTGAGTAATTTTGAGTATATAATTAAGAAAAAAAATTCTTAAAATTTGTATAAATACACAACACCTTAATGAAAAAAATCATGACTCTTTACAAGTTCTTCAATTAATCATGATATTAAACCTTTTCGACTTCTCCTTCCTCGTTGTTTGATGATCATAGTCTCTCTTCTTTATTGACCTACCAATTTTTTCATTTGTCTAAATGTCACGGACAAAATTATAAATAGAATGTTTGATATAATGTTTATGTATGTTTGTGTCTTTTGGTTTGTTTATGCTATGTACATGTAGAGAAATGGTCAAAGGGTTAATAACCTTATTTTAGTTGGGTTTAGTAGCCGTTTTAAGTTTGTAAATAAAGGTTAGTGTCATGTAGACACTTGTGAGAGATTTTAGTATGTAGTGGACCATTTTAACCCTTTGTTGTGCAACCATTCAGAGCTTGTAAAGTTTGTTTGTAATTTGCATTGGCTATGAAGTGTTTTTTGAGATGTTTGCTTGTGGATCCCGAGTGAGACGATTTCTTTAACCCGTTTTCTCTTTTGTACGTCTTAAGGGACTATGGGAGGTTTCGAGGAGGCTGACCTTTGCGGACGGACACGCAATGGTGCCACACGACTTAGGCATGTTGGGAAAAACCTGTGAAAATGGAATAATTTTTTTCCCTCTTTGTGTATCAAAATGGGTTCCTCATCAAAATACCAACTTGATATCAAAATGCTAATATCAACCAAAACAATATAAACAATATTACCAATAAATCAATCACACAGTAAGACCAAATTTTAACGTGTAAAACCCAATGCGGGAAAAACCATGGGACCGTAGTCCACCTCAAACTTCCACTATCAATAGTAATGATAACAGGTTTATAATAAATCTTCTCTAGAATAACTAGAGGATTACAATAACATCAAGAACATAGATCTTGGCTTAAGAATAGCAAATCATCATCTTATGGGATGGATCTCATCAACAGATAATTCTAAGTCTCACAAAGTGGATATAGCAGGAAAGTATCTCAGAGAGAGTAAACTATATATCAATACTATTAAGATTATAGAGCTTGTTGCAAGGATTCTCTGCATAAAATTTGGGTCAAAACTGACAATGTTTGGCCACTAATCGTCAAGCAGAAAACTCCTAATCTTTTTCTCTCTCTCCACGTCGTTGTTGCTGCACACGTTCGTTGAACTCTGTCGCTGCCCTCACACTGCCCATTCATAGCCCTATCTCTCTCTCTTTTTAATTTCTTTGATTTGGGCTCAAAAGACCTAATTGACCAAGCCCACATATGGGTTGGACCCAACAATTCTCCCCCTCCAGCTCATATGGTGGGCTGTACCAAGCCCGCTCTTCGCTTACATGCTTCAAGCTTCTCCTTAGGCAAAGACTTTGTCAACATATCTGAACCATTCTCATTAGTATGCACTTTTTCCAACTGTAATTCTTTCATCTCAAGCACATAACGAATCCAGTGATATCTCACATCAATGTGCTTGGATCTAGAATGATATGTTGAATTCTTAGAGAGGTGAATGACACTCTAACTATCATAGTAAACAATATATCCTTCCTGTTTCAAACCCAATTCTTGTAGAAACTTTTTCATCCATAAAGCTTCCTTGCAGGCTTCAGTAACTGCTATGTATTCTGCTTCTGTGGTTGATAGAGCAACACAATTCTGTAACTTTGATTGCCAAGATACTACTCCCCCTACAAATGTCATCAAGAACCCCAAAGTGGATTTCTTGGAATCAGTATCACCTGCTATGTTTGCAACTGTGTGCCCTTCTAACACAGGTTCATCATTGCCAAAACATAAATATCTTAATATCTTAATATCTACTTCACTGTTGCCTAATGTTCCTTTCTAGGATTAGAGAGAAATCGGCTAACAACTCCAACTGCATGAGCTATATCTGACCTAGTACAAACCATAGCATACATCAAACTGCCTACTGTAGATGAGTAAGGTACTCTAGACATTTCTTATTTTTCTTTCTCACTTGTAGGACATTGTTTCGAACTAAGCTTGAAATGACCAGCAAATGGAGAACAAACTACTTTAGCTTTACTCATGTTGAATCTTTCAAGAACCTTTTCAATGTAAGTCTCCTAAGATAGCTAAATCTTCCTTTTCTTCCTATCACGAAGAATCTTCATGCCAAGAGGCATTCGTGCAAGAGGCATCACGAGAACAAGTAAGCTAGGAAGAAAGTGTAGCGCACAAAAGTTATGATGGCTGAGTTTTAGCTATGGCTTAATGTTGGCAAGTATACTTGATGGTGCTCAAGGCAAGCGTGGCACTTGGTAAAGAATGAGACAATGCAAGGCGGAATGGGTTGTTTAGCGATCGAAAGAGTTGTGTAAAGCTCACAAAGGTGAGGGGAATTGCTACCTTAAAGAATTCGGTACTCATGTAAGGTCTTGTATACGAATGATGGAATGTTCATGGCCATCCCAAGGCAGCCGAAGCTCGATGCCATGGAGCATTGAAACTTTTTCTTCGGTATGAGAAGGATACGTCTGTATGAGGTTGAAGTGTGCAGTAAGTTCAGCATGTTGCTAGGCCTTGAAGGGTGTAGCAGGGACTGTATTTGCTAGTCATATGTGCCCAGTAAGCCAATCACGTGAGTGATGACACGTGTGACTTGATACAGAATCTTTTTGCTTATTATATTTTGGCATATATCACTTTATATTAACTATTGCATATATGCATATAGGTGCCCAATAAGCCAATCACGTGAGTGATGACACGTGCGGTACTCTTTTGTAGGTCCTAAGGGACCATGGGAGGTTTCGAGGAGGTTGACCTTTGTGGACAGACATGTAAGGGGACCACACGACTTAGTCAAAACCAGCTAAGTCCATAACAGATGATATCAGAGCGGGACAAACACTTATAGAAACACTTGGCATGCAAATGTGGGGGATCTAGCGAGGCTGCATTGAGGGCTGCTAGCACGCATGACCATTTTGGGAAAAACGAGCGTGGAGATATAGGGAAATAGAGTCGCTCAGAGGAGCAAACATCTGAGCTTGGCATTCAGAGGAATGACCAACCCTTCGTGCAAGAGGCACCACGAGAACAAGCAAGTTGGGAAGAAAGTGTAGCATACAAAAGTTAGGATGGCTGAGTTTGAGCTATGGCTCAATGTTGGCAACTATACTTGATGGTGCTCAAGGCAAGCATGGCGCTTGATAAAGAATGAGACAATGTAAGGCGGAATGTGTTGTTTATTAATCGAAAGAGTTGTGCAAAGCTCACAGAGATGAGGGGAATTGCTAACTTGAAGAATTCGGTACTCATCCAAGGTCTTGTATACGAACGATGGAATGTTCATGGCCATCCCAAGGCAATCGAAGCTCGAAGCTATGGAGCATTGAAACTTTCTCTTCGGTATGAGAAGGATACGTCTATAGGAGGTTGAAGTGTGTAGTAAGTTTAGTATGTTGCTAGGCCTTGAGGGGTGTAGCAGGGACTGTATTTGCTAGTCATAGGTGCCTAGTAAGCCAATCACGTGAGTGATGACACGTGTGACTTGATACAGAATCTTTTTGCTTATTATATTTTGGCATATATCACTTTATATTAACTATTACATATATGCATATATATATATATATATATATATATATATATATATATATATATATATATATATATATATATATATATATATATATATATATATATATATATATATATATTGTTATGTCCTTGGATTTGTGCAATGGGAATCGGATCGTGATGAGATCACGATAGTGAGACCGATTCACCTTTAAACACATATCCTAAATAATCTCGGTCATAGGTTACTCGAGAGGGACATCAAGATAACCGGACAGACTGGTGTGCTTTATACCCATCCATATGATGGATGCAACTGGTCTCATAGCTGCTCGTATGGGGACACTAGGGATACAGTACAGGTGCTCATTGGAGAATGAGTTCACTGATTGATCCGCTTACGGAATGTTGGATGGTTGATGATGCCTTATTGTCAAATAGCGATTCTGTAGTCCTAGTGGTGTATCTGGTCCTTAGACTTGAGATACCAAGGATATCCTGTATGAGTACACTCTTTGATACCAGACTTATATGTTTGGCTATCTCAGATCTAGTACAGCTGGTCATTGGGAGTGGTAGTCGACCTTACGAGGGCTATTGAGTGTCGATAGTGGATCATCCACTCTCGGCATCATGAGAGGAATATCCCATGTGTTCTTGCTCAGACAAATCCCTGACTAGGGTCATTCGGGTTGAAAGAGAAAGAGTTCTCCGTGAGAATTCGATTAGAGCGAGACTCGAGTAGAAACCATATGGGTCTGACGACACCATGCTCGATATATGGTCTTTGGGATATTAGATGGATGAGAGACTATAGGTACACAGTAACTAAGGACAAATAGGTCCAATGGATTGGATTCCCCTGTATCGTCTAAGGACTACGGTGTAGTGGCCTAGTACGTCCGTAGTCAATGAGTCGAGTGAATTATTACAGAGATAATAATTCACTAAGTTAGAAGGAGTTCTGATAGGTATGACGAATGGCCAGCTCGATATTGAGCCTAGAGGGTCACACACATATGGTAGGCATTGCGATGAGTTGAGGTTCGGATATGAGATATCCGCCAGACCCCTTATCTTATTGGATATCCAATAAGCCCATAAATTATTGGATCCCATGGACGAGATCCAATAAGAGCCCATGAGAGATTATTGGATAGAGATCCACTAATCTAAAAGGCTTGGGTAATTGGATGCAGATCCGATACCCACTAGGGGAGGATCCATTAGGGTTTGATAGGGGACCTCTATAAATAGGAGGGATTCAGAGCCTCATAGGCCAGAGCCTTTGCTTGCCTCTCATATTCTCCTCCCCCTCTCCACCTCAGAGCAGGCCTGGAGTTTTGAGGAGCATCGTCGCAGCCCTATCGTGTGGATCACCGCTAGAGAGGAGGACGCTTGACCTCCTTCACCCTCTCCTAAAGATCTGCAAGGAAACAGGGATATACGATCTCCCTAGGTAATACAATATACTCTATACGTAGTTTTAAGTTTCACGGATTTTGTGCACTAATTTTTGCACGACGACGAACATCTCTTTGGGAATAGGGGATTTTATTTTCTTGTTCTTCCACTGCACATGTGATATCGCTCCCAAGATTTCCCAATAGTGGTATCAGAGCCATGTTGTTCATGCGATAAATTGGTTTCGAACTACGTGTGTTGTGTTTTTGAGAAGCTTTTGACGTCAAAATCGTTGACGCAAAAGCGAGAAAGGGCAGCAACTGTTGCTACCCTCGCTGCCGTCGCAGATGGCAGCACATCTGTGTGCAAGCAGGCCGCTTGCAGCGGCAGCCGCAAGACAAGACGCGTGCGACCAGGCCCCTGCATGCGGGCACTGCGCCCGCACGCAACAGCGGTGCTTGCGGGTGTTGGACCCGCGGGCAGAGGCGCCGCAGGGCAACGGCACCTGCGGTCGTTGCTCCTACGGGGTGACACGCCACAAGGCAGCGGCACTTGTGGCCGCTGCTCCCGCGGGCAAAACCCAGTCGCCTGCGGGTGTTGGACCCACGAGCAGAGGCATCGTAGTGTCACGAACGGTCATCGCGCACCCGCAACAACTCCGTTCAACGAACCGTTCGTCGCTCACACCCGCATGTACTGCTGCTTGACAGCATGTTTTCTCATGGTTTTGGGTCATTTTGCTGTAAATATGTAAGTTCGAATAAGCTGCAGCGTTGCAAAGCGATCGCTCACCGAACCGAACAAAACAGCCCCAAAACAGCCCAAAACGGCTCCGTTTTCGCGTGCCGCGGGAGGTGAGCGGAGTGCTGCCTCCGCTCACCAAAATGTCAGCCATCTTAGCACCCAGGAACCCCCCAGGTGGCACATGGCTGGATGGGGCTTCGGTTATATACCGGGCGTTGAACACTCTTTCGCAAGTTCGCACGTGACCTTTACGGGAACTTGGTTTTGCGCCCGGGACCAGGTGAGCGGCTGTTTGTGGGCTTGCAGCTGTTCGTTCATCCTTGAAAGCCTTGTTTTCCTCCCTCTCCCTCTTTTCTCTTGTGCACACAAGGTGTTCGACGATTTTCTTGTAAAGCTTCCCTTTTCGCGAGACTTCGGGACTTGTCCGTTGCTCGTTCTTTCGATCTAACTTTCTTTCTCTTTTACAGGTCCTTCGGGACCTGCGAGAGGTTACAAAGTGGCTGATCCTTGCGGAGCAAGATCGCAAGGGCGAAGCGCGACTTAGGCAACGCAAGCTAAGTTCGCGTCTTTGCCGCACGGGTGACCCGCGACTTTGGCAACGCACGCTAGCTTCGAGTCTTTGGCCGCAAGGGTGCCTCACGCCTTAGGCAATTCCAACTAAGGTCGTGACATTGTGGTATCAGAGCGGGCAAGCTCTTCGATCGAACAACGAACGAACTTCGCAACTTCGCCATGGCAAAGCATCGTGGCGAATCAAGCAAGACGGGGCAAGCCGGAACCTTGCCCCAAGCAGCCGCAGGTGGGCTGCATGTGCACACTCGCTCTCATGCTGTTTGGAGCCGCTCACGAGGATCGCGGCAGCGAACAGGATGAGCGAGAAGTTGGCAACTCTCCGCAAGCGGAGGAAGCGCAATCTGGTGCGCTAACTGGGAAAAAGAGTCATAAGGAGAGACTTACGACGGCGGAAACCCGCCTGGATGTTCTGGAAGCGAGCATGGAGGAACTCTACCATGGCCAACAAAGGCTTGTTGGGGTAGAGAGCTCGCAAGAGGAAGCGGAGTCCAGGATCGACAAGGTCGAGGCCCTAGTCGACCGACTGTCTGATGACACCAAGGACTCCGTGCTGCACTTACAGGATGTTGTGGCGGAACTCATGGCAAAGGTGGCTATGCTCACAAGAACGCTAAATGCGGGAGGAGGCAACACCCGCGTTGCACCGCCACAAAACTTGAGGGCACCTGAGCCCCATGGATACGGAGGGGCTAGAGATGCCAAGGAGCTCGAGAACTTTCTGTTTGACATGGAGCAATACTTCCGAGCTACGAGGCCCGATTCTGAAGATACCAAAGTTTCTATAGCAACCATGTATCTGAACGGAGATGCGAAACTTTGGTGGCGAACTCGTTGGGAGGAGATCCAACAAGGTCGGTGTCGAGTCGACACATGGGAAGACTTGAAGCGGGAGTTGAGAACTCAGTTCCTACCGGAGAACACAGAGTTCGTCGCAAGAAGGAAGTTGAGACAACTCCGCCAAAGTACCACCATCCGAGACTACGTGAAGCAATTTTCTACACTAATGCTGGACATACAGGACATGTCTGAGAAAGACAAGTTGTTCAGCTTCCTTGATGGTTTGAAACCATGGGCTCAACAAGAGCTGAAACGAAGGAATGTTACCGATGTGGTCGGAGCAATTGCAGCTGCAAAAAGGCTCACCGACTTTGTTTCCTCTGAAGACCCGGCGAGAAGGAAACAATCTTCAAGCAATCGCCCTCCAAAACATTCTCGAGGGAAGGAGCTCGGGGGCGAACAAAAGAAGAAGAGCTCCCACAAAGGGCCGAACCCTAAAGGCAAGGCCTCAAAACCTGGAGGATGCTTCTTGTGCGGAGGACCGCACATGGTAAGGGAGTGCCCACAGAAACAGGCACTCAATGCTTTGACGGCTTCCATCCACCCTCCCCGATCGGACAAGGGCAAAGCTGTTGCTCTTAGTTCGAGCAGTTCAGAATCCAGCAGCGATGACGAAGAGTCGCAAGGACCCCGAATGGGAGCAATGCGTTTGTTGAACGCTATGCGGGGTCAAGTGGGGGAGAACAACAAGACAAAGCAACAGAAAGCAGGAAGTGGTGAGTTGATGTACGTAGACATCAAGCTGAATGGCTAAATGACCCGTGCAATGGTGGACACGGGCGCTACCCACAACTTCATAGCCGATCGTGAAGCACAGCGACTTGGGTTGATCTTGGAGAAGAGCCCAAGCCGAATGAAAGCGGTGAACTCGGAGGCCAGGCGAATCTCCGGGTTGGCGAAGGGAGTTCCTATCAAAATCGGGACTTGGAGCGGAAACACCAACATGATGGCCGTGCCACTGGACGACTTCTAAGTGATTCTTGGAATGGAGTTTATGCACGCGGCGAAGTTGGTGTCGATGCCGTTCTTGAACTCCCTATATATGATGGGAGGCGATGACCCCTGCGTGGTTCCCGTCTCTCGGAGAGGAACCAAGGAGCCCCAACATATTTCGGCGTTACAATTGAAGAAAGGGGTGCGAAAGGGCGAACTGACATTCGTGGCTGCTATGAAGCTAGAGCCACTCAACGAAGAGGCCATTCAAGAACCTGCTGTGGTGGCGAACGTCCTGAAGGAGTTCAAAGACGTTATGCCACCCGAGTTGCCGAAGACTCTTCCACCACGCAGAGGCGTGGATCACAATATCGAGCTGGAGCCAGGAGTGAAGCCTCCAGCGAGACCACCCTACCGCATGCCCTTGCTAGAGTTGGCAGAACTCAGAAAGCAGTTAGGTGAACTACTAAGCGGTGGTCTCATCCGCAGCTCAAAAGCACATTTCGGAGCTCCAGTTCTCTTCCAGAAGAAACAAGATGGGAGCCTTCGATTATGCGTCGACTACCGAGCCCTCAACAAAGTAACAGTGAAGAACAAGTATCCCATCCCGCTCATTGCGGACTTGTTCGATCAATTGGGCAAGGCAAAGTATTTCTCAAAACTCGACCTTCGGTCGGGATATTGGCAGGTGCGCATTGCTGAAGGCGACGAAGCAAAGACTACTTGTGTGACCAGATATGGAGCGTTTGAGTTCTTGGTGATGCCTTTTGGCTTAACCAACGCTCCGGCCACATTCTGTACTCTCATGAACCAGCTATTCAAGGAGTATTTGGATAAGTTCGTGGTCGTCTACTTGGACAATATCGTCGTCTACAGCCAAACGCTCGAGGAGCATGTCAAGCACCTTCGGACGATTTTCAAGGTTCTCAGGGAGAACACGTTGTTCGTAAAAAGGGAGAAATGCTACTTTGCTCAAACTGAGATCCTATTCTTGGGGCATCGAATCGGTGATGGCTCCATTCGGATGGACAAGTCGAAGGTGCAAGCAGTTGCGGAATGGCGAACTCCAAAGAAGGTGCCAGAGTTGAGATCCTTCCTTGGTTTCGTCAACTACTATCGACGCTTCATTGCCGGGTATTCGAAGCGGGCAACCACACTGACGGAGTTGCTGAAGAAGGAGCAGCCTTGGAAGTGGTCGGACAAATGTGTGATAGCATTCCAAGACCTGAAAGCTGCTGTCCTAGAAGAACCAGTGCTCAAATTGCCAAACTATGGAGAGCCCTTTGAAGTCCACACAGATGCTTCGGACTTCGCTATTGGAGGAGTACTCATGCAGGAAGGTCATCCGGTGGCCTACGAGAGCCGCAAACTCAACGAGACCGAGAGGCGGTATCCAGTGCATGAGAAGGAGATGATAGCAGTGATTCACTGTCTACGAGTTTGGCGACACTACCTTCTCGGGTCGCGATTTGTGCTGAGGACAGACAACATCGCCCTGAGTTATTTCCAAACTCAGAAGAAGCTCTCCCCAAAGCAAGCACGGTGGCAGGACTTCCTGGCTGAATTTGATATGGCAATGGAATACAAGCCCGGGAAGGCGAATGTCGTGGCCGTTGCGCTAAGTCGGAAAGTGGAATGCGTGAATGCTGCACAACTGGAGGGCAGAGGCCAAGCAAGTCAGTTACACTCCAACTTCCTTTCCCGAATCAGAGATGGACTGTATAGTAATCCCCAGGCAGTTATCCTGATGCAGCTTATCAAAGAAGGCAAGGCACGACGATTTTGGGTCCAGGAGGGACTTGTTTACACAAAAGGGAATAGGGTTTATGTTCCCCGAGTGGACAATTTAAGGCGTGAACTCTTAAAAGAGTGTCACGATTCCCTTTGGACTGGACACCCCGGCATTCACAAAACGTTGGCTCTCGTGGAGAGGGCCTTCTACTGGCCAAAGATGGGGATTGATGTGGAGGAGTATGTTCGAACCTGCCTTACTTGCCAACAAGACAAGGCGGAGCAGCGAAAGCCGGTGGGACTTTTGGAGCCGTTGCCCATACCAGAAAGGCCATGGGAGAGCATTTCCTTAGACTTCATATCAAGTTTGCCACCTGTAGGGGGACTTGGATCGATACTCGTGGTGGTCGATCGGTTTTCAAAGTATACAACTTTCATTGCCGCCCCCCTACATTGTTCAGCTGAAGAGGCGGCCAGACTGATGATGAAGGGTGTAGTGAAGTATTGGGGAGTCCCACACAATATCATTAGTGATCGGGATGCTCGGTTCCTGGGACGATTCTGGACCGAGTTATTCAAATTGTTGGGGTCAAAGTTATACTTCTCTACAAGCCTCCACCCCCAGACGGATGGTCAGACTGAAAGAATAAATTCGCTCTTGGAGCAGTATCTCCGGCACTACATGAGTGCCAACCAACGAGATTGGGTGAAGCTGTTGGACATCGCCCAATTCTCCTACAACTTGCAGCGGAGCTCTGCATCCAACAAGAGCCCCTTCGAAATTATCACAGGACAACAACCGTCGACTCCACACACTATGGCAATTGGGTATACGGGGAGTAGTCCATCAGCCTATCATTTCGCAAAGGAGTGGCATCGAAATGCCGATATTGCGCGAGCTTACTTGGAGAAGGCGGCAAAACGGATGAAGAAGTGGGCAGACTTGGGAAGGCGACCACAAGAGTTCAAAGTTGGCGATTTGGTGTTGGTAAAGCTCCAACTAGCATCACTCCAATTCTTCAGGAACAGAGTTCACAAAGGATTGGTGCGTAAGTATGAAGGGCCCTTCCCAATTATCAGCAGAGTAGGCAATGTTTCTTACAAGTTACAGCTACCGGCGTGGTTCAAAATTCACAACGTTCTTCACGCCAGCAACCTGAAGGCCTACCATTCGGATCCGCAAGATGCTTCTCGAAGTGTTCCAACTCGGCTTCCTCCCATCACAGCCTCCTACGAGAAGCGAGTGGAAACCATTCTGGCGGATCGTAAGATAAAGCTACCCAGCGGAGCGGAACAGATAGAGTACTTGGTGAAGTGGCGAAAGCTTCCCCGAACTGAAGCCAGTTGGGAGCCTGAAGACGCCCTGCGACATGAAGAAGAAGTCATCAACAACTACCAACAAGCGTCGACGAGGGCGTCGACAGTTTAAGTAGGGGAGAATGTCACGAACGGTCGTCGCGCACCCGCAACAACTCCGTTCAACGAACCGTTCGTCGCTCACACCCGCATGTACAGCTGCTTGACAGCATGTTTTCTCATGGTTTTGGGTCATTTTGCTGTAAATATGAAAGTTCGAACAAGCTGCAGCGTTGCAAAGCGATCGCTCACCGAACCGAGCAAAACAGCCCCAAAACAGCCCAAAACGGCTCCGTTTTCGCGTGCCGCGGGAGGTGAGCGGAGTGCTGCCTCCGCTCACCAAAATGTCAGCCATCTCAGCACCCAGGAACCCCCCGGGTGGCACATGGCTGGATGGGGCTTCGGTTATATACCGGGCGTTGAACACTCTTTCGCAAGTTCGCACGTGACCTTTACGGGAACTTGGTTTTGCGCCCGGGACCAGGTGAGCGGCTGTTTGTGGGCTTGCAACTGTTCGTTCATCCTTGAAAGCCTTGTTTTCCTCCCTCTCCCTCTTTTCTCTTGTGCACACAAGGTGTTCGACGATTTGCTTGTAAAGCTTCCCTTTTCGCGAGACTTCGGGACTTATCCGTTGCTCGTTCTTTCGATCTAACTTTCTTTCTCTTTTACAGGTCCTTCGGGACCTGCGAGAGGTTACAAAGTGGCTGATCCTTGCGGAGCAAGATCGCAAGGGCGAAGCGCGACTTAGGCAACGCAAGCTAAGTTCGCGTCTTTGCCGCACGAGTGACCCGCGACTTTGGTAACGCACGCTAGCTTCGAGTCTTTGGCCGCAAGGGTGCCTCACGCCTTAGGCAATTCCAGCTAAGGTCGTGACGCAGGGCAGCGGCGCCTGCGGCCGCTACTCCCACGGGCAAAAACCTCGTAGGGGCGGCCGCCCGGCGAGGCAGCACCACCTGCGGGCACTGCCTCGAGGGCAAAACCACCCGCGGAGGGGTCGGCGCCCACTAGGGCGCTTGCCCGTGGGAGGCAGCGGTACCCACGGGGGCGCCCCAGCTCCGCTACACAGCCCGCCGCCGGTAGGGTGGCGGCGGCGGCGGCGATAGCAGCAGTAGTAAGAGAAAGGGGCTTAGGGTTTTCTAGGCAAAAGATAGTTTTGCTCCTTAGAATTTGAGAAATTCCAGTTTCTATCTTTTATTTAAATTATGTAAATACCCCTAAAAATTCAAAAATTCCCTATATGTCCCTAATTTCAAAAAATATTAATTAATTAAAAAGTTTAGTTGATTATTATTTTTATTATTATCTAGTAGTCCTACATGATAATGATTATTTATACATGTGATGTATGATGTATGGACGGATGATCATGGACCGTGTGATGTGTGTACTTGTGATTATTATTATTAGGGTCTGCGAACATCTATTATATTTCTCATTTATTGTCAAGCCTACGTGCCTATGATTAAGTTGTAATCACATGAGGAGGCGCAGTGGGAGCGTCAATGCGATAGCGGGACCCACGAGACGGACGATCGCAATGCATGAAGATGCATCGAGATGTCGACGGAATCGACGAGGACGAGATGGACAATCACAGGGCATGAAGATGCACGGTTGCACACATAGATCTTGATGTGAGTGATTAGGCCTATTGGCTCGGGCTTGATCACATTAAGTTGTGGTACATGATCATCTGGTGTGATTGCTTATAGACATACTAGACATGTATATATATTTGTATGCGATGTAGATATATATTAAATATGTATATGTGTGACATGTCATATTAGGAGACCAAATCATAGAAACAACTCTCTCGATAATATTAAGTCGGTAAACGTAAGGCAATTAGATTGACCCACGTGGCCTTCCAT
The DNA here is from genome assembly GCF_036884655.1 of Musa acuminata AAA Group. Lineage (NCBI taxonomy): Eukaryota > Viridiplantae > Streptophyta > Magnoliopsida > Zingiberales > Musaceae > Musa > Musa acuminata. The sequence continues at coordinate 10,689,198 of NC_088343.1, read as the reverse complement.
CATTATAGGTAGGAACCAATTCTCGATATAAGTTGAATTGGTCGAGTCCCTCGAGACTCACTTATATCGCGATTCGCTATCTTGCTTATGACATAGAGATGTCACCAGTGACCTGAGGACATGGTATGCTTGGTCGAGTCCCTCGAGGGTATATCATCAAATCAGACTCATCTTGTAACGAAGGTGTTGACTTAACTGAACATCATGGTTTGTCGAGTCCCTCGAGATCATGGTGATTCGGAGGTCGAACAGCGGCGGTTGCCGTTGCTGGTCGTCAGCACGCGGTGCAACATGCTCTTGTACTGGCCGTTACTGAGGACTTCGATCTGGTCTCCCGTGTTGATGACGATGGCATTGGCCACTAGCTGCACGTCGATCCACTGCCCGTCTTTAAGGATCTGCAGGCCGCCCACTTAATCGTCTTGGAAGAGGAGGATGATGCCGCCTGCGTCGGTGTGGGCGCGAAGGCCGTTCACCATGTCCAGGCGCGGGCACGGTGGGTAGTGGCTCACCTTGGTGCCGAAGAAGGGTTGATGCTCGCCGTTTCCGAAGAATGAGTTCCTGATGGAGCCCTTCTCGAACCCCAGATTCTCATCCATAAGTAGATAAGATTTCCTCAAGGCAGTTGAGGAAATCTCTAAGCAGTTGAGAAAATTTCTCCCTGCTGAATGTGTATAACCTCCCTGTTGAGTGTGTATAAATAGCTATCAAGAGCTCACTATCAAATGAATAAGTCAATTACATCTTATACATTTCATAGTTTCTTCTACAATTTCTATCTTTCTATCTTCTTCGTTTAATTCTTATCATGGTATCAGAGCAGTTTGCCTAGAGCAAGCCCTCTTCTCGCTTCCCGACCGGAGTCCATCGCCTCCTCTTGGGTCACAGCCGCAGCCGCTCGACCATCCCTCTCGCGGCGACGTCTCTGCCCCTCAGCCGTAGCCATTCGCTACAGCCTACTGCAGCACTTGCGGTTGCAGCACTTCTTCCGTGGGCAACTCTCCTAAAGGAAGAATAGTCACGACTTTTGTTTCTACCGCTGGCTGCTGCTCCCTTGCCAACCGAAGTCTTCTGCTGAAAACTCCGCCGTTCTTTCGGCCACCAAACTCCAACACTGCATTACTGCAACTATCTCCAACCTTGCAGATTTCTCCAGCATCGCTGTAGAAATCGCTGCAAGCTGCAGAGATTTCTTCCACCTCGCTACAACAATCTCTCCTTTGCAGTGCATCGCTGCAGCCTTCTCTGTAGTTCATCGCGCTACAGCCTCCTCTGCAATTCATCGCTGTAGCCTCCTCTACAGTTCATCGATCTGCTTTTCTCTGCAGTTCGTCGCTGCAGCCTCCTCTACAGCACATCGATCTGCTTTTCTCCTCCTCCCTCCCTCCTATATCTTTACATCTTTTGTAAAGATCACTTCAACCGCTACAAAATATCTGGGATGTCTTCATTTTCCTCTTCCGATATTTCTATCCCTGTTTCTGTAGGGACTCTGAGCACTTCTCAAAGTCTTATCACCATCAATGCTGCAGCACTCATTCCCTTCAAATTATCCAAAGGCGGCAACTATGCATCTTGGCGGGCACAACTTTCTAATCTTCTATTTGGCTATGATCTCTTAAGTTATGTTGATGGCTCTCTTCAATGTCCACCTGAAATGGTCAACATCCCAGGCGAACCCAGTCTAGTGCCAGTTGAGGAAATCTCTAAGCAGTTGAGAAAAATCCTCTCTGCTGAATGTGTATAACCTTCCTGTTGAGTGTGTATAAATAGTTATCAAGAGCTCATTATCAAATAAATAAGTCAATTACATCTTATACATTTCATAGTTTTTTTCTACAATTTTTATCTTTCTATCTTTTTCGTTTAATTCTTATCACATGGTCTCTCTGCATGATCGTGCAAACTTTCAGCACTTGGACAGACGGAGTACGGCCACATATCAATCAGCCTAACAAGTCCCGATAGGAAGCTGATGATTACCTGAACTCCGGTGGGTTGGACGGCCACTCATTGTCGTCCTGGAGTAGGAAGACATCCTCCCAGTCCACGTCGTCCAAGCGTTTAGCGTCGGCAGCTTCGTCTTCTTCTTCCACCAGCTGCACAGGCTTCGACCCCTTGAAGCCCTCGGCTCTGAGCCTGTAGCACTCGGAGCACACCTTCTTCACGCGTTCCAAGAGCTCCACCGGAATCCCATGGTTCACCAGCTGCAAACAGGTCAGGTAGATTCCTCTGCTTTAGTACCAGCGTCAACTCGAAAAGATCCCAGTAAGGACAAAGAAGGAACCGGTCAAATGGGATGCAAACCTGAAAGAATCCCCATTCTTGGCATCCATTGGCAATCCGTGCCAAGATTTCAGCTTTTTCCTTCCCCTCCAACTTTGAGAAATCGATGACTGGAATGGCCATTTCTAGCGAGGAGGAGATGATGCTCTGGTTGCAAATTATGCTTCTGTATTGCTTCTCGAATGGATCGAATGAAGAGAAATGGAGCCAACTGGGACCTTTTATACTGCATCAAGCTTCCATATCAGATCTCACATACCAATCAGAGGAAATAACCGGGAACTAAGCCGTGTTCCTGGTCAAACCTTTTCTCCATGGTCAACTAAACCGCCATCTTGTCCCATCTACGAGGAGATCAGCTCATGAAATAAACGACCAAAACGTTACGATGCAGCTCGACTTTGGAAAATGTGAGGTCACGTCAATAAGATGTCTACCCAAAAATCCCCTACTATACCGAATGTTGACCGGCTTTGACTAGGAACGCTACTCGAGTCTTCCTAGTTTCCATCGTGGCTATACGACATAGTTCGTTTCTTCAGTACATTGCTCACAAGCTCATTCCATGTTTTAAGTCTTAGAGATCAATTACTTAAATTATTTAATCAAATTTATATTTAAATATAAGATTGATTGAGGATGAAACAAATATATGAATGTCTTTGTATGTTTACCTTTATTATGATCTTCGATCATACTCTCGCAAGATTGAACTTTCGTCAATGATATCAATCTTAGACCGACATTTCAAAAGGTAGTCGGTGACTTTTATTGCTAATACAATCATCACAATTAATTAAAATTATACTTGATTTGAAATTTGGAAGAAAGTAAGGAGAGATTAACTATTATTGATTGCATGATGACAAATGACCAAGACGACGATGTCACACATTGATTGAAGCAGTAATTGAAGCAAAAATGATTGGTTTGATGATTTGTGAAATTGATGATCGTTCATAAATGTTATCTTTATTTTGACATTCGATTAAACTTGCCCTTATGCTCAGATCCTTTATAATGAATAAGTCAAGAAAAAATCCAATAGTATAATGGAGTTATTTCCTAAGTTGTGTGGTTGAATTTATTTTTCGAGCTATTTGAGTTGAACTTACCATCATGGTTGGAGAGTTAATTGTATAATATGGGATGATGTCTCTATTTATTACCCACGAGACTTCTTGTTCAGTCATTTATTAAAGTTCTTGCTATTTTAATTATCTCTTCCTTTGGATTTTTGATTGAATTAAGTTGTGATAGTTGGTCCTATCTTCATTTCTTCTTATTTCAAATACATTTCATAATCAATCATCTTATCATATAGTTTTTCAAATAATATTGATGAGTCACGTGCACAAATTATTGTTACTAGTTTTTTATATAACTTTGATGAGTCACGTGCATGAATTGTTATCATCAGTTTTTTATATTCGTCTCTTAGGCTATTGAGAGTGTGAATAGTGATTATCTATAATAATTGTTAGATTTTATATATAATCAATAATAGTACCTTTCTCTTGGGGTTACTTTCATTAAAGTAGAAAAAGACTTAGCATTACGAGTGCGAGAGCGATTCACAAAGATGGTTTATAACTTGGACCATGCTTCTATCATAATATTGTATGAAAGAGATTAGTGACATTATTGAGCTAGTAGCTGAGGCTTGAATGACTTGTAGAATAAGACGGTCTTGACATAACCATAATTTATGATTTGAATTTGCCATTAGGATTGGTTCTCATTGTACATGGATATCTTTGGGTTGGCAATCGAAGGAGCCATCGTTATAACTTCGCAAATCATATCTAAAAAGAAGGTTGATAAATCAAAGTTACCAAGATATATTTTTATCACCTTTGGAGAGTTCGAAGGGAATCAATGTTGTTGCATTAATAGAGATGAGTCTTGTAGGTGAAGAGCAAATATTGTTTCTTAAGGGAACAATCACCACATTATCTAAATTAGAAGAGGAAGAAGACATAATTGTTAAATAGTCAAAGGAAAGGACACACCAAAGTAGTGGACAGTAGCAAATGATGCAAAGTTTGCCACATTGTGAAATGTGAATGATGGCCTTGGATCAAATTAGATTATCAGAGAGGGGAACGATCTATCGTAGATTGCCAGAGGACTAGTTAAATCAGTGTGGTGGATGACTAATTAGATCAGTAATGGAGAGGGGAACAATTGTCGAAGGTGGCAGATCAGAACAGTGCCACTAGAGGATTGATAAAATGATCGAGGTGGTGGAGCAAATCTGTTGCACAGATTATGAAGGGGAGATCACATTGTCATTATTGCTACAAGGAGGCAGTGTCATTGTTGCAGACTAAAGATGACTGGTGTTGCTATTGCTACATAATATATCACGAAGGGGAGATCGCATTGTCATTGTTGCTGCGACAAGGAGGTAGTGTTGTTGTTGTAGAAACAACAATATTTATGGGTGTAGAGGAGCAACAGAGGAAGCTATGCTGAGCACGTTAGTGAGATGAGAAAATCAATGATGGAGGGCAATGGTAAGAGAGAAGAACAAATCTGCGATAGATATGGCGTTGGAGAAGGACCGTTGGGCAAAAGAGGAAATCGGTAGCGTGGTAATCGGTAGGTCAACGAAGAAGAGAGATTATTATCACCAGACAATGAGGAGAGGGAAGTCTTGAGGTTAGAAGAGCTATGATATCATGATTAATTGAAGAACTTGTAAAGAGTTATGATTTTTTTTATTAAGGTGATGCGTATATATATAGATTTTAAGAAAGAAATTTTTCTTAGGACCAACAAAATAGAAAACGGGTTAGAGAAAGCGCCTCACTTAGGATCCATAAGCTAACATTTCATAAAACACTTCATAGCCAATGCAAATTACAAACAGACTTTACAAACTCTGAACGGTTGCACAACAATGGGTCAAAATGGTCCACTATAGACCGAAATATCTCACAAGTGTCCACATGATATAACATTTATTTACAAGCCTAAAACGACCACCAAACCCAACTAAAATGAGGCTATCAAGCCTTTGACCGTCCCTCTAAAAGTTGTGCAAAGCATGAACAAACCAAAAGACACGGACATACATAAACATTACATCTAATATTTTATTTATAATTTTGTCCGTAACATTCTCCCTCGCTTATTCCTTCGACATCCTTGTCGAATCCTTTGCCTACACTACAACTCTTCGCCTTTGCTGAGTCTTTAATCTTCTGCTCTAGCTATAATGTGTCTCTTGGCTCCCAACAGCTCTCCGCTGCTGTTGTTGAGTAGTTGAACTCTTGCTCCGCCATGTTGCTTCAACTCGTCAATGACTTTGACTCTAGTGTGGGGTTGAATGAGTTGTGTTGATCCCTGTTGGTTTCTATGAATCCTTCAAATGAAGGAAAAGACCATCCTTATTATGCACCAGTCTCTCAAATGCCTCATGCTGCTTGAACTGGGTGGATGCTGGTTGGAGCTTTGATGAGCATCGCCTCCCAAACTTTTAAAGTTTTTAGGCCTTTCCTCCATAAAATTTGCCCATCGACTCTTCTTTTACTTAGTTGTCCCTTCTAAGTTAGTTCGCATCACTTCCACTTTTGATTGACATTTAGAAATGAAGCGGACAATCTACTCTCAGTAGCACTGATCATCAATAGTGAGGATTTGACAACTATTGTTTTCTATTATCTTCAAAGGGTCTTTGAACCTGTGTAGAGCTCCTTTGTTGGATAGATAAGAGAATTGGGGTACTCGGTTTCGTCCATTCTCTTAAGAGTTGAGAAGACAAAGTTTACTTGACTTCGCCCGTCTCCTCGAGGGTTCTACTCCATGCATCGAGCTGGTTACTGGCCTTTGCCTGCTCTTTGCTCATACTTCTGAAGCACTTGAAGTGTTTGCACTCATTGTGTTGAGTTAGTTATGGTGATTCACTTTCTCATTGCCATCGAACTTCTCGAATGCAGGAAGTTTTTCACCCTAACTTGGAGTAAGTCTCTAGTAGCTTTGGTCACTTCTGGGATTGTACCGTCTTCTCCATCAACTCTGCCGCCTACTCCATAAAGTAGCAAAGGTATAACTGTTGAATCTCGGATTTTGATGATGAAACTAATTGATTGTGTTTAGATATTTAACTGCATTTTGAGTGATGCAGGTCTACTCGATCAGGATTAGACAATTAACGCAGGAGGAATTGACGTTGCGCCGGAAGAGATCACGTCAGGGTATTGGACGACAGAAGGCTTCGGACGTCGGGCATCGGGCCAAGGAGAGCAGAATTGCGCCAAGGATATCGGGGTTGCGGAGGTCAACCACCGATTGGGCAACAAGCCACAAGAGAGGACGATGCGCTGAAGAATCGGACGAAGCGCCAACCAATGACGTGCCATGCAACAGAATGTCAATTCGCGTTGTAATAATTGTCTAGATCGGAGTAGAGTTTTGGCTTGTGTGTGCAGGATTAACTACGATAACGATGAAGACATAAAGCGAAACAAAGTGTCAAAGTCAAGCGCGAAGGATTTGTTGTGAGTTCGAGAGTTCGACGGAAGTCCGAAGGTTCATTGGGAATGCTGCCGGAACTAGCCGAGAATGAGTAGGGAGCTTACTGAAGGGTTTTTCGGAAGCTCGCTGGAAGGTTCGTTAGAAGTTCGCGGAGCTCACCGAGAAAGATCGGAGCTTGCCGAAGAAGCTCATTGGAACTCGCCAAGATCAAATCGTGAAGTCTAGGAGCTTGCCGGGAGTCCGCAGAATGGTTTCCGAGAGTTTATCGGAAGACCGCCGGAAGTTCGCCGGAAGCTCGTCGGAAGAAGTCTTGACTCGTGGACTTTGTAATAGCTTAAGAAATGTCTTTAAATTCGTAGTTAGCACGTTAATTAGGGCTAGGATTAGGTGTTAATCCTATGACCCAAGTAGGGGCCAATTGGGCCCAAGTTCGGACTGGTTTGGGCCAAGTTTGGAGCCCAACCAGTGAGCTGAAATAGTGTAGGCGGTGGCACCGCCCAGCACCCGAGAAGTCGGGCGGTGGCACCGCTAGTGCAATGGTCAATAGGCGGTGGCACCGCTAGCCTCGGGAACTCAAGAGAATTCAAATTTTGGAGCCCAAATTTGAATCCTCTTGGGGTCTATAAATACCCCCCTAATTCTCAACAGAGAAGATAACCTTTTGAGAAGCTAGAAGTTGAGAAAAGCTTTAGGAAAAGTCTTGTTTTCAATAGCTTGAGTGTTCACTCCTTTCTTTTCATTGAAATCTTTGTAAAAGGGTGAACCACTTATAAGAGGTTGTAAGAGGGGTGTAAGAAGGAGGTTGATCTTCGCCTAGTAAAGGAAGATCATTAATGGATGCCGGTGGCCTCGACGGAAGAGGAATCGGAGGAGTGGATGTAGGTCGCATGACCGAACCACTGTAAATCGGTTTGCGTTTATCTTATTGTCATTTACATTACTGCAAACCATCTTCACTTTGATGCTCTACTTCTTTGTCTCCTTCTTACGTATTATGCCTTTCAGTTAAAATGCAATCGAAACAGTTTCAAGCAAAACGTTGCTTTTATCGTACGAAGTTTCTAAAAGTGTTTAACTCGTCGAAAGTTTATTGTTCTTTACCGCTGCACTAATTCACCCCCCCTCTCTTAGTGCCGCACCGGTCCTAACAATTGGTATCAGAGCCCGGTATTTCTCATTTCGGATTTACACCCAAGAGAAATGACTCTTCATGGCTTTCAAGAGGGCTTTTCGGTTGTTCGTCCACCGTTGTTTAACGGATTGGACTATACTTATTGGAAAACTCGAATGAGAGTTTTCTTGATTTCTATGAATTTGGATATATGGAATATTATTGAAAATGGTTTTCAACTTCCCTCTAAATCGATGAACAAATGGTCGGATTTGGAGAAGAAGTATTTTTCTTTAAACGCAAAAGCTATGAATGCCTTATTTTGCGCTTTGGACAAAAATGAGTTCAATCGGATTTCTATGTGTGAAACGACTTTTGATATTTGGCGAACACTTGAAATCACGCACGAGGGAACTAGTAGAGTCAAAGACTCGAAAGTTAACATTTTATTGCATGATTTTGAGCTTTTTCAAATGCAACCAAGCAAGACTATAGGCGATATGTACACCCGTTTCACGGATGTCGTCAATAATCTAAGAGTTCTTGGTAAATCTTTTTCGAATTTTGATCTCGTAAGCAAGATCTTAAGATCCCTTCCAAAAAGGTGGGATCCTAAAATAACCGCAATACAAGAAACAAGAGATTTAAATATTTTTCCACTTGAAGAACTAATTGGTTCGTTGATGACATATGAAATGGTGCACAATACACATGATGAACAAAATCACCTTCCAAAGAATAGGAAGGATTTGGAATTCCGGACAAATGAATACCACTTGAGCGATGACTCAAGTGATGAGGACAATGATGAACTTGAACTTCGAACACTAAATCTTAATAAGTATATTAAACAAAAATTTAAAATAAACAATGAACTTGAACGGAGGAAGAGGCCAAAGAAGAGGAAAGCAACCAAGGATGAATCAAGAACTTCCATAGGTGAAACGGCGAATTGGGCTTTGACGGGCTTCGACTATAAGGTAAGTAACTCAACTCTCTTGAATTATTTTGAAATTACATAATACTTTTCATGAGTTGTTTTTAATTTAGTTTAGGATTAATTACATGAAAATAAAAAATTAGAAATCATGCTTATCATTCTAGTAATTTTGAAAATAATCATGAAAATTGTATGTTTATGATAAACAAAATGATTTTGATTAAAAATGCCTTATGAAATATGATATCATGCCTAATAAATTTATTTTTTGAAGCTATGCATGATGATGATGAGTTTTGGGTAATTTATAGTTTATTAATTATTGATGATTTCCATAATGATCTTTTATCGATTTATACCATGATGAAAGTTGCTTTCGAAAATGATGCACGACAGATAGATTCACCTAAAAAGAAAAATGTATGACTACAACAAATAACAAATGATTTTGGTTGAAAATACTTTATACTCAATGAAACCATCATTGATGAATATGCTTTATGTTTAATAGTTTCTTTGGCTTATATGCTCTATCATGATAAATATTTTAAAAATAAATGAAATCATGTTTGATTTGAAGTAATACATAATGATGAAATTGTGTAATAAAAATATTAAACATTTTGAAACCATGTTTTAGTGTCATGCATATTGATCATGCTTAATAAATCTCGAAATTATGCATGATGAATCTTACGATTTATGGATTATTGATTTTTACCATAATGAAAGTACCTTATTGATCCTTGTTGTAATAAATCTTACTCCTTAGGTTTTAAACATGATACATGTTTTTATTTGACATAAATGAAACAAAATCATATGTTACTTGCAAAGAAAAGCAAAATGCAATCTTGCACGAAAATTCAAGTGTTGAATTGCCATGCTTTTGTGCTTATATGTTGTGATGAAAATCTAGCTTCATGTTGCAAAAATTTGCATATCTTTTAAAATAGCTAGTGCTACTTCTCCTTTTTGTTGATGACATAGGGGGAGAAGTATATTGATGACTTCATGCATTGAATTGAATATTTTATATATATTTGCATGATGGTTTAAATATTTTTCATAACATGTGATGAATGTTACTTGGATTTGGGATAATCCAAGTGTTCTATCAATGGCATATTGATAGGGGGAGTTTGGTTAAACTTCAGGGAGTTAAGGTTAACTCCGGTAGTCATCAATTAGTTGCCATCATAAAAAAGGGGGAGATTGTTGAATCTCGGATTTTGATGATTAAACTAATTGATTGTGTTTAGATGTTTAACTGCATTTTGAGTGATGCAGGTCTACTCGATCAGGATTAGACAATTAACGCAGGAGGAATTGACGTTGCGCCGGAGGAGATCACGTCAGGGTATTGGACGGCAGAAGGCTTCGGACGTCGGGCATCGGGCCAAGGAGAGCGGAATTGCGCCAAGGATATCGGGGTTGCGGAGGTCAACCACCGATTGGGCAACAAGCCACAAGAGAGGACGATGCGCTGAAGAATCGGACGAAGCGCCAACCAATGACGTGCCGTGCAACAGAATGTCAATTCGCGTTGTAATAATTGTCTAGATCGGAGTAGAGTTTTGGCTTGTGTGTCACCTTTGGAATCGGACGAAGATACATAGTTGTCACCTTTGGAGAGTTCGAAGGGAATCAATGTTGTTGCATTAATAGAGATGAGTCTTGTAGGTGAAGAGCAAATATTGTTCCTTAAGGGAACAATCACCACAGTATCTAAATTAGAAGAGGAAGAAGACATAATTGTTAAATAGTTAAAGGAAAGGACACACTAGAGTAGTGGACAGTAGCAAATGATGCAAAGTTTGCCACATTGTGAAATGTCAATGATGGCCTTGGATCAAATCAGATAATCAGAGAGAGGAACGATCTATCGTAGATTTCCAGAGGACTAGTTAAATCTATGTGGTGGATGACTAATCAGATCAGTAATAGAGAGGGGAACAATTGTCGAAGGCGGCAGATCAGATCAGTGTCACCGGAGGATTGATAAAATGATCGAGGTGGTGGAGCAAATCTGTTGTACGGATCATGAAGGGGAGATCACATTGTCATTATTGCTACGACGAGGCGGTAGTGTCGTTGTTGCAGACCAACGATGACTAGTGATGATATTGCTACATAACATATCACGAAGGGGAGATCGCATTGTCATTGTTGCTGCGACGAGGAGGCAGTGTTGTTGTTGCTGTAGCAACAACAATATTTATGGTTGAAGAGGAGCAACAGAGGAAGCTATGCCGAGCACGTTAGTGAGATGAGAAAATCAATGATGGAGGGTGATGGTAAGAGAGAAGAACAAATCTACGATAGATTTGGCGTTGGAGAAGGACTATTGGGCAAAAGAGAAAATCGGTAGTAAGGTAATCAATAGGTCAACGAAGAAGAGAGACTACAATCACCAGACAATGAGGAAAGGGAAGTCTTGAGGTAAGAAGAGCTATGATATCATGATTAATTGAAGAACTTGTAAAGAGTTATGATTTTTTTTTATTAAGGTGATGTGTATATATATAGATTTTAAGAAATTTTTTTTTTTAGGACCTACAAAATAGAAAATGGGTTAGAGAAAGCGCCTAACTCGGGATACACAAGCTAACATCTCAGAAAACACTTCATAGTCAATGCAAATTACAAACAGACTTTACAAGTTTTGAACGGTTGCATAACAATGGGTCAAAATGGTCCACTATAGACCGAAATCTCTCACAAGTGTCCACATGACACAACCTTTATTTACAAGCCTAAAACAGCCACCAAACCCAACTAAAATGAGGCTATCAAGCCTTTGACCGTCCCTCTAAATATTTTGCAAAGCATGAACAAACTAAAAGACACAGATATACAAAAACATTACATCCAATATTTTATTTATAATTTTGTCTGTGACATTCTCCCCCACTTATTCCTTCGACATCCTTATCGAAGCCTTTGCCGACACTACAAATTCTCGCCTTTGTTGAGTCTTCAATCTTCTGCTCTAACTATAATGTGCCTCTTGGCTCCCAACTGCTCTTCGCTGCTATTGTTGAGTAGTCGAACTCTTGATCTGCCATGCTGCTTCAACTCGCCAATGACTTTGACTCTAGTGTGGGGTTGGATGAGTTGTGTTGATCCATGTTGGTTCATACGAATCCTTCAAATGAAGGAAAAGACCATCCTTACTATGTGTCAGTCTCTCAAATGCCACATGCTGCTTGAACTGGGTGGATGCTTGTTGGAGCTTTGACGAGCATTGCCACGCAAACTTTTAAAGTTTTTGGGTCTTTCCTCCATAAAATTTGCCCATCGACTCTTCTTTCACTTAGTTGTCCCTTCCAAGTAGGTTCACATCACTTTCACTTTTGATGGACATTTCGTTGGGAAATGAAGCAGACAATCTACTCTCATTAGCACTGATAATCGTTGGTGAGGATTTGACAACTATTGTCTTCAATTATCTTCAAAGAGTCTTTAAACCTGTGCAGAGCTTCTCTGCTGGATAGATAAGTGAATTGGAGTACTCGGTTTCACCCATTCTCTTAAAAGTTGAGAAGGCAAAGTTTACTTGACTTCGCTCGCCTCCTCTTGGGTTGTAATCCATGCATCGAGCGGGTTACTGGCCTTTGCCTACTCTTTGCTCACACTTTTGAAGCACTTGAAGTATTTGCACTCCTTGCGTTGAGTAAGTTATGGTGATTCACCTTCTCAATGCCATCGAACTTCTGGAATGCAGGAAGTTTATCACCCCAACTTGGAGTAAGTCTCTAGTAGTTTTGGTCGCCTCTGGGATTGTACCGTCTTCTCCATCAACCCTGCCGCCTACTCCATAGAGTAGCAAAGGTATAACACTGTGTACTGCTTGCTTCATTCCATGGTCGTGCACTATTGCATGACCCGAAGTTCTTCACTTTCGGCTATCTTGATGAGAAGCTCATTGACACCGATCTTACAAAGTTCCTTAGCCTCTGCCTTTCAGCCTTGGCTCAGTACTTGGTGTTTGCCTTTGCATTCTCCCACCCCTCGGCCCCTTTCATGACCAAGCATTCTCCCTCCATAAGAAAAATGGATCAATAACTTCATGGAAGTCCCACCTCTACGGTACCATGGCGTTGCCATGCCCATGGCCCTACTATCTGTCACCTCGCATCAGCATCCCTTTTTCTTTACGATCGATAGATATGTCTTTATGGCACTCCTCTAAGTCCACCTCCATTCTAACCGATGATTTGTTTTGGGTATTTAAGTCCCTCTAGACTCGTCGTCGCTTCCTCGCCCCTTTCGACCCTTTGCTTCAACACCTCTGTGTTCTCCAAGCAGTTCCTCTTGGTCGATAGAAAGACAGATTGTAACTCTCATGCATGACCTCTGCCATTATGTTGCAGGGTTTGTATTGATTCTATTCTCCTTAGCTTCCTTGGTTGCAACGTTCGCTTACTCGACCTGGTCCTTTTACTTGTCGGGCTCCCTTAAGCGAATATGAGCTCTAGAGCAATCCAACTCTCCAGCCACTATGACCATACCTTTGCATTATTATGTCCGTCCCATGGGATTCACTGCTACTTGCATTCGAACTTTTCCCTTGATGGTACATAGCCCTCATATGCTGATGACTAAGGCTTTCATCTGATGCAAAACTCGATGCACACACGGAAGACCCGCCTATGTGGTACCACAACCTTAACTCTTTGAATCCATAGCCCTTCTTGCTATCGTGTTGTTCACTGAAGTGGAGCTCTCAATAGTTCCCGATCATACCTTCGTATGATATAGTCCCGTGAGGGACTATATTCCTATGTGTCGTATTGTCGCTAATTGTTCCATCATGATCCACTGCACCATGTTGCCTCCTGGTGACGTCTCCATTACATTCTGATCCTTGTGGGAGGAACTCGGATTGTGATCCCTCCATGTGTGTCCTCTGCCAACATATTGTAGGGCCTCTTCCACCTTCGATTTTGTTCGCTCTTTTGGTAATCGACCTTCATCCACTCGCTCTCGGGTCACACTCAGATGAAACACAGCTCTAGGACAATCCGTCGCATAGTAGCTCCCAAAGTCCACCGACTTCGCTAAAATTGATGTACTATTATTTGGATTCTGAGCCTCTGCCGTACTAGCACAATCTCCGCTGCACACCGCTTCCTTTATGGCAACGTGAATGGCAACGCTATGACATATTCTTCAAGAGTACTCATCTCCGTGTCCTCTTGCCCCGTGGCAAGGCCTTCTGAGCCCAACTTCGCCTCCGCAAGTTGAGTCACCCCAGTTCCTCCATCAAATATTTCTCTAAGGTAGGGTGCATATGTCTCAAAACTCCCTTCGTCTTTAGCACCATGCAGGATGAGCCCACTCCATCAGAATGAGGGACCCATGGAACGACATGATCTCGCTCTTGCGTCTGCAAGAGTTCACGTCATTGACCTCTATCCAAGGAAAGCTCTATGCCTCCGCTCCATATTTCATCTTATATGCTGGCTCCTTTCATGCGGCTTGGGTACTTCGCCAAGTTACACCTAAATTGTTCTGCTCCTTGTTTTGCATTGAGTTGATGGTGGCCCTCGCGCCCACCATTCCACGGGTCAGTCCTCTATTGAGTTTGAACTCCATATCGACTCCAAGTGTGCATTCATTTGTGTTGCCTTGAGTCGCTCCCCCACTCATAGAAACACTTGGCATGCAAATGTGGGGGATCTAGCGAGGCTGCATTGAGGGCTGCCAGCACACATGACCGTTTTGGGGAAAACAAGCATGGAGATGTAGGAAAATAGAGTCGCTCAGAGGAGCAAACATCTGAGCATGACATTCAGAGGAATGACCAACCTTTCGTGCAAGAGGCATCACGAGAACAAGTAAGCTGGGAAGAAAGTGTAGCGTACAAAAGTTAGGATGGCTGAGTTTTAGCTATGAGAGTGTGAACAGTGATTTCTTCATCATCACTCAAGGAAAACTTATTAAAATCAAATTATCTATAATAATTATTAGATTTTATATATTATCAATAATAGTACTTTTCTCTTGGGGTTGCTTTCATTAAAGTAGAAAAAGACTTAGCATTATGAGTGCGAGAGCGATTCGCGAAGATGATTTATAACTTGGATCGTGCTTCTATCATAATATTGTATGAAAGAGATTAGTGGCATTATAGAGCTAGTAACTGAGGCTTGAGTCGGTTGGTTGTCGATTCGTTGCGAAAGTCGTGGGGCTTCAAATCGAAGAGTGTGGCTCAGATGGACTGTCCATGCTGTGGCGGTCGCGGGCGACATGAGGCCGAGGAGCACGACTTAGGGGGGCAGGCCGCGCAGAGGAGGTGGTATCGGGCAACAGGCAGCCGAGGAGCACGTCTCATGCAGGCAGGCCGCGCAGAGGAGGTGGTCTCGAGCAACAGGCAGCCGAGGAGCACGTCTCAGGCGGGCAGGCCGCGCAGAGGAGGTGGTCTCGGGCGACATGAGGCCGAGGAGCACGTTTCGGGCGGGCAGACCGCACAGAGGAGGTGGTCTCGGGCGACATGAGGTCGAGGAGCACGTCTCGGGCGGGCAGACCGCGCAGAGGAGGTGGTCTCGGGCGACATGCAGCCGAGGTATCTTTGGGTGGACAATCAAAGGAGACATCGTTATAACTTAGCAAATCATATCCAAAAAGAAGGTTGATAAATCAAAGTTACTAAGATATATAGTTGTCACCTTTGGAGAGTTCGAAGGGAATCAATGTTGTTGCATTAATAGAGATGAGTCTTGTAGGTGAAGAGCAAATATTGTTCCTTAAGGGAACAATCACCGCAGTATCTAAATTAGAAGAGGAAGAAGACATAATTGTTAAATAGTTAAAGGAAAGGACACTCTAGAGTAGTGGACAGCAGCAAATGATGCAAAGTTTGCCACATTGTGAATTGTCAATGATGACCTTGGATCAAATCAGATTATCAGAGAGGGGAACGATCTATCGTAGATTTCCAGAGGACTAGTTAAATCTGTGTGGTGGATGACTAATCAGATTAGTAATAGAGAGGGGAACAATTGTCGAAGGCGGCAGATCATATCAGTGTCACCGGAGGATTGATAAAATGATCGAGGTGGTGGAGCAAATCTGTTGCACGGATCATGAACGGGAGATCACATTGTCATTATTGCTACGATGAGGTGGTAGTGTCGTTGTTGCAGACCAACGATGACTGGTGTTGATATTGCTACATAACATATCACGAAGGGGAGATCGCATTGTCATTGTTGCTGCGACGAGGAGGCTGTGTTGTTGTTTCTGTAGCAACAACAATATTTATGGGTGAAGAGGAGCAACAGAGGAAGCTATGCCGAGCACGTTAGTGAGATGAGAAAATCAATGATAGTGGGTGATGGTAAGAGAGAAGAACAAATCTGCGATAGATTTGGCGATGGAGAAGGACCGTTGGGCAAAAGAGAAAATCGGTAGTGAGGTAATCAGTAGGTCAACGAAGAAGAGAGACTACTATCACCAGACAATGAGGAAAGGGAAGTCTTGAGGTAAGAAGAGCTATGATATCATAATTAATTGAAGAACTTGTAAAGAGTTACGATTCTTTTTTATTAAGGTGATGTGTATATATATAGATTTTAAGAAAAAAAAATTCTTAGGACCTACAAAATAGAAAACGGGTTAGAGAAAGTGCCTCACTCGGGATACATAAGCTAACATCTCAGAAAACTCTTCATAGCCAATACAAATTACAAACAAACTTTACAAGTTTTGAACGGTTGCATAATAATGGGTTAAAATGGTCCACTATAGACCGAAATCTCTCACAAGTGTCCACATGACACAACCTTTATTTACAAGCCTAAAACAGCCACCAAACCCAACTAAAATGAGGCTATCAAGCCTTTGATCGTCCCTCTAAATGTTGTGCAAAGCATGAACAAACCAAAAGACACGGATATATATAAACATTACATCCAATATTTTATTTATAATTTTGTCTGTGACATTCTCCCCCACTTATTCCTTCGACATCCTTATCGAAGCTTTTGCTGACACTACAACTCATCGCCTTTGCTGAGTCTTCAATCTTCTGCTCTAACTATAATGTGCCTCTTGGCTCCCAACTGCTCTCTACTGCTGTTGTTGAGTAGTCGAACTCTTGATCCGCCATGTTGTTCAACTCGCCAATGACTCTGACTCTAGTGTGGGGTTGGATAAGTTGTGTTGATCCATGTTAGTTCATATGAATCCTTCAAATGAAGGAAAAGACCATCCTTACTATGTATCAGTCTCTCAAATGCCTCATGCTGCTTGAGCTGTGTGGATGCTTGTTAGAGCTTTGACGAGCATCGCCTTGCAAACTTTTAAAGATTTTGGGTCTTTCCTCCATAAAATTTGTCCATCGACTCTTCTTTCACTTAGTTGTCCCTTTCAAGTAGGTTCACATCACTTTCGATTGACATTTCATTGGGAAATGAAGTGAATAATCTACTCTCATTAGCACTGATCATTGTTGGTGAGGATTTAACAACTATTGTCTTCAATTATCTTCGAAGAGTCTTTAAACCTGTGCAGAGCTTCTCTACCGGATAGATAAGTGAATTGGAGTACTCGGTTTCGCCCATTCTCTTAAAAGTTGAGAAGACAAAGTTTACTTGACTTTGCTCACTTCCTCTTGGGTTGTACTCCATGCATCGAGTTGGTTACTGGCCTTTGCCTACTCTTTGCTCACACTTGAAGCACTTGAAGTATTTGCACTCCTTGCATTGAGTTAGTTATGGTGATTCACCTTCTCAATGCCATCGAACTTCTGGAATGCTGGAAGTTTTTCACCCCAACTTGGAGTAAGTCTCTAGTTGTTTTGGTCACCTCTGGGATTGTACTGTCTTCTCCATCAACCTTGCCGCCAACTCCATAGAGTAGCAAAGGTATAACACTACGTACTGCTTGCTTCATTCCTTGGTCGTGCACTCTTGCACGACCCGAAGTTCTTCACTTTCGGCTATCTTGATGAGAAGCTCATTGACACCAGTCTTACAAAGTTCCTTAGCCTCTGCCTTTCGGCCTTGGCTCAGTACTTGGTGTTTGCCTCTGCATTCTCCCACCCCTCGGCCCCTTTCATGACCAAGCATTCTTTCTCCATAAGAAAAAGGGTTCAATGACTTCACGGAAGTCCCACCTCTGCGGTACCATGGCATTGCCATGCCCATGGCCCTACTATCCGTCACCTCGCATCAGCATCCCTTTTTCTTTACGATCGATAGATATGTCTTTATGGCACTCCTCTGAGTCCACCTCCATTCTAACCGATGATTTGTTTTGGGTAGCTAAGTCCCTCTAGACTCGTCGTCGCTTCCTCACCCATTTCGACCCTCTGCTTCAACACCTCTGTGTTCTCCAAACAGTTCCTCTTGGTCGATAGAAAGACAGATTGTAACTCTCATGCATGACCTTTGCCATTATGTTGCTGGGTTCGTATTGATTCTGTTCTCCTTAGCTTCTTTGGTTGCAACGTTCGCTTACTCGGCCTGGTCCTCTTACTTGTCGGGCTCCCTTAAGTGAATATGAGCTCTAGAGCAGTCCAACTCTCCAGCCACTATGACCATACCTTTGCATGATTAAGTCCCTCCCATGGGATTCATTGCTACTTGCATTCGAACTTTTCCCTTGGTGGTACATAGCCCTCATATGCTGATGACTAAGGCTTTCATTCGATGCAAAACTCGATGCACACACGGAAGACCCGCCTCTATGGTACCACAACCTTAACTCCTTGAATCCATAGCCCTTCTTGCTATCGTGTTGTTCACCGAAGTGGAGCTCCCAGTAGCTCCCGATCATACCTCTGTATGATATAGTCCCTCACGGGACTATATTCGTGTGTATCACATTGCCACGAACTGTTCCACCATGATCCGTTGCACTATGTCGCCTCTTGGTGACATCTCCATTGCATTCTGAACCTTGTGGGATGAACTCAGATTGTGATATCTCCATATGTGTCCTCTGCTAATACATCGTAGGGCCTCTTTCACCTTCGATTTTGTTCGCTCCTTAGGCAATCGACCTTCGTCCAACCGCTCTCGGGTCACACTCAGACGAAACACAGCTCTAGGATAGTCCGTCGCTTAGTAGCTCTCAAAGTCCACCGACTTCGCTAAAATTGGTGTACCATTATCTGGATTCTAAGCCTCTGCCCTACTAGCACAATCTCCGCTATACATCGCTTCCTTCATGGAAGCACTATGGCATATTCTTCAAGAGTACCCGCCTCCGCGTACTCTTACCCCGTGCCAAGGCCTTTTAAACCCAACTTCGCCTCCGCAAGTTGAGTCACCTCAGTTCCTTCGTCAAATGCTTCTCTAAGGTAGGGTGCATGTGCCTCGGAACTCCCTTCATCTTTAGCACCATGCAGGATGAGCCAACTCCATTAGAATGAGGGACCCATGGAATGACATGATCCCACTCTTTCCTCTACAAGAGTTCACGTCCTTGACCTCTATCCAAAGAAAGCTCTATGCCTCCGCTCCATATTTCATTTTCTATGCTGGCTCCCTTCATGCAGCTTGGGTACTTCACCAAGTTACACTCAAGTTGTTCCGCTCCTCATTTTGCATTAAGTTGATGGTGGCCCTCGCACCTACTATTCCACAGATCAGCCCTCAATTGAGTCCGATCTCCATATCGACTCCAAGTGTGACTTCATTTGTGTTGCCTTGGGTCGCTCCCCCACTCGATCTCGCAATGCATCCAATAATGCATTCTCTCAAGCGAGATCATGCAATGAATCATCACTGCTCGCTCGGTCTGTTGAGCTTTATGAAGTTGTTTTTGAGGTACTCCTCCTCAACATGTGTGGTCCGTCGCACTTGGTTCTCCCTCTAAAGAGCCGGGACGTATCTCTCTTGGATATTTATCCCGTTGGAGCAACTTCTCTCTTTGCTTCCTTCTCTTTGAATGTTTTGGAGACCACCATCCCTTTGGACTACTCTGCCTTGCTAAACAAATTATGCATTGTTTTGCCTCCCATAAACACACTTGCTAGATTGCGACTCCACGTCAATACAATCCCTACTGCACCCCTCAAGGCCTAGCAACATGCTGAACTTACTGCATACTTCAGCCTCCTACGGAGGTATCCTTCTCGTAACGAAGAGAAAGTTTCAATGCTCTATGGCACCGAGCTTTGGTTGTCTTGGGATGGCCATGAATATTCCATCGTTCGCATACAAGACATTGCACGAGTACCGAATTTATCAAGTTAGCAATTCCCCTCACCTTTGTGAGCTTTGCACTACTCTTTCAATCGTTGAACAACCCATTTTATATTGCATGGTCTCATTCTTTACCAAGCGCCACACTTGCTTTGACCATCATCAAGTATAGTTGCCAACATTGAGCCATAGCTCAAACTCAGCCATCCCAACCTTTGTGCGCTATACTTTCTTCCCAGCTTGCTTGTCCTCATGGTGCCTCTTGCGCGAAGTGTTGGTCATTCCTCTGAATGCCAAGCTTAGATGCTCGTTTCTCTGAGCGACTCTCTGAGCAACTCTATTTCCCTATAGCTCCATGCTCGTTTTCCCCAAAACGGTCACACGTACTGGCAGCCCTCAATGAAGCCCCGTTAGGTCCCCCACATTTGCATGCAAAGTGTTTCTATGAGTGCTTGTCTCGCTCTGATACCATCTGTCATGAACTTAGCTGGTTTTGCCTTGTTGGGTTCAGCCCATATGTGGGCTTGGTCAATTGGACCTTTTGAGCCCAAATCAAATAAATTAAAAAGAGAGAGAGATAGGGCTATGAATGGGCAGCGACAAAATGCAACGAACGTATGCAGTAGCAGCGGCGTGAAGAGAGAGAGAGAGAAAGATAAAAAGATTAGGAGTTTTCTGCTTGATGATCAATGGCCAAACATTGTCAGTTTTGGCCCAAATTTTATGCAGAGAATTCTTGCAGTAAGCTCTATAATCCTAACGGTGTTGATCTGTAGTTTACTCTCTCTAAGGTACTTTTCTGCTATATCCACTTTGTGAGACTTATAATTCTCTATTGATGAGATCTATCCTATGAGATGATTATTTACTATTCTTAAGCCAAGATCTATGTTCTTGATGTTATTATGATCCTCTGGTTTTTCTAGAGAAGATTTATTATAAACCTGTTATCATTACTTTTGATAATGGAAGTTTGAGGTGGACTACAGTCCCATGGTTTTTCCCGTATTAGGTTTTCCACGTTAAAATTTGGTCTTACTGTGTGATTGATTTATTAGTAATATTGTTTATATTGTTCTGGTTGATATTAGCATTTTAATATCAAGTTGGTATTTTGATACACAAAGAGAGAAAATAATTATTCCGCTTTAACAGGTTTTTCCCAACAAGTGGTCTTAGAGCAACAGGTTGTTTGGTGCTAGTTTTTCTTGTGTGATTGAAATGGAGCAGTTAGATGGTATGATTGAATTGAACTCATCAAATTATTCCACTTGGAAGCGTATAATGGAAGATTTACTCTATTGCAAAGATTTATATAAGCCTATCAAGGTTAAAGATAAATCTTCTACTATGGATGATGAAGAATGAGAAGTTCAACATAAAAAAGCTATTGCCTATATTAGAAGATGGATGGATATAAACTTGCATGAGCATATTTCTGATGAAACCAGAGCTGATTTTGTTTCACAAAGGTTAGAAAATCTCTTTGCGAAAAAGACGGTGGGAAATAGAATTTCTCTCCTCAAAAGGCTTGTAAATTTGAAGTATAAAGATAGTGGTAATATTATTACGCACATAAGCTTATTTCAGAGTCTTACAAACAAACTTATTGCTATGAAAATGAATATAAATGATGAGATGCAAGGATTACTATTTCTCAACTATTTACTAGAAAGTTGGGAAACGTATGTGGTGACAATTTGTAACTCCACGTCAGAGGGGACTCTAACTATAGATATGGTTAAAGATAGTTTGCTAAATGAAGATGCCAGAAGAAAAGAATAGGGTGAATCTTCTTCTGAGGCATTTGTTATGGAAAAACATGAAAGACATGGAAGAAGTCATAGTAGAAATCCACATGGTTATAGAGGAAGATCCAAGTCTAGAAGGGATATCAAATGTTTTCACTGTCACAGACCAAGTCACATGAAGAAAGAGTGTAGGTTTTGGAAGCGAGAATAGAATGAAATGAAGAAAATTGAGAAAGAGACCAATAGAGTTGTTGCTGAAGGTAATATCATTATTATTTGTGATGACGGTTGTGTTAGTCTTGTAGCTCAGGACAATAACTAGGTAATTGACTCTGGTGCTTCATTTCATGTCACTTCTCATGGTGATTTCTTCAGATCTTACACTGCTGGTGATTTTGGTAATGTCAGAATGGGAAACAGTGGTACATCTAAGATTGTGGGTATTGGAGATATTTGCTTGGAGACCAGTATTGGGAGCAAATTGGTAATCAAAGATGTAAAGCATATTCTAGATATTCGTCTTAACTTGATATCTATAGGTAGACTTGATGATAAGGGCTTTGCACATTATTTTGGTGAAAGTAAATGGAAACTCACTAAAGGTTCTCTAATTGTGGCAAGAGGAAAGAAGCTTAACTCTTTTTATGTCATGGAAGCTAAGCTACACAAAGAAGAGATTAATGCAATTCGAAAAGGTAAAAGTATAGATCTTTGATATAAGAGGCTTGGTCATATCAGCGAGAAGGGACTTCAAACTCTTACTAGAAAGCAGTTCTTACCAGAGTTGCAAGGTATATCTCATAAATCTTGTGATCATTGCTTAGTTGGAAAAATACATAGAGTTGCCTTTTATACATATCCATCATCTAGAAGATCAGATGTTATTGATTTAGTTCATACTGATGTTTCTACTATGCAAACTAGAACTCTTGGAGGTGCTCTTTATTTTGTTACTTTTATTGATGACCATTCTAGAAAAGTATGGGCTTTTGCTTTGAAATCTAAAAGCTAGGTACTCGATGTTTTCAAAGAGTTTCATGTTGGTGTTGAAAGAGAAATTGACAGAAAGCTAAAGTGTGTTTGATCTGATAATGGTGGCGAGTACAGGGGTCCTTTTGAGAATTATTGCAGGTTCCATGGTATCAGGCTTGAAAAAATGGTTCCTAAAACTCCTCAGCAGAACGGTGTGGCAGAAAGGATGAACAGAACCATTGAAGAAATGATTAGGTGTCTGCTTTCCCATGTCAAGTTACCTAAGTCATTTTGGGGGGAGGCTATGAGAATTACAATTGACCTGATAAATCTTTCTCCATCAGTTGCTTTGAAAGGTGATCTTCCAGAGAGAGTATGGAAAGGAAAAGATATATTTTATAATAACTTGAGAGTCTTTGGGTGTAAAGCATTTGTTCATATTCCCAAAGATGAAAGGTCCAAGCTTGATAATAAGGCAAAAGCATGTATCTTCTTGGGATATGGTCATGAAGAGTTTGGGTATAGATTATGGGATCCAGTGAACAAGAAAATTATTAGAAGCAGAGATGTTGTGTTTCTTGAAGACCAATTGTTTAATGATAGTGATAATGTTGAGAAGCCAGAAACCTCTATTTATATTCCTTGGAGTTTGGGTCTTGTTCCTTCACTTGTAGTTCATGATGATCACGGGGGAGATAAACAAGAAGATCATGGTGAGAATGTCAGTGATGAGACTCCTACAGTTGATGATGCTGAACCAACTGAACAAGCACCTCCATCACCGGTTGAGATTCCATTGAGAAGATCCACTAGAGAGTGACAACCATCTACCAGATATCCTCCACATGAGTATGTTATGCTTACTGACGGGGAAGAGCCAAAAACTTATCAAGAAGCTATTCTACATGAGCATAAGAATGAGTGGGTTAAAGCCATGCAAGAAGAGATGAGATCCTTACTTGAGAACCACACCTATGACTTGGTAAATTTGCCTAAAGATAAGAAAGCTCTAAAAAATAAATGAGTTTACAAATTGAAGACCGAAAATAATAGATCATAACAAAGATATAAGGCACGATTAGTTGTGAAAGGATTCGGTCAGAAGAAAGGGATTGACTTTGAATAAATATTTTCTCTAGTGGTGAAAATGTCCTATATCCGAGTTATTCTTGGTTTGACTACCCGTTTGAATTTAGAAGTTGAGCAACTTGATGTGAAAATAGCATTTCTTCATGGTGATTTAGAAGAAAAATTTACATGGAGCAACCAGAAGGTTTCAAAATCAAGGGAAAAGAAAATCTAGTGTGTAAGCTTAGGAAAAGCTTATATGGACTCAAACAGGCATCTAGACAATGGTACAAGAAGTTTGATTCCTTTATGATGAGCTAAGGGTATGATAGAACCACATCTGATCATTGTGTGTTTATGAAGAAATTTTCAGATGTTGATTTTATTATTCTACTACTATATGTTAATGATATACTGATTATTGGTCATGATGTTGGAAAAATTGAAAAGCTTAAAAGAGAGCTAAGTAAGTCTTTTGCCATGAAAGACTTGGGATCGGTAAAACAAATACTTGGCATGAAGATTCTTCGTGATAGGAAGAAAAGGAAGATTTGGCTATCTCAGGAGACTTACATTGAAAAGGTTCTTGAAAGATTCAATATGAGTAAAGCTAAAGTAGTTTGTTCTCCACTTGCCGATCATTTGAAGCTTAGTTCGAAACAATGTCCTACAAGTGAGAAAGAAAAAGAAGAAATGTTCGGCGTACCTAACTCATCTGTAGTAGACAGTTTGATGTATGCTATGGTTTGTACTATGTCAGATCTAGCTCATGCAGTTGAAGTTGTTAGCCGATTTCTCTCTAATCCTAGAAAGGAATATTAGGTAGTAGTGAAATAGATATTAAGATATTAAGATATTTATGTTTTGGCAATGATGAACCTGTGTTAGAAGGGCACACAATTGCAGACATGAAAGGTGATACTGATTCCAGGAAATCCACTTCGGGGTTCTTGATGACATTTACAGGGGAGCAGTCTCTTGGCAATCAAAGTTACAGAATTGTGTTGCTCTATCAACCACAGAAGTAGAATACATAGTAGTTACTAAAGCCTACAAGGAAGCTTTATGGATGAAAAAGTTTATACATGAATTGGGTTTGAAACAGGAAGGATATACTGTTTACTATGATAGTCAGAGCGTCATTCACCTCTCTAAGAATTCAACATATCATTCTAGATCCAAGCATATTTATGTGAGATATCATTGGATTCGTGATGTGCTGGAGATGAAAGAATTACAGTTGGAAAAAGTGCATACCAATGAGAATGGTTCAGATATGTTGACAAAGTCTTTACCTAAGGAGAAGCTTGAAGCATGTAGGCGAAGAGCGGGCTTGGTATAGCCCACCATATGAGCTGGAGAGGGAGAATTGTTGGGTCCAGCCCATATGTGGGCTTGGTCAATTGAGCCTTTTGAGCCCAAATCAAAGAAATTAAAAAGAGGGAGAGATAGGGCTATGAATGGGCAGCGTGAGGGCAACGACAGAGTTCAATGAACGTGTGCAGCAGCAACGATGTGGAGAGAGAGAAAGATTAGGAGTTTTCTACTTGACGATCAGTGGCCAAACGTTGTTAGTTTTGGCCCAAATTTTATGCAGAGAATCCTTGCAGCAAGCTCTATAATCTTAATAGTGTTGATATGTAGTTTACCCTCTCTGAGATACTTTCCTGCTATATCCACTTTGTGAGACTTAGAATTATCTGTTGATGAGATCCATCCTATAAGATGATGATTTGCTATTCTTAAGCCAAAATCTATGTTCTTGATGTTATTGTAATCCTCTAGTTATTCTAGAAAAGATTTATTATAAACCTGTTATCATTACTATTGATAGTGGAAGTTTGAGGTGGACTACGGTCCCGTGGTTTTTCCCGCATTGGGTTTTACATGTTAAAATTTGGTCTTACTGTGTGATTGTTTTATTGGCAATATTGTTTATATTGTTTTGGTTGATATTAGCATTTTGATATCAAGTTGGTATTTTGATGAGGAACCCATTTTGATACACGAAGAGGGAAAAAAATTATTCCGCTTTAATAGGTTTTTCCCAACATGCCTAAATCGTGTGACACCATTGCGTGTCCGTCCGCAAAGGTCAGCCTCCTTGAAATCTCCCATAGTCCCTTAAGACCTACAAAAGAGAAAACGGGTTAGAGAAATCGCCTCACTCGGGATCCACAAGCAAACATATCATAAAACACTTCATAGCCAATGCAAATTACAAACAAACTTTACAAGCTCTGAATGGTTGCACAACAAAGAGTTAAAATGGTCCACTACATACCAAAATCTCTCACAAGTGTCCACATGACACTAATCTTTATTTACAAACCTAAAACGGCTACTAAACCCAACTAAAATAAGGTTATTAACTCTTTGACCATTCCTCTACATGTACAGAGCATAAACAAACCAAAAGACACGGACATACATAAACATTATATCAAACATTCTATTTATAATTTTGTCGGTTAGACAAATGAAAAAATTGGTAGGTCAACAAAGAAGAGAGACTATGATCATCAAACAATAAGGAAGGAGAAGTCGAAAAGGTTTAATATCATGATTAATTGAAGAACTTGTAAAGAGTCATGATTTTTTTCATTAAGGTGTTGTGTATTTATACAAATTTTAAGAATTTTTTTTCTTAATTATATACTCAAAATTACTCAATTAAAATATACAGATTGATCTTTAAATTATAGATTTATTTAAGATATAAGAAATACAAAAATATCATTTTATATTTATCTCTATCGTGATTTAAATAATATCATTTTATATTTACCTTTGTCATTATTTCTATTAACATGAAAGAACCGTACAAATCAGAACATATGTGATCAAAGTCGAGAGGCTGACGACTCGTTTTATTCATTACATGCGAAGAATTAAATCGAAGAAACAATACATCGTAATGAACAACGTGCACTTTTGCTATCCTCACACTGCTGTCACTGCCGCGAACCGCGGTTCCTTGGCCAAGAACTTTTGCTTCACGTACACATCCATGTAGTCCCCGAAAACGTACTTGGGGTACAGCGTTGTAGCAGAGTCGTCCTTGTTGGTCCCTGGAGCGATGGTGGCCTTCAAGGAGGGGTTGTAGAAGGAAGCGATGGAGCGGCGGTTGCCGTCGTTGGTCGTCAGCACGCGGTGCCACACGCTCTTGTACCGCCCGTTGCTGAGGACTTCGATCTGGTCTCCCGTGTTGATGACGATGGCATTGGCCACTAGCTGCACGTCGATCCACTGCCCGTCTTTAAGGATCTGCAGGCCGCCCACTTGGTCGTCTTGGAAGAGGAGGATGACGCCGCCTGCGTCGGTGTGGGCGCGAAGGCCGTTCACCATGTCCAGGCGCGGGCACGGTGGGTAGTGGCTCACCTTGGTGCCGAAGAAGGGTTGATGCTCGCCGTTTCCGGAGAATGAGTTCCTGATGGAGCCCTTCTCGAACCCCAGATTCTCATCCATTACTTCCATCACCTTCTCAGCCAGCTTCCTCAGCTCTTCCCTGTACTCCTTCATGGTCTCCCTGCAAGATTGCGCATGAAGAGCGCATACGTTAGGCACTTATAACTACATATCAATTAGCCTGACGAGCCCTGCGTGGAAGTTGATGATCACCTGAACTCTGGAGGGTTGGCCGGCCACTCGTTGTCATCCTGGAGAAGGAAGACATCCTCCCAATCCACGTTATCCAAGGGCTTAGCATCGGCGACGTCGCTTTCTTCTTCCACCAGCTTGTTCAACAGCTGCACAGGTTTGGATGCCTTGAAGCCCTCCGCTCTGAGCCTGTAGCAATCGGAGCACACCTTCTTAACGCGTTCCAAGAGCTCCACCGGAATCCCATGGTTCACCAGCTGCAAACAGGTCAGGTAGATTCCTCTGCTTTAGTACCAGCGTCAACTCGAAAAGATCCCAGTAAGGACAAAGAAGGAACCGGTCAAATGGGATGCAAACCTGAAAGAATCCCCATTCTTGGCATCCATTGGCAATCCGTGCCAAGGTTTCAGCTCTTTCCTTCCCCTCCAACTTCGAGAAATCGATGACTGGAATGGCCATTTCTAGCGAGGAGGAGATGATGCTCTGGTTGAAAATTATGCTTCTGTATTGCTTCTCGAATGGATCGGATGAAGAGAAATGGAGCCAACTGGGACCTTTTATACTGCATCAAGCTTCCATATCAGATCTCACATACCAATCAGAGGAAATAACCGGGAACTAAGCCGTGTTCCTGGTCAAACCTTTTCTCCATGGTCAACTAAACCGCCATCTTGTCCCATCTACGAGGAGATCAGCTCATGAAATAAACGACCAAAACGTTACGATGCAGCTCGACTTTGGAAAATGTGAGGTCACGTCGATAAGATGTCTACCCAAAAATCCCCTACTATACCGAATGTTGACCGGCTTTGACTATGAACCCTACTCGAGGCTTCCTGGTTTCCATCGTGGCTATACGATATATTTCGTTTCTTCAATACATCGCTTACAAGCTCCTCCATGTTTTCAGTCTTGAGATCATGTACTCAAATTATTTAATCAAATTTATATTTAAATATAAGATTGATTGACGATGTAACAAATATAAGAATATCTTTTTATGTTTACCTTTATTATCTTCTTAGATCATGCTCTTGCAAGATTGAGCTTTCGTCAATGATGTCAATCTTAGACCGACATTTCAAAAGGTAGTCGATGACTTTTATTGCTAATATGATCATCACAATGAATTAAAATTATACTTGATTTGAAATTTGAAAGAAAGTAAGGAGAGATTAACTATTGTTGATTGCATGATGACAAATGACCAAGACGACGATGCCACAGGAGTAGTAATTGAAGCAAACAAGATTAGTAGGCTGATTTGTGAAATTGATGATTGTTCATAAATGTTATATTTATACGTCTCAGGCGGGCAGGCCGCGCAGAGGAGGTGGTCTCGGGCGACATGAGGTCGAGGAGCACGTCTCGGGCGGGCAGACCGCGCAAAGGAGGTGGTCTCAAGCGACATGCAGCCGAGGAGCACGTCTCGAGCGTGCAGACCACGCAGAGGAGGTGGTCTCGAGCGACATGTAGCCGAGGAGCACGTCTCAAGCGGGCAGGCTGTGTAGAGGAGGTGGTCTTGGGCGACATGAGGCCGAGGAGCACGTCTCAGGCGGGCAGACCGCGTAGAGGAGGTGGTCTCGGGCGACATGCAGCCGAGGAGCACGGCTCAGGGGGGCAAGCCACGCAGAGGAGGTGGTCTCGGGCAACAAGCAGCCGAGGAGCACGTCTCAAGCGGGCAGGCCACACAGAGGAGGTGGTCTCGGGCAACAGGCAGCCGAGGAGCACGTCTCGGGCGGGTAGGCCGCGTAGAGGAGGTGGTCTCGGGCGACATGCAGCCGAGCAGCACATCTCGAGCGGGCAGGCCGCGTAGAGGAGGTGGTCTCGGGCGACATGAGGCTGAGGAGCACATCTCAGGCAGGCAGACAGCGCAAAGGAGGTGGTCTCGGGCGACATGCAACCGAGGAGCACGTCTCGGGCGGGCAGGCCGCGCAGAGGAGGTGGTCTCAGGTGACATGCAGCCGAGGAGCACGTCTCAGGCGGGCAGGCCGCGCAGAGGAGGTGGTCTCGGGCGACATGCAGTCGATGAGCAATTTGTCTTCAACCAGCGACCCGTTATGCGGTGATGTGCGGACGCAGGGGGCCTAGTAATTCTCGGTCTGTGCGAGAGCCCAGGAGACGGTCACTTTCGGGAGTCGCCGGTTCCCGAAACTGAGAAGTCTAGTGCTTCGACCTCCGCACCACGCACCTATTGGCCGCCACGTCAGGCCGCATTTATGGCGGAGTGACGTCTGGTCTTCCTAACGTGCTCTGGGAGGGGAAAGGTCGTTGGCGAGATTTTGTCTATAAGTAGCGTGCAGTATGCTTCCTGCACGCCTCCTTGCATTCGCTCAGTTGTTTCTCCGGACCCCCTATTGCTTCGTTCGCATCGACCATTCCCCCTCCCCCTCGAAAGGTTAGTAAGGATGGTGTCTCCTTCCTCTTCTCCTCTGCCTTCTTCCCCTTTCATTTCGGGTAATGAGAAAAAAATGATTCCGCCGAGCCCAAACTCATCGTCCGATGGGAAGGCGGCCCGGGCCCTTGAAACCTAATGTGGCCGCACGACCTCGACTCCACAGTGAGCGAGTCGTCGCTTGGCACCCTCCAGGAGCGCTATGGCATCCCAAAGGAATTCGTCCTTCTAGCCCCCGAGCCCGGGCAAAGGGCGTATGACCCAATCCCGAAGGGTTTCGCCCTAACAGTAGATGCCTTTGAGGCTAGGTTACGCCTCCCTCTGCATCCGGTCATCAATTCCTGCATCTCATGGTGGCGTATCTCTCCGTCACAAATGGCGCCGAACTCCTGGCGCTATCTGGTGGCATTCCTTGGAGAGTGCCACTACGCCAACATTACCCCGACCCGATCTCTTTTTCTCTCCTGTTTTCACCTTTCTAAGGGGTCGGGGGGTTACTACCTATCCGACCGATCGGGCTTTCGGGTTAGTGGGGCTCCTTCCAGCAATAAGGGATGGAAGGGGCACTTCTTCTTTGTTTTCCGTGCAGAGGGTTGGAGCTTCGGGCTCCGATGGGCGACGCGTGTGATCGACAACACTGCCTCGGCTCTGAGCGACGAGGAGTACCGGGGGCTCCGGAGGCCCAAAGAGATTCTCCCAGCCTCGAGAGCGATCCGAAGCATGACTGAACAGTGGCTGGTTGAGGCGGGTCTTAGCCCGATGCCTCGAGGTATGCCTTAGTTGTCACGCCCCTCAAAATATGCATGATTTTTAAAATTTTCGTCACAGACCAATCCAGGATCCAAACTAATAACGTTTGAGGACACTGAAAACATTCTATTCATATTCACATCCATAAAACCTGTGCAGTTTATAATCATATATCACATCACTCGATAATTCACATTTATGGCAACCCAAGCCAACTTGACAAACATGAACAATATTTATAAATCCACAAGCTAAATAAATTATACAATCGGAACTCCAACTATTCACCACAAGTTCATATCACCATAAATTAGACTTAACATTCTGAAATTCCAAATAAGAGAGATCTCCTAACACTTTGACACAGTATATCCATTTCGGTTCAACGACAACATTTCATTACATACAAGACATACTTATACAACAATATCGTAATAACCAATCAGACTTGCCCATTATTCTGAATAGCTATCCACTGCCTCAGCCCAAATCAAACATCTCGAAGAGTGACAAGCTGACCTGAAAGATTTATATAACAACGGAGTGAGCCAAAAACGGCTCAGCAAGTGACAAAGCATATTTAGAACAAAAGGAACGGTTTCAAACGAGTAAGGTATCATAATGCAAGGCAGAATACAAGAATTCTCAAGGATACCATCTCAATAGATACCAAATCATACGTATCATGTCATTCAAAACATATTTGATCCATAACGAATGGGGCATAGAGTAATTGGAACATATCAATGGCAGATAGGACATTTCAGAACATATCAGTTCATAGCAAATGGAGCACAGAGTAATTGGAGCATATCAATGGCATATGAAATGTTCCGGAGCATATCAACGGCATATGGAACATTTCGAAGCATATCATCAGTGAATGAAGCATTTCAGAGCATATCGAAAACAAATATCGTACAGAAGCTCAAACGTCGTCTTTGACGTTGCAAACATATCAATCTTATCCAAAGCATGTACAGAAACACATAACCAAAGCTCTGGATATCATATCAAACATACAGAAGGTGTAGTGGGATCTCAGTCAGAATGTGATTCATCCATTTCTGAATGACCACCTGACAAAAGTCTCCCACGTCTGGGAGCTCCATCCACCCACGTCTAGGTGAAGTCAAAGGGGGCCGGCAGAGCATCGCAGGCTCTAAGCAATATCCCACATAGCGGGACCCCACATAGCGGGCAAATAAGCGCATACCAGAATATCCCACATAGCGGGACCCCACATAGCGGGCAAATCAGCGCATACCCTTTACCATTTCTGGCAAAGGTCCAGACAATCCCACACACCAGAGTACAAAAGGACAGTTTCAACAATAAGTAGCATATATCGGAAGCACACGCGGAACAACAAACGTACATGTGCCTTTACGAGTCAATCCGAAGTAAGCAATAATCTTTCACAAGTATATTCAGATTTGAAGGGAATTGAAAGCAAGGGCACATATGGAATCCAAGCAATCACAAATAACTCAATTCAATAAGAAGATTTGATGAATTCAATGTCCAAAGGAATGAAACTGGAATAGGCACATATCGAAAGCAAATGCGGAACAATAGGATATACATGTGCCTATATGAGTCAATACGATATAGCATAAACGTTACACAACAGTTTTCAAGAATGCAATAATTTTAAGAACAAGAGCATACAAGAATTCAAAGTAGTAATATAAAGCTCAATTGAATAAGAAGGCTAAAGGATATCAATTTCCAAAGGAATGAAACCAGAATATGAGAAATCGACCAAAGCTCGATTTCTGGCAGAATACAGAAGGCACATTGAACAAATGATTCAAACTATCAATCGTGCTCCAATTTACTCAGAAATAATCATTGGATAATATTTTCAGATAAGACAGGCTTCATATGAATTGAACTGTCCAACAGAGAGAGTTACAAATAATTTGGTAAGCAAGTGTCGTAGAACAAAATCTCTGTTGGCAGAATTCATAATGTCAGATTCAACAGATAACTGGGCAGGTGTTTGGATTTCAGATCTTTCAATCCATATATCAAAGAAAGGTCTACGAGTCTAGTTTCCAATGAAATCAGTTTTGAACAAATCAGAGTTTCCACAAAGTCTTATAGGCAGTTCGGTATCAAAAGATCAGAATCTCAAAAGTTGCACAGATTCGAATCGTTACATGTAAACAGGAGATATAACAAATGCAAGGCTAGTACAATTCAAAGTTCCTCATAATCAAAGCAAATGTAGAGATAAAAATGACAGTGAGGAAGATCAGGATACTTGCAATAAGACATATCAGAGCAATTATAGGAGAAACGATCAGGGAACTTGCAATAGAAAGGATCGAAACAAGTGGGAAACTTGCCTTTCAATGATTTCGATCCGAAGATCCAAAGAAGGTGCCAGCCCAAATCCTTCTACTTTTTCTCCGTGTCCTCTCTCTGTTTCGTTTTGTGCTCCCGTTTTCTTCCTTTCTTCCTAACTACATCACGTGTCGAACATCGAGGCACAGTCACCTGCTCTCTCTTACTCTCATTCCTTCTTTTTTTCTTTCCCAAACGCAGCTGCCACAGCCGCCGCCGCTGCCGCTGCCACAATCGCAGCCACGACCGCAACTGCGGTCACAACCGCAGCCCCCTTCCACTGCACTATTTCCTTCTTCCCTTCTCTCGTTCCTACTCTTTCTCTTTCCCCAAAGCAGCTACTGCAGCCACCACCGCTGCCGCAGCTACCGCAGCCAACGTTGCAGCCGCAGCCGGAGTCGCAGCCACGGCCGCAGCCACCACATTCGCAGCCTCTTCTTCCTCCCCTGCTCATCTTCCTCTCCTTCTTCTCTTCCAACTGCAGCTGCCATCGCCGCAGCCGTAGCCCCTTCTCTTCTTCCTCTCCTTCCCTTCTTCCTTTCTCTTCTTCTTCCTTTCCTTCTCTTCTTTCCCAGCTGCATGCTGCAGTCGCAGCCTCAGCCACGGCCACAGCCTTTTCTTCCTCCCCTGCTCATCTTCCTCTCCTTCTTCTCTTCCAACTGCAGCTGCCATCGCCGCAGCCGCAGCCCCTACTCTTCTTCCTCTCCTCCCCTTCTTCCTTTCTCTTCTTCTTTCCCTGCCACAGCTGCAGCTGCCACAACCGCAGCCGCAGCTACTTTCTTCCCTTCTCCTCTTCCTTTTCCTTCCTTTCTTCTTCTTCTCTTCTTCTCCTTCCTCCCCTTCTTCTCCCCGCTGCAACTGCTGCAGTCGCGGCCGCAGCCACGGCCGCAACCTCTCCCTCCTCCCCTGCTCATCTTCCTCTTCTTCTTCTCTTCCAGCTGCAGCTGCCATCGCCGCAGCTGCAGCCCCTTCTTCCCCGGCGTCACACACACCCTCTCCTCTGTTTCCTCTGCAGGAAACAGAGGTATCACACCTCTTTCTCTTCCTCTTCTTCTTCTTCTCCTCTTCCCCTCTTCCCTTTTCCTCCCCAAGGCCACACATCTCCTCGCTGCAGCCTTGCCGCAGCTATCTTCTTCTTCTTCTTCTTCTTCTTCCCTTTTCATCCTCAACGCCCCACACATCCTCTCCTCTGTTTCCACCTGCGGGAAACAGAGGTGCTGCAGCCCTGGCTGCTGCAGCTGCCTCTCTTTTCCCTCTTCTTCTCCTTCTCTTCTTCTCCTCTACCCTTTTCCTCCCCAAAGCCACACACCTCCTCGCTGCAGCCTTGCCGCAGCTATCCTCCTCTCTTCTTCTTCTTCTTCTTCTTCTTCTTCTTCTTCTCTTCTCCCTCTTCTTCCTCTCTTCTTCTCCCCACGCCCCACAGCTCCTCGCTGCAGCCCTCGCTGCAGCCACCTCCTCTTCTTCTTCTTCTTCTTCTTCTTCTTCTCTTCTCCCTCTTCTTCCTCTCTTCTTCTACCACTCTCCTTCTTCGGTTTTCCCTTTTTTTTTTTCTTTTTTTGCAACTTAGCAGTTTAGTCCTTGTAATTTCTATATTTACATATAGGTCCTCCAATTTACATATAAATCTTTATTAATAATTTTTAAAAGCGAGGGATATTACATTAGTGGGTAGCGTTAGGGTTTTTCTCTAGGGATCGTTCGGCGTACTAACCAATGTTGTTACTTTTTGTGCAGAAATGGTGAATCTCCGAGCAGTGCACGGGGGACGGGCTCCGTCAGCACCATCCACACGCCCACCGACCAAGCCGAGGGTTGGCTCGAAGGATGCACACATGGATATCGAGGTCGGTCGGCCTCGGAAGAGGGTGAAGACTTCAACGCCGAAGGCGCCGGATGAGGCAGTGGTATAGCCGACGGGAGCCATAAATGCACCGGCCGGACACGCGGGGAGGAGCCGCAGGGCGAGGTGAGGCCGGCCCCAGTAAGGAGGCGGCAGGGAAGGCACCTCAAGAGCCTTCTATCCGTGAGCTTTGCCGCCTCCCGGTGGGAACATAGGACGAGCCCTACCAGACGCGGGTGGTGGGCGACCTTTCGCAAGGCCAAGCCTCGGACCTGCTGGGGAGGCTTCACCCGAGGGAACTGGGTGTGGGCCGACGGGGATTCTGCAGCCTCGTTTGTCCGTGGGGGGCTTCACCCGGACATAGCTCGAGACCTGTACACTCTGCCCTCTGTGGTCCTCCTCGGGAATTCGGCCAAGTCGCTGCTTTGGGTAAGCATTACACCCCTGGCCTCTTTGTTAGTGTGCGAGAGGTACCGTCCTGACTTCTTTCTCTGCATGGTCACCATTACGCCGTAACATTGATGGACCGCGTCCGTGACGCGAGCCAGGTGATCGACTTTTTGAGCGACCGCAATGCCGATCTCCGGAAGTAGATCGAGGAGGTCCGCGCAGGGGCGGCTCCTGAAGCGGTCGAAGTGGCCGAGCAGCGTGCCTCGGATCTGGAGGCGGAGTCGACGCACCTCCGATCTGAGCTTGATAGGGGTAAAAACAAATAAGACATGATGCACCGGATTTGACGTAACACCGCCCCATATCAGCCACCCCCAAACGGCACACCGCGCCAAGAGACGAGCATTAATACCAGCGTAACGCGCACCCTCACCGACCATACCCGCACGACCTCATCATGCTGACCCTGCACGACCGGATAGGGCAGGGGAAAGTGTCGACCAAGGCTTGCCATACCCTACGGCGACTCGGCCTTACCGCGTAATGCCCACAACGGCAACGGACTCGATCAGGTGTACGGCCCTGCCCCGGCAGGATGGCGCGTCAGGTAACATCGAGCTCACCTATAAATACCCTCGGGCTCCAAGCAGGCAGGGTAAGCGGAAAAACACACGATTCCATCTAAGACTCCCCTCTTCATTTCTAACTTGATCGTCAGAGGGGTCGGGCCGAATTACCGACCCGACCAGTGTGCAGGTACTCGACCGAAGCCGACCCGACCCGGCGACGCGGAGCACTTCCGCCCGATTCCCCGTAACCGGTCACCCCGGGGATCCCGAGAGGAGCTTCACCTGATCCTGGCTGCTCGGACCCTCGAACCAACCGTGCCGACCCTGAGGTAACGGCTAAAAAAGTTACCTGCCGTAACAAATTGGCGCTAGAAGGAGGGCCTTCGAATGGCAAGCGATCAGTGAATCCACTTTGGCAAGCCCCCAACTGTTGGGCTCCCCACCCAGGGGGAACACCCCCCGCACAATGAAACTCGTGACAAGCGCCCTGCAACGGCATCAGAACGATACTGGCAATTGTTCAATGACCCAGGCTTGTCACCTCCCGACGACGCACCCGCTGGCCCATCGCCGGTGTCTCCCGAGGCCTTTCACGACCTCGCTCATCAAGTCCGAGCCCTAACGAGCATGGTGCAGACCATCATCCCGATTGTCTCGCAGCGAACCACTCTGCACGTGGCTCACCCTTCACAGCAGCAGGAAACCCACGACCGCACTCACATACCCCTCTCCGAGCTCCCTGGCTCGCCTCAGAACCCGATAACTCGGCCCGGGAGCCGGGAGGCAGAAGACACAGCGAGCCACCCCGGGCGCGAGGCTCCGTCTGCCGACTCCACGAATGCCCTAAGAGCCCAGCTACGCCTCGTCAGTCAAAGACTCGACGAGGTACAACAGGAAGTCCGTAAGTCGAAAGGAGAGCTCGGGACGGACGGGCAGCAAGGATCCCCGTTCACCCCCGAGATCCAAGACCAGGCGATCCCATCACATTTCCGCCTCCCCTCGTTGGACACGTATGACGGTGCTGCCGACCCAGCAGACCACGTGGCCGCTTTTCGCGCCCAGATGGCGCTATACGGGACTTCCGATGCTTTGATGTGCAGGGCGTTCCCGACAACCCTGCGGGGTCCGACCCGCGCATGGTATGGCGGCCTGAGGGCCGGGACCATCACCTCCTTCGACCAACTCGCCAAAGACTTCGAGCTTAGCTTCCTGGCTTACGCTCGACCAAAACCGTCCGCAGCATTGCTCCTCGGACTCAATCAAGGGGAGGACGAGCCCCTCTCCCTTTTTGTGAACCGCTTTATGACACAAATCCGCGGACTATCGGATGCTCACCCCTCTCTACTGATGCAGGCGTTCATGACAGGCCTGCGGCCCTCCCGGTTCTTCTGGTCTCTCGTGGAGCGACCCCCTGCTGCGATCCCCGAAATGATTCAACGTGCTGGCCAATTTATCGCCGCGAAGACATGGATGGCTGGAAAGCGGGAAGAGCACAAAAAAGTCAAAACGGAGCCGCCCCGACAACAGCAGCCCATCGCCTCCCGACGCAAGTTGGATAGGTCTGACCCAAGACCTCCTTCCCCCACCTTGAATTCCTCACGGACGGAAATATTTCTCCACGAGAAGGGGAAGGGACTACTCACGGAGCCCCACCCGATGAGGAGCCCACGAGAACTCGCGGACCGCTCAAAATACTACCGATTCCATCGGCAGCATGGGCATGACACCGAGCAGTGTCGTGAGCTAAAAAGGCAGATCGAGGAGCCCATCCGCCGAGGGCATCTCGGCCACTACCTTCTGCCGAACAAGGAGCCATCGCCTCACCCCGGGGGCCCCATCGAGAGACACATTGATGTAATCGCTGGCGGCCCCGCATCAGGAGGGGGCTCCATGTTAGGGAGAAAGGCATACGCCCGAGCCGCTCCTGATGTGACCCCTGGGCACGGGCCCGAGCCTGAAATCACCTTCCCGACCGGGGTCTCCAGGCAGCCCGAGCACGACGACGCCCTCGTAATATCAGCAAGGGTGGCCAACGCGCAGGTGAAGAGGATCATGGTCGACACGGGGAGTTCAGCCGACATACTCTACTTTGACGCCTTCCAGAAGCTCGGCTTAGCCAAGGAAAGCATGCGCCCAATGGGTTCAGCGTTCACTGAGTTCACGGGAGATTCAATATCACCTTTGGGGGCTATCACTTTGCCTTTAACCCTGGGGATCCCGCCAAGGTCAAAAACGGTGATGACCACCTTTTTGGTGGTCGACCTTCCTACGGCCTACAATGCCATACTGGGACGGCCGACCCTCGATAAAGTCAGAGCCGTCGTCTCGACCTACTACCAAACCATTAAGTTCCCGACTCACGCAGGGGTCGGAGAAGTCATCGGAAGCCCCCGAGAGTCCAGGCGGTGCTACCTAACTGCCGTTTCGCTACACAAGAGGACCAGGGTCGAGCCACCGCTGGAGGACCCACGGGAGACAAAAAGGCCGGCCCCTCATCCCGAGCCGAAGGGGCCCACCATTGATGTGCCGTTACAAGAAGCTCGACCCGACCAAACGGTCAAGGTGGGTTCGGAGCTACCCGAACAGGAACGAGAGCAGCTCGCGGCCTCCTACGGGAAAACGCCGACATCTTCGCTTGGTCCCCGTCTGATATGACGTGCGTCGACCCAAGGGTGGCGCAGCACCACCTCAACATCCCACCTGACGCTCGCCCGGTAAAACAAAGACCCAGACGGCAGGCCCCTGATCGGCAGCAGGCTATACGAGAGGAGGTGGCCCGTCTCTTAGCAGCAGGCTTCATAGAGGAAGCCAAGTATCCTCAATGGCTGTCCAATGTAGTCCTTGTGAAAAAACACAATGAGAGTTGGAGGATGTGCGTTGACTACACCAGTCTCAACAATGCATGCCCGAAAGATTGCTACCCCCTCCCAAGAATCGACCAGTTGGTCGACGCAACAGCTGGACACGCACGCCTCTCTTTCATGGACGCCTATTCAGGATACAACCAGATCAGGATGGCGCCCGAAGACAGCGAACACACGACCTTCCTCACCGACCAAGGGGCGTACTTCTATAAGGTCATGCCGTTCGGGTTGAAGAACGCCGGGGCCACGTACCAGAGGACGGTGAACAAAATGTTCGCCCATCAGATCGGAAGGAACATGGAAGTGTACGTGGATGACATGATCGTGAAAAGCCAAAAGACCGAAGCCCATATTGCCGACCTGGCCGAGGCGTTCGACACGCTACGCAAGTTCGGCATGCGGCTCAACCCCACAAAATGCGCCTTCGGTGTCACCTCCGAGAAATTCCTCGGGTTCATTATACATGAAAGGGGAATTGACGCCAACCCGGAGAAAGTCCGAGCGATCATCAACATGCAGTCACCCCGGACGATCAAAGACCTGCAGCGACTGAACGGAAGGATTGTTGCCATGTCCCGTTTCCTTGCCCGGTTGGGGGATCACTGCCTCCCCTTCTTCAGGGCGCTCAAGGACCCGAAAAACTTCCGGTGGACAACGGAGTGCGAAGAAGCCTTCAAACAGGTAAAGCAGCGCCTGGCAAACCTCCCCCGGCTCGCCTCTGTTTCTCCCGACGAAAAGCTGAGCCTCTATCTAGTAGCCTCCCCCCATGCAGTCAGTTCCGTCCTGATTAAAGAGAGCTCGGGCGAACAGCTTCCGATCTACTATGTCAGCCACATCCTAAGCGGACCCGAGGGGCGCTACCCGTCGATAGAGAAACTCGCGCTCGCCCTGGTGCTGTCGGCTCGGAAGTTGCGCCCGTACTTCCAGGCTCACCCAGTTGAAGTCATCACCGACCAACCCCTTCGGCAGGTTTTATCTAAGTTCGATGTTGCAGGTCGGCTCCTCAAGTGGCCAGTAGAGCTAGGCGAGCATGATATAAGATACGTGCCCAGGACCGCCATCAAAGCCCAGGCGGTGGCCGACTTCATCGCGGAGCTAACCCAGGCGACAAGCGAGGATCTAGAGCAGCCTCCCGAAGCTTGGATCCTACACGTGGACGGTTCGTCTAGCTCAAAGGGCGCCGGCGCGGGACTGGTCCTGCTCGCCCCCGACGGTCGCTCGTTCGAGCGCTCCCTCCGCTTCGGGTTCAAGGCCACTAACAACGAAGCGGAATACGAAGCGCTCCTAGCAGGACTCAGGTTGGCCCTCGAGATGCAGGTGGCCGCTGTACACATCCTCACTGACTCACAGCTGGTGGCCGAACAACTCAGCGGTGCATATGAGGCTCGGGACCTAACCATGGCGAAATACCTGGCGCAGGTAAGGGACCTGACTGCTAAGTTCCCTTATTTCACATTATCCAATGTCCCGAGGGAGGAGAACGGGCGGGCTGGCGTCGAAACCGACCTGCGAAACATGCCCAAAGATCGAGGAACTTCCTGCCCGCGCCATCGAAGTAGCAATTACGGCCCCCGACAATGCCCCGATCACGTGGGTACAGGAGCTGCTGCGCTTCAAGCGGGACGGGACCCTTCCCCACGACGAAGTAGCGGCTCGGCGACTGCGCTGTACACACGCGTGGTACGCCGAAGAAGGTGGCCGGCTCTAAAGGCGGTCCTTCACCTATCCCCTCTTACGATGCCTAGAGCCGGATGAGGCTCAGACGGTCCTGGCCGAAGTCCACGAGGGGGTCTGCGGAGAGCACAACGGAGGGCGAACCTTGGTGCACAAATTGCTTCGCCAGGGGTACTACTGGCCGAGCATGTGCCGGGATGCAAAAGCTTACACGCAGCGTTGCGACGCGTGTCAAGAACACGCCAGCGCACCCCGACAGCCCGCGGTCCCTCTCAACCCCGTCACGTGCGCGTGGCCGTTCGCGCAGTGGGGGTTAGACCTCCTCGGCCCTTTCCCGCCGGCTTCGGGGCAGCGGAAATATATCATCGTGGGAGTAGATTACTTCACAAAGTGGGTTGAGGCCGAGCCATTGGCGACAGTCACGGAGCACCAAATGGAGAAGTTCGTATGGAGAAACTTAGTGACTCGGTTCGGGCTGCCCAGGGCCATTATTACGGATAACGGACCGCAGTTCGCAAGTAGAAGGTTCAGGGAGTTCTGCGCAAGTCATGGCATCCAACTAAGGTTCAGCTCGGTAGCACACCCTCAGACAAACGGACTGGCAGAGGTGACCAATCGATCCATCCTGGACGGACTCAAAAGAAGGGTGTCCGCGGCCCGGTCGCCCTGGACCGATGAACTCTCTAGCGTCTTATGGTCACTACGCACCACGCCCAAGACCGCAACTGGGGAATCCCCGTACAGCCTGACGTTCGGAACCGAGACTGTCCTTCCACCCGAGATGACCATCTCCACCCTCCGGACGAGGAACTACGTCGAGAAAGTTTCGAACGAAGGACTTCGCGCCAGCCTCGACATGCTCGAGGAACGACGCGCGGACGCACACCTGAAGGCCCTCTCTTACCAGAGAGCCGTCGCAAGGGTCTACAACAGGAAGGTACGACCTCGACCGATAAAGTTAGACGACCTGGTCCTCCGAAGGACCGAGGTCAGCAACCCAACCCGAGCCAGGGGAAGCTAGCCCCCAAATGGGAAGGACCTTATCGGGTCGTAGAGGTGGTCCGGCCGGGTACTTACCGACTCACATCGATGGACGGTTCTCCCGTACCGAGAACCTGGAACGTCGGGAACCTCAAGAAGTTTTTCGTCTGAGGCGAAGAAACCTTTTCGTTTGAAGAGGAAGAGCTTTTTCGTCTAAAAGTTTTTCTCCCAAAAACGGAAGCTTTCGCCTAGGAAAAGAGAAGGGAGTTGATAAAATGGAAGGGAAAAAGCATTTTCTTTTAAGAAAGCAAGCCAAAATACAGGACCCGACTTACAAAAAACCGACCAACTAGCAAAATAAAATACAGGACGCTTTTTCTTCATTGCCCAGGCTCCTCCAGGCGATCATCGAAGGGGACCTCCTCGGGCATATCCACCCCCTGGTCCTCGGGGTGAGGAGCGAAGGGGTTCTCCTCTACCTCAAGACCGGGGTGGCAAGCGCGGAAGCGGGACGTGGCGATACGGTAACCGTACTCAAAGGACACCCGCCCCGTCCGCGTGAGCCCGAGCTCGAACCCCTCCGACTTCTTGTAGGCCTCGAGGAGCTCCTTGTCTTTTGCAGGTCGAAGCCGGGCCTCCTCCGCCAGCGCCTCCGAGGCCGACCTCGCTTCGGCCTTCGCCTCCTCTAGCTTCTTACTGAGGGCGCTCGCCTCCGTTTTCACCAGGCGGAGCTCTGTCCGTTCCACCCTTATTGTCTTTTGGAGCCCCTCGTTCGCCTTCTTGGAGGCCTCGAGCTCCGATCGGAGGCGTGCCGCCTCCGCTTCCAGATCCGCCGCCCGCTGCTCGGCAGCCGCCACGGCCTCCGGACCAGTTCCGGATCGAACCTCCTCGACCTGGCGGACGAGCTCGGCGTTGCGGTTGGCGAGGCTCCCGATGACCCGGCCGACGTCGCGCACACTGTCCATCAGGGCCGTCGCATAATGGATCCCCTACGCGAGGAAGATCGGGTCAAGAAAGGTGGCGCCGGACAGACAAGCCCAGGAAACGGAAACGTACCCAGACCAAAGACTGGGCGGACTTATTGAGCAGCACATCCGAAGATAGAGTGTACAGGTCCCGAGCCATGTCGGGATGAAGCGCGCCTCGGAGAAACGCTGCGGAGGGATCTCCCCCGGCCCACACCCTCTCTCCTCGAGACAGGCCTTCCCAACGAGCCACCAAGGGTTCGTCGGCCTCAGCAAGCGGGATCTCGCTCGCCAGCCGTGTCAGGAAAGGCTCCCCGTCTCCGGCTGGGAGTCGGCACAGATCGCGCACGGAGATGGGGCGCGGGCCTTTCCCAGATGGCCGTCGGCTAGATCCGGCCCCGTCGCGGCGGGAGCCCGCCTCAGGACCCCTCGACAGGGTTGTCTTCGCCTTCTTCGAAGGGCGCTCAGCCTCGACCTCCAGTGGGGCGGCCTCTGTAGCGGGTCGTCTGGCTGAGTCGGGAGAGAAGGTGTCGGGTCGCCCGACGGAGTGGGGAGAGGAGGTTGCGGCGCCTGAACCTCCAAGAACGACCGGAGCTTCACCATTTCTGCAAAAGATGGAACGGGTCAGTACCAAGAATCAGCTACGCCAAAACCCCAATCCAAGCGCCGTTAAATGTACCCAGAGGCACCGGGCTAAGGCCCGCCTCGACTAGCCACTGTTCGGTCATGGTCCGGATGGCCTGCGACTTAGGGAGGATCTCTCTCAGCCTCCTCAGAGCTTGGCGCTCCGCATCGCCCAAACAAAGGGTGGTGTTATCGATCGCCCGCGCGGACCAT
This sequence comes from Musa acuminata AAA Group, assembly GCF_036884655.1. Classification (NCBI taxonomy): domain Eukaryota; kingdom Viridiplantae; phylum Streptophyta; class Magnoliopsida; order Zingiberales; family Musaceae; genus Musa; species Musa acuminata. The sequence continues at coordinate 10,646,212 of NC_088343.1, read as the reverse complement.
CGGACCCCGAAGCCCCCGTCCTGCTCACGGCTAATATAGAAAAACCTCCCCTTCCATCCCTTGTTGTTGGAAGGGGCACCCCCGACGCGAAAGCCCATTCGGGCCGACAGGAAGTAGCCCCCCAAGCTCTTGCAAAGACGTTAATAAGAGAGAAAGAGATCGAGGGTAGGGGCGATGTCGGCATAATGACATTCCCCTAGGAATGCCACTAGGTAACGCCAAGAGTTCGGCGTCACCTGAGACGGCGAGATGCGCCAAAAGGACAGGCAAGATACGATGAGTGGATGGAGAGGAAAGCGCAAGCCCGCTTCCAGGGAGTCAAGAGATAGGGCGAAGCCCTTCGGGACGGGATCGTACGCCCGTTGCCCCGGCTCGGGGGCACAGAGGATATAGTCCTCCGGGATATGATAACAATCCCAGAGTCCTTCCAGCAAAGACCCGCTCACGACGGAGTCCAGGTCGTGTGGCCACATCAAAGCTTCGAGGGCTCGTGCTACTTCTCCGTCAGAAGACTCAACGGGGGACGAAGCAGGGTTCCCCTCTCCAGCCCCGAGGATAGGGGGAGGAGAAGGGGATGGAGAGGAAGAAGAAGAAGAAGATGAAAGGGACGAAGGAGGAGAAGAGGACGACATCTCAACTGACCTTAGGAGGAGGAAAAAACTACGCAGGAGACCGGGAAGAGAGTCGGGGAGGCAACGGCAGAACTCGAAGGAGGAAACGCTGCAGCGGAAGATAGAGACAAGCTTCGGGGTCCGCTATTTAAGGGTGATGTCCCGCCAGAATCAAGGTCCCTTCGCCTCCCAAGAGCGGACAACAGCTCACCCACGCACGCACCTAGCCGTCGCGTCGCATCGGAAGACACCCAAAGGCCCTCCGCCTTAATGAAGGTAGGACGTGGCGACCCCACTGAAGCGGCAGCAACCGGACGCCTCGACCTCAACGACGAGCCAACTCGCCCTTTTTGAGGGTGGAATTAAATGCGGTAACTTTTCAACCCCCACCGCCGCCAAAAATCAAAAGCAGGGCCCTCGGTTGCACGCCTCCTGAGACCACGCCTGCGCGGTAACCCGCCTGCGTCGTGCTCCTCGGTCCTCGGCTGCACGCCTCCCGAGACCACGCCTGCGCGGTAACCCACGTGCGTAGTGCTCCTCGGCCCTCGGCTGCGCGCCTCCCGAGACCACGCCTGCGCCGTGCTCCTCGGCCCTCGGTTGCGCGCCTCCCGAGACCACGCCAGCACGGTAACCCGATCGCATCGTGATACTCGGCCCTTGTCGGCCCTATGATCATCAAGTTCGGCCCCGTCCGACCGACCCGTCGACGACTCACTTCTTAGACTCGCGTGGCCAAGTCACCAGGAGACAGGAGCCATGCCTCGGGCCCCCCTACATGCGAAAACCGACGCATAGCTCCTTCCGGGGGGGGGAGTATGATAGGGGTAAAAACAAATAAGACATGACGCACCGGATTTGACGTAACACCGCCCCATATCAGCCACCCCCAAACGGCACACCGCGCCAAGAGACGAGAATTAATACTAGCGTAACGCGCACCCTCACCGACCATACCCGCACGACCTCATCATGCTGACCCCGCACGACCGGACAGGGCAGGGGAAGGCGTCGACCAAGGCTTGCCATACCCTACGGCGACTCGGCCTTACCGCGCAATGCCCACAACGGCAACGGATGCGATCATGTGTACGACCCTGCCCCGACAGGATGGCGCGTCAGGTAACATCGAGCTCACCTATAAATACCCTCGGGCTCCAAGCAGGCAGGGTAAGCGGAAAAACACACGATTCCATCTAAGACTCCCCTCTTCATTTCTAACTTGATCGTCGGAGGGGTCGGGCCGAATCACCGACCCGACCAGTGTGCAGGTACTCGACCGAAGCCGACCCGACCCGGCGACGCGGAGCACTTCCGCCCGATTCCCCGTAACCGGTCACCCCGGGGATCCCGAGAGGAGCTTCACCTGATCCTGGCCGCTCGGACCCTCGAACCAGCCGTGCCAACCCCGAGGTAACGGCTAAAAAAGTTACCTGCCGTAACAGAGCTCAAGGCGGCTGAGGAGTTAAATAAAGAACTTTAGGCAAATCTAAAGGGGGCTTGCGCCGAGGTTCGTCAGGCGAAGGAGGAAGTGGCCACGTTGACCAAGGGACTGAAGGAGGCACGCACCGAAGCGCGAGGAGCTTCCGAGGCCCACCGATGTGTTCTTCACAAATCCCTTCGTGGACCTCGGCCAAAACCGACCGAGCCTCCTCGGGCTCCAAGCACCGTAGGAGAGGGTGTGAGAAGGACCGCTTATAGAGTCGTCCACCCATCTCAGAGTACCACGCCTGCGTACGGTGCAAGCGCCGAGCGGTAGCCTCGTCGGGAGGAAGAATCCCATCCCGCTTGAAGCGTAGTATCTCTTGCACCCATGTGAACTGCGCATCGTCATAGGTCGCAGCAGCGATTTCGATTGCTCGAGAAGGCAGCTCGTCGACCTCGGGCCGGGCTTCAAGAGCCGACCTCGACACCAACTTGGCCAGTGCGTCGGCTCGCTCGTTCTCGCCCCTTGGGACATTAGACAATGTAAAGTGAGAGAATTTGGTGGTCAGGTGTTTTACCTGTGCCATGTACTTTGCCATGATTGGGTCCTGAGCCTTGTACCCGTCGCTGAGGTGCTCGGCTACCAGCTGCGAGTCGGTGAGGACGTGTATGGCGCCCACCTGCATCTCGAGGGCCAACCTGAGCCCCGCTAGGAGTGCCTCATACTCCGCCTCATTGTTAGTGGCTTGAAACACAAAGCGGAGGGAATGCTCAAACGACCGTCCGTTGGGGGCTAGTAACACTAGCCCCGCACCCGCGCCCTTCGAGTTGGCCGATCCATCCATGTGCAGGACCCATCCTTCGGAAGGTTGCTCAGGATCCTCGTCCTCGCTCTGAGTTAGCTCCGAGATGAAGTCGGCTACGGACTGGGCTTTGATAGTGGTTCTCGGCACGTATCGTATGTCAAACTCGCCGAGCTCCACCGCCCATTTGAGAAGACAACTTGCAACATCGAACTTAGATAAAATCAGCCGGAGCGGTTGGTCGGTGATTACCTCCACTATGTGAGCCTAGAAGTAGGGGCGTAGCTTCCGGGCTGACAACACAAGTGCCAGTTTCTCAATTGGTGGGTACCGCTCCTCGGGTCCGTTCAGGACATGGCTGATGTAATAGACCGGCAGCTATTCTCCGAAGGCTTCTTTGGTCAGGACGGAACTGACCGCGTGTCGGGAGGCGGCCAAGTATATGCTGAGCTTATCCCCAGAAGAGACGGAGGCAAGTCGAGGAAGGTTGGCCAGGTGCTGCTTCACTTGCTCAAAGGCTTCCTCACACTCCACCGTCCATTGAAAGTTCTTTGGGTTCTTCAACGCCCGGAAGAAGGGGAGGCAGCAATCACCCGATCGGGAAAGAAACCGGGATAAAGTGGCAAGCCTCCCGTTGAGCCACTGCATGTCCTTGATTGTCTAAGGCGACTGCATGTTGATGACTGCCTGGATCTTCTCTGGGTTGGTGTCAATTCCTCTTTCGTGTATGATGATTCCAAGGAACCTTCCCGAGCTGACGCCAAAAGCACACTTTGTGGGGTTGAGCCGCATGTCGTACCTACGCAACATGGTGAAGGTCTCGGCCAAGTCGGCGAGGTGGGCTGCTGCCGCTCGGCTCTTTTACGATCATGTCGTCGACATAAACTTCCATGTTCCTCCCGATCTGGTGGGCGAACATCTTGTTCACAGTTCTTTGATACGTGGCCCCCGCGTTCTTCAGCACGAACGACATGACCTTGTAAAAGTATACCCCTTGGTCGGTGAGGAAGGCAGTGTGCTCCTGGTCTTCGGGTGTCATTCTTATCTGGTTGTAGCCAGAAAAGGCATCCATGAATGAGAGGCGAGCATGCCCGGCCGTCGCGTCGACCAATTGGTTGATCTTTAGGAGGGGGTAGCAGTCCTTCGGGCATGCATTATTGAGACTGGTGTAGTCAACACACATCCTTCAGCTTCCATTGGATTTATTTACTAGGACTACATTGGATAGCCACCGCGGGTATTTGACTTCTTCTATGAAGCCTGTTGACAAAAGTCATTGCACCTCGTCGCGGACAGCTAGTTGTCGATCAGGGGCTTGCCTTCGGGGCTTCTGCCTCACCGGGCGAGCATTGGGCGAGATGTTGAGGTGGTGTTGTGCGATCTTTGGGTCGACGCCCGGCATGTCGGAGGGCGACCAAGCGAAGACGTCGACATTCTCCTGCAGGAAGCCGATGAGTTGCTCCCATTCCTGCTCGGGCAGTTCTGACTCGATTTTGACCATCCGGTCAGGCCGGTCCTTCATTAATGGTATATTGCAAGTAGGCACCGTCGGCTCAGGATGTGGGGTCGGCTTCTTCATTTCCCTGGGGTCCCCTAGGGGTTGCTCGGTCCTCGCCCTTTTGTGTAGCGAGATTGCCGTCAAGTAGCAGCATCGGGACTCTCGAGGACTTCCCCAAACTTCCCCGACCCCCCCATGGGTCGGGAACTTTACGGTTTGGTGGTAGGTGGAGACAACGGCTCTGATCTTGTTGAGGGTGGGGCGACCAAAGATGGCATTGTACGCCATGGGGAGGTCGACCACCAAGAAGGTGGACATCACCGTCTTCGATCTTGGCGGGACTCCCTGGGTTAAAGGCAAGGTGATTGCCCCTAGTGGTGAGATTGAGTTGCCGGTGAACCCGGTGAGCGCTGAGCACATCGGCTCCATGTTCTCTCTAGACAAACCGAGCTTCTGGAAAGCATCGAAGTAGAGCACGTCGGCCGAGCTCCCAGTGTCGATCATGATCCTTCTTACTTGCGCGTTGGCTATCCTGGCCGATATCACGAGCGCATCGTCGTGCTCGGATCGCTCGGGGGCTTCGGCCGGGAATGTGACATCAGGCTCGGGCCCGCGCCTGGGAGCTTCGACAGAGGCGGCTCGAGCGTATGCCTTTCTTCCGGACATGGTGTTCCCTCCGGATGCAGGGCCGCCCATTATCACGTTGATGTGTCGCTCGACGGGTCCCTCAGGGCGCGGCGAAAGCTCCTTATCCTGCCGAAGGTACTGGCCGAGGTGCCCTCTACGAATAAGCTCCTCGATCTACCTCTTCAACTCACGACACTGCTCGGTGTCATGCCCATTCTGCCGATGGAAGCGGTAGTACTTCGACCGTTCTGCTAGTTCCCATGGGCTTCTTATCGGGTGGGGGTTTTTGAGTAGCCCCTTCTCCCTTATCTGGAGGAATATCTCTGTCCGGGACGTGCCCAAGGCGGGAAGTGGGGGCCTCGATGCCGGCGGGTCAGGCCGGTCTAACCTGCGCCTTGGTGTGGTAGATTGTTGCTGTCGGGGTGGCTCCGGTCTGACCCTCTTGTGCTCCTCACGCCTCCCGAGCATCCATGCTTCGGCGGCGATGAACTGGTTTGCCCGCTGGAGCATCTCGGGTACTACGGTGGGGGTTCGCTCCACGAGAGACCAGAAGAATCTAGAAGGTCGTAGGCCTATCATAAACGCTTGCATTAATAGAGAGGGGTGAGCGTCCGACAGCCCTCGAATTTGTGTAGTAAAGCAATTCACAAAATGGGAGAGGGGCTCGTCCTCCCTCTGGTTGAGTCCGAGGAGTAGAGCAACGTACGGCTTCGGCCGAGCATAGGCCAGGAAGTTTAGCTTGAAGTCCCTGGTGAGCTGATCAAAGGAGGTGATCGTCCCGGTCTTCGGGCCGCTGTATCATGCATGGGCTGACCCCCTCAAAGTCGTAGGAAACGCCCTGCACATCAAGGCGTCAGAGGTTCCATATAGCGCCATTTGGGCGCGGAAAGCAGCTTTGTGGTCCGCTGGGTCGGCGATGCCATCATATGCGTCCAGAGAGGGGAGCCAGAAGTTAGGAGGAATTATTTGATCTTATATTTCAGGCGCGAACGAGGATCCCTGGTGTGTGTCCGCCCCGAGCTCTCCCCTCGACCTGCGAACTTCCTCCTGCACTTCGCCGAGTCGCTGATTAACAAGGCGTAGCTGGGCTCGCAGGGAGTCTGTTGAATCCGAGGATAGCGCCTCGGGCTCCGGGTGACCCCTCGGGTTCGCCGCTGCTTGGTTCCCGAGTGGGGCCGATCGATCCCGAGGCGTAGTAGGGAACTCGGGAAGCGGCGTGTGAGCCCGGGCGGACGGCTCCCATTGCCGTAGCGGTTGGGTCGCTGGCGGATGCGCCGGATGAGAAACGAGTGGGATGATGGTTTGTACCACATCCGTCAGAGTTCGGACTTGATAAGCGAGGTCCTGAAAGGCCTCGGACGATACAGGCGACGGGCCGGCGGGAGCACCTTCGGGCGGGGAGAAACCCGGGTCGTTGAATAATCACCAGTAACGTTCCGATGTTTTGGCAGGGTGTTCGTCTCGGGGTTCATCATGCAAAGGATGTTCTCCTGTGCCGATCGGGTGCGACCCCTCAACAGCGGGCTCGCTTGAGTTGAACTGCTGAACCATTGACATTCGGGCCCTCCTTCTTGCGCCAAAAATGTTGGTGTAAACAACTTTACGCCGTGACCTTGGGGTTGACACTGCCTGGTTTGGGTCCGAATGGGTGGGGATCTCGCTCGAGGTCTCTCAGGGTTGCTGATACGGTCGATAGTGTAGATCGGATCGCGTCAGGGCTCGTCGGGGCGCCTTGCTGGGAGGGGTTCCTCTCCTCAGCGTCGGGAGAAGGGGCTCCGTCTTCGTACCTGCACACAGGTCAGGTCGGAAGCTCGGCCCGACCCCTCCGACGATCAAGTCAGATGGAGTGGAATGGTTCTTGTGGTCGGATCCTCCCCCCATTTCTCCCCGGCTGGGGTTTTTATAGAGTGGCTTACTGTTTCTGATGTGCCTGTTTGCAGGGGGCAGGATCGTACTCCTGGTAACGTCTGATAGGGGTGTAGGCGTGGCATGCAAGACCGGGCCTGAGCGGGACGTTAATGTGCCTTGGTCGGCATTCCGATCTGTTTGACCAGGTGCTGTCAGGTCGTCTGAGGCGCAAGGCGTCATCAGGGGCAGGTGACGTCAGCCCGAGTCTTATCGCCATTATTACCCTCATCAGGAGGTATGTTCTATGGTCATTTACGTGCATCGTATCGTTACGTTCTTTATGTTGTTTCTTGCTTATACGATCGTTACCGTAAAGCGTACGATATAAAGATCGCACCTTGTACACTTCATGGTGTATGTAACGACGGTAGAACATAACATCCTACGTCTCTCTCGCAAGGAGACGAGAGGCGCGGCGTGCATTCCTGTCCCGTTTCAGTAACCGTCGTGAGCCCTCCCCATGCCGACCGACGTCCCATCATCCGCCGTCCAATCCCCTATAGCGCTATTCTCCACGATCTTCCCTGTTTCTCTGAGCCGACTCGGGTGAGAGTACCTGCAAAACCAAGTCCGGATCGCCAAGTACCGACGCTCAACCGTCGTCCACGTCCCCTCGCCCGAGGATCCACGTAGCGGGGTTTGGACCCTTGACGGGCCCCGTACACGCGAGCGGGATCGTGTGGATCGCGTGGCAATCCGACGGTCGGTGGTTGCGGCCTGCTGGTGTTATATCATGGAATAGAGGGGTCAAGCCGCGTGCGCTCGGCACATGGAAACCCCAAGCGTAACGGCCAGCAGCCCCGACAACCACTATAGGATGGCGGCGCAATCGCAATCACAGTCGGAGTCAGAGGGGCCTCCTCGCTTAGGTTTCCTCATGGAGGGGCCTGACCCAACCACTACCACTACCCCATCCGCCGCCGGAACCCCGATGCCCCCAAGCGGACCCTCGCGGAGGGAGAGAACTACCGTTCCTCCTCGATCATCACCCCGCCGCCCTCCGCGGACACTGGCGCCGGGGAAGACCCTGTCGCACGGGTCGGTGTCGCTACTGGGGAGGCGGAGGGACATGGAGGACACCCAATCTTGTGAGTGCACTTCCTTTGCGCTTTCTGTAATCTTTGCTGAGCTACTTTTATTAGGAACTTGTACTACATAAGATGACTCTTTTCTTTGTTTTTCTTGATATAAATAAGAGAATACTCATTTTTTTTATAGGATTTTATTTATACATAATTAGAAGAGGTTGATCCACAATAACAAAAATATTTATGTGAAAGCCAATCTTCATGTTCTTGATTCGGATCTATTTTAAGTCAACCTCGCGAGAAAAAGACATAAGAGGTCTATTATATTGTCATTTACGTGCATCGTATCATTACGTTCTTTATGTTGTTTCTCGCTTATACGATCGTTACCGTGAAGCGTACGATATAAAGATCGCACCTTGTACACTTCATGGTGTACGTAACGACGGTAGAACATAACATCCTACGTCTCTCTCGCAAGGAGACGAGAGGGGCGGCATGCATTCCCGTCCCGTTTCAGTAACTGTCGTGAGCCCTCCGCATGCCGACCGACGCCCCATCATCCGCCGTCCAATCCCCTATAGCGCTAATCTCCACGCTCTTCCCTGCTTCTTTGAGCCGACTCGGGTGAGAGTACTTGCAAAACTAAGTCCGGATCGCCAAGGACCGACGCTCAACCGTCGTCCACGTCCCCTCGCCCGAGGATCCACGTAGCGGGGGTTGGACCCTTGACGGGCCCCGTACACGTGGACAGGATCGTGTGGATCGCATGGCAATCCGACGGTCGGTGGTTGTGGCCTTCTGGTGTTATATCATGGAATAGAGGGGTCAAGCAGCGTGCGCTCGGCACATGGAACCCCCAAGCGTAACGGCCAGCAGCCCCGACAGCCACTATAGGATGGCGGCGTAATTGCAATCACAGTCGGAGTCAGAGGGGCCTCCTCGCTTAGATTTCCTCATGGAGGGGCCCGACCCGACCACTACCACTACCCCATCCGCCGCCGGAACCCCAAAGCCCCCAAGCGGACCCTCGCGGAGGGAGAGAACTACCGTTCCTCCTCGATAGCCTAAAGAAACACAAATGACTGGTTGAACTAATGCCAAGGTGATCATAAAAAAATTTCAAACTCTTCACAGGACAGGGGCAGAAGAAATTTTCATGATCTTGTAGGAGATATATATATATATATATATATATATATATATATATATATACATCCAGAAATTATCACAATCCACATATGCAATGAACACAGATGAAAGTGTAGTGTTTGGGCCTAAGTAGTTCTAAGGGTGGTACAAAGCACATGAACATTCCCATGCAAATCACCTACTGTTCCTTCAGTTGTTAATTTGTATTCATTATCAAATCATAAGCTTATACTGGAAGCTTCAAACAAAGATGATTGAGATGTGTTAAGAGAGGAAGAATAGAACTAAATAATGGAAGGATATCGAAAACATGTAGACACTCGAGAAAAGAAGAAAGAGAATCACTGAATATATCTAACGGTTTAAATTATAAAAAGGTATCACTGGATACATCTAACCAGTTTAAGTTGTAGTAAATGACAACATAACCTCCAAACTTGTGGAGGCAAAACTTTGCAGTGGCATGTTCCAATGCGTGAATGAGGTTAATTTCACTAATTTGGATAAACCAAAAAGAGTATCAAAGGCTATATTTGAAAGGTGGAGAGCATCTGCATATGTCAGGTGTTGAAAAGCTGAATAAGAGCTATGTCGATCCAAAACGAATCTTGGCCAAAGGCAATCCAAGGATGGGTCACGACAATGCATAGATTTGACCTGACTGAACCTTTTTGTCTTCAGATTTACCCAAATATGCTAACAACAAATATGGAAGAACAATCTAAATTGCCGTATATGACAAATGAAATTATCGAATGCCAGATTTCAAATGCTGATTAATCAATTATGTATTGTGCAATTATTTAAAGGAAATTCTTTGTCATTCTTTCGTTTCTTCATTTAGTATTGAATTGGTCTGCTGCCATGTTTTTAGCATTCACCAATCTGTGGGATCATGTTTCTTTGCCGATTTCCTTTGTCATTATAATTTAACAAACTCCTCTTCCATATTCTCAATGTTCATTGGTCCATTAGATTGCATGCAAATGCTTCTTTGTTGAACTTCCCTTTTTCTTTTTGAGAATTCATCAACGATGGCCTCGTATTTGTTGTTCATTACTCAATTCTATTGCAAGAAACACTTCAGCTAATAATTCTTTTTCTATAGTTTCTTTCTTTTTTAGCATTTCATCTTACAAAATCAAACAAGTCAACATACAAGTCCTGGCTCACATAATGGAACAGAGGGTGATGAAGAATTGTAACAGCTTTAGCATCAATTTCTCTCTCTTTTTTAATTTTTTTTCAATTGTACAATTCAAGTTAATCCACACATATGGAGAATGTAATTGACTGATTAACCGTAAGCCCTGAAAGCCAAGATGCAGACTACTAACTAACAACATATAAGAACCCGCACTTCGAAATATGCTAATGTTTTTTGCTATATAGTGTGAGCTTTCTTAACTCTAAAGGAGATTCCCAACCCCAGCCTCTGTTATCTCTGCTATCATCTATGCATGATATTGCATCTAATCCAGATGCAGTGTCTACCTCCCTAAAGGAATACAGGAACATGCACTTGCTAGAAATCATGTCATGCAAGGCCATTGCAGCAATAAAGACAACTCATACCAAGGGTAACACAAAGGAAATGGTATCATAACATGTCCTTGAATTCTTTGTAGAAACTTACTACAATATATTTGCACAATGGGTCCAGCCTCAACATACTAATCGACATTTATAGTACTCAAGCATAAAAACAGCAGAAGTCGATAGTGTTACGGCAAGTAACTTTTTTAGCCGTTACCTCGGGGTCGGTACGGCTGGTTCAAGGGTCCGAGCGGCCAGGATCAGGTGAAGCTCCTCGCGGGATCCTCGGGGTGACCGATCACAGGGAATCGGGCTGAAGTGCTCCGCGTCGCCGGGTCGGGTCAGCTTTCGCCGAGTACCTGCACACTGGTCGGGTCGGTGATTCGGCCCGACCCCTCCGATGATCAAGTTAGAAGCGAAGAGGGGAATCTTAGATGGAATCGTGAGTTTTTCCGCTTACCCTGCCTGCTTCGAGCCCGAGGGTATTTATAGGTGAGCTCGATGTTACCTGACGCGCCATCCTGCCGGGGCAGGGCTGTATACCTGATCGCGTCCGTTGCCGTTGTGGGCATTGCGCGGTAAGGCCGAGTTGCCGTAGGGTATGGCAAGCCTTGGTCGACGCCTTCTGTCACGCCCCGCTGAATTTTTTTTTTCTTTTGTATTATAATTCAACAACAATTCATTCCAGGATCCGTTCACACATTTGAGGATACTGAGAAAACATTCAAGTCATTCATATCTATAATTTTCCAATTCATAAAACCTGTGCAGTTTATAATCATAGTATAATATCACTTAATGATTCACAAAATCCAAAGCCAACTCAACTAAACCATAACCACATCATAAATCCATAAGCGTAGCAATCTATACAATCACAAAACCAACATGTATTACATGTTTATATCATTACACAATTTAAACTTTAACATTCCCAAAATCCCAACACAAGAGGTACTTTCCAAATATTTACAAGATACATCAATCTAGATTTGTCGTTGATACACACAAAAAAACTTATACCATATCAACTTATTAATTACGAAAGATTTGCCCCAAAATCTTCTAGCTTTCCACTGCCTCAACCCAATTCTAGATTTTCAGAACATAACAAGCTACCCTGAAAAATTTATATAGCAACGGGGTGAGCATAAAGAGCTCAGCAAGCGACTAACATATCCATGGCGATAGGAGAAGTTCAAGCAGGCTTAGTATCAAGATAACAAAAGCAGAAATATAAGTGTTCATTTGAAGTCATCTCATTTGATATAAAATCACAAAGGTTTACCTCGTTCAAAACAGGCATTAGACATAACAATAGGAGAAAAGAAATTGGAGCATATCATTGGCATAAGGAGCATATCGATGACATATAATAATTTCAAGGCATAACAAAGACGTAAGGAGCATTTTGGATATCATGAATGCAGAATTACGATGTCATTTCGTTTGAATCACGTTTTGTTCATACAATCGAGGAAAGATAATTGAAGTATATCATTGGCATAAGGAGCATATCGATGACATATAGTAATTTCAAGGCATAACAAAGACGTAAGGAGCATTTTGGACATCATGAATGCAGAATTACGATGTCATTTCGTTCGAAGCACGTTTTGTTCATACAATCGAGGAAAGATAATTGGAGCATATCATTGGCATGAGGAGCATATCAATGACATATGGTAATTTCAAGGCATAACAAAGACGTAAGGAGCATTTTGGATATCAATGGCATATGAAATAGTTCGGAACATAAGAAGCATTTCAGAACATATCAAAGAACAAATATGAAATAGAAGCTCAAATGTCGTACTCTAGCCTAGTGCATGTGAGGATTAACTCAGTGGTGGCTCCACGCCGTGATGAGTTTTCGACTCCATCCACGGGTAGCCCTTTCCTACTCGAGCCCTCTCACCCTGCCCAATTGCTAGGTCGGCTTTGAATTTTATATCAAACATATAGAAGGTGAAGTGGGATCATAACATAATATGGTCCATCCATTTCTGGATGACCACCAAGCATAAGTCTCCCACGTCTGGGAGCTCCATCCACCCACGTCTGAGTGAAGTCAATGGGGCCGGCAGAGCAATCGCGGGCTCTAAGCATAACTCCCTTTACCATTTCTGGCAAAGGTTCACAATATCCCACAAGACACCAGAGTACAAAAGGGTAGTATGAACAATAACATTGACACATATCAGAAGCACATGCGGAACAACGAAATGTACATATGCCTTTCGAGTCAATACGATACAAACAGAATCTTTCACAAATGTATTCAGATTTAAAAGGAAACAAAAGCAGGAGTATACAAGGATTTCAAGAAATCACATATGGCTCAATTGAAATAAGAAAGTTAGATGAATTCAATCTCCAAAGAAATGAAACTGGAAGAGGCACAATATCGAAAGCAAATGCGGAACAATGGGATGCATGTGCCGAATCATTACGCTGAAAACATGAACTTTAGATGATAGCTGCAGACAAATAAATAAAGGACAAAAGTATACAGGAATTTAAGGTAATAATGTAAAGCTTAACTGAAGAGTGTTTGCCGAAATCGATTTCCAAAGAGAAGAAACAAGGAGAGCCGAAATCGACCAAAGCTCGATTCTGGCAGAATTTGATAGGGACATTGTATGAACTATTTCGATAACCAATTATGCTCCAATTTATGTAAAATATGTGTCATTAGAAAGCTTTATCAATCTAATTTTAGGCAAATTAAGTTTGACAAGAATTGGAATTTACAACAGGGAGTTACAGATAATTTCGTAGCCAAAGGTCTGAAAATATTTGCTCTGTTTTACTGAATTCATTAGGTCGATGAAAGCAGATGTTTTAGTTAGCAATTATTATCCGAAAATTTCAAATCAGGTATATAAAGAAAGAATTTTGAGTCTAGCTTCGAATAAATCATACTTTGTATGAATCTGAGTTCACAGCAGAAAGTTATAAGTAGTTAAGCAACAAGAGGTCAGAAATTTCAGTCTCTATTTTGTAGAATCTGTAGGGTTAATTGAAACAGAAGTCTTAGTAGGCATTTAAACTCCAAATCATTCAATCTTAGTGTCAAAATAAAGATATTTGAGTCTACTTTCAAATGGAATAGGTTTTACCTAAATCAGAGTTTAGTGCTAAAAGTTAGATCGAAAACAATGTACAGAAGTCAGATTACCGAAAAATTTCAGATTCATGGCTTTGTATCAAAAGGAAAGAACGGTTTGGTACTAAGCTGAAATCTTTTGCATTATGAAGAATTAAAAGGAAAACAGAGATTAGGAATTCTGTAGGAAGAGATTAGAACACTTGCCTTAAGCAAATTTGATTCCCAAATGGGAGGAGTTGATGCAAAACCTCAATCAAAGCTTCTTCTTCAATTCCTCTTCTTCTTCTCCTTCTTCCCTTCTCTTCTCTTCTTAATTCATGTTGGCTGCAGTATCTGAAGGTTACATTTAGTTTCTCCTTTAATCTCTTATTTAATTACATTTTGGTTAACACAAGGGTTGCAAAGTTACAAGGTGGCAAGCATGCATGAAAAGTGCTAGGTGTCATCCTTAGAGCAAACTTAGGTGGCACCATTAGGTTAGCTAGTGACACATGTCCACTAAATTTTTTTTTTTTTAAACTTAAATCTGAATCTTAAATAAATTATATCAAACTTCTAATATTTACTCTTAGGTCCCTAGCCATAAATATTTAATCATTTAATATAAAATAATTATTAAATAATCCTTTTTTTTTTTTTTTTTTACAAACAAACCTTTTAATAAATTTTTAAAAATGAGGGATGTTACACCTTCCCCTGCCCTGTCCGGTCGTGCGGGGTCAGCATGATGAGGTCGTGCGGGTATGGTCGGTGAGGGTGCGCGTTACGCCGGTATTAATGCTCGTCTCTTGGTGCGGTGTGCCGTTTGGGGGTGGCTTGATATGGGGCGGTGTTACGTCAAATCCGGTGCGTCATGTCTTATTTGTTTTTACCCCTATCATACTCCCCCCCCCGGAAGGAGTTATGCGTCGGTTTTCGCGTGTAGGGGGGCCCGAGGCATGGCTCCTATCTCCTGGTGACTTGGCCACGCGAGTCTAAGGAGTGAGTCGTCGACGGGTCGGTCGGACGGGGCCGAACGTGATGATCATAGGGCCGACAAGGGTCGAGTATCACAAAGCGATCGGGTTACCGTGCTGGCGTGGTCTTGGGAGGCGTGCAGCCGTGGGCCGAGGAGCACGACGCAGGCGGGTTTCCGCGCAGGCGTGGTCTCGGGAGGCGTGCAGCCGAGGGCCGAGGAGCACGATGCAGGCGGGTTACCGCGTAGGCGTGGTCTCGGGAGGCGTTCAGCCGAGGGCCGAGGAGCACGGCACAGGCGAGTTACCGCGCAGGCGTGGTCTCGGGAGGCGTGCAGCCGAGGGCCGAGGAGCACGGCGCAGGCGGGTTACCGCGCAAGCGTGGTCTCGGGAGGCGTGCAGTCGAGGGCCGAGGAGCACGACGTAGGCGGGTTACCGCGCAGGCGTGGTCTCGGGAGGCGTGCAGCCGAGGAGCCGAGGAGCATGACGCAGGCGAGCTGGCTGCGCAGGCGTGTCCCGGGGGGCGTAAAGCCGAAGAGCCGAGGAGCATGACGCAGGCGGGCTGGCCGCGCAGGCGTGTCCCGGGTGGCGTAAAGCTGAGGGCCGAGGAGCATGGCACAGGCAGGTTATCGCGCAGGCGTGGTCTCGGGAGGCGTGCAGCCGAGGGCCGAGGAGCACGGCGCAGGCGGGTTACCGCGCAGGCGTGGTCTCGGGAGGCGTGCAGCCGAGGGCCGTGTTTTTGATTTCTGGCGGCGGTGGGGGTCGAAAAGTTACTGCATTTAATTCCTCCCTTAGAAAGGTCGAGTTGGCTCGTCGTTGAGGTCGAGGCGTCCGGTTGCCGCCGCTTCGGAGGGCCTTTTGGGTGTCTTCCAATGTGACGCGACGGCTGGGTGCGTGCGTGGGTGAGCTGTTGTCCGCTCTTGGGAGGCGAAGGGACCTTGATTTTGGCGGGACATCACCCTTAAATAGCGGACGCCGAGGCTTGCCTCTATCTTCTGCTGCAGCGTTTCCTCCTTCGAGTTCTGCCGTTGTCTCCCCGACCCTCTTCCCGCTCTCCTGCGTAGTTTTTCCCCCTCCTAAGGTCAGTTGAGATGTCGTCCTCTTCTTCTCCTTCGTCCCTTTTATCTTCTTCTTCTTCATCATCCCCTTCTCCTCCCCCTATCCTCGGGGCTGGAGAGGGGAACCCTGCTTCGTCCCCCGTTGAGTCTTCTGACGGAGAAGTAGCACGGGCTCTTGAAGCTTTGATGTGGCCACACGACCTGGACTCCGTCGTGAGCGGGTCTTTGCTGGAAGGACTCCGGGGTTGTTATCATATCCCGGAGGACTATATCCTCTGTGCCCCCGAGCCGGGGCAACGGGCGTACGATCCCGTCCCGAGGGGCTTCGCCCTATCCCTTGACGCCCTAGAAGCGGGCTTGCGCTTTCCTCTCCATCCACTCATCGTATCTTGCCTATCCTTTTGGCGGATCTCGCCGTCTCAGGTGACGCCGAACTCTTGGCGTTACCTAGTGGCATTCCTAGGGGAATGCCATTATGCCGACATCGCCCCTACCCTCGATCTCTTTCTCTCTTGTTACCGTCTTTGCAAGGGCTTGGGGGGCTACTTTCTGTCGGCCCGAACGGGCTTTCGCGTCGGGGGTGCCCCTTCCAACAACAAGGGATGGAAGGGGAGGTTTTTCTATGTCAGTTGTGAGCAGGACTGGGGCTTCGGGGTCCGATGGTCTGCGCGGGCGATCGATAACACCACCCCTTGTTTGGGCGATGTGGAGCGCCAAGCTCTGGGGAGGCTGAGAGAGATCCTCCCTAAGTCGCAGGCCATCCGGACCATGACCGAACAGTGGCTGGTCGAGGCGGGCCTTAGCCCGGTGCCTCTGGGTACGTTTAACGGCGCTTGGATTGGGGTTTTGGCGTAGCTGATTCTCGATACTGACCCGTTCCATCTTTTGCAGAAATGGTGAAGCTCCGGTCGTTCCTGGACGTTCAGGCGCCGCAACCTCCTCTCCCCACTCCGCCGGGCGACCCGACACCTTCTCTCCTGACTCAGCCAGACGACCCACAGCCCGGTTCAGAGGCCGCCCCACTGGAGGTCGAGGCTGAGCGCCCTTCGAAGAAGGCGAAGACAACCCCGTCGAGGGGTCCTGAGGCGGGCACCCGCCGCGGCGGGGCCGGATCTAGCCGACGGCCATCTGGGAAAGGCCCGCGCCCCATCTCCGTGCGCGACCTGTGCCAACTCCCAGCCGGAGACGGGGAGCCTTTCCTGACACGGCTGGCGAGCGAGATCCCGCCTGCTGGGGCCGCCGAACCCTTGGTGGCTCGTTGGGAAGGCCTGTCCCGAGGAGACAAGGTGTGGGCCGGGGGAGATCTCTCCGCAGCGTTTCTCCGAGGCGCGCTTCATCCCGACGTGGCTCGGGACCTGTACACTCTCAATTCGGATGTGCTGCTCAATAAGTCCGCCCAGTCTTTGGTCTGGGTACGTTTCCGTTTCCTGGGCTTGTCTGCCCGGTGCCACCTTTCTTGACCCGATCTTCCTTGCGTAGGGGATCCATTATGCGACGGCCCTGATGGACAGGGTGCGCGACGCCGGCCGAGTCATCGGGAGCCTCGCCAACCGCAACACCGAGCTCGTCCGCCAGGTCGAGGAGGCTCGATCCGGAACTGGTCCGGAGGCCGTGGCGGCCGCCGAGCAGCGGGCGGCGGATCTGGAAGCGGAGGCGGCACGTCTCCGATCGGAGCTCGAGGCCTCCAAGGAGGCGAATGAGGGGCTCCAAAAGACAATAAGGGTGGAACGGACAGAGCTCCGCCTGGTGAAAGCGGAGGCGAGCGCCCTTAGTAAGAAGCTAGAGGAGGCGAAGGCCGAAGCGAGGTCGGCCTCGGAGGCGCTGGCGGAGGAGGCCCGACTTCGACCTGCGAAAGACAAGGAGCTCCTCGAGGCCTACAAGAAATCGGAGGGGTTCGAGCTCGGGCTCACGCGGACGGGGCGGGTGTCCTTTGAGTATGGTTACCGTATCGCCACATCCCGCTTCCACGCTCGCCACCCTGGTCTTGAGGTAGAGGAGAACCCCTTCGCTCCTCACCCCGAGGACCAGGGGGTGGATATGCCCGAGGAGGTCCCCTTCGATGATCGCCTGGAGGAGTCTGGGCAATGAAAAAAGCGTCCTGTTTTTTATTTTGCCAGTTGGTCGGTTTTTTGTAAGTCGGGTCCTGTATTTTGGCTTGCTTTAAAAGAAAAGGCTTTTTCCCTTTCATTTTGTCAACTCCCTTCTCTTTTCCTAGGCGAAAGCTTCCGTTTTTGGGAGAAAAACTTTTAGACGAAAAAGCTCTTCCTCTTCAGGTTCCCGGCTCAGACGAAAAACTTCTTGAGGTTCCCGATGTTCCAGGTTCTCGGTACGGGAGAACCGTCCATCGATGTGAGTCGGTAAGTACCCGGCCGGACTACCTCTACGACCCGATAAGGTCCTTCCCATTTGGGGGCTAGCTTCCCCCTGGCTCGGGTTGGGTTGCTGACCTCGGTCCTTCGGAGGACCAGGTCGTCTAACTTTATCAGTCGAGGTCGTACCTTCCTGTTGTAGACCCTTGCGACGGCTCTCTGGTAAGAGAGGGCCTTCAGGTGTGCGTCCGCACGTCGTTCCTCGAGCATGTCGAGGCTGGCGCGAAGTCCTTCGTTCGAAACTTCCTCGACGAAGTTCCTCGTTCGGAGGGTGGAGATGGTCATCTCGGGTGGAAGGACAGCCTCGGTTCCGAACGTCAGGCTGTACGGGGATTCCCCAGTTGCGGTCTTGGGTGTGGTGCGTAGTGACCATAGGACGCTAGGGAGTTCATCGGTCCAGGCCGACCGGGCCACGGACACCCTTCTTTTGAGTCCATCAAGGATGGATCGATTGGTCACCTCTGCTAGTCCGTTTGTCTGAGGGTGTGCTACCGAGCTGAACCTTAGCTGGATGCCATGACTTGCGCAGAACTCCCTGAACCTTCTACCTGCGAACTGCGGTCCGTTATCCGTAATAATGGCCCTGGGCAGCCCGAACCGAGTCACTAAGTTTCCGCTGCCCCGAAGCCGGCGGGAAAGGGCCGAGGAGGTCCAACCCCCACTACGCGAACGACCACGCGCATGTGACGGGGTTGAGAGGGACCGCGGGCTGTCGGGGTGTGCGGGCATGTTCTTGACATGCGCCGCAACGCTGCGCGTAGGCTTTTGCGTCCCGGCACATGCTCGGCCAGTAGTACCCCTGGCGAAGCAATTTGTGCGCTAAGGTTCGCCCTCCGCTGTGCTCTCCGCAGACCCCCTCGTGGACTTCGGCGAGGACCGTCCGGGCCTCATCCGGCTCTAGGCATCGTAAGAGGGGATAGGTGAAGGACCGCCTATAGAGCCGGCCACCTTCTTCGGCGTACCACGCGTGTGTACGGCGCAGTCGCCGAGCCGCTACTTCATCGTGGGGAAGGGTCTCGTCCCGCTTGAAGCGCAACAGCTCCTGTACCCACGTGATCGGGGCATTGCCGGGGGCCGTAACTGATACTTCGATGGCGCGGGCAGGAAGTTCCTCGATCTTTGGGCATGTTTCGCAGGTCGGTTTCGACGCCAGCTTAGCTAATGCGTCAGCCCGCCCGTTCTCCTCCCTCGGGACATTGGATAGTGTGAAATAAGGGAACTTAGCAGTCAGGTCCCTTACCTATGCCAGGTATTTCGCCATGGTTGGGTCCCGAGCCTCATACGCGCCGCTGAGCTGCTCGGCCACCAGCTGTGAGTCAGTGAGGACGTGTACAGCGGCCACCTGCATCTCGAGAGCCAGCCTGAGTCCTGCTAGGAGCGCTTCGTATTCCGCTTCATTGTTAGTGGCCTTGAACCCGAAGTGGAGGGAGCGTTCGAACGAGCGGCCGTCGGGGGCGAGCAGAACCAGTCCCGCGCCGGCGCCCTTTGAGCTGGACGAACCGTCCACATGTAGGAGCCAAGCCTCGGGAGGCCGCTCTAGATCCTCGCTTGTTGCCTGGGTTAGCTCCGCGATGAAGTCGGCCACCGCCTGGGCTTTAATGGCAGTCCTGGGCACGTACCTTATATCATGCTCGCCTAGCTCTACTGCCCACTTGAGGAGCTGACCTGCAACATCGAACTTAGATAGAACCTGCCGAAGGGGTTGGTCGGTGATGACTTCAACTGGGTGAGCCTGGAAGTAGGGGCGCAAC
Source organism: Musa acuminata AAA Group (assembly GCF_036884655.1). Taxonomy (NCBI): domain Eukaryota; kingdom Viridiplantae; phylum Streptophyta; class Magnoliopsida; order Zingiberales; family Musaceae; genus Musa; species Musa acuminata. Next base: position 10,626,384 of record NC_088343.1, on the reverse strand, counting down.
TTCCGAGCCGACAGCACCAGAGCGAGCGCGAGTTTCTCTATCGGCGGGTAGCACCCCTCGGGTCCGCTTAAGATGTGGTTGACGTAGTAGATCGGAAGTTGTTCGCCCGAGCTCTCTTTAATCAGGACGGAACTGACTGCATGGGGGGAGGCCGCTATATAGAGGCCCAGCTTTTCGCCGGGAGAAACAGAGGCGAGCCGGGGGAGGTTCGCCAGGCGCTACTTTACCTGTTTGAAGGCTTCTTCGCACTCCATCGTCCACCGGAAGTTTTTTTGGTCCTTGAGTGCCCTGAAGAAAGGGAGGCAGCGATCCCCCAACCGGGCAAGGAAACGGGACATGGCAACAATCCTTCCGTTCAGCCGCTACAGGTCTTTGACCGTCCGGGGTGACTGCATGTTGATGATCGCTTGGACTTTCTCCGGGTTGGCGTCAATTCCCCTTTCATGTATAATGAACCCGAGGAATTTCCCGGAGGTGACACCGAAGGCGCATTTTGTGGGGTTGAGCCGCATGCCGAACTTGCGTAGCATGTCGAACGCCTCGGCCAGGTCGGCAATATGGGCTTCGGTCTTTTGGCTTTTCACGATCATGTCGTCCACGTACACTTCCATGTTCCTACCGATCTGATGGGCGAACATTTTGTTCACCGTCCTCTGGTACGTGGCCCCGGCGTTCTTCAACCCGAACGGCATGACCTTATAGTAGTACACCCCTTGGTCGGTGAGGAAGGCCGTGTGTTCGCTGTCTTCGGGCGCCATCCTGATCTGGTTGTATCCTAAATAAGCGTCCATGAAAGAGAGGCGTGCGTGTTCAGTTGTTGCATCGACCAGCTTGTCACGACCTTAGCTGGTTTTGCCTAAGGCGTGCGGCACCCTCGCGCGTCCGTCCGCAAAGGTCAGCCTCCCCGAAGCCTCTCATTGTCCCTTAGGACCAACAAAAGAGAGAACGGGTTAAAGAGAATGCCTCAATCGGGATCCACAAGCAAACATGTCCGAAAAACACTTCATAGACAATGCAAATTACAAACAGACTTTACAAGCTCTGAATAGTTGCACAACAAAGGGTAAAATGGTCCATTACAGACCGAAAAGCTCTCGAATGTGTCCACATGACACAACCTTTATTTACAAGCCTAAAGAGGCCACCAACCCAACTAAAATGGGACTTATAAGCCTTCGGCCGCCCCTCTACCTGCTATACAAGGCATGAACATGCCAAAAGACAACGGACAGACATAAGCATTACATCCAACATCTTGTTTAGAAGTTTGTCCGTTACATTCTCCCCCACTTATCCCTTCGACGTCCTCGTCGAAGCCTTTGTGAACACTGCAACTCTTCGCCTTTGCTGAGTCTTCAATCTTCCGCTCCAGCTGCAATGCGCCTCCTGGCTCCCAGCTGCTCTACGCTGCTGTTTTTGAGTAGTCGACCCTTTAATCCGCCATGCTGCTACAACTCACCAATGACTCTGACTCTGTTGGGGGGGTTGGCTGAGTTGTGTTGATCCTTGTCGATTCTTGCGGATCCACCAAATGAAGGAAAAGACCATCTTTTCTGCGCCAGTCTCTCAAAATTTCCACATGCTGCTTGAACTGGGTGGATGCTTGTTGGAGCTTTAACGAGCATCGCCTCGCAAACTTCTGAAGTTTTGGGTCCTTCCTCCACAAAATTTGCTCATTGACTCTTCTTTCAGTTAGTTGTCACATCCAAGTAGGTTCGCATCACTTCCGCTTTCGATTGGCATTTCGTTGGGAAATGAAGCGGACGATCTACTCTCAGTAGCATTGATCACCGTTGGTGAGGATTTGACAACTATTGTCTTCCATTATCTTCGAAGGGTCTTTGAACTTGTGCAGAGCTCCTCTGCTGGATAGATAAGAGAACTGGGGTACTCGGTTTCGCCCATTCTCTTAAGAGTTGAGAAGGCAAAGGTTACTTTGACTTCGCCCGCCTCCTCGAGGTTGTACTTCATGCATCGAGCTGGTTACTAGTCTTCGCCTGCTCTTTGCTCACACTTCTGAAGCACTTGAAGTGTTTGCACTCCTTGCGTTGAGTTGGCTACTGTGATTCACCTTCTCAATGCCATCGAACTTCTGGAATGCGGGAAGTTTTCACCCCAACGTGGAGTAATTCTCTGATAGATGAGGTCGCCTTTGGGATTGTACCGTCTTCTCCATCAACCCTGCCGCCTACTCCACCGAGTAGCAAAGGTACAGCACCGCGTACTGCCTGCTTCGTTCCTTGGTCGTGCACTCTTGCTTGACCCGAAGTCCTTCACTTACGGCTATCTTGATGAGAAACTTGTTGACACCGGTCTTACGAAGTTTCTTGGCCTCTGCCCTTCAGCCTTGTCTCGGTACTCGGAGATTGCCTCTGCATGCTCCACCTCCTCGGCCCCTTTCACGACCAAGCGCTCTCCCTCCATGAGAGCAAGGGATCAATGACTTGCACGGAAGTCCCGCCTCTGCGGTACCATGGCGCTGGCATGCCCATGGCCCTACTATCCGTCGCCTCGCCTCTGTATCCCTTTTCTACATGATCAGTAGAAATGTCTCTGTGGCACTCCTCTGAGTCCACCTCCATTCTGACTGATGCTTGATTTTGGGTAGCTAAGTCCCTCTGGACTCGTCGTCGCTTCCTCGCCCCTTTCGACCCCCTGCTTCAACACCTCTGTGTTCTCCAAGCAGTCTGTTTGGTCGATGGAAAGACATACTGCAACTCCCATGCATGGCCTCTGCCATCACGTTGTAGAGTTTGCACCGATTCTGTTCTCCTTAGCTTCCTTGGTAGCAACGTTCGCTTACTCGACCTTGTCCTCTGACTTGTCGGGTTCCCTTAAGCGAATATGAGCTCTGGAGCAGTCCAACTCTCCAGCTGCTTCGATCATACCTCTGTATGATCAAGTCCCTCCCATGGAACTCACTGGTACTTGCATTCGAACTTTTCCCTTGGTGGAACACAGCCCCCATATGCTGATGACCAAGGCTTTCATCCGATGCAAAATTCGATGCACGCCCGGAAGACCCGCCTCTGCGGTACCATGGCCTTCACTCCTTGAATCCATAGCCCTTCTTGCCGTCGTGTTGTTCATCGAAGTGGAGCTTCCAGTAACTCCCGATCATACCTCCATATGATCTCATCCCTCACGGGACAGATTGTGTGTATCGCATTGCCACGAACTGTTCCACCACGATCCGCTGCACCATGTCGCCTCCTAGTGACATCTCCATTGCATTCTGATCCTTGTGGAATAAACTCGAATTGTGAACCCTCCATGTGTGGCCTCTGCCAATACATCGCAGGGTCCCTTCCACCTTCGATTTTGTTCGCTCCTTTGGCAATCAACCTTCATCCACCCACTCCTGGGTCACACCTAGATGAAGCACCGCTCTAGGACAGTCCGTCGCCTAGTAGCTCTCGAAGTCCACCGACTTCACTTGTAATCTGTGCACCATTGTCTGGATACTGGGCCTCTGCCCCTACCAGCACAATCACCGCTGCGCACTGCTTCCTTCATAGCAACTTGAATGGCAACACTGTGGCATATTCTTCAAGAGTACCCGCCTCTGCGTCCTCTTGCCCCGTGCTAAGGCCTTCTGAACCCAACTTCGCCTCCGCAAGTTGAGTCGCCTTAGTTCCTCTATCAAATGCTCTTCCGAGTTAAGGTGCATGTGCCGCGAAGCTCCCTTCGTCTTTGGCACCATGCAAGATGAGTCCGCTCCGTCAGGATGAAGGACCCATGGAACAACATGATCCTACCCTTGCCTCTGCAAGAGTTCATGTCTTTGACCTCTGTCTAAGGAAAGCACTGTGCTTCTGCTCCATGTTCCAACTTCTCTGCTGGCTCCCTTCGGGCGACTTGGGTACTTCGCCAAGTTACACCCAAGTTGCTCCGCTCCTCGTTTTTTTTTTTTTTTTTTTTTTTTTTTTGCATTGAGTCGATGGTGGCCCTCGCGCCCACCATTTCACGGGTCAGCCCTCCCTTGAGTCCGATCTCCATATCGACTCTAAGTGTGCCTTCATTTAAGTTGCTTCAGGTCGCTCCCCCACTTGATCTCGCAATGCATCCACCAATGCTTTCTCTCGAGCGAGATCAAGCGACAACTCCTCGCCGCTTGCTCGATCCATCGAGCTTCGTGAAGTTGTTGTTTGTGAGTTCCATCTCCCATGATTCTCCCTCTGGAGAGCCGAGACTTATCCCTCCTGGATAACTGTCCCGTTGGAGCAACATCTCTCTTCGTTTTGGAGACCACCATCCCCTTGGACTACTCCGATCTGCTGAACAAACTGTTCATTGTTCTGCCTCTTGCAAACGCACTTGCTAGATTGTGCCTCCACGTCAATACAGCCACCACTGCACCCCTCAAGGCCTAGCAACATGCTGAACTCGTTGCACACTTCAGCCTTCTACGGACGTATCCTTTTCATGCCGAAGAGAAAGTTTTAATGCTCCATTGGCGCCGAGTCTCGGCCGCCTTGGGATGGCCACGAACATTCCATCGTCCGCATACAAGCCCATGCATGAGTACCAAATTCCTCGAGTTAGCAATTCCCCTCACCTCTGTGAGCTTTGCAAAACTCTTTTGGTCGTTGAGCAACTCATTCCACCTTGGATGGTCTCATTCTTGCCAAGCGCCTCGCCTGCCTAGAGCACCATCAAGTATGGTTGTCAACGTTGAGCCGTGGCTCAAACTCAGCCATCCCAACCTTTGTGCGCTCCGAATTCTTCCAAGCTTACCTGTTCTCGTGGTGCCTCTTGCGCGAAGGGTTGGCCATTCCACTGAATACCAATGTTATATGCCCGCCCCTCAGAGCGACTCTTTTCCCTACATCTCCATGCCCGTTTTCCCTCAAACGGTCGTGCGTGTGCTGACTGCCCTCAACGCAGCCCCGCTAGGTCACCCACGTTTACATGTCAAGTGTTTCTATGTGTGCTTGTCCCGCTCTGATACCATAATGTCACGACCTTAGCTGGTTTTGCCTAAGGCGTGCGGCACCCTCGCGCATCCGTCCGCAAAGGTCAGCCTCCCCGAAGCCTCCCATTGTCCCTTAGGACCAACAAAAGAGAGAACGGGTTAAAGAGAACGCCTCAATCGGGATCCACAAGCAAACATGTCCGAAAAACACTTCATAGACAATGCAAATTACAAACAGACTTTACAAGCTCTGAATAGTTGCACAACAAAGGGTAAAATGATCCATTACAGACCGAAAAGCTCTCAAACGTGTCCACATGACACAACCTTTATTTACAAGCCTAAAGAGGCCACCAACCCAACTAAAATGGGACTTATAAGCCTTCGGCCGCCCCTCTACCTGCTATACAAGGCATGAACATGCCAAAAGACAACGGACAGACATAAGCATTACATCCAACATCTTGTTTAGAAGTTTGTCCGTTACAAGCTGGTCGATTCTTGGGAGGGGGTAGCAATCTTTCGGGCATGCATTGTTGAGACTGGTGTAGTCAACGCACATCCTCCAGCTCCCATTGTGTTTTTTCACAAGGACCACATTGGACAGCCATTGAGGGTACTTGGCTTCCTCTATGAAGCCTGCTGCTGAGAGACGGGCCACCTCCTCTCGTATAGCCTGCTGCCGATCAGGGGCCTACCGTCTGGGTCTTTGTTTTACCGGGTGAGCGTCAGGTGGGATGTTGAGGTGGTGCTGCGCCACCCTTGGGTCGACGCCCGTCATATCAGACGGGGACCAAGCGAAGATGTCGGCGTTTTCCCGTAGGAGGCCGACGAGCTGCTCTCGTTCTTGTTCAGGTAGCTCCGAACCCACCTTGACCGTTTGGTCGGGTCGGGCTTCTTGTAACGGCACATCAATGGTGGGCCCCTTCGGCTCGGGATGAGGGGCCGGCCTTTTCGTCTCCCGTGGGTCCTCCAACGGTGGCTCGACCCTGGTCCTCTTGTGTAGCAAAACGACGGTTAGGTAGCACCGCCTGGACTCTCGGGGGCTTCCGATGACTTCTCCGACCCCTGCGTGAGTCGGGAACTTAATGGTTTGGTAGTAGGTCGAGACGACGGCTCTGACTTTATTGAGGGTCGGCCGCCCCAGTATGGCATTGTAGGCCGTAGGAAGGTCGACCACCAAAAAGGTGGTCATCACCGTTTTCGACCTTGGCGGGATCCCCAGGGTTAAAGGCAAAGTGATAACCCCCAAAGGTGATATTGAATCTCCCGTGAACCCGGTGAGCGCTGAACCCATTGGGCGCATGCTTTCCTTGGCTAAGCCGAGCTTCTGGAAGGCGTCAAAGTAGAGTATGTCGGCTGAACTTCCCGTGTCGACCATGATCCTCTTCACCTGCGCGTTGGCCACCCTTGCTGATATTACGAGGGCGTCGTCGTGCTCGGGCTGCCTGGAGACCCCGGTCGGGAAGGTGATTTCGGGCTCGGGCCCGTGCCCAGGGGTCACATCAGGAGCGGCTCGGGCGTACGCCTTCCTCCCTGACATGGAGCCCCCTCCTGATGCGGGGCCGCCAGCGATTACATCAATGTGTCTCTCGATGGGGCCCCCGGGGTGAGGTGATGGGTCCCTGTTCGGCAGAAGGTAGTGGCCGAGATGCCCTCGGCGGATGAGCTCCTCGATCTGCCTTTTTAGCTCACGACACTGCTCGGTGTCGTGCCCATGCTGCCGATGGAATCGGTAGTATTTTGAGCGGTCCGCGAGTTCTCGCGGGCTCCTCATCGGGTGGGGCTCCTTGAGTAGTCCCTTCCCCTTCTCGAGGAGAAATATTTCCGTCCGTGAGGAATTCAAGGCGGGGGAAGGAGGTCTTGGGTCTGACCTATCCAGCTTGCGTCGGGAGGCGGTGGGCTGCTGTTGTCGGGGCGGCTCCGTTTTGACTTTTTTGCGCTCTTCCCGCTTTCCAGCCATCCATGTCTCCGCGGCGATAAACTGGCCAGCACGTTGAATCATTTCGGGGATCGCAGCAGGGGGTCGCTCCACGAGAGACCAGAAGAACCGGGAGGGCCGCAGGCCTGTCATGAACGCCTTGATTGAGTCCGAGGAGCAATGCTGCGGACGGTTTTGGTCGAGCGTAAGCCAGGAAGCTAAGCTCGAAGTCTTTGGCGAGTTGGTCGAAGGAGGCGATGGTCCCAGGTCCTCAGGCCGCCATACCATGCGCGGGCCGAACCCCGCAGGGTTGTCGGGAACGCCCTGCACATTAAAGCGTCGGAAGTCCCGTATAGCGCCATCTGGGCGCGAAAAGCGGCCATGTGGTCTGCTGGGTCGGCGGCGCCGTCATACGTGTCTAGCGAGGGGAGGCGGAAATGTGATGGGATCGCCTGGTCTTGGATCTCGGGGGTGAACGGGGATCCTTGCTGCCCGTCCGTCCCGAGCTCTCCTTTCGACTTACGGACTTCCTGTTGTACCTCGTCGAGTCTTTGACTGACGAGGCGTAGCTGCGCTCGTAGGGCATTCGTGGAGTCGGCAGACGGAGCCTTGCGCCCGGGGCGGCTCGCCGTGTCTTCTGCCTCCCGGCTCCCGGGTCGAGTCATCGGGTTCTGGGGCGAGCCAGGGAGCCCGGAGGGGGGTATGTGAGTTCGGTCGTGGGTTTCCTGCTGCTGTGAAGGGTGAGCCACGTGCAGAGTGGTCCGCTGCGAGACAATCGGGATGATGGTCTGCACCATGCTCGTCAGGGCTCGGACTTGATGAGTGAGGTCCTGAAAGGCCTCGGGAGACACCGGCGATGGGCCCGCGGGTGCGCCGTCAGGAGGTGACAAGCCTGGGTCATTGAACAGTTGCCAGTATCGTTCTGACGCCGCCGCAGGGCGCTCGTCACGAGTTTCATTGTGCGGGGGGTGTTCCCCCTGGGTGGGGAGCCCAACAGTTGGGGGCTCGCCAAAGTGGATTCGCTGATCGCTTGCCATTCGGAGGCCCTCCTTCTAGCACCAATCTGTTACGGCAAGTAACTTTTTTAGCCGTTACCTCGGGGTCGGTACGGCTGGTTCGAGGGTCCGAGAGGCCAGGATCAGGTGAAGCTCCTCGCGGGATCCTCGAGGTGACCGATCACGGGGAATCGAGCTGAAGTGCTCCGCGTCGCCGGGTCGGGTCGGTGATTCGGCCCGACCCCTCCGATGATCAAGTTAGAAGCGAAGAGGGGAATCTTAGATGGAATCGTGAGTTTTTCCGCTTACCCTGCCTGCTTCGAGCCTGAGGGTATTTATAGGTGAGCTCGATGTTACCTGACGCGCCATCCTGCCGGGGCAGGGCCGTACACCTGATCGCGTCCGTTGCCGTTGTGGGCATTGCGCGGTAAGGCCAAGTTGTCGTAGGGTATGGCAAGCCTTGGTCGACGCCTTCCCCTGCCCTGTCCGGTCGTGCGGGGTCAGCATGATGAGGTCGTGCGGGTATGGTCGGTGAGGGTGCGCGTTACGCCGGTATTAATGCTCGTCTCTTGGTGCGGTGTGCCGTTTGGGGGTGGCTTGATATGGGGCGGTGTTACGTCAAATCCGGTGCTTCATGTCTTATTTGTTTTTACCCCTATCAGATAGCATGAGGAAACGAGGAGCATTTCGGGAATGAAAATGACGACAACAGCATATAAAGCATGAAAATATAGATACATTGTACCGTAAGTGCTCCAATTCTGCAATTAAGGAGTAAGAATGCACCACAATAAAGATGAAGATGAGGATAAAATGATACTTAAATGCTGAGGATAAAGTAATATGGAAGCATTAAAGATGAGAGCTCTTTCTTGTGAGATAAAAAGGGAAGGATGAAGCAGACCTTGATGGATAGAAAGGGGGCACGGCCACCATGAGAGAGCACCGTCCGGGAGTCGCCGCATGTGGCCACCATGATCCACTCGTCTCCCACCACCAACCCCTGCTACAGATCCGTGGCCTCCAACATCACCTCGGCGTCCACCTTCACGCCCACCTCCACGTCTCCGCCCCCTCACCCACCCGGGCGGCCCTCCGTCACAGCCACCTGCAGCCGGTCCCGGCACGCCCGCGCCACCATCGCTCCCCCGTGCCCGTCGCACACCGCGAACTACCCGTACCCACCTGCCGAGAAGCCCGTCACCTCCGTCACCGTGTCCTCCATGTCCCTCCGCCTCCCCAGTAGCGAAACCGACCCGTGCGACAGGGTCTTCCCCGGCGCCAGTGTCCGCGGAGGGCGGCGGGGGGACGATCGAGGAGGAACGGTAGTTCTCTCCCTCCGCGAGGGTCCGCTTGGGGGCATCGGGGTTCCGGCGGCGGATGGGGTAGTGGTAGTGGTTGGGTCAGGCCCCTCCATGAGGAAACCTAAGCAAGGAGGCCCCTCCGACTCCGACTGTGATTGCGATTGCGCCGCCATCCTAGAGTGGCTGTCGGGGCAGCCGGCCGTAACGCTTGGGGGTTTCATGTGCCGAGCGCACGAGGCTTGACCCCTCTATTCGATGATATAACACCAGAAGGCCGCAACTACCGACCGTCGGATTGCCACGCGATCCACACGATCCCGCCAGCGTGTATGGGGCCCGTCAAGGGTCCAAGCCCCGCTACGTGGATCCTCGGGCGAGGGGACGTGGACGACGGTTGACCGTCGGTCCTTGCCGATCCGGACTTGGTTTTGCAGGTACTCTCACCCGAATCAGCTCACAGAGGAGCAGGGAAGAGCGTGGAGTTTAGCGCTCCAGGGGATTGGACGGCGGATGATGGGGCGTCGGTCGGCGTCAGGAGGGCTCGCGACGGTTACTGAAACGGGACGGGAATGCACGCCGCCCCTCTCGTCTCCTTGCGAGAGAGACGTAGGATGTTATGTTCTATCGTCGTTACGTACACCATGTAGTGTACAAGGTGCGATCTTTATATCGTACGCTTCACGGTAACGATCGTATAAACGAGAAACAACATAAAGAACGTAACGATACGATGCACATAAATGACAATAGAACATACCTCCTATGTCTCTTTCTCGCGCGGTTGACCTAAAATAGATCCGAATCAAGAACATGAAGATTGGCTCCCACAGAAATATTTTTGTTATTGTGGATCAACCTCTTCTAATTATATATAAATAAAATCCTATAAAAAAAATGAGTATTCTCTTATTTATATCAAGAAAAACAAAGAAAAGAGTCATCTTATGTAGTACAAGTTCCTAATAAAAGCTGCTCAGCAAAGATTACAGAAAGCGCAAAGGAAGTGCGCATGGCGGTCTCTCCGCATGACGTGATCCGCAGCTGGAGGACGACGCGGTCGGCTTCCCAATGGCGAAGCATAGGTCGCCTCCTCGACGGAAGGCCCACGTCTCTACCTCGTCGCCCTCTTTCAGGAAGCTCCATAGCGCGAAGTACTTCAGCTCGTCGCCCTTGATGACGGTGCCCGCGCTGCCGTCCCAGCGGGTTAGCTTCAGGTAGCACCGGAACCTGCACCTGGTGAACACCACCACGGGCAGCCCGCCGTGCTCCCTTCCAGACACCTTCGCCTTCCGTTTCTCTGCCTTGGCTCCCTCGGTCACCCTGCTCCTCTTTCTGTCGTCGCCGACGAGGCTGGCGGATTCCCGTTCCAACTCCGAGAGCATGGGGACGAGGGTGGCCTTGACGAAGTCCTTGGGGAGGTAGAAGCGGTTCTGTTGCGAGGCCAGGTCGGACTTCTCGATGGTCTTCTCGGCAATGAAGTGGATGTCGGTGCCGCGCTCCGCCGTCACCAAATCGGTCACCCACTTGGGCACGATACGCAGGCAGTACATGTCTTTGCCGGCCTTCTTGCGCTTCTTCGACGTGCCCTCGCCGGGCGACGCGGGGGGATTAGGCGGCGGCAGGGGCTCCTCTGGCCCCTCTGTGGCCTTGCTGTTGGACTCGGACGTGACGGCTCCCATGGATGGATACCTTCAGCTTCTACCTTTCTTGAACCGAAGGAGGGAAGATAGAGAGTGGAAAAGAAGGCAGCGATGGATCGACACCATCACTCTACGTGTGTGTTTTTTATATAGGGATAGAAGAGACGCATGAGAATCCGAAGCCGAGGTTGATTTCTAATCGGAATCTGCTTTGCATTGTCTGCGGAAGCACAAATCGTCTTCGGAAAAGAAAACCGAGTGCGGATCGAAGTCTTTAACGGTTGGGGTGAGCGATTCCTTTTCCATTTCGAAATTAGATTAATTTCTGTTGGATTTATTTTTTCTCTTATTATTCTCTATATCTTAAATGATGGATTACGAGTCGCGTTTCATTTGGAATATTATTATATCCGATAGACAAAAATTGGTGGCATTGTGTGCTTCATGAAAAAAAAGACTAAATAATAATCTCTGAGAAGAAAAGAGAGCAAATTAAGTCCCATTCGTAGAATGAAAGAGAAGATGGAATAGTGGTGACAGAGAGACCAAAGATTAGCTCGGTTGGTCTTTGCAACATGCAAACGAGACTGGCAACTGTGCAGTTGCTGCTGCTCAGATAATGATAGATAATAAATGTTGAAATGGCTTGTGACATAGCCATCAACTGTATGGCCTGTGAATTGGAGCACACCATAAACATAATATGTAAAGCTTAATTATGATGAGACAAGTGACTTGGGTTTTCTTAAATTAATAAAATAATAATAATATTGATGAACCACTTTTTTGCTGGATATATGTAATATTAATAGATGAAATATTCTATAATTTATTCGAACTGCAACCTTTATCTCTTTTTCATGCAAAGCGTCTTCAAGCTTCTTTCTCGACTATCTACGCCAAGCTGTCTGTATAAAACAAGCAGCCCATGTCCTCCATTGCTGCGAATGATGGTATCTAAATGTATGCTGCAGTTGTTTGCTGTGCAGCCTTCTGAATCGTGTAGCAACAAACTTCAGATCATCGGCCATCGGAGCAAAAGCTTCGACTTCAGATAGTGTCTTAACTGTCCTTGTCGAGATGGGGAGGCTGGACGATGAGCCCAGGTCAGATGCTCTTCCCCGCAGAAATCTCCAGCCTTCCACCATTAGTGGTCGTGCTCTCTAGCTTTCCTCGCATAGTAAAGAGCATTTCATTTACTGGGTCTCCTTCACGAACGATGCAGCTGCATTTAGTGTATAAAACTGGTTTCAAACGATCAGACATGGCATCAATGAGTTGATCATCCATCTTCTCAAACATCGGAACCTACAAGGAATGATATGTGGATTGAATCATTTCTCCAAAGAACAACTCATCAACTACAAGTTTTTCACTAAATCGTATCATAAGTATGATTCATTTGGAAGTGCAATGAAGAATATCAAACATTACTTCCCATGTCTTGTAAACCAAAATATTAGTGGTGAGCTCCTTCAAACAAGGCAAATGTGATGACTCTGAACAACCAGGGCAAGGTACTTTTAGTATTCTGAAACACCAATTCATACTCTCAATGCAGGGAATGATAAGCAGATAAGATTTCCTCAAGGCAGTTGAGGAAATCTCTCAGCAGTTGAGAAAAATCCTGTATAACCTCCCTACTAAGTGTGTATAAATGGCTGTCAAGAACTCACTATCAAAATGTATTAGGCAATTATATCTTATACATTTCATAGTTTCTTCTACAATTTTTATCTTTCTATCTTCTTCGCTTAATTTCTATCATGGTATCAGAGCAGTTTGCCTAGAGCAAGCCCTCTTCTTCGGAGTCCAACCATCCCTCTCGTGGCGACGCCTCCGCCCCTCAACCGTAGCCATTCGCTGCAGCCTACTGCAGCACTTGCGGCTGCTAATATCAGATCCTAAAGGAAGCACAGTCACTCCCTTGCCAACCGAAGTCTTCCGCTGAAAACTCCGCTGCTCTTCCGGCCACCAAACTCCAATACTGCATTACTGCAACTATCTCCAACCTTGCAAATTTCTCCAGCATCGCTGCAGAAATCGCTGCAAGCTGCAGAGATTTCTTCCACATCGCTGCCTTTCTTGCTGCAGATTGCTCGCCCATCACTGCAGTTCATCACGCTGCAGCCTTCTCTGCAGTGCATCGATATGCTTTTCTCCTCCTCCCTTCCTCCTATATCTTTACATCTTCTATAAAGATCACTTGACCCGCCACAAAATATCTGAGATGTCTTTATTTTCCTCTTCCGATATTCCTGTCCCTATTTCTGCAGGGACTCTGAGCACTTCTCAAAGTCTTATCACCATCAATGCTGCAGCACTCATTCCCTTCAAATTATCCAAAGGCGGCAACTACGCATCTTGGCGGGCACAACTTTCTAATCTTTTATTTGGCTATGATCTCTTAGGTTACGTTGATGGCTCTCTCCAGTGTCCACCTGAAATGATCAACATCCCAAGCGAACCCAATCCAGTGCCAAATCCAGCCCACCAACTATGGTTACGTCAAGATCGCCTCATCCTCCAAGCTATTCAAGCTTCCGTTGCTGGATCCATTGCCCCGCTGATATCCTCATGTACGACTGCTGCAGAAGCATGGTGCTAATTACAAACAACTTTGGCAAATCGCTCGCGTACTCGCATGCTCGGACTTCTCTCCAATCTGATGAAAATGAAACAAGAGGGAAGTACTATTGCTGATTATCTACAAAATATCAAAGTTATTATCGATGATTTAGCTTTGATAGGTCATTCTCTCAGCGATGAAGAAGTCCTAATCCATACCCTCAATGGCTTAGGAGGCGAGTACAAAGAACTGACAGTAGCACTTCGGGCACGTGACTCACCAATATCATTCGAAGAACTTTATGATAAGTTGATCGACTATGAGACGTACTTGAAGCGTGATGATAAGTTGCCCGGACCACCTATTACAGCTCAGGTCAATCAAAAATCCAAGAGGAAGAGCAACCAGTATAATAAGCACGTCAACAACGATTTGGCTAAGCTGCCTCCTAGCCTTATGGGGCCCAGACCAAACCCTCCTTACCCATATCAAGGTGGTAACTTTCATAATACTCAATCGTCGTGTCCTGACTTCACAGGCCGCCAACGAGTTGTTTGCCAACTATGTGATAAAGTTGGACACTCCGCGAAAGTCTGTCGGTCTTGTCCCAGACTCCCTACTCCATCACAGTGGCCTCAGGCGAATTTCATGGCTACTCCAACTCCTACTCAACCTAATTGGATTGTGGATTCGGGCACCTCTCATCACATCACCTCTGATCTTCAAAACTTGTCCATCTACAACAACTATGACGGAAATGAAGATATCATCATCGGTGACGGTAAAAGAATTCCTATTACTCATTCTGGTTCCTCAACGCTTAGTTCACTTACCACAACCTTTACACTCGATGATGTTTTGTGTGCACCTAACATTAAAAGAAACCTCATTTCCGTTTCTCAATTCTGTAAACAAAATAATACATCAATTGAATTCTTTCCTAACTTTTTTCTTGTCAAGGATTTGAGCACGGGGGCATCCTTGGTCCAGGGCCAGAACAAAGACAACATTTATGAGTGGCCATCCACTTCACAAATTACCCTACCTACTGCTCACTCCTCAATCGCAGCTCCGGTTGATGTATGGCATCGTCGTCTTGGTCATCCCTCCCATTTTATTCAGCAAAAATTACTTTCTCGTTATTCTCTTCCTACCTTGAAAATCAATAGCACTATTAATCATTGTGATGCTTGTCTTTGCAATAAAAGTCATAAACTGCCTTTTGGGACAACCTCCATTTCTTGCTCTAAACCGTTTGAAATCATTTATACCGACGTGTGGGGCCCTGCCCCAATTCCTTCTTTTGACAAGTTTCGTTTTTATGTCATTTTTGTAGATTATTTTACTAAGTACACATGGTTATATCCTCTCCATCATAAGTCTGATGTTTCTACTGTATTTACCAACTTTCGAAAGTTGGTCGAGAATTTTTTTCAATCTTCCATTAAAACAGTTTACTCTGATGGTGGAGGCGAATATCAAGCCCTCACATCCTGTCTCTCTGCTTGTGGTATACAACACCTCAAGTCACCCCCACATACTCCCCAATTGGTTGGCAAACATCGGCATATCATTGAAACTGGTCTCTCCCTTCTACATCAAGCATCCATGCCACCATCTTTTTGGTCAGTAGCTTTTCAAACTGCAGTTTATCTCATTAATCGTATACTCACTCCAGTCTTACAATACCGGTCACCATTTGAAAAATTATTCCACAAACTTCCAAACCTTCATAAACTCAGAGTTTTTGGCTGTTTATGTTATCCATGGCTCCGTCCCTATGCGTCACATAAGCTAACACCACGATCTAAGCCTTGCACTTTTATAGGCTACTCTCTTGAACATAATGCTTTTCGATGCTATGAACCCCAAACTAAAAAGGTCTTTATATCACGTCATGTTATCTTTGAGGAGTCTATCTTTCCTTTTCAAAATAATCCTACCATGCAAACTACTCCGATAAACATACATCACTGGAATATCCCTCCGATCTCATCACACGAACCTCCAATGACACCGTCCAGTCCTTACTCTCAAGATTCACATACTACTATTACTCCAGTTCAACAGCTTCTCACTCCCTCTATTCCTCCACTCCCTTCCTCACAAGTTTCTCCTATTAATGAAGTCATACCCTCGGCAACATTGCCACTGGCTTTACCTTCTCCTAGATCTAGTGACATTGTTGTGTCGACGGTTGACCCGGTCCATGATAGTGACTCGCCCTCGGCTATACCACCAACACAATCTACCACTTCCACCCCCCCTAGACATCCAATGACAACACGCTCCAAAAGTGGTATTTTCAAACCACGTCAAGTCCTCTATTCCTCCACTGAGGCCAGTGAACCCACTACAATCACTCAAGCTCAAAAATCTTCTCACTGGCGTAAAGCCATGTGTGACGAATATGATGCTCTCCTCCATAACTCTACATGGACCTTAGTACCCTTTCATCACACACAAAATATCATCGGGTGTAAATTAGTCTTTCGAATTAAGCGGAACCCAAACGGATCCATTGCCAGATACAAAGCACGTCTAGTCGCCAAAGGGTTTCATCAACGACCTGGTGTCGACTTCACAGAGACATTTAGTCCCGTTGTTAAACCCACAACAATCCGTCTTATCCTGAGTTTGACTATCTCAAAGGGCTGGCACATACGACAATTGGATGTTAACAATGCCTTTTTACAGGGGTCACTTACTGAAGATGTCTTTATGCAACAACCTCCTGGTTTTGTTCATCCTCAATATCCGAGGCATATCTGCAAACTTCAAAAAGTTATTTATGGACTTCGTCAAGCTCCAAGGGCTTGGTATAACGAGCTTGGCTCGTTTTTTACTTCAATTGGCTTCATCAATTCAAAGTCTGATACCTCGTTATTCATTTGCCAGCATAATGGAAGCATAATATATCTTTTAGTATATGTGGATGATATTATTGTCTCAGGAAATGATCCTTTGAAGACTCAGGCATTTCTAAAGCACTTGGCCGATCGATTCTCCCTCAAAGATCTAGGAACTTTAAGCTACTTTCTAGGAGTGGAAGCAACATTTACATCTTCAGGTCTCTTCCTATCACAAAGAAAGTATATTCAAGATTTATTATCAAAGGCAAACATGCAGGATGCGAAAGAGGTTACAACTCCTTTCTCTACCAGTGAATCACTTAAATTATGTGATGGAAGTCCTGCTACAGATTCGACTCAGTATCGACAAGTCCTTGGCTCCTTACAGTACTTGGCTCTCACCCGTCCAGATATTTCATTTACCGTCAATAAGTTATCGCAATTCATGCATCGACCATCTACTACGCATTGGTCTGCGTTCAAACGAATTTTGCGGTATCTTAAAGGGACTCTTAATCATGGCATTTTTCTTCGCAAAAATACTTCACTCCATCTCCATGCCTTTGCTGATGCTGATTGGGCAGGGAACTTTAATGATAGAACATCTACGTCCGGATACATTGTCTTCCTTGGAGCTACTCCAATCAGTTGGAGTTCTAAAAAACAAAAGACGGTTGCACGATCTACAACTGAAGCTGAATATCGTGCCGTCGCCACCGCCGCTGCTGAACTCAATTGGGTCATAAATTTGCTCAAGGAACTCAACGTCAACTCCACGGTTATTCCTACAATATATTGTGATAATATTGGAGCTACTTATTTATGTGCCAATCCAGTGTTCCATTCCCGCATGAAACACATAACCATCGACTTCCATTTTGTGCGAAATCAAGTTGCCAGACATCAACTCCGAGTTTCTCATGTACATACAGCAGATCAACTAGCCGACTCACTCACAAAGCCTCTCGCCCGTAAACTATTTTCATCTCATCGGTCCAAGATCGGCATCCTTGATGGAAGCTCAATCTTGCGGGAGCATGATAAGCAGATAAGATTTCCTCAAGGCAGTTGAGGAAATCTCTCAGCAGTTGAGAAAAATCCTGTATAACCTCCCTACTGAGTGTGTATAAATGGCTGTCAAGAACTCACTATCAAAATGTATTAGGCAATTATATCTTATACATTTCATAGTAAGTGCTTGTTTTAAGGTTTTGTCCGAGAGAACTGCAAAATAGTCATATTTTAGCTACAGAAGCAAAATGATGAAATGTGATAGTATTGAATCTGATCAAAGAAGTCCTTACATCTACCAAATCCTTATATCTACCATACAAGTGTCTTGAGTAAACAATGAAGTATCTAACGTAGATTATTCAGGTGTGTTCAAGAGCAATTAGATCCACTTAATTTAGTGAAGATTGCAACAGGTCAAATCATGTACACACATATGTAAGTGCATCTGCTCCTGGTGCAAACACAAATATATAACACTGCATTTGTCATTCACAGATGGTTTGAACTATAAACCTATTGGGACAAATAAATGAAAATCAAAACAATGTTAAATACTCTTAATTTTCTCATGTAGAAAGATTTATAATGTTTATGATACTTAGCAATAAAAACACAGAAAAAAAGAAAGAAAAAAATCCTACCAAAGATTCTTAAGTTTGCACAGATTATAAGAAAAGGATTATACTCAAAAAAACATTGAGAAATAATATTCTGTGTCCGTCAAAATCAATAAACATAGATTATAATTTTTTCTGCCTCACAAAAAATTTATGATCGAATATATTATCAAATACATTATTACCTTAGATTTTGAAGCCCCCACCAAAAGCAATAAAAAAACTTCTCCAAGAACTTTTTTGATCGAACAACATTTTGCAGAGCTTGTAGATATATTCCCAAGTCAAAGATAGTCCCATTTTTGGGACTTATAGGGCAAGCAACTCCCAGGAAACTATTCTTCTGGTTGTTTTGCTGTCCACAGATTAAAGAGTCAATTTTGCAATCAGGTTGGGCACAAGCTTTTCTCCAACAAGTGCCTTCACGTTCTATAGAAAGAAAATACCAAAATGCTCCCAGTATCTACAAGAAATTAAAACAGCAGGTCCAGATCAGCCAAAAGAAAGTTTGAGTTCTTCCATGTAAGCCAGATAAGATATCTTCTGCAAGTTATTGGTCGTATTATACTATTATACATCAAAAATTGACTGAAAATTTAGAAAATGTACTATAGAGACACAACCTATATATACTTCTTTTTCTTTGAGCAGTGCGAGAATATTGCTCAATGAACTGAATCAGCTTGCCAACTATTGGTAAATGCATTAAAGATGATGAAAAATAGGACATTCTCAGCAACTTTGATATGCAAAAACAGGAAAAAGATATAAGCATTCATACTAAAGAATTTTTGTGAAACAATCTCAATGTCATTTCTTTCATGTTAAACAAAAGAAGTGAGAGCCAACAGATCCTTGATAGGCTTATAGTGCACTGTTGGAAAACAGATCAGCTCATAAACTATATGATGCAGAATAGAAATTGGTGAAGTCGAAGATGTTAACTCCAATAGAATAATGGAGAACTTAAGGTCCGATTACTATTTATGGCTGATCATGCTTTGGCAACACTCAAATAGCTGCTGTCATATAACTTATAACAATAAAAAAAAGGACAAAAATAACGAGATCAAGAATTAAAATATCGATCAGTATCAGTTACTCGAAATGTACAATACTAGTATACCAAGCAGGATATACCGACTTGTGAATGTCATTCGAGGGAGTAGCTTCCTGATTATTAGAAAAACAAACAAGAAACCCGAACATGGTCCTCAACAGTCTTTCTTACAAGCAAAATGATAAGCTCAATAAATTATCTGCTTGTGTAAATTAAAATTAGCAGTAAAAAGTTTGCAGACTAATTTCCTTGGTCTTTGTTTAAAGAGATACGCTTCGCCTCTTACTAATGTTGAAGTACTAATATATATATATATATATATATATATATAGACAATAATCAAAATCCACTACCTAAATAAATATCATGTTTTGACAATAGAAATGCATAATATATATTCATGGATAGTACATAGAATGAGTTTGATACCTGTGGAAGTGGAAAAACAGCAAGAATGTCAATTAGGAAATATGATGATAAATATCGCTTGGCTATTGCTGACAAATCTTTGACCAAAACTCCCCTTCCAAATACCCTAGATGAAGGAGCGATGAACCCAGTTCGAAATTGAAAAACAATATGGACCAAGTAGAAGATATCTGTGAAAAACCGCAGTACACTTGCAGCAATTTCTAGTTTTTTATGCAAATAAAGACAATTATTGTCACCATCAATAACTGGAATGTAGAAGAACAAGGGGTCCACAGACACAGCAACTATGCAGGATATGACAAATATTTTGTTCCACCTTTGAAGAAACGGCCCTTCAGGATCTAGAACTTTCTTTTTAGACTTTGATACCCCCGCAGATGAATTTGTAGAAAACTGAAACTTAAAAATGCTACCGCTCGGTATGTCCTGGTGTACCGCTTAGTACGTCCTAGTGTACCGCTCGATACACGGTACCATATCGTACCGAGGTAACCTCGAAACACCGATATGATACAGTATTGTATACCTTGCTATATAGCATCTTCCTCAAGCTCACTTAATTTCAAAGTATCACCCTGCATTATGCACTGATACAATTATACTCTTGGTGTTTGGTTTCAAAATCAACAAAAACAAAGCATAATCACTGTTGCATGGTCCTAGATACAAGATTATGCTACAACAAAAAACAGGGAGTGTGATTCCCTTTGCCTATTAAATTATATTTTTTAGAGTAATTGTATTAAATTATATTTTTAGAGTAAACAATATCCAAATGCCTATTAATTTCATCTTATTAATTAAAGGATGAAATACGAATAAAATTGATTGAGATATAAAAGATTAAGACCATTAAATATGACATTCCTTTTGTAATTGCATGTATTTCCTTATCTCAATATCATCAACTAGCACCCTCTGGTTTTCAATATTTATGCATCTAACATAACATAAAGTTATAAACCTTTGCTTCTTTTCCCCTATCTTTAACATTCTTTTCTCAACATCTTTCTTCCTTGCAATACCATAAGCCTTGTTTTATGAATTTCAAAACAAAAAAACTTATTATCATGAAAATATTAAGCAGGCCAATTTAATGAATATAGATCACCTTCCCTTTTCACTTCCCGAAGTTCCCTCAATAAAAAGGTCCTAAAAAAGAAATGGCAAGCTTCTATTTCCGAATTACACTAAAAAATTTATAAAGAAGTGTAGAATCCACAAACTTCACATGAGAATATTTGAAATTTAATGAACTTGTAACAAATAATCCAGTATTTTTCAACCACAAGTGAAAGAAAGCTGTAGAGCAGCACTAATTGCTTTAAAACAACCAGCCTTGTAAACAGCAAAAAAAACAAGGTTCCAGTAGGCAGGGTAGCACTACAAAGTACAAAGTATCTTCAGTAATGGCCAACAGAATTTAATGCACTAAACGGACAAGCTGCAGACATGAATTAACATTAAATACCAAATAATGACTAACCTCACAATCGTTGCCACGCCGCGCTATAGCCAAGTCCAACAGCGTCACGTCCAAGATAGAAATCAACCTCGGCTTCGGATTCTCGTGCGTCTCTTCTATCCCTATATAAACACACACGCAGAGTGATGGTGTCTATCCCATCGCTGCCTTCTTCTCCACTCTCTATCTTCCCTCCTTTGCTTCAAGAAAGGTAGAAGCTGAAGGTATCCATCCATGGGAGCCGTCACGTCCGAGTCCAACAGCGAGGCCACAGAGGGGCCAGAGGAGCCCCTACCGCCGCCGCCGCCGCCTAATCCCTCCGCGTCGCCCGGCGAGGGCACGTCGAAGAAGCGCAAGAAGGCCGGCAGAGACATGTACCGCCTGCGTATCGTGCCGGAGTGGGTGACCGACTTGATGACGACGGAGGGCGGCACCGACATCCACTTCATTGCCGAGAAGACCATCGAGAAGTCCGACCTGGCCTCGCAACAGAACCGCTTCTACCTCCCCAAGGACTTCGTCAAGGCCAACCTCGTCCCCATGCTCTCGGAGTTGGAACGGGAATCCGCCAGCCTCGTCGGCGACGACAGAAAGAGGAGCAGGGTGACCGAGGGAGCCAAGGCAGAGAAACGGAAGGCGAAGGTGTCTGGAAGGGAGCACGGCGGGCTGCCCGTGGTGGTGTTCACCAGGTGCAGGTTCCGGTGCTACCTGAAGCTAACCCGCTGGGACGGCAGCGCGGGCACCGTCATCAAGGGCGACGAGCTGAAGTACTTCGCGCTATGGAGCTTCCTGAAAGAGGGCGACGAGGTAGAGACGTGGGCCTTCCGTCGAGGAGGCGACCTATGCTTCGCCATTGGGAAGCCGACCGCGTCGTCCTCCAGCTGCGGATCACGTCATGCGGAGAGACCGCCATGCGCACTTCCTTTGCGCTTTCTGTAATCTTTGCTGAGCAGCTTTTATTAGGAACTTGTACTACATAAGATGACTCTTTTCTTTGTTTTTCTTGATATAAATAAGAGAATACTCATTTTTTTTATAGGATTTTATTTATATATAATTAGAAGAGGTTGATCCACAATAACAAAAATATTTCTGTGGGAGCCAATCTTCATGTTCTTGATTCGGATCTATTTTAAGTCAACCTTGCGAGAAAGAGACATAAGAGGTGTTGGTGTAAACAACTTTACGTCGTGACCTCGGGGTCGGATTAATCACTTGAAGCATAAGCCACGCCTCGGATCCCCCCAGCAACAGCCGACGCATGGCTCCTTTCCGGGGGCGAATATGATGAGGGTAATAATGGCGATAAGACTCGGGCTGACGTCACCTGCCCCTGATGACGCCTCGCGCCTCGGACGACCTGACAGCACCTGGTCAAACAGATCGGAACGCCGACCGAGGCACATTAACGTCCCACTCAGGCCCTGTCTTGCACGCCACGCCAACACCCCTATAAGACGTTACCAGGAGTACGATCTTGCCCCATGCAAACAGGCACATCAGAAACAATAAGCCACTCTATAAAAACCCCCGAGCCGGGGAGAAATGGGGGGAGGATCCGACCACAAGAACCATTCCACTCCATCTCCTGACTTGATCGTCGGAGGGTTCAGGCCGAGCTTCCGACCCGACCTATGTGCAGGTACGAAGATGACATTCGATTAAACGTGCCCCTATGCTCATATCCTTTATAATGAACAAGTCAAGAAAAAATCCAATAGTATAATGGAGTTATTTCCTAAGTTGTGTGATTGAATTTATTTTCCGAGATATTTGAGTTAAACTTACCATCATGGTTGGAGAGTTAATTGTGTAATATAGGATGATGTCTCCATTTATTATCCATGAGACTTCTTATTCAGTCATTTATTAAAGTTCTTGCTCCTTTAATTATCTCTTTCTTTGGATTTTTGATTGAATTAAGTTGTGATAGTTGGTCCTATCTTCATCTCTTCTTATTTCAAATACGTTTCATAATCAATCATCTTATCATATAGTTTTTAAAATAATATTGATGAGTCATGTGCTTGAATTGTTGTCACTAGTTTTTTATATAACATTGATGAGTCACGTGCACGAATTGTCATCACAAGTTTTTTATATTCGTCTCTTAGGCTATGAGAGTGTGAACAGTGATTTCTTCATCATCACTCAAGGAAAACTTATTAAAATCAAATTATCTATAATAATTATTAGATTTTATATATTATCAATAATAGTACTTTTCTCTTGGGGTTGCTTTCATTAAAGTAGAAAAAGACTTAGCATTACGAGTGCGAGAGCGATTCGCGAAGATGATTTATAACTTGGATCATGCTTCTATCATAATATTGTATGAAAGAGATTAGTGGCATTATAGAGCTAGTAACTGAGGCTTGAGTCGGTTGGTTGCCGATTCGTTGCGGAAGTCGTGGGGCTTCAAATCGAAGAGTGTGGCTCAGATGGACTGTCCATGCTGTGGCGGTCTCGGGTGACATGAGGCCGAGGAGCACGGCTTAGGGGGGCAGGCCGCGCAGAGGAGGTGGTCTCGGGCAACAGGCAGCCGAGGAGCACGTCTTAGGCGGGCAGGCCGCGCAGAGGAGGTGGTCTCGAGCAACAGGCAGCCGAGGAGCATGTCTCAAGCGAGCAGGCCGCGCAGAGGAGGTGGTCTCGGGCGACATGAGGCCGAGGAGCATGTTTTGGGCGGGCAGACCGCACAAAGGAGGTGGTCTCGGGCGACATGAGGCCGAGGAGTACGTCTCGGGCGGGCAGACCGCGCAGAGGAGGTGGTCTCGGGCGACATGCAACCGAGGTATCTTTGGGTAGACAATCGAAGGAGACATCGTTATAACTTAGCAAATCATATCCAAAAAGAAGGTTGATAAATCAAAGTTACTAAGATATATAGTTGTCACCTTTGGAGAGTTCGAAGGGAATCAATGTTGTTGCATTAATAGAGATGAGTCTTGTAGGTGAAGAGCAAATATTGTTCCTTAAGGGAACAATCACCACAGTATCTAAATTAGAAGAGGAAGAAGACATAATTGTTAAATAGTTAAAGGAAAGGACACACTAGAGTAGTGGACAGTAGCAACTGATGCAAAGTTTGCCACATTGTGAAATGTCAATGATGGCCTTGGATCAAATCAGATTATCAAAGAGGGGAACGATCTATCGTAGATTTCCAGAGGACTAGTTAAATCTATGTGGTGGATGACTAATCAGATCAGTAATAGAGAGGGGAACAATTGTCGAAGGTGGCAGATCAGATCAGTGTCACCGGAGGATTGATAAAATGATCGTGGAGCAAATCTGTTGTACGGATCATGAAGGGGAGATCACATTGTCATTATTGCTACGACGAGGAGGTAGTGTCGTTTTTGCAAACCAACGATGACTGGTGTTGATATTGCTACATAACATATCACGAAGGGGAGATCGCATTGTCATTGTTGCTGCGACGAGGAGGCAGTGTTGTTGTTGCTGTAGCAACAACAATATTTATGGTTGAAGAGGAGCAACAGAGGAAGCCATGCCGAGCACGTTAGTGAGATGAGAAAATCAATGATGGAGGGTGATGGTAAGAGAGAAGAACAAATCTGCGATAGATTTGGCATTGGAGAAGGACCATTGGGCAAAAGAGAAAATTGGTAGTGAGGTAATCAGTAGGTCAACGAAGAAGAGAGACTACAATCACCAGACAATGAGGAAAGGGAAGTCTTGAGTTAAGAAGAGCTATGATATCATGATTAATTGAAGAACTTGTAAAGAGTTATGATTTTTTTTTATTAAGGTGATGTGTATATATATAGATTTTAAGAAAAAAAAATTTCTTAGGACCTACAAATTAGAAAATGGGTTAGAGAAAGCACCTCACTCGGGATACACAAGCTAACATATCAGTGTGTAGAAGATAAAAGGCAAACAGTGGTGTTTCCGATGGTCGATGCATCAATCAGTGTAAGGAAGACTTCAACAGATTCAATATATAATGATAACGGACAAGTGAATGAATCTAAAAAGATTCACTGATAGTTTATAACCTTAAAAAAATATATGTTTCTTATCTTCAGTGTAGCGTGTCAGTGTGGCTCAGATGCATTCGCTGTGCAATTAGATTCCCGATACCAGACTGGGCAACCACGTATAGTAGCTCCTTTGGCAATCGACCTTCATCCACTCGCTCTCGGGTCACACTCAGACGAAACACAGCTCTAGGACAATCCGTCGCCTAGTAGCTCTCAAAGTCCATCGACTTCGTTGAAATTGGTGTACCATTATTTGGATTCTGAGCCTCTGCCCTACCAGCACAATCTCCGCTGCACACTGTTTCCTTCATAGTAATTTGAATGGCAGCCATATGACATATTATACAAGAGTACTCGCCTCCATGTCCTCTTGCCCTATGCCAAGGCCTTATGAACCCAACCTTACCTCCGCAAGTTGAGTCACCCCAGTTCCTCCATCAAATGCTTCTCTAAGGTAGGGTGCATAAGCCTCAAAGCTCCATTCGTCTTTGGCACCATGCAGGATGAGCCCACTCCATCAGAATGAGGGACCCATGGAACGACATGATCTCGCTCTTGCCTCTGTAAGAGTTCATGTCATTGACCTCTATCCAAAGAAAGCTCTATGCCTCCACTCCATATTTCATCTTCTATGCTGGCTCCTTTCATGCGGCTTGGGTACTTCGCCAAGGTACACCCAAATTGTTTCGCTCCGTGTTTTGCATTGAGTTGATGGTGGCTCTCGCGCCCACCATTCCACGGGTCAGCCCTCCATTGAGTCTGATCTCCATATCGACTCCAAGTGTGCCTTCATTTTTGTTGCCTTGAGTCGCTCCCCCACTTGATCTCGCAATGCATCCACCAATGCATTCTCTCAAGCGAGATCATGCAACAATTCTACACCGCTCGTTCGGTCCGTTGAGCTTTGTGAAGTTATTTTTGAGGTACTCCTCAACATGTGCGGTCCATTACACTTAGTTCTCCCTCTGAAGAGCTGGGACTTATCCCTCCTAGATATCTATCCCGTTGGAGCAACTTCTCTCTTTGCTTCCTTCTCTTTGAAGGTTTCGGAGATCACCATCCCCTTGGACTACTCCGCTTTGCTAAACAAATTGTGCATTGTTTTGCCTCCCGCAAACGCACTTACTAGATTGTGACTCCATGTTAATACAGTCCCTGCTACACCCTTCAAGGCCTAGCAACATGTTGAACTTACTGCACACTTCAACCTCCTACGGACGTATCATTCTCATACCGAAGAGAAAGTTTTAATGCTCCATTGCGCCGAGCTTCGGCTGCCATGGGATGGCCATGAACATTCCTTCATTCGTATACAAGACCTTGCATGAGTACCGAATTCTTCATGGTAGCAATTCCCCTCACCTTTGTGAGCTTTGCACAACTCTTTCGATTACTAAACAACCCATTACGCCTTACATTGTCTCATTCTTTACCAAGTGTCACGCTTGCCTTGAGCACTATCAAGTATAGTTGCCAACATTGAGCCATAGCTGAAACTAAGCCATCCTAACTTTTGTGCGCTACACTTTCTTCCCAACTTACTTGTTCTCGTGATGCCTCTTGCACGAAGGGTTGGTCATTCCTCTGAATGCCAAGCTCAGGTGTTTGCTCCTCTAAGCGACTCTATTTTCCTATATCTCCATGCTCGTTTTCCCCAAAACGGTCATGCGTGCCGGCAACCCTCAATGTAGCCTCGCTAGATCACCCACATTTGCAGGCCAAGTGTTTCTATGAGTGCTTGCCCCACTCTGATACCATCTGTCATGGACTTAGCTGGTTTTGACAAAGTCGTGTGGTACCCTTGTTTGTCCGTAAATGTCAGCCTCCTCGAAACCTCCCATGATCCCTTATGACCTACAAAAGAGAAAACGGGTTAGAGAAAGCACCTCACTCGAGATCCACAAGCAAACATCTAAGAAAACACTTCATAGCTAATACAAATTACAAACAAACTCTATAAGCTATGAACGATTATACAACAAAGGGTTAAAATGGTTCACTACAGACCGAAATCTCTCACAAGTGTCCACATGACACAACCTTTATTTACAAACCTAAAACGGCCACTTAACCCAACTAAAATAAGGCTATTAAGCCTTTGACCGTCCTTTTACATGTTGTGCAGAGCATAAATAAACCAAAAGACACGGGCATACATAAACATTACATCAAACATTCTATTTATAATTTTGTTTGTGACAGTTGGACAAAAGAGGAAATCGGTAACGAGATAATCGGTAGGTGAGCGAAGAAGAGAGACTACAATCATCAAACAACGAGGAAGGAGAAGTCTTGAAGTAAGAAAAGATTTGATATCATGATTAATTGAAGATCTTGTAAAGAGTCATGATTTTTTTCATTGAGGTGATGTGTAATTATACAAATTTTAAAATTTTTTTTCTTAATTATATACTCAAATTACTCAATTAAAATATACAGATTGATCTTTAAATTATATATTTATTTAAGATATAAGAAATACAAAAATATCATTTTATATTTATCTCTATCGTGATTTAAATAATATCATTTTATATTTACCTTTGTCATTATTTCTATTAACATGAAAGAACCGTAGAAATCAGAACATATGTGATCAAAGTCGAGAGGCTGACGACTCGTTTTATTCATTACATGCGTAGAATTCAATCGAAGGAACAATATATCTTAATGACCAACGTGCACTTTTGCTATCCTCACACGGCTCTCACCGCCGCGAACCGCGGCTCCTTGGCCAAGAACTTCTGCTTCACGTACACATCCATGTAGTTCCCGAAAACGTACTCAGGGTACAGCGCTGTAGCAGAGTCGTCCTTGTTGGTCCCTGGAGCGATGGTGGCCTTCAAGGAGGGGTTGTAGAAGGAAGCGATGGAGCGGCGGTTGCCGTCGCTGGTCGTCAGCACCCGGTGCCACACGCTCTTGTACCGCCCGTTGCTGAGGACTTCGATCTGGTCTCCCGTGTTGATGACGATGGCATTGGCCACTGGCTGCACGTCGATCCACTGCTCGTCTTTAAGGATCTGCAGGCCGCCCACTTGGTCGTCTTGGAAGAGGAGGATGACGCCGCCTGCGTCGGTGTGGGCGCGAAGGCCGTTCACCATGTCCAGGCGCGGGCACGGTGGGTAGTGGCTCACCTTGGTGCCGAAGAAGGGTTGATGCTCGCCGTTTCCGGAGAATGAGTTCCTGATGGAGCCCTTCTCGAACCCCAGATTCTCATCCATTACTTCCATCACCTTCTCAGCCAGCTTCCTCAGCTCTTCCCTGTACTCCTTCATGGTCTCCCTGCAAGATTGCGCATGAAGAGCGCATACGTTAGGCACTTATAACTACATATCAATTAGCCTGACGAGCCCTGCGTGGAAGTTGATGATCACCTGAACTCTGGAGGGTTGGCCGGCCACTCGTTGTCATCCTGGAGAAGGAAGACATCCTCCCAATCCACGTTATCCAAGGGCTTAGCATCGGCGGCGTCGCTTTCTTCTTCCACCAGCTTGTTCAACAGCTGCACAGGTTTGGACGCCTTGAAGCCCTCCGCTCTGAGCCTGTAGCACTCGGAGCACACCTTCTTCACGCGTTCCAAGAGCTCCACCGGAATCCCATGGTTCACCAGCTGCAAACAGGTCAGGTAGATTCCTCTGCTTTAGTACCAGCGTCAACTCGAAAAGATCCCAGTAAGGACAAAGAAGGAACCGGTCAAATGGGATGCAAACCTGAAAGAATCCCCATTCTTGGCATCCATTGGCAATCCGTGCCAAGGTTTCAGCTCTTTCCTTCCCCTCCAACTTCGAGAAATCGATGACTGGAATGGCCATTTCTAGCGAGGAGGAGATGATGCTCTGGTTGCAAATTATGCTTCTGTATTGCTTCTCGAATGGATCGGATGAAGAGAAATGGAACCAACTGGGACCTTTTATACTGCATCAAGCTTCCATATCAGATCTCACATACCAATCAGAGGAAATAACCGGGAACTAAGCCGTGTTCCTGGTCAAACCTTTTCTCCATGGTCAACTAAACCGCCATCTTGTCCCATCTACGAGGAGATCAGCTCATGAAATAAACGACCAAAACGTTACGATGCAGCT
The DNA here is from genome assembly GCF_036884655.1 of Musa acuminata AAA Group. Taxonomy (NCBI): domain Eukaryota; kingdom Viridiplantae; phylum Streptophyta; class Magnoliopsida; order Zingiberales; family Musaceae; genus Musa; species Musa acuminata. The sequence goes on along the minus strand of NC_088343.1, from coordinate 10,597,508 downwards.
CGACTTTGGAAAATGTGAGGTCACGTCGATAAGATGTCTACCCAAAAATCCCCTACTATACCGAATGTTGACCGGCTTTGACTATGAACCCTACTCGAGGTTTCCTGGTTTCCATCGTGGCTATACGATATATTTCGTTTCTTCAATACATTGCTTACAAGCTCCTCCATGTTTTAAGTTTTAAGATCATGTACTCAAATTATTTAATCAAATTTATATTTAAATATAAGATTGATTGAGGATGTAACAAATATAAGAATATCTTTTTATGTTTACCTTTATTATCTTCTTCGATCATGCTCTCGTAAGATTGAGCTTTCGTCAATGATGTCAATCTTAGACCGACATTTTAAAAGGTAGTCGATGACTTTTATTGCTAATATGATCATCACAATGAATTAAAATTATACTTGATTCGAAATTTGAAAGAAAGTAAGGAGAGATTAACTATTGTTGATTGCATGATGGCAAATGACCAAGACGACAATGCCACAGGAGTAGTAATTGAAGCAAAAATGATTAGTAGGATGATTTGTGAAATTGATGATCGTTCATAAATGTTATCTTTATTTTGACATTCGATTAAACGTGCCCCTATGCTCATATCCTTTATAATGAACAAGTCAAGAAAAAATCCAATAGTATAATGGAGTTATTTCCTAAGTTGTGTGATTGAATTTATTTTCTGAGCTATTTGAGTTAAACTTACCATCATGGTTGGAGAGTTAATTGTGTAATATAGGATGATGTCTCCATTTATTATCCATGAGACTTCTTATTCAGTCATTTATTAAAGTTCTTGCTCCTTTAATTATCTCTTTCTTTGGATTTTTGATTGAATTAAGTTGTGATAGTTGGTCCTATCTTCATCTCTTCTTATTTCAAATACGTTTCATAATCAATCATCTTATCATATAGTTTTTAAAATAATATTGATGAGTCATGTGCTTGAATTGTTGTCACTAGTTTTTTATATAACATTGATGAGTCACGTGCACGAATTGTCATCACAAGTTTTTTATATTCGTCTCTTAGGCTATGAGAGTGTGAACAGTGATTTCTTCATCATCACTCAAGGAAAACTTATTAAAATCAAATTATCTATAATAATTATTAGATTTTATATATTATCAATAATAGTACTTTTCTCTTGGGGTTGCTTTCATTAAAGTAGAAAAAGACTTAACATTACGAGTGCGAGAGCGATTCACGAAGATGATTTATAACTTGGATCATGCTTCTATCATAATATTGTATGAAAGAGATTAGTAGCATTATAGAGCTAGTAACTGAGGTTTGAATGACTTGTAGAATAAAACGGTCTTGACATAACCATAGTTTATGGTTTGAATTTGGCATTAGGATTGGTTCTCATTGTACATGGATATCTTTGGGTGGACAATCGAAGGAGACATCATTATAACTTAGCAAATCATATCCAAAAAGAAGGTTGATAAATCAAAGTTACTAAGATATATAGTTGTCACCTTTGGAGAGTTAGAAGGGAATAAATGTTGTTGCATTAATAGAGATGAGTCTTGTAGGTGAAGAGCAAATATTGTTCCTTAAGGGAACAATCACTGCAGTATCTAAATTAGAAGAGGAAAAAGACATAATTGTTAAATAGTTAAAGGAATGGACACACTAGAGTAGTGGACAGCAGCAAATGATGCAAAGTTTGCCACATTGTGAATGTCAATGATGGCCTTGGATCAAATCAGATTATCAGAGAGGGGAACGATCTATCGTAGATTTCCAGAGGACTAGTTAAATCTGTGTGGTGGATGACTAATCAGATCAGTAAGAGAGAGGGGAACAATTGTCGAAGGCGGCAGATCAGATCAGTGTCACCGGAGGATTGATAAAATGATCGAGGTGGTGGAGCAAATCTGTTGCACGGATCATGAAGGGGAGATCACATTGTCATTATTGCTACGACGAGGAGGCAATGTCGTTGTTGCAGACCAACGATGACTGGTGTTGATATTGCTACATAACATATCACGAAGGGGAGATCGCATTGTCATTGTTGCGACGACGAGGAGGCAGTGTTGTTATTGCTGTAGCAACAACAACATTTATGGTTGAAGAGGAGCAACAGAGGAAGCTATGCCGAGCACGTTAGTGAGATGAGAAAATCAATGATGGAGGGTGATGGTAAGAGAGAAGAACAAATCTACGGTAGATTTGGCGTTGGAGAAGGACCGTTGGGCAAAAGAGAAAATCGGTAGTGAGGTAATCAATAGGTCAACGAAGAAGAGAGACTACTATCACCAGACAATGAGGAAAGGGAAGTCTTGAGGTAAGAAGAGCTATGATATCATGATTAATTGAAGAACTTGTAAAGAGTTATGATTTTTTTTTATTAAGGTGATGTGTATATATATAGATTTTAAGAAAATTTTTTTTCTTAGGACCTACAAAATAGAAAATGGGTTAGAGAAAGCGCCTCACTCGGGATACACAAGCTAACATCTCAGAAAACACTTCATAGTCAATGCAAATTACAAACAGACTTTACAAGTTTTGAACGGTTGCATAACAATGGGTCAAAATGGTCCACTATAGATCGAAATCTCTCACAACTGTCCACATGACACAACCTTTATTTACAAGCCTAAAACAGCCACCAAACCCAACTAAAATGAGGCTATCAAGCCTTTGACCGTCCCTCTAAAAGTTGTGCAAAGCATGAACAAACCAAAAGACACGGATATACAAAAACATTACATCCAATATTTTATTTATAATTTTGTCTGTGACATTCTCCCCCACTTATTCCTTCGACATCCTTATCGAAGCCTTTGCCGACACTACAACTCCTTGCCTTTGTTGAGTCTTCAATCTTCTGCTCTAACTATAATGTGCCTCTTGGCTCCCAACTGCTCTCCACTGCTATTGTTGAGTAGTCAAACTCTTGATCCGCCATGCTGCTTCAACTCGCCAATGACTTTGACTCTAGTGTGGGGTTGGATGAGTTGTGTTGATCCATGTTGGTTCATACAAATCCTTCGAATGAAGGAAAATACCATCCTTACTATGTGTCAGTCTCTCAAATGCCACATGCTGCTTGAACTGGGTGGATGCTTGTTGGAGCTTTGACGAGCATTGCCTCGCAAACTTTTAAAGCTTTTGGGTCTTTCCTCCATAAAATTTGCCCATCGACTCTTCTTTCACTTAGTTGTCCATTCCAAGTAGGTTCACATTACTTTCGCTTTCGATTAACATTTCGTTGGGAAATGAAGCGGACAATCTACTCTCATTAGCACTGATAATCGTTTGTGAGGATTTGACAACTATTGTCTTCAATTATCTTCGAAGAGTCTTTAAACCTGTGCAGAGCTTCTCTGCTAGATAGATAAGTGAATTGGAGTACTCGGTTTCACCCATTCTCTTAAAAGTTGAGAAAGTAAAGTTTACTTGACTTCGCTCGCCTCCTCTTGGGTTGTACTCAATGCATCAAGCTGGTTACTGGCCTTTGCCTACCCTTTGCTCACACTTCTGAAGCACTTGAAGTATTTGCACTCATTGCATTGCGTTAGTTATGGTGATTCTGTTGGGAAATCATTGGGGGGCGACATCATATGCGCAGCGGAAGAACAAGAAAACAAAATCCCCGATTCCCAAAAAGATGTTCGTTGTCGTGCGAAGATTGATGCGCAAAATCCGCGAAACACAAAACTGCGTATAGAGATTGTGTTACCTAGGGAGATCGTATATCCCTGTTTCCTTGCAGATCCTTAGGAGAGGGTGAAGGAGGTCAAGCGTCCTCCTCTCTAGCGATGATCCACACAGCAGGGTTGCGACGACGCTCCTCAAAACTCCAGGCCTATTCTGAGGTGGAGAGGGAGAGGAGAATAGAAAAGGCAAGCAAAGACTCTAGCCTATGAGGCTGTGAATCCCTCCTATTTATAGAGATCCCGTGTCAAACCCTAATGGGTCCTTCCCTAGTGGGTATTGGATCTGCATCCAATAAGACAAGGGCTCCGTCGAATATCTCATATCCGAACCTCTACTCATCGCAATGCCTACCATATGTGTGTGACCCTCTAGGCCCAATATCGAGCTGGCCGTGAGTCATACATGTCAGAACTCCTTCTAACTCAGTGAATTATTATCTCTGTAATAATTCACTCGACTCATCGACTACGGACGTACTAGGCCACTACGCCGTAGTCCCCAGATGATACAAGGGAATCCAATCCATTGGACCTGTCTGTCCTCAGTTACCATGTACCTATAGTCCCTCATCCATCTAATATCCCAGAGACCGTATATCGAGCATGGTGCTGTCAGACCCATACGGTTTCTACTCGAGTCTCGCTCTAATCGGATTCTCCCGGAGAACTCTTTCTCTCTCAACCCGAATGACCCTGGCCAGGGATTTGTCTGAGCAAGAACACATAAGATATTCCTCTCATGACGCCGAGAGTGGATGATCCTCTATTGACACTCAATAGCCCTCGTAAGGTCGACTACCACTCCCAATGACCAGCTGTACTAGATCTGGGGACAGCCAAACCTATAAGTCTGGTATCAAAGAGTGGAGCACTCATACAGGACATCCTTGTTGTCTCAAGTCTAAGGACCAGATACACCACTAGGACTACGGAATCGCTGTCTGACAATAAGGCATCATCAACCATCCAGCATTCCGTAAGCGGATCAATCAGTGAACTCATTCTCCAATGAGCACCTGTACTGTATCCCTAGTGTCCCTACACGAGCAGCTATGAGACCAGCTGCATCCATCATATGGACGGGTATACAGCACACCAGTCTATCCGGTTATCACGATGTCCCTCTCGAGTAACCAATGACCGGGATTATTTAGGATATGTGTTTAAAGGTGAATCGATCTCATTATCGTGATCTCATCACGATCCGATTCCCATTGCACAAATCTAAGGACATCACAATATATATATATGCATTTATGTAATAGTTATAAAGTGATATACGCCAAAATATAATAAGCAAAAAGATTCTGTATCAAGTCACACGTGCCATCACTCACGTGATTGGCTTGCTGGGCACCTATGACTAGCAGATTCACCTTCTCAATGCCATCGAACTTCTGGAATGCAGGAAGTTTTTCACCCCAACTTGGAGTAAGTCTCTAGTAGTTTTGGTTGCCTCTGGGATTGTACCGTCTTCTCCATCAACCCTACCGCCTACTCCATAGAGTAGCAAAGGTATAACATTGCGTACTGCTTGCTTCATTCCTTGGTCGTGCACTCTTGCACGACCCGAAGTTCTTCACTTTCGGCTATTTTGATGAGAAGCTTATTGACACCGGTCTCACAAAGTTCCTTAGCCTCTGCCTTTCGGCCTTGGCTCAGTACTTGGTGTTTGCCTTTGCATTCTCCCACCCCTCGGCCCCTTTCATGACCAAGCATTCTCCCTCTATAAGAAAAAGGGATCAATGACTTCACGGAAGTCCCACCTCTACGGTACCATGGCGTTGTCATGCCCATGGCCCTACTATCTGTCACCTCGCATCAGCATCCCTTTTTCTTTACGATCGATAGATATGTCTTTATGGCACTCCTCTAAGTCCACCTCCATTCTAACCGATGATTTGTTTTGGGTAGCTAAGTCCCTCTAGACTCGTCGTCGCTTCCTCGCCCCTTTCGACCCTTTGCTTCAACACCTCTGTGTTCTCCAAGCAGTTCCTCTTGGTCGATAGAAAGACAAATTATAACTCTCATGCATGACCTCTGCCATTATGTTGTAGGGTTCGTATTGATTCTATTCTCCTTAGCTTCCTTGGTTGCAACATTCGCTTACTCGGCCTGGTCCTCTTACTTGTCGGGCTCCCTTAAGCGAATATGAGCTCTTGAGCAGTCCAACTCTCCAGCCACTATGACTATACCTTTGCATGATTAAGTCCGTCCCATGGGATTCACTGCTACTTGCATTCGAACTTTTCCCTTGATGGTACATAGCCCTCATATGGTGATGACTAAGGCTTTTTCATCCGATGCAAAACTCGATGCACACACAGAAGACCCGCATATGTGGTACCACAACCTTAACTCCTTGAATCCATAGCCCTTCTTGCTATCGTGTTGTTCACTGAAGTGGAGCTCTCAATAGCTCCTGATCATACCTCCGTATGGTCCCTCACGGGACTATATTCCTGTGTGTCGTATTGTCGCTAATTATTCCACCATGATCCACTGCATCATGTTGCCTCCAGGTGACGTCTCCATTGCATTCTGATCCTTATGGGATGAACTCGGATTATGATCCCTCCATGTGTGTCCTCTGCTAACACATCGTAGGGCCTCTTCCACCTTCGATTTTGTTTGCTCCTTTGGCAATCGACATTCGTCCATTTGTTCTCAGGTCACACTCAGACGAAACACAGCTCTAGGACAATCCATCGCCTAGTAGCTCCCAAAGTCCACCGACTTCGCTGAAATTAGTGTACCATTATTTGGATTCCGAGCCTCTGCCCTACCAGCACAATCTCCGCTACACACTGTTTCCTTAAGGGTAATTTGAATGGCAGCCATATGACATATTCTACAAGAGTACTTGTCTCCACGTCCTCTTGCCCCGTGCCAAGGCCTTATTAACCCAACTTTGCCTTCGCAAATGACAGCCATAGGACCAACTATCACAACTTAATTCAATCAAAAATCCAAAGAAAAAGATAATTAAAGGAGCAAGAACTTTAATAAATGACTGAATAAGAAGTCTCGTGGATAATAAATGGAGACATCATCCTATATTACACAATTAACTCTCCAACCATGATGGTAAGTTTAACTCAAATAGCTCAGAAAATAAATTCAATCACACAACTTAGGAAATAACTCCATTATACTATTGGATTTTTTCTTGACTTGTTCATTATAAAGGATATGAGCATAGGGGCACGTTTAATCGAATGTCAAAATAAAGATAACATTTATGAACGATCATCAATTTCACAAATCATCCTACTAATCATTTTTGCTTCAATTACCACTCCTGTGGCATCGTCGTCTTGGTCATTTGTCATCATGCAATCAACAATAGTTAATCTCTCCTTACTTTCTTTCAAATTTCGAATCAAGTATAATTTTAATTCATTGTAATGATCATATTAGCAATAAAAGTCATCGACTACCTTTTGAAATGTCGGTCTAAGATTGATATCATTGACGAAAGCTCAATCTTACGAGCGCATGATCGAAGAAGATAATAAAGGTAAACATAAAAAGATATTCTTATATTTGTTACATCCTCAATCAACCTTATATTTAAATATAAATTTGATTAAATAATTTGAGTACATGATCTTAAAACTTAAAACATGGAGGAGCTTGTAAGCAATGTATTGAAGAAACGAAATATATCGTATAGCCACGATGGAAACCAGGAAACCTCGAGTAGGGTTCATAGTCAAAGCCGGTCAGCATTCGGTATAGTAGGGGATTTTTGGGTAGACATCTTATCGACGTGACCTCACATTTTCCAAAGTCGAGCTGCATCGTAACGTTTTGGTCGTTTATTTCATGAGCTGATCTCCTCGTAGATGGGACAAGATGGCGGTTTAGTTGACCATGGAGAAAAGGTTTGACCAGGAACACGGCTTAGTTCCCGGTTATTTCCTCTGATTGGTATGTGAGATCTGATATGGAAGCTTGATGCAGTATAAAAGGTCCCAGTTGGCTCCATTTCTCTTCATCCGATCCATTCGAGAAGCAATACAGAAGCATAATTTGCAACCAGAGCATCATCTCCTCCTCGCTAGAAATGGCCATTCCAGTCATCGATTTCTCGAAGTTGGAGGGGAAGGAAAGAGCTGAAACCTTGGCACGGATTGCCAATGGATGCCAAGAATGGGGATTCTTTCAGGTTTGCATCCCATTTGACCGGTTCCTTCTTTGTCCTTACTGGGATCTTTTCGAGTTGACGCTGGTACTAAAGCAGAGGAATCTACCTGACCTGTTTGCAGCTGGTGAACCATGGGATTCCGGTGGAGCTCTTGGAACGCGTGAAGAAGGTGTGCTCCGAGTGCTACAGGCTCAGAGCGGAGGGCTTCAAGGCGTCCAAACCTGTGCAGCTGTTGAACAAGCTGGTGGAAGAAGAAAGCGACGCCGCCGATGCTAAGCCCTTGGATAACGTGGATTGGGAGGATGTCTTCCTTCTCCAGGATGACAACGAGTGGCCGGCCAACCCTCCAGAGTTCAGGTGATCATCAACTTCCACGCAGGGCTCGTCAGGCTAATTGATATGTAGTTATAAGTGCCTAACGTATGCGCTCTTCATGCGCAATCTTGCAGGGAGACCATGAAGGAGTACAGGGAAGAGCTGAGGAAGCTGGCTGAGAAGGTGATGGAAGTAATGGATGAGAATCTGGGGTTCGAGAAGGGCTCCATCAGGAACTCATTCTCCGGAAACGGCGAGCATCAACCCTTCTTCGGCACCAAGGTGAGCCACTACCCACCGTGCCCGCGCCTGGACATGGTGAACGGCCTTCGCGCCCACACCGACGCAGGCGGCGTCATCCTCCTCTTCCAAGACGACCAAGTGGGCGGCCTGCAGATCCTTAAAGACGAGCAGTGGATCGACGTGCAGCCAGTGGCCAATGCCATCGTCATCAACACGGGAGACCAGATCGAAGTCCTCAGCAACGGGCGGTACAAGAGCGTGTGGCACCGGGTGCTGACGACCAGCGACGGCAACCGCCGCTCCATCGCTTCCTTCTACAACCCCTCCTTGAAGGCCACCATCGCTCCAGGGACCAACAAGGACGACTCTGCTACAGCGCTGTACCCTGAGTACGTTTTCGGGAACTACATGGATGTGTACGTGAAGCAGAAGTTCTTGGCCAAGGAGCCGCGGTTCGCGGCGGTGAGAGCCGTGTGAGGATAGCAAAAGTGCACGTTGGTCATTAAGATATATTGTTCCTTCGATTGAATTCTACGCATGAGAAGAACGTTTGTTTGTATCAGATTAATTCTTTATGTAATGAATAAAATTAATCGTCTGCCTCTCGACTTTGATCATATTATATATGTTCTGATTTTTTTTGTTATTTTATGTTGATAAAAGATCATGACAAAGATAAACATAAAATAATATTTTAAATATTTTAAATAAATATATGATTTATATGATTTGATTGAGTAATTTGAGTATATAATTAAGAAAAATCCCTCTCTAAATCATCACTCTTTACAACAAGTTCTTCAATTGATAATGGTATCAAAGCTCCGCTTTTCGATTTTTGTTTTTTTTTTCTGTCCGACGATAGTAATCTCTCCTCTTTGTTGACCTGCCACAGCGATTATCTCGCTGCTCGTTGACTCTTTTGCCCAGCAGTCCTTCTCCTATGCTATCTATCACAGATTTGTTCTTCTCGCTCATCACCGTCCTCCGTCATTGATTTGCTCTTCTTGCTGACCTGTTTGGCATAGCTTCCTCTGTTCCTCCTCTTCACCCACCGCTTTTGTTGTTGCTGCAGTAACAACATCATCACCTCCTTTGCAGCAACCACAGCACAGTCATCATCGATCAACAGCAACACCGCCTCCTCGCCGCAGCAGCAACGACAATGCGATCTCCCCTTCGTGTTATGCTCTGTAGCAACAGCAGCACCAGACGTCGCTGATCTACTGCAATAGCTGCCATCGCCTCCTCGCCGCAGCAACAACGACAGTGCGATCTCCCCTTAGTAATTTGTGCAACAGATTTGTTCCACCACCTTGATGATTTGATCAATCCTCTGGCGATGCCGTTCTAATTTACCCACCATCGACGATCGTTCCCCTCTCCATTGCTGATCTGATCAGTCATCCATTTCGCTAGTCTGACCAGTCCTCCAATAATATGCAGCAGATCATTCCCCTCTCTGACAATTTGATTTGATCAGTCCTTCATCCTTTCCATGCAAGGACTTCTCCACTCGTCTACAATTTGCATCGGGACTCCTTGTTGATCTATTTCCTCGTCGCTACACCGACGATTCTTCCTCCGCCCTAGATCAACAACATTAGCCATCAGTTGCTTCCTCCTGACTAACTTTCGTTGGCTTCTTCAGTGGCATCATCTTTTCGTGTGACCCATATCGCACGGGTGCCAAGGCCATCGATGACATTGCACAATGTGCCATCTCTAACATGTCAAACTTTGCATCATCTGCTACTATTTACTACTCTAGCGTGTCAATCTCCTCCGACTACTTAACAATCTTATCTTCTTCCTCTTATAATTTTGACACTCCGATAATTATTCCCTTAGGGAACAATATTTATTTTTCACTTACAAGCTCATCTCTACTAATACAATAATTTTGATCCCCTTCGAACTCTCCAAAAGTATAAATTGCAGTTATATTAAGATTATCTTATTTAACAAGTCATTCAAGTCTTAGTTACTAGTTCTATAACACCGTTAATCTCTTTATGTAGCACTGTGATAGAATCATGATCCAAGTTACAAACCATCTTCATGAATTGCTCTTGCACTCGCATGCTAAATCTTGTCCGTCTTAATAAAAACAATCCAAGAGAAAAATACTATTGTTAATTATATGTAAAATATAAAAATTATTATAGATCATAGTCTCAATAGTCTAAGAGATGAATACAAGAAACTAACTATAGTACTTCGGGTATGTGACTCACAAATATCTTTTGAAGAACTATATGATAAGATAATTGATTAAAAAAATATATTTATAACAAAAGAACAGAAATATGAGACCAATTATCATAGCTCAATTCAATCAAAAATCTAAAAGAAAAAAGACATTCAAGCAACAATAACTGCAATAATGGATCATAAGTCTCTTAAACCTAAACATATGGGTACATAAAGTCATCATCATCTATTACAAACTCTTTGGGAAATTCAACTCAAACAACTCAAGAAATAATTTCAACTACATAACTCAAGAAATAACTCCTTTGCACTATTAAATTTTTTTCATAACTTTTTATTATAAAAGATATAAGCACAGGGGCATCTTTAGTCTGGGATCATAATAAAAAATAATATTTACGAATGATCATCAACGTCACAAATCACCTGATCAATCGCTTTTACTTTAGTTACTGCTCCAATCGATATATGGTATTGTCACATTGGTCATCTATCATTCTCCATTCAAGATTAGCTAATCTCTTGTTACTTTCTTCTAAATTTCAAATCAAGTAGAATTATAGTTCATTGTGATGCTTGTTAATATTTCTCACCAACTAGCAAATTCTTTTACAAAGCCTTTCACTCATACGATGTTTTAATTATATTTGTCCAAGATTTCAAAATTGACATCCTTGATAAAAGTTAAAGCTTAGGGCATGATAGAAGATCATGGAAGAAGTAAACATGGAATAATATTCTTATATTCCTTTTGTCTTCAATCAATCATAGGGGCATCTTTAATTCAAGGTCAAAATAAAGACAACATTTTGAATGATCATCAACTTCACAAATCATCTAACCAATCATTTTTGCTTCAATTAAGATATATTATTCCTTTGATTTAATTCTTTGCATGTAATGAATAAAACGAATCCTAAGCCTCTCGACTTTAATCATCTATGTTCCGAATTCTACGGTTCTTTCATGTTAATAGAAATAATGACAAAGGTAAATATAAAATGATATTTTTTAGTTCTTATGTCTTAAATAAATTTATAATTTAAAGATCAATCTGTATATTTTAATTGAGTAATTTGAGTATATAATTAAGAAAAAAAATTTCTTAAAATCTATATATATACACATCAACTTAATAAAAAAAAATCATGACTCTTTACATGTTTTTCAATTAATCATGATATCATAGTTCTTTTTACCTCAAGACTTTCCTTTCCTCATTATCTGGTGATAGTAGTCTTTTTCTTCGCTAATATACCGATTAGCTCGCTATCGATTTCCTCTTTTACCCAACGGTCCTTCTCCAACACCAAATCTATCACAGATTTGTTCTTCTCTCCTACCACCGCCCTCCATCATTGATTTTCTCATCTCACTAACATGCTTGGCATAGCTTACTCAGTTGCTCCTCTTCACTCATAAATATTGTTGTTGCTATAGCAACAATAGCAATGCCTCCTTGTCATAGCAACAATGACAATGCGATCTCCCCTTCATGATATGTTCTGTAGCAATAGCAACACCAGTCATCTTTGGTCTGCAACAACGACACTGCCTCCTCGTCGTAGTACTAATGACAGTGCGATCTCCCCTTCATGACCTGCGCAACAGATTTGCTCCACCACCTCGATCATTTTATCAATCCTCTGGTGACACCGATCTGATCTGCCGCCTTCAATGATTGTTTCCCACTCCATTGCTGATCTAGTCAGTCATCCACCACACTGATTTCACTAGTCCTCTGGCAATCCATAGTAGATCATTCCCCTCTCCGATAATCTGATTTGATCATTCCTTTATCCTTTCCCCATAAAGACTCCTCCACTAATCAATAATTTGCATTGTGACTACTTGTTGATCTATTGTCTCGTCATTGCACCTATGATTCTTCCTCTGCCCTAGATTACCAACATCAGCCATTAGTGCAACATAAGCATTGCTTCCTTCGGCTTCTTCAATGACATCATCTTTTCTTGTGACCCACCGTAGGAGTGCCAAGGCCATAAGTGATATTTCACAATGTGGAAAACTTTGCATCATCTGCTACCGTCCACTACTCTAGTATGTCCTCTCCTCTTACTATTTAACAATAATGTCTTCTTCCTCTTCTAATTTTGATACTCAGGTGATTATTCCCTTAAGGAACAATATTTGCTCTTCACCTACGAGACTCATCTCAATTAATGCAATAACATTGATTCATTTCAAACTCTCCAAAGGTGACAACTATACATCTCGGTAAGTTCTATCGATGACATCATTGATATGACTTGCTAAATTATATCGATGGCTCCTTTAATTGTCCACCCAAAGATCTCTATGTACAATGAGAATCAATCCTAATGGCAAATTCTAACCACAAATTATGGTTATGCCAAGACCGTCTTATTTTATATGTCATTCAAGCCTCAATTATTGACTCTATAGTACCACTAATATCTTTCATGTAATATTGTGATAGAAGCATAGTCCTAAATTATAAACCATCTTCGTGAATCACTCTCGCACTCGCAAAACTAAGTCTTTTTTATATTTTGATGAAAACAACCCAAGAGAAAAGTATTACTATTGATTATATATAAAATCTAAAAATTATTATAGTTAATTTGATTTTAATAAGTTATCCCTCGTGTGATGAAAAAGTCACTGTTCATACTTCCAATAGCCTAAGAGACGAATATAAAAAACTAGTAAAAACAATTCGAGCACGTGAATCATCAATATTATTTGAATAACTATATGACAACATGAAACATATTTAAAACAAGAAGAGATAAAAATATGACCAACTATCATAATTTAATTCAATCAAAAATCCAAAGGAAAAGACTATTAAAGTAGCAAGAACTTCAATAAATTACTGAACGAAGTCTCCTAAACACCTGGATAATAAATAGAGTCATCATCATTTATTACACTATTAAATCTTGATAGTAACTTCAACTCAAATAGCTCATGAAATAAATTCAACTACATAATTCATGAAATAACTCCATTACATTATTGAGTTTTTTCTTGACTTGTTTACCGTAAAGGATATGAGCACAAGATTGACATCATTGACGTAAGCTCATCTTACGAGAGCATAATCGAAGATCATAATAAAAGTAAACATAAAAAGACATTCGTATATTTCTTACATCCTCAATCAATATTATATTTAAATATAAATTTGATTAAATAATTTGAGTACATGATCTCAAGACTTAAAACATGCAATGAGCTTGTGAGAATTGTACTGAAGAAACGAAATATGTCGTATAGCCACGATGGAAACCAGGAAGCCTCGAGTAGGGTTCATAGTCAAAGCCGGTCAACATTCGGTATCGTAGGAGGATTTTGGGTAGACATCTTATCGACGTGACCTCACATTTTCCAAAGTCGAGCTGCATCGTAACGTTTTGGTCGTTTATTTCATGAGCTGATCTCCTTGTAGATGGGATAAGACGGCGGTTTAGTTGACCATGGAGAAAAGGTTTGACCAGGAACACGGCTTAGTTCCCGGTTATTTCCTCTGATTGGTATGTGAGATCTGATATGGAAGATTGATGCAGTATAAAAGGTCCCAGTTGGCTCCATTTCTCTTCATCGATCCATTCGAGAAGCAATACAGAAGCATAATTTGCAACCAGAGCAACATCTCCTCCTCGCTAGAAATGGCCATTCCAGTCATCGATTTCTCGAAGTTGGAGGGGAAGGAAAGAGCTGAAACCTTGGCACGGATTGCCAATGGATGCCAAGAATGGGGATTCTTTCAGGTTTGCATCTCACTTGTCCGGTTCCTTCTTTCTCCTAACAGGGATCATTTCGAGTTGACGCTGGTACTAAAGCAGAGGAATCTACCTGACCTGTTTGCAGCTGGTGAACCATGGGATTCCGGTGGAGCTCTTGGAACGCGTGAAGAAGGTGTGCTCCGAGTGCTACAGGCTCAGAGCGGAGGGCTTCAAGGCGTCCAAACCTGTGCAGCTGTTGAACAAGCTGGTGGAAGAAGAAGGCGACGCCGCCGATGCTGAGCGCTTGGATAACGTGGATTGGGAGGATGTCTTCCTTCTCCAGGATGACAACGAGTGGCCGGCCAACCCTCCAGAGTTCAGGTGATCATCAACTTCCACGCAGGGCTCGTCAGGCTAATTGATATGTAGTTATAAGTGCCTAACGTATGCCCGCTTCATGCGCAATCTTGCAGGGAGACCATGAAGGAGTACAGGGAAGAGCTGAGGAAGCTGGCTGAGAAGGTGATGGAAGTAATGGATGAGAATCTGGGGTTCGAGAAGGGCTCCATCAGGAACTCGTTCTCCGGAAACGGCGAGCATCAACCCTTCTTCGGCACCAAGGTGAGCCACTACCCACCGTGCCCGCGCCTGGAAATGGTGAACGGCCTTCGCGCCCACACCGACGCAGGCGGCGTCATCCTCCTCTTCCAAGACGACCAAGTGGGCGGCCTGCAGATTCTTAAAGACGGGCAGTGGATCGACGTGCAGCCAGTGGCCAATGCCATCGTCATCAACACGGGAGACCAGATCGAAGTCCTCAGCAACGGGCGGTACAAGAGCGTGTGGCACCGGGTGCTGACGACCAGCGACGGCAACCGCCGTTCCATCGCTTCCTTCTACAACCCCTCCTTGAAGGCCACCATCGCTCCAGGGACCAACAAGGACGACTCTGCTACAGCGCTGTACCCCGAGTACGTTTTCGGGGACTACATGGATGTGTACGTGAAGCAGAAGTTCTTGGCCAAGGAGCCGCGGTTCGCGGCGGTGAGAGCCGTGTGAGGATAGCAAAAGTGCACGTTGTTCATTAAGATATATTGTTCCTTCGATTGAATTCTTCGCATGTAATGAATAAAACGAGTCGTCAGCCTCTCGACTTTGATCACATATGTTCTGATTTCTATGGTTCTTTCATGTTAATAGAAATAATAACAAAGGTAAATATAAAATGATATTCTTTAAATCACGATAGAGATAAATATAAAATGATATTTTTATATTTCTTATATCTTAAATAAATCTATAATTTAAAGATCAATCTGTATATTTTAATTGAGTAATTTGAGTATATAATTAAGAAATATTTTTTTCTTAATGAAAAAAATCATGACTTTTTACAAGTTCTTCAATTAATTATGATATCAAATCTTTTCTTACTTTAAGACTTCTCCGTCCTCGGTGATCATAGTCTCTCTTCTTCATTGACCTACCGTTTACCTCGCTACTGATTTTCTCTTTTGCCCAATGATCCTTCTCCAACACCAAATCTATCATAGATTTGTTCTTCTCTCCTACCACCACCCTCCATCATTGATTTTCTCATCTCATTAACATGCTCGGCATATCTTCCTATTTTGCTCTTCACCCATAAATATTGTTGTTTTTGCAATAGCAAAAACAACACTGCCTCCTCATCGACGCAACAATGACAATACGATCTCCCCTTCGTGATATATTCCGTAGCAATAGCAACACCAGTCATCATTGGTCTGCAACAATGACACTGCCTCCTCGTCATAGCAATAATGACAGAGCGATCTCCCCTTCATGATCTGTGCAACAGATTTGCTCCACCACCTCAATCATTTTATCCATCCTCCAGTGACACTGATTTGATCCGCTGCCTTCGACGATTGTTCCCCTCTCCATTATTGATCTAATCAGTCATCAACCACATTGATTTGACTAGCTTCTATCATGGATTTAGCTTGTTTTGCCTATGTCTTACGGTACCCTTGCGTGTCGATCTGCAAATGTCAACTTCCCTGAAACCTTCCATGATCCCTTAGGACCTACAAAAGAGAAAATGAGTTAAAATGTCTCACTCGGGATCTACAAGCAAACATCTCAGAAAACACTCCATAGCCAATGTAAATTATAAACAGACTTTACAATCTTTGAATAATTGCACAACAAAGGGTCAAAATGATCCACTATAGACCGAGATTTCTTACAAGTATCCACATGATACAATCTTTATTTACAAACGAAAAACGACCACCAACCCCAACTAAAATGGGGTTATAAAGTCTTCGACCGTCCCTCTACATACTATGCAAAGCATGAACAAATCAAACGATATGGACATACATAAGTATTACATCAAATATCCTTTTTAAAAGTTTATCTGTGACACTCTAGCAATCTACGATAGATCTTTCCCCTCTCTGATAAGCTAATTTGATCTAAGGCCATCATTGACACTTCTTAATGTGGCAAACTTTGCATGCTACTGTCCACTACTTTGGTGCATCCTTTCCTCTGATTATTTAACAATTATATCTTCTTCCTCTTCTAATTTTGATACTCCAGTGATTATTCCCTTAAGAAACAATATTTGCTCTTCACCTACAAGAATCATCTCTATTAATGCAATAATATTGATTCCATTCGAACTCTCCAAATGTAGCAACTATACATCTTAGTAAGTTTGATTTATCAACCTTCTTTTTGGATATGATTTGCTAAGTTATATAGCTGGCTCCTTCAATTGTCCACCCAAAGATATCCATGTACAATGAGAATCAATCCAAATAGCAAATTCTAACCATAAATTATGGTTATGTCAAATCCATCTTATTCTACAAGTCATTCAGTTTCTAGCTCTATAATACCACTAATCTCTTTCATTCAATATTATGATAGAACCATGGTCCAAGTTATAAACCA
The DNA here is from genome assembly GCF_036884655.1 of Musa acuminata AAA Group. Classification (NCBI taxonomy): domain Eukaryota; kingdom Viridiplantae; phylum Streptophyta; class Magnoliopsida; order Zingiberales; family Musaceae; genus Musa; species Musa acuminata. The sequence continues at coordinate 10,580,247 of NC_088343.1, read as the reverse complement.
TATTCGTGAATCTCTCTCGCACTCATAATGCTAAGTCTTTTTCTAATTTGATGAAAGTAACAAAAGAGAAAAGTACTATTATTGATTATATAAAAAAAATTAACAATTATTATATATAATTTGATTTTAATAAGTTATCCTTAGTGATGAAGAAATCATTGTTCACACTCTCAATAGCCTAAGAGATGAATATAAAAAACTAGTGACAATAATTCGAACATGTGACTCATCAATGTTATATAAAAAACTAGTGACAACAATTCGAGCACGTGACTCATTAATGTTATTTGAAAAACTATATGATAAGATGATTGATTATGAAACATATTTGAAATAAGAAGAGATGAAGATAAGACCAACTATCACAACTTAATTCAATCAAAAATCCAAAGGAAAAGACAATTAAAGCAGCAATAACTTCAATAATGATTGAACAAGAAGTCTCCTAAACACTTGGGTAATGAATAGAGTCATCATCCTCTGTTACACTATTATCTATACATGATGGTAAGTTCAACTCTAATAGCTCAGAAAATAAATTCAACCACACAACCTAGGAAATAACTCCATTATACTATTGAATTTTTTCTTGACTTGTTTATTGTAAAGGATCTGAGTACAAGCGCATGTTTAATCGAATGTTAAAATAAAGATAATATTTATGAATGATTATCAATTTCATAAATCATTCAACCAATCATTTTTGCTTCAATTACTACTCCAATCAATGTGTGACATCATCGTCTTGATCATTTGTCATCATGCAATCAACAATAGTTAATCTCTCCTTACTTTCTTCCAAATTTCAAATCAGGTAAAATTTTAATTCATCGTGATGATTGCATTAGCAATAAAAATCATCGACAACCTTTTGAAATGTCGGTCCAAGATTGACATCATTGACGTAAGCTCAAATTACGAAAGCATGATCGAAGATCATAATAAAGATAAACATAGAAAGACATTCTTATATTTGTTACATCCTCAATCAATCTTATATTTAAATATAAATTTGATTAAATAATTTGAGTACATGATCTCAAGACTTAAAACATGGAATGAGCTTGTGAGCAATGTACTGAAGAAACGAAATATGTCGTATAGCCACGATGGAAACCAGGAAGCCTCGAGTAGGGTTCATAGTCACAGCCGGTCAACATTTGGCATAGGAGGGGGTTTTGGGTAGACATCTTATCGACATGACCTCACATTTTCCAAAGTCGAGCTGCATCGTAACGTTTTGGTCGTTTATTTCATGAGCTGATATCCTCGTAGATGGGATAAGATGGCGGTTTAGTTGACCATGGAGAAAAGGTTTGACCAGGAACACGGCTTAGTTCCCGGTTATTTCCTCTGATTGGTATGTGAGATCTGATATGGAAGCTTGATGCAGTATAAAAGGTCCCAGTTGGCTCCGTTTCTCTTCATCGATCCATTCGAGAAGCAATACAGAAGCATAATTTGCAACCAGAGCATCATCTCCTCCTCGCTTGAAATGGCCATTCCAGTCATCGATTTCTCGAAGTTGGAGGGGAGGGAAAGAGCTGAAACCTTGGCACGGATTGCCAATGGATGCCAAGAATGGGGATTCTTTCAGGTTTGCATCTCATTTGTCCGGTTCCTTCTTTCTCCTTACAGGGATCTTTTCGAGTTGAGGCTGGTACTAAAGCAGAGGAATCTACCTGACCTGTTTGCAGCTGGTGAACCATGGGATTCCGGTGGAGCTCTTGGAACGCGTGAAGAAGGTGTGCTCCGAGTGCTACAGGCTCAGAGCGGAGGGCTTCAAGGCGTCCAAACCTGTGCAGCTGTTGAACAAGCTGGTGGAAGAAGAAGGCGACGCCGCCGATGCTAAGCGCTTGGATAACGTGGATTGGGAGGATGTCTTCCTTCTCCAGGATGACAACGAGTGGCCGGCCAACCCTCCAGAGTTCAGGTGATCATCAACTTCCACGCAGGTCTCGTCAGGCTAATAAGTATGTAGTTATAAGTGCCTAACGTATGCCCTCTTCATGCGCAATCTTGCAGGGAGACCATGAAGGAGTACAGGGAAGAGCTGAGGAAGCTGGCTGAGAAGGTGATGGAAGTAATGGATGAGAATCTGGGGTTCGAGAAGGGCTCCATCAGGAACTCATTCTCCGGAAACGGCGAGCATCAACTCTTCTTCGGCACCAAGGTGAGCCACTACCCACCGTGCCCGCGCCTGGAAATGGTGAACGGCCTTCGCGCCCACACCGATGCAGGCGGCGTCATCCTCCTCTTCCAAGACGACCAAGTGGGCGGCCTGCAGATTCTTAAAGACGGGCAGTGGATCGACGTGCAGCCAGTGGCCAATGCCATCGTCATCAACACGGGAGACCAGATCGAAGTCCTCAGCAACGGGCGGTACAAGAGCGTGTGGCACCGGGTGCTGACGACCAGCGACGGCAACCGCCGCTCCATCGCTTCCTTCTACAACCCTTCCTTGAAGGCCACCATCGCTCCAGGGACCAACAAGGACGGCTCTGCTACAGCGCTGTACCCCAAGTACGTTTTCGGGGACTACATGGATGTGTACGTGAAGCAGAAGTTCTTGGCCAAGGAGCCGCGGTTCGCGGCGGTGAGAGCCGTGTGAGGATATCAAAAGTGCACGTTGTTCATTAAGATACATTGTTCCTTCGATTGAATTCTTCGCATGAGAAGAACGTTTGTTTGTATTAGATTAATTCTTCATGTAATGAATAAAACGAGTCGTTTGCCTCTCAACATTGATGATATCCTTTCTGACTTCTTCGGTTCTTTCATCGTACGTTGGATTGCTGCAGTGGTGTAATTGATAGACTGCGGAGCCTCTCGAATGTACGGTATATATATATATATATATATATATATATATATATATATATATATATATATATATATATATATATATATATATATATATATATATATATATATACTGTTTTGAGGAAAAAAATTATTTCCCATATAATTATATTTTTCAATCTCCTATGGTAAATGACCATTAGCACAAAATAATTATACTAATATTTTTTATATTATAAATGCTAATTATGTTTTCTATATTCTGCTTTTAATGTCTCTTTATTTTGCCTAATTTCCATTCCCTTCATATTAATGAATGGATTTACACCTAAATCAGGTTTGGACAAACTAAAAATGATCCGTAGGTTTCTTGATATAGAAAGGTTCAAAATAGTTGGTGAATATTTAGATTGATGTGGAGATTAGTTAATTTGCACCTACAATTATGTCACTCAAGATTTAAGGATGTACCCCTAAAGAATTAGTCTTGTAGAATTTTTATTCGATATTTTCTTTTTCTCTAATGAAAGAATGTGTATTTAAAACATTAGTCTCGTGATAATGCATTAAGCTCGTTTATTAACAAATGAGGTTTCGAGACACAGCATATCAATTTGTTTTAGTAGTGGCGAGATATCTGATTAATGAAATTAAATCTCATCTTATACTCGATGATGATGATAATAATAATATTATTATTAATAAATATTAATAATAAATAATATAAATAAATTAGGTTAGGTATACACGGAAGGTTAAGCAATGACAAAGGCAGTACGAGTCGATGAGTTGGATATGAATCATCGTGGAAGCCTGTCATTTTGGTCTCATCCAGAGCGAGGGCCCGGCCGCCGGTGGTCGTAGCCACCCTATTAACGTGATGAACATTCTCCTTACCGAGTCAAGCGTCCTGTTTGTCCATTTATCTCATGAGTTACTGACTGTGACTTTGATGCTTGCCGTGTGGATGTACTGTTGGTCAACGTCTCGTACTACAACCGCGGAAAGAAGGTAGATCTGCAACTCCTGGGGTTACTTCCTGGTTGCTTCTTCTGATTGGTACGTAAGATCTGAAACCCATGCTTTGCGCACTATAAAAAGCCCCCAGTTGCCTCCATTTCCTTTCATCGATCACCATTCGAGAAGCAGTATTGTAGCACAGTTGGTAACCGGATCACCCCATCTGTCTTTTGGAGAAATGGCCGTTCCAATCATCGATTTCTCGAAGCTGGAGGGGGAGGAACGAGCCGAAACATTGGCACAGATTGCCAATGGATGCGAAGAATGGGGATTCTTTCAGGTCTGTTATCATGGCTTTGTTTTCTTTTTCCGCGGGTCCTCTTCTTTCTCCTTCCGATGTTCTTATGAAGTCGATGCGTTTGCAGCTGGTGAACCATGGGATTCCGGTGGAGCTCTTGGAACGCGTGAAGAAGGTGTGCTCGGAGTGCTACAGGCTCAGAGCCGAGGGCTTCAAGGGGTCGAAGCCTGTGCAGCTGTTGAACAAGCTGGTGGAAGAAGAAGAAGACGAAGCTGCCGACGCTAAGCGCTTGGACGACGTGGACTGGGAGGATGTCTTCCTACTCCAGGATGACAATGAGTGGCCGTCCAACCCACCAGAGTTCAGGTAATCATCAGCTTCCTACCGGGACTTGTTAGGCTGATTGATATGTGGCTGTACTCTGTCTGTCCTAGTGCTGAAAGTTTGCACGATCATGCAGGGAGACCATGAAGGAGTACAGGGAAGAGCTGAGGAAGCTGGCGGAGAAAGTGATGGAAGTGATGGACGAGAATCTGGGCTTTGAGAAGGGCTCCATTAAGAGTGCATTCTCCGGAAACGGGGAGCATCATCCCTTCTTCGGCACCAAGGTGAGCCACTACCCGCCGTGCCCACGCCTGGACCTGGTGAACGGCCTTCGCGCCCACACCGACGCAGGCGGCGTCATCCTCCTCTTCCAAGACGACCAAGTGGGTGGCCTGCAGATCCTTAAAGACGGGCAGTGGATCGACGTGCAGCCAGTGGCCAATGCCATCGTCATCAACACGGGAGACCAGGTCGAAGTCCTCAGCAACGGGCGGTACAAGAGCGTGTGGCACCGGGTGCTGACGACCAGCGACGGCAACCGTCGCTCCATCGCTTCCTTCTACAACCCCTCCTTGAAGGCCACCATCGCTCCAGGGACCAACGAGGACGACTCTGCACTGTACCCCAAGTATGTTTTCGGGGACTACATGGATGTGTACGTGAAGCACAAGTTCTCGCCAAAGGAACCCCGCTTTGAGGCAGTCAAAGCTCTGTGAGGATCGGAAAATGCATAATTGTTGGAATTTACTTCTCATATATATATATATATATATGAATGATTCTTTGTGGTGTTTTATGAACATGTGTAATTTAATTAATGGTTTTGTTTTGACTTGGCATAAATAAAATTAAAAAAAATATGTTTTGATTTATACATTCAAAATCCATATCAATGATGTGAAGTAAGTGATTTTTTTAAATAAATTTTTTATCAACTAAGTCAGTTAATATCTTCGAGTACGTAATGATTCAAAATATTATGGAGCATAAAAAATATTTCAGAAAATCTAAAATTTCAAAACAAAAAAAAGATATCCTGTACCCAACCCGGCCCCAAAGAATAGATCATAAAATTAGAAGAATCTGATTGTGTTTCTAATGACATTTTATCTGAGACAATTAAATAGAGTCTGAGACAGCAGTTGGTGGGAACCCTTCTTGCTCTCATGTCCCAATCTCCAAACCGCAAATCACAATCTTATCTGCCCGTTGTGTGTCGTGTCCTCAGCTTGGCATGAACAGCCTGCCGACAGGCGTATTTGGGAGGGAGTGAGTGGCCGGAATGGTCGTGTTGTGGGCGGCTAAGCTTATCAACCTATGCTTCCTTACTGACGTAACCAATAACGTTGCTGATGACGTCCGACGGTCAGAAATATCTCCCTCATTTGGCCAATATTGAATCTAAGAAATATATTGCATCCTTTGTACCAGTATTTTTCACTGGTCCTTCCTTTAAAACTACACAAGGACTACTGATGACGTGACGTGACCAGTTTAATATTTTTTATTATCAAATTTTATTCTGTATGAATAATATATATCGATCCAATAAAAAATTAGTATGAATGATACGATATATTTGATCGTATTATGTATTGATACGTTGATACATATCATAATGGATCGATACATTGGTATAAACGGATTAATAAGATAAATTATATTTATTAGTATGTCAACAATTATATTTATTGGCTTTCTCACTCATCCTCGATCGCCATCCGTCTTTCTCACTCATCACGTGAAGTAGGCATCACGGTCTTGTCGAACCCAATGTCATATGACCCAATCCCCATAGCCACCACAAAAGTACAACGCCACCACCGCACTGACCTTTGCGTCTCTCTGCCACTTACCCACATCGTTTCCTCCACCACCACGTAAGACCGAATTGTTCGTGTTCGACTAAGACATCGTGACTCGATTAGTAATTTGTGTGCCCACAATTTTCAACCTTTTCTAATCTATTTTGTTTGCCAATGGAATGAGATGTTTTTATTTAAGAAGATTTGTATTGACAATCATTTTTTTACTTTTGTCATCATAACTTACTTTATAAATGAATATAAATATTATTAACTTATCACTTAATTTTAAATATTTTTTCACCTACTTCCAGACAGCTTATTTCTTTACCATCTTTCCTCTTTCTCTTCTTTTTATCATTCTTTCTCTTCTACTAATTGTCGAAGATGATCATAAGAGATTCACTTAGGGTTTGGATTAGATGCTTGATCAGTGGATGAAATAAGTTGCATGAGATAAGAGTAATTGTGGGGTTGTAAAAAATAAAAAGTACGTATATATATATATATATATATATATATATATATATATATATATATATATATCCTTTGAGTTATTATTCATTAAATAATTATTAGGATTGATTAGGGGCATTCAAATTGTATTGAAAAATCAAAACGAACCTAAATCAAATTGGTTCATCGATGATTCAATTGTGAAGACTATAAATTATTTCAGTTTAGAACAACATTCTTCTTCGATTCGGATGGAACCAAGTCGATTTTAATTTAAAAAAATATTATCTCCTCCTAAATGCCTCAAATATCCTAAAATCCCTTTATCTATCCTTTATCTATGCGACTCTTCTTTCTAGTCTTCTTCTTCTTGGTCTTCCTCTCTGAATCTTTTTTTTATCACCCTTCTTCATTAATTTGTTTTCATTGATTTATATATTTTTAATTAATTTATATACATCATTGTATATCTTTATTATCAAGAAAAAAAAAACACTACATGTAAATTTGTTAAATTGATTAGATAGGCCCGAAATGATTCTTTTTCAAAGTGTTTTGCTTTAATCGAATCAAACTATTTTTTTCAATTTGATTTGACCCTTAGTAGTTTAGTTCGAAACACCCCTATGATTGACATATTTGACTTTCATTAAAACCTTTGTATGTCAAATCCATTTGTAATCTCTTATGCTTTTAATATTATTGACCATCTAATGATAATTATCATGATAGATCATAAGTTCAAATATTGCGTCTGTTCTCTTTGTTTTACCTAATATATTTAATTACAATAATTATAAAATACTCCTTCATTATTTAAAAGTACATCATTCTTTTGAGTGAAGTTCATGAGTCAATCTTACAATCATTTCCTGATAGCTTAAGCCATTGAAATTATCGTTGGCTGGTAGAAAATATCTTATATATTAATGGTGCCATATATGTTTTATTAAATTTTAAATATTATTTTGATTTAAATTAATTATTATCTTGACTATTATTATATTCAAATTTTATAAAAAATATATATATATAAAAAGTAAAAGAAAAGAAAAGTCCTCCCCTTCATTGACCATGCGTTCACACCCACACGTCAAAGTATGAAATGCTACTAATAACCCATCTTCGTCGACGAGTATACGTCCAAAAAGGAAGTCACGAAACTTCTTGCAGCGGAAGCTGAGCGAGAAACCAGAATGGATGGCCTGAAGGTGGAGGAGGAGCACTGCATGTAAGTACGCCTGCAATCCTACCATCTCTCTCTCTCTCTCTCTCTCTTATCGCGATCGGTGGAAGGGTCTCACCACATGTAGCTTAAAGGTTCGAGACGAGCCACGTCCTGGGGGCCCTCCTGGCGTCCTCCCCACTGCTCACACAAGCCTGGGGCCGCTGCGTGCACGCCAATGCCGGAAGCTCCAGCTTCGTCCTCCAACGCTGCGACGACGCCGTCTACGTCGCCTTCTCCTCCACGCCGTCGTCCACGCCCACTGCACTCGGCGGCGGATTCTTCGACCCTGTTCCTATCTCCAGCGGCGGCCACGAGCTCTTCGCGCCACTGGAGGGAGCCGCGCAACCGGTGCTCGTCCAGGCCGGCGCTCTCCGTCTCTTTCTGAGCTCCTACCGCAGCCCCGATTTCCAGGTGAACACACACCCACGCACAATTCTACTCCATTGGATTAGTGTTTCCGTGCTTAGATTTTGTGACTCGCTAGTGATCGATCTGCACATAATTCCCCTCAATCGCATCATTTGGATCCAGAAAACGCGTCCACGAGATGTGGAAGCCTTTTTCTGTTCTTGAGTGGGGAATACGATCTTTTGGACTTGGAACTGCTCATCCCACTTTTGCTTATGTCAATCACCACACCCACAAGTGGATTTCAAAGTCAAACATGACCACCTTTAGGCTTATGGCTTCACATCGAAGGTTGTGAATCGGCGGAAAAGATATGTCCCTCTACTTTTCCTTCGATCTCGATCACACTAATAATTACTCTGCTTCGCATGTTCTAATCCGTCTGTGTCGGCCATTAAAGTGTGTTCCAAATTATGGATTTTTCTGATACATAAGGAAGCTTTAGGGATGATCATGTTGATTTGTGATATGTTCTAAAGGAAGATCGGTGAGAGTCAGAATCATGTTTGATTCTCTGGTCTAAAGCTCGTTATCACCCATGGCGAGTCAAGAAGACTGGCCATGTCCAAACAGTTGCAGTCGGCGTACGCCGGCAGGCCATCGCCAAAGTCTTGGTCAGAACAACAAGTTCAAATTTTGACCTGCTTACCCCAAAATCGAAGTCATTTTGCTTCTGTTGCTGATTTGTCTCTGATTGCGTTAACATCGGTAGCTGTGATTGAAGTCATTTTGCTTCTGTTGGTGTTCGTCTATGATCGCGTTAAGATTGCTAGTTGTGATTTCACGTTTTGGACGGGTTTTGTATCGATGGAGTGATGCTCTGAGAAGATGTGAAGATTCCACGCTTTCTTCTTTGGCATTTTGGTCGGATTTGTAGCTCATGACAGGAACAATGTTCTGATCTGATCCGATCCGATCCGGTCTTTCTTCTTCCACCATGGTCAGATGATGATAACAGAGACCAGAAACAAGTCGGTCATATTCACAGGCCACTCCGTGGGAGGTTCCATCGCCTCCCTTGCGGCCCTTTACTTCCTCTGCTCGTCTTCTCGACCCGATGCTCCATCACCGGCTTCCCTCGTGTGCATCACCTTCGGAAGCCCGCTGCTCGGAGACGAGACGCTCTCTCGAGCGATTCTGAGGGAAAGGTGGGGCGGAAGGTTCTGCCATGTCGTGTCGCAGCACGACATCATGCCCAGGCTGCTCTTCTGCCCTGTGAACGCCCTGCCTCCGCAGCTGGCAATGTCGATCTGCACCTTGATGCAGTCATGGCATCTCTCGATGCGTTATCCGCAGTTTCCGAGACCTGCGCTGCAGCTCACCGACGACCAGAAAGCAGAACTGCAGGGATACATCTCGATGCACATCGGTGCAGCAGCATCGGAGCAAACGCAGCACATCAGCCCTTATCGGCCCTACGGAAACTACGCTTTATGCTCTGCGGAAGGCGCGGTGTGCATCGACGATCCGCTCGTTGCAGCGAAGATGCTTCATCTGACATTTACGACAGGTTCTGCGAGCATCAGCTTCGAGGAGCAGCACATCTCCTACGGGAATCTCGTGGTAGATCTATCACAAAACCTACAATTTAGGAGGAGACTCCACCTCGAAGATGACGCTCCAAAGTCCAACCGCAGCGCCGGGGTCTCACTGGCTCTGGAGACATCAGGGATCGGAATCCAGGTAGATCACTGGCCCTCGCGATCAAACATTTGCAGAAGAACATTAATCTCGCTTGAATGATCGATGTGGATGACAGGACATGGGCGCCATGGAGGCTCGGGAATGGCTCGAGATGAGCATGTGCCGACGGCCGAAGCTGCAATGTGCCAGTCTCGCTATCAAGCTCGCCAAGGTGACGCCTTGTCGCGCCCAGATCGAATGGTACAAGGCCCTGTGCGACAACGACACGGGCTACTACGACAGCTTCAAGCTCCGGAAGGCTTCCAAGAAAGACGCAAGGGTGAACATGAACCGCATCAGGCTCGGCCAGTTCTGGGACGAGCTGCTCGACATGATCCAGAACAACAACCTACCCCCCGACTTCCACAAGCGAAGCAAGTGGGTGAATGCAGCTCAGTTCTACAAGCTCCTGGTGGAGCCGCTCGACATCGCGGAGTACTACAGATGCCAGTGGCCCAGGACCAGGCGCCATTACCTGACTCATGGCAGGGAGAGGAGGTACGAAGTGTTCGACAGATGGTGGAACGATCGCAACAAGGATGTCCCCGAGAAGGCGGCGGCTCATCGGAAGCGGAGTAAGTTTGCTGGGCTGACGCAGGACTCGTGCTTCTGGGCCAAGGTGGAGGAGGCGAGGGACAGCGTGAAGAATGCTTGGGCCGAGAAGAACCCCACGAAGCTGGTGAAGCTTTGGGAGAACCTGCACGGTTTCGAGAGCTACGCCAACGGACTGATACGGAAAAAGGAGGTGTCGGTGGATGTGGTGGCTCCGCTATCGAGTTACAGCTTGTGGGTGGAAGAGCTGAAGGATCTGAAGTCGAAGCAGGCGTGCCGTCTTCCTTCGGCCTCTGTATTGGTCGGAGTAACAGGAGGAACGTAGAAGGACAAGAGAATCCACCCATCTCATCGACGTTGTAACGGAGATCGGTCTGTGACATTTTGTTGGAAAAAACTATGGAAGCCGAATAAATTTTTTCTTTATTTGAATATTAAAATAGGTTCTTTATTAAAATATTAATTTATTATCAAAAAAATAAATATTAATTAGAGTAACATAAACGATAGAATAATAAATCATTAACAAAGTGAAATATCAAAATTTTACATGAAAAACTTAATACGAGAAACATCATAAGATCATAATAATAGGTTTACGATAGGATTTTTCTAGAATAAGTAAAAGATCACAGTAACATCAAGAACATAGATCTTAGATCAACGATAACATATCATCATCATCATAAGATTTCATCCAAAAAAAAAATATTCAAATCGTAGCTTGTTGCAAATCGTCCGGTGCAAGCAGCTTGACGCAACATATCTGGGGATAGATTTAGCAGTCAGTACTTTCTGCTAAAAGCTTTCGATGTTAATGATTATTAATTACTGATATTAATTAAATAGCAGACATCTGCTTACGAATAATGCTTTCCACTGATGCTCGATTTCCTCCGTCCTCATCTTAAAAAAGATATGTATCTTTCTGCACCCAACAAGCGTGCAGCTAAACCAAAAAATGGAACTGTTGCTAGAGATCGGGAGTGGATCGTCTTTGAAGTGAGAGTTGACAGGAAAAAGAAGCAGCAGTAGCAGTGGACACACATCGGTGGTGGGGGCGACTTCATGCACGGGCATGAGAGAGACGTGACTTGGTGGGTTTGATGCTCTCCACTTCGCTCTCGTTTGCTGAAACCCATCTTTATTCCCCCACAGTGACTCCATTGTGATCACAAGAAGCACGTTTGAGAATTCCATCGTCTAATTACTGTGTACTGCTTGATGTACAGTATCGCTGTGTTCCAAGCTTTCTTGGCATGAAAACTAATGTCAATGCAGGTAAAGGGCAGGACAGAATGCATGTGCTTATTATACTTGTTCTTAATATTCCGGATAGCTTTAGAAGAATTGAAACAATTGGATCATAGGATATAAGAACTTTGGTCCTAAAAGTGCCCAAAAGACATGCTGATATCCTCCAAAGATCACACGATAAAAGAAAACAATACATGTGGAACACGACCGATTAATAGTACCCACAAAAAGGACGAAGAATAACGACATGTCGATCGATGCTGGGAAATCAACGCATAGTGTTAGTGGATCAATTTCACATGTGCTCCGGTGATCATTTCGAAAGCACTCCATCTGATATGGATCACATCTTCGTACGCGCACTAATGGAACTTTTTGTTTTTTTCTTGCGATAAAATTAAGTAGATATTATTGAAGAGAGAGAGAGAGAGAGAGAGAGAAAACTAAAGTATATATCTCCATTAAACTTGATGTACGATTTATGTTGTTCGATTCTCTATCTATATATTCACAGAAAAAAATAAATTATTCTTTAAGTGAGATTAACTAGTAGATTATCAAGTTATTTTCACTTAAGTATAAATTTTTTATATATCATTTAAATTTATATTTCTAAAAAAATTAAAAATATCCTTTCTAAACACCCTTGATTGAATCCAAAAAGCATATATAGTATTTCTTACTTTTTATTCTTCCACATTAAAACCAAAAAATACATATATTATTTTTTAAAAATTAAACTCTTATTATCATGTTTCCTTCCTTCTTACTGTAATCGGATTTCTTATATTATTGATATACTGACTTTAGATATCTCAAAATAACTATTAATCTCAACGTTAATATCACTAATATATATATATATATATATATATATATATATATATATATGTGTGTGTGTGTGTTAGTCATAGGTGTCGTATAAGTCAATCATGTGAGTGATGACATATGTGACATGACATGTAGTCTTTTTGCTTATTATTATTATGATATTTTTCACTTTATATTATTATTATTATATATATATATATTATGATGTTAATAGATATACATAATGAGAATTAGATGATGATGATATCATGATAATGAGATCGATTCACCTTTAAACACAGACCCTAAATACTCTCGGTCATAGGTTACTCGAGAGAAACATTGAGATAACCGGACATATTGATATACTATATATATATCTATATGATGAAGACAGTTTATCTCATAATTGCTCGTGTATGAACACTACATATATAGTGCATATGCTCATAGGAGAATGAGTTCATTGATTGATTTATTTACGAAATGATTAATGATACCTGATATCAAACAGCGATTTCATAGTCCCAATTGTGTCTCTAGTCCTTAGACTTAAGGCACAAAAAATGTTTTGTATTAGTACTCTATTTTTGGAAATTGGACTTACAGGTTTAGAAGTTCCGAATCTAGTACAACCAATTCTCGGGAATAACAACTAACCTTACGAAGGCAAATGAGTGTCAATAAAGGATTATCCACTCTCAGTATCACGAGAGGAATATCCCATATGTTTTTGCTCAAACAAATCTCTAGCCAAAGTTATTCGGATTGAGAGAAAAAAAATTCTCCGAGAGAATCTAGTTAGACTCTAATAGAAACTATTATAATTAATATAACACTGAGAGGGTTGAATTAATGCTTATGTAAAAATTATGTTGATTTGAAAACTCGTTCAATGTAGAAAAATCGTTTTGATAAAGCCCGTATTGGAAAGTATTTAAGCTTAACGTAGAGTAAATATGAAGTGAAGTAAGTAGCTAAGTAAGCAATAAAAGTAGGCAGCAAAAAAATAAAGCACACCAAATTTATAGTGGTTCAATCATCATGATCGATATTTACTTCTGATTTCTCCTCCATTGAGGCCATCAACATATACTATTGGTCTTCCTTCAATGGGCGAAGACCAATTACCCTCTTACAATATTTTTTCTATTTCATAGGTTTAGGAGATAACCTTTACATGTCACTCTTTTATAAGTAGTCCCTCACACACCTACCTTAGGATTAACTCTAAGCACTATGAGGAGGGAACTCCAAGTTTTGGTAGAGTTTACTTTTTTTTTTTTTATCAAGAATTCTTGCTCCTTTCTTGCTGCCTAAGTGGGGTATTTATAGGCCCCAAATGCTTTAAAAAATAGAGCCAAAAATTTAAATTTCTGGGTCTTCCGAGTACAGACAGTACCACCGCCTATAGCCTGACACTAGGCGATACCACTGCCTAGTTTGGTGGCACTTTCACTTGACACATGTTACTGGGCAGTACTACCGCTTGACAATCTCGGAGATCGAATTTTTTGAGTTTTCCAACTCACAAGAAGTTCTACCACTTGTTCTGGCAATGTCATCGCCTAATCCAACTTTTGGGTCACTGAATGAGCCTCCCAGTGAGCCCAAATCAGCCTCAATTAAGGCCCAACTAGCCCCTAATTGAGTTAGCAAGACTACACCAAAAGCTAACTCAATTAGCTCAATAAACTACTTAAATCTTAGATAAATGATTATAAAGCATGAATCATTTGTCCGACATATCATTGGTTTATCTGGCTCTTCGTCCGATCAATCGTCCTTTCTTTCGGTGTATTGCTCAATCAGTATGTTGACACTCGTAACTTTCGATCTCCTTGGCGCAATATCCGATCCTTCGACTCGATGCCCGAATTCATGGCACGAAGCCATTTGCCGACACGACGACTGATCCTCCGACCCGACATTCAATCTTCTGATATGTTCACTCTGACCAAATGTCTGATTCCTCCTGCTTTAATCAATTTATCTCTCCTTGATCAAAGCTAGTTCTGTGTTATTCAAAATGCAGATTAGGTCACAAACTCATTAATTAATTTTATCATAAAAAAATGAGATTCAACAATCTCTCCCTTTTTTAATTGATGCCCCCTCCCACATCAATATGTCATATTGATAGAAACTTTGAATTCAGAATATTATGATTATTTTAAAATATAAAAGTATATCATATCATGCATGATTCAACTCATTATCGTATCTTCTCTCCCTTTGTCATAACAAAAAAAGAGAAGTTTATCTTGCAAGTATTTGAGATATGTAGATATGTAAGTTTTACAACCAGCAACAATTTTAAGTTTTACAAGTTTATAAATTTTGCTTTTTGAGATATGTATGTTAACATGTTTGCTTTTCTTTGCGATGTTCAAACTAACAAGTTTTTGAAAAAAAAATACGAGATAGTAAATAACAAGTTTAGAACATGCAAGTTAACAAGTTTTTCATATATGAAAGTTGGCAAAATTTTTATATCTTTTAAGATGAGTAAGCTAGCAAGTTTTTATTCCTTTTGTAATGTATAAGTTTCAAATTTTGCATCTTGAACTAGCAATTCTTTCTCTTCCTTTATCATTGTCAAAAAGAATAGAATAATACAATATTGTAATTCATTTCCATTTACATCAATTTTCACATCATGATAAAGATAAATAAAAAATATAAATTTACATCAATATTTCAATAATAAAAAATGAAAGATTAATTCGTGAATACCAAAACACTATGTATCATTTTTGACAAATCTCTTCTTTTATAACTAGAAGGAATGATACAAAATTATCTTGATTAAAAAAAATTCAAGTAATAAAAAATCAAGTAATTAAGATAATGATTAAAAAATATATAAGAAGAATTTATGCATTTGGGAGATTTAAGTTTATCATTCAAGCTAGTATTTTTTGGTTCTCTTTTTGCAATGTGCAAGCTAACAATTTCCTTCTTCTTTTACAACAATGATTCAATCATATCATAAAATATACAAATCATAAATATAAGAAAATTATACATAATAAAATTTAAATTATAAATATTAAGAAGTCCAGTGATATATCATGGTTAATTTGAATATATCCTCTTTTTTTAGTGAATACTAAGAAGAATCGTATGGACAATTTATGAAAAATCTTGATTCATAATAAATCTCAATTCATCAAGTAAAAGAATTAAGATTCGTTTGGATAAATCTCTTCTTTAGTGAAATAAAAAATCTTGATTCATAGAAAACTTTCAAGTTGTAATCAAAAGAATAAATAATGATTCGTTTGGATGAATGTTCTCTTAAAATAGTGAATCATACGAGAATCAAGAAAATTATTTCATATAAAATACATCTCAATTTATAAAAGGTTGTTATCAAGTTTCTCATGTGCATTACATGTCATTTCGTAGGTCATCAAAAAATCGTTAAGTTTTTTGAGCAAAAAATTATTCAAGTCCTTAGCTTCTTGAATTGTAATTACTTTAGGATCCCAACTCTTTGGAAGGGACCTTAAAATCTTATTAACGAGTTCAAAATTAAAAAAAAAAATTACTAAGTGCTTTTAGACCATTGACGACATCCATAAACCGAGTGTACATGTCTCCAATTGTCTCACTTGGTTTCATATGAAATAACTCAAAATCATGTATCAAAGGATTTATCTTAGAATTTTTAACTCTACTAATGCCATCGTATGTAATTTTAAAAGTGTGCTAAATATCATGCGTAGTTTTGCAAATAGAAACTTGATTAAATTTATTTTTATCTAGAGCATAAAACAAAGCGTTCATCGCTTTAGCATTCAAAGAAAAAGTTTTCTTCTCCATTCGTTCTTGGATTAGAAGACTTTTTAAAACCACATTCGATAATATTCCATAAATCAAGGTTTAAAGAAAGTAAAAAAATCTCTCATCCGAGTTTTTCAATAAGTGTAGTTTGTCCCATTTAATATCGGAGAATGAACGATAGAAAGACCCTCTTGAAATCCGATAAAAGTCATTTTTCCTTAGTGTTAAACCAAATAAGAAAAATATGACTCTAATACCAACTGTTAGGATCAATGCGACACTAAGAGGGGGGAGGTGAATTAGTGCTTACGTAAAAATTACATCGATTTAAAAACTCGTTCAATATAGAAAAATTGTTTCAATAAAGCCCGTATCAGAAAGTGTTTAAGCTTGACTTAAAGTAAATGTAAAGTGAAGTAAGCAACTAAGTAAGCAATAAAAGTAAGTAACAAAGGAAAAGAGCATACTGAATTTATAGTGGTTCAGTTATCGTGACCTACATCCACTCCCGATTTCTCCTCCGTTGAGGCCACCAGCGTCCACTATCAATATTCCTTCAATAGGCGAAGACCAACTACTTTCTTACAACACTTTCTCTTTTTCATAGGTTTAGGAAATAACCTTTACATGTCACTCTTTTACAAGTAGTCCCTCACACACATCACTTAGGATTAACTCTAACCACTAGGAGGAGGGAACTCAAAGTTTTGGTAGAGTTTACTCAGTTTTTTTCTCAAGAATTCTTACTCCTTTCTTGTTGCCTAAGTGGGGTATTTATAGGCCCCAATTGGTTTAAAAAATAGAGCCAAAAATTTAAATTTTTTTATCTTCCAAGTACGGACGGTACCATTGCCTGCAGTCTTACACTGGGTGGTACCACTGCCTAGTCTGATGGTATCACCGCCTAGTCTGGTGGTGCTACTGCCTAACACACTATTACTAGGCAGTACCATCGCCTAGTTTGGTGGTACTATCACCTAATAGCCTCGGAGATCGAGTTTTTTGAGTTTTCCAACTCACAAGCAGTTCCACTACTTGTTCTGGTGGTGCCACTACCTAACCCAACTTTTGGGTCATTGAATGAGCCTCCCATTTAGTTCGAATCAATCTCAATTAGCCCTTAATTGAGTTAGCATGATTACACTAAAAGCTAACTCAATTAACCCTATAAACTACTTCGTGTTGGGAAATCATGGGGGGCGACATCATATGCGCAGCGGAAGAACAAGAAAACAAAAATCCTCGATTCCCAAAAAGATGTTCGTCGTCGTGCGAAAATTGGTGCGCAAAAATCCGCAAAACACAAAACTTCGTATAGAGATTGTGTTACCTAGGGAGATCGTATATCCCTATTTCCTTGTAGATCCTTAGGAGAGGGTGAAGGAGGTCAAGCGTCCTCCTCTCTAGCGGTGATCCACACAGCAGGGTTGCGACGACGCTCCTCAAAACTCCAGGCCTACTCTGAGGTGGAGAGGGAGAGGAGAATAGGAAAGGCAAGCAAAGACTCTAGCCTATGAGGCTGTGAATCCCTCCTATTTATAGAGATCCCGTGTCAAACCCTAATGGGTCCTTCCCTAGTGGGTATTGGATCTGCATCAAATAAGACAAGGGCTCCGTCGGATATCTCATATCCGAACCTCTACTCATCGCAATGCCTACCATATGTGTGTGACCCTCTAGGCCCAATATCGAGTTGGCCGTGAGTCATACCTGTCAGAACTCCTTCTAACTCAGTGAATCATTATCTCTGTAATAATTCACTCGACTCATCGACTGCGGACGTACTAGGCCACTACGCCGTAGTCCCCAAACGATACAGGGGAATCCAATCCATTGGACCTGTTTGTCCTCAGTTACCGTGTACTTATAGTCCCTCATCCATCTAATATTCCAGAGACCGTATATCGAGCATGGTGTTGTCAGACCCATACGATTTCTACTCGAGTCTCGCTCTAATCGGATTCTCCCGGAGAACTCTTTCTCTCTCAACCCGAATGACAATGGCCAGGGATTTGTCTTAGCAAGAACACATGGGATATTCCTCTCATGACGCCGAGAGTGGATGATCCTCTGTCGATACTCAATAGCCCTCGTAAGGTCGACTACCACTCCCAATGACCAGCTGTACTAGATCTGGGACAGCCAAATCTATAAGTCTGGTATCAAAGAGTGGAGCACTCATACAGGACATCCTTGGTGTCTCAAGTCTAAGGACCAGATACACCACTAGGACTACGGAATCGCTGTCTGACAATAAGGCATCATTAACCATCCAGCATTCCGTAAGCGGATCAATCAGTGAACTCATTCTCCAATGAGCACCTGTACTGTATCCCTAGTGTCCCTACACGAGCAGCTATGAGACCAGCTGCATCCATCATACGGACGGGTATACAGCACACCAGTCTATCCGGTTATCACGATGTCCCTCTCGAGTAACCTATGACCGGGATTATTTAGGATATGTGTTTAAAGGTGAATCGATCTCATTATCGTGATCTCATCACGATCCGATTCCCATTGGACAAATCCAAGGACATCACAATATATATATGCATTTATGCAATAGTTATAAAGTGATATACGCCAAAATATAATAAGCAAAAAGATTCTGTATCAAGTCACACGTGCCATCACTCACGTGATTGGCTTGCTGGGCACCTATGATTAGCACTTCGATCTTAGATAAATAATTATAAAGCATGAATCTTTTGTCCGACGTGTCATTGGTTCATCCGGTGCTTCGTTCGATCTTTTGGCTCATTATCCTCTCCTTTGGTATATTACATAATCGACATGTTAACATCCACAACTTTCGTTCTCCTTGGCGCAATGTCTTATCCTTCGGTTTGATGCATGAATTCATGACACGAAGCCTTCTGTCGACAATCAATCGATCCTCCGGCTCGACGTCCAATCTTCTAACATGTTCACTTCGGCCCAATGTTCGATTTCTCTTGCTTTAATCAATTTGTCTCTCCTTAGTCAAAACTAGTCAGTTTAAAATATAAATTAGATCACAAACTCATTAATTGATTTCATCATCAAAATCTGAGATTCAACAAAAATCGTATGAGCCTGACAACACCGTACTTGATATACAGTCTTTGGAAATTAGAAGGATGAGGGACTATAGATACATGTTAATTAAGGATATATACGTCCATGAATTGAATTCTCTTGTATCGTCTAGGGACTATGACGTAGTGACATAGTACGTCCGTAGTCGATGAGTCAAGTGAATTATTATCTGCATAATAATTCATTGAACTAGAAGAAGTTTTGATAAATATGACTTATGGTCAGTTTAATATTGGGCCTAAAATATTACACATATATGATAGATGTTGAAACGAGTAAGTTTTTAATTTATTGGATTATATATGTATATATATATATATATATATATATATGTATGTATATATATATATATATGTATGTATATATATATATATATATATATATATATATATATATGTATATATATATATATATATACATACATATATATATATATATACATATATATATACATATATATATATATACACACACATATATATATATATATATATATATATATATATATATATATATATATACATACATATATATATATATATATATACATACATATATACATATATATATATATACATATATATATACATATATATATATATATATACATATATATATATATATATATACATACATATATATATATACATACATATATATATATATATACATATATATACATATATATATATACATGTATATATATATACATATATATACATGTATATATATATATATGTATATATATATATATATACATGTATATATATGTATATATATATATATATATATATATATATATATATAATTGATGACTTGATGCTAACATCATATTATTGTGTTATCTTTGATATCAAAGCCTACTTCCAATCATATACTTCAATAAAAAAAATGGCTACCTTTCTGATCAGTCAATCTCAAAACTACAAATAGTTTCTTAATCATATTCTAATATATCAAAACTACACATGTTTTATCTTCTTCCATGTGCTCTGACATAACACTTACATATTGGTTCAGGCTATTGACCACTTAATTAAGGACATGACTTGATGGTGATAGGTCATCAAATCACAGTTTGGAAGCCTTTTTTCATCAGATAATTACTCTTGTGCACATGGCAATTGAGATCATAATTCACAATTTTTACCTCTCGTGTTGCATGCTTATCCACATCAGAGCTATTTTTCCTTGCTTGGACTCCATCAATATCATAGATAGTTGATCCAATCATCTAAGTTATGTGAGAGCAACCTCTTACTGTTCCTTTTTGTTGTTGTTGTTGCTTCTTCCTATGTTCTTCCTTGGTTGAGCATTATCACTTTGGACCACTAAAGGAATTTTGTCTAATATTGCTTGCCGCATTTCAGTAATGTTTCTTATGTTCTTTTCCCACAAATTCTCTTTTTCCGTAGGTCTTCAGTATGCATAATGCACGCTAGCTTATAGAATGTAATCTAAGTTCTATTTACTACATGATCATAAACTAATGTCCGGCATGCATGCATGAGATTTTGTGGGACAATGTTATTTTATGTTATTCATCACTTGAAAGGGGCAATATTGGTGCCAATAAACAATCTATGACAGCCTAATCAACGTAAGGACATGAGATAAATACTAAAAAAAACAGGTTAAATATATTATAAAAAGTCTTATGGTAATAGAGATTACTGTTTACTCAAAATTAATAATAGCATCGGAGGGATCTCGATGAGTACCACACTTGACTTCGGTCTTTATACCGATCGATCATCCAATGAATATCTGAATCCCTCGTTCGGTCCAACAGACTCCTTACATATATACATTCAAATTAAATTGGGTTAACTCATACTTCATCGGCATTCACCGCAACGTCTTTCGATATTTTTTTCTCAAAAAATCTATATTTTCTTTCTTAAGTTCGAAAAAATAACCACTTAAGAAAAATCCGAAGGAAGATACAAATTTTCAATGTTAATTATACCTCTTCAAAGACAATAAAGAGCTTAAAATTCCTTATACCGTGTGTTGCATCAGAAAAAATTCGATACGTTTTAACTCTTTGCATTCGCTTCTTCCTTCTTCATAGTAAACTCTTCTTCATATTCTTGACAGGGATTGCAGACGTGAAAGCAAAGGTAGTGCATGATTCCTTCTCTTTGGCTTTCAAGCATAGTTAGTTCAGAAGAACCGATGCCCCTTTTGAACTTTGGCATCCCCCACCTCATATCCAACCTCTATTTTATTCTGCACAAATCCATGACAAAATGAGAGCTGAAAAAGCAGTCAATCAAATTAGTCTTGAATAGCTGCTTACACTTCCATCTCCTGTTGATGTGTTCTTCTATGAGTGCACAACTTAGATTTCATGCTTATGTTATCTTGACAATCTTGTCAATGATGTGCTGCAGGCCATCCAAAGTCTAATGACATGAATGAACTTTAAGCTCCCAGATCATAACATTATTCAGCACCCCTCATTGAACTTGGATCATAAATATTGAGGTTTGGTTAGCAAAGTTGGTAGCATCCTCTACTGGCTGGCTCAGTTGTTGAGTTCTGAAGAAATACTGGCAACTTGTCAGCAGCTACACATTTGTCTTCTCTTGCACAAACATTTGATCTTTGTTCAGATAAGGATGATCGATGCTTGACAATGAGATCTACAAAAACTAGTTGTTTAAGAGAGTGATTCCCCTCTAACATAGTTTCAGATAATTTCATAGCAGGAGATGGACATGAGGGAACCATCAATCAAAGTGTTCCAACTAATGTTCTTAGCAGGATGTCCAAAAGTTTGATGACTACTTACCATAATGAACAAAACAGTGGTCAAATGATTCCTATGGTTACTTTCAAGCACAGTAGATCAGAATATCTGAACACCTTTTTGACTTGTGGCATCATCAAACCTCTATTTCTGAACAAATGCTTGGATGGTTTGAACAGTATTTTTTATGCTCTCCATGATTGGATTTGTATGAGAGAATATAAACAACTTGCAAGCAGCTTATGATTTATCTTGGACAATCTAGTGAATTATGTAGTGTATGTACATTTGTGATTACTCTTTTCAAGAAGATGTTTCTGAGATGTATTGCATTGCACCAATTAGGCTTTGCAGGTTGCTTTAGCATCAAAACATGAGTTTAGCATGTAGATAAACATCTCTTACACAAATGGGAGTAAGATTGTTGGTAAAGGCAAAGAGCAAAGTGATGCCTTTCACTGTTGCACCACTCACTAGAAAGATTAAGTGGATGTGAGATGGCTGCTGTGTTAGAGATAAATCACATGCCATTATGCCATGAATTAGCTGCTTACTTTAGTGCTTCAATAAAACCTAAAAGTGGTAGAAAAATGTTTGATAAATATTAAATTAATACGATGATGATGATGATGATGATGATGTGAGATTGACAAGAAAAAAAACTTAATTATC
Source organism: Musa acuminata AAA Group (assembly GCF_036884655.1). Classification (NCBI taxonomy): domain Eukaryota; kingdom Viridiplantae; phylum Streptophyta; class Magnoliopsida; order Zingiberales; family Musaceae; genus Musa; species Musa acuminata. The sequence goes on along the minus strand of NC_088343.1, from coordinate 10,557,367 downwards.
TTTCTTGGCCGTTAATGTTGAATGAAAATTTTTAGTAATCAATCATCTAATTAAGTGTGAAATAACGTAACTCATCCGACACATTCAAATATTAACATTATCATGATAACAACAAAATCGTAGCTGACGTAGTTTGATTGTCATCTTTCGGGATTGATATTTGACGGTGTTTCGTTGAGACATTAATGTTAATGGAAAATCTATTAAATAGATTAAAGAGAATAAATATTTGTGGAAAACCTTAATAGTCAGGCCACTAAACCTAATCGCATATATTAAGGGAGGATTAGCTAAAGCAGTAGGTAAAGAAAGGGTCCATCACATCATAGACCTCGCGGCGCCAAGTGCAGTGTCCATGGACAGCGACGTTGATACGCCAACCCCTTGTCTTTACCTCCGCCAAAGAATCGATTCTTGACCTCCCTCGACCGCGGGACCCACATCTGGACACCCAACGCGGCGTAAGGTCGACGCGTCGGCTAATTATACCATACGTTTTTGCACGAGTAGAGAATTCTAGCCTTCCGTACCCGCGTTGCCTAACCTGATGGACGAGGACCAGGTTTGTGAGTCCCGCTTGGGCCCCACATCCACTCCGAATTGCCATGCGAGTACCCGAGTGGGCCACACACTAACAGTTGTGGCGTGGTTAAAAAACAATTGTTTTTTTATGATATAAGAAAAATCTCCAGAAAAATAGAACAAAAAGGAAGAAAAATAAAATATCCTGATTTCAATTTCATTAATGCATCAAAATAGCAGATTCCATCAAATAAGAAGAAGGATCCACTCAAATTAATTGCTTTATCTACCATCATTTTTGTTATTGTTACTGTTATCATTACTACTATCATTTTAACACCTCGGGCAATGGCATCTTTCTTATCAGAAACATACAATCCCTCAACGAGAAGAGCCATTAATGACCTCTCTCTCTCTCCCTCGCTCTCTCATTCTCCTCTATATATTCAGAGAAGACAAAAGCAGTCCTATCACTTCTCCTCTCTTCCTTCAGCAGCAACAGAAGAAACACGGTGAAGTTGATGCACAAGGCAAGAGATCTCTGTACTCTTTTTCTCCATTCAATTTGTGCCTCTAGTTTGGTGCTTGCATGCATGCATCGTTGTCGAGGAGGAAGAAAAGGTCGGAAGCAAGAGATTTAACGGGGAAGAGATAGAAACAGTGGTGGACGCATTAAGGGGTGCTCGCAGCAGGTAGAGGGAGAGATTAGGCTCTGATACAGAGTAGAGAGTGGTAGTGGAGGTTGGGGGACGACGCCGCGTCGTTGACCTCCGCGTCAAAGCGTGGCAATTGGCACGCTGTCCTTTGGTGCTTCTATCGATAGATTCTTCTCGCTGCCTCCCCACCTCTATATAAAGCCGCGACCCAACAACCTTCTCTCCCTCACTGCCTTCCACACCTCCTCTGTTCCTTCTTCTCGGTAGTAATTGCCTCGGTTTTGTAGCACGAACTGAGCCACCTTTTGCTTGTTTCTCCTTTAATTGTCTCTTTTTCTGGAGAAAAGATCGTTTTTTTACGACGGAGAGGTGACTTCTTTGTGCCGTAGCTTCCACCTCTCTCTCTCTCTCTCTCTCTGCTGCCATTAGAATAGTGAGGCAAAAAGGTCTCACCTTTGCTGTGTTTTCTCTGTTTTTGGACGCAAGATGGGTTACCAACCACCGGCTTTTACTCCCTTGGATGTCTCGGTTGAGCTCGGCCATGAGCATCAGCTCCAGGGGGCCACCAAGAGCTACGATGACGATGGGCGGCTCAAGAGGACCGGTAAAGATCGAAACTGGTTTTTTTAGTCAACTTCTTGCTTCTTCTTCGCTCTAGATTCTTGCTTTCGTCGTCTCAAGGAGGGAAGTTTTGGGCTTTTCCTTGGTTTCAGGGACCGTGTGGACGGCCACCGCCCACATCGTCACGGCGGTGATCGGGTCCGGCGTGCTGTCGTTGGCCTGGACCATAGCGCAGCTCGGCTGGGTCGCCGGCCCGGTGGTCATGTTCCTCTTCTCGTTCGTCACGTACTACACATCCACTCTGCTCGCTGACTGCTACCGATCCGGCGACCCCATCAACGGGAAGCGCAACTACAACTACACGGATGCGGTCCACGCGTACCTCGGTGAGTTCGCGCAAACGACATGGCCAAGGTGACATCTTTCCGCCAGTTGTAGACCGAGTGCTTACCTCCCCTTCTTGCCTCGAACAACACAGGTGGGCTAAAGGTCAAGCTGTGTGGATTCATCCAGTACGCCAACCTCTTCGGCGTCGCCATTGGCTACACCATAGCCGCTTCCATTAGCATGATGTGAGTGGGTGCAAACAATATGAGCTTTCACTCTTGTTCCGGGAGAAAGCTTCTTTCTTTCTCATTCTAAACGAGTGGCTCTGTTTTTGCTGCGGGAAACAGGGCGATCAAGAGGTCCGATTGCTTCCACGAGAAAGGGCACAAGAACCCATGCCTCACCTCTAGCAATCCTTACATGATCATGTTCGGCGTCGCGGAGATTTTTTTGTCGCAAATCCCCGACTTCGATCAGATATGGTGGCTCTCCATCGTCGCCGCGGTCATGTCCTTCACCTACTCGTCCATCGGCCTCGCCCTCGGCATCGTCCAAGTCATCGGTGCGCCTCCATCACCGGACTCCTATGACCGACTCGGTTGAAGCATCCTAATCCTTCTCTTTCTGTCATGCTTTCGTCTCACTCAATACAGGCAACAAAAGCTTCAAAGGCAGCCTTACCGGAATCAGCATCGGCGTCATCTCCCCTACACAGAAGATATGGCTCAGCCTGAAGGCCTTGGGCGACATTGCCTTCGCCTATTCCTTCTCGGTCGTGCTCATCGAAATCCAGGTGTGTTTCGGCTGTCTAGCGAGCTAAATCGATCGATCGATCGATCGACTTTGATCTTGCAACTGTTCCTTGGTTTCACTGGCATGCTGTCGTTCCTTCAGGACACCATCAGAGCCCCACCGCCGACAGAGGCGAAGGTGATGAAGAAGGCGTCGCTACTGAGCATCGTCGTGACCACGCTCTTCTACATGCTGTGCGGGTGCATGGGCTACGCCGCGTTCGGCGACTCGGCGCCCGGCAACCTCCTCACCGGCTTCGGCTTCTACAACCCCTACTGGCTCCTCAACATCGCCAACGCCGCCATCGTCGTCCACCTGGTCGGCGCCTACCAGGTCTTCTGCCAGCCCCTCTTCGCCTTCATCGAGAAGTGGGCGGTCAAGACGTGGCCGGAGTCCACCTTCATCGCCAAGGAGATCGCGGTCCCCCTCACCTCGACCCGGCGCTACAACCTCAGCCTCTTCCGCCTGGTGTGGCGCTCCGCCTTCGTGGTGCTGACCACCGTCATCTCGATGCTGCTACCCTTCTTCAACGACGTGGTGGGCCTGCTCGGCGCGCTCGGCTTCTGGCCGCTGACCGTCTACTTCCCGGTGGAGATGTACATTGTGCGGCAGAGGATCCCCAGGTGGAGCACCAGGTGGGTGTGCCTGCAAATGCTAAGCTTAGCCTGCCTCGCGGTCAGCATCGCCGCAGCCATCGGGTCCGTCGCCGGAGTCGTCACCGACCTCAATCTCTACCGGCCATTTAAGACTAGTTACTAAGATGATAGGCCGCAGAAGCTGCCAAGTCTCTCTACGCTTTGTCACTATTGTACTGCCGTCGTTTACTGTGGCCGTTCCTCGGAAGGGATACATAAATCGAATCCCACTCCCACGGGAGACGAGTCCTACGAAAGAGTCAATCAGTGTATGGTAGTGTGCCTACCTACATATTGACTTCAGAGACAATATGTAGGCAATTAAAAGTCGTCTCAGTGGTTTTATAATACGATTAAAGTAAGCAATCCGACCTCTGCAGAATCACTGATTTAATTTGGATGAGTACATGTAATGTCTGAGAATCTTTATACAACATCATCATCATCATCTTCTTCTTCTTCTGAGTTGGGAACACCTGGACATCTTAGTATGACAACCCGTGTGTTGGTGGACCCATCTTTTGGGTAATATGATACGACGTAGACAAAAAGGACTGTTGGTGACTATACAACACCTGTGTTCCTCCAGTCTCCGTATAAAAATTTCTATCTCCGGGATCCTTATCTCCATTTTCGTCTCTTTGGAACAGCCTGTCGTTCCAAAGCAGTTCAAAAACACCTCAATAATGCCTATCACATGATTGGTTCAATCTGGTTCGTCCAGATAGCCCCGACCGACTCCCCCACTCGTCATCGTGTCAGGAATCAAACAATATCGATAAGTTCTAAGTCAAATTGGTCACTTCAAGTTTCCTGATTCTTTGCACCTGGAAGCGGATCGAATCGGACATCATCAACGACAACTACAAACGTAGGGAGCTTGTAGACCAACATGTGTATAACCTAAAGGAGAAAAAGGAGGTAGATATCGAGGAGGGTAGCCCCCGAAAAGGTGGGTCTAAAGGAGACGTCGATTCCCCCACCGGAGGAATTCATGTGGGGGGTTTGAGTACAAGATTTGCTTTACGAAGGGGCGGGTCGATAAAAGGGGAGGCGGTGAGAGGGGTATGGGGCGGTCCACGCTCTGTGAGACACTTAATTTGGACTCATCCAAGCAAGTGGGTCCGGCCGAACCGAGTCGGGTATCAGTCATACGATTTGTGATCCATAATGAACATAGTAATCGAAGTTATTCTTGGCTGGTCGGCGTACGAATGGCGTAGCCGCTCGCATGCATCAGGAATCGTGGGGATATCTCTGCTTTCTGTGGCAGAGGCCAAGAATTCATTGGGAAGGTCACTGTCACGGTGGAGATTGCCCCCACCAAGAAATTCTGGTATAGTAGCTCAAAAGAACATGGATTATCTATCTACTACCAGTCAGTCCTTCAACGAAAAATAAATACCTACTCAGATGCCTAGAATTAGAGTAAGCTTGGAATCTATCTTGACATGGCGTTCACTGATTCCTCGGTATCATCCAAAGAGCCAGTTTGATGCCATTTAAGCCAATGAATGCAGGCAGCTGTATTCTCTGGTAGTTAAAAGCTAGACTGAGAGCGTACTTGGTTGGCTCACCTCACGGCGCCCTCGAAGGCTCATGACACTTGAGAGGAATTCCTTCGTAGGTGTAACCGTTCTCATCGGCATGCTTGTGGAATCGCGACGGCGATGTCGCAAGACCTATCAACAAAAAACCAAGCTTTCAGCTCTTCGATCAAGTATGGTGTGCACTGCAACATCAACACCCTCGACGGAGAACCACAACGTACCACCGTCGGCCATGTCCTTCGTCTTGTGAAGCAGGAATGTCCCTGAAAGAATCGTCACGAAACCGCACATCTCCGTGACGATCTGCGTCGGGTTCTGCCCATCCCATTCCTGCTAGTACAATTACAAGAACACCGATTCATCTATGACCAGAATCCACGCAGAACTCTACAAAGAATGCTGGGAATTCATTAAGTTGAAAGAAAAGAAAAGAAAAAAAAGTAGCCAAGGCATCTCAAAAAAGAAATCTGTAACTGTTGGTGACAATGTGGTGCACATACGAATCTCCTAAGTTGTCCTGAGAGAACCAAGAAAACCAGCATCCCAGCAGTGTCTCTTCCTCGAGGAGGAAATAGAGACAGACGTATAACATTCACTACCTCCGGAAGCTTAGTAGCAGTATTCAAATCTAGAAAACATCATTTAATTATCATAATTAGACTCAAATTCTATGCTTATGGGTTATTCCATCTGCTAGTGCGTACTTAAGAAGAAATGATATGAAGATCCAAAGGCAAAAGAAGAGCATCTCAAATAAATCAACAACAAGAAACAAAGGATAACCATTCAGATATACTTGTAAGTTGTTTTGATACGATAATGAAAAATCTAAAGCATGGTAAAATAAGCCAATGGGAGGAACAAATGAAGGAAAACTAAAGCTGTGTAGCATACTTTTTTGCATTATGACGTCCAATATTATCATTCTTCTAATGAAAATAAATGAAGTTAACAGAACAAGTGCAAGCATTACCTTGAACATGATCGTGCTAGCCAAAATGGTCAACGATGTAAACATCACATAGTAAATTGGTGATACAACTGCCGTCTTAAACGTATCAAGTGCCTACAGTTAAAAGACAGACAGTTAAAAAGGGTTATTGGCCCGCGCTTATGGCACCCACAAATCCAATTTATTTCGAAACCCAGCTTACCAAGTCGGTGACTTACTCGAACTTAGATTAATTCCGTACGTGTCTGATTTAGATATGCAGCAGTTTGGAGGGGTAATAAAATCTTAAGCATCAGTATAGTTGTTTCCAAGGCATATATGCTAATGTAATCATAGTCCAACCATAGTTATAACAAATTAAATAGGCATTATCAAGAAATTGGCCATCTTTTCCCTTTTTTTTTTTAATAAAACTAAGCTGATATAAAAACAAATACAGTTGCCAAAGACATTATTGTGAGACAGATTGCAGACAATGGATATCAGATCACTTTGTTTCAAAAGCATACATTATGAATATGCTAATGTAATCATTGTCCAACCATAGTTATAACAAATTCTTAATAGGCATTATCAAGAAATTGACCATCTTTCCCTTCTTCTTTTTTTTATAAAACTAAGCTGATATAAAAAAAAAAAAATACAGTTGCCAAAGACAATATTGTCAGACAGATTGCAGACAATGTATATCAGATCACTTTGTTTCAAAAGCATACATTATGAATATGCTAAGGTGATCATAGTCCAACCATAGTTATAACAAATTAATAGGCATTATCAAGAAATTGACCATCTTTCCCTTCTTTTTTTTTTATAAAACTAAGTTGATATAAAAAAAAATACAGTTGCCAAAGACATTATTGTGAGACAGATTGCAGACAATGGATATCAGATCACTTTGTTTCAAAAAGCATACATTATGAATATGCTAATGTAATCGTAGTCCAACCATAGTTATAACAAATTAATAGGCATTATCAAGAAATTGACCATCTTTCCCTTAAAAAAAAAAAAACTAAACTAATATAAAAAAAAATACAGTTGCCAAAGACATTATTGTGAGATAGATCGCAGACAATGGATATCAGATCATTTTGTTTCAAAAAGCATACAATATAAAGAACATAAAGCCTAAAAACAATCTAAATCATAAGAAACATGATCTTATTAGACAAAGTAAAGGAACAAAAGTTATCTTTAAAAGAACCGTCTGTTTTATAGAGAAACACTATAGCAATAAATGCTTTGACATATTTAGTAATGAATGTGACAGGACTCCGTATCAGCTGTAGCTGTAGGCCATTGATAGGTGAAGCAATAGGACCAAATAAAGAAAGAAAAATATAAAATGTAAATAGGAAAGAGAAGAGAAGGATGCAAAATAGAGCACAATGAGGACACTTGCACAAGCGGAGACTTCAAGCACTGCATCATTTTCTCTAACTATAGCTAGATGTTACCTTCAAGCCAACAAAAGAATAGAAGACTGACAGTTGTTGGCAACTTGTGTGCCTTTACAATTTGAACTAAGAACCTCAAGAACTTGGTCAAAATTAACAGTAGTCCCCCAGCTAAAATTAAGTTCATGAACCAACCGTCACTAGACCATTTAATCAGAATATCTGGAACATCCCAGTCACCTTTTCAATGTTTATTTTTTTCCAAACTTCTGTCTACTTTTCCACAGCATGGACTTTCTTTGGCAGAAGTATGAAATTGATACATCAAGAACTTGTTAGTGTGTCCAATATGTTGGAATCATGCAGAAAATGGACTACATAGACATATATAACACATTATATTTAAGATATTGATAAAAGGGGAAATTCATAATGAAACTCATCAAATCTTGGTACCTTATTTAGATAGTTCATTTGTGTAACCACACAAATAAGTACCACAATGGTGAAAGCCCAAGTTTGTGGGTATATCAATTGATTCATTCCTGAAAATGTTAATTTTAGAGCAATCCCAAGAGCTTTGACACTCATGACCTGTCCAATTTGAGATTTAATAAAAGTGAACATCATAAAAGCTCAAGAAACACATGAAACTAATTATGTAGGGACAAGTCATTACCGATAAAGAACCAACTAGGGAACAGACACCAACATAAAACATTATATTTGTCTGCCCATACCGAGGGATATAACAAAAAATGAGCACCAAAATAACTGCACCCACGATAGTCGCATAGCAGAGGAAGGCTGCAAAGAACATGCAAATGAGCCTCAGTAATACTTCAAACATTTATTAGACTTCAAATTGAAACCAAAGTGACGAGTATCATAAAGAACTGCCAGGTAAAAGCAAAAGCAACTCAAGGCAGATCGCTATCCCTCACAATAATATACAAAGACCTGGTTCGGTAGCAAGATTCCACACTTCCTTCACGGATTCGATTTCCCTCTCCTGTGGAGCATGGAGAACAATTGTCGTTGATCCCACAACACAAAGAACACAGCCAACAATACCCAAAATATTCAGCCTTTCCCGTAGGATAATATGTGCTAATGCCGCACTGAAAAATAAAAATGGTCATTGCAATAAAATGTGAATATTTTTCATAAATAAATGACATGGAACTCACAGTAATACCTTATTATTATGCTAAGTGCACCAAGAGGAGTCACAAGAATGGCCGGAGCAAATGCGTAAGCAGCAAAATTGGCAGCTTCACCCACGATCACTAATCATCAGCTCAAAATGTTAGAATTCACTGGTGGTTGGATACCAATGCAATAAGTAGACAAGTAATTCATGCAGCAATAAATATGTCTGCGCAACATACTAGGATATGATCAACTAATGGCTAAGAAATACGAGTTGTCAAATCATAGAACAAACGTTGCAAAACACTTGTCAAAAACGCCGTTGACTTCCCATACTCTTCCACATGATCCACAAGGAGATATTTCATTCGCAATTGCATCTTAGTGATGCTCCCTAAGGTTTGTCTAGTACAAGCAGTATTCCATTTGTTGTAAATGAGCACATCTGGAGAAAGAATGTATACCACCAAAAGCATTTCTTTTGAACCTTTGCCATCTTAATAAGATAGTTAACAGAGTTCAAACATTAATTAAAATCTCAAGCAATAAATTGAAGTGCATCAGGATACAAATGATTGAATGTTAGTATATGACCAAAAGCAAGCTGCTCTTAGGGTCAATGAAATGTTAAACGATGATGGCCACGAAGGTCTGCACGGTCCATTTCAGCAAGCTTAGTGTGAGACCATTTACCAACCCTTGGTACATGCTTGGGTTCAGGTCCAGCACAAAGCAGCTAGGCGGTAATCAATAATGCACAGAACAAGATCTCTTGATGACAACAACACAAATAGCTCGTGGACTAATAAAGATAGTAGATACCATGCTAATGGAATGAAAAAGCAATCTTACTTGTGATCATGCCAATCCACCAAAGTGGCTCGTACAAGTAAGAATAACCTCCGACCCCTGTAATCAGATGAAACCAATTAAGATCTCGGATGAAATCAAGTATCCACATAATGTACGGTATTTAGACATCAAGCTGCATTGGTGACTAGCATTATTCTACTAGTAAACTATTGCGGGTGATGTTGTTGCATCGATCGGGATGATTTGGTCGGGTTTTCTGTTTTTTCCATCCAACTTCGATAAAGGAGGAATCTTTTTCGTCAATGGTGACAAAAAATTTACCAAAAGAAGTACAAAAAGAGGGTCTCATCAGCAGATCAGCAAGAGTATCAAGAAAGTGATGCCAACACAGAGAAAGGGACAGAAACCTAATCAAGAAGCGAAGTTCTCCTCACCAGCCCTAATCCCGGAGGCCGCAGCCTTCTTTAGGCCCTTCTTCTTGATGATGAAGCTGGCGCCGATGAAGGCGCTCGAGGAGAGGGCAAGCACCAGGCCCTTGATATTGTCGGCGGACATGCCCCTGTAAGCCGACGCCACCCAGCTCCCTCGGGGAGCCAATTCTGGCTGTGCCATCCTTCCGGCTCTCCTCCGCCCCTCTCGCCGCCGCGGCAACCGCTCATCCGCCGCCGCTCCTCTCGTATCCAACCCTAAAACCTCGCGACCCGGCGGTTCCCAGCGCTCGGCGGCAGCGAAGCGCGCGAGATCGATGGAAGGTGACTGATTCTGCGTCGATCAAACGGCGAATCCGAAGAGCGATCGACGGGAGAAGATGGAGTCGTAGGTTTTGGATGGTGGGGTTTCGAGGAGGAGGAAGCGCGTCGTCGTCGTCGTCGTTATCGTTAGGAACGCGCGATGAAATCTCAACAGCCACAGACAGATACCGTTACTCCCCGGTGCCGTCACCTCACTTTCCCCGTCCCGTTCCCCTTCCTCCCTGGCTATCTGCGCGAATCTCAAAGCATTACGTAAACATTTCTTTTGTTTTATATTTAAATATGAAATGAGTGAATATTTTTCCTTTTTGTTTTCTGATTTTTTTTACACAAGAAAAATTCCATTACTCATGGATTGTATTTACATGATGTTTAATTTCTAAATATTTTTGAATAAAAATAAAATAATTTTTCATTTCAACCTTGATTTAATTTTGTAAATATTTTTTTGGTTTCAACTCAACTCAAAATTAAGCCAATACGTGAAGGAATTCCGAATAGGGTTCATTTGGAAGAGGGGGTGACGACACTCGCGTACGTGCATGGGAGGTCTGCAATTGCCACGTGGATTATGTGATTCCTTACCAATTAATTCTCTTCTCCTTATTTGATATTTTAATAATAAAATATATTTTAATATTTTTCATATACATACATACATACATATATATATATATATAGAGAGAGAGAGAGAGAGAGACTGATTTGTACATTACTACACAACAAATAAAGTGAAGGGAGAACAGAGAGGTCGACCGTATGTCCTGTTCTTCCTCTTCCACAAACAAGACAAGTTTCAATCTTGTTTCTCTTACCAATCTAACTTCAAAATTCTTGTCATGGATGGAAATTTACCCCACAATTAAAACCATAATTTTCAGCCTCTCATAAACTAGATTTAAAAACATATGAGATCAAAGCACAAGTCGAAACCACTGTACATGTCATGCTGCATTCTCTTCTTCCAGTGATCAGCAAAACAAAATACTTGGCATCCCTAAATTTCCTTGGAGCTGCTTTTATTTGTGAGGAAGAAAGCGTAGCAGCCGTTCATCTTCCTGCAACATCAAACCATTATGTTACAATCATGGAATCTTCTTCATTATGTAGTTGCAGATGAGAAAGAAGAAGTTTCACCTGCTACCGCTTCTACTTGTGCTGCTTCCGCTGCTACTTTTGGAGCTGCTACCGCTGCTGCTTTTGGAGCTGCTACTGCTGCTGCTGCTGCTTCCTCTGCCACCCAACTCCTTCTCCCACCACTCTCCCTCCGTGACCCCAAGCCCACCCTTCTCTGCTTCCGCCGAGACGGGCCTCGGTGAAACCTTTGAGCAAGTATTAGACCCCCCAAAGCTCTTCCTTCTCCCTCCTCTTATGGAAATCGGCACGAACATCTTAAGGAACACCCCGGTCTCGATGCTCTCCTTCCTCAACAGCCTTCTCTTCTCTTTACTTCGATCCTTCGATTCTGTCCTCCTCTTCTCTATCATCTCCTGCACCGTCTTCGCCACCCTCGGCGCCTCCACCATGTCCCTTAGCGAGAGCTCGTATGCGGGCTCCGGCATGTCCCTCACCAAGTCCAACATCTCCTGCCGGTACCTGGCGATCTCCTCAGCTCGTGACGTCGGAAACGCCTGCATACCGTGGTGGTGCTTGTGCGCCGGGGAATTGTCGGCAGACCGAGTCGCCGGGAGGCCCACGTTCTTCCACAACGGCGGCGAGGGAGTGCCGGAGTCATCGCCATCCTCCTTGGGCAGCCATCGGAAATCTTCGTCGCCGTCGCGCTGGCTGTAACCGGAGAGGTTCAAGGAAGCTCTCCGAGTCCATGGGCCGAGCTCGGCTTTGGTTCCTGCTGCAACCGTGGCACGCTCCATCGTCTGTCCGTCGCTTGCGCCGTGGGTTGGATTCGCAAAACTGAACTGGTCTCCGGTGGAGAACTCTCGTCGTTGTCGGTGAGCTATCATGGCAAGAGACGGGGAGAGAGAGAGAGAGAGATGAGGATGAGGATGGTGTAAATGGTGAGGAGGGAGGAAGGGCATGTGCTTGTGTCTTGAGCAAGACAAGGTCAGGTTTTAATGCAGGAGTCATTTGGGGTCCTTTTCCCGTCACCTTTCCTTTCTAAGCTTTTTGTGTGTGTGTGTGTGTGTGTGTGGTGGGAGAGGTGGATGCAAAGTCATGGGCTTCTAGATGTGCTATTGATGCGCTTGTCCTATTGCAAGGGAGACCGACTTAGAGCCTTCTACCTTCATCTAGAACACTTGTTTTCTTTGCCATGCACATGTGGTATTGATGGTGAAATGTCATGAGAGGGGATGGCCGCCTAAATCTCCCCCATTTGATGGAAGGCGAGTCTTTCTTATGGTGAATAATTGGCTTCTCTTAATTTTTATTTGGAAATTACCATCTCAATCTTATTTGTATATTTTCTAATTCCAAATTACGTCAGCAAAAGGATGCCGTGGTCCTATTAAGTTTCCCGGCCCTGACTTGGAAGACACGGTGATCAAATCAGCATTGAATGACTTCCTAACCTCAGAGTTATGAGGGAGGAGGAAAGATTGTTTGGTACTCGAGAAAAAGCATCCGGACATCTTTTCTCACTCCCCACAAAAAGACGTAAATCATGACGATGACAAGGGTAGTTTTGGTCAAACACATGTTGAAGCATACAGCACCGCAGATTGGACCCCACCCCGGTTTGCACGGCACGTTACTTGGGTCCAAAGCAAAGCCCTGAGCTTAGACCAAAATAATCTGCTTTCCACATCTATCTATTCATGCAATGCATTTACCAGCGTTTCTCGGTCACAGGAATTATTCATTCTATATTTAAAAAAATAAAAACAAAAATTATTATATCAAATGATATATATATATATATATATATATATATATATATATATATATATACACACATATATATACATATATATGACACTCATACCTAAAATCTATCATTTTTATAATATTATATTAATCAATTCAAATATCTCAAGATAAATATTTATTTTTATTACTCCTATATAATTTTATTATTTATGGATAGATCTCAAGGATGAATTATATATATTTTTTATGAGAAACTATTTTTTTGATTCTTCTAGAGATCTGCAACTAAATAAGTTAAGAATTCAAAATAATAAAAAAACTGAGAAAAAGAAAAACAACCTATACAGCCTATAAAGAGAGATGTTTGATGCATGTAATGAATAGCTAAAAAGTTTGAGTCCTGCAAGCAACTAATACAAAATGTTACATAATAATTAAATAAAAAATTCAGTCACAAAAAGCTATGATGTCAGAATTGGGACCATACTATTGACATTAGGAGTTCAAGACAAAAATCCTGGAATCAAAGCCACAGAAAGCAAAGTCCTATTATTTTCTTTTTCTTTCATCTTAAGGGTAGTAAGTCACTAAGAACAAACAACATCACAGAAAGCAGATTTATCTTCTTGAAAGATAAGCATTGGAAGTGGGTCCAGCCTATTAAAATGCCTGCCCAATAATTGTGACATGGCCAACAGCTGTCCCTGATGCCCTCATCAATGGGTGAGAATGAAACCAAGTTTGCTTCTAGAAGAACTATTGGTGTCAAATAAAGTATGACATCAACTGGTACAATGCATCCACACAATATCTGAGATAGTATCTCAACAAGGATATAAGAAAAGGCCAGAAGCCATAGAACATTCCCATGAGGTGTGTGTGTATAATAATATATATATATATCTATATATATATATATACACACACACACATGATGATGATTCAATACAGAAGTTGATCCTGGGTCATGTCCTAGCACAATTATGAGAGGCAATTGTCTCATCCCATTAGTTTATAACATCCTCAAGAAGATGCTCAAAATGTACAATCTTTGTGGTTGTCCACAAAGAAGGAAGTTGAAGTGCAAACAAACCAATCAGGCACAAAAATTATCCATAGGCTGTTCACATTTCTTTCACATAAAGCAACACTTTGGAAAAACTAGTAGTTCCAAAGAGCTACCTATGCATGCTAGGCTCAAATATCACATGTCAAGGACATAAGTTAAAAACTCATTAACAGATTACTTCAAATGTACTGTTATCAGATCTAAAACATCTTAACTAAAGCCATCTGTTTCACCAATAACAATCATGAGAAATTTATATCTTGCTAACTAGAACTGGAGGTCAGAGAAGCAATCCAAATATCTGGAGCATGAGTGATCCTCGTTAATCTCAACATGGTGTCCATCAGTTCTTTTACGTGGCAAACTAAGACACAAGGTACATCCAGACACCACAACCTGTAAGTTTTAGAGACTGCCATGACTTTGATAGGTTATTTGAAATGGAATTTGTGTGGATGTGGCAGAGCACTTAAGGTCTCTTGGCAAAGGATTTGAGAGGAAATTGTGGTTCTTTTCCAACCATATTTTCAAGTGAAGACCAACTCTGGAATAATACATTAGGGTTGTCTTTTTAGATTCCTAACACATTTCGACTTCTTTGTCATTGTTCTGTGGACACCATGGGTCTGAGGTGGTTCAACTTATCAACACATTAGCTCTCTTCTCTTTTCTCTAGGAGACAGAAACAGTGCATCATCAATCCTAGAGAATAAATGTTACAATCTGAGAAAAAAAATTCAATAGGGTTAACAATCTGGCTCATAACTTGGGATGTACCAGCTACAGAATTAGAAATATCAAAAACAAAGTTCAATGTCACATATGAAAATGTCTATCAAAGATACTTGATTTTAGTTACATGACCTATAGGTTTTCCTATGAACTCAACTATTGATTGTTTCACTTGACCTTTCAGTGGGGCAACATTTTTCCATCTAAGCAATTATACAAGTGACATGATTTTCCTAAGACAATGAAGCTTTGACGAGGCCCAAATCAATCATCTTTTTTACTAATGTAGAGTTCCTCAGTTTCTTCTCCATTCCAAAAATCTAGTTAACTTCACTAACTTTGAAATTGATGACAGCTGCTCTTATAGACTTAGTTGATGGACTTTAAACATGGAAAACAAGAGTGTACCTTTACATATTGATTCCTTCTCTGAAACATGTCTATCAATAAGAGGAACACCACAGAAGTGAAAAAATATGGACAACTGAATCTAGATCAATGCGTATTAGACAATGACGGTAACTTAATGCAGACAGTAACAGAATACCTACCAACTGTTCCAGATGTTATCTTTAGAATGACCAGACAAACTGTCCTTATATTTGAGTCAGAAATCTGGTGATGCCACATTTAATTGCAGCTAAAGCTGTAGTCATGGACGGATATCATTTTGTGCATGGAGTAGGGAGGCATGACAAGTGCTAGACTTAAGTTGCATGACCTTTTCCAGACCAAGTTGTAGGATGAATATAATCTTGTGGATCTATGCTTTTCTAAATCTTCAGTATCATTATCTTAACTACTTTACTGATGTTATGCCTTGGCACCTTGTGGCAACTGCAAGGAAAAAACTAGTTAAGGAATTGAGAAGTTCAGGTTATGTCAGATAGGCCTGAAGGGATGCCCATGACTTAATCAGGAATATTGATCAACCAATGACACTTTATAAGACTGAATCAGGCCGAGAATGTCATATAATCATTTGTTTTTTTGTCACTATTTTGATGGGAGACAATTACCATGATCATTTTTCTAATATTGCATGTTTAAATAGATGTAACCAATGGAAAGCATTCCTGTCCAATAAATGACTGAAGAGATAGACATACACAAAAACCCTTTTGTTTCAGTACATTTCTACTTGCATTGGCTATATGACAATCAAGCAAAAAAAAAAGTGAGCTGGTATTTTCAGAGATATGTTCAAGGGTATTTAAAAGAAAGAAAGAAAAAATCCATAAATCCCAACATTCTAGGAGATCTAAATTTAAGTGTTTAGATTGAATGGGTCCTAAAGTTGGCTGAAATTGACAAAATGGAAAGGAGATGTTTTATGGAAGACCTGCACCGATATACACAACGTTGAAGTGGAGTAAAACATAATTCTTCCACAGTCAAGCATAACTTGAGGGTTTCAGCATCACTTGCTTGGGGGTTCAGGATCATCATCCACGTCATATGCTGGGTTGCATAGGCATCTGAAGAGTCTTCCAATGCCCTGAAACCAAGAATATGAAAACTCAGGAGGCTTTCTCCACATGGTATATTATTGGCTTATCCTAAGTTTGATCATTTTTAGTAATTTGTTGAAGGTCCAATTTTTTTCTGTGACAGAGACATTGAAAGTTTAGTTATAATCGAGAGAATCATAACTAGACTGCTGCATGTTATGCTCGAAATGTGACTCCGGTCAAAATTAGGTAATAGACCCTTTTTTTTGTGAAACTAACAAAAAAAGATAACAGGTTTACCTGTGTAAGAAATGGAGTTCGATAAGGAAGCCTCCGTGGTGAATCCTCAACTGAACTAGAATCGGAACTAGTGTCATCATCTTGGACTATTTTTTCTTTTGAAGCAGGAGCAGGTAATGCATACTTTTCCTTCTTCAGGGAACTACCCTGGGCACCACAAACCAAGAATTGTGCATGAGTTAAGAGTAGTTAGCATCGAATTGCATATAAAAAATTGAAGTAAAAAACCAAAGATTTTTCTGAATGCAGACTTTTTATCATCCCAAAAATCTGACCAGTTTCTCATGTCGAAGCTCAAACAATTGGAAGGTTAACCTCCACAGACTATGCCCCCTTCGTATTTTGAGTTTAATGTTTTTTGTATGAGAACTTGATGCATACATGTGCATAATCTTGTTAAACATATAGGTCAAAGGTACTTGTAGTTGTAAAATTATCTAAATGTTTTGTATTCACACTTTTATCTAGAAGATTCATGGCATCAAAACCACATGCAGTTTGAAATTTAGCTTTAAACTTTGAAGCTATGAACTTCAGTCGATGATGATCTTAAATGTGGAGCCAAAATACCAAAATGTAGAAGAGAAGCAACACAGAGTTGAATAAGAGGTTTATGGACTAAGAGCAACCAAGGCTATATCAAAACCTAAAGTAGAGGAATAAGCACCAAATCATGGCGTAATTGGAAGTTCTATGCAAAGATTTATTTGCTCTTGACAATTTTAGGTGATTTTGGGCATGCCAGAATCCAACTCATCAAGTTTAGACCTTGCACTGTGTGAAAGAGCAACAGTAAAGATAGATGGATTCCATACCTGGAAAATTTTTCCAAGGATTTTTAAAGCAACTGCCCGTGCCTTAAGTTCCTCCTTCTTGACACTGTTTTCTTGCAAAACCTGTAAAATATTTCAGCAAATGCCAAAATAAGTCTTCCACCAATAAGATATCAAAATGCATACTTCAGACAGTGAGATACATGATCATAATTTAAGACACAGATCAGTATAGAATAGAATTTCTAGAGTAAACAGCAGGAACTTGGAAGGAACCAGAATGAAAAGGGTTTCAAGTCAGCTACTCTTCTGACCAAGAATTAAGGAGTGTCCTTGAGAAAAGACTAGACAAAATTTACCATGTCTATATTCCATGTGAGTTTAAAAATAAATGCCATTACGTCTTATGTCATGTTCAGGAAGGTGAACAGCCTTTCAAGAAAAATGATCTTCATGCTGGAATACATCTTAGATTTTGCATGAAGACCCGAAGACGTTTGATATCCAACAGAATGCCATATTTCCTTATAGTGTTATATACATAAATATCAATATTTTGTGGACTCGTATGACTGATGAACAAACTTCTGTAACCTACCATTTGGCATACATGTAGAAGTGTCACTTCAATATCTACAACATTCAGTTTCCACAACGATTCGACCATTAAGTCTTTATTCATTCGCATATGTAACTCAACATCCTTTTCTGTAATGGTGCCATCTTTGTTGAGTTGCCGGCAAATATCTTCTTGAATCTGCAGTAACTGGAAAGCGCCTAGGCCATTGATTGGGAACAAGTTAGTAAAGATGGAAGGGGGTACCCACCTTCAAGAAATAACTGAAACAACAAGGAGAGAGGAATAACTTCAAACCTTTAGCTGCTGAGATTTGTGATCTCCAGAAATGTCCCTTGTTCCGCACCCATTCCGCAACAAAAGGAACACCTAGATACATTACCTTTTTGCCTAGCTCTTTCGCAGCCTGCCTTGCATATACATAACCAATGGTTTGTAGAATCTCAACTCCAAAAGCTGTAGTCAGATTGGAAAATGATTTTAGCAATTGAACACATCTAACTTGATGCACCAGTTATGATGCTAATCAATATGGATAAGTGGAGTCAAACAAGGAACTTTCCTGTGTAATGGATAAGTGAACTGTGGTCCATGCAACTTGTCTAGCCCCATCTCATTTCCATCTTTTTGTTTTTCTAAATGTTTCTTATCACCCCTCGTATGCAAAGCTTGTGTATAATACTCTAGGGCATGGCCCAAATAGGGAACACAATAGAAAAGAGAAGATAGGAAGAAGATCGATCACACAATCGAAACACGAAATAGCTTAGTCAATAGGCCTATTCCATGAGCAGATATATTGAAAAACTTCAAATAAGGTATACCAATGGTGTGGACACTCCAATTGAAGAGTCTCTCAGCTAAAATAGATTTTAAGTATTTAAAATCGAAGGAAGAGACAAAATTCCACTATTTTAGTAGCAGAGTTTACTGCAAAACAAAATATCACATTAAAAATTATAATTGTATTTGTGGGTTTCACTAAAGAGGATTTGATTTTTGTCCAAGATTGATGGTGGCATGCTTTTTATGTTTTTCATATTAGCATTTCTTAGTCCATAAATCACTTTGGTATTCCTAATTCGTTATTTATTAATTTTTTAGTGCGAATCCGACCTTGGGATCCTTGTATTAGGAGCATATCTCATATAGCATTCTCTTTCTCTCACTCTCTCTACACTCAAGTATAGATTATATGTAATATAGAGATACACCTTACAATATGTCAACCAAAACCATAAACGAAATCAAGCATGACCTTTAGAATGTCCAGTTACAGAGATAACAAAAGAATTCAGTTACTGACCTGTGTTGGCGAGCCTCTTTGCTTCAGCTTCTGCATGATGAAAGAATCCTTCTTTGTCACCAGAAGCATATTGATTAAGGAAATCTTTCAAGAACCTAGCAAGCTTTTCTTCCCTTTCTCTCTGCACAGCCTACATGATAATAAATACGAAACTTCAGTTATGAGGATAACAACTAAAACAGATCCATTTCATCTTCTTTTTCACAATTGGAATCCTAGAATGGTGAACCAATAACATTAAAAAAATGTGACAAGAATTAGTTTCCACAATTGAGATTATCCTTTTCCAACTTAATCCAGCATGGTTAAGTGGAATATTCCATGTACATCATAGAAATGTCATTCTGTATTCATAATCAAAGAAAAATATCTCCTGAGTCAATGGCCAGAAACTACAAAAACTAAAATAAAATTTAATTGTACTTCCATACACACCTTCATCCTATCTTGAAGTTTCTCGGGACTGTCATTTTCACTTGTTAATTCAGTTGAAGCCATTGATGCCACAGCGAGGTGTCCTATGTAGTCCTCAAAGAGTTCACTTCCAAAAAGAAGGGTAAAGATGGCAGTGCCGTCTACCATATTTTCTCTGAAATATTGTGAAACAATAGCTCATTAACAACGAAAGACTAAAGAAAAAAACCAGTTCACTTGATTTCAAATAATCAAATACCGAGCTTAGATATAAGCAGGACCGGTTTTTAATAAACATCTATGCTATAAGATGGACAGAATAAATAAACAAAGAGTAGACCATCTAACTATTGTAGTCATGCTGGTAGAATAGGCAGAACATAGAACATGGTAAAAATGTGGAGGAGAATTTCAGTACATGTAATAGGAAACTGGATGCACACACCAATATTCGCACAAGAACGTCAACATAAAAAACATGCATGCACAATCCTTGGCAAACAAGAAATCTAAGCAAAAAATTTTGCAGGACACTAACTATAGACAGCAAAGTGAGGGTTAATCTGAAGGTATTCAGAGTAGATGAAACAGATCTCTGTGTGCAGTGTGAGCATTTTTGCTCTCATAAAAGTCAAAGAGGTAAATTTTAAAGGAAACAAGTTTCTGAGCTAGTAGGTAGAATCATGTTGTTCATCAGATACTATGCAACTTAAACCCCACATTCCCATAGTTTATTGGATTTTGCCGTGGGAGCAATGCTCGGCACATGTTTAACACAGACCGATCCTTTCAACAAGATAAGAAATCTTGAGTTACTTTCATGATGTTGAGTGTATCAAGGTCTTAAAACCTTAATTTTGGATATGGTTTCTGCAATGTGGAAAACAGTTGGAATTTTCGACAATTCCATTAGTTCTCATTAGGACTGAATTATATCTAATATCATGCAAGAGATACGTCAAATGTGAAAAAAGTGCAAGACAAGGATCTCGATTGTACTGACGAAGGAAAGAGATGTGTGAGCAGAAAGACACGAATTACCTCGACACGCCGTCTTTGCCAAAACCATCATAAGCTCTTCTCTGCACCGGATCACTCAGGACCTGATAAGCTTCCCCAAGTGCCTGCCCATACATGCAGCACAGACCATTCAACAAGCATCGTACAGGCAATATCATTTCTAAGCCAAACCCACAATCGAAGGCGATGGTTCCTCGGATCTTATCGATCAAGATGAGCCCCGACTTGCCTGAAACTTCTCCGCAGCTTGAGGATCATCCGGGTTCTTGTCAGGATGAACCTGCCTTGCCTGAATCAACACCCCCATCAAACACCATCTAGCGCCGATACAACTAAATAGCATCCTAAGAGGAATCAGGAAAGCCACCTTGAGATAATAAGCTCTGCGAATCTCCTCCTCGGAAGCCGACGGGGTGAGGCCAAGAACGTCGTAGTACTCCGTCTCCTTGGCCATCACCGGTTCCTCGAGCCAACGCTCTCCGCTCCTCTCCTCCTCCCGCTTGTGCCAGGGTGCCTGTGTTAGGGGAGAGACATCGACAGGGGAAAAGGGGAGATGGAGGAGCCCCACATGGGCGCCTTCCCGGTGCCACAACCATGGATCGGATTAAAGAAGGGGAAGGAGAAGGGGAATCGGAGGAGGGTTTGGTTGCCCTTTCCTTCAATCTTTTAATTGGTGTTGGTTGGTCGGAGCTCTCTTTCTGCCTTTGGGTTGGGTTTGTTTAGTGGGATGCTTTTGGCGGTGGTGGGTTGGCGCTCTCACGCAAAAGAGGAGGGAGGGTTTGAATAATACGAAGGGTGGGTGGTGGCTTCACAAGCTGGGGATGATCGTGGAGAGATGATTAGGGGACGTGGGGGGGCGATGCGCCGACCGCCTTCATTATGAGCGCTCGCCCGGCTGGGTTCGCTTTTGGCAGCCACACCATTATACTTGGAAATGTGCATTACGTGATAGTCCCTTAAATCTCGTCCTATAATTATTTTTTTATTTATTATATTAAAATTTTAAAATCTCATCCGATAAATTTATACCTAAAGAGGAAAATAAAGTTATAAATCAAATAATACATCTAAATTATATATAACAATAATAATAATAAATTATAATGACGATAGAGTAATACTTGACTTTTGCACATCACATATATATATATTTTGTGAGTAATACTTGGGCATGGCATAGTTACTGTATAGCATAACGTATAAATAAAATTAATAATAACATACTCATCAAGATTCTTGTACATTAATCTTAATCTTACCCAATATTTGCATCACATATATATCCGTGAGACTAATCGGGATATTACACAATAATCAGTGCAAAACATGCCATTGTTCAGCTGCCTAAAAACAAGTATAAGAAGGAGCAACACAAGGCTTTAATTGCTAAAGTTTGGCATGTTCAGACTTGAGTTTGAACATCTAAAAATATAGGAACTGCTAATGGAGTCTGACACCATGCATAGAACATATGATTCGCTTGCTTACCTACAGTGACGCACATATATTATCTATCAATCCATGAAGGACCACTTCAAGTTCAGGCAGCATCGAAGGGCCTAAACAGTGTTGTGCATGAGGCACTTATTTCACTAGGAAACAATTATGCATAGTCGAATCACGGCAAATACTGATAGTTATGGAAGCCATGCGCCTCACTGAAGAATCAGGCAACCTTCTGGAAACCGAGGAGCGTGCATTGGATCTGAGGAATTTGATGGAGTCCCTTTCTCCTCGTCTTCATGGATCGTTTCTTCTTCAGGCTCCACAAGACCTATGGCCTCAAAGATGTAGGTTTTCACTTCATGGAACCTTTCCTCGGAGAGGGAGACCTCTGCCAAGAGCCTCCAAGCATAATCCTCTGATGCCTCTTCGTAGTCCTTCTTCCGTTTCAGCACCATGTGGCCACTGATCTCCCAAACAGCAGGGTTCACTTGTGTATCCAACAGAGCCTGGCCTACCTCACCAAGTGCCTGTTTCTCAGCATAACACTGCAAATTTGGGACAAGTGAGAAAGGCATCCAATCCACAAATATCATTCTTGTTGCAAATAGGTTCTCTACAGTGATCAAGGTTTAGTTCACATATCGAAAACTAAACACACACACGCATACAAAGATATGCATAACAATTAAAGAGATGCAACTGAGAAAGAACGAGCATCTGTATCGGTGCCTAGCATAGTTAAGAGCTTCCTTTAGTTCTTATAAAAGATCTACTCCCATCACATACACAAGTCAGTTAAAAGCAAGAGCATCTGTATCAGTGCCTAGCATAGTTAAGAGCTTCCTTTAGTTCTTATAAAGATCTACTCCCATCGCATACACAAGTCAGTTAAAAGCACAAGCTTCACCAAGTATGCAATCCAAACATTCATTTCACACGCATAAAACCATTTTGTGGTTGCAATTTTGTTCCAATGTCTGTACCACCATTACTATTAATTTTTACTCTCTGGGATTAGATTGATGGGGTAGAAAGTATTGCAGATTCACTGTCCTTAATGCATGTAACTAGGAAACAAGTCAAGAGTATAAGTTGTCGAGTTTACAAATTATCCAGTAAAAAAAATAAGGATTTCCAGCATAAATGACATTGGAATTTGTGCTGCTACTGGCTGTAGTAAAAACTTCTTTGTGCAACTGTTTTATCATTACAGTTTATTTGCAAAAAAGTATATCTTGTTGCATAACAAAGGTTCAGCATAACTATGCTCATCAATTACTGAATTCATAAACTTCTTTAGAATTTCACTGATTAGCAACATTCACTTTGATATTAAGCCAAGGAGCGCAAGCAATCTTGAGAAGCTTTTTAGCCACAATAATAGCTGCGAGAACTAATATCCAAGGACACCAACAATAGGAATATATATTAAGAAAAGTTAATTTCTTTTAATTTTAGCATTTGAGATTCAAGTGTTCTTGGTCATCATCAAGATCACATGCGAACAAGATAAAACCATATGAGGTCCAGAAGTTGACATGAGAGCCATGGTTGTTGCTCCATGAATCGTTAAATGGATGTCATTTCATAACTTTAATCTAATAAATAGGACTAGCATTTTATGATAAAAAGCATATATTAAGATTACGAATGTTTACCTGGGGGAAGAGGAAGACCCTCCGGCCTGAGTCAGAAATAAGCACATTAAAAGGGATATTGTTTGATTGAAGCCATATGCATGAATTAGCAACCATATCAGCCAGGTCCTTCAAATGTTTTCCTCCCTCATAGACGAGACCCCTCACAGGGTAGTTCAGCAAGCGTGAGACCGTCACTCCGCTCTTGGATCGACCCTGATTTGTGGGTATCTTTGCTGTAGGAGCTTTCTCCACCGGAAAGGGCACAGACAAGTAATAAGCCTGACATGATACGATCGAAAATTTCCCATCAGCAATCCCACAAGTTCATGACATCTCACAGCAATCCAATCTTTAGTCACAAGCAAGCAAATTGAATGGGCTCACCTGGAAGTGCAGGTGATTGATGGTGGCAAAGGCACCCAAACTGTTGTAACCGAGCCTGAAGTAAGGGCTTCCTGCTTCAGAAGCCATACGAAGGGCGAGCAAGAAGCTCTCCTGGTCAATTCTCTGAGGCAATGAGTCGAGCACACGGGGAATCAGGAGCACATGGCCATACTCAATAGGGCTAACCTGTAACCATTAGAAACTTCAATCACATAGTTCTTGATCAAGAAAAGGAGGGATGCATCGAAAATTGCTCTCACGTTGATCGCAACTACGCTGGGAGATTTGGTTCCTTCGTTGCCATCGCACTCAAAGGGGTGAGCCTCATCGCCTCCAGCGGCCTCAAAGCGGAAGAGCACCTCCTCCTGCCCCACCTTGGTGAAATTAAACTTGGCAGGATCAAAAGCCTGGAGGACGCGATCCACACGGAACTCGGTGGGACGTTTCTTGAGGTGGCGACCCTCGTTCAGCTGCGCGATGAAGCCATGGTCTCCGGGGATCACCTTGGTCTCGCACGCAGTGACATCGTACCGGAACAGCCCACGGTTCATCCGATCCTCCCACTAGAAAGAACACCACAGCCACGTTGCACTACCAAACGGTAAAGAAGAAAAAGATCGAATCTTGAAGGGTTCCGCCCCGAGAAAATACCTGTCCAAGCAACAGGGTGTTGAGGAAGAAGTCAGGCGGCAGCTCGTCCGTCCCAACGGACGAAGCTTTCGGCCTTGGGTCGTTCTTGAAGGCATAAACCGGAAGCTTCGAGGCTGCCCACGATCACCACACAGAAATCTTGAGGACCAAATCGAGAAACCCGCGGGGCAAAAACATCGGATCTTGAAGGGGAACCACGGAATCAAGGCGAGTTTTGGGGCGCCTTACCGGGCAAGCAGCACTTGCCGAGGCAGCTACGGCCGCAGCCGAGGGGCTCGCCGGCGTTCTCCTCCTGGTAGTTGGAGAGCACGGTGGGAACCCTCTTGATGGACAGCATCTTTCGGCGCCTTGTTTCTCGCGGTTACTCAAACGAGAACAAGAAAAAAGGAGAGGTGGTGGTGGTGGAGGAGGAGGAGGAAGCAGCGAGATCCGCCGCCGGCGAGGAAAAGGAGGTCAGAGGGGCTACCACCGGCGGAGGGGAGGGCGCCTCGACCACCGTGGGGTGCGGGGGTGCGGTTCTTGTCCAACACGGCGGCGGCGCCGAGCTTTAGGGTCTCCACCTGCGGTTGGAGGGGGCAGCGGCGTGCGCCAAACCTAGCCGTGATTGCCCAACTCGAAGGACCTCCACAACTCTCTCCTCTCCCCCTTTCCCTCTCGCTCGCTCGCCCGCCCTTCTCCTGCTTCATCGGATGGCAATGAGCGTGCTTTAATAGTAGGCGGATGGGAGCCTATGGGATGTGGAGCCCACTCAAATTAGCCAATAAGAATTTACCATTTGATAAAATAATATAATTATAAATATAGTTAAAGTACGGTCGTAATGGTACAATTATGATGGATGGATGGATGGATTCTCATGGCGGCGGCGGCGGCGGCGGCGGCACGAGAGAACTACGGTAACGATCGTGGGTGGCTTCGTCTCCGTCTCCCCCCAGCCGCCGTGTGGTGGTCGGAGAGCCTTCTGTTGAGTCTCCATCATCCTTATCTTTACGAAACAGCCATGAAAGGCCCCTCCGGACGCAGTAGAAGTTTCCCACCTCACAAGTTTGTTTGGGCCAATTGTGTTCGCTTTTGTTGGCATCACATTTATTTGAGACCCCTTTTTTTTTTTTTGACTCGTATTGAACGGTCCATTAAATGTTTACACAAATTTTTCTTTCCCATTTTTTTTTAAATTATTTATTATTCAAGATGAGAGAGACATCCTCCCATTCCATATGCTCAAATTATTTTGGAGGGAAAAAAAAAAATCTTTTGATCATATCACGTTTCATAATAACTCGAGGATTAAAGAATCTTATTTAAGATAAATATATTTAATTAGAATTTAAAAATAGTATGGTGTGGATTTTATACGCCCACTATTGATCTATGTTGTACACTCTATCATATCAAACTCGAAGAAAAATTTTCGCGTACTTTTCCATGGTCACATTTTTCACATCATCAATACTTTATTTGTCATGGATTAATATACATAATCTTATCTTTATATTGATTGATTTTATTTTTTTAATGGAACTAAAGACCAAATTAATTTAATGAAGATTAGCATGAATTTATCTTTTGATTCTTGTACATGTAGATATAACAAGCAAATATCATTGTTCTTTTAGATAAGAAAGAATCGTCGCCCCCATATTGTTGTTGTCCCACATGCATGATGCATCGTGAGCCAACTTCTCTCTCTATCTACCATCTAAAGAATAACCCATGCATATTCGAAAAGCCAACCTTCTTGCAACAGCACACCTTCTTCCTCTTCTTCTTATTTTCTTGAGAGGTGAAGATGATAAAGGGAAGTGGTGCGATGATATGGGATGGATTCGCAAGCACATCATGGATACTTTGTGCAGGTGATAGAGCTAAAAGATCACAATTAATTCCCCCAAAACCGTCATGGTGGATTCTGTGACCCTACCTAAGCGAGAAAGAAGACAGTCCTACGACAAATAGAACTCTTGTTGTCGTCCTTCTCGGCCAATTGACAGTGCGGTATGGGTGAGGATGACCACTTCAACCGGACTCGGGATGGGCCAATTTTCGATCATATCATATTCGATCGATGTGATCATCGATACGACATCATTTATGCCACACCAAATACTATTATTTATTTTATATTCAATTTCTTGTTTTTGGGCGATAGCTCGTCCAAAGAGTCATCATCAGCTTAACACCATCTTAGGCACTCAGTTAACATGACGTGTTCGTTCCTAACAGAGCTTCATACGCAATGCATAATGTTTTCGGTGAATCCATACGTCCGAGTAACGCTTAACGACTTTGTGAAATCGTAGGTTACTTCCTATTAAATGCATGCTGATGATGACTTTAACCATCTTATATATTGATGGAGATATGTTCTTCTTCATGTTTATAACCTAAGTATTAAACCAATATTTGTCTGTCTCTAAATCTAATTTTGTAAGCGTAAATGTTGGTTATGATTGTTCGATTATGACATATAAGATTGCCTTAAGTCATGTCGCGAAAGGATCCTTCCCTTAGCTCCAATGCATTAATATAAATTTTGATTGTTTGATCGAAATGTCAGCCAACTAAGATTTCATTTCACGTTTGTCTTTGAATGGTGCCAAGAAAATGTCGAATGTTTTCGATTCACAAAGTGTCAAACCTTGCAAAATTACATCAAGGGTATAACCAACAAAGCTCCTTCAATACTTAAGTTAGTTTTGTTTATGAGGTGTCGATCAAAAGTGTCGAATCTTTCAGAATCGAATGTGTTAGAACTTGTGTGCAATGAAGAGTCGAGGAACGAAACTGATGGTGATAGGACCTTTCTTTCATAGTGAGGTTTTAGGACATCTATACTTGAAGACGTATATTAATTTAATGTTGAGGAACAAGTATGCTATGTCGAATACGAAAAACATGCAATAATCATAGACGTAACTTATAATGTCTTAGGTGCCAAACGTGATATCAACATAGTGCTAGAGTATCATGTCGAGTTATCGATCAATATAGTGTCGAGCTATCAAGCATGAGATATCAAAGTATCATCCACATATAGTGCTAGAACATGACATTATGATGTTAGTAATAGGTGTCGGTTACACCAATCATCCCCATATGAGCAAGTGCGCTATGCCAACACCGGCAGTGCAATTGCACGAGCATCAAACCGGGTTGACTCCACGACGTGCATTAGCACATCAGACAGTCAAATACGAACGAACATTGGGAATATAGCAAACCGGTGTTTAATCATTTTAGCACGAGCGTCGTACGAGCCGACATCAACCCAACACTAGTAAAACAAACCACCAGCACCAGATTCTATTGTCTTCGTATCGACTCAGAGGACACCGAGGATTAGATTAGATCATGCAAAGCAATCTGGTTTGGTTTGCCTTCTCGATCCCACATCGATGGTTGCATGAATCCACCTGTGTCACGGTGTGAGGCTGTACCAATGATTTGGACTCGGTAATTGCACTGCACTGATTGATTCTTCCAAAAGGTTGTGCAGCATGGCACGTTCGCTGTAACATTCTCGCAAAGGACAACGGAGCTGCTCTCCCCCAACACTAATTGCTTTTAGTGGAGCACGAAATCCAACATATAAAGAAGTGGTGCCATGTAAAGCTCCTTCCTTACACAGCCTCCTTTGCCCAAGCACCACTGCCATGGCTTCCTCTCCCTCCTCCTCCTCCTTCTTCTTCTTCTTCTTCTTCTTGCTTCTCCTCACACCCTCGCTTGCCTCACCACCACCTCCACCTTCCTCCACGTTAATCCAAACCACATGCAGCCTGACGTCCAACTACGACTTCTGCGTCGCCGCGCTCCGATCCGACCCTCGCAGCCTGAGAGCCAAGGACGTCAAGTCCCTATCCGCCATCGCTCTCCGGATCGCCGTCGTCAAGGCGAAGACCACAGCGGCGTACGCGGCCAGCCTCGCCAAGAACGCTACCGAGGCGGCGGCGTCCCGGTCGGCGTTCCGGACCTGCGTGGAGAAGTACAAGAACGCCGGCGAGGCGCTGCGGTGGGCGCTCGGCTCGCTGGCGCAGGAGAACTACGACTACGCCTGCGTGCACATCGGCGCGGCCCAGGAGTACGCCAGCACATGCGGCAGGCTCTTCTTCCGGAGGAATCCCGGCATGGCGTTCCCGGCGGCGATGGCCAAAAGAGAGGATGAGCTGCAGCGCCTGTGTGGCACTGCCTTCGACATCATCTCCCAGCTTGGTTGACACACGCATTTTGTCAAACACTCGTACCGACTCATAGCATATCAATGATATAAGCATCATAAGTTGTACTACTGTGGTATTTTGGGATTAGAAAACCCCAATTGATATCCAGTCATGCTGTCATGAACTTGTGGTGTGACTACCGTACCTTATTATATGAAGAGGAAGTGGTGAAGGTTGTTGCTTGTCTCCTAGCAATTACCATCCATATGAGAGACAGGACCTTCGAGCTTTACTGGTTGTAGCTATGATTGAAGGAATATGGTTTTGGCTGTGGCTTTCGGTAAAGGTCTTTCCCACACCCTCTTTTGAGAGGCTTCTCTACTAAGCACAGCATCCACAGCGTTGTCCTCTGCTCTTCATGTCTTGGGGTATATATAAAGCCTGTGTGATTGGACCACAGGGATCAAGTAGACTCACCGACATCCTTGCGAGCAGGAGAGTCCTCTCAGGCCTCTTGTCCACAGAGAGAATAGCCTGATGGGCCAAAGATGGGCCGACAACAAACAAGAATGCTTTTTTTGAGTCGGAGCATCGTTAGAGTTAGGGTTTGTCGAGGGGCACCTTTTGTCTCTACATTGACGCGGTTGGCGGCCATCGCATCGCCGTCCGGCCTCTGCGGCGTCTCCGTTGATCCCCTTCTCTACGGTTTTTGTTCTTGGTCTTTATCTTCTCTCTGGATCGGGCTGTGGCGATGATGAATACGACAGTCATGCACCACGCTGATGAGGAATTCTCCTCGCATGTGCTGCGACAAAGTCTTGTACCCATTTTTCTCTCTGAGTCTTCCCGATCCGTGATTCTTTTCTTGTCAGTCTCTCGGTTGTGGTTGGCGAGGTTGGTTTGTCTTCTCATCTGATCGCCGGACTTGTCTCTTTTGTGTTAGATCTAAGCGTAATGCCTCTGTCTTTTCTCCGATCATTCTTTCCCTTCCTATTTTTCTTTGTGGGGGCAGAACAAAGATCAGATGAAGAGAGCTCTAACAAGCCCAACCATGCTGCCGACCGAACTGGCTCCTCGTGTGCCCTGTAGATGCCGCATTTCTATATGCTGCTTTTAGTAGGTTAGATCGGAGATGTTTCCTGGGCAACACACTTTGCAGTAGAATTACATTATGAACGCCGTTTGCTCATGCGGACGTCTGTTGACCGGAAGATGTAGTAAGCCTCTTCACAAGAATGCGGACGTCTTCACAGCCAAAAACATCGGAGAAATCACTACCTGCAAAAGAATCAGAGACACACACAACTTCGGAAGCAGTCATTTACCCTCTTGAACGATCGATACATCAACTGCTATAATGTCATCACTTCGGAGGGACTTATTCACATTCCAGGGTTGAAACCTGGAAAGAAACTATATCCAAACATCAAACCGATAATTTAGCGTGGGAGGATGAGTCCATCAGGATTGACTTGAGCCGACGGGCTTCAGTACCAATACACTCGCGATCAAATAGAGCAGAGACGACGGCAACACCTTTCAGGCTCGGGACGCTAATCTCCATCACTGAGCCAGCATTTGCAGCGCTGATACCACCAATGGCGACCACAGGCACTTTGGAAGCCAGACAAACCGCCTTCAAGCCATCCAAACCCACCGTGAGATTGTTGGCCTTTGTAGTAGTCGGGAAAACACCTCCACAGCCGATGTAATCCGCGCCATCCGCCCATGCCTGCGTTGCTTGTGCTGCGGTCTTACATGAGACGCCGATGATCTTTTGAGGCCCTAAAATGCTACGAGCAACTGGAGCTGGCATATCAGATTGCCCTACATGCACGCCATCGGCATCACAAGCGAGTGCAACATCAACTCGGTCATTGATCAGCAGCGGCACTCCGTTGGATCGGCATATTTCCAAGCAAGCGTTTGCTGCTTCGATGAAGTCACGGGTCTCAGCCTCCTTGTCTCTGATGGCATGAGACGAAGAAGAATCGAAACCTCAGCAGAACTAAGAACTGAAGCAATTCGCATGTTTCATACCTCAACTGAACAATGGTGGCACCTCCTTCGATGGATGCTTTCACGGCATCCACAATGGAACGACCCCACTTCCTGTTCATCCCAGAATCCGTAACTGCGTACAAGAACAGATCATTAGCATCAAATGATCTCGCTCCTGCAGTATGGGCATGAGTGTTGAGATCAAATAAGTGGTCCAAGGGGCCTTGAGGTCCGTTTCCAATTAAGATATCTTTGCTGTAGTCAAGAGCACTCTCAACAAACGTCTTGGCCCTCTGCAAAAATGAACAGGCAACTGGAAGTTCATAAGCTTGTGTAATTGAATTTACAGTTTATATGCACAAGAGGATCACCTGAACAGCTTGCAGCATCGGGGAACCTTTGGCGAGTTCTGCTGCTATGCATGAAGCAAGAGTGCATCCAGTGCCATGGGTGTTACGGGTGTTTACGTGTGATCCGCGTAACACATGATAATTTTCTCCTACAAGCAGAAAATCCAGTGCCATAGTTCAATAACTAAGCAAAAAGGCTTACGGATGAGCCGATATGGCTGTCAAGAGGTAGAGGCATACCATCAAAAAATACATCAGTTGCTTCTGATGAACCTGGGAGATGGCCACCTTTCACAAGTACATTCCTGCAAATGATACCTCATCAATATAATTCTCAAAGGAATCGAAATAGAAGCTTTGATCATTCATAGCATCTCGTTTTCTTGGTCTAACATCAAAAGGACAATCATGTCAGGATACCAGAATATTACGGTCACAACATGAAACTGAGGAAAAATACATCTTGGCATGATCATGTCTCTGATATTTTGGAAAGCATCAATAGAAATTTTCATAATCTGGTTTCGACAAACTTCAAGCAACTTATTAATAGATCCATCTGATGGGAGAAGACTTGCACAGAACAGATAAACTCAAGAACACAACAAAGATCAAGGAAACTACTGTTAGCATCAAGTCCTACATTTTCTAGCATCATACAATGCTCTAGGTTTGCAAAACAAGAAGCATATTTAACCTACGATTATAGAGTTTGCAAAACAAGAAGCATGCGTGACAAACTGAAAATCCCATAGAAACATATAGTGAAGTAAAAATATCATGAATGACCTATTATCATTTTACCAAAACTATTCATGAAACACCGACAAGTGCATATATGAGAGGTCAAAGGATAAGGTGACTGAAGTGGGTGATAAAGAAACAATGTATACTAGTATGAGAATGAAGAACACTGAACAATTTAGAACATACACAACTTCAAAATGAATGCAGAAACTTACCTGGGACCTAAGTTATGTATAGATTTTGCTGCAGAACACATGTCAGATACTGTTCTCAATGACATGCCTCCAAGTAAAGCTGATGCTTCTTTGAGATTTGGAGTGACAATATCAGCCATCGCAAAAAGTTCATCCCTGAAATACAGAACTACATATTTCATGTGCACCTTCAAAATAAGTGCATTTAACTCATTTGTGTGACTCGTGAAGGTTCAGATCAACCAACAATTCATCTAATATCATATGGCCTATACCGATATCCTGAAAGTGTTGATGGCCCAGCAAGCATGTCGCCGCTTGTAGAAACCATGACTGGATCCACAACTAAAGCTGCCTTCCAAATTATAACAATATCAACTAAGGTACTGATAAATTATCATGCAAGTTCATTTGTCCTCAAGCCATTACCTTTAACAGGGAACTCCTGAAGACTATGGCATAGAACTTTTATTATGCCTACAGAAGGAAGCATCCCTGTCTTTACCTGTCAGGTTGAAACAAAAAATTGTATTGAAAGGAAAGCAGACCAGAAAAGAGACAGAAACAGAGAGCTAATAGCGATAAATACATTAGGGGAGAAAGGGTCCGAATAATTTCAACTCAAACTACTGACAATTTAGCAATCTGGGAACAGAACATCCAAACAAAAGAAAACAAAACTAACAAACAAAGAAAGCACTACAGCATATCAACAGACAGAAATTAACCACAAAAACAGAGTGAAGGTGATCAAATGGAATGAACAAAAATTGGCAGGTAACATGTTATCCAAGAATCGAATATGCTTGAGGTAACCATGGTGAATATATAATTAGATTTAGAATATGGAGAAGCCATCACACCTAATCTATTTACTTACATCATCAAAGTTATCTCAACCAGACTAGATCTTTGTATGCACAGAATGAAGTAACATCACCAATGACACGAGTAACTCATATCAGAGCACATATTCATAACAGCACCAATGTGATAGATTTAAAGGCTTCCTATCTGCATTACCACATTTATTTCCCACATATACCTCATATCAGAGCACTTATTCAGACAAAGTTAGATGCCTATGCCAAATATCAACCGTTTGCTTGAGTGAACAATAACTAGACTTTGACATCACACATCTCCAATGTGCAAATTACAAAGCTTAGGGTGTACATTTCAGGAAAAAATATAAAGAAAGAATAAAGAAACTTCAACATATTAGAGAAACGTGTCATAACAATTAGATGGAATCATAGACATTAGAGGAATATATTTTTATGTATTCAGTCGTATGGTGGGAAAAGAATACAATCATATTATAGTGGCAACATTTGTTACCATATAACATGGCATTTCAAACCACGCAAGAAAGAAGAAACACGCATCACCACAAGTGTTCACCGTTTGATATGCATGACTTGACATAGTTAAAGTTATCTCAGTATCATACCACATCGACCGCCATATCGGAAAGCACCGATCTCAGCTGCTCCGCCACGAACGCCTCCGGCACGGGATGGACACCCTGCCACACATCCAAATCAATCCCCAAAAGCCTGACGCCTACTCGTCGTAAAAGCCGAAACAGGCCAAGAGATCTCAGACCTGAACCCCGACGGTATTCTGCGCGGTGACGGCCGTGATGACGGAGGAGCAGTATGCGCCGAGGGCCCCGCAGGCCTTGATGTCTGCCTGGATCCCGGCTCCGGCGCCAGAATCGGACCCAGCGACGGTGAGCACGTGAGGCATCCTCCTCCCGCCGCCGTTTCCCGCCGCCATCACCAGTGCGGTCGTCCTCCGTGCGCTCCCACGGATCCGCCCGCCCGATCTCGACGAAGGCCGCGTGTAAATCTGGAGAAAGTACGGTAGAGCAGATCATGATCGAAGGCTTGATTACGCTACAAAGCTGAGACGTGGAAATGATGAGTACCAGAGAAGACGGAGAAGCGGTCGCGACGGCGGCGACTGCCATGAAGCTTGATGTGTCAAATGAAGGGTTGATTTGCATCTTTGATGCCCTAAATCTTCGCGAATCGCACGAATCTAAAAGCTCCAATATTATCCCAAAATCCCTTAAAAATAACCCCGAAAATGGCCGTTAACGGGTTAGAGCACGCCGAACCGATCCGATCCGCCTCGGTGTAGCCGCCGGATGAATCATTTCCAATCGGATCCTTCAATCTAACATCAGATGCTGCACACCCATGATCTGATCGGATCGGGTCGGATCAAAAGCGGACGGAGGCCGAACCGGATATTAATCTCCTTTGTACTCAGTCGACATTTTTCCCTTCGATTCCGGCCCTCCTTCCACCGAAAAGAAGCCCTACTCCGATCTCTCTTCGAGTCGGAATCCCTCAGCGGCATTGCGTCCCTCTCCCCGGCGGCTCTCGTGATCCCTTCTCACCTTTTCTCTTGCCTTATCTTGGGTGCCATTTCTTCGCCCTGCGCTTAGGGAGGTCGTCGATCCTTGTCTGGATGATCAATGTCATCAAGTTGATGTAGTTATTGCGTTCAACATTTTGATTATATCTACATTGCGTTCGAGTAGGGTAAGGATTATATTTCTTCTAGCAAAATTGTCTCATTGCCATCACCATGCCATGTTTAATCCACATTGTTCATCTCAAGTGCTAGAAGCATTTCAACTCTGCAAGGTCAGATATGGATTACCAATGCATGGTAGGGTAGATCAGCCTAATCACTGGGGCTACCCTTCTAATGTTTCTTCTTTTATTTGTCTGTCTTATTCTATTAATATTGGATAAGGGTAATAGAAGTGGGTATGATCAAGAAAAGGCTATACAGCTTTTGGGATTAGTACATCAAAGGAATGTGTAAGGTTGTGAGATATTGTTTGTGGCATAGTCAACTATTGCCACAAAGTGAATATTGGTGAGCTACAGGCTTCCTAGACATTGAAGCTTCATAAGTGGACAAGGAAGCATATCATGGTGAAAAGTCAAAATTCTAAAATTAGTATTTTGCAATTGGTATGGAGGATGTAGCAGCAGGGGTCAACACTTGGTGGTATTCAAGAGAGCTTTGGGGGTGCTGTTGGATGTTACTTTGAGATGAGTGCTTGAGCATTGCAATTAGTGCACCAGATCAAAGCACTTAAAAGAAAACTTGGATAGGTTAAAAGTAACAAAGAATTGGCATGTGATGTAATCTTCAATGTTATAGTAAGCTGAGAGAATCTGTTACTATCTAAGCAAGTCAGAGGATGGTTGATACTTCTATCTTTTCTCATAAATTCAAGAAATAAAACTCAATTACAATTTCTGCATTTGTCTTTATCTCCTACATGTTCATACGAAATATAGTTCTACAGGATGTAATATGGTAACACACTAACAATTGTGTTTGATTTTGTGGTCCTTTTGCTGCTAGAGGATACAAAATTTTCATTCACAACCAATTTCCTTAGTCTCTAGCTTGTATATGCTTTGGAGATTCTAGTCAGTTTAGTTCAAGTGTTATACCTCATGATGATCTTCATCTATAAGCCGAATCAACTTTGATCTTACTTTTTAATTCTGTAGTGTCTGAAGCATTCGTGATGGATCCAAAGGCAGATTCCGCTTTTGATCTGGATGAAGAACGTGTTGTAAGTGATGATTAGATTCCTTGTTGTTGTCTATGGTGCTTGCTCATTCTTTTCTTCCATCAATTTCTACAGTCCCTAGTTTGGTAGTTCGATGAAGTTCCATATTGAACACAAAAAGAAGTTAATGCTAGGTATATCTTTGTTCCAGTAGATCCTAATAAGCAAAACTTTATGAATCTGCAATTGACCAACTTCTGCTTCAATCAACTAAATATGGGCAACTAATGGTGTCTTCAATGGATCACCTTCAGTGGAAAGTCTCCGATAGGGCAGAAATAATGCCTAGGTGCTCATGGGTATCAGACCTTGCAATTGTAGACTCACAAAGTACAGCAGAATCCTCTGGTGAAAGGACAAATGCCCATACTGCTGGTTCAGAGTCTTGATTGGATTCTAGAGGTTTGAAAATTACAATGAGAAAAGCCAGAGTTGATTTAGAAGATTCTGCAAGGACATTGAATCCAAAACCAAAAGTTGCTCCCTCGTCATTTGACTTTCCTGGTGAAGATACCAAGCACTTTAACAAGGTGCAAACTAGCTTTTCCTCATTTCCTACAGCCTAAATTGGTTTAAGGTCACAATTTGATATGGCTTAACCTTGAGTAGGAATTTATTGCTTGCAAGCAGCCAAAAGTTTGGTGGGTGATTATTTACCTATTTTAAGTTTTCCTTATTGATATTAAGAGAAGAATTGCATGACATCCCTGTGTTTTGGTATGCAGTTTGCATCTGTCTCATGTAAAATTGAAGGATGAAATGCACTTGAGAATGTAGCATCAGGCCAATAATTATCACTGGTTTAGCTGAAAATGATATTGACTGTTCTACTTTTAACTGCAGTCGTGCAGTTCGATCAAATTAAGATGATTTATTTTAATTTGATATTTAAGTCTTTTGTATCTTCCCTTTGCCCATTTTATACAGCTCTTCTCTTTATCTCAGGCAGTTGATTTGTTTTCATCTCATGATTGTCTCAGGCTCCAAATCTGAGTTCTAGTTTACAAGCAGTTGAAGCTGCTCAAGGGTTCTCCCATGGTCGTGGTCGGATAATACCTTCACTCTCTAATGAAAGACAGGATGGGTTTTTCTATAGAGATAATCACATGAATCTGCGAAGGACCGCCCAGGCTGTTCATGGTCATAACCATTTTGGAGTGAATAAGAAATATAGCTCACACAAAACTTTCGAAGTTTCAAGAGAGCTAGTTCATGGTCCCCGGGCAAACAAATCGAATAGTTGTTTGGGCTCATCAACCAGAAACAACAATTTGAACCAGTTTGTTCGCCGAGATAAATATAACAAAACAGATTTTCAGATTGAATATGAAAATGCCAAGTTCTTCATGATAAAGTCATACAATGAAGATGATGTCCACAAAAGTGTCAAATACAATGTGTGGGCAAGTACTCCCAATGGTAATAAAAAGCTGGATGCTGTATTCTGGGTTGCAGAGAGATTAATGAAGAAGGGCTCAAAGTGTCCAATTTTCCTATTTTTCTCAGTGCGTAATGTTGTTTTATCTTATGCTTATTGGATTCGTTTAGTGTTTTATAAACTCAATATCTGGATCCTATAGCAATTACATATTAGTTCCTCAGTTTCTTCACATGAATTCTACTTTAGGCCTTCTTGTTGTTTAACCCTGCCATAGAAGAACGATTTTAATCAATTTGCTGATTGATAGATTACATTACAAGTGCCACTGCGAAGGTTGTTCATGATGTATTTATTTTTTGTGTCTTAAATTTGTTAATTTTGCTTTTCTTGTTAATTCAATGTTGATGTAAATTTCAGAAGCCAGACTTAATCTACTCCTCTTTTCTGATTATCTAGAGCTGTATAAATCACAATGGACATTACCCGTCAGAATTTCTCCATTGAGAAGTTATAGTTTATGGTTTTTATGGTCATTACTGAATTTTAAAATTCTCTTTTTGATTTCAGGTTAATGCCAGTGGTCAGTTTGTTGGTTTGGCTGAAATGATTGGACCTGTTGATTTCAACAAGAACCTTGATTTCTGGCAAAAAGAGACCTGGAATGGGTTTTTCCCAGTGAAGTGGCACATCATAAAGGACATACCCAACAGACTTTTTCAAAGTATTAGGCTTGAGAACAATGACAACAAGGCTGTAACATTTAGTAAGGATACTCAGGAGGTATCATTCTCTTTATCTTGCATTGGTAACCTCATAGATTGAAGTCCACAATCTCTATGTTTCAAAAACCTTTCAGAATCTGTAAATTGATAGAAGAAACAACTAATCTCTATGTTTCTTCTTCTTCTTCTTCTTCTTTTGTTTGCCCGTTAGAGAGATTTCCTATCATGCAAGTGTTGCTTGGGCAACAATTTACTGTGGTTTTTGAGATGTTTGATCAAAAAAATAAAGATATAGAAAGAGAATTGTCATGTGCATGTGAGATCCAAAGATTCAGCAATCTGCAAGGGAATCTTTTACTTCAAATTTACTCTCTAGAGGACTTTGTTCCTGCATAGGGATAGACTATAAACAAATACTGTGTGATAGTAAATCACTAGTGATCAGTTACTCTTTCTACTACTGTCGAATGCCAGGGCGTCTTTAATCTCCCTTGTCAAGATGGGACTTCAAATGGTTGACCGACGAGCAATTTATTTTTTCTGACTTCCAGGAGATCTTATGTCTTTATTGATTATTGATATGCTTTGCAAAGGCTTTTGTGATTCTTTTGCAAGCAAAAAAATACTCAGTTTAACTTGACCTGTTATTATTATATACATTTTTTGTTTACATCTGCACTTAGCCTTTGTAGATAGGGCTGCCACAAGGTTTACAAATGCTGCACATATTCAAGGGCCACCCTCTGGGAACATCACTACTGGATGATTTCGGGTTCTATGAACAGAGAGAGAAATCACTCCAGGCCACAAGGAGAAGGAGGCCTGCTGTGATGGATGTAGATTTTGAATTCTATGATGACAGTTGTGGTAAAATTTTCATCCCCCATATCCCTTGTGGTTCTCATTTTTTGATTGCATGGAAAAAGGTTTCGCCAGACTTGAAGTAAAACTTCAGAAGTAAGAAGCTAACCTATTGCGATTTTTTTATGCAGGAAAAATTGGAAGCAGCAGTAAATGAAATGAATGTGACTGGAAAGCCTAGAAAATCTTGTGATTTCATGTGGGTGCCATCCGGCACCAGAGGACATTCAAATCATTCACAGGCAAGAAATTGACATGGCAGATTCTTGCCCTGATGGATGGGTAGGAGATTTCAAATTTACTGTTGCTCTCTCTCTCTCTCTCTCTTTTCTGTATGTAATATATATAGCATGCCATTTACAAACTTCCCGTGGCAGCTTACTGCTTGCAGTTTCTTTTCTCTATTTGAACTTCGAGAACTGTTTGGCTTCTTCCCAAAGAAGAATGAGAACTGCTTACATTGGCAGCAGCATCCCCAGCATACAGATTTAAACTTTTGGATCTACTTGAGAAGCAGATTTGCTTATGTTTATTTGCATTGGTACCAATATAAAGCACCAAACCATCAATCAATTTGAAAATGTATTAATCAAGTCAGAACTCATTGCAAAAAAAAATAGGCTTCTACAGAATACAAGGCCAGATTTCTTAACCATCTTTTGTAATTTTGTTGACAGAATTTGAAGCTAAGGTTCGTGCATTTGTGAATACATCATTCACAATCTTGAAACTAGGATATGGATTTTACCTACCACAACTTAGCATGAGAAGGGATAGATAACAATTTATTGAGAAACAACTGCAATTTAGTAGCATGTGACCATCTCATCTACAGGTTACTCTTTAATCAGAAAAGATGTAGAATCATACCAGCAATCTGTTGTCCTTACCCAATTCATTGAAATAAATATACAATCTAGAGGCCCCTGACCATCTCATCTACAGGTTGCTCTTTAGCCAGAAAAGATGTAGAATCATACAAGCAATATTGATGTTAATTGATTGATAGAGAACTACAATTTAGGGGCATGTGACCAATCTCACCTACAGGTTGTTATGAGTAAACAACTAAAGCCATAAGAGACTTGGTGTTAATTAATTTAGTTTCTCAGAGCAATATGCTAATTACTGGAAAAAGAATAGTAATACAAAAGAATTCCTAGTACATTGAAAGAATTATGTAAATTATGACTCTATCTCACCTGTGCTCTTATGATAGTACATTTCTTTTCTTGCTCTGCCTTCTCCACAATGAACTTTACCTGCTCAGCCTCCTGTGCTGCCACCTGTTTTGCTTCTGTCCCTACCAAAGCTCAAGGATGCAATTGAGACGTCATACAGTGACAGCCTGCAAATGCTGATCAAACACATCCATTTTTTTTTAACCTTCAGTGTCATCCACATATCTATTTACACTGAAAAAAATTCCCTTACGAACTATATCAAGCATACCTCCCTTTGTGTGATCAGCTGGCTGGCATTGCATTGTGCCACCACAGATTTCAGTGTCTAATGAATAATAGATGACAGAACTGTCTCATTGTAATTCTCCCCAAGAGAAAGGTATATTGTAGCCAAGCAGTCCGCAAATGGCCATGTCAGAACACGAAGCCCAATTTTTACCTAAGCAAAAGGAAAAAAAAGATTTTAAAAACTAAATTGTTGTAAATCAAAAGACATCTTGATGCAAATATTCAAGCAACAAAAATGATATTGCTATCAAATTAACAGGCAGACTTTCCAAATATTCCGGATCAAGAGGGACAGTCTCAAACTGTTCACAATTGACAAGCACAGTTTCCAACCTTTTCTAGTATCAAAAGCACCAACATAAATATGAATATATCTTATCATAGTAAGCCACTACTCCTCGCTCCCATTGTCTTGACACAATAGACATACGTATCAATAGTAAAAGCTATAAAAAGATGATGCGAAGATGAGTATAATATTCTCAAAAAGGAATCATGTGCATGATACTCATTATATCAAATTCACAATAAAGCTATAGCTTGCCAAAACTAAAAGGTAAGAAATAGAACCCTTCGCTTCGTCTTCTAAAAATGAGAGCATTGAATGATGCATTGCTTAAAAGAGTAATAGAAGAAACAATATCTTAAGTTGTCTTAAAAAATAGATCAGAGTGAGGAATGAAAATACATTTGAGAAGAAACAAATTAAAGAGGTCTAGATGGCTCAACAAATGGCTGTCATTATACTGTTGCCATTCAAACGGCGCCAATGATAGCCAGAATAAGGCAGATCTCTTTTTTCTCAAGTTAAAACTATCTCAAGAATCTGCTCATGCATCATTTTCACAACATGCAAACATTTGCCATTACAATAGCTACCAACTATTGAGAACAGAGGCTATGAGCCATTTAACTCCAGAAACAACTAATGTAAGAAATAGAAGATCTCCTCTAGCATGGTTGTGAGCCCATCGAGCCGATGCCTCACTTCGGGCAATCCTAATAATGACGAAACAATTCCATTGCTTGCAGGACATATGCAACCAATGCCTCACTTCATGAGTTATCAAAACAACACAACTTATAACAATTAGCAATGGTAGACAGTGTACCCAGAAATAATGAAACGTGAGTCCATAGGGCATCAGGGGAGTACCATTTGCAGATCACGGCTCCCTGAAGTACTCTCCACGAGCTGAGGCCATGCGCGAACATCGTATATGATTGGCCTCTCCAACCACGGCACCATCAGATGCGTTCCTTCGGGACAAACCTGCACAACGAAGCTCCACCTTACCTACGATAACCAGAACTAAAACCATCAAAACCGCATTCAGATAGCACTCCCTTCGATGAAACAGGAAAGATCCCCGAAACACAATCGCCACACCCGAATCGAACTTGGTAGCCTCAAAGGGCACTCCCCACACCAAACTAACGAGGAAACCACACGATCGCCCTATTAGTCGACTAATTAGATCATTCGGGAAGACTTCGAGACCTTGTCCTTGATGCCGTAGATGCGATTGAAGCCGATGGCGCGGTGGCCACCTTCGCCGTTGCAGAGGCCGGCGCCGCCAAAGATCGCGACCTTGAGGAGGTTCGCTGCGGCGTGGAAGCAAACGCGCCAGGAAGCGAGTAGTGGCGATCGGCAGTGGAGGGTTTTGGAACTTCTTGCCCGTGTCGAAGCAGAAACTCGTGGCGTTTATACGACCGAAACGATTTTATCTCGATCTTGGAGTGATAAGATGAACGGCGTAAAAACATTATAAGTCGAGTCATAAAAGCTTGGATTGAAATAAATGTTTTATATATCATGTAAAGTAATTTTAATCGGATCAGTAAACAAGTATCGGAGAACACTTACGTCCTAACATCGCGGGAGGGATTAAGCGGGCAATTGACTTGGTCAACGACCCATCAGGATATTGGAGCTGGCACGTGCGGACCTGACTCCACCCGTTTCGGTTCGTTCCTTTTTTTACAAGTCAATTCTCCAACCTGTACCTCTCGACCACCTCCGACCGTCAAGAACGGCACCCCTTCCATCTCTATTCTTCGCTCCTTTTCTAATTCTTTTACCGGTAATCTTTCCTCTCTCTCTCTCTCTCTCTCTCTCTCTCTCTCTCTCTCTCTCCCTCGTGATGTTCGTTCCTGTCCGATCCCTGCATCTCCAATTCCGAAGGGTTGCATGAATCCATTAGCATCTCGATCCCACCTCCGCCACCGCCACCTCGCCGACTCCCGGCTCATGAACGCGGGCTCTTCCCGATGGATTCTTCTTCTTCTTCTTCTTCGCCCGGAAACATCGTCTTCTTCAGCGTGTCCAAGGAGAAGGACCTTCTGTACTCCTACAATGGCGGCGGCCAGGAGATCCAGGCTTTGGCTCTGAGCTGGTCGGACAAGGCGAAATACCATCACGCTTGGCACTCCCACACCGTCGACAACATGACCTTCGGCTTCCTGATGCAGGACGGGTATACATTCTTCGCCATCGACGACGACGGGAACACCGGCAACTCGGAGATCCTGCTGTTCCTGGAGCGCCTCCGGGACGCCTTCAGGGAGGTGGCCAAGGACGACAAAGTGGGAGACGAGCTCAGCTGGGTTATCAGAGTCCGAGCAGGCGACAAGACCAGGAACGCCTCCATGAAGGCGCAGCAGCTGTCGGGGGACACGCACGAGGAGAAGAGTCCGGAGGATGTCGGCGGCATTTCGAGCAGGGCGTTGAAGGTGGACGTGCTGCAGGGGCCGGCGGGCGGTGTGATTTCTCTGAGCCGGAGCTTGAGCTGCAGGCTGATGGCGCAGCAGCGGGCGCGGCGGTTGTGGTGGCGCCAGGTGAAGATTGTTGCCGCGGTCGACGCGCTGCTGTGTTTGACCATGTTTGCCGTGTGGCTGGTAGTATGCGAAGGCTTTCAATGTGTGTCTTGATGAGAGGATGAGGACGACGACGACGATGAGACTGCATCATTAGACTTGAATCAGTCCACATCCTCTTGTTTTCGATCTGCAATTCTACGCCAAAGCAGAGTTGTTAGCCCAAAAAGATTTCATGCTGGAATGATGTTTGCTGAACGAAATGTTTGATTTATCACCAGTCAAATGTCCTGTCCAATCTGACTAAATGTCTTGTTTGTTGTCATCATCTCCTTCCCTTCATGGACTTCGC
This sequence comes from Musa acuminata AAA Group, assembly GCF_036884655.1. Taxonomy (NCBI): domain Eukaryota; kingdom Viridiplantae; phylum Streptophyta; class Magnoliopsida; order Zingiberales; family Musaceae; genus Musa; species Musa acuminata. The sequence goes on along the minus strand of NC_088343.1, from coordinate 10,514,002 downwards.
GTACCTGCATACATTTAGCCTCCAAAGATTCTTAAGGTACATGTATAATTATTAAGTTCTTCCACATTGGACCATAGCATCAACTTCAGCATGCATTCTGCTGTTGAAAAATGTCATGTCAACAAAGGGGAGTCACCACATGCAAACTAGTTTTACAAGCAAATTTCACCACATTGAACAAAAGCAGCAACATATCGACTGTATAAACATAGACGGTTAATCCATTTATCAACGAGGGAAGAAACATATAAGGTGTTATGCTTGTTACCCACTACCCTAATTGCATTGTTCTTCTTCCTCGGCATCAGGCAGTAGCCCATTTCAGGCTTGAAAGAAAGACCATAAACATAAGGATGTATATTTATCCGCATCACGAACACCAGACACAACATGGCAACTGGTGCAACAGCAACCTTGGCAATCAAAGAGCCCATATTGGTGCCACATACTAATGGCCAAACCGCTACCAAAAACAGCATGGACAATTGCATTCCTACATGGGGAGAAGGTACGTCAGTGATTCTTAACCAGAAACATCATCCTGGCCTCCAAGACCTTTCTGCCCCGCGGCTGCATTCGTGTCGGCATCAGCATCAAATAAGGCTTTCTTTGAACCAGACTTGACAACCTCACCAATGACTGGTGGCAGCTTCCTCTTAGGAGAAAGTCTCTTGGCTTCTTCGCTTGTGTAAATATATATCTTCCTCACCATGCTGCAGAACTCACTGCAAAAACATGTGCATAAATCCAAATCAGTTTGGTGGCAGATGTTCATACACCTCACCAAAAAAAATTCAGAAGCGGATTCAGGACATGATTTCTAGTAATTTATATATATAGTTAAAGGGGAATCTTTCGGAGACTTACAGCCAAGGGTCATCACCAACCAACATCATGTCATCCTCATTGTCTGTGTAGACAACCACCCACTTTTTGACTGCACCAGAGAGCTCTCCTTCAATACTAAACATGTTTTCCAGCTTGTAAAGAAGATCATCATATCCACATAATCTTGTCAAGTCCACTGCCCTTCCAACTGCCATACCTTGCATGTGAACCTGCATAACAAGAAGGGCTTCAGTCATACTTCAATCTTAGCAAGAATATCCTTCGCTGCAGAAATTTTTTTTTTTTTCTGCCAGCATCTCTGGCAAAACAATTTTCCAATATTCAAATAATGAGTTTCTCCTGACCAGAGAAGTAAACTTTCAATATTAAGATGCAAAATTATCATGATCAACGGAAGGCAAATCAAAATGAAACATCAATCCATAACCTTGGTGCAGCTCCTCGGTTGCCTGCTTTGTGTCTCCCAAGATGACCTTAAGCATAACTTCTCCGGCTCACTGTTGTCTGCAGGTGCATCAGACCTCTCAATGTTTGATGGCCGTGACTGTAGGTCTGAATCCACTTCCAAAGATATTGCAGGTTGGTCCACCCCAACCCCTGAAATTGTCGGGACTGGTGACATTTCTCCCATTCCAGAACTCTCAATCAGCTGAATCCCAAATAGCCTGCAGCCTTTGCTAGTTTCCTGTTTTCTATCACATGGTTCTCTATTGATGCTTGCCGAGAAGGTGTCACTTTGAGTTTCAGTCATGATTGGCCAGCATAGGCGGCTGTTGATAGCAGTAGATGGAGCATGGCTGTTGATAGCAGTAGATGGAGCATTGCTTGCATTGAATCCAATGGAACCAGACTGTGATGCAGATGAGAATATACATGCTGGTTTATATGATGAATATGGCTCTTCACCTCTTTGTGGCCCGGAAAAAGAGAACATTTGGGCAGTCTCGACTTGGGATTTCCAAGAACCTACATAAACAACTACAGCAGTGTGACGGCAGCTAGGAAAAATTATCTGAAGAGCGGAATTAAAAGAAGTAGCTGACCATCATTACAGGACAAAAATGCGTATCATGTACAGATTACTTCATCTATTGATTCATCGAATACAAAAATCTTCATCGATCAGTGCTAATGACAAGAATAGTGTGGCGTTCTTTTTGTTGTCATTTATGAACAATTAAGTGTGTTATATGAAACACTCTGATGCTCCCTTATCTTTCAGAATATCTTAGTCCTTAAGCAGTTGATACCAGATTTGATGCAAAAGCTGAAAAAAAAAAATTTTGCAAGTTTATCTCACAGCATCTGAGTACTTGTATGAAGACTGATCGCTTCTCAAAGCATACAGATGGAAGTTAATTCTCGGAATGTTCTACACAATTAGTTCAACTGCTTATTAAACAACTGACAGGTCAAATAGCATCACCAAAAACAATTGAAGGTACTCAAATTCAGAAAGAAAAAAAGGATAAAATAAAACCAAAAATTGAAACCTGATTCACAGGTAAAGAAGGGAACTGGAAGCAGTTACAGATAGCTAAATTCATACCAGGCGTAGGAGAAGGTCCTGGTGTTCCAACAGGTGAAGCAGGTAATCGTGCACGCTTGATTCGCTGGACTGGTTGGGCGGACGGAGGAGCAGCTGCGATCAGCGGCTCCAACTCCCAAGGTGAAACACTGTCTGGACGCAGCGTAGATGATGGTTCATCCCATTGGACCTAATCATAAAATTCAAACCCCTTACTTGGCAGACAGACAATTCAGTAATTACTATTTAAGAAAAAACATAGTACAATCTAAAAAGTAAAAGGTTTCATATCATTACATGGATGGGGGTTAAAAAACTTCCAGAAACTTCTAAGTGGCATCATGCTTCTATGCCCCATAGCAGGAAATCTTACCTTCAAGGATCTCCACTCTGAATCTGCCCATTGAGATGATACCTTGTCTATGGCACCAACAATAGTACCACTAAATCTGCAACAACATAGAATGATAACTAGCTCATCACTGTCACTAGCAAGTCTGATTATTTAGCTTAGAAAGACATCAAAAGTACCTCCTTTCAGGAGTATCATCACCCTCAAATCTCATCTTAAACCTCATCCCTACAGAAAATTTGTGACTCTTGGCTTCAATATACTTGTTGAGACTTATGATGAACTCAGATCGACTTGCTCTGCAGTATTCACATTTCATTATAAGTCAATTTCTGATTTTGTGCTCGCAAGAAAATGAATTTAAATTGACATCTAAGGCAAATCTATTAAGTTCAGATAAGCTGGCAAAAGAAGACATAATAACTAGCTAAAAGATGTGGACCAAATGACAAAATGCAAATTGTTCATTACAAGTTAAAAAAGGAACTAAATGAACATTAATGTTAAAAAAAGACTTTATCACTGCATTGGAAAGCTGGACCACCAAGTTCCTCAAAACATTTTAATCTGCCAAAACATATACCTCAAAGCAAGTGTAGCGTGCGAGGATGGCCAAAGAGATTTAAGAGCATAAATGCCATAAATGAAGGGGGATAAAAATGTAACCTTGGTTTGTAAAAAACAGAAAAAAGAGTCCCAGTAGTGATAGCATGGGATGCTGTAGCAAGAACTCCAAGATGCATACTATGACTGGAAATGACAGATGATGGCATGTTATTGAGTTGCCTCATGAGCCTCCTGACACCAACTCGCAGCTCACCATTTTCCCCTCTGACACGAACATATATAGATAGAAATTTCTAAGTTAAAACAAATTGTATTTCTTGCCAAATAAATGTCAAGCTTCTCAATTGCTCAATGAAACTAATGATTTCCTCACCTTAAAAATATAAAAGCATCACCAGCCACCAATCGCTTTGAGCTGACAAATACACTCCAACCTGTTGTAAGCAGGTGGCGCCTAGGTTGACCTGGAAGAAAAGAAAATGAAAAAGCATTATTATCTTAATTCCATAGTTTAAGCACTACGTGATCGCTACTTCAATTGTAAATGATGACAATATTTGGCAAGTATCATAAAGGATTGCAATTTTCCAACTCTGGAGCTTAATGAGAAAAACACTTTTGGCACCTCACGGCTTTCTTGAAAATTGTCATGCCTTGCAGAAGTGAAAACTACACATTGACCCATATCAGTTACAAATTATAAAAAGCACGCATTATCAGAGAGTCTTTCCTGCAAAATACATGTGTCTGTTGCAAATTATATTCACTTTCTGACTCGGAAAACTTTTTTTAAAACAGTATGGGGTCATCCACAACAGAAGATATCTAACATTCTTGTCTAGCTGTTAAAGAAATTCTCTGGCCCACGTGAAATCAACTCCTAGTCCCTAAGTGGGAAACCAAATATTTGGGAAAGCTCGAAAGGTGCAATAACAGCATTGAGTAACAGAAATATGAAGTATATTTTATATGATTAACAATTTGAAAAATAAAATATAAACCTCGAAAAATGTGGCGGAACCGCCACTCGTTTCGATGAAGATCTTTGGCAACTAGTTCTTGGCAAGGTGGATCCTGTGTCATGTCCTACACAAGGATGAATGAATTTAGCAAGAAAGTTGAAATATACAAAAAAATAAGAACTAATCAAATTCATTTGTGGGACAGTTAAGAATCATAGCCTGCTCAGATTGATGAATGAGCATATAAGTAACACGTAATATCAACTAACCAATGGAGGAAGACATTCATCTGCATGTCTCCTCAGAACTGAAAAACCTCCATGAGTGCTTGTGTCCGAGGCAGTTAAAGTCTTACAGAAGGAGTAGACTTTGCACCTTTCAGGCTCAGAAAAAGGAGGATCCGGACTAGTGACCTCACCTTGCTAATTTATAGATAGCAAGAAAAGAAATGATAGTATAAATAACAAAGAAATAATCCAAAGTATAGTGACATTAGTATCAAAAGACTAATCATTTGAAAGAAAAAAAACTATCAGGATACATAATCTTGTTTGTAGAATCATTAGAATCAGAAAACCAACTTTGTGGTAAACAGATGAAGGAAAAGCATTAACAGGAATACACAATAGCTTATGACAGACCACAAAAAGAAACTGAAGCTTCGATGGTCACTTCAAAAACATCTTTCTCTGTAGAAGGAGAGCACCTCAAAACATGCATCACACATTTCCTGAATAACTTGATATCACAGACAACTATATAAACTCAATTAAAAAAAACTCACATTTGGTTCAGGTAACAGTATAATGTGTGCATAAACTTCGTCTGTATCTGGTTCTGCCTGCATCATGACATTACACGAATGAAAATAGCATTATTCCCTTTTATTACAGGGACATACATCAAAAAGAATGTTACAGGTAGAAAATAAACATGAACTTTATAGCACTTACTCGAAGTTCAACATTTACCACCCTGCACAGGATCTTTGGTGGTAGATTGAACACAGGCACATGCTGGTCAAGTCCCTGATTTGTTGATGCCTCCAGCTATAACATTGAAAAAAGAAAACTAAGGCAGAGACGAATATGTATCTAATGTTGTTTTATCATTAAAGCCCTTCCACAATCAGGATAATGGAAACAAGATGGAACTGGTGATCAACTACACTTTCCTAAAAGGCTGCATCACTGGTAGCAACTAATGCAAAACTCTCAAACCAAGTAAACAGAAGACACTCAAAAGCTTCTTGCACCTGTTCCATGTGACCTTGGGGAAAGTAATACACACGTTCATTTTCACGAGGTAAGGTAACCAAGGGTCCAGCACAAGCATGCCATAGTTCCTTGTACAAGACATCACCAGAAGTCCCTGGGAAAGAAGATATAACATATAAGTCCCAAGAACCAAGAAGAATTACAGCAGCCCCAAGAACCAAGCAAATTGAAAACAAACCCTCAATAGAAAGACGACCAAGAAGAATCTTGCTGTATATGAGAAAACAAGTTTGAAGGACTAGCAGTTTAGAAGAGATTATTGTTTAATGAATCTGCAACATACGATTGGACAAGCCAGAATCTAAGGCTATTAACGACATTGAACATCTTGAAGAAACAATACTGAGGAGGAGGAAAAACCCCCAAAAAACAATAAGCAAAGCAACATTAAAATTAGATTCGAAGCCCATCAAAGTAACATAATAAAGAATAAAAAGTGAACCAAACGAAATACCACATTCAGCGCACATCAAATTAGCAGAATCTAATGTGAAAACAAAACAGGACAAAAATAGAAAGAGTATGGTTGTGAGGAAAGGGCAAACATAGATTAGAAATCTTTTTAATCTTTGGACTTAATTTGTTTGTAGGAGCAATATCCAGAAATGCAGATTTCCTCAACCAAGGTACAAAAAGTATTACAAAAGCCAAGCAACTAAAACTAGAAGAGTAAAGAAAGAACCATTTAAAACACCATATTTCAAGCATAAAAATGAACACAGTAGCTCTCTATAGTAGAGATGCAATCACTGAAAGAAACCACTACTCAATTATATATATATGTTAACAAAAATAAACACTAAATGAAACCTGATGAGATATTCACATTTGCCACCGCCATATGGGAACAGCTGAAGCTTCACTCCAACAGCTAAGCAAGCAAAGGATTGAAATTGGGACAAAATCACAACAAAACAGATACTCTGCTTCAGGTTTCGTTACCCCATGACCACAAGGTATATGACAAACGGAGGTGGATCGGATCTCTTCTTCTTCCGGACCTTCAAGACAGAATAAATACTCATTAAAGCCTGCTGATCACAACATTAACTCCAACTCCAAACTACAGCACACCTACAAATCCCTACAAAACCCACCTAACTCTAGACTAATTCCGGGTCGGTGCAACACCTAATATAGAATATGAAGCCTATTTCTGATCCCGGCTTTGACGCTTTTACTCCAGTGGAAAAGGAAACAATCCCTCGCAGCCCTCACTCTTCAACTCCTGAGAAACAGATAGAATACAATCTTTAACGGCCGTAAGGAACAATAAAGGTGGCCATCTTGCCCTCTTGAAAACGCCTTCGGTGCGAATTCCTCTTGTAAACCACAGATCTGAAGCGAAGAACACGAACAACTCCGGAATTTACGGACTTGGAAACCTCACTTTAATGTCCAACTTCATTATTTGTTCTGAACATCAAATTCCACCAAAGATTCGTACTGACCTTCAAGATTCACGCGATCCTACAGAGAGAAAAAGAATAAGCAAGTCGACTGAAACCAGAACAAATCCGGCTACCAAGAAAATCGAATACCGATCTGAAGAGAGGCGCAGATCAAAGAAATCAAAGGAATCTACCTAGATCAGTCGATCTTTAGCACTCGAGCCGAAGTTCCTAACTGAAAACCGCTAAACCCCGAAAAGTAATCCCAATTCCGCGACAATCTTTCAGAGAAGACCCACAAAAACCAAGAATCCAAAATTCCTACGGAAACCGATCCCTTTCCGCCCCGTTCACCCCACGAACCGGCGGCACTCCGGTCCACGACCCACCGAGGACGCGAGATTCCGACCGATCTGATCCCTAAATTGCTCAAGATCGGAAGAACGAGAAGAAGAAGAAGCGGCAGAAATGTGTGGCTTTGAGGAAGAAAGATAGGATTTCTCTATATTATTTCTTCATGTGTGTTGTGTGCGTGCTGCCTCTGCGAGACCCTACACGGACTCCCCGGCAGCGATGTCTCCTGCCCTAAAGGTCGCTCGTACAAGTCTCACCGCATGATGTACCAAACGACTTTTACTATCGAGTGCCACGAGACCCGCTTCTCCAATCCCAGCCGTCCGCTTCGTGCGATGATAATTAAGTTCGCTTAGCTGGCCTCGTCAGTACCCAATTGTACGAAACGCTTTGCAAACCACTGGTAGGCTATTACTGATCTACCCCGAGACTTCGAACCGGACGGTTCAGGCCATCGCCAATGAATTTGATCGATCTGATGTCGAGCGGATAAACGAGGATTTCCGCGAGGCGAATCCGACCGTCGATGCCGATACATCTGGCGGCTGGAACCGCGACACGTCGACGAGGTAGGGGGTGGGGAAACCGTGGCGTGTGGGATAGTCTATGCTCGGGTGCGCGTTTATCCCGTGAGGGATGAAGCATCTCGTGTACGGTCCCAGACAGGGTTGAGGGAGTTCGTGGTTGGGACCCCGGGAAGCAGCGGCCACGAGGCGTGACGTCGGGTGGGGTCCAGCTGCTGGCGAGCCACCGGACACAGATCTCCGCGTGTCTGCGGTCCGCGTTGACCCATCGTACGACCATTTATGTGAGGTGGATTAGTTGCGTAAATATCCAATTTGTGGCTGCCATCGAAGGATTTTAATTATTTTATATATTATTTATTATTTGCTTCTTCTAAAAAGTTATATATATATATATATATATATATATATATATATATATATATATATATATATATATATCAACAAAGGTGGAAACTTGGTTGGGTATAAGAACTGGATGGGCATTAACAATGAATAATGCTACAGCAATAAGCCTCATGCAATCAGGGTTGGTCACTGGGCTGGGAAGAAGAAGACAACGGAAAGAGAGGAAGCAACTCCGGCGCCTCGGCGTTACGCGGCCGTGGCGAGGGGTGCAAGTAAAACCTCCTCTCCTTGATAGCCTTCTCCTCCTCCTCGTTCGGATCCACCTGCACCTTGTTGCCTCCCTCCTCGCGTATGTGAAGCCTGGCGAAGCTGGTCGAAGGAGACGCCACCACGGGGCTCATGGCAGGGGAGATGGCGGCGGGGCTGGCCGGGAGGGAGAGCGGCCGAGGCCGGAGGGCGGTGAACCTGCGCCGAGGGACTCCCCGCCGCTGCTCGTGCTGCCGCTTGAGCCCCGGCGTCTTCAGCTTGTGGGAAGAGGAGGAGGAGGAGGAGAGGGCGGGGTGGTGCTTGTGGGCGTCGTCGATCTGGGGGCCGGCCGTCAGCCGCTGCACGAGCTCTTTGAAGGTGGCCGTGTCGGTTCGCACGAAGGTGGTGGCCGGAGCGGGGCTTCGCGGCGCTGCCTTCTCCATGCACGTAAGTCTTCTCAGTCACTGCGGCATGAAAGCATGAAGAAAGAGCACAAAGCTAACATAGAACTCGAAAGAATTAATAGAGCAAAAACGGCGTGGAAATAAACATTATTTTAGATTCCAAAACATTAAATATTATTTCTAACTTCATATGATTATACATATCGATAGCATATAATACAAATCAACTCCAAGAAATATACCACCGCACATAACCAAACCTATCGATAGCATATAACCAAACCTACTCGTAGAATAGATTAAATGAGAAGGAACAAAAGAAGAAGAATTCCTCCTCACAGTGAACACACAGCTTCAGAGGTGTTCTTTGTAGAAAGGGCAAAAAGGTAACGACCGTTCTCCAACACCTCTTCCTCATTTGATGGGCTTTTCGTGTACGACTCGCCACCGAGCATCCCTCGTCACAACCAGAAGCAGCAGGCGTTGGATGAGAGAGAGGGAGAGAGAGAGAGTTGAGTTTGTGCAATTCGTGTATCATCTCATATTTAATCTGATATTTGAAGTGAGTAAAAGCATATACATAATCTAAACACGAAGAACAACAAAAACATCTCAAGAATCTCTCTCTATATATACATATACATATATATATGTATATATTTTCTTTTATTTTCTCTCTATATATGTTCCATCAAGTGGTAGCCAAAAAGAACAACTCCTCACCAGGTTATCTTCTTTGCGCAGTAGAAGACCTACTTCAAGCTGGAACTCGTCCATCGAGCTCTGCCAACCCGAGCCATAAACAAATCGAGATCAATTCGGCTTCCAAGAGGCCAAGCAAGAAGCGAAACGAAGAACCGGGCGAGGAGGAGGAGAGAAAGGAAGAAAGAGGAGAAGGCTATGGGCGTGAGGGCTTCATTTGCAGGGGAGGTGGACAAAGGAGCAGAGGGAGCTCCACAAGATTACGTTGGAAGCGTGAGGGGTTTCTTTGCGTTCAAGTGTCCATTTCAGATATTTTTAGCTAAACGGAACGGGTCAGCAAAGACACAGCCGAGCTGAGGAGGAATGCCAATAGACTAGAGAGGTTTGGCACCACACCAACCTCCTCCCGTGGCATGACAGAATAGAAACTCCAGCCATGGCGTGCGAGGCCGTTTCTAATAATACCAGCGGAGGCCGGTTGGGACAAAGCATTTAGCGGACGGTAATGCTTTGTGTGCACACAATGCCTGCATCAGGAAATCCTTCAGGTTTTCACAAGAAGACGACGCACAAACCGCTGTTTCGGCGTATCCTTTCGATATAGCCTGTCAACCTGCAGACCGAAAAGCCAGCCGTCATGAATTAATTGCTCCCTCGGCATCAGCTGCAATACAAAACTACGAATCCAGTAAATTAGATGATGACAATTTCGATTCGTATCACACACAGTACGTGTAAGCAACTGCATAAACAAAGGGGATTAATTCTAAACTTTCGTGCAGATTACGACTTGTAAGGAAAGTTCAACAAAATGCAGATCAATTCTACTACCAAGCAAAAGCTCTCGAAGAAAATTACTAAATATCAAATGTTTTCCGAAGGCCACAAAATTCTGTAGAGAATAAATAAAGAGGATCCAAAACCGATTCGATCCGAACTAAGATTCACCAATGGTTCCTTCAACTTTGAAGAATCAAATTAATTTTAATTTAAGAGATATATATATCAGTACGATTGAATTAACTATCCCAGGCTCTTAGTCAATTATTCAAACAAACCTAAATATCCAATTTTATAGATGACATGAACTCGATTTTATAAATTTTATCATGTCAATCAGATTTCAATTTGATTCAATTAAATTTAACTAATTCATTTAATATATATATATATATATATATATATATATAATTACTTAAAATTATAAATCAATTAACTAAATCAAATGAATACATTTTAAATAGATTCAATTAAGTAGATCAGAATCGATTCCGGTTCGAATTACATTCCTTTAATCGAACCAAACCGGAAAAAACAATTGAACCAGATGGTATATACACAGGTAACAGATAGCTGCTCGGACTTATATATTGCACATCACAAATGAATGTAAAAGAACTCAAAACTTCAGGAGCTTGTCACAAGTTGAGCATCGCACGTCGTTGGAATGGCAAAATGAACATTTACTGATAGTACCTTGAAACCAAAGATCATTGCACTTCCAGCCAGCATCTAAAGCTTCTCAAAACTTTTAGCAGGAGGAGGCTAACAAAGATTTAAAAAAAAAAAAGGTAATGATAACCTGACACCGAACGAAGACTCGTGGATCATAACTATCAATCAATACTTCTTATCGAACTGTCTGTCTGCCTGAAGACCTACCGGAGTATCTCTTCTCTTCCTTCCTCTTCAACTTTTTGTTACTAGGCTCATCACTACGATCATTGTCGTTGCCCTTTTCCTGGTGAAGATTTCTCTTTCTACTGCTTCTATCATGTTTCTTTTCTCGCCTGCTTCTGCTATGTGGTAAACGAGCATCAGCATCCTCTAGATCAGAACCTTCACTTCTGGCTTTCCAATCAAGATCATGAGAAGAAACTCTCAAATGGTGATCATTTGGTTTTCCAAATTTACCACTATGACCATCGATCTCATAGTCATAGGACTTATGCTTTGATCGTCGACCATATTCTCTACTTTCAGTGAGGCAACCACTGTGCTGTGAGGTGATTCTGCGAGAAGGGTCTACGTCGGAACCAAGATCATCAGAACAACTTCTTCCATTGTAGCGTTCTTCATCGATGCTAAGCCTGTGACTGGACTTGTCACTTGAGAGGCTATTGGAATGGTCATCACTAAGTTCTCTGTCATCATCAGTGTAGTCTGAAAATTGTGCATACTTCTGTTGTTCCTGAAATCTTGATTTGTACCTTTTTGATTTCATGTGCTCATTGACATAGGGCTTTACTCTTTTTTGCCCCGATGAGTCTTCCCTGTGTTTCCTCTTATATTCCCGGTCATCATAATAGTTTAACTTATCATATTCTTCAGATCGTTCATGCTTTTCCACAGAAGTGGGCTTCTCTTTGCTCCTACTTGATTGCTCCCTCCTGTTTTTGGCAGGAGAATCATTATCGAGTTCATCCAGCTCACTGTCAGACCTTCTAGAGAAGTACCTACTGCATCAAAACAAAAATATCGATTAGAGGTTAAATCACGAACTTGCAAAGGTGGCAAGCATGGATAAGGAATCATATTTAACAGCAATATTCCAAATTATTAACCAGTGTGTATTTGTATACAGTCTTCTATTTAACATTAATAGAAGCGGCTTAATTGGGAAAGGACATGCATCTCTTTATATGCATGAATCTGGTTTATGAGTGGATAATGTAAGCAGAATATGAGCGTACTTCTAATCTCTGATTTTACCTTAAGCATGAACAACTGCTAACCATGGATCTGATTACAAATACTGACAGCTGATGCTATCCCACTTCTACCTAATAAACTCATCATGTTCCTCTCACTTCACACCAGTCACAAGTGAAACAGGATATTCATTCAATATGAAAGCACCTAATAGGTTCTATAAGCCATAATTCACTTGACAAAAGAAACCTTATATTTCAACTTTGAAGAGAGAAGAGTTGCATGATGAATTTACAACTGGAAATCTGAAATGTTGATCAAGTAGGAAATTTCAGCAAGCAAGCCTACCTGATGTTTCTTTAGACCCCAACACAATTTATGGGATTGCACAAACTCTACATGAATTTAGAGTCATAAAATTACTGGATTCCTAAAAAAAAACTTAAAACAGATGTGCTTCTCATCTTGGAACTCTCAATTTACATTTCAAGGGTGCAGCACAACACATTCAATCCTTTTCCTCGGCTTCAAATTTGTTGCCAGAAACAATGTCCCAAAAACTAAAGGATGTAGAATACTAGAAACAAACATATATGACCAGACAAATTAAAACTAAGTTAAAGTCACAACATGAACCTGAGTCCATGAGAAGATGGGCCGATTTTGAGGTCCAACTTAACCCGCCACAAGTTTTCTAAGATACGGTGAAGGATACAAGTATGCAACCCATAACCCATGTGTATTCATGACCCCACCCCCAACCCCCAAACCAGAATATATATATATATATATATATATATATATATATATATATATATAGCATGTACCAGTTCAGTCATGACCATATCTTGGATATAATATCTATTAACCAAGTTCATAGTAAAGGTATGTGCAGCAATGGAGAGATACCAAAGGACTTCAAGTGAATATTCTCTTTGAAGCCAAAACAAGAACAATAGAACATACCGTTTGTCTATTGGTGTTCTCTTCCTATCTGAACACCTTGGCCTATCAAATTCTTTCAAATCCACCTGCTTGTGATGCTCATACTCATTTGAAGGACCAAATAAAGCAATCATCTTTCTGATCCAGTACTTGGGCGGAGGGTTGTCCCAATCAGCCCACTCATAATCTCCTCCAGGGTTGCGGAAGCAGTGAATGAAATTGCAAGCAGACCCATGAGAACAAGTCTGATAAAAAGAATGTAGAGTATGAATATGATGCGTCAACTTCCTACCTCAACTGCGAATGGTCATAAGTAAGAACTTAGAGAAAGAAGAAATACAATATAGAAGTGGAAAAGCATTTCTTTTTTCTGCATACACCAAAGGAAAAGGGATAACATAGAACCATACTTTTAACTTCGATTTCATGTATTCGCCACATATAGCAACCTTCCACTTTGTCACACCAACAAACTCACATGTTATCTGATTCAGATAAGTAATACTTTAGAACCATGAGACGTGGAAAACAGGAAGAACTAGTAAATGGCAGGAGAGTTATTTCAACTTTCAACACTGGCCTACAAGCAAAAAATATGCTGTCACACAGGACATGATGGAAAAAAAAAAAAAAGCATGCACAAAACTTGAGATCTCAAGAAGAAGATGAAGATCCACAAGTGCTTCAACAAAGAAAGATGAAAAACAAGTGACAGTCCAGGTACCTGTTTTCCAGCGAAAAAACGACCGTTAATGTTGTTATAAGCAAGAACAGCCGAGTCCAGGGACTTGTAGTGTACATATACATTTCCACGTAGATGGTAAGAACCATTCTTGCACACCTGAAAAAAGAAATATCAGAATTTACTTCCCAGATGGCCAACATAAGCAATTAAGCATAACAGGCATGTTGGTAAAAAGATTACAAACCATCAAATTTCTATCTGGGGATAAGTTAATTTTGTGGCTACCATAACCTTGTTGATAAAAATGAAGTGACTTTTGAACATGCAGAGCAAAACTTATGATTGAATCAACAGAGAACTGAATTCTAAGAGTAAAATTAGATTGTATTAACTCTTAAGCAATATTGAAGTTATTTTAAGGAACAGGCACATAAGATGGAACAGTTTCCAATATAGATAATGGGGTTACCAATGTGGAAAACAAAATCTACAAACCAATATTTAGAGAAGTTTCCTTAAAGGCCAACCGAGTTTGTGAGTAAAATTAATGATGAGATAGAACAATAGAGAATACTTGTTACTTTGCAAATTCCCCTTGATGATAATGTTGCTTAACTAGGAAATTATTAGTTATGATTATGCAATAGCACAGTAAAACCGTTCAAAAACTTTATCACAATTCAAAATATTGCATCTAGACAACAGGAACCATAAATGACACTTGGCTTTTAGGACCACCTCTGTTTCTGATCACTAAATAAGAATGCAAAGGTCCAGACATGAATGTAATGGCCACAAAGTGCAGAATGATTTGGCAACACAAGAATTGCAGCTACGCAAAGCCAAAGCATTGGAGCTTAAATTATGTTATAAGAGAATGAGTAGTAAGAATGAAGTTAGGAACAGATAGCAACCAAGGCTCATAAAGCTAGCACGACTAATTAAACATTCCAAAAGCTACAAATCCAGAAAAACAAATCATTGAATATCAATCTCCAATTGATAACCGGAAATATTTGAAGTTAAAATTTTTAACTGCTGCCAGAAGACTGATAAATGATAGAAATAACAGCTCGTCTGCTATGTCACAAAAAAAAGGTGGTAAAACAGTCAAATCACCTTGGAGCACAACAATGAATGAGATATAAAGATGATTCTGTGGAATCTTATTAGGTTTTCTCATAGCAAACTAATAGGAAGTAACAACAAAACTAAGCACATGATTTAAATTGGTTGCCTAGATCAGGTAAGCCAAGAACTGTCTGGATAATTTTCAGTTGCTAAAATCTTTAATAATTTCCAATCCACAGAAAACACAAATTATTCCACAACTACCTATAAGATGTGAAAGAACAAAAATTTTTGGCTGAGGTGTTTTGATAATCAAGCAACCTTGAAGTTTACAAGTTCACCGAACTTCAGGAACTCTGTATGCACATCTTCATAAAATTCTTCATAACAACGTTCAACCTCTTCATCTGTATACTGATAAATGCATGGGTTAAGAAGAGTAAGTTGTGCATACAAGACAATCAAGTAAACGTTGATGTTATCCTGTAACTACTTTCCAAGAAACAAAATGCACCTAAAATACAATAGAAAAATTTACTGGAAAAGAAAACACGAGTACGAAAATATACCAAGCTCATAAAATACTTGATTCCGGTTAAATTTAAGGCATCAAATAATTAATCCAAACACATTTTTTGATTCACATGACAGTTCTTTATCTTTTAATTCTACAAAATTCATTAATTGAATACATAAGTTACACAGAAGGAACACTTGAAAAAAATTAATTATCTTTCTCTGTTGCTACAACGACAAACTCCATATTCCAGCTCAAACGTGGGACTGATAGAAACCTAGAACCTTCACATCTTTCTAGTTTGGTTTAGCAGATAAGACCACAACAAAACTTAAGCTCCATAAATACTTGGAGGATCAGCCAATAACTATACAGGTGAATACCAATGAGATACAAGAGATAAACATAAGAATATGTTCCACTCTAAAGAGAAGCCAACAGGAGAAATTGACTTTTTGCTCCAGTAGTAAATAAAGAACGGAATCTGGATATCTTAAAAAAATATAACTAGCTTAAACAACAAAATTGTTGTGTCACACAAAAGAGACCAACACATGCTAGGCCTAGCCCAGGACTGCAAATTCCAAGTTCAATACATGATTAATTCCTACACGTGCATATTACAAACTTCCTAAAGTAGTTTTTATAAGGAAAATTTTAAAAGCCAACTGGTACAGTAAGGATATAACATCTTTATGTCAAGAAAATTACTAAAAATTTTATGTAACTTGTGACCTGCATTGGGTTTCTGATACTACATAGGTATAATCTGACATGTTTTTCAGGATTCCAACAAGCAACTCTTTTTACTTCTTTTATGATTCTGACATTACCTATGTCTACATTTCCTTGCACATTTTATCACTGCAGTTTCTCAATCCACAGTCAACAATTCAAGTGTCCTCGCAACAATTGACAGTTACAAATGCATACAAACTCAGTTAAGAATCAGACAATATGTTGAATTTAAAATCATGGATAAACAGCAAACTTACATTATAGTTACAAGATATATTATCACCTGCCAAGGAAATTCAAAATAACTTCCAAGCGCAGAATAGCATCAACAGATCATAAATAGATGACCAGATATATACTAGAGGTCAAGGAACTGCTTAAATAATCAGAGACATAAAACAATGTACATTGTTTAAGTACTCATCTCAAATCAACAAAAACATTATAAGACACTAAAAGGAAAGAAGATGCATTATTGACACTTCATCTTCTAAAATACATGATTGCTACTTGGTTGACAAAATATTAAACATGCTTAAACAAAAATAGCTCTGATTCAACGACATAGGATACAGAAGAATAATCAAACTTTCCAGCCTCAACCAAGAGAGAAACCTTGAGTCTCCATTCGAGCTCCTTGAGATAAAATCTGATGCTATAGTTGTTAAAGAACATGGAATCGTGTTGTAGATCTTATAGAGAAAGGGCTTACAATATTTCACCGGCAAGAAACCATTGTGTAGATCCATATCCAAGACAATATCAGTAAGTGTAATGAGAATAATTAGTTAAAAAATAAAAAAAGAAGCCCATTGCACAAGGCTCCTGCCAAGAGGATCAGGTTACATCATTTTTTAATAGCTGATTTGTATACTTAAACTTCGTTTTTAAATTGACATTGCTATTTTCAAATGCGTGCCAGTCTTACTAAGACTTTCTCTAAGATATTTTTATAGCATATCAAGCAGTAACCTTTCTGCGTTTCTATTAAAACAAAACCGACAAACATGCTGTCAGGAATCATGACTCCTACTGACAAGTTTACCAGGACAAGAAGAAGCCGTAACAAATTCTAAGCTATCTTCTGCATAGAACTCTCAATATAGAGATGTTTTGCTCTCAACATAAACCACAAAATGATGCAAAGGCCACGGGGGTTGGAAAATGATGTTCTATTCATTAAATTTATGAGGTTGCAAAATATATAAGTGTCAGTAGTTAATTTCATAAACAGAAGAGCTACAATAAGAGCATATTTTCATTGAAGAATGTCTCCAGCAGCTTAATTTGTCACATACTTCTCCAGCAGCTTAATCCAGAAACAGCTTCCATATAGTATGTGTATAATGTTTCTTGCAGTCTTCTCAGCCTTCTGGCTTCAATCACTTTCCTAGGTTAGAATTGTGACATCATCCAAGGACAAGGCAGACCTCTACAAAGCATGAAAGTACAATAGCTAGAGCATCTAATTAAAGTAGGTGCCAATCTTCCAAAGCTTTCCTGGTGCATAAACAGCTCATAATGATAACTTATGTTTACAAATATATGCAACAAGTGCATGAAAGACTAAAAAAACAATAATTTGCAGCAGAATAAAAAAGGCAATAGTCAGGATACCACATTATCCACGAGAGAGTATCATCTTACAAACCTCAAGCCCCTCATCCTGCTCCGAAACAAGGCCTGGACCATTATACATATTTTTGATGAGCAATGTGCAAGATTTATCAGGATGAAAATGAACTCTACTACAGCGTGGCCCAAAACGACAAGCTCCTGTCTTGAGGTGAAATGGGCAATGAGCTTTATCCTAAAAAGGAACAGAAAAAAGGTTAATTAACAATTACTGCAAAATATGAATATGTTTCATATGAAAATCAGAAATCATCTTAAAATCAGCATAGACATAAGATATCATAATAAATTAAAGGTCAAAGTTTTTAGTAAGACATACTTGCTCTGTTCCAAAATTTGGAACTTCTTGGGCAACCCTTTCCAGCACTTCTTGTGCAGAAATTGATGGACCGTTCATGTATGAAGCAAAAGCTACAGACTGTGGAGGTAGCGGATTGGAAGTTGGTCTGTTATCATCCTGTATGTTAATGAAGCTTTCAGATCATATCCAGGAACATATACCACATGAGTTCAGTAAACAAATTCTTTCTCCAAACAACCAAAAAGAATGGAGTGAAGAACTACACCTCTTCAGATTGCTGTTTATTAGCATTTTTCTTTGCAACTCTCACCCTTTTCTTTTTTACTATGATCTCATTCCCCTGCCAGATGATTTCAGCAGGGCCTTCTTCAATATAATCCCATTCATCATCTCCATCCTCCTCATTTACATGAGCATCATGCTGATTCTGTTACAATTCACAATGAAGAACAAAATAAGACAGTTGGAAGGGAACATGAAAGGTTGACACTTGAAGTACAAAGTACATCAAAAAACGTATTTGTAAAATCCAATTGTCAATTACCTCAAAATGCATGGGGTTTATCACACAATGATCCAGTTCATGGTCAGTTTGCTATTAAAAAATTAACTGATACATTGGTCATCAATCAATCCACAAGGTCACATGGCTTAGTAGTTTGTAAAGTGACACATTAACGTAGGACTGAGAAATATTTGATTACCACATCCTGACTCTCTCTCAGTCTCTCCTGTTTATGAAAGGTCAAGAGACATCCAACAAACTTTGGTATTAATCCATCGTCTAACATAGGGACTGGCAATTGCTTCAACTTGTCATATTACTTGGAACAATATAACAAAGGGACTGGTGATTGTTTCAACTCAGTACAATTCAGATTAGCATAGGCAAACAATATAGGGCCCAACCCCAACTATCTTTGAACAGCCAACCAGGTACCGAAACCTTTTCTCAAAGAAGCTACAAAGTCCAAATAATGATCCATTAACCTATCAAAGCCTACAAGTTAATAACAAACCACACACTTAATAAACGACTTTGGACCCACCATTAGGTTTCCTTGGAATAGCAAAATTATAGTTCATTGCAGTGAACGCCATTAACAACAAATATAAACACAGCAATCGAAGGCTCAAATAGCACGTTCTCATATGAATTGATTCATGGAAAACCCCCTTCTGTTCACATAGACAATCTGATATAAAACCTAACTTGAACCAACAAGGGGATCGTGCCAGTTTTGTTCGGTACGTTTAAAAGATCGAACAAAAGAGATTTACCAGAAACATGGTGCCAATTTTAGGTTAATTAGTCGATGCAACAAGCTCAACTAAGCAGTGAGAACACCAACTAGAATTTTTCTTAAATTAACAGCACCTTTTTCCAAGATGATTTTGAGGGAGAGAGGGAATACACGAAATCCATAACTACTATCAAATTAGAGATGGCAGGATGAATACCTTCTCTTGAGATTTCTCCATGAGCTCCTTCCGCCGCTGCTCCTCCTCTTCCTCAGCCGCCTTCCTCGCCGCGGCCGCCTCGAACCACAACCTCTCCCGCTCCTCGAACAGCTTCCGCTCCCTCTCCGCGATCTCGACCTCCTCCTGCTCCCTCAGTCGGATCTTACGCTTCTCCTCCGGGTCATTGGACCGCGCCTCGTCCTCCTCCCTCTCCCGAATCGCGGCCTCCCTTCTCGTCTGCTTCCGCTTCAGTTTCTTCAGAGCCTTCCGCTTCTCCTTCCTCGACGTGCATCCAACATCCGCGGTGGCACCAGCTTCCGCCACCGGCTCCGGCGACACCGCGCCGGAACTCGGGTCCGCCATCGGAGGAGGATCGCCCGCGAAGGAATCGGTTGGTTGGGGTTCGCTCATCGCCTTCAAATCGAGGGTTCAACCGTCGCCGAGACCAGAAAAGGTGGCGGAAAAGCTAGCTACGGAACATAGTTAGGGTTCTCTCGCGTCCAAGCGACCGATGGAACGAACCAGTCGAAGGCGTTATAGACTTGCAGAGACGCAGCGTTACCTTCGAGAAATAGCACGGTCACCCTTTTATTTAAGCGGGTTTACATATTTATCTTTTTTAAAATTACTTAATTATCCTATATATATATATATATATATATATAGATGATCGTCTTCCCGGACCATCTCAACCTCTTGTCATTATCCTTCGTCTTTTACCTTCATCGTCCCATCGTGCTAAATTATGAGTTGCCTTTGCATGGTAGTCATCTCCTCCACCTGTCCCCTCCACATAAGACCTGATCTTATGAAGCCTCTATCCCTAGTGTTAACTACTTTTCTTATTATCATTCTAGTCATCGCTTTATTGAGAATGAAGGAGGATGAGATGATCATCAGCGATGTGATAGGGGACAAGACATAACTTCTATCACATTATCATTATCTGTGATTCCCATAACCTCACCCCCAACTTTCTCTCGATTTTATTGGATTCCCTTGTTAGGATCAAGAGCACTAAGAGGGGGGGGTAAATTAGTGCAGCAGAAAACCTTCTACGAAAAATAAAAACTGTATTCGTTCGTTAAAAGTGATTTTGGTAAGAAAGCTGATTCGTAAATCACTTTAACTTTTGTTTAAGCGAGATGCAGCAAAGATATAAATGCAGTTTGCAATTATGATTCTAATCAGATAGTAGGCACAAACTGAAATATGATATTCGTACGAAAAAACTGATTTACGTCTAAATGCTGATTCGTAAATCACTTGATTAAGCGAGATGCAGTTTAAGCAAGGATATAAAGGCAGTTTGCAGTTATGATAGAAATCAAAACGTAAACGCAAACAGAAATATGATGATCGTACGATGAAACTTTTTTATGTCTAAACGCCGATTCGGAAAGTGCAAAGCTTGAAACCCAATTGTATATGTGCAGAAAGCAGTAAGCTTTAGAGGAGGTTTGCAGTAAAGATAATATGCTCAAAGTAAATGCAAATCGAGATTTAGAGTGGTTCGGTCAATCTTAACCTACTCCACTTTTGGCTTCCTCCACCGACGAGGTCACCGACGTCAACTAGAGGCCTTCCTTCAATAGGCGAAGGTCAACCACCCTTTTACAGTTTCACTCCTTTTGACAGGCTTAGGAGACAACCCTTACAGAATTTTCTCTCCTCTCTTTAAAGCTCAGAACTTTGGAAGAAAAAAGGGAGAAGAACTTTTGGCCTTTACAACAATTTTGAGCTCTAAAAATCACAGAACAAGATCAGGATTTCGGTGTATATTCAATGCCCTTTCAGTGCTGAATGGGTGGGGTATTTATAGGCCCAAATCCAGTTTGAATTTGGAGCTCAAAACTGTCAATTCCCGGAATTTCGCGATATGGCGGTTGCACCTCCTAACTGGAGCGGTTGCACTGCCTGGCAGAGCTCGAAGACTGAGCCTTTGGGCGGTGCCACCTCCTGTCAGGGGTGGTTGCACCTCTTGCCAGAGCTCGAAGATCGAGCTCAAGCGGTGCCACCTCCTGACTGAGGTGGTTGCACCGCTCAGCCAGAGCTCGGAGACCGAGCCCAGGCGATGCCACCTCTGTCAGGGGAGGTTGCACCGCCCAGTCTCGCTCGGAGACTGAGCCCAGGCGGTGCCACCTCCTGGCTGGGGCGATTGCACCACCCAGTCTTGCTCGGAGACTTAGCCCAGGCGGTGCCACCTCCTGGCTTAGGCGGTTCAACCGCTTGGCAGAAATCAGGGTCTGAATGGGTTGATCCATTCGACCCAATTTGGGTTTTTCAGGGGCCCAATTGCCCCAAGATTAAGTTAATGGGATCACCTCTCATTTCCAACTTAATCATTATGCTAACTACAATTTTTTCTAAGATATTTACTGTAACTTGCTCCGGTGCGTCAATCGCTTCTTCCGGCGAGCTTCCGGCGAACTTCCGTCGATCATCCGATGAACCCTCGGTGATGCTCCTATGGACTTCCGGAAAACTCCTGGACTTGCGACGATCCACTTGGCGAGTTCCGACGAGCTTCTTTGGCAAGCTCATAGACTTCTCAGATTTGTTCCCACAGAACCTCCGACGATTGTCCGAACTTCCGTCGAACTCTCAAACTCCCAACGTGATCATTGTCTTTTCTCCGGCGTAACTCCTGTTGTATATCTTATTTTCATCGTAGTTAATCCTGCACACTTATCTCAACATATAGATTAGATAACAAATGACAATTGATTTTATCATAAAAATTCGAGATTCAATATCCCTCACATTTGACTTTTATAATTTACTGTATTGTTGTCATTGTCTTTTTATGATTATGTTACCATGCTATACTGCGGATCGCCTATACATGATCATCACATCTATCTGTAATACCCCTTTGCTAAGGCATGGTCATATCCCCATGAAGTCTTTATCCCTAACATTAACTACTCTCATTATCATTACCCGTGTTACCCTTCCTCCAATGAAGGGTGAGAAGATAGATGGAGTGGTCTAACGATACAGTAAATGAGGAGGTATGGCTCCGTAATGCCCATAGCCTCACCCCCAATTTCCTCCTACTTCTTTTGGACTTCCTCACACTTGATTTCGACACCATAGTATAACAACTTTCCCTCATTAACACTATAAATTACCTCACTTGAATCTCTTACACCTCTTCCAGCGCTCCTCCCTCCCCTCCCCCCTCCCAAATCATCCCCTTTCTCCCCAAGTATCCCGCCTTCACTTAGCCCCCACAACCAATGTTGTCTCTAGGTTCCAACCTTATATCCTCATCTCCAATTTTGACATTGGAGAGGATGAGACATCGAGATAAGGTGATGACGATAAGAGCCTCGAGATGATAGAGATATCGGACAACGATAAAGGACATAGGTGATCACGATGAGGCAATAGAGCAATGGGACAAATGTCAATGTCCACGTGATTAAGGCCATGAGTAATCTTAACTTTTACTTAAAAAAAAAAGTAAAAACTTAATATGAGTATTCAAGCTAAACTAATTCATCGAAGAGATATATATTTTGGTTTAATTAATCAATTTTGATTGAATTAAATTATTTTTAATTTAAAAAATTATCATCGATCGAGTTTGTTGTCTTAAGCTCTTAACCAGTTCAAAATTGATCCAAATGCCCAATTTGATCTAATTTCAATGCTATAATTTCATAAATAATATAGGTCTAATTTTGCACATCCCAATCGAATCCTTCCACAATGGGATGATTTATCTTAAATAGCTCGATTTTTTTTAATTTTACTTTTTTTAATTTATAGTCATATTATTTTTAGTCTTGTTATGTTATTAATTCTTTTTCGTGTGCTATTTTAGTTCCTTTAAACAATTAATTTCCATGGCTTCCTTAGCCGGCCGATACAGACGGCGCAGGTTCCAGCCGTTAATCCTCCGTCATGTACCGGGAGAATCACGGCCGTTCATATTTAAACCCAACCATCTCAGGATCTCTACAGCTGTCACGTCCACGAGGATCTTTCCCTCCCGTCTTCTTCCACCGTGAGTCAACGCGAGGATCCTACCCACACGCGGAAACTTCCCGGCCATAGTTTTATCCCCAAAATACTCCTCATATCATCCGATCATTTACAATCAAATCAATCGAACGGTCTCCACGTAAGGGTAATTTAGGAATTTAACTCCAATGGGAATTTGGTGTCGGTATTTAGTTCCCTTCTCCGGTCAGGAGTTCGCCGCGTTCTTCCGCAACCTGATCGAGGTCGTCGTCTGGTCCAGGGAAAATCGCCGCCGCCGTGCCTCATGATGGATTCATCTTCTTCCTCCCCTTTGCTGATCGCCGCTTTCCTGATTTGCAATCTGAATAGCCTCGCTGTCCAGCCTTCCGATCTCCCTTTTTTGGTACCGTCGACGCCGTGGTTTCGAGAACTGTGGATCGGAGTCTCGAAATAGCGGGAGAAGGTAATACGTTAATTGTTGCTCACAAAGGTTGTTCTTTTTTTTTGACATTCTTCTTCTTTTTTGAGCCTTCTCGTTGGGTTTCTTGGGATGATTTGTGGAAATTGCTCTTTCACCTGTTTGGTTCTTTTATTATATGTTTACTAGGAGTCAGTGAGCTGTATATATATATATATATATATATATATATATATATATATATATATATATATATATATATATATATATATATATATATATATATATATATATATATATAAAGGAGAAACAGGTTTTAGGCATGTTGATGAATTCAAATAGCTGAAGTTGTGAAATTGCTTAAACTTAACAAGGTTGATATGTTAAGTAGTTGAAGAACATAATATTTCAAACTTGTTTTAATTTTTTTCTGATTCTGAGGATATAAATTAGTGCAGTTGTGAATTTTCAAAGTTACATGACTCCCAGATTATTTACCTGATTATTTATGATCTCACTTTTTCTCAAGATCTTAGACTTTCTTATCTGTAGCTTTATAACTGAGTTGTTAGATTTTTCTTCTGTGACAAATATCAAGCAGAATAAGGTGCATGAGGTGGCCCACCGTGACCTATCAGTTCAACTGCCTCAGTTTTATTTATGTGAATTTTCATCTGCTTTTTTGTTTTCTTCTAGTGATTTCATTATCAGTCAAGCCAACTAGATCTCGAAACCTCCTTGCCCATTCATGTTTTTTCTACTTTTAGTTTGTACTAATGATTATAATGGCCAGTGAAGTGTTTCTTCTACTTTCAAGATTTAGTGATTGCTTTATTATGTACTTGCCTTTACATTAAAGGCTCTGAATGATTATAATGATCTAGTGATTGCTTTATTATATGCTTGCCTTTATATTAGTGATTGATTTATTTTTTACTTGCCTTTACATCAAAGATTCTGAATGATTTAGCGATTGCTTTATTATCTGCTTTTTTGTTTTCTTCTAGTGATTTCATTATCAGTGCAGCCAACTAGATCTGGAAACCTCTTTGTGTCGGTCTTCCTTTCCAGCTCACACTTTTGAACTTCAGGGATTACGTCCATTCATGTTTTTTCTACTTTCAGTTTGTGCTAATGATTATAATGGCCAGTGAAGTGTTTCTTCTACTTTCAAGATTTAGTGATTGCTTTATTATGTACATGCCTTTACATTAAAGGCTCTGAATGAAACAGGTTTGTGTAGAAATTGGTGCAATCTTCTTAAGTTCAATCATCTTGGTGAAAAGAGTTGAAGAAGGTGTTGATTGTTCTCATATTTTCAATATTGAGAACCCAATTTTTAAGTCCAGGATGCAGCGGCCTAAGATTCAAAATTCTGGTTGGGCTGCTTTTGGTCGCAAGCATCAAGGGAAAGAAGGCACGCTTCCTACAGACACTGTGGATCCCTTCCCATCCATCTCAGACTCGAGTTCTTCCTTTGCTACAAAAAATTTGATGACTAACAATTTTCCACCATTGAAGTCCTTTTCTTCAGTAGTTCATCCCCCTCTGGATGTCCCACCACTTGGGACTAGCTGCATGATCAGGACAGTAAATAATAATCCGTGCAGGAAGCATGTTGATTGTCAGGCTACTACTGAAACTAATAGAGGTTCTGCCATAAAGTTGCTAAAAGATGTCCATACTTGGGCTGACCAACAGCTGATTGAAGGTGTTTTATCGGCTGTAGATTATGATGTAGGCCAAGCATCTGTTCTTCTTAAAGCCATGGTTTCACCTGATACCAAAATCAAGGAAGCTAGTCTTGCTAACCCAAGTTCTTCGATAACAATGGATCGGTGCGGAGAGAATAATAAAATTGTCCAGCAAGGCACTTCATTAGAAAATAAAATTTCAGGTAGCGCACATAAAGCGTTAATATCAACCAAATTGTTATCTGTACCTGCTGAACCTGAGTGGGAAGAAGATGATGTCTACTTGAGTCACCGGAAAGATGCAATAAAGAAGATAAGGTATGCTGTTTTATACAGAATTTATTTGGGTCTTTTGGTTAACTTGTTTTTTTTTTTGGTTGTCACATGTTAATTTATAAGGAGGAACAAGTGGATACAAGAGCACAAATGCCATCAGAAGATTTTCAGATGATACTGATTACAGAAACTTCCCACTGATAAAATCCATTAGGGTTTTCTAAATCAACAATAAGAAGATGAGTTATGCAGCATTAAACATGAATCGAGGGGTTGTGGTTAGGAACTAAAATCACTGTCGACTTGCAACTTATGATTTTCTTTATTGGATAATTTGTTGTATAGGTGAATCAATTTGATCTCTGGACTCTTGTATGTTTCTATGAACAATCTTAATCACCATATGATGTAAGATCAGAGATAAAATTCAAATTCATTATTTCTCCTAATAGTTAATACCATCCAATATGCATTTCCAAATACCTCTAAAACATATTTCTTAGTCTTGGTGCTTTCATGCTTTATATGGTCCATGAAATCAAGGTTTAGGTATAAGCATGACTATGTAGATAAAGACAGACGAGTGTATGTCTAGCATGCCAAACATGGCCAAGTTTAGCTTTAGATTTGATGCATAAATTAAATGGAAAGATCAGTATCTGTCGTAAAATTGTCAACTACAAGTATCAAGGAGATAAAGATAGTCAGGAACAGGAGAATAGCATATGTTCTGATTGTTGTCAGATATGCTTATAACTATTCATTCTTCCTTCTTTTATATCAAGAGGTTGCAAGTCATGAACTTTCGTATCGTGCACTTCATTTACTTTTTCTAAGATATGCCATTTTGTTGTTGTTTCCTACCAGAAAGCATTAGTTGTTTTACACTGTGACCTGTTGAGTATCTTTGCTTAAAATAAGACCTAAAATGCCGTTTTTCAAAAGAAAGAAAAACAATTAAAATGCCCAGCAGAAGTGTGGCCCCACAAGTTAGTACAAAGGAAAATTTATTACATGACTACGTGAATTATCCCTTCTAAACCTGTTAGCTTTATACTAGGCTCTGATTCTTTCCTATGTAGAGCTGCATTATACACTTTATGATTCAGTTTATAGAATGCAATAGTTTAGTTATGATATCAGAAGAACCTCAAATCTGTTTTAATGTGTTTGAAAGATTCTGTGGTGTCTCAGACAATAATTTGGGCAAAGAAATGATGACGAAGTTGTCCAGTATGTTAGTGACTGCAAAACAATTACACATCAAAATCCATAGAGAATGGTACACTCAAGTTGAAGAACTAAAAGATAAAGCCTTGCCAGTGGAAACATTTAGAATTGTTCATTATAAGAAGCCTAAACAATAAGCTTGAATGCAAAAGGACAATGATTTAATTATAAGGTGGGAATTGGCACAGAACCACCTATTGAGCCCAATGGCATTCATGAAATTCCATTAGTTTATTCGACGTGAACCTTTTTTATTGAAAGACTATTTGCTCCTTAAATGTTTCTTGATTATGTAATTTGTTTTATTTTTTGCTTTCTTACTGATTTGTGATGCTACTGGATATACATATCATGTTGTCTTAGGAAAATTGTCATCATAACAGTGGTGTTCTCATTAGCTCTGTGTATGCTTAAGAAGTTCACATATTTCTATTTAGGCTTTTTTTTTTGTGCAACAGGGCAGCATCTCGGCATTCACGGGCTGCTAGTAATGCCTTTTTCAGGGGTGACCATTTTTCTGCACATCAGCTTTCTGTAAAAGCTCAAGATGAGTGGATGGCAGCTGAAAAGTTGAACAATAAGGCAGCAGACGAAATTTTACATATTAGAAATAGCAATAATGACTTATGGAAGATAGACTTACATGGTCTGCATGCACCTGAAGCTGTTAGGGCACTGATGAACCATCTTCATATGATAGAGTCTGGGATCTTGATGAATCGTGTAGCTTCTTCTGATGGATTAGCAAAACCAGAAGCTGGTATGGTATCCTCTCCATCATCTGAATCAGTTAAAGACTTTCAAGCAGATTCTATGACCAGGAAGGCATTACCTCGGCAAAGGCAGACAGTATTGCATGTTATCACGGGTAAATAGGTTAACATGCACTAACTTATGCTTAATAGTAGCTGCTGTAAGCTAAATTGCATACTAGGATTATGTCATTGGTAGCATAACATCGACGGGTGCTTTTAGTAATCAGCATGAATCACTAATCCTCTTGTTTGGTCCCCGGTGCTGATGAACTCAGGTTAGGTATGGCCATAGCTGTCATTGTAGGTAGTTTTATACTTGCACGGACACGTGCTATTCTTATCATCAATCTATCCACATTTTTCTAGGAGCTTGTAAATAATGAAACATGAGTTTTCAAGTTTTTGCAATTTAAAACATATGTTAGGTATATATCGATGGTTCAAGTCATCTTGCTGTGTGGTGGACCTTATACTTGATGTTTGGTATATACTAATGTGCTATACGTTGCTAATCAATTTACATGAAGGAAGCATGACTTCAAAGAAATCATGCATAAGCTGATTCTTGAGCATCAATTAAAAATGATTCAGTTGGATGTTCGTAGAGACCATAGCTCTTGTGATTTAGATCTCATCAAACATTTCTACTAGTTCTAAAATTTTTCTATTTTCACTTACCTGTAGTCTTCTCAAGACATGATCTGGAAATGCTTGATCTAATGATTCATTTTCTTACAGGGATGGGCAACCATAGCAGAGGGCAAGCATCACTTCCTTCGGCAGTCAAAAGCTTTCTTATTGAA
The DNA here is from genome assembly GCF_036884655.1 of Musa acuminata AAA Group. Classification (NCBI taxonomy): domain Eukaryota; kingdom Viridiplantae; phylum Streptophyta; class Magnoliopsida; order Zingiberales; family Musaceae; genus Musa; species Musa acuminata. The sequence goes on along the minus strand of NC_088343.1, from coordinate 10,485,345 downwards.
AAGGGGTAAAAATTATTAGAACCCATCTTAGCTTAGCTGTATGATCTTCGAGAACTTTCTTGTTTCCGTTATCACCTTTGATCTCCATTAACATCCTGCAGATACCGTTTCGACGAGGTAAGACCTGGTGTAGTTGCTGTCCGTCTGAAATTTCGCCACAAGTGAGGGTGGGACCCTACAAATCATCTGTGGATACATGGCTTCTGAATCCTCATCTGCTACTTCTCAAATCAGTCTTCGAGTACTTGCCATCCTTCTTTCCTTCTCCAGTAGTCAACCATAGAAGCTTCAAGAGTGTCAATTTAGCCACCCAACTGATAGATGCGTGAATGCTTGATGATTCCTCTGTGGCACACTTCAGATTAGGTGTATATTGTGCCACACACACTGTCATCATCCTTTTGGAATTTACAATGATGCAAGTCATGCTTAATGTGTTGTGATTTGTCGCAATTCACCAGCACACGATGCAGTCTGGTTTCTTTAAGAAAGAACAAAGATTCAATATAAGAGGCTTCCATCAACATTGAATTTTTATAAAAAGAAACAAAACGAAATTGAAAATTCATTTTATGATTCCCAAGTTACCTGCATTTTGCTTCATTAGATATGATGTTTCTTCAACACAAAGTATCACGTTTTGACTTATTGAGGTGTCATTGACTTGTTTTGTATCAATGTATATAATCTTATCTTACCTTTTCCCCGAAATAAAGAGGATATTACGAAGGTGGGAGTGCTAATTTCTAACGGCAGGGAAGTCTTGTCCTATTAATAGACGTATCGAGCGAATGCAACATACACGGAGATGGACATTGATCCGACGCTACCCGACCCGTGGTCTGGTCCGATTAGACCGGGATTTGTTTGAACCCGTGCTGCCAAAGATCGGCGCGTGAATCCGACCCAGGATAGATCAAATTATGGGTTTTAGTTAACGATATTAACCCTTCGATTTAAATCCAACGGTGGAAGAAGGTTCCCTGACCCGAAGAAAACTAGTTTGTGTTCCATGTACTCTCAAGTTCCGGCCCCCCCTCTTACGTCTACCTTTCCCTTCTTTGCGTCACCGACGGCCGGAGACCGACCTCTTCCGTGACTCCATCAGCCGACGGCGCTCGCCACCCTTCCGTCCCTTCGGGGATTGGAAGTCCGTCTTCACCGGCGGCGGGAGTGCCACAGACACCGCCTCCTACTCCCTGATCAAAGGCGCGCTGTCGAAGGCCGATTCGGCCCGCGATCGGGCACTTTCTTCTCCTCCCTCAATAACTGAATGCCTGCGTGCCGCCGCATCCACCTTCTTCTTGGTCGTATTGGGAGGAGAAAGTGAAGGGATTGATCTTGATCTTCCAATATTCAAGGTTCTTCCTCGCCCCTTTTTCCTTTCAGGATAGATATGGTGTGTGGCGCGCCCCGCCCTAAGGTTACAGTTCTTGGTGAAAAATGGGTAGAATTGAAGATACAATAATTGATTTCTCATTATAAGATGTGCATGAACTGCTATGTAACTGGTCGTTTCGAGATCTGTTTGTGTATCTGCTTGATTGGTGTTGGGATAGCTTCTAATCTTGAGACATGGGTTTGTTCTCGTTAATGTAATTGGGCGCAAGCTCTATCCTCCGGATCCCATATCGTTAGTTGCCCTAAAGCCTTTGCTGGGATTTTATGGTTTCTCCTCAAGCTTGACCTGTAAGTCGATGATAAACTACACTCAGCAGATATCCATGTAGCTGGGTCACATTGGATCAAGCAATCTCTGGGCGATAATTGGATCAGGCATGGATTTTAGTATTGGATTTACCAAGCATTGCATTCAATGTGGATCAAACCCAATCATATCTAGGTTCTATCCTTTTGCAGGCCTAAGAATGGTGATTGAAGCCCATTGAAGTTAAATAAATAATTATATGTTTTTTAAGCATGCTAATTTTATGTATCACACACATAACAGAAAGATTGAATTTGTTAAAAGTTTTTGGGATTTTAAAAGCTTGATGAAGTCGCAATAAATACGATTGATTTATGTGATTGTATTTGCAGAATTATTTTTATTTCAAAAAAGGAAGGATTTCACTGGTGTTGTGAATACTGATTTGTTTTTTTTTTTAAACAATTAATGCTGCATAACTAATTCTGTTTATTTGGATGAGAGTTTTATTCTTCTTCATTATGTGAATTATAGAAGGAACTCCATATTTTTCTTATGTCTCGCTCAGTGATTTTGTTAAATGAATTCTAGTAGTAGTTGTTATGTTCTTTCGGTGTTTATGTTAGTAACTCTATGATCCACTGCATTGTTTCAGTGTGCTTAAATATCATTCTTCTTCTTTTGGAAAACACTGTAGGATATGTGGATGAATTCTATAAATTAATTTGCTGTATTCTTTAATGAAAGGTAAGAACACACTGTCAATAGCTTGAAATGATTTTGAACAGATGGCCGAAAAGAATGAGTTATGTATTAGCAAGGTAAAAAGTAGGAGTGTCTAGTTGTTCTACTTGTTTCCGATATTGTTTGATGAAAAATGACCTTATTACCACTCTGGTGAAAACCTTTTGTACCAATTGCTTGTAGAATGCTACAACTAGGTGACTTTAGTTGATTGAATGTTTGCTTTGGAATATGATTTTATTTTCAGGAGCTATGTTGTTAGTGTTAGTTTACAAGTTGCATGGGGTCCCTGTCGAGTGCCTCGTTTTGTATTTTATTTTTTAATTAGTTTTCTACATTTGAAAATGCTTTCTGATTTGAAGATTCAGTCATCCTAGGTTTCTTTGGTTTTTTTGGATCTTAAACAGTTTGCAAAAATTGATGCTTCTGCTTGGAAAGTGTGGTGTCTAAATTTCACTTTCGGTTGCTATATTGCTATCAGAAAAATACAGTTTGTGCTTAGATCATATTTGTATCTAGCTACAAAATTCATCTATAAATCTTATTCAGTTCACATGCACTTAATCAACCTGTTGTTAGAGAGCATCTTTTTGCCATTTGTACACTTATTGGAGCTTGCCTTAACTTGATCTTCAAAGTCTGGAATTTATGGTACTATCAGCCGCTGAGCACGATTGAAGGTTCAGTTTTTTATGAGAGTTTGCTCTAAAACACATCTTCCAAATTATTTTTAGCTTAGTTTATAAACCAGGATATTGAAGATATTGTGCTTCCAAAACCATGCCAAAACGAGGTTTCTTGTTCTTCTGCTCGAGGAACAATGGATGGGATCTATAATGCTGAGACTGCATTCATGATGTTATACTTGTTAGTCATTAACTTATTTACTCATTGTTTTATTAATTATTATACATAAATAAATTAATCGGAAGCCATATAACCTATACAATCTATACAACCTCATATAAACTCATGGCTGATTAGTTAGAGAATCATATAAACTCATGGCTGATATAGCATAGAGATCTACAAAGTTCAAAGGGGTTTGGACTTTGGATTGAGTGAGAATCATGGAGGGATGGTGATGATGTAAAGTGATTGCCAATAAACAACAAAAATCAATTCAGATAGCCAAAACATTCTCGGTCATTGGATGAAGAAATAAAGACCAATATGTTAGATCCGAGATAAAGTGAATCTTTATTATGGTAGTGAAGATCTTTTTCCCCCATTGTGGGAGCCAGCTTAAAGCTTTACCAAAGCATCAAGTTTCTTGAGCGAAACCCAAACTAATTGTTGAAAAGTAAAGTGACACTGTTTATAATTTTACATGTTGATGAGACCATATCTAATTCCATATTGGTTAGAGAACCGGATAGCCAGGGTCAATCCTCTCCTTGAAGTGCCTTTTGGGGTTTACCCTAAAGATAAAATCATGCATGGCTTAGCCCAGAGTGGACAATACCCTGTGGGTCACTAAGTCTGAATTAGTGATGGCTTGGTGATGGACCTCATCATATGATGGTTTAGGCAAGTCTAAGTCCTGTGGCTTTCCAACCATGAGGCTATAATAATACCACTGGTTAGAGAGTTGGAGAGCGAAAGCCTCAAAAGAGCTAAGGTCACTCCTTCCTCAATGTGCCTTTTGGGATCCCATCAAAAAGACAAAGCCATGTGGGGCTCACCTTAGAGGAATAATACCTCATGGGTCACTAAAACCGGCCCACTGATGACCTAATGATGGACTTCAGTATATGCATCTTGCAATCAAATGCTTTAAGTTAAACTATTGAAGAGTACTTTTGGCAGTGGATACTGGTGGTTAGATGATTATTTCATCTTGAAAATGCGAGAAAAAACATATTATTCAAGAGGAAATAATGACTTTCTTTCCTTATCTTTGAAATTCAATTAACTACATTGCTGAAGTGCATTACATGGCTACAGAAACAAAGTTTATGAAATTTTTTTTTTGGGGTCATAGGCAATCATATGTAAACATGAGTAACCAATTTTACAAGTTCCATTAGCTAACTTGTGTCACATAATTTTTGTTTCAAAGAAGCTGTACATCCTAATTATTTGGGATGCTTACATGGACTGGGGATCTATCACTAGTTGAACCAAGAGCTTTTAGATAGTATGTTAATCATTATATGCAAATCCTGTAGTTGGTAATCATTATATGCTAGCTTCATGATTGTGTGTGGATCACTTTCATGTTGTATTTGTAGCTTAATCCTACTCATCTTTTGATGTCATATTGGTATATTCTTCTACATAGGATTCCTAGTATCTTGAATCCGATATGACAATATAATCATCGTTCTTTTTTGTTTTTGTCAGCTCCTGAGATAATTGAACTGAAGAGGCTTGTAATGTAAACTCATAGAAATAGAACATAGTCCAATGTATTGAATGATGTTTTGCACTTTGCAATTGATTTGATGACCTTATGTATTTGAATAATTTGTTTATCTTTAGGGATTTACATCTGTCATTTTCCTTTATATCATCAAGGCTTTTATTTGGTGTTTTATTTGTTGTCATATTCAGGGTATTCTTCCAATCAATTGTTCTGATGCAGAAATAATATCTGAAGAAGATAGAGCCATGTTAAATGTTTATGATGATCCATCAGAACAAAGGTCTTTGTCTCTGGACGACACTAGCAGCACAGGGGAATCCCAAGAGGACACAAGGCTTTCACTGGAAACTTCTAATGATGTCATTCCCTATATTGGTCAAAGGTTTGAAACCCATGATGCTGCATATGAGTTCTATAGTGAGTTTGCAAAGCGATGTGGCTTCTCTATTCGTCGTCATCGAACCGAGGGGAAAGATGGGATTGGAAAGGGACTAACAAGGCGGTATTTTGTCTGCCATCGTGCTGGCAATACTCCTGTAAAGGCAACTACTGATACCAAGCAGCAGAGGAACCGTAAATCTTCTCGATGTGGATGTCAAGCATACATGCGCATCAGCAAAAGCATGGATATGGGTGTTTCTGAATGGCGAGTCACAGGTTTTGAAAGCCACCACAACCATGAATTGTTAGAACCAAATCAAGTGCGGTTTCTTCCTGCCTATCGAACTATCTCCGATGCTGATAAAATCCGCATCCAGATGTTTGCAAAGAGTGGCATTTCAGTGCAGCAAATGATGAGGCTCATGGAGCTGGAAAGGTGTGTCGAACCAGGCTATTTGCCTTTCACAGAAAAGGATGTAAGGAACCTTCTTCAGTCCTTTAGAAAGGTAAAGGAGGATGAGGAGAGTATTGATCTCCTCAGAATGTGCAAGAGTATTAAGGCGAAAGAGCCCAACTTTAAGTATGATTTCACAACAAATTCAAATAAAGGGCTTGAGAATATTGCTTGGTCATATGCCTCATCAGTCCAGTCATATGAGATTTTTGGTGATGCAGTTGTATTTGACACAACCCATCGTTTGACTGCCTTTGACACGCCACTTGGAATTTGGGTTGGCATGAACAATTACGGAATGCCATGCTTCTTTGGTTGTGTGCTTTTGCAAGAAGAGAATGTTCAGTCCTTCACATGGGCATTAAAGGTAAAGCCACTAAGAAGCCCCCATTTTCATTTCTCTATATATATGCTTATTGTTGTGGTTTATGCCAGGTGTTTTTGAACTTCATGAATGGAAAAGCTCCACGAACAATTTTAACTGACCAAAATATGTGTCTCAAAGAAGCAATAGCTATCGAAATGCCAAACACAAAACATGCCCTATGCATTTGGTTAATTGTGGTGAAGTTCCCGTCATGGTTCAATGCAGTTCTTGGGGAGCGGTACAGTGAGTGGAAGGTTGAGTTCTACAAGCTTTATAACTTGGAAAATATAGATGATTTTGAGCTTGGATGGAGGGATATGGTCAACTCCTTTGGACTCCATGCCAATAGACATATTGTAAACCTGTTTGCTCTTCGAACGCAGTGGGCATTGCCATACCTGAGGAGTCATTTTCTTGCAGGATTGACTCTAAAAGGTGTGTCAAAAGCAATAAATTCTTTCATTCAGCGGTTCTTGAGTGCACAGACGCGTCTTACTCATTTCATCGAACAAGTATGCCCTTTTTTATCCATTAAGTATAGTTTACACACGTGGAAATTTAATTTTGAATGTGATTAGTCTGCCAAACTTGTTGATTACATGTGGAAATTTAATTTTGAATGTAATTTAATCATTGTACGTGATTAAAAGTCTGCCAAATTATAGTTTACACTTGGAATTAGTCTGCCTATTTTTATCCATTAATTGAACTTGTAGTTTACACATGTGAAAATTTAATTTTGTATGGGATTAGTCTGCCAAACATGTAGGTTACGTGCGGGCCATGATCAAACGAGCCAGATATAATATAATTTATCTACTTGAAGACTTGCATCACATTTAAATTTTCCATATTAATGAGGAATCACTGAGCCTTAGTGAGTCAAATCGTTGTATGTGATTAAAAATCTTTTATTAGGGAAAAAAATGACATTTCTCTCTACACAGGTGGCTGTGGCTGTTGACTTCAGAGACCAAATGGGGGAGCAGCAGACCATGCAACAGAACTTACAGAACATCTGTTTCAAAACAGGTGCTCCTATGGAAGCTCATGCAGCCTCATTCCTCACTCCATATGCTTTTGGTAAGCTACAAGATGAGCTTGTCTTGGCGGCACACTATGCCTCCTTTCCGATGGGAGGTCTTTTTCTTGTTAGACACCACACAAAGATGGATGGTGGACGGAAAGTGATATGGATGCCACAGGAAGAGTTGCTCTCGTGCAGTTGTCGTATGTTCGAATTTTCGGGGATCCTCTGTCGACATACTCTCAGAGTTCTCTCAACACTAAACTGCTTTCAGATTCCGGAACGCTATCTGCCCATCCGATGGCGCCGAATCAGCACAGTAGTGCCTTCAAACCTAGCTTATGGAGCTGCCTCGTGTGAGCAAGCTGAACGGGTACAGGCACTGCAAGCTATGGCCTCATCTCTGGTATCAGAGGCTGCCAAGTCCAAGGAAAGGATGGATATTGCAACCAGGGAGATATCATTTCTCCTATCCCGCATAAAGGAACAACCACTTTCCTTGAATGCTTCAAGAAACTGTATTCATAGGAGTCGGTAGATTTACTTTGCTGGGGATAGCATTATTGACAGAAAAGAGATTATTGCTGATTGAGAGAAGAAATTGAGTTTTTTTGTTGTCATGGCTACATGGAGTCAATGGTATCTGATGAGCATAATTATGATCATTTGTGCACAACGTGTAATCAGCATTGCTGTCGAGTGGAAGAACACAAGGTCTGTTTTCTATCTTCGATCCTTCACATCTGGAAGATGAAATCCAATGTATTATTTATCTACAGCTATTTCTGCACACATGCAAAATCAAGATTGCTTGGCTTCTCTAACTTAAAAACACTTTTCCCACATTCCAGATGCTTAATTGGCACGTGCTTGATCCCACCCTATGCACAAGTCACGTGATGCGGTCTTATACACGTGAGGACTCGTTTTAAGAACAGATATTTCTATCAATAATTCTCTTTTTATTATTTATAATCTCATCTTAAATTTTTTTAATAATTTTAAAATACTCGTTAATGCTCTCATCTTTCTCTTCTTATTCTTCTTCTAGTATTTTTGGTTGGTCGAGTGATCACTATCATCGCATGAGTCACAATAATGGTCGCCTCTATCATGGTTGTAATGGTTGTCACGATAATAATCGTGTGCTTGTTCTATTTGTTGTTCATCGTTTTGAATGACTTTGACACTTTTCTCCATGGAGGACTCAACATTATTGGTAGGATCCACCTTCTTCCTGCCTTCTTCTCGAACAACAAAGGAGTATGGAGCATAGTAACGAGTGACATCAATAGCGAACGGAGATGCAATAAGCTACATCTAGTTATACCTATAGTGAGCATCGAGTGAATATCAATAGTACTGACAACAAGCTATCATGGACAAATTCACACTAAGGGTATTTGAGATAATGTTTATATATATTTCTATATTTCGATTATGTTCATACTTTATACAATATATACAAAACTTGTATTAGGTTTGAAAGTCCCATTTTAATTGGCTCTTATAGTCATTTTAATTCTTTAAACACATGTATGCAGTCATCGTATAGAAATAAAATTGTCCAAAAATAGAACATCTAAGCAATCATTCGAGGGATTTTCTAGCTCCATATAGTGGTATAAACAGCATAGCACCATAGAGCTACCCGAATGACACATGACTGAATAGACCTTTAAGGTAGTGTTTAGGGTTGGTTCACTGTCTTGTTCCACAGCAGTATCATATGGGGACTTTTGGTTACGGTGGACCATATTGGACCCATTTTCATATAACTATTCAAGGTTTGTGCAGTATATATTTATAGTTTACATTGCTTATCAAGTATTTACCGAGATATCTACTTAAAAGGATCTCGAGTTAAACGTATTATCTAACTTATCTTCTCTTTTGCATGTCTTTAATGGAATCATAAGAGGTTTTGGGAAAGTGACCCTTTGTAGATAGACATGCAAGAGTGTCACATAACTTAGGTAAAACTAACTAAGTCTACGACATATGATATTAGAGAGAGACAAACACACTTAGAAATACTTGATGTTAGGAAAATTTATCATTGATATCTATATCAACACGACATGGCCCTGATCCGAGTGCGAGGAGCTATCCGGGATGATATAGGGTCATTCCAACCTTCTTCCTACACAAAGATTAAGACTAGGGGGGATGTAGTTTCCTCGTGATTTGATCCCTCAAACATTCAAGTTAATGATTTTTTCTTTCTCTTTTGGGAACTATGAACGTGTTTTTATACTAACCTTTATGGGGGGGAAGAATACCTAATGTAGATCTCATTGAAGGGGAGATTTGTAACTAACTTGAATTGTCCTATCTTCCTGGAATATATTTGTAATTGACTCGAATTATTTCTTGATCTTATTGGAATATTCCTATGGATATTCCGTAGGGGAGTTAATTTGTAACTAGTCCAAACTATCCCTTAATCCTCTTGGAATATTCATGCAAATATTTCGTTGGAAAACTGATTCATAATCGATCTAAATTATCTTTTAATCTTTTTAAAATATTCCAACAAATATTCCGTAGGGGGTTTGGCTTGTAATTGATTTAAATTGTCCCTTAATATTCTTAAGAGGCATCTCGACAACTCAATAGCTAAATAGCTCGACAGCTCCAAAATTGGCCTGAGCCACTTTTTGGATCCCGACCTTTATGGATAAGATAATATCAATCCTAATATAGTACTGGCATAGTGAATGATGGCTAGCTGATCTCATATTCCCTATCACTTGACATGTAAATGTGGGTAAACTAGAGGGGTTGTGCTGAGTATAACCAACATGTACAACTATTTAAGGGAAATGAGCATAGAGATGAAGGGAAAGGAGTTGCTCAAAGGAATGAGCGTCTGAAATTGACACTTAGAAAAATGATCAACCCTTTTATGTAAGAGGCACGATGAGGATAAGTGAGCTGGGAAGAACACATAGCATATAAAGGTTGAGATGGTTGAGTTTAAGCTATGGCTCGACATTGGTAATCAATCTTGATAATGCTAAGGGGCAGAGGTGCTTGGCAAAAGATGAAACCCTACAAGGAGGGATGGATTGCTTGGTGATTCAAAGAGTTGTGTAAAGCTCATAAAGGCTAGGAGAATTATTAACTTGAAGAATTCGATACTCACACAAAGGCTTATATGCGGATGATGGACTATCCATGACCATCCCAAGGTGACTTGGCAGATAAAATCTTTCTCTTTAGAATAAGAAGGATATATCCATTAGTGGTTGAATTGTACAATAAGTTCAGTATATTGTTAGACCTTGAGAGGTACGTCGAGAGCTATATTGGTGAAGAATTTTAATTTAGTACGTGCATTCGTGAAGATAAAGTAATACATAGTTTGTTCAGCAAAGTGAAGCAATCCAAAGGGATGGTGGTCCTTGAAACTTCCAGAGAGAAAGATTCAAAGAGAAAAGTTGTTCTAGTGAGATAAATATCTAGGAGTAATAAGTCTCGATTATTTATAGTAAAAATCATGTGCAACAAATTACATATATTGAGTGGGATACTTTAAGATGATAGTTCTATAAAACTTAATGGATCAAGCGAGTAACGAGGAGCCGTCGCATGATCTTTATACAAGGTAATGCATTTGTAGATGTATTGTAAGATCAAGTGAGGGAGCAACCAAAGTAACACCAAATGAATGCACACTAATAGTCAATGTGGAGATTGGACTCAATGGAGAACTAACCTATGGAATGGTGTGCGTGAGACTACTATTAACTTAATGTAAATTGAGAAGCAAAACAACTTAGGTGAAGATTAGTGAAGTGCCCAAGCTAAATGAAGAGAGTCAACATAGAAGACGTATTATAGAGCGGAGGTTCGAAGCTTTTCTTAGATAACAGTCAAAGACAAACTTTTGTAGAGGCAAGAGCGATATCATGTTGTTCCATGGGTCCCTCGTTCTGATAAAGCCGACTTATCTTGCATGGTGTTAAAGTCGAAGGGAGCTTCAAGACACATGCGTTTTATCTCGACGAATCAAACTAAGGTGACTCAACTTATGGAGGTGAAATTAGAGTTAGAAGCCTTAGCATGGGGCAAGAGAATATAGTGGCAGATACTCTTAAAGAATATACTATAGTACTACTATTCGAGTTGATGCAAAGGAAGTTATGTATAGCGGAGATTGTGTTGGTGGGCTAGGGACTCAAGATCTAGAAAATAATGCATCAATTTTAGCGAAGTCGATGTACTTCGAGAGCTATTGGACAATGAACTATCTAAAAGCTATGCTTTATCTATTAATTTCTTTATCTTATTTCGGTGAAGCAATTGATTAAGGAATTTAGGTGACTTAACTTGCAGAGGCAAAGTTAAGGTTAAAAACCTTAGCATAGTGCAAGAGAATGTAGTAACTGATACTCTTGAATAATATGCTATAGTGGTACCATTCGAGTTGCCACAAAAGAAGTTGTGTAGTCGAGATTGAGATTAGGGGCCTAAGATCCAGACAATAGTGTATCAATTTCGATGAAATCAATAGACTTTAATAGTTACTAGACAATTGAGTGTACAAGAGCTACGCTTTATCCATATATCACTCGAGAGAAAGTGAATAAAAGTTAATTGCCAAAGGAACAAATATAATCTAGGGTGGCGAAGGGCCTGCGATATATTGGCAGAGGTCACACATGGAGAGATCACAATCTGAGTTTATTCCATAAAGATCAAAATGCAATAAAGATATCACTAGAAAGCGACTTGATACAATGAATTATGGTGAAATAGTTCAAGGTAATGCAACACACATATAATAAGTCTCATGAGGGACTTGATTATATAGAGGTATGTTTGGGAGCTATTGAGAGCTCCACTTCCATAATAACAAGAAGAGTTATCAATTTAAGAAGTGAATGATATAGTATCATAGAGACAGGTCTTCCATGCATAAATTAAATTTTGTATTAGATGAAAGTCTTGGTCATCAATATATAGGTGGTGTATACCACTAAGGGAGATTCCGAGTGCAAGTATCAATGAGTCCTATGCGGAAAACTTGATTATTTAGAGATATAAGTAGGGCGGTTAGAGAGTTGGACTGCTTCATAACTCATATTTGCTTGAGAGAATTTGGCAAGTTGGAAGACAAAGTAAAGCAAACAAAAATTGCTACTAAGAAAGTGATAAAGAGCATAATCGATACAAGCCCTATAACATAATGATAGAGAACATACATGAGAGTTATAGTATATCTTTCTATTAACCATGAAGAATTCTTAGAGAACATAGAGGTATTGAAGCAAGTGGTCGAAAGGGATGAGGAAGTGTTGACAAGTCTTGAGGGACTTGTTAGGATCGAGAGCACTAAGAGGGGGGGGGGGGGGTGAATTAGTGCAGCGGAAATCTTACAGCGATTAAAAACCAAAAGCTGCGTTCGTTCAAAAACTATTATGATGCAAAAGCTAATTCTCAGTTTGTATCTAAGTGCAGTTTGCGTCTAAGCGCAGATTGCGTCTAAGCGCAGTTTTGCGTCTAAGCGCAGTTTACGTCTAAACTCAGATTTACATCTAAACGCAGATTTACGTCTAAACGCAGATTTACGTCTAAACGTAGTTTTACGTCTAAACGCAGATTTACGTCTAAACTCAGATTTACGTCTAAACTCAGATTTACGTCTAAACGCAGATTTACGTCTAAACGCAGTTTTACGTCTAGACGCAGATTTACGTCTAGACGCAGATTTACGTCTAAACTTTGAAACTCGTTTGTATACTCGCAGAAGGCAGTATGCAGTTGAAATCAAGACGTAAACGTGAACTGAGTTCTGATGATTGTGCGAGGAAAGCCGATTTACGTCTGAATGCAGTTTTACGTCTAAATGTTGAAACTCGTTCATGAAATCGTAGAGGACAGTTTGCAGTTATCAATAGGATCAAAATGTAAGTGTAAACTGCAAAGAAGCTCGTTCGTAAAAGCACGGAAGACAGTTCTGCAGAATCAAACGTAAACGTAAACTGTAATGTATGAAAATACGAATTTACGTCTGAATGCAGATTCGGAAGAACAACACTTAGAACTTGTTCGTGAAAGCGCAGAGAGCAGTAGTAATGAAGGAGGTTTACAGTAATGATAGAGTGCTAAAAAATAAACGCAAACCAGAAATTTAGAGTGGTTCGGTCAGCCTTGACCTACTCCACTTTTGGCTTCCTCCACCGACGAGGTTGCCGACATCAACTAGGGGCCTTCCTTCAATAGGCGAAGGCCAACTACCCTCTTACAGATTCACTCCTTTTGACGGGCTTAGGAGACAACCCTTTCAGATGTTTTCTCGCCTCTCTTTACAACTCAAACTTGAAGAACAGAAGGAGGAAGAAAACTAGCAGTTTTGAGCTCTAAGAACCACTGAAAAGATCAAGATTTCGGGTAAGTTCTTGCTTCTTTCAGTGCTGAATGGGTGGGGTATTTATAGGCCCCAACCCAATTCAAAATTCGAGCTCAAAACGATCAAATCGATCAAATCCCAGAATTCTGGGATCAGGCGGTTGCACCTCTTGACTGGAGAGGTGGCACCGCCTGGCAGAGCTCGAAGACTGAGCTCAGGCGATTGCTCCTCTCTGCCAAAGCTCGAAGACTGAGCTCGATGGTTGCATCACCTGGCAGAGCTCGAAGACTGAGCTCGGTGGTTGCATCACCTGGCAGAGCTCGAAATATGAGCTCGGTGGTTGCATCACCTGGCAGAGCTCGAAACTGAGCTCAGGCGGATGCACCTCTCTGCCAGAGCTCGAAGACTGAGCTCGGTGGTTGCATCACCTGGCAGAGCTCGAGACTGAGCTCAGGCTGATGCACCTCTCTGCCAGAGCTCGAAGACTGAGCTCGGTGGTTGCATCGCCTGGCAGAGCTCGAAACTTGAGCTCTAGCGGTGCTACCTCTTGACAGAGGAGGTTGCACCGCCCAGTCTAGCTCGAAGACTGAGCTCTGGGCGGTTGCACCTCTTGGCTGGGGCGGTTGCACCTCCCAGCCTCGCAGCCCTGGCTGTTGCACCTCCTGGCTGGGGCGGTTGCACCGCCTGGTGCAATCAGGGTCCGAATGGTTCGCTCCATTCGGCCCAATTTGAATCTTTTCAGGGGCCCAATTGCCCCAAGATTAAGCTAATGGGATCACCTCCCATTTTCATGCTTAATCATCATGCTAACTACGATTAACTCTAAGACAACTTCTGCAGCTTTGCTCCGATGCGTCAATCGCTTCTTCCGGCGAGTTTCCGGCCAACTTCCGTCGATCATCCGATAAACCCTCGGTGATCCTTCTGCGGACATCCGGCATACTCCTGGACTTTGCGACGATCCACTTGGCGAGTTCCGACGAGCTTCGCTTGGCAAGCTTCTGGACTTCTCGGATCTGTTCTCGCTGAACCTCCGACGACCGTCCGAACTTCCGTCGAACTCTCGAACTCCCAACGTGATCATGAACTTGACTCCGGCGCAATTCCTACTGCTTGTCTAACTTTCATCGTAGTTAATCCTGCACAACAAAACAAAACTTCGATCGAGACAATTAATCCTAAGCAATTAACCAAGTTGTCCGACATGTCATTGGTCCCTCGACGCTTCGTCCGATTCTTCGGCGCATCGTCCTCTTCTGCAGCCTATTGCCCAATCGGCCAGTCGACTCCGCAACTCCGATATCCTTGGCACAATACCCACTCTTCTTGGCCCGATGCCCGAGTCCACGGCCCGAAGCCTTCTGTCGATACGTCGACCGATCCACCGGCCCGACGTCCAATCTTCTGACACGTTCCTTCGGCACAACATGATTATCCTGCTTTAATTGTCTCATCCTGATCGAAGCATCCTGCGTCACTCAAAACGCAGATTAAATCATAAACATATATCAAGTAGTTTCATCATCAAAATACGAGATTCAACAGGACTTAGTTACTTAAAACCAAGCATCGATTAAGATGAAGATAGACTTAGAGAAGTGCTATAGTGGAGAAATATCTACCGATCATGAAAAAAATGAGACATATGTAAGACAACATATAGTAGCCTCATTTACATGACAACATTAGGGTACTATAGAGATGAGACTTCTATAAAGTCATCAGTCTCTTACTCTCACGGAGTGAGAGCACATAGTCATGAAAGAGGGCCAAGGAGGTGTAGAATACATATGCAAACTCTAAGTATTGAGATAAAGCCAAAGGGTAAAACCCATGAAACTTTGTATTATCGACTAGTCGATTTCTTATCAAGATAGTTGAAAGTGGTAGACTTTAAGTTGATGCAGGAGTGCTTAACCTAGGAATTAAGTAGGCAATAGACGAGATTAAATTATGTTTTTTTTCTTGCAAAACTTCTTGCATTCGAGAAGTTTAATAGCAATAAAGATGCAAATAGTAGCAGCTAACTCAAACGCAAAGAGTGCAAACAATTTGAATACTTTGAAAGTGTGGGCAAAGAATAGATAAAAGCTAGTTACCAGCTTAATTCATGAAGTACAACCATCAAAGAGATGGGCGAAGTCAAGTAACATTTGCCTTCTTAACTTCTAAGAGAATGTAAAAAAATTAAATATCTTAGTTATCTTATTTATCCAGCAGAGGAGTTTTGCATATATTCAAAGATCAATTGAAGAAACTTAGTGGATGAGAATAGTTGTAAATCTCTCACTAATGGTGATCAGTTCTACTAAGAATATATTATCCGTTTTATTTTCTAATAAAATACTAATTAAAAATAAAAGTAATGTAAACCTGCTTAGAGGTGATAACTAAGTAGAAGAGGAATTGATAGACAAATTTTATAGATGAAAGACCTCAAAAAACTTAAAAGTTTATGAGACGATACATGTTAAAGTTCTAAAAGATATCCACCCAAATCCAATGATGGAAGACATTTAAGAGACTAGTGCACAATAATGAAAGTCTTTTCCTTCCTCTACGGATCTGATAAACTAGTAAAGATTAGTATAACTCGATCGACCTAACATCGGAGTTTAAGTCATTCATAAGTGAAAGCAACATTAACATATCAAAGTTCGATTACTCAACAATAGTGACGGAGAATAGCTAGGAGCTAAGAGACACATTGCAACTAGGGTAGAAAAATAAATATTCACCAAAAGCGATGAGATATAATATTCATAAAGCTTTCGACAAAAATATCGAAGGAATAAGTGGAGGTGAATATCATGCATAAATCTATATAAAGAGTGTTCAATATAATGTTTGTATATATCCGTACCTTTCAATTTTATTCATGCTTTGTATAGTATATAGAGAGCTTACAGTATACTTAGCAGCTCTATTTTGGTTTGTTCTTGAGGTTATTTTAGTTCTGTAAACATAAGTCGTGTGCAGTCATCATGCTAACGTAAAACTGTTCAAAAATAGGTCATTTAAGTAGTTATCTTTGAGGTTTTCTAACTCCACAGAAGAGTATGAAGTGTCAACCAATATAGCACTTTTAAGCTACTCGGGCGGCACATAGTTAGATGGGTATTTGAGGTAATATCTAAGACTAGTTCATTGCCTTATTCTACAATGATGTCATGTGAATACTTATGGAGAGTTTTGACTATAGTAAACTACCTTAGACCCTTTATCATGCGATCATTCAAAATTTAGAACTATGTTTTTGTAATTTATATTGTCTATAAAATATTTCTTAGAATATTTACTTATGAGATCTCGTGCTAAACATTTTCTCTAACCTATTTTCTTTTTTGTAGGTCGTTAAGGGACAATAAGATGTTTTGAGAAGATTAACTCTTCATGAACATACATGCAAAGGTATCATATGACTTAGATAAAGCTAGCTAAGTTTATAACAGAACAGTGTTGATGGATGAAGCAAAGAGTTATATAGAAGAAGAACAAAGAAATGATAAGATTAATAATAGTGGGATTGTAAATAGTAAAATAATATTTTATTATTTTTAAAAAGATTGACAATAGCAAAGGATTGTTAATGGATTGTGAATTACAAATTTTTTAAAGATTTTTTAATATTCAATGAATGTCCCTTTATAAATGAACATAAATGTTATTTACTTATCACTTATTTAAACAAACTTTTCTTACTCCTTTTATATATTTTTTTGCTCTTCTTTTTTCTCCTCTTCTAATCGTCCAATGATCTTTTATTGATTAAAAATTTAAGGATAAAAAAGAAGTTGAGAAATATTTTTTTATGTTAGTTAGATTGATTTAATAATTTTAGGGTGACATCATGTTACAACTAAAAAGATCATATTTAAGGTATTTCTATAATAGCTAGGCAGGTCATATTCTAGGACTATAATTATTATTTTAGGTATTTATCTAAGTAAGGTCAATCTTCTTACATAATTTAAATGATAATATCTGAGTATTTGGCGACGATGTTATCGGCAAGGAGCCACATCAACAATGAGAAGATGAAATAAAGGGTTAAAAGGAAGAAGAAAAAAAGAAAACAAAAGGTAAGATCAATAATAGAAGGATTGTATATAGTAAAATAATATTTTTATTAATTTTTTATGAGTTGTCAATAGCAAAAGGGTTTCAATTGTAAAAATGGATGGTGAATAACAATTTCTTTCTTACCATAAAATCTTTTTTTTATTCTCCTCCTTATTCTTCTCTTAATTATCACAATAAAATCTTTTTCTTACCATAAAAAGGGATCAGAGGAGGATATGAGAAATAAATGTTTACGTTTGTTAGATCAATTTAATATTTTTAGGGTTTAATACATGACAAGCCCTAAAGATAATATTCCAGATGTTTTTACAAACAACTCAGAAGGTCATATTTCCAGCCTATAATTATTATTTTATTATTATTATAGATAATTGTATAAAGTAAGTGATAAAAAGAAAAAAACAGTATGTAGTTGGATTGTAAATAGTAAAATAATTTTTTTTATGAGTTATTTTGCTATTAGCAAAGGGGTTTCCATTAGTAAGAAGGGATCACAAATAACAAACTTCTTTAAAAACATATAATATTCCTAAGATACTAAATACTCTTAATTTATCACTTAATTTCAATAATTTTTTTAACTCATTCTATACAATCTCTTTTTTTTTTTTTGTTCTTCTTCTTCTTTTAACATCATTCATCGATGACAACGATATAAAGATATTTATTAGATCAATTTAACATTTTACAATTTTAATATATCAAATTACAAGTCTAAAAGATAATATTCTAGACCTATAAATATTAAAATTATATTTTATTTTTTATATAATTGAATGAAGTAAATGAGTCGTCCTTAGAAAATGTCTTTCTATTCAATCTTCTTTTTTTCCTTCTTCTTGTTTTTCTCTTAATCGTCGAAACATCTTTCATCGACGAAAACGATATGAAGTTCGAAGAGAAAGATGTGAAAAATATTTTTTTATATTTGTTAGATCAATTTAACGTTTTAAAATTTAATATATCACATTACAAGTCTAAAAGATAATATTCGGGACCTATAAATATTAAAATTATATTTTATTTTTTATATAATTGGATGAAGTAAAAGAGTTGCTCTTAGAATCTCATGCGCTTTCTTCTTATTGCAGATAACAGCTGACAACAAACAAATACCTTCTTGTATATGACGTACGATTAAATCCTCGCCATTTTTGCACTACCTCGTTCTCGATCTATAAATCTGATCCCCGCAGACCCTCAGTGATATCACGGCGCACTTCCACCAAAATGGCTAGTTTTGTCGTCGGACTGCGCCGCTTCCTCGGCGCTCTCGCACTCTTGCTTCTCGCTCATCAAGCAGCGGCGGCAGAGCCACTCGCGTTCGTCGGGAGAAGTGGCTCCAAGTTAGTCGTCAACGGCTCCCCCTTCCTCTTCAACGGGTTCAACGCATACTGGCTGATGAACGTCGCGTCGGAGGACCAGGCGAAGGTCTCCAAGACCCTGAGCGACGCTGCGGCGGCCGGGCTCACCGTGTGCCGAACGTGGGCGTTCAACGACGGCGGCAACGCCGCGTTGCAGTCGTCGCCGGGGGTCTACAACGAGAAAATGTTCCAGGTGCGTCCTGCCTCCGCTTCCTTCCCATATCGCAACGCTGTCGACAAGCGTTCGTGTGGCGACCTCAATCCATCCTCGTCTCTTTAGGGGCTCGACTTCGCCGTCTCGGAGGCCAAAAATCACGGTATCCGTCTCGTTATGAGCCTGATCAACAACTTCAAGGACTTCGGCGGCAAAACTCAGTATGTACAATGGGCTCGCGACGCAGGTGAGGCCATAAAAACCGATGATGACTTCTACACCAATGCCAAAGTGAAGCAGTACTACAAGAACCATGTCCTGGTAAATTACGCGCCGTATCATATCATATCATATTCATGTATGTCGATGAAATTGATCTCAACTCTCTTCCTCTTCTCTCCTGCAGAAGGTGCTAACACGAGTCAACACCATCACCAAAGTAGCCTACAAAGACGATCCCACCATCATGACGTGGGATCTAATGAACGAACCGCGCTGTCCATCAGAACCCTCCGGCCAAACAGTCACGGTGAGAACCCTCTCGTTAGCATCAACCACAGCAGGGAATGCTGCTGCTGCATTCATTAGTGTCATCGTTTGAGTTAAGCGATTGCATCGAGCAGGCGTGGGTTAAGGAGATGGCAGCGTACACGAAGTCCATCGACAGCAAGCACTTGTTGCAGGTAGGATTCGAGGGTTTCTACGGGAGTTCCACCCCGGACAAGATCGGGCTCTACAACCCTGGTGGCTACAAGTATGGCACGGACTTCATCATCGGCAATCAAGTCAATGAGATCGACTACACCACCATCCATGCTTACCCGGATGCATGGTAGACCGCATTGATAAATTCATATATATATATATATATATATATATATATATATATATATATATATGGTAGACCGCATTGATGTTCTTTCTCCTACGGTAGGCTCCCACAGAAGTCGGAGGAGGAGCGGAAGACGTTCCTGCAGCAGTGGATTTCGAGCCACTTCAACGACTCCGTGAATGTCATCGGCAAGCCAATGGTGTTCGAGGAGTTCGGGAAGTCGACGACGACTCCGGGATACTCGCAGAAGGTCCGCGACGACTTCTTGTCCTACGTCTACGGCATGATCTACAGCGACGCCGAGACCAGCGGCGGGTCCTTCAGCGGCGGGCTACTATGGCAGATCATGGGCGAGGGGATGCAGTCATACTACGACGGGTTCGCCATCGTGCTGCCTCGGGATTCAACGACGACGGCGGTGATAAAGAAACAGTCGGACGCCATGGCGGCGCTCAAGAACAGGCTGAGCGGCTCTCGTCATTAGAGGCCTCTCTCGATACCTCGTTGCTTTTGCCATCCGATTCGAAATTATTATGATAACAAAAAAATAAAGTTATTATGATGACAACAAAACGCATGTCCTGATATCATCATGATAACAAATTTATAGTCATCAAATTTCTCGTTTTTTGATATTGTTTGAGGATGTTAACTTATTATTATCGTGTTCTTTTATAATAATAATAATAATAAATAAATAAATAAATAAATAAATAAATCATATAAAGAAACTTAAAATTAGCGAAAATAAAAAAATAAAGAAACTTTAAATTAATGAAAATAAAAACGTGAACGGCAGGATTCGAACCTGCGCGGTCAAAGACCATATGATTTCTAGTCATACCCGATAACCACTCCGGCACGTCCACGGTGACGTGTCATCTTTCATTATCACTTATTAATAATAAAATTAATTAATTAATTAAAAAATTAAGAAAACGGAAATACAATAATTATTAGTTCTATTGTCCAATTTATAAGGTCTATCATAATTTTTTTTAAATAATCTTTATTGGAATTAAGGTCGTGAGGAAATCCTTTAGCCTAGTAAAAAATTGGAGATCTCACTCTAATTGCATACTCGTTAGCAAAAATAACTTAGGTTAATCATACATGATTCATGTTTGTCGAACTATCTTTGTTACGTAGTGGTGTCAGATTAGACGAGAATATATCAAACTAATATCCAACATAGTTAAAGAGTTCAAAATGGCACAACAAGTTTTTTTATAGTCAAATAAAACCATGTGAAAGATCACCCGATCAATGAAACGAGCATTTGATTTGACAAATTACATCAGCATTGCGGAAGCAACACTAATACACAGAAGATAAAGGTTGGAAATAATCAGGCCAATCACTCATAAAATTGCCCCTAATGCTAGGTAAAGAAAAAGGAGGGAAAAGCACGTTTAGATCAAACCTCTTAATTTCCATCTATTGCCCTGTGAAAGGCCTGTATCAATCATAAAGATACTTCACAATGCAGATAACACTCATTAAACAGGAGAACACTACCATAATAAGTGAAAAGAAGAAATCTACAA
The DNA here is from genome assembly GCF_036884655.1 of Musa acuminata AAA Group. NCBI lineage: Eukaryota > Viridiplantae > Streptophyta > Magnoliopsida > Zingiberales > Musaceae > Musa > Musa acuminata. The sequence goes on along the minus strand of NC_088343.1, from coordinate 10,464,018 downwards.
CTTCACAGGTATATGGTCAGCTACCAATGTGCAATATGTGTAATTAGTACTCTATCATTTCGGCATTCCGTATCTCATCTCATCTCAACGACAATACAGGCTTTCGAGACACATCACCGCCTTCTAGAAAAGCTTTTATGACAGACACATTTCTTCTGGTCGGCGATGCTGCATCAACAGTAAGCTGAGGCGCCATCTGCAAAACTTAACATGTATCAACGAAACTGGAGATTCGTTCACCGAAATGTTTGCTGACAGGAAACTTAAATCTAAGCTATGTTGATTGAAATATTCTATCGAGTAAAACATCTAGGTAAAGAACATACGAGAAAGATTGCTTCGGAAAGTACTTTGCTCCAGCAGACAGAAGGAAAAATGATTTCGAAATGTATCAAACAACAAGAGATTTTGTAGCATAATTAAACATACTTGACCATTGTGATGAAGTCTTTTATGCATTTGATATAGTTAAACAGAAATTGATATGGTGGGAGATGGCATATATTGTGTGCATCAGTTATTAGTTGATTCACAATCAACAACTGTCTTGTCACCTCAGATATCATTTTCTACCTTATTAAGCACTTGAAGAATTGTTAAGAGTTCATTAGTTCCTTGGTGCACACTATCATTTTGTCTAATTTGAAAACTCATTTTCATCTGAAGAAAACTCAACCATAGTTCAGTATTTTCCTACAACATGGTTGGTGCATCTCTAAGCAATACCCTTCTTGAATCAGATTTTTTAAACAATAAAATGATTTTTTGTTCTTGCTGCATTGCAGGGATAATGCAAATTGTTCTTTGTATACGTGAAGGACCAATTTGTCCCAAATGACCAACAGATTTCTCTTCCGAATCAATTCGGAGTTTCTACATGCATGTTTTTCTCAAAAGCATAAGAGGTTAGCACTAAGATCAGTTACTAGAGGATTAAATCAATTAAATTACTTTGTCATATATGGTAATGCAATAGCAAATTGAATTTAAGAAATATTCAATATTTAAAATCAAAAAATAAAATGATCCACATCCTAAAAGAGCTTAATGTTCTAACTGGAATATAGCAGTAAACAAAGAATAAAAAAATTGACTTCAAAGAACAAAATGAACACACATCCTGGAAGCAGCACAGTGTGCTACTGGAATACCAAGAAGCTATACTCAATGGTCAATTTACTTAGAGATCATTAAGAAAAATTCGTAACACATGTAATGTGAATCAAGTATGAAAGGAATAGTGTTCGATGAATGAAAGTGTGATTCTATTGATGGAAGATTGACTCAAGCCTTTACTTAATTGAGCAACGGAGGTAAAAAGCATGCATTTCAAATGAAATTGATTCTATTGACACAATAACAAATTTTGAGGCTCTTAATTGCGTTTAGATTCTTCACATAAAGATAATAAGACTGTATTTGGGTAATGGTTGGAGAAAAGAATTTGAATGAATGTACACTTCTGAATATTTGGTAAACAAAATCTGCATTTTAAATATGTATTGACGTAAATATTCTTTTTTATAAAATCATATTTTAAAAGTCTAATAATTGTTTTATGATAAATTTATCTTTTTAATATTTTAATATTTATTCAAAAGTGAATAGATTTTTTTTATTTGAATTATAAGTAAATAGTAAATCCATATCCCTAAGATATATGAATCTACCAAGCACAAAATTTCCCCTGCTATTTGCTCGAAAGCAGAGATGAGCTCACCTTGTCACCCGTCAAAGCCCTATGCGAAACGCTTGGGTTCTCCTGTTTGATACTGTTGAGCATTCTTCCCAGCACGGCGAACCCCACGAAGGCGGCGAGGACTGAGACTGACCAAATCGGCTTCACCTTAAACAGGTTAAGTTTCAGGTTTCGGAATGGCATCGACCACCACATCACTCCTCTCCTCTCTTCTCCACAACAACCACTAATACCAGAAGCATCGGTCTCCCCATACTCCTCTTTCAACTCCTCAATCTCATCTGATGTCAACTCCAAGTCTTCCTCATGCTCCATCTCGTTAGCCCCACGAATGCCGTCGATCCCGTTAGAGCACGACTCTTTCAGGATCAGGTCATCACTAGAACTCGATTGCGTCATCGAGTCCCCTCCATCGCTTGAATCGATCATCTGCCTCTCGTTGGAATCTTCGAGATCGGAGACCACCGTTTCGTCTCCCCGTTCAGCAGCACGCTGCGTCATCAAATCCCCTCCATGCCTCAAATCGATCGTCTTTGTCTCGTCATCGGAGTTGGAACCCTCGTGATCGTAGCCAGCCATTGCCTCTCCGTGGCTCCAATCGATCATCTTCGTCTCGTACTCGGCGTTGGAATCCTCGCGATAGGAAACCACCAATTCCTCTCGTCCGTCAGCAGCACGCTCGGAATCTGAATCAGGAAAGCCCCATCTGAGGTAATCGGAATCGAGTCCCCCATCTCCGCTCTCCTCCTCCTCCTGCTCCTCCGACGAGGATGGGGTGGGCGTCCTCGCGTCGGAATCAAAGTTCTCGGACCTGACGTCATCCGCGGTTCCATGTATAACTACGAAGCCGTCACTCGCGGCGGCGGCGGAGGAGGACAGAACTACCCAGTCTTCGAACTCACGCACTGCCTCCATATCAGAACTAACGATGGAGGAGCGTCAATGGCGGCCTGTGTACCTCACGGGGCACGCTTGATTCGACGTGGAAGTGTTTGCAGAGAGAGCACAGCAGGGCGTTATTGAGTCCACCGACGAGGGAAGGATCGAGCGGAAAGAGAACAACGAAAAAAGATGACAGATTTCTCTCTCTCTCTCTTTATATATATATATATCAGCTTGTCGGTAACTCTGAGAAGATTAATTTGTTTGTTATTAGTTGCATGATTAAAGCAATTTAATTTGGATAACTTGAGATAAAAATAACTAAATAAGTAGTTTAAATTGTGGACAGAATTAGAATAAGTTAAATTAATTTTAATTATGTTATATTTATTTATTAAAGAAATCTATATTTACTGATTTTATAGTAAATCATAAAATTATGGGATGGTTGAGTGTTGAGATGGAAACTTCAAATTTCTAAAGGTAGGAAAATTTGAAGAGAGGAAAACAACAGATTAAGTAGTTTGGGTCGATTTGGATCTTCATAAAATTAGTTAGGATTGAAATATTCAACAAAGTTATAATTTTCTTTGATTTTTACATCTTCAAAGTCAACGACGGTTATGTATTGTATTTACAGACTTTTATTTTTATATTTGATTTTTGTTATCGCCTATAAACTCAACAATAACATACAAAGAAGCTTTTTTTATCTTAGGCTAATAAATTTGCTATTTTTATTCATATTTAAGACAAGTTAATAGAGGAAAACCCTTATTTATGTAGAAAATGTTCACTAGTCAAAGTTTTTGAGTTGAACATATCACACACAAAAGAAAATATTCGTATATTTTTTATCCTACGTAAACACATCATGATGTATTGATCGCGTCTAATATTTTAGATGTGTAGTATCTCAAGTGAATAAATCTGACGTAAAAAGGATGTGTTGGTTATTTTAGGTGAATAAATCTAATGTAAAAAAGGATGTTATGTTTTATTTTTTTTTTTATTATGGTTACATTAGATACAGCTAAAAGAACACATTGGTTACATTAAATATTTTATATATTTTTTTATTATGGACAAATATTTCACACACAAAGGGGACGTATTGGTTGTGTCGAGCTTTTCAAATGCTTCATCTTGGGTAGATTTATAATGCTCATGAAAAACTCATTAGTCGCGTTGGATGATATGACATCAAATAAGTATATTATATATTTATGTTATCAGCTTTAATATATTTTCATTCGCCTTATGTTAATGATGCTTATAGAATTCTGATATGGGCTGTGAGAGGTTGGTCGGTTCTGATAATGATGTTTGTGTTGTAAGATGAGCAATAATGAGTCACTCTTCATTTGGTGGTTGAGCTTTGTTGTATTAAAGAGAATATTACGTCTCGGTAATTGGTAGATCAAAAATACATTATTTCATTCTTTCTACCTTATCGATCTAAACAAGTCATGTATTACTTAACCAAGTCGTATTTAAAATGTCTTAATTGTACGACCATCGTTCTTCTAATGAATCTTATCTTTGGTGTTCTTAGTGTATGAATGCTTATGAAGTAGTCATGGAGAACTTCGTCTGACTATGCTACTATGCAAAGTGTTGCAGGTCCATCATCACGAAATCAATATATTTATTAATAAAATTTTTAAGATAATTGATATGAATGAGACAGTTTATGTTATTGCATTGAGATATTTAAGGATATATCTCAAGGATTATTAGAATTGTCTCGTAAATGATATCTCAATCGTATCTTGGAGGGATTTAATATATAATTTTGCTCAGCTAATTATATACCTATTACTAAAGGTTAAAAATTCAGTCAAAACCAATACCCGAAAAATGACTTAGAAAAAAATAAAGTAAAAATAGTCCTTATGGGTGCACAGTTGAAAGTCTATTATATATGCCCAAACATGTACAAGACCATATATCAATTTTGCAATTGTAATGTTGGAAAGATACCAAAGTAACCCAGGAATGAAACATTGAAAAATTACAAAGAAAGTAATAAGATATCTGCAACACATACAGGAGATCAAATTAGCTTGAAGTAACAGGATTTTCAGTAACAATGGAAGCCATTGAAGATATTTTGTGATAATACTGGAATAGTTTTCTTCTCTAAGAATGGTAAGTACTCTAGTGGTTCCAAACACATCGAGATAAAGTACTTGATAGTTAAAAAAAGAGTCTAGAAATAACAAGTATAAGAATCCGAGCATCACTATGATGATTACTCATCCATTGACAAAAGCTTTACAGTATAAAATATTTAAAGAACATGTTCTGAGAATGAGACTTGTGAGCAAGTCATATGCATATTTGTTTCTACTATCTTGTTTATATTTATGTGAATGTTATTATTAACATTTTTTTTTATGTGAATGTTATTATTAACATTTTTCTTACTTAATTAAAGTTATTTGTTTCTATTATCTTGTTTACATTTATGTTTATGCATATTATAGTTCAATGTAACAATAGGATTGTCTTAACAAGATAAATTACAGGGATCATTATGGACTATATTAGAAAAGAGTAATAATATTGTGGTACATAGAAGGGAGTATGACATTAATGATATACAACCGCTATGACTCGCATTGATAGTTGGACTTAATATAGTATTATTGTTCTTATTAGACTTGTTGGCTTATTTTAAAATTTTATGGTCATATATAAAATACATTTCAAAAATTCTTTGGAATACAATTAAGTAAAATTATTTTTAAATAATTTTTATTTTATTTATTTTGATTTTGAATATCTCTTTTATATCTTATCAATTAATAAACCAAGTGGGAGAATGTTTGATTTTGTGGTCCTTTATAATTGGATAAGATATATATAATATAACTAATTGGATTCTAATAAAATATATTGGCCAATAGAAAAGAAGTCCACTTAAAATAGGATTCCTTAGGAGATAAACGGGAGAAAATCTCATAATTACTTATTCTAGACTCTTTGCTCTCGTCTATAAATAGATAGGACCTACAGGGATTGAAAAGTAGATATACATCTCTCACAAAAGTTATAGTTGAGGGATTACAGTATCTCTCTCAACTCTTCTCCCTAAACCATTAATCTAGCCCTATGAAAGGATAGGAACGATCTAGTTCCTCTTTGCATATTGACGGTGTCTTTATAGATCAAACAGAGATCTATTTGGGATTGCATCAAAAGGTACATATCGTTAAACCAGATCTAAGTATTTGATTTTAATCATGACATGACGGTGTCTTTTCAGATCAAACATAGATCTATTTGGGATTGCATCAAAAGGTACGTATCGTTAAACTAGATCTAAGTATTTGATTTTAATCATGACATAAAATATTATTTTAGCATTTAATATAGCATATTAAAGTTTTTATGCTTACGAAGGGTCCCACAAGGACGCATGGTGTTCCCACTCCTCTAGCTCGCTCACCTCAAGGTTGCAAGCTGATGGGCTCAGCAGTAGCGCCTCTGCCAGCTCCACCGACATCTTGGGTGAGTCCAACCCCAGCTCGTCATTGTTAGGATCGAGAGCACTAAGAGAGGGGAGGGGGGGGGGGGGGTGAATTAATGCAGCGAAAATCTTTCAGCGATTAAAAACGAAAGCTGCGTTCGTTCGATAAAAATGATTTCGATGTAAAAGCCGATTCTAATATTACTTAAGATTGAGCGCAGTCTAAATACAGTTTACGTCTAAACGCAGTTTGCGTCTAAATGTAATTTGCGTCTAAATGCAGTTTGCGTCTAAACGTAGTTTTACGTCTAAACGCAGTTTTACGTCTAAACGTAGTTTGCGTCTAAACTTAGTTTACGTCTAAAACGCAGTTTTACGTCTAAACGCAGTTTGCGTCTAAATGCAGTTTTACGTCTAAACGTAATTTTACGTTTAAAAGTAGTTTACGTCTAAAACATAGTTTTACGTCTAAACACAGTTTGCGCAATTTACGTCTAAACGCAGTTTTACGTCTAGACGCAGTTTGCGTCTAAACGTAGTTTTACGTCTAAACGCAATTTGCGAAGTTTATGTCTAAACATAGTTTCGAAAAGATCTGAACTTAGAAACTCGTTCGTAAAAGCGCAGAAGACAGTTTGCAGTTATAAATAGAATCAAAACGTAAACGTAAACTGCAATGTAAAGATCATACGAAAACACCGATTTACGTCTGAATGCAGATTCGGAAAGATCAGAACTTAGAAACTTGTTCGTAAAAGTGCAGAGAGCAGTAGCTATGTAGGAGGTTTGCAGTAATGATAAAGTGTTCAAAATAAAAGCAAACCAGAGATTTAGAGTGGTTCGGTCAGTCCTGACCTACTCCACTTTTGGCTTCCTCCACCGACGAGGTCACCGACGTCAACTAGAGGCCTTCCTTCAATAGGCGAAGGCCAACTGCCCTTTTACAGTTTCACTCCTTTTGACGGGCTCAGGAGACAACCCTTACAGAACCATTCTCTCCTCTCTTTACAACTCAAGACTTGAAGAATAGAAAGAGGAGAACTTTTGGACTTAACACAAATTTGAGCTCTTAGAATCATAGAAAAGATCTAGAATTCGGTGTAGGTCTATATCTCTTCAGTGCTGAATGGGTGGGGTATTTATAGGCCCCAACCCAGTTCAAATTTGGAGCTTAAAATGATCAAATCCCGGAATTCCGGGATCAGGCGATTGCACCTCCTGACTGGAGCGGTTGCACCGCCTGGTAGAGCTCGAAGACCGAGCCCAAGCGATTGCACCTCTCTGTCAGGGGCGGTTGCACCGCCTGAGTCTGGCTCGAGACTGAGCCCTAAGCGGTGCCACCTCCTGACTGAGGCGGTTGCACCTCTCTGCCAGAGCTCGAAGACCGAGCTCAGGCGGTGCTACCTCTCTGTCAGGGGAGGTTGCACCGCCCAGTCTTGCTCGAAGACTGAGCTCAGGCGGTGCTACCTCTCTGTCAGGGGAGGTTGCACCGCCCAGTCTTGCTCGAAGACTGAGCTTAGGCGGTGCTACCTCTCTGTCAGGGGAGGTTGCATCGCCTAGTCTTGCTCGAAGACTGAGCTCAGGCGGTGCCACCTCCTGGCTGGGGCGGTTGCACTGCCCAGTCTCGCTGGGAGACATAGCCTAGGCGGTGCCACCTCCAACCCTGGCGGTGCCACCTCTTTTACTATTTCAGCTCACTTGGTTTGGCTCCAAACTTGGCCCAAACCAGTCCGAACTTGAGCCTAATTGGCCCCTACTTGGGTTATAGGATTAACACCTAATCCTAACCCTAATTAACATGCTAACTATGAATTTAAAGACATTTTCTAAGCTATTACAAAGTCCGCAAGTCAAGACTTCTTCTGGCGAGCTTCCGGCAAACTTCCGGCGGTCTTCCGATGAACTCTCGGAAACCATTCTACGGACTCCCGGCAAGCTCCTAGACTTCACGAATTGATCTTAGCGAGTTCCAATGAGCTTCTTCGACAAGCTCCGATCTTTCTCGGCGAGCTTCGGTAGCATTCCCGGCGAACCTTCGGACTTCCGTCGAACTCTCGAACTCGCAACAAATGCTTCGCGCTTGACTCCGACACTTTGTTTCGCTTTATGTCTTCATCGTTATCATAGTTAATCCTGCACAATTAAAACAATACTTCGATCGAGACAATTAATCCTAAGCAATTTAACCAAGTTGTCCGGCATGTCATTGGTCTCTCGACGCTTCGTCCGATTCTTCGGCGCATTGTCCTCTCCTGCAGCCTATTGCCCAATCGGCCAGTTGACTCCGCAACTCCGATATCCTTGGCACAATACCCGCTCTTTTTGGCCCGAAGCCTTCTGTTGATACGTCGACCGATCCACCGACCCGACATCCAATCTTCTGACATGTTCCTTTGGCACAACATGATTTTCCTACTTTAATTGTCTCATCCTGATCGAAGCATCCTGCGTCACTCAAAACGCAGATTAAATCATAAACATATATCAAGTAGTTTCATAATCAAAATACGAGATTCAACAGTCATTGCCCAACCACTCTGGCGCCAGCGTTGATACCATGATAGTCCTGCACCGGAGCCTCGCGACCGCCTCCAATGCCGCCACACATATGTCCTCGGGGTTTGAGCTCCGAGGCTACGGAAGCTACTCAACAGACTCCGGGAAGTTGAGTGCGCGTTGCGGCCTTGAGCCGCAGCGCCGCCACATCGTGTGCCACCGTTGCCATCTCCACTGACTCGAAGCTCCCTAGCCAAATCCTGCTCTTCTTCCCAGGCTCCCTAATCCCCGACACCCACTTCCTCTTCCTCACCCCTCGGTAATGCACCGCCGCCTCTACTCCTAGCTCCGCCATTGCTATCTATCGACGCATCATCCAAATCTTCGACACATCGTCCTCTTTTGCGGCTTATTGCCCAATCGACCAATTGACATCTGCAATTTCGATTTCCTTGACGTAATTTTCGTTCTTCTTGGCCCAATGCCCGAACCTATGACCCGAAGCCTTTTGTCGATACATCGACCGATCCTTCAGCTCAACGTCCAATCTTCTAACATTTTTACTCGTGCCCAATATTATTCTTCATGCTTCAATTGTCTCTCCCTGATCAAAGCTATATGCATCACTTAAAACACAGATCAAATCATAAACATTATCATCTGGTTTCATTATTAAAATATAATATTTAACAGTACATAAGATAATTTTTTTTTTTCAGGCAAAACTTCTTGCATTCAAGAAGTTAGATAGCAATAAATATGCGAATAGTAGCAGTAACCGTAAACTAGTAACTAGTTTAATGCATGAAATACAACTATCAAAAAAGGTGGGTGAAGTCAAGTAATCTTTTCCTTCTTAACTTCTAAGAGAATATACAAAATCAAATATCTTAGTTTTCTTATTGTGCTTTGCATATATTCAAAGATCATTTGAAGAAACTTCGTAGAAGAGAATAGTTATTAATCTCTCACCAATGGTGATTGGTTCTACTTCACTTTCTAACAAAATATCAATTAAAAGTGAAAGTGATGCGAACTTGCTTAGATGTGATAACTAAGTAGAAGAGGAATTGATGGACAAATTTTATAGAGGAATGACCTTAAAAAAATTTGCCAAGTCTAATGACGAAAGATATTTGAGAGATTGGTGCATAATATTGAAAGTATTTTCCTTCGTTTAAGGATCTGCATGAACTAGCAAAGATTAGTATAACTCGATCAACCTGATATCGGAGTTGAGTCATTAACGAGTAGAGCAATATTAGCATATCATAATTCAATTACTTGCAACTAGAGTAGAAAATTAAATAAATGACGGATCTATACAAAAGGTGTTTAATGTAATATTTGTATATGTTCGTATCTTATGGTTTTGTTTGTATAGTATGTAGAAGGCTTACAGTAGACTTTGCAACTCTATTTTGGTTCCCTCTTGTGGCTATTTTAGTTTTATAAACACAAGTTGTGTGCAATCATCATGCCGAGGTAAAACTGTCGAAAAATAGACTATATAAGTAGTCATTTTTTGGGTTTTCTAGCTCTAAAGAATATTATAAAGTATCAACCAGTACAACACTTTTGAGCTACTTGAGTGGTATATGGTTAGATAGGCGTAATGTTAGTACTAGTTTATTGTCTTATTCCACAATAGTATCATGTGAACACGTGTGAGAACTTTTGTCCATAATAAACCACCTCAGACCCCTTGCTAAGTGATCATTCAAAATTTAAAAAGTTTATATTTATAATTTATATTACCTATCAAATATTTGTTAAAATATTTGCTTATAAGATCTCATATTAAACATTTCTTCTAACATCTTTTCGTTTTTTATAGGTTCTTAAAGAATCATTAGAGATTTTTTGGAGGTTAACCTTTTATAGAGAGACACACAATGATACCGTATACCTTAGGTAAACTAGCTAAGTTTATAATAGAATAATGTTGGAGGCAATAGCAAGCAACATCAACAACTAGTGGATGAAATAAGGATGTACACCAAAGAAGACAAGAAAATGATAAGATTAATACTATTAGGATGGTAAAAAGTAAAATAATATTTTATTTTTTTTAAAAGGTTGACAATAGTAAAGGGGTTGCCAATAGTTAAAAAGCTATTGTGAATTACATCTTTTAATATTCATAAGATATTCTTTTATAAATTTTAAGATAAAAAAAGGAGACGAGAAATATTTTTTATGTGAGTAATTAGATTGATGTAACAATTTTAGGGTGACATTGGGTTACAACTAGAAAGATAATATTTGAGGCATTTCTATAACAACTAGGAAGGTCAGATTCTAGGTCTATAATAATTATTTTAGGTAATTATCTAAGTAAGAGAGTTACCCATAAATAAGCAATCTCCTTATTTCAATAGTGAGCGAATGAAAGAAGGGACTACGAGGAAGAAGAAAAAAAAAAGGTAAGATCAATAATAGTAAGATTGAAAATAGTAAAATAATATATATATATATATATATATTATTTTTTTATGAGTTATCAATAGCTAAAGGGTTTCCAATTATAAAAAGGGACGGTGAATAACAATCTTTCTTATCACGTAACCTCTATTTCTTCTCCTCCTTATTCTTCTCTAATTGTCACAATATCCTTCGATAATTTAATGATTGAAGAGAAGGATATGAGAAATATTTTTTTATGCTTGTTAGATCAATTTAATATTTTTAGGGTTTAATACTTTATGTTACAAGTCCTAAAGATAATATTCCAGATGTTTTTACAAATAATTCAGAAGGTCATATTATAAGTTACTAATAGCAAAGGGGTTTCTATTAGTAGCAAACTTCTTTAATATTCCTAAGATACCTTCTACAAATAAACATAAATACTCTTAACTTATTACTTAATTTCAACAATTCTTTTTAACTCGTTTCATACAATATACAATCTATTGTTCTTCTTCTTCTTCTTCTTCTTCTTCTTCTTCTTCTTCTTATTTTTCTATCAAAACATCTTTCATTGATGAGAAGGATGTGACAAATAATTTTTGAAGTTTGTTAGATCAATTTAAAGTCTTAAGATTTAATATATCGGATGACAAATCCAAAAGATAATATTAAGAAGATTTCTACAATAGCTTGGAAGATTATATTCTGGACCTATAAATATTAAAATTATATTTTATTTTTTATATAATTGAATGAAGTAAAAGAGTCGCCATTAGAAAAAGGATTGTCAGCGGCAATCTCCTTGGAGAATTTAAGGTAACTGATGATATCAGTTTTCCATGTTTGCGGTCTTCCTCTTCGCAGCCCTCCGTTCCCTAATCTCATGGCTTTCTTCTTATTGCAGGTAACAACTGACCACAAACAAATAACTTCTTGTATATGACGTACGATGAAATCCTTGCCATGCTTGCACTACCTCGCATTCGATCTATAAATCCTGATCCCCGCGCCCGCAGACCCTCGTGATATCACGGCGCACTTCCACCAAAATGGCTAGTTTTGTCGTCGGACTGCGCCGCTTCCTGGGCGCTCTCGCACTCTTGCTTCTCGCTCATCAAGCAGCGGCGGCAGAGCCACCCGCGTTCGTCGGGAGAAGTGGCTCCAAGTTGGTCGTCAACGGCTCCCCCTTCCTCTTCAACGGGTTCAACGCATACTGGCTGATGAACGTCGCGTCGGAGGACCGGGCGAAGGTCTCCAAGACCCTGAGCGACGCTGCGGCGGCCGGGCTCACCGTGTGCCGAACGTGGGCGTTCAACGACGGCGGCAACCCCTCGCTGCAGTCGTCGCCGGGGGTCTACAACGAGAAAATGTTCCAGGTGCGTCCTGCCTCCGCTTCCTTCCCATATCGCAACGCTGTCGACAAGCGTTCGTGTGGCGACCTCAATCCATCCTCATCTCTTTAGGGGCTCGACTTCGTCGTCTCGGAGGCCAAAAATCACAGTATCCGTCTCATTTTGAGCCTGGTCAACAACTTCAAGGACTACGGCGGCCGATCTCAGTACGTACAATGGGCTCGCGACGCAGGTGAGTCCATACAAACCGACGATGACTTCTACACCAATGCCAAAGTGAAGCAGTACTACAAGAACCATGTCCAGGTAAATTACGCATCGTATCATATCATATCATATTCATATATGTTGATGAAATTGATCTCAACTCTCTTCCTCTTCTCTCCTGCAGAAGGTGCTAACACGAGTCAACACCATCACCAAAGTAGCCTACAAAGACGATCCCACCATCTTGTCGTGGGAACTAATGAACGAACCGCGCTGTGAAGTAGATTACTCCGGCCAAACAGTCACGGTGAGAACCCTCTCGTTAGCATCAACCACAGCAGGGAATGCTGCTGCTGCATTCATTAGTGTCATCGTTTGAGTTAAGCGATTGCTTCGAGCAGGCGTGGGTTAAGGAGATGGCAGCGTACACGAAGTCCATCGACAGCAAGCACCTGTTGCAGGTAGGATTCGAGGGTTTCTACGGGAATTCCACCCCGGACAAGATCAAGCTCTACAACCCTAATGGCTACCAGCTTGGCACGGACTTCATCACCAGCAATCAAGTCAATGAGATCGACTACACCACCATCCATGCTTACCCGGATATATGGTAGACCGCATTGATAAATTCATATATATATATATATATATATATATATATATATATATATATATATATATATATATATATATATATATATATATCGTAGACCGCATTGATGTTCTTTCTCCTCCGGTAGGCTCCAAGGGCAGTCGGAGGAGGCGCGGAAGACGTTCGTGCAGCAGTGGTTTTCGAGCCACTGGAACGACTCCGTGAAGGTCCTCGGCAAGCCACTGGTGTTCGCGGAGTTCGGGAAGTCGAAGACGGCTCCGGGATACTCGCAGAAGGTCCGCGACGACTTCTTCTCCTACGTCTACGACGTGATCTACAGCGACGCCGAGACCAGCGGCGGGTCCTTCAGCGGCGGGCTAGTGTGGCAGGTCATGGGCGACGGGATGGAGTCGTACTACGACGGGTATGAGGTCGTGCTGTCTCAGGATTCAACGACGACGGCGGTGATAAAGAAACAGTCGGACGCCATGGCGGCGCTCGAGAAAAGGCTGAGCGGCTCTCATCATTAAAGGCCTCTCCCGATACGTCGTTGCTTTAGATCAAACCTCATAATTTCCGTCTATTGTCCTGTGAAAGGCCTGTATCAATCATAAAGATGTGACTCATGTTTGTAAAATGTAAATAGCAGTTACCAATGTGCAATATGTGTAATTGGTACTCATCATTTCGGCATTCCATATCTCATCTCATCTCAACGACAACACAGGCCTTCGAGACACACCACCGCCTTGTAGAAAAGCTTTTACGACAGACACATTTCTTCTGGTCGGCGATGCTGCATCAACAGTAAGCTGAGGCGCCATCTGCAAAACTAACATGTATCAACGAAACTGGAGATTCGTTCACCGAAACGTTTGCTGACAGGAAACTTAAATCTAAGCTATGTCGATTGAAATATTCTATCAAGTAAAATATCTAGGTAACGAACATATGAGAAAGATTGCTTCGGAAAGTACTTTGCTCCAGCAGACAGAAGGAAAAATGCTTTCGAAATGTATCAACAACAAGAGATTTTGTAGCATAATTATTTCATAACAAAGCGTAATTAAGCATACTTGACCATTGTGATGAAGTCTTTTATGCATTTGATATAGTTAAACAGAAATTGATATGGTGGGAGATGGCATATATTGTGTGCATCAGTTATTAATTGATTCACAATCAACAACTTTCTTTGTCACCTTAGATATCATTTTCTACCTTATCTTACACTTGAAGAATTGTTAAGAGTTCATTAGTTCCTTGGTGCACACTATCATTTTGTCTAATTTGAAAACTCAACCATAGTTCAGTATTTTCCTACAACATAGTTGGTGCATCTCTAAGCAATACCCTTCTTGAATCAGATATTTTAAACAATAAAATGCTTTTTTTATTCTTGCTGCATTGCAGGGATAATGCAATTTGTTCTTTGTATCCGCGAAGGATCAATTTGTCCCAAATGACCAACAGATTTCTCTTCCGAATCAATTCGGAGTTTCCACACGCATGTTTTTCTCAAAAGCACAAGAGGTTAGCAATAAGATCAGTTACTAGAGGATTAAATCAATTAAATTACTTTGTCATATATGGTAATGCAATAGCAAATTGAATTTAAGAAATATTCAATATTTAAAATCAAAAAATAAAATGATCCACATCCTAAAAGAGCTTAATGTTATGGAATATAGCAGCAAATAAAGAATAACAAAATTGACTTCAATAATGTTCCTTTTAGATATCTTAATATTAATTTTACTATCGTCCAATATTCCTTTGAACATTTCTTCTTTTTCTTTTTCACTTGTAAGACATTGTTTCAAACTAAGTTTGAAATAACCTACTAGTGGAGAATAAACTGTTTTGACTTTACTCATGTTGAATCTTTCAAGAATCTTTTCAATATAAGCTTTTTGAGATAGCTAAATCTTCTTTTCACAAAGAATTTTTATGCCAAGTATTTATATCACCGATCCCAAGTCTTTCATGGCAAAAGACTTACTTAGCTCTCTTTTAAACTTTTTTATTTTTCCATCATCATGGCCAACAATCAGCATATCATCAACATATAGAAGGAGAATAATGAAATTTTCATCTAAATTTTTTTTCATAAACACATAATGATTAGATGTGGTTCTATTATACCATTGGCTCATCATAAATGAATCAAACTTCTTGTACAACTGTCTAGGTGCCTGTTTGAGTCCATATAAGCTTTTCCTAAGCTTACATACCAGATTTTCTTTTCCCTTGACTTTGAAACCTTCTGATTGCTCCATATCAATTTCTTCTTCTAAGTCACCATGAAAAAATATTATTTTCATATCAAGTTGCTCAACTTCTAAATTTAAGCGGGCAGTCAAACAAAGAATAACTCGGAGAGAGGACATTTTCACCACAGGAGAAAATAATTCTTTCACAACTAATTGTGCCTTGTATCTTTATTGTGAGCTATTATTTTTAGTCTTTAATTTATAAATCTATTTATTCTTGAGAGCTTTCTTCTCTTTAGATAACTTTACCAAGTCATATGTGTGGTTTTCAAGCAAGGATATCATCTCTTCTTGCATAGCTTTAACCCACTCATTCTTATGCTCATGTAGAATAACTTCTTGATAAGTTTCTGTCTCTTCTCCGTCAATAAGCATAACATTCTCATGTGGAAGATATTTGATAGATAGTTATCACTCTCTAATGGATCTTCTCAATGTAATCTCAACTGGTGGTGGAGATGCTTGTTTGGGTGGTTCAGCATCATCAATTGTAGGAATATCATTACTTACATTCTCACCACAATCTTCTTGTTCATTTTCCCTATAATCATCATGAACTATAGGTGAAAGAACTGGACCAAACTCCAAGAAATATAAATAGAGGTTTTTAGCTTTTCAATATTCTCATAATTATCAAACAATTGGTTTTCAAGAAATACAACATCTCTAGTTCTAATAATATTTTTGTTCATTGGATCCCATAATTTGTACCCAAACTCTTTATGACCATATCATAATAAGATACATACTTTTGCTTTGTTATCAATAACTTTATATTATTATCCTAAGAATATAAACAAATGCTTTATACCGAAAGACTCTCAAGTGATATAAGATATATCTTTTCCTTTCCATACTCTCTTTGAAATATCACATTTCAGAGGAACTGATGGAGAAAAATTTATCAGGTCAACTATAGTTCTTATAGACTCGATCCAAAATGACTTAGGTAATTTGGCATGGGAAAGCATATACATAATCTTTTCTTCAATGGTTTTGTTCATCCTTTCTGTCACACCGTTCTGCTGAGGAGTTTTAGGAACTGTTTTTTCAAGTCTGATAATATGGAACCTACAATAATTCTAAAAAAGACTCATGTACTCCCCACCATTATCTGCTCAAATACACTTTAGCTTTCTATCGGTTTATCTTTCAACATTGACATGAAACTCTTTAAAAACATCGAGTACCTGATCTTTAGATTTCAAAGCAAAAGCCCAAACTTTTTTAGAATGATCATCAATAAAAGTAATAAAATAAAGAACACCTCAAAGAGTTCTAGTTTGCATAGTATAAATATTAGTATGAACTAAATCAATAACATCTGATCTTCTAGATTATGGATATGTATGAAATGCAACTCTATATGTTTTTTCAGCTAAACAATGATCATAAGATTTAAGAGATGTACCTTGTAACTTTGGTAAGAATTGCTTTCTAGCAAGAGATTGAAGTCCATTCTCGCTAATATGACCAAGCCTCTTATGCCAAAAATCTATACTTTCACCTTTCTGAATTGTATTAATTCTTTTGTGTAGCTTAGCTTCCATGACATAAAAAGAGTTAAGCTTCTTTCCTCTTATTACAATTAGAGAATCTTTAGTAAGTTTCCATTTGCTTTCACCAAAATAGTGTGCAAAGCCCTCATCATCAAGTCTACCTGTAGATATCAAGTTAAGACAAATATTTAGAAAATGTCTTACATCTTTGAGTACCAATTTGCTCTCAATACTGGTCTCCAAGCAAATATCTTCAATACCCACAATCTTAGATGTACCATTGTTTTCCATTCTGACATTATCAAAATCACTAGTAGTGTAAGATCCGAAAAAATCACCATGAGAAATAACATGAAATGAAGCACCAAAGTCAATTACCCAGTTACTGTCTTGAGCTACAAGACTGACATAACAATCATCACAAATAATAATGATATCAGTAACAATTGTATTGGTCTCTTTCTTATTTTTTTTTCTTTTCATTCTGTTCTCACTTCCAAAATCTATACTCTTTCTTCATGTGACTTGACCTATTACAGAGGAAACATTTAATATCTCTTCTAGACTTGGATTTTCTTTATAACCATGTGAATTTCTACTATGACTCCTTCCATGTCTTTCTTGTTTTCTAGTAACAAATGCACCAGAAGAAGATTCATCATGTTCCCTTCTAGCATATTCATTTAGCAAACTGTCTTTAGCCATATATATAATTATAGTCTCCTTTAGCGTTGAGTTACAAATTGTTATCACATACGTTTCCCAACTTTCTAGTAAAGAGTTGAGAAGTAATAATACTTGTATCTCATCATTTATATTAATTTTTATAGCAACCAGCTTGTTTGCAAGACTCTGAAATAGGCTTACGTGCTCAACAATATTACCAGTGTCTTCTGAGTAGAGAAATTCTATTTACAAGTCTTCTGATGAGAGAAATTATATTTCCCACTATCTTTTTCGTAGAAAGATTTTCTAACCTTTGCCAAACAACATCATCTCTGGTTTCATCAGAAATATACTCATGCAAATTTATATCAATCTATCTTCTAATATAGACAATAACTTTTCTAGGTTGAACTTCTCATTGCTCATCATCCATAATAGAAGGTTTATCTTTAACCTTGATGAGCTTAAATAAATCTTTGCAATAAAGTAAATCTTCCATCATATGTCTCCAAGTGGAATAATTTGATGAGTTCAATTTAATTATACCAATTAATTTGAATTTAATTTGATGAGTTAAATTTAATTTGTTGGGAAAACATATTAAAGCAAAATATTTTTTTTTCTTCTTTGTGTATCAAAATGATAATATCAAGAACAACATAAATAGTAGAGCAATAAATTAATCACGTAGTAGACTATATATTTAACGTGGAAAACTCAATGTGGGAAAAATCACGGGATCGTAGTCCACCTCAAACTTTCGCTATCAATAGTAATGATAATAGGTTTACAATAAGTCTTCTATAGAATAACAAGAGGATTACAATAACATCAAGGTGGCAGATGATGGCAGATCTTGATCTCACAAAGTGGATATCACACAAAAGTATCTCAGAGGATAAACTATATATCAACACTATTAGAATTATAAATATTGCTATAAAAATTCTTCACATAAAATTTAGATCAAAACTGATAAAATTTAACCCCCGATCATCAAGTAAAATACTCAAAATCCTAATTTTCTTCTCTGTTTTTTTTCTCACCGTGCGCCGCCGTTCTCATGTTGGACGCTCACCTCATTCATTGCCCTCTCTCTTTCACGAACACTGTCATATCTCAAAACCCTTTTTCTTTTACTTTTAAATTAGTGATTTGGGCTCAAAAAAGTCCAATTGTGCAAGCACACCTATGGCGTGGACCAAACACTCACGCACTGCCTCCGTATCAGAACTAACGATGGAGAAGCGTCAATGGCGGCCTGTATACCTCACGGGGCACGCTTGATTCGATGTGGAAGTGTTTGCGGAGAGAACACAGTAGGGCGTTTTGGACTCCAACAATGAGGAAAGGATCGAGCGGAAAGAGAATAACGAGAAGAGATGGCAGATAGATCTCTCTCTCTCTCTCTCTTTATATATATATATATATATATAAAACTAATTAAGTAGTTTAAATTGTGGACAGAATTAGAATAAGTTAAATTCATTTTAATTATGTGTAGATTTATTAATTAAATAAAAATATATTTACTGATTTTATAGTAAATCAAAAAATTATGGCATGGTTGAGTGTTGAGATGGAAATTTTGAAGAGAGGAAAACAAGTTTGGGTCGATTTGGATTTTCATAAAATTAGTTAGGATTGAAATATTCAAGAAAGTTATAATTTTCTTTGAATTTTTACATCTTCAAAGTCAATGACGGTTATGTATTATATTTATAGACTTTTATTTTATGTTTTCATTTTTGTTATAGCCTATAAACTCAATAATAACATACAAAGAAGCTTTTTTTTATATTTTAGGTGAATAAATTTGTTATTTTTATTCCTTTTTTAGACAAATTAATAGAGGAAAACCTTTATTTGTGTAGAAAATGTTCACTGGTAAAAGTTTGAGTTTGACATATCACACACAAAAATAACATGTTAGTTATCCTTGATGCTTCGTACGTTTTCATCGTAGACAAACACATCATACATAAAAGGGATGTCTTGATCGCGTCTAATATTTTAGATGTGTATTATCTTAGGTGAATAAATCTGACGTAAAAAGGATGTGTTGGTTATTTTAGGTGAATAAATCTAATGTAAAAAAGATGTGTTGGTTCCATTAGACACTTTAGATGTTATGTTTTATATAGATACATTACAAGAACACATTGGGTCGTATTGGTTGTCGAGCTTTCCGAATGCTTCATCTTGGGTAGATGTATCATGCGTGGGCAGTGAGAGGTCGGTCAGTTCTGAGAATGATGTTTGTGTTGTCAAGATGAGCAATAACGAGTCACTCTTCATTTGGTGGTTGAGGCTTTGTTGTATTAAAGAGACTATTACGTCTCGATAATTGGTAGAACAAAAATACATTATTTCATTCTTTCTGCCTTACCGATCTGAACAAGTCATGTATAGTGTCGACTTCACCAAGTCATCTTGAAAATGTCTTAATGGTACGGCCACCATTCTTCTAATGAATCTTATCTTTCGGTGTTCTTCGGACGTTCTCGGTCTGTGAATGCTCCTCAGAAGTAGTCATGGAGAACTCGGTCTGACTGCGCTACCGTGCAAAGTGTTGCAGGTCCACCACCATGACTGTAATGTCATCCCTGTTGGCCCTCCTGCAAGCGAGTTCCACAAGCTCTTTGCATGAGTGCTTCATGAACTCGCTGTGCTTCCGAACAACATCCACTGCTTCCTGATCTGTGACCTGATGAATACATACATTGAGAGTGAGGATTCGATTCATACAGTGCAAGGAGTAAGGCCGGTCTCTTGGTTTACCTTCTCCCATAACCCATCCGAAGCCATTACTAGGAACTCGCAGTCGGGAGTCAACCTGATGGTCTTGGTCTCAGGTTCAGAGATTACCCATTCCTTCATGCTCGCGTCGCCAATCGATCTGGTCACAGCTAGTGAATCCTGAACTCTCCACACGCCATTCCGACAAGTGATGTACCCACCCTGGTGTGATGCATGCATTCGAAGACGATTGTGGGATGAATTAGCTGCTGAGAAAGACGTCTTCAGCTGGATGCAAAGCGTATTGATGCAGAAAGACTTACCGAGCTCTCGATGCGAACCCTCTCATCTTCTCTTCCGGCGTGGTGGTCGCTCGTAAGCGCCTTCGCGATCCCTCTCCGGCTCAGAACCACCCTGCAGTCTCCCACATTGGCGACATGCAGCTCTCCATCCTTGAGTACAACGGTGGATGCACACGCTCCACTCTTGACGCCCTGCGGATGAAGGAAACCACTGTGTGATCATCAAGACACATGGAATTTTCGTGGCAATGGCAGATGGGATTGTATACCTGGCTGATGAATTCTTTGTCAGTGGTCAAATAGCCTGCTTTAATTGCCACTTCCGGTTGGATTTCTTGCTTGTCTTGACCAGCAAGAGATGATATGATGTTCTTTCCTAACTTCTCGGAGACAAAGTCAACGGCTGCTCGACCCCCATGTCCATCAAAGACACCGAAGAATGCCTGCAAACCATTCAAAAGAAGATGAGATTTTTCTCTTATAATGTCATAGCATTAATTTATACTTTTTATCTTCAACTTGGATACATGCGTTGGAATCTTTCAACTGGTTCGTTGGAGGGTGGTGTTAAATCTTATGTATGTTCTAATGTTTGACTTTTTCTTGTTAGCTTAACCTTCTAAGTTACTCAACTCATTATTTTATCGTCATCATATGACTTAGATTTCTTCACTCAATAAAAAGAAATGATTCCCGTTCTCATTTTTTAGAATTATACGCATCATGTACTTCATGTGGCTACCTTGAAATGGAGATAAATGGATGCATATAAGGACTGCAATTTGCTTCAATATATCATCATAAGTCTCAAACAACTAGTAATATATAGAATCGTATAAAACCAATATATCATATATTTCACTGCAGAAATTACATGAATTAGGAAAGATAAATTACCTGTTTTGGATCTCCATTTATGTTGGGTATTATTCCATGGCCATCTTCCATCACAGGTCTGTGACCTCTCCTGCAAGCCAACCAGTATCCACACCCCTCAACTTCCCACTCCTTCTCACTCACATGTTTTTCTTCATCACCATCGACAAAGCCTGAGGCAGTGCACGGCTCAGGAATGGATAACCTCGTTGGTCTTCTTCTCATCTTCCTCAGGTGCGGCACCTGAGACTTCTTTACATCCTCTTGCTGATCAATTGCTTGGCCAGCTGATGAATAGAAATCAAGGTGACACTCCTTCAACCTCTTGTTAGCCTCGAAAGACAGCTCTGCAGGCCTCTTCGATGGCAGAGGAGGGAGAGGAGATGTACTGGGGTATACAGCCGTGGAGTAGCACTCCCTGAGAACATGGAACAGGTGAACAAGGGAACATGACAGTGAACACTGGACCTCGACGGGATGCACCATGTCTTCTGCAGGTTTCTTGGTGTTTGCTCACCTAAGATCGAAGGTTTCTGTTCTGGCAGGCTGGCTTTGGCCGTGGAAGGGATGGTTAGGGCATTTATAAATGGGTGGTGAGGAAGAGGATGAACGAGTCTCTTTTGTCATGCATGATTGGAAACGTGGACCTGTTATTACAAGCATAACATTAGTACGATACGGTGTTATATATATATATATATATATGTATGTATATATATAACGCCGTTATATATGTGTGTGTGTGTGTGAAGGTGGAAGGCTTCAATGGAGATATGATCGGACTTGGTCACTTGGACAGCTGATGTGAGGGGAACAACGATGAGCGTTGGATTCATTTGCTTGGAAGAAGTCATTCGAGGCTAGTGAGGCTTTGTCAATGGCGGATTTGTATTTGTTAGGTTTTGGTTGAGGGAGACTTTGTCCCAGTTCCATTCTCTTTATGCTCAGTAATAAGTAATTCGGACGCGTGGCAGGTGATTCACATTTCTTTACAAGGACAACACTGTGATCCACTAACACGAATCTCAAACTCTAAGATACATCGTAACTACATCAAAACACTCCTACACTCTTAGGTTTGGATTACGTTTGGTTGACTTAGACACAACGATCAAATCTCCTAACAAATCTAGAAGTGATAATAAATTGACTAGTCATAAATTTCATACTACAATCCAACGAGAGCCGGCTATGCCCCGCAAGGCGATTCGGTTAATTAATTCACTTGACACGTTCTCATGTGACTTGGACTATGTGGATTAATGCCTATGCTTGAAGTAGTGCAATGCTGTCGTGTATAAAAGACTTGATCAAAGTCAGCATCATACCTACAGTGAGACATTTTATGATCGACCATTTCAAGCAGTATCTTGATTATATGGGCCACCTAGAGCAAGTCAGCCAGGAGATCTTATGTATCAAGGCTATTCACGACCATTCTAGGGATCAAACACAACCAATGAACAATCATGTCTAAGGCTTTTCATGACCATCTTAGGGATCAAACACAACTGGTCAACAATCATGGCCATTTGGTACTAGTGCACCTTTGCAGTCAGCACATCTCTATAGTCAGCATATCACCTTTGGAGCAAGAGATGGATACTCTCGACCAGCATCTGCTGCTTACCCCCACTGTGGGAAAATAGCCCTTGGTTACATTCAAGCTGGACAATCAGTGCTTTCTTGCACTTGACCGAGCTTGCATTCTGCTGGTTGTGGTCAGTACTCTTCACAGCAGAGTTATGGTGGTCCTGTCTCAAACTGTGTGTTATGGATACCATGGGTTGGCAGGTATGGAGTGCCTCCGCCTGGAAACAGCCAACCAGTTTATTTTTAGCAGCCAACTAACCAATTAGGGTTCTACTAGTAGTCAATGCCTCTCTTTGGATACGTTGGTTAATCGGGGAGTGTAGAATTATTGCCAGAGTGACCTTCCTTGGCCTGAATTTTCTTGGCCGCCTGCTTCTGATCAGATGTATGGTAGTCATTGGTGCCTACTCATGTCTCTTTGAAATCTTGACTGCAGCTGCTCCATTGACATTCGAGTTGTCTTTTGCTGCTTGTTGGGGTTTAAGACCATCTTTCATTGTTGTTTCATACGATTTTTTGTAATATGATGGGTTACTTCGATAAAGCTTTTAGTCCTGCAATAGTAATATTCTTCATATTTTGCATGGGTATTTTACAATTGCAGCTGAAATGCCTAAGCAGCTTTTGATGGGTGTCAAACTTAACAAGATATCAAAACAATACACGAACTGTCATCAGTATGATGCTGTGGTAATGACAAGTACAGGTAACACTGTTTTTAAAGATGCAATCGGTAAGATTGACAACACAAACTAGTAATAATGCTTGAAAGGTGACTTGTGAACACCTCTTCATACATTAAGCTTCTCTGGTGCGAGAACATAAACATGATTGCATGAACACTCGAGTTTTTTACCATGATTGCATGAACATAAGAAGGGCATACTCTGTCATGATTGCATGAACTAAGCTAATCAGCAGCAATTTTCTTTTAGTAAGTGTTAAGTGTTTTACCGCTTTCTTTTGATAACAAGCTTATTATCCTTAAAATTAGAGGTTTCAAATGTGATTTGGCAGAATTTTTAATAATTGCTTGTCCTTTTTTTTTTTTTTAATAAGGACAGAAGTTTCAAATTAGAGGTTTCAAATGTGATAGGCAGAAGTTTTTAATAAGTGTTAAAGTGTTTTACTTGTCCTTTTTTTTTAATAAATAATCTGATATATATTCGTTTCAACATATTAGCTATTAGCCTAAGCTTCTAGAAATCTCAGGATTTTTGTTTACCAAGTGATAAGTGGCGGTGGTGGCCCATCTCCTTAAACGCGTGACCCATTGAATAGGAAAGTTTTGGTCCCTTGCTCTCCCTGGTGCCTACCACGTATAGATGTCATGAGGCCACAATCGTATTCTTGTTTCGTTATCTTCATTGCAGGTCCCATATCCATGTTGTCTTGACCTACGTTGGACCCATTGACCGAGGGAAACACCCTGTGCATCTTCACCTAAAACAAGATCTAGCATTAATGATGCTGGGAAACAAAGTTTGAGTAGCTGCAGTGACCAAATGCAGGCTCGATATCTGTTGTTGCGAGCTCCTTGTGGAGCATCTGATCACCATTCGTTGGTCTAAACCTGGAGGGATGATGCCTTTATAAGTTTGTTCACATCCTTCTATAGTTTGAATCCCCTGATGCACGCCATTCACAGTCAAGCATATTAGACGGGAGCATTATGAATCAGCATTTCCGCGTACTGTGCACGGTGATTCTTACATTTTGTTCCTCTCTCCAGCAAACATTGTTAGACTACAACAGTACTATACTGAGAGAGAGAGAGAGAGAGAGAGAGAGAGAGAGAGCCTAACGTGCCGGACGTACTCTCTCTCGTCTCTCTTCACTCCGCAACCCCAAACCGCAGACCGGCAACGATTGCCAGAGTACTCTTCCAATTATTTCTCACCTTGAAGCATTCTTGCATCAACAATCACGTACTTTTTTACGTATTACGTACACCCTTTGGTACACTGAAGGACGTCAGCTGATGGTGTTATTATCTCGAGGGATAAATGTGATGGTCTACAGGAAAGGGTCCCACAAGGACTCATGGTGTTCCCACTCCTCTGGCTCGCTCACCTCAGGGTTCCAAGCTGGTGGGCTCAGCAGCAGCGCCTCCGCCAGCTCCACCCACATCTTGGGCGAGTCCAGCCCCAGCTCGTCGTTGCCCATCCGCTCCAGCGCCGGCGCCGATACCCTAACAGTCCTGCACCGGAGCCTCGCGGCCGCCTCCAGCGCCGCCGCACGTATGTCCTCGGGGTCCGAGCTCCGGGGCCGCGGAAGCTGCTCCGCCGACTCCGGGAAGTTGAGCTGCGCGTCGCGGCCCTTGAGTCGCAGCGCCGCCACGTCGTGTGCCACCGCCGCCATCTCCGCTGACTCGAAGCTCCCCAGCCAGATCCTGCTCTTCTTCCCGGGCTCCCTGATCTCCGACACCCACTTCCCCCACTTCCTCTTCCTCACCCCTCGGTAATGCACCGCCGCCTCTGCTCCCATCTCCGCCATTGCTATCTATCTATCTATCTATCTATCTATCTATCTATCTATCTATTATGCTCGCTCGCACACTCAACTGTTGAGATTGCCCAGGTAGACGGATGACGACGACGATGACGACTCGAGAACATGAGATTAGGGGAATGGTTTATGCAAGTATATATAGGCAACGGGATGAGATTACTCGCACGCATGTGAGGAGACGCACGGAGACAAATGCGGTCCATTCACAAAGCCAAAAAAATCTGATCGACAAACAACATACGAGTCGGATGTCAATTGGAGGGACTCAGTGGAGCGCACCTCAGTGGGTATACGGGATCTTCACCAACGCACGTAAGAGAAGGAACAAAAGAAATGATTGCGGGGGTATCCTTGGATTTATCAGATGCAGTGCACCAGGAGTGGACGTACACGACGGATAAGCCCCGTCTCGTGGTCGAATTAATAATTGGAGAGGGGCATTGTTTTAGGAGGAGAAAACGTCCCTCGAGACAGCTGGATTTCTCTACTCCTTTCTCCTCTTCTTCGTCTGATGTTTGCTTCCTGAACTGGATTCTGTGTTGCGGATGAAGTGTTTGTCGGATTGCTCGGGGATCCCTTCGCTCGTAGAGCGGCACGCCCTCGCTGGGGCCGTATGGCCGTGCGACCCGGGTGGTTCGGGGCGATTGGCCTGTCGCCGGTCCGCGTCACGTGCCTCGGTCGAGCCGTGGTGTGCTGAGGTGCGCGGCCGAGAGCGGAGGGTCGGCAGGGATCCCCCCCCACCCCCCCCGTGAGGACAGGTGTCGCTTTATGGATGGGTGTGTCAGTCGAGACACAGGAGTTCCACCCACAGCGGATGGAACGATCCTATCACTTTATTGTTCTTTAATTTTAGATAGAAGTTCTTTATGATGAGATAAAATCCATCACATTCATTTGTTTACTTGTACTATCATAGAATCCGGAGGATTCTGATGGAGAAATGAGTCTGATTCTTAAATCTAATTCTTCGCATGGAATTTATAAAACATAATAAGTGATCGAATGTCCTATTAATTGATGTTTCTCTTTTTAGGCTAAAATTCTCTTTCTATTATCAAAAACCAAAGAAGGTCATGGAGATGCTATAAGAATTATTATACGATGAGATTATTACTAACGTCTTTGATGTTAAAAGGTGTTTCTTGTTATGATTCGACTTGTGTCCTTTTGATTTGAAGTAACGAGGGAGCTAACTTGTAAAATGAGCGAAAGATGTCTAACCGTCTTTGATATCATGAGCGTGACTCTTTTAGTTTTATTATCGTATCGGGTATGAGTTAAGTAGGTTAGAAAGCCATGAGATGCTGACGTAGAAAAATTGATGTGGAGAGAGCCGAGGTCCCCGTTTCCTAAGATTAGCATAAATCAAAACACCCCCAAGTGAACTTGTTTCGCTTTTGTGGTGTGTCATTTCGTATGTCAACATCAAGTGCAAATCTTTTGACCATTGACACATTTGTCGACGTCAATGACAATTACAAACCTATTATTAGATTGCTATTGATGGGTCCTTCAAGACCGTTTGTTCAATCAATCAATCAATACCGACACGCAGTAAGTGTTCGATGCCAATCTCATCAACAACACTAAGAAAACCTCTATTTTATTCGCATCAACGATTCACCCCAATCCATTTGAGCCCACATCGTAACAATTATCAACAACCATTATTTATTGGCTTTGCCGATCTCCATGCATAAAACAAATACTTCCAGGTAGGACACGAACTTAATTGCACTCTTCTCTACGTCAAAGCCACATCCAATCAGTACGCAGGGTAGGCAACGAGACAGCTGAGGTCAGCATCCCACGTCAGCCAAATGATCAAAACGAGCATCATCAAATACTGACGGTTGAAATGGCTCGTCAATCTCATCAAATCGTCGACTGTTCGACAGCTGTCCGACCAACTGCAACATCATTTTGATGCCATTGCTAACGAATAAGTACTTCCTCCGTCAATATTTGCATGGGCAATACGTACACCAGAAGGTAAGTCCACGTTCCTCTCGTTGACTTCCACAGAGCGTCTTAGTGCGTCGACATCGATCGGCTCCAAAGATTACATGAAGCAGTGATGAGTGCAGTAAATGGATGTGGTGGTGGCGAGACGAAGAGGAAGAAGGAAGCTTCCTCCTGCGTCATTAGCAGGGGATGGGACATCACAGCCTGTAGCTTAATTGCATTGATGGGAACAGCTGCATGTCCCATAGCTATTAAAAACTATATATATATATATATATATATATATATTCCTTAAGTGGTAAGATATCGAAGCTTGCCTTAAAGTGAATCTTGAAACCATAGAGTAAGGTAGGGGATAAGACCGAGTGTTTGTGAGTCATAGGTCAGTCAGCCAATGATTGGCTCTGGTGCACATGGGTCCCATGTGAGCCCCACCACACATCTGGATGCAGGATGCCCAGGCTTCAGGACCTGTCCCTTCCCGGTACTGTTGCTGGCTTAAAGGCTTAAGGTTTTACTCTGTCAAGTGTAGTCTTGCGATGATCGATCGGTGTCTGCACAAAAGTATAGAAAGAGAAATCTGAAGAAAAGAAAGAAATCACTGTCTTCTCTCACTTGTGTGTTTTTGCATCATGTAAATTGGCAAAGAGTGAATCCAAACTGGCAGGTTCATGAATCTGCCTCTCGCAGCATTCTTCCTTTGGCTCCGTGCTCGGATATGGCTTTCTCCCACACCATCTATTATTCATGGGTGGCAGTCGGCACTTTCCACCACTTTTCTTGCAGCAGTTCCTGTTGACACAGCAACCTTTTGCAAACATCTTTTTGTGCTGACACAGTTATATGATGTGAACTGCCTTATGTTGAACCTCTGATATCTTTCGATCTAATCCCAAGTTTTCCCTTGCTGCAAGAACTAATAAGCAACACCTTGAAGAATTACTAGCCATGTTATAGACAAAAACCAGGACAAATAAGATACACCAGACCTGCACTTTCACTGCATCATCAGCAGCTTCAAGATGGGACATCAATCACATTGCATTCATTAATCAGAGATTTGACTGGGGCATAGGCAATTTTAATATGCTAGCAGTTGGTAAGGGTTTGGTACAGCAAAATGATAATCCATAACAAGAGCCATCCTTCATTTGGTGTTGATGCTTGGACCAACAAATATCTTCAGAACAAACTATATTTCATGATGGCTGTCTATACATGGAAAGGTAATTAATGGTCTACACAACAACAAAAAAAAAAAAATCAGCTCTCACACTTTCAGAAGCTTGATTAGGTTACAAATGTGGCATGATAGTCTACGGATGCTACTATCACAGAAGTAACCAACCCATGCACTGTTTCTAAAATTTGTGCCAACTAGAAAATGGATTTGCCAAATGATTTGGCGGATGCAGATACAGCGGTTAGTCAAGATAGTAAGAACAAAGAAGCTTATGATTATACCCTACTTGAGACGATCATAGAGCTTTTGTTGCAACGTCCTGCTTCATTTGACTCCTCTTGATTCCTTCTTGTCAATCATCAAGAATCCTGTCATGGGTACCTTGTTTCAACACAAAAGCTCAAATCAGTCCATAAACCAAAGATTTGATGCCTAGAAGATGGTACCAATTGATCCAAACAGTCAGTGAAGTCCACAAGCATGAACACTGTCAATGTGCAGTGGAAATTAAGCCGGAACACAATCAAAACCAAGCAAAGATTCTCTCTTTAGAATCCTCAATGAGAAGCAATTAGAAAAACACGAATATAGACTTGGAATATGATCCACACTTCCATAGGTCCCAAATAAGCATACATAATCGATAACTATCTCCTACTGGACGTTTAGTCTGCTTTTGACCTGTGGATCCTGAATAAGCGACAAACCAGAGCTACAAGCCACTGCCAAAAGAGAACGAGCCAATTTGACCTCATAGGTTTGGGTTCAGGCCTCGGTCCAAAGATCCCTTTGTAAATCTCTTTCTGCTTCTGATAAACAGCTTTGTCATGTGCAGCCAGCAGATGCAGCTCCCTGACAATAGCCTTGTCCTGTGGAGAATATTTCCTTGCCTTCTCAAAGTCCTCCCTGGCAGCATCCGTCTGACCGAGTTCTGCTCTAGCTTTCCCCCGTCTAAACAGCGCCTTCACATTGTTCTCGTCCTCCGATAATACCTGAAAGATATGAATGCGGTCAGCATTAATACAACTAACAAGGATATAAAGCATAGAGAAGACTATTAACTTATGAAAGCCAAACCAACATACGAATTAATAATCTATGATTAGAAAAACAAAAAGTAAAAAAATAATATGATACACATATTAATAAAACGACCAAAGATAGCCAAAGTCAAGCACAAATTCAGAAGAAAAAATATTACTAGTGTTCTACATAAACTTACAATTGTACATTGACCAATAGCTTCCTCATAGCGCTTTAGTTTGATCAAGCATGCAGCCATGTTGAGGTGGCAAGGGTTCTTCACAGCCAAGGCCATGTCCCTGTACTTTCCAAATAGCTGGAACATGAAGTCATCCCCCATGTATGCTATTGCCTGATGAGGAAAGCAAAATAAGCCAAGACTTCCTGCAGAAAATAATAACATGAAATTAATGAGAATACATCAAATTAGAGTTATAGTTGCTTACCATTTCATACTGTTGCATGGCCTCCTCAACCTTTTTCTCCTTAAAGTAATCATTTCCTTCCACCTTTCTTCTTTCGGCAGCTTCAATCCTCTCTTCAACTGTCATGTCACTTCGGGCTTTTCCCTGTTAGTTGTATTTATGAAACAGCAATGCCAAAGTGAGATAATTTTTCTGACTGAACCTTGAAGTTCAAATATAGATTAAGCATTGAAGTTTGAATAAACCAAGATTGTAACAATATTACAGATGTTTACTACAGTATTTTTTTTGGGTTGAATTACTGCAATAACGATATGGAATATCAGCAAACAAAGAAAAATGCAGAAGCTGCAAACTCACTTCTTTGGCTTCATCATAGCCAATAAGTTCAACCTCATAAACAAGGTCTGCCATAGGGGGGACGTTTGGGAATGAAAAATTTCCTTCTTTCCCGTAGCCAAGTTCCCAACCCACATGAAAGAGTGCACGTTCCCCGCTCCTCATGCTAGCAATGCCAATTGCCAAACCAGCCAGTTCTGCTTTTTCTGTTGTAATATAAGCAGAGTTAGTTATATCCCACCTACCAAGCACAGAGAAGTTACAAATGAACAAATTCTAAATACTTTCTATAGGAAAATATGTGTACAATTTCCAATCACCAATATTGATAAACTCTAAATCAATTCACTATGCACGTATACTTTTCATCTGTTTCGAAAAGATGATGCTAACGATTGAAGAAGGATATATCACATATAAGCTGCAGTTACCATGTCAGGCACTTGCCAGAACACACACACACAGTATTAGAAACCTAAATTCTAGATTTAAACTAACAAAAGGGATGTACAGGGACCCAGCAATACTTAACTAATAGGGATTCACCACATCAACCAAGCCAATTAAATAAATCTCGCCCACAACTCGTTCAACTAGGAACACAAAAAATGACCAGGAATATCTTGGAAGTGAATTTGAATATTGGACTTGGAAAGATGATTAACATAAGGCCAATCTGAGATGGCATGCAAACACAAGACATAGGTGTTGGGGATACTAAGAATCAAGGAAAAGAAAAAGGTAGTGCATTGTTTTCCAAGAACAAGATATGACTTTACAACACGTATCTAGACTCTAGCATTGGCAATAGAACTCCGCCACAGTACATACTACATCACGGAGAATAAGAAAGAAGCAGCAATAGGAAAATGCCTATTAGAAGATGTATTACTTATAAAATCTTCCTTCTATTGAATCATAAAATCTATAGTCCATATAAAAGATAAAGGAAAAGAGTTTTTAAAATAAAGAAAAAAATGACCAGACAAGGTTGGTACCTTTTCCCAATATAAGTTCAATTGGTCGCTGCTCTTGCCAAGTATCTTCAAACTTGTGTGAAGTGCTTTTAACCCATGCCCTATAATTCACTGCATAATAAGATATCATTAGAAAGACTACATGAGCCTGGACTAATTCTTCGTCTCTTTGATTAATGTTGGTCTTGCAAATGTACCAACCATACAGTTAAATGAGGGCATTTGCATACCCAAGGAAACAATGGCATAATAATTTGCAAAGGAGAAAAGGATAGTGAGATGCACCCATGAAAGATGATATTCTGAAAGAGGTTCAAGTACTGACAAAAACAAATTACAGTTTAGCTCTCAGACTATAACCAAATCAATAGTCTTCTGAAAAAAAGAGAATCACTAGTAAGACATATAACTCATAGTAGATTGTCTTATCCTGTTGATTGGATCTGGAATTGTATGATCCGTAACATCCTCACACCGGATATTCTTCTGCCAAATGGTTCACCAATATCCTTAAAAATGCAGCCAAGGCATGTCAAGGCACAAGGTGCACTGAGACCCTAATTTGAACTTCACCAGTTCATGTTCAGTGGCTTCAATAAGACATGCACTTTATGCAACTTATAAAAAAAGTGAGGCACAAAATAACATGCCTTCTGAGACCACTGGCTTTATTTCATTCACAGAAATGATCCAATGATCATTAGATGGCTTGCTTTACTGTATATTCAATTCAAACCTCCCAATCAGGAAAAACAAAGAAGAAGATGATTCTCCTTCAACTTCTGTCCCAAAGAAAACCCAAGAAACCGATATTGTCCTATAGTTGCTATTTTATCATCCCTTGTCTCATCTTTTCTTTTCCCCACTTTACCACTGTTGTAAGCGATTGCTTGACCTGCCCCTGTTGTTTCTTCTTCATTTTAAATTCTATGTTACTTTGTTTTTTAGTTCAGCTTTTTCTTTGTTTTACAATTTTTTTGTTGCTGCATTCTGTTACTTCTTTTATTTGTTGCTTTTGTATTGCTGCAGCAGTAATATTTCCTCTTCCATGATGTGACATAAATTCTATCTTCACAATCATGCATTTTGCAACGAACAAAATACTCTGCAATTTCATGTGGGCCAAAATAAAAATTTTGCTTATGTATTATCCAGTGGTAAAAAGTGTTGTACCCTCAAGAATTTTAATAACAGCTCAGTTTTTGCCCCAAGATAGCACCATGAACAGTGCTTACAAGATCAGCACATGAATGCAAAATAAATTGTGAGATGGTATTGAATGCATTGCTAAGCTCAACATATGTTGTTTATGCTAAATAAATAGAGAGTATTCCTAATCTGGTGTTTCGGAACAATATTATGACTCTTTTATCTCACCATTCCAGAAACCTTACCAACTTAAAGTAAAGGAGTTTTGTAGTTGTTATCACATAGTTATTCCAGAAAGCTGACTGATTTGTACTCTAAGGCAACAGAAACTTCAACTTTATATGCTTGCAAAACATGACTTGCATAATCAAACGATAATTTTTAAAAGCTGCAAGGTTTGCACAGATAACAAGCTAGTTTGCTTAGCTGCATGACAGAAGAACACAAGAATTCAAGAAGAGCATGACACTTACAGAAGCAAGTGGACAGTTTTGGTGGTTTTTGACCATGGCCTTCCTTAATAATTTGCTTTTTGACTTTCTCATGAAGAACCTCCATCTCTGACTCAACTTTTGGTAAATCTTTATCATCTTGGGCAGGCTCATTGTGAACAAATGCAGAACCCTCAGTGACGATATCATTATCATCATCAGAGCCTATCAAATTCATAAAAGGTGACATTTAAAAATTAAGACATAAAATAAGAAAAAGGAACAACTTGAAAAGAATTTGCTCTAATTGTTCATGTCAACCGATGTATCCATGGTAGCAGTCAAGTAATTTTGCTGCACATCAAGTGATGAAAGCATAAGAACATAGGCATTTTCATACAGCCAGTTAGTGGCAAACGTCTGTTCCGAGAACAATGAGATATATAATAGTGGGTTCCATGTGATTATTACATATCATCCCCAAGTGGACTCAGGAGTGAACGCAAACGCACAAGGTAAACCGTAAGATGTAGGAAGCGTGCGGCTACTGCATTAAGACAAGGTTGAATCAAAACGCCACCTTAAGTGAATCAGCAGTTCGATCATATGTAAATTATCAGTAACCCTTTTATGGCAGGAAGGACACCCAAGAAAACTACATAGAAATAACAGAACGTAAATAAGTAAAGTTGACACGCATATCAAGCATCTGAATCACAAATCTGAATACATAAACGACAGAAATGCGATCTCAGCACGCAAGTGATGAGAAATTAGAAGCAAAAAAATGGCTAAAGACCATCTATTGCGAGAAAAATAATGGATTTTGCGAGTGTCAAACTAAAGATAGCATCGGCTGTTGGTTAACACTTCTCGATGCGTTCATGCGGGGTACGAAGTTCCTCTCTTTGCACCAAGTCGCTATCTTGGACACTACTTCCACCACCCATAAGAGCATATCCGGCTCCCGATTCCCCCAGCGGCACAAGAGAGATCGAGGTCAAATTCGAATCAGCACAGAGAGAAGGGGAGGGAAAGGGAGTTACCCGAAGCAGAAGAAAGTACGTCCGGATCGGCCATGGAGGGCGACTCAGGCAGCGGAGGAGAAGCCATTAGCTGGCGGAGGCCGGGGATCGAGGGGAGAGGAAGGGCGGCGAAGGAGAGGACTTTTCATTAGGACGGAGATCGCGAGAAGAGGCGATTAAAGATAGTGGACGAAAATACTTCCAGAAGGTTCGGCTCGGTTCGGGTTAGATTTTGCCTCGATTGATTCGATCGTTGGGTGGGTTTGATGCCTATTCCTTACAAAACGTGGTTTTCGCAATTAAAATGATAAAACATCAACAATTAAAATCAGTTTTTTTATGTTTGTGTTCAAATTTTTTTCATTTTCAATTATCTTTCAAATATTGGTTAGATTCTCTAAATTTTATATTTGAGATGTCGAGATTTATTTTTAAGTTTTAGTCTAATAATAATGATATATCAGATCATCAAAAGATTTGAAATCTTATCTGACATTTTTATATCTTAAACATCGATATATTTTTTTTAATTATTAATTAATTTAATTGATAAAAAAATGTTATCAAAATGGGTCAGACTTGAATTCTATATTCGTTATTTATCTTTGTAAAATAAAAGATAATATTGAGATTTATTCTTTTCAAAACTTCGTCCATTTTAAATATTCAAAATGTCATGATATCAGAAAAATAAAAATAATTTTTTTTCTTACTGAGATACATTCAGTCAAATCAGTCCATTGTTGGAGTGGGTCAGCTAGATCAAAATTTATATTATATTTAAGAAAGATTTATAAGTCTATTATGAAATATACTAAAAAAAATCCTAATTTTGATCTAAATACATTCAAAAATACTAAAATAAGTAGTTTCATAAAATCTAAAGATATAAATAAAATCAATAGTAAAGATCAATGAGAATTTAAAATAATTGGACTATGATTGCGATATTTTCAATAATAATAATAATAATAATAATAATAATAATAATAATAATAATAATAATAACCTTTAAGTTCTGAGGGATATATATATGCAATTGCGTGTTCTCATTTTTATTACAAGCGGCCGAGCAATTGGCAGGGGGTGGGCCGGAGAGATGGACGGGGACGGAAGCGGGAGACCGACGCGACGGCTCCTCCTCCTCATTCTCTCGATCTCTCTGCAACTAATCCCGGGTTTGATCCTTCCCGATTCCCGGAAATCTTTCAATTGTTCCCGTCGGAGAGTGATTTAAACGGGGAAAAGTGTTTTTTTGTTGTTGTTTTGATTTATCCATTTCTTGATTGTTCAGTCGGTGCCTCTCGGTTTGACCTAGATCTTATCGGGATTCGAACTACTATGTAGCCTACGATGAGGTTTACTGTGGATCTTGGTTGATTCTTGATCGCCCCCGAATGTTCTCTTCGGTGTACTGGGGAACAAAATTTGATGTTTTCGATATGTTGTGGTCATTCTTTATTCATTTTTCCTTTTTTTCGATATGTTGTGGTTTTACTGGTAGGTTTTTGTGTCTGGATTTCTTGAGGGTTCGAGCATTAGTCATTGATAGGTGGTTCTTGATTAGGCAAGTCCGCGGCAATGTTCGGCAAATCTAAATGAAATGGATTTCTTGAGGGTTCGGGTAGAGGAGGTGCACGACTCTTTGGTCTGTTAAGATCATATATGGCCCGGTTTGGACCTTGTTGCTTTTTGTGTCGTTTCATGCAATATTACTTTAAAGATCTGACTCATGGATGTCGAGAATTTCTATTCTTTATTTTGGCATTCACTTAAAGTACTCCGTGTACATGTTGATATGGAAAGTTTTATCTTTGCAATAATTCTCGAGCACATTTCCTTTGTTGGTCACCAAGATGTTTATGGCCTTTACGTGGTGAAGAGATTTTACCCTTGTCGTCATCAGTCTTCGGTGTGCAAAGATCAAGAACTTTTTACTTGGCGGACATAGAAAGAATCTCTAAGTTTGCTCGACTTCACATTAATTTACTGTATGCGATTTCACTTCCTTTTGTGTTTGATTAGTGCCTCTAGTTTATCTGAGATACTTTCGGACTATTTAAAATTGTTGCTACTTCTCAATTTTAATGTTTTTCAGCCTGAGGAACACTTTTCTTCTTCTTAGGTTTGTCTGAAAACCCATCACCTTCCAAAGATTCAACAAAAGCTGATAGTCACTATAATTTCATTAGCAACACGGGGCTTAAGGTGCTCCTCGTATGCCTTGGAGTGGCCACTCTTGTTCTATTGTCCTTATTTCTATTCAAGATGTGGCAGAAGAAAAAGAGAGAAGAGCAACATGCCCGTCTGCTGAAGCTGTTTGAAGAGGATGATGAGCTTGAAGTCGAGCTTGGACTTCGGGATCGAGAAATTTTCCTTGAGCAATAGAGTGTAACTCTGTCTGAGGTAATACTGAATATTCAATGAATTTGTTACGAATACAACCGTTGTCATGCATGATGAGTTTATATATATATATATATATATATACATACACACACACATATATTCCTGCCATACTAGCTGGTTTATTGTCAACTGCAATGGTTAATCACTATATATATTTTATTGTTTTGGCAATTAAGTTTGTTGCTTTTTTATTAATATTAAATTTATAGGAGAATTATGTTTTAAACAAAGCAACCACTTTGAAAAAGTATATGTGGTTACAGCTTAGAAAGCATGATATTTTCAGAATCACACTGGTAATTGTCTGAGATACCTCAGTTGTGTCGATAAAATTATTAGTTTTGAAGAGCAGATTGTCAAGCTGATTATCAAGTACCAATCTATATTCCGTAATTATTACTGAATGTATTTTTTGGAATGAACTGTAAATTAAAACTGCAAATGGCAGAAGTTGGTAGATACTGATGAATTGGGTGTTACAAATTACCCTGCTCCGAATCATGCAATATAAGAGATGTATTGGTACCTGTTGTTGGCTGTCTTTCAGTCTGCTTGTCAATTTATTATTAGATCCATAGCCATGTTGTGAAATGCAAAAAATTTAGAGATTGCTAAACTTTGAGTTGCTTTCTTCCAGAGTGAAAACAGAAATGCTCTCTTCATTTACTTAATAAATCTTGATTGTGGAACCCTTCATCGTACATAAAAGTTTCTTAATGTGATTATCTGCGTGGGAATTCATCAATTGTGTGCTCATCCTTGATTGTTGCTTTACCTCAATTGTCATCTAGTGATTCTCTCATGATCTATTTTACAGTCCAAGACCGAGAATTTGAAGGCTGTGCAAGGTCCTGATAATAGATGGATTAATCCATTCTGAAGGTGGAAGGTTCTTGTGATCGAGGTCTGATGTACCTGGATTGAAGACTCTGGTTACTGTGTTGTGTCAAAAAGAAGACTGTAGTTCTAGTGCATTAAAACCATGTCTTTTTTGTTTGTCATCTGAAAGCTAGAACCTGATGCTGTACAAATTATTATTCCACTTTGTCCCTCACACAGTTTTGCAAGGTCTTGCCATTTTTTGATTATATAACTCCGAAACAATGTGCAGCTCCATCTGTTGGCATTCACAAAATAGCAACAGGGAATAGAGAGTTCCTTCTGTTTCTCAACATTTTGATTTTTTTTCAGACAATGGCAGCATTCAAGTTGAACTTCCAATTTCAAGAAGCAGTGACTCACACTTCTGTGGATCGACCAAACTAGCAGGCAGCAGCTCTAACTCCTGGCACAAGATTTCAGTGGAGTTACAGCACTTGGTATCCTCCATTAAACGAACAAGAGGTACAATAGGCATGAAAGTTTTCATATAGATAGGAGTAACTTAGAGTCTCAAATGCATTTTACAGTGCCCTGATTGATCTCATTGGTCTACATGGCATGGAAATCATTGCAGGAAAGCATTCGGCAAATCACAGGGTTGGAGCTCTTTCAGCAGCCCCGGAGATGACAGTGAGCAAGTTGTTCCCAAATGGGTCACTCAGATGCTTTGCGAGGTTCTCCACCGGTCCTTCTCCGGTGACGTAGGCTTGCAGGAAGAAGCCGAGCATGGCGAACATGGCGAGCCGTCCGTTCTTGATCTCCTTCACCTTGAGCAACGCGGCCTGGTCTGGGTCGTTCGCGAGCCCCAGTGGATCAAATGGACCTCCGGGGTGGAGCTTGTCCTCCAAATCCTACAAGAGAGCGACAGAGTTGGTGTAGATGTTTGCAGCAAGTAGCAGATAACACCGGAAAGTGGATGGTGAACTTAATTTTGATATACCAGTCCATTGATGATTCTGTAGTACTCTGCTCCTCCAACGAGCACGATCTCAGCGACGACGGCAACAACAAGATTGATGGGAATGTTCTTACCGAAGTAATTCAATGTGTTTCCATCAAGGAGAAGTGCCCCAGTCTGTAAACAAGCATGGATCTTGGTTATGCTTAGGATCAACAGACACACACACACACACGGGTGGAGAACAAGCATGGCTGAAGTACCTTGAACCAGACCGCCTCGGGGCCGCAGTTTGCACCGAACTTGTTGAAGGCCTCCGGGATGATGAAGCCAGCGGCGCCGAGCATCGCCCACCTCGCATGGATGAGCTCGTAAGCTTGGTATCTGCACATCGTTTGATACTGTAAACATTTGATGGCTTCATTTACAGACATGCAAGAAGAATGACACGGTGCACACACTTGGCGAAGTTTTCTGGCTTCTTGCTCAGCCCAAAAGGATCGTAGCCATAACTGCAAGGAAGTCAGAGCATAAATCACTCAATCTTAGATGGCCCTCGTGCACGTGAAGCGCCAAACAAGGGAGGGAAACTTCTTCATCTGACTTCAACTTACTCTCCAGGGACTTCTCCGGTGAGGTACTCTGGGATCTCCGACCGGTCCAACAGACCTTCCGGCAGGAAAATCCTTCTCTCAGGACCTGATATCGATCATCGTGCATTGTATCAGTCAGACATTCTTCTTTGAAGAGAAGCATCCAAGAGTTGGTAGATTGACTCACCATACCACTTGGCGAGCTCGTCGTTGACCGGAGAAACGGCGGCTGGCTTCGACTTGGGTGAAGACTTCTTGGAGAAAAGCGCAACGATCCTTGGAGAGCCGGAGGGAGGTGGCGCAGGGGGGGAGCGAGGTGGGGCGGCGGTGCTGAGGCGTGTGCCGAGGATCTCGGAGACGCCGAGGGAGGCCATGGTGTCTCAGCCTTGGCCCGAGAAGAACAGCAGCAGGAATGGGGGTTGTGCAGTTGCTGTGGGGGAAAGCAGAGAGGGACTAAATGGTTGGGCTGGTGGATGTGGTGGGGCCATGTAGGATGTGCATTTCAGGGCTATGATTGGCTGCCACTTCCCATTCCAATCTAGTGCCGAGTTGTGGTTGGTCAAGTTGTGGTGACATGGCAGATGATGTTCTCAATCCTGGCCTCTAATCCTTGTGGTGGAAAGAGGGACAATTGTAGATCAAGCAGAGCTCTCATGGAGTCCAACCACTGCCATGAGCCAATGGATTCCACACATGCCATGGCAAAATGTGACGAGCCTTTTTTTTGTCTGTGCCTAAGGCAATAAAGGTTATGTTGATTCCTCCTCTACTTGCAATCTATTATTAAGCTTTCCTGTGTCTAATTCTATCTATACCTGCAATTTGCAGATCCTTTTGGCAACTAACCCATGTTTTCTTTAACTTTATCCAAAGTTTTCATAACTCAATTTGCAATTAACATGCGACAATTCACATATGATAATTCACCTCATAATGGAGGATCAAAATTCTTTTGTAATAATTCATGACTCTAATGATATTTGTTTATTGGTTGAATGCAAGTACATACATACATTATACACATAATTAAAGATTATATCAAACATACATAAATTATTATACATAGTTTTTTGAAATTTTTTATGGAGTATAAATATGACATATGTGCAGAGAAGAAAAATAGAGCAACAAATTATTTGGTTAAATTTACTAGAGTTAATAGGGTTGGCTTCTAACCCCCCAAAAAAAAAAAACAAATTGTACTTATTTTCTTGAACTTATTATATATATACATGTATCATTTTTTTAATATTTTAAAAAGCATGATAAAAGAATATTTGACACCATCAATTTATCATAAACAAAGGGGCAAACTTTTGGGGGTTTTTTATATTTCTTTTTGTGGGTCCAAAATGTTACTGTTCTTATTTATTGGGAGTTCCCAAGTTACATTATAAAGAGGAATCACGTGAGACTCGCGTGGTTGACAATCTGCCCTCCGGCCCCCTTGTTGCAAAACCCCTGGAGGATTCAATTGCACCGATCTGAAGACGACGAAAAAGAATACGAATACGACGCGGGAGCAGCAGCCATGATGATGGAGACGATGAGCCGCGCGCTGGATAGGGCGAAGATGCTCGTCGGAATGGAGTCCGATGAGGAATCCCTTGCCCAAGAAGCACAGTCGTCGTCCTTCTTCGACGAATTCGATCGCAACTGCACCCTCTCCACCAAGCAGGTCCTCTCTATGCCCCATTCCTCGAATCACCGATTTGGTGGAATCCTATCTCTCTCTTTTCCATAGGTCCGCTAGGGCTTCTCTGTGGCCGTAAATCTTTTGCCCAAAAGATCCAATCTCGGTGTTGTTACTCTGTTCGAGGCTGGATCCAGTTGAGAATTGCAGGGATCTAGCTCCTCTTCCTTCTCGACGAATTTGATGGAAACTGCACCCTCTCCGTCGAGCATGTCCTCTCTCTTCTCCTTTTCCCGAATCACTGAGGTGGACGAATCCTCTCTATCTTTCACAGATCCGGTAGGGTTTCCTTTGGCCGTTAATCTTTTGCCAAAAGAGATTCACCCTTGGTGAAGCTACTCTGTTCGATGCTGGATCCAGTTGAGAATTGCATGGATCTTGCTACTCTCCCGGTTGAAATCTTGCTAGATTTGTTGTGATCCGATTCGCAGACGTTTTTCGGCTGTCCACAAGAAAATTTGAGGTTTTTCTTAATGCATTCTTGGTATTCTGAAATTTTGGCAACTTAGTTGCCCCTTGGCGGGTCATGCATATTGCTGTGATTTAGTCTAAACGTACGCTTATGCCATGCTTTAATATCACGGTAATAGGGCTTGTGTTATGCTCTTCGTTTAAGTTCATTTATTTGGAGAGGATCTTGCTACGATGATTTTCTACCATTTTGTTAAATTGGAAGACATTTGGTTTTAGACTTGTGGTGCATCATTTATTTCTAGTTGTTGATAGCTGATGATTTCAGGTTGAAGTTCTTTGAGTCAACGCTATGATGGCCAGGTTCTGCTGTATGATATTGTGGTATCTCTGATGCTTGTTGCAAATTTTGATGATGATATACATGCTAGATTACATGTTTGCCAAGCCCTTGTTCTTGATGTCGTATTTGGCTGTTTCCTAGCTGAAATTTTTTAATTTTTTTTCCCATTGGTTTAGCAATGTTTGGCAGAATCTCTTAGATCTACATTATTTGCTTTGGAATGTAGAAGTTTTGGAAGTTTTATACTTATATGAGATTCTCAAGGTACATGAACTGATCATTGGCTATTTCTCATTGCTCAGAGATTGTATGGTTTCGCCATTTGTTTATCTGCAGGTCTAGCCTGTACGATCCTGGTAATCTAACCATCTTTCTGTTGTTATTTTTATTTCTATTAATCAATCTGTTCAATTATTATAAATTGGTCATGATAACAGATAATCTGCATTATATATTGGTGATCAATGTAAAACAAAGCTTTATGCCCTTTCCTTTAGTATATATGAGGTTATAGATTAGTAAATGATTTATTGTCTTAGTGCATATTAATGGACGATAAACTGGAAATAGGTTTAGTAACAAGTCTTCAATTTCAACGAGTACAAAACATTAAGTATTTTTTCCAGTGTTTTTATCTCTTTAGTTTGCTGCTTTCTGTGCTTTCAATTACTGATCCTTGCTTTTCCAAATTTTGTGACAGTCTATGCTTGTTTTCTTCAATCCAATCAAATTTGGCATAACATTCACCTTTGGCAATTTGCTTGCGCTTGGAAGGTCTGCACCCTCTTTCCAGAAAGTGACAGTCCTTGGTCCTATGATTTTGTTGTTATGATGTTTCTTATAGGGTTTTGGTCATTTGAATCTTGCTACTATGTTTTAAATCAGTGTTGGGATTTCATACGAGTAGGGGCTGCTTCTATATTCTGATGATGGTTAATATGTTGCCTTTTTGTTAAATTTTCTATTAGATTCTTCTTAGTTTCTACACCACTAAGGTTTTTTCAGGGTCAACATATATCGAGTTTTCTGGAATCAGTTTATTTTTTTCTATTTATCCATGACTGTGGTTCTTTTACTTTTTAAGCTTTCCTGAAGTTGGATCTCTTTTGTATGGCAGCACAGCTTTTCTTATAGGTCCCAAACGACAAATTGATATGATGCTTGATCCTGTCCGTATATATGCAACATCTATATTCATAGCAAGTATGATAATAGCTCTGTTTTGTGCTTTTTATGTAAGTATGCTTTTAACTCTCTTGTGAAATAAATTATCTTTTCATGTTTGTTTTAACATACAAAAATTTGATGGACTTATATTACTGCTACACTACAAATAAACAGGTCCACAATAAACTCCTGACACTTCTTGCTATTATTCTGGAGTTTGGTGCCCTCATTTGGTGAGTCAATGTCAATGTTCAGTTAGTAGTTGTTAACTTTTTTGTCTCTTATATGTTTGTTGGCATCTTTAACTAACATATTCTGTATCACCAATTTTGTGTAAAGTGGATGTACATTTCAGTTGGCTGTTTAAAACATTTTATTCATCACATGGTAAATTCATGCCATGTTTTATCCATGATTTATTTTAGGCAATTTCATCTCTGGTTGTGTTAACCTTCATTTGAGCGAACAAGTCTCTTTCTACATAATGGGATCGAATTTATGGATGAAGTACATGATGCATAAAGTCTGAGAATTTTATGTCTCTTATGTTTATTTAAAGCCTTGTAATGTGCGGGGAATTTTTAGCCAAGGCAAAATTGGGGAGGATATTCCCTTGCCATACCAAGAAATCTCTAGGTAAGATGGGATATATGATTCCTTGATTTAAGCTGGTCTAGGTAACATCCTCTTAGGCCCCACCAGACCACAAAAATGGAGAGCTTGCTTGACAAATACATTTAGTGTTCCATCCTCATCCTCCAATATGTTCTGCTTTCTTTCTGGAGTCGCATACCTGTAGTGTCTAAATTGAACAAACAACATTAGTGATAAGACTTAATTCAGGGCGAAGGTCCTTATTCTGGTCATTCTCATCAAACATGGGATCCCTGGGAGAAAGA
Organism: Musa acuminata AAA Group; assembly: GCF_036884655.1. Lineage (NCBI taxonomy): Eukaryota > Viridiplantae > Streptophyta > Magnoliopsida > Zingiberales > Musaceae > Musa > Musa acuminata. Next base: position 10,420,632 of record NC_088343.1, on the reverse strand, counting down.
CTATCAAGGTTTGAATGTCTTCAGGCTGAGGTAAAAGCTAAGACTTACAGAGTGCTAAAACTAGGGGATTTTCGAGATCCTAAGCCAGGTGAATTATGTAAGGCTTACGAGAAGAACAAATAAGCTCTTTAATATCAAGTACTTGATGTCCTCTTAAGAAGTTCAATATTTGTCGCAATGATCACATAACACAAAGATATATACATTCATGTGGAAGCTAAATAGACTATAAGATTGCAGAATCCAGGGCAATGAAGCATGCTAACCGAATCAAATTTGCAGAGTAGAAGTGCTTGCTGAATATGAAATGTTCAAAATAGAAGGCATGTCAACTGAATCAATTAATTGAATCAAGTGCTTGCTTTATAATTTTGTGACTTGTTTCATGCTACTATTGTTCCTGAATGGGGGCATCATATGTCGGTTGGTTACTAAAGCAATAATATGGAAATTTTATGGATCAGATATCCTGTTATAATTGATACATGCATGGTACATGAATATAATCCTTCGGTTTTAACTTGAAGGGTCATTGACAGAATTCATTTTTAGACCATACATGCATTTCTGATGATAACTCTACATTTCCTTTCACGTATACAGGTATAGTCTCAGTTATATTCCTTTTGCAAGATCAGCTGTTTCAAAAGTCATGGTTGCTTGCTTTGACACTGAGTTCTAAGCTTTAACTGGTTCAAAAGGAAGTTTATTGATCTCATGACTGAACTCTTTCTCATGTGTCCCTGATGGCTGTGATGGTTGACCATTTTAAAATGGTGGGAAGGCATTGAACAGGAGAACTCTCGACACTAGGTTTCTCCCATAATTTGTAAATTAGTGATCATCATGTGAAGTTGAATGCTGTATATCTTCCAGTGTGCTGCTCTATTAGTTTTTTCCCTTTAATGGCTTCGCACGAGGCATTGGTTTTCTTCATGCCTTTACTCCATAGTAGATATATAGGTATGAAGAATGCAACATTCTCTTTGGAGAATCCCATCTTCATCAAGCAAGTGTATCAAGACATGTTTTATGTTGCTGAGACTTGGCTTTAATTATATGACAAGGTGGCCCAAGAATTTTTCTTCTTAATCATATAGATGAAAACACTTCAAAAGTAGAACATGATTTGAATTTCAATTATTCTTGTATACTGTTGCTCATGCACTTTGGGTTCTCTGGTGGCAAAGGTGGGGAGAAGAACCAAGGTGAATATTCTTATTTCCATCGTTTAGAAATCTGAATAAAATTATGTGTGCTTCAAGTGATAAGAATTAGAAAAGCAGTTAGGTGTTTTTTTTCATATTCTTATCAATATCTTTAGAAATTAAGGCAGCACAAAAATGTAGTTGTTTTTCGTTTGAAGAATATTTTTTTTGTAGGTAAAGTTTTAGATTTAATTATACTGAAAATGAAAATAAAAATCCTTGGCTCATGAGATACAGTTTTCCATCCTCTCTCTCTTCTGTTTCTAGTAATCTCCATCTAATTGCATTTCTGTATCCAAAAGTTTTTAATATAAAAAAAGGAAAAAAATAGAAAATATGTATGACAATCATGATTCGAAGTTGCAGAGTCATATGGTAATTTTATTTCGTTTAATGTCGACTTAAATTACTTTTAGGCTTCAACTTTCTAAAGTATGTTTGTGATTTTAGGCTCTTAAGACTTTTCCCCCCAAATGGCTCACTTTTAAAGAAAATGTTTTCTATCTTTAAGAAAAAAATTATTCCTCTTTGATTTTGCTGCAGAAAGTGTTTTGTTGAAATTTTTGTCTTAGCTAATGCTAATGGTTCTATTTTTTTCTCCATAAATAAAAGCTTCTTCGAGGAAAAAAAAAAAAATTTAAAATCATAATAACCTGTTTTATGTTTTCCTAAAAATATTCGTCTGAATCGTTTTTGTGAGAAATAAATATAATTAGCATTTTTGAGAGGATTTCTTGAAAGGTAATATTTTATCTCTTGCGTTGGTTTTATTTTCCACTCCTCTTTTATATATGTCTTTATTCTATTTATATATTTTTTATCCATCGATAAACCTCATCTCCTCCTCGCAAGAGACCAAAGACGGCTCTGCGAGGCGCCCACCCAAGAATGGGCGTGCTCTCGGTTCATCCTCGTCCTTGTCCGCCCAATCCCCACTTCTCTGGCTTCGATTTCACCCCCAGCTCTTGCAGACCGCGTCTGGCCCTCTTCTCTCCTAGTCCGCGAAGAAGCCCTCTCCAGATTCGGCGCTTTTCGTCTCCCGAAGCGACGGACGACGGATTCGTGGTCGTGGAGGACGATCTCCACACTCTTCTTGAGGTGACGCTTCTTTGAACCTCGTTCTTTCTTGCTACTGGGTTGTGCTGGGAACTCTAAAAGGTGGGATAACGCATGGAAATTTCAAATGACCGACCTGACTTCTAATGATTCAATTTGATGATAAGTTGCAGTAAGATCATGGTTAATGTTCTGGGCGACGTTTTCAGGGTCATTTCGAGATGGAAATAGTTGTTACTAGGCGTTGCACAAATTCGTATAATGTTATGCGGTGTGGTTCGAGAGAGAGAATAGATAAGAGTAATTCCATCTGATTACATAGCATTAGCTCCCTGGCTCCTAAGTTTCTTTCTTGTAGTAAATATGTTTGCTTACACAATAATCACTTGCTTTTGCTGGTCATGCTTCAAGTTCCCATGCGCTTTGTCTATTGTCAGTACACATCTATTTTTAATGACCAGAAATTTACACACAATCATGACAATTAGTGAAAGACAATGCAATCAATTGCTGAGCCAACTGTGTTCTCTTTGTCTTCCATACTTGTGGATGTCTTTCTTGGGTATAATTCAACGCCTTTTAAAGAAAGCAACCGTTTCAGTAATTATGAGCAGGTTTGTGTTTCCTGAAATTTTGGACAAATTGAAGATGACAATTACAATGGTCGACAAAAGAAAAGGTTTAATGGCGTGACAGCCATTAGCTTCAGTTCAGTGCTTACTGGTTTGCGAGTATAAGCGCAATCGTGGTAGCTCATCTTTTGCAGGTTTTACCTAGAGATCTGCGAGAGAATCTGCAAAGTGAGCCTAGAAGAGACCAACTCCTAGAGGTAAATGATTGCATTTTCTGTGACATGGATCATGCTTCACTTGTTTGAACATTACGGAAGTCTTAAGTTATATTGTTTTTTCTTTAATTCACTCATTATGAGAAAATATGTAATTGAAAATTTATAATAATGAGGTTGTTGCTTATATTGCCCAGTGTTCCACATATCTTATAATTAGGTTATACTGGATTTGGGTCGCCGACCTGAAGCACGTTTCCTTGGTGAATCTGCTGGGCAGTATCTGAGGGACAAAGAGGTGATAGTAGTGGCTTGTGATGTCATTTACACCTATGGGCTTCTTGTAATGTTTTCTCTAATACATGATATCTTTTCCATTAATTCAGATACTCTCCATACTTGTTCTTACTAATTTTATGGCTTTTATTTTCATGTTATGTGGCTCTCAAAGCTTGCTTATTTTTTTCGTTTGATTAGGCTATAGTTAGTTATACTATCTAAATGCTTTTCTCATGTATGGTGTTTTTCCTGATAAGAATCCTGTTGCATACACTTGGTGTCTTATGTTGCCCTCATACTCTGTGTTCCAGATTTCACTGGAAGAGTTGGAGGAAGCTCAAAAATCACTTGGAGAATTTGGAGGAGACAACCGAGCTGGCATTGAAGGTACTTTGCATAGGATATCTGCGATAAGGAGTCGGAAAGGGCTCGTTGTTGGATTGACTTGTAGAGTTGGTCGAGCAGTTAGTGGTCATGTTGACATGGTGCGTGATCTCCTAGAGTACAGAGAGAGCATCCTCTTTTTAGGAAGGTATTTTGTTTATCCTTTTAGTAAGCATGACTTAGGAAGGTATTTCTGTATGTAGTTTGTAAGAAGGATGGCCAACATAGGGGAGAAATATATCAAGAAAGTAACTGTTTAGAGAATGACATTCTCATTGATTCTTTGAGTATATTTCTTTTGTTTTCTTGATCTTATGCAATGCAAAACACATCCTTGAAGTTAATGCTTTCTCAGCTATGAGTAAGTATCAATGTGTACTGTATATTCTGGATTTAGCGGTTGATATTGAATTTGCTAAGCAAGATTCTATTTTTAATCTTCAGTACATGATACATAAGGAGTTCTCTGTACAGCTAAGTTCAACTAAATGATTTAACATGAAAAGGGATGGTTCGAGCAGCTAACCGAAAAGGAGTTGAAAAGAAAAGGCTTCAGAAATGGAGAAGATAAATGCATTTTTTATGATGGATTTGTTTTTCCCGCAAAGTCGTAACTATTATCTTTATAAGAATCGGCACAAAATAATCATGTTAACATGTCAATTTGATAGCATTCACTATGTTGTATTGCCTGCTGAAACTAATGTATTTCCAGAATTTGTGGGCTTTTGTATTTGTTATTGCATTGGTGTTTGATATGATTGCTGTCATTTTTATTTTTCTATTTTATCAGACCTGGAGTTGGTAAGACTACTGTCATGCGTGAGATTGCACGTGTCCTAGCTGATGAACTCCATAAGAGAGTGGTATAGCTAACTAACTCGTAAGTTCTTATTGGTTTAACGTTTGTAGTTATGATATGTAACACTTTACATTCTTTATATATACACTGATGATTAGGATAGGTGATTGTGGACACCAGCAATGAGATTGGAGGTGATGGAGATATTCCTCATGCAGCAATAGGTGGTGCAAGGAGAATGCAAGTTCCTGAACCATCCATGCAACACCGAGTCATGATTGAAGCAGTCGAGAATCACATGCCGGAGGTGGTTATTGTAGATGAGATTGGCACAGAAGCCGAAGCACTTGCTTGTCGCTCAATTGCAGAAAGAGGAGTGATGCTTATTGGCACAGCTCACGGAGACCGATTGGCAAACATCATTAAGAATCCTACTCTATCTGATCTGGTATTCAAACATACTGTTTAGCTTAAACTGGAATTAGCAGTTGCATTTAAAGTCAGCATCCCTGTGGATAAATCCTGTGTATTCTTTCCTTCTCATAGCTGTTCAAGCATGTGTATATTTCATAGTGTGTGGTTGTATTCCTTTTCTTATGGTGGTGCAACATTCATGAACGTTGATGCACATCTCTTAAGTGATCTCCATGGACATGCTGCTGCATTAAATGGTCTGGGCTTTGCCCCTGAGAAGAGAAGGGAATGATTTAATCTCTGTAAAAGGAGTAAAGATAGTTTTAGAGTCTGTGTGAAGGCTTTGCACAAAGGCATCCGAAAAATTCACATGCGGTCATGTATAAACATTGTTTCTTGGTTTAGATTAGTTCAAATGAGGTGATGTATAAACTATAAACATTGTTTCTTGGTTTAGATTTTTGAGAGGATTTGTGCAATAGCAAAAAGAAATGGTGGCTCACTAAGGTCAGCTGCCATCCTTTGTGCTTCAGTTATTACCCACTGGAAATGGCCAAAGTAATAATAGTTACATTTTACTGTTAAAGTGTAACCTGAGAATAAAAAATAGATCTCTGTCCAGTCTATATTGCATCTGTCATTCAAACTTCAAAGTACATCTTTACATTGCTAAAGTTTTGCATTCATTGATTTCCATGTCCGGATTTAATTTGTGCTGCATGCCACACTGTTTGTCATATACTACTGTGAGATTATTTGAGTTAAAATTGTGCCTGCAAACTTATGTCTTTACTAATCTGAACATAATTTTTCTTTTGATGTGTGTCAGTTTGCTTGAAAGATTCACTTGTTTAGTCTCTTACCATATCAGGAACTTGATAGATTAAGATTCAGGCTTACATTTATATTTCCATTATTGAACATCCAGGTTGGTGGAGTGGAGACTGTCACTCTAGGAGATGAGGAGGCACGAGCAAGACGGAGTCAAAAAAGCATCCTTGAGAGGAAGGCTCCACCAACATTTCCTTTCCTAATAGAAATGAGGGAACGGAACTACTGGGTTACACATCGGGTAAGTTATTTTCCTCGTTACAACATGTTGAGCAGTTTCTTCACCTGTAAACATATAGAATACTGTGATTTATAAAGTAAAATAAACATGTGTCTATGGAACTAAACCTTTGGAGGCACATAGAAGAAGGGTTGTCGGGAGTAGGCAGGCACGGGGATGTTGACGGCTCAATTAGAGATAGATGTTAGTAATCCTCACATTTCAGTATTAGCTTGCAGTTTCGATGGAGGAACCACAAGAGCCATATGGTGTGTGGGTGGGTGTGTAACTCAATGAGTCGTATGAATTTGAAGTTATTGTAGTCAGAAACCAGATAGATGGTCATCAATATTGAATCAGATTTAAATGGTTTTGCAGTAGAGAACTTATCATGATAACTGTTTTTTCTATCTATGATTTAATCAAGATGTTATTTGTGATCGCCCCTGTTGCTGAGCATCTTCGTAAATTTTATTTTTCCTATTGCATCAACGATTTCATATTGTCTGCTCCTTAAAGGTCTTCAACTGTGATTACACTCAAAAAAGTCTTGGTGCCATATGTGTTGAACCAAATTATTGCTCTAATATTTCTTGGTTGTACAGACAGAAAGGAGTGTCGATATGTTGCTCATTGGCAAGAAGCCATTGGTTGAGGTAATAAGCTTAACAAAAATTAATCTTCAATTTGTTTTAGTCAAAGTTCTGCCAGAGCAATGATTCACCTGCTCCTGTCTTATTTTAATTGTAAACTGGAATAAGTAGTGAAACAGTTTTATTTGTCTATGTTATGCATGTCCACAACGAACGTGGAGTTGTCTTTTTCCTGGATCAACACACTTCAACTACTGCACTGAAGAATGTTTATTTTGCAGATAAGGAAGAGAGATGACCAGTTCAAGGTTGTCGTGGAGAGATGGAAAACATACGACGGAGATGGGATCTAATGTGCTTTTGTGCTTCTCGAGTATTCCCTTGCTTTGTTCTGCATGTCTAATTTGTAATTTAGTTTTGAGTTTGTCTTTTGAGTTACACTATCTGCAATTGTTTTACAACATACTGATTGGCAATGGCCTTGGAATAATGTCTCTGTTTCTGTCGTATTTAGTAGGGAGTAAGGTTAATTTTAATCATAAGTTCTTTATGATTTGTTAATGTCTAAAATAATCTTTATATTTTTAAAAATATAATATATAATTTTTTTTATTTATTCATAATAAATTATTAATATAATGATATATATAATTTAAGGTTAATGTATATTTTAGTTTTTATGGTTTTGAACATGAATTTCTTAAGTTTTTATGATTTATTTATATTTAAAATAATTTTATATTTAAAAAAATATAGCATATAAGTATATTTCGCCAAGTTAGAGTTAATAAACGTTAGATTTTTTTACGTGATATATTAATTTACAGTAAATTATTAATATAATAATATGTATAATTTAAATTAAAAAAAATTGAGATTTCTATCACTAGGAGGAGACTTGTGGTACGAGGAGACTTGTGGAAGTAACCTAGTAATGATATCAATAATGATATCGAGTATCGACCCACTATTGTTTAGTAAGGCATTGTAAGCACACGCCCTCTCTCATGTTGATGACAAGCTTAGGAGTTTTCGATGCTCCTTTTAGGCAGCAACGATTTAGTGTTATTGTTGTTGGTCGTTTTGACGATGATGTCTCCTCCTATCATTAATGGAAGTCTCAGATTTTTTTAAACTTAAAATATATATATTATTATATTAATAATTTATTATGAGTTAGTATGTCATGTAAGTAAACTCTAACATTTATTAACTTAGATTTGATATGAGAGGTATATATGTTATATTTTTTAAAATGTAGAGATTATTTTAAATACGAAATAAATCATAAATATTTAAGAGTTGCACGACCAAAATCATAGGAGATAAAAATTTTACAGTGTTAAGACCGGAGAGTTCCATAGCGATAAGATATCATTAAATATTTAATTATGTATTTATATAATTTAAATTCTTTAATTATAAACATGGTAAGAATCGTCAAATTGAGTTAATGTATGATTATGAAGGTATAGGTTAGTTTAGCTTATAAACGTTTTGATAATTTAACCTAAAGTTGTATGCTTAAATACTATCTTAAAAAAAATATATATTAATGTATGATATGCATAATTTTTTTATTGAACGACACTAAACCTCGTACTCTAGATTGCAAAATTAATGATATCATCCAAGATAATGGTCAGAAAAGTTGCAACTTGAAATAGAACATGGAAGCTACCATCAAGACGAGGGATGGTATTAGCATGTGATCACTGTTGATTTAATAAATCAAATCTTGAAGAAAGATTTTAAGTGGAAAGCTGTGACTTAGAAATCCATAAAACTTCTAAAATACTTAATTTCTTGAAGACATCGATATTATATTATTATGCGGAAGGGTGTGAGCATACTTCTAAAATTAATACGATGATATTATTTTGAGTTTCAACTGACAGCAATTAATTAAAAGGGTGCATATCTAAATTTTTAGATTTTGTGCGTATATATGTGTTAAGTTACCTTCAAAACAAATAATGTTTATATTTATCTCTTTAAATTTTAACTTATATATATATATATATATATATATATATATATATATATCCACAAGGCGTGTGTATATATATATATACATGAAAGAAGAGGGCTTTTCGGGGAAATCGAGAACGGGTTCGCTCTGTGGTTTGCTATCGAACGATCGTGACCGTCAATCTATATCAAACTCATCTCTGCCGTTCACGCGAAGGCACGAGAGATCTGGATCGAGGGTTAGGATCACCTGGCAGCCGATATATAAGTCACTGCGTTTGTCCACAAGAACGAGAGAGAGTGAGAGAGAGAGACGGGCGGTTAAGGTGGAAGGCACCCACCGGAAACAGAGAGAGAGAGAGAGAGAAAGCGAGAGAGATGGAGAAGAATCCACCGGAATCCAAGCTCGCTGCCCCCGGCGTCAGGGAATGGCCCAAGTATATTCCCTCTTTCTCCACCTCCCCGTCGTTTCCACATTTTCTTCTTCTTTCTGTTGTTTTCTGGCAATTGAATGATCCGCTTCGCATAAGGGTTCGAAGGATAACAGCGTTTAAAGAACCATTTGTTTCCCTTCTGGTAGTAGAACGTTTCTTTAGTTCTTTCACTTTTCCATAAACCCTCCAAAGAAGTCGAGTCGGTAGATCTTGATTAGTTATGAAGGTTAATTTATTTTGGATCTTCAGAAAAGCAATGCCCGGAAGACATCATGGATTTTGAGTGGAGGGAAGACACTCGCAGGGCGAACGACTTCTTTCGTTGTCATGACGCAGAAGAATGTGGTCGATGGTGCTGACTGGTTATTTGGGTGAAATTGGTAGGTGACACACTAACCCTGCAACACGAATGGTCGCATGATTGTGCTGTAAGTTTCTTGCTTTTACCTTTCCTTTTTTCTTTTGATGGAAACATGGAATGTTAAAGGCCAATCTCAGAGAAATGTTGCTTCACTTCTTGGTTGCTGCACAAGTTCTTGTCATCTAGAACTCTATGAGGACTGACCCCCCTGGTCTTAGCTAGGGTGTGGGGATCATGAGCTATTGTATATACCTCCTCCGTAGGGCACCATGTAGGTTAGGTCAACCAAATTTGTGATGGGAATCTTGTCTGACCGGCCTTTTCTTCAGGCTCCCTTTGTTGAACTTCTTGATAGGTTTAAGAATAAAAGATGGATAAAGAACTTCTTGATAGGTTTAAGAACAAAAGATGGATAAAGAACCAACCATCTGTTTTACATGAACATGGGCAGGAATGGTCTATGGTTCTTTAGGCTCCCTTTGTTGAACTTCTTGATAGGTATAGGAATGAAAGATCGACAAAGAACCAATTATCACTTTTAGATGAACATGGGCAAGAATGTACTATGTTTGTTTAAAGTTCCAATTCAATGAAATTACCAAACGAGAGATACAGGGACCTGTAGGGTAAGGAGAATTAATATAAATGATGCTGTTAGGATGTGAAGTACTAACACTGAAGTTTTCAGCAAGCAAGCTGCAGAATAATTAAAGATCCACCTGTTGTATTGGTATGCCTCTTTGATAGCGAAGTGGTATAGTCAAAGAATTCGATAATTGTCCAGCTTAGAGACATGAAGAATCCTATCCGGCACAATTTGTCGATTTCGGTGGAAAATTCACATGACACTACCGATTATACAGGATTTTGAACTATGGTATGTGGTTTAGCACATGTCACATATATAATCGGTCGTTAAAGGCTATTCATTACGAGTGAGCCTCGAACAATCGGATGCTTTTATATCTTCATTCTCCCGATGTCAATCTTAGGTCGTATTTTTTTTTTTTTAGTTTATGGATTTTCTATATCCGAATGGTAAATAAACTAGAACTCTTTTAAAAGAAGCAAACTTATGAGACATCATTATTCTTTTGGGAAATTCTGAAATTGAACAAAATCCATATAAAGAAACATCTACAACTCTACCAACTTATATTTTAGACTATAATGAACTTCTAGTTCTTTAGCTAAATTATACCTGAAGTAGGACTTCCTAAAATTTAGTTAAATTTTTATTGTTTGTGTTCGTGTCTGATGTCAGATGGGGATCTCCTCCAAGCAAATTCCTATGGACGAGGAGGGCAAGGTGACGGTGTACCCCCGAGGGGCATGGAGATGAGTCTGTGGAGATTGGGGCAGGTGACCCCTGGTGGAGTTTTCCATGCCCTTGGGATGTCTTAGAGAGAGTGGGCAAAGAGTAACACTGATGAATCCTTGTTGTTGTTTCATTTGAGCTAACCGGATCTTGCTTTGTTCCTGGTGTTGTTAATCAACCACCATAACTGTTCACAGTAGCATAAGTTCAAATTAATCACCTTTGGCTCCTGTTTCTGGTTTGGGTTAATCTCAAGCATCGAGCAGGCAAATCACATTCAGATAGAAAGGCATAAAGGGTACAACATTCAGATCTTATGCTTTTAATACATTGAATCTTATCATCATGGTTAAGAAGAATAAAAACAAGAGAGATTTCTTTGCATGTTCCACTTTGGGAAACTTGTTGGAACCCAGATGGCTTCCGATGCCACTCGTGTTAATGCAAATGTTATTGTGTACAAGGGGGGTGGGGGGGTGGGGGGGGTGGGGTGCATTATATCAATGCAAAATGACATGTATAGATTTTACAGATCATGGTGATTAGTGGGAATCACATGCTCATGGCTCCCGACGTGAGCTCAGATTCTCCTTCCGTCTCACCTGCCACTGCCACTTCTTCGACCACGAGATCCCAGCTCTTGTCGTTCTCAGAAAGGTATCCCTCCAAGGCATCATCCCCACGTAAAATTTTTGCTCCACATCCTGGTTTGTCAGCAGAGCCGATGGCTTCCTCGTCCACCACTACTGCATCGATTCGCTCACAGCCGGTTTTCACATCAGGGATCTAAAAGCAAGTGCACAATAAGTTAAGATTCAGGAAAATCAAGGTCAGTAAAAAATCCTATTCATCTTCTTTGGTGAACATATCAGGTTTGGTGAGCATAATACCTCAAACATGGCCTCGATAAGCATACTCTCCAAAATGGCTCGCAAGCCTCGTGCACCAGTGTTCTTGGCCATTGCTTTTTTAGCAATCAACCTAAGAGCAGTGCCCGTGAAATGCAGCTTAACCTGTTAACGATCTGGTATGATCAAGCAGCTTTCTTTCTTGAAACACAAATGAAATATGTATGATATGCGCACTGACATTATTCATGCTGAAAAGTTTCCTGTACTGCCGACCGAGAGCATTCTTTGGCTCTGTCAACACCTGAACAAGTTGGTCTTCGCTCAGAGATAATAAACTAACTAGTATCGGGAAACGTCCAACGAATTCTGGAATGAGTCCATATGCTATCAAATCGCTACTCTCCACCTGTGCAAGCAACATGCAAGAACCATATAACGTATGAAATAGTTGATTGAAACATTGAGTTTGGTGGTAATAATCAAAGCAATTTTCTTGTGAATTGAAGTTATTATTGGAGCTTACGGATTCTAACAAGGAAGATGTCACTAGAGCATTCGTCAACCCACCACTTCTCATGTTTGCACGGACTGGTGCTCCAAAACCTATAGAAGAGTCCTGTCGTCTGTTCCACCAAAAAAAAAAAAACAAGTCATTGTAGTCAGAAAAAAGGTACCGTACTATCTGAAGAGTATCACAGATGTTCATAATCTACCTTTCTGAAATAGTCTTTTCCAGATCAACAAAAGCACCACCACATATGAAAAGAATGTCCTTGGTATCTATCTGCATATAACCAAACCAAGCATTAGTTTCTGAAATGAAAAAAAGGTAAATTCAATTTATCTAATAACCACAACTAACACAGTTGCAAAGTATTATTAAAGAAGCAAATATGCCACAGGCAGATCCGAGAGCAAAATATTGATGCGCACTGAATTCACAACCAATTCAATCGAAGAGTAAATTTACAATGCAGCGTACACCTTTTACCCAGATTTCATTTCTCCCAACTATGCACTTGTCAACCTATCTTCGTAACCAATGCATGCATATATATATATATATATATATATATATATATATATATATAGCAGAAGGCTTTTGACTCCAAACAAGTGAACATGCAGACAACTAAAAAATTAGCTAGAATGTAGAACACTATTCGCATGCATATATATGTCATGTCTACAAACCTGTATATTGTCACCACGTGGGTGCTTCCGAGCTCCCTTCTCCGGAACATTGACTATCTACGAAAAAATAGTTTCTGAAATCAATGCGCATTAGAAACAGTACATCCACAATCCACAAAACTCGGCCCAAGAATCTACAACTTCCAGAAAGAACTTCAGACATCAATGCACATTAAAAACAGTAAATCTACAAACAACATGAAGAAAACCATTCACACTGAAGGCCAGCAAATGTTCTTCAGCAAACTTGAGGTCACAGGTCCAGTTGAAGCCCAAAGGATCTCACAAGATGTAAAATTGAATTGCTTAAACGACAAAAATGCTAATTAGTATATGAAATCTTTGACTAAGGAAATACCAAAATATAACATGAGTCACTACATGCTGTGGTATGGATCAATGCGTCTTACTGTTGGTACTAAGTTTTGTCAAGACTTAAAGGATTCTCCTATCTTATAATTTAGTGAAAAATTAAAAAGATGTGACAAGGTTTCCTACAATCTCCAATTTCCCAAGTATCTAACTGTACATGAACAAATTGTTCGTACTTATGCACAAGGCAAATGGATTAATTAATCCACTATGTAAAATACTACATAGAACAAAGGTGCATGCTGAAGAGCATGCACAAGAGATGGACAATTATCTGACATCAACATGCGATTCAGTCTGGAGTGACAACAATTGTCTACCAGTAATCAATAATTATTTATATGTTGATATGTGAAAACCACGGGCAAATATAATGTGCAGGGCGAAATTTTAGTTACTAATTCACTGTAAATATAGCCAGCCACAAATTGTTGGGGCCTTATCATGTGAACTTACAGTAGCAATGATGCATCTGATGTACAATTAAACAAGTCTCTTTATCTGATAAAGAAGTACCGTAACTTTGAAATCCCATGTAACGGCCATAATTTTGTTGGTGCATTTAGTAGCAACATGCATCATCATGAAAAAAAAAAAAAAAAAAAAAAAAAATATATATATATATATATATATATATATATATATATATATATATATATATATATATATATATATATATATATATATATATATATATATATATATATATATATATATATATATGGTCAAATTTGTTAGTCAATTCATCCTGATGAAATACTGAAAAAGAAAAGATTAAAGTGTTCAGAACTTGATGATCAATTTTGCGAAGTCAAATTAACGACCATATTTGATCATATAAGATATATTACCTTGTGAATTCATTATTTGGGTATGTTGCCAATTCTTTTCAGTCACACTCCGTTTACTATTCAATTATCATCTACTTAGATCAGCTAGTCTTTAAAGTGAATACGTCTTTTCGACTTCACCACATGTTTAGAATTCCTATATACCTGCAAGTCGTATATTTCCAATATTTTTGACAATTAGTTGTAGATAGACAGGACTCCACCAAATTATATCCTCAACATTAAATATCGTAAATGGTATAGACGCAATCAGCCATGCTCATATTATCATACAACCATGCTCATCAAGCAAGATAAGTGGGACTGGAAACGTATGTTACCCTCAAATTCTCACGATAGACTTAAAGAGCACATAAATAGCATAGAGATTGTAAATTATCTTGTAACTGAAGAAAAAGAGCATGATGCCTAACTTACAGTTCCTTCTAGCATTTTCAACAATGCTTGTTGAACACCTTCACCAGATACATCTCTACTAATGTTCAGGCTCTCAGCCTGCATAGATACCTTGCATAAGATTGCTGATGCAAACAAAACGAACCTACAATTCAATATATGGTTATTATACCTAACCTTCTTAGTAATCTTGTCAACTTCATCAATATACACTATTCCCTGTTGAGCTGCCAGCACATTGAACTCAGCAACCTACATATTGCCACAAAAATAAGCATAAGCACAAGGTATATTTAGGAGGGAAAAATAACAAAAAAGAGATTATCATATTAAAAGCAAAGCATCAGTCCGTGAAGGATGGTTATAAACAATAGAAATAAGGGTGATAAATACAGATCAATGGTGAGGACAAAAGAAATAGAAGGATAGATGTGTAATAATTGCTCATCACAGTCCAAATAGATGAACATAGAATACTTGATTTCATCGTTTTCTAGGATTCATCAAGGATCTAGAGAAAGTAGCAAGAAAGCAAGCCTGTGATTGACGATGGGACTCGTGATTAAATATAGCTCAGTCAATTCTTCAGTTTGACCACTTTGACTGGACTTGATCCAAAAACAAATGATGAGAGGTCAAGGATGTAGAGGCAAAACCAACCCATTTATCTGGCACAGGAACACAACCAAGATGTGAACTACCTACTTGCACTTTAATTCATCTTAGTTTGTTAACTTTGCATCTTGGCTTTTAAAAGCTAAAACACTGTAGACTGGCTAATGTCACTAAAGGTCTTCTGGCCCTTTGGATCATTGGATAACGCTGGGTAACCCAGATAACACCATTTTATGCTCAGGAATTCATGTGCAAAACATGTGCATATGCAGTCCATATAAAGATATTTTAAAATATATACAACCAAGAACTATATAATCATATCCAAGTAATTCGCAAGAATTTATGTTACTTCCAAATCAAGAAATTATGAAATACGGGTATCCTCATTTATGAACCTATTTAAATGATTTAAGTTATAACATAAGGCAAAAGCCTGAGTGATAATTGATAATGTTATATAGCTCATATTATCAAGGACCATGTATTATAGAGCTACAATGATAATTATGACAAACAGTACTAAAAGACTAACTTTGAGATCTGAATTTAATGCATATGCCAACCACACGCATGACCTACACATGTATATGATAGTCTCATATAGCTTATATTATCATGGACCATGTATTATAGAAATACAATGATGGTTATGACAGAAACAGTACTAAAAAGACAAATTTATGAGATCTGAATTTAATGCATATGCCAGCCATGTGTGACATACACAGGCATATGCTAACCTATGCAGACAGCTTGTGCAGCTTCATACTTCGGATATGCAGTAAAATTGTGCAGGTCATATGCAATGTGCTATGTAGCCACATCTACATGTGATCAATCAGATAGACCACAGTTTGGAAGTAGTTTGCCTTAAGTTTAGTGTCTTTGGCTAAAGCAACTTACAAGAAATTCAAACTATGATGTCTATGAAAAAATTAGGCTTAGCAATTGAAACTGAAGACAGATGAAAATGTGGCTCAGTGGATTATGCTTCTTAAGTTCTTAATATAAGTTTTATCTGAAAAATATAGAGAGAGAAAAAAATGAAACAATTAACAATGTAAATGAACTAATACAATACAATTTAGAAAACAAAACATGACTAGGTGATAAAAGATGAACTTAACATTCAAAGAATAATACCATTACATATAAGATCCAGAACCAAACAGAATTTACAGATAAGACTAGACAAAAAAGCAAGCTGGAAAAATAAGATTTTATTTAAAGTAACACAACACTTTGTTGCAATGAAATCATGAAATGTTTTGAGGCAATATATTATATATAAACGAGGGGTAGACATGATAACCCATAAAGTTGCAGGAGATTGTAGACACGATAAAAGCATATGAGTGGTAGATATATTATATATAATTTGGTAGTATGGAGGGATCAACCACCATGTACCAATCAAGACCTAACAAGTAACAACATATTATGATAAAAAGAGAGAGCATACGATTTCTTTCCAAAGAAAAAAAATTGAAAAAAAAAGAAATTGATATGCTGCATGTCACAAACAATATAATTGATATGCTGCATGTCACAAACAATATAATTGATATGCTGCATGTTGTGAACAATATAAAGAATAATTCATGCTAACTGGTTTCCAGGAGGAACTAGAGAAGTAAAACTCTAGGAGATTGCTGTTTTCAGTATATTCAACAAAAACAGATTATATAATGCATGACAATGAAACATGAAAGTATACAAAAATACAAGGTTGGCATAACAGTATGATGACAATACTGAAAGTTCTAAAATTCTCTTAATTTTCTACAACAAGAATCATATGCTCTTCTAGTTACAAACTACCTTTTGAAAGATCCTGCTTATCTTTTGCAGTATTCATATAGATTAAAGGCAATTACAAATTTACCTTGTCTGACAACAACACATGGAGGATAAGCGCACAATTACAAGAAATATGCACTTAAATTACTAAAAACTATTTTTTTCCCAAAGACTCTAACAGAAACATGGGCAAGCCATACAAACATCATTTGTCATATATAGATGTGCTTTGCAAATTAGACCCATTTGATCATGAAAAATTAAGCACAAAAAAGAACAACCAAACTAAAAACAAGAAACTAAATAATGACTGCATTCCATCTCTTCATACATACATAATGTTTCTTAGCTACAGATGGACAACCATGAACACCATATAAACATGCTTAACAATATGACTGAAATTAGTAGATAAAGAAAACTGAAAATCTGCGAGATTGAGAAATCAATAGTTTGGAGAGTCAAATCCACTGTAATATGCATTAGATTATTAGTAAAGTAGCTTAAATGACAACAGAGAAACGAACCGTAAGCAATTTGTACAAAATTGATTCTACATCTTCTCCAACATAGCCTGCCTGCAAGGATATTGATGACTGTTTTAGTCAATGGAAGTGACAAAAAAAAAAAAAGATACGGTACTTGTTTGCTGGGTTGATTATGTATCCAAGCTGTGTAGTTTCTTTACTTCATAATTAAAAAAATGTAAGATCTTAATTACTACAGAAATGATTTAAAAAAAATACTATAGAAAATACTTAAAGCCGACAGAGATATTCACTTAGCATTTAACAATTCTCGTTTGTAGAATGCCATAAGAAGTTTTAGCATAAACAATAATCAGACTGCTGACTTCCTCAAGATTTCATGCTAAATATGAGATCCAATTTAAGGAGCCATGTATGCATCTTCATTGTAACATAATCACAAGCATGCTTGCTGAAAATTGAAAAATACAGATTACAAAGAAACAAATCAGCAAAATTAACATGACAAATTCTGATTATCAGAATTCACATGTTGGGAATGTGAACTCACCTGTGTCAATGTTGTCGCGTCTGCTATGACAAATGGCACATTCACAAAACGAGCCAAAGTTTTGGCAAGTAATGTCTTCCCTGTCCATGCACAAAATAAGCAGTCATACAGAGAGGACATGCCAGCCAATATATTAATAAAACTAAATAAGCATGTCAAGATTATCAAAACATCACAACATGAAAAATAATTTTAACCAGATATATACCTGATCCAGTAGGACCCATTAAGAGCACATTGCTTTTCTCTAGCTCTACATTATCATCATTATTGCCTTCTGTGTTGAAATTTCCAAGGTCTGCTTCAGAGCTGTATATTAAATAAGGATACTCAGCTTACTATGAACCATTGGAACAAAAATAAATTTCTTGCACTAAGATGTGCACCCTAATGGTCCACATATTCTAAATTATTAAGCATAAGCCAGAAACATAAAACTGGGATCACCACTAAAAAAAATAATAACATAGATTATAACTAACCCTTTCTGTAAGGATGCATGATATATTCTTTTATAGTGGTTGTATACAGCAACAGCAAGCACCTGCACTTTTTTTTTCTCAATTGATCAGTAAAGGACAGTTCTAAAACATTCAGCATCAGATATTAAGAAGCTTAAAAGTTTAATGTCCCATCACTCAAGTAACTAATTGCTAAAAACAAATCAATATAAAAGTAATAGAATATGTCAATCATAAATGTCTGTCAACAAATATATATATTTAAAATTAAATTCTTTGGACAATAAATTCCTTCTTTTGATTTACAAAACTATATAACAACAACAAAACCGTAAGTCCCAATTATTTGAGATCGACTATATGGATTTTTTACTGTTATTGAAATCTATAAAAAACCATATGCTTAGTTAACTTCAGAGTACTTAAATATTTTTTTATAGTTTCTATTAAGATCTTTTTAGGTTTTCTTCTACCTCTTCTTGTATCACTAACATTAATCATTTCACTTATTTTGACCATCGTATCTGGAAATCTCCTAAACATATGTCGATATCATTTTAAATGATTTTCTCTTATCTTATCGTCAATCAAAACAATACTTAATTGTTCACGAATAAAAGTATTTGTTTTCCTATTTTTCCTAATAACTTCACACATCCATCTTAACATTCTCATATTGGCAATACAAATTTTTTATGAACATTGAACTATAATTCCAAAGAATTTTCTCTATAACGATTAGGAGTGCTTTGCACTTCCATCAAAATTTTGTCAGGTTTGCAATTCCAACAGATGGCTTCATAAGTCACAATAAAAGAAAAGTTGAAATATCCATCATTCTTAACTTTCCAGTCATAAACTCATTTCATCTAAAAATTTTCTCCTTAAACAATTCAGTTGGATTCATAAATAAATTTAATTGAAACCTTCTAAAGGAATTGTATTAAATCCTATAAACTAGTTAACAAGAATACATTTACCCCTTACATAAACAAATGCCCTCAGAATGTACAGGAAAATATACTCAAATGACTTCTTGTGGTACGAAAAATTTGCTAATTGATTCTTGTCAATAGTGTGACCAAGCACGTGTGTGTATATATACACACGCACACATAAAATGATAGGGAACAAGTAAGGGGAGGGAGGGGAAGGAGATAGAAGCCTAGTCAAAAAAGATTATCAAATATGATAAATTAAAGAAATCTAGCAATTTTATTTCATTTTTTCATAATAGTTCTAGTCATGGTTTGTTTTACCGGTCCATACCGATGTACCAATGAGCTGTCAGTATGGTACATACCGAACTGTATTGTACTGTACCGAGCGTACCAGCACATGATACATGAGGGCATACCAATGTAACACCGGTACCGGTCCCCTATCGAACCAGCATGCACCGCATATACCAAGCGGTATGCTGCGATACAGTGAACCTTGGTTCCAGTAACCACATATATAATACACCATAAGGATGGAATATTGATGATGTTCTATAGAATCCACTATAATTTTTCATGTATCATGATAACATCTATTCCCAAAAAAGGATGCTTGCTTCTGCATCAATTGTAAGCCTATCTAGAACAACAACAAAGAAAAAAGTCAGTAACAACACAAAGTTGACTAGATTACACCACTTTCTTCACACAATGACAGGTTTTCTCTTATTTGTTAGTAAAGGATAAATGCTGCCAAGAATTCAATTATTTGTTAGTAAAGGATAAATGACTTCGAACCTTTCCATTGGGAATATGGCACCAACAAATGAGAAGCATGCCACAAATTGTCAGACCACACACACAAAAACATAGATATGCAGAATAACCGGCAAAAAGAAAGACATTAAGATAACTCTAGTTGGCACCAATGACTGAGAAGTAAGAATCACCAATAAAGGACAGATAGAAGCTATGCACTGTTGATAACCAGTGCAAAATAATAAATCTCTGAATCTTTTTCAACCCATCATCCCATCCAAAAGATACAGCAAATGAATCTCATTTGCTGTATGCTTAATCCAAATTGACTTCCTTTTCTTTGTGGCCTTACAACAGAAACTAAAACATCAATACATACTGAAATCATATAAAACCTTATTTAGTTCTCCTTAGCCATGTCCTCAATTACACAAAATCCTTTTCTTTCTCAACTCTATGGATGACTTTCTTTCCACCGAGTTTCAATAAACAGAGGAACATGCAAATTATTATAGTAGAAGATTAGGCAGAAAGCAGAAGGCATAGGCTGAGGATAAATGCTAAAAAAGATATTTGAATTTATCAATAAACTTTCACCTAGCAAGGTACCGAAGCATAAAAAAAGGGTGTCACAAAATAATCTTGTAGTAAATTCATAAATAATGTCAATCATAATATCCTGATGCAGTTGGGTGAAAAGCCCGGTAAGTCACATGATGTGGAGTTTATGATATATAACTAATCAAAGCTTCTTTGCTAGGTAATGCTCTAGTAAACAATGACTTTGAAATTAAGACATTACCAGAATGTTTGCTAGATCATATCATATCATAATGGTTTTATGGAGCAACTGATGCTTAATCTAATTAAATTATACTGTCTAACAAAATCCAAACATATTAGCTTTTGTAATTATTATCAAACTCAAGAAATTGGAAAAAAAGTTTTAAAGAAAGACTGCTCCAGAATCAAGAATTGGTTACAGAAAATAAATACGTCTTGCAAAGAAAAGCTAATCCTATCTATACCAACAGGAATATTTATTTAGTTTCTGTTGCCCAAAATTCCACGGAATATGTGCCAAAAATCATTTCCATCGATCCCCTATAATCTTGATTCCAAAAGACCCTTGATAACGAATGATCTAGTCAAAAAAATGATAGAAATCATACCTTTTTTGCACGCTCCTGCCCGATTACATATTTATCGAGCCCCTTGCATATTTCCTTCGGCGTTGGAAAATTCTTTCCCAAATTTGACCCGCCCCACCCGTCCTTTCCACTGAACCCACTGCCACCGGATGATCCGCCTCCTCCCCCGCTTCCACCGGGTCCGGCCACCCTGACCACGTTCAAGTTCGGCGGGAACGGTGGGCCAGGTGGTGTGTGCACTGCCAAGCCATTGCTCTCAGGCGGTCCGGGCATGGGGGGCCATTTCTCCGGCGGCTCCCCACCGTAGGACGACTTTAGCGCCTCCCAGAATAAATTCTTGATCCGGCTCCCGTTATCCTCGTCATCTGCCCTCTCCTTGGCAGATTCGGGGTCGCGTAAACGCCCGATCTCGACGAAGGTGCCCTCGAGAGGGGCGAGCCTGTGGGGCCGGAAGTAGTAGGCGGTCTTGCAGCTAGGGCAGAAGTTGACGGCCTGATATCCGCCGCCGCCGCCTCCTCCGCCGACGACGGAGGGAGGGGAGCGGTTGGAGAAAAGGATGTCCATGTGGTGGGAGCAGCGAGGGCACTGGGCCTCGGCGCGGATGCGGCGGGTGTGGAACTCGTCGGCGCCGCCGTCCCACTTGTGGCGCTCCTGACGGAGAAGGCCGAGGCGGCGACGGGAGGCGGCTAGGGCGGGGGGCGCGGGCGCCTGTAGGAGGAGGCGGCGGCGCTCACCGGCGAAGGCGGAGATCGGGCAGCGGCGGGAGACGCGGCAAGGGGGCTCGGGACGGGGCCTCACCGCCGCCGCGGCGTTTCGGGCGGCGTGCGTCGCCGAGTCGCGGACTTTCTTCCATCGGAGAACCCCCGACATCGCAACGCTTACCGCGACGAGGGGGCCGTAGCGGAGGGGGTCACGAAGGAGAGGCGTGGGGGTCAAAGATAACACCGACAGGCAGCACGGTGGGGCCCACAGAAATCATCCAAAATTGCAAGCTTACAATTCCAATAACCAAGCTCTTCCGCAGTTGGGTCCCACAGAAATCACCCTTGATAGACACCTGATATCGGAGAGGATCGAAGAATTCTGTTGCAACATTTTGCAGAGGATCCCGGCATAGGGTGGACGTACGGCCTCGTCAGTCGCTCTCTTCTTCCGTCCTTTTTATTCCAGGATTAATAGTTCATTCTTTTTTTCGATGATAAGATAAAATTGTGTTCCTCACACCATTCCCTCTTCATGCAATTTTCTGCCACTTCTTGATGTGGTTCGAATGATTTTATCAGTAGTTTTCCATCAAATGTGCTAAAAATATCAAACAATACAATCCGAATTAATAATTAGGTCTTCTTCTTCTTTTTCTTCAAAATTTCAATTAAGCATAATAACTACAAAGATAAAAGAAAAGAGGAAAAGCAAAGCAAAAATTTAGCCACCGGATGGGTCGGAGTTTGGGTTGAGCAAACCAAATCTCGTCTTCTGCCTCCAAATTGAACCCATAGATTTGGCCCAAGGGTTCGGCCCACGGGGAAATTCGCGAACCGACGGCGTCTTTGCTAGCCGAAACCTTGACCTAACCCGCAAATCACCACCTCTCACGATAGCCGCCGTTCGATCGCTGGTATTAGCATAACGACAAATGGGCAATCGGAAACAAACCGAAGACCAAATTTAATGTCCCACATCGAATAATTGGTAACTTTCTCGCTCTGCTCTTCCCTATATATTAACCTAAACGTTGATTAAACCACAGATTGTTCGATGGAAGGCCGAAGAGAATTTTATTCTCTTTGTTTTTCCTAATTTTAAATATTTTTTTGTTGTTGGTTGGTGCGCGGCAAAAATAGCTTTTGGATAAACGTATTTTCTTTTATTTTCTTTAACTATATCAGATTTTTATTTATGTTATAACAGCTAAGGCTACTTCGATATATGGTTGAAGCATTATTAGTTTATTGTTGATCAATCTCAAAGTTTTTTATTATGTTTAATTCTCTATGTTTGATCTATCGTGATGTTATTATTTTTTTAAAGTAATATAATAGGAATTGATCTTAATTCTCTTGGGTTCTACATGTCGTGCTAATATTTAGAATACTAGTATCAAACATGTTTCTCAAAACCAAGGATCAAAATGAACTGTTAATTTTTTTAATTTTAAAATATGAAACAAATTGTATTTTTTAAATTTGAAAAATAGATAAATAATTTTAATGAGTATAATGACAAAACAAAATTGATATAACAAAAAATAATAATCATCATCATTTTAATGAAACTATATAACTTTGTCAAAATTCATGCCAAATTACTCGGCTTTAAACTTAAAGATTTAATCACCACACAATAGTCTATATATAATTTTTTTAAAAAAAATTTTACCTTATTTATTTGGTTTAAAACTGAAATCACTAATTTAAAATCAAAATCTAAGATCGATTTTAGTTTGATCTTGAGTCAAATTGAACCATGGTCAAGACTAGTAGCACTATTGAAACTAAAGATTTCATTTATAACAATGTTAAAACCAAATTTTATGATATTTTGCTGAATTAATTTTTAACACAATCCTTAGACTTGAAAACATAAGCTACAATAGATTAGAACAAAGAGCTACCAGTGTAGTGTTGTTACCTCGCTTTGACTCAATATCGATTGCAGAAATAGCCGCCAACGACATAATTAAACTAACCAATCAATTCCCAATATACGAAAGGACTCTCCTATCCAATAATTCAGTGAAAAATTAAAGAGATGCAATAAGGTTTCCTACAATCTCCATTTTCCCAAGTATCTAACTGTACAAGAACAAGTTGTTCATACTAATGCACGAGGCAAATGGATTAGATAGAACAAAGGTGCATGCTGAAGAGCATGCCCAAGACATATCTTTGAAAATGCCAAAATATTCTTTTCCTCTTCAACAAAAGTAGGAAAGCCTGCACAGTTATATTCATCTTGGGATAGATGGACTATGCATTGCAAACAATTATCTGACATCAATACGCGATTCAGTCTGGAGTGACAACAACTGTCTACCAGTACTCAATAATTACTTATTTGCTGATATGTGAAAACCACTTGGGCAAGTACAATGTGCAGGGCGAAATTCTAGTTACTAATTCATTGTAAAGATAGCCAGCCACAAATTGTTAAGACGCAATCAGTCCGCTCATATTATCACACAACCATGCTCATCAAGCAACATAAGTGGGACTGGAAAAGCATGTTACCCTCAAATTCTCACGATAGCCATAAAGAGCATGTAAATATGTTACCCTAAAAATTTTCTATTATATTTAATTCTCTATATTTGATCTATTGTGTTATCATTAATTTTTTTTAAGTAATATAATAGGATTTGATCATAAAACTCTCGGACTCTATATGTTGTTCTAACACTGAATATATTAGTGTCAAACATCAATGTTGATGGTTTATTCCAAGTCGCCTGATTCTGGTTCGGCCGATTCTGATTTTGGTTTGGACCATCAATTTTTATTTTTTTATTTAAAAATTAATTTTAAAAAATAGATGTATAATCATAATAAGTATAATAACATACAAAACTGATAAAAAATAATAAAATTTTTAATCAAACTAAATATCTTTATCAAAATTCAAACCTAAGTTCCTTGACTTTAAACTTAAGGATTTAACCACCATATCATAAACTCTTTATGTAATCTATTTTAATTTAATCCTATTTAATCGGTTTGATACTGGATTCATTGGTTTGGAATCGGAACCAACTGTCTCAGGTCGATTCCAGCTCAGTTCGGCTTGGCTTCGAACTGAACCATGGTCAAGACTAGTAGCACTATTGAAATTAAGAATTTTATTTATAGCCATGCTAAAGCCAAATTTTATGAAAACAGAGCTACACAATAGATTCGAATAAGGAAATATGTATACTTGATAATAATACAAACCAGTCTAATGTGTTTACCTTGCTTTGACTCAATAGATTCGAATAAGGAAATATTGAAGTTTGCAAAAGGCCTCTTCTAATTTTGGTGACTGCCAATAGCTCCTAGCAATTATGTTCTTTCCTTGTATCCAAGGAGAAAGAGGAAGACACCCCATTGCTATGATGGATGGCCAATTTAATTAAGTTATGCCCTCACTTAGGGCTAGACAGACAAAGCAGATGATGACACTGCGGTTCACGAGGATAGCGAGGCACCACCCCCGTTGCACCAAAGGAGAGGGGGAGAGGGAGGCCCAGAGGTCCTCCTCCGCATTTTCCATGTTGCTATCGACAGGGGAAGTGTAATATAAAGGCAAAAACACTTACCTACCAACCAGCGTCTTCTTAGCTTTAAACACGTGACCACAGGCATGCTAAACCAAAAAAACCTTGTCATTGAGAAAGGCTTAGCTACTTTAAACAATAGTACGTTTAAAAGATCGAACAAAGGAGATTTACAAGAATTCTCGGATGGTGCCAAGTCAACACACTAGTGCCTTCAAACTT
Organism: Musa acuminata AAA Group; assembly: GCF_036884655.1. Classification (NCBI taxonomy): domain Eukaryota; kingdom Viridiplantae; phylum Streptophyta; class Magnoliopsida; order Zingiberales; family Musaceae; genus Musa; species Musa acuminata. Next base: position 10,395,068 of record NC_088343.1, on the reverse strand, counting down.
AGCTAACGCAGGGGAGCTGCTTCATGCAAGCAAGTCGAACGTACGAGTACAAGCATTGCAAGCTATGGCCTAGTATTAGAAGCTGCCAAGTCCAAGGAAAGGATGGATATGCCAAGTCCAAGGAGCAACCACTTTCCTTGAATGATTCAAGAAACTGTATATATAGGGCTATAGATTTATTTTGCTAGGGATAGCATTATTGACAACAGAGAGGTTATTCGTGACTGGGAGAAGAAAATTTGTTTTTCGTTGTCATGGCTACATGATCAAGTCAATGGTAGCCGATGAGCATAATTGTGATCCTTTGTGCACAACGTGTGATCAGCATTGCTGCCGAGCGGAGGAACACGATATCTGTTTTTCTCTCTTCAATTCTTTACATTCAGAAGAAAATATCCTTTACATTCGTGTGGCGACCACAATTTATCCTCGTCTCTTTTAGGGGCTTGCCTTCATCATCTTGTAGGCTAAAAGATATGGAATCCGTCATCCTAAGCTTGGCCAACAACTACAAGGAGTTCAATTCAAGTCAAGATGAAGGATGATTGATCAACATTTTTGTCCATCCCTACAATGTTCCAATCTCTAGGTTAAAAAGACAAAAAATGATTGCTCAATATTTTAGCCCATTTTTGTGTTCAATCATACCATTGATGGAGTCCCTCACTCCCCTCTATGAGAGAGACTTTCTCTCTCAAATCAAGGAAAGAGACATGCAAGCATGTAGTAAGAACTCAATCATCAGTTGCAATCCGAGAATGAAGATCCGACGCATGACTTAACTTTACGATTGGGTCCATCGACCGACGTCACATCAACATATGCAGATAGTCCCGATGGCATCCAGTTGGGAAGATGACACCTCCTCAGTTGGATCAATTTATGCTTATGCTTAGACTCCTGTATTGCGTGGTGTAATAATGTTTACGTTAGTGTCGTGTCCTATGCTTATGCTTAGACTCTTGTATTATCTTGCACCAACGTGGTGGGAGCTTGGTAGATGTCAAAACATTGATTCGAATCCCTAGCTTGTATATTTGTTGCTGTTGCTGTAATACTCCGCTGGAATCAATGATATGTGCAACCAAATATTTGAATCCCCAGCATGGCGTCTTTAACGATTCATGCCTTGCTGCTTAGAGAGTAGAAGATTCAACTCTCTTTCTCTTTAGCGCAACGAAGCAACTGTCGATGACTCTCTATGGCGGCTTCCATGAACTTGGATTCATCTCTGACCCTTTTGCGATGGGGAGTATTTGGAGTTGCTGCCATAGATGGCCTATTGCGAGCTCTTCTTGACATGACCGAGAACTCGTCTCTCGAAACCATGGGATGTGAAATAACACATCTCATACTCATACATTGTCCACTCAAGAGTTCTTCAGTTGATTATCGTTGAAATATAGGTAGCTTTTTTGCCCCACCACGATCTTGTTGTCTTGCAAGAACTGTCGTTGACCTTTTGATCCACACACAAGTCACCACTGTTCTTGGGCTTGCGCTTCGCAAAGAAATAACCCTCTTGCCGATCGTTGTCGAGAATATTCCATGGCTCGATGTCATAGACATTTTCGAAGGTGAAAACATGGTCAAGGAGGGGTTTGTCAGTGACCCAGTTGCCGAGGTAGTCAACCACCAGCTCCTTCGTAGACGGAACCTGTAGCCTCTTGAAACGAGGGCGACGAGCTTTGGTTTCCTCAAAAGGAGAGGAGAGCGGAGATGAGGAGGGAAAAGGGAGAAGAGATGGTTTCTTGAAGAGGAGAGAAGATAAGGAAGGAGAAGGGAGAAGAGGAAAGACTTAGATGAGGTTTTAGCAGCATGGGTCCTTCCTTTAGAGTACATATGGTCAAACCATACTATTGAAACCCCACCCAAGTCTTTCCCCTTCCCCTTGCTCCTTCCTCATCTCCACTCCTCTTATCTTCAAGAAACCATTTCTTCTCCTTTTTCTTTTTAGATTTGTAAGTGTGGTTAATCTTTTGTTAAGTTGACTTTGGGTTATGTGAATTATCGAGTGATGTGGTATATGATTATAAATTGCACAAGCTTTATAGATGTGAATAATGTTTGAATGTTTTTTCAGTGTCCTCAAATATTAGTTTGGATCTTGAAATTTGAAATGTGGATGAATCATAATATTCTTGATTTAAGATAGGTTCATGCCTCTTGAATATGTTAATTTGGCGGGTGTGACAAAGATGGGTCCGTCTCCTCTCTCCTCTCCTAAAACTAACTTGAGTCATCCATGGAGCATGTCGACCTTGTTCCAAGAGGCTATATGTTCCTTTCGTCTGCGGAGGAGCTAGTGGTTGACTACCTCAGCAACTAGGTTGCTGATGGACACCTCTGTTCGCGCTATTGACTTCGCCAACATCTACAACATTGAGCTTTGGAATCTTCTCGACAACGATCAGTAGGAGGGCTATTTCTTTGTGAAGCGGAAGCTCAAGAACAATGACAACTAACATGTGGATCGAAAGGCCGATAACAATTCTTGCAAGAACTCGTCAAGTCCATTGTCGATGAGCACAAGATCATGGTGGGGCAAAAGAGGTGCTTATCCTTCAACAACGGCTAGCGAAAGAACTCCGAGTGGACAATGTACGATGTGTTCTTCCATATCCCACGGCTTCAAGAGACAAGTTCTCTGTCACGTCAAGAAGAGCTTGCAATAGGCCATCTTCAGTGGCAGCTTCAAACAGTCCCGGCTCAAATGAGTCGGAGATGAATCCACGTTCATGAAGGCCACCATAGAGACAATAACATGTGGTAGCTTTGTTGAGCTAAAGAGAGAGAGAGAGAGAGAGAGAGAGAGAGAGAGAGAAATCTTCTACTCTCTCAATAGTAAAGCATGAATCGTCAAAGAAGCCATGTTGGGGATTCAAATACTTGGTTGTCCTTGTCATAGAATCCAACGGAGGATAGAAGCAACAGTAGCAAATATGGTAAGTTGGGGATTCGAATTAGTGGTCCAATCAATGTCTACCAAGCTCCCAACGCGGTGGTGCAAGATCCCATGTTGGCTCCTATTGTGACACCCCTAGAGACTTGTCTTTCCTTCGATGACTCTATTACATTAAATGAAGCCACCTTGCCTCACCATCTTCGATATACGTTGGTGGAGGTGAGCTTGTGATTATTGTGGAAGAGCTCGAAGCATTATGGGCTTCATCGTTGTTGTCAATCAAGCTTGGCAATGATCAGATGTACTGCACTGATGATGTCTTTTTCACGACCCTGGAAAAGGTCGATGCCTTCTTGATGTTCGATAACACCTTCACTGCATCGACTACGATCCTAGAGGCCTCACCATCACATGATGTCTAATGACATCCCATGGATTCAACTATGAGCTCATGGTTGGAGTAGTAGCTTACATGTGGGCTCATAAAAAGCTTATATAGAAAAGGATGTTTGTTCATGTATATCATAATAATTGAAGGGATAGAAAATTTATTTTCATGTAAATATTAACAATAATGAAGTTCAATTTTCATCCCATGTATTGTTTCCTTAATATGATGTTGGTCTATATGAAATGGTATAACCAATGAACCAGTAATTTAAGAGATCGTTGTTTTCTCCCAATGAATTAACATATGATAGTGGGCAAGCCTAATTGCCCATTATTCTTAGGGAGTGATGGATAAAATATTTGGACCAATGACCATCTGACACGTGGCTATCAATGGGGCAACCCAGTTTGTCTCTAGGATAGGGCTTGCTTCCTCTTTGTCTACCCATGTGGACGTGAGTCCACAGCAAACAATTATGGGTTGCCTCCTTCCTTGTCACCTACAACGACAAAAAGATAAATAGAGGTTGTTAGACGCGATTAAGTCTCGTCTTCTTGTGAAATATTCCATAGAATATTCTACCCGTTTGGTACTAGATACAAAAGCTCACTTATAGCATAATTACCAGGGAGGGGGGAGGGATCACTTTTTACCATACATTACCACACTCACCTATCCTGACCCTCCTCGCTACCAGCCCACAGCGTGCAAGTTAGGAAATATGGCCCCCCTCACTGCTTGCTCGAGGTGCACAAGACGAGATACCCGACCCCCTTAGTTGCTCGAGGCTTGGAGGTTAAACACCCCAACCTCCCTCGTTGCCCGAGGCGTGAAGTCAAGCACCCCGACCCCCATCGTTGCCTGAGGCATGAAGGTCGGGCGCCCCGACACCCCTCGTTTCCAGAGGCGAGGAGGTCAAGTTCCCAAACCCCTTCACTACTTGAGGCATGGACATCGGGCACCCTGACACCCCTCGAAAAGGTGATGAAGGAGCGTAAAATCAACATGTTAGATGGGGCAAATGTTGCGCTTTAAGACCCTCTCCAAGGAGCTTCCGAAGCATGCCTTCGGAGGGTACAAATGGTAGGGCAAGTATTTGGACCAATGACCATTCGATACATGGCTATCGATGTGATAGCCCAATCAACCTCGAGGATAGGACTTGCCTCCCCTTTGTCTACCCATGTGGACATAAGTCCAAAACAGACAGTTGTGGACTACCTCTTCCATTGTCACCTACATAGACAAAAGGATAAATAAAAATTATTAGAGGCAGTTAAGGGTTGTCTCCCGATGAGATATTCCATAGAATATTCCGTCTCTTTCCTACTAGGTATAAAAGCTTGCTTTTAGCACAATTACTAAGGAGGGGATCAATTTTTTATCACTCATTACCACACTCACCTACCTCAGATTACTAACTTGGACATCGACGGGATTAGGTGGAGAAACTCCTCTTGACATCGATCTTCATGTAAGTGACATTTCGGGAGCTTGGCGTTTTCACCTCGGAGACACCTCGACCATCCTTACGCGCATGAGCTAGAATCACGTCGAGCTAACCAGGACATCAACAACATTTTTCCAATAACAATTGTCAATCCGATAGTGGTGTAAATACAATGTAAATCTCATGATTAGTGAATTAGCATTATCAATGCAATTGCATTTCATTCTTACTCTTTTCTTGATCATTCATGGGTTAAGTCAAATGAGTGAGCAATCAATTACACTATTAAAAAACTATAGGACTTCATCAATATCCTTTCGGATGTATAAAAAAACTAGATCTGTACCAAATGTGTATAAAAAACTAGATCTGTACCAAATGTTGCGATATGTTTTTATATTTCCGGATCAAATATTGATCATCTAAACCAACAATGTCTAACTTTGAGAGAACTTGATGATATCATATACCCACCGATGACTATTTCTCTCTGTTACGGGAAAATATCATTTAAGTCCTAGTCAAACCGACATGATTTTGGCCCGTGTGCATAAGAATGACCGAGGTGCTTCTGAGGTAGAAACGTCAAGCTCCCGAGGTGCCACCTGCACAATACTAAGATTGAGAGGAGTTTCCCCACTTGATCCCTCCGACGCCTAAGTTAGTAACCCGAGGTAAGTGAGTGTGATAATAATTGACGAAAAGTAATCCCCCTTCTTGGTAACTATACTAAAAGCGAGCTTTAATACTTAGTACCAAAGAGATAGAATATTCTATAAAATATTTCGTGAGATTTCTAACAACCTCCATTTGTCATTTTGTCCACGCAGGCAACAAGAGAGGAGACAGTCCACAACTACCTACTTTGGACTCACATCCATATGGATAGACAAAAGGGAGGCAAGTCCCACCCTCGAGGTTGATTGAGCTACCACATCAATAGTCATGTGTCGGATGGTCATTGATCTAAATACCTTCACTATGAACAATAATTACACAAGGCCAATCAATTGTTATTTCAACAGCATGGAGATCATTAGCGAAGAATCACTAGAAAAAACTACTATCCATGTCGAGTGAAAGAGTCGTCGCTCGATGGATAAAAGTTATTCTAGGGATAATAGATTGATCTTCAAGAGTTCACATCGACACGAGGGTTTGACATACTGTGTCCTCTCGTGACCGGCGACAGCGGGAAAGTACAAGTCGCAGGGCCTCGTGACTCCGCCATCGCAGAGAGCTCGGAGTTCTTGATCAAGAAGAAGGGCGAGGAGAATGACCAGAAGAGATCGAGTCGGTCTCAGAAAGACAAGCATCTTGAAATCACAAAATCCCAAGGGAAAAGGGGGCAATGACATAGAAGGACATGAAAAGAAGTGAGGCCAGAGCGATCAGTTCCTCCATCACGGCGTGGTTGCTCGGCACCAGCCTTCCCATGAACCGTCCAACCAGTAGCCAGGGGCGCATCAGTCTCTTGTGCCTTCTGTCAGATGTCACATAATCGGTCTCGGCAACCAAAATCTTGGTCCTACGAAGTTAAATCAACCAAGCTCCACGAACAAAAGCTTTGGACCTAACCGAAACCCTAATTTTCTCCCACAATGAAACCCTAATGCGGAAATAGATTGCAGGGAGGAGGATCGAAGAAGCCGATGGACGAACAAGATAGAGATAATAAACTCGACCGAAAATAACACTTACCAGAACGGCCGATCCCCCTTTCAGGGGGAATCTGCCGGGCCTCTACTCCATCCGCGTCCTCCTGCTTCCTCTCGTGACCGGCGACGGCGGCACAGTACTGTTGGCGATATGGCCAATTTCTGCGTTAAAGGTGTTTTTGCCCTTTTCCGCGACAGTTTAAGGCCACCCTGTTGGTCACTCGCCCGCTGGTCATTTCCATCCTCTTTTTCGCGCATTTGGGTTGAGCAACCCAAGCCTCCAAATTAAACCCATAGGCCGGTCCATTAGGACCGAACCGGGGAACTATAAAGAAGGCCCGAGGGTTCGGGCCCATGGGCCGTCCCCAAGCCTCCGCGCACCGGAGGGCGTCTCCCCCCTCCCGTTCTGGCCGAAACCCTAGCCCCAACCAGCAAGTCGTCGTCTCCGCCGGTAGCCGCCGCCGTTAGATCGTTGGTATCAACATAATGACAGCTGGTGATTCTGCACACACTGGTGGAGGCAGAAACACCACCAACTGCGATCGTGAAAATGGATTTGTTAGCACATCTCCAAAGGGCGACTTGTAGCATTGCAAACATCTGCATGATTAGATGAGGTTTGTCACCTATGATTAGTTCTTCTTATTTCTAGGCAAGTAATCCTATCAAGTAGTCTCTGTTTGTCTTTGTAGCATGTTTAGATCATGTGCAGTTTTCTTTTCTTGTGATTGCTGACTCCTTTGGTGTTATTGATTGTCCAGGATATTCTCTTTAGTCATATCATATAGCTCTTAATTTTCATTTCAATCATTAAACATTCGATCTTATCAATGTTTGGGAACTCTGTGTGAATTGAGTCATCTACCTGTTAGACACAGGGTCACAACATGAGTATTAAGTGATGCAGTGGGATGTGGTTGTAAGGCAAAGTTTCCTTTGTGAGTTAGATAATTAACTCTCATCATGAGGAGCATTTCATAGCTTGGGTTTACAAGAACAAGCTAAAGATTTCATTACTGGAGCAAGAAGAAAATAATGTTGTTTATTTTTTTGCTATAATTAGCTCGCTATTGCTTGACAAGAAGAATCGTCTCACTATGCAAATCTTTCGGAAAAAGAAGAAAAAAAAAGGGTATTAAACTTGCCTAGTCTGACAGAGTGATTTGTAGCTTTAATTTGGTATAGTAGATTAGTAGGGAATAGTAAGCTGGGTCATACCGTGGCTGAAGCTAGGCATCCTTCTATGTTGAACTTTGATGTTAAAAGCAATGAGTAAGATAGGGAATAGAAACACTTGTTGAGTTCCTACAATTATGCATGCCTTGGACTAAAAAAACATGGCTTGATATCAGAACCAAATCTGAATTTTGGCAGCCCAACTCCCTTCTTATCCATATTTGATCAGACTTTGCAACAATCCATCAAAGTTGATATGGACAAACTCCTAATCTTCTTGTTACTACTGTCCTAACTTTTCATGCTGTTCATCCATGTTCACTGAACACCAATGGGGCACTGCTATCCTTCCATCTCCTTTTAACATATCTTGCTTCTCATCTCTTGATCTGTTCTTTTGCTTGACTGTCACAAGGAAACTCTGTCTCGACATCAATGCCAACAACATCATCCAAGTCTTTTTCACAATGAGTACATGATCGAACAGAGAGCCAAGCTGAAATCATCAAGATTCGTAGAAGGTTTTCCACACTTTATTTAACATTCAGATGTGAGTTTAATTTCAGCACTTTCTAATTCTTTCTGGCTTCTCTTAGGCATTCAAGATTTGTAGAAGGTTTAATGTGTACCGACCTTAACCTCGAAAGTTTCTTGTCACTAAAAGTTAGAATTCAGTGAAGGGTTTTAGCTAACACTCACACAAAGTAGATTTTGTAGCTGGATCTGGATGGAACAGCAACGATGAGAATTGTGGTTAATTCTGATTTCTATGTTGATGAAGGTTTGATAGCTTATAGTGCAGTTGCATTATGGATATATGACAAATCAAATTGTGAAAAGTGGCATTTGAAGACAGGAACTGCTGCTCAATAATGCAACAAATGTTAAACAAAAAAAAATATATATATTAAGTTGCATGATGGGAAGTGATAACAGATGATTCTTGACGATGAACAGGCCCACATGTGATTCTTAATTCAACATACTTCAAATGGATTGTAATAAAATGACCAGTACAGTCACAATCATAAAAGATTTGAGAACCAGGAAGGAGGATGATTCATAAGCTGCATAAAATAGATCTCATGTGCAGTTAAGAGCAAAAGAGAAAGAAGCATAGAAGTCGCTTGGTGGTTTCTATATGGTTTGAATCAGATGCTTGGCAAAGTGGCATCAGAAGTGGAGTATCATGCCCTTAAGAAACTAGCTGCGTTTCATGCAGGCAGGCCTGTGGATAGACTTGGGGATCAAACAATGCCTCTCATCCTTTGGCACCATGTATTATTTATTAAGATGGTGATGGAGAAGGTATCAGATCAAGTGTTCTCATAGAAGATGTCAAAAGGGTGCAGAATGACAACGATGCTTCATTCCAGCCCACAGCAGCCAAAGATGGATGAGAAGTTGTACCAAATAGAAAGTATAATCTTTAGGTCACATCAGTCACATATATTTTCTCTGAATCCCCATGAGAATGTTCCTGCAGCACTAGATATGACTTCTGAATGCATGCCATCCATCAAAAGAGCATGGGAGAGGCTTTGCGAGCTCCTTTACAGGGGTGCAGAGCCCACTACCTAAAGCATTCAGCTGAAAGCATAGAAACTGATACACCCTCGATCTTCCATAACATTCATGGCAGGTTAAAGCTGTTAAAAGGTGCTTTAGGGAGGATATGACACTGACTCAAATCCTCTTAGTTTAAGTGGGGATGGGTAGATAAGCAGCATTTATGGTGATCCATGGCATATGCATAGTAATAGATAGGCCAATATTTGCTACAGAAGTAGAAGAAGGAACTTCTGATTTCTTTCTGCTGTTCCAGATTTAAGCCATTCAAGTTTATTGGATTCATATAGCATGATCATTGCCCTCCAGTTAAATTCATTAGATAATGATGTGGAGATTCATAAAATCAATGGCTAAGCATGTGAGAGAGAAAGAGAGTTGAAGTACAGGATTAAAGAACAAAACAGAGGAAGAAAAAGTGAGGGATTTGGAAAAACCTAAGCAAGGAGAGAAGAACATGGATCACCACCTGCACTGCATCTTTATAATTGTAGTGGTTGTTTGTTGATGTGATCTGAAGCAGACAAGCCATCAAGAAAATTTGGGTCTGAATGGGCTGACACCAAAAGAGAGTGTGTTTGTCAACATAAGATTAAAGAAAGCAAACATTATCATCTATGCTGACTAGCTGATGGAACACTCAACCAACACAAGCAGATGGGATGTGCCCACCAGTGACTGTGCTATTTGTGGTTTACAACGTATATGGCACATTGTATGTTCATGAAATCCACTTACTCTGTTATTTTATTTGACATATGGTGGTACTTCTAAAGCTTCCATGTAGGGTGCAAAGCCTCACATGCATCCACAGATGCTCTTGTCCTGTGATCCTACACAAGCAGATGGAGATGTTAGTGTAAAATATGGGGGAAGACCAGCATAAATCTAGCTTTTGCCAATATGCAGGCCTGTGAAATCAGTAAGTCAAAATAGTTCCTAGAGTACACAAGCAGCTAAAGATGATGGTGCAAAATATGGGAAAGGCCAGCAATAATCCAGCCTTTGCCAATGTGCAGGCATGTGAGATCAATAAAGTCAAAGTGTAGTCCAAAGAGTCTGATTGGCAGTGGAAGAAACTTTGTGCCTGATAAAGCCCCTTCTCCTAACTTTCCACCATCCAGGTCAATGTCTGAATTGAATCAATTAGGAAATGAAACACTCAGATTTGAGCAAGAAGAAGAAATACCCAAGGAAGCTTACAAAAAATAGAACTTGCTGAAAAAGTTACCATTTGTTTTCTAGGTCTCAATCTATGACAATCTATTTGTAGTCTATTGTTCCACTGGCAAGAATCATCTGTTATCACTTTCCATCCTGCAACTTGATGTACTATTCTGTTTGTGTAGTACTGATTGCAACATTGAATATTAGGCAGTCAGTTTTCCCTGTTCGACTGCCACTTTTCACATCTTGATTTGTCCTGCTATCATTTGCTATTTCACTAAGCTAAACCCACCTTCACTGAGCTCAAACTTTTAGTGGCAAGAAATGGTTTGAGGTTAAGGCCAATACACACCTGTCGTAAAAGTTCACAGCAAGCATCAGGAGATGGACATTGAAGTATCTTCTCACTAGGTAGGACATGTCAACCTGATGCTCTCCATTCATGCTAATGACACCCATTATTTCCACACCAAAATGCCTCATCTGCCTATTTCTATGCCAGTAAACAAGGTCAAGTTGCCCTTCATCCCCCACATATCTGCATGCATGCTTTCTGATGTTGATGAGAGAATAATCCATGGACAGAGACAAAGGAATTCCCAGTAGTCCAACCACCAATAGGGGAAGCTTTTTGTGCATGGGGGAATCCTGTTCCTGGAGATGGGATTCCCCCACCATGGACGCAAAGGGTTGACCTTGGATTGTAAATCCACAGCAGCAAAGTGTGATCTTTTCTGCTCACCATCTTTTTCTGACTCTGTAGGAATCGAAGAATTCCTGACCCAGAGATGACATGAATGCAGGGCTTGCATCTATATAGCCCTCATGCAGTCCCTCCCCTGACCCACTTCTTCTCCTTTGCCCCTACAGATCCGTAGAGCTCCTAGGCTGCCCTCTCTCCACTGTTCATGCATGTATAAATCCCATGCAACCTCACGCCATCTCCTGGACTCCAAAAGGACATGCTCGTGACGGCGAAGAGCAAGCTTTGGGCAGCTCTGGGCTCGTCCAAAGCCCGCCATGGCGGCAGGAAGAAGAAGCTCCTCGTCCGGATACAGGTCGCCGTGGCGAAGTGCACCGGCCACGGCGACGTGCCCATCGAGGACAGGTACGTGGACGAGATCCTCTTCCTCGTCTCCAACGCTCCTGTTTCCGCTGCCTTCCTCTCGAGGAGGATTTCGGCGCGGCTGGCGGCCACACGAGACCCGGTGGTGGCCCTGAAGACCCTCCTGCTTCTCCACCGCCTCCTCCGGGGAGGCGACCGCCGATTCGAGCGGGACATAGGCACCCTGTGGTCGTCGGGAGAGCTCGAGATGGATCTGTCATGGTGCTCTCACTCTTTTCTCGTTAGCTACTCCTCGTTTCTGGGAGACAGGATGGGTTGGATCATAAACCACGCCGGTATGCTGGAGCCAATTGGGGCACCGCAATCGCACGAGGAAGAGGAAGCTGAATCGATCCTGCACATGATATCGAGATGCCAAGTGTTTCTCGATCGGGCAATGGATTGCCTGCCGCATGAGGAGCCGTCATGGCCAAGCCAGGTGATGCAGTCAGCACTCGACATCATCCTGAAAGAAAGCTTTCGAGTTTATCGCAGCTTCTGTGATGGGCTAGCAATACTTGGGAAATCTTCAGGAGATTTAGCTCTCGGCATCCTAAAAGAGGCATGCATCCAAACCCCCAGACTTCACGAGTTCTACGAGAATTGCAAGAGAAGAAACCTTGGGAAGATCTTAGACTTCCCGTCCGTTCGAATCATCACCATAGACCAAGTATCATCCATGCGGCAGCACCAGAATGAGGTCCAGGAAAACAATGTGGAAGAAAGCGAAGCATCAAGAAGTAGGTTTTTGTGGAAGCTGGAGACGAAGATAAGCCAAGTATGGGTTGCATTCGATGAGGAAGATTCGACGACTTGTGTCAGCTCTGCCGGTGAGAGTCGTGGTTAGGTGGTGCCAAACATTGACATGATGAATGGGTTTGGATGGTGATTCTTCGGAGTTGCGGAGACTGTATTCATAGGGCTTGCTTGTTTTGCTTTTGCTTGTTCTTTCTTATGGTATCTTGTCTTCCTGATGTGGAGGAGGAGGAGGGGATTTTTCTACCATAATACTACCAATAATCTTTCAATCATATCAAGCACTATTTAGATATGTTTTAAGTTTAGTTTCATCTCTCAAAAGCTGTATTTACTGTGCATTTGATGATAGTTGGGATTTGAAATATTTTACAGCATACCACCTGAAATGATATGGAAAACGGGTATTACATATTGGTCCGAAAACGGGTGTTACATATTGGTCCAGACATGGGCTGTGGGCTGATACATGGATCATTCCCGTTTCAAACGGTCTAATTAATATAATAAAAATTTTAAAAATTGATAAGATCCTATCCAAATCAGTATTAAAAAAAGGAAAAAAAACACATTAGAGCTCAAGCCCTCGTATAAAATGTCAATCGTCTCATTGTTGTTCGATGCTTTCTCACCGTTGCCTTTGTTATTTTGATTTTGTCATTGTTTCATCGATGCTACTTTGATGTTGGTGCCGCTTCCGTTGAAGTACACTATCGTTACTTTTTTTCTTCTTCCTTCTCCGCTGCTCTATCGTTCCCTTCCTTTTCTCCCTCTTTTGCTTTCTCGTTGAACCATTGATACATATCAATATATCATGTATCGACACATCGATATACATCGGCATATGCTAGTATGACATTGTCGGGTCCAGTACTCAAATAGACATTAATGCAGTGGATTATATGTCTGCATGCATGTATCAAGATGAGAGAGAAACATTTCAACATATCAACTGTGACTCACAAAGTAAATAGACCAAATTGCCATCAGTTATTACACCTAACGCTTATCGCTGGCCATTGCTTCTGATCTGATCGTCTCTTTGTTCTGCAGCAGTTCATTATTGCCCTGAATTTGCAGAAATTACACCAAATTGCCATCACCTCTCTTGTTCTGATCGTCTCTTGTATTTGCATTGTTAACCTTCTGCCATAAAGGATACTAGGAGAAGCAAGGAGTGTTTCAGGGTCATTATTACCCTTTTCCTTTAGTGTAGCTGCTTATAAAAGAAAGGAAGCTTGGATGGTAAGCAGGTTATGCCAGTGACGACACAGATCATGTACTTAAAAGAGAACATCAAGTCACTCGCAATATCATATGCTTTCCTCAGGCATTCTTACCTCTATTCCAATGGTCGTCTTCTGTATACACTTCCACTGCAGTAAGCTACCTTAATTGCCACTGAAAGATGATTGAAGATGTTAGCAGCAACATAAGCTCTTCAAAAAATGGTGGAATGCAGAGGTGTGTTGATAAGACTTCAGTGGTGAGAATAGTATATCCATCCAAACAAATAACTTCCTGTTGATGGCTTGACAGATTAGATGATACAAACAAAAATAGAATAAAAGGAATTACTTCATAACACACTTCATGAACTGTGAAGGTTTCTCCCACCATTTGGCAGTGCCAGTGCCAATGTCTTCCAGTGCTGCTTATGAGGTGACAGATCTAATAGTGTTGGGAATCTTGGGTCCTTTTTCATTTGTACAATGTGATTTTGTCTTACAGTACTAGAAAAGATTTGGTGCAAACTTCATGCTCGAAGTCAACGAAGCGTCCTCTGGTTGTCTCTGTTTCCTTTCTTGCTGCCATCAAAACTGTTTCCAATCTCTACTGCAAACATGGATTCCCATCAACTTTGTAGCAGGAACGAGATATTCTAAACATTACTCCTCATCTCGTAGATGGAGAAGGGTAGTATAACTCCCTGCACGCATCGATCTGTTCTGACCACAAGTCAATACATCATTACAGAGCAGAACAGACATGCCTTGGTCGGTCTGTGAGGATCGACGAGTCCTCAAACAATACATTGCAATGCCACCTGTGGTCACAACCATACACTGATCTCTCTCACGATGCGGTAATGCTAATATACATCTTTCACTTTACCACAGCCTGTTGGACATGATGTCGGAGGGGGGTGCAGGAGGATATACAAATTACACAAGTCGAATGATGTACAGTTAAGAAAGTTCGAATCCAGTGTTTGAACTGATTGCATAGAGAAGCTTGTTCCTCAACGTACTCGATCGTTTGTATGTCGGGAGCTGCCAAATTAAGAGTAGTTGTTTAACTAGGAAAACAGCGATAGCAACTTGAAGAATAATGTACCGAAGATGCATCTTGTCATTTACCTTGAGTGTATTGTAGCAGGTGGAAGCTGAGGGAAGCCGATCCACATCTTGTCCACCTAGTGTAGCCCATAGGGGTAAATCACACGCGACCTGAACATACAAATTGGAAACCAGCTGAGACTAAGTAACAAATATATTTCAGGTGGAACATTAGAATCAAATTCATTGTGTAACAAACAGTAATAAAACAGCAAATTGCTTGTAGATTTTGAACGAGATCTGGAGCTATTTGTGTCATCAACACTCTTTTTTACCCATACTTTTATCTATGTAGCAACAGATAAATAGTTGGAAAGGCCTCACATGAAACTGACTCGTAAGCTCTCCCTAGTGTCTCGAGCATGCTTAAATTTCTGTTTTCCAGACGCTAGTTTTCCAAGGCATATAATGTAAAGAGAACCCATCAACAATTCATAACAAAAAGTAGCATAATAGAAGTGAAGGAGACACATTTATCAACTGGAACATGAGGCAAGCTTTTAAATTTTCAGTAATACTGATCAGACAGAAACTGCGATAGTTATAAAGCACAGAAACAATTGAAATCCAAGACATTACAGGTTTCACAAAACAACCACCTAGAAACAGTTTTCCTATTATCATATCCTATTAGTCTTGGTGAACTACACATTTAGCTCCCAGAAAAGCCAAACAGGAAAGAAATCAAGACTGATTTCAGAATAGAGTAACAACTTTGTCCAGCATATCAGCAGAAAACAAGGTCTAAATGTCAGTTTCTTTATCTTGAAAATCGTATGTGAATGATGTTTTCTATAAACAAAATTTCAGAAATATTGGATCCTAATTAAACTGGAAACCTGGCTCAGTTCTGTATGTGGACCACAAAAGCTGTGGATAAGAGAGAGAGAGAGAGCTGGTGTTGTCAGAACCTAACCGGATTGCAGGACCAACCAGGTCAAAGAACAGGTCAAATTTTGCTAAAATTATGTAATGACCATTATTTTTAAAAAAATCAATGATATAATAATTTGATAAGAAGGCTTCTTTGTCATTAAAAGTAGCATTCACATCAAGACAGCAAATGGTCTCATATTGATTGCTTTTTCTCTGTTATCATGAGCAGAACATGGCACAGCAACAGTCCACAGTCCACCACTTGACCCATCTGCTTGTTATGGCCATCACTTGTTACCTGCAAAAAAAAAAAATCCTTTCTCCAAAATCTCCATCTTCTACAGCCTACATTGTCAGGCCATACATAGAAATGGAGGAGATATTCAAGCTATCAAGGTCACTTTGATATGACCATTCCATAACATTCCAGGATCTAACTGGCAACTATAAGTATGCATTTTCCAAAACCAAACTAACCTTCAATTTTGTTCGGCTAATTAAATATACGCCTGAATAAGTCATTAATCTAAGCATTTTACTGCATGGAAAACTAAACCCTAGGATCTTTATCCAGAACGTTTAAGGTCAGGAAAGATGGATGACATCGAGCACTTTATATTTAAGTTAATAACTTCAAGAGATACTATATTGCAGATAACCCTCTGCATTATTGGTTTAAACCCCTCAACAGAATATGCAACTTGATATACAGGACAAGGTAACAACGGAAAAAGAACTGCCATCAGTAACTTATAACAGAAATGGAATATACTTTAAGCATTCCAAAATCTCACACAAAAAGGCTTAATTACACTACTAATAATATTTGTATCTTTTCACTCTTTTCTTCCCCACTTACCAGGCCAACCGACATTTTCCACTCCATCTTGCAATCTTCTCCAAATACCACTCTCTTCCACTTGATTGCCTTTCTACACAACCACCACCATCACCAACAACATCATCATCTCTTTCTCCATCACCATTACACAACCTCCATCGCCACCATGGCCGCCACCGAACCACCTAGCTACACCAATGCTACAGGGACACCAGCAACCCAACCCCAGTTACCCCGCCAACAGAAATTTTACCTTAGTCCTTTAACAAAGAATAAAAAATCTGTAACTAGGGTCCTACTAGAAGGATTTTCTTTAGTAACGCCACACTTAAGAAAATGATAATTGCTATGTAAAAGAGTATTTCACAACTTAAAATTGCCATTAGAAGTCTCATATGGGTCTAGTCTGACCCCAGGCATGACAGTGTAACAGGTTAACCAACCAAGTCTCAGATTCCAACAGGGACGGGGCCATAGAATCCAAATCTTTACCCAGCAGTGGGCTTCTGCCTGAGCCAGGATAGAGATCTTTTCCTCTAAAATTAAAGCCTTTAATATAGATTGTACAAGTTACTGATTACATGAGATTAGAGGTATCAAAAGCCTCAAGCAAAATAATACCTTGTGAATGGTGAAGGCAGGCTGTAGGTGCTTGAACCCAAGTAAAGGAGCACGTGAACAGCTTGTCACAAACTTCAGTAACATGCACCTTTCAATTGCTTTAAAGCCTTTCACAACCTGCAAGGTGGACATATAGAAGATAATCCTTTTGAAAAGATGGACATGCCCAAACAGGACTCACAAATGCACGGCAAAGAGATATATGTCAATCACATTAGTGGTATGAAAAGATGTAAAGACCTGAGAGAGTTTAACAAAACCCATATAAGGAATTTGATAGCTCTTACTAATAATACTACTCCACATAGAGTTCAATGACAGTAAAAGATCCATCAGCTGAACCGAATTAGTGCCATTGTACAATTAATTGCTATATTTTATAGAAGTGCCAACCAGTGATTGTCATATTGCATGATATAGTCTGAAACAGCTGGTACATATCAGTCTGCCCAACAACCAGTACACTGACCAGCCCATTTCAGGCAGCATGCAGGAAGCGAAGGTGCACCATCCAGCACACCCCTTGTATCACCAATACGGTCAAGTGATTTGGCTCGATTGGACTGGTACGGTCAAAATCTGATGGTTACTAACCAATACAGGTCAAGAACAATCAAGTATTAACTGTATCAGGCGATACATAGGCATATAAAACAGAACACCCCACTCGTCCTCTGTGCTGCCCAAAACGGGCTGGTCAATGTACCAGTGTACCAGTTGTCAGGCAGACTGGTACATACCAGTCGTTTCCTACTGTAACAAACAGTATGACAGTCACTACACCTCACTATGACTGTTGTGCTTGCCTTCTTGGGGTGAGATCCTTTGTTACACCTTCCAGTTGTGATAAAACTTCACTTAGCTAGAAAGCCTATCATACCAAGATAGATAGGTACTATGATGTTCCAAAGGGCTTCACCGATCTTCTCACTATGACCTTCTTGTGCTTGTCTTTTTGGATTGAGATCCTTTCTTACACTTCTACCAATGGAGATAAAATTTCATTGCTATCATACCAAGTTAGATAGGTACTATGATGTTCCAAAAGGGCTGGAAAGTGCTTAAGAATGCTGAAATATCACCTCTTGTTGACTGTCTCAAGTCGTAAAGAGCTGTCCCAAGCTGCTTCAACTCCTATTCAAGCAATTTCAACAGTCTGATTGACGAGAAATTAAGCCTAGATCAAGCCTAGTGCCAACATAGAGTGGTTAGTGTCGTGTCCAAGGTTGAACTCCATTTTAAAACATTTCACCATTAACAAAGCAACAGATCCTTAAGAAACCATATCTAAGGTACAAATGACATGGATTTCTTGCAAATTGGAACAAATTAACTAAATATCTTCTACAAGTCCAGGGTAGTGTAGCCGTTTCTCATTGCTCTCGATCAAAACTACTTTGGTTTCCTCCCAACTTATCCTTATTGGAAAATTTAATGGTCTTCTTAAAAAATAACTAAACCACCTTAAATCACTTTCCGCCATCTCTCCTAAACGAACAATATATACATTTCCAAGGATGCAATCATTTTCTAATCTATTTATTCCTTGTAACACCAGCTATCAATCTCAATGTCCTCAGCTCAACAACATTAACATTTTGGACATTGTTCTCACAATAATGCCATGTCAAATAAACTTGAACTGAAATCAACTACTATTAGTAGATTGAACTTTGTTAATTATAATTAGGTAAACAATCTATGAAAGTAATTTGTCTATGACACCAGACTATTCAATGTAATTATATTTAAAAAGACAAAAAAATAACTAGCATTTAGTTTATGATACGCAAGAATGATCCTTGGATGACATTGTAACTTCTAATGATCATCTTAACACTCAAATGATCATCCAACATTGAAAAAAAAAACATCATTAGTTTATATTTCACAGCCAAGAATCTTGGTGCATTATATATTATTTTTCTCACAGAGCGAAAACCACTTAAGATGCAGAATATGATTTAGGAGATCATGCTAACTGACCACTCCAACATGGCAACAAAAGAATGCTGCACAGAACCAGAAACATAAATGCAATGATGTAACGTTTTCCCACGTGTTGAACTTCAGATTAGTCATAAAAAAACCCTTGGTTTTACTAGATCAGTACCTCCCAGAAGAGCTTGACTGTACGACTTGTCTCAGAATAACCACCAGAATACTTTGTATTGCTTCGGAGATCATCAACATCGAAGTCATTTATACCGCCTGAAAGCAACTGCATGAGGCAATTATGGATCATAAGACCACACAGGATACAAACTTCTCAAAAGAAGGGAGGAGTTCCCCAGAAAATTTAACAGTCCACTGTTTACAGGAATTTCCATTAGATGAAACAGATCAAATCAAATGTGCAATGAGCTTCGAATGTTTATTATTTTCTGCATAATTTATCATCAGGCATGAACATAGGAAAAATAATAATGCAACAACATCATGAGTTGACCATAAAAAGAATCCCTCAAGTGTCTGACAGAAAGATATTACATTGTAAGAATATGTAGTGGAATTTTGCAGATAACCACAAGATGTCTAAATATGAAGATCATCTCTGATTTTCTATATGTTATTATTGGGCCTCTCTTAAGTGCCCTGAGTCAATGTCATTATACAAAATGTTACAATTCTATCACATCACATCTGAAGGGAGAAGTACCTGGTTGAATTCATTTGCATTAAATAAGCTCAACCAAGATGGAGATATGAGATCAATCAAGCCTCTATAAAATGCATTTGCAAACGGGAGTATCTGCATCATACATTCGGTAAAGAGAAGTATCAGTAATCACAGGCATATAAAATAACATGCCTAAGTATCACAACCACAAACATACTTGGCGATTCAGTTTGTAATCTGCCATTGCATGTACATAGTGCAACTTATTCTCATTTGTTACCGAGATATTTGTACCACCAGGTTTAAGCTCAGTAACAATCCTCTTCCCACATATGTCCTCAGCAACGGTAAAATCTAAAGCTAGATCCGTGACATCACCATCAAAATGCTGTTGAATATAAGAATATCTAAAGTTTCAATCTAAATATACATGTAATACTGAAGTGTGAAATGAATTTAACAGTGTCAGCATCAACAAAAAAAACATTAATATTTTCATCATCGTAACAAAGGCAATCATAATCATAAAGTAAACATAAGCAAATGTACCAGTCAACTCCTTTGATACCACTGGTCAGCTCAGAAAAATAAGTGCCAATTATTAATGGCATGGATTCCAAAACTTGTTCCTCAATGGCAGCATATTATAGGTTACTTGCCATTTTATGACAACTAATATTTTTTAAACTTTTTAACATGAAAGAACAAAAAGGTATCATAAAATCCTTCTCCATTGATATGGAGCAAGCTTCAAAGAAATTCAAAATTGAGAAGTCCCTGTCAAAGATTCGACAAAAATATACTCTTAACCAGGGATGTGTATCGCCCGGTACAGGCGGTACATATTGGTCCGAGAGGATACTGGTATGTGGACCGTCCTCTACCAAGCGGTACTAATGTTTTGATTGATACTAAGACGTACCAACCGATATCGAGGAATACCAACCGGTACCGCCTCGGATTTCGACCATTACCAAGGCATACCGGTCGGTACGCCCTGACATGGTAGGTGGAGGCATTTTTAAGGTTTTAGGACATACCGTCAGTATGCCCTGGTGTATCGATGGTACATACCGATATGTACCGCACCTAGTAGAGCTTGGTACACCGGTATGGACCGGTATTCAAAACCCTGCTCTTAGCTACCAAGTTAATGTGCCAAAATCCAACCTAAAGCATATACAGACAGAAGAGAAACTTGGCTTCTACAATGGTATACACTTAAATCTTTACTCCGATGTGCCGTACTGAGTACATTTGAGTGAACACTTAAGATGTCAAAGCCAAGCATAGTCAATAACCAGCTGCAAAATGGTATGCACCTAAATCTCTGATCAAAAGGCTACAATGTTCTACTGGAGACCTGCATGTGCTTCGAACGCAAAAATATCGGAAAAGGGAGATATCTATGTAACATAATGCCCAAACTAAAAATTGGCTGTGAAGATTTTGTTTCAAGATGACATCTGCTATGCCAGGGACATTCTCTAGGAAGCTACTCACATTATAAAGAAATAATTGAATATAAACTGATATTCATGAAATCTGTAATTTGGCTCCTAAAAACACACCACAAAGATGACTAAAAATTAGGAATATCATACTGTGACAGTATGAGTAAAGCTAAAAATATATGCCCCCAGGATACAGCTACTTAAATTTGTTATGGAGCAGCTTCACCCTAAATCACCCAGAACTTAAAGAGTCTTAGACCTGACACTAAAATGTCATCAACAAGAACATCAGACATCACATCGGTCAGCTTGGGGCAGGACATATGGTTCACTTCAAGGTCAGTTCATGTTGTCCAGACTCAAGTGTGGCAGAGTCAACCACTTGGAAAAGAGGGTGCCTTGGACCTACCTGCCTATATGATAGCCGCCTCAACACTAGCTGATGAATACTGATGAGAACAGCATAGACATGAACTACATTTGTCAAACTAGTCTTCTGCTTGGACTAGGAGTTCAACAGCAGTCTCCTTGAATTGGGAGACGGTTGGAAGGCTGATACTGACTCATACAAGATATTAGAAGACAAACTGACTCAAAGCAGAAGCTTCCTCTTGATATTGGAACTGAGGGCCTATTTAGAAATGAGGCCTTAGACTCAAGTCTCAGGTTTCAAATGCCAAACAGACAGATACATACTAAACAATTTTTACTACTTCAATCAAGTATTGACACAATACATATGGCTCAACAACAGTAGATATCAGTTCATTTATTTTTTTATTATAATATTCAACTTTACCAAACAATATAGATCATTATACCACCTGAAATACCGGTACCATATTGGTCCACTAGATGATCGAATGTGGCATCAGACTAATATATAACCTTGGTTAGAGTCGTTAGACCAGTGTTTTTAAAAGCACTAGGTGCCAAAAGATGCCAAGGTCAAGCGAGGCGCTCTAGAATATTAAAATTTTAAAATATATAATATAATTTTAAAATATATATAATATAAAATGAAAATATGGTAACAATAGTTAATAGCAGTTTTAATTATCAGTTCCAAGGATTAATAATCCACTGTTAAGAGTAGTTTTAATCCATTGTTAACAATATGGATTCAATCAAGCGCTCGCTTGAGGCGCCCAGTGCCTCGACTCACGCGAACGCCCAGGCAATGCTTCATTGAAGTCTGTCGCTTGGATCCTATGCGAGGTGCTCGAGTGAGGCGAGTGAAGAGCGTCACCCGGACCCTGTGCGAGGCGCTTGGGCCTCGCCTTGCCTCACCCAAGCGACAATAGCAACGGAGAAAGCTGCAGACCTATCCCTTTATAACGGAGGGAGCTGCACATAAAAGATTAGGCGATAGAGGGAGCTACGCATGAAAAAAGCAATGGTGAAGGAGGAAGATTCGAACCTTTATGTCGATGGCGGAGGACTTAGTCGGTGGTGGAATAGGAAGATTGGACCTTTCCATCGACTACAGAGGAAGCAACGGCGGATCCTAGGGTTTACCGAGCGAGTCGAGGGAAGGGGGTGGGTTTCAATGTTTACTATTAGACTTAGTAGATTTAATTGAACTAACCAAGTCATTGTTGAATCAAACCAGAGTCCAAAATTTGGTTCAACTCATTGGATTCAATCAGGCGCTCGCCTAAGGCGCCCGGTGCTTCAGCTCACGGGAACGCCTAAGTGACGCTTCAATGAAGTGCGTCGCTTGGACCCTATGCGAGGTGCTCGAGTGAGGCGAGTGAAGAGCATCGCCCGGACCCTGCGCGAGGCGCTTGGGCCTCGCCTTGCCTCGCCCGAGCGCCTAGGCGAGCGTCTTGTCACGCACTTAGCTGGTTTTACCTAAGTTGTGCGGCACCCTTGCGTGTCCGTTCACAAAGATCAACCTCCCCGAAACCTCCTATAGTCTCTTAGGACCTACAAAAGAGAAAACGAGTTAAAGAAAGCATCTCACTCGGAATCCACAATCAATCATTTTAGCAAACACTTCATAGTCAATGCAAATTACAAACAGACTTCACAAGCTCTGAACGGTCGCACAACAAAGGGTCCAAAATGGTCAACTACAGACCGAAATCCCCACAAGTGCCCACATGATACAATCTTTGTTTGCAAGCCTAAAACGACTACCAAAACCAAAGAAAATGGAACTGCTAAGCCTACTATCAGCCCTTTACATGCTGTGCAAAGCATGAACAAAACTGAAAGACATGTACATACAAAAGCATTACATCAAACACCCCGTTTATAGTCTTGTCCGTGACAGCCTGGGCATCTTTTAAAAGCACTGGGTTAGACTATACCGACTATACCTTAACTAGGATGACCATCCCTACATGGCTGTTATCGACCAACATAAAGGACCCTGGGGGTTTTGTCCAATTCTAAATTGAACATAAAGCAATGAATTTGAGAGATATTTTAGTCAAGACCTGATGCATTATTTAGTCCAGTTAGGATTATAGCATAGTAGCCTATAATGATTGATGATTCTAAGCAGGTAAGGCATCAGTTGAAACTCGAGATTTTATTCTTCATCCAAGTAGTCCTTAGAGATTTCCTATATACATGCCAAGAGATCTAGAACTTTTCATATAACCAAGGGAAGGAAGTAAATTCTTCTAAATATAATAGCTACAAACCACGATAGCAAATGATGCGTTATTGCAGGAATCTAATATTACAAAGTTACTGAAGTACATATGTAAAAGTGATCCTAAATCTTGCTTGTAACATGAAAAACTAAAGCAACTTGAGATCAAAATCATTTTTAAAAATTGATTGAAAATATAATATTGATTTAGTACATAATCTTCGTAGAAATTAAATAGCATCAACATATTTAAAAATCTGTTCTCCGACATAGCTGAAAGGTATTCTTACAAAAATGACCATGATCTATTATCAAAACGTAGGCTCAAAATGACTAAATAAAACAGTTTAAGCAAACATCACCTGACTTATGAAAACATGCAGCAAGACCATACAACTTAAAGAGAGACTAAAGCTTGAAGAACATTATTTACCTTTACATATATAAGATTTCTGTAGAGTTCAGAATCCAGAGTTGAGAGTTCATCAAGAAAGCTATACCGACCTAGTAGCTTTTGCACAAATACCAATGAAAAAGAATACTCCAGTAAAATGCCTTCATAAAGTGCTTTCCCAACAACCCTACCAAGGAATTCAATCATCTCAATGCCATTATCTAACAATCTAGCCGCCATATTAGGAATTAAGCTGCTATCTGAGGTGGATGTCTGTGAAAATAGACCAAACCTGCCCCAACCAAAAATAAGTGTTTATCCTTTAGATTTCATATATTTGAGATGCATCTGAAAAAAAAATAAAGCACAAATTAAATATGACTTACTCTGGGTTGAAGCCAGACTTAGACAAATCAGTTAAAAACTCCTTTGACAGACCACCATAGTCAAGACCAGCCTCGGGAAGACCACTTTCATTAATAAATGAAACATTAATGCATGACTTCAACTTAGGCCCAAGGAAGTTCAATTGCTTGTATCCATCTTCAACAATGTGGTCTCGACGAACAACAATAGCAATTGAACCAGAAGCTGGTCCAGATAATTCACCAGCCACTCTTCTGGAAACTTTGTCCAACTTGATGAGTTCCCTAAACATTTGGACCCTGCAAGAAGGCATCATTATGAACTAAAAGAAAATCCCACACAAAATAGGATAAGCATTAATCTCAAAAGTAAAACTGTGTGAACTCTTCTTGATGTGGTTACTAGCAAAGTAATGTTGTAAGACAATGGAAGACAAAATGAACATCAACAGAATATAATACAACTAGCAACTATGCATAGTCAATAAAAGGATGTATTAGACATCAACCAAGGCAGGAATGTTAAGTTTTTTTCTTTGGCATAGCGACTGATAAATCACAAATCCACAATGGAAGTATACTGAAACAAATGACTTAAAACCAGTGATTTAAAAAGCACTAGGCGTCAAAAAGCACCAAGGTGCAAAAACGCCCGAGGCGCTAGGCGCTCGCCTGAGCAAAACGAGACGCTAAAATATAAAAATATATAAAGCAATTAATAAATATAATTATTTAAATAAAAATATGATATTAAATTTAAAAAATCTTATAGAATCACAATATCACATCAACAAAAAAATCTCAAAATTCAAAACAATAACAATAATTTCAAATAAATAAAAATTAGCAGTATTAAAATCAAAATTATTTATTATTAATCTAATAAATAAAAAAATATTGTTACTAGCATACAGTTAACAGTATACTGTTAATATACTGTTAACAGTATACTATCGAGTCGATGTGAGTAGAGGGAGTAAGAGTAACAGTAGCAGCAATGACAGCGGGCGCGGGAGCGACGATAGTGGCAAGCAGCGACAGCAGCGATAGTGGCAGCGGCAACGATAGCGGTAGCAGCGAGCAATGACAGTGGTGTAAGAGTAAGACTAAGGCTGCTGACTGAGAGAAGCAGCAGCGGTAGCAGGAACGGGAGCGACGAGGGGCGATAGTGACAACGACAGCATCGACGGCGAGTAGCGATAGCAACGAGAAGCAACGACAACGGCAGTAGAGAGCAGCGACAGACAGGCAACGATAGCGGAGAGAGGCAGCACAGTAAAGAGGAAATGTCAACGGCAGAATCGCGAGCAGGGTTAGGGTGGGGGAAGTCGCAAGAGGGATGTTGGGAGGCTGATATCGGTGCTTTAGTTGGTTCAATCGAACCAACTAAAGCACCGGAGATTGAACCAAATGTAAAACACTAGTTCGGTCGCCTGGGCTCGGACGAGCGCCTAGGTGGCGCCTCTTTGAAGCGAGGCGCCTAGACATGAAGCAAGGCACTCGGGCCTCGCCTTGCCTCGCCCGAGCACCTATTGAAATCGCTGCTTAAAACAATCTAATAATTCATCAGAACTAGTAAGATCTCACCAGGAGCACAGACAATAGTTCAATACAATGTTAAGACATTCAAGTCCAACTAACAACTAATATTGTTTGAGAAGAAGGCTAGAGGAAAGTTAAATTTAACATCTGCTGATTATGTCTACATTTATAATACAAACAGAGAGTAAAAAGTGGTTATTCCTCTCATCTCAAACAATCTCTTCTTTTTTAATCCATGAGCAAATAAGGCCCCTTTTAGTTGTTAAAGGCCTTAACTTAAAAAGATGGAATGTCAGAAGTGATGATGACTATTGACTAAGTAAACTTTCTCCAAGGGTGCTAATAGCCCAGGGTTTATACTAAGCCAAGCCTAGGGGCTATAGACCCAACCCAGCTTTAACATTGTTTAAATCTTTAGGATGGCGGAAGCAAGTCAGACTCAGTGCACATTTGTGTTGATCACATGTGGCTGGACCAAGTTGGGCCAAAGACCTAAAATTAAGGGAAGCCAGGGCACGCTTGATTTGATCTATGAACAGCACTATTCATTTAACATCCTTTCACTTTTTGAATATGTATCATAAATAGGGATGCTATGACCATTTTATCTCAGAGAACTTGTTAATAAACCCGTATGTACCAGGCAACAATCCATAATGCATCACATCAAATTCTGCTTCCAGAACATAGTGAATACTGGATATTACGAAATCATGGACTAAATGTGCAAATGATAATTATTTCTTATGTGTATAAATCCATCCTGTTTATCAAAGGTCAAATGCATGATTGACAGGCCGAGGACCAAGTAATTCAGGGATCAGCAATTTAGAGGAATACAATGCCATTTAAAGCATCTCAACTCTGCCACTATATAGTATATACATTAGCAAAAAGAATTATAGACTATAAATAGAATTCAAAAGAAAAGCTATAAGAATACCAAAATTATTCTATGTTTTCTGGTCATGTAGAAATAGTATTGACCATAAATTTATAAAAGGCATAAAGAGCAGAGGTGAATTTCCAGATGCAACTAACCCCTATCTTAACCAAATCTCTATACCTTATAATTATCATAAATTCATAATAACCAAGTCCTTAAGATGCATTTCATTTATGACAAGAAATCTACTTTAAGGTTTCCAGTTCATGTAACATCAATTCTTCTTACATGTCTAGTGTTAGAAACATGTTCCTACTTCCCTTGATGCACAGCCAAAAAGTTTGACATCCTATAAGTCACCTATCTATAGTTCTTTTCGACTGAGTTATCATAATTATGATGAAAGAAAATAAGCATCCCTCTTCCCGATCTTCCTAAAGTTTCACAATAATTTATAAGTTAAACTTACCCTAGTTTCTGTGACAAATTTCATTTCATTTTATTCATACAATGACAAAACTGGAGCTAGCAACCTTCTAGAAACTTAGGTGAGATTCAGGTTGCCAATGTTCTATGTACCGAACAGGGCAATGACACTTTCTTATGCTTTAGGTTCTTACCAGACACACTTAACAGGAAAACATGGCTAAATGAAAAAAATTCAATGTTAAGTATATAAGGATAACCAGAGGTCCTGATTATTATAGTCCTCTATACTACTGCACCACCAGATCTGAAAAGTAATTTTACATCTCTTCATTCTTGATGGTGATGAGGATGGGCCTTATCATGCTTCAAGTTATGAATATAATCTCTCTGATTGCAAAAATAAGACCACATTGGTGGGAACCTCGTGCACTAGGCTGCTCTTTTGCTTTCTTTACTTGATCATATTGAAAATGTCATTCATGTCTTTTTTTATTTTTGTTATCTACAATTGATTAGTGTTAAGTGGAACGGTTCATTAGGCTTGTGTTTGAAAAGACAATTAAAGAAACTTGTTGAAGGATAGATCTAAATACCAATCTATGTACAAACCACACCCTACCAGTCAGAAGCCAATCCTGTATGAGGTGTACGGATGTTAAATGATGAAACACGAATCATTAAAAACACAAGTATTCTTCTGGAGTTGCTTGTTGCTTCTAGACAATCAAATGACTTCAACAAGGCTCCCACGAGTACAGGATCTAGGAGAGACAATACACAAGACCTTACTTCACAAGCAGAGATGCTGTTTTCATGATTTAGACCCTGGTCACTCAAGTTGCAAAAGAACAATCATACTATGATATCATTAGACACCCTCTGCACTAATGAATCAATGAAGACTAATAGTTATCTAGCAAAAAACCACAGCACTTGATATAAAGCTTCATAAAATGAATCATATATTAAGGCTTGAAAACAATTGATATATGATTTGAAAAACAATAACCACATTGGAAAAGCAATATTCTCGTTTAAAACCAATCAGCACCATACCTTTCCTCAAATGGATATACATGTGGTACGGTTGTTAGAATAGAGCTCACCGCAGGAATGGTTGAAGTATCTGTACCTTGCAGGTTTGAAAATGCAGCTTCATGAGCCCTAGCAGCTGCTGCAACTGGAAACCAACCCTTTCTAGCAGGCGCTAACCATAGAAAAGATGGGCAAAACTTGTGCCTGCAGTCCCTTTCATACAGGAAATGAAGGCATCTGACTGCCACATCAATCACTGGTCTGCAACTATTTCCATTGTGGACCAAAGAATTATAAACAAACGTATTAAGCACTGCTGCAATTCTTCGCTGCTGCTGCAGCGTGAAAGGAACCTAATGGAAAAGGGAGCAAACACCAAAAAGATGGGACAAAATCAGATTCACATAAAAAACAAAAACAACCTAGAAAGTGAGTGAGCATCAATTACCTGTTTTTCATAGAATTCTATATCATCTAGAACTAATAACAAGTGTGCATAAGTAGCACAAAAGAGATACAAGATGCATGACAAATCCTTCGAAATTCCTTGAGCACCTTGTCTCATAGCTCCAATATCCCATATGTCGTAGCTTTCTTCAGCACACTGGCTCGGAAATAGAGGGACATCTCTTGAACAGGCATGAGTTTCGTTAGTTGACTTTCCAGCAATCTTTTGTAGCACATTTGCCCACTTACTTCCACTGTCCTTCATATTTCGAGGTTGCCTTGTATCAGATATCGCTTCAGTCTGTCTCTCGAAAGGTTCATCTCTGAATTGTTTGACGTCATGACACACATGATCAGTTCCACAAGAAATAGAACTTTCCAGTATTTCCCAAAGCTCCAGAAGGAATCCGGGGGTAAAGGATAGTACATTAAGGATAGGTAACGAGCCAACAACAGGATTCAACAAAGAAAATATTCGAAGGAAATAATAATAGAAATATATGACATCTTGTAGACTCCAGTTCCTAGGATCCTCTAAGCTCTGATTTGTTACAAAAGAATCTGCCGCTTCAGCTGGAGTAATTGTTTTTGTCATGGTCAGAAGCTTCCTCAGAAGCCACTGTTGATGCACAGGTCTAAGAAGATCAGTGTGGAACATCGCATGAGTGCATTCATCTGAATCAGCATCTCCTGGAAAAGAGTCACTAGTCACCAATATATCATCACTATCCTTTTTCACCAATCCTTCATTGCTCTCCAGCCAATGTAGGAAATTCTCTGAGATACAGTTAACAGCATGAACATATAGTTGACAATTTAGACCTTGGACAAAACAGCCAGAAGCACCAGAATCATTATTTTCTATAGACAAGTTTACAATGTTTGCAAGGGCCCAGCCCAAGGAAGGAATTGCTTTGGCAGTCAGACCTGACATTTCAGACTGGTCCAGATTCAACATCTCATCAAAGATTTTATCCTTGGAAACCTGCAAGCACCTACCCAGATATTGATTAGTTGAATGATATCTAAATTGTCACTATACCAAGAGTATATTGTTAATAGATGATAATTGTTTTGTGCTAAAACTAACAGAATCATGGTTTCAAATAACCATCAGCACGACACATACTGCCTAATATATACCAGCACGATCAAGGACATCTTTGAACCATGTATGGGTACTAGTTGGTACTCATTTTTTTCAATGATAGGTACATATCAGTGCGCTGGTATATGTGTCACCGTATTTAAAAGCATAGGCAGAACCATTATTAAGGAGGAGATGCTTAATTCTCCTTGAGAGATAGAATTGCACAAACAACCCCATCTGCACAAACCTCTCATATGTGTGTATAAGGAATTAGTTTCTGAAAACAATTTAATTAAGGCAGCAGATAGCTTTGTCATAAAACTAAAAGCTTATTGGATAAAGATATCCGTCTCACTGATAGTACTTCAAGAATATGCAATGAAGAATCATAAAACAAACATCTTGGATTCTAAATCTAGATGAACAGGAAACACACTCATCTCCAGGGCATGTATTGGACAGATTTAATAAAAACATAACCTAAATAACAGTTATTTGATGTATGAAGCTATGCATAATAAAGTTCCAAAACCAAACAGATGATGAGTAGAGG
This sequence comes from Musa acuminata AAA Group, assembly GCF_036884655.1. Classification (NCBI taxonomy): domain Eukaryota; kingdom Viridiplantae; phylum Streptophyta; class Magnoliopsida; order Zingiberales; family Musaceae; genus Musa; species Musa acuminata. Next base: position 10,364,794 of record NC_088343.1, on the reverse strand, counting down.
TTTACCGATAAAACAGTGAGACATGGTAGCAGAACACGCTCATGTTTAAGAGCAGGCAGAAGTAGCGTTGGCAGAAGCCGAGTCAAATATGGAATCGTCAATATATATACACAGAACTTCTTAGAAGCATCATTCACATCAACAACATTGGAGTCATTCACATCTAACCTCTTCAAATGAAATGGGCGCAAAGATAAAGTCATGGCACTTGCAATAATCAGGAGATTATTTTCTGATGATGAGAAAATTGTCCTGCAGGAAGCATTCTGAGGACCATGTCTCAGCATGTACTTCCTAAAACAGCTATATATACCACTAAGGTTTGTAGTCATAAATCCAATTAATCTATTCACAGCAAAATGTGCATCTCCGATATCATCAGCTCTTAGATTCTTCCATCCTTTTATATCAGTTAAAAAAACAACTAAGCGCATTGCCAGAGCTGTAAGTGGAACCAGGTCACCCACATGACTGGAATTATCACACTCCGCAAGGAAAAACAGGCACAATGAAACTAGCCTTTGTGCTTGATAAAGCCATTTAGATTTCTCCTGCTGGGTACCCACAGATAGTAAACAAAAGTTCTTTTGTGCATCTACAAGTCACAAGAACAAAAAGTCAGCAAGAAGTGTTGATCTCGACATGCAGCGTGGCATGAAATGGCAGGAAATGTAGAAGTTCTGGAATTACTAAGGGATTCTGTTTGATGAATGCATCAAAACAACCTCTTCTAGATGAAGTTCCTTGGTGCAAAATAAGAATGTAGTAAACTTCATTCAGAATGCAAGGATTATGAAAATCTGCATACCAGCTGAGCTAATACTTTGTAAGAGAATCCCAAAACATTTCATGACACATTTCACATTCCTAAGTTGTAGCTTCCACAGAGCCGGTGAGCGAGTAGCAAAGAAAAGGAAGGGTCTTAAGAAATTATTGGAGATCCATCCACTAGTCATGTGATCATCATAGTGATCAGCTAATGCTTCCCATTCTTCTTGAAGCTGTTCTGAGACCTTCTTGATAACAATATACCTCCGCCAGACTCTCTGAATGAGAAGTAACAAACCAGAAACAAGTTAAAATCACTTGTTGAGATTCAGTCACAGGATAACCAATTACAATCCAGTCAAATTGTACATGAGGCACAAGAAAAAAAGGGAAACCCATGCAGAATCATCTTTCAGCATTTTGCATCGTTTACTTCAGACAAACTTAGCACAAACACATTGTGGGGCTGCCACATAAAATGTGGCGTATATGTGGATGCAGATGTTCAATTCGTAAGTTAAATTTTGAAAAATTTATTTGACTGCGTTAACAAATTTATCGTTACCTCCTAATGTGGACATAGCAGAGCTAACAAACAACGTCCTTTTACAAAGTGTACAATGACTTCAGAGTTATAACCCAAGTAAGACACAAAATCTAATTCTGCAAGTATTATAACATGACGCCTACTTTCACATTGGCACTAATCGACCACCACTAAAAACATTACGTCTGGAATTGTCAATGGACCAATCGTGCTCCTAGGAAATGATACGTCCTTATTTCCAGAAATTATATAAAAATTTTATAAAATATTTCCGTACTAAATCACGACGAGTCGACGATGCATAAATTCCCAATCTTCACGATATCAATTCAAAAAGATAAAATATAGGGAGAAAGGAAGTAGGGTACCAACCTGGATGAAGAGGGCAGCGGCGGAGGCACGGCGCTGGTAGCTACGGAGCTCCCTCTCGTGGGCAAGCTTCTCGAGGAGGGCGTCCCTTGTGATCTCCTTAGCGCTCGCGCCCCTCAGCGAGACCTGAGGCGACCGCGAGGAGACCGAAAGAAGGGATCAGAGGTCGGCGCCCCAAGAACTCTTTCGATAAAATCGCACGACTCGGGGGAATAATCGGAGACTGGTGCAGGAGGAAGGTACTTACCTGCCGTCGCTGCGGAGGTCCCGACATGCCGGGGGTGTTGCTCGCCGCTCCGCCCCCGTTCCCTCTAGCAAATCGATATTTGTGTTTCCCCGACACGGCCATTTTAGCCACACCGAATCACCTGGAGGGACCACCAGCGTGATGTCCCTCCTCACGGGACCCACTTCTTGATAGAATGCGTCGACCGGGCCTCACCACGTCATGCGGAGAAGTTTCGGGGTGAGTCTGCACGGGTTCCCCAAGAATTGGGTTCCGAAACTGGATTTGCCCGGTCAGTCTCCCCTGTCAATCTTTTTCTTTTTCTTTTTTCTGTTCAGGAAATTTCAAACATAAGTGAATACCTTCGGAAATACACTTTAGAAATACCTTTATGCAATTTTAAAGGAGTATTAATGATATCCTGTGATCTCTATGAGAGCTTTCACCTCGCCATAGTCATGGAAGAAACCTCATTATCCTTTATCCTCTGGAGCTAGCAAAAAATACCATAATAATCTTGAGAGACAGTTTTCTTCGATCCATTTATCTCCTTGTTACTGAGATATCAGTTTTAACTCATCGAGAGAGCATTATTTGCGATCTATGCTTTCCCCGAGCCCTCTCGAACATCAACTAAGTGTAGCCAAACCTTGATGTAAATTATTAACAGAGCATTCAAGTCTATGTTGATCACCAAAGTATGAGAAGCTAAATTTCATGAACAAATGACCGTATTAAGATCACTAACCAGTTTCATCAAAAAGCATCATCAGAACGAGGTGGTTAAGAAGTTGTCTGCTTATCAATGTTAGGTTAACATACTATAATCACTGGAAAGGATTTTGTACTCACAGTGACAGCAAAAACTGACTGATATAAGATGCTGAAAAAACGGCAATCTCTTCTCTTCGACATGCCACAATTCTATGATCATCAATGGAGGATCTACATGCTAATAAAAATGATCTTAGGGTGAGAGACAATTCACAACATATCCACTGAGCATAGAGTCTTCTTGTGATACACGCAAACGATAAACATAAGAGTCACAAATACACGAGTGAGAGGCACACCGTGTCATTCATCAAAACCAACATGAAATTGACCGGAGAGATCTGTCAATTAAAAACAAAACAGCAATTAAAGATCTGTCCTCGACCTGAACGGACGGTTCAATTGAACTCTACCAAGTTACTGAATTGGAACAGTTCCTCCCAGAAGTTGATAGCCAGATCCCAGTAATGTGGAAATCCAGCATCAACAAAGACTTTCTAGCAGCACTACCCTGCCACACCAAGACAACTGTTAGAAGGGCCATCTGTTTCCTCACCAAGCTCTTCCTCGTTGCCAACTGCAGCAACCAAAGTTTACCCTTCTCAGCATCAACTTTCCATATCTTTTTATTGATTTTCTAACTCCTTCCACAACCACAACACTAATGTCATCTGATATCACAGCACAACCTGTCAGTTGGTTCTCCTGAGCATTCACAGATAAAAAGTCTCCAGTGAATTTGGATATCACAGGACAACCTGTGTTTGGAGGTGAGATAAGTCCCTGATCCTGCACACAGACAAAAGTCTCCACTGAATTGGGATCATCATAAAGCTTCTTCTCTTTCTTTTCACACCGTTCAGCAGGGGTCAGCTTGCGAGCAATGTTTCTATCAACATGTGCTTGTTCGCACTCAGCAGCAGCACTACAAATCTCCATTTCAAGCTTTGTTGGATCTTGAGTTGCTTCAGAAGCAAGAACTTTCATCAAGTTGCTCATTTTGACCTCTGACTTAAAAGCCTCTAAAGGCCTTGTCTGGTCATTTCTTGCATGTCTCACTCTTCCACAATACGCCTCTGCGTCCTGAGCTTCTTTTGTTCTTTCTTTGTTAGCTTTAGAGGTTGTGGTGGTGGTGGTGGGGCTGGCTCTTTTGTTCTTTCTTTGTTAGCTTTAGAGGTTGTGGTGGTAGTGGTGATGGTGGGGCAGGCTCAGCAAGACGCCTTTGCCTTCACAAGCTGAGTCTGCTTGATCTTCAACTATTTTGTTTGTGCTTCCCCCAAATGACTCTGCAGAACAAAGCACCCATACAAAGGCAAGCTGACAGTACAAAGGCATCTGTGCCATCAAAAGATACAGTAGAAAACAATATATTGAACCACACCTTGAAGTTTATAATCTCTGCCTGCTTTGACCATTTACCTTGGGTCTTAACAGCTTTGTCTTATTTGAACCCATGCACTAATCAAAATGAGATGTAGATGCTGCAATGGCATCTAAATCCGGTTTAATTATTTGAAATGCTTCTTTCTTCTGCTTGTTAATGTTGACCTGAAACCGAAAGTGAAACTTTGTTGTTACAGTACTAGCATACATCACAAATCAAAACTAAGAAGGGGAAAAAAAAACAAGTTACTAAGAGGAGCCTATGCATCTAAGTGCAGAACAGGAGCCTTCACAGGTTACAGCCATGTCAACTGGCAACTGTCCAGGATACATGTTAATAAGAGGTGCAAACTCTGGGTCCTGACAAAACCCCATCCCGGCAGCAAGTTATTGTGCTCGCTTTACAGCTTCAATCTTACCGTATATTTGTGAGCCCAGGAAGGACAACCATACCACCTGCAGCAGATAGATTTTCCGATGTTGCATCCCCTGGTTGTCCTGGAACTGTCTAAACATGGGTTGCAAAGGCAGAACTCCGCAAGCCAGAATGGCCAGGTTGGGCTACACCTGCTAGAGGAACTTTACTTCCATCTTTATTGGATGCTACCTGGGCAGTGCTCGAGCTAACATGTTTGTTTAGCTGTAAATGTAAACAAAAAACACTTAAATTAATTGCACAAAGAGAGAATGAACGATGATGCATGACTGGAGGAAAACATCATAGTATAATTACCAATAGGGAATCTTCTATTGCTTCTCAGACAATTCTTTCTGCAGTTGTAGTGCTCTTTTAGCTTTTGCTAAAGCATCAAGAGACAAGATGCCACTTTTGGGAGGAACTGAAGTTTCTGTGCCATCGGTACTGGAATTTGAAGGAACCTCATCAGATCTAATACTAACTCCTGCATTTTCATTTGCGGTAGTAAATGAAGATACTTTGGTAAGAAGAGAACGGTGAGATGCAGCAGATCTCGTAGAAACCTTTGATACCAAAGTGAATGATTCCTGGGCAACAACCTGCAAGACCCCAAATAATTCATAGGAATGGTTGCAAAAACTCTGGCATGAAAAAAAAAGTTATTGACTTCAAAAAAAAAGAGAACACATTACATTTAAAAACTAGCTAATGGAACTAAAAAGTTTATCATAAAGTACAACTAAAACATCAAACTTCAGAAGAAGACTATCAAGACAAAATCACACAGTTGACTTCTTAACAAGAAGGATAACTTGATGCTCATCGAGTTGAACAAGAAAAATAAAGTCTTAACTATTATAGAGTGATAGAATTTAGAAGTAAACTATTTATCGCCAAAGGAGCTGTCAGTAAGTCTTCTCTAGTGACTGGCAAAAGAGGACATGATGACATTATAAGGATATCTACGTACTAAGTGGCTCATATATTTCAAGTTCTCAAACAAGCAAAACCACTTGAGCCCATGGTCTGGGATATTCAATAGCACCACAAATGACACCTATTCTTTATAAACACCTTGGTTGCAAACCATCCACTCAATTTTCTTTTTGAATAGCCAGAAAAAAATTGTAAATTCAGTCCAAGATCTTTTGCCAATGCAAAGTTATACAAACAACTGCCGGCCGATCACACTACATACATTTCTTGACTAAAATAATAGTATAAGGATGCTATTCCATTACAAAAACATTCAAACTAGTACCTAAAGGAAAGAAACATTATAGGATTCAGAAACTTCATCTCTTGAATTGACCAAACATGCTTACAAACCAAATTCTTATGTGGGAGATACACTTACATGCCTAAAGATATCAACATCTTCTCGATATATTCCTCTGGAATTGGGAACTGTTCAGATTATAATAACACAACTAGTCTGCATCAAATTTAATGATGTCCAAAACTTGGGTCCAATTAGTGATCACCATCCTTGACCCAATCACTTCAAGACAACAACAAATAGTTCATAAAACAGTGGTGAAATTGATGTCCACAGAAATATCATCAGAAGTGTATAATTTTAAAAAAATACTTCATGTAGCATGACGTTTAGTTAGATTTGATAAATCTCAGACACCCTTGAACAAGCTATAATAGGATTTTTATACCGAATTCCAACATGCTGATGCAAGTTTTAGCTCCTTTGACTTAGCACATCAACTAGCACCACATTACATGAAGTGTATGCCATATCAATGCTTATTGAAAAGCCATACATTTCAGATACTATGTGACAAACTAGGGAACATGTGGATGTAAAGTGAGGTAACTCATAGACCTGTTGACCATATTCAGTACACAGGATGCAGCATATATGCAATTGTAATTTTTCATCATTTTACAGAATTCATTTTTCATTTGAATTTATTGTGGCAAGGTTTTCCTTATTTACATGTGTTAGCTTGTTGTTAGTCCTACATTTGTTTCCTCTTCTCAGCCTCAGTAAATCCCTCAAGAGCTACAGTTACTTTAAGCTGTATCTAAAGCAAGCCAGGTGACTGATTGAAGTCAATCTCATGTTTTATTGAAGTGGATAAAGATACTTCATTAACTATAATTAGATAGAAAGTCAAACTTCTGTTTGTCTATAAGATGACAAATTAAAAAACAAAACAAAAAGGGCATCTCACATTGTATTTTAATTCTGATTAAATATATTAAAGGGAAGTGAGAAAACCAATAGGTCCTTACATTGAAAGTGTCACTTTCTTTCTCCAAAGCTAAATTACCCAGGTTATCTTTTTCAGCTTGATCAATTGTTCTGTTCTTCGAGTTCACAGCCAGCATCCTGTCATCACGGGATCTCTCCACATCCCCTTCCGTAACCCTATCTTTAGATCTAGGCTCATCCTTTGCCTCTTTCTTCTGAAGCAATTTGTCATCATCATCGGAATCTTTCCTCTCAACCTTCCAGCACCAGTAATCTTTTCCCTTCTTTCCTCCGTTTCTTCTTATCTTCTCCATCACTAATAATATCACCTTTCACCCTCTTTTCCTCTCAACATTCACAGCATCTGTAATCTTTTCCCTATCCTCGGTTTCTTCTTATCTTCTCCATCAGTTATAATATCACCTTTCACCCTCTTTTCCTCTCTCCTCTCTTCCCTATCACTCGATCTGTCTTCCCTCCTACTCCTCGAGTACCTCTCATATAATCTATCCTCGTTATGATCTCGATTTTAATCCTCGACGGGCCATTAACTTGAAACGCCGCCTCTCGTTTGCGGCGTATCGCGCCACATCGGAAACCCTAGCACTCTTCCCGCTCTTCTCCAGACCCTCCTCGTCCCCGTGCTTCTTCCGCTTATTCGAGGAGTATCTGTGCCGCTCCTCTAAACGCTTGCGATCAACCGAGTCCCGCGGCCGGCTGGAGAAGCGCTCGCGGTGGTCAGGGCCAGGGTCGGTGAAGTTGTCAGAGGGTGAAAGACCTCTGAGGCGGTAGTGGCGGTTGTCGTCCGAGTTCTTGATGCCACCGTGGTGGTGGTGGGGGTGCTATCCCGATCGCGGTAATGATCCTCGGATGAATCGCGTCCGCGCTCGTGATTCTTGGAGGATTTGCGGCCCGACCTATCCCTCTCGAAGGTCCCATCCTTGGAGTGGGGTTTCACCTCGAGACTATGCAGAAATGAGATTGGGTAGACTTTCGATCGCGAAGCCAAATATATATAGCTAATTATTCGCACGTGGAAAGCATTTGATATATATATATATATATATATATACGTTCGTTTCGAATAATATTAAAAATATCTTTCGATCACTGATCTAAATGGATAAATCGATCTGTACCATGATTATTCAAGTCATTGGGTTTTCTTTTGAGAAAAAATAATAAATATGAGTGTTTTCAATAAAATCATCCAACACCTGTGCCATCTGTCAACCTTGATGTGCTTACGCTGAAAATTTATGTCGGATAGACACTTTTTGCCATCCATGTTTATTAGCACAATTACAAGCATACACATCCATCTAATTTAGATTGTTAGTGGTTCCATCAAAGTTCAAGCTCGTGGAGTGAATGAATGGCCGGCATGAGTGCATCTCCAAGTCATGATCTTTGGGTGGGATTTGGTAGAGATTTTGTGGAGGTCACAAAGAAACATGAGATCATACCTATATAAATTTATTTACTCATGTATTTACTACTAACTTCAGTAATCCACATTCACATTTCTCTGTCCACCGGGCAGGTTTGTGCCAACTTCTTTAGGTTTTCAATGATCATGACCAGCTTAGTGTTGAGCTTGTTCACAAAACACTTGGGCAGCCAACCAGCAGGATCCAACTGCCGTAAAAGAAATAAAAGATCAAGTGAGCAACACATGAATTCCACAAGAACCTGAACAAGAAATCTCACAACTTGTCATTTCGGATGTCAATGTACTGTATATCTGATAAGGGTTAGGTTTATGGCTTGCAGGGTTATTCCTTCGGAGAAGAAAGTAGATGCAGAAAAGTAGTGAGCAACAGTATGATTTGATTACCTACCTGAACAACATACGTCACCACGCAAGAGTCATCTTCAAGCTTCTCCACCACCCATCCAGATTGAAGCAACAGCCCTCGAATGGCATTACCGTTCTTTGGCTGCAATCCTGCAGCTATTTCATGAGGCAGAGAAGCCACAGCCACCACCTATAATGTATACAGAGAGTGTAAGTTCACAGGGTTTTGTTGATGTGCTGACAGGGCTGAGAGGAGTCTCACTAGGGTTCCATCATCCAGACTCTCACGGCGCTCGTAGACTACGAATTCTCGCTTCTTGAAGAGCGGCTTCGATGCGTCACCAAACCTCAGTGCAATGATCCTGAGGTTGTCATTGAGGTCCTTGATGTGTTTTGCTTCCACCAGATCCGGATCCCATTGCTGGAGTGGAAGAGAGAAGATGGTGCGAGTCAATATGGCAAGCGTTCGAGAAGATCATATAGCACGAGGCTTCAGTTTGCAGCTCAGGAAGCAGACAGTGGGAATGCCCAAGCTGGTCGTATGGTCTTCTTCGAGTATCCTGAGAAACTCGAGTGGATGTTCTCCATCACATCCATGTCCGGCAACGCACTCGATGTAAGTTCTTACCAAGAAACATGCCATGTGGAGTCTCGTGGGATGAGTTAATTGTTCACCTACCGATCTAATGATCCCAACACAGTTCGTCTTCTCGTTCCATCTTTTCTGAACTACTACTATCCGTAGATGAGGGAGAGCATAACGACGTGTTTGAACTGACCTTAGCGGCATCAATGGCGTTGGCGACCATGAAGAACTGCTGTGGGGAAACCGAGCGGAGAAGCCAGCGGCTTCTGAAGACGTGCAGCGAGGCTGAGCTCCTCCTCGAGATCTCAACGCCATTCCGAAACGTCAAGACCTTCCAACCATCGCTGGACTCGGAGGCCGATAAGAGCTCCTGAATGCATCTCTCGCTCGCATAGTTCACGTACCTCCTCAACGAATCCTCGCTTACAGACCTTCCGACAAACCCAGATCACGTTAGTACGGGCATGCAAGAAGAGCTTATCATATGTAGGATCAAGTTTCATGGACACAGCGGTCGTGAATCTTTACCAGGAGCGAGAACAAGACGTAGCGGCGGGTGGAGAAGGAGCATTGCTCATTGTGTCAGATGGTTGCATGCGGTGGATGTGTTAAGGAAGAGAGTTCATATATGGATAGCTTCAAAGTGAGGAGTCATGAAGGCGAGGGATGGAGGATGGATGTGGGCAGGTAGTGATTGGGGCACATGCAGTGCCGGTGCAGGAACCCTCCATGATTGGGCCAGCACGTGCTCTCTCCACACACAGGCATTAAAGATGGATTCTTTGCTTTAAAGGGGCGAAGGGAAGGGGTGGGGAAGACGAAGCACATGCACTGTTGTTGGTGGCGAGGCATGGAAGGAAGAGTACACCGAGAAGGTAACTCTGAGAACCATTGCTGGAAAGGATTCCCCTGGTCCTTTCCGGTGTGTCCCAACGAGTCAGTCCTCCACAGGAACGTGCATCTGCTCCTTACCACATGGTGGCAACTTAGGATGCCACCTCAGAAGGGTCCCACCGACGGCATGTTATGCTGGGCCCTCCCTGGTGTCTTCTCTGCTACTCATCCACTGCTTTGTTGCGATTCTAATTTGAAGGAGATGAGTGTAGCAGAGGTTTGGTCCACCATGTCATGGAGCCTTGAAGGGTCTTCGTGGTGTGATACCAGATGCTCCAAGCAGTTGAATGAGTGAAAGCCAAGTTATGGAGGAGAAAGCTATCAAGGTTCGAAGGTTTTTCCAGGTTCTTTTGCTGCGCATGAGGCAAGGAACAAACCTCTTTAATAGGAAATAAAGAAAGAAAGTACTTTCAGTCACCATGGAAAAGGATCATAATTAAGGACCCAATTTGCATGAAAGGTTAGCTACAGAAAGTAGGAGTTAAGGACCAAAAAGCCTCGCTTCATTGGTAGTTCAACGCATCCATTAGCTTGCAGAAAAGATGAGTCTCATCACTTTTGTGCTAATAAGTTGTAATGGTGAGCGAGCCTTTTGCTTTCTGCATCACCTTTCAATCTTTGATGGCATCTTTTATCTGTTTGAAGGCCAGGAGAAGAACAACATGGTGCATCTCTGTGGAAGACTAGGGTTCAGTTTCTTTTTCATTCGATATTGTTCATGAACATCTGTCAGCTTGCCTTCAGATGTGAAGAACACAGGGTTCTGAATTGTAAATTCTAGTCAAACATACTGAACAAGAGCAAGCACAAAGGGTTCAGCATCAAAATGCATGCAGGACATCAAAAGAAAATAATTCAGATCTGCCATCACACTGTCAGCAGTGCGTCCAGGCATCAGAAACTACAAGAAGCCAATTTGAAGTGGGCTAGACTAGACAGCTAGATTTCTATGTTATAAGGATGACTCCATGGCTTCTGAAGCACCCTGAATGAGCTAAAATAATTCAAGGTTCAATCTTTTAGATCTCGACTCTCAATTTTTAAACAGGAATGCAGCAGAGCATCTGAATGAGCCACTGGATTTTTTGAGCAAGCATCAATGGGGTTACTTGTTTTTAGTGTTCATCATTAGGTAGGATGTGTATAAGCTGTCAGTGTCAGATTTGATGAGTTGTTATCACTTCAAGCTAGAATGAATAAGATCCCATGTTTTGGGGAACATTTATCCCAAATTCTTCTTGAGAAGAAAACATTATAGGTGTAAATATGCACAAACAAAATGATCTCATTTGTACATCCTGTTTAGGAAGGAAGATGGGCAAGTGATGGGTGTCTTCCTTGATGGATAAGAACAGAATTACTACCTACTAAGCCATCATTCAGATTCTTTCCTTGATGTAAAAGAACTTGCCAAATTTTGGTGCAGAAAAGGAGTTAATTTCTTGAAGGATGATGAAAAATAACAGATTGGATGTATATTAGAAACATGCCAACATTGGATTCAAGAGTGACTATAGAATTTGCAAGGGTGGGAGGATCCCAGCTTTATACCACCTATGGAGGGCATCAAGTTCATAAGGAAAAAAGAAAGTGCATTAAGAGCCTTTTGAATGATGTAAATATAGTGGGGAAGGCTCATTTGCTATGTTTTGATGACCATCTTATGCTCACAAGAAAAATCATTCAAAGTCAACACCAGTTTTGTAATTGTTTGCTGTAGCACCAAATAGATGATCAGAAAGGAACACCAGCAAATCCTAACACAATTAAAGAACAGCCAAATCTAGGACAGACCAAGTCTTCTCATTCACTATCACTGGAAAGTCATCCTCTGAACCCACCCATCACCTTTGCCTAACATCAACCATGTCTTCTTCACGACAGCACAACCTGCCCAACACAAATGACAAGATTTGATTGTTTTCTGTAGCACAGTCACCTGAATAGAAGTCCACAAGGTCCATAACAAAGCCATACCAACAGCCCCATGTCTGCTATTGGCAGTGTAGACGTTGATTGTCGTACTCTTTCAAGAAGGAAACCGCAATTATGTTTTAAACCACTTTATCAAGGGAAGAAAAAAGATATAGAACACTACCAACCCTGGCAACACCAAAAGATTTGAGTTGCAGCAGGAGTCTCATGATCCTGCGGCATAGATCAAGACCAAAGGCCCAATAAAAGCTTATATCGGTGGTGGAAGATGGGCTTAAATTTAGATGGAATCCTCGTAAGAGATGAATCCAAGAGGCTGAGGCATTGCTTCAGCTGGAGGAGAATAAATGGTACAAAAAGAAATGAAGAAGAGAAAGGAGAAGAAGACCATATGAAACCAAACAAATTAAAACCAGAATATTATGTGTAGATACTTAAATTAGGCAGGGTAAAAGCTAAATTGTTCCAAAAACCTGCAGTGTATATCTACTATCAGCTGATATCAGAAAGAGAAAAGGTTTCTGAGATGCAATTTGTGCCTAGTGAAACAGAGCAAAGGAGTGCAGGCAAGGCTTCTATGCTTTAGTTGCTGTTCTCTTCTTGGGTGATTGTTCTTAAATCTAGATTGGTCTGTATCATGCAGAGAGTAAATATTTGATGGGGAAAACATGTAATCTCTGCCTGGTTGCAGTTTGATGGATCCTTTATCAGCCATTAATTTGATTGTGCAGGAATTAATTAGCATGTCTGCAGGACTGAAGCCATAATCCAACTATCTTATTAACAACACTATATGTTAAATAAGTTTGTACAAGTTGGATAGAATCTAACATCTTGTGGAACAGCACTCCACAAACATGGTGGCCATGCCTTACACCTGCAACACATCCAGAAAAAAACAAGGTTTTGTTGTCATGACCTGCTCCATTCTCTTCTACTCCAAGATTCTATGTTCTCTGGGTAGATACTAAAATAACCATGCAGCAAGAGCACATTGTGAGACTACATCAACATTTTGCACACTCCTAATCCAGGTTTTTTTGGAGGACCACAATACTTGTCTGAATCAGCAATATCATGGACAGCATCATAAATTATGACTTGGCACTAAAAGTTGTGCACAATGAGAAGTAGTCAAGTCATTGTTGATTGATAGAATGTGCCAATGAAGGACTAATCTCACAGAGAGCATGTGCCATGCAATGCCCCTTTCATTTGGTTGTTCAGATGAAGACACTGAGGGTGTTGGTTGAGAAATCCATCTCAACCTCAATCATTGCATAAACCTACTAACTATTAGATTGGATCCTTTCATAAATGTATGTGAAATGGACCCAATTTGATTTTAACTATTGACAGGGAGTAAACCCAAGTAATTGAACCTCATCAACATTTTTCTTTCAACCCAGGGATGCCAGTGATCTGGTTTCATTATGAATATGAACAGCACACAGATTTGTTTTTTGGCAGGATCTTGAATGACCATGACAACCAGTACAAACTCTTCTCAGGTGAAGAGGACAGACATGCTTCTTTTTCTTTTCTTCTCCATCTCTTGATATAAGCAATTATGCTACTCTTTGGCACACAGAACAAGGGACAGAAGAAACCAGATTTCATGAGAAAACCATCTTACAAAACTATATATGTATTCTGATGCACCAATCTCAGTTTATATGGATCAGATTCCATCTCCTTTTCCACCAAACATTCTTTAGCAGGAAATATTTGTCTGCATGCAGTCCATGTAAGATTCCAAATTCTCTTCCAGAGAGCTCCCATGTTTGCTGACTGGGATTAGCTCCAGCCTTGCAAGTTGCAATGCCAAACAAAAAGTAGCAGACTGCAGGCATCTGATCTCCATGTTATGAAGCTGTTGTGCTTCAGAAGAACAAGAGATGAATAAAGGAGCTGCCTTCACACTGTGGAAATTACCAAATTGGAGCATTTTTGTTTTTCTCTTTTTGATTTCAATTGATTGTCTCATAATAATTGTGCCCAATTTCTCTGGTGACAACAGTCAACATCTAAGTTTTTATGACTCACTATAAACAGTGACAGGCGACCATCATAAGTCCCAAGCATTCCAACTGGCATTCTATCTTAAAATTATTTCTTTTCTTTACTGATATAATTATGATTATCAACGAATGACACATGACCCCCTACCTCCTCAATACACACACACAAAAAGAAAAAGAAGAAGAAGAAGAAGAAGAAAAATAATAGCCAATCATGCCATGGGGCCCATCCACTCCCTGGCTGTCCGATGCTATTTCTTAGATTCTCAACTTCACCGCACTGTTAGCCATCAGAATTAGCATCAGCGACACTGTTATTTTATTATGACATATATACATATATATATGTGTATATATATAGTGACAAAAACAAATAGTCATCCCTAAGAAGAAGCTTTAATGATGTTTAAGCATTTTTATGAGTTGAATGCTCATTGTTTTGTGGCAAAACGAATTAATTATAATTGATCACACTTAGATGTCATGATAATTAAGACGATCATCGACAACTCGATATCGGATAGGACGGGCATCAACTTTGTAACGGGTGTTATAAACCAACGACGTGTCGCTTCTTGTCAGCTACCGGAGCTTCGTTTTGTCGCCACCCGTTACGGACGTGGCGAGCCCATCTCTTTGTGACGATCGTTCTGTACCAACCGCACGCCTGACTCGCACGTGAGAAGCAATTATTATATAGGGACAATTGGTCACGCGCACCACGTGCAACGGGGGGCCCGGTTGGTGCAGGCAGGACCCACCGACTCGAATAATTGGAAGGGAATTGGCGGCTTGCTCTCAAAAATGCCCCTTTTGGTGGGTGGAAATCATGGTGTGAGTTAAGCAGGACATTAGGGTTCTCAAAAATGCCCTTTTTGGCATTCAATAAATCCTAATTAGCTTATCTTAATTAAAAATCTAATTTTAATTCTATGCTTACACTTATATTATTTGCATCATGGTTGTCGAGAGTTTTAATTTTAATTTTACACTTATTTTATCCTTACACTTACACTTATGTTCTAATTTTAATTTTAATTAAGCTCTCTTAATTAAAGGGAGCTTCATACGAGAGAGGGAGAGAGAGAGAGAGAAAAAGGTAAAAAAAAAATCTACGAGAGAGAGAGAGAGAGTATTCTAATGATTGAGGTGGGCCACATGGAACCCAGAGACTGGGTCCCACCACAGTAAAAGAAAAGGCCCATTGGTGGCGGGCCCCATTGCATGGTGGTGACTGAACCTTCATAATATATATGATATATTAATAATATTGGAAAATAATATATATATATAATATTAGAAAAGATTATATATATATATATATATTGTGAGATAAGAAAGGAAAAACAAATAATATAATATATATATATATATATCCTCTCTCTCTCTCTCCTCTCTGTATATTTATTGATAAGAAAGGAAAGAGAAAGAGAAAAATATCAGTACAATTAGATGGAAAATAATAAGAAGAAAAAAGAAATATATAAATCGCCAGTTATTAATGGTAAAAGGAAGGATGATAAGAAAAATAATATGTTTCCTTTCATTTTTATTTATGATAAAAATGAAAAAGAATAAGAAAAATTGTAATCTGTTTCCTTTCTCTCCTTTTAAAGTGTGTTTCAAATGGCTGGAAACTTATAAGAATGAAGGCAGGGCAGCAAAGAGGGGCTCGTCTCCCTCTCCGTGAGGAGTTCCATGGATTCTGGGACTGAGCTCTCTCTCTCTTTCTCACTCCCTACCCCCTCGTTTTGCGCCCATCGTAGTTCCATGTCCTGAAGGTTGCCCTCTTTGCCGCTCCGTTTCTTGTTTCTGGTCCTCTCTTTTACACCCACGCAGCATATCTTCACTTCCGGTCTGTAATCATTTTCTACTGCTGTCTGCCGCCTTTTCTCCTTCGCTCCTGCGTTAAAAACCTCTTTTTTATTGGTTTTCTTCTCGCTGATATGATCGTGGGTTCGGTCGTCAGGAAGTTTCATTCTCGATCGCTTCGTTTGTGTTTCGTGCTTGTAGTCATCGTTTCCCTTTTGCACTAAAATCGTTCTTTATTTGGGTTCCCCTTTGTATGGCCATGGATTCTTTCGTTAAAAAATCCTTCTTTAGTGATTGTTTAATGGTGTGGTGGTTGGGATGAATCAGATTCTTGTTTCAGGCTTTTGCTATATTTATTTTCAGGTGCCGGCGGTGGATTTATCTTCTTTTTGCTGAAGAGTGTTAGGGCTAAGCGGTCTGCGCTGCTCTTTTAGTTGATGATGTTCCCTTGTGGTTTTGCTTCTTTGATGGCGGAATCGTGATGGATGAGGGTGGAATTGGTTGCTGAAACTCAAGATTTTCCGGTACTTGAGGTGGATTTATGAACTGTTTGTTCTTGTCGGTGCGGAAACGATCAATAATTGTCCTTTAGCCGTTGTTCCTCTTGAAAGGCGTTGATTCGCTGCTTATGCAAACGATTGATTTGATTGAGAGACTGGATTTGGTTGCAAAAAAGTTGGATTTTTATGGGGAAAAGCTGTCGATAACTCGGTTGTTTGGTTGGTTTTTGTGAAAAATGGAGAGCGAAAAAAAGATCTTGATGATCGATGGGAATGATTGTGGAGATCTGGGGAAAGATTGTAAACCAGAGGACATCTTGTGCTCAGAGATAGTAATGGATGAAAATGGTGTACTTTGGTACGTGGATGGTAATGACGGTTTTGAGGGCGAGAAGGGTGAGGGAAGCAATGTGGTTTTTGCAAGGGAGGCTCCTCTCTCGACAAAAGACCCTCTGACCTCCAAAGATTATAGCTGTGGCACCAACAAGTTCAGATTGATGGAATCTGAAATCCGAAGGAAGGACAAAACTAAACAGGAGAAGAAGCTCAGCAGGAAGGACAGGATCGAGCTTGGTCGTTTGTTTCAGGGTGCATTGAGTTCTCAGGATTTAGAGCACGCTGAGAACTTCATTCTGTTGGCAGATCCACAAACTCTTAATGATATGCTGTGCATAACATTAGACTCCATATGGTTCTTGACAACTAAGCAAGAACTGAATGGTGTTACTGGGATGATCAAGAAGATCGTCGCCAATGGAGCTAATGACTTCACGAGGGCTACCCTCAGGACATCGTTTCTGGCTTCATGTGTTTCTGCATGTCAGAGCAAAACAATGAGTTTGGCTGATACAGTGGGCATCATGGCCCAAAGGTATCAAAGTCTCCAACCATCTCAATTCCCGTTCTTGGACATGAATAATTGTGATTCTTTGCATAATCTCCTTTGTGGTAGGAAAAGTAGCATCTTGTTCTACGGATGATGAACTTGTGCCCTTCTCATCCTCTTTTGTCAGGTTGCATGAGCGTCTTCGAGAATGTCATGGTGATGAAGTTTTGAAGGCAGAAGCAGGTGTGAAGGTCCAGAAGTTCACAGACTGGGCTTTGAAGTGCATTGGGATTCACTCTCGGTGCCGAAAGGATAGGGACAGAAGGAATTACAGCACAATTTTTGAGGTCCAACTTCAGTTGTCAGCTTTCAAAAGCTTTTTAGATCTTGCTGGCAACAGCCTTACCGGAAAGGATTTTACTGAAGCTTTTGACGCAGCATGCTTCCCTCTTACTCTATTCTCTAGCTCGTTTGATCCGGGTTGGGCATTTGGAATATCGGCAACTGTAATACAAGGATTACTTGGGATGCTAGTGGAGGGTGGTGCGGACAATGTAAACCAATGCTTTCTCGAGGCTTCAAGATTTGGAAGTACAGAGCTTGTCCGAATCTTGCTACAGGTATTCATCTACTTCTAGTTTGGTAATTGAAGTGCCTTACTTTTAAGTTCTTTTACCTTATATATTGGCTATCCGTCACCCCACGTTCTAGGGAAGATACAAGTAGTTGAAACATTTTCTACTTTCAAGGAACCTTAATTTCTTTCGAAGATGTGGTAGTATTTCTTCTATGGGCAAACCTGATGCGTTGTACCAGTGGCTGATCTTTATAATTATTCCTTAATTAAGTGAATTGGAATTTTTGGTGAGCAAAAGGGAACCATCAATCAACGGTTGGACTTCTTACAGGAATAGGTTCTAGGATATTTCACGGGAGCTAAAGGTGGAAAGGGTTGCATTAACTGTCACTACACATGATGCAAAGATTATGCCATCACCAAGTGTGGTTTTACTAGGTTTAGCTGTCCTAATGAATACTTTCCTTAAAGATGGCCAAAACAATTATTTTGAAGATCTAATGGACCCTTTTTTGGAATCAAATTACTGGCTAAGATGGCTTCCGACTTGAGTTTCAACCAGACACCAGAATCAAATAATTTCTTGGTTTGACCAATTAAATAAAGCTGCTGGGAAATTAGTTTATACAATGATAAACCTAGATTCAGCCGGATATGGAAGTTTTGATTCGCATTCACTTTTTCTTTCTTCCTCCAGATTGCTCAAAGGAACAGCTTGGATGTTGATGTTGAACTTGCCTTAGGCTTTGCCTCTCACCACTGTAAGATTGGAACCATGGAATGCTTGGTGGAAGAAGGGAATGCTGGGGCCTTCCTTGGTCCTTTGTTGCGAGCGGCTGAGAGGGGCTGCATGCAGGTAGTTCAATGGTTTGTCGATCGGGGATGTAGGGATATGGAACTATGCATTGCACTTACTGCTTCCGTCGCTAGCAGCCAGGTGGGTATTGCAGCTTACCTTCTCCCACGCATCCCAGAGCATGTCCTTGCTGCCCTCAGCATTGAGATCCTAAAGGCAGCAGCTGAGAGAAGCAGTGGCTCGCTAGCTGGTGTTGAATTCCTTCTGCGCAACAACTTCCTTGGTGACCCTGTGGCAACATATGCCGTGGCTGACAGCATTGCCGAGTCCAGTGACGATGAGGCTGTGGCCCCTGACCTGAGAGCTTTTCTGAAGTTGCATTGGTCGGAGGCAGCATTTGCTGAGGGCTTGAATTATGGGCAGAACCACTTTGTGAATTTTATGAGGATTCTGAGAAGGGGTGGCTCACCCATCTGTCTCAGGGATCTTCCGCCATCCCTGGTGACGGCCATAGCGTACCTATCGCTGTACAGAGAGTGTCGGAAGGCAGGTGGGTTGTTGTTGCCGCAGAAACTGAGAGGGCAACTTGTGGAGGCAGCTAGCAAGGTCGCGGGGAGGCCGGTGGACAAGAACAGCCAGGCAGGAGACCTTATGGCAGTTTTGGAGCATCACCTACCGACCTTCTTTCTGCAATCCCCAACCACCACCAGCCCCTCACTATAGTTTAACTTACTGATAGAACACTGAATCAAGGGACAATAAATGACTTTGCTATAGCCCTTTAGCTAATGGAACTCTGTGTTCTCTTTGGTGTTCTATGCTTCTGCATCAAGAGTTGCATGGAACATTTTAATGGCAAGTCAATTGAGGGTATATCTTGAAAATTTGATCAAGCTAAAGTTGAATCTGCTGCTTGTAATCACATTGCAGTACTAGTATCTGAGCATTATTCATGAAGAGCTACTGGTTTATACCACAATCATGTTTAATGAGATGTTATCATCAGCAACCAAGAAGTGTCAGATGCTCACATTATGCATTGTGTATTGGACAAAGACTTATGCTTGTGGGTTTAACTGTTTGCAAGATTGTATGTATATTATACTGGAACAAGGGTAAAAATATAAAGAAAAAACCCCGAGCTAAGGTTCAAGAAGCCTTACATCATTCTGAAATCTTTACACCATAATCAACCAGAAAGTTGGTGACCCAATAATCACAACAACAACAACAAGATCTTGATTTTGCTCCATCTGCATCATAAATCTTATTCAAGTCTCCAGGAATACAGTGATGTAGCCAACCCTCAATTATCTGATGTGCTATAAATCAAACAAACTATTGCTTGCTGTGAATACTGTGTATCATAAAGTATAGTTGGACTTGAATGAACTGTATCATTCTGTGGAGACAAACAATTTACCCATTAAACAGAACAAGAAATCCATATATTTAAGTCACCTTGTCTTCCAAAATCAATCCACTGGATGACAAATCAAAATTACTATGTTAGATCCCAACATTGTTAATATTTTATATACATAAAAAAAGGACATACTAAATGCACAAGGCTCTCACCTGTATCTAAGATTGCAAATATATGAATTTTGAACACATATCTCTTTCCTTTGACTATGCTAATGTCACTGATATTTCTTTCCTTTGGCTATGCGAATGTCACTGGTTTCTTACACAGTATCTCTTGGTGCTGACATCAAGAAACCAGAGATTGCATGTTCAAGACCAGCAACTTAGATTTGTGAAGTAAAAATTCTGAAAGGAAATAATCCTATGATGTGAGGCTAGAAACAACAACACATTAAATAGCTTAATTTCTTTGGCACATCTTAAAACTTGTAGAAAATGAACAAGAATATTGTGAAAATTTTTGCTACTAACATGAACATCAAGGCTGAACAAGGCCAACTCAATTTATTCACAAGGTGATGCAATCTTTCTTACATCTGAAGGCATGAATGCCAAGATCATGAGCAAAACAAGGATGCCTATTGGAAGCAGCAGCACTGCAAGAGGTGGTGGAGGCAATGTGGGTAGTATCACTGGAAGTATCAGCAATGAGGCAGTGAGGCAAAGCAGAACCAGAAGAGACTCTGCACTGAAGTACTTGGAGGAGAAGGCTTTATGGTCTGGTACTTGTGATCCAACTCCTCCATGCTTAGTTCTTGAAGTAGCTGCAATGCTATGTCTCTTTCTTCTGCCATCCATTGAAGCACTCTAGTAGAGTTGATGCTTCAGAACACACACTACTGTCAGAGATGTCAACAGTTCATGAGACACCACCTCTCACCAACTTGGCTTTCTGTGAGCTAAATTTGCTTGCAGCTTCAGAAACAATCACCCACTTCATGATCAATATCCATGTAGAATCTCACCATGTTTTTAGATGAGCAATGGAGGCAGTCAAAGTAAAAGAGGACAAGAAGCTGCAAATTTAATGGCTTTAGCATCTGTGACCAGATTCACCAGTTTCCTGAATCCATGGATCATTATAGAGCAGTTAGTTTTGTGGTGAGAAACAGAAAACAACGCAATAATTTTATTAGATCAATCTCAAAAGTCAAAGCTCTGAAGGATCATCATGCAATCTCAAGGAATCATTGTTTACACTCACATAGAAAGAAAACATCTGAGAAGATCAACAGAGCAACATCTTTGTACATCCAAGACTGTCTGCTACATCAATTCCTTGAAAGTTGTTGCCCAAAAAAAGCAAAGGAAAAGAGGGGAGAAAACAGTTACTAGGAAGAAACTAAATGGTTCTTTGGATGAGCAAAGTAAGACACAAAATCCAGATAAGAATCTCAACCAACAACATCATGAGATGGGTTGCCCATTAAAATTGCAGCAAATAGAAGAAGGAAGGTGGTTTAGCATCGAAGGTCATTTTATTGGGTTGGCAAACACCCATTGTAAGAAGATGAGAATGGAAGAGAGAGATCAATACCTTAGTTGCCATCTGTTGCCAGTCGAAGTAACATAAAAGGTCATGAAGAAGACACGAGTGATCAGTCAGTCCATATGCTCTCTCTCTCTCTCTCTCTCTCTCTCTCTCTCTTTCTCTCTCTGTGTTCTGAGTTGCTCACATGCAGAGGAGGCGGGGAGGAGGAAGGGGAAGGGGGAGGGGGAGGTCGACGACGAGGTGCTTGGCGATCGACGGCGATGAGATATATACCGTGGGAGTAAAAAGGCACAACCAGATGGGCTTCCGCTGCTCGCTTCTGACGTGTGTGGGGTGGGTGGGGACATGAGAGCGAAAGATGGTAGAAGGTTGAGGGGTGGATACATTGCATCCTATTCATTCTCGACAGGCAACGCTGTCCATAGATATGGGAGTTTGTGGTGAGTAGGCTTAGATTCTCCTCGATCTAATGCAAAACTAATCCTCAAACCAAGTCATCGTGACATGAGTCATGAATTTTTTATTCATCGATCAATATTCTTAATTTGATGATTACAATTTTCAAAAGCTTAAACAATTAGGGAAAAAAATTCAATTAAAATCTCACAAATAAACTAGTTTGTGCTTGACAAACCAAATCGTAGTATGCTATCTATAAATGTTAAACTGGCATAATGGGTAACACAAACATTTCTTATATTATATAAGATGAAATAAAGATCTATGAATGCATAATTCTAATTCAGTATTGTTGTTACACTGAGGTCATCTATTGATGAGTCAGCTCGACTCGATCTAACACCAGAAGTGTAGCCTTTCTAGAGAGCTAGCGCGGAGGGCGTGGCTCTTTCAACGATGATTGATTCTTATGAGCTCTTTTTGGAAAGTTGAAACAGGCAGGGATCATAGATTGATCCCGATTACTAAGAATTAATGGGAGCTCTCATACTTTTTAAGTATTAAGTGGTAGGATTTATGATCCCTACCAACGATTGCGAAGAATTGGTGGAAACTCCTATACTTTTTTTTAAGTATCCAGTGGCGAGATGAGTCCATACTTTTCTTATCAAATATTTTATTATTTGGATCGGAGTTTCAATAATCTAGAAAGCTTAAGCTCATAAAAAAGGATTGATGGTATGGCAGAACGCTTTAATCCAATGGAACTCGAATCCTTAGTGTGTCTTGTTCGAGAACCGAATAATAGATCACCGATAATATGTCTCCGTATACTCTATCGTAAAATTTTAATATCTAATTAGTATATAGTCACGTATCGAACTAAGATTTTTTAAAAATCAAGAGTTGTCTCAACTCTTGTATCTTTCAAAGATAAAATTGTCTTACAACTCCCTATGGAAAGTTGTAAATGATTGACTCAGCATAACCCAATCCAATCTTTTTCTTTTTGTTTTTGAAGGAAGGGAAGGGAAGGGAAGGGTAATAATAGCAGTTCCAAAAACGAAAGAAGAAGAAGAAGAATCTATTTCCGATCTTCCTGATACAGTAATGATTCCCATCGTCAGCTTCAAACGGAGAAGCTTCGTTCATTCCGGTGATCATCAAATCAAAGCCTTCCCTTTCGTTTCGTTTCGTTGCTCCCAAGAGCCAAAGACGAAGTTGACATTGTAGGTTCCCTTCACTTGGCCATCTTCCCTCAGTTCCCCTTTGTCCTTTTCTGTACTCTGCTCACCACCACTTTCGCACATGATTTGGTTCTCCAATCTCGCTTTCACTTCTGAAAGATCTCAGTACACACATATGCACATATAGGAATCATCTACAAGTCTATAATTGATATACAAATCACGACAATTAAGTTGGGGATTTCGAATCATCTTCTAGAAGGCTATAATTCATATGGAAATCACGACAATTAAGTTAGAGTTTCAAAGTAAAGTCTGACAAATCATGGAGCACGAATCATCCATCATCTACAAGACTATAAATGATATAGAAATCACGGCAGTTATGTCGGGTTTCGAAATAAAATTCGATAAATCATCGAGCACGAATCATCATCTACAAGGCTATAATTGATATTAGAAATCACGACAATTAGAAATAAAATCTGACAAATCATTAAGCACGATCACAAAAATCGCCACGAGAAAAAAAAAAAAAAAAAAAAGTGTGAAGAAGGGAAAGCTTAGATTTCCCCTCAATGGCTGTTCAAGCTTTAGTGGACTCACGGGATCTTGTACTGTGTACTGTGGAAGATGCCAACTCCATGTTCTCTCCACTGTTTCTTGTGCCATTTCCTGTTTCATCCTGTGTAAAGGAGAATCACATTACTAATTGGTTCAGCAAGGAATTCTGAGTATTAGTTTCGAAAGTATTGCATGGATTTCTAGTATACCAAGTGACCTGAATAAGATTAGTGGTATGAAAATAATAAAAAGAGACTTGACTAATACAATCATATAAGTTTACCTCAAATGGTGGAGACGCCATTGTGTCAGTCTATGCTATGCCCTTGATATCATTTTCAAGCTACAAGAAAGCAGCAGGGAGATGATGGCCAACCTTGATCCACGTACCTCACAACACATCACATGTGTGTTTGTGTTCTGGATGCTGAGATGCTCTTCACCAACTGTATGAACTGAACCTGGTCTTGAACAGCATCTCAGCATTCACTCACTCAACTCTCATGGGAGATGAGACACCCACTCCCATCTGCTGCTGTTGGGCGGTTGCTCCAATGAACACTATGATCTTGTTCGTGAAGATGAGTGCAAAAAAAGGCACCTTTTGTCCTGCTGTCCTCGTCAACCATCCACTGGAGGTATCCACAGCTGTGGCCGATTCAAGTCTTTAATGCAGCAGTAATAGATCCACCACGATCACATGTGATGTGGTTGACATTGTTGGCTTGGTTCTTGTGTTTCCAGTCGAAGATCTGGAGACATGCAACCCCATCCTTGTGGCTTGCTTGCTTAGGAATCAACAGAAGCTGCATGTAGTTGCTAACAGCTGAATCTAGTGTTCCTGCGTAGGGCCAACTAAAAACAGGTCAAACCATTATAACATTTGCATCATGATCAATCCAATTCAATTGAATGCAACTATAAGATGATGATGATGGAACACAGTCAATTACCAGTTAACTCTAAGATGATGAGCTGCATCTTTTTCTCATTACAGAAATTTGAAAACTCTCATCTGAGAACTTCTCTGAGATGCTTTGTGGCAAATAAAATTATACAAAAAGAAGCTTATAAAACCTTTGGATTTATTGCAAATTCTCAATGTTTTTCATTTCATCAAACTTCCTGAGAGTATTATAGTTTCGATGCCATACCTTCCAGGCCTTGACCTATTCGACAGTTCCCATCCTCATCTTGAAGGTATTGGTCAGATCCAAATGTCTTTCTATGTGCGAGTAATCTTCTCCATTATTCTTAAAATAGAAATGCTGATACCATTTGGTGAGGTCCCTTGCTCTTGTGACATGTTCCTTCCTGAAACAGAGACTGGGTTTCTGAAGTAGCACAAGGTCACATGTTTTGTCATAATAAAGCTTTGAATCTTGTATATGAAAAAAAATCAATTGGAAAGAGGGTGCAATGGAGCTTCACCAATTCTTAAAAGAGAGCAAAGACAATGTCACCATCTATGATACAAGACCCAAATTCTAGGCAATATTTAATGCACATGCCAGATGTTTGAGAAAAGAACTCATAGGAAAATTTCCCAATTATTTCCGTTGACAATTAATACAATATTATTCCTCCAGCATGCGCTTAATACAACTTTTTATTGGGAACAGAAAAACAACAGAATGTACACTTTAAATTGACTTGCATTCTAGGATTAGCTTAAGAACACGGAGTCATGTTAACCGGAACCACTGGTGTACTCACCTGATTCTAACAATGCAAGATTTCTAAAGAGGAGCAAAATATGGAATGTTGGTATCGGTAACCATGAGAATTTGCAGATGATATAAACGAGATTATCAACTTATTTGATGTCCAATATATTTTTGTGGCAAACATGGGAAATGAATTTGCACATAGCCAAGCATCAAATATGGGAATGAGGAATTACATTTTTGGTAATACTCTGCTCTAACAACAAGTATCTTGATTTTCAGTATCTATTTCTTCCTTGTAAAAGTAATATATTAATTATAATACTTCAAAGGAAGAGTATTTTACCTTCAAAGGCTCTGCAACCATCCACATTGGAAGCTCTATCTGGGATCAATGTTCAAGACCTAGACCAAGGTAGACATGATTGTTAGCATTCACTTCTTTTTCTCTGAGGTACATGATGAGGATTCAGAAAGTTATTGTACATTAAATTAGATGACATAGACAATTAAAGAATGATTATTTCAGTGTTAAAGAGAAAATAGTCAGAAACCTCATTGAAAAGATGGTTTCTCATTGTAATAGTGTATTAGATAGCCATTACATTCATCTATAGTTGCAAATTGCAGATTAGTTACCAAATACCAACTGCATAACTTCAACAGCCTGCATAAAAGAGCCTAAATTCAAAGACAGAATAAAAGCAAGTCCTGCAAGCATTATAGTAGGCTACTTTATGTGATGACTGCTGTTTCCCTGTCAATAATTTGTATCCCAATATCAACTCAGTTCATCCAAGAAAAGTAGGAATGTAGCATTCATGAAAAGAACATGATATCACATCTCATAGCTCATCCAAGAAAAAAAAATTGAAGACTATGTAAAAACTTGGTCTAAGATTCTAAAATACAAGGGATTTCAATAAGTGAGAAAAGCAAAACATCTCATACTTCAAATAAGTGGTTTTTGTAGAACAATGTCCAATCAGAATCACCAGAAGAGTCCAGCACAAGCCCCTCCATGCCAATGGATTCTGCACATGAGATAGGTCCTCGTGGAGAAGCTTCTGTTTCACTCCTTTTAGCTTCAGACACAAACTCAACATATCCAAAACCAACTGTTGCAATAGGTTCTGTTGGATTCTTTAAAATGGAGCTGCTACTTCCACAGTCAGACTTAAGATCAGGAATGGATGCTCCTCTGTGTTCTTCATGGTGAACAAAGTTGTCATCATCTGAAAGCCACTGGCAGTGATCCAACTTCCCCATCTCCAAGACCCTACTGATAGGTTCCTCTCTCCACGATACCCTTGTTTGAGAACTAGGTAAAACCTCTTCTTTAGCAGAAGCATCCTTTACAATAGAGATCCTATCACAGTAGAGATTCTGCAAATGATTAAAATCTACAGAGTTTGACGTATGACATCGAAACTGGAAACTAAGCCCAGGCAATGGTGCTCGACAACTTGTATCATTGCTTAGTGGCTCCGGTGACAAGCTAACGTTTTCAAGAGACTCTGCCATTGCATCCATCTTAAAATCACCCAGATCATATTTCTTTCTTGAACTCGAAAAAGATGATGGCTTGCCGGTAACATGGCCTTCAATCCAAGAGTTCCCAGAAAACAGTGGGTTCTCTAAGACAGAGCAATTATGATGTCGTCCTGTCTCTTGCTGAGGCCTAATACGTTTGGTTTTGGATGTCTTTGCGATCCCCAGGATCATAGAGAAAGGACTGACACTACCACCAGTACTAGGAGTTTTCTGAATTCCAATACCAGATGACAGTGTTGTTTCTAAACTTGGAGAATCGAGGCTCATCAACCCACTGAGTTCAGGTGATTTCTCCCTGATAGAGTTATCATGAAAAAACCTCCAAGATCCACGATCAGGTGAAGTTCTGTTCCCCATCAACAACTCATCTTTGTGCATACCTTCTCCATCTTTACAAGGAGAAAGAAGCCAATCCACAGAAGCTTCAGCGGCAAGAACTTTAGAACTAGAATTGAAACTGCTATCGAGAGCCATATCAACATTCTCTGAAGGTGAAGAAAGCCAATGCATGGATGCCTCCGCTGGAGGAGGAGGAGGGAGTGTTACAGAAGCCTGAGTTCGATCAGTACGTCCAACATGAACCTTTTCAACCTCCGGCTCCCTTCCGCCGACGGTAAGTATGCCTCTTGCCCTACATTTCCTCCGGTCGCGCACTCTGGCGATCACATGGCCTGCAGCGAAGCATACAGGTGTCACAGCCACTGCAGAGGCCTTCACGGGAACCTCCGGCGAAATGGATGCTTCAACGGGAGGAATGGTGGCTGAAGTCGGTGTGCTCATCAACTTCTCAAAATTCTTGCAGTTGGAGATATGTTTCCTCTTATTGCACCGCTGAAAGAGATCCGCGTTTCTTGGATTCGATGCTTTCCTCGATCCGAGCTGCTTGTCGGCTTCAACATCGGACTTTGATGTGTTCTTTCGGAAGGTTTGATACCTCGAGGGGATCGTAGGGTTCTTGGAGTTGGAGGGTACATTCCTAGAATTCGAAGGGGCCGATCGGTGAGTTCTCGGCGCTGGCTTCGACCGGGCTAGCGATTCTTTGTCAGAGGAATGAGAGAGCAAGAATCTGAAGCACCCCCCTGTGGGTGCCTCCGAGGAGCCCAGATGAGGAGGAACCGAGCCGCCGTTGAGATCCTTCAATGGATTTCTACTCTGTGTCGGCTTCTTCTTGGCCTCCGATTTCTCCATCAAACACTCCTTGGAGCTCCTCTTCCCCATCTCGGAATGGATCCGTTGGCAAAATGGAATTCTTTTAAAGCGAGACGAGGCGGGCTTTTCCGCTCGGCCTCGAGTTTTCGACCCGAATCGATCGCCATGTCCAGGGAGGAGGAATTCTTCAAACGATCGGGGCTCTCCATGGCGCCAAACTGATAGGAATTTGACGGTGAGATCGGCGACGGCAGCATGAGATGGACGGCTCGATTTCTCCCTTTAGCGCCACGCTGCTGTTCGGCCCGTTGGCGGCAGCATACAAGAAAAAGAATCCAAGAGAAGGCCAAAACAACGTACCGCCATTAGCGTCTACGTCTCCCGCCGCTCCGGAGTTGCGCCTTGGGGAAGAAGGAGATGGAGAAGATCGCCGACCCTAACTCTCAAATCGAAACAAAACCCTATCTTTGGAGCTAATCTGTTTGCCCTGTCGGTGTTGAGAGCAACCGAATTAGAAGATTAAATAAAATATTATACAAATGATAATTAAACATCGAACGAAATAGAAAGGGATGCATATAGCATTCGAATTCACCCACCTATATAACCATCACGTTACCAAGCCAATCCCTTGTGACCATAACAATTGGGATTGCATAATCTTATCAACACCCATCCAAATCCTCATGATCTAATCGAAGAATACAATTTGGGACATCAATTCCAGAATGGGTATTACAATTATGTGCTAGGAAATCAGATACAGTACCAAGAAGGGGTCTCTTCCCATCTTCTTTGATATCTAAACCACTTACAAAAAGAGAACCATAAAAGAACTCTGATAGGAAAAGCGATCGATTTATTCACATCCGGGCTGCCTATTTGATCGCAAAACAGAGGAGCTATATCGGAAGAGCATAACCACGTAGATAATTGGAATTAACACCTGACTCTCTGATTAGAGCGATCCGACCGGTTCGTGCCACCTGAGACAAATGAGACCAGAAACAAGTTTTTGGATCAAACAGTTGTCCATGAAAAATAATTAGATGCATGCACATATATACATCGTTCAACAATAAAAATGAATCAGACATTGAAGTGTAGTTAAAACAAAATGAAGCTGGCCAAGGCTGATGAATTATCTGGTACATGTTAGAAAACCGACGAGGACCAGCATATAATTTGAAAGCTAAGTCACAGAAGCATAAACTGAATAAAAGGAATGATACCTCACAGATGCCATAGGGCTCCAATAACCTTTGCAGTGCGACCATCTTGTTCAAATCTCCAGTGAGCTACAATAAATGTTACAACTGTCAAATGATTTGCACATTTTTTGGCATAAGTATTCAAATAACAAACTTTCATGTTCAATGGTATTTTTTGAGTATGGTCTACAGATGATGATCTCTTAAACTAAACAAATAGTTAAGCTTAAGGACAAAAAGGAAAATAGTTATCCTATGTAATAGTTAAGAGATTTTTGGCAGGTGAATGAGAAACAGGATTGTGATTGTTTAATGCACCAACCATTAGAGCTGCGTACAGGCTAACATGGTCAATTGAGGATATGGTCATGCGCAATAAAATTGGAGAATTGGTGTCAAGGCCCAAGAGTAAATCCACACATTAAAAAGATTACTTAATAGCCTCCACTGAAAAGCTAGGCTAACTATATGTGGTTCCATATAGACAAATGATGACATCTGAAAAGCCAGGGTAACTGTATGTGGTTTGATCTATAACTTAATAGCAATAAGAAACAAATTGTATTAGGAGTTTCAAACTTAAGTGAAAGAATATAATCAGGCGAAACTAAATTTTAATTCTGATAACCGCCTCCACTGTCTTGGTTTAAACATTTTATTATAGACTGAAAGAATATAATCAGGCGAAACTAAATTGTGATTCTGATAACCGCCTCCACTGTCTTGGTTTAAGCATTGTATTATAGATTCAACAAAACCAGCTTAATGCAGCAGTCTGCTCACTCCACATGGAAAGTAAATAATGAAAATTCACCACCAGAATGAAAAGTATTGATCTAGAGAGCTGATTGAAAACACAACCTCAAGTGTGATTGTATGACCAGAAACATCCACAGCTTTTGCTCTAAAAATCTCAGCGATGTCTAGGATATCTCTTCGGGCAGCAGTGTTTACAGCAACCTTTATAAGCATCAGCTCTCGTTCGGCAAAAGGCAAATGAGTGATATCGTGAACCTGAATGTGTCAACTTAAGAGACTAAGAATGTAATTCGGGCCAGCTCGTCAAGGCATTGAATTTAATTTACCTCATGGACATCAATAAGCTTGTAAATCTGCTGTACTAACTTTTCAATAGTTTCATCAGTTCCAGGGACCACCGTAGTAATACGAGATATACCTTCCTTTTCAGCTGGACCAACAGCAAGACTCTGTCAAGAAAGGGAGTCTAAGCAATTCACATGAACATTTAAACCAGCAAAAGTAAAAAAGTAAACAGACGTTGACAACAAGCAACCTGAATATTGTAACCCCTGCGAGAGAACACCCCAGTGACAATGTTCAGGACCCCAGGAATGTCATTTACGAGGATGGATAAAGTATGTGAACGAAGTCCACTTGACTGGGAGAAAATATAAATCAAGCACAGATTGTATGTACTTCAAATTAGTTAATGTCAAATTTTAGCAGAGCAAGCCTCTATGATAAATGCAATAACATAATAAATTCAAGAAATTCGAACATTTAACTCAAAGTATTCTGATAAACCACTCGTGGAGCCTGCCAGCACCATGTGCTGGGATAAAAAAAAAATTGCAAAGTCCAAAAGAGAAATCAGATATTCACTAAAGACTTGGTAATTTATTTCTGAAACATGAACTTAAATCATCATTCCACAAATGATCTAACTCATCAACAGCCACTGGAAACAGTTTGTAGCTAATTGACGAACCGATCCAAATACGTGAAGGTTCAAATACATGTTCCTAAACAATCGTGTTAAAAAATTGTAACATCTGTGACTTCAACATAGGTAAAAGAACAGGTATCTCCACTATCTTGAACAAAATGAATTGAGTTTAATCACACTATCCACAGATAGTGTAATGTAATAAGGCAAAAAAGAGTAAACTTACATCTTCATCATCAAGAACGCCCCAATGTGCATCAAGAACTTGATTGACCACAAAACCATTGTAGGGATCCACCGGATAAACATCTCCCTTCAATTTTTATAAATCATCATTCACTGTTCAACAAAGCTATATACTAATATCCATGTGAATCTACAAAAAATGCATCTAAAAGATAGCTACTCTTTCAGAATGGGAAGAATGTTTAGCTAGTGTTGGAATGTTTGGAAGGAGATAATCAGGCAACTTTTGTTGGCTTATAACCAGCTTTGAACTTTTTTCATCTTTGTTCTGTGGGCTGGTTGCTTTTATGTAGATACTGTTTTGTTTACTTTGTTTTCCTTTTTATTTTGGTCTACCTTCTCTATATTTCAATCATTCAGCCATTTAAAACAACGACGTTGGTTTTCCCTTCCAGATTTACTCCAGAAAAAAAGAAAGAACAGTGCATATGAATTTTGATACATAATCCATTTTATGTTTTAAGGATATTCATGTTTGAAAGATATTCAATGTTTTAACAAACTCCGGCAGGTACAAGTATTCTTAATATGTTATAATCTCCAAACATCATATTTGCTTAAATTATAACCCTTCAGTAAGTTTGTGTCCTTTGATTACCCCCTTGTACTTAACTAGAATGAGTAAATGATTGCAAGTCAGGTAAAATATGATTCTATCGTAAACCCAATCAGCATTTGTTCCTATCAGAATTATTCCATGTGATGTAATTTATTGTAAAAACTCCCCTCCAGAAGTATAAGGTCAATCTAAGGACAACCAACACATCTTCTTGATAGCCATTGACTGTTGAGAAAAATGGGAAAAGATAACCAACTCCAGATGATTGTTCCAAGTCGCCACTGAATGTTCCACTGGGAGACTGAAGAATAGCCATGTGACTCATGCTCTCAAGGTCTGGATAAGAAGCAGCAGAGAATCTCCAGAAAGGGGCTGTGTCTCCAATTTTTTCCCTCCTTAAAGCAATCTACAGGAAGAACAAATTTGGAATTCAGAACAAATTCAGAACCTTGCCCAGAAGAAACAAGAAAGGAGACAACCAATTAAAATTATTGTAGTCATAACCTTGCCAGTTCGAGCAATTTCCTTGATCCCAAACTTGCTCAGGCTCCTCTGAACTGCAACTATTTTCCCAGGATCTCCAGTTACCTGCACTCATAGATATTAAATAGTTAGGCCTCAGATACTCATAACTAAAACAGAACAGAGAAATAATGTTGCAATTATCACAAAAGCAGAAGGTTAAATGAATATGACCTCTATGGTAATAGAATTTTCTGAAATATCAACTACTTTTGCTCTAAAAATATCAACCAAGCCCAACACCTGCAGATAGAAAGCAAGCAACATATGAGAATAAAACAGTATAATAGAAGACAGACAAATTGATGCAAGGAACTAAACAAAAACGCAACATCAATATCATCATTAGACCAACACCTCTGTCTCACCCTCAAAATAACATCCTAGAGGTGCGAACCTATCATAAAATAGAATATTTTTCAATCATCCACAATCCAAACCCATGATCCAAAACATAAAATTTGAAGACACCAAAAGCATTCAATTCTCATTCACACACATTATATAACTTGTGTAGTTTATAATTATTCAACACATCACTTGATAACTCCATAAAACCCAAGGCCAATTCAAAATTATTAACAACCACTTATAAACTCACAAGATCAATGAAACGCCATAAATACAAGAATGGATGAGATATATTTATACATGTTGGAGAGACTCATTAGGGTGAAAAGACAATGCCTATTCGAGTGAAATGTTATATCTTTTCGAATGAAAGGTTATGCTTGTTCGCTCGAAAGGACATGTCTATTCGAGTGAAAAATATTCATTCATTTAGAAAACCCTACCATTTTCAACAATAACACCTCTATTAGCTTGTGAGTGTTTTTGGGAGATGACAACTATCAGTCAGGATAACATGAAATTGAATCTTTTACGTGAAACATGTGGTTTTGATGCGTAAGATTATGATTTCTTTTGTGTCAGTATAGGACGTCACGGTAAATGGAGTTGAGATCCATGCTAGCAGCACATCAATATGTTACGATTTATGTTGTCAAGGTCCACTCCATGACAACGATAGACGACTAAGGCTAATAAATTGATGTGCTGCTACTTTTACCTTGTTTTCTCCTACGTATTATTATTTATAAGACACTCTTTTCTTTTCTCACTCATGGATTCCATCACCCCCTCGTAGAGAGAGATTTTCTCTCACAAATTAAGGAAAGAAAATGACTAAAGTAGCAAGAAGAACTCAGACGCTGCTTGTAATCATACAATGAAGACTCGATGCTCGACCTAGACACTGTGATTGGATCCACCAGCCATGCGAACATCTCCTTTGTACAATGTCACATCAATGTATGGCGATGGGGGAGCCTCGATGACATTCAAGTAAGAAAATTAATATTATTTATCATTTTTGTTTATAATAAAAAATTTATTCCATTTAATTTTACTAGTGCAATGCTTGTAGGTAGTGATATACCGCAAGCAGATAGGAAGAAATTAGAGACATTAAAATTCTCGGAATGACCCGATGATACTTCATGTTTATTTCTCTAAATCTGCTTGCGGCATCACTGCCTATCAGCATTGCAGTAGAAAAATTCAAAAGAATAATCATTTATTATAAACTAAAAATAACAAGAAAAACAATACTAATTTTCTTATTTGGATGCCATTAGAGTCTCATTGCCACACGTTGATGGGACACTATACAAAAAGAAGATGTTTGTATGGCCGGTGGACTCGATCGTAGGGTCAGATCGAGCATTAAGACTTCAATTTTGTTTGACTACAAACGGTGCTCGAGCTATTCTTGCTGCTTGAGTCGCTCTTTATCCTTAATCTGTGAGAGAAAATATCTCTCTATGACTTGGATTATGGAATCCACGAGTGATGTACAAATGAGAGAATTGAGGTAAAAGAGATTAATGCAGTGTTGCAGATGGGGGAATCCATCATCAAGAACATAGGATTCTCCATCACCACAGTGATCCAAGAACGTCAACGAAAATACATTCATCGATCATGGTCGCTTGGCCATGAACCACCGATCTACTTCTTAGATCAAAAGAAGAAAGAAGAAAGGTGGAGAAATGTAACAGAAAGAAGAATCACCAGAGAGGAGGGATAGGAGACAACCTTGCTCGGTTCTTGGTGAGGGAGAAGCCTCCATGGTCATCGATATTTATAAGATCCGTCTTAGTCCAATACCTTGAATTTAATCATCAAATCTTTTTTATCATTTAATTAATGTACAATACCTTTAATTTCTTTTTAAATGAATAGATAGTTGTTTGTACTCAACTATGCTACTTGGGTCCCTAATTTAATGACGTCTGACCAATTAAATAAGATGGGTATCAGAGAGAGCATCCAATTTCTCATGTTGACCTCATTAATGACCTCGCGACTGTTCAATGCACCAAAGTAGTTGCCAACCACCTCAAAAACAAATCATTGCATTCTTAATGTTCTCTTGTGTGATAAATAAATGGTAAGGCTTTGTTAGGAAAGACATCCGAAGAATATTAAATCCTTAAAAGTTATTCGGACTGAAACGATTAATGGAAACTGCTGCAAGGCATGGATGGGCCCCACTATCACGGACTTAGCTGGAATTGCCCAAGTCGTGAGGCACCCTTGCGACAAAGTCACGGACTTAGCTAGAGTTGCCTAAGTCGTGAAGCACCCTTGCGTCAACACCTCGGACTTAGCTGAGATTGCCTAAGTCATGATACGCCCTTGCGACATATGCGTCTACAAAGAGTCAGCCTAGTTGCAACCTTGTACAGGTCCCGAAGGACTTGCGAAACAGAAAGTTGATTAGTTTGAAAACGAGCGACGAACAAGTCCCAACGTCTCGCGAAAAGGGAAGCTTTACAAGCAATTCAGCGAACACCTTGAGGGCAAGAGAGAAAAGAAAGGAATGAGAAAACAATGACTTTAGAAGGTAGAATAAACAGTTGCAAGTCCACAAACAACTGCTCACCGGGCGTCGGGCGCGAAGGCAAGTTCCCGTCAAGTTAACGTGTGAACTTGTGAAGATTGTTCAATGCCCGACACTATACTGAAGCCCCATCCCCCATGGTGCCACTCAGGGTATTCCAGGGTGCTGTGATAGCTAACGTTTTACGTGCGGCTGCGATATGCGGAAAACAGGCCTTGGCACCTGAAAATGGAGCCATTTCGGGGCAGTTTGGCCCGGCACAATAAGCGATCGCACTACAACGCTGCGAATTGTCATTGCTTACATTTTTCAAGCAAAAACACACAAAACCAAGGCAGAACATGCTGCCATGTCTCTATACAAGCATGCAAAAGCGACGAACGGTTCATTGAACAAAGTTGTTACGGGTGCGCGATGACCGTTCATGACACCACAGAAAAGGAGGATGAACGCGGGTAGGCCCGTAAAGCGATTTGATCCGATCCGATCACATAATGTATGCTCGTGCAATTCGAACCCGATCCATCCGTAATTGCTTTGGATTGGATCAGGTCGAAACCTAAACTCTAAATCTTACTGCATTCTCCAGCACACCAATAACGGTCGAATTCCCCAACCGACTAAAGGACTCGAACGATGAAAAAATAATAAAAAATAAAACAATAAAGAGTAAAAGTAGTCGTTACCATCCTGCGCCATAAATGAAAATGGAATATGTTATGCTTATGGAGCCATGACGAGCTCTAGACGTATGTTGTGTCCGTCCAGTAATGGGTGGAATTATGTTATAAGCAAGCAATGTATGATAATAAAACTCCATTTTCTCTTCCACATTTTCTTAATTCTATTCTTCCAAATCACTAGTCGGTTAAGAATGTCTGTTATCTCATTGGGACCAAACTGTAATTAGGATCTTAATGGATAAATTACTTGTGGTCAATTCGCTAAACCTACACAGAACACAAGTATTAATGAAAGCCCTCTAAACTGGCAAGTCAGCAAGGACAGAAGTTAATAACAAGGATGTACCTCTGGGCGCCTGTGGTGGTCCACACTGAGTTTTATAAGCATCAATTCTCGTTCCACTTGTGGCTCTCTTGAGAGATCTTCAACCTAGTAATCACATGGGAGTCACCCATTATAACAAGAACTCTTGACAACATAGATTATTGAGTCAACCTATAGAAATGAGATAGCTTCAAAAACTCCAGGTTTAATAGATAAGAACAAAATTCAAATATGTGAAACTAAGTTTCCCAATGCTAGGAACATCGTAAAATCTACACGTTTGGCATAGAAACTAGCTGTTGCTGGACAGGTAAGGGATCCTTCCTGCCTGAAGAACTAGCTTTTGCCTCATGGATGTCATGAAGCATGAAGAAATTGATGACAAGTCATTTTTTCAACTAAAAATTTGACATACCTCAATTCCAAATTTTAGGCAATAGGATTTACAAAACTACAGATGACCATTTTATTTTAGCAAGACCAAGCATGTCTACAATTGATCGCTTAATTTGTTCACTAAGAGGTAATGACCACTTAGAAAAAATGCGACCAAAATTCCTGTAGAAGCACACTTTCAGGTACCATCCACTAATTTTGGTAATGTCTGCAACATATCCAATGAAAGGTTTGCAATAATTTCAGGTACCATCCACTAATTTTGTTAACGTCTGCAAAATTTGCAATACTGTCTGGTACAATCTAGTATGGGCAGTAATTACTGGTCGGATAGATTTCCACTATGCAGACCAGAATAAAGGAAGATATGACAGTCTGACAGTCTAATAGTATGCCGGTGCCACCTGGTATAGGAAGATATAGGCTCTGTATTCACCAGTTCTTTTTTTGTTTTTCTAGTTTTTTCAGACTTTTCCAGCATATACACTCAACATACTGGACCAGTATTCTTGACCCATACAGTACCAATGCAGAAAGTTGCAAACCTTTTAAGATTGCAAACATTGGAACCATCTTGAATAACAAAATGAAAAGTCCCTTGAGGAACTTGACAGCCACAACTCTATATTTTTTCTGTGATGCATGATGATAATTTGGCTTAACCAGATTATGGCTTACAAGGTGGTGTACTTCAGATTACTTATCCAGT
Source organism: Musa acuminata AAA Group (assembly GCF_036884655.1). NCBI lineage: Eukaryota > Viridiplantae > Streptophyta > Magnoliopsida > Zingiberales > Musaceae > Musa > Musa acuminata. The sequence continues at coordinate 10,327,672 of NC_088343.1, read as the reverse complement.
CAATTTTGAAATGAAAAATATTAGCTTCTTCAAGATGAAATGACATGGCATCATAATTCTCCAATCGGAGGCAGTTTTGACCAAAGTAGAGTAGTTGTATAATATAAATGATTAAAGCCAAGAATTCAAAAGAAATCTAATTGTGCAAATGCAAGTGCTGAAGATAATTACTATAAGAAGGGAAAACTACCTTTAAAACATTCACAAGCTTATAAAGCTGCTCGACAACTTGTTGCAACACTTTCTCGGTGCCTGAGACAGATATAGTGAACAACGCCTTGTCCGTATTCAAGCCGACAGCTAGTGACTCAATGTTGTATCCTCTTCTAGCAAAAACCCCAGCTATTCGATTTATCATTCCACTTTCATCCCCAACAAAGACCGAAATTGTATGGCGTCTCACCCTATATTAGTGAAAATACTAGTCATACAGGACTTTCAACTCTGATAAAGAATAACGGTCATCTAGAACTTTAAACATAAACAAGCAAAGTTTGGTGGTCTTCAGGTGTAAAAACAAATTCAATGGTCTTAAATGGTACAATATTGGGAAAATGTAGATATACTTTTCATAAAAAAAAAAGGTAGAGAAAAGGAAGAAAATAATGCGGTGATTCATGGCTTTGTGGAGCTACAAACTGGATAGCTTCATATTTGATTTTTATCTGGAATAGGAGAGCTGTCTGTGACAAAATTGAAATCTAAAGATAAAAGAAAACTATCAGTGGAGATACAAAGAATAGAGAACGAGGAAATAGGGCCAGACTGTCAAAGAAACTTCGTTGCTCACTAATTTCATGATAAAAATGAGTTTAATTCAGGGAACAAGAAAACCTTCAAATGCATTCATCTGAATCTACAATCCAATTGCAATTAGGACCCTAGCTATCAAAGACCTCAACAACAATCAGAAAATACATATGACGATATTGGCAAGCTATTTGAATTAAATCATAATATTGGTCTTGGTCACCGTTCGATGTATCATTCAGGTTATTTTCAGATAATCTGCAACATTGATCCATGATGATGATGAGAAAAAATACATAAAAATAAGAAACTTTTGCATATAATCACCACTTCACAACTATAAAGCAATCACAATCAGACAAAAATTTTCTCGGTAGCCAATACCTCAGAAAAAGCTAGTAACAGTGTGAAATTACCACAACGCAGTTCATTCCACCAAACACTCATCCAACACAAAGACGTTCTTTCACAATGCTATCGATGCCCATCTTCTCATCTGAAACTCTGGAAGAGCATGAACTGATACAACCGTTAAAAGGACCCTTATATGTGCCTACATAAGAGATCGGCTGTCTAAAGCTTCCAGACCCTCGATGGTTAACTCTCATCTTTTTTTGCAACATTATGCTTGCTGACCGCGCCAATCTCGATCGTATCAACATAATAAGCTAGTGAGCCAACAAATTCCTCCTCCTAAAACATGCATCACAACTAGACGACGACAAAAACCGACTTAAAAAGGCAAGCAATGAAACCCGGCCCGCTAATCGAACAAAACCGGCAAAAGGATCAAGACCAAGACACGACGAACTCGGATCACCACAAGAACCCAAACCGCGTTGAAAGGTAAACGAGGAGGATGAGCTTTACGGGTCATGACGCGTCGGAGGTGGCAAAGGGCTCAAGGGCGGCGGCGTCATCTCGCCGCTACGATCCTCAGCGCCGGAGGCGTGGATCTCCGCGAACCCACGCCGGGGTCTCGATCTTAGCGCCACCGGCCCGGGTAAATCGCCGGTCCTGGTTATCCCCCTCCCGGGCACCAAATCCCTGCGCGATCGATGTCCCGCGAAAGGTTTCGTCATCATCGAGGACGACGGCCGAAAAGTGGCGAACGCCATGGCTGCGAATCCGCGACTGAGAGAGAGAGAGAGGCGGTCAATGGGCGGTCATGGAAGAAACGTCGGAGGCACGTCGGGAAACGATGAATTGACGAGTTTGCCCATAAATCACAGATATGTTTTTCTTGGTTTTTTATGTTGACAAAAATATTATTAATTGTATTTTTTTTCTTTCCTTAAATTTATTTAACTTCTTTCACTAATTTATTTATTGTAATTATAATATTAGAATATTTCATCTATTGCAGCTCACAAAAATTGGCCACATAACACATCTAAAATTAAGTGTTCTCTCATTTGTATTTATAAGAAACGTCAAAAATTCATTTGGCCAATAAATTGCTACTATAATGTGCTGCTACTTTTTATCTTATTTTCTCCTATATATTTTTTATTTAAGGGCACCTCTTTTCTCACTCACGGATTAAGAAAAGAAAGTGATTGAAATAGTAAGAAGAACTCATACACCGCTTGTAATCGAACGATGAAGACCCGACGATGCTCAACTCAGACACTGTGATTGGATCCACCAGCCATGCCAACATCTCCTTTCGTACAATGTCACATCAATGGCGATGGGGGAGCCTCAATCACATCCAAGTAAGAAAATTAATATTATTTATCATTTTTGAGCTTATAATAAAAATTTATTCCGTGCAATGCTTTTAGGTAGTGAAATCAGAGACATTAAAATTCATAAGAATCATTATTTATTATAAACTAATTATCTTAATTGGAGGATGCCATTAGAATCTCATTGCCATGCGTTGCTGGGAAATTGTACAAAAAGAAAATGTTCGTATGGCCAGTGGACTCGATCGCAGAGTTAGTTAGATCGAGCATCGAGATTTCAAGTTTGTTCGACTACAAGCGGTGTTCGAACTATTCTTACTACTGCTTGAATCACTCTTCTCTTTATCCTTAATTCATGAGAGAAGATATCTCTTTATGACTTGGATTGTATAATCAAATGAGAGAGATTACAGTGGAATCCGTCGTCAAGCCATCCACATGATGATCCAAGAACATCAACGAAAATACCTTCATCCATCATGATCGTTTGGCCATGAACCATCCATCGATCTGCTTCTTGGATCAAAAGAAGAATAACCTTAGTGAGGAGGGAGAAGCCTCCGTGGCCGTCGATATTTATTAGACCCGTCGTGTCATAATCCAATACCTTGAATTTAATCATCAAATTCATGTAATTAATGTACAAGACCTTTAATTTCTTTTTAATGGGTGTTTGTACTACGTGGGTCCCTAATTTATTGACATCTAGCCAATTAAATAAGACGGGTATCCAATTTCTCATCTCGACCTCATTTAATGATTGATCTCTTCTTGACCGTTCAATGCACGGGAGGATGCAACACGGGTAAGCCCGTAAAGAGATCCGATCCGATCACATAAGGTATGCTCGTGCAATCCGAACCCGATCCGTCCATAAACTGCTTCGGGTCGGATCAGGTCGACACCTAAACTCTAAATCTTACTACATCCTCGGGCACACCAGTAACGGTCCAATTCCCCAACAGACGAAACGACTCGCTCGACGAAAGAAGAAAGCAGAATGAAGACTGAAAAATAGAGAGTAAAAGTAGCCGTTACCATCCCGCGCCAGGTGTCGTCAGCCTCTTCCAACGGTCGAATTCTAGGCCTCATCTTAGAGCCTTTAAATACAGCCATCCGGGCCTCTTTCCCTTGACACACACTACTGCTCGGTTGTCTTCTCACTCTTGGTCAGTTGTCGAGCGGGAATCTTTTTGCTTTTCCGTGAATCAGATCCACGATGGGGATGATGTCCATCACCTCCGCGGCCCCGGAGGCGTCCTCGCCGGCGCACTGCCGAGCCCACAAGGCCTTCCTCCTCAGCAACTACGTGCTGCTGGGCGCCGCCTCCAGCTGCATCTTCCTCACCCTCTCCCTCCGCCTCCTCCCCTCGGCCTGCGGCTTCCTCCTCATCCTCCTCCAGGCGCTCACCATCGCCGCCGCGATCGCAGGCTGCGCGGCGGCCTCCTCCGGCTCCTCCACCCGCTGGTACGGCGCCCACATGGTCGCCACCGTCCTGGCCGCCATCCTCCAGGGGGCCGTCGCCGTGCTGGTGTTCACGAGGACGTCGGACTTCCTGGCGGAGGGGCTCAAGTCGTACGTGAGGGAGGAGGACGGGGCGGTGATACTGAGGATGGTGGGGGGCCTGTGCGTGGTCATCTTCTGCATGGAGTGGGTGGTGATGGCGCTGGCCTTCGTGTTGAGGTACTACGCCTATGTGGATGGGGGAAGCGCCAAGGTGCAGCAGGGGGAGTATACCACCGGTACATGGCAGCCGTTCCAGGTCTGAGACCATAGTTGTGGCTTGAGAGCAGAGAATTAATTGTATGGGTTGTTGGCAGATGCATTTATGTTGCTGTAACTCCGATTTGTTATTTATTCTAATAGATCAGTGAGATCTGTTGATTTGAAGAATTCCATATTAAACATGTTTAATCTATTCTTGACATGGGCAGCATTCTTGCAATAAGAAAACCTGAAAACATAATCTATTGTAAGGTGTCTTGTTCCTCCAACCTATCTTCTCCTCACAGTAGTAGTAGTAGTAGTAGTAGTAGTAGTAGTTGGTGCCCGCTGTGCCACTTGCCCTTGAGAAGTAGATTGCCCAGCAACTTGTTGTTCCTCTGGCATGTTCATGGCTTGTGTCATGGCATTCATCACGATGAAGCCAAGAGGAACTAAATACATCCACTGCATGTATGACAAAAATTATAAAGGAAAACAGAAATGAGCAGCTGATAAATAAACAACACTTCGCTTTTCTACAACAAACATGCTGGGAAATTGAGAAAATGAGATTATAATAAGGTGGTAACTCACATATTTAGCCCAAAAAGATTTTTCAGGTGGCTTCACACCTTCACCAAGTCCATCCTCCCCGGCAAGCAATTCTTCGGCAAATGTTGGAGTTCTGAAAGTATAAAGAAATTTGACACCATGGACAAACTTGTTTACAATTTCCAACAACAACCCACCACCATCATTTATGGAATAACTTGTGAACTTCAATATCAAGTATTAAATCATTAGGTAATTCTATCGTATCACAAATTCTTTCACAGAAAATTTATATATACATGGGTTACCTTGGAGCTTGCTCACTATTCTTCAGGACCGTATAGGATGTGAATGACCATTTTGCAGGCTGAAAGCAACATGAGAAGCAAATGATTATCCCTTTATGAATATCTTCAAAAACAATATCAGCAGAAGAAACCACATCCGTGTTTAATTAAAGATTCAAGCGAATCAGATCTGCTTCTAATAATGATTTCATGGATATTTTCTTAATTTAACCTATAGAGCAGCCCGCAAACAGAGATAAATTATGTTTTGCAAGCATAAGCTTTTAAAAATAGTTCATATCCCCAGAAACACTGAAAGCAATGAGAAAAGGTAAAAATCACTCAGAAGTTTTGAGTTATGTCATGTAACCGCATGGTTTTCCAAAGTGATACATCATAACGATCGAAAAAATATTCTAAACAACTAGAAACAGTCACCAAGAATATAACTCCTTCATAATCCTAAAAATTCTGGCACATGGAAATTTAGGTGCCAATGACCACACTTATCGATTATCACAATGATCATCCGTCCATGTATCTATAGAAAAAATAGCAAAAGAATTCTAGCTTATCATCCAGAATTTAATGTTCTAGTAAGTTTTTTGTGAAAATTATTTATTTATCAAACTTTGTGTAACATAGAGCAGTAATAACATAGATTAACCTCATCAACTTGTTCAGATCTTACACGACAGAGTAGCAAGACATACACAGTTTGTGTTGTTACTTTCTTCTAATTATGCTATGTGCAGGAGACCTACATAACTGCCCTTCTTTAGTTTCACTTCTACATTTTACTATGTCAACAAAAAACTCTGTGAAACTTGAGCAGTGATCTAGCTCTCATTTAAATATCTGTAGCTTCTTACTATTACCCAATGACGATAGTTCAACTTGACTGAGCTAATTGTTTCAAATAAAGCAACTATCCATTTCACTCCGTTTTATGAATAATCTTAATTTCAGCAGTATAAATGCGTCAATTACACTTCATAAGTTCACTACTCACTCTCAGCAAATCACTATTCTCATTGTTTCATTCAACATTCTTTTATTGTGTGACAACTATGCTGAACAATTGGCGTAAGCTGCAAATCAAGCCAACTATGACAAGCCAAAATAAACTTTCATCTAAGAGAAATAATGGAATTTGACTATCAATTTGTGATTTGGTATGGGGTTAAACAAAGCATTTGACGTGATTTTGGTGTTACTTTTCTGTAAAGCACTTGACAGCAGTTACAGCCATAATATCTATCTCAGATAATAGACAAACCCAATATAAATCACTCCTACCAGACAATGAATTGCCAGTGTTGGATTTTAGAGTTCTAAAAGCTACTTGGGGGCATAAACTATCAAAAGAGATAAGAACATACGTATCTCAGTAATCGAGGATATCGGCATGCTCCAGCAGAACCATAATTAACTGCAATGATGTTCACACCATCCTGTACAAGAAATTGCAATACATGATGTACAAGATACAACAGTCATCTACAGAAACAAAAAGTATGAGTTAAATGAACTTTAGAAAGTTGTGATCAGCTCTTTCACTATTAGGAAATGGATGGATTAATTGATAGCATCTTTGTGTCAGGAAACAAGCTGAATACATACTGACAATCATATTTCCTGATTGCCAAATAGTGACAATGCAAATGTATATAACCAACTCTTCTCACCAAACAAATAAGACAGAACAGTATTCTGTATCGTAGCTATGTATAGTTGCAACCATGGTATGCAGTACCGAATGGTACCACCCGGTACGGGCGGTACATACCGGTCCGACGGGATATCGGTACGCGGACCGCCCGGTACCGCTACAGTACTATACTGTAGTAGTGCTACAGTAATGAAAAAATATATAAAATTGTTCAGTACCCCTGGTGTACCGCTCGGTATGCCCGTACTGTACCATACCGAGCCAACCTCGAAGCATCGGTATGATACGGTATTACATACCTTGGTTGCAACAAGGTAATAAATCCCTCCAAACCCTCAATCTAATAGTTTCTTATATGGACGCATAAGGTAGAATTCTGGTTTGTATCCATAACAATGTTTGATTTAGTAAGAAAAATTTTGAGGATATGAGATACCGTAGGCAAAAAATGGACAAGGACACTTTTAGGAGGTCAAGAAAATACAGGTGTTATAATATTAAATTTATCAATATGTTTCATCATTCAGTGACAGTTGTAGAAAATCAATAAAATCTAGAACTGAAATTATTGTGATGAGTAAATTAAATGTTGGAGAGTTCCAACTAGCACAAAGGGAAATTAAATAGAGGAATAATGAGTAGGAAGCCTACAAACAGAGCCTCCAACGCTTTAACAAAAAACATAAATATAAGTTAGAGACATGTCACAGAAAGTCAATATATTATCCGTAGAAGCTAACGTTGAGAGCTACAATTGGGAGTGTTTCAATTGCAAAAAGTAAGAAAACAAGGCACAGAATTGCTCCAAAAAGTGAATGCTAGCACAGATGGCAATAAAAAAAAAAAAATGAACAATACACCAAAAGAGAATTCTTTTATATTCAATAGAAGTAAGACTAATCAGATCTGAATCTGATATCCACTTTGTAGCTTATGAACATCTCCAGCAACATTATAGAGATATCCGTAAGATATGGAGATATAAATGTTAAACAAGAGGCCTAAGCAAGATTCAGGTTTTTTATTGCCATAAAATTTTCTAAAGCATAGGTTCCATAGTAAATCTTGCCCCATTGGAGTCCTACAGGTTGGTATTTAACATGATTAATTCCACTATAAAAATTTCTAAGAATATATAAGACACCAAAACTGGGAAAATGACCTAACTGAAAACAAATAACTCAAAACTATAGTTCCACAGTGAACTGAGCATTTATAATATATGTCAAAACAAAGAGTGGGATTCAGAGCAGTTACCGTATGAATAACAAAGTGTTCATCCAAACTCTCCCGGGGAATGCAGCGCTGGAAGAAAAAGTTGAGAGTTAGATGAATAACAATCATTGTGCTAAATGGCTCTGTAAAAGAAAATCCATCAAGACTACTATGATGAATAAGCACAATGACTTCTTGTGCAATATATTAATACCACATGAGTCAGAAACTTGGCTTTCTTATAGCACCTTAACAAAAGTTGGTTCTACAAACTATTATAGCGCCTTAATAAAAGTTGGTTCTACAAAGTACAAACAACCATAAAGAAATCAAATAATTTGGAATTTCATCATATTCTGACACAATAGATTATTCATATGGACACGCCAACCCTAGTAGTAAATTTGGACACAAATAAAGTGGATTTTCCTGTTCAATTCTGGAAATTTGATGATTGCCTGCTCTGAAGCATATACGCTGAACAATGGTGGACTACTAACAAAAGGTTTTTCTTCTCTTTTACAAAGATTTTAGGTGCCAGGTCATATGAATTGGGCATCTCAGAGAAAACAAAAAAAGTGCAACTACAATGTAAATGTTGGTGGTAATACAAATTTCATAGCTGAAATTTCATTCTCACCACATAAAGATGTTGGGTAGCTAGACCCACCCTTACCAATATGCCACAGGAATTAAAACAAACATCATAAAGCTAGTTACACTAGAGAATAAAACTAGAGAAGGTAATATGTAAGTGTACGGATCTCATCTTATCTTAAACTCCTGTATTTTCATAACTGTTCATTGTCCAGACAAAAAAATTGCATTTTATTGCTGCCTCTTAGGTTCAACAACAATTATTTCTATGTTGCAAGTAAATCCATACTCCTCTAAAGTGTGAAAACAGAAAATCACGCAAACACAATTTAAAAACCAGGAAGATTAGCAAATAAAGCAATGCTAACTCACAGCTCTGACTGATGAAATAACATAATCTTCTCCGGAAGGATTCAACACATTCGATGGTACTCTGATCGTATAATGACCGTCTTCTTTCAGTAGCCTCTGCAGGAAAACAAACTTAATATCTTCACTAAGCCTATTCTAAAGCACATATGCCTACTCATAGAACACAAAGGAATAGGTTACAAAATATTTACTTCAAAAGCTCGCTTTTCTCCTTCCGTAAGCGCATTCCTCGAGAACCGAAGCTTTGTTAGAGTCTGTCATTAAGTCCAGCATCAGCTGATGGATCTTTTAGAAAACATAGGTCAATTCAAGGCATCTATCTATATTTACTAAATCCATCGATAATTCAATCAACCCAGACACCATAAGCACTCTCATCATCGCGACAAGAAATCAACTGGACAAGAATAACATTGCCACCCAAGCGCAAAGGCTAGAAACAGATCCCAGCGAGAGACGGAAAAAAGGAGAGTGGGAGACGGGAAGGGGGAGAGGTCAAGAACCACCGACCTGTCCTCCATGGCTCCAAGATTTAAGGCGGGCCGTGAAAGTTCCTGCAGGCGAGAATTCAGAACCTCCAAGGTTGTGCTCCAGGGAGAATTGTACCGAATTCGAGTCCGCAGAGCCGGATGGCGGGTCAAGATCGGGTCTCCGGCGGATCGGCGACCGGACTGGGTTCGTCGAGGGCTTGGGGCCGGCGGCCGGCCGGCCACCCTCGAGCCCGAACTCCTCGTCGTCCTGCAGCAACTCGTCGGACTGGAAGCCACGGGCGATCCAGATCGGGAGGAGGATGACCAGAGCGAAGAGCGCCAAAGATCGTCCGCAACACCAACCCTCGCTCATCTCCGCCCTCTCGCGTGCGCTCCCAAGTAAAATGCCAACTTTGCCCAAACCATGATCCCTATCTCTTATTGGACAAGTGCAACGCGAGCCGGTCCGGTTCGACCCGGCAAAAAATGAACCGGTGAGCCATCCTGCCCAAATGCTCGGCTCATTTTGGCCTAATTTTAATTTTTATTGATTATTTGCAATCCTACTCAGTAAATAATTAATAGAAAAAGAAAAATGCACTGCTTATGTTTATTCATAAAAAATTTTATTATATTTTAGACTAATTATATATTACATCTTATAATTATCAAAAATTTAATATTATTATTTTAAATTTTTAATCCTATAAAATTATCTTTTTAACGTTGTATAAGGATTTCAATGTTTTTAAAAATATATAAAATATGAATGTTAAAGGAAACTAATTATAGGGGATAATATGTAATTAATCATCATATTTTTTTCTTATAAAAATTATTAAAGTATAAAAAAATCTAATATATTGTAGAAAACTTTATAAAAATTCATGTAAAATTATTCTAAATATGTAGAAAATTACATCTTATTATCCTAAAAACAAAGTAGATTCCCAAATGTGTGATATATATCGTTGGACACATAACATATCACCGCTACTCTTTTACATAGAAAGCAAAGAGAGAGGCCAACGCCGCACAGTCCCAACACGGTGAGTGACACAGCTATTTCTTCCTCGGTGATGACAGCAACAGCTCCGCACGTCTCACTCCTCGCTCATGCACCTTCTGAGCTCCAGAAATATGGCGATGAACCCCCACACCGCCACGAAAACGCCATAGCCAATGTTCCACGACTTGGTCTCCTCGGCTATCTTGAAGCCGTAGAATACGTTCGCCACCGCACACACCACGGCGGCCCTGCCGACGTAGTGGTGGTACCAGTTCCAGTACTTCCTCACCTTGGATGCTTTGCCGGGGCGAGCAAGCAGGGCGGTCACCTGCAGAGTTTAGAGCCATGCTTGTTATTGGTATATCTCGTAAGCATTTTGCCAAACAATTGGTATACTACCGATGTGTACTGACCTGAAGGCAGCCACCGACTAGAATGGCAATACCGAGGCCCTCGTGGACGCCCACGCCGCTGATGCCGTCGTCGTCGAGGCCGAACCCAAGTATGACCCCGGCCAGGCCCAGTCCGAACCCAAGCCCTTGGATCGACAGGTGGGAGTAGAACCAGAGCGGATCCCAGTTCTTGAAGTAGCGCGCCACCACGATGCCGATAGGCATCAGCACACCCCACCCCAGCATCACCAGAAGCGCGTGCTTCCTCTCCGCTCCGAACGCCCCCTCGCCTCCCTCCTCCTCCTCGCTCCCGCCGCTGTCCGAGGTCGCCACCCCTGCCCGCACATGCAATGGATCAGCTGCAACGCGAACGCACCTCACCCACCGGCTAGTACGCGCACGCACTCACCCAGGGCGGTGTAATTTACGGAGACGGAGTTTTCGTCACGATGCTCCGGCAAGAGAAAGGTCGGGGAGGAGGGGAAGCCGTTGTCGGGGCCGACCGCGAAGATGAGGTAGGGCGGCGGCTGGTCGACGTTGAGCTGGAAAGCGAGGTACAACCGCGACGACTGCAGCGCCACGACCGGCGTCCCTTGCAGCAACAGGTCGCCCTGGTCCGGCGGGCACCCGCTGGACTTCTTCCCGCCGAGACTATACTGCTTGGCGATCCCGGCGCCGGAGCCAGTAATCCACCCGGCGATCGCGCTGCTCCCGACCATCCTGCCGTCGCCGGAGAAGCCGACCGCGACGTACGACTTGGGGTCGGCGGCCGACAGAACGAAGCTCCAGATGCCCGGACCAGCCTTGGCATACTGTAGGAATCAGAACGAGAGAAGGTTAGCGTTGCTTCGACAAAGCACGTAAGGGATGGGGATACGTACTCTCAAGACAAAGTTGGCTGATCTCAGCGGAGTGAGGCAGCTGAGGAAGGTGGTGTTAATGACAGGGATGAGACGGTCGACGGTGAGCTTTGAAGCGCAGGAGTCAGATGACTGAGACTCGACAACGGAGAGACAGAAGAAGGAGGAGATAAGGAGGACATGAACGAGAGAGGTCTTCATCTTCTATCTCTGCTGATGCAGTGGAAGGAAGGTTCACATGACACAGCTCAAGTGGCACATACTATGGTGCAACTCCATTTATACATCATCTCTCCCGACTCATGAACAGCTCAATGAGCATGGGATGTGCGGACTCCATTAACACTTGATCTAAATGTATAATCGATGACAAGCGTGGAGGCCACGCGCTCCCTGTCACGGCCATGTGGATTGACTGCTGGATAGGCATCTTCTTCTTCTTCTTCTCTATATGGTTCTGCCAATAAACCTTTACTGATGGCAAGCTTTCTATGTTATGAGAGAGAGAGAGAGAGAGAGAGAGAGAGAGAGAGAGAGTGTGCTTTGAGTTTGGGTAACATGGCTTACTAGTGCACAGCATGTGACCATTGCCTCGGAGTTGTAATTTCTTTTGTCTGTGGCAGAAACGACTATTGAATATGATAAGACAAGTGTTTTTTAAGATCTGAACTTGGGATGCTCGACTTGGGTGACCTCTACAATATTTATGTGTTTGGACTTTGGAATCTAACATTTACAAATGATGTGCGAATATCAATTTAATTTAATTTAAGTTATTCGATTCTTTCAATATTTATTAATATGTTTTTTATCTTTTTATTTTCTTCTCATATATAAATATTTTTTAAGACTATGATCCAACTTGAAAGAAGCTTTTCTACGCCTTACTTTCTCGTTAAATCGATCCATTTTATACATGTGCTTTCTAGATTATTTTTTCTTTTCTTTCGGTCTTTTCCTTTATTATATTCGTCTTCTCAACATCTATATCATCACCTTCGATCTATTCCTCTTTCGTCTTCTGCATTTTCAAGAATTTTATAATTATAAAATTAATATTTATGAAAAAAAAAGAAAAGGAACTTCTTAGATAAAATGACTATGAATGACACCACATAATAAAAAATAATTATGAAAAAGTTTATATGATAAATTATCCTTTATTTTTTTTCTTTCGACACACACACTCTCTCTCTCCCCATCTTTTAGATATCTAAACAATGTGTATATTTCAACAACTCTCCTTGTTTAATGGACAAAGTGATTGAGGTGAGTACAAAGTCTTGTCTTTCAAGCAACAGTTTTCAATCTCAAGTGGCCATGTTTTCTCCCACAAGAGATCACCATCAACCAAGAAAGGTTGCAGCAATGGGAGTGGGTGAGAGATCTCTCATGTTCCTGCCTACTTATTTTTCCTGTGGGCTGAGTGGTTTTGGGCGATCTCTTCCTCTTCCTCTTCCTCTTCCTCTTACATAGACATATATATATAAGTATTCCAAGTTGCAATAGAATCCATCTTAGCTTTCAAACGAGGTTCACATAAGAAAATTAATAGAGTTTTGAGCTATAGTTTTTTTTTTCTGGATGATATTTTTTTTAGAATTTACAAACAATGATCTTTAATTTCTAATATTTCAAAAATAACTTTGGCTTCATTCGATTGGTCACATTCCTTTATTTCAAGATTTATTGGAATGCATGATCAGAACAGAGAGAGAAAGAAGCACGGGTCACTCAAAGACATTAGATATGAGAAAACATAGTGGCCATTAATCCAAAGCTCTTAAATGGCCTCTTCAGAAGAAGCGGCAGCAGCAGCTGCTTCGTGAATGAATGCTTCAGTTTCTCTTCAGGAGCTCCACTGCTGCAGGCTCACTCGGCAAAGCAGGAATTGCCCCCTTCTCGGTGGTGGTGATGGCTCCGCAGGCGTTGGAAAACTTGAGCACCTCCCTCAGCTTCCCCTCATCCTGCATCCATTCCACCCACAGATCAGTCGGCATGAAGAACTACACATCGAGAGGGAGCCTCTCCTCATCTTTCACTCACTCACTTGCAACACAGACTGGTCGTCGACGATCTTCCTCAGCATGGCGCCCACGAATGCATCTCCTGCTCCGGTCGTGTCCACTGTGTCGACAGCATACCCGTCCAAGCTGCCCCGGAAATCCTACAGCGAATCGTGCCATGAGCTCAGAATCAGTAGTGCTGCAATCATCTTCGGTCATACAAGTGATCGAATACCTTGGTGTAGTACTTGCATCCCTTCTCCCCGAGCGTCACCACCAGCAGCTTGAACGCCGGCCTCCACAGGGTCAGCACCACGTCGTCTTCCACCGACTCTTGCCCCGTCAGGAACTCCAGCTCGACGTCGCTGACCTTGATGATGTCAGCCTCGTCCCAGATGCTCAGGATCTGCTCTCGCGCCTCCTCTGCCGACGGCCACAGCGGCAGCCGGAGGTTCGGGTCGTAGGAGAGCAACGCCCCTGCTTGTCTCGCCACTTCCATGGCCTTCAGATGAGCCGATCGGCACGGCTCGGTTATTAAGCTTATGGATCCGTAGTGGAACACCGCAGCCTGTGGAGACGAAGCAAGCGTCATCAGAGCTCTACGGATCGAGAGACAGAGAGAGAGAGAGAGAGATCTGATCGGGGTTACTCTTTTGATGACGTCGAGGTTGAGCTCGCCCTCGGTGAGGAGCATGTCGGCGCTGGGGTTGCGGTAGAACATGAACTCGCGCTCGCCGTCGGCCCTGAGGGTGACGAAGGCAAGCGCGGTGCGCGCGCCGGTGTCGAACGAGACCCCGCCGTCGTCGACGCCGTTGTCCCTCAGGATGCCCGCCAGCATCCGCCCGAACTCGTCGTCGCCGAGCTTGCCGACGAAGGCGGCTCGCCCGCCGAGCCTGGCCACGGCGATGGCCACGTTGGCCGGGGCGCCGCCGGGCGCCTTGATGAACCCCGGGGCCTCCGCCAGCGACACCCCGGAGACCGTCGGCACGAAGTCGATCAGCATCTCACCGAAGCACACGATCAGGTCCTTCGCCATTGCTTTGCGTCGAAGAGAAGCGAGCAGAGACAAGACCGAGACCCACAGTGGCCGCAACACAAGGAAACAGCCTTCTTGTGATCGTAATATAATAGAAAGAGAGAGAAACGGGGAAGAAGGAAAAGCTGATTGGTTTTATACATACATATCACCCTTTGACTTGTGATCGATCTCATAAATCCTTTTTATGATCAATATAATCCTTTTTATGATTAACATGACAACAACTTAAATCGATAGATTTATTGGCATGTAAGTAACATATCAATTGGAGCCCTAATGAGTCTTCCCCACAACACTTGAAACGGCTCTCTCCATCGTTGAAGGTGGGAAGAGGCTAATGATTAATTACATAGTGGACAAACACAGTGCTGCTCAAACTGTGGCCTTCAGAAATTTGCAGGCCATATGGATACATTACATGGATAAAATAAACTGCAACAATATATAAAAATTAATGCTTGACCCTTTAGGGCATTGAAAGTGCCATGGGTGAGTGACATGGGCGACTCAAATCTCTTCTTTTTAGGCAATATTTTTTATGCATGATGCGGCATAAGATGGATGGTCTTCCTATTTTGGATGGTATCTGAATTTTCCATAGAGTTAAGAAAAATCTTTTAGTGACATATTGAGATTTAAATTTTATTATTTACTCAAATGTGGTTACTAATATATAATGCGATCATGACCATGTATGCCAAACATACACATCAATCAACCTTTCTCAAAAGAGGATGTAATAATGCTAACTTAATGCACACTGCTGAGAGACAGTTGTCATGTCAGAAAATGTCTGAATGGATCGCTAGATCTACAGCGGCGTTTGCACCGCTGTCAGGGGGAAGAAGTTGTAAGCACAACAACGTTACTTAGAAGAAAGTGCTCAAAAATTGGATGGGCACAACTTGCGGTTCTTGAAAAGAAGATTGATAGAAATGTCTCTAAAATTGTAATTTATATGTCGAAATTATTCAGTGGATGTAAGGTTAAAGAACAGGGGATAAGGAAAATGAATTGTTGTAAAGGAGAAAAGAAACCCATCATCCACGATAAGAAAATGGTGAAGAACTACTATTTTGATGAGTGATCCAAAGGATTATTGGAAAACATTTGAATTAATTAAAATAAAAATATATTATCTAAAAGCATAAAAGATTAAGTTTTGGAAATATAGTGTGTGTTAACTTAGAGATTGGAAGATGTTTCTTGGAAAGTACCTAAAAGTAAACATGACTTGCATTGCTAAGTAAATGGAAGAAATCTTGCAACAACAAAAGAAAGATTTGATTTAAAACTAATCCTAAAAATAAAATAAAATAAATTCATAAAATATGTAAAAATAAAAATAAAATTTGATGTCTGCAATTATATATTTTTTTAAAAAAATATATTTATAGTTATGATTAATTTAACAGACAAAAAATTGCCCTCACGCAGGATCGAACTACGGACCTTCAGTTTACAAGACTGACGCTCTACCACTGAGCTATAAGGGCTTCATGTCTGTTCATTGTCACAATACCTGTACATAAAGGAATAATAATGAATTAATTCCAACAAACATTGAAAAATGACACAAAAAATTTTTATAAATTTTTTTCTTAAAAATAATTTACTTGAGGCTTTTAAATTGCACGTCTTAAGGAAGTCGTCACCATCACATTTTGAACAACAACATCAGGGAGACTGAATAAAGTGACAGTGTTAGGCTGACTTTTCTTGGATCCTAAACCTCATTTCTGCCACCTTATCCTCATGTACTTTGTATTTGATGAAGTCTTACGAAACCCCAAACAACCAGATTCTTCTCTAACAGCAGCTATTTGCAGATGGCTGAGACTGATGTTGGCTGTCGGTGGATCATGCACAGGGGCAGAGTCTCTTGGTATGTTGATGTGAGCCATCACATGAAAGCATAGCTTCTGTTTGGGTGTACAAGCAAGCTCCTGGGCTCTGCAAAAGAAGAGAAACATCACACTTACTCGTTATCAGACTCACATTTATCAAAAAATAACTATGAAATCAATAAAGAAGCATAGGAAAGAAAGAATAAATCGATAAGGAAAGAAAATATAAAGCACCGATGGGTTTAGTTGGTCCCACTTGTCATAATCGTTTGTAGAACAGCACATAATAGACCTAAAACATAAGAGTGTGTACCATGTACTTATTCTTAAATCTCTTCGGGTTATTGCACAATGCAGTTGAAAAGGAAGTAGCACATACGAAGCACCAAAAATCACTCTGTTGAAAAATGATCGTTAAATAGAAGAAGACTGATATCGAAGGAAGAGAAAGTAGGTGATGTGGGAACGTTAATGAGCCCCTGAACTGCACAGGTAAGACATTGATGCCTGGACTAATACACAATGACAAGTCTTCACATCATCAACGCAGTTGCAACTACCTAACAAATCCTCCTAGGCCTCGATTGACTTGGAGTCCAGTCATCTGCCATGCCTTCTGCAACATCGCAACAGAATAACAATCTAATTCAGGTGATGATGTGTTACTACCGACCCGTTTTGTGAGGATTTGACACTACAAAATGGGACCTCTACTGCAGGTAAAAGAATTGGGCTTATTTCTCTCACCTACTTAATGGGATTTGTGCTCTTAAATTTCTTCCACATTATTTCATATCACCTTAAAGTGAAATCTAACTTGAGCATTGGGTGAGACCCCAACTGACACATTCCAATGCCCCCCTCTATTTTGTAAGATTTTCCTTAAAGCAGCGGTCATAAAAACTAAGGAACATCTTGATTTCAGCTCGGAGGATATCTCAACTCGTCCACCTCAGCTCTGCAGGTAACTCAACTCAATTCCACCTTGACACCTTTATGGTCCAAGATATCGTAAACAGGGATCCAATTTGGCTACCTCTGCTAGCCGGTACTTGGTAAGTGAAACAGAGCAGCACTATAGTATGCTATTTCATTGGAACTAACAAATTCTTAAAGAGAACAAGATCGTATGACATTGTTCCATATGTTGCATGTTTATCTTAAATTATGAGGATATAGTCTCTCTGTTGATTCCCTAGAATCTTATTTATGAAACATCAACACTTCAAGATGCATGCTGCAACAGTATTAGATACATATGAAAAATGATAATCACAATTACTTTTTGGAAGCAACTGATCTTTTAAATAACTATTAAAAATCAGATATTGCCAGGATGATTGAGAGATTTTTGTGTTGATATTATATACGTATAAAAATGATAACTGATCTAACAGCACATTTGTTCTGTGTTGCATATCTTGTAACGGTATCTGTGCTTCACAGAAGCCCATACACAATCAAGATTTAACTCATTATAGCTTCATAGGCGTATTAACTATTATCCATGAGAATACCAAAAGTATATATTTAAGTTCAAAATATCTGAGCAGATCATGCTAAATTTATATATTCAAATTCAAAAATTTCTAAGTAGACCACTATCAACCACATTTTAGTTAATTAATTTCCCAAAAAGAACTTATGATTTAATAGCAATGAAATAAAAATTGATGGATGTTAATTAAAAGATGAAAAATGAAGGCATACCATGTGCTTGGGAGCAAATTCTTCAACTTCTGCAGGTTGATCTGACCCAATGCTCGCAAAACATCCACCCTTACAGAGCATATATTTCTGCAATCTGATTTAAAGCACGATGTCATTTGATATGGCAAAGACAAAGAGTTTTCCATCATAAAATTCATGAGCAAAAATTAAACTACTATGAATCAGGATTATAAGTGGCTTCATCACATGATAGTTTTTGTAATCGCATCATTTATGAAGTCCTAGAGAACATATACGAAAAACAGGAAACAAGAAACACCACGGTAACTCAATAAGAATATACGAGAATGTTGATCTTTGACTCACAATATATAAAAGTTTTCCTGGTAGAGTCGTATATACAAAAGCAGTTTGTGAGAACTGCGTTTTGTCAGTTTCAACAAATGATCATTGGCAACAAAATCACAAAAAGAACATTCTGTAATACTTCACATGACAGATAAAATTGTGAAGGTAGAGCCAAGAACCAAGCTGAGGGTCAGGAATGATTCGTGGTACCAACAAACCTAAAAGTGCAAATGAATTGCAGCTCACAGATTAATTTCATAAAATAGCACTGTAAACGAGAGATAAAGAGAGAGAAGAGGCATATAGTTGAATTCTGAAATCGTGTCTTAAGACTTCATCATATTGCAGTCAAACTGACCAAGTTTTACGCCACTTCTTTAACTCCTAAATACCAATCCAAATACTAGCATGTCTTATGATAAATTGCAGTCAAACCAACTAAGTTTTATGCCATTTCTTTTACTCCTAAATAACCAATCAAGTACAAGCATGGCCTTGGGTCTAAAATTTAACTTATGCCTACAAATACTTCCAAAGAGCATCAAATTCTATAACGTATATTCTAGTTTATCACTTTAATTTGCCAAGAACCAAAGCACCAAATTATTAACAGAGCCTGTTCTGTGCAGCAGTATATATAACACTGGGACCAGAATATATAACATCATAGGCAAGAGAATTGCACTTTGACTAGTTGCCTATTGAAAAGCATTTGTACTTCTTATATAAGGTATTGATTATATTTATGATTAATTGATTATTGACTTTGAAAACTCCTACAATTTTCAACAATTAATTTACTTTCAAGTCGAGTGCAGAATGAAGAATTTTTAAAGGAAAAGCAAAAAAGTTATAATGAATTTTAACAGAACAAAAGACTTACAAGTTGCATCTATTTAGCAGAAAAAGCCTGTTCGGAACACATGATTGTCCCCTCAAGCTGCAAGCTATAGTACAGGATTCCCCCGGCCTATATATCAAATGGTGCCCTAATGAAAGACTTGAAAAAACTATCAACAAGATTACAGTAACAAGCATCACTGTCTTAAAATCACATGATAAGATCACCTTCCAGTGACAATGTTAATGCCAGCTAATCTTGCTTCAAAAGTCACCTCTGTACTCCCTAATTTACATATTGATCATAATCAAGTGAATGAAAGCACCGATATTGACTGAGAAAAATCTTTCTTCGATAAAAGATGAATGTGAGGATATCGAGATACATATGGTAAAACAATGCTAGTACCTGAATAATTTGACTGTAGTGAAAAGCAGTGATGGAAGTCGCTCGCATAGGCATTCTCATGGACCTAAATCAAACAAATCAATTCCACTTTTACACCAAGTCAAGTTCGACTAACTTGTATTCAATTTGTACTTAGCCATGGAATGTCATGTGCAACATGGTACTATGCTGGAATTTGGTTGCTTTGCAGCTATAACATGCAATGTCAATGCCTGCTTCAGGTCATGCCTATGTCAGCCACATGCCAAATACTTTACACAGGCACCACACTAGCATGAACCCAAATCAATTCCTGATATCACACGTGATAAATTACATCCCAACAGGCATGAGGATGCACCGCTAACATGGAGAGTCATGCTCAAAAAGGGTTCTCAATCAGAAGAAAATGAGTATGCATATATTCAAAACAAACATTTTCACTTCTAAGTTCTAACCTCACATTACAAAAGTTTGTTTCATCACTCTAAAACTTATCTTAAAAACTATATTTAATAGCTACAACCATTTACCATCAGTAAAAATAACAAATAGTACCATTCAGATTGGTAGAGACGACAAAAGGAATAGAGACTAATGGGAGAGAACAATACCACACTTGCAGAATTATGTCGACATCTTCCAGCACAGAAATCAAAAGCACTACTGTAAGTGCCTAAAAATAGAAAGAAGATAAATGAACTAGTAAAATGTGTTCTCAACAAATGTATGTCTGAATTTTTACCTGCAGTAACTGGTTTCGCAATTTTCACCTTCATAGCAAGATCTTTGTCAGTCTGTGAAAAAAATATACATTTGAATCAACTACTTCAATTTAAGTGAGAGCAATGCACATTGGGAAATAAAGAAAATACCCTGGATGGATCTAAGCAGCATGATACACAGTATTCATATGAGTTGCAACACTGTGAAATGAGGTTGCAGCCCCTGGAGCAGGAAAAAATCGATTCAGAAAGTTATTTATTTCAGGGCAGATGATCAAATCAATATCAATCGCAGAGGAAAACTCACTGACAAGAAAATTGGTCCCCTTTTACTGGACAGCATCTGGTCCATGAATCAACTGAAAGGGCAGTGCATACGTAACCTGCAATATTTGTAAGTTACTTCTAAGCGATAGATAAGTCACTGACAATTGAAGCTACTATTTTAGTCATGGAGCAAAAAAGATCACTAAGAGATACTTGTCCACACTACAGTGAAAGGATAAGAGTACGACACTAACACACCACAGAGACCCACCAGAACTTGAAGAAGTCATAATCTTACCATTGTCATCTGATAATAAGTACCGCCCCTGAACAGTATTTCTGCAAACACGATTCTCTGCAAGGCCAATATCCTTCCTAGAACAAGTATCAGATAAAATTGACATCAGGATTTCTTTCTGAAATTAAAATAATTAAATTGCTGCTAAGAAAAACAAAGGAAATTGCCCTATAATCATCATTGAGGGACTTATTCACCATGCCATGTTTTGAGGAATTCTGCATACACAAATGTTTATATCTATACACACATACAATTCTTTGGATTACCCCACTAAAACTTCCACCTACACTCACAACCTTATACCAGATACAGCATAACACCTATATAAAAAGAGGTAATTTTAGGTAGATAATTCAGAAAATGCATGGGAAAAAAAAGAATGAGTTATTTTGTGTAGAAAATTGTAGTAAATGAAATAGAATAACTTCCACCATGAAGCTTTTTGGCTGCAAAGAAAACATAGGAACACCCCACAAAGACGTTTGGTTTCTTATTAGAGCATGTATGAGAAGGCTAAAGAACAACTCTGTGCTAGTGTTATTCTAAAAAGGTTTCCATCTAATGCATTCATACAGTCGGCATTTTCTGCAGCTGACAATCACTATCAACTTGTAATTGAGAACACAATTTTCTGGAAGTTCAAGACAAAGGAAAAATGTTGTATATTCATGTGATATGACCTTCATTTGCTCTCTTTCTCAGTGTATCAGTCATTGATATATATTTAAAAAAAAGGTAGCCGCAAATCTTGATCCGAGTTTCATGCATTGTTTCATGCTAACTGAATAGATATATACCTCCTTGGAGTTCATGGTCTCACGATTCGCTTGAGAGGTAGTATGATTTATTCACTTCATTGAACCCAAACCACTGGACCAAAATGTTTAAGCTGAACTTAAGAGTAGTACACCTATCAAACACCTCAGACCCTTATAAGAATCTTAGTTTTTGCTCACTTTCAATGTGGGACAAAATCGGAGCGTTACAATCTTCTTCATTTAATGGTTTGATATCCTCATCAAGGCCCAACATAACTTAGAATAGTCTTTTCCTACTCGACCCTCTCACCATGCCAAATACTGGTTTGACTCTAATACCAATTATCATGATCCAGCCTGATGGGATAAGTGACCTATTAATTTCATTGGACCTGAATCAATGGTCCAAAATGCTTAAGTTGAAATTAAATAACACACCCATCAAACCCTTATAAGAATCTTAGTTTTTTCCCACTTTCGATGTGAGACCAAATTGAGGTGCTATACATGGTGTCTCCAATAGGTGTCATGTAATTATACTCACCCAAAAGTAGGGTCAGCTTGTCTCAACATGCTCTGCAGCTGACGGGCTACAATTCATCCATGTCCTATAATATGCATGAGATAAATTGTTTGACTAGTTGACTTGTATTCAGAAATTTTTTTGCTCATAACGAATAAGACCAAAAATAGACATGGAACCTAATATAAAGCAAAATCAAGACTAATTTTCTTCAATTGCCTTCTCAAGCCCAAAAATCTAGAAAAGTCGAGAACATCGTTCCCTTTCTGATGCCTTCACCTTTGTGTTACCTGTAATGCACAATGAACGATCGAACTAGCTTCTCCAGCGACACGTGCCTATCCTATCCTGACACTTCGATTTCTCCGCCTATGAGTCTAAACACGCTCATATACCCTTAATTTTAGATCTCCTAATACTTATGGAAGAAGACGCAAATATTGCCTAATAATCAACAAAAAACGATCAAAGAAATCTTTCTTTCCCGGATAGCCCAACATTCACTAAAATTTCCGAATTGATAAATTGAAAACCCACAAGAATTGAAACATTTGATCCCAAAACCGCAGAGAAAGCAAGTAAGGGATCAAGAGACGAAGACATCCGAACAATTACCGGATGGCGGAGATCACTGCGGGGAAACCGAAGGCCACAAGTATCCAAAGGGTCGCATGGAGCGCGCTCGGAAGAAGAAGATCACCGCGAAACTTCCCCATCTCGCGAGGGCGAACCGATTTGGAAGGGTTTCCCCGTCTTCTATGATCATTTCGGAGGGCATCTTTATGATCTCTTTGAACGGTGGATGCGAGCGTAGCCGATAGATCCAGCGGTTCTTGTCAACCCTTCGTTTTCAGAACCTTCTAAAAGCGATTTAGTTAACGTGTCCGACAAACCTGCCTTATGATTGGTAATCCCTCTGGGCCCACTTCTGACACATCCTATTTTTAGCCCAAAATGAATGTATATTTTGAAGTATATATTCCTCTAAATGAGTGATTTTATTTTATATATATATATATATATATATTAGTTGGAATTGTGAATGTCACGACCTTAGTTGGAATTACCTAAGGCGTGAGGCACTCTTACAACCAAAGACGCAAACTTAGCTTGCGTTGCCTAAGTCGCACTTCGCCCTTGCGATCTTGCTCCACAAGGATCAACCCACTTTGTAACCTCTCGCAGGTCCCAAAGGACCTATAAAAGAGAAAGAAGTTAGTTTGAAAAAACGAGCAACAGACAAGTCCCGAAGTCTCGCGAAAAGGGAAGCTTTACAAGCAATTCGACAAACACCTTGTGTGCACAAGAGAAAAGAGGGAGAGGGAGAAAAACAAGGCTTTTAAGGATGAATGAACAGCTACAAGCTCACAAATAACCGCTCACCTGGTCCTGGGCGCAAAGACAAGTTCCCGTAAAGGTCACGTGTGAACTTGCGAAAGAGATCTCAACGCCCGATATATAACCGAAGCCCCATCCAGCCCTGTGCCACCCGAGGGGTTCTTGGGGTCTGAGATGGCTGACATTTTGGTGAGCGGAGGCAGCTCTCCGCTCACCTCCCGCGGCACGCAAAAACGGAGCTGTTTTGGGGCTGTTTTGCTCGGTTCGGTGAGCGGTCGCATTGCAACGCTGCAGCTTGTTCGAACTTACATATTTACAAGCAAAATGACCCAAAACCATGAGAAAACATGCTGTCAAGCAGCTGTACATGCAGGTGTGAGCGACGAACAGTTCGTTGAACGGAGTTGTTGCGGGTACGCGACGACCGTTCATGACATTATAGAGGAAACAATCTTCAAGTAATCGCCCTCCAAAACATTCTAGAGGGAAGGAGCTCGGGGGCGAACAGAAGAAGAAGAGCTCCCACAAAGGGCTGAACCCGAAAGGCAATGCCTCAAAACTTGGAGGATGCTTCTTATGCGGAGGACCGCACATGGTAAGGGAGTGCCCACAAAAACAAGCACTCAATGCGTTAACGACTTCCATCCACCCTCCCCGATCGGACAAGGGCAAAGTTGTTGCCCTTAGCTTAAGCAGTTCTGAATCCAACAGCGACGATGAGGAGTCGCAAGGATCCTGAATGAGAGCAATGCGTCTGTTGAACGCTATGCAGGGTCAAGTGGGGGAGAACATAAAGACCAAGGTACAAAAAGCAGGAAGTAGTGAACTGATGTATGTGGACATCAAGCTGAATGTCCAAACGACTCGTGCGATGGTAGACATGGGCGAAATGCTACTTTGCTCAAACTGAGATCCTATTCTTGGGGCATCAAATCGGTGATGGCTCCATTCGGATGGATAAGTCGAAGGTGCAAGCAGTTGCGGAATGACAAACTCCAAAGAAGGTGCTAGAGTTGAGATCCTTCCTTGGTTTCGTCAACTACTATCGATGCTTCATTGCCGGATATTCGAAGCAGGCAACCCCACTGACGGAGTTGCTAAAGAAGGAGCAGCCTTGGAAGTGGTCTGACAAATGTGAGATAGCATTCCAAGATCTGAAGGCTGCTGTTCTAGAAGAACCAGTACTCAAATTGCCAAACTACGGAGAGCCCTTTGAAGTCCATACAGATGCTTCAGACTTTGCTATTGGGGGAGTACTCATGCAGGAAGGTCATCCGGTGGCCTACGAGAGCCGCAAACTTAACGAGACCGAGAGGTGGTACCCAGTGCATGAGAAGGAGATGACAGTAGTGATCCACTGTCTACGAGTTTGGCGACACTACCTCCTCGGGTCGCGATTTGTGCTGAGGACAGACAACATCGCCCTGAGCTATTTCCAAACTCAGAAGAAGCTCTCCCCAAAGCAGGCGCGGTGGCAGGACTTCCTGGCTGAATTTAATATGGCAATAGAGTACAAGCCCGGGAAGGCGAATGTCGTGGTCGATGCACTGAGTCAGAAAGTGGAATGCGTGAATATTGCACAACTAGAGGGCAGAGGCCAAGCAAGTCAACTACACTCCAACTTCCTTTCCCGAATCAGAGATGGACTGTATAGTAATCCCCAGGCAGTTATCCTGATGCAGCTCATCAAAGAAGGCAAGGCACGATGATTCTGGGTCCAGGAGGGACTTGTTTACACAAAAGGGAATAGGGTTTATGTTCCCCGAGTGGACAATTTAAGGTGCGAACTCTTAAAAGAGTGTCACGATTCCCTTTGGGCTGGACACCCGGGTATTCACAGAACGTTGGCTCTCGTGGAGAGGGCCTTCTATTGGCCGAAGATGGGGACTGATGTGGAGGAATATGTTCGAACATGTCTTACTTGCCAACAAGACAAGGTGGAGCAGCGGAAGCCGGTGGGACTTTTAGAGCCGTTGCCCGTACCAGAAAGGCCATGGGAGAGCATTTCCTTAGACTTCATATCAACGTTCGTGGTACCAGAGCGGGCAAGCTCTTCGATCGAACAGCGAACGAACTTCGCAACTTCGCCATGGCAAAGCATCGTGGCGAATCAAGCAAGACGGGGCAGGCCGGACCCTTGCCCCAAGTAGCCGCAGGTGGGCTGCATGTGCACACTCGCTCTCATGCTGTTGGAGCCACTCAAGAGGAGCGCGGCAGCGAACAGGATGAGCGAGAAGTTGGCTACTCTCCGCGAGCGGAGGAAGCGCAATCTGGTGCGCTAACTGGGAAAAAGAGTCATAAGGAGAGACTCACGACGGCGGAAACCCGCCTGGATGTTCTGGAAGCGAGCATGGAGGAACTCTACCATGGCCAACAAAGACTTGTTGGGGTAGAGAGCTCGCAAGAGGAAGCAGAGTCCAGGATCGACAAGGTCGAGGCCCTAGTCGACCGACTGTCTGATGACACCAAGGACTCCGTGCAACACTTACAGGATGTTGTGGTGGAACTCACTGCAAATGTGGCCATGCTCACAAGAACGCTAAATGCGGGAGGAGGCAACACCTGCACTGCACCGCCACATAATTTGAGGGCACCTGAGCCTCATGGATATGGAGGGGCCAGAGATGCCAAAGAGCTCGAGAACTTTCTGTTTGATATGGAGCAATACTTCCGAGCTACGAGGCCCGATTCTGAAGATACCAAAGTTTCTATAGCAACAATATATCTGAACGGAGATGCGAAACTTTGGTGGCGAACTCATTGGGAAGAAATCCAACAAGGTCGGTGTCGAGTTGACACATGGGAGGACTTGAAGCAGGAGTTGAGAACTCAGTTCCTATCGGAGAACACATAATTCGTCGCAAGAAGGAAGTTGAGGCAACTCCGCCAAAGTACCACCATCCGAGACTATGTGAAGCAATTTTCTGCACTAATGCTGGACATACAGGACATGTCCGAGAAGGACAAGTTGTTCAGCTTCCTTGATGGGTTAAAACCGTGGGCTCAACAGGAGCTAAATTGAAGGAATGTTACCGATGTAGTCGGGGCAATTGCTGCTGCAGAAAGGTTCACCGACTTTGTTTCCTCTGAAGACCCAGCGAGAAGGAAACAATCTTTAAGTAATCGCCTTCCAAAACATTCTAGAGGGAAGGAGCTCGGGGGCGAACAAAAGAAGAAGAGCTCCCACAAAGGGCCGAACCCGAAAGGCAAGGCCTCAAAACCTGGAGGATGCTTCTTGTGCGGAGGACCGCACATGGTAAGGGAATGCCCACAAAAACAAGCACTCAATGCGTTAACGACTTCCATCCACCCTCCCCGATCGGACAAGGGCAAAGTTGTTGCCCTTAGCTCAAGCATTTCTGAATCCAACAGCGATAATGATGAGTCGCAAGGACCCCGAATGGGAGCAATGCGTCTGTTGAACGCTATGCGGGGTCAAGTGGGGGAGAACATGAAGACCAAGGTACAAAAAGCAGGAAGTAGTGAACTGATGTATGTGGACATCAAGCTGAATGGTCAAACGACCCGTGCAATGGTAGACATGGGCGCTACCCACATCTTCATAGCTGATCGTGAAGCATAGCGACTTGGGTTGACCTTGGAGAAGAGCCCAAGCCGAATGAAGGCGGTGAACTCGGAGGCCAGACGAATCTTCGGGTTGGTGAAGGGTATTCCTATCAAAATCGGGACTTGAAGCGGAAACACATTGATGGATTCTTGGAATGTAGTTTATATATATATATATATATATATATATATAACTCACCATTAATAAAAAAAATTAAGTCACGATTTAGAGAACGAGAATCCATCAATGTGTGCCACGCCAGCAGT
The DNA here is from genome assembly GCF_036884655.1 of Musa acuminata AAA Group. Classification (NCBI taxonomy): domain Eukaryota; kingdom Viridiplantae; phylum Streptophyta; class Magnoliopsida; order Zingiberales; family Musaceae; genus Musa; species Musa acuminata. The sequence continues at coordinate 10,300,216 of NC_088343.1, read as the reverse complement.
TATCGCCACATATCAGGCCTATTTGGGAGAGGTGACGTTGCCCCGACGGTTTTCAGGGCTGATCGAGTCGGTGGATGTAGCCGTTTCGAAATGAAGAGTTTTTACGGTTTATTCCCTCAACTGTTTCCTATTTGGGAGAAATACTCTTACTGACACGTGCAATACACGTGCTCCTGCAATAGGTATTTGAATAGGCCGCTCGTCCCTCTTTCGTCTCCACTTTGGTTACCGTTGGGCTGTCGTCTCCGCAGAAAGAGAAAGAGCAAAATTAGGGTTTACCGATCAAAGGCCGGACTTTGGGCGGACTGGTCTCTGGTAATGTCCGAACAATCTTTCCTCTTTCATTTGGGTTCATTCTCTTGCCGTCAGTCCGAATTATCTCAGATATCTTCTCGCACGGAAGAATCGTGACATTCTTGGTTCTTTTCCTGAGTCATTTCCCCGCTTTTCCTATTGTGCGTTCTCTTGTCTCCGCTCCAATTTTTGTGTATCAGATATCTTCTCGCGCGGAAGTTTCAAGAAATTTCTTGATTCTTATTCCCAACAAAATTTCCCCTTTTCCTTCGGTTCGTTCTCTCGCTGTCAGTTCGATCTCTGTCTCGGATATGTTCTTGCATGGAAGATTCATGAAATTTTCTGTTATTTCCCTAATAAATTTGTCGCCACTTCGATCTTCGTGTCTTAAATATCTTCCCGGACGCAAATTTCATCAATTTTTTTGTTTCTTTGTTCAATCTCCGCCCCCTTTTTTTTATGGTTCGTTCTCTTGCCGTCAGTCTGATCGCTGTCTCTGGTATGTGACGGAAGATTCATGGCAAGGAAAATTCTAAATAATTTCTCCACTTTGTTTTCTGTTCGTTCTCTTGCCGCCATTTCGATCTCCGTCTCTTTAACGGAAGTTTCACGAAATTTCTTGTTTCTTTTATAAACAATCTTTCCCCTTTTCCATCGGTTCGTTCTCTTGCCGTCCGTTCGATCACGGTGCCTCGGATATGCTCACTCATATAGTGGTTTTCAGGACCAAAACTTTTGGGCCTGATCGTGATCTTGTTGTCCTTCTTGGTTTATTATGTTTAGTTATCTTCTATCTTTCATCTTCATGTGGTTTTGCTTCGAAAAGATGAAATCTTGGTGGAAATGATTGTATCGCAGGAACTGTTTGAAAGATTGATGTCCAGATGCCGTTTTTATTGTTTGCTTTCTCTGCTGCGGCCATTGGTTTTCTCTTCCTATCTCGATGTGTAAATCTGATTAGAATAAAGAAGATGATGTTTTGGTGAAAGTAGCTTCTAGGATTTGCTTAATTATCGTAAAAGCAGGGGTTTGAATTTGCTTTTGTTGTTTCTTTTGGATCTTGGGCTTGCAAGTTTTATGGTTGTTGATGTAATGATGTCCCTGTAAGTAAGTAATCTGATGGAGTAGAGTTCTTTCATACGTACCAAATTTCTTATCGCTGGTGCTAACTGTCATCTGACTCGTATGTAACTCGTGTAAATATCTTATCGTTAGTGCTAACTGTCTTTATATAACTCTTCTAGTCACTTTATGGGTGCAGAAAAAATTGATTTGGGCTAATGGCTTACCGAACACCTGTTGCCATTCAAAATGAGAATTTTCATATCCATATAGGTATTGACTGTATATCAATGACATCTTAACAAATAAATTCGATTGGAGAAGGCTATGATGTACTGATTAAAGGTCCAAATTTGCAGGCAAAGATGTCGATAAGGTGAAAGGTGTCCTGCCAAAGCCAGCAAAATCTGGTCGTCCAGATCGCAAGGCCTTGAAGGATCTTTCAAATACTGGCAAACCTCCAGCTTCTCGTCCGGTTAAGGTGTTGGCCCTGAAAGAAAAGTCTGCACCACGTGGTTGGGAGACCATCAAGAACGCCCCAAAGAGCACTTCCCTCACTGATGAGGAAATAAAGAGATGCCATCAGTGGGCAAAGGAGGGAATTGAACAGACACACTTTACTGGAAACGATATACAAAAGCTGGAGAAGGATATTAATGAAGAACGTAATTTTTTCTGCACATCCTTTGTTCTATTTCTGAATTGCAAATATTGTCCATCCACTAATTTAGGCAAACGACAATGTTTTAGTTGGTTCACATCCTTTTTAATAGGTATAAACAAGAAGGTTCTGAAGGTCGTGTCTGACTTGCATGAATGGTTAAGTGCTTCATATGATCTTGGATTGCCAGAGAAGGTATGTGGTTTGGCTATGTTTCGTGTTTTGCATGTTAGATATGTATGGGGCAGTTTGATAGAAATGGAACATTACTGCAAGGTAAACAAACAAGAAAGTCCTGTCATTTGATTTACTTAGTTGAAACATGCAGAGGTTGTAGTGTCAGACCATTTGGGTTTACCACAGTTTATTGTGGTAAAATTCTACCAATATACGCATCATTTTTTTGTCGATATCAATGTTATATGCACAGTTTGTGTTGATAGCTTCACATTCTCCTCTTTCTTATATATCATAAGAGCTAAATTTATAATTCAATATTTGAAGCTTGTGGTAAAAATTTGTGTTGGTTCTCACAAAATTATTATCAGGACATAGTTTGGATAACTCCTGATCATGTGCTTTTATATGTTGTTTATTTAAATGAAGTATGCTTCGTTTAAATTCTGAGGTGCATGACTAAAAAAAAATGTTAAATACATTTGCTACTAGCTATTTAAAATTTGCAGAACCTTTTAGGTTCTTTCCCATATAGAATGTGTTTCTGGACTTCAAATTATTTGTTTCTTAATTTTAAAATCGTGAGTTGGTGTTACAAAGCAATGGGATGCTCCAAATGAATCTGGAATCTGCTCAAACTGTTTAGATTTGGTAAAATTTATCAACAGTGCATTTCGAAGAGAAAACTGTCTTCAATTTATGTTGGCATGAGCCATTATGCTGCATGTTATGCATAATTTATGATGATTATGTTTTTGTTTAATTATGCGCACTCGAGTAAGTTTAACCCCAAAGATACGAACTCTGTGACAAGGATCTTATATGCACCCCACATGCAAAGGCTTGTTTGGCCACTATAGGAAACTATAGTGGTATCAAATATCATGTTCTTGGCTATCACTTCCATTTGCCCTTTCCTTTAGCCACTTTAGGAAACTGTAGGTAAATTTATAACTATGCAGAAGATGAGAACATATATTTAGCATTATTTAGCATTGGTTTTGAAACTCTTGATTGGTTTGCTTATTAACATTCATGTTTAGCATCACTAGCAGTCTGTACTTGTTCTTTGGACTATGTTCCTTTCCATCTTTGTATGACAAATTTTATTGAGTTAAGAAATGCTACACATATTTGTCAGTGGAATTTTATTGCATTGCTACTGTAGTTGGGATTCTATATATTAGCCAGGGATTGATATAAAAGAGTTCCTTAAATAGTGTGTAAATCGTAAGTGCTGAATCTGATTACCTATTCCAATAAATAAATTATAAAATACTTGCTTGTGCTGGTCAGGAACTTTCCAAGGATATCACAGATGTAAAGACTATGGAGTTAGAAACCGAGCTGCTTCCTTGCATTACCAAATCTCCATCTCCAGGTCTCTTTCCTTTTCTCCCTTCCTATCCGGTGATGCACATACGTAGGTCACTCCGACTTACTAAATTTCCAGCACGATGTTTCTGATATAGGCCATGACTTTATTGAACATTTGGAATTTGGTGTTTACAGGTTATGAAGAAGTTGGCAATCTCCTTGAGTCGGAAGTGGATCATCTCCAGTTTCTAGAACGGCCAATTGAGCTTGAACTGAAAGAGGAGGACTAAAGTTCTGATGAATCATTGACGTCGCTTGTTGTATATACTATCAAAATTAGATGATGCATTGTTTGTGCCCCCATGCATCATCGATTATGAGGGTTGTGCTCCGCCGAGAGTGCTTGAACTATTTCAGCCTCGTAATTGATCATTTTCTCCAATCTGCGAATTAGTTGTTCTCCTTTGCTCTTCTTCCAATCGAAGGATTGTTTTTCACAAAAAAAAATCTAAGCCGTCATTTGGAAGTATGTGCAGTTTCCTGCTTTTGGTTTCTTCTCTCTTTTCCTCACCACGATCTTTCGGAACGCAGCTTTCCGTGGAAGTATATGATGAGGGTGATGATTAAGGTAAGACTCGCATGACATCAGTCAGCCCAGATGACGCTCCACGGGCCGACAGCACCTGGTCACCATGGATCAGAACGCCTATCAAGGCACATTAACACTCCCCTTCGGCTTAATCCCTTACGCCACGCCAATGGTGATGTCAGACTTCACCAAGAGTACGATCCTGCTCCCTCCGGGCGAGCACATCGGGTAACGGTAATTCTCATTATAAAAACCCTCGTGCTCCGAAGAAGGAGAGGGGAGAAAAAGAAAAAGAAAAGAGAGACAATCCCCTACCGCTCTTCACTAATTTGATCGTCGGAGGGGTTGAGACGAGCCTCCTGACCCAACTTGTGTGCAGGGCCAGAGACGGAGTGCCTCCCATTGTGTGTCCGGGCGAAGAGTCCCCTTCCCGTGGGAACGACTGACCGCTGCGATCGGCCTCATCAACAATCTCCAAGGTCGTTTCAGAAAGATCCCTAATCATTCGAATCCAAACCCAGCCGCATCGGCCACGAAACAGTATCCTTCTAATTTCTAATTTGGTTTTATTCGAACAGGGGATGTTAGAGTCAAATGGCTTCTGGTTTTGGGTGGCTTATTCCTTCATTTTGATTGATCATATTAAATGGTTGGATTCTGATTCGCTGGAGTCTTTTATATGTGAAATCATTCGATATAACATCATTTCTTTATAATAAAATAATAATATAAAAATTGACCACCAATTTCCTGATGGGCACACCAGACTTTGTTATTTTCCCAAGTAAGATTCCACCGTTTGCGCAGACGTTGACCTTTGAAAGTAATCTCATCGATCGAGAACGCCATCTTCAAAGACCCGTAGGTTGACACGGCATCACGGAAGGCGAGGTGTTGGGTCCGTGCGGGGACCACCGAGGGACCCCCTTCGGTTCGGGGACGAGGGACGAACGGTGAGATGCTGGGTCGACCGCGGGCGTCGGCCCACCAGTGACAGGATCCCGTGCTGGGGTACTCCGTGGCGGTGACCGCATCCCTCGTCGATAAATAGCACCGATCGGCTGCAATCGAGGGAGGTGAGGGTGAGAGGCGGAGACGATGGGTTCGGAGACGAGAGCGTTGACAGCGTTGAAGGCGGAGATGCCGCTTGGGGACTCGGAGAGCCTCGTTCTGGCGTCGGAGGTAGGTCAGGGAAGGGCCGTCGGCCTCGTCCTCGTCGACATCGTCAACGGCTTCTGCACCGTCGGAGCTGGCAATCTCGTACGTCCCCTTTTCCAGTCGATTCCATCTTAGGGTTCAATCGAACTCGGTACCCTCCGCCGAAAGGTGCGGCGAGAGTTGTCGGATACGTTATGATTTACGTTGTCATCTCGCTTTGTGCTCTGGTCCGATCCTTTTTGCGTAGGGGGTCGTAAGATTCTATCTTCTGATTTCGATTTTAGTTATTTTTCATTGAAATTTTGTTACTTTTGAGTGGTTTGGTCCGATTGAAGGTTCATATGAGCGAGATTTTTTGTTGTTATGAAGAGAAACATATTCTTCTCTGTGATTCATATATATTGATATATAGGAACACATTTTTAATCGTTGAATTTGGAACGTTTTGTGTTTTCCCAATTTTTTCGTTTGTCTGAAGGTCTAGCTTTTTAGTATCAGTAAATTGTTTCCCTTTAGCAGTTTTATCTGTGTCCTTTTAGCGTTAGTTTTCTTTTCTTGATTCGTTATCTCTGCGGCGAGAGTTTAACTTTGGTCTGAACTCAACCGGACTAATCTCTAACTAAAAGCAAAGGCGTGATCTTTGTAGTGTAATTTGCTTCGCTTCCATTTTATAAAGTCCGATGCTTTTGTGAGTATTCGATGCAAGTTCAGCCTAATGGTTAATTGATATCGATTTGAGCTTTTTGATCAGTTCAACGTGCATAGGAAGTATTTGTTTTGATTATTTTGTTGAAGTAGAAAACATTTTGTCGAACAATTTATACCTCTGATCTCATGTGATCTGCTCTCCATATAAGGCTCCAACTGAGCCCAATGATCAGATAGCAACGATGGTGGAGGAGGCTGCAAAGCTGGCCAAGATGTTCTCGGCCAGAAACTGGCCTATCTTTGCTCTCCTCGACGCCCATTATCCTGGCAAGCCCGAGCCTCCGTATCCACCTCATTGTATCATCGGTTCGGGCGAAGAGAGATTAGTCCCTGGTATTATTCCTTGCCTTTTGCATTCGTGAATGTTATTTCTTTTCAAACCTGTGCCTGTCCTCTAAGTTTTAAGCTTAAATTGACGGCTTCGAAACAACTGATTTCCTTTTTAAGTATTTCTGCAGCTCTGAAATGGCTGGAGAAGGATCCAAATTTTACTGTGAGAAGGAAAGATTGTATTGATGGCTTCATTGGTTCAATGGAGAAGGATGGCTCTAATGTGTTCTCTGATTGGGTGAAAAGAAATGAAATCAGAGTCGTAAGTGGTCGATCTTCCTACACATTTGTTGAGATACATAATAACTCCTGGTTAATCGCAGATTGATCTTTTTTGTTATTCCAGAATGGAGATGTGGATGACAGTCATATTGTTTGTTAATCCCATTGTGCAGGTTTTGGTGGTAGGAATATGCACCGATATCTGCGTGTTGGACTTTGTATGTTCCACGCTCTCTGCTAGAAATATAGGCCTGGTTCCACCGCTGGAAGATGTTGTGGTTTATGCACGAGGTTGTGCAACACATGACCTTCCAGTTCATGTTGCAAGAAACATCAAGGGAGCTTTGGTCCATCCTCAGGTTTGAACACCTAAACTTGTATGGATGGTTTAATGTTACACTCATACGACTGAGACGACACACCTTTACACTCTTAGGAAGATTACTATGACTTCTTCCGTAATCAAAAGAAAAGCTTGTCAGCAAAAGATAGTTGCTTAGATGTTGATCTCAGCATAATTAGGCAATTTAGGATGAACAGTTGTTGACAGCAGCTACCGATATAAGAACAAATAGCAATGACCATCTAATAAAATTCTAAATTTGCGGTGAGGATTTTACCAAGTCATTGCAGTCCTTAACGAAAGAGAAATAGCTTGAAAGAATCATGTATTTCCACATCGTACATATATGATGATTCATTCACGAGGATTTACATTGAACTAAGACCTAAAAAGTCAGATGTAGTGGAAGTGACTGCTCATGTCATGATAGAGACACCCTTCATTGGAGTCGACTTATTGATATCTAAAGGATGCGTGCATATCTTAATAGCATTATTAGCCTAATCGTGCTCCTTTCTGTAAGCATTACTTCTTTACCGACAAAGTTAATGCCATAACCTGTTTTTTTGTCATCTTGCTTTTGAAACTATATGGTAGGATCAAAACTCTACTTAGAATTATGTGACAGTTTCGATCTTTAATTCCCGTCTCTACTAATGATGTGTCAAGCTGGAGATTTTAGTATAGAGCTCTGCTTACTGCTCCTGCAGGATGTGCTTCATTATATAGGACTCTACATGGCAAAATCAAGAGGAGCAAGGATTGTGCACAAGGTGTCGTTTGACTGATAAGCAGCAGCAGCAACCTGACGTGCCCGGAACTTACTTTATTCGATGATGCTTGGCTAGTTTATTAAAAGTGGAGTAATATATTTAAAGACCTATCAAGGCCAAATAAGGTCAACAGACTCTTATCAGGGATGACCTTTATTATTTGGAATCTCATTCTCGGTGTGATTTCTGTGTTAGTGGTGGTGTCATTTTATAGCACAATGGTGACATTGTTGAATGATGTGTTCATAAGGTCCAAATTAGGAGCAAGTACTTTGCGCAGACCAGAGAAATGTTTCAGACTTGTCTGCTGTAGAAGAACATGTTTCTAGCCAAAAGCCGCACGGTTTTGTTCTTGCTTTATACCACTGTGCATGCCTGCTTTTCAACTCTCAGTCAACATGGCCTTGCTGTCGACTACGGCTGTGTTTCTACCAGCTCAAAAGGAGTACCTGATTCCTTGTTTTCTTTGCTTTTGATATTATATATATATATATATATAGGGTAATTTTTATATAAAAAATATCCAGTTTTTATTTTTATTTTTCTATAGAATGTCGCTTTTTTTTTTAATTTTATTCTAATATCTATTATTTTTTAAAAATATGATATTATCCAAAAGATGAAATTACTCTTATACAATCGATTGCTGCCACCTCTTCCCGTGAGTAAGATATCATGATCATTTTGTGAGATTTTATAATTTCTTTCTCTCATCCTGTGAGATGAGACAAAGCCAGAGAGAGAGAGAGAGAGAGAGAGCCAGTTAGATTGGAGGCCGAGAAAGCTGTCACTGAAAAGCCAGCAGCATGTCACAAGCACCACGTTAAAATGCTCTCTTGATAACGGTAAAGGCAAAACAAAATATCACAGGCTACGTGCCCACTCAATTAAATTTCCAATCCTTTGCTGCTTTCCACTGTTGTGATATCTTTTTTTAGGGTTATTTGCTTGTGTAGTAACACAATAACAACGATGATAGTAAGCTATAATGTCTCGAGCACTTGATGAAAAGAAGAGTCATTAAATGTTTCCTAAAGATATGAAGGATTTTTTTTTTTTTGCATTGTGGTTCTTTTTATTCATGTTTCACATCTCAGTCACGTAGTTCTTGAATCATTAAGCATGCCAATTTTGCTTAATGAAGTTGATCTTGGTTTACTAAGCAGTGATGAAATTAACACTGCCTGTTTACATTTGTTATTCTTCAAGAAAATAAATAATGTTTATCAGCTCCTTTTTATCTCCATCTCGAATTTTTCATCAATTGATATTTTTCACTTATTATTCGTTTCATATCTCTTTGCATTGTCTTCAAAGACCTCCAAGTTCTGATTCGGACGATAAAATTTTAAAGATGATAATATAAATATTTTTAAGAATAACATGACAATGGATATTTATTTTGGATAAATTATTTAGCAAAATAGAAAGATCAATAAAAATATTATTCATAAACTAAAAAGGTGATGGTTAAAATGACCGGAACATCAAGAGTATCTTGATGTGATTGTCAGATATCTTTAAGATTAAAAGAAAATTATAAGATAATTTTGAGATCAAATACTTAATAGATTTGAGAATATTGAATTGAAGATGTGAAATTACAAAGAAAGATAGGAAAAAATATATACTTTTATCTATGGATAACTAAGCATCACTTTGATAAAAGATAATACGAGAAAACATCAATTAAAATATGATAAACATATATCCGACTTCTGAATATGATAATAAAATAAAATAAAATAATTAATATTAGTAGTAAAAAAAAAAGGTAGAGTAAGATCCTAAAAACTTTAATATAAAAAATAACATAATCTTAACTAAGCATATGATGTTTTTATATATTTCAATATCGACGGGAGATCCATATAATCGATTCAAATAATTAAAAATTATAATTTAATAATAATAAATAATTTTATGATAATAATATTATTTTTACACTTCCTATAAAATTAAAATCACTCTATCATTATTTTTATTAAAACATCTAAATTGGTAAATATATTATTATTATATAAGAAAACTTCATACTATATATGATTTGATATAATAAAATAAATTAAAATTTTAAAATAAATAAATAAATAATACATCCTTTTATCGTTCTCCCTCACCCATTAAATCCAACCTCATATAATAATACCGTATCAATATCATAATACCATTATGTCGGCATCATACCCTCGTTAGCCCATTTAAAACCACGTTATCGCCGCCCCCAAAAGAGACGGAGAGAGATGGGGAGTTCATCGGAGGAAGCGGCGTGCCCTGTGCCGATCCCAACTCTAAACCCTAACGTGAGTCCTATGAGGGCCGGCAAGAAAAAGAAGACGAAGAAGCAGGCTCAGAGGAGGATGGAAGAAGCGGTGGAGGATATGGGATTGGAAGAGGCGTGGAAGGCTGCGTGGCCGCGGAAGAGCCGCCCCGGCGGAGGAGTCACGCTCGAGGGCTACGTGGAAGTGCCTGAGGGAGCGGGTCGGAGCGCGAAAGTCGCGGACGGCGCGGACGTCGTCGGGAGGACGAGGAGCCTCACTGATGACGACCTGGACGAGCTCAAGGGGTGCTTGGACCTGGGGTTCGGCTTCAGCTACGAGGAGATCCCGGAGCTCCGCGGCACGCTCCCCGCCTTGGAGCTATGCTACTCCATGAGTCGACTGATGGAGCCGGCGGGCGAAGCGTCCGTGGCGGCGGAGCCGTGCGCTGCGCCTCCCGTCGCCAACTGGAAGATCTCCAGTCCGGGTAAGATTCCATCTTCTCTTCTTGTCGCGTAAAGATCTGGTTTTCAGAGGATCTCGTTCGATTGCCCTGATGGGAGATTCCGATCCGGAAGAAAAGATCCGAACTTTATGGAGGGTCGTATGCATCAGTAACGAATGATTCCACTTAATGAATCCAGCAATAACTCCAATTTTCCTCATGGTTCTCTATATGATCAGCTAATACTGATCTTTCAAGATTCTTTCAAGACCAATTTGAGGTAACACCAAAACCTGTAAACTCCAGAAAAACAAAATACATTAGCATGATGAGCTAATAATAGTCATGGCCAAAAATATGTTGTGATTTAGCTCATATTGGTTAATTTCTTTTGGTGATCTGCTTGGCCTTGCAGAGATGCAATTGGCCCAATCCAATGCCATATTTGGTGAACCTACACACTGCTTTGTTGTTTCCTCTTGACTCTGCTATCCCTTCTCTTCCTCAATATTTGTAGGTGACCATCCTGAAGATGTTAAAGCAAGACTGAAATATTGGGCCCAAACAGTGGCATGCACTGTCAAACTATGCAACTGATGGAGTAACCTCAAAATTATTTCTTGTTGATCAAACAACCAGTGGTGCGATGCCTTGGCAGAGCAAATTCTGGACTCTGTGCTGCCTGAGATGATGCTCTCCAACACTGTCAGTTGGCACAGCCAGGCTCAGATCTGATGCAACTGAAGAAGCAGAGGCACAGTGATCCAGGAGGAAGAAGAAGACAAGTGGTCCTGAAATCTGAGAATAATGATAGTTTCTTCTAGCATGTATAACCTGCATCATGTAGACGATACTGTTTCATGTATGATGTTAATGGTAGATTAAAATGCATTTCTGCTTCCTACCAAAAGTTTTTTCTGTGCATTTGTGGAATGTTTTCTATTATGAAAAATCTCTCTCAAATCTGTACATACTGGTTGTAGAGCTGCAACATTAGAAGCATGCTTTGAATTGTCTAAATTCTAAACTGATGGATGACATGTACTTTTCACCAACTCTTGCAATTAACTACTGGAGTCAGCATCAGTTGCATCAGACAAAGGAATCCCAACTTCTGTGCAACTAGCAGAAGAAGAAACCAGTGAATAATTGTGGACTGGATGGAGACAAACTTGTTTGGTCCCATTTGTTTCTATGTAATTAATTTCTAGATTGTGGTCTGATTGGGTTTTGTTTGTATGTGGCAGGGTCTTCATGTAGTCACTGTTGATGGAGTGCTGCATGGACTCAGTTCACATGTGGTAAGCAGGTCTTTCTGATGTGAAAAATATAATATTCCCATGGTCATGGGCTTTGATATGTCTCTGATCAGTACAAATTCTAGACATTTGCTTGAGGCATTATTACCTGCACTAGTACTGTGATCCTTCAACCCTTCATGTCATGTAGCCAATGTAGGGCAACCAAATGATCACTCACTAGGAACCTGCAAAGGGATCTGATCTTTTTTAGTCAAGAAATAGAAGATGAATTCACATTTCTTCTGTAACAATTTTTGCCAATCTTGTTGGCTTTGGTAAGAAAATTGCACATCATGTCCCAGTTTTATTGTTTATGATGTCAAAAATTAGATTGTTACATGTAAAACTCCTTAAATTTGGAACCCTCACATGCTCCTTGTACATGAGGAATGTGCCCAAGAAATCAATCTTAGAATTAATAACCTAAATTTAAAATCGATATTATAACTCTGCATTCGATGTGATAAAGCTAAACTCATCACTAATTAATGATAGGAAAATCCCTAATGAAAACAAATCTGATGTAGAAATCAAATAGGTACGTTTTATTGTCACCTCTGTACTCGGTTCATACATGAGTCTATTTTGGTGGGAAGAAAAGGAAATGGAAGAGCTCAGAGAATCCTACCATCTTGCACTTGCTGTCGATCTTTAATTCCCACGTTACAGACTTCAGAAATGATCGCTGTGTTTAATATAATTTGAATAAACAATAACAACACAGAGCATATATACAAAATTCCATTCACTTGTGATTCCTAATCTTGGCAGCAATCCATGCATCAGATAGGCAGCTATCAGTGGATAGAGAACAAACCAGACCTTGAATTGAATTCACAAGGTCGACGATTTTTGGGTATGCTTCGATGGGTTGCCTTCTCAAACTCTGCATGTCATACGTCTAAATTGTAAATGAATTAACATCGGCAAAATGATCGGAGTTATTCTGTGTTACCTCAGAAGGCCATAGCTTATCTCCTGTTTTCCGAGGAATTATGTGGAGATGAGTCTGCAGCATATTTAGGTTAAATCAATTAAATGTACAGCCATCACAATATGATGCTATCTGTTGAGGCTATTGATCTAACTTATAATTGGGTACTAACATGAAATATTACTTGCCCAGCCACCAATCCATTGTTGACCAATAAATTGAATGAATCTGCAAATTTCACATGAGTAAATCAAACGTAACCAAACACTTCAAAAAGTAATTCTTGTATAAAATGATCAGAAAAGTTCTATCAACAGAGGGCAGTCAGAACAAACGGTATGATTTCCGGAAGCAGGTGGCTTGAGATATGGAACAGAATATTTCCTAATGATGTGTCCTGTTGTGTGTGGTGGGTAACCGATGAGAGAGATCAGTTTGACTTCATATTCAACTTGATCAAAATGAAGATATTGAGAATGTTAAGTGGTCAAAAGTATCTATAGCAGGTACTACGACGAAGAAGAAACAGGAGCATGGTTATATCAAAAGAGAGTAAAACAATGTGAGGAAGGATAGTGATGAAGAACTTGAAAATAAAGCCAAAAAGAAAAAGAAAAAAAAAATGACGACTACGGCAAAACAAAATGTAAGGTAATTAGTCTTTGTCTCGAAATGGACGCAGGAGTTGGAGCAGCAAGAATAAAATGCTTTCAAATACATCTAATCACCTAGTTGAAAGCTCAAAGTAGAAATTCCATGTGGATTAGAATGGTCCAGATCAGTGAAAAAGGGGCCCACTACATGAGTCTCCCACCAGTGCAAGGTATAGATCGTGCCAATGTCCGTCATTTTCCCAGTCAAGATGTTATTTCCATGATTTAGATTTGGCTACACAAGTCACAGAGGAAGACTTACTATGGTGCCAAGACTTGCCTTCTTAAAGGAGCGGCCTAATGCACAAGGCTTCTACGTGGGGTTCAACAAAAATCAATTTACGTAGAGTTATCTGTGGTTTCCATGACCTAAACTCTAATAAACTGAGTTGGCTAGGTGTTACCTTACCATAGTGTTAAGATTCAAAAAAATTAGAAACAGTCCAAATAAAACTAATGGACCATTCAGGTGTTCAGCAGATGCACAATCAAGCTACATTTGTTCCAATAAATAACAAGTATTTGATAAATACACCTTTGATCAAAAACCAAGGAACAGAGGTTGATTTTAAGCACCAACAATGACCAGGGTGAATCAGCATTCCACAATATCATCTCTCCGAGAAAGAAAAATGAAAGCATTTGTTGATCAGGGTGAAAAGTGGAAGTAGTACTATTTATCTCATCTATCAGTTAAATGGCATCAATATATAAAACATAAAAAAAGAAAAACAGATACTTAATCAGGAGAGATTTCTTAGATATGTTCCACCTACCAGATTGAGTAGCTTTCATGATACAACTGCTAAGAATTGGTATCTTGGAACACATGGCTGCTACCACCTGCATCAAAAACAACATGGAAACATTAGGTGGCAAAACATCCTTATCCACTTTTTTCCATTAAATGACAAATTGCAAGTTGCTTTAACCATGAGGACATAAGTACATAAAAATGATGAACAGAAGCTTCATAAGAAGGATAGAAATCCTAGTTATAGAAAAGGATGATGTTCAACTATGAGCTCAGCCAGAGGTATCAAATTCAGAATTGAACTGATACAACCATCCATCTTTTCTCTCAAGCTTGTCAACTTTAAAGCATATTTTACAAGTATACGCAAATTCTGACTGCACAAGTTTTTAGATGAGAAACCAAGTTGAGGGATCAATAGAGCTTAGGGAAAAAAACATGACGAAGGATCACGTCAGTTCACAATATACCAATGTCATTGCAAGATTTCAATCTTGCAGAAAGAGTTGCAGACTTTCGATGCTGTCCAGAATGCTTAGATGGATGCCTTTAATCCATGAGCTTTTTCCCATGTTTTCCTTTTCAGTTACACAGCTAGAATACGAATTGGACATTTTTTGATGTTTGAAAGTTTAGACCTGGCTTTTCTTTGATAGGACAGCTAGTAAAGAGAAGAAAATAATTCATTTATTCTCTAAGGAGCATGCATTTCCAAGGCTGAACCAATGGCAGTGATGCAGCATGCACTGTTACCACGGCTAGTGCATCGCCAAGGCATGAACCTGGGGTAAGAAATATTTCTTAGCTTTGGTATCTATCCATTAGTAGTATAAAGATTACCATTCAAGCTCGTAAACCAAGGGACTTATTAATGAAAGAAGAGGCAAAACATTTTAACTAGCATAGTCAACAGATATCAAACAACACATGAAACTGTATTTCACTTTATTCATTAATTCATATGCTATATGTAACTAAATGTTCATCTACATACACGGCTTTAAAGGGCTGCACCCCAAATGAACACAACCATCAGTATGGCTCCTCAAGCAGATTACACAGAGAAATTTGGAAGACATCCCGTTAGCAAAGTTGGAAACTTTTATCATATCAATACGATAGATCAACAGAAGAAACAAATTAAACAACTAAGTAGTTCCACAATGTGAGATCAGCAAGGCAAAACATAAAATAATCACACAAGACCAGAGATATCACCAATTTATAAAATGTAATT